>NW_026086604.1:10820000-13820000 GCF_022539395.1 Myiozetetes cayanensis | reverse complement strand
TTGTTGGCTTTTACACAAAATTTGCTCCACTGTGTAGAAGTTGTTTTGACATATTTAATTCCACAAGAGAATTCTAACCACTGGTTCTTTCATCAGCATTTATAATACTGCTATAATACTGTTCTCAATTACTTTTACTTTCATGGCAACTCTATTAATACAATTTTCTTTTAAAAAACATGATAAAATGATTATCTCTATTGCTATACATAAATAAGCTAAGTATATTCAAATCTCCTTGCATGTTCTTAAATCAGGTCTGTTTTAATCTTCAAATTGTGTGGTACCATATCATGTGTGTATTAATTTTCATGTCTTTTAAATGCTTATTTTCAATCTGAAAAGTTAATACTTTTTAATAACATAACTATCCTGTGGAAATACATCTCTTATGTATCTCAGAGATGCTAAACTCACATCACATTTTTTTCCTCGTGTCTGGCATCCATGACTTCAAGCAGCCAGTTATTCACTAAGCCCAATTACATTTGTCTATAGCCGCTACTCAGAGAGTGAGCACAACTCTGGTCTCTGCAATCATTTAGTAATTCATCTTCTACAGGTTATTGTGTTAGTGCTGCCAGTTGTCATGATTACTGTTAGGTTCATTTGAGGATTTAATGAGTGAATTTTGGGGCACTGAGGAATGCACTGAGCCTACAGGCCATTACTATTTATCAACTATTTATTGTTTTACAGCAATAAATGCTATACAATTTCATTACTTAAGTATTTTCTGGGCCAACTAATAAACTTCGACTGTCACCTTCAAATGCCATACCAGCTGATTACTGGATGTGTTTGGAACAACATGAATTGTAGATGTACATTAAGATTTTGAATGTCATTGACTTAACTCCTATGTTTCCATAGACAAGTATAAAGAAAATATTGGAAATTTCTGGTTGTTACATTTTAATGACATCAAATACAATTGTGTTTCTGACAGACAAAGCAAGATAAATCCACAACAAAAACTGGCTCAAGATGGTGCCTTCTTTGGGGTTTTTCTTTCCTTTCTTACCAATAAAATTTCCCCATCAGTAAGAACTGTTTGCCAATACACTTAGGACTCAGCCTTTTACTATGTCATTCCAGTAGATGTTGCAGAAAGGTGGACAGACCAGATTAGATGGCCTACTTTCCAAAATTATGAAATCCCAAACTAAGAAAAGCTGCAGAAGTCAGACTGAATGTTTAAATAAAATACCAAGAGGTCCTACAAGAGACGGAAAGTCACATTTAATTGATAGTTGGAGGCTCTCAAATAACACCCTGATGACTATAAGAGAATAGAGTTGAGACCAGAAAAAGCAGAGTGAACTCCTCATTTGGAAAGAAAGTTTATCCTCCTATTTTCAGTATCTGTGATTACAATGTTGCTGAATTTATAGCAGCCTGTCTGAGATGAATAATTCTGAACAATATCATTTTGCCATTTATTTTTCCTGTCACTTTGAGGGAAAGTTGTTACAGGGTTGCAGCCAACACAGATATTTATTTCTTTCCTTTGAGAGGTAAGGAGGAAAAACATGAAGAACAACACAGTGAAGAGAAAAAAGAGGAGCATGTTGGCATCCTCACTGACTTCCTGGTAAGATTGATTCAGCAGCAGCCAATGACAACATCATCCTGCAGGGCTGCAGGAGGGCCCTGCCACTCTGTGTTTTGCAACATGTAGGTGCCCAAACCTTGCACAGAAGAAGATCATCTGAACAACTAACCAAACAGATACCTACAGTCAATTTACACAGCTGGAACATAAATACCAACACCTGCTCTCTTAGTCTGAAGCCAGAAAAATGTCCTAGCTAAACCCATGCTCACCACTCTTTCCAGAGCTCCCTCTCAACTCCCTCTTCTTTCATGATCGCTGATGACTACACTTCTGTAATTCATTTTGAAACAGCTAAGCAGTTGTGGATTTCAGAAGGCACTTTACAGAAACTGCTGAATTGAAAAGAAAAACACCTTTCCACTTCATATATTGCCAGCTAGGTAAAACTTCAAAGCAGCACAGGAGCACTGGGATGGCCCAACTTGTCGTGACTGCTGTCTTCCATGAACAGCATCTATCTGCAGTACAGGAGGCTTAGAACTGTTTTTCAGACACAGACACTGGTATTTCTTACTACTTATGTTAGTAATAAACTGATATATATGTAATAATCATCCTCTCGTAACAGATAAATCAGATTTCTGTTACTCTCAGCCTTAGGTAATGAGGAAAACCACTTCATTCCAAATGAAAAGATTAGAGCAACATTTGTTGTTCACTATTTATATGGAAGTAAATTATAGGATTTCCCAGCAAGAAATATGAAAATCTCTGTCTAAAATGAAAATGGATTCAGCTATCTTTCCCAACAACATAAGGATGGCTAAACCATCCATGGAACTTGGAAATTTATCATCTGACTTCAACCTCAACCTTTCAGCACAAACTCAAAAGAAAATCAAGACAGGCAACAGGAAACAATCGCTTTCATCACCTGAAGCCCATTTTTTTTGATCCATATGCTCTGTGGTTTTCATTGCCTGAAAACACACGTTATGAAAGATCTACAAGGAGACAGAGAAAACTTCAATGTTATTGTTCTCCTAAATGTTAGTCTTACAATAAGAAGAAAGAAAAATGGTGCCAGAGACAAAAAGATCACCTATTTCTTTGCATGTCTAAGGCCAAGAAAAAGACCTGCATAATGTTCTTTAATTCAAGAAGGTAAGCCCTTAAAAATAAAATATATAAGTAAACCATAAGAAATAAAAGCTGGATAGTAAAATCTGAATATGAGCTGACAGAATTAATTACATTGCTCTATATAGCTTATATAGAACAAATATTTAAATAGATTTCAAATGCAGAAATCATCATCTACATTAACGCAATTTAATTAGATTACTAATTAATATAATTAATTGGTTTTTACTTTAAAGTAAAAAGTTATATGGAGAGAGAAGTTATATGGAGAGAGAAGACATTTTGAAAATAAAAAAATGAGTGACAAACACTTCAGACAAGTTGCTGTTTTCAGATGTTTCCTCCCTTTTTTCACCATGGTCAATTAAAAATGAATGCAACCAAAATTCACTCTGCAATTTCAAGTCTTTTCAAAACTGGCATTTCAATGTGAAAAGAATAAATGTTCTTGCCATTACATCAATGCCTCTGCACAAAATTTTCCCACCATTATCTTGAAAGCTTTAAATGATTGTCTTTGGGAAAAGAGAAGGGAGGTATTTTTAAATGCAGTAAATGGATGGGAGGGTTAAACACTAATATAAAGCCTGTATGTGATAAATATTGTGGGCTAAAATGAGCATGCAGAGCTTCCCACTGTATGTACACATGACAAACTAAATCTGCTTGCTGTACTCCTTTGAGTTTAAGAGCCTCCAAAGAATTGGGTAAGATACGAGAGGAGGCCGTTCCCCTACCCTTTGGCATTCTCTATCTATACAAAGGGCAGAGCAGCCAAGCTCTGTTACATATTACTCTGAAAATATCCCACAAACAGTACATAAAAGCCCCATATTTTGGTCAAATCTATTCTAGATACATACATACAAGTACAGAATTAGACCAGTGGAAATTAACTAAAGAGTTACAGATGGCCCTGTATATAAAGCAGTACAATATAAGAGAGACCATCTGGAAGTATGTTTTGTCCTTAACTGATTTCTTTAAAAAAAACCAAAAAACAAAAAACCCCCTCATTTCTACTTTTCCTTTTCTAGCTGCACAATGAAAACGTGCTTGTTTTAGTTTCCAAAAACAAACAAAAAAAAGGACTTGAGCTATACACCTGCCAAGTTGACAACCTGAAGTAGAGGTGCAGGCTAAATATTGAGGAAGACAAAGTTTTGTTTTAAGCATCAAAATTACGTGGTGATACTTGGGATGTGTTTATGGGGTACAGTTACAGAGTGAATCCTTACCAATTTTGCATTTCAGATAAAAGCTACAAATTTAGCAAAGAACTTCTTCAGGAAACAAGCAGATTTTCTTTGAGTGAGATGCATGCAATTACTGTTGCTTCCTTCAATGGGAACAACACTTTAAGTTGAGGATTAACCCAGCTTGTAAAAAGAGTGCTGGCATCTGCCTTGTCTTGCTACAGTCGCACGGCATTTGTGCTACCACAGTCAGAAGAAAAATTCACAAATAGTGAAACACTTCTGTATTGCCAACTTACAGCAAAATGTCACCTTCTGATGTGTACTGAGGTAAAAATCAGGTACTGGCTGGTGAGGAGATACCCAGCCTTCTGAGACTGTCAGCTTTTCTTCAAGTACGACATTTGTGAGTTAAACCATTTTTCACAAGGATCAAGGGTCTTCAGGTGTATGATATTTTCAACTAACACTAAAAAATATTTCATTAGCTTTCACTTTCAAAGGAATGCCTTGTGATGAAACATTAGAGTATATTTTTCCTATCCTGAAGTATGGGAATAAATCCCTTTAGCATAAATGTCCCATTAGTGACACTGTATGTGGTATGTTTTAGATTATATTCCCAGGCTAACATGTTATGGCCCTGGACAAATAAAGCCAAAATAAATTATATCCATCTTTCTATAAATTCCATTATAGCTAAATTGTAAGATTTTTTCTTTATTTTTTTTCCTTAATTTGCCTTTTTTTTTTTTTTAATATCCAAATTACTTGCATGTGCTCTTTCCTTTCTGCTTCTTTTCCTCCTTCCCTCTCTGAGTCAAGGGAGTCTGGCAATTTGTCAGTATGATAGATGAAAACGGGGAGCAACTCAATGAGATATATTTTTTTTAGTTAGTTAATGTATCTACCCACAATTAGCCCACAATTAACAGCATTACATATGTAACACCAAAATTATATACTGTTTTTTTCTTATGTCCTTATGCATTACACTTACATTTATCTATCACACATAATATGGAGCAAGGCTGGAGTGTGGTCTGTATTAACAAATCAGGGGATTTTCCTCACATGGGACAAACGTTAACAGCATCACTTGTTGTTTGTGAGATACATACACTGATAGTATATCAGGTCAACTGCTCTGTAACCTGCTTATCAGCAGTTAACATTAGATACAGTTTAACAGAACAATTCAAAAATTGTTTTGATTGATTGCAACAAACTGGCAGTATAATTGCACTCAAGCCATTAGGAATCCAATTGAACCCTGATCGAGTACTTCATTACTCCTGCTCTTTTCACAAGGGCACACCATCCCAAGTAATATTTTATACGTTATAAAAGGTTAGGTTTGAAAAATTAGCATTACAAATGTCACATTTACTTCCAGCTGGAAATGTGCAACAATGTGTGACAATACTGAATAAAATGTTGAAACATGTTTTCCTTTTGTTTTACTTTACTCATTTTTGTAATACAACACTGGTTACTGGAAAATGCCTTACAGCTTTATTCAAAACACATGTTCAAAGATCTGAATGAAAAAAAGCTTTGACTCTCTCTGGAACATCTAACCGATATATCATTTGTGTGCTTCAATTTTTTTTTTACTGTCAAGTACACTTTTATGTCTTTAAGATTTATTTAAACTAGTTTATTATATAATGAAGCTTGTCAGATCATAAGAACAAAGTCAAACAATATGCTCTATATCAAAGTATAACATTTAACATATAGATTTAAGAATACACATCAAGTACATTGCAATCAAGCAGAGTTTAATCTGAAAATGAAAATGGTTCAGATTATTAAAGACACATCTGTCCTTTGAAGCATAATTTAGGCTGTTTATCAAAAAGCTGTATGCAATTATATTATTCCCTCCACCAAACATATTTTAGCCATGGATTTCTTAGTTTAAAAACCTTTAGGTTTAACCCCAGGGCCAAAATTTCACAGCCTAAACCACTAACTAAAATATAAACACAAACATAAATTTCAAAATTTATATAATCATTTCTAGTCTACAAACTATTATGGTAGGACAGTCATTTTGATTACATTAATCTCATGGTGATAACAGAGTTCCATAAACTACCAAGCATTAAATCTGAGTTTTCATATTTTTTTTTCTCTATTTGTAAATACACATTGCTCCTGCTACTGTGCAGAAGCCTGTCTGAGGCAAATAAAAAAGATGGGACTCAAGTTTCTTTTGCTTTGAACAACACTGCCAATTTTAAACATACACTCCTTCTTAACTAAGTGGGGAACACTCTTAACATTTAAAATATATTTAATAAAAATATGTATGTAAAAATGACCTCTCTCATTTTCAAATGCTACCGTAAAGATCTGAGTAATTCACAAAGTACAGTGTTTCTGGTATTGATGTAGTTAAACATAAATTCTTTCAAAGATCAACAAGTGATTTTCTCCACTGTGAACACAACATACCTGGAAATTTAAACCTTAAATTATAAATAAAACCTGCCATGCAAGCAGTCCATTAATACTGTTTTAAAGGCATGGGAAATACTTATCAATGGGGATCTATATTGCTGTGTTACATCTGTGTTACACAGATGTAGCAACTGTGCATACAGAGTAGAAATAGCCCTCATTACATGCAAAACTACAAGTACAACATTAGTTCTTTAAGACATATTAAAAATGCCTTCTCCTGCACAAAAGAAGGAGTTTTTATGAGTTCCTGGAAATCTGAGCGTTATATTTAATTCTTGTGAGTCTAGTAAAATGCAACATTCTACACAATCGACACTCATTAAAACAGTTTCAAAAGTTAAAGTATTGCAATAGCTATGGATCAAAAACATCAACTTCTTTAATATGCTTCATTTTGAAAGTTACAAGCCACACATTAAAATATTTGTTTATTCTGTATTTATTAAATAGTCACTCAGGTGCTCCCTTGTCAGTACTTTTGAGAAGAGAGATTCTTCACTGATCTTTAATTTTTTTTATCTATTCTCACAATGACAATTTATATAGCTACATAAAATACCAATAGGACACCCAAATGTATAAAGAATTGAAAGGTGTTAATTTAATTATGATTTATCGTCTTTCCCCAGCCCCATGAAGAAAATCACTGTTCCCTGTAACAAAAATGTTAAGATGGAGCATTTGGGGTTCAGGGGGGCAGGATTCCCAATCAGAACAAAGCTTTCTAAAAATGTCTTCTTATTTTAGGAAGAAAGAACACTGTGAAAGAGGAAGAAAAGCAGCACTAAAAAAGTATTACTTCATCATATCCTAATTCAGTTGGCTGTTTTGAAATGTATATGTAGTCCCATTAAGCAACCAGAATAACTTTTAAAACAGACATCAATAGTTATTCTTTTTCATAATGCAGACATTGTTTGATGACATTTACACACCACGGGTGGCTTGTTGGATAAATAATAGAAAAACTAGTACAGTATTACAGTGTCCATTTAGAATGCTATATTGGAATGCTGAAAGCAACAACCAGGATTTTAGGTGTTTCTGCAATATTGTATTAAAAAAATACAACTGCTCCAAATTATCTCATCTAAAATAATACATGTTCTATATGACAAGACAAATGAAGAGCACAAGTAGTATAGCTATAACAGGCCACAGCCTTAAGGTCCGTGGTCTTTGTACATGTTACTAAAAACTAAGGAGGGTTCACAGCAAGCTCAGAAGGTTAACACATCAGGCTTTGGTGAGTCAAGAAAATCACAGAGAAAACATCTTTTTATATCGGTTACATGATAATAAACTGTTCCACATAAATATAATAAATGTTAGCCCAGTGGCAGATACAGAGACAACCATATTTGTTAGGACAAAGGTAGTTTGAGTCTGGAGAGGAGGACAGAAAGATTAATGTAATAATCATAGCTCAGGATTTCCTTGATTTTATAGGCTTAGATCTAGATATGGATGTCTTTTAACACTACTTTATGCATGAAATTCTTGCTTTTTTATTCTAATCAAGTTTAAGTATCTGCATGTTGAAATCAGAAGCACTTACATTCTCTACAACATTTCTCCAAACATAAAGCATTTGGTCTGGATCCAAAGTAGGTTTTAAGTATCAAAAACAGGACTTAGTTTGTCCTGAGGTGCCTGAATCCAAAACTGTGAGCTACATTAGCCATGCTTAGCAGCCATTAACCCCGAAAACAGCTCTGGCTTTCACCTGAAAGCTCCTCAGCCACATGAAGTTCTCCACTTTGTCACTAGCAGAGACCTCCCTGAGCCTCAAGAGCTCCCTGCCTGTTTCCTCAGCAGGAATCTGGAAAATAGGCAAAATACACTGAAATGTCTCTTAAGAAAATAATCAGAACAGTGAGTGCAGAAAAATTTTAGAGCAACTGGGGACACATCTACTTGGGAGACATGCATGGATGTACTTTCCTCTAGCTTAGCTGGTACAACACCTGCACAAAAAATAGGAAGTGCATTCTAGATCTTTACCCAGAATCAAGATTTGTTGAAGAAAAGGCCATTTTCCATTAATGAATTAAAAAATCAAGAGACAAAAGAAGAAAGAACAAGCCTGACTCTGGATCTCAGTGCATAGTTCAAAAGTGCTACTACGTTTGCATTTGCTGCAGGAACTACTTCTGTCTAACAACTGCTTTAACCATCCATCTTAAGCAGAAATTTGTATCCTCACTTCCCAAATGCATTGTGCTCTTCTTTTTGTACCACAGACATTAAAAGTTGGTCCAAAGACTATGCTTCCTGGATGTCACTAATGACCTTCCTCCCTTACAATCACCTCCCTTTGAGTAGAGCCTTCTGCTGTCTCCTTTTGAGCCAGAAAATCTCTTTTAATTACTCATAGTAACTGCCAGAGAAAATCTACAATTTGCTCCAATAGTTCAAGCGACTTCTTGCACTCCAAATCAAATGTAAGATCAACAATTGAAGACATGATACTTTTTATCTTGTCTGCAGGTAAACTGTCATATATAGTTAGAGGTTCAGTGAGCTCTCTCTGTTGACAAGGACCTCATCTTCACCTCAGAACACACAAAGGTTACTCAAGCACTGAAACTGAGAGCTACCAGAACCCAGAAGACCAACCCAAAATATCTCTTAGATAACAACAGCCTTCATTCCATTCAAATTCCCAGATCCCACATATTCTTCTCAGACTTTTAAAGTCAGTGACTTCAATAACTTCAGTCTACTAAGATGACACTCACACAAATGGCAGGCCCTACCACAAATGAGAATAAACAATTAATGATGTAATTTGTCTAGTCTTTCATCAATTATGGTCAGGCATAAATTGAGGACAGAAACGAGAAGCTGGTTTATAGCAAGCAGATTTCTGGAACACTCTTTCCACAAGAATAGCAACAGGGGGAAAAAAATTGTTCCACGCATTTTAAAATAGAATGTGATCTAATTATTAAAAGGACAATGTGACACCCTATCATTGCATAGGACTGAAGCTAGTGATGCAGGATGTCTCTTCCAGACGTGTTACTCCTGTTACAGGTCCAGACAAAAGAAGCCATACAGAAAAGTTCCTCTCCTCTTCGAAGAACATCTAGCTTGATTATAATTTGTGGTGGATCTTAGACCTTCTGGAAAATTGTCTGTAGCTTCATTACTCAGAAAGGTACAAATAAATAGAGGCTGAATTAAAGATGCAGTTATACTATAACACTGTGCTCAGCTTTCCTGGTAAAATATATGGTTTTGTTATACTGAAGAAGCCTATATGGGAAAACCATAGTCCTGTTAACATAAAAAATGAGCTGAAAAGCCAGCCTGGACAAAAATCCAATTGTCAAGATGTGGCTGTCTGTAGCCCAAGTTTCTCTCTTGCAGTTGCGTAACAGGCTTTTTGGGTTGCAGTATTCTTGGCAGCCTGAGCAAGAACAGAGACTGTTCAAGTTACACAACTGCAATGTCATTAGTGGCTTCTTAGGAGTGTGCCCAGAGCTGCCCAAGTAAGTTAGCATTATACTAAAACATAAGCTGCTAGTTACAATCTCCCCTGTTGTGTACACAAGTCAGACTCCTATTGCTGGTTCTCGTCCACCACGTCTCGGCGAGTGGCGGGAGCGCTGCCGCTCCTGTCCCAGCGCGAGGCCACCGACTGCCCTGTGCCTGCCCACTTGCTGGCTTCTTCCAAGAGCTGAATTCCTGAAAAAGCATTACTCATTCATTTTTATTTTTCATTTTTAGCGAGGTCGAGGGCTTTGTTCAAATGCCATTTACGTCAGTTATTCCTCCTTTTTACTGAGCGACTCTTTCTGATCTGTGTTGTTTTTCTGTTCCTCACTGACTTTTAGGTGAAACCTCTGATTTTGTTACTGTGTTTATTTTCTCATTTGCTGCATTCTCTTTTGCTCTCCTGATCAGCTTTACTGATTGTACCCATTTACCTAAGAAATTAGACTTAGTCACTCACCTTAAAGCACACTAAAATTATTTATTCAAACACTCACTGTGACATTATCAGAAGCACTATCAAGTAGCAATTTCCTGAGCAAGGAGATGCTATTCTTCTACTAGTAGTACTAACACTAGTATCTCAAACCACAAACTGCTATTTGCAATCCTGTTTCAGTATAATTGTGTTGGTTTGCTTTTTTTTTTAATACAGCATCACTCTTTTGTTACACTGCAATAGGATATGTAGGAGGTATAGCAGCACCTCATGATCAATTCAAGCTTGTATTTTTAAAATACCCACCCACTATATGAACTACAATATCAACTGCAGTCCCCAGTTACAACTCCAATGGTTTTGGTACTGCCCAAAATCATCACAGAACTGAATTAAAAGTCTTCTTTTGTTATACTTCCCTTTCCCTCCATTTTCTGTACTGTAGCAGATCCTCCCTAAGGAGGAATTACATAATATATGAGATCAAAATATCAAATGATGTTTAATAATGCAAAATTTTAAAAGTCATCTTGACTTTTTTCAAAAAAAGTCATGCCATGATTTTGCCTCAGCATGTACCCTTTAAAGTATCTAAGAGCCTTAATAGCCTCAGGACAGGATTTTTTCTATTGACTTTAATGATGGTTGTACAGTATTAAAGAAAAATAGAAGGTGTCTATGCTATGAAGAACACAGAGATGACAAGTGAAGTTAAACATGTAGCACTGGTACGAGCATCTGTGAGATGTCTAACATTCCAACTGCCAGAACATGAGCTCCCTTTTTGACTTGTCTCCTTGCTGGACAAAGATGTAATGTCTGAATTCATCTCTTGTTTTGCCCTTAAGACTACCCTTTTCCACTTTCCTGAAAATTAATAACTTCGAAATATTCTAAAACTATCAAGGAACGTTTTGATCAAATGGATGAGATTTTTCAAAAGAGAACTTTGAAGTGTCCAGTCTCATTGAATCATTTTTTGGCAGGAGGGGTTGGCCCATTTGGAAAACCAGTCCATTTTACAGCATCTCAGAGAGCCACCCCAAATGAAACGCACTTGAAATGCCAAGGTTTAATATTTATTGATTGATTTTTTTTAACTTTCTTTTCTTCTCCCTTCCCAGTTGTTTAGTCAGAAACCCCACAACAAGTCAAATGCTTTCTATTACTCCTCTCCTGTCATGTCACTAAAAATCTGCATTATAGAAAAAGAAAAGGAATAAGGCATTTCACTTTGACGTTTGTGGTTCCTGAAATCACTGACATACGGGAAAACATTTTCACTTAAAATAGTCAAAATTATAACTGACCTTTCACTTATGCTGACCGAATGTATTATGTGCCACTCAATCACTGGGATCTATCATTCTTAATTAGTATCTACACAATAAAATAACTCAGCTCAGAAGTATATTAATTACTGTTTTATGACTCTTCTTCCTATTATCCTGGCTGTACAGTACCAACCATAAAAAGCCAGGGCCTTTTCCAGCACAAAGGGGCAGTATGTGTTATGTGTGATTCATGAAAGTTTCATTAATATTTAAGTTCATGTGGTTTAGAGGAGCAGAAGGGAATGAGCTTTCTTCTTACTTCACACACAGAGGATTTAGCTCAATTTTCAGGGTGGTACAAGTCACACAGTGTGATAGGACAGAAAATCTGCTTTGTATGTATCCTTTCTTTCATACTGCAATCCATGAACCAAAATAAAACCACAAAAAAATGTCAATTCAGGCAACTCTATTCAAAATTCTGTGTACTGATATAGATACATAATGGAGAAGAAATCAAAGAAAACATCATTCCTTTGAACCACCAGCACTGGATAGAGGAGAATAATCTACAATATTCTTTGTATTTAAATTAACATGGGTTTTTCCCCTTTTTTAATGATGTTGCAGTTCAAAGGACAGAGTGATAATAAAACATCATTTGCTATAATATTTCTCATGATGTGTCATTTGAGACTGTGTACCTCACACCCAAAGTTTAGAAATATAATCTATCTGAATGAACTGGCTGCAAGCTGAAACTAGAAGGAAGGATTCATTAGTCTTTTATTTCAGAGACCTGTCTGGGGCAAAGTGCATGACTATAGCTCAAAGCAAAAAACAAAAGCAGAAGAAAGATTTAAAAAAAACCCTAAAACTTGCATAGCAGCAAGAAAAATCTATGTACAAATTCATAATTAGAAAATATAAGTTTTTTTTGACATGTTACTTGGCCTCGAATACGTGTTGAAGGCCAGATTGGATAAGGCCTTGAGCAACCTTGTCTAGTGGGAGTTCCTGCCCATGGCAGAGCAGGTTGGAACTAGATAAACTTTAAGGTCCATTCCAACCCTTTAACATTCTATGATTCCATGATTCTAATACATGTACAAAGATTTTTAACTTAAAGAAATCAGTGTGTTGGGATCGTCCAGTTTCAGACCTGCTCTGCAACTCTGGCTGCCAGAGCGGATTCCCCTGCACAGTCGGCCTCGCTTCCAGGGAGGAAAACCCATCGGCACCAATAGGCAGGTTGTGCTCTGAGCAAGTGCAGAGCATGCAGAAAAGATTCCCATCTGGAGACTTCAGCTTTAAGTTTTCAGTGAAGAGAGAAGGGATCAAGAACCTTTACGAGCTGTCTGTTTCAAATGCTGCTTTCTTCCAGGACTCTTCTTTATTGCAGAAAATACCACAGGATGGTAGAATCATAGAATTATTTAGGTTGAAAAAGGCAACTTTAAGATCCTCAAGTCCAACCTTTAATCCAGCAGAGAATATCAATAGTGTGATCAATAGACCTAAATTGGCAAATATTTGGCCTTATGATTATGCAGCAGCCGTACTGAAGAGAGAATAAAGTTTCAGAATACAAAACAGCTAGGTGGTCACTTTGATCACAATATTAAGTCAATTGAAATAAAATGGATGCCTTTTATGTGAGTCCTGGATTATTTTTAGCATTATGTCACTAAAGCACCATTGACAGCATCAACCTGTTAATATGCAATAAGATTCATCTGTCTTGTAGCCAAGAAAATTTAGTCTCGTAATATAAAACAGTAGGTTATGCAAGGAATGGGGGGCGCTGTCACCTCCTGAGATGAGAAATCACAGGGAAAAGGAAACAAAATCAGTTCCACCTTTCCTGCAGTTTGGAGGGAGAAGAGAAACAGAGAAATACTGATGCTGATTTTAGTGAGACTAAGATTTCATCGTTCATTTTCAGAAATGTCAAAGATCCACAAATTTATGGTCCGAAAGGACATTTTGTATACCACAGGCCATTAAATTTCAAATCATTGCTGCTGGATTGAACCCAGTAATTTGCATTCAGCTAAAACTTTCATGTTGGGCTAAAGCAGTCCTGTAAAAGATACCCCATCCTAATCTGGATGAACAAGAGACTCCACTTGCAGTTCCTCCCAGCTGTTCTTTCTTAATCTGAATTTATAAGACTTCAGCTTCTAGTCAGGAGTTTTTCCAATGTTTGAAAAACAATTTTATTATCAGGAACATCCCCTACATGGAAATCAAATAATTTCTGAAGTTTTCTTTTTTCCTATGAGCTAGAAGTGCTGAACTGTAAATACTCCCCAGAGGAAGGGGGCACATTTGGAGTCATGTCATTTGTCTTTCCAAGTCACTGTCATGTGTGACAGAACCCTGCTTTCCTATGTGTGGCTGAACACCTGCCTGCCCATCAGAAGGGGTTAATGAATTCCTTGATTTGATTTGATTGTGTATGTGGCTTTTGTTTTGCCTGTTAAACTGTCTTTGTCTCAGCTCACGAGTTTTCTCACTTTTTCACTTCCGATTCTCTCCCCCAACCTGACATGGGGGTGAGCGAGTGGCTGTGTGAGGCAGAGTTGCTGGCTGGGGTTAAACCATGACAATCCTTTTGGACTTTTAATTAGTATTTGTGCATTTATCCTCTAAACATTTCTAATCAGCTGTGATTCCCACTAATGACAACTTTCTTGAGATTTGTCAGTTAAGCAGTTCTTATTCCATTCAACTGCGTATGTTGCTGGTATTTTACAAATCTAAATTTTAATACAAGTATGTGGCAAATCAGATGCCTCCAACAAGCCTAAAAATACTATAAACATCAAATGCACCAGCTGAAACAGATTTTGATTTTTACACCTCTGAAAAACTAACTCAGGTAGGACCTAGCTTTCTTCCTAGAGCACTCACAATGCTACCTTTGGATCACAGTTCTCCTTAAACAATGTGAGTAGCAGTCAACTGAAAAACCATTCTGAAACACGTATAAACATTATTACATCCATACACAGGATATAATAAAAGAACTTATTTTAAATATATCCATTTTACAATTAGTTTACTCCTGGTGAGATATGGAGATGAAATTTGGAATTAAAATGACAACTAAGAGGAAAAATATTTTTCAGCATATGACAGAAGAATTTCTGTAATTTGTTTTTGTTCTGCTACTTAGGGAAATGAAGTTTTCTCTAATACTTCTCACGCTGGGCTTTTCACTCATCTAAGTTTTGAAACTTGACTGCTGTTTTGATTTTTTTTTTCTTTTTTTTAACTGATACAAATTTTTCCTCAAAAGAATGCTTCCATCAAGTCTAAATGGTAACATATACTGCACTTTTGAAAAATTATACACACAGACAAATAACATGAGAAAGACACAATCTTAACAGAAAACAAACCTGAAATGTGCTGTGTGTTAAAGAATTGGAGGAATAATCAAATTACCAAAGATCTCTTTTGTACTGAGTGATTGACAAAGCACAATCTTGGAGTGACTGACAAAGCATAATCTTGGTAAAGACAGATTGTCTCCACAGGTATTCATGTGCATACCTGTTATGTTTTGCTAAATAATAAGAGCTACTTTCCACGTACATGAAACACAAAATCCACAGAACAAAGCAGTAAATCGTTTATACACTAATAATAGCCTATTGTGTCATTTAGAAAAATTGCAAATGTATTCTTCTTCATTTATTGTTCTAAACTTTCAATAAGATTACAAATACCTGATCACAAAAAACCACAGGAGTAAATCTGAAATCAATAACCCTACAAATTCAAAATAGATTAATCAATATAATAGCCATCTCCTCTCAAATCAGAAGAGATGTGAATTGATGTGAAAAGAATGTTAGTAGTTCCATTTACAGGTGAAACATGACTTAGATCAAAAGAGATAGTTTATACAGGTTAAGCTCGAAATAATAGCTGGATGTTTTCATTAAATATTTGACCTCAGTTATTATTATTTCTGTAGTATCTGATGGCAATATTCTGCTTAAAATAGAATAACTTTTCATTATTATTACTATTATTATTACTACTACTTTTATTTTCTTTTCTAGACTCCTCAGTTATGTCCTTCAGACAGTTATTCACTTGTTCAGCGTATAGGTTGCTGCTGCTGCTTCTCTCATCTGTAGAAACAGGTTGGTAAAATAATAGACAGTGATTTCAACCTTCACCCAAGATACTACACTTAAGGGTTTACTTGGGGCCTGATCCTCTAAACATGTTTGGTGTAACAAACTTTAAGGACTCATCTTAATTTCAACATCATGATTTAAGGACTTTGCTTGGTGAACTCAATCCTTTGGGCACTGTTCTTTATTTTGCATTGCACAAAATAAGTGAAGAGCTATTTCAAATCCTTTACAGCCAAGTGAGGTAACATAGGGTAAAAGACAAACTGGTATAAGAATGTTTTGTACATTTTTATGCGTATTATTTTGGGTGCCACAGCAGTTATACCTTCCAAAGAGAAATCAGGTATGCCAATAGGTAACTTAGGATCTGTTAAGGAGAAACTGAAAGGATGAGATCTGACACTTTTCATCACTCTTTAAATGTCAGGTTCTGCAGCCTCGTCAGTACGACATCTGTGTCTGTTTTAAGACTCAAAGAACTTTCTTCCCTGAAAATGAGGAGGAGGGCGTCGGTGGATGTATTACAAGACTGGCCATAAAGGTCCATGAGACTGTGAGCATGTAATGCTTTCATCCTCCTTTTCCATGTACTCCTCTTGCATGTTCATAACACAAACACAGTAAACCCAGCAGCAGTTACAGTATCAGTCCTTCTATGGAAACATCACATAGGAAGCACATGAGGGTACACTGCTAAGTCTAAGTCTTTCCTACATCTGGCTTGTGCAACAAACAGTAAAATTAAAACTTTCTTCACCAAAAAAAGAATGCATCAAAATAATAATTAAAAATGAAAGTAGCAAGGAAGCATTTAGGACAGACAGCTATCTTACATAATGCACCTCATCTTATGCAGAGCTCCCTCATTATTGAACACTCAGATGTGCTTTTTTGCAGATGGCAGAGATGTCACTCCACAGCAAACCAGTTTAGTGTGTAGGCACCAAACAAGTACCTTTTCCTTAGCATGTTCCTCCTCAGTCCACAGTTAAAGTAAGGAAGTTTAACATGGGAAAATGTAAATTAATTACAAAGAGAACTGATGATGTTGGAATAAGCAGTTGCCCTGCAGGACCTGCACTAGCTCTGGCCAGGGAGGTTTTGGAAAGAAGTCAATTTGCCACACTTCACTTGCATCACCCCAGGCAGAGCCTGAAGATGCTCCCTTTATTGGTTAGTGTTCTAGACAAAGAATAAGTTTCTCCACATCTAGCTGTCTTGCCAGTTTCCTCTGAGGAAAAATTCCTCTCTAATGCCAGATCTAGAGATTAGTTCAATTCTGTGCATGTGAGTGAATACTATTACCGTGTTTTCTGACAGCAATTCCTAGGACACCCTCTGTAGACTCTCCCAAAAATAAAGGAGCCCCTGAAAGTTTCCATTGTTCTGTAATTCCCACTTAAAGACATAATCCGTATTTTACGCCATAAGTGATTGACACAGAGAGGACTCTTACGCCACAAACTGAAGATTAGAGCTTAATACTCCTAGTAATAAAAATGGAGACCAAGGATGTATTAGAAGAACTATTTCTAAATAAATTCTTTCCAAAGCTTTCTGTCAGCCATTTAAAACACTATTTTGGGGTCACCTATGACCCACATTTCTTTAGCTGTGTCACATGCATAGATCTTTTTTCTGCCTTTTTTCAGCCTTATGATGGAAGAGCTAACACTCTGCTAAGGATAATAAACAATGCAGTAAATGGCACATTACACCTTTTCCAATGAGATTTCTTGTAAGATGTATTGCATGTTTAGAATTTGTTTACTGCTTTAAGCAGATGACTGCCAAGGCAAAAAAACCCAACAACAACAACAACAACAAAATAGTTGGAATTGATTCTGATTGTGACTGCAAAGTAATTTACAGTGAATACTATGGGGAGCACACCAAGCAGTGCATACTTGAGATCACACCCACCAGCCAGTCTTGAAGATTGCAAACTAACTTCTCTGAGCATCTGTAAGAATAGAGATCTTATCTGGGAGATGGTAGAGGAAGCCCATAAACTATTATTGATGTCCTCCTTGTGCTGATCCTATTTCATCCTCATCTTAATATTTATTTATACAAGCAGCTCCCCCACTTGGTAGCTGAAAAGAAAACCATTTGGACACAGTACATTTCATCATCTTTTGATCATCCCTATTTTTGTTCATTCAAAAGTCTTCATAGTTGAAGTCTTTTTAAGAACAATGACCACTATAATATATAAGAGAAGTAGATTGCACCCATTCCTTCAAAACTCTGACCTAGCCCGAACAACAAAACTGCACCCACTACAGTAGCTGAATTTACAGCTTATCCCATGCTAGGAGTCTAAATAGGAAGGCATAAATGAATATAGATTTTGCATGGTTAGACATCTTAGAAGACAGGTTTGCTCTGGGACTCCAAGGGAGCCAAACACCAGAAGACAACACTAGTTTTCCAAAAGCCTATTTTCAAGAAATGATTGCTCTCTGTGCGTGGAAGAGACAAGTCATCAGGTCAGTTTCCCAGCCAGAGCATATCAGAGTAGTTTCACTGACTTCAGCAGAGCTACTTCATTCTGTACAATGGGAGAGGAGCGTCATGCCAGGGAGTTACACACAGAGGAACTTGTTGGCTCCTTTAGTAGTGGGCCCAAAAACTAAATTGCTTTCTCATAACTTTATGGCATGATTCACACTTGATGTTCTGTGTCACTCACTTTGCAGAATTTGGAAACTGATTTACTCATTTTGACTTACATTTTTAACAACCTTGCTAATGACTGGGCCTCCAACACCATCTCCCCAATACAGAACGTTCTAGACTTGCTTCAAACTTGGCAGCACTTACACGATGTTATTAATTTCAAAACTGTACTATTTCTTAAAATGAGCCAATTTCTGGATATGAGAAGTCAGTTGGCGAAATATAACCAAACAGAAAGCAGTTTATTTCAAGCCACAGATGTTTAGCTTTTGTCTTGCTTATATTTCATGGAGAACATGACAGGCTTGCTAGGTGCAGAGCTAAGATCAGACATGTTCTACAAGCCTTTGTAGTAGAGAACTTAGATTTTGTCAGATGAAAGAGGTCTTGCTGCTTTCAGAAACACAGTAAAACCTGTAAAAATGAGTTCCATGCAGTGAATTATTCCTCACAAGGTAAATTTTCATGATTTATTTCTTTCCAAGACAACTCATAAAGGCTCAAGCCCTTCTAGTCTGTGGAGTTGCAAACTGTGATGATCTTCATGTTAACTGTCATCAAGTTTTCTCACCTTTCTACCATGATAACCAGAAATTTCACAAACAACTGGTTAGAATTAAAAAAAGAAAAAAAGAAACATGAAAGTTGTGTGAAAGGGAGCTTACAACACATCATGCTGTTTTGTTTTGATCTGTTTTCTGACAGGCTTTAAGAAAAATGTATGCACCTCTTTACGAATAAGAAACTTCATCTGTGACCCACCTTAAAAGTCCTAGATTCCCATTTACATGAAAAAGAGTTGTACCATAGCAAGGAGACCTAGTTTAGAACTTTTTGTTACTTACACCTAAGAGGTTTTCACTCCATAGTCCAAAAGTAATCATATGACAAAGGAATGATTTCATTTCCAAGTGAGCATTACAGGATAAATTCTCAGTATAAGTCAAGTAAAGAAGAAATAAAATATGAACAGGGGATTGTTCCATAAATATTATGAAAGGTTTGGTATTTATCTGAAAAGTATATACCAATTATCAGAAACTGATGCATCATCTCTCTCACCCACTTTCTTTTTCTATTTATAAATTTCATAACTTTAAAAGGGAAAAAAAGTGGGGGTTTATCACTTAGTGCTTTCAGAATTCCAAAGCAATAATAGGAAACTGGTACTTTTTTAATAAGGTAAAATTAACTTAATCTGCACATCCTCAGGGCAATTAAAATATTACTTTTCATCACCACAAACCAATCCAACTACTTCTGAGCTTTTAAAAACTACCTTTAGATTTTAATTTGAAAATCCAAGAACTCCTCTTATTTTTAAATTCATTAATTGCATTGTTTAGCCATATCATGCTGTTGGCATAGAGCATCAGTGTTAGATACTGAAACCAAAATAATTGTCATTTACTGTCACATTCACTATCCATTCATTATCCACCGGCCACAAAGATTGTGACAGATAAAAAAAGAAGCACAGTTTTTAAGAGAGTTTGTTATTTTTTTATATACATATATATATATATATATGGAGTCCTGGAAAAAAACTTTTTTCGTTTTAGTCTTGTTAGGAGGTAGCTTTAGCCCAGACATTTATTAATACTCCAAAGTTTCAAAAAAAAAAAAAAAAAATCTAAATTTTTGTAAGTAGACTTTGGCTTCTAAGGAGACTACCTGAAAGAAATAAACCCAAGCCCCTGGGTACTGCAGGTGACTTTCCATCATCATCTCCAAAGCTGGTAACTCCTCTAATCTAGTTTCTAATGTGGAGAAGGGAGAGGGGGAAGAGGAAGACTGACAATCTGTGCCACAGCAAGAGAGCTGTTATTCACACTGCCACAGGAATTGTTACTACCTTTCATATTCAAGGTACACTAGCACACTTTCCAAGTAATGAATTGCTTCTTGTCTGCAGGCAAATTGAGGAACTGGTACAAATCTCTAGTGAGCATGTAGGACACTGAAGCCTGTTTAAGAATTTAGTTTTGCAATTTACAGAACGTTTCTCGTGATTTCAAGGGAATATTAAGACATGTAGATCATTGTAGATATCATATAAAGACAAGACAGCTAAAAGAGGTAAGAAGTTCCCCATAGCACTAAGATTTCTTTAGTACAGTAGTACTGTGCCACTGTACCATTTGTACCTCTGGTCATCTCACACAGCACAGTCAGCACCCTGACAAGCAGGATGGTAAACTCTTACAGTACAGGTAGCTTTTACTTTCTGTTACCTTTTGTGATACTGCCTGGCTGTTTCATTACACTCATGTTAATTCAAATTGAAAATGAAGTCTTATCATAAGCTATTCAAGCCCATGAATCAGTCTTAGATGTGTTTCTAGCTCTTGCACTGCTTGTGTGCACGGCCTTTAGGTGCGTCCCTCTTCGTGGCTGTGCAAAACGACTCACCTGATTTCTCATGAACATAGCCTGATTTCACTGTCTGCCTCCTTCTGGTCCCAAAAAAGACACTGTCTACATGACAGACAGAACTGTTCATTGACAGGCAGCCTCTACTAATGCACAGGAACAGTACAGCTTTCACTAGTTGCAAAAGAAGAGCATAGCCAGCTTCAGAGGAGCTGCTCACACCATGCTTCACTCCATTATATTGGGCAATGAACAATTCATTGCAAATTTTATATGTCATATGATAAAGAAAGAAGATGAAAAAGAAAGATAGCTGTAAAAAAGTATGATCTATTTGAAAAAATAATTGTTATTTTGAGATGGAACAGCATCTCTGCCTCTAGTACAGCCAGTCATAACACCGCTAGCACTTATAGCAGGTACAGGATGAGAAGCCAATGCACAGAGAAAGCTGTCTTTCTCAAGTCAATGAATAACAACTAGTATTTTAGGACATTTAGGATATTTAGACAGTTGGGACTGCATCACAGTCAAGGAGCTCAAAATCAGATGCCTGAAGTCATGTTCCAACTTCACAAGTTTGTAATTATTACTATCAATTTGAGACTGCTACTATGCATGTTTGGCTCTTTTTTTCTTTTTTTTTTTCTTTATATTGACATTATTTATATCTAACTGTACCTACATTTAAGCAGTCTTTCTTGAAACTTTTCCCATTTAATATTTCAATTCAGAATAAACTACCAGCCTTATCCATCACTTACATGTACTACCATCTGTATTTGCAGTCAGATGACAAGGGTATACTACAAAAAGAATAAAATCACTTCCTCTGCCCATTAAGGAAACTAGAATTAATTCCACTGATCTGCACTCAAGCATCTTTAATTAAAAGATCATAAGCATATAAGTGGCTTTGATTTCTTATTCTAAAGTCCTCCTCAATTATTTATTGTACTCACCTTCTCACATCTGCGCACATTTTTCTATTAGATGAATATAAAATATAAATGTTGTTGCACTTTTGAGTATTTCCACCTGCAGTGCAAATGTTATTAACCCCTTAATACTTAGGCAAATATACACACTAGTCAGCCAAAGTGAGGCTACGTGATGTTAAGATAGAGTGACCATGCTGAACATCTCTACAAAGCCATCTGAGATTTGAAATGCTCTTTACCTACCTGGTACCTGAATAACTACAAGAAAGCTTCTGTACTAGATTTACTCACAGCTTTTCTCCTTCTAATGATTCACTGTGCTGAATCATAGCATGGGAGGTTTTCCCTCCATGTGCAAGTATGTCTGAAGTTTATAGGGCTTTAAGTACTTACCAGATGGGAATAGGCACCTCTAGTTTGGAAGGCTCTAGAAAGAACTCACCAGTCTGTCCGAAAGGGCAACTGGAAGCAAACTTCCAATTGTATTTCCCTTCTTATATCATTTACAAAAGATAAACAGAAACTAAAACTTCCCTGTGAAATCTATTTACATTATTTGTTGTAAACAGTGATACCTACAAAGCATTTGCAGTAAGCGCTATACAATATAATGCCTCTATGTACTTCTTCATTTTCCTTTCCTAATTATTTCTCCAGTTTCATTCTATGCAACAACACATACTTATGCATGTAACAGAATGGCTCATTTCTACCCATAGTGGAAATAAAAATAATTAAATTGGTAATTACAATCACATCTCTGAAATTTTAATCCAGGACTGCAGTATGTCTGCTGTATCACAAAAACCCTTTTATCCCTGAAAACCCTTACTAAGTAAAGCCAGCGTTCTCAAGTGTACAAAGTTAATAGAGCAAAACCAGCTCACCAATATATTTTATGATAAATAACCATTTCTGAAGGTGGTAAATCAATATCTATGTGCAAAAAAAGTATCCCATGAAAAACATTACAGAAAAGTGATCCCCATTTCATTAGAGAAGACTGGAAGTTCTTCTTCATCCCTTTTCTTTTAAGCATGGATAATTTTATTTAAAAGGTCATCTGTGTTTGTATTTGCACAGAAGCTGAGAATCAAACCATTAGGGGTTCTGGATGGTAGATTACAGGAAACTTGTTTCTAAATGCAGGGAGAAGTTATATAACTTCATTTCTCTACGTGGATGGATGGGATGGGATGGATAGAGAAGAGGAAAGAAGGGTTTGCTCATGTTCTGAAAAATGAGAACAAATCCTAGAAAATAGAGCTTGCTGCAGTTTTAGCAAGACTTGAAGCTTTAGCAAGAGCAAGGGACCACATACAATGACACTTTATTGAATGAAAATATTGACTACAAATAAAAATTTTTCACTTAATTTATATCTCAGAATGAAATCAAAATGAGCAAACCTTATTGAATTAAAATACACCACCATCCCTTCAAGTACAAGAATCCCATGATGAACACATTAGCCTACTGAATGAGTACACAGAAAGGCCAAAGAATTCCTGACCAGTCCTTGAACAAAAGTATCATTTTTGGAACATCCTGCTCCACTCCTGGCACTGTAGTTCCAGAATGAGACAGACAGGAGAGTCTGCTCTCCTGTCACATGGACTGTCATTTCCACCATCACACGTAGTCTGTGTTAAATACACCATTAAGACGACAAGACAGGTAGGGAGATATGTTATTATTTCAGTCAGATTAGCCACGGGGAGAAAATCTACACTATAGAGTGCATTGTAAAGAATTCCTTTTAAAATGAATGCATAAATAAAAGCAGAGATTATGAAGCATTCATTGCAAAGACCTAATATTGTCTGAATTCATGACTTTTCCACAGACAAAGACAACTTTCACCTCCCTCAGGCAACAAGAAAAATTAAACTTTGGTATTTCAAAGGATAACTATTGGATTATGCAAAATTTTCCAGTAGAATGTCAGATAAGACTGCATTTTGAATTTGGTTTTAAATGCTTTAAAAATTAGGCAAAATTGCATTTATTGAAACTGGGTTCATTGGAATAAAACTGATTAAACAGCACATTGACTATCATCTTGTTTTCTAGGTTGGTCATCTACCCATTGAAAGTCCTCATACATAATCTGAAAATACGGTTGGACAATATCTTGAGATCAAAGCAAAGATCCAATCCTTCTTCCTTGGCCTTTAAATGACAGCTGCCACTTCCACACTATTATGACCATCATTAGCTCTGTTTTCAGGACAAAGAGTTTATTTTACATTGATCAAGATTTCACAAGTTATAACAGCAAGCGATGTAGAAGTGAATCTTGGGCCAAAATGCATTCTCCACAAGAATTTTGAATCTTCCAGAAGTTCAGAAGGATACAGACCAGAAAACCCTTCTATAAACTTTACAGAGAAATTAAGAGAATATAAATATGTACATATATACAAATACCTCTTCTACTTTAAAACTTCTTTTCCTAATTTGTATTATGTGGTGGGATTACTTTTTTTCACATTGGATCAGCTGTGTAAACCATTAGCTTTTGCCCTGCTACAGAAACAGTGTATATTTTAGAGTAGCTTATTATTATACCTGCATGTATTAACCCTTTATTTTGATGTGACAGATGATTACTTAGTAGTAACAAATGCCAACTGGTCAGAAATCTAGTGAGTAAAGCTGAATGAGAAAGTAGAGATGCCAAGACTGCACTAGAATTCTGAAGCTTCTTTATTCTCAATTTGCAATGCACCGTCTGTCACCCTGCCCAGGTGACAACCTAAAGCAAGTCTCTCCTGAATTCTGATGTTTATTTACCACCTCCTCCATTCATTTACACCAGATGCTGATCTAAGCTGTGCAAAACTTCCTTCCTTTGATGCCCTTTGTGCTTTTGTGCATATTCATCTGCCTTAACCATGCTCCTTCTTTGCTTCTGCAGAACCTACATGCAATACATCTAGAAGGAGGAAAAACATATCTAAGCAAGGATCAAATAGAAGAGGGAATATGCTGGGCAGGAGGAGGCTCTTTAGGAAGGATAGTCTTGTCTTCTGCTTGAGACTCCAAAAGACCTAAAGCAGCAGGAGATATCGTGCAAATATCTTGACTTTAAAACTACAGCTTGCTGAGAAACCATGAAGAACCATGTGCATGCTTTTAAGAGTCTTTATAATAATCCCTCCCATGATTTTCTCAGGATAAGTCTGCAATCATTTTAAAATATCTGTTATAAAAATCAGTGAGCTGCAGTGAGACAGCCTCACTACCACCCATGCTGCTCTATACCCCACTCAGTGTGACAGACATTATGTACATATAGTTGGCCTGTCATACACACCCTGATGCTGAGTTGAAAATGCCTAATGCCACCATCCTACTATGCCAGTGGAATTATATTTTTTGGCTCATTTCCACACATTACACAATCTCATGGTTGTGGTTTAAATAAAGAGTTCAGGAGAGTGGGGTAATTGAAAGGAGGTGATTATTCTGCTAACACTGCAGATGAGAAAGGAAGAACAGACTTAAAAGAAAATTAAAAATTTTGCTTTAAATCACTTATACATATTTCAGGAGCTACGTTTCAAATGTAGAAATTAATACGACCATTTTTGTTAACCGTTTACTTTGATAAAGTTTTAATACTACATTTTGCACTGTTCAAAACTTCCTTGAAAGTAAAATTAAGTTAGAGATAAGAAATACATGTGAGCACTGTCATTAGTGATTAGTCAAATATATTTATTTATTTCTCAAATATATGAGAATGATTTCATACATTTTTTATGCTGTTATTAACTCTCGGTTATTGACACTTGCCTTTTTTATTTTCTCTCTTTTTTTTCCCCTGCCTGTATTCAAAATATTATTTCTAAAGGATGGGCTTTAAGTGCCTGCAGCCGGCCATCCAGCAGTAGAGCTACAACAGCCATAAGGGGTCCTTTCTCCAGTTTCTCCAGGCCTTGTCATGCTTTATAACCCTACAACACGAAAACGATCCGAAGTGCAGGAAGGACCTGGGTCCCTGCGCTGCTGCTGCTATTCACCCCTCCTCCTGCACTGGAGCTGTGGGTCGGCACTCTGCTGAGGAGGGGACTGGGATTAGCCCCTTCCGTACCAAAAGGCATCGAGCAGCATTTTGGTAAAAGGGAGCGATTTCACAGCCTAACGTCACGGGGGTAGGGTTAAGCAGAAACATGTCCAAAATTAAACACCGAATTAGGGGGGGGGGGGAAGGACAAAAAAGAAAAAACCCAAACATTTCACATATCTCCCGCAGAAGATTTTCCCAGCCTACTCCTCGCCTGCCCCAAACCCCTTTTCTATCATTGCATTAACAAAGCCAAGGAGCTCACGCTGTGGCATCTCATTGGAGGGCACTGGAGTTAACAATGCGAGTGTGAGCCCCAGTGGCCATGGCAACAGTAGCTAATTCTTCTTCCCAATCAGGGTGGCAATTCTCTCCCATGGCTTGAATCAGTTACAAAACAAAATACTCTCAAAGACCTTTCAGAGCCAATAGCCTCGCAGCTAATCTGCTAATAGGAAATAATCTGCAGCTAATATACACATTCCAGGGCAGCAGTGTGTTTTCTTAATACTTTGTTACATGGGCCTCTTTCCAAAGAAAGCAGAGCAAAGAATAGAAAACAGACATTCATTAAAAATAGTACAATACTACCTGGCCACTATTAATGCCTGAAACGTGCTGCAACTTGCATGGCTCTTAAAATGGTGATTTGGAGTGACAGCACTAGATAGACTGAGTGCATTCAGTCAATTAGATCAAAAAAAGTTACATACAGTATTAGTTAGCAGCTGGTTCATGTGAAAAAATCAGCCTTTAAATGATTTCCACATTGCTTTCTTTTCATTTAAAGGATCTGTGAACAAAAGCACTGAGTTGACAAGAATGTGCATCAGTAATTTACAGTCTAGATGGATACACAAAAACAAATACTAATAAACATGCACTTACAGCATACTCATCTAACTGTGAGGTAGGAGTTTAGCCATACATTCTCCACCTGGTTTAAACACAAGAGTAAACAGCAAATGGGCAGTGAGTGAGAAAGGAGTACCAAGAAACTAACAATGAATTACTGATTTTGCATCCGTAATGTCAGGAAATCTGCACAACATGGCTTAGCTTCAATATACAAAGGGTAGGGAAGCCTGAGTGTACTGGCTCCAGTGTGTTGTGGTCCAGGTGCAGGCACAAAGTCAGGGTGAGCTCCAGCCTGCTCAGGACATACATGTTGCCATCTTGTATGTGCCATTAGAGCAGAGACACAGCAGTACTGCTGGGTTAAAGAGAGAATTAAACCTTCCTTCCTAGCAAGTCTAAATGCTGACAATGGAGATGGCTGTCACAGGAAATAACTCCTGGCTTCACAACCATTTTTGTTCATCATGTCCAACCAAAACCACCACATCTGCACCACCAACATAGTACAAGTGAAATTAAAAGTCCCTCAGTGCTCAGGTATATTTATACTTTCCTTTCTTCTTCCCCTCCAGTGGTAAAGCCACCTGGTCATTTCAGGCCAGGGTGCAGGCATCAAATAGAATTAAAAGACTGACTGCAGATTCTGGCAAAGACTGAGAGAGACAGAAGTGACGAATACATAAGTGTAGTGCAGTTCAACGAATGTCTTCAACCACAGCTGTAGAGGCATCTCTCAATCTACACCATCTCAAACTACCAAAATGTTTCATTTCTAGACCCTCCTGTTGATTTCTGAAACTTCCATTAGTCAGGGTGACATTTCACAGATTTTCTTTTGTTTCTAAGATGATTACTCTTCACTGTAATTTTAAGCTGTAATACACAAAAATTCTGTGTCTATATTTAATATAAAAGCTGTTTTATTTTAAATGGAGAGATGAAGAACTACATCTTTCCATTATGATCTTATTTTTATTTTACTGAAAACTGATTGAGTACTGAAATGGGAAAAGGAAGGCAACTCAATATAACGGGCAAACAATTTCAGCAGCAACAACACATCAAATACTCTGATTCAGAAATATGGTGGAAGTACCCAAGCCAAAGGCCTTTAAAAATGGAAGTTCTCCCAGTTCAAAAATATGAGAGATACATTTTAAGTAATGTTCAGAGTATCACTAATGGGGAGACCTTCTTCATGTCAATGCCCATCTCCTTTACAGGGAACTGCTTAAGTTTCTATCTTAAGATTTCGTGTCATGCAATCCATTTCTACTTTGTATGTCACTCCCCAGGTAAACTAGATGACTTGTGGGAATGAGTGCAAATTGGTCACCTACAGATTTTTTTACTGATGGACAGTGAGCTCCTCTTGTACTTGGGGTATTCATAAGAGCTGCTTCCTTCCTGACTTCTCTTTGAAGTCACCCCAGGAGCTCCTGCTGCATGCCCTGGGGCAGAAAGCTCCCAGGACAAGATCTCTTCACAAGGCAGCCTGTTTCCCTGAAACATCCAGGAACTTTATCTCTGCACATCTGTAAATCTGGCTGAAAGAGGCTGAATTACTGACAAGTTCCTGGGTAAGAGCAGGAGGAGCAGAAATGACTGTACAGACATATACAACCACCCTTCTCTCCATAAATGCAAGAACAGGATTGTATAAAGCCACGTTACAATGTATACAAGTCTGATGCACAGTGATAAATTAAATTTTGCTTGACCTTGCTCAGGAGAAGTAGTTTCAGTGCTGGTCTGCAGTTTATACATCAGCCTTTAGTGTTTGGTGACAGCTATTTTACACAAACTAACCAACTGCACAATTTACCTTTTTTTGTTTGTTTATTTTATCCTGATACTGAGGTTCAATCCCATTCTCTGTTAAAACAGCCTAACTCATTCTGAGCACACTCCACAGAGAGAATGGGATTTCAATAGTGGTCAGCACTAACTTACTTCTGCTCTCCAGCCATTGGCACAGTAAGTAAATGCTTCTTGATTTTGATGGGAGAAACAGAAACAGGTCATTGCTAAGGGCTCTTGAAATTCCACCAGAATCTCTAAACAGGTCGAACATGCTGCAGTCTCACTGCTGTTTATCCCTGACAAACTCAGCCTGTGTGATATCTGTTTATCTTGATATATATTTGAACCAGCTGCTTGGAAGGAGATTGTGCAAATAGGTACAAAGACCACATTCTTATCTCATTCTGACTTTCCCCCAGTTCTGGATGGTGATGGTTTGGTCCAGTAATGTGTTTGCCTCCACATTTCAATTCCTGTATCCTCTCTGTCTCAGTGAGAAAATAAAAAAAAAGCTGCCTGAGTCACTATGTATTCCAAGTCTTTACTTGGTGAGAGCCCTGAACGTTGCCCATTTCTTAGAAAAAAAAGGAGAGAGGCAGAATAACGGAGAGAAATAAAAGCCGAAATCTTTACAGTTATATGATTTTCATCATTGAAATGTGCTCTTATTTCTCTTTAAATCAGTTTTTATAATTTGAGTTGTCATGACAACATGATGCAACATTTCACTGCCATGACAATCTGACAACTTTCAAAAACAGTAAGTGCTGTTTTTACTCTGTTTTTCAATTGCTCCCAAGGAAACAAGCTGTTATTTACTTCTGTGACGAAACTCATACGATACCATAATGGATCCAATGTCAAGAAAAATTAAAGCACAGAATGGGGGAAACAGGGAAGAAGAATTTGGTTTTGTGTACATAATTATTCCATAAAAAATACACCTTTTTTTCTGCTGTCTTATCTGAATTCACCACCATCCCTCTGCTCATTTCCACCTACAAATCCACTGACTTTTTCCACAGCCTGACCAGAACTGGTTCTTGATTAATCACAAGATCATAATTGACTCAAAAATGGCCTGTTTTCTTAGCAGCAGTTTTAGTTGATGATTTTATGCTTGGTTGTGTGCATTTGGATACTACAAAACAAACTAAAATAAATGAAATCTCTCTGTGACTATGAGTTAACTCCAGTGGAGCAATGTGTTTGTAAATCCCATCAATTTATGTGAGACTTGTGTCTAAATTCTACAGGGACGATAAATCCACTGGCTAATTCTCTTGTAGATGGAGCCAAAAAATGTTTCCAGACACTAGAGCTTGGTTATCTATATTATTCAGCTGTAGTGGAAAAAAAAAATCACTGGGATATCTACTCTGCCTAGCAAAAATAATTCTCAAAACTAACATGGACCAAGGACCACTCACAAAAAGGCAGTAGGGATGCAGCTGCTTTGTTTTGAAAGCTCAGGCAGTTTAAAAGTACTAGAATACAACAGCTGGTGTCAGCAGTATGGGATGATCTTTAGCACCATTTTCTGTACTGGGATAGGCATAGCCTCTGTTTTCCTAGCAGCCTTTTTTTTTTGAGAAACATGAAAAAGCCCAAACCAGTTGATATCAAAATACATTCTATTAAAGTCTCACTTCACAAAGGTGTGGTGGAGGCTCTTTTAAAGCACAGTGATGCATTTATACAACATCCACTACAAGATCCAACTTCACCACGGGAACTTGCTATCTTAGTCCACGTGAACACTTCAATCCAGCCTCAATGAGGTTACCCCACACCTGCCTCCTGCCCAGTCCCTCCACCCTCCACAGAAGCACCCAAGCCTGGACACAGCCGAGCAGCAGTGAGGAACCAGAGGGACTTTCAGCCCGATACAACATGGTAGTATGTTTTAGAATATCAATTATTGCTTCTTTAAATAAAAGGCAGTGCTTGAGGAAAGAAGCAGTAATACTTTTAGGACACTACAATTGAGAAATTGCTATGTGCGTACAAAGACACCTCTATAACAAAACGTTAAATATACATATATATATGTGTTTGTCTGTACATATATATAATTGACACATACTAGATCAGTATTTTTGGCAGCAAGGGAAATCCGTTTTGCAGCACCAATATCTACTAACAGCAAATGAATCATTCTATGGGGAAGAAAAAAGAAGCACACTCTCATGATTGATATTTTACCTCATTTAAAAGATTTTATGCACTTTCACCACCCTATTCAGTAGTTTAGTGGCTATTTATGCACATCAGCCTCAAATAAAGGTAAGTTAAATCAGAGGCTTCAGTGCTTTGCTTTCCTTTCTATGAAAGCTCAAGACTTAATTTGTAACCTGCCTAGAAGATAGGAGTTCAATAGGAGAAACAAAGCACAGAGGAGCTAAAAGTTAGTCCCATTCTGAAGATCTCATCTAGTTCACATTTTTCTATAAGGGAATCTTTCCACTGATTTCAATATAACCTAAACCAGAAAATAAGCAAATTATACATAAGCTTTTCATTAAAAACAAAACAAAACAAACAAACCAAGACCCACTCCTGCCTCCAAAATCCCACACAGTTCCCATTCCACATCTTAATATGCCTCTACTTATTATGAGTTCCTGTTGACAGGAACAGATATAGCCTTTGTTTCCATTGGTACCTCATTAGCAAAGTAAGGTTGCCAAAACCCAAAGCGGTTCGAGCTGTTGTTTCACAAAAGTTGCCTATAAACACACTTCTGTTTATGTTTATCAGTCAAAATGTGCTCGTGCTTGTTGTCATGTAGGCCTACAGTCAGGACTATTTTGATTGTCTTCTCCTTAAAAGTGATAAAAATCACAAAACTTTCTGCTCTACACTCTCCAAAGAGCATCATATGAAGTTTTGTTTCAAATCATAAACCCAGATATTGCCAGGAGGTGGAGAGGAGGCAAAACTCACTGCAGAGCTAGAATGGAAAGTGGGGAACTTGGAAAATCATCAGGTTTCTGCATGGCATAAGAGTCACTCGAGTCAGAAACTTATATGCTGGGAACTTGCATTTTGACCTCAATATGCAGAAAGTGGAGACACTCATAGGCACCGTCCAGACGGTAATTTGAACTAGTTAGCCATAGTATGGGTGATAAATCATGATTTAACATGGCCCATGGAAAACCAGGACTAAGAGTGGAGAGGCCAGGCGGTGTGATGACACTTTATTAGTACCACATAAATTGGTATGATCTGGGTATATTTTCAGACATTTTAATATCAATATGCAATTTCAGTCATGGTGTGTAATTGACCTCAGACTGCTTCAATGGTGAATACCAACTTCTCTTTCTTCTGAAATGTTTTTAACGACTTAGAGGAAGAAACGGGAGATTTTTCTTAAACTCAACTCGCAAAAAATAAACCAGAATAGAGAAAGTTGAGTGGTGATGCATGATAAAGTGGGACATCCATGTCTGATTTTAACCTCACTTGTGTGATGTTTCTGTTTCCTGTTGACAGCATATAACAAGGAGTTGCACAATGTTCCAGGGAAACTTGTAGGCAGCACAGTGATGATGCAGAAAAAGCAATACTGAAATATGGATTAAGCCCAGGAAAATTTTTACTGGTTGAAGAGGGATGCTCCAGAAGTATGTGGGCAAGTGCTTCACCGACCAGGAGGGGAGAGGTAGCATCAGCCAACTCTTCAGCTCTTGTCCTTCAGCTCTTGTCAGAGCCCATTATTTAGGAAAATAACTTTCCCAACCTCCTATCTTCAGGACACTTTCCTACTTAGTTCATTTTGAAAAAAATATTTACCTTAACATCAAGTAAACACAGATCTCAAGGAAATGTCATAACATAATCTTTCAGTTAACAAACTTTACCTTTACTCAGATGGATTGTATGAATATGCTTACATGCCATTTAAATCGACAGATGTACTTTGTACATTTTTAAAGCAAAACATAGACAGAAATTCAGTGCATAATTTAGATACTACTATCATTTAAATATCAAGGATTTAAAAATGACGTAACCATTGATTACCATTCCTCAGAAATGCATATACTCATTTTCTTGCCAATCAAATTTGGCTTTGTTGCAGTAATGAGCCCACAACTTTTCTTAACTTTAGGTGTCTTTCTGAGGTATCCATGACATGTCATAAATATGAATCAGGATTCAAGAAAGAACAAGAAAGAATAGCAACATCACAACACAAACAAGCACGAGTTTCCCCATGTTCTGAATAAGAATGCAGACCTGAAAAAAAGAATATCTTTTTTCTTATAATGCTGTTATTGTACCTCATACTTCTGAATATAAACCTAATATGATGTTGAATATCACTTTTACAGTTGTAATAAGAAGAATATGCAAAAATACCCAAAGTTAACACCTGTCCTGTGAAGGTTAAAATCTTTTAGGGGGGTATGTGAAATATCAACATAAGTAAGTGTAAGATGTAGCATATTAAATGTCTCCTAAAAAATTTTAGTCTGTGCATATACACAACTCATCCAAAGTTCCTCTCTGTATGGTATTAAAAGTATGACATCACTTTTGCCAGGGGTTTGAAATGACTGTGCTTAGAGAAGGTTTCCCTTGCTTGTATTCTGTACTTTTGCATTCTTTGTTTCAGACTCCATTTCAGTCATCCTGTTACAATTGCAATTTGAAATGGAAGCGAGAAGGTACAAGATGAGCACTAGCACACAAGTAGGGTATCTTGCATCAGTTTTCCGTTTTCCTCATTTTTTAAGGCCAAAAGTTTGAAGCAGCTAGAACTTGTAGTAAACATTCTATCTGACAGCATTTACTGAGACTGGCAGTTTTCTGAGGCAATATTGCATAGACTGTAAACACTTGGAAGTGCAAATGCTTTTTGTTAACACGCAACTCATAGCAAAAAGAGGAACATGTGCTTTAACGGAACTATGGTAATATAAATAAATAAATAATAATCATCATCAATCTTCGAGCTGTTTCCCACAGAATTTGTTGAAGAGGTAAAGACATAATGCTGCTGACGTGATTAGGGATTTCCTTCTTTTTAAACTGAAAGTCACTTAAAGGAATTATTGTATAAACCTACTGTGTCAAATGTAATCAAGTTGATTGGTAAATATTAGCATATTTTTCTATCACTGGAATTTGCAGCAGAAGCAAGTATGTAGGATATATGACATACCAAAAAAAAAAAAGTTTGCTTGAAGTTGCTTGAGTAATTTCTGTCTTATCCCAAACCATTAGCGCCAAGCTTCATCACTACTGAGATTTAAGGGCAATCACCACCTCCCATCAAAACCTGCATGTTGCTGGATCTGTATTTTAAGTTATTTCCATGTCCAAGAAGCAATGTAGTAAAGTTCTGCATCCTTGAAGAGCATTTATAACGAGCCAGGATGGACAAAACCCCTAAGTACTGCATCCTGAATGCAGTAATTGTTGTTTTGCCAGACTGGACATACTGGCAGAATAACACATCTTTGTTGTAGGAATAAAAAACTTTATCTCTGCATATTTGTGCTCTCTTTTACTGGAAGAGTCTCTCAGTGATCTCTGACAATTGCCTGGATGAACATCTTGGATTTGAGTTGGAGCTCAGCTCCCACCAGCACCCCAAAATCTGCCTGCATTGTGCCTGAGAACAGAGTAGAAACCAAAATTCAGCCCCTTACCCAGGTGTCCCTGAGCTGCTTTGAAAACTTGGCCTTGATCCCAGCTGGTTGAACTGTACTCTGGTTTTCAGAGAAGGAAACTATACCATGAACAGACATTCATGTGCTCAAAACCTGCTCACTGCTTGCCCAACCACCTTGCTCTTGTCTCAGCAGCAGCCATTTGCTGCTCCTTTTGCAAATTTGCACCTCATTTAAGGCTGACCTAGAACCAGGCAAAATTAAACACAGATTGGGACCAAAATTTTACCTGAAAAAGTAGAGGAGAAAAAAAAAAGGTTTTTTTCAGACATTTGTTTTCATCCACACATTTTTTTTTCATCCAACTGCAATTCTAACACTTCAGTGCTACTTATATGACATTCCTGCAGGAAAGACAAAGAATGGTCAAGCTGCCTTCATGTCTGCTTTCTCAGGAAAAACAGCTTGTCAATGCTTGTTCCTTGGGTGCAACCATGTGGCACATCCATTTAGACAGCACATACCTGTCCCTGTTCTCTAGATGAGTGTCAGAGTAGTTCATATTTAATGTGTGTTTGTGTGTGAGAAAGGGTCGTTACCATTCTCCAAGCTGCCCCCCAACTTAACTAAGGCCATTACTTGGCAAAATGTCACACAATTTCAAAACTAATACTCTAAGACCCACATCACCCCTGAAGATTACTTCAGTAAAGTATTTATCATTATGTGAGCTTGAAAGTTAGGTCTCCCACGAGAGAGCATTCCTTGATATTAGCCAAACCATCAGACTAACAAACACTTTCTATAGTTTTAACATATGGATTACATTTGAACTGACAGTGAGTTTTCCTCTGGACTGATACCCTGCCGCCTCCATACATGGTTATGCTTATGGGGTTCTTTTAAGCACCGCTGCCCTGAAATAAACTCCTACTATTCCTACAGGATTTCACACCAGCCAATTTAAATATTTTAATAATGAGTAAAAAGTTTAAAATTAAGATAAAATATTGTGTCAAGCCACAGACAGTGCTGACAGTTCAAAAAGAAAATGCTTTCTTTGCAGCATCCATCAGCACATCTGTGACTGTACACTGTGTTACATCTCTGGATCGTTCAGAATTCTCTGTCTTCTTCTCCTGCCTTTCCAAACCAAATCACTCAGCAGATGGATAGACCAATGGGACAAGCCAACGGCAACATCTGCTGCTGAAGGTCCTGCTGGAGCTGGAAATGCAGTGGCCTTGCCTAGAGAGGTGATGTGTTGGCAGGAGCCATCACAGTCCCTGCTGGTAGCCTTCTGGAGAGCCCCATCAAGAGCTGGAGCTCCAAAGATGGGGCCCTCCATGGGAATGTGAGACACTTCAGCACACAGGGGTACCAATTACACCCTCCTGGTGCTAACATGGGTATTACAAAAACAAACTGTCAGCTGGAAGCAAGGAGAAGGAGATTGCAAGGGGCTTTCTCTAACTAGGTGTGCCAGCATGGGGACATGGGCACTGGGCAGCCTGTGGCTCCAGCACAGCAAGGAGCACCCGATCCCCATTCTGTTTGTGAGCTGTAACTAGGACAGTTGCAAAGCAGCTTAAGAAAGTTGCTCCTGTTTTCCACACACATGTGGTCTGAATTGTCCATAACTGTTTAAGTCTTTCCCCAGCCCTGGTTGGAGTCACAATGCTGGACACCACCAAAGGTACCTATGAGCTTCTCAGGTGACTGACGCTCACCCATAAGGGTATTTCTGAAAGCCTGTGCATGGCTCCCTTTCTTCTGTAAAAAACACAGTACCATGGGCTGATGATACATCTCCAAACTTTATTCTGACTCTTTGAGCTTTTTTTTCAGTAAAGATAAAAAGCAGCCAATAGAGTCTCCCAACATTCACCACATCCTGGCAGAAGGAAATGCTTCAGATTTCATGATGATTTGGGTTTCTCAGTGCCAGTCACTGTTTCTGGTTTTATGTATTTAAAAATTATCTGAAAACTAGAAACTTAGCAACATATTTTGTAACTGATTTGGCTGATAATGCCCTTTTTAAAGCTTTTGCTGCTTTAGGATAGCATGGTAACAAAACGAGCTGAGTGTACTACATTAAAAGAAGACAGTACATTAAGCCAAACAAGAAAAAATAAACGCTGAAAAGGGAAAAAATGAAACTAGCAGCAGGATGATGAACAGATTAGTCTATTTAGTTTAATTTTCCTGTGCCCCCTTTTTGGATAGTTTCTTACTACCTAAAGTAAATTCAGCTGTTCATAGAATTTAGGAAAATGATATGAAAGATGAAGTTAACTAAAATGAACTGAGACAAGGGTTTTTTTTGTTTGATTCAACTGAGGGACTTTAGTCAAGGAGAATGAGAACAAACTACAGAATTGTATCTAATGAGAAATCTAACTAACCAAAATAGTTTTTAATGCAAAAGGCAAATTGTAGAGGACCAAAAAACAGCCCTCATTCCCTCTCTGCACAGCAATGTAGCCTGCTTCAGTGAATACTGCCATGTCTTATAGCTCAAATCTGTAAACATTCTGCGCTGATAGAGAAGGGTGCACTTTGCATTCCTTTCTCAATATGGTAAAGCTGTAACTTATACCTCTGACTTATCACAGCATTGGGAAACACATGTTTTCCCCTTATTTGGTAGCACAGAGCCTCTGGAAAGGAAAAGGGACACACTTCCCAGTACCATCTGTGAGCAACCATCACAATAGATGGTTTGAGCAGGACAGAAAGCAAAACTGCTGCTGTGCCTATGGCTGCAGAACACCTGAAACTCTACAAATATAGAGAGAAAATAGTGCAAGAGAGGATGGAGGGACTTGCACACCACCTTCAGCAGAGCTCTGGGTTCAGCTGCCCACTTGGCTGCTGACTGCCCTATAAGCCAGTGCCCAGTTCTCTGGTTCTCTAAGCAGCCCATAACACACCAAACATAAATAGTCAATACTTGAGTAGCTATTCTATGGTGGAAGGCAGGAGAAGTGCTGCCTTCACTGGAACATTGAGGGTCACAGAGTTGCAATACCCTCTAACCCACAGTGCTTCCCAAGAGGTGCAGAGATGGCAATGCAGGGAAGAACGGAAGGGCCATGCTATTTTTTCCAGTAGATAGGATAAAGTTGTAGGGCAGCTCTAGAGTTGTAGGGCAGCTGCATTAAGAAATGGATTCTGTTGCTAAAAATAAGGAGAGTAAGGCAGATTTTAGGAACCTCAGTACCAAACTGCCATCCTAAAAGCTGTGCTTGGAGGTAACTAAACACTAAGAGTGCCAGAATTGGTGAATGTAGAGCTCAGAAATTGTATCAGAAATATTCAGCTCTGAAAAAGAGCAGAAAACTGAGGTTTGGCCTCTCTGAGCAGCTCTGTACTATTCTTATCGTCTGGAAGCTCATGAGCTCCCTGCCCTGCCCTGCCCAGTGCTGCACCAGCATCAGCCTTTCTCCAGAACACTAGAAACAGGTTTTGGTCTTCTCAAATTGAATTACAGCTTCTAAGATACAGCATAAAAGGAAATAATCTAGCGAGAAGAGCAAACATTTAGCGGGAAAAACTTTAACACAAAAAGTAAAAGGACAAAGTCTTTTCCTTCCCTCAAAATAATTTTCAGCCATACCTTCTGGAGAGATCCCTAATCACTGCACCAAACCTAAGGCAGTTCCATGTAGGACATGGAAAGCATGGGGACTGGTAAAGAAGTGTGTCCAGGTGGCCGAGTGCTTCCCCCTGCACATGGAAGCAGCTGGGAGCTCGGGCTGCCGCTGCAGCTGATAGTGCTCTGTAACATCAGCTCATTTGGAAACTCCTGGTGAGAGAGGTGCCAGGCATGAAATGTCTCTCGGGGTCCAGCCCACACCCTAGCAGGCAGATGATCCTCCCTCTCGATTGCTGCTGTTGGCATCTCATCACTGTGCTTGGGGCATTTCTTAAAATCCCCTTAGAAGCCTAAATTTGACTTGTTTCCAATAGCAACGCTGGTCACACACATGGTGGGGGGAGGGAAATTAGGCTTAAGCTGAGCTGTAAGGAGGAGACAACACCTAATAGAAGGCTACTATGAGAGCTGTCCTTACCATCCTCTGTGGGTAACCTTCATATGGACACAAGTCCCCTGCCCAGCAGTGTGGTGGTGCTGTTACCAGCACTCTTCAGCAACCACGTGCCATCTTGTCAGAAGTGGCTGGTAGGAGCCTTCCTGTCAAGACTTGTTTTGGAGGTGAAGAGCTCCTACACACATCCTCGCAGCAGTAACATTTTGTAAAAGAGGTGTTAAAACGTTGTTAGGAAAACTGGTCGCACATTGGAGTTAAAATTTTGGTTCATTCCTGTCCCCTTGAACAGCAACAATGAACTTTGCAGACACCAGTTTCTCTGTGTAACTGTAGGAGGAGGTATTTTTAATACCATTTCTGAATGGAAAACTAAAATAGAGGGCTAAGTGAATGTGTCCAAGGACACAGCTCCAAACAGTGTTGGGCCCCAGAAGGGGTATTCCTTATGAAGTTACTTTGCAGAAAGTCATTGCTCCCTCTTCTTCCCAACACCCCACAAATTTTGAATACATTTAGAAACACAACTGCAGTGTTGTTTTTTCTGCTTTCTGTTTCTAGATACATATATATGCGCACCATTTCCCATCATGTATCAATTAAGTCAGTCCCATTTCTTCAGATCTTTACTTGTTGAAAGATTGTTTTACGGAAGGAAAAGCAAAGCCAAACGAAAATTTCTTTATGGGTGCTTTTGAAGAAAACAGCTACAGAAACATCTATCTGGCACAGGCAAGACAGAAGATGACAACCAAGGGAAAGCATTCAAGAATCTCTGAGGATGAAGCAATTCCTACTGTTTTGAATTGCACACATGAACCCAGAGTTGGACAACAAACACTCCCTAGGAGGAGCTGCAATGGGACATGCTGCACAGCGATACTGCTGCTGACGGTATCGCTGTCTTAATGTTTCTGATGAACTTTATTGCAGGAAGCAGCTATAAAGAGTTTACAATGTCATAGCAGCCACAGTCTTGGAGAACCCCTGGGGAATACAATGGAAACAAATAGCCCCCCTCCCCCTACCACAGGGAAGCATCATCGAAGTGTTAGTGGCTCTGATTGTGCAACTGAGCTCACTTAAACTCCCCTGTAACCAAATCCAGGTTTACATCTATACACCTAAACCATTGGGAATTCATATAATCTCCTGTCTTTGATATCTGAACCTGTTATCTTTAAAAAGATATGTTCCAGTGCAATCTGACTGCAGTGGTTTGATTGAGGATTTACTATACGGAAAACCTGTAGCCATCAAACTACTCTAAGTGACTAGAGCAGCATCCAGGAATCAATTTCCTCTCCTTAAGATGTTAAAGTAACAACTATAAAAACACTTTAAAATGTTATAAAATGGGATACTTCTTTTAATCCTTGTTAGCATTAGTTTTTTTTAATCTCATTTATATATTGCCATTTGCCAGCATTAGTGAGGCGTTCAGTAAATTAAAAAAGAGACAAAGGCAAGGAAATCCCACATGAAAAGACATTTTCATTATGAAAAACAAACAAGGTAAGGAAAATATCAACCACAGTAAGGCATGTCCATACACTGAAATACACCCCTTCAAAGAAACAAATTGCTGATTACAAACAACACTTTAGCAACATAAACATTACAAAGAATGAAGCCTGTCTATTATTCTTTGCCACAAAGTATATTGAACTGAACACTGAGATGGCAGAGGAAAGGAACAGTTAGTGATTCATTGTCAAACACCATCACTGCACAGAAAGCCTGCTTCTTGCATTACTTCAAGGTAACAAGATTTTAAGGGTTGATTTTATTCTTCTAATATGGATTGTACAATACAGTGTCTTGGTTTGTCCTTTTCTGGGCAGGTTGATTCTAGTCACACAGCACAGGCATTCACAGAAATGGTTACTCCCCCACTAACTGAAATTTATGCTACCTGGATGTCATTAATAATACCCTAAAACCAGATAACAATAGTTAAAGGAAAAATGGAAGATATACGCAGGATTTCTCCTGTACATGAATTTCACCAATAGGACCACAAGTGCCATGGTTTAACACCTAGAGCTTAATTTAGGCAGTATATAAAATATTTTCGGGCAGATTCACATATCTTTATGCACATACAGCAAAGGTTTATTTTGGGAAAAGCACCATAGGAATGCAGTAAGTATGGTTGACACAACCTGCTTTTTAGTTATGATAAAATATGTTTTGCATTCAAAGATCCCTGATAATGTTGTGATCATTTTCCCAGAATAGATGAATCATAGATGTTGTAGATTAGCAAGGCAAGTCAAATCACCAACACCTACTACCCTTTTCCATACCAAACAGTTATTCCTACAGCACAGGACTGTGAATCTCATGAATCACACATGATGCCCATTCACAGAAGCAAAACAAACATTCCTGTCAGTCTGTGCCACCCTGTTTGAACTCACTGGAACATAAAAGCGTTGCAAGGTCAGGCAGGGGCAAGAGCTGGATAGAAAGATTGCCGCGCAACGCTGGGACACCCAGCAGGGTACAGCATTAGAGGTACGCCACGTTTCTCTGCCTGTTTTCTGATCTCACACGACTGAAATCACAGCCAATTCAGCAGAAATGGATGATATCCCAGATCAGCTCTAAACCAGCACCTCAGCATGGTATCAGGGGCCACTCGTCTGCTGGATGTCTCGCTCCTGGTTTGAGTCAGAAAAATATTCCACCATCTGTGATCATTAAAGATTCCCTCATGCTTGTGTCAGGGGAGGGTCAACCCTTCTGACCTGACCAGGTAATTACTTTTTACCTATTTAATTTCCACCTGGAGTTTCAGTTTCCTTACTTTCTAGCCCAAATTACTTTGTGTTCCTAAAGGGCGCTACAAGTCACATTTCTGGAAAGGATCCCTGAAGAAAGTGATAGACCCTTTGGGAGTGGAATGTACTGAATTACTGAACAATTAGAAGTGTCTCATGTAAGCATATAAAAGTTATTCTTGGGAGTACAAGCTATAAAATCCTAATTATTCCCAGGGTCATAAAGCCAATTCTGAATTTATAACGGATAAAGGAAGTATCATGCAATATGCCAGTAGATCAGTAGTGAGGAATGTCAAATACTCCTCTTCTATGCAACAATTCACCATCACTGCAGTGTCACTGGCTTCAGTTGCTTTACACTCAATTCACCCAGGGTAAACCAGAAGCTTTCAGGTCTCAGTAGCCTGACTGTCTCCCTGTTCTTAGGCCAAAGTACAAAGAAAACACTTCCTAGAAAAATGACAGTATGGTCAATGACAGTCCCTTTGCAACTCTGTGAAAGTAAATGCTTTAGTACTTTGTGCAAATATGTGCTTGAGGTTTGATCCAACCCACTTTTTTACTGTGAACCTGGAATTCACAGAAACACAGAGTGACATTTTTTTCTTTTTAATATATTTTTTTTTTCCTTTTTTTGTCTGAAGTGATTTGGAAATGGGGGCAGGTTTGGTCAAAAGGCTGGTGAGATGGGGTAAAAAACTGTCTGGACTGGAAGTATAGTCCAAAATCTAAAACTGGGCAAGTTGTGCTTGTCCCAGCTCTGATCCAGAATGTTAAACACTGCTTGAAAAAAACCTCTACAGCATCTGGGTGATCTCAACTCCGTTGCTTGTGTTCCTCTGCAATAAACAAGAACCAGTGCAGGTATCTATTAATTGTTTTGTGATATGAATCCTATGGGAGGAGAGAAACTCAAGCCAGAAAATCAAAGAAGCTGAATTCATTTCCATTTGTAAAGAGCTGCTTTACTGTCTGTCTGCAAATAAATCTCCTCAGTAAATAGCTCCAAGGTTGAACTAGAGAATATTGTATGGATCAAAGAATTCATGTCTTCCTGTGTAAAGTGAACAGGCCACAAGCTCACTTGTTTGTCTAAAACAATTAGGGCTGGTATGAAAAGGAGGGGGCAGGGACAAATAAACCACAGCTGATTTTACTTTGCAAAATACTTTGGGAGTGGGGGGAGGTTCAAATTAATAACCGGTCAGGCCCCAAAACAGTCTAATCTTTGTCAATTGGTGCCAAATTATGCAAGGTGCTGCCAATTCTGGTTGTCTAACAAATCAGTACCAGTGTACATCTAGGCTGAAGCTTGATTGATTCTGGTCATTATTTGGGCTGATCTCATTTGAACACATGGAACCAATATGCAGTCCAGATGTTCATTTGCAGTGAACCACTGAGTGAAACTACTCATCTACACGCAACTTTAATCCTGTAGCCCAGCACCACAGCCTCATCGTTTCTCCTCACCAATGCAAGGACTCATCCAGTACAAAAATCTATAAAACATTCTACTAATATTTCTGTCAGCTGAATGACTTTTACAGTACTATATAAAGCTGACAGATAATGCATGCCAGTCCTAATTTGAGATAAACTTTTCTTTTGGGACTTTAACCATTGAACAAGCAAACAGACTGAGCAGTAACATTTATTACAATGCATAAATCACTTCCCCGCAACTACTATGGGTCTTGCCTGAGGGCAAAACTTCTGAGTAGCCCATGAATCCTAATATATTGGATAAATTACTAAATCATATTGTCACTCTGCCATTTGCTTATCAGAAGCAAATTCATAAAGCTTTTCAAAAGTAATTGGACAATGTTTTTTTCCCCATGTTCAGCCTTTATAAATCTGTAATAGCAACATTTTACCAAGAACAGAGTTTCACCTCATTTTCGGTCTGAGCAGCAGGGCTTATAATAACAATTTTATAGTTTTTCTCCTATGTTAAATGGAACCACCCATTCATTCTGCATAGATATTAGACTAACTGTATTTCACTCCAGCAGTATTTACTGAAGCACACCGTCCTAACCTACACAACTGTTCTTGCTTCTAACTTAAGCTTATGTAGAATGGCTTATGAACCCAAATGCCACAGTAATATATGCCATGCTATTTGAGGGAATCCTCTGAATCGAATTTTCAGGCAGATGAATGCCCTGTTATATTGTGAAATCCATTGCAAAAGATCCTTCAGGTGTCTAAATGAAATTGGAAAAGGACAATCTGGTGCTTTATTTTTACAATGATTATGGGATTAGCATACAAAGAAATAACATTTAAACACTTTTGTTAGTGCAATCTAAGGTGGGGTAGTTTTAAATTCTTCCCTTACTAATGAATGAGTACTGTAAATAGTGAATCATTCTTTAAAATTGCTCAACCACTCTTTCACTACCTAAAAACCAAACTCAAAAAAAATAACTTGAAATGTAACTCCAGTTCCCTCTTTACAAGTCATCAATAAAGTGATTGTCACTGTCTTGTCTTTATAGTTGTTTATGCTTTCTAGGGAAATACAGTTATGTCTTAACTACTAAACCTAGGTTTTTCTTTTTTTTTCTTTTTTTTTTTTTTTAACTGTTTTTTCCTCATGATGATGATTCCATACTTCAAGATCCATCTGTTTCCTCTGGTTCCTCTGCCATTTTGGCCTCAGTGGAGTCCTTTTAATTGCATTTAGCCTTATCCTGGATTGTTTGAGCCCATTCCCAAGGATGTCTGGTTTTCATCAGGTAATGACCATTAATTCTGGCTGCATTTCCTTCTAAATCTTGTTGAATGGCACAAGAAACAGAAGCTCTATGTCTTTTCTTTTATGCCCTATTGTTTTGGAAATCACAGTTATCTCTGAGCTTGGGCTGAAGGTTGTTTCATCTAGAGGTACAGAGATGGCCCTCACACCACAGAACCTTCCTCTCACTCCTCATAGTTGTTTTTTCTAACTATTGATCTCTCCTCTGCTATTGCCATGCACACTCCATTCACAGAGCTCCAGATCATTTGCCAGTATTTGCATCTGCATCTGTAGCTGCTCCCCGCATCACCTACAGAAACAGGAAAGCACAGCTTATGGTACTGCCACAGGTCCTCCTTTGGGCTCTACAAACCCAACCTCAAAGGACTCTGGAACTAAAGTAACATTTATAGGCTTTCAGTGCTAAGCTAAAGTCTCGCTATGGTGAGTTTATGTGATCTAGTAACAGTTAACACAGGAAACATAATAGCAGAGCACATCTTAGTAAATACAGTCTTGCTGTCTATAACTTACTTGTGTGGATATATATGTATATGCTGAAGGACTAACTTTATTTTCTGATTTGGCTGAAAGTGATTTCAATGTCTTAAATGCCATGTTTGCTTTTGTTACATAGCACTATAATGATAGTGAGGGGAAAAAAAAAAACCAAACATAAACTTGATTATCTAAATTTTTTAAAAGTTAATACTGCAGTAATAATCAGGGCTTAACCTGCAGCTCATTCGCAGAAGGACTAAACATAAACCCCAATTTTCACCACAAAAGATGTAATAATTTTGTTTTATTTTATAGTTGGACAATGAATTAAAATCTTTTGGACGTCATATTAATGAATTTGGACCACACAAAAATTCAGGAAGGTGAATTCTATTAATTTGGCCCAATTTTCCAGTATTACTGCAGTTACCTTACTTTACCATTCTTATCAATCAAGTTTAAATCCCCTATACCAATATTTTACTTGAGCTGCAATCTTCAAATCCTCTCACACGGCTGCATGGCTTCTCCAGGGGAGGGGAGGTTTAAGCAGCCTATGGGAGCATGGTACTGACACTGCCAGGGCAGAGGCTTGTCTGCCTTCCAGCTTCCACTCACCCACCATCTTTTTACCAAAAGGAGAAAAAAATCCAAGATTTCTGTCTGTCCCTAGCAGTTGCTGTAGTTCAGAAATCTGTTTGCATCCTATCATGAAGATAGTTCCTGATTTTTATAAGCACTCAGTACCTCAAAATGACACAAAAGTATTACCAAGGCAAGTTCTGTTGGTTACCTTTGACTTGATCATGAATGATCTGTACAGGCCAAGAACCCAAGACAACTTCTTGACTTCCAGTTTGTAAACATTTTCCCCTACAATCTGCACAGTTCCTGTTTCTGAAAAGCACACAGTTGAGTAGCTCTGAAATCTATGTTCTTGAATCAAGAAAGCAAAATTGTTTGTTACACTGAACTACTGTATTACTAAACAGAGATGTTTCCATTATTTTTCTTATTCTGAGGAAGACAATATACATCTACATCTACTTTTAATGCAAAAACATATCTTCTCAGACAAATTGTTTAGGAAAAAGAAATGAAGATTTATATCTGCACATTGTATCCCCTCCTTTCTTTTTTTTCACTTCTATGTTTTCATATTGCTCTGCAGGTTCTTATCTTGACATGCAAACTAAAGAGTTAAGCAAATATAACCTCAAAAGTTTCTACTTGCACTGACAATCATGGGTGAATTATAAGCAAAGCCTGAATCAGGGCCCACCCATTACAGGAAGAGAAAGTATTTTGCTGCAAGAAGGAGGGAAACAGTCTTCCTAGTGAGGTGCCCAGGACACTGTAACTCTATCAAGAAGGCTATTGAGCAAAACCCTCTTTGGCTTTTAGGTTGCTTTTGTGGTCATGACTTTCAACAGAGATGAAAAAAAGATTGAAGCTGGTGTGTGAAGCTCATTTAACCAAAAGGACAAATATTTGGTATAAATTCTACCATGTTTTCCTTCCACTTCTACTGGAGTTTGTACTGAGCGAAGATGGAACTTGGTCACCTTAATTTAAAACTGCATTTTGCCAAGTAGCAAATGTTCAGTATCTCAAAGTGTGAGTATTAGATTTATAATATGCAGATCTTCTAAGCAAACATCAACCTATGAATGAGAAATAAATAACAAACAGTGGCCAGAGGATTCTTTGCACCTCAGCTTTTTTTATCTGGTCATTACATGAAGGAAACTTGTCCTCCTTTTAATGGAAAAAAAGAGCATTACTAGAATGCTCAGATACCTTGTTCAGTCATTTGGTACCTCAGGCTTTTCTCCAGCACTGAGTAATCTGCTGCTTCTAACCCATAAATTGCAATAAAACAGTTTCCTGGGAGTTAGTCTCCTGGGTTCAACAAAGTTTTTCCAACTTCTTCAGATGACAGCATCCCCAGCTGTCAGCTTCTTCCTGTGAAGAAGGGCTTTTATTAGGCTTGAAATTCCCTTCCATTAAGTCATACACTGAAGTCTAACCTTGGCTCTACTCAGTTAATTCCACATCGACTGCTTTGGCCTTACTCTGCCACTCATTCACTCAAGTGGGCTTGCTCTAGTGCTGCCATCTGTTCAGTTTCTCAGATCTTCACTTCCTCCTGCGTCAAGATTTTCCCTGAATCTTTCTATCCTGTACCTTTTTCTCTTCTTTTTTTTTGGGTGTCAAAGTTATCAGAAATGAAGTTTCAGACCCTGAGGTTATGATGCTTGGTTATAGAGCAGAGTTAAATTCTTGGTTTCTGATTCTGCAACTATGCAACATTCAAGTAGAACTGAACCCATCTTGAGCTCTAAATGGGCTTTCCCTGGATTAAATGCAGAACTACACAGTTTCTGTATTAGCTGCCCCATTTTGCTGAGTTTTTCTCCCTCTCTGTGGTAAATTAAGTGTAATATTGTGACATATCCCTAGTGAATATGACATTCTTAGTTTTGATAACTTCTTAATTTTTAATTAGATTGTTATGTAGAAGCACTTAAAGTATTTCGGTAAGTGACACCTACGCTGGCAGATTTAAAAAGTGTCTGTTACAATGTCAAAGTTTAATTAGCTTTCACTGCAAATAAAAGACATATTAACTTACAGTTTGCTTAGAAAGCCATATACTGTATGATCATTATTTTTCCAAAGGTGAAGCCACTAATTTTTTATTATGGGATTTTTTTCCTCATTTACTTCATACAAAAGTCCCTTAACTCCTTATGCACACCATAAATCACTTCTCATTCCTTTGACCTCATTACAAATCCAAGACCCATATTCAGTGTTAATGAAAAGAAAATTTATATATAATTTCTAAAGCAATTTTTTCATGTGAGAGGAAACGTTCATCAGAACTTACTTCCCATCAGTTTATGGCCCCTTGCACATAGCAGATGATAGGCTATCTCTGAAGGAATAGGTTATAGTAATAACAGAAGGCATTTTTCTCAGATTATGTTACTTAATCTTTTTCTATACTAAGAAATAATTATTTAATTCACATAATTGCTATAGGTGGCCAACAGGAAATGTGTGGAAGCAGGGTACATTAATCCAAAAAAGGATGTTTCTTCTATTTTCTATTTAATATGGGAAATGACACTGACAAAATGGAAATGGGATGTAATTAATTCTCTGGGAATAAAAAGTTGGATGACTTTGTAATATGTATGATCCCATAACCTGTATTTATCATAGTACATAAAACTGGTTTCTTTTGGAAAAGTACATATAAAACACAAAAGTCATTTAGCAGTTTCAATAGCAGAAGTACAGTTTTGCATGAACTGAACTACTCTAGATGAACCAAGCTAGTTTATGAACTAAGATTAAAATCTGGTCTGTACACCTTTTTTAACTTCATTGAAGCTTTTCTAAAGAATAGCCTGACCCAGAAACACAATTGTTCTCATGTATCTAGAACCCTTATACACTATGTTTATAATCCATTATTCTAAGTTCACTCATTCTCTTAGATGTAAAGTCTGTGTCTTTGTATTTTCTGCAATAGAAATATTCGTGATGAATTCTGTTTCCATTTCCTCTAGACGTATCTACAGAGGAAAATAGAAAGCTACTACTATATTTCTACACCTGTTTTAATAACAGACCTATTATCTCATGGTTTAAAATCAATTGAATAGTCTTACTAAGCCTGGTGTTTTTTTTGGTTGTGGGTTTTTTTGTTTTGTTTTGGGTTTTTTTGTTTGTTTGGTTGGGTTTTTTTGTACTGCCTTTCCCCTGCACTGATACTGTAACACTCATAACAGTTCTCTTGAAATAAAGAAGGACATCTTTTTCTAGATGCTTAAGCCCTAGTGAGACAACTGTTCTGACAGCAAACTTTACCTGTTAATGTCATAATACACTATTAAGCTTATAGGCAACTTAAAAAGTAACATTGATAAGGTAAATATAATTTGCATAAACCCAAAAATATTAAGAGAAAAATAAACATATTTTTAAATCCTTCATTTTCTATGATTTCATATTATGAAAATGACATTTTAATGACTACAGACTAATGTCCCATTGAACATGTGCACTCAAGCTCATTTTTCTGCAGCCTTCCACTATGTACCTATGAGGTCAGACTTTACATGAAAGGTGCATTAATTATGATTAACAGATGATATAACAAATCACTAAGGGAGTGTCATCGAATCTACTAAGTCAAGCACTCCACATTTGATACTCATGCAGTAGCACTGCATTTCCCATTTTCTCTTCAAGAACACAGGGTGAGAATAATTTGCTCTGTTTAAATTCACTTAACACTTTACATAAACCAGTGGCAAGGGTGAATTAACTTCATAAATTTGCAGCCCGAAGTGATACTACTTTTATAACTTAGTTTTCTGTTAATATTTGTTTTATTTACATTTCAGGAATCAATTCGGGGAAAAAAAAAAAAAAAAAAAAAAAGGATATTCTAAAAGCTTTAATACTGTCTCCAGGTAAAATTTTCTCACTTTCACCAATGAGGGTCATAAAGCAGGTCCCAGCACCTGCAGAAACCTTTCATTAACTTCCTAGCCTGAGTTCACTTTGTTATCAGGGTTTGATTGTTCAACAGCCCTGGTTGAATAAATAAATAAATTTGTATACAACTGTCAGACTGAGCAAAAATTATAGTGATAGTAAAGTTGCAAATTTGCCTAACAGAAACTACTGTCAAATTCTGTTCTTTGTCTATAGAATAATTCTATTGGAAACTCACAGATTTACTTAGTTTTAATAACCAGAATGAGACAAAATGGAACGGCCAAAGATTTTGAGTATTTTACACATTAACACGGATTACCCTTCAAGGTTCTTATTACCATTTAGATGGATATTCCTAGCTGCTGTCTTAGGTCAGCAAGTATTCAAATCACTAGAACAGATTTGAGTGCAATATGCTGTGGAGGGATGCAGCACAAATGTATGTATTCTCTGGAAAAAAAAAATAATTAAAACATCCACTGCACCTTAACAGCATGGGAATGTTCTCTTCTGTGGAAAAGGCTGCAAGCTGCTTAAATCTCTCCTCACGTTTTATACTTCTTTTCATCATCAGATGATCTCTAAGGTCCTACGATTTAAGGATTTCTCTTGGGCTGTGAAGTTTTCATTACCATGATGTAAATGTAAATGAAAGGGGTGCTTTTAAAACAATTTTTTCCCAAGATTTTTTACCTCTTTCTGTGGCTGCAATGCAGAAGGAGAAAAGTGGACCATCTGTACAGCTCAGCTAGATCTTCAAATAGTCCAACAGTTGTTTATTTTTGCTGTTATTATTAATATATGATTTCTCCTAAATACAACCTCAACTCCATGTGAACACTGCTAAAATGAAATGCCTAGCAGGTGTGGGAATACACAGTACTTCAAACTGGAAGAGGATCAATGCTTCAGAGGTAGTAGATGTAAACAGATGAAGAGAAACAGCAAAATATATTCTAGCACTTCTATAAGTTACCTTACTGCAGAGAAAACTAAACAACCATGGTACTACTAAATATATAGACTTTTTAAGTCAAGCAGAAGGAGTTAGGATTAAAATTAAAAGCTTCACAGGTAAGTTTGTGTCCAAACATGCTATACTATGTATTCTTACAGTATTTAACCCACTGCTGAAGTCACTACTCGATTTTAAAATAAACTACAAATTTCTCTATTTCTGAAGTATGAATTTTTGTTAGAATCCACGTTCAATTCTCATACTGAGTTAAAACACATATCTGAAAAAGTGACAGAGGCTGTCATACCCAGCAATAAGAGTGTATGCGAGCCAAGGTCAAAGCAATATAGAAAGTTAAATACACCAGTTCCCTGACATAAGCAAACCAAACCTCTGTTGATCCAGAGTATTTTCTTTGCATGTTTCATGATAAGCCATGGTTTACATAGTCATCTATTATGGTCATACTTATTTCCCATTTTTTGACATCCTCTAGTCTGGTAGACACTGATATTTAAACCAGTGCACCCTTGCCAAATACAGCTGCTGCGTTATCTTCATAACACACTAAAAAGCATATCTGCTTTGTTCCAAAGAATGCCTTGAAAGCAATTGGGTCAAAAAGCAAACATTGTTTTGCAGTGATTTAGTGGCTATTGTTAGTAGCCAGAAGTAAGAAACACTGCATTTGCTTTGACTGAATGCAAATAAGGAAGATGAAAACGAAACTTGATTCAACTGCTAAAGATGCCAAAGAGGATCTTCTAAGGATTACAGTGAGAGATGGATAAGGTCATACTGAAGAGTAAAAATCAGGAGTAAATGTAGTTGGGGGAAGGAATGCTTTGATGGAAGGGATGTACTATAATCCCTCTTTCGAACTAACAATAGTTCTTTTAGGTCAGCAACCTATTTAGGTGACTTCAGTAGCAAGGTACCTTATGAATGCTTCTGAGCAGTATTTTCAGAGTAGCCGTAGCCGAAGCCTTTTACTCACAGCCACAGACCATAAAATTTAAGAAACTTTATTCTTAAAATGTTTTAGTAGGAGAAAATTTTTCTCTCAGTACTCAATGTAATAGTAGATTTGAACAAACAACTTCAGCGCTGAAGGTTACAGAATCACAAGATGTTTAACCCAAAGAATACACTAATCCCATTTCAATGCAGAAGCTGGAATTAAAAATGTGTTTCAATCATACTTCCTGCAAAGCAGGAACAGCAAGATACCTTTTGCTATTATTTCCTTACAAATCATGGTCAAAGCTATTAGTGTTCTCTAATGAACCTCCTCTTGTACTGCTAAAAAAAATACACAGCTTTCTCCTTTTATCCCATCAGCTCTACATGTTGTATCTGTTAGCATTTTTCAGGCTCCAGAATATCATTTATGCCAACCAATTGCCCTCTGTTACAGTTTTTAGAAAAGAGTGAAAAAGTAAGTTGATCCCATAACTGAAAGACCAGTCTAGGTAATGTTAGAGATGGAGAGTCCACACAAAAGACCTGAAACAATGAGGAAACACTGGAAGGTCTACATGCCATTTAATCAGTGATAAAAACCTTGTGTTTCTCTTGTATCTAAAAGTTGGATGGGGAAATACTCCTAGATCACATATACTACATGTAGGAAACACAGAGGAGTACTATGAATTCACTTTACAGCACTAGTGTCTTAGATACCATTTCTAACCTGTGCAACCTCTGAAGTATACATATTTGCCTTATTTTTTCAGTGACAATAAATATGAAAATAATTCCCACTCAAAAAAAAAAATCTGAGAAAACGAAGAAGGATAGATAGACAGAAAGACAGAAGAGAGAAAGAAAAACAACAAATCATCTGCAAAATTATAACATAGGAACTATATAAATCCAAATTAATAAGCAGGCCAACCTAAAAAGCAATATCTAGCTGCTAGAATAAGTATACATATATAAATATATATGTATATTTTAAATAAACATATATAAAATGTAAATCAGGCTGTGTCATGTAGGCACTTATCCCTTTTTATTTGATTTGTAGTAGCACACAATGAAGCCGAGCACACATTAAGACAGTTTGAAGCAGATGGACAACATACTCTGGAAAACAAGTTAATGGCAGAGGCAGGCATATCTGCACAACTCTCTAGTCAAAATGGCCTCAACAATTAGAGAAAGTCACAGATGCAGCATCTTCACATTTGGATCCTTAAATGTAAACATGCAATAATACGCATGTGGATCCCATGCATAGGTTCTCTCTGGGAAAACAGGTTTTTTTCAGGAAGCAGATCAATAAGGTAGAAGCTGCATGATTGTTAAATTAAAACTGCCTAGTTTTTTCTCTTTTTTTTTTTTTTTTTGGAAGTTGTTGAATCTCATTAGAGAAAATCCATCTCTTCCCATTGCTGATGCAAAGATCATTGCCCACAGCAAAGTTAATGCACAAAAGGAGACCCCCAGTAACTTTGCTACACAACCCAACCATGCTGCTCCATAGAACTGCTCTACAGAACAGCTGCTCCACAGATCAGGGCAAAGTAAGGATGGAAGGCCAGTCTGTTAGCTTTGATGTTTCCTCCAGAATAAGATAGTGTTCTCACATCACAGATTAGCAAAACCAGTGTCCAAGATCACACAAAAGCCTCACTGCACTTGAACCTAGTGGAAAAGTCTCAGAAGCAAGTATAGAGACTGAGTATATCTGCATTTAACTCTTCTTTACAACAGTATTTTTTCGTTCAAGCGCTTAGACAAGCTACCTAAAAGGTCTACAAGCAGGTCAGCCCAGATATCTGAACACACATCGGGCAAGCTGAGAAACAGGAAACCCTATAATCCTTTATTCACTTCATGGATACAAGCAGGACTTGATAACAAACAGTTGTCCCACACGCAAGTTTACACTCGAGTGTAAAACAATAAAGAGTTTAAAAAAATTGCAGCCACAGATGAAACAGATAATCTTATATCAGTCAGAAAAAGAAATATGAGTAGTAAATAGAAGCTCAAATTCCTACTGCTATAAAATGAAACAGATCTTTAACTCCAGGGGAAAAAAAAAATCACAAAATATCAAAAAATTCAGTTAAGCAGTACTTCTTAGATATATTACCATAATCAATCAATGCAATCTTAGAAACTCACACACTAATCTCCATGGCTCACAGCCATAATTAACCCTATTAATAAATAATAACAAAAAGCCTAAATCTAGATTTTTTTAATTGCTTATAGAAACCAATAAAGCACACACATTATCACACCCATAACTTCATATTTCCTAAAGCAAAGTCCCAAAAGATGTTTAATTATCTCTCGCAGAGCAAAGTTTGAAAGCAGAAAGAGAAAAGAAATGGTGTTCTGAATATCTCTTCTACAAATTCAGGTAAAAACAAATTTCACAGAAGTGTTTATTTCTCTCTGTACTGTTAGCCTTGCACTACTAGCCTTCTGGTGATAACTCCATGAGGCTTCCAATTTACCTAATCCCTTGCTCTCAACACAAAGGTGGTCTCTGGAACAGTGAGGTTTCACTAGCAGTCTCTTCCAGCATTTCAAACAGCATTTACGACATGTCTCCCAGTGAAGGGCCTCAGCCCTCCTTTGTGTTTGTGCTCACTGCCCTGCTGCACTACTGTGGGTGCACACTCATGAATCACCCATGTGAAATTTCTTATGGTTTCAGGTTCTAAAAGGTGTTTGTTCAGCTCCAGAGTGTGTGTGGATCCCAGAAGCTGTGTCCTCTACCCCACCTCACCCAGCCAGAAAAGCATGGTAGAAAAAAGTATGCTCCTTCCCTGTGTTGCTTCCACTGTAGCTGATACTGAAACTGTAACTATATTCAAATTCATCATAACCGATTTTCAGATGCACAAGCCTTGGTATCTCTCATATTTTCCCAGATTGTATTATCATAGAATGTGCCAAGTGACTGCATTGCCTTTTCACCAGAGGAGTGTCTCTGTGTTTCTATTAATAATATTAACTTTAATTACATTATTATTTCTCTTACATATTATATAGTATATAACTATTATAAGTAATACTACATTCATTATTATAAAAATAATAGAAATTGTATTGATATTAAATAGCACTGAAAAATTTTGAAAAGGCAATTTGTTTATGTCAGTTTATTATTTCAGAAATAGGAGTTTTTATACAGACAAATGATTTTGTATGTCTCAAATGGAAGACAATAAAGTCCATAAGTTAGAAAAACAAGAGACAAAAATCATAGAATCACAGAAATGTTTAGGTTGGAAAAGACCTCTAAGATCATAAAGTCCAACCAGTAGCCCAACATGCCCAAGTCCACCACTAAACCACAGAATTAGGAATGGCTTGTGTTGGATGAGACCTTAAACACCATCCAGCTCCAACCTCTCCTGCCACGAGCAGGGACACCTGTTACTAGACCTCACAGCCTCATCCATCCTGGCCCTGAACACCTGCAGGGATGAGGAGCCTACAACCTCTCTGGACAACCTGTTCCAGCCTCACCATCCTCATAATAAAGAATTTTTCCCTAATATCTGGTCTTAACCTACCCTCCTTCAGCTCAAAGCAATTCCCCCTTGTCCTATCACAATATGCCCTTGTGAAAAGTCCCTCTCCAGCTTTCCTGTAGGTCCCCTTTAGGTACTGGGAAGCTGCTATAAGATCTCCCTGGAGCCTTCTCTTTTCCAGGCTGAACAGTCCCAACTCTCTCAGCCTGTTTTCAGAGGAGAGGTGCTCCACTCCTGTGATCAACTTTGTGGCCTCCCCTGTACTCACTCCAACAGGTAAAATGTCTTTCAAAGGTCAACAACATCTCAAAGCACCATATCTACAAATTTTTTTTTTGAACCTCCAGGGATGGTGATTCCACCACTTTCCTGGGTAGTCTGTCCAATGCTTGACTACCCTTTCAGTGAAGAAATTTTTCCCCAAAATCCAATCCAAACCTCCCCCGATAAATTCTCTTAGTTGCTAGTCTTGTGCCTGGGCCTGCTATCTGCCAATATACAGATGACCATGTTTTAAAAGCTGAGTTTGCTTTTAGATTCTTCCATTTGGTCACAACAGCTTTATGGTCTGTTCATTAAAGAGGATGAATGTCATCAACTTCACATGAAGATACTAGGAGCTCTGAACTCTCATCTTTCCAGAATAACCAAACCAAGGCAAAAGTGAAAAAAGAGTGCTTCCAAGAGCAAAAGCCACAGGTCAGGAAAAACCCCTCAGCCACAGGTCAGAAAAAAATCCTCAGCCACAGGTTTATGCCTTAATTCTGAAATGGAGACACATATTGGCACAGTTTTTCTAGATTACTGAGGCTCCTGAATGAGATATTCCTTACCAAGATGCAATACAAATATGGACATCAAAATGGGCTGTGCTCTGTTTGCTTCTCCTCCCATTAGTCAGTTCTAGAGATGGTGCAGGGAAGCATTCAGCTCCCAGCACCATGTGAGCAGCAGCTGGGGAACAGCAAAGGAACTTCGTATTCATTGTCTTAATGCAATTATATCGAATTGTGTTGAGTGATTTCTTACTCCTATCCCCAGTGTCATTTCTCAGCGTCCCAAGGAATCACAGATGGCAGACCAGAAAGTGCAGTTTGGTCATGTAGCTCATCCTGTTGCAGCAATGCAACATTTTCCTTTACAGTAACCTCTTGATGGTATTTGCAGCCAAGTCCTCTTTTAAATAATCCTACTTATTCCTCTGTGAAAGTGAAAAGTAAAATCAGTTCTGTTACTTACATGTAGAAATATTGCTGCTATATTTATTTATGACTGCCCTTGTAGTAGACATCAGAAAAAATTAAGAGGAGGAAATGGGCTCTGAAAACGTTTGGGACAGTATTATAGAATATTATTGCAATTAATTCTCATAAAAATCCATCTGCCGCACCAAGGGCTTGTGTTACCAGGAAACCATTTATAAAGGATTCAGAAGAAGAAAGAAATTATAATATCCCTTTCCTCTCTTTCTCACACTTCTCAACCTGCCTTTCATAAAAAAGAAAAAAAAGGGTTTTGTGAGCTTTTCCATGCAAACAGCTTACTATGGGGTTTATGTGAAGTATTGTGCAGATTAGAGGAAATACTAGATACTGCTAACCCAAAATGAGGTTTTTCCATCTGAATGATGCAATAGTCAGTTCTGTGCATCCTACAGCTTGCCACAACAGACAAAAACCTTTGTATCACGCTACAAACCTTAAAGATGGAAATGCAAAGCAACAATTTCTCTCTGACTCAGTCTTGTAATTTGGAGGTAGAACAGAATGAATAGAGACCCTTCTCCCTCAGCCCTGGAAAACAGTTGACGGACAAGTAGGTTCACATAAGCCTCAAGGAAATAAATGGATGAGTAGAAAGAGAATGTATAAATACAGGATAAATCAGGAATATCTATTATAAAGATTGCACGCTTCTGCTTTTTAGTTTGCACATGTTGCTTCCTTTTACATCTCCACCAGTTGTCGATTGTAGGTGTCCGACACATCCTGGGAGCATAATGCTGTTCTCCAAAGTCAGCGAAGGGAATAAGAAACACCACCTGTCCCAGAGGGGGATCTTCTACAGACGCCTACTCTACCCTCATCTATTTATCATCAAGTGGACCCACTTAACTCACTGAAAGTATACTTTTGCTACTGATACCAGAACATTATCATCAGGCAAGAAATTTCATTCTAAAGTGTTCCATAAGTGTCACCAAAAAAATTAACTGCAATTGTTTTCACCAACCTCAAAGGTCCTCTTTAAATATTTGTCAGTTGTAGTGTTGGATACCCACTCTTTTAAGGACAAACATCATGCAAGGCAGCTCCTCATTGCACCTAGCTGCAGTCTTTTCTCTAAAAGCACTGTTGGTATGGAGGTGAGAAAAGTAGGGCTCACATGCATCTGTAAAGGCAGAATTATGGCAATTCTCTTATATTTAAATAAGGATTATTTACATTTCTCAGCAATAAGGAAAGACATTTCTTTCAGTCTGTTATCTAAAAATATTTCTCATATTTCTTGAGGGTCTTCTCTAGTTATTTAAAAGTTCCTACCAGAAATGAGAAACTGACCTCACTGAAGTCTCAACACAGCAGAAATTTCAAAGTGAACCAAATGGAAACATTCTTAACTCAGATAATTATACCAATTCACATTTATAAACACTTTCCTTAAAACTCAAATTAGCCAGAGCTTCTGAAATGCCAATGATTTTATATATGCTCCTAAACTATGTGCAAAAATCAGAACAATTGGATCTAATTATGGCAGAAAGAAATTATGCAAGAAAATCAGAGCTACTTTATCACCCCCCTTCCAATTGAAACCTGGCCAGAAACAACAATACCAGTAACATTCCTAACTGCAGGTTTCCATCATCTGGGCAAAGTCAGTAATATGGTGCTAAATTTATGAGCAACAATTTTATATCAAACAGCATGAAGCAGAGAATGAAATCATTGTTCACCAGAACCCTGAGCAACCAAAAAAAGGGCAGAGCAAAATCAGGTAACTTGTTAGCAGTTTATATCACTGGGATCAACCACCACTGCCAGGTGTAATGGTTTTAGCTGAACACTTGCAACCACCCCCAGCCAGGAGAAAGAACTTTACTTCCTAATATTTTGCAACATTTGAAGCCCCAGTGAGAAATAAGTGGACATCAAGATAAACAAAATATAGCCTGATCTGACAAAAAATCAGAGAAACAATGAAATACTAACCAAAGTGTCAGCAAAGAACTTGGGGTACTTGCCAGGACGATTAACAGGAAAGTTAGACATTAGGAGGACTACATAGCACAATTTTTCTGGATTTGGGGGTTTTGTTGTTTCTTTTATTACCTCTCCAAATCTAAAAAGAACTTTTGTATATGTTCCTTGCATTTCAGACCCTGTAGGGTCATTTTGGGATGTACCATTGCAGACAGTATGTCTGGCAGGAACACATCTGTGACCAGGTGCCCATTAAATCATTTCCTGCGCTGTTTTAGACCTCTTCTGAGGGCAGTTTGGTAGCATGCCAGTTCTGGTCTAAAATCTGTAAAGGACCACTGATTAATTGGGCTTTTGCTATTTCACTGTTGTAAGTAACTGCACTCCTTTTTACATTCTTATGGGGCTCCTTGTGTGGTTTCATTGGTAATTGCAATAAATTTACCCCCACATCTATATATTTTATAAATTAAACAAAGAAATTAATGAACAGGAAAAATACTGCTTTAGCAGTGAAATAATGCATTGATTCCTACTCACAATCATATTTTGGATTCACTATCTGATGAATAGCATCATCACGACCCAACATCCCTTTGAGTACAGGAGTCTCAAAAATTCAGTGATTTCCACTTTACTTTTCATCAAGTAAGATCTTACTATTTTTCTTTCACTGCACCTAAATCACATTTTTAATATACAGAGACAGCTAAATAAGGGGATGATGAATAGTAGCCTCCATTGGAGTAAGAGCAATCAGACACACAAACGTAAGTATATTTGCAGGCTGGAGAATCAAGGCCTGAGAAAGGTGACTGCAGCACAACAGTCTTCACCAAGGAGAAGAGAGCCTGTCCCACAGGTCAGGGTGCCATCCTGGCACAGCCATCCCAGGCCAAAGGAACAAGAGCAACATTGCTAGTTTTGCATAGGAATAACTGAGATGCAATCAGACCTTTGGGGTCCTGAATTAATGCATAGTTTAGAAAATGTGTTACTTCATTGGCATGAACATGCAGCTCTCATTTTTGCTTTTCAAAAGCTATCCCTTAAATCCCATATTATCTCTCAAAAACTTGACATTTGCTTTCAATTTAGGATGATATATTAGATACACCCACTGGCCGGCAGTCAGTGAGCAACTGAAGAAACAGTTGGCCATCTTGGAAAAGAAAACCCTGACTTCTAATTTCAAGGGAGATGGAAGCCAGAAAACTCGTAGCAATCTGAGCATCCAGCCTCCTGCATTCAAGGTATTTTTATACATCACCAAAAAATGACTGCAAAGACGGGGTAAATGTCATGAGTCTCCAGAATGAACTCCACTGTGACTGCAGAAGGCCTCAAGAGGCTGAGGTAGACAAGCCAATGTCTTCAGCTCCATTATGTGACAAGAACATACCATGGCAGTATGACAGAGCAGCCACTAAAAACCTTCCACTATGAAGGTTAGCAAGTATCTGGAATTATTGATCAACGTGATTCTTGCAACTGGACTTTTTCAGGTGTCCAGAACACATGACAAAACAATCTCTCCTAACATGAATACCCTCAAAGCCCTAATCTGCCCTGTTACGTTAAGAGTCCCATTCATTTGAAGATTAAAAATTCTTCCAGGATTAGAACAGAGTTCACAAAGTCCTCACAGCACAGTTTTGTTCTCAAACAGGGGCTGCCATATATAAGTAGTATACCTTACAAAGCCAATGACATTCCATAGAGCATAATACACTGCTTTCCTGACAATCTGTAATGTAGTCTCGGAGAACAGCAGGTAGAAGGTGGCACCTGCAGTGGAGTGCACAGTCTGCTCTCAGGCTGTTAATCTCACTAAGTTACAATAAAGGCAGCAACTAAGAGCAGAAGGAGAGGAGTAACCCCCAGGGTTTCCTGTTACACACAACAGCTTGCAAACAGGGCCTCCCTCTGAAAAATGCCTGGTGCCTGAAACCAGTTTACCTCTCTCTCATGGTGAGCCCAGTTGCACATGCAGGGACGCCCATCTATTAAAACGAAAGAGATCTTTTTGTCTTGCTTTAGCTTGTTTGCAAATCAGGTTTGTTCAAAGCGAGGATAGCTCAAAAGATCAGATGTAGAACAACCAAGTAAATGTAAAACGGGCCTGATGGTGATTTTGCTACTCCTTAACCTTGAAAGTCACAACACAGAGCAGAAAACACTTCTACAGTCTATTTAGAAGTCAGCCTGCATCCACAAAATGCTTCAATAAAAATGTGCTGAACATTTCCATCACCTTTGACTGGCTTTCTATCTGATTGGCCTTGGTGAGCTTCTGTAGCTGTAAAATGAGTCTAATATCACAGAAAAAGAAACCAGCGGAGCGTAACAAGCACAGCTTCCATTTATGTGACTAAAGTGGTTCAAAGTTTAATCCCATACTTCTGCCTAATTTTGTCAAGGCAAATGGAGCTCCAGCCATTTACACTACTCTGGGACTGGTCTTGATCAAATTTTAACAACAGGGTGGGGGGGGAAAATCAAACTAAATAGTTATTGTTATTAGCTTTAGGAGAAGTAGGAGCAGTAGGGAAAGCAGTCCTTTCTTCCCCTCAGGTCTTCCAAGAAACATGTCAGAAAAAGTGAAATACATAGACAGACAAAAAGAATAAAATAGCAATGTCACAACAAATAAGAAATGAGAGCTAGCAGAAAAACAGATGCTAGGGATGTCAAGGGGAAAAAAAAAGTAAAATTTTACATTAGTAAGAGTTGGTTGTTTCTGGCAAGTGACAACTGTGACTGAGCTGGTGCTTCCAGAGTATGTTTAAAAGAAGCAATCCAAATAATTCTGAAGATATGCATACAATACTTCATAGAATCCTGAGTTGAAAAGGACTTACAATGATCATCAAAGTTCCGACATACAGATAAGAATATACAGTTAGATACACATAAACCCAAAACACTGTATGCATTACTATTGATATGTCCCTTATTTTCAAACACATTTTGTATTTTCCTACAGATTCTCATTGAAACTCATTGTAATCAATGGAAAAGCTTCCATTGCTTTCAAGAGACTTCGGAAGAGACTCTGAGAAGCTACTGCAAAACAGAGTTGTCAGCTATCTTTCTTGAACAGTACTTTTTTTTTTCTTTACACTTGTAATTTAATTAATATCTTTTTTCATCCATGAATTTGATCTTATCAATGCTGTTCTGTCCAGGCACGGGGACTACATTATCTCCCTTTATCAATCTGAAGTGAAAGGAAACTTTTCGACCCTAAGGCATTTTTTCCCTCTTGCAGCTATGTCTGTGTTTCTTTATCTGCTCTGTGTGTGTGTGTGTGTGGGGGGGGGTGGTGTTGTTTTTTTGTTTGTGTGTTTGTTTTTGTTTGGCTTTTTGTTTGGTTGGTTTTTGGTGGGTTTTTTGTTTGTTTGTTTTTGTGTTTGTTTTTTTTCTTTTTGTGTGTGTTTGGGGGTTTTTGTTGGTTCTTGGGTTTTTTTTATGCGTGCACTGTAAATCAAATACTCTCCAGAGGAACTTCCTGGATTCTCAGTTTTGAATAGGGCTAATCAAGTTCGCAGAGAACAATCTTGCTTTTTATGCCTATCTGCAGATTCAAGATTTGTCTTCAAAACAAAAGTCACCAAGCACCAGGTTCACTAGTTTCTTAACTTTTCTTTAACTCACTTATTATACACAACTACTGTGGCAGCACATTATAGAATACTGAGCTGAGTGCTTCAACACAGAGCTCTTAGATCCAAACAAAGAGTTCAGTTCTCTTTGATTACATTAACTTTTTTAATCCAAAAGGTTTTTGGTGAAGCATATGTTCTGCATCATTAAAATCAGATATTTTGTCTTTGATCTTTAAGTTCTCTCAGTTGACTGCTTCTCCACACTACAAACTATTTGAGCTTTTGAAGTTATCTCCTTGCTCTGTACAGAAAACCTGAACCTTCTGCCAGATTTGATAGTTACAAGATAATAACCATATACTATTGTATTACTTTTTATATATCTAACTTTGCTTTACAAAAAAAAAAAAATCTACAGTTTTGTTAGAAAAACCTTAAATACAATAACAGTAAAATGGAGAGAATTCTCTAGGCAATATTAGATACTTAATTTTTTAAGTAAATCTAGGAACATTCGGTTTCAATGAACACTCAGTCTTCCAATACACTCAGTATTTCTCAAAGTACCTTTTTTTCCTTTTCCTTTTCTTACAAAGTCAGCAAGAGCCTAGACAAACGAAGATAGGAATCCTGTGGACTCAGAGTAGTGGAAACGACACACACGGAATGCCAGCAGCCAGAGTCTCACTGAAAAGCTTCTCCTCAGCGTGGAAAGCCAAAGAACAATTGCAGAAGTTGAAGTGTGACATTACGGCAATACTAATTAAAGAAGTAGGGCCAGCTGAAAACAGCCAAGAAGGCCATTTGTCAGTGGACTAAAACAGCCATTAAGTGACTTCCAAAAATAGCAGGACTACTGGTCCCATGACACATTTCAGTCATTCTGGAAGGAAATACCTAGTCCAGCCAGAAAGATGAGCCTGGAGATGTGGGACATGAGGCATCCAAGCTCCCAATCCCATTGACCGGATGCTAAAGGCTTTGGCTGAAACTCTTTGGTTCTCAAGTTTTACAAATAACAATAACAGATGCAAATAGTCACCCAGATGTAAAAAATGCTAGTTAAAATCAGAGTAACAGGGAAATTCAAGATGGAGTTATTCATACTGATTGAAAAAGACATATTTGTGACTCCATGAAGGAGGGTCACCCAATCAGTGTCTTGTGACATTTTAACATGACACTGGTGATGAAGGAGGTGTGATTGGATGTGAATGTTCTTGAAATACAACCCACATACAGTAAACAAGTATGAATTCATAAATTGGAATAAAATCACAAATATTTTTCATGAAATAGACTAATTCAGCATTAAATTTTACCAAATAATATCTTAAAAATGTGACATTTGTCAAGAACAGAAGATCAAATGAAAGGCATTCCCCAGTAAGTCCTGTCTGTGTGTATAAGAGGAGTGACTATGTCTCTGTGTCTGTAAATAAAAAAACTACACATTCTATTTTAATTTGGAAAGTTATTTTCATTTCAAGCATTCTCTGCATGGGGCAAATGACTTCTGAAGATGAAAACATTTCCCACACATGCTTCACATCATGTAACAAGAGAACGATCCCTCCCAAATTCAATCTCTCATTCAATGCCTTCCCATCCCCCCTTTTATCTCTCTGTTTCTTTTTCTCTTAAAAAAAGTGATAAAGTGAGAGAAGGAGGAAGGAAGAGAGAGAGAGAGACAGAGACGGACAAAGAAAGAGAGAGAGAAAGAGAGAGAGAGAAAGAAAGCAAGAAAGCAAGAGGTTGGTAAATCCACAACAGAAATATTTCAGACACTGCCCAAGTCATACAATACCTAACTAATTTGGACTGAATCACATGAAAAGATATCTTGTGAAGAAAAGTCATATCTACATGCCACCTTTTTCCAATTACTTCCCAGTAACAATTTAATGAGAACTGTAAAAAATAGTGCATATCTACCACTACATGACTGTAGCACTCAACATTTCTGAAACTCAGGTATACAAACTTACAAGCTTTCTATAATGCCTGTTCATCCAAATATTTTAGCATTTGAAAAACTGTGTTCAAATGAGTAGTTCATATGATGTTTATGTCTCTGATTCTAAAATTATATATGATGGTCCTAATCTGGCAGATGTTTAATAACTCAGTCCCATTAAAACTGATGAAATTCTAAACTAAAAAAATTTCAGTGTGTTTAATTGCAGGAACATTTAGTACAATAAAATAAAATTACATAAGTTTAATATCCATTTTTCTTGTCTATAATTATATTTCCATTATATACTTCCTAGATTAAGCTAAATCTATACTATCTAATAAACATAATTATATGAAATGTTCATATAATAGACTAAAGAAAGTAACAATTAAAAGCCCATAATTTAGTTACTCTGCGCAACTCATCACTCTCAGAGAATGAAATATTGGATTAGTTCATTTACTTTCAACCAACCACTGACAAGTACTCTTCTAGAGACAGATTCTATTTTCCTCTTTCAATTCTTTGTTTCTTCTGCTTTTTATTTCCCTTAAAAAAAGTCTTGCCTGAAATTCCTGTCTTGTCATGGAACCCTGTTATTGAACACATTAGAATCCTTTCATAAATAGTTTATAAAGTGATATTAAATAATTAAAAATACTATTAACATGTTACTTCTTGTACTTCATAGACATTTACAAAAATGATGCAATGCTAAAATATCTACTAAATATTTAACTTACATGGACTATGTTTAGATGAATCTTTACTACATTTCTGCTCCTTTTCCCAGTAATACAGATGATAACTGGTATTTCTTGTCTGTATGTGTTGCAGTGTTGCTGCTCTCACCAAGAGCCTTCTCTTGCCTAAACTAATTTTAAAAGAGTAGGGAAAAATTATATTTAACTAGGCAATAACAATGCAGCTGTGAAGATACTAGAGAAATTGCTTAGATGGTATCTGCACACCGATAAGGAGGAAGCAGAAGAGTGATCCGGGAAGAGCCTGTTTCAGGGGTAGCCTGCTTACAGGTCAGAAGAATAAATTAATTCTTGTCTTTGTAGAGCTTCCAGCACAACATCCTACTATTTTACACTTTGGGGAAGAAGCAACTTTTATCCAGTTAGAAAGTTTTAATAGTTCTGGAGAATGAATGCTATAAAATTAAAGGAAAAACAGAATCTGAGCCTGAGCCAGCAGCTATTGAAAGCCAGTGGAAGGGAATTCCATTGCCTTCAATGCTCTCCGCACCGGAGCCTGCGTGTACAGTGTTATTTATGAACTGCATACATTAGCTGATCATTTGTTCTCAGCTTATTCTTAATCGGATTTTACAAAGCTAATGTTCATCTTCTAATGACAATCTAATTGCTTGGTGCCATGTTTACTAGTGGGAAAGAACCACAAGCCATGTCACTGTAAGCTCAGGGGAGTATTCCAGTGTCTGCGAGGTTAAAAACTCCCTATCTGCAGAAAGGGAAAACTCATTTCTTAACTCTCTGGTACAAATTATTTCCAGGTGCTGATAATTATCACTCATGGAGCCTGATATTCTGAATTCAACATCTAAATATATACTTGACAAGTTAAACTTTTCATCATGTGCAGCAGTCTCCTAAAGGCTGAGGGGAAGGACAAGCTGCCGATGGTTGAAACCAATTTCACTTAAAATAGCAACACTTAATTACAAGTCTTGTTGTTTATTTCTTTTTGAAGTATTTCAAATATATCTTTTCCCAAAAGGAAATAATATTGTATATTATTATACAGATAAGTATTATTGCATCTGCTCATGAACGAGAATTGTGAATAGCCAAATAATTACTTGTGAAGCCTCAGAAAGGACTCAAAGAAAAAAAATCTGTCAAAAACTAATGTTTTCCATTATGTAGACTTCCTGCAGTTATCTTCCTGTACACACATACTACATACATGCAAAATTCATATGAATCTTCATGTATTAACAGAGACATGACAGAAAAGAAACACATTCAAGCATGTTTAAATGTAAGCCCTTATGCTGACATAGTTACATATTTTTGTCACTAACCAGACAAAAAGTTATGTAAGAAGGTAAAAATGGGGTCTAGCAAGCACAAATTCAAAGGAATTTGCAGAAGCACCCTATAACCACACTAGTAAAGTTATTGCTAGTTTTAACCTCCTGTGCAACTTTCTGTAATCGTTTAGGAGCCTGCTTTTTGCCCATCTGGTATGCTGTGAAAATGATTAGTCAATTAATTTGGAAGCAACTCTGACATAAGTGTATCTAAAAGGCGACCCAAGAGACCCTATTAAAGTGAACATTTAGCAAATGCCATAAACACGAGTGCATGCCATGCAGTATTACAATTATACATAAAATCATCATGTGGAGCTGTACCCGTCATTCTGGCTGCAAAGCTGCAGCTCCTGAGACCCTAGAAAAGATCAACCTCATGATCTGCTGGGACAGGCTTATTTCAACAAATATGCCTTAAGTCAGGAAGATGTCTCTTTGCATTAAAGACTGCATTACAGGAGGGCGAAGGTGCTACTTGTTTCCCCAACAGCAAACACCTGCAGACTCCAAGCTCTCAGTACCTGCACTGTTACTAATGGTTAAATTAATAGTGGCAGGGCTTGAAATTGAGTCCACTTGATCTTAGGGTCTCAAAGATTAAAGTATTAGTCCACTGAACCATGTTACTAGACTTCACTTTAATCTATTAGATACTTCCTTGTCTTTGTTCAATAAGCATGGTAGGAAAAAACCAAAATAGTAGAAATCTTGAGAGAGTGACAGGCAAACATGCAGAAATTTCAACAGACAGCCTAGTAAAAAAGAAAAAAACCTACCAGACACTGATTGTCTGCAAATTAAGCTACACTAGGCTGTGCTAGGCCAGATCCTCAGCTTGTATAAATTAACAGGCCTCCAAGGCCGTGCAATTTTCATTTGTAAGGATATGAAAAAATATTTTTTATTACTTTGATGATTTCCATGCTAGAAGGAAAACTCTGGGAGAACCACAAGGAAAACATTCAATTTCTAGCTGGATAAAGTGATGCACAGGCAAATTAAATTACTCAGAATCAGAAAAATATTTGAAGACAGAACAAAACACAAAATTTATCACCCTTTTGGTTCTTCTGTTCCCACCATTAGCCTTTATGGACCAGTGTACCTGGTGCCTGAAGAAGAAATACCATTTGTTAAACAACAGTTTAGGTCTTAAGAATGTATGCACTTTGTGACTGTATTTTGATCTGGCCTTTCCAGGTACTTTGGTCACTGGGGAATTTAGACACCAGGCAGGTGAACACCCTCCCCAAAAGCACCACCGATCACCCTTCTTTCACTCACTGCAAAAGAAACCTTAATGAGCTACACTGGTTAGATGACTGTTACTGAAAGGGTAGTTCAGACCTATGTCTTTTGCTCTATCAGATGCCAGAAGTGAACGAAACATTATGCAAAAAGACCAAAAAAAAAAGAAGTATCTTTGCTTATATGTAAAACTACAGCTTGAATATCCTAGGTCACCAATTCCAAAACCAGAAGTTTGAAAGAGTACATAAACAAAGGCAGAGACCATGGGGGTTGAACAGCTTGCAAAGTGTAAGAGAAACGTAAAAGAAATCACAGATACCATTAGAAGCACATACAACAAAAGAAACTCAAGCCAGAAATACCTAGAAGCTTATTTCCTTCATGATTCACAGAGCATATTGCAAAACGACAGCGAGTTGGCATAAATTTGTCAACCTAAGCTCTGGTAGGAAATGTCTGATGTAGGAGATCACCCGTAAGAGAGTAGAAGCAAAATGAAGGAATACGAAAGACAAGTGGTGAGAGGCAGCAGAAGGAGTTGCTGTCAATAATCGATTTGGTCTCTTAATATTCCTTCAAAATGATCTTTCTTTCTCTCTCTCTTGCTTACTACACCATCACGTACCCTTCAAGTCCCTCCTTAAATTGCATCTTGAGCACCATTCCCTGTTTGTCTGACCTTTGCTCCAGCACAATCAGTCCCGAGGAGGAACATCCCCACTGCTCAGACTGGGGCTGCAGGGAACAAAGATATGCTGGAGTAACTCCCTGTTTCTTTCCCATTGGATAAAACATTAAACCTTAAATTTCAAAAGAATTAAACAATGCCGAAGCACATGACATCACTGCATTTAATCATCTTCAACATTCTTGCACATTCACTTAGGACTTAAAAAGGAGAATTCACTTCACTTCTGATAACAGAGTCTCTAAGATTTACTTCTATACATATATTTTTTTAAAAAGGACCACATTCCAGCACCATTTCTTAAGATATCCTTAACACAATTTAGCAAAAGCTCTGTAATCCAATACTTATGAAATGAACTGTCAGGCATAAAGTATGCCAGAATCTCTTAAGTCCACACACAGCAGGATGCAAACCTAGTAGCAACTGTACTGAATTACAACCAATAGGAGAAGTCACAGGTCACCGAAGCCACACAGAGTCCTGCTACAGCCAACAATGAAACTTAATGTACTTTCCATGTCCAGAACCATCCGCTATAGAGCTTCTGTAAAACAGATTAATGATAATAGTGGCAGAAACTAGAAAAAAAATGCAAGAAATGGAAGCCCAGCCAATATTCCATTTGTAATTTGTCACAGTATCACACAATAAGATTTCAGCATGAATGTGTTGCCAATTTACAATTCAAATAAGCTTCCTTGAATTTTTAAAAGAATGGACTGTATACATCAGTCAGTATGACACAAAAATGCCCTGTCAGGTTAATTTTAAATGCACCTTTTATTTGTTACTGTTATCTAATCACTATAATTATTCCTGATTTTTAAAAGAGGCGTAAATTATTAAATAAAATGCAACTCCTGATCCCTAACTGGAATGGGACTTGTTTCTGTAAACCTTACAGTACTCCCTAATTTTCCCTAATTTACAATGTTTTGACTTCACACTCACTAGTTAAACGGTAATTTTTTAATATGTTTTTCCAAGTAAAAAAACCTCAAGATATAGCCAGCAAAAGGAGCTCATTTGGTTAGAGCTTTACATAGGGTCTATTATGGCAATAACAGATTTGTTTCACTGACTTGAAACATCTACTGATCAGGCAAGCATTAGAAAAAAAAGTAAAGGTTTCTTTTCATAAAAATTGTTTACCTATAGTTGAAATTTGTCCTGGCTGTGAAATTCAGCAGATGGACTATCAGAGGGATGCATTTGGCCTACTGCAGACTGTTTCTGTTCAAAGGTGCAGTGCTTTGATGATGCAGAAAATAAAGCCTATGCCGTTTCTATATTCTATTAAAAGGAAAGCCATTAAGATGGTAGTCAAGTGGTCAAGACCTAAAATTAGACTTGCTACAAATGCCAGGGGCAAAAAATAGTATTTAAACTGTCATTTCATAAAACAAAAGTTACTCTGAGTTTCTGGGAAAAAAAAAAAAAAAAAGGCGCAAAAGGCCATAAAGCAAAAAAATCCTTCAGTACCCAAATACATCACTAATTTTAACCATGAGAAGTCAGTGGCTCCAGCCACTTGCTTACAGCTAAACATCTCCCTCCACCAGCTCAGGGTTTACCTCCCCAGGATTCTGTTGCTGGGAAGACTTTATATCCTGAGTTGTGCTGCAATCAGGACTGATTAAGATCTAAAGCTACAAAGGATAACCCATGCAACACTGTAAAAATTCAAATTGAGTTGTATCACCATGAGAAGCCCCAGTCATACTTTATATAAATGAATTCAGCTTGAAATATTTCCCTTCTTTCCTTGTCATATAAAGCTTTGACTGTCCTTTTTCTTCTATACTCCATAGCCTGCTGCTCCCCAGTTATCATCAATTAGGTGTTAGGGCTATGCTCCACCTGCATCACGAAAACAATCTTTCTTCAAAATAATCAAAGGACTGATGCTGGGAGTTCTCCAGGCAGAGACAGAAAGGAAAGGAATATTAGGGGGAGGTTTATTTTTTTGTCCAGATCATTTCAAGGATCCAATTCATAACAAAGCCTCAAAAACCAGTGGGTTGCAATACAGCACAGGCAGGGATGTGGAGTAAGTGCTTGGGATGGGAGTGTTTTCAGGTTGCTTCAGTGTCGTGGAAAACTCTAAAAGATCAGGTGGATAGTTCCACCACAAGTTAAATAGTCAATACAACAAGTAATCAGGTTCACTCACAGCATCTGCTAGGAAAAACAGAAGCAGTTCATGTCCTTTTTAGAGCAACCTCATGTACAAGAGTACCTTCTACAAGGCTTAACTGCAAACATCACACTCCTTACCTGGGAAAGGGGTTCATTTCACTTATTTGTGTGTGATACCCTCAGTCATGCAAGCTATTTAGAGAAAGACATTATTTTTCAGTGTCTTTAGGCAAGGCTACTTACAAAGGGGCATAGCAAGGCATTAAAAACCAGGGGGATCAACTGGCAGTAAAATGAACAACATGTAGTAATTCATTAGCCTATTTAAACTCAAAGCTGGTTTACTCCAAATCAAATTTCTCGTGACTTTGATCCTTCTTTTGAAACAACTTTTTTTTTTTTTTTTTTAACCTTGATTTCATCATTGATTTTTATTTATATACAGCTTACGGTAGGAAAAACTTCTGAGTTTGTTGTATGCAACCCCTGAATAGAAACAGAGAACATTTACACAGGGGGGAAAAAAGTTTTATTTAATCAAAGTGTAGATTACATACACAGTGAATATCCTATATATTTTCCAAGATAGGATTAGTAACTAGGACCTCTGAAGTATTACTGCCAGTTCTGATCCTGATTATATTCTGTATACATTGGCAGGTCACATAACCTTTCTATCTCTGATTGTAAAATGAGGATATTACTTATCAGCCTCACAGTAATGTTGTGAGGATTAGTTAGAGCTAGAAAAAGGACATACAGTGCTTTACTAAGTAAAATCCATCAAAAACACATGCACAGTAAATGACACCATGTAATTTGACCTGGAATTTAATTCAGTTATAGTCTATGATAGTCAAAGTCTTTTGGATAAACAAAAGTCAACTTATATTTCAACCAAAACGGGAACTAAACCTAAAATGGATTTTTAGTTGAGCTTCAAAAAGAAGCAGTTATTTTAAAGGGTTGTTCCTATTATCTCTGTCTTTCTCTCTAATTTCTGGTTTTAACTTGTGGTCATAAGGAGCAGCTCTGATACCCTGTAGGAAAGCTTGTTCTTGCAGTTATTTCTGGCATACCCTGCAGGTTCAAGAGAGGTTTGGGTAGCTTAGCTAAGCATCTCAACTTTGCAATACTTCTGCAAAACAAACCAGAGCCTGTGGCCTTTACCAATTCCTTATTGTAATGCTTTTAGGCTCTCCAGTGCACAAGGTTTGTATAGAAGAAAATCTTCGCATCGTTTGAAAATGTTAAAAGCAAAGTGAGTACAAGAAAATGAGAATTGCAACTCCCTGGGATGACATTCAAGTGGAGACTGAAAGAGGACGGAGTTCTTAATCCTAAATCAGGTTTGTAGTATCTCCAGTGCATACCACCTGGAAACACACAGTTTTTCAAATACAGTTATGTAACAGATGAAGAGCAGTGTTCTTATTTCAGGGCTACAGAGTTTATCACTATCCAGTGAAATAAACAGGTCAGCTTATTTACTGGTCCAAATTATATTTTCTGCAATGTTTTTACTCGAAGGTTTCCTTGAGGCAGTGAAATATTCACAAAGAAACTGGCATTCAGGCTTGTAAATGACAGCAGCTTTGCTGCCTAATCCGAGAATCTCTCTTTTCATAGATCCGAGTCAGAACTAAAGTGAGATTTGTGCTGCTTCTGTAACTAGAGACAGTTCTGATTCTTCAAGCATTCTAATTTAATGCTGTCACTGCAGAGAAAAAACATGCCTTTCCCCCCCCACACCGCTTTTCTATCAGGTTTTAGCAACACCTTCTCTAAACTACAATTTTATAATTTTAACTGTTTGTTACAAACACAAGTCTTCTAAACAAACTAGATCTAGATGTGTGGCCCAATTTACTAACAGTCTACAGCTGGAATTTTTGATCCTATGCAGATAAGGACTTCCTCAACTTCAGTGGAACTATTGTCGCCCATCACCACTGCACTCAGTAAAACAGCAGTTAATTTTCCTTTTATGTAGTTTTCTATCATAACTGATACATCAGTATGAAAACAAAAACCATTACTTTTTCTCACTTACACTTTTAGTTCCTCCAGCAACTTATCCTAAGTTTGGTTCTCATACAAGTCAGTAGGACATCACAGATGAAGAAGTCATGCAGTAATTCACAGAAGAGGACTAACTGTGATATTTGCAGTTCCAACTTGGCCAACCTGAGGAATATGTTTTTATGAGCTGTGTTTCCCAAATGATGGCATATTGAAAGGTAACCATGCCCAGTGAAAGAGGTAGTTATTGTCTGAAAGACCAATTTGATTACCCAATGCAAAAACCAGGCAAATGTAAAAACACCTAAATCCACAGAAAAGGAGAAGAAAATTCATGTTTGTATATACTGCAAATATGTCTCCAAACTCAATCTATTGCAATGTGGAGTATAAACATGACTTGTATTAATAAGCTATTTTCAAGTTATCTTTTGGTTAAATATGAGTTTTTATATTTAATGTATTTGATCACTCACTTTGCTGCTCCATTCTTCTTTCTCTTCCTCTGTTGGTAGATCATAGTTTGGCCTTCTGGGATTTAGCCTGAATGTGCCATAACTATTCAATTCTCTCCTGCTAATGCCTCTTAACATTTTACTCTCCTTTCTAACTCCACAGTCTTCACCTATTTGCCTTATTCTTGATCCCCCATTTCCCCCATCCCTCCTCACTACACTTCTGTTCTGTTTCCTTTCTTATCAACCGTATCTATTTACATGCTGGGTTTCAAATTTTCCCGAGGGCTGAATGAACTGTTTGCTGTGTTGCTCTGATTATGAAGTACAACACACAACAATACTAATAAAGCTAAGATAGGGTAATTCAAATCTGTTGAAGAAAAACTAACAACAACAGAACACAATGGAATAATCATTCCCTTAACTCAGTGATTTCCCTGCAGCAGAAAAAGGCTTTCTGGATTACATACAGAATAACCTTGGCACAGCTTCATATAAGTGCTGGGGCCTACTAAGGAAATGTTTGATATAATGCCAGCAATGGGCAATAAAACTGAAGTAAATCAGATACTAAATGGGCAGGACACAGCTTTCTTTAGGGCTGTACAGCACCTAGAGCATGCTCATCATTACCAGATTACATTTTTTTTTAGATTTCTTTAGAGAGTGTTAACTATACTCAAAGTCAGACTCCTTTTTCATTAAGATGCAGTTTGCCTATTTCTGATCTAAAGTCACTGCTTAAAAATACAAAGTAACAGGTCCTTCTTTACCAGTGATATAACAGAATGCATTAATTATTGCTCTTACCTTACAGTTAATTTTATGCAAAACCAAGACAATGCATCTTTTGTTTATAATCTTGGACTTCAATGATGGTTTCAATCAGAGTCTTTTGTTTATACACATATGGACTTCTGAGATTTATTTCCTAATATTGTGTAGTGTATTCATAGTAATCTGAACTCCAAGGGCCAGATTCAGCTCTGTTGCAGGTGAGTATAAATCTAATTTGTTCTGATTCTGACATGTACACTACCAGGGCAAAGAACAGAATAGGCTTAACTCCATGAAGTTAAACCCCTGAAAATACCAGATCGTTTAGGCTAGATTTCTGTATAAAGTGAGGGATTACATTTCACATAATGATCTCTGTAGTGAGTCCAATACATTGTATTTGTCAGAATTCTCACAGAAAGGCATTCAGTCTTCATCTCATGTATCAAAAAATGGACACCCACCTTCCCATTCCAACACTACTTTTTTCAATTGCCACCAGTCATCACTACTTAAGTGTATACCATACTTCTCATGTGAATGCATTTAATTTTGACTTGCAGCACTACTGGCTTTTTTCCTAACTTTCAGAACAAGCAGAGGAGAGTAGTGACTATTATTATCCAGTATTTGTTTCCTGTGAAGTTATTTAATGAATCAATTTAGCTTTCAGTTTCCTTGTTGTTAACAAAAGCAGATAATGGTCTAAAATTTCTGTTCCTCTCTGTAAGACACTTGCTTCACTGAATTATTATGTGGCTCTTTCCTGCTCATCCCTTCATTTTTGTTTATTTTTTAAATTTATTTATTAGAAATATAAGTAATTCTCTAGCTAACAAAACACAATGCAATGGAGCAGAGCCAGGTCTGGATTTGGATTTCAAGCTATTTGTGATCAAACATATGAAGACATATTGTGGAGTCAGCTAATTGCATTTCAATTTATTTCCATTACAGTAATTTTGTCCTCTAAAAGGGATGCAGAGAAAGCTGGATTATTTTTACACTGTTAAGTAAGACAACAGTTTTCAGAGAAGAGCTGAGGCCACAGAGCACAAATGACAATGGATCTTTGTGTTTCAAAGGTGTTGCTGCATATTTTACTCCCCGTGGACTGCTCACGTTGTTGAGCCCATGGATCAAGCAGGGAACATGGTCCTAAATGCTATCAGAGGAAGCCAGCAAGATAAATGCCATTTCCCTTTTTCATTGGTCATGCTGGGCATGGCCTATTATCTTTAAATGGACTGAGCAGTTACTATAGAGAAAAGAACAATAATACTATCTCTACCCAGGCTTGTTACAGTCTCCAGGGCAAAGACTGTGAGACACTGCTGATAAACAAAGCAACTGCAAAAGCTAATGTCATTCTTCTGTAGACAAGACAGAAAAGGCAAATATTTAAAAGTGTTTCTTCATAAATTGGGATCATCCCTATCCCCAGTAAGAAGGAAATTTTTCAGGCAAGTAAACTCTGCCCTAGTAACACATGTTCAGGACTTTTTTTCAGACTTAACACAAATTAAGGTCAGTGACTTTAATCCCTTCCATTGTGATTGCTTTGCGCACTAGGAATGCAATAGGATAGAACAGGTTAATGAATGAAAAACTCATTCAGCTGCAACTTGTATTCATTCATCTCATCCTGAAAAATCTACCTACTTGCTTACACTCACCTATATGCACCTGATATCATACTTGTTTCACTATTTCCCTCTTTTAGGTCTTTGCTTCCATTCAGTGTAAGTAGTCTAATTCATCAGCTGCTTTAAATCAATTTGATTCAATTAACCTCAATCAGCCCCCACCTCCCATCCCTCCACTGCTGGCAGTGCCCTCTTCTCTCTGCCACTGAATCATGTGCTGGGAAACAAGCTGGTAGGACTCTGTATCTTGCCACTGGTATTGAGGTACTGTTCAGCTGCTTTCAGCTCTTCTTCCATAATATCTCCATTTATAATTTCCATCCTTTCTTTTCATTTATACTGTTTAAAGTCATTCAGATACATACCAATGTCTTTTGCTTTGTAAGAACAATCTCGCACACCCCCCATCTTATCTACTCAAAACATGTGTGCCAAAGAATACCATTTCATTCATCATTCTGACCACCTCAGGTTTCCTTCTCTGAGTACTTCCCATCTACTATTCCTCTAATATACAAAACCAAAAATCTCTTTTGAGAAGGAAAATCCTTTTCCTTTCAGAGACCAGAACTGAACACTTTTGTGCTGATTACATATTTTCTGATGTTATAAAGTTTTAAATTAGAATGAAACCTCCTCTGAGAAGGTCTTATTATGTGTTGCAGTGTGAAAAGTTTCTAAACTGAATTGCATCTTCTGGAAGCCACTGTAGTTCTGACCGCCCTTACACAACAAAAGGTAAAGATGACAGCTTGTATTTTGTTGTGACTGTGGGGATGAATCCACCTGTGCCAATGCAGAAAGGTAAATGTCTCTAGCTTGCAATGGGTCAGGTGGGAAGGCAGGAGGTTTGGAGTTCCCTCTGTTCCACTGAATGAGGAGTTACAATCCCCCTTTGTTTTCACTTTCTTACTGTCTCTACCCTCCACTGGACCTTTATAAACTGAGGAAGACTAGTATTTTCCAAAGGTCATAATTAGAAAATGCCAATTCACAGTAATCAAAATTTCCCATGAAAATGTACTGATTTGAGGACTACATTCACTGAAGTCAGGATGTAGCTTCCACACAAGAGAACCAAAAGAGCTCCATATGGCAGGAGGTGTCCTCAGCCATGACTGATGGACGTTTGAATCCTTGCTCTTGTCCCACCCAATGACTTCCACAATCCAGGTGAAGTACTTTATTTATCCAGAGAGCTATTTTTCACAATCTATAAATAAAGGTAAATACTTAGGTTTTATTCCAGCATAGGGGAAAAAGAAGTGAAACCTCAAATTTTTTTCATGTAGTCTTTTGTTTTAAACAGTTATGACATTGCTGTAACTCTGCAAGCTCTCAAAATAGATATGGTACTGTTTGAGAAAATAAGAGTGGGGAAAAGCCTTTTATGCTTATTCTTCATACAGCTTTAAGAAAAATTCACTTTTTTTTTTTTTTTCAGTTTTCTATTGCAGATTTGCAAAGGTGTTAACAGGATTTGGCAAAGTTGTTTCTAGATGTTTGCATCATGGAACAAGTGCTAGTGGTTTGTCTCATGCAGGATACCCATTACATTCCCCTCGGCCGCATTTCCCAGCTTTCATAGGTATTCCCTCCACTCTCAACAGCGTACTGCTAGCTGTGTACTGACCCATGGCAAATTTAATCACAAGAGTTTTACAATATTTGAGACTAAGGATTACTCACAAACTTTGCATTATCATATGCTTCAGTAAACCAATTTGAAAAACACTGCTTAAGGAATGTCTTTATTCTCACTTGGGCACTCTGGCTTACATGCTTAACATAAAATACAGTTCTGCGAGTAAGCTACCCTAAAGTCTTTGGAAAGAAATAAATATGTTTCTTTCTTGTGTTGACAATAGGAACAGCTCACTGCATTGAGCTGCCAATTGAGCAACCAAGTACTGATTCATTTCCCGAGACAGATTATATTATGATCAACAAAATGGTAAATCTGAATGAAAGTGTGGTTCAAAAGTCACAGGCCTCCCTCTAGTCTGGAGACCTGAGTCTGAAATAAGTGGTGATGATATTTACATTTAGGAGTCTGATCCTTCTAAGTCACCTTTGAAAGCTGATTACTTGATTGCTCATCTCCATTTTTATGAGACACAACTTCTTTATTGTTGATGCAAAACTCATTGTTAAGTTACTGACAAGTGCCATTGAGCTACAAAAGTGTTATATTGATACAGATTATGCTGATTAATGTGATTTTAAAAATTGATTCAATGGCACTCCAATTTAAAACTGAGAGAGAGATGACAAGGAACATACAGAAAGGTAGAAGTTAAGTTTTACTCCTTCCAGCAGATCTGCAATTTACAAATGGTAATGCTCAGAATTCCGATGTCTTACTTTGTATTTAATAGGCACCTTTGAAGAGTATCTCTCTCCCAGTTTTAATTTATGGTTTAAAAGTTTTCAAGGTTTTATTACATTATGGGCAGCAGACCCTGAAAAACTCCAGTGCAACTGCTTTTCAGCCCCTGACTTGGGTCCTAGGGAGTTTTTCTGTGTTGTAGGTTTGGATAACCAAATTAAACCATATCAGCTTTTCTGGAGAGAAAAAAAAAAAAACACACTGTAGAAATGAGCCATTATAGGGAAATTAAATGGTTCCCAGAGGCAAAAAAACTGGCATTGTCCACACAGGCTTTTCCACATAGTCTCAAGTCAAAGGGATCTCAAAAGAGACCAACCAACTTTGCAGCAGCGAAGTCCTCCAAGCTTCAGTAGGTCTCTAGGACACATAAAGAGTAGAAGCTTTATGATAAAAATATCTGGTTTTGCCAATGCTTTTCTGTTATCCCCCAATGTCCATGATGTAACAGCTGTCCACGGAAAAGGAGGCTGTTAATAGCGTTTTTCTGAGGCTATGCTGCGAGCCACTACAAAGGAGATTTGGGGGTGCAATTTTAATGACTGAAGGTTGTCACATGGGTATTGCTTGACTCTGTAGGAGTCCATTCTGTGCTAACCAGCCCTAATGAAATGTCACAGCATGAAGATTTTGGAGATGGCTAGAGTGAAGAGGACAGTTCTAGAGCAGGAAAGCATTAACTTGATCCAGCAGGAAGATAAAGGACATGGGTAGAGGGGATCACATGGGTTTCTAGATCAACAGCTGAATTTCAAAACCAAAAATATGCTAAAATATGTGATAAAAATCATTTACAGATAACCTGAAAGAGCAAAACCAAATTATTCATCGGGAAACTTGCCACATCCTCAGTTTTCTGTTATACAACTAGCTTTCATAATCAATTTCACAGCATTTGTCATAGTTACATTGTTCCTATCTACATTTATTTCTAAATTGTGTGGGTTTATTTTATTACTCTGAGTGTCAGAGAAAAATGAGTTTCTCATGTTATTCATAATGTGGAAGAATCTGCAAGACTATCTCAGCTCAAGCCCCTAAAGGTCCCAATTCCATATAAATTTGAGGTTATTAATTCTAGGTAAAACACAGCATTGCTATGTAAATACTGTTTCCCTGCTCTGATAAGCACTATCATTTCAAGAAGCCTCATTCAGAGCGTTTTCCTGTTTGGTTTTTCACAGAAATTGATGTATTACAGTTGGTAGCATAGGTAGTGGGAACGAAAGGGAAAAAAAAAACACAAAAACCTAGTCATTTTTTAAAGACTAAGTGTGAAAAATGCATGCTAATGAGGGTATTTGTCATCAAAAAGCACCATAACTCCTAGAGGTGATCCAAGTAGACCCTTGAGAGTTCAAAGAAACAGAGAGATTATCAATATTATGATGTTTTCAGCTAAAACAACTGAAATTATTACTCAGGGATTGAGGGGAAAACCAGTCAAATAGATACTGATGTACATTTTAGACAATAAATGCTAAAAATAAAATTCTGCAGAGACATTATAGTATAATGCAAACATCTTAAAGGGTAGCCATCAAGTAAAGTTTTGTAGCTTGATTCAAAGAGCATGTACATTCACCTCTTAATTTATTTACTCTTTGTTAGAGCTGTACCACTAACTCATCAAATAAACAAGCTGGTCGGTTGACTTCATCCCACCAGGCAGTGTCAGTTTTTAGCAGGTGTGCCTGAAGGACTCTTCCTTTCTGCTCTCTGAATCATTCTGTAGACACTAATGAGCATCCCTCTTCAGCTTTAATTATTGGTCCCTGACAAGTCAACATAATAGGAATCAGCTTAACCAAGCATACTCCCCAGTGACATGTTCAATTACTCAGGTTGTACTTCTCTGCAAGAGGTCTGAGGGGTTGCTAATTTAACATTGTCAAAAAAATAAACAGAGGTATTGGTTACAGTTTATCTTTTGACCTTTATGTCACCAAATCTAGCAAGATACCTCCTCCTGGAAGGGAGCAGAAGATTAAATACTTAATAATTACTATTCTGGTTTTACTTTTAAAATAAAATTATTAGCTGCAAATTATTCAAGTCAAGCCATGTTTTATGAAGAGACACTGACCCTTGACAACTGTTTGTTGATGCATGATTATATTTATAAACGTATTTTTCAGTTTTATAAAATAAAACTAAGTGGTAGTATTTATTAATTCACATATATTGCAAAGAAAAAGTACCAGGATTAGTTAATTTCTGCTTTTGGCAAACACAAACAGATATTTTCCACAACCAGAAATATCACTGTTAGAAATGTGACTAGGAAAGCATTTTATTTAGCAAGCTCATTACTGAGAAATTAAATGGCTTTTTGAAGGGTGAAAAAAAAAAAGACAAAAACAGGGGAAAGAACAGCCTCAGCAAAAGGTTATTTAAAATATGTTTTAATATTTTAAAACATTTTAAATTTAAATATTTTTGTAATTATTTAAACATTTAATATGTATTTGGAAATGTTTTAGAACTACTTAATTTCATTGGATTTAATTCAAATGTTGTAAAACTAAATAGAAATTAGATTCAATTTTTAAAAGTCAAATTAACATTTAATCTGGCCTCAACAGATAACAATGGTCCTGGAACCTTGGCCTATAGTGTCAGACTCAAGTATTGCATTTCTGGTGACCAGAACAGGTTTGTTGTCATCTTTTGGCCAGAGAAATGGTGGTTTCCTGCAAAAGCAATTATATTGTCACTTTGAACGTCTCCTAAACTTCTACACATAGAAATATAAATGAGTTTTTCTTTTTAGCTTTGCTTGAATATTTAACAAGAGAAGGCTGAAATTTTAGTATCACTTTACAGAATAGTTCAAAAGGTTAAAAATATTCAAAAGCTATTCAAAAACTCAAATTCAGGCTGAGACTCAAGAAGAGAGATATATGTGCTTCTTAAAATAAGCCTATATGTTTTGTCATTATTTTTTCTATTTCAAAAAGTTAGGAAAGCAGAACAAGCAAATAGGCAACCAACCCTAGGGAAAGTGGCAAAGAAAGGAAGTTGAATCCTCACATGAGTTTCAGTGAAAATAATCAGTATGATTTTGGTTTTTTCCCTTCTCAACACATTTCACAAAAAATAAAATCTGAATTTTGCAGTACTCAAACACTGAGGCAAAAGTCTCACATTTCCTCACTATAGCAATGACCCTTCCCCCTGACTGACTGTGCTATTTACCAAACATATACTAAAGCATGTTTGGTAAAACATATTCTTAATGCATATCATTAAGCAAGTACCCATTTTATAGTAAATATCTATGTAAGCACTTTGGACCACAACTAAGAATTCAGTAAAAACATGGACAAAGGACTTGGAACATGGGAACTTCATGCACAAACCTTGGCTTGGGTGGAAGCAAGACCACACCTTTTATCTCTTACTATTTCACAACTACACATTCAACATCTTCCAACCTTTTGATCTTCTTCCATGTTTGTTCCACTGTTCTTGTACAAAAAACCCACATTTGATTATGGTTTAATTTTTATGTTTAGCAACATCCTTCTTAATAGATCCAATAGATTTAGTGCAGCTCATGATAGGTATTACTTTTTTTTTTTAATAGACTATGTCTTGTATAGTTGTAAAAATGAAACTTGATTTTACTAGATTGAAACATAATAAGGAGAGTTATTAAATGCAATGGGTGATTTTTTTGTGAAGGTGCATAATTTAAAAAAAAAAGCTATGTCAGGATCAGTTTCTGGAGCTCAGAGTAAGTCCTGGGCAATAGAGTGGTTCTGGGTAAATGATGAATATGCACTGTGACAAGCATACACAACAACACAGTATAAATACATAGAATCAGTTCTCATCTCTAAAATTTCTTCATAGATAAAAATTAAAAAACAAAACAGACAAACAAACAAAACCCCCAACCTACAGCACCTAAAAAAAAAAACTTTACTGCAAGTAGTAATTCTTATCAAGCCCAAAGTACCCCTGGTAAACAGCAGAGAGAAAAGGTTCTCTTCTGCAGGATCCATGACATGCCCAACAAAGCTATAGCAGAGTTATATTGGTGTCTAACAGCAGACTGTGAGAGTTCTGCAAACAAACACCATATGGAAGAACAGAAATCTGCATTTAACCTAAAGCTCTCCAATTGCCTGGGGTTTAGATGAAAAGATCTTTCCAGGATCACAGAAATTATTCTTCTGTTTTCAAGCTTCAGAAATCTAACCCTAGGCTCCCTTTACTGCCAGTGGGAAGAGGTAATTCAAAACCTAAGTATTCTGACATCTCCTAGAACGAAGTTCTCTCGATTACTCACATGCTTTTGTACAAGGTGTTTGGAAATGAGGATACACTGTCAAATGACCGAAGACATATCAGACACTTCCATTAGGCAAGGAGATCTTTTCACATCAATCAATCAGGCATGTTCCCAGTTAACTGACATTTTGGAAAACATTAGGTAAAATTAATCCAGTCCTTTAGATTAAGCACAGTAACTCTTTATTCCTTTTTTATTTTTATTTTTTGTTTGTTTATTTGTGTTTTTCATTTTAAAGTAGAGAAAAAAGATCCTTTTATCAGCCTGGAGATTGCAGAATATGCAAGAGCACAGCAGAAAGCACAAAACATGTAGGTTGCTTAGGTACTGACACATTACAAAGGAGGCTCTCAGTACGTTTTCTTTATCATCATAAAGAAAACTTCTCCAAGTAACTGTCAAGAGTGGGAAGCTTAATCCACAGTGACTTAGTCATACTTTCAAATTAAAGGTAGGACGCTACACAGAAAGCAATAAAAAGAATCACTCTTCTGGTATGTTTTCAGCCTTGGACAAAAAGCAACACATCTCTCCAATTTTCAGGACAGGCTGACGTCCTTAATGATTAGCAATTATTCTTAATTCTTCACAGTGAATACAGGGCTAACTAATTTTAAAATAAAACAGAAAAACAAAAACAAACAAAAAGTAATCTGTTCTAAGATTGCTACGTTTAGAGCAGTGGATGAAAAACAATCTTTCACTCGCTTAATCAACGTCAGCTTCTCAAAAGTCTCTTCCTACCAATGATGCTACACCAGGAAGGTTAATTCTCCCAACAAGTCAGACAGACCGGATTCCCCTTTCTTTTGGTGACTTTTATATGGCTGAAGCAGGTCCTTCAAAGCTGCTGCATTGTGACCTTTTACTTTCAGCAGCTGTCTGCAAAAGGGCCTCAGACAAACAGTTCAGAACCAGGGCATGACATGGAAATAAGACTTCACAGCCTTGGGCTAATGTGGCTCAGCACAGGATAAACAATTTTTTGTCTATCTTTCAGGGTTTATCTCTTTCATGACTCATGTTGAGTAATTGTTTCCACATCCCTTTCTGTCATAAGGGACAGGGAACATGCTTGTTCAAGACAAGAGCTTTACATGGAATTTAGGAGGAACAGGACACAATCTAGAGCTCTTGCTACTAAACCTTTGGTTCGATTGGCTTTGTTCTTTTCCCTTTCATCCTGCCCCTCATGTTTCAGCCCACAGTCCAAGCTGGTAGCTGATTGTAGAACAGTCTGTATGAGGGCTCTGAAATTCACAGTATGACTGCTGGCAGTGATAAATGAGAGCTGTAATTGATATATCTCATTTCAGTGCATATAAGCAAAATCACACACTGATAAGATAACACATAAAGAAAATAGGTGAATGCAATCTCATTCTTCATTCAGCAGATAGTAATCTCATTTCACTTTTGTTATTGAACATGAAACATAACCTTAGCCTGAGAAAAGAGGAATTTAAAATCTTCCCTTCAGAAGTTCTACCAAGAACAAGAGCATTGCACTTACATCATATGAAAACACACCATGAAGTACAATTCAAGAAGCCAGGGTACCAATAGGATCTTATTTACACGTTCTACTGCTTTATTATGTATTTATATTATGTACATTGATTAAATCTTATCTCTTGATTCTATTATCATAATACGCCAGTTAAAGAAACAAACAATCTCCACCCCCAAATAGGGCTAGAACAGGGGGAACACAAAACCACAAGAAAAGCATACCAGCAGCATCAAACCACTCATACTGGAACTACAAGTTCTCCTGGTTCATTAGCCAATACTGAGCTCCGAAGCAAAGGCAGATTTGATGATATGTAACAATCCTTTGTGTCAGCATGTGAAAGTCAATCACATACCATTTACAGACACAGACAAAAGGAAGTGTGGCTCAGGGAAGAGCCAGGTGCTCCAGGTGCAGTCCAGGAGGCATTTGTGAGACTGATGCCACAGAACATCTGCAAACCTCACCACAGGTCCAGCTCAGCCTACAGTGAAACCCTAAGCGCCATCTCCCATCTACTGACCCCTCTGAAACTCTGCTTCCCTACCCAAGCCACAGCGAGGCTTTTGTGGCACTCATGTCACATGCAGTCTGCTAGAGATGGCGATGCTAAATATGAAGACATTTAGGGTTGGGAAAGAGAAGTGTTAGGTCCTTCGGAGAGGAAAGGACAGAGGATAGCAAGCTAGGTAAATTGTCACAGGTTACCCTCCTGTAGTTTTCTGCTGATGACCACATTTGCAACCTTAATACATGTCCAAACTCAAGATCAGATGTAGCACAATACAAACTCATTTACCTAGCAATACTTAATTTGATCCCCCCAAAAGACTACTGAGAAGAGCAAGTGAATCCAAAATAAGAAAGAAATATAAAAGAAATGGGCGAGACGGGGAAGGAAGTGAAAACAATTATTGTTCTCAATCTTTACTAAAAGACCTTTCACTATATTTAGAAGTGGGGAGATATCCTGATCTTTCAGTGAAAAAAATTGAGAAAATGAAGCTTCCAAAGCAGCTTGACAGCTGTTCTGCAATGCACACTCAAGCACTGTGCCCGGATAGGTAAGAGATGTTTGCATGCTATTACTGATTAACCCATACAATATTTCACATGACATTTGCTCAGCTGAAGAGATTTTGGAGCAAATAATAAAGAGAATGAACAAAGCTACAGGAACACAAGAGCAGTAGGTTAAAAGTCTTACTCCACATAAAAGCAGTTCTCTGTATCTACTTTTTAATCTTTTTTTCCAATTTTTTTCAATATTTTTCTATGTCATAGAATTGGCAGCATATGACATTTAGACAATAATTAATTTTTCAACTAAGTCCAGCAGGTTTTGGTTACCCAGTTATCCATGTCTAAACTGATGCAATGCAGATGTACAAGGCAGTCCCTTTAATACCTACTTCATTAACAATAAGCTCTTCAGTGTGAAAGTAGAGGACTCCGCTCCCACATAACTATCTAATAAACCATCATGGATTTTCATAGCTTTCATATGAACGTGGAAATACTATCAGATGTGTTAGGCATGACTTCTTTTCTTGCTACAGTTCTTTTATATATGAGCACAGGGGTACAAAGCATCATCAGTTTAATGAAAGACAGGAAGAAACATTTCTATATCAAAGAGTAGTAAGAGGAAAACAAACAAAGTAAGTACACATGGAAATCAAGAGCAGTCATGGCAAATTTTTCTTCTCACAATAGCCAGAAGTACTCTAGTTTTTCAGATTCCTAAAAAAAAAAAAAAAACAAAAAAAAACCAAAAAAAAACCAAAAAACAAACCAAGAACAAAAAGAGCTAGAAAACTGCTCATTAAAAATAGTTTCTTCCTCTTGTTTTCCAGCTATTCTTTTTTTTTTCCTTTTAACAATTTCATAATGCAAGAACATCACACACTGCAATTGATCTTGTAGGATAGAACTATTTAAATCTGCTTAGACTTCCTTTCTTTTTATAGCTAATCTGGTCAAATGATACAAAGAGAAAACTTGACATGATGTAAAAAAGTGAGGAGTATGGATGGAGTTAAGCAGACTGCCTATGCAAGATGCACAGAGAAGATAGCACTCTCCTTTAGCACATACTTCCTTTTGCTAAAACATATGAAAAAATAATACAAATAAAATAAGGTGGGTCTGTTCCTGTAACTACAGTCACCTATTACTGTATAGAGAGTTATCAAACAAACAGAGAAAGGACAGTTTGGTGGTTGACATAATAAAAAACATATAATGTTTAAAGTTCATCAGAACTTTCAGTGACTATCTGTAAGTAAGCACTAAAAAGCTTATTATAATATTTCAGAAATATGTCACCCTCAGTAAATCTACATTGTTAAGGGACATGTTTACAGAAAATAAATAAATAAACAAAAGTTTCATTCCTGTGATGCATGTATGCCTTCAGGAGGAGACTTGTTCCTATATAGAGATGCAGCTGAGTATCTCCCCCTAAGAGGTACAGAATGATCCCCTTTAAAAGACTTTAATCTCTAACAGAAATTTAAAAAATAACATGTATTCAAAAGGAGAAGGAAACAGAGCATATATGATGAGGAAAGTGCTCCACGTAATGATAGGCTGACAGACTTCAACATCTATATTCACCTTGAGGGACGTGTAAAGAGAAATTGGAGTGTGTATGCTCAATATGGTTTTGGAGTTGATTCCTCTACAAATGTCATGCTCAATTGAAGTAGGTATTTATATACATTAGAGGTGAGGCACTGCAATGGGCATGCACTGTACATGTTACTATGCCTGTATCGTGCTATTTTCGTTACCCAACACAGCTTTAGAAACCATGAATACCGTCTGTGACAAACCACCTGGATAGACTTACACACAGCCCAGCTTAGTGAGAGTCTCACGGACTGCAAATAGGAAAAGTGCTCCCTTAATTAAAGAAGAGGCTGGAAGTTTCCCTAAAAAGTGGATTATGGTTATAAAAATTAATGGCTTCCTTTGTTTAGAAATACAGGGGACTTCATCAGCCATCTCTGTATGTCCTACAGCAGTGTTACAATCCATCTTCTTTTATTTGTGAATAATAATAAAGTTTGTCAACATGATGAAAAATATAGAGTGTTTCAGAAAATAGTATTCTTACTAATCTCAATCTCTCTTTTTTAATGGGAAGAATGGAAGGGGAAGAAAAAGAAAACCAGTAAACTGTGTGATTGTAACAATTTTGATGGGTTCTTTCTGTGCTGAGACCCTCAGACAAAAAGTCCTGGAAATGTGTGATCATTTTAATTTTACTATCCACAGATAATAAAATACAAAAATACAGTGTAACATTAAGGATGTGTTTACATGCTGGGGAATCCATCAAACTCAAACAGAAGTGTAAAGACTCGGGTGGACCCTGAGCACCAAAATACTGCAATGAAACCCTGTCACCAAATGCTTAAGAATAACAGTATGGTTAGGAAATGGAACAAATCCAAAGCAACTGTAAAAATATGTGAGAAGATACATATTTACATGCACACAGATTATATGAGCACCATTTTTAAAGCAACTATTAAATGCTAAACATGTTAACTGCTGGCACTAAATTCCATCTTCCCACCATTATGTCTTAATCCAAATAACATTAAAAATAGGCATCAAATACAATCACTCTAGGCTGAGTGAGATAAACACATATTTGTTCAGACTAATAAGCAATTTTTAATAATTTTTTAGTCTTTTTTGAGTAAAGTCTTTTAAATCAATAAGTATTGTAGTTACTTGGTATGTCTTTATGCAAATGGGTATATTGTCTCCCTTCCTTCCTTCCTCTGCCTTTAAGCTGATGCTGAAGAGTCTTTGTAGTATGAATAATAAATTTAAAAAATAGGAAAAAAAAAAGAAAAAAAAGAATTTTCTGGAATGCTTATATAGTGATTAAAAAGGAATTTTATACATTAATTTTTTTCAGAGACAATACCACAGTTCAGTCCTCAGTGGTATGGATGCCCACCTTGCAGAGCACATCCTGGCTTTCAGTTCTGTCCAACAGTCTCTAAAACCTGAGCAACACTATGGAGCAGTTGTCAGGAGTGAAATCTAGCTATTGCAATCTGACTAAAGCACTGATTTAAAAACTCAGGTTATGGTTTGTTTCAGCTGGGTAAAAATTTATTTAAAATAAATTAATCAAGTCCCTTGATTTATGTAAATTGTGATAAAAATCAATAACAGAGGCTTACTGATTTACTCCAAGGATTGTTTGCTTTTTTTAATATTGGTAAATTCAATGCAAATGTAGTGGTTGCTCAAGGTCAGTTAATATTGTGCACTCTGAAAACATACTGAAACTAAGCTTCGGGGAGACAGACAGGGCAGGGGAAGGAGGAATGTCATCAGTTTTAATACTCTGTGGATATGCACAGCACAGTCATTCTGAACAGCGCCAAGCTCTCCTTTCTTTGCCTACCCGTTCTGCATCATTAAACTGAACTTCTGATAGACACCTCCTACTTTCATTAGCAAATATTAATATTTGCAGCCATTTGTGAATGAGGTGGGACTGGAGTGCCAGAGAGAACCTGCTGGAGGTGTATCTCTTCTGTTCGGTTTGCTAGTCTGTTTGCTTTTAAAGAAAAGAATTACTGGCTCAGGTGGGTGAAATTTTTAAGAGTCCAGGTGATTTCAGGGAACTTACTGAAATCACATGGATCTTGGAAGGTCCGATAAGACGCTTTAGCCAGTTCAGACCCTGTCACACCCTGCATATGAAATACTGAAAATAAACTGTCTTCTGACCAGTATGAAAAAAAAAAAAAAAAAAGACAAAAATAACCCCTCTTATTCCTTAGGAAAAACCTACCCAAAAGACTTGGCTGACATAAGAAGGCAAGAGAGCATTTCCTTTGCAGACTGCACAAACCGCAGTGGAACATAAAAGAAACTCGTCTCTGACATATTTTCTAAAGCTCACCACCAGACCCAACATTAAGGTACCAATAAGTGACCAACCTAATGATTTTGCACAGTTGCAGCGTAACATCTACAGGATGTTGACAATATTGCACTATTTATCTTTAGTCACAGTGCTGAGTTGTTCTTTAAGCTCAGAATAGAAAACATTACAGATACTGAACAAGGTTCGACTGAGGTTTTAAATGCCGTCATGCCATGATGAATTCCATGGTCTGTGGGATTGCTTTACAATCCAGCTCAGGGAGGGAACTAATCCCTGGCTGGGACTTCATAAATATCACAGTTATAAAAAATTACTTTAAAATTCTGTACTAACATTAGGCAGTACTGGAATTAACCACAGTCCTAATTTTAGACTGTGTCCTGCAATCTCCAGATGAGCTGTGTTTTACACCAAAGGAATTCCCACCTAGTATACAACAATCTGATTATGGGTCAGAGTGGCAAATCTGAGCCTTTCACTCCAACCATATTTCTTCTCCCTGTGTCAATCCTCAGGTGAATCCCAGTTCTGCTCCATGCTGAAAACAGCCAGTAGAAATATCCTGAGGTGACAGCTGTCAATAGCCAAGCTCTCACCCCACCAGTCACCACTGCTAATTAATAGCTCTCCTTTGGCCTGTTGATGTATTGAAGTTCAACAGTCCTGGCTGGCTTGTTAACAGCTACGAAATCTCAAGATGGCAAGAGAAAGTGATTCATTGCAATGATGATGAATAAGTTTAAGTAAATTGCCCATTAGCATTTTTTTTCCTCGTTTATCTCCTTTTTTGATAAAGCAGAACCTTTTATATATTAGCATGCCTTATCATATACATTTTACAGACTTGAAATTCCTATTTATTGCAGGTGTTTTATAGTAATGGTATTCCTGGACTTATGCAGCAGTTTCACTTCAATACTACAAAATTAAGAGAAAAAAATTACATAGTGAAAAAAAAAAAAAATCTGAAAATTCTTAAATTGTTGAAACCAATTTGGTTAGTAGATTTTATTTCCTTGAAAAACCTGATCTGAAAATGTTTCAAGCCACTCCACCTATAAGAAAGGTATTGATGTATATGTTAAACATGATGATGTTTAACACTGCAGACTCACAATATGAGATCTTTATTAGACAAGTGAACTGATACCTATGGCAACTGTGATCTGCTGAAGGACAGGAAAGAACAAGGACCCAGTTTATCTACTGAGTAAGACCTTTTCCAATGCTCACAATGCTTCACAATGCTCTCTCCTAAACCGCTGGGATAACAGCACTAATAGTCACAACTCCACCAGGGATTAACAGCTCATTCCAAGCAGATGTCCAAAGCACAGGCTTGTGTCCACCACGGCAGCAGCTTGCATTCAGGAACAAAAATTCTTAGCTTTGGAGAGGTAGTCAAGTTGGACATCAAATACTGCATTAATTATCTGATCAGTGGGTAAATAAGGCAATTTTCATTTGCAGTCTTGCTGCTGTGGTCAGCAAAAAGATTTCCATTATCTGACCTATTGCAAACAAGTAGGCAAGGTCTACTTATTTTTCCTCAGAACCATGCTAGTTTTGATTAAAATTCATGCCATTGTTCCAAGAACTATGTACTCTGACACAGACTAGTATCTAACCTAGCAGGGGTAATTAAGGAAAAGGGGGGTGGGGAGGGGACCAAGCATTAATGCATTTTTGTATTACTAAGAATTACTTGGGCAGTTGTAAAGGATAGGGAAGTGAAAAAGAAGAAAGGGGGGGGAACACGAGAAAGAAGAATTGGGAGGGAGGGGCAGAAAACAATGAAAGCCCCCTCCCTACACAGAAACACAACAATGAAAACAAACAGGGGTCATCAGAAGGGAAGTAAAACTAATACAGGGGTAGCGAAAGAGCTATATAAAAGGCAAATATACCAGCGTCAGATAATATAATGGCAATTAGCCAACAGTTTAAAGACAAAAGTCTCACATCAAAAGGAAGAGGATTTAAAAAACATACATTATCTTGCTTCCCAGTCCTCTAGCAGGCAGGGCATTTACCCTGCAACAAGATCCTGGTGATGGGATACAGTTCAGTGGGGCCATTTACATCTTACAGCTAAGCAGACTTGGGGTCCGAGCTAATAAATTATTCAAGCAAGAAAAAACATGTTATACACTGAGGCTAGCTTAGATCCATGAGGAATTCAGCGCAAATATGGTCAAGACAGCTGTGTCCATCATAAGAGAAGTCCAACAACACAAGTCTGGAACTGCATTTTGCATCCAATTCGATTTCCCATTTTAAAAATACCAGACAGCAAAGGACAACCAAGTTAAAAGCAAGCAGTCTGAAGGGGCACAGGAAAATTTTAACTTTGTCATTTTATGGTTTTGACTACCAACTCATAATGCTTAAATGCTCCCTCACTGTAAGGATGTAGATTTTGATGATGATGAGGCTGATAACCATTATGAAAATTTATATCTCAAAAGCCTGAAGCAACACACTAGATTCCAAGATTATTTCATGCTTAGAAGTTGTTTAACAAAATGAAAAGTGGTCTTGAAAGCATTGTAACTAAATTTTTACTGGAATTCACCAAGATAAGCACTTTATTTTTAAATGTGTAATGAAAGCACAGAAAGGAAAGATGAAAACATGCATAAAGCCAATCCTCATGGATCAACAGCAGTTCACAATAGGTTCTCCAGCAACATAAGACAACTGACAGAGTTTGCTCTGATTTTTGTATTTTACTCACTGGCTCAACATCAGATTGTACCTCACTGTCAAGGTTCTTGCAGATAATTAGCACTAAGAAATAATGGCCTTCAAAGTCTGTGTTTATTATTGTTTTATTCCAACTAAACATAACACTTGGCAAAAAGAGGACTCTCCCTCTTCCTTACAGCATTCTTCCTCCTTTCTGTCCCCTTCTCTCCCTCCAAAATCTTCAAGCCAGACTCTGAAGTCAGTGGACCCATGAAATAATTCACAGCAAGCCTCTGTGCAACACGTCCCTTCTGAAGAAATTCATTTGCCCTGCCTGCTTAGCTGGAAAGGCAGCTTTTTGTCCCTCGCTGCAGGTGCTGCATTGCTTCTTGGTTTTGTGAAGCCAAAGTTCCCACTCCCTTTAAGCAATATTGCTGCCGTTTACTGGTATTCTCTGATAACCTGGGTGACTTGTCAAAATGTATTCCAGCAGCCCCCAGCCTCAAACCCAAAGTGTTTTATGCAAACCTCTGTGGATCTACTTGCCATGAATGAGTTAATCCAAAAGACCTCTACTAATGCACAGTGGCAATTAATGTGAAGGTTGTTAACAGAAACAGAAGAGTACAGATGTTGAATTCTAAATCTATTTGGAAGCAACCCATTTTAACACTATATGGCAGAATGGCAAAGAGGTTTCAACGAGCGTTTCACGTACCAGGCCCTGAGGTAGTAAGATAATGGATTGTTTCCATTTCCAAAAGATGTAACTTTCTTTAAAAAATCAAAACAAACCAAAGCAAAACAAAACAAAACAAAACAAAAAAGTAAAGAAGGGAGGATATGTTTCTTATAGAAAGAGAGGGTTGCATATCTTATTTGCCTTCCTATGACACTGCTGACATCAACAGTGAAGGCATGACTACATGCTAGTGTTTTGGTGTGTTTTTTTTACATGAAAAGTTGTTGATTACCTAAGGCAAATAGCACGATCAAATAGACTAAATTAAAAGCAACCAGCCTCAACAAGCTAGACACAGAAGGCGGATTCTATGGATGACATACTCTGCTCTACCTGCAGACTGTAAATCATCACAGGCTCACTTGACAGTGCCAGGCATAGGTAGAGCAGCATTAAAACATTGTGAGTCCAAACACTCAGGTTTTTTTTTCCGAACCATTAGACTCTTGGAAGTGGAGAGTGAGGGCGTTTTTTTGCATGAGTCCCCCAACCCCCATCCCCCTCTTTCATATTCAAACAGCTGGGGCAAGGCAATTTGACACTGGTTTCTGTAACAAACCTGGTCAGGCAGGATTTCTCACACACCCTGCACAAAAGGCTAACCTCTCACAAAGTACTTATTGGAGATTTACGTCAAGGTTGAGTGAACTGCAGCCAGGGAACTGAGCTCAAAACACTGTGTGAAAGGCTCTGGTGCTAATCACTAAACCAGTGGGTTGGCTAGAGAGGAATTGGGGAGGGGGAAACAATAAACAAATAAAAAATACTCTTTGCAGTATATCACTTCCAATATTCAGCCACAATATTACTAGGGGGGGAAAATAATCACTTGTAATTGAAAACTTCCTCTAACTATTATAATTCTGAAACAGCTTTACTAAAAGGAAAAATCAGTTTCTATATTCACTTGTATTCCATATTTCCAATGATATATTAAGGATGACTAGGCGATGCTGTAACTCAAACACTGATCTTAGTTGTTGCTGCTGGAGACATCTTCCAGAGAGAATAAAGTGTTGGATTTATTTACCCCTGTGAGAGGCGAACTCCATTAGATAAGCAATCAGAACAAAGTGACTCACAAGCACTGATAGACCTCATCAGGCTATGATAGCAGGACCTTGCTAGAACATTCACCAACTTGTTCTGTCCATCCAGCAGAGAAAAAGTTGTGCTGTAGTGTCTAAGTGTAAATTAATGCATTGAGGGTTGACAGGACACGTTGCCTTGTGTTCACTGCATTTGAAAAACCATCTAACCTTTACTATCACTGCATCTTTATGGTCTGGGTTAGATTTGGTTTTACATTTAAAACAGTATATTACACAACTGGTTCAGCTAAAATGAATTCCAAGGGGAACTCAGATGTTCCCCAGACATGCTCTTTGGTCACCATTTATTCAGAAGTGAGTTCATATTCATTCAAAAGTCCCTGTTTCATATCTAAATAGTGGAAGACATCTAGAAATTCCTTTAATAAAATAGGATAAGAAGAAATATTCTTTAAACCCTAAGTAGACTTCTCATCTTAAATGCTGCGAGATCCTATCGTAAAGCTGTACTAAGATTCCCACATTACAATTTTTGCAAGCTATACACAGGCCACTTTCCTCCTGCGAGGTCACAACAGTCAGACCTCTGACCCGCAGAGCCCTGTTGTTCCCCCTGCAGGTTTACAGTGGATGGGAAGGTAAATATTATTTCCTCCACTGTGATACACTGTTGCACTAAACTTGATCATTATTTGGCTATTATTTCATAAAACAGTGACATCGCATATGAACTCAGTTGATCCAGTTGTTCGAGTAACTTTATTGTCCCTAATCTATCCTCACACCACAATACAGAGGCAACAAGGAATGGCATAGCAGTTTTCCAGCTTACTGCAAACTGCAGGATAGAAAGGTAACCACTAACTAGTAATTAGACATAAGCATTAGTCACCAATGTTAAAAAAAAGGCAAAAACCACAACAGAACAAAACCCTACACATAAGTTAATATATTATTTAAGAAATCAAAGTTACCTTTTTGTAACTGCTGTTATAAAGATGGAAATGTTAAGAAAGATTTTCTTCATATTGCTGCAATAATCCCAGCTGCTGAGCATTTACAGTTGCCCTGTAAAACTGGGGTGGAGAAATCCCCTGCTGCAATAAAAATGCCCATAAACCCATAAACAAGAGACACATCAGTTTCCTCAAAGGAAAAAAAACAAAAAAGATACCATTAGGACAGCCTTTCATCCTTAGTGTGTCTGAAGGGCTTAAGATACACTTTGTTATCTAAATATAATCAGCAATACCCTAGTGCACCCAAAAAGTTTTAAAGTGATGTGTGACTTCTAGAAAAATAGATTTTTTTGTCTAACAGTATTTGTTAGTTGTGTTGGGAAACAAAAAAGTACAAATTGCGAGGCACAGTATTACAGATTGTTCTGTAGTGAAGAGGTTAAACCAATTTTTAAAAAGCAGTCAATAATGCAATTCAACAATAAAGTAATTTTGAAACATCCAAAGATTAACATCTGAGCATATCTGGAAAACTCAACATGACAGGGTCCTATTGGAAATGGTGATTTTTTTCAATATATGACTACGTTCTTTTCAGTATTATGAAGGTTTGCTCCTTTACTTGCTTGTGTTTCTTTTCGTTTTAAGGACTTCTAAAGAACTAATCCTTAACATCTCTACTTTCCATGCACAGCTCTGTGTGCAGAGCCTGGCACAGCACCTATCACAATATCCTTGACAGCTTTCCTTTGTAAAAACCCTGCCTGTTTGCTAATGCCTGGTGCAGGATGAAGACAAGACTCTTCTTTTTACGTACCTCAAAATACAGGTGGTTTTGTTTGTTTGGTCTTTGAATGACTGGTGCTTCGGGGCTGGATAAGCTTAAGAGATCTTTGAATAGAAAGCAGTGTAGAAAGGTGCTAAGTACTTGCAACAAAGAATTTAGAAAAGAGTCCGTAATTGACATTATGGGTTGGCTTATCATTTTTCTTGGATCATCTGGCAAAATCGTCTCACTTAAAAATACTTCTTTGTATTAGCATATCTGAGCACGAAAGAGCAACTTGGTGTCGTGGTTTTGCCCAGTCGGCCAGCCCCTGGGGCTGAGAATGGTTTTGTCCAGATGGATTTCCGGACAAGAAGCCAATTAAAACTCTCCGTAATGCCTTTGCTAATTACATCTTTAAGAAAACGGAAGAGAAGGTGGATTGCGCAGTTGAAATTAGGAGCAGTAGCCAGGTAGGAGAGAGGCGGTGGGCTCGAGAAGGGCCAAGGCCCCCTCCTCCCCCGGCTTGGGCCGGGGGGCAAGTGCGGCACTGAAGCCTCCCTTCTCTCTTGTAAGAGAGTGAAGAAAAAAAAAGTTTAAAAGACTAATTGCTTGGACGAAGAAACTACTGTGAAAGAAATTCCAGCAGAGATAATGGAGCGTCCAAGGTCAAAGCTGGCAGCTGAAACTGCAGCAGGAGAGAGAAGTGCAAAGTGGGGGGGTTTGCTTCTGCCCCCTTTTGCTCTTTCCCTTCAGCAGGGTAAGGACGGAAAAATAAAACCCTGCTACTACCTGTGAAAGTTTGTTGGGGTGAGGAAACTCCCATGTTGCTCGTGGAGGAGTCTACACTGGAATAAGCTGATGCATGAGGAAACCGAGACTTCATGAGAGACTTGAGATAAGGCAGAGTCCTGTTGGAGATTTTGTGAACCTGAGAGAACCTCACGCTGGAGCAAGAACGGCTCAGGTGAGATGTTGGGATCTCAGTGAAAGATCCATGCTGCTGCTGTTGAAGATTTATGACCCTGAGGGGGATGAGAACCTCACGCTGGAGCAGGAACGGTTCGGGTGAGATGTGGGGATACAAGTAAAGGATCCATGCTAGACCCACGCTGGAGACGTCTATCAAGGACTGTTCTCCCGTGGGGAGGGACCTCCACAGGGAAACAGGAGTGGACTCATAAACCATTATCTCCTGTAATCCTGTGGTGAAGATCCATGATAAGCAAGTGTCCCCTTGCAAGACCCATGGAAGAGAAAACCTTCAGAGCCTGGGTAACCCCCAGTCTCCGGCCTTAGTCCAGGAGGGGGGTAGGCCCAGCCCTGGAGGCCAACACAGAGCGAGAGAGAGATGAAGGAGTTCCAGCTGCGACGAGAGTGCTGCAGAGTTATTGAGGAGACCTGGAGCTCTGAGAATGGAGAAAGAGACTGCTTCTCCTCCTTGGACTGATAAAAAGGGGGGGAGAAGTATTTTCTGTAAATACATAGCACTTTTACTTAAGTAGAACTGTTGTAGATATAGTTCTTTAGTTTTAGCTTGTTACTAATAAATGTTCATACTATTTTCCCCAAATCAAGTCTCTTTTGTCTGCCTAAACCTTCTCACAACCCCCCTGTGTGGGGGATGTGAAAGCAAATTGACCCAGAGCAAAACCACAACACTTGGACTTGCATATTTGAATTTACTCACCTGCTTTTTGCCTGTATAATTCTTTACACTAGAATTCCCCAAAATGTAACACACAGAGAATTACAGGGGGTCATTAACACCACCCAACTTCAGTCATCTAATTTACAGACTTCAATTAAGAAAGTAATCTGTTCAGGCTTCCTAAATTGTCAGTCAAAGCAAAGAAAAATTATTTGAGAAGGAAGATGAGCTTCTGCTTTGATTCACATTCCGGAGGTACGTCTCTTTATTCATTGTGGAAGAAGCCTAAGAAAACTATCCTTGTTCAGTAGTTTTCCATGCCCATCACATAATCATAAGCAATTAATAAGACTCCACAAACCTAGTTTCAAAATTTAAAACTGGAGCATATATGATGCACACTGTATTTACTGTAAAACTTTGGACAAAGTTTCTTGTGCCATTTCTCCTAGTTAATTCTTTGACTTCTCAAAGACATGCTTTCTCTTCAGATCCCTTATTCCCTTATCTGTCCTGGCTCTTACAGGCTGGGTCTTCCTCACTTTTCAGGATTTAGCCCAAGCAAGAAGATACACTCCTTATACACACACCTCATATACTGAAGGAATTATCCCCAGTCTTATCCAAGTAAGCTCATTAGCTTCTCCTTTCCATCATACTCCCTTTTTCTGCTTCACAGATGCCCTTCCATTTCCTCTGATTTTAGTTTTATCTTACAAAACTATCAGTCTAGCATGTCTTTAAATATATTTACAGAGAATGACTATGACTTTGCTCTACTGACTAATACTGAGAATAGTCTTCAACAGCCTTGACACTATTCCCCTCTTAAAGAAATGTCACTGTAGAAATTTAGGCACATATATAAAACAAGAAAAATAAAACTATTAATAAATAAATAATTATTCCATGAAATAATGTTTTCAATGTTAGCTAAATCTCCTCCTTACCTTCTTTTTTAAAAACATATTAATATTTCCCCATTAACTGGCAAATTACCTTTTGGAGACAGAAGAGTCATTAACTGCAGATATGCCAAAGTTTTGCTTTCTACCTCCAGTGATAAGGCTGTCATTCGGACAAAGCAGAAGCAGGCACTCCTTTTATTTTTATCACTTCCTGTAATTGCTGTGTGGTGGTATATGTGTCTAGGCTTCCTTCACACTGACTGGAGATGAAGCCACTACAAGGAATGGCCAACAAATATACAGTTCTCTGACTATATATTTTTTTTGGATTTAGTAACTCACCTCTTGTACTTCTCAACTGTGTTGTCTAAATTTGCATCGGCTCCAAGAATCCTAGACAGATAACTCAGGCACAGACACTTCCATCACAATTAAAAAGAGACAAGTCCCGCCCAGAAAGTCCATGGGATGGGGTAACTTTGGGAAGGTTGTTTTTCCCTAAGATCTAGGGATGATTTCCTAGAGCAGGAGTTGCAGTCAATGCCAAAACTCTCATTTATTTCACCAAAATCAGGTCCATGTCAAATGGGGTGATAAAATAATACAGGGCAACAGGCCAAGAGAGAAACCACTGCTTTTTGACCTGCAGAGTCTGTAATAACACCTGCATGGCACATGGGAAAAAAAAGAGGACTTTTCTGTAATATTTAAATGTACGAGTGATTGAAAATGACATTCAAAACTAACGCCTTGTTTTGGTTTCAGGACTACAAACTTTTTCTGCCTTTTTATTTAATTAAAATGTTCTATGTCTGAAATGAAGTTTCTGGATTTGGGAACACTGCAGCAGATTTAATGTTCTGAACTTGTACATTATCCTTTTTAAACTCATATTCCAGCTTAAATTTCAATGCATGTCAAACACAAGATGTTAGGCACACTCAATTCAGTTCTCTGCATGCACACAGCCTTGTTCTGGCTTTCACCTTCTAACAGGGAACCTGCCATCTGCAGTGAAAGCCCTGTCTTCTAAATGCAATTTATAGTTCCCAGGCCATGTTCAGACAGCTTCCTTAGAGAACTCCATCTGTTTTGAAGCTCTGATATGCTTTTTTTCCCTGCTGCTGTCACTATATTCTTTTTCCCAATAACTTCATAAACTCTCTTAGTGTGTCTTCTCTATCCTTTTTGTAGTAATTTTGTAGTCATGATGCCGCACAGCCCTTCAAGTTGTCAAATGATGGTGATGTTGGTTAAAAAAAAGTCAAAACTCACACAGGAAAAAAAAAGTAATAAAAAGGTCATTCATTTTTTTTGCTATCTACAAAGTCAAATCAAATGTTGGTCTTAACAATCTAATTTTTCAACCAGAATGGGACAATTTTTTTTCCTTTCTTTTTCTTTTGTACAGCTTTGCACTAGCACAGGCTCAGCATATTTTAGGCATTTTTGCTCTCAGTGTTATTAATGAAGGGTAACTTGAATTTTTCAACAGTATTTCCTAGAAAAGGATGAGGCAGGTTGACATTTTGCACATACTAATAAGAAAGTGACATAGCTATGCTGGGCATGGTAGAGTTCTCCAGAAAATCCTAACAGAGGAGAAAAGGCATATATAGATTGACTTTCCCTTTGAAAATATCATTTATTTTAATGTGTTTCCATAACACTTTCATAGCTAAAAGCCACTATAAAATAATAACAGTATCAGGTGGATGTTTTTCTTCAAGTCACCAAGTTTGCATATGACTTATAATCTTGATGACGCAGATTTGTAAAGCGCATTTATAATTTTGTCCGTTATTTAAACAGTTCAAAAAGAAGAAAAGGGAGGCCAAAATGTCTGATCACTCATTGAAAGCTCTGGAAAATAACCCTCACTTTACAACTGCGATATCACTTAAAAACCAAGAGCAGCTGAAGCACTTTTGACAACAGCAAGTTAATGAATACAGTTTCATTCCAAAAAATTCTAAGGAAAATCCACACTCTTTTATGATTCTGTCCTGATTATGGGCACTATCAATACTTTGAAGACTCGGGTGGTCTCCAGGTATAATCTTCTTGGTTTAGCAGGAAAACAGGGTAGAAGCAGCAGCACACATACAATTCAGTAAAGGCACTGGTAGGCACATCAAAAAAAAGTGACACATGTAATTTCTATTGAGACACTTGAATAACTAGTGTGAAGTGGACTTAGATGCTAAAGGTCACTTGAATCCATTGACAGAAATCTACACTCTGCAAATATGTCAGACAAGCAATAAGGTTTTCCTGTAAGATTCCAGGTAAGAATGGCGTTTACATCTACAGAAGGATCACAGCAGCTCCACCTGAGAGCTATCACTTCATCACCCTTTAAAAACTGCAATAATAAATAGCATTTTCTCTCTGGGATTCATTGAAGCAATGCTGAATAGGATCATCAACCGGATAAGGTTATAGTGGAGAAAACACAAAACCTCTCAAGTTTCCTTACCATTGTTGTTATGCTTCCACTGGCTGCATTAGTCTCTCTTCAGCCTCTTAACTGAACTACGTAAGTTCACGCACATAAATACGGTTTGTGCTATATATATATATATTCAAGATTTTTTTACTATAACATATGGGTATATTCCAGGATTATATAGAGCTGGGAATACCACACTGTCATGCCTTTGCACAGTACAAAGAGAAACCTCAAGACTAAGAGGAACTGGTCAGGCTGACGTTTCACAAAGGGCAAATACAACTGTAAACTTTTTCTTTCTCCATCTAGAGAGATATTATAAATATATTCAGGAAGGCACAGACTAATCTCTTACATACACTCTCTATTCAATCCATCCCCTTTCTCCTTTGACACTGACTATAGACTTCTTAGTCATTTCAGTAAGTTTACATTTTTTCCTCAGTTATTTCTAACAAACCACACTTACATGGCAGGGAGATGAAAGGTTGAGCAAGATTCTCAGGGCTCATGAGTAAAGTTCCTAACAAGGCACAGCTGATCTACAGACAGACAGACAAAGATATCAACCATGTGTTGAAAATAAACAGTTGCAGTGAATTCTCTTGCACCAGGAAGGGGGGAACAGCGTGTCGGCAGTATCTGAGCAGTGAGAACAGGGCTGCCACTTCTCTGGACCTGCGTTAGTCCGGTGATGGGAGTGTGTTGTTTATACAGTCACGGTTCTCATGTCTATCTGCTGTTCTCACCATCTTGACCTGACATGAATGATTTTGAAACCATTTGTTCTTGTCAGAAGTGTGATAACATCACAGTAAGGCAAACTGGTCTGCAAAAGAACAGCTCCAAGAGACAAGAGATACATGTATACCAGACATACAAAATTTCAGCTACTTTTTATAAACCTTCCTGCTTCTGAACTACCTCATATCCAATGTTTCCAAAGCAATTTGATAATATTCATAAATCTCAATGTTCTTTAGAGTCCACTATATAATAAAAATATGCATCTACAGAAGCACCAAAGAAATTTGCATTTGTCCCAAATCGGAGAGGAGAGGGTACGGGAGGGGAGGGGAAGGGAGGGAAGGGGAAGGGGGAGGAGGGTCTTGTCTCCTCCTACCTCATGGATCATGCCCTCATCTTCTGCTGAGGCAGTCTACCGAGCTCCATCATGGACGAATATTAACCTTTGAAGAGTTACTTAATACCCTCAGGGGAATATGCCCATCAACAGAAAGTTTACCAGTCCCTGGTAGGCAACATCAGACTAAATATCCAATATGTTCCTGATTATTGTGAAGAAGTATTTTCTTAGCAGTAATTTTATTCTCTTGCTGCAACCAACATACTGTAAATGCCTGTATTTTATAAATTTCATCATATGTTTCAAAGCATTTTATGAAAACCTATTTAAAAAAAAGCCCAACTTTGAAAGGATAAAAATATTTGGATGTATACATCCCAATGTATGTCATAAATATTAAAATTTACAAGCAGGAAAATGTTTTCAATGAAACAGAACCAGAATAAAAACCAATGGGTCCAGATGTAGAGTAGATCTAGAATAAATGCACTGGAACATGGCATCAAAACACAATACAAGGACAGACTGCACATAACAGATGCACCTTAAGCCATAAAAAACAGCAGGGAAGCATAAGGCAAACCATACAGTAATGGAACTACTAGTGGTTGTATTTGTGGTTTAAGGCCTTCCATAAGCCATCACAGGAGCATTTACCTAAGCTCGTACTTCAGCAATACTATCTGAATTTTCCTCTCTTGCAGACTTGTTGCTGTCACAGCTACCACTTCCTATGTGCACATCTGCAACAAACGTCTATTGGCTAAGATGTTCCTACTCTTGTGATAACTTTCTGCAAGCGTAAATTCCAAATGTAAAATGGTAATTAACTCTCAGTCATGGAAAACTTGTTATTTATATAATTGTTTACTTTTTTATCAAATGAACCCATACATAACCACACTGAAAAAAGAAGGCACCAAGTTTTCTTCACTAGGCTTCTGCACTGTTCATGGATTTTGCAGGTTATTGTAAGGAACGTCAATTTTCAGAAAAACAAAGATATTTACAAAGGAGAAAATAGCATATTGGACAAGTAGCGATTTTCCGTATTACTTTCACTTCAAGTACATATAGAAATTCTTCAGTACATTCTTTACATCCTGCACTTCTGGCAATCAATAATCCAGCTGCAGCAGAAAAAAACAGGCTTATCTTACCAAAAATCAACAACTGAGTATAATTTTTTATGAAGACATAACTTATGTTTAAGAACATAGTTTGTGAATGTTTTAGCACTGTCTGTTCAAAATTGATTAAAGAAACCAATAAAAAATAAAATACCTGTAGATATGAAAAAGTTACAGAGAACTAGGACTGAAACAAGTATTTATTATTATTTAACTAATAAAGGTTCCAGCTATTGAAGCACTGATTGAGATCGTACTTTATTACACATGAATGCAGAGTGCCTACTAAGAAGTAACTGCATTTTGTACTTTCTACATCACTTTTAAACAGAGAAAATCTAATTGCTTCATGAATATGGACAAACTTGCAGGAAGCATTAACTAAAAGAACAAACACTTAAAATGTCATTATGGACTGAGTATTATTATTATTTCCCGAGACAACCAGGGCCTATGCAAAATAGCTGTCACCAGTACAGCTAAGCCTTGGCAAAAATTTGGGGGACAAACTCTGGACATGCAGAAACTATCAGGGATGGTGAGAAATAACTCTGACAGAGAAGAATCCAGAAAGCTCAAGTATCCATTTTTCCCTACACAGAAAAGTTTTCATAGATTAGTTTGCTTGTTTTTATGTTGGGAATTTTGTTTTTCCTAGACTTTATCCTGTCTTTCAGGAGGAAAGGGGAATTTTTGACTTAAAAGCAAATATAATTTTACTTAACTCTTGTAACATTATTTTTTTTTCCTTTCTGAGCAGAAGAATATGCTTATTCCTGTTTCAGGCAATATGGTTATCAATTTATTTTTTTCCTAAACAAAAAAAATCATCATTATGAGATTCAAAGCAGATTCAGGTCACTGCAATGTAACACTTTACATAACAATCAATAAAAATGTCAATACAAACAACTACTAAAGGCACCATATGACATTCCAATGGCGGGGAGGAAGGGAATTCTTCATTTTCTACTTAGACGCCTTACTTCCTTTATCAGCAGATGGCAAGCAAATTACTAGTTCAATCCATATGTCTGTATCTGATAGACAGTGTTTTACAAGTCTGAAATTAGTTTGAAACATTTTGAAGTTGGCCAGACTACAGAGGAAAACAGGATAACTTTGTCTATTAATGAAAAGTTGGTTTTGTCATAACAAATACTTCCACAAGCTCCTACCCATCCAGACTCATTCAGTCGCTAATGGAATTGTACCCAAAGACATAATCTGTGTTTAACAGACTAACAATTTGTAGTTTCACCCATTCTGCTCTTCTGCTGTGCTCCAACATGTCTCCTTCCACTGGTTGAGGTTTACTTAGTGATGCTGATGAAAGCAAGCGAGGCCATGAGAATATTTTTGGTAGGAAGGGTATCAGATCGCGAGGGCCGTTTACGTGCACGCTGGTAGGCATTCCAGAGGGAACCTGTCAGAGCAGAGCCCGTGCAGACCAGCACCCTGGCTCCAACTACGGCAAAGTGCAGATGCCAAGGAGAAGATTTAGACAATTTTTCTTAATCTCTCCCCATCAGAAAGCCTCCATTTGCAATGCAGACGATGAATATTTTTGGAAAGGTAGATCAGAAAGCCTAGACATTTTTTATAACAAAATGAATGGTTTAGTAATTTTTCTTTCAAAAGAAAGCTCCAAATTTGGAGAATTTTAATTACTTTTACTACAGTAAACCGTGAGCTCCACAAAAGATTGAGGGGGGAGAGAACCAAACCAAGCTAAAGACTAGAAAAGGGAGGCTACAGAAAACTTTCTTTGCAACCTAGCCAAGCAAAGAGAAAAGCAGATCTATACTGATAAAACCAGCAGACAGCAGGGGTCCAGAGGCATTCACAGCCAGATGGAACACCACGCACACCCAGCAGCTCTCCAAGCATTGGGAGCCCTTCGCTGTGGACTGCTGGATGAAGTTCCTGTTCACTTCCCAGTACTTACAAAATTTAATTTCTTTGCCAAGGACCTACAGAACCAGCACAGATACAGTATTTCTCAACTCAGTGTTTTTAAAAATGTTCTTTCCTTACAATAGTTACGTACCTGGGGAACTAGTGTCCAAAACGGCTTATGCGTCACTTCTTAAGGAGGGCATCACTACAAAAGCCCTCAAATACCTTTAGCAATCATTATAGTTGCACTCCAGACTGTCAATTCACTCACTGAAATTATGCATTTCAGAAGAAGTTTGGTCTAGAGGTCTACACCAACAGTAGCCGAGGCACTGAAGTCGAATGCAGCACCTCCCCTGAGATACACACAGTTCGTCATGAGGTTTGATTAAAATGTGAGGAGTCTTTTATCAGAACATTATACCAAGAAACTGAGGGTCCAAATTTTACAGACATAACTGTCTTCTTAATTTTTTTAAGTCCCTCCATCACATATGGTCTGACAGTTGTTATGGGTAACAATTGCAAAGACCTTTCCCCCTCAGCTGTTTAACTGGCTATTAGAAGGCAAAGGCAAATCCATTATGAGATGATTAAGATTACAGTCTTAAAAGCAAGGAAGATCTATTTAAAAATCCACCCAGATTTAAAACTTCTGCTAAGCAGGACATAATTTTCCATAATGGAAAAATCAGTAAAGTTGTAAAAGTTCATGCTATTTGCTTTAAAAATTATTAATACTTGTCTTACAATCCATTTGGCTAAATAACTAAAGGAGTTTTCTGTTCACTGGAAACCATTTTTCATTCTTAATTTCAATATCTCTTTTTTTTTAATTTCATTCTAATTTTTAACCTAATTTAAAATTAGTAAACATACACATGTATGCACACAAACATAGGTAGGTGCCAAGATGTTTACAAGCCTTGAAGCCTACAAGATTTTAATCACGTTTTCCATTAACTCTCCCACCCTCAAACACTGCATGAAGTAGGGTTTATGAGAATTTTAAACAAAAGGAAATATTTAAGTTTCTAGAACATCTCAGTTAAATATAAATGAGTTTCAGTAATATCCTAAAAGGAACTGTGCTGTCAATTGAGAACTTTATAGATGATTTGTCTTCCTTATCAGCTGGAGGGAGGAATGCTAAAATGATCACCATAGCTGAGTCCATTAACTGAATTGTGAAGAAAACACTTTTCTCAAGAAACATGCTGACTAAGCTTATTCTGCACAATACAAACTTTTAAAAAGGTCTGGAACGCATCCACTTTGGGCTGGGAGAGGAGCTGCCATAAAACACCACAAAATTATGAAGTAGAACTCAGTATTTTCTAACTCAAAAGCATAAGTCCATGAACATTAAAGCAGTTACTATCAGAAAGAAACCCTCATAAATATGTAAAGATATTATTCTCCATATGTCTTATAAAGGGGATAATAGTGGTATATTAAGTTTTACTTTGCTTTGAAAGCTTTCACCTTGTGGTGTTTGCCTTACAGCCTTTTAGTCATGTACAGACTGGACTAGGGAGAGCTTTGAAGTGCCCAACTTCCAATGAAGTTTCTAATATTTTTTAATAAGCCTTAAGAGGTCTGTGTGTGATTTACTGTAATTTCAGAACAGGCTCAGAAATTTACCCTAACACAAGGAGTTCCTTCGGGAAAGAATGGGAGAGTCATTTGAACACACTATCACTGTTGGAGCAGGGAGGGAGAGAGGCATGAAAACACTCTGGCAACGTGATCAAGTCAAATTCAAAATACTGTGTATATAAATAATGTTATTCAGAACTTTAAGGGTAACAAGATAGAGTTTTGTATAGATGAGTTTAATTTTTTTCCAACCAGCAAATATAGTTTAAGCAATTCACAGCTAATTTTTATAATTGCAATGAAGCAGCTGTGATCAAACTCTATTTGTAGCATCATAATAAATTTGCCCCCCACCTACTAAAATTAGTTCTAAGCATCCAAAATTCCCATTTGAACATCTGACTGAACAAAACAGGCATTGCTCCATGCCAAAAACTGGAGGAAATAGACCTAAAATATGCCATTTTCTCAACCAGAAATTGTAGGCTCCCAGAATAACATGTGAATTAAAACTCATTTCAAGCTTGTTTGCATTGCTACTCATTCCCATTCATAGCAAATTTCTTGACAAATGTTCTGATTATTTCTCTTTTTTCCTCACTTTTTTTAATTTAAAGACAATTTTCAAATCACAGACAGTCTTGCAAGGAGAAACAGCAGATAGTACAATCCATCTGAAAACGGAGAGGGTGGAATTTTACTCTCAGCAAGTGCTGGAGGCAACTTACATGATTAAAGACTGCATTGTAAGCCATCGTTAAAAGATGTCTTCCCATAAGTGAAAATGTGCAGTTTGCTACCATGCACATCAGAGGCACATCAAGCAAAATGAGGTCAAAGTCAACCAAGAAATGCAAATGCCTTGCTCCTCATTCCTCCCCTTCCCAGGCTGAAGGAAAGAATAGAAATTTTAACAAAATTAAAATTATAATATGTTTGCTCACTTTTTCTCTTTCATTGGTATTCTTGCAAAAGTTTACATCATCACACCCAGAGAAGTTAACCAGGAATATTGTTTTCAGGATACCTATGGATCAGGCTCTTCTCGCTTTGACTATGATAGCACTATTGCACAATACAGAGTTTAACATGTCTCTCTTCACTCTTGCCTTCTGAGATTGGAAATTGCCCTTATTCCCATTTTACTGATAGAATCAGGAGACTAAAGCCTAGAGAGACAAGAAATCATAGGGAATTAACCGTCTGACTAGGACAAACATGATTCACCAACCTTAGATTTGAAAATCTCAGGCAGCACAGGGATACACAAACTCAGCAAAGATTTCCAAGGCTGTTCTCAAGCTGCCTGCAAAGTGCTGCACAGCCTGGGCTGCCACGACCACATTTGTTTCAGAATCCTAATATTGTACACAGCACAAAAAAAAGAAAACATCCTTGTTTCTCTTCTCATCTTTATGCTAAAAAATAGATCCTATCCAAACTCTAAGTAATGTAGCATGCAACATGGAATACATATAGATTTATATTATATATATCTTATTATATCACTAAAAAAAGACTGTAAGATTTTCTAAAATATATATAATACTACTAAAAAAATGCTTAGAGAAGTGTCAGCAAGAACCATTTAGCCACTATGAAACTTCATTTTAAAAGCAGAACTTGGTGGAAGAAGTAAATTAATTATATTAAGCAGGAAATTGTTCACTTAATCAATTGGACTCATTAGAGACCTTAAAATTAAGACTATTTCGAAGGTAACCACATGCATATTTTGAGGACTGCCAAGGTAACAAAAGACATTCCAGAAAATCTTTTGCATATCTCACACATGCACACACACACATACATATATTTCTTTTTCAGCACACATCTGTTCATCTAACAGCTATTTTCTGTAGTTGTCATTTTTAACTAGCTGTATTAACAGCACTAGATACCTCCATGAAAAAAATCACAGAACATGTGTGTGGACTGTTTATTCATAAATCTCTTTAAATCTTTACCATTTTGAATTTGTTAAGATGTGGATAGCATCTGGATTCCTTCAAATCAGTTGTAATTACAATGCTCCCTTTTAGTCCAATGAATCAAACATTTATTTGCTGTCTATCACAATATCCCTCCTTTAAAAGAATATATTTATTTTGTCTTTTAATTACCAGAGACATGTAAAGAGTCATCTGAAATTCAGCCCAGAAACAACTCTTCATTTCCAGATATCTTCACATAGATTTTCACTGTTCAGCACTATAGTACTTCAGGCAAAAATAGAATTATGTACAATCCTTGCCTGCATTCATCTATGAAATTTAATTTTCCATTGAAAATCTACACGTTAGCAGCAAGTTCTGCCCTCAAACATGAATGCTTCTTATTAGATCCAGTTTGGCAAAGATTATCCTTAAGTTTCTAAATACAATTGAAGCTTCCATTTCACTTCAGGTATACAATCTATTGCTAAGAACTACTGGTAACACAGAACAATAATAGGGCTGTTTAATGGTTATAGTCGCACTTAATGTTTCAAAACTTTGGTAAAGCTCAACTAATTCTTTAATTTAGTCATCGTGCAAGAAGCTGCATTTACTTACTTCCTATTTTAAACAAGGCTTCCCATTGACAGTTCTCTGAACTGTTTAGACTGGAGGGAGCTGCTGCTGCGCTGTTTGCCTTTGCAGTGCCCACAGCTGTGCCCCACACTCGGCTGCTTCAACCAACCTGCAGCCACTGTCAGCACAATTTAGAATGAAAAAAATTTAAAAAAAAAAAATCAGGAATGTATCTGAAGACGGTTAAAAAACGTAGCTGCTTACTAGATCAGTCGTGCCTCCAAGAATGACACTGCTTCGTTCCATGTGCCCGGTTCAGCACAGGGGATTCGAACATGGGCTGCAGGAGCGGGTTGTTTTTCAGGGCCAGCAGGGGTGGCTCAGCAGCACAGGAAGGCTAAGCCAGGAGGGAGAGCTCTGAAACTCAGCCCAGGGCAAGGGAGTCTCTGGCTTGACTTGCCAAACATCGAGGGCTCCTGTTCAGGCAGGGGGACAGTGCTGGGGGCCCCTTCTGTGCCCATATCTCACCCAGCCCAGAGCAGTGGGAGCTGCTGAGGAGAACTGTACCCAGGAACCGAGGATACTCCTACCCTTCTGCCGAGTTTGATACTGACATTCCCCATGGGAGTGATGGCACAGAGCCGCTGGCTCCCTCACCGGCTGATGTTCACCCAGCAAGCCAAGCCCAGGTGCAGGCATGTGGCATCCGGGTGAAAACAATGCATAAACCCCTCTCACTCTCACCATGCTGGGACTCCAAATACCAATCTGAGAGAGCCGAAGAGAGGTTCTCCTACCTGAACTAGGAAGAGTAATATAAAATGGAGCTAATTGATGATGATGAATTTAATATGACACTGACTGTCAATCTGTTTTGGCCACTCGGTTCAATACAAGAAAGCACTCTTTTGTTCTCATCCGCATTACAACCTCTCCCATCCAAATGCAGTAGCTTGTTTTAAGTCAAGAATTATCTCAGTTCTCCCTGCTTGAATCATTGTTATTGATCATAGCAACTTCAATAAACCCTGTTGCTTACACAACAGCCCGGGGGCCCGAACCCATCTCCCCAGCCCTTTGTTCCACATACTGATTCACCTTTTCATCAAGGATTTTGACGTAGCTACTGCCCTTTCACATTATTTCTGAGCCCCACCCAAATAATGATTTTATCACTTAATTCTCTTCTAAACCACATTTCGTAAAAGGGAGGAAAAAAAAAAAGAAAATAAAAAAATCCCTATGCCCCGCTGGGTGGGTAAACATGGATGAGGTGGGGTTGTCTCACCACATGACAGGCACACCCCACACAAAAACCAGAAACATGCCTTTCATTGGGCAGGTTAACATTTTTCTAAAAGTTACTTTCTAGTCCTATCTGATCACTCTGTCAGGATGAGTAATGCAAAACATTCAATTTCTTATGGGTTTGGTTCCAGTAGTTACTAAAAGCAGCCAAGTACATGTTTGTTTCTAAACTATTTGAAAACCTTCAAAAAAGTTACTTTAGCTTCGTTCCTGAGCCCTTCACCAGTGCAGGGATTTTACCAGTCTCGGTTTTGCACTGTAAACATGAAGCTTCAAAACCATTTCTCTTCAAGTCCTAACTTTATTTTCTCATTTTCCTTGTTGGAGGATTCTTGTAATTTTCCAGGATGTGGTTATATTTAAAAAAGTAGCCCACTACCTCCCCAGGCAGAGACTTGTGGAAACAGGTGCTTCTAAAAAAAATGAGAGACTTTGGCAGCATTCTGACCTGCCAGCGCTCTGTGCATTAGTAAGACACAGTGCCTGCTGAGTTCCCCTCAGCTAATTAGAGAACCCGTATGGCAATGAATGGCCTTGACTATAAATACTTCCTGAAAGATCTCTAACAGAGTCAGAGGAAATGGGAAAAAAATGAGATGCAGCTACAGGGAAGCTATTTCAGATGTTTCTTGTTTAAAGGGCTGCTTTTTCTTTCTTGAAGTGGCCTAGGGATGAGATGCAGCATCCAAGACCTCCATAAACTTAATAGTAAGATGTGTGATACAATTGTATGCATTAAATTTAATTCCGCAGATACATCATTAAGATGCTGCTATCAAAAGGTGGTTGGAAGTGGGACACAATGCCAAAGGACACAAAAACTTCCATGTGTCACCCTATAGTGATCGCCGAAAAATCACGTTTAAACCAAGATTCCACTCTGTGTGCTTGAACCTTATCATGTTGCTGCTCATGCTGCTGCTAAAAGCAGCAGCAGCAATACTTCTACCAGCATCAGAGAGGCAGGTTTTACCTCCAAAGTATGTTATCCTTCTGGTCAAGAACTGAATGTTTAGAGAAGTCTTTTGGAAATCACAAAGGCCAGCTCAGCATTCCCCCTGCTTTGCGTCTATCTGGCATCCAACTCTGTCGATAACAGGAGTCAGTGCTTTATAATAGGAGAAATAATGTTTTGCCGTTAGGGATTGTTTCTGATATTTACTACACTGGTATTAAATCAAGTATATGTAAATTCAGTACTTTCATACCAATTTCTTACTTTAAAATTAGCACTGTCAATCACCCACATAGGAGAATGCAAAACATGGAGAGGGGAAATAACTTTTTCTGATTTCCTGTCTCCCCCAAATTTAAAGCCATCTAACCAACTTTAGACAGAACACTATATGAAATATCAGAAGTGCAAATATCACAGACAAAAAGAAAATAACTCTTCTTAAAGTAAATGGAAACTTCCTTGAAATGCCGTGATTTCCTGTAGTGTGTAAACAGTATGATCATTATGGTGAAAATAATCTCAGTTTAATAGAAGAGTGGATTTTATCCTTTGCCCCATATAAAAAGCTCATAACAAAGGTTAACATAACCTCAGTAAGATATTTAATGTTACAGCCTGCAGTACACCTTGATAAAAATCAACACTACCTTTGCAATAATGTGACAATCTCCCTTTGATGGTACACAAATCCCTCCATTACGTGAATTATGGTTAATACACAGGAGTCTCCTTGCTGTCTGCAGGTCCATGTGGCACCACAGGACACGCTGATCTGTGTTACTCTGGATGTGCGTTGGCTAAAGTATGATATGCATACCAACACCTTTAGGTGGGCTAACTAGGTCTGTGTATGGGTCTGAAGGTTCAGGATATAATCCCTCATTTTTGAAGAAAAGTTTTTTCTGCAGTGTCCACACATACAAAAAAAAGGACACTTCATTTAAAATCAGTTTAGCAAAAAGTTCCCGCAGTCCAAGATCTGTGCTGTCAAAGCATTAAACAATCTGCCTGGCTTGGAGTCTGCTGGCTGCCAATGTGCTACCCAAAAAAAGGAACATTTTTGCATCTCAATAGACCTTCCAGTATCAACAAATCTTTAAACTATAAAATCAGCTACTCTAAGGAAGAGCAGAAATAATGTCTACATTGTACCATGCTGAGGTACATTTTTGTTAATTCCCTTTTGCAAAACATACCAATTCTATGTAGGTACAGCTGCTGGAAATATTTTAATAAGAAAAATAAATTAAAGCTACTCACAGAAGTGTACCAAGCCCATGAGAAAGATTCTGTTACATACACACAGCTTAGAAGCACTCCTGGGAAAAAAGGTGCATCCACTGCACGTCTCTTTGCACACATGCGGAGTTTGAGCTCTCACACTGCACCATCCCCAGATCCCGAAAGGTCATGAAAGATTCAGGCTTTTAGAAATCTTATCCTAATGACTCCCACAAATAATCTACTGTAACATAGAGTCTGGAGAGGGGACCATGACCATCATGCAAGGAAGGAATGCAAGAGACGGTATAAAAATGGTTGAAAGCCACTTGAAGTGATTTCGAAAAATATAAAATTATCCTGTAAGCATTAGAGATTTCTGTGGGCCAAGGTATATTTTCATCCCTTCCCCAGTTGATTTGTATTGTCTCTGATATTTTATCAAAATGCTAATCACTTCTAGACTTGCAGTATCAACCTCTATTTATATGAAAAAATGTGAAAAAACCTGATCTCTGCTTTGCCTTCTCCCAGTCATTGGAAAACTAAAAAATGAAAAGCACACAGTATTGCTGCTACTGTCAAATCATTATAAATCATTTGTAATAAGCAGAACCACTTTACAAATACTGAATAGCCAGTACAATCAAAGGGATGTGTGAGCGACTTTTTTTCAGTCTATTTCTCACAGTGTTTATTCACTGAGTAATCCGAAATTTTTGGCTTCCTCTGTGTCAGTCTTTGGGGGGAAAAAATTAAGGTGTCCACAGTGATTTTATTACAGGTTTTGTTTCCTAGTCACCAGTCGTCCTGGGATACAGTGTTTTGCATGAGCATTCATTATATGATACCAGAAGGACGTATTGATTTAATGCTTTGCTTTCAGATACAACCAACTCCTACTAACTATTTCACATCAGAAAAATAAGTGTATCCAAAAGTGGATAATAATGAGAGACTTCCTTAACAGTATAGTGTATTTTTTTTATTTCAGAGGAATATAAAAATTTGCTTTTTTCAGTAATGAAAGGTAAGTTCTTTTCTGAATAATTTCTAATTCTGTCTGGGCCAAGTGAGCTCCCAGACATGCATATCTGTATGTCAGGTAAAATTTGACACTAAGCTCCCAATGGTCGAGCTAACCATCACTTTTTCTTCTTATTTCCTGGCTCCAGTACGGAATCCCATAACTCTGTCTACAGAAAACTAAATCAAGAGCAAAATAAAGGAGTTGGGTTTCTATGATCTTTTCCACAAACTGAGAGGAAGAGGGAACTAATACCACTCACAGAATCATACTCCCACACCTCCTATCCTTCAGATCACCCCTTACCTTAAAGAAGTTTCAGTTCTCATTATTTTTTCCTCTATCCATCAATCATGATGAAATATGTAAGATTAGGGACTCTGTTCAGCAGATGAAAAAAGTTAACCTCTTTCCCTTTTTTTATTTAGTTTTTCAAACTGACAAAAGCAACTTGCCCAATTTTCAAAGAAGAAAAGTGAAAATTAAAATACTATAACCAAGGAAAAGACCCAGAAAAATTTTTGGCACAATAGAGTTCAAAGAGCAAGGCAGCTAATGGTGTACCCAAAAGTAATTCCTATTTGAAGGGTGTTGATACAGTTTTATCAGTCAGTATAGATGTAATCTGCTAATAAATCATTAAAAGACGTATAAAAGACAAGTTGGGTTGTACAAATTTTAAAATGCAAGGAACTAATTTATATGGATTGTTAATAGAGAAAAATAATTTTTTTCCAGAAAAACATGGAAATTATAGCTTTTTCATATTTCTGAGAGCCCATCAAAATATTTCCAATTAGATAAAAATACTAATTTGAAAACAAAATTTAAATATATGTGTATGTGAATATATATATACGTATATGTGTATATATATTAGTACTTTTATATAAAGAATTTTAAAAAGTGTCTGAAATTATTTTTTAAAAGGGCATAAGAAGCATCCAGTGTACAGATTCCTATTATATATTCAGCAGTGGTTAGAACAGATAATATAATGGCCTTATTTTACTGCTTACTGAGATTTTAGGCTCCAGCCACCAACCAAATTTAGACCTGTATAGCGCTGATTCTGTAAATTTGCAGATTTTTGTTTAGCTGGGGTTTTTTTAGTAGTCAAAAAAATAAAGGAAAATTATTTGTATTCTGATAAACCACAATTTAAGTGGCTCCTCTGGTCAATATGTTCTGTGCACAGCTAAAAACCACTGCAAGAACTGAAGTGGAACGCATCATACGTACAGCATGAATTCCACTGCTAGACAGAATTTAAAGATAAATATATAAAAATATATACATAAACATATATAATACATATATTATATAATACATATATGTAATAAATATATAAATATAAAATATAGGTCTATATTTTAATACATATTTCCTAATGAAGAAGAGAAATATAATCCTGCTATCCACAGTGAGCACACATCCAGGTTAGCAACAGGGAACCTGTCATACTGTAACTGTTTCTCATGCACTTAAAATCTGACAATTCTGAAAGGTACAAGAGTCTGTGGTGTCCCTAAATTGAATGCAGGGTTTAAGTGACAGACACGTTGTTGTATAATTAGAATAACTGCAATACTTTTAAGACCACTGACTTCATTTAAAAGAGTTTTAACGACTTATATGTATATGGAGACAGATACACCTATGTATAAACTCAGCAGACTCTTAGCATCCTGCCTTTTATCTTCTTCTTACATGTTACAGTAATGGATGCTATGGTTATAAATGTTCTTCTAAAAGACAATAAAAGAAACCAGAAGATCATCACTTCCATTCTAGTGAGGTTTGCACACTGACCACTCCTGTGGCAAGTTTTACAAGTTCTGACAGGGAGCAGCTCCTGAAAACATGTCTCCAGCAGGAAGGAAATTATTTGTCTCTCTCTTCAGCTCCTCAGAATTTGAGAGCTTTTCTAAACTCAGTTTTCTCTGGAGTGGGAAAAACATACCTCACCTGAAGGGGAAGTTGCTTATATGTAGATCCTTTTATTAAAAAAAAAAAAAAAAAAGGAATTATTTGGTGTAGCAAATACTTGCTTTCCCTTATCACCCGAGCTCCTTCCTTTTCTCTTTTTTCTTTTTCTTTTGCTTCCAAGGCAACTAGAGAAGTGTCAAAATTGATATATAATTATGTTGCTTCACCAAAAAAAAAAAAAAAAAAAGATACTTTTTATTAATATTTAACTCAGGTTTCATATTCTTAGATATGAAATAATATGAAATCTTAAGTGTGAACTGTCACGCCACCACAAAATTTAAGAGGTGATTAGTTGTTTTAGTGTAACAGATGTGCAGCCTTTTGGGGTTCTAAACCTTCCTTCTTCAAATACATGACCAACCTGCACAATTAGCAGGAATGATTAAACAAAATTAAATCAGAGCTAAATAGCAAAAGCAGAAGCACTTGCTAACTAATACTGCATCAATATATAGATTGTTTTATGTGAACACTTTGGAACATTTACCTGCAGTTTGGCTCTACAGCTTTGAGTCTTCCTTTGATTTTTTTTTGTTTGTTTGTTTCCACACACTGACAGAACCCCAACGACATTACTCCGGATCTGAAGAAATCATCTGCATAACTAATTAAACATAACATACATGTAATCATAAAAAGCGAGAAGAAAAAAGAAAGAGTTTCCTACCCGTAATAAGGACTGGGATTCGTCCTTTGTCTTGCTGTCCCCGGAACCAGAGTAGGGCTGGGTGAGCTGCCCAGGTTTCTCCGCTGCTCCTGCTGGCACGCCCTGCAGGAAACCCTTGCTCTCCACCGCCAAGCCGTACATGGGCCTTGCGAGATGGGCAGCTTCGACATTTGGACTATCCCGTAAAGGCTTTGGCTGCTCTTGGCCAACAGACACTGGGGTCAATAAGCCCAGACTGGTCTGTGTGTATGATGGGCTCCCCCTCAGAATGTCTGTTCCTCTCCAGGTCACGTTGCGAAGATCATCACTGGGGCTGTCAGTCCAGCCTTTCTCCTTGAGCACTTCCTTATCTTCTATCTTTTCTCTCTTCACTATGCTGTCAGATATGGGCTCCCCCATTTTGGGGTCCGGATTAATCAGACTGTAGACCTTGAGGTCAATTTTTGGCTCCTCCTTGATAGACGAAACACCATGACTGTCCTCCCCATTAGCTGTAGTGATGTCCATCTCCTGACAGTGCACAGTGTTGAAGTGCTCTAGTAGTGACTGAGTGTCAACAGCTGTGAAGCTGCACTGACGGCATTTGTAGCAGTTGTGTACTCTCCTGGAAGAAAACCGCAAGTGTATTAACATAAGAGTCTCCCCTTGGCCTTCCCTCTCACAATAGTTCTACCTAGCAAGATTAAGAAAATAAATCAAACTCACAGTGTGATCCCCTCTCAATAAAGCAAGCAGGTTTACTTTGGTGTCTTATACATTAAGGGGAAAATCCTCCTGGTTTTTCCCCCCACACCTTGCAATAGCCTCCTCTTGCTCATTCACATCCCACTGCATTATTCTAAACATTATAAAATTTTCACTGGGATTTTGTGTTTTATCTCTTCAGTTTGCTGCAATACACTTTTCGCTTTCTACTGCAGTAGAAACACTAAAGAAACACATATTTGTCAACCTAAACCAAACAGTTAGAAGGATAGTTGTTACAAAAAAAACCCACTTTATATAATATAGATCTATGTTAGAACATTAAAATGTTTTAAAAATTCCTTTACTTTCCACCAATTTGATATACTTTTGCTTGACAAAGATGATTTTGAATGGAGCTCTGCTTAACTTATGGATAAGTATACAGGAAAGGACAGAAGATGGTACACAACAGACAGCACCTTTTGGTTCTCTAACATATTTTAACATTACCTTAAAAAGATGCCACTCTAAAGGAAAAGTAAAACAATCAAGTGTGTCACTACAAACTGAGTTTTCCTGTCAAATATGGATATTCTTGGGTAGGAGCTGCGGAGCAGCATGGAATAATATGCCTTCCTGTTTTTACTCTAAAAGCCTATATAAAGTACTGCGTTACTAAATTATGTAAAGCATATGTTGCTATATGAGAACAACATGTTACCCATTTACTGTATCTACCATAGGAACAGAACACTGTTTATGAGCTCTCTAACGCCATTAGGAATAATTGTTTATAGTGCAGGAGTGGTCAGAGCCCTCCGCCAGGCTCCGGGCCCCACTGCGCCCGCCATCCCACCAGCGCGGAGCGAAATACCACCTCTGCCCTGCAAAATGTACAGAACTCTACAAAAGCTTCTCCCTACAGACACGCTCACACATCCACACCCCAGGCATTCAGAGACACAGCAGCGTCTTTAGCCAAGCTAAAAAATGAGTCTTTTGCTATCCACACAGGACAAAACTTGTATGAGAAATCTGTTACTGCCCTAACAACTCCAGTTGTTTGAATTAATTCTTTTAAGGCCAAATCTTTGTCTCAGTGAAGTCGATGGCAAAACTCCCATTGACTTCAGTAAGAGCAGGATTTGGCTCTTGATGCATTTGTAGAATTGGAATGATATGCAAAATGTCCCTTTTAGCCTATGATAGTTTAGAAAGGACAACTTGCCAAACTTATTAAACCCCCTTGTCTTCCTTCTTTCCTTTTGTTGGAAAAATAAACCATATGTTATTTACATTGTCTGATTTTCTTGCAGTTGTGTCAGCATGAAGACATGAGTACATATTCAGACTCAAGCTTTTTAGCCCTTGTGCAATATCAGTTTTCTTTTTGTCATTTTCCCTATTTATATTCATTTTAAGGGACTAGATGGGCTTGTTCCATTATGCAAAAAATATATTCAGCAATTCTTCACACAGCCTTATGGCAACCAAATCTACTTGTGGGAGAGCAAGCTGCGGGTTAAAATCCTGTTCTGGCTGTGTTCCTTTCTTCATTCTGCAATTGTGTTTTATTAAAATCAGCTTGTCTCTCAATGCAACACTAATATATTCTCTCTTGCAACTTAATTCTTTTCTAAACCAAGCTTAATTCTCTTCTGAATCAAAAAAAAAAAAAAAAAAAAAAAAAAAGAGTGCTATCTGATCAAAACCATTTTATAAATACAAAAAGCCAAGTTATAAAGAGGGTCAGCCCTATAAAGGTGGGATACCATCAGAGAAGTCCAAGTTAGACAGGGTCTAGTTATCTTAAAAGCCAAGTTAAACAAGACACCATTTGGGGCTAATGGCTCAACCACATACACTCCCCATGTGAAAGTTTATCAATCCTTTGGGATACTACTTAGCCCTAAGTGTCTCTTGTTTAACTTGGCTATTTCAATAGCTTACCCCCTTCCTAACTTGGCTCTCATTTACAGATATCACACCTCCAAACAGCTGATCTTTTTCTGCCTAACTTGTCTTTTTTTTTTTCTTTTTCCATTCCACACTGGCTAAATGTTTTTGATCAGGAGCCATATACACCACAAAAGTGGTACCACACTTTTGAGGACAAAAATAAATGCTGATTATTAGATGCAGTTTTAACTACATGACTGAGGCCCAACCAAAATCACCTTTATTACATTAAGGGTTTGTTAATTTAAATGATTTGTAATTGTTCAAAGAGAGTCATACAAGCTTTTCTTTGTTCTTCTGTGAGACTGTGATAAGCACTGTGATGTGGAAAAATCAAGAACTGACTTCAGTAGGTAGTAATTCAACAGACTTTTCTTTTTTAGGACATACACTTTTCCAGTATGCATTAAAATTCTGCCATTGACATTCTAAATCTTCAAACTTTGCAGGGATTTGTCCTGTGTATTATTCTATCCTAAAGCTCCAAAACATAAACTGAAGTTTGGAACTGTCCAAAATAAGTCACAGTCACAAATATTAAAACAATAACTATCATCAGCTTTAAGAGAACTTTTGAAAATTGGAAACTTAATTCTTTTTCAGAACAAGGCATAAAAAGAAAATGTTTTCTTGCCTATTTTCACTCCTCCCTGACAGCAATCAAGGATACAAGTTGTCAGTGTTTAATTTCTCTTTTACTAGAATCTAAACACACTCAATTTTTCTAAAAGCCCAAGTTACACCTAGAGTTGTGCACAAATCTCTTCAAAGCTAAGCAACAAAATTTTAAAAATTCCAATTTGCAAAGTACACAATAAGCACTCCTATGCATTACCTCAAAGCTACACTTTACAGCTAAACTACAGCTATACCATCTGAAACTCTGAATTCATCAGCTGCAATACCATGTATTGGTACAGAGATGTTTGAGGAAAATCTCAGTCAGCATGGAAGAAAGTGATGTAAATGAAGAAGGAAACAGCATTCTCCATTTTGTGGTATTGTTTATACAGCATTCAAGCAAACTGACAGCAGGTTCAAGCCATAAACTGGCATTCTCTGCAATATGGCATTGGGTTGGCAGTGTCATCCCAGCCACTGATGTCAGTTAGCATTATTATTTTCACTACAAAATAAATCAAAGATCTGATTATTTGTGGACATTAAAACATCTGTGGCCCAATGCCAAGATTAAACGTCAGGAAATTCAGGCCAAACCTTTACTGCACAGTTACATTCTGACAACTCTAAAAAATCATATCATTATTTGTACTGAAACGTACCTGATTTGGGCACTGTAAGATACAAGGGTTTTCCCTTGCAAAATCTTGAAACTGGAAAGATTAGATGGGGGGGGGGGGTGATGGATTTAATGTTCTTTATTTGAGATTCCTAATAGGCTGTGATACTCCCGACACTAGTCAGTTGTTAATTAAGTCTTGTTGACATACTTCTAAGTAGTCTGAAGTATTACAAAACACCATCCCCTACAAAACAAGTAATTTTTTTTGTAATTACCTGAAGACAGTCCTAGGCTCTAGGGCATAGAAAATATCCTGGATGAAGGTATGGCTGTCGTATTACTTCCATTTTTTTGCATGTTTTGACTTTAATTATGAATATAGTAATTATTATCATTTCTCATGAAGAAACAGGTTTATAAGAAAGTTTACTTTGGGGATGGATGCTGCACTCAAGCTTGTGGGGAGGGAAAATATTCAGAAGGAAAGACAGCAAGCAAAGAAAGCGAGAAACTTCAGTGGAGGGTCAGAAAGGAGAGGAGATGAGGAAGATTTGAGAGCAAGGCTGAGATGAAAGGAGAGCAAAACCCATCGGCAAGAGCAAACAAGTTCAGAGCAGTGAATTGAGGTGTCAGGAGGATGAAAAAGGCCCTCATAGCTGCTGCTATTGTTCACTGAGTTAAGGCTCTTGCTCTGCTGCAAAACTGGGAGTTGATGGGCCTCAGTTGGCTTCTCTGGGGAGTGTCCCAAAGGCTCCACATGTCCATAATCTGCACATCTGAGACCCTGTTCTGGCTTCTGCTGCCTGAGATATTGCCAGGTCAGCCCCAACACTGCTGCCCCCAACACTCCCATCCCTGAGGTGCAGCCCTGACGCTGGGAAGGCACAAGCTCCAAGCACCCCTTTGCCTTTTGCCCCTCTACCTCATTTATCTTTAAGAGGTATGGTATTATCTTTAAGAGGTAACTCGAAATCAATTTCTAGAGAGACCCCTACACAACTGCTGTCATCCACATTTTCAAAAGAATTTATTAAAGAAATATTTCTACACCACTGCCAAAGCTTTTATTTCATTTGAGTCTTTATATTTTTCTTTTTATACTTTGAAGTTTAATGAATTACTACCCTATCTTGTTTTTAAAAAGATGTTTAGAGGATTTTTCAGCATAGAATTTCTAATTACTACTAGCACTGATCAAATGCTTTCTGTCAAGCAAGGATTTACATGAAAAATTCTGACTTTTTCAAAAATTAGAAAATGCTTTGTTTTCCCACATCTTTTAGCAAAATTAGAAAAAAAATACTTCTGCAAGAAGCTGCTTTGATTAAAAAAAAAAATCCAAAATTAATTATTTTGGTGCAAGCAGGAAAATAATCTCTAGACTAAGTGATCCAACATGCAAAATTTCCCCAAATACTGTTTGATTTTTATCTAAATTAAGTGTTGGCATCTTCTGGCTCATCAGAGTACCAGACAGTTTTAAGAAAAAACTAAGCTTCTCAATGAACATGAGGAGCATCCGATTCCTCAGAGGTATAATGGAAAATGAGTAGTAGCAGAATTAGTGGAAAATGGAGACCAATAAATCTTTCAGGGATTTATTTGAGTAAGCACATTTTAGTGAGGTTTAAATACAAGTAAACTCAAATGCAGCATGATTCATTGACTTCAGATTTAACTGAACAGCTCTCAAATAATCATGTCAAGAAATACTGAAGGAGTGTTAAGTATAAGTATACATTTCTGTAGACAGAAAACTTGGAAAGAATTGCTTTTGCAAATTCTAATACTGTTGCAAATACATGCCTGCAAAGCAATAACATTGGGGCATAGAAAATTTTTTAGCTAGCAAGATGTAGTGAAATTGTAGAACATAGAACCAAAAGGAAGCAAAATAAAAAATAAAATAAATTAAGCATGTTGTTCAGGCATATGACTCAAAAATGAAGATAGTGCAGACAAAAAAATACATGAACTGAAATATGTAAGGAACTTCTAAAGCCAGCTCTGATACTCCGGATTGTCAAGTCTAAACCTAAATATGTAAACAGCAGAACACTTTCTGCCACCACATTAATGCTTAGTATTATGTTTAACATTATAATCCATTCAGCTTCTTATTATATAAATGAACAGGTTTTAGATATATGTGCATGTCCAGCATTTTAAATACATCATATATATATATATATATATATAATGTGTACAATAAAACCTATATTGAGAAAAATTCTGATAAAGAAACACAAAAGCTCAGCCAGGATTTGAGCAGACTCCACATCAGCATTTCTGTGTGTCACATAACTCTCTAACACTACTGTGTTATAGATGTTCTGCTTTTTAAAATCTGAACCATTTGTATCTTTCGTTCCTAAAATACAAAAAGGGAAAGGAAACACACATCTGATACATGCAAAACTTCTATTAAAAAAAAGGTCTGATAATAATAATAAAAATAGAAGCTATAATGCCTCTAAAGTTTAGTTCAATGTAGTGAAAACTAGGTTATACATAGAAAAGCAATAAAACCTGTTGGTGTTTGCCATTACAGACCAGCTATCACAAACTGAACTAACTGCTGTGACTTCAAGAAAGATGTATAGTGGGGGAAAACAGCAGCAGTACAAGTAGAAAAGAAACAAATTTCAAATTATCAAGGGAGGAGTGCAGAAGAAAGAGAAAGAAGTTGGCAATTATGGGGATGTTGTATTTCACTTTAATTACACAATATCCTCAGAATACTCAATAATGTCATAGACTGGAGGGTTAACAGAATATATTGTTCAAGTGTCTTAAACAGAATAGCCTAATTTTAGACAAACAACTTGAGACCCAAATGCTTTAGTGGATCTCTTGATTTACCAAAGTGCAGTTCCCTGTGACAACTGCCAGAACTGCAGGGTGCTGAGCCCTCCAAAGGAGAAGCTGCAACTACTCCATCTCAGACTTAGCACTTAATTTTGAAAGTCATGGCTTCTCCTTTCCTTGGGAAAAAGGATCCTAGCTCGGCATGCTTGTTAAAACTTAAATTACCAGCTGCAGAAAAATAAAAGCTTGGGTTTTTTTCAGTGAAGGAGCCATTTCAATCTTCCAGTTATTTAACCACTAAAAAAAGATCGTTGCCATGCCCCAGCGGCGGACAAAGTGCTGCCTATGGAGTTCTTCAGCATGGCTCAAAGCTGCTATAATAATGCTTGGAACTTAGATACCACTTTTCATCTTCAAAGCAGTTTACAAACATTAACTAATTAATCCACACAACATCCCTCAGGCCCACTTGGATCAAAAATGGGGCATTGCATGCTGGGACCTGAATTCTCCGTGGGCCCTAGCTCCAAATTAAAGATGAGCAATCTGCTTTTTTTTTTTTTTTTTTTTAATAGACTCCTGATACATTGCCAATGCACCCTCTGTTGGGCAACATTTGGATGCCCCCAGCTTTAATCTCTCCTAAAGCATCATGCCCCAGTCTGCCTTTGTTAATTTTGGATGTCTTGGAATCTATTAAACGTGGCAAAGTTTCTTGAGCTTTTAACAAAGCTTTAGCTTTGAAAATGCATCTTCTTTTGTCTTCATTCTAGCTGGCTTCCACGCAAAGATCTTTTAGATGAGATAGATACTGAGTTTTTCCGTTGTTGTTGACGCATTAGCCTTAACTATTAACATATTCAGCATGATTTTCTAATATTTAACATCGCTTTTGCAGCGGCACATAACCATTGCTCTTCACAAAGCCTATGAGCCACCTCCTCCTCTGATGTAAACTGGACTGCCAGTTTACAACAGCCCAGGAACTGACCCAAGAAGTTTAGCGGGGAGTTGGCTGCCACTATGACATTGTGTCAGACTGAGTCAGGAGACTGGCTGCATCCACCTCCAAATAGGAACATTAGCATTTAAAATAAATAGAATGACACTGTAAACCAGCAACACAAAAATAAGCATCTGCAAAAGGATCTTGGGGAATGACATCAGCAGACAAAAGAGTGTCTGCTCCCAGTGGGAAACCAACACCAAAACAGCAGTGGAATGCTCTTAAACTAATTATTACATTGCTGGACTTGGGAATGGAAAATACTACAAAAAGGTAGTACATTGAAGCACTGTTATGGAGCATGAAAGGGTTCACAGTCTATCTTGGAAAGTAAAGCCATTTGTGTTCCCTGACTGAATGAAGATGCCAGCTTTCTTGTAAAAAGCCTAAACTAAAACAGTACCTAAAAGATTCTGGATGGAAAATAGTTGACCAAACCTCAAATATGCTGAAACTTCAGCATCTGCACACAAATCCAAATTTCCCTCTCCTTTGCACAGGTTTAAATGTATAATTAAATTCACCAACTTAGCTGGTGGTTTTCCAAAACAAAGTGGATGTTGGATTGGACTCTGGCTGTAAAGATTTATATCTATACACATTCATATTTTGATTTCCAGTTTCTTCAAATGTTTGAGGAATGGTGACATTTAATTAAGAAACTATGGGAGGGCTATTTGTTTGGGTTCAAATCATTAATCATTGGAGACTCCACTGTACCTGTAGTGTCGGGAAATCTCTTCTTCCACCTGGGTGGTAAAGTCACATTTGGTACATGAGTGTTCTTTGTTCTCCTTGAGCATCAGCGGCCCCTCTGCCCCTGGCAGGGCGTTTGTTTCTGGTTTGACATCAGACGCTTGGCCTTCGTGTGCATTCTCATAGTGGAGCAGGAGAACGTCCACGTCGGGAGTGGAGAATGAGCACTGATGGCACTGGTGTTTGACTCTAGAGCTTCCTGTCACCCCTGGAGACAGGTGCAAAAGCAAGAGAGCACAGTGGGAACAATTACTTTTTCTGCAAGCAAATGGATAAGTAATTTCTCCAAGGTGCTTTTCTGGGCTGCAGAGGCCTCGGGGACAGAACTGACAGTGCTTAATGGTACATTTATGAATGTTGTGTAGCTGCTGATAGTGACGGAGAAGTGGGCCCACCACTATTACATCTGGGCCATGGCTCTTTGAGTACCTAAAGTCACAGAACTGACAGTTGTAGCTTGTCACCATGCTGTCCTCTGCTCCTTTGCTAGTCAAGTCTTTCTTTTTTGCCACACTTGCACCCTTTTCTGTCTTTGTCACTAACTCCCCATCTGCATTTTTGGCTAGATCATTCTGGTTAATGACAGATCCCCTAGAAAGCTTATCATTCAGATCTGGGTGAAGGCTTCCTGCCTGGCTTCCCCCATGCTGTTTGCTGTAATGTTCTAATAGTTTCAATGAGCTGGACGATTCACAGCTGAAACTGCAAAATTTACACCAGTAGTAACTGGTTGTATCGGTACCATTTTGTCTAGAGGAATCTATTGGCTTGATGGGCACCGAATATCCAACTGGTGTATCATCTCCTGCTTTTACAGTGATTCTGTCTTGCCACTTCCCCAAGTCTCCAGAATCACATGGTCGAAGAGTAGGACTGGATTTATTGGAGTTTTTCTCTGAAGTTTTACCAGAATCAGAGGAGGGAAGGGCTGCTTTCATTTTGTTTGGGTGAGTCTGTAAGAAGTGTTGCTCTAGTTCAGTGGAGGAGTTGCCCATGTAGGTGAAATTGCAGAATTTGCAGCGGAAGTACTTGGTGTTGCCTTGGCAATCTGGAGTTTTCCGCCCAATTCCAATAAAGGTTCCACCTAAAGTAACCTGTGAATAAAGAACAAGGTCATTTTAGCTCCACTGTAAATTTATTCAAATAGCAAGGAGTGGGGAGGGGGAAAGAGAAATAGAGAGCAACTAATTCTTAAGTCTCTTTGATTAACCATCACCACCATTTTCATTTTTACTAATATACAAAGATTTCATACATATGCCCTTGCATATTTAACATTTGTTGATGAAGATTTTTAAATGTTTCTCATAGTAGAATATATATTTCATATGAATAATAAATATATTGATTTGGGGAGACTGAGGGACAAGTACACAACATGATCTTAGCACTCTCTGATAGGACTATTCCTTCCTTCACTAAATCATTGAATAATGTCATTGATAAAAGACCCAATAATCTGTTCCCATATCTCAGAAACCTTTGACAGCAAATTTTGCTGGGAGTCTATGCCAGGTGTGGAACAAAAAAATGCGTCCTCAGTCTTTCAATACACTTACATGCTTTAATTATATTCATGTTTAACAATCCAAGAGAACTGGTTCCTAAATAAGGGCAAACAAAAATTAAATTTTAAATAACAAATTCAGTTTGCTATGTCATAGTATGACCAATTCTTACAAAGACCATTCCTACAGGAGCATCCAGTATCCGCCAGGATGCCTTCTCACAGAGCCGTAGTGGCTGATGTCTCAAATGAAAGGCAGTTTGCTCAAGGATTACTCACTGCAGACATTCTCCAAGGAAATCTTCTGTTTCTCTCATGCACAGAGCTCAATTTAGTAAAACAAGGATGGAAAAACTACAGTAGAAAAATGGCATGTGGCAAAAAAACCAACCACACCCAAGTCCATGACATCACTAATTACACACATACAAAAAAAGGTAGATCTACTTAACTGTTCTCATGATGTCTGAGCAAAATGCACTGCAGGAAGGGAATAAGGCTTCCAGGGCTGATGTTATTAAAGCCCGTGTTCTCACAGCAGGCAGGCCTGCCCTTCCCAGGAGAGCACCACACCTGCCCCTTACATCAGGGGGAGATTTGCTGCTCCTGTACAACTGGTCTGAAGGCCAAAGAAAAAAATCTCTTGGTAAAAATGTCACTATTGCATGGTTTCTCTTCCTGAAGAGTAAATAGTGTACAGCATATGGAAGATAATTCCTCTTTACACCCAAAATCCACAGACATCCTTTGTCATCACCCAGCCTACACCACATGGTGCAGACATGGGTGGAAGCTTCATTGTGACACATTCTCAATTTTTACACCCAGAGGATGCCTTACAGGGAATATAAAATTCAGCCTAGCAGAGTTTGATTTCCATTCTCCCAACCAGTACGTGTATTGCTACATTTCTGCAGGATTCAGTTCTAATGCATTAGGCAAATGCTGTAATTATTTTTCTTTTCCTCCTCACAGCTGTGCCATAAAGAAAGCATGTGATCACTGTTCATTCAGTATCACACCATACGGAAAGACTCAGACATACAGAGAGAATGAAATGTAAACATTTATAAATGCATATAATATAAACGCCTTTTAACCATTTAGCTCAGAGAATGAGATGCTATCCTTTGTATTCCATCAGAATGAACATGTATAGTGAGGTAATGAGTTGCTAAACCATGACATGAGCTGCTGCTATTCTTTTCCTCCCCCACCTCTTCAAGAAAGCACAATTCCCATGAACTGGTTAAAACTTTTTTTAAAATAAACTGAAAAATGGCTTTCTGTTTGTTTAGGAAACACATCTCATTAGGCAAAATCGCTAGGACTTGGCTGTAATAACATTTTCACTTTAAATTGAGGCTCCACGTTCTACTATCAAATTATGATTTTGGTTTTGAAGAGGTTCTTTAGAAGAGGGATGTTTTAACAGGTCTTCTGCAGTGCAGGAGTTATCTCCCTTTATTCATTTTATTGCAAGCAAGAACTGGAGACAGAGCCATGCTGAGCCTTATCCAACTGACAACAGTGGGATCTGGGCCTGCTCCCCAGTATCTGGAACTTCAGGTCTCCATCCACTGCATTATTTCAGTGTTCAAAGTCCCAGTGGTGTTGAAAGACAACAGAAAGCAGCACTGATGGAATTATTGTTAACAGAAAAAAACAGCAGCTCACTGCACAATTACATAAGTTGCATGGTGATCTGGTTTTGCTCAATTAATTAGATATGTGTGTTTGTTCTATGTATGCACAGAAAACTAGCCAAAATGCTTTACCTTAAGTGTTTCTAATGAGTAAATACATCCATTACTCTCAGCTGTCCAGTCAGAGTTACAGATACTAAACCTATTTTCCAGGCACTCTGTAGACACCAGTTAGAAACTGTGAGTGGCTACAATCCCATCTGCTGTTCATTGTTAATTACTTTTATTTCAGAACATTGGTCAAATGTATTATTAATACCACCATTTTCTACATTTTATGGATTGTAAATCACATAATTTCTGTAACTTGTGCTAATCTTGCTTAGTGGTCTACACAGTAAGTTTGTGTCCCATGCTAAGACATCCTTCTCTGCTTTGCAAGAGGATAAAATAGAACTAAATATTCCCACACAATTTAAACTCTTGCAATGTGGGGAACACATACAATCTCTACACCACTGCAATGTAATTGATTACCAGTTATTGGTTTGGCATTTCCCCAAATACCCTGACACAATTCAAAATAATGCACTGCATTAGATCATATATGTGAAAGGTAATACAGGGTGATCTTAATGTTATTATACTCAAAAGCCATTTTTCACACGTAACAATACCTACTGAGAACCTCCACGAGGGTCATCAGTTAAAGAGAACTGAAGAAAGTGGTTTCCATGCAAAGAGGCTGGGAGAAACACTTGAAGTGATGATATAAAGTGATGATGTTTCAGCTTTCAGCAAGCCAAATTTGGACAAAGCCCACACATTTGCAGAACTGTTGCGATTCTCACTCTTTGCTCAAGTCTTGGCTTGGCTTCCAGATTTTTCAGCAACATGTTCTACCTCTATGTATAGGCACTAAACTCCTTCACCAGGTACGTAATTGTCCTTAATCTCCTGCTCTCTCTGACCTACCCCAGAAAGAGGAAAAGGAGAAAGAGAAGGAGAAAGTGGAATATATATATATATGTATATACACACACCCCAGAAATCAATATCCACATTTCTGTGTGGTATCAGAAGTGATAGCTTCTTGTATTTACTCCCCTATTTCATTATGATCCCAACAAAACCTAATCCCCTGCTTTTTCTTAAGTAAACACTCCTCCCCAACAAAAAGAAGAAGAAACTAAACAAAAGTAAAGCTAAAATTCTGTAATTCTGTTATATGAGTGCAGTCCAAAATGCCAGCTAACGTAGTTAGTGGCAGTCATGAGCAGAGGTACAGCTTGCACTAGAAATGTAGGAGCAACTGTAGATCCACAGTTCCCTCAGTAAGCGCAGAAGAAAATTAATCTTCACAGTTCTTTTTTTAAAGTGAACCTAACATACTAGTTTGGTCTGTGGAAACACGATTCAATTCTTTCCTTCAGTGTCACTTGCTTATGAAACATTGGGCTTATCACTTATTTCAGCAGCACCTCAATTATGCCAATATAGTTGGTATTAATTATTGCACAGTATAGAGGTAGACAGCTATTACAATAGGTTCTCCATTCTTGTGCTTGAGATTGTTGATACTGAGATATTCTTTAAAAATTGTTCTTCAGAGCCATGTCTCATTCGGGGATTAAACTCAAATATATTTCACAGTATGATTCTCTAAAACTCAAAACTCTTAATCGTTAAATTTCTTCACTAATGGGGAAAATTCTCAAAATCTAGAAGACTGGGAAAGAATTTACCAAAAGGATTGAAGCCCATGTGTTAATATAACTAAGCTATCTCCTCATACAGCACACACATTTCCAAAAATAGCCAGAAAGAGGAGAAAAGATAACATGATAATTGACAATGTCTCAAGATGTACTTTCTAAAGTATGTTGGCAAGTACTTCAACAAAGCTGTGTAATTGCACTATATGTTTCCAACAGATATGTCTATATTACTTTAATTAGTCAGACTGAAGACAATGATTTCATGGAATGGATGGACTTGGGCAAAGAGAAGTACATTCTTTTAAAAAAAAAAAATGTCTTTGATATTTAATCTGCCCTTGATCCAAATGCTACCCTATTCTATTTTTCCTCCTCTTTTTCAAAATTCAATCCTAAATTCCACCACATCAAAACAGTTTACAAATACTTCTTACAGAAAATGAAAAAATTCACAAAGGAACACAAAGTCTGTCGGCTCCTATAATAAGTTTTATGAAGAAAATTTGACCATCAGAAACTATATCCACATAACAGATTGAGCCACAATGCTTACATGCACAGAGTAAAGCTGTCTTTGACCTCTGGCTTCTTCTGCAACTACTGATTAGAATCCATCTGCATTGGAACATCAAACGTTAATAACTCTTTCTTTTTTTTTTTTTTCTTACCTGGGTTTCATCTTTGGCTAATCAGGAGGTGAAAGGCTCCAGATCCCTTACCAATCTCCTGAGCCATCCAGTCTGCCTTTGCAATTACTCTTAATCTTCTAATCCTAAAATATTTTCTAATGCTCTTGTTTATTCATTTGCTTTGTGCAATATAGCATCCAGAACATTTTAACCATCCCACATTTATGAAGTTCTTCATGTCATGCAGGCCAGAACAGATTCCTGGCTTTCATGCAAGTTTTTGTAACACCACCCAGTTCTCTAACCTCCCCTGTGGAGGTTCACTCCCTCTCACTGCCTCTCTTTCTGCATGTAAAACCAGGAGAATCTTCATAGTATATTCTTAAAATTATTTACCACACTGTGTTTCATTTATAGGTGGACAGAACTATGTTGCACAAGTGTTGTGAAGACTCAGGGCAAACTCCTGGCTTTCTGGGCTGTTTATACTTACCAAAACAAGAAAGCAAACTATTGGGTCACATTCATTCAAGATAAGTGCATTCTTGACATTTATTCTGTTGCCATTAAAGCCAGAACAGTTTTTTGACATTAGAATTTTAGAAGTATTTTTAAAACAAAGACTGTGACAGAACAATAACAGGACTTAAATTAAGGTCAAGAGACCAGATGTGCAAAACCAACAAAAGTAAGAAACAGAAAATCAAGACTTTCATTTGCTAACTAATGCTACTAGACTAATATCTAGGACCTAAAAGAAGCGCTATTCCTTCTATTCTGTGTAGGTAAAATTACCAGACAGTTCCTTGACTACTGTAAACTCACACAGCCTCACAAGCTTAGAGGCAAACTCCCACTGATTTATACAAGAAGAAAGCCTAGTTGCTTTACCTTTTCCCCAGCAGCTCTATTTTCTGAACTCTCATCCTTTCTGTGGGCTAGCTTAGCAGTTTATATGTTTAAATATAAGCATTACTATTACTAGTCTCACCAACTTTTTTTATTAACCTCTCTTCAAACACTACCTAATATCCCTGTAATAAAGAAAGGAATATCAACACATTAACAACTTGACCTTGAAGGCTGTGAATATACATCACATCAGTTGTTCCACAAAAACTGTCCATCTGAATGCTATAATATTAGGATAGACTACTTCTCACTGAAGGAAGACCAGAATAGCTTATTTCTGTCACTGAGCAAGTCAGTGTTCCCAGGCACTTACTATTTAGCAGCTGACATGCTGTAAATCACTGCATATCATTTTGAAGAGTAAACTTGCCAATATCTCCACAGAAGTGATATAAAGACCTTCTACTACATATATAAATCATTCCTTATCAGCTGTAGTCAATGCAGAAGTTAAATGCCTATTTCATGTGCTTTTTTCACGTAATGTTGATAAATATGCATGTATGCAGATATATATACATGAGAAAAAGAAGCACATATATGTACACACACACAAGCACATGCGTAATAATTTATTTATAATTGTGATTTGCTACCAACACTTCCTCTACTTGACACCATTTCTTTTTCATGTCAGTTCTTTAAAAGAGATGACTGAATCTTGTTCTCCTGAGGCGTGACTGTCTCAGAGTGCAAAGCAGCCTCCAAGACTGATCACGACACAGAAATAAGACTTAAAATAAACAGGTATGGCCACATGCAGATGCAACACCCAAGACAGCTTGATAGCCTTCAGTTTAAGCAGGAAAGTCCCCAGGGAGAGTCTGCAACATGGTTGACATGAAATGGGCCTTCTGGGACATCCCACCCTCATGCAAATTCTGTTCTAGCACACCCTTCAAGATCTAGCATAGCACAATCTAGTCCAAGAGATCAGGATATATCATACCCAGCAATAGTTGTTCAATTTATTTAGATCTAATTCCTGTTTTATGGACAATTGAGCCTAAGTCAGTGAGACAAATAATATAAAATTTTGATCCATTTGTCTAACCATGTGAGGAAAATTACATTCATTCACCTACATGTTTCCATTTGCTCATGTCATTTATGTATCCATGTCACCTTCTAGGAAGACCACTTGATGACAAAGCTGAACTTTAAGAAAGTTTGATTTGTTAATAATACAAAAGAAAATGCTGTACTTATTTAGGCCTCCAGTCTGTAATTCCCACCGTATCTGTAAGAGTCCTTTTGCCAAAACCACCAAAAACGTAAATCAAAACTTTTACATGAGAAGCACTTCTGATTGTACCTCTACTTCTAAAGACCCTTACAGTTTTAGTCTTACCTTCACAGCTTCATACTTAATCAAATCACTAATATAAGATTGGAGGATAAAAAACAGGAACTACTAATAAAACCACTGGTTCTCATTCAGCTGAATCATAGTTAGACTGGACTTCATACTAGTCACACATGCCTAGCATGAGAACAGAAAAGATGCCAGGTTTGATATATTGAAATCTAGACCACTAAAAAACACTCATGGTATAACACCAGGTAGGCACATGGAACTCACCAGTGACTTTTAAAGGACACAAAAGGAAGAACTTTATACACTCTGCATGTGTGGGCACTTCTGCCACTTTCTAGGACACCGAGCAGCCTGCTGGCTGGACATCCAGCAGTGCTCTCAGTTGCTGAGAAAATCCTGGAAAAGTTGTTACTTAATATGTTATTATACTTCCACGAGAATGTTGGAGAGGAACTTTTTACAAGGGCTTCTAGTGATAGGACAAGGGTGAGAACTTCAAATTGAATGAGAGTAGTTTTAAATTAGGAAGAAATTCTTCACTAGGAGCATGTTGAGGCACTGGAAGAGAAGTTGTGGTGGCCCCACCCCTGGAAGTGTTCAAGGCCAGGTTGGATAGGGCACTGAGAAACCTGATCTAGGGAAAAATATTCCTGTCCACAGCAGGGGGTTGGAACTGGATGATCTTTAAGGCCTCTTCCAATGCAAATCATTCTATAATTCATATATGAAAAAGGATTGGGCTGAGTGGTATAGGAGAACTCTTATAACATTGGATGTCTAGAACCACAGAAAAAAAAACACCTGCCAATAACCTCTCATTAGTCTGTGGGGTAGTAAATAATGCAGTCATTTATTTTTTTTCTTTTTTCTTTTTCCACTCTTGCACTGAAATACAATCAAGAAACTTTAGTATGGCTTTTATCAATCTATATTTTTTGGATAAATTTGTGTTCTTATATGTCTGTCTAGATTTAAAACCATGAAAAAATCAAAATGAGAAGACTGGATTAAACAAAAAAAGCATGGTTTTCTACATTCTAAATCTTTTTAATGGCTGAATATAAGAGGAGGTAGATCTCTGACTATAAGCTCCAGAACCAGGGCCATGCTGAGCAGGAAACTCCTCAAAGGTAGCAAACACAATATGAAGCAACCGTAAGAACTGCTGATCACTGCAGTATGCCTTTATTTGTGGCTGCATGAATACCCTTCTCCCTTGGGACATGCCATCTGAAACCCTCACCTGAACACAGACATTTCAGTCCTTTCTTTGAGGGACACTGTTCTCTTTTAAAACGTATCAGGAAATGGGGTCACGCTCCCTTTTATACAATAGCCTAATGACTTGAACACTTGTTCAGGAAACAGGAAGAGTAGGCTCCTTTCCTTGCTCAGTCAGAGGGGATCCAAGCTTTCTTCTTCACCCTCACTGAGCATGTCCTATCCATTAGCTATAATGGAAGACAACACTCTCCAACCTTTCTGCTGAAGCTGTCCCATTCACTAGTCATAAAAAAATTGGGGGTTAAAGACTGCCTACTGTCTACTTGCCAGCAGCTTGCCTCTCTCCAGACCTTTCCATTTACATTAAAGAGTCATTAGATCAAACACATTAATCATATAGCAGCAAAGGCAATAGATTTCAGCATCATAGTTGTTACCTTCGTCACATAGATTTTACTTTAAGTGAAGTCTTTGGATCCACTAAAGTCTACTGCTTTAGGCACATCCACAAAGCCTTACATAGACTCAAATATCCATCAAGACAAGGCCACCTATAGAGAGTGATCAATTAACTAAATGTGAAGAAAAAGTAATGAGGGGCATCAGCAAAAATTGATCCATTTAACTCACTTCAAATATTATTCCAATAAAAGCTGTAAAGCTGATTAACACATTCCCTGGGAATTCAGAGATGTGATAGTGAATGTTTTCTGAAATCTATACTGACAAAAAAGTTAATCTCCCAGAAACTGCTCAGTGATTTTACTCAATCCTATGGAATTTTTTATAACTCAATGAACCAAAAACCTTTGAAAAAAGAAATGGGAACAAAGACTACAGGAGATTTTCAAAATAACATTTTCAAAAAAGACAAATAAATCTGTCTGGGTTAAACTTTCAAACCAAGTAAAAATCTACACAGAAGTAAGGCCAGAAAAATTGGACTATTTACACAGTTCCCAGCCAAATCCTCTTTAGGTACTACAAAACACAGCCTCAACATTTGTGTACCTGAATGTGAAGCTAAATGTATATCCCTAGTTTTACTGACTACAATACTTGTTAAAAGCTGGGTTTGAAGTGTTTTCTGGCTAGGAGTTGGGTTTAAGTTTTCTAGGACAGACTTCACTTCTGTGATATAAGTCCAAAAATGCATTTGGTTTCTTTCTTCCAAGCCCTCAGCAAATGGACAACATCCCTACACATCTGCAGATAGGATAGGAGATACATTTTTTTCCTGCACTCAGACATATTCTTATTGCTTTTCATTTGCCTTTGTTATGAAGGCACACTATGGGCTCAATAGCATCACTCACTACTATAAATCTTCGTACACCGTGGTCTCGACTGACCACTGTGAGCCAGATCAAACTCAGTCATCTTCATCCCCTGGCTTCTGCACCCAGCTCCCTGGACTGAGACCATATATCTGTTGATAACTTTCAGCCCAGTTACAGCAGAACAGTTTGTCAAGTGCAAGGGAATCAATAAACCAGACTCTAAGACCAGTCCCTTACTATTTCAAGTTAATTACAAAGGGATTATTTTTGTTTAGCCCAGTACCTATACAAAATAATACTGTTTACATGAACCAATTATTCAGGTTCAGTTCCCTCTCCATGTTACACAGGAGTTTGACTGAACCAATTTTAACTGGAGCACCAATCGATACAATCCCACATTGCGGCAGGAGACACCAGCTGTCCAGATGCCAGAGAAAAATTCCCTCCAAAATGGATGTAGAAGCAGTATAAACAAGTGTGGGTACAAAGGGGATTTTCAAATGTTCTTTTACTGTGTTTATGAATCTCACAAAGCTGCTCTGAATTGGGAGCGCGGGAGGAGAAAGCACAAAAATATTAATCAGTTACTTATCTTCTGACATGTTCTGGATCAACATCTGGTGCATGTGCAAGTAATGTAGTAGGGTATTTGCCACAAAAGATTGTTTAATCTTCTATTCCCAAATTGGGCAGGGAAAATTAGCACTCTTAAAAATTAAGTTTCCAGATTTGGTTTTTTTTTTTATTTCAAATAAATAGCCAACATTGTATAGGCTGTCTGTTCTATTTTGGAAAATGTTTTTCATCTGAGAAAAGACTGATCTGAAGTAGATTATCTATGGGCTGTTTCCTACCGCTTTTTGTCTCCCCTGCAGTATCTTACTGCCAGAGTTTAGTAGACAAGTATAGTCTAGGTTCAGCTGTTTTATTTCTCCTTCTATCAGTTCAAACTGAGATAGCTCACACATCTGTTTTATTTCTGAAAGCACTGCATAGGAAAAGTGTCCAGCTCATTCTAATCTAGCATAACTTTCCTATAAATAACTAAGGACCTAACGAAACAATTGTTTGGAGGAAATGAAAGTGTGTTTAGAAACTCAAATTCCTCTATACTGTATCCCTGAGTTGTTCCAGTTTGAATGTCTTCCTGACAGCATGGATCAGTTGCTCTAAGATGCTGTCCCTGGAGTCAGCAAACTGAAACTATACCAGGAAATCCAGGTATTAACATCATACTATGTGCTAATTATAAACCATCATTTCACAATCTGACATTATTCACTTCTAACCTCTTTTAACTACATCACGTATTTGCTTTCTAATCACAGTTTGACAGGAGAGAGTGTCTGACACAAGACAGTGAAGCGATCTTTTAATGAGACAGCAGTTCAAAGATTGCATCTTTTACACAAGTAACAACCTTAGTTTGATTTGCTGCTCCACAAAGAAGTTGTAGAGTTTCTGAAAAAAGAGGAAAGTTTAAAACATTTCAAAAGATTCAAGTGCCTGACTTGTTTTCTGGTTTGGGCTTCTTACTTGAAGTTAGATGTTAGCCATCTTAGCCTTGCAAAATTTCTTTCCTATAGCTACAGTTTCTGCAAACATTACTAAATATTTTCAACCTTCTACCTTTTTATTTTAGCATACCCTGGAGTTTTGTCTAATGATTACTACAAGGTTTGCATGCCTGCAGTCATTTGAAAATAGATAGGCATTTGAGCTTGTATGATATGCAAACTTTGTTACTTTTTTTTTTGTTCTTAAAACCTGAATTTTTGTATCATATAGAATACTGAGGTATCCTACTGCATCTCTTGGTTCATTCCGAGGATTTTTTTTTTAAAGCAGCATCAATTCGTTTTTAAGTAATTAAGTATTAACTGATAAGAAACTAACAGAGACTCCATGGAAAAGTTTTTAAGTCCAGTCTTTTGCGGTAAAAAGAAGATTGTTATTTTTTTCTTCTTCTTTTTTTTTTTTTTTTTTTTTACAGCAGTATCTGTAGTTTTTTCCCTGCTTAAACTAGATGAGAAAATTACTGAGGCAATAATCCTTTTCTTACAGGCTTACTAATGTGAAGGACAGCATGGATTACTGTTACTTTTGAAATGTTTTAAATACCCATTGTGTATCCTGTTTTTCTGGCACTAGACAACTTCAGAGCTGCCAAGACTTGCCATTTATTTTATCTTAATAAAGAATCAATAAGCCAAATCTTGACTCCCAGCAGCTGATAATTTAGGATTACATTTTTAATTTCCAGCTGCTGTCTTTTGTCTATCTGGTTGTGATTTTTCATTATTATTTACTCTTTTCTTTCTGTGACAGCAAACCCTTCAGATATGATTACCAATTCAGCAGTTTGCCTGTTTGCTGAATAAGATCTTTTGCTATTGATTACAACTACTAAATTGTACATAGAAATGTCACTGATCAAAAAGCCAAATACTCCTCTCCTGTACAAGATGCTCAACAGACCTGCAGAAAGCCTGGCTAAAATTGACCAAAACACTTCTTATGGCTTAAGCAGGTTATATGAGATGCATTAATCATGTAGGTAAGAGAGGCTTTGCAAACAACTGGCTTTGCAGCTGAGAAGGAAGTTAACAGAAGCAGGGAGGCTGGGAAAATACAAACCTGCACATCGTAAGTCCCATTTAATAAGACAGGCCTCTGGGAACTGATGTCCTGCAGCACCCCTGAAAGCACAGTGCGGTTGACTTTCTGGAAGTCTTTGGAGTGGCTGAATTGCACCATGTTGTGGAGAGCCAAAATTTTAGTGTCAAGCTCAGCATCCTGCCTGGTGCGGTTATGCAGTCCTAGGTGGTACTTGCGGAAGTGTTTGATGAGATCTGTGGGGTCGTTCCCATAGTAACCGTACCCACAGATGTTGCATTTGAAGTCCTGAAGCTCTGGAGACAGAGGCGCTGTATCTGGGTTATCATTTACCAACAAATCTGCTTTCGATTTGTTCAGCCTTAAACCCCCATCTGAAGGCACTTGTGGGTTTTTTGAGGCCATGGGGACCGGGCTTGAGCCTTGGCCATCAGTTTGACCACTTTGCACTTGCACTGTTTCATCTGAAGCTTTTGGCGACATCTGATGCTCCTCATTTGTCTCCGCTGCATCTCCTGACGGGGTACAGACCACATCTTGGGTGTCATCTGCATCTGATTTTTGAGGAGACTTCAAGGGCTCACAGATTCCCCCAACAGCTGGAGATGAGAAAGCCAGCATATTTCTGTCTGTCACCTCATCATGAGGGAAGGATGGAACATTTCCTCCCTTATTGTGGCTTTCATAATTGAAGCCAGCCTTTTCACTCAGCACTGAGCTTTTCAAGTCCTTTTTAACGCTGGAAGATGGCTCTTGGACATGCATGCAAAGTTCCTCCTTGTTATTTAACTCTGCCGCATCACCCTGGTCAGTGTTTTCTTGCATCTGCTCTGCAGAAAATTCTTTTTTCCTTCCAGACTCTTCACTTTCAGTACCTGTAGACTCAAGGGTCTGTACCTCACCTTCACTAGCAACGTTTCTTAGAGGGGGGTTCTTTTTCCGGACCATATCTACCACAGAAAAAGAAACAAGAAAGAAAAAAAAAAAAAAAAAAAAAAAAAAAAAAAAAAAAAAACCTATAGAATTATTCGAGATATATAGCAGATTACAAACCTGACACCTTTTAAAGCATTCTGAACTATATGACTACATTGAATACACCAACTCTCCAGAAAATTTTTGTCAAACAGCTTTTTAGACTATGCAGAAAACTGGAATTTTTCATTTAAAAAATGATCACACTGAGACTGAACTTAAATAAAAAAAGAACTTTAAGACCTACAAAAACACTACCATGAGAGCCAGTGAATTACAGGTTTCATTATCTTTTGAGAAGATAATGGTCCGACAGAAATAATTTTAAATGAACACTTCTTTTTAAGTAATTTTAAAAAATTAAGGGGAAAAAAACTTTAGCAGTCTAATATTCATACACTGTACAACTACATATAAAGTAGTTTGCAAAAATATATCTAAAAGCCATAATCAGAAGAATTTAAACAAGTTATTAGGAAGGAAACAGATTTAGAAGCGTAAGTAACTTGAGGTTTCAGAGAAAGTATTTTTCCTAAGCAGGTATCAGTTTCTCTATAGCAAAAGTTTCCCCTCCTACTGCCCATAAACTTCAAACAGGATTATATGGATATTCTAGAATCAGGCCCCACAGTACATTATTCATGTAATTAGTTCTATTTGCCAAACAAAGAAAAACTAACTTTATTAGGAAACCCGTTGTCAATAAAATTTTACAGGCCTGGGCCCAGACATTTGACATCACTATGTGGCTGAGTCGGGATCTGCCCTGAAAACACCTGGAATACACATGGATCTAATCAGCCAAACCTTCCTCTGCTCAGTCCTCTGCAGACATAGCCACTACTGCTAAATCTGCAAGTACACTTCCAGGATCCATTTAAGATAGCTGAGACAGGACAGCAATAAGGATCAGAGAGAAAGGAGGAGTCTGCCACTGGTGAGTTAGCTGCTCACTCAACAGGGGAGATTATGGAAGGACAAGTAATCAGACTATGCAGATACTAAGTCAAATTCCTCATCCCCTATATCTTCACCTTCCCCAGCCTACTTAGAGAAAATACATATATGAAACTCCCCTGCTCTCTCTACTGTGTGGTTCTGGATTTGATATTCATCACCAGATGGTTTGATCCATTTGTGTTCACATGCTAGCTATGGGCAGAAGACAGATGTGCTACAACTTTTTCTATGCTCTTAATCTTTGCCAATGCTGTGTACAGTGATGGATGTTTCTCTTTGCCAAATTGTGTGTGGTCTGGTGGCAGCAGCTTGCAGTACCACACGAGACGTGAGCTGCAGGCTCAAGTCTGAACCCCCATTCCCAGACCAGCCACAGCCAGGCCCTACAGAGGCACTGGAGATATATATTGCTCTGCAAAGGAAGGAACACCTGGTGACTCTGGAAGCAGCACTGATGCGCTCCAAATGGTGATGTATCCAGACCTTGGAAAGCTGTGGATGACCTTCTCAAAACTGTACTTTGAGAAGTACATCTGGGGACAGAGGTTAAAAATAAAAGAACAGGCATCTGTACATCCTCTTATTTACATCTGCTCCACATGAAAGGGCACTGTATGCTCTGTTGATAAAAACAGACGACTTCTTAGGGGAAGTGTTCAACTTGTGTCTTGGGCTGGCTCTGTTGTCTTTGTGGTTGAGCTCATCCACAGGCAACATGGGCTACAGCAAGACAGCTTTCACACAGAATGCCAGCTCGTGTTACAGAAATTTTGACACTCCGTGTGGTCTTAATAGGTTTCTTAAATGCCTACTGTGATTCCTTATTGTAGAAGACATTCATGCTTGGGAACCAAGTGTCTTGTCTTAATGACAACCACACCTACCAGGATATGTATGCACTAAATTGTACTTTTTTTTTTTTTGTCCCAATAATTTCTGAACCATGAAGTCACTCAGAACTAAGAAAAAAAAAAGATTTTCTATTGTGGTAAGAGAACTGTTACAATACAGACTCAGCCTACTGAAACAACATGTACACGTATATAATTCAAGGTATAAATATAGCCCTCAGCCTTTTAGCATTACTGTTTCTCTGTGGGACTCCATGAATGCTCTTGGTTAACACACACTAAAAATATCTGTGAGCATCTCTGGTAGGTGTTCTGCTAAGTCTGTATTTTTCTTCTGGTTACACCTCCCAAACCATTTTTAAAATAACTTCTGTTTAAATACAATCCATGGCAGAGGACAGAGAAAGAAGTCCTGACTTCGAAGTGAAGAAAAATCAGAAATAGAGAAAGTAAACATCATGACTGTTACCTCAGTCAAAATTAAACAAGACTAAATGCAATGTTTTAAAATGTTTTTGTTACAGATATTTTTGGCAGATAAGGAAAGCTTAGAGATTTGCTATCTTTATAGCAACTGACAGAAGAGAGTCAGAAAAAAACAACAGAAAAAAAAAGTCTCTATAAAGAAAAGAGAAGAAAAGAAAAATCTGGACTCTATACAGGCTAACTGGATAGTAGATCCAGATACTTTGGTTCAGATTTTCCCACTATATTTGTGAGTCTGTGGAGGGGAAAGAAGAAAAACATATCTGCCTAATAGAGCTTTGTCATGCAGTATTCTACACTTGGAGAAAGAAAGGAAAGAAGATAACACTGATTTAAATATAAAAACTTCCTTAAGTTGAATTTCAAAGTATTTTCTCTCTTTTTAATTTTAGCTTTTGAAAAATCATCTGTCATTTATTTGCTTGATATCCACTCAAGGGGATGGTAAGAAAAGACACAGGAGTTTTTTGTCGCTGAAATTCCACCACTATCATTTTTCAGAGACATATTATGTAAATAAAACTACATTTGCAATACTCCTAAATCGAAGAAACCATCCCCTAGCAAGTCATAAGTTAGATACAGAAAGAATATAGCCACTCTGAAATTATTATCTTTAAGACAAATAACAGATTGCACAATGTTTTATTGTGTGCCAAGAACGTTTTCGGTTAACAATTTCACTTGAAAAAATAGATCACATACTTGTAAAATCATACCCAGCATTGACTTCATAAGGCATGTGGCTTTAGAGTGCTTTTTACAATTATTAATTCTATTAGTCAACTAGCAGGCGGGCTAATGCAACTGTCTTAGAAGATGCACGGAAGACACAGAAGACATTTTGAGAGCTGATCTGTATATCTGCAAAACAAAACAAAAAAAAAGGTTTTCCTTCCTAAATTATGCATTCAAAATATGTTTTTTACTTAAAAACATTATTACACCTATTGTACAATCACATGCATCTGTTACTGGGCACTATACAAATAGTGGCTGCTGTTCTCTATTTCCCTCAAGCATGAGAAATCCCATAGATGCCTTCTGCTCAGACACACACGCTCTTGCACATATTTGCACACACATAAAGACAGACAAAAAATATTTCAGAGGCAATGTTCACCAAATACAAAGTTTAAAATAAGTTTAAAGTAACTGTTGAAAATAAGCTGTAGAAAAGAAGTGTCTTAAAAATTCACATATATTAACAGGTATTGGGCATCATAATGGGACTGGCTTAGTGGGATAGATAATGGTATACAAATAATTGATTCGTACCCAGGCACTGCCATCAGCAAATGGAAATTATCATCTGCCGGCTGCTTTATGTCCCACTTGAAACAAAGTGGTGTTACTTTTGTTGTTAGCAGGCAACTTCCCACATCTCAAAAATGCCATTGCAATAGTAAGCACATTGGTTGGGTGTTAGTAAAGAAGCCAAGTGATGAACAGTCATTGGGACTGAGCTACCTTTTCACCACTGAAAATAGTGATCTTTCCAAAATAAAAGAATTACTAAGCCTGATATGAATGAAAGGACTTGTCAAGTTGAGGGAATCCTGGATAAGGCCCAGATTGCAGAATTTTTCTTTGGGCTCCGTAATCCAGGGGTTTGTATCGCATTTTTATTACACTGAAACTACCTTTAAACCACATAGGATTTTTTTAGCTGATATAATCACTTGTAGCTATTTTAAAGTAGAAACAATAATAATAGCTATACATACTATCCCTCAAAAACAGCCAAGGCTACTCTACATAACTCATGCATCTGCAATATACAGACATTTCTGTTCAACAATCACATCAGTTTATCCCCAGAAACAAGTGGAAACTTCTACTAAAATCAGTTTGTAATTCAGGATAATGAATTACCGTAGTGACAAATGTACCTCTTAAAAAACAAAACAAACCAAACAAAAACAAAAAGCAAATTCTGGTAATCAATAGCTTCTTATGGGCGGTGAAGATAATGGCTAATTACCTGCTGATCATCAGTTCCCACAACAGGTCATTGTTATTGCTCATTACTTTTACTGAATGGGATGGTTTGTCATCAAAGCCTATTGCAACAGAATGGTTGTTGCCTGATGCTTGTGCTGCAGGTTTAGGTCAGATCTTAGTCATATGCTCTTTTTAACAAAATAGCCCATTTAGAAATATGTCTGAATTTTATGAGATGCCACTGACTAATCTTTGTGCAAGTAGATGCACAAGCAGATGAAGAGCAAACTGAGTCAAGGGTCTATGAAGACTGTGATATTATCAGTCAATATGCTGCAGCAACAAAAAATTAAATGAAAATTCGCATTTATATTCAACAGGTTCAAGGAGGACCTCTTTGTTAAGGGATAGTAAAATTAATACTTTTACACTCATATATATTACACACCCACACAAAGACATATAATGCACACACAGTGCTTGAACATCAATCATTTTGCCAGAATAATGCAGCAAAAAATCATTAACTCTCAGCGTCTCAGCTTAATATATGTCTAATACTTACCTATCTCACAGGAGTGTAGTGAGGCTTAATTAATTAGTGACTGTAAAGCACTTTGTGATCCTCTAATGAAAGGTGCTACATAGCACAAAGTATTATTAAAATCATTAGGACCACAAAAAAGCCCTGTGGAATTCCAGCCTACACTGTCTGTTGAGGTTGGGAGTGATCTTATTATTAAAAGGAGACTGTCAGACTAATTTTCATAATTTTTTCAAGATTTTTTTCCCCCTTTGCTGTTGTGATAGTACGTTAGTAGCTAGAAATTTAATCTTATCATCTTAATAACATACACTCATGTAGTTTGTTACTGCAGGGCTAGAGAAGAGAGCAGGGCTTTTGGCATTCATCTGGCTTTCCCTTTTAAGAAAAAAAAAATAAAATTGAGAGACATATTTTGACACCTTCCCACACTCCACCCCAGCAGGACAGCCGATCATGTGAGATCGTAGGATACTCGCTATAGCTTCATGGGAAAATACTGCTGTGGTTTTAATTTCTCTCCTTTTTTTGCTTCTTCTTCTTTCACACACACACATACACGAAAAAAAAAAAAAACAAAGCACAAAACAAAACCCAGTTTATTACACATAAATAGGCTACAAAGACTGTCTGCTGTGCTTTATATAAAAAACCCTTTAAGTGTTCAAAGTGTCGGCTTCTATCAAGTACATAAAGTCCTAACCAATCTGAAGCCTTCTCCCCACTCTCTATATAACAATCAAGCAGCTTTAAGGCACATGATCTCCAAAGCCAGAAAGTTCCTGTCTTGAGAGACTGAATTTCTGGGAAAGCGTCTCGGTGGCAGGCTCCGTCCCTGGGGAGCTACCCGGCACCCAGCCCTCCACCGCAGCCTGTCCCGCCGGGCTGGCCCAGACCTGTGCCGAGCACAACCAGAAAGTTAACAAGCTCATTAGAACAGCCCACAGTTCAAAGACCTGCATGTTTTCTAATTTAGGTATTTTAAAAAAAAAAAAAAAAACAAAAAATAAACAGTAAATACACTGGAAACTCTAGGTGAAATTGCTGCCCTCACTGAAAATTAGATTACATTAGATGCAAACTACCCCAGGCTCAGACACAGTGGTACAGGACAGGCTAAAGCTTCTACCTTTCTACCTTCCCATATGGACACTTGCACAGTGAAACGACAGAAGTGAGAACTCTACATCCCCACCATCTCTGGCTGGGACACAGCACAAGAGGCAGTCATACACAGTGCTTCTCTCCCAGTTTTGCTTGTGGTTCTTTGAGCAGCCTTGCCAGCAAACAACCAACACATGGCCCAAACCTTTCTCTGCTGAGAAGGGAAGGGAAGAACAACCCCTTTCATGTAAGGAACTGAAGAGTCAGGCCCTAAAATGTGGGAGGGCAGAATAAGCTTAATGACAAGCAACTGCCTCTTCAACAAAACCACGTCCTCCCCGCTTTGGCACCAGTGTCTTCAAATACACCATACAAGACAGGGGATGTCACAGCTCTAAGCAACTGACAAATTCCAAAGGAGTTTTTAATCTATACATGTTTTTCTACAAAGCCCTAAAACTGCACGTCAACTCTTTCCTGCCTGAAGTTGCTAGGGTAGAACATGCCTCCTGGTATCAGTAAAATTTGGCAAGATCAGACATTGTATTTTGGACAAAATGCATCTGCTTGATATTCTCCAGTCTGCATGCTCCACTGAAATTATGACAGCTTCATCGATCTAGAAAATGTATGGAGAAAACCATGCCTTATACGTCATACTAGTAGAGTAGCATCATAGTAAAATGTTTTTCACCTCCTCTCTTATTCTTCTGCATTTTTAAACTCTTCAGTTTAGTCCCTGATCACCAATTTGCCAAGATCTGTTTGCAGTCTTTTTCCTCACAAAGTTTACAGCAAAAAGACAAGTAAAAAGAGTTGAAGTCTGTTCAAGTTTGCTCCTTCCCATTTACATTTACTTTCCCAACATCGATCGTTCTCAAATCTCTAAAGGTGCACTTTTGGACATCTTAAATCCTGTTCAGCTACAAAGTGCCATCACCTTCAAACAACTCTCATCAGATAAATCTCTTATTAATTCACATTGAATTAATTCAAAATGATCTTTTCTATTACCTTATGCTTCAGAGCATTGCACACATCAGTAGTCATCTAGCCACTGGAATAAATCTAACCTTTTCTATGGGTATAAAACAGACACTTGGCCATTTCAGAGAGTTTAGGAGTGGCATTTCAAAATAGATTGTTTTAGCCCACTTCCAGGTACTTATTTCATTTTAAGCTTGCTCCTGGGGTAATCACACAGACACTTTCAGGAGAAACTGAAGTTAAAAGGTAATGTGTCTAAAGAGGTGACATAGGGCGGAATTTTATGCTGTCTTGGAGCACAAATTAAGAATTCTAAAACTACTTTTATTTAAAGGTTCCTGAGCATGTTAGTTTGCTGTTCTGCATTTCTTACTGGCCTGCTGCAGAAAGCTCTCTCCTACCTGCCCGCCACTGCCATCCATCCAGGATGGGAGAGCCCAACAAGGCAAGATTCTCTTTGCCCTGGCTTCTAATCAAGTACCTAAAAGCACTGTGTAAACATGACAACCTATTAAACATCAACAAAGTTTGTGAAACAGAAAAATTAATAACACTGCCATTTTATGGATAAATAAAATTATCTACAATAATGAGAGATGCAAAATTCACAGTGTCCAAGGCGACGTGCAGGCAGAGCTCCTGGGTAGTGACTGAACCTGGTTTCTCTAGGTGTCCAGGTCCATATCCCTCTCCTGTATGTATTTCAGTAGAGAGAACGTCACCCTAGCACTTGGCAAAAGGCCAAGATTCAGTAATTTAATAAGGTGCAGAAGGAGTACCTTGTGCAAAAGTCTAAATGCTCCAATTTATCATGACAATTATGGGATAAGCTGACATTTTATTTGTATGTAAATTAGCCTCCAAAACAGCATTAAAAGGCCACACTTTCAGAGAACATTGTGCCTTTGCTTCTCTGTTCTGCATTTATCTAAACTCAGCTTTGTATATTAAAAGTAGTTTAATTTTTATGTATTGGTGCTGCTTTGCATGCTCCCCAATCTGCTGTTACTGCATCACTGAGAGAATTCAGCTTGATTTGCCTACTACAATAAAATAACTGACTTCTGCCAGGACTGACACGTCCTATGAGAGCCCTGTTATCCTCATTGAATCTTCTGGTTATTCTATTAATTTGCTGCCATTACCCTTTATGGAATATAGAACATTCCCTATTAGATCAGACCAGAGGTCCATTTAGTCTGGTGTTCTGCCCTGGAGTGTGGCCAATACCGGTTCCTTCAAAGAAGATTCAACTGCCTTTGGACTGATAAAGAATCACCTACAGAATCACTGTGAAAAATAAATCGCTCCTAATCCTCAATGCTTAAGACAGTGTCTTGCTTTCTGAAGAGAAAGCCTTTTATTATCTCTCAAATTCTATGATTTGTTGTTAAAGAAGTCTTGTATGTCTCCACTTCCAATAAAAGTGTCCAATATTTATCTGAACATTACAACAATCCTAGTATCAGTAATACCTTTTAGCTCTCACTTTACAATCTAAATCTGAAATAAGAAAGAGGAAATATTATATGTGTTTTGAATTTGCTTCTTGTCAATATAGTAGTTTCTCCTCAATTTTATAGTAGCCAGACCCAAAGACCCCTAGGTTGTGGGCACATCTATCCCACTCCCACTGTTCATGCTGTCTTTAGGGCAAACAACCACTGCCTTGCCAAACTCTTCTGGTAGGTGTGGCAACTTCATATGTTTCAATTTCTTCTCAGCCTGAGTAAACTCAGTGTTCTTTGTAATCCAAATGTCCTTTGAAGACAATGGGAGTTTAGGGTTTGCAAATGACTCAGAACTGAATCTGAGTTGAGTGTACTGGCAGAGGCAAGCACAGTGCTACCTTGAGATGAAGAGTGAGGAAAGAAGGTGACCTGCTGGCTCCTAGGCAAGAGTAATCAGGTATGGATACAAGAAGTGACTCATTTGTTCTTTTGCATTAAGAATACAATGGACTGATCGTATTTCCCTTGAAGCTAATGGCAAAAGCGCCACTGACTGAAAAAAGCAAGACTCAGATGTGCTGTTTCTTTCTGCCAGGTGAGGTCTGTGATAGGAGAGAAAGGCATCACAATTCTCTTGCCCAAAACCTCAGTCAAATGGAACCATAAATTACTTGGGAGAAGAGGAAAAGATGCAAGGGAGATAAACAATGGTTTTGGCTACCATTCTAGAAAAGTTCAAATAATTTTGTTTCCAACTAGAGGCAAAAACCTTCCATTTAAAATGATGTTGAAATTTCAAAAAGTGAGAAGGAGTCAGAAGTCTACAACCTAGACCTGAAACAGCAATATTAAATCATCACCGGAGAGGGCATTATTGTAACACTTTTCCAGACAGACCAGAACCAAGATGAACATGAGTTTGCAAAAATGTCCCTTTTTTTTTTTCTTTTTAGAAAAAAATTGGCAAGGGTTTCCAGACACAAGTTAGAGAGGTAAGAGAGGGCAACCAAGGGCAACCGGAGTTGAGCCCACGTACATCAAAGCAGACTCTGGCTTTGGGTACCTATCCAAGCTGAGCCTTCAAAGGTACTGATGTTACCCTATTGTTTAGCTTGAATCTTGTCTAAGCTTGCTTAGGAGAACCCACATTCAGAAGTATGGGAGAAGGGAAAAAGAACACACATTTTCCAAACTGTGATTTCAAAACAAAACAAAAAAATGTAAATCTACATGCTGGAGGGTAATACTGGTAAGCGTGGCTAGCTATTGTTGCTCCATGCTTTTCAATTTCCATATATTAGCATTCATTGCCAACATTATTAAATCCAAAGTTATTTGGATGCTTTGATCAGTAAATTGAATCTTGAGTCTATATACGATGTACCTATATTCACGTAAAGTTTACAAAACTATCATATTTCCCTATTCTAACTCTTTCCCCCACATGCTGTGAGTTTCCATATATCCCACAGCCATACATTCCAAACACAGACTATTTTATTTAGTAATTTATTCAAGAATTTAGATAAAAAGAAAAGCAATGGAAAATGTTTGGCAATCTCTATATAAACAGTTTCTATACATTTGGGTTGAATCATCCAGTAAGCTCTCATCTTGACATGTTTGTGATAGATAAAACTTTCATCACCAGTATGCCCTCTTGTTTTGGAGATCAGGATACAAGGGGATCCATATTACAAAATCTCTTTTACTCTTTATGGCTATCGCAAAAATTAACATCACATTAAACACAGGCAAGTCAGAATTTTGGCACTGATTTTCCGCTCGGCACAAATAACCCCACTCTGCATTGTGAATGGAGGAGAAACAACAGCAGTGGCAACCACAACAAAAGAGTGGATTGTGTGTTCCCTACACAAAACAGAAAGCTGTGCCTATTCAAGAAATCTTGGCCATTTGTCAGAAATTACAGAACTGATGCTGGAGCCCAATATTAGCTCCAGCCAAAGCAGTGGTAAATTACCTTGCCTTTGGAATCATCCCTATTAACTAGGCAAGACTCTGCTGCAGCACATATTGCCTGGTCCTCATGAAGACTCAGAAACACTGAGCCACTTTCTTAAGACAAAACAAAGTAAAATAAAAAAAAAAATACAAAAGTGAATGCAAATAGATTCACTGTGAGTAGTTTCTCTATTATTTGCCCTTTTTATCTCTTATTTATGTTTCTTTTGAAGCTGAGAAATGAAATGCCGATGAGAAAGCTACTCTTACAGTGCTTCCACCGTAATAATTTGTTATGAAATGGCTTTAAAACAGAAGCATTTTTCAGATAACCATAAGAATTGAATGCACGCATTGACTGAGGAATATGTCTGTTTTACCCATTTCAATTCTGGTCGGAAAAGAGGGAAGCAGGGCGCAGAATACGGAGACTCCTTGAGACAGTGCTGATGTGGCTTTGCAGCAGCTTCATGTAGTGAGTGCTGGCAATCCTTTAAAACTGGCAAGGGGTGCCAGCATCAGCCTGCTGACTGCTGGATGAATATATATAGTGCAAATAATTCTCTTCTTGAATTAGTTTTTGCTGAACTCCCACATAAACTTTCCATGGGAAAATCTCGTAATGCCTGCATAAGTGATTTTATGAATCTAGCTTTCAGCTTTTGATAGAAGATTTCTTACGCTACTGGCTTTGATTCTTTATTGCACAAAGGGGTGGTGCCAAAAGCCTTCACATTAGCCTCGACCATACAGACATTGGAAATTTAATTTAAGCATCGGCAATCTGCCAGGATCATAAAACACACTAAAAAAAAATCTAAACATTGTTTGTTTTGTTTTGTTTTTTTTTTCCTGAGAGGTAAATATGTAACTTCCAGAAACACGGGTGGCAGAATCTGCACTAAAGAGTACTGACAGAAGTCTAGCTGAAAACTTCAATCTACAGAGCCAAACAGAAGCAGACAGTTGGTTTTTCTCCCACTAAAGATATATTTTGAAATAAGTTGGACATTGTATCTCTTTTCCATCAATAATACATCTAAAGTGTTCCTTAAAAAATATAGAACTACTTCTCTAAAAAACTTAAAAGAGGCCCAACCACAGATTACACTAATACTTCCATTCTCAAAAATCCCCTGTACGCAAGCAAGCCTTACCACATTGCTCCTGTCTTCCTCCTCAGAGCTCCCTTCTTGCCACCTCAATTCCCAATCTGGTTCTTCACCAGTTTTAAGAAATATCCAGCAATGATGTAGGGCTGATTTGTTGCACTGGGATATATCCCACAAAAATGGAAAGCTATTGCCGTGTTTTCACTTACAAAGAAAGCAGCTGTTAAAGCAACTTCTGGGTTCACTGGCATCTTGGAGTCTATAAAAAGTCCCAAAATTATTTGCAGAGGCTACAACAGCACCTTCTTTGAAGTAATGTTGAAACTTGTGCAGAGGAATTTGGGATGTACCTGAGATCTGAAGGTGCGGGCTACAAATTAACACAGCCAATTAAGTGGAGAAGCTGAGAGTCCGACATGGATGGGGTAAGATAATCACAACTGAATAAAAGGACTGTCAAATGTGAGCCAGTTGTCTGAGTATAGATCATGCCGTCCTGCTCAACTAGCTGCTGCCCAATCAATAATCTGTTGGTGTTTGCTCTCCCCATGCCAATCAATCCAAGCTAGGGCTGCTTCTAATTTTCCAGTCTAGGAATAGCTACAGAACATCCACAATTGTTATTTCAAACAACTCAAGAGATAAATGTTTCATCCACACATCAGCGTGCAAATTCTTCCCAAAATGGGGCTAGTCAAGAGTAAATAATTACTCCTGTAACAGTTTGATCTGATAAACCACAAGACATAAGGCTGCAAAAGTGATCTTTGTACCATTAGCAGTCGGGAGAGAATCCAGCTTCTAAAAATACTTGATTAACTGATACAGGACGCAAAAACTGTGGTAATTCTCAGGAGAATGTTTCACAACCGATATAGCAATTTTTTAGGGATTAGTATTAGCTATAATTTTTTTACCCACTGAAATCTTGTACAACAGGATTTATACTGCAAAGATGTCTTCCTTTGAAGAAGACAGAGATGAAATCAGAGCCAATTAAATTTAAGCATCTCTTAAACAATTCTTTTGTTAAGCAGTATGTATTGAAAGAAAAAGAATTCATGAGAGGAATTAGAAATTATCTTCATAATTTGGCCGTGGCTTCTCTTCTTCTGAGTAATGAGAACAGCGCAAGATCACAGATAAAAATCTTAATGTCATAAGACATTCGTATAACCATTTGTATGTAGATAAGATGAGCATATATACGCATACATGACATAAAGAACAGAGACTGCAGTAAACAAATGTATTTGTGACACAGATGGTACTTGGGTCTTCTTCATCATGAAACTCTACTGTTCAAACCAAACAGAGGATTGAGTCTCCCTTTTTTAAAAGATAACTTTTAATATCATTGAATCTCATAGCATCGTGATAGGCCTTGGCCTATTAATGGAAAAATAATTACTCTTTATGACTCCCAGATCTAAAGCAGCAATGTGATTTCCCATCCCATTACACCCCAAGTTGTTTTAGCTCTCGATTTCCTTTGGGTCTAAAACAAAAATACCCAACAACTATGTACATAACCCTCGCTTTTCATTCACACACAACAGAACCTACACATTGTTCCCATTTTGCCTGCTCACAAGATGGCACGCTTGTCTCACGTCTCACATCAACTGCAAATAAGTCTGTATTACACTTACAGCATCAAGGATAATTAAAGGTTGGGCACGGAGGTGGTAGCAACACGCTCCCACATCACCGATGGCGCCGGTGGTGCTGCAGGTCCGTACGTCTGTGCTTCAGTGCCTGAAACACCACGTAGGCACTGACCTGCTGCTTCTCATTTCCCAAGTATGGATGTATGTGGGAAGCAGTGCAAGTTCAGAAACTGCAAATCCCAAAAGAAAAACAATGTGGCTTCTTTAGACCAAACTGAACTTTACTTACCTAGAACTGTACCAGCCTCCGAGCTAAAGGGCTCTTGTGTAAGTCAGAGTACACTGTAATCTGGACAACATACACACATTGATGAGACTCTAAAATTACTGAAAATTACCACCTCCCTTGCGTATTTCTAACAGCTTGACATATTGATGCCTAATGTCTCATTATGTTTCAATTTGAATCATGACTGTAAATCACCAGAAAAACAGAAGAATGAGACAAGGTTTGGGTGGAAAAAAAAGGAGGATGAAAAAGAGACTGAACTTTCTGAAATTATTAAAATCTGCAACTGAAACATCATATAAAACTGAGAAATGGCAAGTCTGCAGGAGGCAGTGGAATAAAGACCCCATGGTTCACTCATCACAGGTAGAGAGTTAAGTAAGACTTGTTTGGATTTAAAGAAACATCTTTTTTTTTCTTTTTTTCTTTTCTTCAAAGACAGGTATGGGAGAATAGAAACAATAGGAACATTGCTGCAACTGTTGATTTCACTTGCATTCACTACAAAAGCTCTATCAAAACAGAAAAGATACCAACTTTTATTTTAACTGCAGCAAGAGAGTGTAAAGTCAGGGACTTTTGTTTACGTGGCAGGCATGTATGCACATATAATTGTACATACAGGTCCTTCAAGTTAATCTGTGTCCTTTATACAGGTAACCAGCTGTTAATCGCTTTCTCCAAATCCCTACCTTTTGCCCTGAATTCACAACATCACAAGACATTTTTATCCTTGAACCCGGCAAAAATGAAATACATCTTAGGCTGCACTGGAACTGGCATGTGAACACTGTAACTGGTATTCAAGAAGTAAGGAAATGTCAGTCGTTTAGGCATCAAGATGAGCAAAAGGAAAACCATCGTGCAAGCTCACATCACCACAGCAATGCTGTGCAAGCTGGAAACAGTGAAGCCACAAGAAAGCACTAGGCACTTTTCACTGTCAGCTGAACTGCTTCCTGTAATACAGGGTTAAAGTGAGAAAATTATTAAAATGGACTGACAGAAAATTCATTCCCAAAGAATACTCAAAAGATTAATCAACAACAGTCTATCAGCGTAAGATACTGTTGCAACACAGGGTTTCAGAAGCAGACAGCCTGGCATTTACTTGCTTTGCTACATGAGAAAAATCCAGCATCAGATCATGGGTACATCTAAAATGTGGGATACTCTTCTGCAGCTCCCACCTCCAAATGCACACCCTGGCAACATCCTGACTACACATCAGAAAATCTGGTTTGGCACCATTCTCCTACGCATTTTGAACTCCAGCAGCAGAAACTCAAGCAAACAGACGAAGTGCAACATGTGCCATCCAGCAGATCAGGATTGTGGTGCCTGGTCTGCAGGAGAGAATCAGCAATTGCTCAGTGTTGGCTTATGCTTCCTACAAGCACTCCACATTTCAGCAATATTAATGACACTTTCTGCTCTGGTTTATAAAGCCATTTTTTTCATTATTATTTCTTTATTTTTTTCCCTCAAATAAAATTTATTAAAAGAGGAGGGGCAGCCCCTATGGTTAGGCAAGCAACCAAGGACTGAGAGATTTCTCTTCATTTCCTTTGTGTTCTCAGAAAAGCAGCATCATATACTAACCACTCCCACTCCAAAAGAGCCGTATCATGGCAATGTTTACACTGGTTTTGTAACACTCATCAAGAAGTGAGCCTGGTCTTGAGTCCAAATGACAAGGTAGAGACTGAAACTACTACTTTATTCTCAAGTCACTTCTTTCCATTCAAACTAGTCCATCAGGGTCTAAAAGTCTCATTTCAAGCCTCTGCCTCGCAGATGAGAAGACAAATACTAGAGTGAGTTTAAACAGAAAATATTAAAGAAACTGGATGATAACAAAAGTTTTGGAGTATCTTCAATCTAGAGAAGTACAGAGATATCATGCAGAAAACTACTGAAAATTCTATTATAAGTAGGAATGAAAATTAGCAGGAAAGACTGCATGCTCTGCGAAATAACAATTATTAACTGTAAATGATTTAAGAAGGTACAAAAAGAAAAGAAAACATAGTAGTTGACTACAAATATAAATCCGTCCAAATCACAACTTTAAAAGGTCTTTTCCTTTTAAAGACAAGAATTTGAGCAGAAACAGGTAAGCAATGACGCCACAGATGACATCACATTAAGAAAACTATTTAAAAATGTTCAAGAAAGAATAATTTTAATGAAAATTAATGAAGGTGCAGAAGATGTGACTTTTCTATATGAACATGTGAAGTGCAGCTCATTTGGACTAGCAACACAATTGCTAGCAGTGGGTAAACATTAGAGAGGAAAAGCTTAGGATCCAGTTGGCATAAGAACAAATGGACTAGCCATGATTAACTTTGGGATGAAAATGAGAAGGAAGGGTTTTAACTGACAAAGCAGCGAGGCTATGAAACATCCTTCCACCAGACGCTGTCAAGGCAAAAAAACCCTACCTAATTTTAGGATAAAGGTAGGTCACTTCATAAAAGGGATTACATACTGTGGTTGATGTTCAAAGAGCTACCCACTGCTCATAATTCCCACAGAACTTCAGGACAACATACACAAATCCACTTTTTCAAGATGTGCACACTATTACTTAAAAATGTACATGCTGGCACTGTTTTCTCAAGAGCTGATAGGGTAAAGGTTATTTTTTGTCTCTATCATTTTTTAAAAAATATTTTTATTTTCACAGTGACCTTCTTTATTTCCTTTAAGGCCAATAGTTTTCAAAAGACACTAACTTCTGCCTTCAAACTGAATATAAGATACGTAATGTTCATTACTTGGGCAGAAGAAATTAATTGTAGCATCACAAACATTTTGGCAAAAAAAAACATCCTTTCCATCTAACTGTCTCACCAGTCACTTATATATGTGATTGTGCCGTACTCCAAACAGGCATTGCACAGTTGTTTTTTTTTTTATTTTGAAGGCAGGTTAGTTATTAAAAATGCAATGGGAAGGCAGTTCTTGAGCCCTCTACATAAGTTGCACAAAAGACACACCCAGAGTTGCCAACACTGCTTTGCCAGAACAATCAAAACACAGCTATATTTAAAAGTGGGGAAAAAATCAGGCAGATTATTTTCAGTAAACTGTGCACAACGTTTGAGTGGGGCAGTGGCCTGCAGACAGGATGCATGTAGAGCGAGTTCAGGCATTTTGAGACTACACCATGTTGGTCATCAAAATAAGACTTTTTTTTTTTTCTAAGAAAAAACATGTTAAAATTCTCCATGTTACAGTTTTCAACTGAACTTAATCTATGTGGATGAAACCAAATAAGTAACAGCTCTCTCCACTGAAGAAAATAAAAACTTTTGCTCTGATTCAAAGGGGACCTGTCTCCGCGCTCACTCTTGGGGCTACCACATCTCTAGAGTTTGTTGCAACACCCCTGTTCTCACATAATCCACAATGCAAAAACAGAGATAGCAACAGATGGCTATGCAGAGAAGCCTGATGTGGTCAAACTGACCAATGAAACTCTTACAATTCCTAAAAAGCTTTTTATGGGGTTCATTTGGGCCTGACCAACCTTCACACATTATTTTGGTTTAGCTGTGTAAACACCAGGCCATTTGTTCCAAGTTTCTTCTTTTTCCACACTAGCACAATACATCACTATTCCTTTTTTTCTTTCTGCTGCATTTAAATATGTATTTATTTATGGTAGAGACTGTTTGCTAGAACCACGGCTCTCAGATAATGCTTGATTTGGTAGTCCTTTCCAGTATCTCGTTTCTGCCTGACATAACCCATAAAGGTTTTTTTCCCCACTGGAAATATATTGGTGTTTCACTTCTGTTTGTGAAATTGGGAAGACTGAAGATTTCTCCCACTAAGCATGCAGAGAGGGTAACTATGACACAGTTCAAAGAAAAACTTGGTGACATTTCTCATCAGGAGCAGAGTTGTCACTGTGTCAAGCAGAGGATGCCACGGGCAGATCCAGAGGGCAGAGCCAGAATCTTAGAGTGTAATTTCATGATGGGCTTAAGCCCTGTTGGCCCTGAAGGAGCCCTGCCCATCACTTCACCATTCTCTGTCTGCCCAGGCCCTGCCCTCTGCCTGCACCCACACTCTGGCCAAAAATGCTCTGCTTACACCCTGGTGCTGGCAGGAAGCCAGTCAGACCATCCCTTTTGGTGGCAGCTCGGGTTTGGATTAAAAGAGCTCGTTTTTCTAGAGAGCTCCTATCTCCTTCTCTGCCTTAGCAAACTCAACCAGCACCGGAACTGGCCAGGAAAGTGTCACAGACACCTGAAAAAACTCCAGTAGAGTCCAAATCAAACCAGTACCCACTCCTCACTCAGATGCACTATGAGGCGGGTCCCCACACTGCAGGTCCTGGGTCAGGGGCCATACTCCCAGTCTGCCTAAGGGTGAAAAGGCTGAGAGCAGCCCGGGCACTGCCACCCACCCAGGCAACCCAGGTCCTGCACACCTGCTGCCCTCCTTGCCAGCGCACAGGGAAAGCAAAGCCATCCCCGATAGTGTGGGTGAATGAAAATAAGCCAGATCTCAAAGGAGGCAATGGTTAAAACGTCTTTTTTAAAGAAGGGGGGGGGAAGATTGCAAGAGAAAATAATCTTTATCTGTCAGGAAATACAAGTGCTGTCTTTAGAAAAGTAAAATCATTATTGCAAGCAAACAGATTCATTAAATAACATGCAGAGGAGGATTACAATGCCTTCCTTGTCATTAAAATGCTTTGAAACTCTACTTCTGTAAGATATGCTAATGATATTCAGCTTTTGTATTACACAGCAGAAGCTATTCTCTGGGTAGAATTTGGTGCACTGTGTTACACAGGAGTTCAGGTTACAAAAGCAGTTATTAGTTCACATTGACTATAAACATGTTTAAAATGCACACAAAACTGGTCATACCATACAGAAACCAGATGTTAGGGTGAACTGGTCCACATCAAGCAATACATTCCCTTTGCACCCAAGGACCCACTTTAATGAGTGAGAATCCTATCTTTTGCATACTTTTCTTCAAAATAAAAAATCTGTTTGAATACTGAAAGTCTAATCAATTTTTTTCCTTATCTCCTCATCTGAATACGAAAGAACAGCAGTATTAGAAATAAACTATCAGTTTATATTTACCTTTTTACCAAGTAGTTTAAGGAGTTTTATTTCAGTGAAATTAAGTTCTGGCACATTTTGATCAATTTACCCAAGTCCTTATTAAAAATAGCAAAATTCAGGCTACAAAACCCACTGGAATTGGTACAATCAAATCTCTAAGTTATTTATCAGCTACACTGTCTCAGTTACTAACTCACTGCATTTCTCTGCTTGGTTCTCCCTGTAAGCTGACAGAAGAAGTCACTCTATCAAACAGAAATGTAACTCTATTTTTATTGCTTATCTCTTTTGCCTTGGGTTACATCAGTAAGTCATATTCCTCTGTCAACTTGACAAGTCTTTTTGGTGTTGACCTTAAAAGGACACAGCCGTGACAACTTTGGGGTTTTTTTTTCTGTTAATAGTTCTCAGCTGAATACTTGTTCTTGGTAGTCCAGGTCTGGCACTGTGTTACCCTGTGAGTAGCCTGTGCACAAAGCTTTGGACATTCAGTCCAGTAGTATCTTCCAGACGTTATTGCAAGAGGCACTGGAGAAGGCAGAAGTAGACATTAATCTGGCAAAGCCATGATTAATTATAAGAGGTCTTCTAGATTTGGTCTTATTTTCTTAATGGTCTGTAATTAATTAATATAAATATACATCCTTACTTCCACAGCCTTTGCTCAGGATATTAACTCCAATCCCTGAACTCAATCCCCCTTGGCATTTTCTCTTGTGTTACATAAATTACTGTGGCTGACTCTCCCAGTCCCAGAGTCTGAAGATCAGGATCAAAAACCTGCTCAGGTTTTTAGACTAAGGAAGGAAGAATATACTACGAACTACATACTATCAACTTGCATTAATACAATACCCCAGCTAGGGCATATTTGAAAAATACAACAAAATATTTAGGTAATCTGAAAACAGCACTTAGTATTTCTGCCATGCACCACCTAATAAATGTAACACATTACTGATTTAACAAAATAATATGATTTTGTGCAAAATACCTCAAAATGTAAAGACAAACAACTACATGGTATATTTCAAATTCATTGCACTATTGGCACTGGTGGTCACTTACATGAATATAGACTTTAATCACAGTAATTTATCCATTACTAGTTTTAATTGTGATTTAAACTGACAGACCAAAAACATCAACATACACACACAATGAGGTTAAAAGAAATTATTTATGTTTTCACTGTTTTTCTGAAAAGTGAAAACTCAGGAAATATTTATTAAAATATGTCAGCTGTCACTATATGTAGTTGTTTTATCAAAGGAAGGAGTCTTCCTTTGGATAATGACTTGTATATGTCGTATCTATATGCACTTAATTAAGCAGTTACAGGGCTCAACATCATCTTTTGTGTTTACATGTGGTTTTACGTTGATATATATTACAGATTTCATTCCATGTGTTCTATTTACCAGATAAGAAAGCTTTTTTATGGTTTATGAAAGCTGGAATTATATTAAGAATCATTAAAAATCTCTTTAAAGTATTGCTCATCAATTCAATGATGCCCAAGGTATGCAGGAAAGAAAAAAAGAAGAGGTTTACCAATCTGTTTTGTATTTAAAACTAATTTAAACAAAGAATTACATGTGAGTTGTTCACTGTACAGATGTTCATACAATTGTTCTGGTTTATCACGTTGTAGAGGTAAAAATTTCATCATCTCACCCTCTGTTTTCATACATGGAATGGAAAAGTAAAGTAAATTTTCTTTTGCCTTTTTTTTCTTTTTTCCATTTCTGGTAATTTTAGCTTTGAAAATAAGAGTCGCTAAGCAGAATGTAAAATGGAGAAAATAGTGTCACTGCACCAGCATAGGAAGTCTCTGGCAAAAGTCGATTTAATCACTTCCACAAACTGGTTCCAGGTGTTTAGCTAGCCATTTCCACCAGGATTGTTGTGTGACACTACTTAAAACTTTGGCAGCAAATATAAGTAAATATAGGTAAATATACACAAACAAACAGTACATAAAGCTGTGTAGACTTAGACCTTAACACACATCAAAATCTGAAATCCCTATTTTTTAAAGGTAAATATCTAAGTATTTTTTTTAAATATAGGTTTCTCTATTTTAAAGAAAAACTTTTTTTTCTTAAGCATTAATTATTGTGTACCTTTGTTATTCATATTAGATTAGTTAGGAGTCCAGCAACTGTTTAATATATGCTGCAGTAGTTTCATAGGGTAGAAATATGCCTTAATATGCTATACATTAAAAATAAAACCACATACATGATGCTACCGGTTTTGCTATGCTCCTGCAAGTATCTGCAACATCAGACTATTATCCATGAGATGATCACAGAAGAGAAAAACCTAACTGGCAGAGGTCTCAATGGGCTTAAACCAGAACAAAAAAAAAAGTGTACTTAATTTGGAAGCTGAAAGTCTGTCTGCAGTTTGGCACATACAGCACATCACACCATGTAATTTTATAGAAATCAAATAACTCTGCAAATCACTTCAAATGTTTCCTTTCCCATTGGTGTTAATCATGTTTGAAAGGAGAGAAAAAAATTACAGGATGAAATGAAAGCAAAATGTAATGATCTAGGACCGTAATTCTCCTGAATGGACATTCCTAAATTTTTGGATCATGGACCACTGTCAAACTTCAAACATAACAGGGAACTACTATGCAGCCTTCACATCAAACTTTTAATTAAAATTTCTAAATGGATGATATGATACTGCAGATCAGTATCATACCATGATTATATGCATCTGCAGACCACAATCTGGAAACAAATATATTAAAGGATTAATTTTCCAAAAGGGAATGCTACTCTCTGGGCTTCCTGGAATACTCATTTTATACGTTGAGATACTACACAGCATCTTAGCGTGCAAATATCTGAAGACCTCCATTTCATGTGTTTTTATTAGTACAAGTGAAAAATACCAGTTTAAGACAGGATTTTTAATGAACCATCCTAGTATCTACTTCTCAATCTAGAATGTTGGGGTTTGGGGTTCTTTCCATGCAAACTGACCAGGCTCACATCCTCCTTATAATAAAGTACCCAGTAGGTATGGACAACAAAGTGATTTCCAAAGACGTCCCAGAAAGGGCTAGCCTATGAACGACAAAAGCTGTACTTGCTTTAGGTCAGGCTTACCACTACAGAATGTGGAATAGAATTTTGGAGTTTATGTACATACACCTATTATTTGTAATATAGAGAGTATTAAAAAAAAAAAGTTTCATGTATATGTGCATATATGTACATATAAAGGTGTTCAGAAGGAAAGGCAAAGGAAAAAAAAGGACTATATCCATTCTAATGGTTTTATCTAAGTTTATTTAAGGAGGAAAAAAAGAAAAAGAGAGGGAGAGGGGAAAGAGAAGAGAGAGAGAGTATTATCCTGAAGCTGGAGTGGGACAGCCGTGACTGCTGTTTTCTGCCCAGCACTTGAGTGACAGCACGGGGGGGAAGAGTGGTTAATCACCGCGTTCTGGGAACCGGGCAGGGAGAGAGGGAGCAACTGCTTTCCGCAACACTTCCTGCGATAAGGCAGCCAGCGCTTGGCACACGGACGCACACACGCGAGAGGCGGCTGCGCGGCGCTTCATGCGACTGCAAACGTGACCTGCAGCCCTGCACCCCCGACACACTCACACAGGCTCTCTCGGAACTTTCAACTCTCGCCGAACGCGCTGTTGGGGGTGCCGGGAGCCAGGCGGGAAGGAGAAGCCCCAGTCCCTTCCCTCCCCGCGCAGCCCGGCGGCGGCAGAGCCGCGGGAGCCCGCCCCGCGCCCGCCGGCGCTCGTCGGTGATGCTCATTCACGACACGGCCCCAGAACTTCAGCGCTGAACAAAAAGCTGCCGGACTGACATCGCAGCACAACCGAGATTCTATTTCTTTTCTTTTCTTTTTTTTTTTAAGTGCGATCTCAGCAAAACTTTCGTCGCTCAAAGTCAGCGCGGTACCCACCCCCCGCCCCCTCCTCACAAGGCACTAAGTCTTTAAAGACTTCCAGAGAAAGTAAAAGAGGCAAGGGAGGCAGGACAGGCATTAAGGCCAACACGTCCCATATCATCCGATAGCTTCCCCTTACATGCCCAGTACAATGCGGGTTTGCTGATCACAGCTTTTCCACTGTACCAGAGCCAAGTGCAGGCAATTACTTACACTTACGTAGACTTTAATAAGAGATAACAGTTATCTCTATTGAAAAAGCACAAGCTGGATTTTTTTTCCTTTTTTTTTTTTTTTTTTTTTTAATTTGTCTTTCATTAATAAACTAGTTAAAAACACACACAAAAGGGTTTCTGTGTGAGGCACTGGCTCCCCCGGCCCTCCGTAGAGCTTCACACCGAACAGAGCAGCAGGCCTGGATGGAAAAGCACCGGCGGAGATCAGCCGGGTCCCGTAACCCCCCGACACCGACAGGTCGAGGGTGCCACCGCGGGGCTGGGTAGGACGGGGCAGGGGGCGGCTGCCCCTAGAGCAGCGGCATGTCAAGTTCCGCGGCGCTCCCGCCGGACCCAAAACACTGGGACCCAGCTAAAAACAAGCCGTATTGAGCCCTATCGCCCCCGCCAGCCAGGTCCCCCGGCCAAGATAAAGGCAGGAGCAATCTCCGTATTTTCAATGCAAATGAGATGCAGCCCGCAGGCGCTCAGCAAATTGCCAATGCATTGGGGATGCCCCCGCTCTTTAGTTTTGTTTCCACATGTGCTGAAAGTTGATGAGTGCTGGTCGTGTTTTTCTTCCCATCACCAAAGGACACAGCACAGATATAAAAAGTATGAAAACTGATGTTCCAGTAGTGCTTATAGACCAGATGGCTACTGCCAGCATCTTGCCAGTTGTATCAGTACCTCTACCAGTGCCGTTTCACTGGTATTTATTCTAAAATTCATGTTGGATAATTGTAACTCAGAGCCAGACTATCTCTGAGCAAAAGGAGAGTATACTGCATTTATGGAGTCACCATCTCTGCATTCACATTTTAAGCAAAACTATCTGACTATCATTTGAGGGTAAGGACTTCTGCATAGACAGTCTACCTGTGTTTATAAACCAGGGGCGTTTTATATGCCGAAGAATCATTACATGTTAGCAAATGAAAGAAGGTTCCATCGCCTTAGTATGAACTCACCACACACATTTAAAACAGATATTAAAAACATGATTCACTGTAATAAAGACATCCCAAACAACTATTTAAAGTGATTCAAAATACAAAATTTGGGGTTGGGGAGGTGATGATACAGTGTACTTACCTCTCCCCACTCTCCCCCCCAAAGAAAATACACAGTCCAATATAATAATAAATAATAATGATAATGGCACATATTTATACTTATTTATACTTTATGCAGAAGTACAGCAGGGTTCTTAAGATTAGGTCTTGCTTTCAGTTTCACTCACCACTGAACTAGTCAGCTTTGCTTTAAAGAGCTGTGGAGTGTTACTTAGGAGTTACAGAAAGTATATCGGCATGTTAAAGAAAGACAGAAAAAAACCCAGTATCGTAACCTATGCAGGGAAATGATGGATAAAACAGAAGTTACGAGCCTAACATACTGCTCAACAAATCTTTTCCTCCCAAATGCATGACAGACATAGGAACAGGAGCTCCAAATACTTACTGAACTTACACAGAGAAATAAATGGTTATCTGTTGTGTGACTTACAAAGCCAGAGGAAAAGGAAAGAGCAAATTTTTCATGGAAGCCCTGGATCTATAGACTGCACATTTACCTCATTCACATCCTCCTCCTTTCACTACACTTCAATGTGAAGATGGCAGCCTTAGCAATATTCATCTTATAAATCCAAAACATTGCAGAGACCACACTGTAGCAACAAATCTGCTTCACATGCATTGACATACCTCCTCAACATCTGAAAGAAATTCCAGCTCCAGTCAACCCATAAGAGACATGTTGCCTGACTGTACCTTGATGGTATTGTTTATGAAGAAGATGATTTACACACTTGTAATGATTTAAGCAGCTACTTTGCATACATTAAAGAGAGAACCTGAAACATGTGACCTGCTTCACAGGGCAGGATTATACGTCTGTTCTTGTTGTGTCATGTGCAACCACATTATTTAGTAGTTAAAGGCAAGTGAGCACTCAGGTATTCCATTGCCCTCGCCATGCATGCAGCGCGAGAGTTTCAGCATGCCTCTGAAACCAAAGGTTAGCCTCCCAACTTCTAAAGATAGACAGCTAAATAAATGATATAATTGTCAAAGGGACTCAGTCAAACCTACCACATGGCTCTGCCCACTCAGGATTATGACGTTTACTGGCAGACTTTTTAGGACAGGAAATCTCTCATGGTGTTAATAAATCTGTAACAATGATCATATTCTTAGGGACCACTCCAATACAAACTTTCATTAGCACTCACACTGTCTCTTGCAAAGCACTGAGAATCTAAGTGTGATCATCATCAGCTTGGAATAAACAATAAGAACTTTAAATCCTTTTTTTTGGTGTTGTTTAAAAAAGTAAGACAAAAGCTTTTCATAAAAATGGAAACTAATATCCAAAGAACATCTGGGCTCAGCCTGTCAGCTCCTTCATAATTTTGAGTTGTTTTTATTGATCCATACACTTCTCATGCACAACTTCATTACTGCTTTGATAATTACAAGATAATTAAATACAAGACAGAGCAAGTATCATGCTGGGGAATCATTTAGTGAGTGAACTGTTGTGCTGAAAAGTGGAATTCTTTATGTCACTCACAGCACAGTGATACATCAGTAATAGACGCCACAGGAGCTATTTTGGGGATGATCCAGTGGCTTACTGGAGCCACAGAGGGCAACAGCAAAGAATAAGGTTCAGAATTCAAGGGAAGTCCCACCACACAGGCCTTCATGCTTTGCAAACATGTAAAACAAAAGCACGTTCACACTCAGGTTTACATGAACTTTAGAGTAAGTAGAGCATTTGCAATATACAATGTATCAAAAAAAGTCAAAGTCTGAAATTTTTGATTTAAAAAAAGAGAGGAAAACTGGTGGGTTGAGGGGGAGGTAGCAGCACCAGGAGTGAAGGCACCAAAGCTCAGGTCACACATTTGCCACTGGCTCACTAACACTGCAGTTATTTAGATTCCCTGTGCCCTGGCTCACCCATCAGTACAATGGGTATAATACTTCATCCTGTCCTTAAGAGGCAATTACTGCTTGTAAAATACTCTGGGAACCTTGATTAAAATGCACAGCAGCTTTGAGATAAGTATTCCCTCTGAAAGAGCAAGCAAGCTGGGTTTTGACGGTGGGAAGTACTACCTGATGGTCGCAAAAGAAAAATAATCATTTTGAATAAGAAGTATGTGCCTGATCTATGCACATCTGTAGGTGGACCCCTCCTGGATTATATTTTTTTTCTTTTTTCAGTTACTATGTGTATATATTGCAGAGAGGAGCAGTGAGAACAGATAATTATAAAGCTTTTGAAAAGCCCTGGTATTTTCACCAGAGGATCACAGTGGGCCGTCTTCAAGAACTCTGATGCAGAACTATATGTAATTAAAAAATGTAATTATTTGTAATACTCCTCAAACCCTGTTTTCATTAAGGAGGGGAGGGGAAAAGAAAAAAAGACAGATCACTTTAAATATGAATGCTTTATGAATAAAGAAAATTTTCTTAAAATTGATGAGCATTCATTTTCCCATACAGTCACATAAAATAGTTCATGTAAAACATAATTATCAACATTTAAAACCACATTTTCCCCTTGAAAATAAATAAATAAGCACGCCAAAATATTTTTTGTTCATTAAGAGTCAGATCCAGCAGAAAACATCTGCAGACTTCTAGACCAAGCAAGCCCTGGAAGGCCATGGGTACTGGCTGCACCTCGTGCCAACCTCAGAAATTTGGCTGGTTCAGAAAGATTTAAACAAAACAAAAAAAGCCCTGCAGCTTTACATGTCTGGGAATTGTGGAACTGCATTAGGTTTATGAATAAAGAACAGGGGTGAGAAAAAAAAACAACTCTTTTTAAAAAGGAGATCCCTCTCTACCTCCTGTCCTCCACCATTCTGGGTGCTAGACAGGGGCTCCTCTTCCTCCCCAGGGACAGCAAGGACATCAGTGGCTGCAGCCCAAAACATGGAGTCCACCTGCATGCCCTGCTGCAGAGGGGGTGGGGGCCCCAAATCTGGCACTCACCCCTGTTTTGCACATCCAACAGGCACCCGAGCATCCAGCTCCCAGCCGTGCTCCCAGACGCGTGGTAGCTGCCACTGGCAAACCCAAAGGAGCATCCCTGGGATGGCAGCCAGCCTGAGTCATTCAAAGGGCACTGTAGGGCCACCACAGAGGGGCAGGTGCTGGTCAGGGTGAAGAGCCACCCCTGGAAAGGTGGCGAGGGGACACAGTGGTCTACCCTGAGCCAGCAGCCTCTCTACCCCCATGGAAGGATTGGGCCCTGTGAGCAGCCCAGGATTTCTACCATGGGCTTGAACAGCCTCCAAGGTGCAGTGGAGGGAAACAGCCTCAGCTACCGCAGGCACCCAGCAACACATATTTAGATTTTGGACTACCCTGAATATGTGTATGCAAACACCACAGGGGAACTGACGGCATTGGCGAGGCTGCTTGCTGAAATAAAGGAAAAGTTTAGGACGAGGGCCCTGCTGCTGCAGCGGATGACAACTAAAGAACCTGCTGCTAGTGTAGCTGACATATTTTTAGACTTTTGATAGAAATAATGGCTTTTTCTGACTAGCTCTTCACTACAACCCTCTTTGGGAAGCCAAACAACCTCCCACTCTTTGAAGTCACACCTTGTCTTCTGCCCCACTCAGAGGACCAGTCTACATTTCAGATCAACATCCAGCTCATCTTGTGCAGCTAGCCCTGTGCAGGGAAAAGGACTGGGCAGGTATGAAAAGACCAAGGAACAGTATGCCCATGTGTTCTGCTTAAAACCATCCCAAAATTTTGGTTTCACAGTGTTCATTTTATAGACACCTCCTTGAGAGGAACAGCAGATGCAGTATGCTGCCTTGGTTAGCAAGATGTGATACACACAGAGATACGTACTGGATATATATTAGGAGAGCACAGAGGGACTCTGTGTAATGACCATATAACTGCAGACACTCTGCAGGTGTGTATTTACAATACTATTTATATAGTGCTGAATGTGGACTACATTAATATACAGTGTGCATGATTCACTGTCATTAGTCCTGCCTTCAAATAATGTGGACCCTAAGATAAATAATATCGCTAGAGCCTCTCCCATACAATACACAGACTTGTTAGTTTAGTTATATATACAAAATTTCCAACTGCAATTAGAGGTTCTTTTTAAATTATAAAACATTCTTGAAGTGAAACCTTTGAGTTGAAATGAGCCAGCCGACATAAAAAAAGCAAACTGAGAAGCCAGAAGACTTGTATTTAAAATGCAAAATAAATTGGATATCTTAAATAAATAGCATTAATCTGAACATGCAGTAAAATAAACCATGTATTTTAACAACACTAGATACAAAAAATCATCATATTTATCATTACAGCTTTATATACCTGTTGGATTACTGCTTTCAAAGCCTTAAGAAATGTTCCAGTGTCTTTGAATTCAAATGCACTTTCTTTATGCTAAATCTGTTAAGGTGCTCTTGTGGGAAACACTAAATTTTACATTAATTTTTTTGTTAAAAAGAAAAAAGCTAAGACAGCCTCAGAAAAAAAAATCCCAACTTTGTCCATTCATCTTTTGATTCTGTCTTTCCCTTAGTAAAATTATTACCAGAAATTAAGCTAATCTTTGAAAAAACTTTTTTGTCTTTTGAAAAACCAAGGAGTTTAACTAGCCTGTAGTTCTATCAGCTCTGACGAACAGCTCACTATAAAGATGAGATTCTTTCATTTTTGTCCACATCTAACATTTAAGGAAGCAAAAAAATTAAAAGAAAAAAAAACCCACTGAAACTTTAAATTCTGGTTGTGAAGAATCTCAGTAAGACACCAAGATAATGTCTCACAAATCAAAACAGTAGCAGTAGTACCAGCTGTAAACTCAGAATTAAGGAGCCAATTTTCCATACAATTGTAAAAAGTGTTTTAAAAAACTTTTTTTAAAGTTTTAAAACTTTTTTAAAGGTTTTTTAAAACACTTTGCTCATTCTATAGCATGGGCACTGAAGGCTATAGATAAGTGGATCAGTAAGTAAATTCGCAATCTACTAGAAGAATGACTCCTGAGGTAACTCAAAAAAGTAAAAGCTGAAGAGTTTGCTGCTAATAGTTAATGGGATAGCCTGACTCCGAAGTCAGAAAGAGCAAAATATCTCCCTTTCATTAAAAGGGTAGGGAGAGAAGCTTTAAAAGGTACACAATTAGTTAGCTTTGCAGTGATTAATTCAACAACTGCAAAGCCAAAAACAACTTTAGGCACTTAACCATGAAACTGTCAGTTCTCTATGCTTGACGATAAAGCATCCAAAAAGTAAACATTACCTTCTGTGTTTTTTCTATGTGCGTATTCCATCATGAGAAGACAATAACCAAAAAATTACCAGGCAAGCTCAGCAGAGGCTTTTTATACCTTATTCTCCCTAACATAGAGGTAACACGTGCCCAGATTCCATTCCTTTTCCTTACTGCCAGCTCTAATAAGACGGTTCATACTGTTCTCTAAAACCTGATAGAAGGGATTGAAAATCAGACTGAAAATCTCATCCCCAAGGAAGCTACAAGTTCATGACAGTAAGGGAGCTTTAAGGATGAGGGAAACCCTGTACTAACCAAATCCTATCCTTATCAAGGCAAAAGCAGGCAGCAGCTTTTGCACAGACCAACTCTTCCAAGGAAGCAAATGGAAACTCTGCCCAAGTAAGGAATGCAAAAGTGTATACATTATTATCTCTTTTAAAGAAAGTCCAACATAGAATAACTATCGAACAAATTGAAAAAGGGCATGAAGCTGACGAGCAAATTAAAAGAAAAAATCAACATATTTCTCTGACCTGCAAACATTGAAGCACATTCTTCCAAACAAGATGCATATGAGTGTTTTGATGGCTGCTCATAATCAAATGTGTCACTCACAAAATTATAGCATTCAAGGAGGATACCGGGCAGCCGAAAATGGCTTTTGCTACGAGTATGTCACAAGCACATCTTTTAGTTACCTCAGAATTGCACACGACTTCGCTTCATTCCTTCGCACTGGCTGCGTGAGGGTTGCTTCACAGAAATATAACTGCAGTAATCTGCTTGACAGTAAACAGTAATCAGTAAACACTATTTACTGAGCAGATACGTGCCCCTGCTATGCACTCAGTTTACCTATACTCCGTCTCTTCCTTCCACTCTCAATCTCCTCGCTCTTGGAAATTTTAGAAGGGGGAATAAATAAATACAGGTAGTGAAACAGTGAAATCCCATAGCTGGCAAGGTTTTCCTCTCTGAATGGACATTTTCTTAACTCCACGTAGCTACAGACACTGAAGGATTAGATCCTAACCAGGGAAAACACAGGAAAATGGTAATAAATATCACATGGTAATCCACAGGAACTTTGGTCCCAATGTGATTTTTCTATAGTCCTACAAAAAAACGGCATTACAACATCCATAATCTCAGCTCATATATCAGAGCACTCTCTCCATTTTCCTTGCCCTTCCTTCTCTCCTGTGGTGCATTTTAAAGAAATGTTCAAGAAAATGTACTTTTTCTGCAAAAGTAAAGTCAATGCAGTCCCATTCCGGACTGAAAGAAGCACGGTAACCCAGTGAAAACTATCACGGACCATCGCACTGCACAGAGATACAGGTGAGGACTGCAGCGTTTATGGTAGCATTACTCTGGTAGGGTCACATCTGAAATTCCTTCTGACAAGACAGAGGAAGTCATAGTTTGCTGGAGAGAAAAAATAAATAAATGGTATTCATACGCAGTGAGAGAATTTAATGTCATAGCAGATTTTACAATATCCTAGTTCTCTTTTTATTCAGGTATGTGTCTTTTGGGCAATAAATTCTGAAGACCCAAGAAGGTAAAACTTGCTTAACCATGAGTCTCCTTTCACCCAATAAAATAAATTTCACAGTTGCTGCTTCTTTCTCCAGTGACTATTTTTTTAAGCTCCTTCCCATTATGACCAGCCACTGTCACACACCATGACTGATACAAAAATATTTTAAAATGCCAGCTTTTCAGATTCTTAATTTTGTCCTATTTAGATAAAATCTTTTGCTTTAGAAAGTTCAGCAGAGCTGCCAGGTCATCTTTGTTAGTAAAGATTTTCAAACGTACAAATAAAAATTGAGTAACGACTGAAGAAAAAAAACCTAGACAAACCCATTTTAAATGTTGCTTAGATAATGCAGTACCACAACAAATCTCCAAGGAAAGTTAAGCTGAGACTGCCATGAACACCAAATAAATTTGCACCACTGGGATATTTAAGGTCCAATAAATCTTACTTTCCAATGCTTTTAAAACACCAGAAAATAGTTTTGCAGATCTAGACTCTGTCTACAAGCTATCAACTCAGATCTGTCATTTGTGAGAAACATTTTCAGAATATACTCGTGTTTGTTGAACTACCAAATTATGAAAACCTTTATTAAAAAAAAAACCAAACCACAAACACACATATATACATACATAAAAAACCAATCAAACAAGTTACTTTCTTTTTCTCTTTGTATGAAAATGCTCAAGAAAGTTGGTCCAAAATGCCCATATTTTCAATACAAATTCTTATTAATTTTTTAACTATTTCATGTTGCAGTCAAAAAATATGAAGCCAACAACTAATTGTGAAAAATTAAAATGCAAAGCCAAAAAATTCATCACAAAAGACTCAAGGGTTAACATCAACCTAAGAAATCACACCACTGTGCAATTTATCTGATAATATTAAAAATATTAACAACCGCTGAAAAAAATCAGATGGTATAGAAAAACATTTTATTTACTATGCTGCAACTTTCTGCAGTTTGGTTATATCAAAAGCACATTCTGTAGATAATGAAAGTCACTGCTTCCCTTGGCCTGACAAAAATACCCTGATGCCCATGGCATGGCATGCAACTTGGTGAGGGCATTGGAGTCTGCTTCCATGGATATACCTGTGATACTGGGGCTTCAGTCACTCCACTGCTATTTACACAAGCCTTTCAGAGAGAAGTTGGTGAGGACAAGATGAAAGCATGGCCATGAAGCCAGTGAGTAGCAGCGGGGCTCAGAAGCAAGTGCACTTCCTAAACCTACTTTTTATTTTCATTCTGCTTTGGGAAATGAACTGTTTTCAAACCACAATAATCACTGTTAACGGTGACAACCCAAACTGAGGTCCAGTTGAAGGGCAGTTTCACGTAGTAAAATCCTCCTTGACCACCTTGAGTGGGGCAACAGAAGAGAAAGGTGGGTCCGTACAAAATGTTGTTACTGTGTCCTTTGTCCAGGGAAACTGATGCAAAGTACCAAACTGTAGTAAGTGTAACATTAAGCCCCAAAAGTTGCATTTCCGTCTCAGGAAGCTGAAACAGAATTGCGAAGTCTGCCAATGAGGATGGGATCTTACTCTAGATGAAGCTGGCAGAAGTTTTGTCCCTAGCAAACACAGGAGGAGATCAGGGCCATAATCAGAGGGGTTTAATCAATCCTCAGTCATATCTAAGTTTCTGCCAGGTTGACAGACAAAGGTTAGATTCGCTTTTCCAAAAAGCATTTGCCAAAAGATCAAACCATCCTAAACATTAAAAAAGAAAAAAAAAAAAATCAAGTTATGCTAAGTTTTGTTTTCCTGCTAACTTCATGTCACAAACAACTGAAAGGCAGTGATGCAAAATGCATTCTTGCCTAGATTTGTAAATTTTTCCAGGAATGGTAACATCCTGCATTTGATGACATCATGAAATAAGCAAGTAAAAGTTGGGTTTCAATTTGTTCTACTTTTCTCTCATTAGTGTCTGTGTCAGAAACAGAATAAGAACCCTCATTAAGTCACATTAAATTCTTTAAACTCATTAAGGGCTCAGAGAAAGAACAATACAAACACTGGTGTTTTTGTAAAAAAATTATGCAACACAGATGGACTTCCATTTCCATGTATTTTTAGAATGAATGTATGTGCGCGTAGCAGCCAAAGGGAGAGCGATATGCATGAGTGAGAAACGGACAGAGTAACAGAGACAAGACAGAGCATACTTTACATATGAGAGAACGATACCTAGATAAAAGTGGATTATGCAAGATCACTTCTGACCTGATATTGATGAAGCCCTTAATGCTTTGTATCCTGAATTGCAGCAGAGTTGGAGTCAGTGCCATACCCCACATTTCTTTTCAACTAATGATTCCTTGGGACTTTTTTTTTCAGGGAGAAGACAACCTTGAAGGCCACGGAGCCAGCTGCAATCAAGTGGCAATCAAACTTTTTGTCCATGGACTCCCCTGATTGTGGCTGCTGTAGCCTAGCATACTGTCTGGGTTTAGTTGAAGATACATCTACTAGTCATGCACATGAGATACAGGTGTGTGCAGAGTTTCAACAATCTTAGGAGAGTATCTCTGGGTGTGCAAAGGGTGGGTATTTGTTAGAAGATTTATTGTAGCTGAATGACTCAGAATATGTTGCTGATAACTTCTGATCTTACCCCCCATAAGATTGGAAACATGAACTCAACGCCACAAAATTATTTACATTCCTACAGTATGCTCAAACAACTATTACAGGATTAATTTAATCCATTACACTATTATTTTTTTCACAATAGACGCAACATGCAATCAGGAGTTCGGCTCTAAAGAAAACTCCAGAACTGAAGAACACAGAAGGAGACTAATTAGATGGCATAAATTTCAGATGTCTGTAGCAGGCCAAAGAAAGAAAACAGTATATACAGTAGATGGGAAAACTGAGTTACTGTTTTTCTTCCTTCCTACCATTGTCACAGCTAAAAAGAGAGGTGGGAATTTTACTGACAGCCCCCAGACCTGAGCATTTATAGCTGGGTGCCAGGGTAGCGCGGGCAGGCAGCCTCTGCTCAGGAGCTCCCCTTTTCCATTTCTCTAGCAGTGGAAGATACAGTTTACCTGCAAGGCACATGGTAAGGCTAATCTATTTTCACAAGCTTTTGCCTCAGGTGTTTGGGACAAGGTTTATTAGTTGTGTGTGTGCGTGTGTGTCCATATCTATTTGCGCAGGAGGAGAAGGCTCAGCAACAATCAACATGTATTGCATTTTTGGTTTTTACTCTGCAACTGCAGCTGGCCTACATCTGGTGAGTGTATTTGATATGCCTAACAATGAGAACACTAAACAGAAAAGCAAACTACATTCAGGTTAGGAAACTGAAATTGGAGTTATCTTTCTTTCATTAACTGAATTCATGAAGCAACATTTCATCTGCGTAGTAAGTTTTGGATGATGTTCCACATAACTCACAGCACTTGCCTGAAGAGTGGCATGTAAGAAAGTCAAAAAGACTTGTATGTTGGAAACACTGAAAACTTTCCACCTCCAAAGAAAATTGCTTTATCCTAACTCATTTAACTTCCATTTAACATCCAACCACATCTGAACATAGGTTTTTTAGGCGATACTTAACTTCAGTATCTACTTCAAACTTCTTTTAGATAAACTGAGATTTGGTTTTTAAAATAATCCCTGTAAAGTCACTGGATATCCAAAAGCAGTCTGCAAGGTATTTGGCTAGGCAGACTATACCTTTTTTTTTTTAATTAACTACTAGCAAAAATTCCCCTGGTTTGGGGTGTTTTTTTCCTTTTTTTTTTTTCCCCTTTTTTTTGTGAAACACCAAGCTGTATGTTTAATTTTTTAAGTTTCAGTATGTACTTTAGACTTGCAGACTTTGCAAAGTAGGTCAGGAATACCCAACGGATACACATTTGAAGGCTACAGATAGCAGAACACACCATTTACGGCTTTGTATATACACATACATACACATTCTATATAATATAGGTAGATAGATTCAATGATTTAAACACATTACATCTATACTGTGTGTTTCAAGAACATTCAGATATTTACACTGTTAGATCACCACTCATTTTAGACCTACACTAGTGCCAGCTGCCAAAAAAAGGTACACAAATCAAAATATGTTACCTTTGTTCAAACAATACTGCTGTTCATTATATAATAGAAACTGTCATGCTTAATCTTCCAGGAACCAAGAACTGGTACATTCTTGGATCAGAGGTGGCTTGAAATGGTTTGAGGCAAAACTGAAGAATACTGTTCATGTAAATCTTGCTGAGAAACATACGCGTATTGATGATTTTTAACATCATCTTTTACAGACTCTTTTTCACAGATATACTAGTAAACTATAAATGCTGGAATATTTTCAAAATACAGAGGTGAACACATCAGCAATTTTTCTGTAATGTTTTTGCAATATCAAATTATACATTCCCTCCTGCATTGTCAATCTTGCTAAATGTAGTGGGGGATCCAAAAAAGACACTTGAGAACAGACACCATAATGAAGTAAAATATACCTATAAAAATTACATGTTGACTTTGACAATACCCCAAAACCAATTTTTTCCTTGGGCGTTCTCAGTATTATCTAAGCACCCCAATGCTTACTGTGGGCACTAAGCTACAGGCTGAGATTTTCCATTACAGGTGAAAAAATTGCCAAAAGCAGCATTTAAAAATATGTCTTTAGCATTATATATAGAAATACAGGAAAAAAATGGCAGAAATAATTTATATTCTTGATAGTTGGACTTTTTTTAACTCATGTGTTAACCTGGGAAAATTTTAAATTAAAAATAAGTACACTTTACTTATTGAGGAAAATGCGTTTCACAGCATTACGACTCTGGGTCTTCTTTAGATTTTTAAGACTACAAAGGAAGTATTTTACAATTTCATATTTAACAACACAGATTATACAGTATTCATCAGGCAGACACAATCTTACAGACAGACAGACACAGACACACAAAACTCTGCAGAGGCCAATCCTGCAGCTTTTACTGAATCCAAAAGACCCCCTGACATCAGTGAACATTTTTGAAGAATGAGAATTGCAGGATCAGGCCCCAAAAGTGCTTATGAAGATGAGATGTTACTTCAACAGATTGAATGTTAGATTAAATATAAAGATTGAGGCAAGACAAGTCTGGGGTTTAAACCCTAGGGAGGATTGACATTTAAAGTGTTGCCACTGAATTATAGCTCTCCACATTGGGTGGGGTAACCTCCTACTGGGTGGAGTGTCTCCCCTAAAGGAAGGGAAAACTGGCACAAGCCAACTCAGTCTTTGAACAATTTCCCTACTTGCCAACTTATGAAGTCGTCCTGACGTCAACTTCGTCAAGAAAGTCTATTGCCCAACTCCGTCTTTTACGGTAGAAAGTTTGCTTGTGTTTAAAACCCCAGCAGACGTAGAAGAGAAATTAAGGAAATGATCCAGAAAACCCTAAACAAAATAAAGAAATCAAGAAAGAAAAGTGTGTAGACTGGATTTTCTTAAGTAAAGTTAATTTAAAAAAAAATCCTTTTGTTGGGTTTTCTTGTTTCTAATATCAACTTAATACAAATAGATATAGATCACTCGAAACTATTACTAAACATGTTTTAAAACCTGGTTTAGCTTTAAGACGTGGGGTGGAGACCACACAGAAAGTGGACACTCCAAAAGATACGATCTCTCATGTCTTCTCCAACGGGTAGTGAATATCTTCCCAATCAGCGTCACTAACAGGTGTAGAATACTCTCATACTACGAAAATAATATTCATACCACCAATGGTATGCTTAACATACTATTCCTCTCTGAATGAAAATAAATTGTTTCTCCAAAAACAGGAGTTGGGTGCTCGGTGACAGAAAAGAAATGCTGGGGGGAATCAAATAAAAACAAACAAATAAACAAAAAAAAAAAAAAAAAAAAAAAAGATAAAGCATCTCAAAATGCCCATAGGATTAAAAAAATAAAAATCAGAAAACAGTTTAAGTTACCGTAACCTGAAATGCACCAGCCATCACAAAGAGCAATTGGAGAAATCCAGCAGAGCTCAGCAGGAAAGATTTTTAATAACAGATTGAAAAACAAGAATAAAAATAACTGCATCAACAGGGCCTTTCTTCCTCAGGCCACAAGCCCGTTTTTACTTGAAATTTAAAAAAATTGCAGTTTGGCCACTAAAACCAATCCAGAACATTATTAAAAGTTAAAAGCTACCAATTACTTCTGTCTGTTCTTTTAAAGCAAAGTTTGGCATTACGTCAGTTGGTTTAAAGAAAACAAGAAAGAGAGAGAGAGAAAGAAGGAGAGAAAGTTTCCTGCTTGTATAAATTAAACCACCAGGGAAGGTGTCTAGCCACTTGTAAAGCATTTATTACAGGTTTTTAAAGGGGTAGTAACATTTTAAAAATTAAATATTTTAAAATAAATTTAAGGGAAAAAAGAAAAGAGGATCTGAGTCTGGAAGGAAAGCAGACTTATGAGAAATTAGACATGCGTCAACTGAAGTGAAGAAAGTAAAAATTACTATTAGGACTAAACTTTGCAATTCAAAATAACCCTATTTTCAAGGCAGAAATAATCTTATTGTAGCTGCTGTACTCACACATCCCCTACGATCATGCAAAAGTTCCACCGAACTTTACAGGATGGAACCAACTAGGTTCTGTAGAAACGTCTTACGGAAGCACCACTCATGGCAGCTATGCAATTTAATGGAGAATTTTCTCTCTATAGGTTTACTAAATCCATATACAGAGATCCACAGCAGGAGTAAGATTCCTTAGTTAAAATCATTGATAGAAGGATTAGCAAGTTCTACCAAATTTTAGATGTATTTTTTACCAGTGGTGTTATTATTAAATTTTAAAGATCCACTTTAAAGGTACTAGAAAACAAGAATCTGATAGTACAGAACATGAATAAAACATAATGGCTATTAAAAAAAGTTTCTTACACACAGCTGCGCCGGTTCACCTAAATCACAGTCTTCCAAACCCCGTGATGCCAAATCAGAGACTCCTCTGACTCCGGACAACACATCAAGTGGAGTGGCGTTCAGTTGTGCAACGTTTTTGGTGTGTGACAAAATGTCCACTGGGGACTTAAATCTAGACCAGGGTAGCTATCCTCCCATTGCTCTGTGTTTCGTTAGAGCCTTGGTCTGCATGACAAGAAGTCAGAATAATATGCCAGCGCTTCTTTCCCCTCCCCGTGCTCCTCTGCCCCAGCAGCGTTTCTTACGTTCTGGGCACATATACAACTGGCGAAGGAGCCACATTCTGGAAGGCCCTTTATTGATTAGGTGCAAAACAGCATCAAGAAGTGAATAATAAGCATAATCTGAAAAATGTACTTGCATGTCTTGCCCTTGTAAACATTTACTATTTAATGGTGTAATTGTACTTTAATCCTTCACATCATCTGATATAACTCATTGTGTTTTTCTTTTAATTAGCAAACACACAATCCAAAAAAAGCAAAGCCTAGAAAGTTTGTACATGCCATAAAAACTGAAGTGAAAACAGTTTTAAAATAATCAAATATTCTCTCTTTGGATGCAGGTTTATCTTTTTAAAGTCAAAAGAAAACTTCATTGGCACAGAGTAGGGAAAAGAACTCCATAATTCATGACAATACTAAAAAAAAAAAAAGTTTTTCTCCTTCTCCAGGAGGACTGGAAAGGGCACTTTTATTTATCTTCTGGACAGACAAAAATAATAGAACCTAGACCCGATATGCTGTAATTAATGTATCCAAAGGTCAACAGGCAATGGTATTTATACAATAGATGGGTGCAGACTACGCTGGTTATAGTATTAATCACGAGTATTTGAAAACAGCATTGTTTTCTTCCTAGGTAAGAACTTGAGAAAGTTTCAGAAACAGAAAATAAACTTTTTTCTCTCTTTCTCATACCTGCCTGATGTTATTTTTAACCAATTGTTCTTTAAGTCATGAGGTGTAATATTTGGGAGAAATATACCCGAGTTTACAGTCACCCAGGACTGCCAAAACCAGACCCAGACTACCTCACTAGTTCTGTTGAGGAAACTAAATTAAGCAAGGGCAAACACCAACTGGAAAGTTGTCAGTTTATTGAATGAATGGCTTCATTTTACACACTAGTTAGAATACCTTAATCAGAATATATTTCTGTTCAAGGCCAATACTTTTACTACCAGGTGGCAGTTTGTTTTAACTGAAACTGTATTAAATTTGTAATTTATTTCCACTTTACTTTCACCTAACAAAAAGGGCTGTCAGATTCCCAGCCTATCATGTTCAAAAATATTTAACCATAAGCTTTCTCACAATGTTACATTTGGTGTTACCCACAAACCTTTATTAAAACGATATTGCCAGTGTGGCTGCAGTTAAGATCTGAGAATGTTTCTATTAAGAGTATTACATTAAAATATTGTCAAGCGTTTGTAAGAGACATAAATATTCATACACATACGCCCCCCCCAATCTTAGAAGGAAAGTTCCACATAAAAAGAAAAATTTAAATACATACCAAAAGTTGCCTGTTTGTAATTACAATTTTGGGGTTTTCCTAAATGTCTTTGCTAATTTTTTAACTCTTTCACACTGTAATGTAAAATAGTTTTATTTCAAAGCAACTGTCTGATAAAGTGCTAAAAGAGGTAATTCACATGAACAGAAAGTAATTAGTCATTGTTTGCACAATACTTTGAAAATATAAACCCCGATGTTTCAACTAGCATTAAAATATAGTGATTGGAATACACAGATTTGACAAGCAACAATTCCATCTCACAGACACTCAAGCCCACACACAGGAATTAGTATTACACTGTTATTAATGCACTATCATGATATGTGAATAATAACCTTCTTTACATTCAGCCAGAGCACACATGATAATAATGTGCACTATGAAAGTTTACTACGAATGCTAGACAAGACATTATAGAAAATAATCCTGCTGGGGTTTCATCAAATATTACTGAATTTACCACTGATAAAAATGTAAGTCAAACCACAAAGCTACCATATAAATTATACTAAAACTGCTTTAAAAATATAAGAAGATAACCTGGCTGCATTGTGTTTGATGCCCAAAGAAGTCTCAGATCTCTAAAGTTGTCATTTACATTTTTTCCCTTTATTAACATTAGTATGAAATACAAGGAAAAAAAAAAAAAAGCCATACTCTCTCAGGCAAAGATTGCCCAGTGTTATTTAGAGTCTGTTTTAGAGAATCACAGGCAAAACATGTAAACTTAAAAGCTGATGCAACTTTGCCTTTTACTTACTTTGTTGTGACTATGTATATGCAAAGTTTCAAACAGATAAAGTTTCAAACCTGATAATCGGACAGAACAGGGAGGATTATGAACTGATTATTCTCATATCTAATCTCCCTTGATTTTAAAAAGGTGAAGTAGACTTCTGTTGTCACAGTCTGAGGATAAACTTGTTTATAGGCATTGATGCACTACTGAACTTCAGCATTACTGATTCTATGTGGCAAACCTCAGGTAGGTATACATTATTCAAGAGGAAAAAAGAAAAATACTTTTTTTTCCTCTCTACAGAGAAAGGTTCCACTTGTTTGGTCTGACCACGTTATTACCAAACTTTCATTCAGTGGTTAAAAAAGAAAAAAAAAAGTCTTTCAAAGTGTTGATATCATTTCCAGACAGTCTTGTCAGCATCACAACTTACAGGAAATAGTTGATGTTCTCAAACAAGCCCTGTATTTACTCATAGACTCAGAGTACTTAAAAAAAAAATCCTCACTCTTTGGGAGGGTTTTTTTTAAATGTCACTCTGGTGGAATATCTGAGAGAGCTGTCTAACCTAACACACAGATTGTGAACATGAGGCAAACACAGGCTTCAGTTCAGAAGACTACTGTAACTTTTATTCTCATTTTGTCCACGTCAGGAACTGGCTCTTACCACTACTTTCCTTTGCTGCCCCTTGCATTTTTAACTCTGGCAGTCTTCTCTAAATGTTCAACTTTTCCCAAAACTAACAGGAAAGTTAACATGATGCCACCAGCATCCGTAGGATTCAGCTGTGGAGTGGAAGATGACTGCTGGAATGGCAAAGAAGTTTGATGGTTCCTTGAGAGACTTTACGGAACTTGATTAAATAAAACCTGAAGCGTATTAAATTATTGTCTGTTTCCATCAACATTCAAAATGTGCTGCGTGCTGTAAAAGCAGTGAAGGCAGCATGCTCCGCAAAACAGCCTACACTCTTTCTAGTAGAGAATCTTTTCCCCTCAGAGGGGACTTGTCGCCTCGGTTCCCCAAGGGTGCTGGAGTGTCTCGGCTCCTGCTCTGCCAGGCAAGGTGCTCGTACTGGAGCAGGAGAAGTGATGGAAGGGAGACGTCTCTCCACTTTAGCTCATCACTTACCCCCACAGCTCAATCAGTGCACTGGAGAAGTTTGCCATTTACAGATAGAAAACACAACCGGTCGTGGAAAAAAAAGATAAAGGAGACTAGCGGGCCCCGCGAGAACCCGCGTAGGAGTGCCGGTGTCTGAGCGCCGTGATTTGCAGCAAGGGAGGCAGATAAACAAAGCCCCCGAAATGTCAAGCCTCCTTGGGGAGCTGCTCCCGTCCCAGGGCAGCGCGGCGGCGGCAGCACCCGGGCTCGACCCTGCGCGGCCCCGGCCCCGCGGCCGCCCACCCCGGGCCACCCTGGCTGCTCCGGCCGCGGAGCGCCCACCGCCGCGCTGCCCCTCCAGCCCCGGCCTCGCCTCCATTCATTCCTCCCTTCGCAAAGCCACACGCGGGTGAGTGCAGCGGGAGCAGCCCCCGCCGCAGCCCCCGGGTCGGGGGGGCAGGGGGGTGAGACGCTCCACGAAGTTGCGGCAGGCAGGGAGAGCCGGGCGCGGGGACGCAGCGCTGGGAGCGGGGCTTCGCCTTTAAGAGGGAAAAGTTTTACGTCTCTCTGAGCTCTGATTTCAAAAAAAAAAAAAAAAAAAAAAAACTAAACCAAAACAACGAAACAAAAAATCATCACCACCATGTCGCCTGTTCCACCGGTGTGACCGGGAGGGACCCCAAGCCCCCCTCCCGGTGCAGCACCGCTCCGCACCCGGCCTCTCCCCGTGTGTCCCCGGGCACGAAGATGGAAAAGGGGAAGGGGGGGAAGAGAAAAAAAAAAAAAAAAAGAAAAAAAGAAAAAAAGTTTTTCCCAAACTTACTACTCTTCATGATGGTGCCTCAGTGCCCCGCTTGTCATGATCCCCATTAAAACTTCCAGCAGCGGCAGGAGCGGTAGGACTGTGCGACTGCAGCCCATCGGATGCGAACCCTCTGTGCTCGTCTTCTACTTCCACCCCCCGCGTCTCCCTTCCCCTCCCCCCGAGCGCCCCGGTGCCGGGGAACAGGCGGCCGCGGAGATAAGGCGCGGAGCGGCGCGGAGGGGAGGGCAGAGCAGAGCCGCACCAGCCCCGCGGCCGCCGCCGCCGCTCCCCTCCCCGCCTCCGGGCCGGGGGGCTGCTCCCCCTGCCCGCCGCCGCTGCTGAACTTGACCCTCCCGACTCCAGCGGGGCTACCGCCGTTTTGAAGTCGCCAATTTCCAGCCATCACACATGGCTTTGACCCACCGGCGGGGGGAACGGGGGGCGCGGGGGGGGATGCACCGAGAGAAGCCTGTGAAATCCGAGCAACCCCCCGTTCCCTGGGATTATGCCCACCCACCCTCCGCTTTTGTTGTTGTTGTTATTTTTTTGGGGGGAGGGTATTTTCTGGGGAGGGGTGCACCCTCGCTGCCCCCGGCCCCCGGGCACACGCCGATCCCGCCGCGGGCGCCGCGCCCCGCCCCGCGCCCCCCAGCGCCCGCCGCCGCCGCGCCGCCCCCGCCCGGCCCGCGGCCGCGCGCTCTCCGCCGCCCCCGCCCGCGCCCCCGCGCTTACCTGTTGATTAACCGGCAGCAACAGCCCCGGCAGCCTGGAAGATGGTGGAGCCGCGGCGCGAGCCATGAACCGTCTCCTGCTGCCGGCGGAGTTGGACGCGGATTATGTGGCGGTGGCCGAGGAGTAGCGGGGGGTGGGGAGCGAGGGCCGCGGCGCCGCTGCCTCCCTCGGCCCCGCTCGGTGGGGAGGGGGCGACGGGCCCGCCGGCGGGCGGTGCGGTGCGGCGCGGGGCGGGGGCGCGGCGGGCCGGGGAGCGCGGGCCGGGGCACGGCGCGGCGGCCCCGCCGGCGGCGAGGCGGCGGCCTGGGAGCGCGGGGCGGCCGGCGCGTTATCGGGACTGTTATCGCTTGTCAGGACCTCCGTCTCCCCGCATTACGTCAGTTTCAAGACACCAACACTATTAATATCAAAGGAGCCTTCGCGGAGGAAAGCGCCACCCCAGACGGAGCGCCCTTAAAGAGACAGTGCAGGCGGCCCCGCCGCGCGGCCCGCGCCGCCCCCCGCCGCCGCCTCCGCCCGCCGCCGCCGCCGGGCCACGGCCACGGGCAGCGCGGGCCGGGCCCGCCGGGCCGGGCCGGAGGGCGGAGGGGCCGCGGGGACCTGCGCGGGGCTGCAGCGGGGATGGCCGCAGGCCACAGGCGCGCCCCCGGCTCTGCCCGCGGCTGTCACCGGCACCCGCGCCTGTCCTGCGGGATCGGAAGAGGGGCGGATGGGGAGAAAAGGCGCGACCCGACAGCTGCCACCCTCGAGAGACCCCAGCTCTGCGCCGGGTCTCACGTAGGTTTAATGTCACCTCCCTGCCCTGTCCCCCTCCGTGTGTGTGCGGGTGCTGGGGCGGGTGGGCAGACGGTTCCCAGGTTGTGGGATGAGCAGTCCCGTTACCGCCCGCTCTTTGATACGGGTCGCAGGTCAGTTCCCGAAATTGCTCCGAGAAAACCCTCACAACTTTTCCTCGTCGTGCGGAACTTTTTCAATTCGAAATACTCCGGTTTCCCCTACACTACGAACTGCTAGAATTCTGCATGTTAATGTAAAAACTCTCTCCAAGGAGCAGTAGTACATAAAAGGTTCCTGTGAAAGGGTTTTAATATCCCAAATATAGTAGGCGTTAAAAACTATGTAAACGTTTGTTGGGTATTTGGACACAACTTTTCTGCAGTTAGGTGACTTTATATTGTGTGCTTTTCCTCCCATGCAAGTCATTTTAAGCTGATTTCACATTAAAATGAGTTCTGCTTGCTTGCAACTACTAGCATTATTCAAGGAAGAAGCCGGAAAAAAAGTTAAATCATTGCAGTTCAAGAGATGAAGCTGCTTTCCCCCTAATGTTTGAAATGACATAACTTTTTCCTTACCGTTTTACTCTCAAATACATGGTGAAATGTAAAGCATAAAATCTTCAGAGATACATGCTGACGCAAATGAAACCCTTCTGTAAAATGTATGGCATTTGCAGCCCTCGCTCCAAACTTAAACATTCTTCATACATGTTTAGTATAATCCACTGGCAGATTTGTAAAGTAATTGCTCATGTAAATCACCCAGTAACACGTTTCCCCCTTAAGTTCTTTTGTAGGATTGTCTGATAAAGCCCTTTATGAATAGAAAAGCAATAATTCACATATGAGAGGTGAACTTGTTATGTTGAAAATGGAAGGTAAAATATAGTTGCACGACGAGGCACATGCAGTAGGATCCCTGACACAGGGAAAGGAGAACAAACTGATTATGTGTGGGATTCCCCCTATACCCTCTCGCAGAAAATGAGTTTGGAGCAGCAGAGATGTTTATATATGGAATGCGACGGAAAGTAATATCAGAATTTAAATTTTGTTACAAAGTCTACCTCCATACTTTAGTACCAGGGCCATGCTCAGTAGCACCTCACTCATATACGCACAGAGAACCTTTCCTGACTTCATAGATTTACTTTTTCTGAAGCTGCAAATGCCATGGCTGAATCGCAGTCGAAGAGACAAATCACTTGCACAACTTTTAGTGAATGTAGAATTCTGAAAAGCAAGTGGTTTTGCCCCATTCACATCAGTTCAAATGTGTTCTTCTCAGCAATTTTGATTTTTTATTATTTTTACTGAGTATGTCAGTCCCGAGTGACTGATCACTTGGCATACATCTTGCATAGGAAGGGTTAGAATCAGCAGGTATTTTGTCTGATGACTTGGCTAAGCATCTTACAAGCAGGGCTTGAGTGGAAAATATTTAAACAAGGATAATTTCCCTTTACTTTTCTGTTCTAGTGAGACTTATTAATGTCTTTTTATTTTAAGCCAGGAAATTATGCCCCCCACACCTTAAATCCCAGCCAGTTCTGATGTGTGGCTGCAGCTTTCCCAGATTTTATTCACATTATGACAGGCAATCTGTGAAGATCGATAACACTGAAAGCACAGGTTTCAACACGTGCAAACCTTGATAACAAACACACCTTTTTTCACCTGTAGAGCAGTATTATAGAGGTGTGTTTTTAAAAAACCTCTCTGTGCATGCACTTTTAAAAAGAAACCACAAAACCACTCATAAGTGAAGATGAGAAGGACGAAACATGTCTTCATAGTTTCAAGCAGACAACTCTAATGAAATACTCTATCTCTCAGAAAAAGTTTGTTACTGTATCTTTATTAAAAATGCTTTTGTGATGCATTCTGAATTTCAAGTTAAAGCAGATCAAGATGATGTCAGTATCAATCTGTTTATATTCACCACAAAGAACTGTAGAGAACCTAATAAAGGCAAAAATATTTTCATAAACTTTTTTCAGGCAAATTATTTATTTATGAAATAATTTACAAAGAAAATTTTTACCTCATGGCTTAGATACATTGCATATGCTTATGATTGACACAATATGTTCAGGCTCAAAGGCCCATATAGACTTATTTCTTCTTTTTTTTTTTTTTTTTTAATCCTAGTAGGAATATTTCAAAACAACCAACTAATTCATGAAGTCATACAGTAATTGTTTGACAGTTGTTTCCAATATAGGAAAATAAGTTATGTATATTGTTTTCAGTCAAATATTTGTTGATTTGTTGTTAGAATCCTTTGACACTGACATGCCACAAATTGCATTAGGAGAAATATTGGAGATTGATTTTCATTTAGTATCTTATGCTGTCAAACTTTTCCAAAACCCCTTTAAGAAAGTTTTATTTCACTTTATTCAGAACTCATAGTCCACATGGAAGTAAGCTGTTGTTGAATTAACAAATTCAGCTTTCTGTAATAGATAAGATAGATAGATAAGAGCTGAGGAAATGAAGGAAAAGCAACAAAGCAAGAAGATGCAGAGAAAGTGCTGCTTTCACTGAGAGGCATGAACAAAGTAACTTCTAAATAATCCTCCGTGTTTTTTTACACTCCGGCACATTCTCCATTGAGGGAGAATACAGAGGCCAGTCACAGTTGCTTCTTGAAGGAAAACAGTATAACAGTCATTGTTTATCAAGATGACATAACATGCCATTTTTGCCTTTATTGTTTAATGCAGTTTCTCTTGTAGTTTACTCAGCGTAGATACAAAGAGGGATTAACAGTTAAGCATAAGCATACTTGTTTTACAATTTCAGCCTTTTAGTGCATAACTTACTTACTTAAAGTACTAGAGCCTATAATCACAATGATTTTACCTGATGGAACATGCATTTCAGAAATATAATCCAACTGTTTACTCTAACACATCATAAATTGCAATTCTTTACAAAAACCTCAGAGATTGACATCCATTGCTCTTAAATGCCTGCTGCTTTAGCACACATCATCAAGAAAGTATTTCTGTATTATTCTCCCTCCAGTTGGTAGTATATCACATGAATTCTAAAGACCATTTTCTTATACTGTCTTCAATAATGAGCATTTTGAGAAGCATTTAGTTATGTGTCTGAGGCACTCCAGTGCAAGTTTCTTGGGATCATAAACACAGCAACTTGCAGGATTTCTGCAGACCCACTTCTTTTCTTTGGACAACTTTTGTCACTGAAATCATCGGATAACTTTTGTTCCCTGTCTTACACCCTGCAAAAAGTCAAGTTTCTAAATTTCAGGTTGTATGCCAAAGGCTAAAAACTACCGTTGATTATTGAAGAAACAGGACTGGGGACCCTAACGATGTGGTTGAAACTTCTCTGAAAGGAGATTATGCATTGTGATAGACAGGGCAGCGCTGAGAACAGCCAATGAAACAGCATGCAACAGAAGAGCTAATACCATGGCATCATCCCAGATTCAACAGATGTTTTCTAGAGGGATTGGATATCTGGTAATGGGAAATGGAACCTTTCTTTTCTATGTCACTGGTTTTAACACAGGCCAGTAGCGATGGAAAGTCAATAATATCCAATGCTTATTTGGTAGCTTTCCCCCGTGCGTGGTAGAAAAATGTCCTCCTGACTGTAGCACACCATGCTGGCCAGGACTTTCCAACACTCCAGTGGCACTGCTGGCAAAAGGGCCTTGCACAGAAATGCCCGGAAACCCTTTTCCCTGTGAGCAGTCTCCCAGGAAGGGATAAGGAACACCAACCAGGCATAGACTGCTCCTGCTAATGGTGTGTCTGCAGATAGTTAAATAACTCTGGCAGCCACAAAAGATAATTTATCACTTTACACTATCATAAAATCTACTAGAAAATTAAAAATGCTAAAACACCAGACTCCCTAAAATCATTTACATGCAGGAATCCACATAATTGTATAGATTTTGATCTTAAAAATGCTATGTAAAAGGCATTCATCCAAAGTCTGAAAAGTCTCACATGCACATACACATACATATGGAGTAATACATAATGAGTGTCTCCCAACAAATATCAATAGAAGAGGTGACGGCATTTCTTTCCACATTTCAACCGCAAGTTCAGCAAACCAAAACAACCTGAGCCCCCTGTCCTGTTATCACCCCCTGCCAGACAGAGCCTCTACTACCTTTCCCTGCCTCAGTTCCATATTCATCTTCCCTCCAGCATTTCCAGCATTTCTGTGAAGGTTAATCCAGATCAGTTCAAAGTGCACTGAAGTCAATGGGGAAAAAAAAAAGAAAAAGAAAAAAAAAAAAAAAAACACCCCACTATAAGTAAGTTGTTTTTACATTAGGTCCTATATGTAAGTATTTTTCAATCTTAACCCTAAGGTTCACTGCTATGAAATTACAGTATTCTGGACATAATAATGTTAAAACTCACTACAGTGTCTCCTAATATAAAGTAATGATTCTCTACAATTGAAGTCTTTGGCTCAAGAGGAGTTTTCTTTTATTTGATTTCTTGTAAATACTTTTTTTTCCATTTGTGACTTCTCTCTGTGTTCAAATCTTTATTTTTATGTGACAGACTACAAGCAACATCCTTTTATTTCAGAGAAGATTTATTCACAATAATACTGATACAAAGTCTTGGATTAAGTCTAGAGAAAGAAAATATCTTACAAATATATACATATCTGTACATATATGTATATATATGTATGTATGTATTTCACTTCACAAAAAAGTGCACTTTCCACTCCATTATGAACCTCAAATGCATAGCCACAATATATGGCCCAGTAGGTGCAGTCATAGCACTTAGGAATCTCAGACACACAGTGCATTGGTAAAATTACCAAGATGCTGTCCCTATTTCCAATTACAAATGGAGGGAAGGTCACACAAGGTAAACAAGGCAATGTAACACGTGGTCTTTAGCAGTCTCCCTCAGTCTCATACAAAGCTTTTAAGCACACACAAGGACACACAAATAACTACATTCAACCAGAGTAATGTATCTAACTTTCAGAGTGTTCAGTGTTTTGTGTGAGGAAGGGCTTGAACTTAATCTGGCCTTACTCCCTGTATCACGAGCCAGTCCATCTTGCAAAGGTGTGATGAAACACTGCATTCTGAGGGATTTTTGTGGCAAAAGGAAGAAAGATCAGCATGTTCACAAAATCACAGAATGTCTGAGGCTGGAAGAGACCTCTGGAGGATATCTAGTCGGATCCCCCTGATCCAGCAAGGCCACCTACAGCTAGTTGTCCAGGATCTAGTTCCTCCATCTGGAGACTTCGTGATTCTCCCATAGTCTACATGACTGCTATAACTTATTCCTGATGAGAGACAACTCAAAGGAGCTTTCTAACGAGTGAGAAGCGCACCCTGACCCACTTTCTGTCTGACCTCTGCATAAGAATTAATACACATCCACAACTCTTTAAATGGTTAGTCTTTGGAAACAGGTAACCTAACAAGAATGCCACCTTGATTAACACTAAGGCTTGTTGACACCAAAATTAATATATACCATGTCCTTTAGTTGTGAAATGGTAGTGCCAGTGTCTTTGTTGAAAAACATGAAACAACTGTAGGCATCCTTTACAATTATTCAGGAGTTTGTTTCATTTTCCTCCATGGTTATCAGTCTTGAAAGATGTTTTCTTTGGAAACAGTAATTCCTTTAGGGAAGAGCACATAAATCTACACAAGTAGCAGAAGCCTGAGTTCACTTGGTTTGGCTCTCTCACTTAGAAACCTCATTGCTGTTCATACCTCTCACTCTTTGGGAGCTGGATCACATGTCCATACACAAGGTTTAAGCACAGCGTGAATCAGGCAAAAGTAATGCTGATGGATCAGCATTGGTTTACACTTGGGATCTTGATGTAGTGAAGTGCAGATCGTGACCCAGAAAACATGTGTGTCCTTGTCTACTTCAATGCATGGACAAACTGATCCTGCAGAAGGCAAAAAAATAGTCTTTACAACTTCAGTTTTTTTCCTTCTTCCTGACTCCACTGCTTTTAGTTCCTTTCATTGCTCACGTAAAACAGACAGTTACCTTATGACATACTAAAATATTTATGTGTTAGACTTCTTATTTAACAAGGGCCAGAAATACCCTAAATTGGCTGGTGAAAAACCTGGATAGTTTGTGCAATATTCTTGTATATGTTTTTTCCACTCAGTGTATTCATCAATAGAACAAAAAAAGAAAAAAGGAAGACAAAACAAAAAACCAAACCAAAACAAACCAAAACAAAAAACAAACAAACAAACAAAACCCCAAACTCAAACCAAGTAACTCATCCCTGACCAATCCTTGCCTCTTGGTGCTTTAGCATTGCAAAATACGCTGATATTATTGACATTAACATATGCATTGAACTAAGGATCATTAGCTATTTTTAAATAAAGGAAATAAAGCTATGTAGTACATTATGACTAATATATGGACAAATCACCCATACAGTTACCTGTAAATATTTGTGATTAATAGCTCTATATTTATGGAAAGAGGCATCTCTTTGAAAGACTGCTGCGTAGGACATGGGCAGAAATTAATCTGGACTATGTAGGAATTAGAGTAGTTAAAAAAAAAACAACACAGAGAATTTAAAAGTTATATCTATAGAAGGGCTATGTGACTGTCATGAGCCCTTAGTCACAGAAGCCAGAACAGCATATAGGAAACATCCCTGGAGGTAATCATACTGGTGCCCTGTTTCTCCTTGTCAGGAGCTAGAGACAGCCCAACTAGCAATCCAGAGATGCAGCAAGGAACCTGCACACTGTGATGTAAATTCAGATGAGTAAATTCAGTGCACAAAAAAAAGAACTCCTGTTTTTTGATGAATACAGGTGATGTAACGCACAGAATTACTCCAGACCAGCAATGGATTGTGCATTCTCAAGAACAGGCACAAAGAAGAGAGGGTGACACTTTGTGAAGTATAGAAAAAAACAGTTTTTGGAATTTTGCACATCACTGTTTTATTTGACTTCAGCAGGCTTTGCTGAGAGTGTTAATCAAAAGGAGGGACTCAAGTATGAAAACAGAAGTGCCTCCTTGAAACAAGCTAGAAGTATAGCTTTTAGAGAGATGTGTGTACCTAGGCTTCTAATTATGGCAAGCAGCCCAATGAGGCTGTCAGGCAGAGAGAAGTAAACAAAAGGATGCATCAGACAATGTAGCACCTCTCCTATAGCAAACTTCGTGTATCATTGAGATCCTTTAAGAGATGCATTTTAACACAACCGGTATAAGGACAAAGTCCTTTTTTCCTTTCCCCATTAATGCCATTCTTGTAGATATGCAAGTGTTAGAAGAAAAAAAGGCTACTTGGGAAGGGCTCATGCATAGCAAATTTGTTTTCCCCCTTCCCCATCAACTGTAATTACAACCATTCAGACAAAGCTGGTTTTCCCAGTAGGACTGGCTGAAAACGCACTTCATTTACATGGCCTAATTGGGCTTTTTTGGCCAAGGTTGTTCTATACACTGACACTAGGACTAGGTACTTAACATTGAAAAGTTCATTATTGTGGTATTGAAGTTAAGGATTTCATTACTTTGAAGTTAGAAAATTCAGAAGGAAGGTGTTTCCTTTACCACTGGTGCTTCAGTAGTGTGTACATGCATAAGAATAATATTGGTAATTATATTGGCCCCAAACAGTAAAGAGTCTGCAAATTAAACAGACAGTAATTTTATCTTCTTCTTTCTCTATGAAAAAAAAAAATAATTGTGATGCATATGCTATTGCAAGAAATGTTGGCTATATAGTCCTGTGGCCTTTAGAAATCAGTGAGCAGATCAGCTGATTTGTGAAGATCTATTGCAGAAGCAGTTTAAGAAAAAATCATATTCTACATTCTGATGTTTGTATTATGCAAGACTTGGTTATTTTTATCTTTTATTATTTTGTTTGTATTTGTCTTGTCTCTCTCAGCAAGATACACAGTTCATGAATATGTATCTTATAACCTTTTCTAAGCCAAGTGCACTGGTTTAGTTTCAGGGCCTTCCATATCGTACATGTCCTCTACAATCAAGAAAGGTTTTGCACAGTCATCAGTGCAAACTCTAGCCATGTCTAGGAAGAAAATTTACATAAATATTTCACTAGACCTTAGTGTAGACAAGATTCCTGCAGCTGAACCTGTTTTTCTGCATATTTAATTGCCACAGTAATTAGAACATAAGGGCTCAAATCCACAAAGATATTTGGGTGCCTAATTCTCATTAATTTCAATTGAGAGGTGGCACTTATGTCTCTTTATGGACGTAGAAGACACAGAAACCTCAAGAATCTTATCTGTTCTAAAACTCCCAGAAAAATATTGCTATCAGCTTCCTCAGAGCAGCAGGAATTTTATTTTAATTCTTGATGAAGGTACATCTTAGGCACAGGAAATTAGATGATAACAATGGAGGCTGTATTTGTCGCTCATCTCCTTTCCACCCATCCAGCCATTTTGAATTGCAGAAAGTTCCCAGATCATGAGATGCTTTAGGAAACTCAAAAAAAAGCAAAATATTCTCTGGTGACTGCAGGAAAATGAAGCTGACAGTTTATGCTCTTTTATAGTCTGATAAAACCACGTAAAGCCAGTGGGATGAGCATGGCTCTATACCCGTACCTAATCCTTAGATGTAAAGAGAAACGGTGATCACACCTCCAGACATGAATCCCTAAGACTGAAGTTTCTGGACTTGCATGTGACTGTCCAAGTCTAGCCTGATGCCCAAAGGCTGGATCTGTTGTGCTGTCCTTCTCCCAAGTCACACATCCTTATCCCTTTGATTGTGCTGTGGCAAAATTCCTGCAACTGCACTGTAAGCCATAAAAGGGAACTGATCCAGCAGAAAGTTACCATTTTTCTCTCTTTTATTAATTGCCAGTTCAAAAATATAGTATCTGGGACAGGGGAAAGGGTGGGATTTCTTTTTTGGGGGGACTCTGTCGGGAAACAATAGCTAACCTTTGGAGGCATGTCTCCAGAGCCACTTCTGTGGGCAATAGACAGTGATAACTACCATCAGCTGCTCTTGAAGGAGTTTCTCTCTCTTCACCCCTAGTTACTACAGAAGCCCAGCCTCTTCAACTGGAATTGTTATTTGTGTAATATGAAAACATACTCAGAATTACATGATTAATCACAATCTCCCTACCTTTCTTCTTTAAACCTCAGTTTGAGCTTTTCTTTCATATCCTGTGCAACCATAATGATACTTGCTAAATAAATGTTAGAAATACAGAAAGTATATCTCCCAAAGACAGAGCTTAAAGCCAGAAGAAACCATTACAAGCTTTGTTTTGTCTTTCTGCATAATTCTGGCCACAGAATATTCAATATTGGCTGTGCCAGGCTGTAACTGCTATGTGAAGATAGTACATCTTTCTAAAGATGTCTGTCTTGATTTAAAGACTTCCACTGTGTAAGGATTCACAGCACTCCTAGGTAAGTTGTTCCAGTGTTTAACTACTATCACTCTTTAAAATGTCCCTGACCTGATTTAGAGTAACTTTTAACTTTCAGTTCTACTTTGTTTTATTTTATATTAGTTTTGTTTACTTTATTAATCTGTATTATCCAAATGAGATCCTCTCTTCCATGTATGGACTTACAGACCAAACCATAGTTTCATTGCCAATTACCCCTCTTTCCCATAAAGCAAGCAGATGAAGTTTCCTTCATGTCTTATCCTGGGTAATTTCAGTATCTTTTCTATGTCATTTATCATTCATTTAAATACTTTTTGAAGTACAGATATTACAACTGGCCAAAGGTTAGACTTATTCTGTTCACTTTGAAACTTTAGTGCTTTCCTTACTTCATTTGCTCTCTTAGTGCAAATACTTACTTCATAAGTATTTGAGATTCACATATAACTAATATGAACATAAAATATCTGTCCAAGCAAGAGCCCAGGGACTGACTTTTTTTAAAACTTAGACATATTTGCCGATACTCAAATAAAGTTTCAAAATCAATTCTCACTCTTTGTAGAAAACTGTTTTCTGCTCTGGGCTTGCCTTTTTTTTTCTTTTTTTTAAGTTAAAGCATTAAGCTTCTTGTGGTTTGTTTTCTTTGATTTATGTGTCGAAATCAGTACAAAATCTTTCAAGACTTTGAAAATTACTGAAATAAGCACAGCATACTTCATCCTCAGACTTCTCACAGCAAAAGTCACACTAGTATAATTTACTAGAGGTCCTAAAAATAAAGGATTTCCTTTTTAATGGAAAGAAACAATCAGTCATTACTTGTAGTTTCTGTCATAAGCCTGGGCAGCAATATGTCTAAATAGTAGTCACTTTTTTATACTGACTATTATTACTTGGACTTTAATGAAAAGATCTAGGAAGGATTCTGCCTGCTGAGACACCAAGTTATAGTCTTTCAAATGAAACCAAGCTAATAACTATTCCCAACGCAAGACGAATCTGCAGGCACTAACTAGGTTAGTGGCTATTACACTTCACACTTAATCTTGAATATGATAGATAGGGAGTGGAACAGAGGGGAATATTGAACAGTAGAAGAAACCATTCCTCTAAGATGAGAACAAACTTGTGACAGCACCTTGAACATCTTTCTTTACGTTCAAGCCAAACAACTTGAAGTAACTTACCCCTCTGAAGGAACCAAAGGTAAGGTTTGCACAGCTTTTCTCACCATGAGTGCTTTTAAGCCCAGACACCTGTGTCAGGCAGACTCACAATGGGAAATCCAAGTGAACAAGAAAGTCAACACATGCATCCATATGTTGCAGCCAAAGAGAGTCTGCAGGGCAGTGCCTGTTTGATGGAGACAGCATTTAACTCGTGTCACATGGGGATATGAGGTGCTTCAAAGACCAGGCACCCATTTGTGTACCAGTGTCAGCAGATTGCCACCTCATCTTGTGCTGGTGGTCAGTGTTTGTGGATCACCACTCTGCTGGAGGTCCAACACAGCTGCCCCAGGTGCCAGGAGGACAGCTTCCCAGCCATCCCCACTGCTTAGACCAGCTCCTTCAAACACCTGACTGCCAATGGAAATGTGCCACACCATGAAGCTTCAGCTGTGGGTGGCACAAAACCCACAAGCACATCTCTGTGCCACCAGGTTTCATGCCAAGCCTCTGCTAGCTGTTAGCCAGTCAGTCTCAGACCTATGCCCAACAACAGGGGCTTGGGTGGTTCTGACTGAATGCATGTTTCTAGTTCTTTGTCGTTTTCCAGAAAGTATAGAAGTTAGTTTTGCTCCAATTTGAAGGCAGTATGGATCAAAGGTTTTTGACACCTCGTTCTCTACTGAGAAAAGTGTTCCAGGAATGTCTGAGTATTCAGGAGCTGTGGGTGTCTGCTGTGGAGCACACCAGCCCAAAAGGTGTTTGTGTACACAGACACAATGGAGGGGAGATCACAAACACAAAGGACAAAATGGACAACACTTCCAGTGAGCAGATACAGACGTCTGGTCATTGAAGACCGTGACACGTTGGCACAGTGGCACCTTTGGTGACACATTTATTTCCATACTTTTTTGCTTTTATTTGTTTGTCTGGGCAAATATCTTAAGAAACTTTAAAAAAAAAAATTAATTGTTTAAATGTCAAATATAAATTGTGACTTATTTAAACAGCATGTGTGTTTCAACCAGCTCTTTGACATTAAAAGGCATATTTTGTCTCACAACCTGCTTAAAGCAAAACAAAAAGCTAAGCTACAGCTCCTCACAAACAATGAAGGCAATAAATACAGTAAATTACTGTTTTATGTGAGACAATATACTAATGTTAACTGAAGCAATGGAATTAGAAAGCAACCTCCCTCTGGGAACAATTCTCACACCCCTGTTTTGGAAGGAAGCAGAGTTTACTTGTAAATAATTTAATGCATTTACTCCTGCTAAACTGGACTGACAGGTCTTCTATACACTGAAGCTTTACTTCTCTGATAATTGCAAACTTTTTGAACTGAGAAAGCTGTCAATTGCAAAGGTCTGCACAATCACTGCAAGACTGTCTAGGAACATACAGATGTGCTATATAACACTAAATTTAGCTATGCCAATCACCATTTAATAATAATAATAATATTCCTTCAGACCTACTTCTGTTTATGAGCATGTAAATAATCTCTCGTGCAGTGCCACATAACAATCCCTTAGAAATTTTAACAGTTGCCTACATGGACGAGCAATAGAAAGGAAAAGACACCTTATTATCTGAGTTTATTTAATGCAGTTTAGCAACTAGAATAAAAAAGAAGACAAGGCAGCCGGCCTGTAAGCACCACATGATAACCTCTGCTATGCAACAATACAAAAGAACCATCACAGAAACAAGAACTGCATAAATTGTATTCCGTTACCTGCCTCAGAAAGTTGTCTTACAAAATACTGGATTTTGTTCTTGTATGTTAACACTTCCTCTTCATGTCTAATTTTCATGCCATTTTTTTACCTGCTTTATTCACAGTGTTGATACATCTTCTCTTAACTCACAGAAATATAGATAATAATAGATTAGATTCAGAGTTTGTCGAACCTTCTTTTTTCAGCACTGAGAGTACAGAGCTATTGTAAACAATAGCTTCTTCTAACTCCTTTCCTTTTGACTTAATCTTTCTCTATCAGCCACTCAAATGTATCTTCATATGCATCCTACGTACCATCTGTCCCTAACTTCAACCTTCATGAGGCCTTCCTTTTCACAGATGACTCTCAGGCACCAGGGCTACCCAGAGATTTCTTAAGACTTGAGTGGAAAAGAACTTGGAAACTGGTAGCTTGACTCTGAGATGAGCAGTAAGAATTTTGGCACTGATTTTTTCCCAGAGATTATTATTCACAGTTGCTTATTCTCTGAACGGTCAGGGCCAATCTTGGAGACCATAGGCACAAATATGTCAGCATTTCAGAGCCTGCTCTAATCTGATTTGTAGCTGTGCAAGACTGCTATTTAGGCTGGTCACTAAGTAGCTGCAAGCCTCGCTCCAGTCTCAGGAGATGAGACTATTCCAAACGTTGTGAAATCGCTGAGTAACCGTAGCATGAGGGGAGGTCACCATTCCCGACACAGCCCTAACACTTATCCTTCCTGTGGAGCTCCCCAAACCACTCCCACCAGTGCAGGAGTTACCACTCTTCCTTTGCTACTCAGTGCAACCCAGAGCTGGAGAAAGATCTGATGCTACTGCTCTTGCTGGTCTAACCCTCCCACAAATTCCAGCAGGGAAAGACAGTGAAAATTATCTGGGAATGAGCTGAATCAGCTTCTTTTGTGTTGGTGCCATGGCCGCACCCACTGTGTGGCCAGTTCCACCCAGCACTGATCAGCTTCTGAGTAGGATTTGGGGAAGGCTTGTGTGTTTGTGAACTTCTCCCTACGCTGGGAGGGCAATAACCCGAGCCTGGGAGCAAAAGGACTGAATTTAGGTCTCTGCCTTAGGTTTCTCATAGGCAAAAATTGGATCTTCATGGGATCCTGGAATGAGTTTGTAAAGGCCTTCACAAGTGATAGAGTTGTGATGTGCAGGTTCTACCCTGTTCAGGATTTACAGGAAACTGGCCAGTGCCTGTTGGTACAGGAGGGCCCGGACTTGCAAATTCCTTGGTCAGTAGTCATGGGCCACATTCTTCTGAAGACTGGGAGAAAAGCACAAACCTCAACACAGTCATTTTGGGATCTGCCTCTGCAAAGAAAAGCAGCAACCCAGCACCTGTTACATGTATAAATGAGAGGTGTTTGAATGTGCTCCTGAACCATGTTGCAACCATAACTGTCAAAGGTCTGGAGCACACACAATTGAGTACGATCACAGTGTCTTAGAACATTTTTAATTTTTAAGAGAAAAAGGGTGATAAATTGCTTCTGAACTCTCATCTCAAGTGTGTGATGCCAACTCAGCAGCTGTCACTGTCTTCAAGTTGTAGTATCTTCATCTCTGGTGCCCCACCCCAACAAGATTTGCACACAGCCTTTCAGAGGAGAGGAACAGATACCTGCATCAGGAGTACTCAGGGTAGAAAGGGCTATGTAGCACCCAGCATCAAAGAAAATAGCACCAGCATGTTGAATAACTGGTTTGATGTGTATGCTTCACATAGGTTAATTTGGGTGGATCATCACCCTCATATTGTACTCTTGTTTCCTAGAAATGCCCTGAAACAGGCACATTGATGGCATCCTACTGATATGAACATTTCTACATATATCAAATACATATCTCTGCTGCCACTACTGTTTTACCTTGTGTTTGATTTAACTGAACTTGAACTGGATAAAGAATTGGTTAGACTTACTCTAATTTTTGTTATTTTAATTTTTTAAATAGGATCTATAATATACAAGAACTTGATACAGAGACAAGAATGAGACACTGAGAGATTTTTCACCTCAAAAAAAAGAAACAGCTGATCAGGGTTTCACAGAGGGGCACTGTGATGTGCCTGTCTGATATACATGACCTTGTGTTAAAGAGGTTTTGAAAGTGTCCCTGCTGCTATTTGCTGGGTATCAAATTATGTATATGTGCTTATTAAGAGAATAACATGTGAGTTTGCCTATAATCATTGTAGCTAATATTCTTATACCTCGAAGAGTAAATGTAAACACTTCTCAATACATTTTCAGTGTTTACTTTGTTTATGTGAATGTACTTCCTGTATAATTATGGATGTTTTCATCCCAGGCATACATATGGGCCTAAATTGACAGATAAGCTTAGTCTCATCAGTTTTGTGAACTACTGGATGTTCGGCCAGTATATTTTTTCATATAGAGGAAAGAAAAACATTTTGAATGTGAAAAAGCAGTCATGCAACTACAAGAGGTAGCAATCAGGGCTTGAAACTCAGAAACTCTAGAGGCACAAATTCAAAATTAAATTACTTGAGTTGATTTCAAACTTTTAGCTCTACCCAGCCTCCTGAGGTCTGGAACAGTCCATCTGATATAAGCCCAAATCATACCTATATTACAGTGTTTTAATTATTACATCTCAGAGTTGTCACAATAATACAAATATTTTCTATTATCAGTTTTTGCAGTCAGAGACACAAAAGCAAAAATTACCCATAAATATTAAACCTGGATATATTCAGATTTGTACATCCAAGGTAAAATACTCCTGGAATTTAAGAACAGCATTAAATAGGCAATTATCTAATATACAATGGCAATAAGAGTTCAAGTATTTTTTCTGATTTAATTCTTGCTTCATCTCCAACAGCTGTGGTTTAGTAAGACGTCCAACCTCGATAAAAGTAATTCCTGTGATAGAAGCTATACCACAACACTTGGCACTTTGTTCTAATGTTAAAAACGTGTTCCATATTTCTCAAGGAATTTGTTTAGCTTCTCCTTCCAGCCATTAGATCGTGTTATGTCTGCTAGACTGAGAAACCCTTTATTATCAAATTTTGTTCTCATCTGTATATATATACATATATATATTTATATCAAATCAAATCCTTTATGTTCCCCCATATATCTTAATACTCTAGGAACATTTAGCTCTTCTTCTCTCCACTAAATCATGAGCAGCAGAACTGGGTACAGTAATTCCAGTGTAGTGGTAATTTAACCTTGGCAAACAAAGATTTCCAAAATGGCTTTTTGACTACAACATTGCTGTCACAACTCTTATTAGGCTGACTATCCAACTCAACCATCTAAGACTGTTTCAGACCATGACCTCAATTCTTTATGGATTATTTTCCTTGTTCTTGTGTTCACAACATTGCATTTTCCCATACCGAAACATTTTGGTTCACCACAACTAGCTTACTAGGTCATTCTGTACCAATGGCCTGTGTTCTGTGTTATTTATCTTTCTTTCAATCTTTGCACCATCTAAAATGTATAACTTTTATATCCTACCCAAAAAAATTGCTAAAAGCATTATAAGCAGTAGGCCAAGTTAACTGATGACTGCAAAGGCTCAGTAAAATCAGAAATGGCTGATTTGTTAGTACAGTATCAGCTCTACTTTTGTCTGCTGTTTTTTTCTTCCACTGTTTCCTAGCTAACTCTTTAAAAGTTATTATATACATGTTATTTGGACTTGTTGATTTTAAAATGCATAATTCTGGTAGCCCTGTTTATCATCACTCTTCCTCACTCTTAAAGTGGAAAGTTTCAATTAATATATAGCACTATCACATATTTTTCCTTCAAACATAAACCATACACACTTATTTAGCACTTTTACTATTTCTCCATTGGTCGAATTTTTTTAGTAATCTGTCAACACTGTCATTTTGATTCCATTTGCCCTCAATATTGCTAACACATTCTTTTTGTTACCTTTTAACTTCCCTGACTTGTTTTCTTCCTGACTTCTTTTGCTCTCCACCTCAAATTTTTGTACTTCTTAACTTACTTATTGTCACTGCCATCATCTTTCTATTTCTTTGTGTTCACAGATAGACAGCTTTAGATACATACATGCTGGGGGAAAAAAAAAAAGATTATTTTATATTATTATAATTTTTACAGAAGATTGAATTTTCCTTTAAGCCAAAGGTTTTTTTAATCCTCTAGACTTCCTTTTCTACTTGGACAGTGGTGGAACCACTTGTAGAGTCAACCAGTAGAACAGCTTCTGGAATCAACTTCTACTGCTTCTTCTGAGTTATTATTTTTGTTCTTCTGTTTACTTCTAGCTCCATCCCAACTTCACATGCAGAGATTGTTTTCCATGTAGAAACACACATGGCAGCAGGGAGAAACCAGCAGGGAAGCACTAATGAAACAGAACCATGGTGCAGAACATGTAATTAGATGTGAATTTGTAGTGTAGTATGGCAGTAAAAGAGCGTAACTGACGGAAGCATCAACTATGCAAGAAGACATGTAGTGTAACATTATTTCCCTATAGCTTTGCTCTGACCATGGACAAATCATCATATTCAGTCTTGGGCACCTCCTTAGTAATTTAGAAGGAATTCAAAGAAGAGTGACAAAATGATTACATACTGATCAAATAAGACTGAGGCTATGGACACGTGAAAAGAGCTCAAGGCTCGAGCCTGGAGCAAGTTGTACCATTGCATCTCCATACAAAGAAGCTAAGCATGATTATATGTACACAACACAATCTAAATACATAACTCTGGACTATATATCTACACAGAGTTACACTTAAAAATTTATATTAAAAGTATGTTCAGATTGCAAAATCAAACCTTCAAGTGGTAGGAAATGCCAGCACAATTTTACCTTTGTCCCTTTGTGAATATTCATGATGATACAGCCTGTAGCTGTATGATCCATCAACAATGTATTTTTCCATACTCACACCCTGGCTTATGTTTACCTCCACTTGTCTGATCCCTCCTTTGGTCTTCTGCTTGCCACAGCTTGTGCTTCTCCTATCTCTCATCCTCTCCCCCATCCACTGCATGACACTTCTGATTGTCCATAATCCTTGTTCTTTAAGCTTCTCTTTTGCATGTACCTCTTCCTTATTTCAGTCTTCTCTTAGCAGTTCCCACCTTCCTCATCTCTCCACATTAGTCAGGTCATTCTTCTTTGCCTCCTACAAACATTGTAGCAAAGGGAATGCTGACAACACACAAAAGCCCAATTTACTCTCATTCCTGATATTCAGGCCCACAGAGGCATGAACAGCTGGAAAAAAACATAAAGGCTTTTTCTACCTTTTCAACTGTCTTAGAGTAAGCTCAGGCACTAAAGGGGAGGCATAGTTGTGTCAGAGCTCTGTTGTGGTTGAGTTTGCTGAATTAAGGTAGAAATTTTGAAGAATTAAATCAGCATAGCAAGGGTCTGCTAAACCTGTGTAAATAGTGGAATTTTTTTCCCTTGGAATTGCACAGTTTGACAGGGATGTCAGGGGATGACAAAAAGCATAGGCCTAGTGCATCTTCCCCCGAAACTAAAAGTCAAGTGTGTGCTGCAAAACACGTCTATTACAGCTTCTCAAGAGAAAATAATCTAATTGTTTTTCTCTTGTGGTAGATTTTCTCCCCTTTTTCCCAGTCTTAGCAAAGGCTGACTTGTGCTCTTTTATGATCTCCAAAGAAATAAGTTCAAGACATTCATGTAGAGACTAAAAATTCTGTCCAAATGGTCAAAGGGTGATGTATCAGCATGGGGCAAGACTAACAAGAAGGAATGGAAGCCATAACTGTAGATGGGTCTAACAGCCCTACCCTATACCATAGAGAGAAAAACTGGCGACACAGTGGCTTAGGGGAAAACATAACACCCTACAAATATCTGGCAAATACAGTGGAAAGGATGGACAGAAATTATTTAGGATTCCCTGAGTGGAAATTAAAGCATGAAACAGTGGTATGAAATAAGCTCATATGGGAACTAATACAAACCCTTTAAATTTTTCTCTGAGCAAAAATATGAAGTGTAGCATGGGGAATATGAAGTGTAGCATGGAGGAGGAGTTGGGCTGGATGATTTAGTAGAACTTTTCCATCTCTTTTTTTTCTGTAACTAATGGTACAAGGTTTACCAATGACCAAAAAGAAAAAAAAAAGACAGAAATTCCTTTGCACTGTTCATCCAGTCTCATTAGGTGTCTCATTAGGTGAAGACTGCTCTCTTTATGTATCAGAAGAGAGAATGTATCAAGACAAAGAAACATCTTCAGTCTGTAAAAAAATTGCAGAACTCATTGGTTTAGGTATGGGCCAAAGGCAGCCAAACTTCTTCCTGTAACTGAAGAAGGAACATTTAATGGAAATTCATATACAAGAAGATTAAACAAAAGCCAAGACAATACCTTTACTGCTGTGTAATTTATGCAGTCACTTGAGAGGAAAAAAAAAGTCCAACCGTATTTAAATGGCTGCATTAGAAACTAGACAGGATTATAGTTTATAGCTTTTATATTGTTTCTACACTTTGTAGAGAAATATATTATATAAATTTTCAGTGATAATTTAAGGATTTAACTTCTAATCTAATCTTCTAGGTGAAAGAGCCTGGAGTTCTCCACACCTACATTCTTTTGGATGGGTGAGGACAGCATGAAAAGTATCTCCTAAAAATTAATAACTTGCAGTCTGCTCAAATTTTCCATCTCACTTTTTCCTCCCTTCCCAGTTCTCTGAGAGACCCTTATTTTATGAGACTAAATAGCCTTAGAGTGAAACAGTTTACACATTCTTAAAGGAAATTATTTCCTGACAGCAGGTTCTTTGATATCAGCTGCTTCAGGTGGAGACAAATTCCTTTTGGGGATTAAATGCATTTCTAAATATTACCTGACGTAACTCTTACAAAAGACTATACTCAATTATCTGATAAGATACATGATAAAACTTCTTATGACCTAAAGCCACAAGACTAACGTCTTGGTCAGAAAATGGGTGGATGTGGGACTCAGAGGGTAGTTTATGGGTGAGAGACAGCGACTGTTTTCCAATGGCCCAGAACTGAAGTAACTGGGTCCAGTGTGGGGTCCAAAGGTGTCAACTGGTGTCAATCACAACTCAATTCTTCCCACAGAGGGGACTGAAGGTTACGTAGAAGGCTTCACAGTAGTAAAGCCACTACACCAGAAAGTCCCTACGCGGAGTCATAATCAGATGTGTGAACACTGTAATGGGAGGTGCTGATGTCCTGTCTCTGGTGACCAGGTGGGACACAAGGAAATAGGCTGAAGCTAAGTTAGGACAAGTTCAGATTAAACATTAGGAAAAGATTCATCAAGAGAGTGATTGGTCACTGGAACAGGCTTCTCAGGAAGGTGGGCATGGTACTAAACCCATCAGAGTTCAAGGGGCATCTGGATGATGCTCTCAGTCATATAGTTTAGTTTTAGCTTGTCTGGTGAGGAGCAGGGAGCTACAATTGGCCCTTATAAGTCCCTTTCAACTTGAGCTAATCTGTGATTCTATGTATGTACATTAAGCATTATAGGTTGGACAGCCAGTTACAAGACAATAATAGTAATCTGCTGGTACAGACAAACAGTAGTTTTATTTACAAATCTTATTGTCTGAGATGTTTAAAAATACCACAGTCAGAAAAATAGTAATTATGAAATAATAAATAATCTTATTCTGACTTAGAGGCGGGCAAAATAGCTCCAGGGTTTCACAGACTATTTTTCCCACTCTCCAGTAACTTTCAGCCTCAGTAGTGACCATTGTGGTGGGACCTAGTGCTATTTCTCAGTTTTCCATCATGCAACTGTTGCTGGCAGAGTGGAAGCTTGAGACAAAATTTATAAAAGGAGACCTCCTGTTGAGTCATGAGGTGCAGAAAAGACCTCCTTGAGTTCTAAGCTCCTCAGAGAGAAGCCTAAGTGCAGCTGGGTCCAGTCTTATCCCCAGACCTTGTTGATGGTTTATGTGTAAAGGACTATATAAATGTAATTGAACCTTTATACAACTTTGTCCCACAGGGTTAAGGATGGCAAACCATATATATATATATATAAGTGTATATGATTTATGATTATAATGATTAGACAAAAAGATCTTAGAATTATTTACTACAGAGTATAGGAGCTTCAACTATTAAAATATAGTGCAATATGAAGCAATATTGAAGCAATTATATTAAAGCAATGGTATTAAAACTATTGCATTAAAGCTAGCAAAACGAATTATTAAGTAGAGATTGATGTTACTTACCCATACCAGTGACCCTGGGCAAATGTCCTTCTCTCAGCCTCAAGGAGAAACCTTGAGGGGCATCCCCACTCAAGGGAGGAATCTCTACATGTACACACCAAGAAGGGTGTTAGAAGACCCTGACATTAAAATTTGGGACTGGGCTTTTATGGATTAACTGTCAGTCACATATCTCCATGCCATCTGTGCCAGCTCAACTCTGGATAAGTGATCTGTAGTATCATTTGTTTGGTCCTTTATCTGGGTATTTTACCAGGCCTACCATATCTTATCTCACTACCAGGATGTTTAACTTTGGGATTGATGACTCAAACTGGTTCCAGCATTATACAATACATCACGACATCCCCTTCTTCATTTGCTACTGATAGCTTTGCATATAGGGCATCGTTCAAGTTGTTTACCCCATTCCAGCCTGAGCATCCTTCTAGAGCAACATACTCTTTGAACTGACCTGTGGGTCACCAGTGGCAAATATGGCATAGGATTGTTCCTTTCTGTGTTAAGATAATGTTCAGATTTATTGCTGAACAAATGAACCTTTGAGAATTTTGGCTTAAAGGTTTTTGCTGTCTCAAATTCCATGTTATTCTGTTTTCTCTAACTTATGAGCTTTTCTTTGTGTATTATTTACATATGCAGCTATACATGATAAAATATTCAAACACATATTTTACTTGTAACTGCTACACTGTTTGCCAAAACTATTTCTTAAATCCACCTTCTTCCACTAAGTCTCTCATCTCCGATCTACATAGAAAGTGCACATCGTATTAATTCAGATTTATTAAAAAAACCAACCTGCCCGGCTATGAGATTAACACATATTCAGATCACCATATGCATAGTTTATGTTTAAGGTCTATCACAGAAGTTGCATATTCAGAAACTTTTAACTTTGTGTTATCTTCTACACTGAGCTAAATAAATGTGATCCTAAAATGATTATAGTTGCAAAAGCCTGAATCCTGAAATTCACACAGTATTCTCATGGAGGCAAAAGCAAACAATAGAAAAGGAGTTCTGACAGGATAAAGTAGAACATTGACTAGAAAATGACACCTTTATATTTGCTTCCTCTGGGAGTCAAGGAGATACAAGGGAAAATCCAGGAGGCAGTTTCAGGGACAGGATTGTTTCTCATCATTGAAGGAGTAGGTTTGTCTCATGTATGAGGAGAAGAAAGCTTGTAGCTCCCTACTCCACTGACCTTTATACCATGGATGTTTGATATTTCCCATTCCCACACAGCCCCTGGAGTGACTGATGTTGGTCAACAACCATGAGATGCTCCTACTGTCTGTAAGTATTGATAAAATACCGTAAGTGTGCAGAGGCAGGACTAAGGTGCTTTTGCAGGGGAAAATTCCCTGAAAATGCTTATAGATGACAGGGAGTGGAATGGATGGATGTTGATGCGTTTTCAGTTCCAGTCACTGCTAATGTAGAAGTAAACGCTGGAACTCTGAGAAATTCCCCCACTTCTTACAAGTCATCTCAGCTAAAACTGAGACTTTGTTAGACGGTATGATAGGTACCAGGATCCGAAGAGGTGGACGGGAAACTGGTCAGAGTTCTGCTGTTAGATATTTGGGGCAGGATTTCTCAATATGAGGACAGATAATAGTAGCTGTATAAGTACATGAGGGAGAAAAGTAGACCTACTACATAGTGCAATCTTTTTACATCAACAAATAAATCATAATATAAAGACAGCAAGCCCCAAAGGTCTTTTATTCAGGTGTTGTATGTTAAGGAAAAAAAAAAAAAGTAATTTATCTCAGGTAGACTCTGTTTAAATAAAAGGTTCTTGGAAGACAACTCAGCAAGCATATTTAACATTAATGGGATTGAGAAGAATAATTTATGTACATTAGAAAAAAGGAAGACCAAAAAAATCATAAGAACTGAACACAAGCCAATTCAAAATTATTTAGGATGTTGTACAAGTTACAACAGTACATTCCGTGACTTGTAGCCTAATATCAAATATCTTGAGGAGTCTTTACAAAATCAAAGACCAGACACTGCTGAGCACATTAGATCTATGATGAATATGAATCAGTTCCACTCTCTTTTCAGCCCTGACCACCATTCCCATGCCAGTTGACTGAAGTTAAACTATACAAATTAAAGATAAAATGAGAGTGCAGTAAATAGTATGCACTCAAAAACATGTACCTTCAAAATGAATATGAAATTGCTTCTCTTTCCCATCTCAGTCCCTTACCTACTTCTACTCTGCCAGGTATCATGTAATATTGTATCTTTCCTCAGACCACAAGACAGTAGACTTATATTTTATATAGAGATATACTTTATACAGAGATAGGCACATCTATAGTCTAAAACTCACAATAAGTCTAAATTTGGATTCTAGTCCTACTGTAGAATGGCACCTGTCTCAGTAAATAGTGTACTTGGCAGAAAGGCAGCTTCTTTGTATCTTTTTTCCTTGGAGAAAGTTGCTGTTTTAAGGTACATTAGAGTATTAGGCTCTGAGTTTAGAATGATAAATAAGAAAAATGCTGTAACTGGCAAAGTTCAATCAGACACATTGATAACAGAGTAGCCACTCCGTGAATCAGATTTTCAAGGGATGTGTACATTTTCCATAATTAGTAATCTTTAAGTCAAGACTAGATATCTTATTGAGAAGAATACCCCAATTCTAGTATAAACCCCTAAGCCTAATGCAGGAATAAGCTGGCTAGAGCTGAATGGTCTAATTTATGCAGGAAAGCAGATATCATGGTGTTTTTGTGTGAACTTACTGCCTGTGAAAAGGAATAGTAATGGTGAAAATAACAGCATTACAGCTATTAAAGTAGTTACAGTTACACACCAGAGTCCAGAGTTGGATTATTTAAGCACTTGGTTTATAAGAATACTAAGAGCCAAATGGGTTTTGATGGACTCTGTGCACAACATCCTATAGCAAACAGAAATCAATAAAGGGAGTTATTCTACATCAATCTCTGTGAAAAAACCAAACCAACAAACCAACCAACCAACCAACCAAAAAAAACCAGCCAACCAACAAAGAGAAAATAAATTAAATAAGACTGATGAATGCAAGGGATTTCAAGTTCCAAATGCTGAGGAAGCATCTTTTTGCAAAGGAAAGAAAAACCAGCTTCAATTTCAGGAATGTAGTGGGTATTTTTTTTTTTTAATTACAATTTAGTTTTTCTTCAGAGATTGTGATTCACTAGAAAACCCATTTGGCACTTTTTTCATCACTACCATTTATAAAATTAATGAAGGTTATCTACTATGAGATGGCGGCAGAAAAACTTTTAGAATAAACTGTTTTACTGAAGATTAAGCAGGAAGTAGCAGTCTATGGAGAGTCCCATAGATGGGGACCTTTGGGGTAGAAAATTCAAAGTTTTTTCATTGTTGTCCTACTGTTCTCCTCTCTAAAACCCGTTTAAAAATAGAGTGTTTTTTTTGAAATAATGTACTTTAATGGAAGAAAAGCTAATCCAGGGGAAAGTGTTTATGGTAATTAAAATTTCGTATCAACTAACCAAAAAATGTTCAAGTTTAATGGTGCAGTAGGAGACAACTATCATCATTACCAGGGCTTTTCTTTGTGATAATTATTTGTCCAGGTTTCAGCTGCCTGCCGGGTTAAACCACAACATTATTGTAAATCCCTACCCTTCCCTTCAGTGAGGAGGAATTTTCTTCATCCTTAGCTTGTATGTTCACTTTGAATCAGGATGTATAAGCCTAGCCAGAAAGTTGGAAGGAGCATGAGACATCAGATAGCCCATTCATTTTGCTGCACAAAAAAATATTCTAAACTAAAAACACTGAACTGAGCACTTTAACATGCAATTTGGCATCTCCCATTAGTATTTGCACAATCCTTTTAAATTTCAGAAAGAAACATTATTACTTGAACCCCTTCAGAAATTAATATCCATTGTGACACATGCTGCTTAATCACTTAACCGATGTCAATCTGTTGTAATGCTGTGCCTCAGCAGCTACAGCCAAGTGAAACATCCCCCAGACATGGCCACCTGGGCTGGGCAAACCACCAGCTCTCACACACCATGTGCTGCTCCAGGTATTTGAGCTCACCAGAGGATTCCTGCACAGCTCCACTTCATGATTATTTAGTCTTTGTACAGTACTAGCACATCGGGAATCATGCACTGGGAGGGAAGTACTGCTCTTATTCCCTTTTTACGAGCAGAGAAAGATGATAATAATTTGCAGAAGTGCTCATAACTATTATTATTTATTATTTTCACTGTGATAGCATCTATGAACAGTCTGTGGCAGAGCTGAAAACAGAATCTAGCTTTTGTGAGCTTACCAGTCAAGTGCCAAAACCACAAGTCCTTCCTTCCTCCCACACTGTATGTATTTGTAAAGAATTATGTTTTAAAAAAAAAATTTGTAACTGCTACAGCACTGTTGACCAAACCCAAACCCCCCCCCCCCCCAAAATATTCTGATGTTTATTTGGTTTAGGAAATTAGTTTTTAAGGGCATTTTCATTATATATTTTTTTCTCTCTAGATCAATTTAGTGCTTTCTCCTTTGAAAAGGCCACGAATGGAGGAAAACAAATTACCACAACACACTTGCACGTTCTCAGCAATTACTCATATGCTCATATTCGCACATTCATATGCACATCATAATCACGAAACTCAACTTGCAGAAAACATTGATTTCCAAGGTACTCTCAGTTGGTGAGTGATAAAACACAGAAAGCATTTAAGCTCTCTCTCACACTACAAACACAAGTAAGAGGAAGTGAGAAAAAAAAAAAAGGAACTAGTGAAGTTTCAAGCAATGGAGTCAAACAAAAATGTCTGTGTACAGTTTTTTTTACCATGGCCACAAAAAAATGTATGTCTTTTAATTTTTATTCCTGTAGAAGCACAGATTGCTGTGGATCCTGCTTCCAAATGTCACAGTGGTGAAAAAGCACAGGAAAAGGGTTAAGTGAGCCAGGATAGGAGGAGCCCTTCAGAGTCTGTTAAAATATGTAAATAACTTTTCTGCTGAATGTGACTCTGATTAAACAAAGCCATTATTATTAGGTTTTAAAAACTGTAAGTCTGAAATATACCCAGCAACTTGCCAAGTAACAATGTTGAGACACTTGTTTCGTATTCTTCTCACTTTCATCTTAGTTTTCCCTTCTTCACTGTGTTATTCTCATTCTTAAGTTTGTCACCATACTGATTAACTCAGTGGAGCCCAGGTCCATGACTTGTCTTCTACAGGTTACTGCAACATGAGATGCATGTAACTAGCAATAATAGTAGTCTCCAGACACTTACCACTGGGCACGGTGCTTATTACCATGAGTAGTCTCATTGAAGTCAATGACACTGCTGTCTTCCAGAAGCAGTTACAGTGCAGTTAATGGCACTCTTCGTAGTGTAAACACCACACCCTATGAAAGTGTTTAAAACATCAGGACTTTATAAGCTCTTCTGGCCAGGTAATCTGTCTTTATTTGTCACGCTGAGCATCACATGTGCTTATGACATGATGTCTTACAAATTAGAAATGCAATAACTTCAGCTGTTAGGTGTAGGTTTTTTCACTTTTATAGTTGTTTCGCTGTTCATAGAAACATGGCTGTTGTGTTAGAGCTGAGACTCTGAATGACTTTTTCTCTAACTTATAGAGCTGAGACTCTGAATGACTTTTTCTCTAACTTATTTATGTGTGCCTAAATCTTAAGCAGATTTTTCAATCAGACTATAGTTCAGATGACCATAATAGGACTACTAGATACAGTTAGTGCTTCAAGCCTTGTGCTACCTGAGTTAATATTTTCTAAAGATTTATCTGTCTTTGTAATCAAGGGTGGGGGGAGGGGAAGATGTTAACCTTCATTCAAAAAAGAGGAATTCTCAGCAGGGCTTTTTCATGCATGTAGATGTGAAGATCACACTGGAGCTGCAATTATACCCTAAGTGACCTCAGTCACTCAGTGTTTTTCTCAATCACCATGTGGTTCCCTTTTTTTATTTTTTTCTTTTTTTGGGGCAGGGGAAGAAAGAGATGAGTTGCAGTAGGATTGAGCATTTGGTAAAGCAACATGTTTGTTTGGGAAGAACTCCCTTGCACAAACATGAGTGATTTACAATCAGGTGTGGTGGCCAAAAAGATTAATGAAGAAGTCAGCAATCCTTCAGCAATTCCAGTGAAAATTGAACTCCCCTATAGGCTGGGAGAAAATTGCTTAGAGGTAGTAAAGCAGGACATGGCATAGCATTAGCCAGATGGGAGAGCCACTTACATGCATCTTACTATTAAATGAGTTTAAATTCTAGAGGAATGGAGAACATTGTGGTTTTGCGTGTGTGTGTGTTTGAAGCTGAAAGTGCTTCAACCTATTTGTATACAACAGAGTGCAATAGACATTTAGGAATATCTTTTTAGGTGCTTATATATTCCAAAATGCTGTAATGAGAGGAAAAGCAAAACAGATAGAGTGGCAGGTAAAATGGTGAGGAGAGGTAAAATTGCATGGAGTCAAAGAACAAGACAAATACACTAAATTATTCAAGTGATTAAAACTACCCCCCTGTAATAAAGCTCAAACAGAAAAATTGCACAAAATGATCATACATTCCTGTTAGAAAAAATTTTCTTTCATTAAAAACTGAAGAAAAGTATTTCAACTCAAGCAGATCCAGAGAGAAAAACAAAGCAAAACAGAAAAACTTTTGTTTCAATTGATTTAGGTTTGCTTAGAGGTGTTTTGTGCCTTTTCTGAGAATCGGGTGTAGCAAATCCTAACTTTCTGAAAAGCAGGGAGTGCATGGGCAGATCTCTTAGTTTAAATTTTTGAAACCGGGGAAATTCAAGTTTTAATTTGCCTCCATCTGTCCTACTATCAAACACTTACTCAGCTGCATAAGAAGATCATCACATCAATGATTTAAAAAAAAAAAATTATTTACAATGCCTTCATCCTTCTGCAGATGATTCAGTCTAACACTTTTCTCACTTACCAGTCTGTAAACCCACAGACCACACGTATCTCCTATCTGGCTGCTGACGATCTCAGTACCCTATGACTAACGTCATGTGCACATGACAGTGCAGAAATGAGTTGTACAGGCTCTTCCCAGGTCCACCAGTATCTTTTCCCTTTGATCGTGAAAGCAGGAGTCACTGACAGGGATTCACATACACACCCAGAAAGACACAACGGCTCCTCAGGCATCTCTTACCACACTGTGCCCACCGTTCCATCCTATCCTTCTGTCTCTGCACATATACCTCATACACCCAGGGAAGCAGAAAAGCCCAGGGGGAATCCTCAGCAGCTATGTACAAATTCCTGAGGGCACAATTAGGCTGTAGGGACTTGTCATTTAACTCTTTGCTTTCCAGTTTTCCAAAGTCTGAATTTCCCTGTGTCCTCATTGCGAAGTGACACAGAAGGCATTTTCTTAATTAATAAAGCACTGTTTATCTCTCAATCAGTGTATTAAATATTCCAGGGAATGAATTTATAGCAGGTATATTCATCAATGCATTTCAAGTCATCACTGCAGAGTATGTGCAGAAAGCAAAACATTCAAAACTCTGTTTACCCCATGAGACTGATTTTAAGTGCTATGATAATTTGATTACTGTGTATTTTCAATGAAAATAGTTCAAGTAACTTGGTGGTGCTTGTAAAAGTACTTCTAGTGTGTATACAAATGAAGCAGCTATTCAGAGTTTGAGTGGTAAATACGTGTAAGAGAAAGCAACTATCTGTTTTCAGGCATAATCTGCATATAGAACAATAGACAAAATAGCTGAAGTAAACAGGAATTAAATATTCATTGTGGAGAGCTGGGCCTCATATTGTATGACAGAAAAATACATAGATTTATCATGTAGCACAGCCAGTATTTTTAATGATCTTTCATGGAACTGTAATGGCATATCTTGCACAAGGTATTTGAAGATCAATTAATAGTTAGGATGAAAGGGCCAAGAATCTGCACTGTCTTACTGCCCTGAGGCTTTGAGTTCAGCAAAGAAACACAAACCTTGCCAGTAAACTTATCATCCAGGGCTTTGCAGCTGGCAGTCTGTGGAAAGCTTGATTTAAAAGCTAAGTCTCAAGGTGCACTCTCAAGCTCCCAGTATGTTCAAAATAGGACCAGGTTCAGGTTTAGACATGCTGTCAGCAGGCAAAGGACTGGGCCTGCTCCTGAGGATGCCCAGGAGCTTCTCTTGGCACATTTAAATGTTAAGGAACATAAAAGTTAGGAGGCATGTCTAGCCTTTGAGCCAGCTGGAATACACACTTGTCTCAGCAACACATTACCTCCAAAACCCACATATGCACCATTTCCAAATCAGTAAAACAATAAATTCCTTTCAATCTCTTGTGGCAACACTTCCTGAGACTTTTTACTGAGTAAAGTAGATGGTGCATTTAATATTTGATTAGTGACAAACCATTGTCACTTTTTAGGGTAAGTGTATGTACAAGTTAACTGTAATGTCAGAAAGTAGGTCCTGAATTAAAATGACCCTGTGGATGTTTACTTTTGGGAGTGGTGGGCAGTGGAAGGCTGCTGTGCAGCAAGGCTGAATCTTTCTGGCAGCCTTACAACCGATTCCTACCAAAAGGTAATACCCTGCTCAGCTATGCAGCACAAGGGAAAGCTGTGAGCACTCAAAACAAACAAATTCCAAAACTGCAATACCTATGTTTCTGTAAGGGACAGGCAATTTCAAAGCAAAAATTTACTGTTAATACCAGGTACTTACAAACTGCCATGAAATGGTAGCTGTTTGAACTCACCAGTGTGTGTTTACATGCAGTGAAGAGAGAGCAAATATATACAAACAACCTGAACTGCCCTAAATGTAGTATATGCTTAAATTTCAAGGGAAAATTTAATAATAAATCCCATGGTTTTTATTTCTCTAAGCTCATGACTTTCCTTATAATTGTTATGTCCATGTAAAACATTTGAACTAGACCTCTAAAAGGCACCATAATCTGACAGAAAAGGACAATTGACAGCGGGCAGATTGCATTTGCATACTACAGAATGATCCTCTTTTCCAGGCTGTTTTGTCCTTCTGGACAGGGTGCCAGAAACGATAGATATAAATGTTAGTTTAAACAAAGCTCAGATTAAATTCAAATGCTAATTGTGCAACCAGACTGTGTATCCGCACATGTGGGGGGGGCACAAGCACAGGGCTCTTTCCAATCCCTGCATTTGAACTTGATGGAAAACTCCATACTTGCTTAAAGGTTACCTTAGGGAGACACTAATCTCCGTGACTAGGTAATTATGACATTTTGTATATCTCTAATAAAATCATGTGTCTTTATTTTCAGCTTTAAAAGGAAAGTATTAAAGAGCCCTGGCCACAGAAAGCTTTTTATGAATATGACCCTTGTCCCAGGTAAGTATTGCATCAGGAAATACAGTGGCATACCTGTTGCTTAATTTTAGAAGGAAAAAAGGTTTTATATTTCACAGCAAGAGAAAATATTAATATCTTTATAGGGAATAGTTTCTGAAAATAACTACTAGTGGAAGAAAACAGAAGCACCCAGGGATAGCGTCTAACATCCCAGGTGGATTATTAGTTGAGTATTTTAATTTTTCATCCCAACATACTTATTTCCATAAAAAACAGATCTCCATTTTCTTTTTAAAAAATGATGTCATTACAGTTTTTACAGTTTTTGCCAGCTTAAAAATAATAAGGAAACTACTTACCTGACATTTCAGTAATTTATGCAAGATGTATGTACAGTAAAAACTATTGATTGGAATACATCCATTTTCAAAGGTCAAATGAATGCTTTAAAACTTAGATTTCATAATAAATAACACCAAGCAAGTACAACATATGCATGGTGGAAGACAATAGAATGTTAGTATTAATAGGAATCAGTTCCCAGTTGCAACCATTTTCCAAGGAAGTGCACTTAAAAGTTAAGCATTCTAAATTCTATGCTTATGTCATTTTTGCCTCACAACAGATATTTTCCAACACAGAAACTCCAACAATGCCATCTTGGGATCTCTGGGGATCATATTCCCCTCCTGAAAACATTTTGGGGTTTAAAAAAAAAAAAAAGAAAGAGGTAAATAAAAAAAATTGACTGTCTCACTGGATTGAACCTCAAAGACTTTTTTAACACAAGTGTTACTTTGACCATGTGAACGTGGTTTCCATTTAAAAACAAAAACTAGATTAAAACATGAACAAACTGTCCATTGAACTTTAATGTTTCTTTGTTGCTTTGATGGTTAGCAGATTTCTGCTTCATAGATTCCCTCCTCCCCATACATTCTAAAAGTGAAATGATACATTGTAATTTGAATGATAATTTTGTTTTGATGATTTAATTGATAACAGGCAGAGGAATAAAATCCCTGTTTTTCTCTGCCATGCAGATGATATAGCTACATTTTTTAGTAAACATCTGTGTATAATTAAGGGGTGTTGCACTAAAACTTTTTCTTCCTTACCTTTACCCTGGGGTTTTCTTGAGGCTTTGTAGGATAATCCCAGTTCAGGAAAAGAGAAGTTGCCTCTTGTCATTCATGGAGTCTTTATCATTACTTTTATCAATTTAGGTGCCAACTAAAAGTTATCTGCCCACATTGTTTTTGATGACGTCAAGACCAATCACAGTACAACCCTTTTTGTTATCTTTCCAAGAATCTTTGCAATCCCATCAGTTTATCTTAAAAAAGAAACCCTATTATCTGTATTTTAGCGCGCACAGGGTTTGACTTAATGTGTGTATATATTTTTGCAACTGCAATATCATGTGAAAGATAGCAAAAATATTCAGTAGGATCACTTCTAATCCAATTGTTTTACTGTGTAGAAATACCATATTTTTTAAGAGTTGCACATCTTTGTATAGACATGTAAATCAAAAGCAGACCAAGGACTGTTCAAACCTGCTCTACCTATGTTGCACACAGGGAGTTATTCATTCAGTTTATCAGCCATAAAAATAATTGCACTACACTCCAAACTGACTGACATATTTTATAATTTTTAACACTAAAATGCCCTGGTTAAAGAGAACATTGCAATACAACACCTGATTAGTAAAGAATCACTACTGTAAATTATAGTGTTTGCAGAATAAAAGAGATCTGAAAGAGTTATAACTTTATATTAAAGATACAATTAGAATTTTGCCTCCCTTTCTCCCCTATAATGCCTTAGTAATATCTTAAGTAGCAAGTCTATTCCCTGTTCTGCAAAATCATCCAGGTGAGTGCTATTGTCCAAATTTCCAAATATTCTTTTTTTTTTTTAATTTAAAATAAAACGAGAAGATATCATTGATGGGTTGATTTCTCTTTCACATGCAGCTATAATGACTGCTAATTTTGGGGGAATAAACAAATGTGTTCAGAGAAAAGTACAAAGAAGATGTGTGTGTGTGTGTGTGTGTGTGTGTGTGTGTGCAGAATTCCTTCTAATCTGGATTGCCTTTCTCCACCAGTGAAAGAACATTTACAAGCAAAATGCAATCTACTGTCAAAAGACTTTCAAAAATAGCTTTAAAAAAAGTTGAATGTCACAGTAAAATAAATAGAGTATTTGACTTTATTTTGTGAGAATGTCATTTGAAAATATTGACCTTTGACATCAGTGATGCTGCTTCAGAAGTTTTTAAAGTATTTTCCCAGTATCTAAAAGCCAGGATAAATCTTGTTAAACTTCCTGTGTATGTTGTTTTTCTTTGCCATATTATACATAATAAATAAAAAGATCCTGAAACTTGCTTTGGCTCGCATGAAAGTCCCAAGGTTCTTGATCATCTGCTAGTTTTTCAGCAGGAATACTTCCAAGGTTCTTCAGTAGCAATGGACTCCAAGAAACTTTCTGTGTTGCTGTTTGATGGCCGTTCCAGGAGTCAAAACCATCATCAAGACTAGACAGTGATCTTGGCAGTATGGGCTCAGACACGCTGGAGGGTACCCTTAAGAGCACATGGGACCCTACGTGTCCAAGCAGGCCAGGTAGATTATTTCCCTACCAAGTATGCCCAGATAAATAGCCTACAGGTTGATTGAGAAGCCGTCTGTCTTGAGAGGCAGCCAAAGGGAGAGGATCTAAATAGCAGCGCAGCGTGCCTCTGCTCGGGGTGCTCAAGGGACTACTCTGCCTGAGCCTTGTTACCATACCATAAGTTTCTTATGAATTACTATGTCACAGATATCAGTTTTCATCTTTTTGTTTTTCTTTTTTTTTTTTGATTTCACATGGAAAATCCATTAGAAGAGAGGAGTACATGAGATTTATGAAAGAGGAACCTACTCATCAATCCTTATCTTTGATTCCCCTGTCTGGACTCCACATACTTGACTGTGGGTCGATAGCATTGACCATCTCAGCTCAGGAAAGGGTCCCAAATGTGTAACAGCAAGGAGTTACATTAATAACCACCACTTAACTTAGTCTTGTTCCCTCAGGCCAACTACATGATTACTGACAGACATTTTTGCACGGTGCTTGTTGGCATCTATATCTGACCTATGAATAAACAGAGAACTTCAGTTTCTAGCCCTGACAGTCCTTCATTCCTTGAGAAGCTTGTTTATTTATCATCTCATTAAACTAAAGAAAATAAGCAAAATGTAAACAAGTCAAGGTTTTAGGGTATCACAAGGGTGGTCTTCTATTGCTACATAAAGAAAATGCTGCAGAAAGAGGTAAGTTTTGAATGGTGTAATAGGCAGAACTCTTCTTTAGCCGAATTTACCTCATTCCTATTGCTACTATTATCAATCTAAATTTAGGGAAATATGACAAGATGGATAAGGAAATTATATAAACAAGGACTTCGACTTAAAAAGGCACACTCTCCTTCAGTAAGTGCACATGTAGTTCAGTATTTCTCTTGGCAAAGTTTAGGCATGTCTCTTAGTTAACAAATGTATTCTGCTGTCAGCCCTTTTCAAGAATTATATTTGATGCTGGATGCCAAATAACTTCTTTAACTATTAATAAATAACTCACAGGTATCTTAGTGTGTGCTTGAGGAATTATGCTAATACCTTCTATGCTGGAGACAAGGGAAATTCCCCCCACGAAATTTCCACTTTTGCTGGCATGTTCTCTAAGCTCTGCTTTAAGCATGGGTTCATTCTCACTAAGACAGTCATCTAATCTCGTGGAAAATCTGATCAACACCTATCTGCTTCTTGCTGATGCTGCTGAGAACATTCCTGTTGATTCTGGAATGGGAGAGAATATGGATCCATCAGTTTTGGAGTCTTGTCTAGCTACTTATATTTCATTAGCTTCAAGGTAATGAGTCTTTGCAATTTGAAAAGAACAGAGTAGTCACTACCATGTGAACCAAATTACACTATATATTACAAGCTATCTAACTAACAATAAAATATTTTATAGGTAAAAAAGAACATTAAGTGACACAGTGATTTTTCATGTGGCTTGCAGAGAAGAAAGGATCTCTAAGGGATATTTAGATAAATTATACCCCAAATCTCAAGGTGTGTCTCTTACTTAGAACATTATTTTTAGCGGAGTATATTTTTTATCATGTTTGTTTGAATCTATTTCAAGCTAATCTCTTGTAAGAGCTGCTTTGTTAATACCACAGAGACTTAAATGCCTGTTATCTCAATCACTTCTCCTAACACTGAAATAATTATTCGCTATCAAGTAATAGCAGTAACCCCCTTTTCACATACCATTTACTTCCTACATTTAGTTAACTCAGTAGAAAGTTTGTAGGGTGAATTTCATCCAAAGTTAAAGTTTGGAAAGTGAATCTTTTAAAAGCAAAACTCCCCAGAAAGCAGAAGTTTTTAATGTGTTTTGATTTCAGAAAAAAATCACCAACTTTACTGTTATTGTTCATTGTTAATATCTCACAGGGGAAGAGAGAGGAATATGTAAAGCAAATTGGTGTAAGAAAAACCCTGAAAATTCAGACAACCTTTTTGTCTCTACCTTTGTTTTGAAGATCTGATGACAAGAAACCTTTTCATTTTCAGCATCATTATTAAAATTTTTATTTTTCCTTGTGGATTTTCTCCCAAGAGACGTTAGACAGCAGTGTCTCAGCTTGCAGTTTTAGCTCTCTGGGCCCATGAGTATTTCAGCCCTCAACTCCAGAGAGTGCTTTATCCAGGAAGAGGAAAGTTCTGGATGAACTTGCCTTCCTCTTTCCCATGTAACAGCTTGACAACCTTGCCCCTGAGAATCATCTACTGGAGTCTATTTCATCAGTCTTCTGGAAAGGATGATCAAATGAGCAGACTATTATGCACACCACCTCCTGCTCTTCTTTATAGACTGTCATATAATGCTAAACAATTCCACCTTACTACCTTTATATTTATTTAAAGCTTTTACCTCTGCACTTTTTATTTCATTGATGATGGTTATTCTACCATGTTTCTATTATTTACAATAGCATCTAATTTCACATCCTTACATAAGAGATCAACGATTTTCTTATTTCAAAGATTTGTGTTTGTTTTACAATGTTTGCAGTTGGTTTTGACTGCCATGGCCAGTTTCATAGGTCCATTAGGCACAGCTCTCACCTGGTGCTGCTCTCATCACTTCTGTTTTTCTTTCTTCCTCCCCTTCACAATTGTTACTTCCCCTATACTTACCTCTTCTGAAAGTCAGGTCTTCTGAGTTTTAGCATTCCTAATTCTGAAGAAATACTCATCAGCTCTGCCAGCCTGAGTCATAGAAATGTATATGATATTTATCCATGAAAATAAAAAAAATCATTAATGAACTTTCCTGCATAGACATCTCAGTAATACAACATTGAAAGAGTTCTGTCAGATTGTCTGATTGTTAAATGTCTGGAGTAAAGCTGAGTTGGAGTTGTGGAGTGAGGTCTGCATGGTGTCCTAGGTTAGAGACATGTTACAGAAAAATGACTGATGTACTTTCATTGTCTCCTGGAACAACTACAGAGACATCTTTGTCTCAACCTGATTGGATGTTCCCACTTATAGTTATTCAACAAAAAAATCAACAAAATTAAATGAAAAATTTTCTGATTGTTTTTTCTATACTGGTCACTAATGAGAAAAAAGAGCCCAAGGGATATTTGCTCACTTCCTCAGTGCTGGATATAGTAAAGATCAACTTTGCAAGGGACATTGGCAACTACAGAGTTCTTCCTCCCTGCCCTTTTCCTTTAGACAAGGTCTGCATCACCTATGTTTGAATTATATCTAAGTATTAGAGGTGCTTCTCTCTAGCTCATTGTTGGGAATAGAGGGGAAACTGATTTTTGTATTTCATAATGAGGGGATGTAAAATTACTTTTGATTCTAACTACCCCTGAGATCCACATTGATGCACTAAGTCTAAAGGCACAAATAAGAATCAAAAAATGAGGGATTTGTAAATGGGAGGGTAGAGGTACCAGTACAGTTTTATCCATAAGAAATGACCCAATCTCTTTCAAAGTGTTTCTAGATGTCTGTAGCAGTGTTAACATAGACATGTCTGCCAAAAAATAGTTTTCTTACAAAACAAATCTTGATGTCTCATATACAGGACAATCCACCTACTTGAGAGATAATTCGTCCATTCTTCAATGATTAGTAAAGCTTTGCTCTTGTACTGCTTACATTTTAGTGTATGCTGAGTCTTAAATATGTTGTAACTAAGGAAGAACAGTCCACCTGTTCTGTCAAACTCTATTTGTTTTGGTTTGGGTGGTTTTATCCTTTACTATAGTAGAAGAATAATTAAGAGGACTGAAATACTAATGACAGTTTCTCATCAGCACTTCTGTATCCAGTACATTTTCTAAGGAACTCATAAACTTAAGGCAATGTGGAGAAAAGGAACTGTAAATGTATAAATAGCAGCAAAATCTACAATTTTGTTTCTAAAAAGGCAGTATTATAAAAAGACTCATTGGCAGTCAAGATGGCAGAAATATGACCAATGGACAGATGCCATGGGCAGAGAAACTCTGCATCCTGCCTAGCACTTTTTTCTGCAGCAACACCTTATTCATTTTGTGAGATAGGACAGTCAGTGCTGATCAGATTAGTGTTAAATCCTACAGGTTTCTGCTCCTAGCCTTCTCTACCTGTCACATTAGGTGTTAAATTGTATGAACAGAGGTAATCATAACTACTAAGGGAGTTATGATGTCACATTTCAGAGGCTTACAGGGAGTTGCACAAGACTCTCAGTGAATACAGATACTCTGAGGAAAAGACACACTAAACAAAGAAATATCAGCAGCAAATAAGGAAGGGGAAACTAACAGAAATTCAAAATTTCTAAAATACTGGACTTCTTTCTCAAACTGCTTTCAGCCAGCTCTTGATGACGTAGACCCTACTGAATTCTTTGCTGCTGATGAGGTTATATATTACTTGCGGTTTTATAGTTGTCAGATCTGGCATAGCTCTGAATCAAACTCAGTTTGTGATGTGTTTACTGACTGCTTTTGGCATTTGTATAGGTTATCATTTTGCATGGATATAGGTGCTAGACATCTGGAGTCTGGTTACTTAAGGTAGCCTTACTTTCCTGAGTTACTTTTTCCAACCTGAAAGACATGAAATAATTAAGTGGATTGTTCCACAGTGGAAGAGAAGTTGTATCCCTCTTTAGCTGCCATGGGAAAGGCAGATGTGCTAAATACCCTTGATTTTGTTGAGCTCATGGAATGTGCAAAGCTGAGGAAGGATGCTCTGGCAAGTATGAAAAAACAGAATATTACTACAAAAATATTACTGTTAATAACAATAATTATATCTCATGGAAAGAAGCCTAATGATGGGGTTAAATTCTTTGATGAGATCATTTTCAGTTAGAGGAAGATGCATGCACTCCGATTTCATTGGTGTTCGCAGAAATGGAAAGAGCATGAACACTTACTCATAGAACTCTATTTCCAGGTAATGCCTATGATCTTTGCCTATGTCATATTCCCAGAAACATACTTTAGCCATCACCTATTTTCAAGTGACATCTTCTTTGTCCAGAGCTATTAAGTCTCTTCCTGCTTCTTCTTCACAGAAGACATACAAGTACCTTTTACATCATATAGTCCGTGAACAGGTTTGCATCTGCTCAAGGTCCCTGGGTGGTATTTTGCATAATTGATCATGTAATATGTCATTCATCTGGCATGAATGAAACATAACTACTGAAGACAGGAACCTGAACGAGTGTATGTGATTTCTCAGCCTCTAACCTTCTGCTCTGATTTTGTGTGCTACACGATACAATATGAATAACATTATAAGGTGAATAACAATTCACCTTATTCACATATGAATTCATAACCTATTCCTGAGCACTCGTTGGCCTTCCAAATGTTGTCATGAGAATAAAAAAATTCTTAACACTCTCATTCCAAGCCATCTCTTTCTGAATAGGTTTGGTTTTAGCCAGTCTCTGGAAGATATAGTCCTTTGATGAAGATCGATTAACTTCACTGGAATCCATGTAACTTGCCCCCTTGGAGAAATAACTCTTCCCTGCTTAGACGGTCCATGACAGAGTGAGTTCTAGGATAACTATGTCCCTAACACTAAACTTTATAATAACTACTGCTTGTAGGGAGGTATTTGCTTTGTTGGAATATATCATAGTAGAAGAAGGGAAATACTGAAAATACCAATGAATTTGTTCCAGTAATTCACTCGTCAGTATTGCCTCATTGTCTAGATCTCAGCAGTCCAGTTAAGGAGGATGCCACCCTTGACTTTACAGACTAGTTCATGGCATAATGGATATTGCCTTCAAGAAATGAGATAAATGACTTTTTATCTGAACCTCACTCTTTCTTATGTTGTATGACTAAGTAAGCTACTGGCAGTATCAAATATATTTCTACTTGGGTTAAAACACTTGGGTTAAAAAACTGTTATAATTCAATGTCTATGCCAGACATTTTCCAATATTTTCAATTATTAGGAATAGAATTAATAATTTTATTCCCATTTTTTCAAATATTGAACTTTTCATAAGCCAACAAGGAAAGACACTTAAATATTCTCTGCCAAAACTTCTCCAATTTTCTTCTGGTTTTCCAAAAGTTATTTAATTTTCCTCCAGACTCCAGCAAAGATCCATAATTAACCTTATCTAGCAGTCTGCCCCCCAAAAATATGCTCTAACATTAAATCTTCTCCCTTCTTCTAGAATTTCCTCGACGAGTCTAATCTTCCAAGAAAAATTTTAACCACTACAACCTGAATTGCAAGTGTATTTGAGGGATGCAAGTTATAGACTAATTCATCAAAAAGGCAGTCCTAAGTAATAAATAATGGAAGATGATTAGAAGGCATGATCTCAGCCACTTATCTTTTGGATTTACATTTAGTGATGAAAAAAGAAGAAGATATGTCAAACTATGTAGGTACTACAAATAATGTGGCAATTCAAGTGAAATACTCTTTACTTCAATATGATTTTAATATTAAAAATAGCTTTTTAAAGGTAAATCTCTTCATTTTAAGAAAACTATATTAATTCAAAGGTAGTAAAAAAAAAATCTCTTATCATTTTTCAGTTTCATTAAAATGTTGATACTAGAAGTGTCATACCATAAAATCTTGTAGTTATGAATCTATCATATGACAGAGAAAGTTTCTGGACTTCCAGAAATTAATGTAGTTGGGAGTAATCTGCTATAGAATTAATTATGTTCTGGTCAGACATCTAAATAATTGTGAGGAAGAGCATGGACAAAAGAAGTGGACCAGAAGAATTTCCTCAGTAGTTTGAGTTTTGTCTGGTAAAAAATACCTGATTTGGATCAGAATGTCATGGGGGAAGTTCTTCTTGTTGAAAGATCATTGCAGAGTATATATGAAAATATGTAAAAGTTGAATTATTACAATATTAGAGATAGATAGAAAAACTCCCAATGAAAATCTTTTCCATCAGAAAATGTTAGTTTGTCAAAATGTGTTACCTTCAACAAATTTCTAATCCTGCATAGGTTTTGATTGGAAACTTTTTGAACAGCTTCGTTTCTTGACAGCTCACTCCCCAAATCCTTATCAGTTTGCCTGGAAGACTGCTTGTCAGAATTATTGTTTCTGAATTCTGTTAGCCTACAGGTTAATTGGCCTCTTGAATTTCTGTTAAGGAGAACTGAATCATAGGTTAGTGCCAGGTAGATTCTCAACCCCTGACTTCTGGCTTTGGGGTGTTGTGAAAGACTCAGGGGAATCTGAATGCAATGGCTGTGGCTCCATCTGGTTTTCTTGTTGCCTTGCTCAGAAGGGCAGAGCATGTTGTGTCTTAGTTCTGATACTGAGGATATGGTGGAGAACCGATCCACTTTTTGTATTGCACCATGTCAGTTATTCTTCTTCTAAACAGGAACATCTACACTAACATGTTTGGTTGGAATTCCTATTTAGTAGACTGGTTATAAAAATTAACTAGGTTTTGAGTGCTTCCAATCAGATGTTAGCCCCAGAAAATCTCTCAAGCCCCAGAAAAAGTAATGTTGAAGTCGCAGATTAAAGCTGGAAGGAACTTGTCCTTAGCCTGACTTCTGTAGTTGAATCAGTGTGCAATATTCATACTATGATATACCGTATGCTACACTTTCTTGAAGAAGGGGAAAGAGCAGATAAAATAGAAACCAGGTGTAAACAAATTGACCCACCAAGTGTTTACAGCTATGACTACAAATATATATATTTGCTGTCCATTAACCATTTCATTTTTCCACTAAAGAAAGAGAACTCTGGGGTTTTTTTTTGTGTTGTCCCATTTTCCAGTCATTTAATCTGTCCTGTAGATCTTTTTAGAACACTTTCCAATTTATAAATACATTTTTTAAGTTATGAGTACCAGGATTGGACATGTTTCAAACTGCAATAATGCCTGATAACTTAGCAGTACAGTAATAAGGGAAAGGAAGCACTTTGTTTTATTATAATTAATAATTTTGTTATAACAGAGGTCGCTGTCAAAGCGAGAAATAGATTTGTCTGCCCTAGGCTCTATACTGTCCCCAAAAGGAGGATACTCCTGTAGTCTGTGTTCTTTATTCCAAAATGAATGTTTTAATATTTTTGAATGTATGAAAACCCATATTTTTAATTTGTACTCAGTTAAGTGAGCCAATGAAATTATACAGCGTTATCTCGTGCCCATCTCTATGTTACAGTTTTATACCATTTCTGTTCAACACAGGGAAGTGTTACTTCTGTATTATAAAGCACCTCTGACTGTATTTTAACTTTTCTGGGTACTCACTTCATATTAGTCCTTCTGCTTTCATTATCAGTTGCCTACACAATTGCTTTCACCCATTTTAATCTATGTATATTGATCAGTTTATGTGCATATACACACAGAGAAACATACAAATATTGTATACATGGGTATTTTTAAGAATGGCTTTCATTTCCTTTGTAAGCCAAGTTGGCTTATTACCAGAGCAGTTGTCCTTCTTTATTGATTGTGCCTTTTGGACATCCAGTAAAATATTCTAAACCAGTTCCTAATTATTCATATTTTTCTATTTAAATTCTTTCTCCCTGTAGATTTGTCTTTATTTGTTCTCAGCTTTGGAAAACTGACTCCTTTAAAGCTCCAAGTAATTCAGTAGCTGCCATAAAAATTCTGAAACAAAGCCCAAGGAAAATTCCTGACCTCCCCTTGGTTCAATTCCAGAAAGAATATGAAAAGGGATATGATGCATAATTTTGATTAAAATTAATAAGTTTCTGAAAGAGAAACACTAATTTTTAGAGCTCACAGCAGATTTTCATGGTTGGGAAGTTTGACAAGCATTGCAAATCCTTGTAGTTGATAATGCTGGGTATCTCAGGAGCAGTACTATTGAAATGGAAAGTGTTGATATCTTGGAGAAGTGGATTCTGGAGTGGTTGTCTGTGAAAAGTTTTGTGAACTCCCCCGTTTCTAATCTGTTCACTTGTACAGCTCATTATGACTGACAAATGCTGGTATTACTGTTACCAGAACAAAGATATCACTTTAAGTGTTACTCTTCTGCAGTGTGGTTCTGTTGTGGTTTAATCCCAGACAACAGCCAAGCACCATGCAGCTGCTTGCTCTCTCTCCCACCTGCAGGATCAGGGGTGGAATCGGAAGGGTAAAAGCTGGAGAACTCACAGGCTGATACAAAGACAGTTCAACAGGGAAAGCAAAAGCCATGCACACAAGCAAAGCAAAACAAGGAATTCATTCACTGCTTCCCATGGGCAGGAGGGTGTTCAGCCCTCTCCAGGAGAGCAGGGCCCAATCTTATGTAATGGTGACTTGGGAAGACAAATGTCATCACTCCAAACATCATCCCTTTTCCCTTCTTCCCCCCCCCCTGTTTTATATCCTGAACATGATGTCATAGGGTCTGGAATATCCCTTTGGTCACTTTGGGTCACTTGTCCCAGTTGTATCTCCTCCCAACCTCCCATGCACCCCTAACTTCCTTGCCAGTGTAGAAGCACAAAAAGCAGAAAAGGCCTTGGCTCTGTGTAAGCCCTGCTCAACAATAAGAAAAACATCACTATATCATCAACCCTGTTCAGCACAAACCCTAAACACAGACCCATACTAGCTACTGTGAAGAAAGTTAACTCTACCCCAACCAAAATCAGCACAGGTTCTAAGGGAGGATACTGTTGTTTAGTTTTAAAACCAGAAAGTGAAGAAATTTTATGTAGAGCAACAGGTCCTGTCGTTTTGTTTTTCACATATACAACCTTAAAATCTCTGAGCACCAGCTATGCTGGGTCATGAAATAAAAGTGTTTTTCAAGATTTGGACTGCAGACTTGCTGGAGAAGAAACATACTTCAGTTTCTCAACCTGTCATGTCAGTGTTGTATTGGATACACACATTCTTAAAAAAAGATCATCAAATATGCACTTAGAAAAAAAATAGCCAATGACAAAAAAGCAAAATTAGGAGGTACAATGTAATATGTCTGTACAGCCACTTCTTACTCTTCCATCACCTGTTAAGTAATTATTCAAAGACCTGAAAGTTTTTACTGAAAACAATACCTTTTATAATTTAGATTACTGTTATCTGGGAGTTTTAACTGAATGTACGAGTACAAAAGAATACACTGTTTCTATAGGCATTTTTATTAAAATGATGTGATATTTGGTTGGGCTGTTTCTATTTTAAAGAATTTTGCAGATAAATTCAAGATATTGCTATGAACCATGGTAAGAATGAGAAAGAACATGCCACCGCAGCCAGGTCTTCAGAATTCAAAACACTTCTTTTGAGCACTTCAGCTGGTAAAAATATTGTGTGGAGGGTCAGTTGATAACCTGCTTGTCTTCCTTTGAACGCCCAGCTTCATTAATGCTTACTACATGTGACCAGAGTAAATCTTGCATGCCAGATCACATCAAAGTTTTTGCTCAGTGTAACACAAATGCTTCTGGGTTTTTTGGGGGTTTTTTTTTGCTTGTGAGTTGGTTATGGGTTTTTTTTCACTTTAGATAGAAAATAGAAGAAAAATATAAATTTTTCTTTGGACCAACTCGTTTATGTAGTTGAACAGTCAGACAAACACAGAAGTTATTCAGGATGTCCTAAACAGTTCTTTCCTCAACTCTTCCTTGAACTATTGGCAATTGCCTTCATTCTTTTTTTTATAGATTCTTTCTAATCTTCACCACTTCGGAATTTTAATGGTCAGCTTGAGATTTAGATTTCTTTTCCCCACGTTGTAAAATTTCATCTGGAAAAGGCAAATGAAACTGCAACAATACACTTTGGAATTATTGATGATGAAGGGAAAATTGAAATTTGCTTTCCTTACAACTGCTTCTAATAACTTTTCTAAAAGTTATATTAGTGGATCAATGTTGAGTTTTCATTTCTGTTCCGATAGTAGGATCTGCATGTATACTTTACTGTTTCACTGTCTCCATCCTACCTGTGTCTCTGCTGTAAAATCTTTTTGCAGGAAATTTTTTTACCAAATACTCCCTGGTAATCTGTGGCAAACTAATCTTTAGTTGGCTCTGAACACAGACAAAGTTACACTGTGAAAGTCTTATTTGTACCCAAATGTCACTATGATGTGAACTGCTTCAGGATGGAGACCAAACCTAATGCTCTTTCCAAGTTGCAGATCAAATGGACATGTTTTATAGCAACACAGTGAGTCAAGTATTTTGGAGCTATTCTGAAGTCTCCGTTCCATCTCATTCAATTTTCAGCTGCCTCCACTTGTTTAGCCTCTTATCAGCTTACATATATCGCAAGGATAAGACACTCCTTTAGCCAAGTTAATTACACTGTCTTCATCCCATGCAATCATGAGCAGGCCTGGTTATTTTAATCATCTTCACGCCTACTTTCCTATACACACTTTGCTTCCACGGTAGCCATTCTGAAATGTGTGAGCTGGACTCTTGCCTAGAAGTAAGCCGATCCCTGCATTACCCTGAAATGTTCTCATGCATTTGCTTCTAATTGGGTAATATGCTGCACTGTTTTCATATGTTTTTCGTTCCTTGCTATCAGACGTTCCATACTTTTTTCATGACATGATTTATAAGACTTCCTTGTCACCTACATTCTTGCCAATTCTCTGGAATTCATCTCTAAATTGTTCTGTTTCTTCGGAAGTCTCACCCTCGTGCTTCTGCTAATTGAATATTTGCATACTCTGTTCCTTCTGTGTGGAACTTCCAGCCCGTTTAACTCACTGGATGTCCCTTGCCAAACACTTTTAAAAGTCAGGCTGAAACTTTCTGCTTTGAATATTGCTTTCTCTGTTGATATGTAATCCCTCTCAAAATGTTCGGAGCCCAGAAATGTTTCCACATTCAAGCAATCAGAAGTGAGAGATAACAGCAAGATTTCAGGCCAGATCAGATATAGAATAATCTGTGAACATGTAATTTCCTTGTAGAATTATACAACAGTGACAGTCGCATGGTTAATTCAGGATGTCCTCCTTGGAGAAACAAATCCAGGAGGTCCTTCATGGTTCTGGATGGGTTCGGTCCTGTTTCATTTACATGCACAAAAAACTATCTGAAACAGAGATATGTTGCGTAGCTTAAATTGTTGGAAACTGAAAGTTTGCAATTTAGCAGCAGATAGGAATTGTTCAGTTCTCTAATTTCAAAGCAGTAAGTTCAAGAATTAAATATTTTTATTCAAGTCAATGCTGTATGATCAGCAACAAGTTAAAGACAATCGTTATAATAAGTCCAAAGATGCAGCCTAATCTACTCCCATCCCTCTCTTTTATCAGGTTTCCAACTCCTTCTGTTCCCCTCTAAGTCTTGCTGTGTCTTGCCACAGAATTAAAGACTTGTCAATCTACCAGTGTTGTGCCAATATATAAATGACATTATCAACTCAACATCAGAAGCTGCTATTAACATATCAGTGTAATCTCCATGATAGAATCAGTTTAAAAAAATGATCAGTATAATACCTGTCTGTCAAATTATGAAAATAAGGCATGGCTGTGTGTTTTTACACTACATTAATACTTCTACACAACCCTTTCTGCTAACTTGACTTTCTAGTTTCATCTTCACTACAGTTGCACTGGAGAAATAGTGAATTTCTGGGAGTTTAAAAGAATAAACAATGTTTGTGTTTACAAAACAGAAGGATTTAGTAAATGAATGGTATCAATATATTGTTATGAATGGAAATTACTCATGCAGGGTGTTTTTCAGCATTGGAAGAAAGCCTTTGCTGAAATGCAATAGCATATTAAAGGTTTAGCAAGAGATTAGCTGTGCAATAAGGACAGGGATTGGCTTCTAATTATCCAGAGATTTCATTGTTGGTGAAAGTACCTTCATAATCACCACAGAGGGGACCAACAAACATTGAAGTTATGTCCAAGAGTCTGAATGACGGGCTACACTGGCATATGACAGAGGTAACACTTGTAAGCAGCTGGAGTTATACTAACATTAACAGAAAGTTGCTCCCCAATGCAAAATTTAATAAAGAGAAAGGGATCTTAGAGATCTTAGATGCACTTGCTCATTGCAAATAACTTACTGAAGAGATACAACAGTGAATGACAATGTCTGCCACTCCTGCAACCTTGGTTAACAGTTTTGTCTCTTTCAGAAGTTTATTTTGCTTCCTGAAGCATCTTCCTTTGATTTTTTATAGTACTCGAGGAGAGGTTTGTGCCTTCTGACATTTCTTAAGAGGGAGACATGCCCTGAAACCTCTCAGAAGTACAACCACCTGCCAGTCCTGCAGGCAAGAACCAATGCAGCAGCAGCTGTCTGCATACTCTCTCAAGAAATCAGAGGAAAAAAAGTCAGCTCTGTATCTAGGGGATGCTAAGTTAGACTCTGTTAAAGAGGATGTTAATGGTGAAGACAGGTAAATATTGAAGAGATTATTTTTTGTTTGAAAAGGCAGATAACACAGACTGTACAGGCACATTTATTACCCTATTTGCTCTGTTGTTTTTGTCTCTTTTGTGATTTTGGAAGGGTGAAGGTCTCAGGTTGTGAGTTCAGTTCTTAGCACCAGATTTTAGAAAATAAATCTTTAAATAAATTAGTGCAAGTTCAAACTAGCACAGTTTATTTTAATGTGTTCAGTTTAGCCTTTCCAGTACCTGAGAGGGCATGGTGCACACTCCTGATAGAATAGGCTACAGAAGAGTTTAGGGCCACAGTTATAGCTCATAAGCAGAGCATCTGCTAGGAACTACTGTGGTCAATCTGACTTTATATTGTGCATGTATTCTGGAGTTTTCACTTCAAGCACAGAAAACATTTTCTGGAGGGGAATAACCTACAGCATCTAATGTAATGAAAAGGAAAAGAAGTATCATTTTGCAGCTCTAAAATATAAAAATCTTCACCTTAGTGAATTCCTAGCTTGGTCACAGAAATTGAATGTCTAGAACAGAAATTTAGTGCCCAATGTTGGATAATCTATTCCTAAGGTTCTAAATAAAGGTAGGAAGGAATTACTACTGGTCTCTACTCACAAAGAGCTCTGAGCACACACAACACATATTTCTGTTGTAGTTTCTTACATCAAATTTCATTCTGGTCCCATATTTAAGCTTTTACATGGCTTTAAATGCTTGCTGCAGTCAGATCTTTGAGAAAGACATATGACTGGCAGAGAATAAATATTTTACATGGAATAATTACTTATTGCCTGAAGTCTTTGGCATGCTATGCAGAAGGAAAAAAAAAACATTTTAATACATGCCAACCACACCTACAAAAGATAAGTACCATCACAAATCATACCCACTTATTCCAAGATTATCATTTGATAACCAGTCCAAATTACTGTTGAGATAATAGCACATCTTTTGATGTTACTGGCAAAGTGCAGGTAAAAATATTTCTGTGTTTGGCTTTCACCATTAGAGCTAAGATTTTACAAAACCTAACAACAAAACAAGAGCCAAAGTATAAGAGGAAGAATACTTTCTCATAGTAGTGTAAATCAGATACACTTCAGCATACTTGGGAAAAAATGCCACCTACCAGAAATAGGCTATTAAGTCAAAAGTGTATAAACACACAACTTATTTTACCTGGCAAACTTTAGAAACATTTGGTACAATCTATTTAGTGTAAGCTTAAAGGAGTTTGGAAAAATAGTTGCAGCAAATAAAATGGTTCTTCCAACAATGAGAGAAGCTAAGTAACTTCTATAGAAAAAATACAGACTGTATCTTTGTGGTAGATTTCCTTGACACCTCAGGTCCACATCCATTCAGCCTTTCTAACACCCCAGAAAACCTTAATCAATGTCAGGTTTACACCAGCACAGAACAGAATCTCTGGTTTATCAGTTTAAAACAATGGGATCATTTATGCAAAGAGATTGTGACTCACTGCCTTGTTTGTCCTAGCTAATGAGAACTAACAGCACTGCCTGTAATGGATGTACCATGGATATTACTGTGGGAACGTGCCTTCAGGAAGAGATCCAACTATCTTCAACTGTGTAGTCAAAGATGAATGTTATTAAAATAATTTTGGAAACTCATGTACAAGATGTACTGGAATTGCACTGTGAATAAGTTAACGATTGTTCTGACTTATCATAGCTGTTCTGCACATATGTCCAACATGCAGCCTGTTGGTATGTTGATGTTGTGTATGTGTGTGGGGAAAAGGGTGTGAGCAGACCTAGTCTGCTGACTCATCTTGATAAACGGATTGAGTCTTATCATCATTGAATCAGAGAAACACAGAGTGGTTCTCCAAGATGAAATAGCTTGAGGGAAAAGACTGAACAGCCTGCATCAGACCTTCCAGTAAATCAGACCAAGAAAAGGCTCAATTCAAGTGATTGAAAGCTTGCTTGGGAGTTCTACCAGTGTTTGTTACACCATAAACGAAAATCCAACAAAGTAGGAGATAGAAATCTGTTAAAGACCATTGATTGATTATTTGCTGAGTGGGAAACTGGCAGGAACAACTCATCTCCTGGTATTCAGTGACTGCTTACAAGAAGTTACTTACTATTCAGAAAGCATGGCTCTTCTCAGATGTGATAGAGAAGATATCTTGTCTTTGCAAGGGATAGAGTTGTAGAGGAACTTCCCTTCTAGTGAAGTTTGGAACATCTGCAAGCCCTTAAAGTTAGAGATAAAAATCCCAATAACTGTGAGGATATAAGTGGATAGGAAAAGAATGAGCCACGTTTCAGGGTGAGAGAAGCTGGGAAACTACTCTTCTTCTTCCTCTGTGGAGTATTCTGGCTATCTGATAAAGGTCTTGGGGAAGACTGAGGGTTGGTGTTGAGTAATGTACACATGGTCTATCAGACAAAGAATGGTAGGACAGTGAATGTGTGACTTTCTGTTCCCCTGTTAAGCAGGCTGAGGTATAGGGCACAGATGTAGACTTGTCCATTTCCTGCAGGATCAGACTGTTGAGTAAACCGTTTGGGAAGAGAACAACTTGGCAAGGTTCCTGAACGCTGAAGAGTTGTAAATGAAACTGTTTATGCAAAGCAATAAGTAACAGACATTTGGACACCACCATTTCCTTTTAAGAAGGGCTGTGATCCTGATAGCATGGCTTACTGATTCATCCAGAGCAAATAACCACTGAGCAGGTACAGAAACCGCATGTGCTTATGACCAAGTGAAGACGTCCATTTCAGATTATTTTACATGATGAAATTTTGCTGAAAGGGTCAGGTCTGTGAAGTATTTAATAGAAAAAAAAAAGGTAAGATAAACCAAAACATTATCAAATCTGCTTTTCTGTTATGCATAATACTGCTTGTTCCAGTCATTCATGTCTGTACGTTACCCTGTATGCACCATAAATTTTGCATCTATGTAAAAACATAGACTAATATGTTGTGTATCTCCTATTAACCTCCATGGTTGGTGGGGGCCTATCCCTCACTTTAACTAATGAGAGAAGTTTTTAAATATGTCAAAAGCATCTTTTAGGTCCCAGATGAGAACTGCTACATTGAACTGCAACTGTCATGAGCCATGTCAGGGGCTCTAATTGTATAAATTAGCAGATATAAATGGTCAGAGATTCAGTGAAGTACTGACATGCAAGTGCTCTGTATAGTGTTATGTATTTTCACCAAAAAAAATGCAGTAAATGCAAAGAAAACGAAGAGCCATTGAAATCATCAGTGGAAAATCTCAAATTTTTAACCATAACCTAAAAGTCTGGATTCTGAAAAGCAGCTGGAGCACTCACTGAGATTTTCACATTTCCACTATTCTCTTCTGACTTAACTCTTAAGCTAGAACACACCTCCTCTGATACCACAATGAACTTGTTTTTCCAACAGAAACATCAACATTTTCCATTTAAAAATATCACAGAAAAACTGGCACGTACTTTAATCATAAGCCATAAATTTCCATTATTGAGAACTAAAGGGGTGTTAGATGCTTATTGGACCTTTCAGCTGAGATGCAGAGTGGGAACATTATGGAGAAATGGGATGTCTGGAGTATCTTTCCACTGTACTCTTTCATTGTAAGGCTGTATACAGTCTGGTAGTGGTATCTGTGTTGTTACTTAGACTGCCTTAAAACCCAGATGATAGGACCACTTGATTTCCCCAATCTACTGAGCCTAATAGAGGCATAATCAGTCCACAGTCTGTGCCCAACTTCATCAAAATTGAGTACTATGTATGCATGCAACATTTCTGCAACCTACTTTTTCTTCCATGTTATTATAACCTGGAAAGTTGATATTCAAGAATAGAAAATCACATGTAGCTATAATTAACAGGATTATAAGTATTAAGTAAATAACGAAAGCTTTCAGCAAATTTTATAGATAATGTGGTTCAGAAAACTGAAAATAGAAAATAACTTTTCATCTGGTGTGACAACAAATTAGAAAAGATTCCCTAAAAATAGTCCACAACCCAGATGATACTACCATCAATAAATATCTTTCTGATATCACTACTCACTATCTCAAATGCCCCTTACTTTTACTGGTAGAGAACCAGAAAGCCTATTCTTTGAACTGGAGTTGGCGTGCTGTACTGCAAGAACCTTGCCCATCTAATGAAGGACAGCCAGGAAAGTCTTGGGAGTGGCGCCGAGCGAGGTCACCTTTCTGGGGCTTCCTTTGCATTATGGAACTGTCAGTAAACCGGGTAACCTATGGAACAAGAGGAACATGTTGACACATATATTTGGGGCCTTGTACAGGAAGAAGATGTAATCAGCTGTTAAACAGTCATAACTAGTATTAATGAGCCATTAAAAGGAGAGGAAACCCTGCATTTCTGTTCTACTCCTCTGTGCTTATTATCCTGTGAAATCTCAATGGATTTCGGTTGGGAATATTTACTTGTTAACCTTCCAATTATCACAGGCATGACATAGGTAATCCTAATACCAATGGTAGTCTGTCCCACAGAGCCCCCATATAACATGACTTGTCAGCTGGTTTTGCAGGCAGCTGTGAGCAGTTCTGCCTGTACTCCCAAGTCAAACAGGACTGATCAGCTGTGTTAGTGGGTTGTCCAAAAAGACAACGGGCAGTGTCTCTTAAGTGAGTTTAGCACCACACTGTCCAGAGCCACAAACTCCCACACAAAGCTCCAGTCTGAAACACAGGCAGAATAAGCCCATGACTTTCTAGCAGAGACTACGTAGACACTCTGTTTTTACCACTCTCCTTTTCCCCTTGGCAATCATGTATTATCCTGCTTGGAAATGTAAGGCATATTGAGATACACATCCTGGGCAGAGGAGAGACAAAATTTTGACGAGCTCCTGGAAAGTGTGCTGTTGAATATTTGAAGAGTAAATAAGAACTCTAGTATCTTTCTCCCTTTTGAAAAGAGTTCATTTTCTCTATATATTTCAAAACCCAGTGCTCTAAATCTGTGGAGGCATGTAGTGCTTGTGGAGGGCAAGAGATGCTTGGCTCTTAGAATGAGGCAGGTCATATAATCAAAACTGTGCTTTGCATACTGGAATTCCAATGGAATTTTAGCATTAAAGGAGTTTAGAAATCAAATATGCCTATGTGCTTTAACCAAGTCTTTGTGTTCCTCTGAGAATTTCATGTTTTAATACATTTTACCTCAGAAAACATTAAATATTTGCCCAAATATCACTGGGCAAGGATGCCATTAAGAAGTATTTTGTATTTCTACTCATGGTATAGTCTGTCTTTTCCAATGGTGGTGGGTTTTTTTGGTGATAAAAAATCTAATTGTTGCCACCTTCTGACACTAAATCACCACAATATTCTTCCTGCTCTGTTTGGTAGCAAGAAGACACCCAGATGAACTGACAGCTTTAGAGTGTTTGTTGCTACCCTAGCAGCTTCTGGGCAGTCATTTGCAGTGCTTCTACATTAATTTCATAATGCTAAGACATCTATGAATTTTATATGAAATTATTTTTAAATTAAAATAATTCTCTGAGTTCAGTTCTCATGCAAGAACTACCTGAGCCCTTGATTCAATCGCCTCAGGATGTCAGATTGCCTAGAGCTCATGATCAAACTGCTTTAATTCCCTTCTTTAAAGGTCATGTAAACATGTGTGCTTAGTGAATTAGATGTAGATTCAATTCCCTGTTCACAAAGCTTCCTAGTTAAGTTCCCTACCTATCCCTCACATGCAAGCCTGCATCTGACAGAAGAATATTGACTTTTGAACTGTGGTCAAAGACATGATTAAACAAAGAAAACAACTGCACCTTGCATTGTAGACAACACTGATGGAGGGAAGTGAAGCACTGTTTTTTCCAAATGGTGCTCAATCTATAGGTTAATGAACTCACTTTTTAACATGGTTGTTCCATGATTTTGTTTTTTTTTCACTCTGTTTTCATAGGGGTGGTATGCACTGAAGAGCAGTGTGTAGATATCTAGGTAGCAATGCCTAGATTTTATTGTAGGTGTTACTGTAATTAAGGACCATTTAAGCATCCTTTCTAACAACAAGGTGTGCTAAAACAAAAACATGGAAATAATGAATATCAGTTTAAAGTCATCTCCGTCAAAGACAAAATGAAACACACTGAACAGTTCACCATTTCAATAATAACAGAGCAAATTTTTTGACTCTGGCATTCCAGTTCATCTATAACAATAGCTTCATGCTGATTTTCATAATTCTGCAAATAAAGTTATTACATTTATGATCTTGTTACTAAATCTTTCCTTATAAGTAAAGCCTAATTGTCTGTGTACAATTATTCTAGCCCTTATTACCCTAGTTTACCCCACAGGTCTGTGCAGCACAGTACCTTACCTCTAACTGGGCCTGGTAATGGAAAGAAAAAGCCCAGCATGGTCTCAGCTTTCCCCAGACATCTATTCGTAGTTTTCTGGGAATATTTGGTCTGAAATAATCCTGCATTCATTATTTAGAACTTTTCAACTGTACCAAATCTGAAATCTGAAGATGGTAAGTCCCAGAAAGTCACCAGATTTGTATAATAATTAGATTTGGCAGAGAACTCAACTCTCGACTTCTGTGTTTGTTTCTACGTTTTCAACCTCTAGTTTGCACATTTTCAAGAGTTTTCAAAGACCAGGAGGACAAAAACACCTTTCTAGAATGTAAAAATCTCCGATGAAAACAAACAAACAAAGAAACAAACAAACAAACTACAAAGCAACAAGTCACCCACACTTGTTATCATGTTCAGTAAACCACCAGATACAAGAAAAGCTGTGGGATTATCTAGGGCAGACAATTCTTCAGAAGTACTTTGATGCTTACCACAGGCAGTATTTTTTCCCAACAGACAAACCTTGCTGTGGGAAGATCCACAGTTCTTGTTAGGCCTCAAGGCCTCTCAAATTGCATGAAGTTACAGCACTGTTAGAAAGGAAAAGAGAAATTTCTTGGTACAGTGTGATTTGCTAAGTGTCGTGACAGGTCGGAATCATGAGGAAAAGGTAGACAGCAAAATATTTCTAGTGAAAGGGGCTGGCATACATGTAAATTTATCATTTTTATCAATAAACCACTCCCTGCAGACTCTCCTGGTATGCTTACCATAGATAAGGCATACAGCTACCTAATGGGTTCAGCATGAGACGAACCAGCACCCCCACCCCGAGGTCAGAACAAGACGAGTATCAGCTTTGAGGTCCCACTGGTATCTTGGTATCTGTGATTCTTCCTTTCAGAAATAAATGAACAGCAATATTGGCCAGCAGATTTATTTAAGAAAAAAAAAAAAAAAAGAGGAAAAAAAAAAGAACTAGTAAGTGGAATAAAAGGCTATAGGGAATTAAACCTCATGGCCCATCTGAACAGTTAATATCTTCTGCTAAAACACAATATTTCAAACATTGAAACCCTTATGTTTTCTCACCTGAGAAGTTTAAAAAAATTAGTCAAAAAGCTCTCTGGACTATCAGAGTTAATTTTCTTTATCAAATATTGGGAAAGAAAGGATATTTCAAAGAATGGCTGACATGCCAAAGCAGTCACAGTATTTAAAGAAAATGGCCCAGGAAATGTTATATCAGTTATTCTGATACTAATCTTAGGGGGAAAAAAAAAGGAAACTAGACAAATTCAGCACTCTATCAACAGGGAATTACATACTAAAAATAAAGCTGTATTATTCAGTGTAGTTTCAGAGAAAGTAATTCTTGTCAAATTATCTTCTTGAAGGTTTTCTTACAAGATTATAGATCTGGTTGACAAAGGTAGCTGTGTTGTTATGGTGTCATTAAATTTCACCAAGGTATTTGACATACTACACATGACATTGTTTTTTAAAATCCTACATTACATGTAATTAATAGAGCACAGATTACATGATTTAAACACCACTTGACTGATAGCAGTCAAAATGTATGCATTAATGGAAAGGTATTAATTATCTGAGCCATTACTAGCAAGACACTGAAAAACCCTTGGTCCTAAACCACTTTAAACTCTTGTTTGAAAATAATCTGAACACTGGGTGCAGTTTGCAGGGGACACAAAATTGATGCTGTGAAAAGCAATCAGGAGTCAGCTGTTACAGACTGTGCTGAATCACCTGGATAGGTGACCTGAATTCAGTGCAGGAGTTTGAACACACTGAAATGCCATGAACAGGAAGCAAAAGCATGTTGCAGAGTGGAGGTGCCAGCCCATGCCCCCTGAAAAAATGACCTGTGCATCTTTGAAAGCATGAAAAACTCATCCAAAATTGATGCAGAGTAAAAACCTAATCTTTGACATTAGGCAAAGTGACGTAAGGTTGTATGGGTGTGAAGGTGGTGCTAGATTAAGCCCTGGAGAAGTGAGTGAAGAAGAACAGGGACGAGTGGATTATTTGTATCCTATAGGGAGATTTGAGGGGCCAGGGCAGCTGTGGAGAGAGGAGGTTAGAGAGGGGGCAGTGAGGTGAGGAAGTGGACACTGTTGAAATGCAGCTCCTGGAGTCAGCCCACCCCTTCCCCATCCTGCAGATGTCTGACCGTGGCTACTCACAACCACCTCTCTTCCCATGACTACCCTCAGCTCTTCAACCTGCAACACTGGAGCTGTCAAGAGGGTTGGTAGCCACCACTGGGGCGTTAGCATTCCCTTCTCTAAGGATCTTCAAGGGGAAAAAAATATTGTGGATCCTGTGACTAGAGATTAAACAGTACTAGTGGTCCTTTCTGGCTTCAGATATCGTGAGTCACCCCACACTACCCGATTAGGCTTTCCTTCTTGGTTGAAAGTCTACTGGGGAAAAATAGAGCTGATCTTTAATCTCTTGGCAAAACTCAAATGTCCTTGTAGGTCTGATAATCTTTGAATTTGTTTCTTTGCCCGTTGAAATAGTTTTTGGTGTTTCCCAAGGAAAAAGGACTGGAATCACTAAAAGAACATAGGAACATGTTACAAATGGTTATGTAGCAATCCTATTTAGTAGTTATTTGCAATGGCCAGTATCTCCATTCTTAAGCTCTCCATGACAGTGAAAGTCATAATAGTATAGTATATTTCAAGTGGGCAGCACATATACCAAAATTGGAATGATACAGAGAGGATTAACATGGCCCCTGCTCAGGGATGACACAGATTGATGAAGTGTTGCAAAATTTTTTTGAGCCAGCAGTGTACCTAGCAGGACTAGGAAAGTGATTGTCCCTCTGTACTGGACAGCAGTGAGGCAGCAGCTTGAGATCTATGTCCGGTTTTGGGCCCCTCACTACAAGAAGGACATTGAGGTGCTGGAGCAAGTCCAGAGAAGGGAAACAGAGCTGGCCAAGGTTCTAGAGAGTAAGTCCTGAAGGAGCTGACGTTGTTTAGCCTGGAGAAAAGGAGACTCAAGGGACACTTTGTCACTCTCTACAACTACTGAAAGGCAGCTGTAGCAAGATGGGGGTTGGCCACTACTCTTAGCAACAGGACAAGAGGAAATGACCTCAGACTGTACCAGGGGAGGTTCAGGTTGGACATTAGGAATATTTTCTTCACTGAAAGGGTTGTCAAGCATGGGAATGAGCTGCCCAGGGAAGTGGTAGAGTCTCCACCCCTGGAAGTGTGCAAGAAACGTTTGGATGTGGCACTTAGTGCCATGGTTTAGTTGGCATGGTGGTGTTTGATCAAAGGCTTGACTCGATGATCTTGGAGGTCTTTTCCAACCCTAATGACTCTATGATTTTACAATCTATTTAGTTTAAGACTGTGGGAACCCCTGGTGGTCTAGTGGTTAAGGGCGCGGCGCTGTCACCACTGAGGCCTGGGTTTGATTCTCGGTCAGGGCCACTCCCGGGCAGGTGGAGCTCGTTAGCCCTTAAAGGCAACCCATCTACGTCCTAAGGACCTCGCTGCCACCGTCCAAGCTCGCTTGGGCCCGGCAGATGAACCTTAGGATTAAAGGGTGGGCTCAGTTCCGCGCACACTGTGTCTCACCTAAAAAATCCAATGTGCAGGCTGGAAGGTGTAAAGACCTTCCCCGGATCTTCGCTAGCGAAGACTGGCCATTATTATTATTAGTTTAAGACTTTATCAAGAAGAATTTCAGGTTAGTATATTTTTTTAAAACATTAAACTATTTGTCCAACAGCTAATATTGAAAAAACCCACCCCAAAACCCAGACCTGAAAGTCTTTTGAGCAGTTTCATTTAGTGCACAGACCAATTAGTTTATTGCTCCATGCTAAACCAAATCCTCAGCCTGTTAGTTTTCAAAATCTGAACTTCGACATAATTTTATTAATAACCAGTACCTTTATAATGTGCCAAATTAAGCCAAAATCCTTTGTGCAAGGGGACATACTGTTTGGATTTTTAAAATCCACGTGAGACTTGAATTTCTTGGTTAGAATCCAATACTAATTAAAATTCGACAGAATCCAACAGACCTTTGATAATTACATCAAAAGTTCACATTTATTTGATGTGGATTGTCTATACATTTCATTGTTACTCTCTTAAAAGGGTATTTATGTACAAAGAGTAAGAAAAGAGTATTAATATTTAAAAAGTGGGCAAACACTGATTCAGCATATGTTTTAATTTATTAAATGTTTGCTTTATTCTGCTTAAAACCATCACTTGAGACATTATTTTTTGCATAAAAAGAGATCTAAAAAGATTCTTAGTAAAATATATTTCTAGTGGAACAAGAAGTTTAGCTTGTTTACTGGAGACTCAACAGCATTTGTTTAACAAGCTGGGCATTAAGGAACCACATCAGTCATATTTTCATTCCAAATTTACCATTGGTTTACTGAACAAAGTTCCTCCAGAGGAAAAAATCTGATTTCATAGAAGATCACACACACCAGCCCTAACAATCTGAGATGCTGTACCGAAAGTTGTCTGGAAATCCAGCATATTTTATGCAACTAAGTGTAAAGTGCTTTCCTCACAACTGAGTACATGGAAAGCACAGAAGTATTATAAAAGGGAGAGATTAACAAAGGTGTCTAGACATGGAGAAAGTATGACCTCAGTTAGAACACTCTGGTATTTATTTTCCCTTTCTAGAAAGGGATATACAGTACTTCATGATTTCAGTATGCAAGGCAGCGAGGTTTCTGAGCAGTTCGGCAAAAATACTCAATAGACTGCAGGCTGGGAAAAATTAAAAAGAAAGGATCTGAATGAAAATCACTGCTGAGAGAAAAATAGGAGGCAGCTACTTTCCATTCCATCATGCAGACAGTGTTGATTGCATTTTAAAGGTATCCATATTAAAAAACAAACACAAAAACACCACCTGCAAACCCCCACCAATATTGTGGAGTTCCAATTATTTAGGAAGCATTTAAATGGTAGTTGGCTGAGTAGACTTACTGCAGACTCAATGTATACAGCAAACAGAAACTTTTTCTCAAACATTCTCAGTCCTCTGCTCTCATGAGACCCCACCTGGAGTACTACATGAGATCCACGGCCCCCACAAAGGAAGGACATGTTGGAGCAAGTCCAGAGAAGGGTCACAAAGATTAATAGAGGGCTAGAGCACCTATCCTGTGAAGACAAGCTGAGATACTTGGGGTTGTTCAGCCTGGAGAAGGCTCAGGGAAGACCTTAGAGAAGCTTTCCAGTACCTAAAGGGGCTACAAAAGAGCTGGAGAGGGACTTTTGACAAGGACAGGTAGTAGTAGGACAAGGTGCAATGGCTTTAAACTGAAAGAGGGTTGGTTTAGATTGGGTATGAGGAAGAAATTCTCTGCAAGAGTTGAGAGACTTTGGAACAGGTTGCCCAGAGAACCTGTGGATGCCCCATCCCTGGAAATGTTCAAGGACAGGACTTTGAGCAACTAGGCCTAGTGCAAGATGTTCCTGCCCATGGCAGGAGAATTGGAACTACATGATCCTTAAGGTTCCTTCTAACTGAAACCATTCTATGTTTCTATATTTCCATGATATATAGTTAGCAATTGATTTTTCACTTAATTCTGAGTTCAGGGTCCCAGTCTTCCTTTCTTATATATTTAAACCTCTTAATATATTCAATTATTTTATATATTTTAATGGTAATCCTTAAAATATTAGATTTTTGTACAGATGTGAAGCAGACTATGTTGCTCTGCTGCTTTGAAGTCTAAGGATGGCATTGAGAGATGTCTATTGACAGACACACTGACACTTGTTTTTGCATAAGAAATTAACTGTAAACATTCTTAGTTTAATTTATTTCTAAAAAAAGTAATGCATTCAGTTTGCTTGCTGATCACTTAGTATACGTAACAGCTCAGTTCAGTGTATGGCTCACATCACTTCTGTTTGTGGTTATGTGTGCTGAGCCCACATGCAAAAGGAGTATCCTGAACCGTGAGTTAGCTAGTAAGAAATGCAAAATTACTGGCTGACCCTACGTGCAATATCTGGTGACTGCAACCAAGAAATACAGAAGAGCTCTGTGTACTTTCTATGTTGCAATCTCTTGTCTCCTCAAGCTAACACAGTTGCATGAAGCAGTCTGGCTGTAGAAGCTTCAGGTAGCCCTGGGGTTAACTCAGAGGAGTGAATTCCCTTGCTCTGCTACAGAATTGTTCCTGATGCCTGACCTGCTCAGTTATCTCTACATTATACACTTACCCACAGTAAACACACCCACAGTGTCAAAGACTGTAGTAGAACCCGTCTTGGTTCTACTTGGGCAACCATTGTTTTGCTTTTAATCCCACAGTGTTTTTGTTTTGATCACACACCCTGAACTTCTGCAACTAATAGGGGAAGAGGTCTATAAAACTTTGTTTACACACAGCTCCATTCAATATACCATCCTGACTGAGTCCCAAATTCAGACCATGTTATGAGTGAGGTAAGGACACTGGTGGGAGAAAAAATTATTGAATGTATACAGGTAATTAAATCCTGTATAATTGCTTACACAAAGGGCTGGTGAAGGCAAGAATGCAGGCTAATGTTCCTTTAATGTGTTATCTTCAAATATAGTGCCTTGGGGGGTTATGTGTGTCTATATAAACAAAGTAACAGCCAGAAATCCCAAAGTATGGACAGTACTGAACTCCTTAAGGTGGCAAAATGCAAGTAGTAAAGTTTGTTTTCATGATGTGTGATTACCAGGAGCCACAGCAGATTTCAGCAGGGGAAACCTACCAGAGAAGTCCTCTTGGCTGCAGATTATAATACCTCTAAGGAGTTCTCTAGGAGCAGGGTTATTAGAAAGAGATCACTTCCAGGCTGCGACAAACTTCTTGGCACAAGCAAAGGGGACTTTCAGAGGTTTACAACTGGTTTGATAAGATTTTCAGAATGATATCATTAAGCACATCTTCAGCACTGAGGTTAAGCTTTTCTCAACCAGCAGGTTCTTGAGCCAGACCTTGAATGTGCCAAAACTTAACTGAGTAGCTGATAGCTTACACTTTAATAATCAGCAAAACAATATAACCTCTTAATCATAGTCCCAAAGATGGCTGAAGTTTTCCAGGAAAAAAACTTCATGTCCATGCCAGACATCTGAAATGAAAAACTCCACCCTAAAAGCTACAAAGCTATCTGAAAGCAAGCAGCTCATAATTAGGATGCTTATCATCCAACACAGTAAAATAACCTTATTGGAAAGCCAGTTCAGTGAAACTGTATTTTTCTTTAGTGTAAGGTAACAATTTTGATGACAATCTAAGTCAGGAAAATGTCTCATCTCAGGATACTAACCAGTATCTGTGAAAGAAAAAAATATTAAATCCCTCTTCTTAGAGCAAGCCTTAGTTATGCAAGTCTGACATTTTCTTTGGGTAAGGTTTTGTATAGAGGGGTTTACAATTATATTTTTAAATCTAAATTTCACCTCAACATGTAAAGGAGTATTTAAAGGGCAGTTTTAAAAAATCAGGAAGAACAATTCCTAGCATCTTGAACTGGGAAATAGTTAAGAACTAACTACTGACAATTCTGCTCGTTCAAGTTCATGTAACTCATTTATTTGTTGCTACACAAAAGATAACTGATGAGAACAACATAGGTTTAAAATACAGTTCTCAATAAATAGAAATGAGGGAAGCTATTAATATCTCCCTCAAATATGTGTATTTACCTTTAATACTAGTGTGCTTTAATATTAGTGTGATTTCCATTTGTACATGATAAAAAGACCTACATTCGAATTCTAAGGGTTAAATCTCGACATGGTTTCTCTTCTTATGCTCACAAATAACTGTGGCAACAGTTTTGTAGAGCACATTACTTGATAAAACACACACTTTTAACTATCAGATTAACAGGTACATTAATGTATGTAGATGTTGACATATCCACATTTGCACCCATAATTACTCGCAGATGTGGACTATGGGCACAAAAATGGCCATATTTTAGATAACTACTCCTCAAGTCTACAGCATATTTTTATTCTAAAGTAATTTTGGCATGAGATTTTTTAAAACATTTATATTCCAGTTAGGTTTGTGGCCCTAAATTAGGCAGGTGTTTTTTGAAATTTCACCTTGAAAGCACACTTGGAGTTGTCACATTTTGAACACACACAAGAATTCTATCTGCCTTTTCAAATTAACAGTCTCAGCCTTTGACTTTTTTAGCTACAGGAAGGTTATTTTAAAACATTTCTTCCTGCACTTAGAGGATTTTCTCTCTTACTTTGCCCCCCCTGGAGCTCTTCAGCTCTTCTGTCTAATCACAGAGTGTTCTTCGTGGTGCTCCAGTGACATGCAAAGCAAGAACAAGCAAACGAAAGCTGTTTGGGTACATCATCATATTTCTTGTAAATCAGGGAGAAAAAACAGAGAAGTAGCTCATTTATTTCACTACACTAAGAAACCCAGGAATCAGGAGACAAGTAAGAAGGTAAAAATCCTCCAAAATCTGTCCTGCAAATTAGGATCAAAGTGAAGTTCCATCGCAGAGAAAGACAACAGAGACACTGGTGACAGTGCTTATGACTGCTGCAATGTTTTCACAATGGTGATGAACTATATTAAATGACAAGATAATGGTGATTTTATGGCCCCTTGGAATGGCAAAGAGACATTCTGCAATTATAGATAAATCTACTTATTCATACAATGGTAGTCTATTCTACCTCTATCAGATCTCTGACTGTTAGAGAGTCAGTATAATTATTGCTGTTTAAGAGATGAGATGCCTAAAAGCCTTCACCACACCTCTGAAAATACGCCAGCTTTCACTCTGATGCTTTACTAGAAGCATCACTGGAAATCTCGGGAGTTCCTTGGGAAAGCCGATTGTGGCTGCCTGTGGCCACCAGGTAAGGTGACTTCTGTGTACAGCTGTAAAGCCTCAGATACCAGGTAAAAGAACCAAATATTGAGTGATAACTCCTAAATGTGTCTACTGTAATTTCTGTCCTGCATTCTTTCATCCATTCTGCTTGCCTTATGACAACAAACCCAAATGGATTTGGTCTGCACCTAATCAGTCACCAAATGATAGAACCTAACACAGCCACATGAGCCACAGATTAACTCAGAAAGTTGTTTTCCTAGAGGTGCCATATGAATTGGATGCAATGCAAGAAGTGACACTAAAAGGCACTGGTGTCATTATTCATCTCTCTCCTTCCCATCATCACTGCACTGAAATGTCTGAGAGCCTGATTTCTTTTTTGTAGTATGGTGTAAAGTTAGGGGCAATTTTCACAACAAATGAATGTGGAATCATGATATGAGGCAGTTTGGCATAACACCAATACTTATTATGAAAGACTTAGCTTCAGGTCATAAGATTTTCTTCTATTGTGCAGGCTGACAAGGTCCTAGAAGTGCAGCAGAAGAAATACATCAAGGAATTCATCTCTGGTTTTCACCTGCCAGTCAAAGTTAGGATAGCATTCCCAACAGCAGCTGAGTGTTTGTGGTGCAACACTCGTGTTACAGTCAGAATCAAAGTAGAAATCGTTTTTGACCGACAGTGGTCTAATATATTAAGCCAAATGGACCCTGGAACTGACCTAAAACAATCACTAAAACCTTCTCTCCTTTGCATAGGTAGCAGATGACATTCTTTATGGTCCATTCAGTACAACAAATAGACAGAAGAGAGACATAAAAAAGCTAAAAATTAAACCCAAAATGCTTCAGCACTGAGAGAAAAGATAAAAGCAAGAGAAAGCAAAGTGCAAATGTTAGATGTTAGTCATATTTCTTACCACACTGTTGAATATGTTGAGATATTATGGTGATAAGTGTAGTAAAAGGATCCATCTAGAGCAAGGGTGAACTTGTCCGTGCAATTCTGGTGTTTCTACGTTCAACCTTCTCAACATGTAAAGCAGTTGCACCTTCCACCATTGCAATTAGTTATTTCACTGGTATGTTATGAAACTAACAAATGCTTATATATTATTTTGTGTTCCTCAGAGAGAGGGAGGATTTTGAGGTACACCCATTACAGATGAAATTAAATGTTCTAGAGATAAAATATTAAAGAACAGCACCTTCAAATGGAACATAGATATTCAAGGAGGCTCAGTTTAAAAAAAAAAAAAAAAAAGGAAGTTGGAGCTCTAAATGCAGTGTGTGAAGCTAAAGAAATACAAAAAGTATAGCAATATAATAACTTGTTTGTGTCAGAATCATTTTGTGGAAGGATGGCAAATTAAATCTTCTAGAATCAGAAAATAATATAAAACCAGAACCTAGCTGAAATACTTCCTATTAAACTCATTATATGAGTTATGGTTTTGTATAAAAGTGGGTCATAGAAAACAAACATAAATCAAGCAAATAGAAAATTATACCATTTAAGACAAAATGATAAAAAAATCAGATGTTCAACTAAGTATTTACAATTCAAAAGGGTAAGCTTTGATAAACTAATGAAAATGTTTAATAAAGTCCATTAAGATGAGAATCCCAAGGGATGTGGTCATGAAAGAAGCCTGGAATTTCAAAGCCAAAAATATTGAATCCTATGGAACATTTTACCTTAAACTAGAGGAAATTATGAAAAAACTGTCAAATTACCTTAAAGGTATAACCACCCCAAGAAGGCTGTTAGGAATGAGTAGGAGAGACCTAAGAAAAAGATTTGTCAGAAAAAGAAGCTATGAATCTAGAAATGAAAGATGAAACTTTAAATTGTCAAAATAGAATCTAAGTTTGGCCTTGAAGATGTTGAACCATATGGTATTTCCTTTTTGAGCCTTATAAATTTAAATAAAAGGCACAAGAAAAGAAGTAGGACAGCTTTGCAGTCAAGGTAAAACAGAGATTAAAGATAATCTAGGTGTGGCCAAAAATGAAACAAATTTTGCCTCGGGTTTCAAAAAGGACAATTATGTTGATTTGGGAGGAAAAGCAGAATGTTTCATGGCAGTTTTCATTTACACACCCTTGTTATCTCAACTGTGGTGGAAACAGAAGTCATGAGGCTTAATGCACTCAAGTCAGGAGGATTAGGTGGTCTCCTTTTCAGGATTTATGAGAACACACCTTTCAAATCAGACACCAAATACTGTGCCTACGGTTAAAAGCAGAGAAACTAATCAGGCATCTGTAAGCCTGTAACTCTGTACATTGCTTTAGGACAGATTTTGAAGGAAAAGATATATAAAGACAATTTAATAGGATGTAAAACAACAGGGATTTAATAAAATGTAGATCACCCTACACAGAGTTTCTATACAAAGGAAGTGCACCAGATTTCATACATCAAGACTTCAGGAAATGGTGCCAACTATGAAGCTTGTAATTTAAAATCAAAGAAAGGAATGAGGAATCTGTGATGTCGAGTATGAAACTGTCAAGCAATATTGTGGAGGAGCTGGAGATGAGTTACTGGTAGAGTTCTTCAAGACTCAGTATTGAAACAGGTGAAGATTAGTATTTTAATATCTAGTTTTTACTCAGGAAACAAGAGAGTGAAATACCAGTTTGCTTATATCTCTCAACTTTATACTTTTATAAGTAGAGGACAACTAGTATATCATATAAAAGAGCAGTATATCCTTGAGGAGTGACAAGATAGCAGCTCATAACAGAAAGTTCTGCTCTAAGGTGAGAGCTTATCAGCTGAGAAAGATGTAAAAGAACCTGAGTGGACCAGCTAATTGCAGAATTATATGAGTTGCCAGTACAGTGAAGACTCCCACAGTCTATGGTTGTATTAGATTTACTTCTAGAAAAGCCTAGGCAGTCTATGAGGTCTTGCAATACTTTCGAACTTCTTGTTATACACGTTCAAGAATTAATTAAAACGTATCTGCAGAGAAGAGGTACTAAAAGATCATGCTGGTAGGACCCATGCTGATTGAAAAACCATCACCAAGTTAGGAGAAATAAGACTGAAATGTGATGCATTTTATATCTGTGAGTACAGATAGGTTAAACATCAGGAAGTACTAGATTCTTAAAGCCAGTGGTTTTGATGAAAGTTAACACAATGGGAATAAACTGATGAAGAATAAATTTTGCTGCAACTTAACAGAGGTTTCTAATGACAGAGAAAAAAAAACCTACTGCCTTTATGTTTTAAGCAAGAATTTCACCATTCTTATGCAATTAATTCTTTGACCAACTTTGACCAATTGTAATGATTGAACTTCATAGTTCTTGCTGCTTTGATTTTCCTAAATGATCATAAATATGTTAAGTGTTATAATTCACAGGTCTGAAAGCCTAGTATCACCTAGTTCAAACCCAAGAATGACACATTTCTTGTTTACACACTTACCCATCTGGAGGTTTTTACAGCAAAAATCCTTATCAGACCTACATCTGGTGCAATGAAAACACTGTGACTTTATTTCATTTATCTTCTTCCTGAGGAACTACTTATATGACTTTTATTAATGCATGTCTTCTAAATCTTCAAACCTAAAGTTCACATGATTGTCTAAAAATCATCGGATTTGTTCAGATATTTCACAGGTTGAAATTCTATATATGTAGACTTTCAGGAAGAAGAACCTGGGATTTGCTCAGAATTTCCAGGAAACTAAACAAACTAACTTACACCCATTTCCACTCACTTCAGTAAGCTCACTCACATATAAGTCTTCTCTCTCCCACTAGCTTCTTAGTCCGGCCTGCCTCTACCCCAAACCATCTGATACTTTCCCTCATCTTACACCACACATCCCTCTAGGTTTATTTTCCCCCACAGCCAATTAATAACACCTGCTTGTCACTGCCCTGAAGAGTCTCTGCACCTTCTCTGCACCCTGAATTTTGTAGGTGGGTCAAGGACTTTCTAGATTTATTTCCTCTGTCAGAAAGCAAGATTATAGCAGATATTTAGGTAAAATCTTATGTTGTATTAGTATAACTTGCTGACATAATACTGCATTATAGTCAGGCTTCTGCAATTTTAAAAGGAAATAGCCTGGAAACTATGATAAGATGGAAAAATCTTAACTTTATCTTCCCTGAAATTCATGACAATAGATTTCACCATCTCTAGAATTATGTCCTATATATCATGGCTTAAATGGATCATTCCAAATTTCAATATTCTGTTCTCACTCACCTACTCACTCTTATTTCTATCCTGTACTTGGAATTTTATCTTGTGTCATTTTCTACAGTTTTAAAAATGCAAACAAATTGTAGAAATTAGCAGATTTAATTATCAGAAAAAAAGAAGTTGTGGTACTTCCTTAAAAAACCCTCCTAATAGTGGTGAAAACTTTGTATATAAACCTAACTCTCCCCATAAACCAAAACTAAAATTAAAAAACCCCATAAACCTAAATAGGAAAAAAAAAAAAGTTTTCACAAATTAAAAATGTTTATTCTTAATTTAGTCTGTGTTAAAAAATTTCAATTTCTTTATTTTCTCTGATATGATACTTAAAAGATCTTGGAAGTTATAGTGTTCTCTATCTAGAAATAAAAATGTAGTTAATGATATTACATGTGCACTATCAGTTGTCTGTTTTGGAGGTGCACCTTCTTATAAAAATTATTTTGCTCATTATTTTCCAATTTCTGTCCAATGAAGGCCAGACACAGAGTGTCAGACTGGAAAAAATTACACTGGTTACTGAAAAAAAAAAAATTCCAGTCAAGAAATTAAACTGGCTGAAGGAGTCAAAAGGGAGAAGTGGTGTGGCAATGAGGTCCATCAGTGAAAGAAACAGTGGGAGGCAGGCATGGAGACCTGAGATGACCACCTCTCTCAGTAGTCTGAGGAAACCATTGTGCTCTGGCTAAAGAGAGACAAGTATGGGGACGTGAAGAAATCACAATACAAAAAATGAAGTAGACAAAGTCAGCGAAACTGAGGGTAAAAACTCCCTGTTACAGACCTGACAGGTCTGTAACGTCACCTGTCTATTAACAGCTGAAGCACTTCTCGAGTGCAGCAGCAGTGATAACTGGCTGACCCTTCAGAAGTGAAGGCTATCTTCCTCAGGAATAGGAAGGAACTGAGAAAGAATTGTTTTCTTTCTTATCAGCTCTGTTGTCCATTTCCTTTTTGTTTATGGGTTTTACATTTTTCCTGTTCCATTTCGGTCCCTTCTTTTTTAAGTTCTCTTCTAGCTGCAAGGATGAGTGAGAAAGAATCACTGAAACAAGGATACTGAGCAAACTGGATGATTTGACAGTCTGGAAGTTATTTAAAAAGTTCTTTCTGCTATAGCCAGAAATATAGCTATAAAATCTGGTGTTGTCAGATGGGATTTTTTAACTTTGAAAAAACATTGTTTACAGTTGCCCTCAAATCTTCAAGCTTAGTAAAACTAACTCCAGTCAGTGAGTAAAAACAAGGATTTATCAATGACCTAACCAGCACTATTTACCCACCTCTGCTGAGCAATCTGGACAGCACAAAAGCTGTATGGATGTGGAAATGAAAACACCAAAGTCTGAGTGTCTGTTTGTGGTCTAAATTCAGACACACTCTTAGGAATTGTGTAGGGTCACAACTGGTAAGCATGCATGTTTCATCAGCTGCAGAATGGGGACGGAGCACTCTAAAGGATTACTAGTTTTACGTGCTGCTTTGAAAGAACAATTATTGTACGTGTGAATCAGTAATCCAGTGGTGTTTTATAGCCAATCAGTTTTGTGATATTTATTCCTTTCCTCCATCCCCTGTCTAAGCAGCTTAGGGAACTTCAGGGGGAAAAAAAGAGAAAATTATGAAAAATGCGTAGTTAAACATTCAGTCACGAAACACTGAAGTAAAGGTTTAAACAACCTAAATAAAACTAATATGTATTCTTGGCACATGGATCAAGTCCAAATCTGAGACAACATATTTCATTTCATCACACAACAGTACAAATCTAGTTTCAAGAAACAACATCTGTAAGAAATAGCTGCTGTCATAATTTCTTTCTTAAAAAAAATATTCTAATTAATAAGTATAATGGAAAGTGTTGGTTCTACGAAGTTTCTCTCAAAAGAAAGAGTTTAAACTCAAATATCATGCAAGGAGAAATTGGCATGCATTAATTAAGCTTGCTGTGTAGTGATGAAATGCCCATTTCCACCCCATTTCCAAGAAGAGGTTGTCTGGTTTACCAAACTATCTAGGTCTACATTCTTGCCACCAAAAATATTACAGGAAGATGGCTGGCATTTTTCTGTCTGGACCTGGGTGGGTTTGATGATCATAGAAGATTCATAAGAGAGTATTCTCTGATCTGTTGTTGCCCTCACATCAGCCCTCATAGTCACGCCATACATCAGAGGAAAGGCAGAGGAAATGGTTATTCTGCCCAGCATGGGTTGTTGTTAAATAGCTCAGTGAGGTGTCTAAACCAGACCTATGAACTGAGATGGCCTAATGTGCCCCGTGAGGCCATGGATCATTTCTGCTGCATAAGGCCTCCACTGCTACACTTCTTTCAGCTTTGCAATCTGAGTCTAGGAGCAAACTAAATCACCTGAAAATAATTCAGGCATTGATGTACACAGCTTGCTCATGGGCTAAGAAACAAAGACACTCTCCTGTTCTCTCTAAATCTCCTTTAAATCACCGCAATTATTAAAAAAGAATCACAGCAATGAGCTAATATAATTTGAATGGTTTGATTTTTCTGTTGAATAGAATGACTATGCACACACAGAAATGTACAAATATATACAGCCATGCAAATTCAGAGAGAAGCTGACACATCCTTTTACCTTTTGTGAGAGAATCATTAAGTTTTATGTGCAGACACCTCTGTTTTAAATCATGAAGCTAGCAGCATAACTACTTGGCGTTTACAAAATCTCGCTTCAGTCCTCAGCCTTCAAATAAAATACTAATTGCTGATGCTTTCAGTGTAGAATCACTTCATTAATCCCAGATACTACTCCCATATATGAATGCATTATACCTCAGTTCTGGAATTCATTAATTGACCTAGTTAATTTGATCCCTAAAAACTCGTAATTAGGAAAGTGTAAAATAGGTTGAAAAAATATGTTGCAAGCAGACATTACCTGAACAGTGGGTATATAAACCTTCAGTAAGACTTGTTCCTGAGATTTTTCTTTTTATCTTTAAAAGGCTTTAGAAAGTTTGTACTAAAAAGGAGTCAGGGAGAGGGAAATGTGTGAAAACCAAGTACAGCAGATAACCTTTGATGCCAAGTTAATTTCATTTAGGAGCCCCTGGTGGTCCAGTGGTAAAGGCGCCGCGCTATCACCGCGGAGACCCGGGTTCGATTCCCGGTCAGGGCCACTCCCGGGCAGGTGGGGCTCGTTAGCCCTTAAAGGCAACCCACCTACGTCCTAAGGACCTCGCTGCCACTGTCCAAGCTCGCTTGGCCCCGGCAGATGAACCTTAGGATTAAAGGGTGGGCTCAGTTCCGCGCACACTGTGTCTCACCTAAAAAATCCAATGCGCAGGCTGGAAGGTGGAAAGACCTTCCCCGGATCTTCGCTCGCGAAGACTGGCCATTATATTATTTATTATTAATTTCATTTATCAATGGGACCTAATCTAATTCAAAAACTCCACGGATATCTGTCAGAAAAGCACGTGTAGCAAAACAGGCTGCAGTCAGGGAGAGAAAAAAGGTTCCTAAAAATACACACAAAAAAAAGGCCTGAAATTGGCTCTTCTTAAATCCCAAATTGCACTTTAAAATGTCACAGCTTTGTCTTGTATGCCAGGTAGGGTACCTGTTAAGAGAGAAAGATCTTCCACCTCGGAGGAGAGAGGACATCCTTGGTGTATGCAGCACCCAGAGGAAAAAGACGTTTGAGAAGGTGAACTGCTGAATATGTATGTGTTTTAATAAAGCATTTCATTTGGAAAATTTTTGCAGCATTCATACAGATTGAGTTTTAGGGAGGAAGTGACTATGCAATCAGTGCCTGGCCTGCTCTACTGTCAGAGGAAATAAGTGAAACTAAAATGAAGTGATAATATACTGTAGGAAACTTAAGAGAAAGAAAGGCAGAGGAAAAACGGCAATCTGGGACCATACAGCTGATCCCCAAAATAGACACAATGGCCAGTGCCAAACTAGCTGCCAAAAACAGTAGATTGTAAAATTACCTAATACCTATGTCATGTTTACTTTATATTTACATTGGGGAATGGGATCCCCAACAGACACAATACTCAACAGTATTTTTGTTCACTGTCACTATCATTATCCACCATCTGCTCTGCCAAATTTCCTTTCTGTTCTTTTTTGTGCATTCATCAGCACAGTAGTAACTACCTTAATGACTGCAGCATATTGCTTCTGGATTAGCAGCATATATTGTACTGCTCCTGACTTATGGACAGAGCTGTAAGTAGGAGACCTGGCAGGGGGTTCCATTTAAAATCCGTTCTCCTCTGCAAAAAGAAACACAGTAACTAGAAAATTTTTGTCCCCAACTCACTAGCAGGGGATGTGATCTATGGTTTGGTTAAAAAAAAAAAAAAAAAAAAGAAAGTACCTCCATCTGTGAAATTCCGTGAAGAACCTGCCAGCTCCACAGAGATGGCTGAATTCTGACAAGATGCCTTAGTGTGATGGGTAGCCTGAAATACTGGCAGAGAGCTCTGCTTACTTTGCTCAAAACCACAGATAGAGAAACCACAGCTTTGAGAAAAGGGCAGCTTTTGAAAAGGACACGTGTTTACTGAGTGAACCTTGTGGGTTAATACGGTGACCCGCAAGCACAAGAAGGCCTTTTTGTCTGTGTACTCTGTGGGTAGATGTAGCAGCGGGTAATCCAATCCTGGCACATCCTTACTTATTCTTTGCTTGAAGCAAGTTCTCCAAAAGTTATCTCAGTGTTCTTTTTTTGTGTGCTGAGAAGACTTTTTATTGCTGAGCTTGGTCAAGTAGTGAAAGAGTAAGAAGGGGTGTTTTTTTTCTTTCTAAAAAACTAAAAAAAGAAATACAAAAAAAATGTTTTTAAACATCTTGCACCAAGATAGGGGGAGGCAGAGGGTGGGAAGGGAAAAAGTTGAACAAACGAGAAAAAAAAAAAGAAAAAAAAATAGAAAGAAGAAGAGCCAAAGGAAATTTGGACTGGAAAGCTTCCTCAGGAGTATGATGGTATAAGGAAATATAGCAGGGAAAAAAAATTTAAAATATATTATGGAAAGTTTCCTACTAAAAACACATTCAAAAACAGTTACTTCTGATTCACAAAGAGAGTAAAAATGAAGTGATCTTAAGCTTCAGGGATCCTAGGATGGAGTGCTGCCAGACTGTTTGAATGCAAGCAGCTTCAATGCAACCCAGACAGGCAGTGGACTAAAAGGCTTAGAAGCCTCATTCGGTTCCCACTAAATTCAATGGCAAATTTGGACTTTGACACAGGCGTGAAGTGAGCACTGTATGTAACAATCAGGGACAGCAGAAGTTAGCAATGGTGTGAGAGCTTTGTTAATACACCAGTGCCTGGATCTGTGTGTGAGATGTGCACTCCTCTTGGTTAACTGTCCCTGAGGCTCATTCTACCAACGTATGGAAATAAAATCTACGATAAAAGAAAGACCAGAACCCAAAGCTTGTGACTATCAGCATGAAATAAACTGGTGCCATAGTGACACTTTCTTAGGCTTTCACAGCCCAGAGCTGTGACCTGACTACATCAGCACTAATAGGGAAAGATAAACTAGAAAGGACTTCCACTCTTCTGCAACTACATGCTGATTTGGAAAGTACAATATGTTTCTTGATTTTAGCTGCAGAATAATTCCAAGCTCATGCCAATCTACTCAGCAAGTCTATGGCTTGGCTGCAAGTGTTTCTCAAGTTTTAAAATGTCCATTTTTTGTAAACATGTAAGAAGCTAACTGGCACTGGCCTGTAAGGATAGCAGAGTTTTCCAGGCAGTCTCCTTCAGGTATAATCATAATCCTTATGATTAAATCACATATTACAAAATGTAAAAGCAAGTATCACTACAGGATAATTATCCAACCGTTAATCTTCTCTGTGCATTAGCTTTTGGTGAGCATTCAGGCTTGTGTGTTTTTTCCTATTACCAGTGATAGGAAGATGTATGCTACTATTTTGCTTTCATGCAGTATGAAAGGAACTGTGTTGTTATGAACTATAAAATATGGTAATTGGCTAAACTTCCAAAACTGAAGTGTCTCGGGGGTTGAGATACCCAGCCCTGAGATTCCTTCTAGGGTATCTAGTTTCATAGTGAGGTGCATTAACTGGACAACTGCAAATGGAGAGAACTATTGATCACATGGGGTAAGACAGAGAGTCTAGAGAAGTGAAATGCATACTCTCTGAGTTATCGCAGCAGGAGGTAAAGCTCATACTGACGTTGTGAGCGAGTCTAAGTGGCACAGCTCAGAAGTATGTGGTGTCAGCTCATGGAAATGTGCTGGGAGGAGGCTCAAGGAGGAAGTCTTGCAAAAAAGCAGGTCCCTTAGCATTAAGAGCTTTGAAAACCAGCAGGGACTGCTTAAAATAAATCCTCTAGTTTATAGGCAGCCAACATAAAGGTCTCAGGCGAGTGGAATATGAGCACGGCTGCTCAATCCTGCAAGCGAACATGATGCTGCATTCAGGACTAGATGTAGTTTTGATGTTTTCCTCAGAGCTAATATTGAAAGCAGCAATTCACTTTCTCCAGAGAGAGGAGTGGTAGGCACTTTAGCAGCCTGAATATATTTGTGCACAGGGCCAACAAAAATGGCAGGATAGATTTGGAAACTCCTCATGGAGTTGTTTTTATGTACACAGAACAACAGCATTTAGGTCCATATCATAAAGGACTAATGAATGGTTTTTTGAAGCAGCTGACTGTAGAGAAGAGAGTTGGTAGTTCTCTTGTGGGTCCTCTGTCCTTGTAGATGTAACTTGAAAACTTGAATGATTAATGTCAACTTCAGCTATCTTAAACCAAACCCACAAAACCTAAGACAGTCCTTCTTTTTAATGACTTTCTGAACTTCAGCAAGGTCATATGCACTTCAACAGCAGTAAATTGTTATGCAGGTGTATTTCTGAGTTTTCCTAGTATCAACACTTATGTGCCTAGTTGAGAAAGAGATTCCTTTTGCACCTCTGGAAAAAGGAGAACTTTAACACAATTTTTTTTTTTTTTAGTACAACTGCTCAGGGACAGCTTTGCTAAGATATTCAGGACTTTAGAACTTGTAACAGGGTCTGCAGAAACACTCCAGTTAGAAAGGCCATTGTCCCTCATTAATAACTCATTCTTCAAATTATCGCAAATATTACTCTACATCATGAAAACTGGGACATTGAAGAGGGGTGAGAGTGTACACCCATAGTCATAGTTCATCACGGGTCCAATCCTTAAAACTGGGCCATGCTAGTTTTAAGAGAAAATTTAAGAAAACTGGATGCTATAAGATATCCAAATTCTTATTCAACAATGAAGATGATGAAGGGCATTGAGGGGAAACCATGTGAGGAGCAGCTAAGGGCACTTGGTCTGTTCAGCCTGGACAAGAGGAGACTGAGGGAAGACCTCACTGCATTCAAACTTCCTTGTGAGGGGAAGAGGAGGGGCAGGCACTGATCTCTTCTCTGTGGTGACCAGTGACAAGGGAATGGTCTGAAGTTGCATCAGGGAAGGTTTATGTTGGATATTAGAAAAAGGTTCTTCCCCCAGAGGGTGGTTGGGCATTGGAACAGGCTGCCCAGGGAAGTGGTCACAGCACCGAGCCCGACAGAGTTCAAGAAGCATTTGAACGATGCTCTCAGGCACATGGTGTGACTCTTGGGGATGGTCCTGTGCAGGGCTGAGGGTTGGACTTTATGATCCTTGTGGGTCTCTTCCAACTCAGCATATTCTGTGATTCTATGATTCCAAGTTCTCCATGGGCTGCACATGGATCTCTTCTCCACCATGGATTTCCATGGGCTGCAGGGGCACAGGCTGCATGAACATGGACTGTATCATGGACTGCTGGGGAATCTCTGCTCCAGCAGTTTGAGTAAGTCCTTGCTCCTTTTCCTCACTGACCATGGTATCTGCAGGGTTTCTGTTCTCACATATTCTAACTCCTGTCTCTTCAGCTCTGGTTGCCACATTCCGCCCCGCCCCGCCCCCCCCCTCCCTTCTTAAACACATTATCCCAGGGATGCTACAATCATCATCAATGGGCTTGGCCTTGGCCAGCAGCAGATCCATCTTGGAACTGGCTGGCATTGACTCTGTTAGACGTGGAGAACGTCTCTAGTAACTTCTCACAGAAGCCACCACTGTAGTGCCCCAGCTACCAAAACCTTGCCACGCAAAGCAAATCTAATCCAAATTCTTGGTTTGGCAGTTTATAGCAATGGTGTGATTACTCTGAGACCAGGATATATTGATGCTACAACCAAGACAGTGAACAGATAGTACAGGTCCCTTGAGTATGCTTAATCCAACTGTCTAGTTGACTCTTCAGATCACAGTACAGACTGATATTTTCCTTCCTGCTCAGGCTATCACAGCCCACTGCAAGTGGCTGCATCTTTGGTATCTCAAAGAGGCTGTGTGATATTCAATACACCCCTTTGTAATGAGAAATTCTTTTTTATTTTGTCTTTTGTTTTTGTGAGACTAGGATTTTGTCAGAATCATTCCCTTTCTCTCCTCTCCATCTCCTGAAGGTACAACTAGAAGAGGTGTATTTTTACATGAGTTCCTAAATGAGATACAAGAATGGTGATCTGGAAAGGTTTCATTAGGCGTCATGAGTTTCTTTATTTCTATTTATCCTGTGAGTGAGCACAGTAGGATGAAATGCTCTTTAGACTTTTAAGTGTGCTTGAATTGTACTTAACCTATTGCCATTCCTTGTTCACACAGGCTATTGAAGTGTAAACTGCCCTCATATCCACGAGGTTGAAAGGAATCATTCAAACACTGAATTACTCTAATTGAATTGTATGCACATGAGAAATTGTTTTCCTGTCATAAGGTTATCATAAAATAAACAGCAGAATCTGCACAAAGTACACATCTGACTCATGGCTATCCATTCAGAGAGCATGCTCTCTGCACTTTTAGTTCCTCTCTCTTCTCCTTCATGTACTTCCACATGAACAGAACAGAAAAAGAGAAAATATATCCTGACAATATAGCATCTTCCCAGAAGGAATACATGCAAAGTCTAGGATGAAAAGCCTTTGAGATAGATACTCTATAAACAATATATCCAAATATCTCCCAGCAATAGGGACAAATTAGGAGAACTGGCAAACAATAGTTATAATAGTAAAATACAATAGTTATAATAGTAAAATATCAAATACTTAAATGTTAATATCTATGATTACCTTATGCCTTAATGATGACCTTAAAGAGAGGATGGGGGTGGAATTTATTTGATGAAAAATACAGGTATACATTTGATCTAAATACGAAGTCTTAATTTACCAAGTCCTATTGACTCCAGTCAGCATAGAAAAGTAGTGGTTCTAGGCACAGTTCTTCTGGTCTATTTTGAATATTACTTTCATAGTAAGTTAACTGCTGAACTCAGATATCCAGTTCTTGCCATTTAATATAAGGGAAATGTAGAAAGCTAACTCAAAAATCACACTCCAGGCATGTAAATATCAGTAAGACAATTCCTTCCATGGAAATCTGTGAAGTCTCTGAAAGACATGGGATTGATATTTATTCTCAGCAATTATTTGTTTTGTAGAAGTCTTGAGGAACACTCAGAGACATTTGCAATTTATTTTGCCTGTAAAATGTAGAGAGACTGCATTATGAAAAAATATGCAGAATGACTATTATGATTTTTTTGAAGCTACGGTTGGTCATTTACAGGACAAAAAAATAGAAAAGTAGAAAAACATAAACATTTCAACCAATCATTTGGCCACATATTCTTAAGAAAAATTGAATCACTTACTTTATTAAGTAACTAGCTGGTTTCATTCTAGAGAAAGGAAGATATAATTTATATCACAGAGCCATTACCTTAAAAGTATGCCATTCAGACTATATCCTGTTCAATTTTTCACTAAGAATGAACTAAAAGTCAGTATTCCTACATCATATTTAACAGCTTTCAACAGCACAGAGGAAGGAGTTTGAAGAAAATTCTCTGCATCCAGCAGAAGAAGGGTGTGGTCGACCAACAATAACAACCATGGAAACTATGTTTATTAAAAAGCATCTTACTAACCTTATCAATGCTCTAGTCTGTATATTCAAGCATCAAGATGGTAGGCAAAACATCCTAAGGAAACAAAATTATCTTTAATTGTTTTCTGATCTCTTAATCAGAAAAACCTCATGTCTCAGGTCTGCCAAGAACCTGAAAAGCTAATCAATATTCTCACAAAAACTTTCAGATACTAGCATAAACTTTGTGTAGATTTTCTGCAAAAGGTGCAGCATGTAAGCATTAAATCATTGCAAAGAACAATTTATGAACCAGATCTCTGCATTACTTGCCAGTAACTAATAAAAAACAAAACAAAAACAAAAACAAAACAAAACAAAACCAGAAACAGAAACAAGGAAAAAATTAAACTGGCTTTAGGCAGTAGAGTGCATGTGGAATATAGAGTTACTGGTTCTTTCTCATCTATAATATTTTACAATAATATATTAAATCTTTAGGGTTTATTAACCGTTAATAGTAGTAGAAATCATTCCTCAAGTACTTTGCTAATTCAATTAGTTTATCAAATATATGCAGGTTATACTACCAGCAGGAGAATTCAGCAATGTCTTGAATGAATCCTCTCCACTCTTGGACTTTACTCAATGACAGCTCAAACCAATTTTGGCCAAATATTTAAGAATTATTTTATTGCATTCGTATATATTTGAAAATCATGGCTCCTGGATTAAGAATAGAATTGAAAGTCATTAAGATTTGTGTTTGTTTCTACTCAGAATTATTCACTTATTTGTTAAAAGTTCCTTTTCTTAAGAGCTGAGTAAATGTATTTTTGAATCAGAAATTTGTACATATGTAATTTAGGATTTCTTTCCCTTTTTGGAGATTAATACTTTTCCTTTACTTGCTATACATACCATGAAAATTTCCAGAAAACTAAACTTCCTTTTACTGTCAATATTACTGCTTTTTGCACAACCCATTTGTTCTCCCTTGATGCTGTCATGAGTGGAATATACTCCACATGAGAAAAATATTCTTGTTTAAGTGTAGTAACTCTTGGTCTGTGTTTTACCATTTGGCACTCTCTTTTCTTCAGTACAGAAAAAGATAGCCAAACTGTTCTATCACTGCCTTTTTTAACAAGTTGTGATATTGTGATGTTTATTTTGTCTATCTTACCTGAACCATCAAGTTATGATTGATATTAATCATCTTGTAACTTTAAACACTTCATTGTTCTTAAGTCCTGTAGAAAGCTATATAGCACATAACTTTAGCTATTGCTTTAGATATAACTGTATTGCTTTAGCTTTCTTACAAATAATCTATAATGTATGTATTTTTTAGTTAAGTCCATTAATTTTATGTCACATAAAAAATGTTTCATAGGGATGAAAAAGATATGATGTTCAAATATTGAAGGTCAGAAGAACATTTCAGTCACCAGGTTTCCTGTTCCATCCCTAAATTGTAACTGTATCAACAGCTTTGTGAGATAAGATTTATAGACACCAAAAATGCATTTTTCATCAAACCATCAGTTTGATTTGTGAAGCAGGAGCAGGCCAAGTTGAAAAGTCTATAAAAAGTAGTGCTGAATCTCTGCTTTGTCCTTGTTGACAACAAAGATGTCTTGCATGATTATAGCTTTCAGTATTAAAGAAGAATACAGAGGCAAATGTTTGCCAGGTGGTCTGGAAGCCTGGTGGGGCAGCATTTCTCTGAACTCAAAAATTTAAGTTTCACTTAATTTCACTTCAGAGTAAACTTAGACTTGGGTACTTGCTACTAATTTTTCACTTCACCAAACATGAGTTTAGTAATGTTTTCAACTTACAAATAGGGACATATTAAAAGCCCAAATGAGTTTCTTTTCAAAACTGTTGATGAGTTGAAAGGCATGGAGATATAAAAGTTCTTCAGTGTCTTTTTACAGATCCAGCCCCACATACCCAGAAACCCAGAAGACTTCCTGAATATTTAACAGATCAAGATTATGTTTGCCTTGATGGACCAGAAGGAGGACTATGTGACATGCTTACATGAAGCACAGCAACATACAGACAAATGCCACACTTGGACTGACACAACACTATGGCTATAGCTTTGCAGTCTGGTCATATGGATGCCAAGACCTGAAAACTTATCATCTCCTGAGATGATGCAGTGACAAAAATCTGGCCCCAGGATGTTCAGTAGCCAGCAGTTTGTGCAGACTACACAGGGGCCTAATTTTTCGGGCATACTCAGCCTTGTATGACTCAAAAACATGACACAGAAGGCTTTTTCATTAGAAATAAGATATCTGTAGCTGCCTCTCAGCTGCACATAATTTCAAAGTGTGCTATATTTTGAAATACGACAGCATTCAGGTGACCACAGGGAAAGCCTTCCCAATAAAATATATTGCTATGCATAGACAGTCTGACAGTAGAGCAGAGAAAATAAAACAGGAGTGCTGCAGAGGTGCTTTACATGGTGTCATATATTCTGCATCTGGTATATAGGGTGTAATATTACCTTCGAAATTTATTGGAGCCACTAGACATAGTACGTGGATTTTCCTACTTATCTATAAAGTGCATCTTGTTGTCTGGATCCAATGATCCTTCTGAGTTTTCATGACTATGATCCTTAAAGAAATGTGTCTTTTCAGCAACCTTGTTATGGCAGATAACAGCATCTAGTAATTTGTACAATTTTATAGACTGTATATAACTGTGTAACTTCGATTCATAATGTCCCTGGGAGGTAATGTAGGGAAGATGAAGTAGAAAGTCTAAGTGAACTGGTGTCGCCTTTTCTATTAATGGTAAAGTACATTATAATAAAGAATATAATAATGATAATCTGCCAGTGTTCACCAGTCCCCCTTCAAGTTCTTTTTCGAAGGAAATAATGGTAGGACCATAGGAACAAAGTCACCCAACAGCACAAATCTACCTGCAAATCTCACCCTAAGTGCTTAAAGCACTCAGTGACTACAGGAGACAACTGAGAAACTCATTCTGTTCTAGGAAAACCACACAGAAAAAAATGTCACAAAGAAATATTCTTTTACTTGAGAAAGACATGATGTACACTTGTGTGATGGAGATAAACAAGGAGATAGAAAATTCTCACTATGTTACATAGAGAGATACCAAAATAAAGCCTGTTGGTCTCATTCTGTATCTTTCTGTCCTAATCAGCTACAAGATCAACCAGGAGAACAGCTATTCTACAATGGCAGTGATCACATATGTTGAGTTTGGAAGTGCCTATGAATAAACAGACCATCCAGGATACTTGGGACAATGAAGTAAGTAAATTTCATTAAATAAGAAAACTGTACTTGCAGTCTCTAAGAAGAGTTAGTGTAATGTGATCTAAAATACAAACAAGGTGAATAGAACTCAACAGTCCTATGCAGTCTGATCTTTTTCAGTTGTTTAAACTTATATCATCTCTCCATAGCAGCTATAATCTCCATTAAGTTCCTGTTACTGACAGAAGGAACAGGCCCCAATCCAGCAAAGCACTTAAACACAACTTAGCTTTGAATATGTGAAGCTGTACTGAAACCAATGAGAATATTCTCATGCTAAAAGTAAGCACATGCTTAAGTCCTCCACTGGATCAGGGCCATAAAATAATGCAGTTTTGCCAATAAATAACTTGTCCATCACAATAATTTCCATTGAGACTTGTGGAATTAATTAAAAAAAAAAAGCTACTTACTGTGAAAAGACAAGGAATTTCTAATTTCTTGTTCTTGTTTCTGATCTTTCAGTTGGGTTGGTGTAAAAGTGGTATGAGATCAGAATCAGGAGTGAGGCTTCTAACAGGACTATGTTTGGCATACATGACTAACTTCTTGATCCAAGAGGCATTTACTTGTATGTGCATTCACACAACCAGAACCTGGAACATTTTCTTAGCTGACTTAGGAAAGTTTCCAGAAAACAGACATACAAATTAAGCTTCTGGAAGGATAGGCCTAATTTTCTGCACACACTAGCCTGGGATTGTAACAAGATTTTTTTTTTTTCCATGTACATATTATAAACCTTATGTTTCTGTATGAGGAAGAAAGGATAGCTCAAGCATGCTTGTCATCTGGACATATCTCTTTTCTCAAGAGCTAGATGAAAGGGCTAAAATTGATTGGTTTCTTCTAGCTGTCTTAATTGACTGTCAAATAAATTTATTCTTCTTTATTGCTTTACAAAAAAAAAAAAAAGGAAGAAGGATTCGCTTTGGTAAAACTTATGTAAAATACGTTTACTTCTTTCAAAAACTGAAAAGAAAGGGAGATTTTTCCAATGGCATGAAAGAGGAATTAGGACTGCCAGGAAAGTGTGTAAGGAAAGCAGGAGTATGCCATTTGGCAGAGTGGTACAGAAACTGGTATTATCACTCATCTAGAGCCAAATCTGGTGTGTGATGGAGCTGATCTCTCTGCTAATATATTACAGTTTTGAACGACGCCTGGAAAATTGTAGCATGAGCTGTAAACTGCCAGAGAGTGACACTGGAATTATAAACCCTTTAAAGGAACATTTAGACAAAATAAACAGAGACCAGACCATAACAGGGATAATGGGCTGGTTCCCCTTTAGTCAACTCAGTCAGATGTTGGAGAGTTAACGCTGAAGGGGAAACTTCAGGTAAGTCATAGTCTGAATGACAAACACAGACTGGTGAAAAGGGAGCTATTTGGGAAACAGGTCTGTTCCAACAGAACTCCATGTTTAAGACATACTATGGGAAAATATTTCAAAGAAGTAAATTTTTCTTAAAGTAAACCTTTTGCTCTCTGTTTTGCAATTACTTTATTTCTAAATATGTTTGTATTTAAAAAGTTAAGACTATTTCTAATGATATTGAAGAATGAAATGGTTTATAGTTACTGCAGCAACCATCCCAGTGACTGAGGGTACTGTGAGAAGCTGTAGCAGCTGATGGGCAGTGCCCTCACCTGAAGAGACATTTTTTCCTGAACGTGCATTGGAAAGGGAGTGGATGGGAGTTTGATTGAAATGAATTTGGTTTGTGTGGTAAGGTTTTGGTGGTGTGGGCACTAGAGGGTTGGCTTCTATGAGAAGGTGCCAGAAGCTTTCTCTGTGTCTGACAGAGCCAATGTCAGCTGGCTCTCAGATGGACCCTATGCTGGCCAAGGTTGAGCCCGTCAGTGACCATGGTGACACCTCTGGGATAACATACTTAAGAAGTAGGAAAAAGCATGGCAACTGCAGCTGAAGAGAGAAGAGTGAGAACATGAGAAAACAGCACTGGAGACACCAAGGTCAGTGAGGAAGGAGTGGGAGGAGGTGCTCCAGGCACCAGAGCTGAGATTCCCCTGCAGCAGGTGGTGTAGACCATGGTGAGGAGGCTGTGACCCTGCAGCCCATGGAGGTCCATGTTGGAGCAGAAACCCACTTGCAGCCTGTGGAGGATCCCCATGACAGAGAATGACAGAACAGCTTGGTGGGCAACTGGAGTTCAGCCAGAGTCGACCCACCACAAAGAGAAATATTGTTTGTAATTACTGAGGCCCAATGAAATAATGAACATAGACTCATGCCTGAAGGAGGAGTCGTCAGACTCCCTTTCCATTCACAATTTAAGATTTCATTAGGAAACATCAAAGGACTGTATTATGGCTGCTAGTTGACATCTAGATGGCAAGTGATTGTAATATACTCAGGAAATATTCATCAACTTTCCTTTAACTAAGTTGATACTGAAATTCCATCAGTGACAGTAGGGCATATACTCAAGTGACAAGGGAGAGTGGAAAAGGGATCATGGAGCAACTGTTGGAGAAGGATTTTTCAACATCATAAGAACTTTGGAGAGAGTATGTTAAAGTGTGTGTATGTTGAAGGTGAGTTTTGCCCATTAAGGGCATTTGCAAATATAGTCATAAAATAGCAGATTTGCAGTTTAGCTACCTGCAGATGTAAAACAGTAAGACAGCTAATTTGCAGTAGTTTCCAAAAGCTTAATTAAGTTGCTCCATTATCCTATGAATACAAAATCAACATCTGTGGAACAGGATCTGGCTGGTCTTACAGGTGTCCTGTCCTCCTACTTTGTAGTAATGGATTAGGCTACAGCGAAATGGCTTAAAGCCTGAGCAGGAGGCTGGTGGAGAAATGTTTCTATTGCAGAGGTAACATTTCCTACCCAATTTTATCACAGGGTCAACATCAGAGCTTAGCTGGAGTGAGGGCTGCTGGAAAAAACAACTAAAGCAGCCCAGTCAGCAAGTCACACCTTCTCTTCAGAACTAATGAATTTTTAAATGGTTTTGCTTTGTATAGCAAGTGAAACTGTCAAAAACCTATATAAAAAAGATAGCAATACCACTCACCTAACATGTAGAAATGCTGTGAATGGCCTTTTTCAGTGCATTTTATTCATGCAGTGAGTTCAACACAGAAAATACTTGAATTTTCATCTTCTTGGCCTTACCAGTGTCCTGACTACTACTGAGGGAATTTATTTTAATTTTGATCAGATATCTCTGAAGAAATGCCTTTTTCTGTTAATTTCTTGATAAAACATATGCATTTTTAATGAAGCAAACTGTTTTTCAAGCATGAAAAGTTGTTAGAACTTTCCTTGAAAAAAAAAATTCCTAGAATTGCTTCTTCCTGAGGGCTACCACACATCTGTAGAGAGTTTGCAAAATGCATGACAAGGATAGGACTGCAGTCTGGATACCTCTGTCATGAAAGTCTTGAAGAATATTTTACAGGAACTGTGTGTTGTACTGCACACAGGAAGACATATCATTACAGATATACGAGTTCTCCATGAAACTTGTGTAAATTTTGTATTTTCTGCAAATTTATTCCTTTGCAACTGACTAGATGTTGACATGAGTTCTGTTGAAGATGATGTTCAGGATGCAACAGAATCCAATTTCTTTCTCTATTTTTGGTTTTGTAAAACAAACCAAAAAAAACCAAACCACACAAAACCAAGTGGAACAAACCAGTAGTAAAAATTACTGAATTAATGTTCCAAAAAAACAACTTATTTTCAGTACCAATAGATTTTTAAATGAGGAGAACAAGTCCCATTTTAAGAAAGTTCCTGTTGAGAATCAAACTACAGTTTCAAAGGTTTATAGAAAAACTGATATTACTGGCCCACTCCTATAATAGTAAGAATTCACTAGAAAGAGTTTCTTTATTTTCTTACAATGAGTTGGTGAGAAAGAAAGGGACAACTTAAGCATCTAGAACACTTTAAAGGCAACAGTGGATGTATTATACATGCTTAGATCAATCCTGGGGTTTGCTTGTTCTCAGGAACACTCCTAAATGTGGGCAGAGGGTCCTAACTGTTCCCCTTTCCAAGAAACTGGCTTCTCTTGCTGCTTCACCATGCAGGAGGTGTTCATCTTGAGTTTCATGTAGCTTTTTGTAGCCCAGTGGTCCTCAGGGTCATTAGTCCTCCCATATGAACAACTTCTGTGCACACTGTGTACCTTTATTCCTATCATCAGGACAGGAAGGACTCTGCTCTGCTCTTACCCTTAAACATCATTGAAAGATCAATTAAATCAAAATAGGTAAAAAAAAAAAAAAAAGGAAAATAGACATATTGTTTAATTCTTTAGGTTGAAAGTTTTTCAAAAGTAAAATAATATTAAATAAGGTTAATTCTTTCTTTTTATTCTTGGCTTTCACTTGGAAGCTGCTCCACACATTGAGTTACCATTTTGAACCCTGTATGTAAAAAGTTGCAGAAGATAGAGAATAAGCTATGTGGAAGAAGGGAGGAGGATTGCAATCACAAATATAACAAGAACACCTCTTTCAAGTACATCATCACAATTTGAAAATGCTTGTGCTGATTTGTTAAAAAACAGATCTTATCACTTTTTTCAAAGATGAATTAGGTTTTTTTCCCTTCCTTAACCCCTGAATAGCCTCCAGGACTACAGGCATTCCCAACAAAAATCATAGAATCATAGAATTATAGAATTATAGAATCAGTCAGGTTGGAAAAGACCTCTGAGATCATCAGGTCCAACCCTTGATCCACTACCACCAAGGTATTAGACCATGGCACTAAGTGCCTTCCCTTCTCAAAACATATTTTGCATTTCTCAAGATGCCTGTTTACAAAAGCAAGGTGAGAGAAATGCATTAAATTTTCTGAGCAAAGAAAGTTGTTTTCATGGCTTGTGAGTGTCTGCTCCACTGCCAGGGACTGCCTGGTGAGCATGTCCTTTTCATCCTGCCCTGATGAACTTGAGTCTCATTTGTGTTGCTCAACAGCAGCAGTTAATTGGTGAAAGGATGGACAATGGAATTATGAACTACCCATTTCATTTCTTCTCAGGACTTTCTACACTATGTATTTTGTTGATGAAGTTTATAAATTATTTTCCCTGTATAAATGCTAGTCTACATGCACCAATGCTAGGCTTTAGAAACAAGTGTTGATTCCTTCTTTCTCACATTATCATCACTAATAAAAATGGCATTTTCATTATTGCTACTTTGAAAAACTAGCAGGAGACTTATAGCAGGGATGTTGTTCTAATGTCTAATCTTAGAATATGTGTATCTTGTGAGAATGCACTGTTTTGTCTGGAAAGCCTATATTAAGTTTAGAGTAACTTTTCCCCCCCTTATGTATTTTTCAAGCAATTTTTTTCCGTGAGGAAAGCCTGTGTTAACACATAACGTTAAAATTGTTTTTCCTAAAAAAAGAAAAGGTCTGTATTTCTTTCTTCATTTGAGACAACACAGAAGTACTGTGTGATGTGGTACAAAGGGCATGATGATACATATTCAGGATGACCAGCATAACTTACTCATTTGCTTTGCCACCCAAAGAATACAGCCATCCCAAACTGATCTGGCTAACACGTTTTTGCCAAAGCAGTGACACATGATTTCCTTGCCACACCCTATTCTTAATGGGAAAGGAATTTGGGAAGACAGTCCTTGGCTGAGTCACATGCTTTGTATACAGGGCTCTCCATCAAATGACTTTGCTAGTACCCCTATATCATTTAAACACCTCCTGGTTTATATTGCCATTATGTAAACTGTCTGTGCTACACCTTCCATAAAATGGCACTAGAAATGTTGTGCTGGGTGTACATGCACACATGCAGAGAGATGCTCTTTGGAAACCCTTCCATATTTTCACACCTGCTTTAGAACTGATATTCAGAAAATGAAACTGTGGGATTAATATCACCTCTGTGTAGAGTTATAGATTAACAAAAAAAACAGCACCAGCCTATATATTACTGTGAAAAGACAGTTGCAGATGCACGATTGGATCAATGTCTACTGTAGGTTGGAAAAAGTAAGTTGTTGCATATAATAATTTAGAAACTTTGTGGAAAGGTAGATGTTTGAATGCAAAAAGAAAACGCATTTCTCTAGCAAGCTGGTTTTCAGGAGATGAAGATGCATCTGGGCTTCTAAATCAAAGGAATGTACAAATGTAGGTTTAGTGGTGAGCATTCATTACTATCACAACATTCATCCATGGCTCTGCTAACACAACCTCAGCATGGTGTGAGTCTGCAAGTCTTATAATTTCAGATCAGTATTTTCATCTTACCTTTAATACACTATGCCTATCAGCATCCATACTTTCAAATCCTTTTCTGAATTTTCACTTGCTCCAATGTGATAAAAGTACATATGCAAGCTTGTGCGACCATCAGGGATTGCTGAATACTATTTTTCAAGGCTACCAGATAAAGAAGAAATATTTCATTTCTAATAAATGTCCACATAGAGGGCAATTAATTACTTAAAGGAAAGAGAAAATATGAGAACAGTAATAAGTGGGAGACATTCCAGATTTATATAAATGAGCAGAGGAAAAGAGTAATTTTCTTATTTTCCAAATTTTTAGCACAGTTTAATAGAGGAATTTTACTATAAAGTGTCACATTCGTGGTTCCTGCCACTTCACTGGCATGCATTGACAGTGAGGGAACATACAGAAAGATATTTTTGACTAGGGTGGCACTGATGGATGTCACTGTTTAGAAGGAGGTATGGTTTTATTTTCATCTTCACTGTCTTTCTCCTTTTGTTTGGTTAGAAAGAAAAGAACATATTACTTCTGTGACTCATTCTTGTCCATAAAAATTTCTGCCTTTGATACTTAATAGTGATGCTCCCCAGCTTGTGGCATAGTGGGTAATGTATTTGTAATCCAAGCATGGCACCTTTTGTGTGGGTAATTTGGTCCCTCACCACAAGAAAAGTTGAATGGTTGGAACCAGTGATTTATAAGAAGTCAGGTCTAGCTCAGGTGGAAGTTCAAGGAAGGGATGGCACACTTTGGAGGCAATTGGATAAATCCAATAATCACTTTGAGCTAGCAGCTAGCAGCACCTCCATGCAGCAATGAGTAAGTTACTCTAATGACCAGACTAGCCATCATGATGAAACCTGAATAATCTTCTTCTGGTAGTGAAGTTTTTCCCTTGGTGCTTGGTTTGCTAGGGAGGCCTGTTGCATCTCCTTATGTAGTTTTCAATTACTTTATTAAATTATTTCTAAATTTAAAGAACTCACAAAACTCACAGGATACAACTATTTGGATGCAACTAAAACCTGCCACATGGCATCAGCTGCAGTGATGGTATGCTGACCTAATCCATTTCTAAAGTTAACAATTTTTAACTCTATTTGTGGGAAGGATGTGGACTCAGGAGGGGGAGGGTAGGCATAGAAGTATCTTTGCACATGGAGGTTATGAAAATATTGACCCTTACAATGTTAACCCAATTCCACTTATTTATTAGATGTACCTATTGTTTATTTTATACTGCCACAACCAGTGATGCTCATCCAGTACTCATCTGTTTATGTGCCTGTTTTCTTCCTTGAATTAATCAATTTTTAATCCTCTTCAATTTTCTAAAACAGTAGTCTCTTTTACAGAGTTTTCTGTATGTGGAAAATAATGAAGTTTTGCATTTGTACTGATACAGAAAGAAAATAGGTTTTGATGCTCTGAAATTGTACATAAAGAGAGAAATCCACTTTTCAGCTGACTTGAAAAAAATTGTTTACTTAAAAAAACCCTCAAAAACAGTGAAAATACCTAAACCCACAAAACAATAGCAAGAAGCACTTGTGGTAGAAAGTGTACACACATAGGAGAAGAATGAAGCTAAGGTAGTGTTTGGAAGTCATTAGAAGATGCTTTGGGATGGGATCAGTTTCTCACATCCTCCATAGAAAGCCATGTCTTTTCTTTCTTTGCCTTTCCCAACCATCACTTCTCCTACCAGGTAAGTTATAGGTCCCCTCCCAGACTCTGCCATGGGCTTCAGCACTGCCCCAAATCCCCATAGGGCTGAAGAGTGTGTCTCATACATCTTTTGTCTTCCCTGCCTCCGACATGCTCCACACGCTGGGTTTCAAAGAATTGTCTTTAAGAAGCTGTCCTGTACCCCTCTTCCTTGGTTGTTTTTTGTTTGTTTGTTTTTTGTTTGGTTTTTGTTTGTTTGTTTGTTTTAATTCCCTTACTGGGGATGGAGAGCTCCTGTCTGTCACCCTGGCATGCCCTATTGAGCCTTTTATCAACCACAAAAGATAGAATTCATCTTCAATTCTTGATTTCACCATTTTACAAATCAAACATTTAGACCTCACTATTTTAGGAATGGCACACTGATTGGTATCAAACAAGGTGAAGTTCCCCACCATACCTCTCTGATGGGTATTGCTGCCTGTAGGTCAGGCTGTTTGGTTTGCTCATAAACCAGCTCTAGAAACTACTGTTTCCAGTTGGGCTATAATGGAAAACTAAAATCAGTGTCTAGCTATGACTCTGGATTTAGACTTGTGCAAATGAAGGATGTGATTGCTTTACTTTTCAAAGATGCCAAGATTTGCCTTTTTTTTCAGAAGTGATAGGAACATCTTCAGAAGATCTACAAAGAAATCAGTTGTTGTAATGCTTTCCAGATAAAGTGTGTTTGGAGTGGAGTCAGACCACAAATACATCTTATTTCTGTTTAATTACATTTTTTCTGAATTAGAGAAAAATGAGTTATAACATGTGACCATAATCTCAGAAAAAACTTTTGCTTCATCTCTTACAGGGCAGTAGGAAATAGCTGATCAGAAATGCAGAACTAAGTGATTCCGATTGAGTAGGTGTAAAATGAGGATATAATAAGGCATAATGACACTCACCCTCTCTCATAGGTACTTCAGTACGAGCACCCAACTGAAACACTACTCAGCTGATGGAGAACTGAGTTGCTATAAGAGTTAAACTAGCTATTATTGATGGATGATGGCCATATATGATTTCAGAGCCATCTGAAAAAACTCCATCAGAAAATGGGTCTGAACATGTTCTCGTCTCCTCAAAGCTCCACCTTACACTTCTTGTTAGGTGAAACATAAAGCAAAACGGCTTCTTCAGATTAGTAAGCAGGGAAACAAGACTGCATCTATCTTAATTGTGCAATAGCTTCTCATCATTAGAGCTGAACAATGCTATAAAAATACAGCATCAATTGAAGGATCGTTGACTCATGGCTGTGAGGACACTTTGAACAGAGGGCTTCTTGAAACCCTGTAATTCTGCTCTGCTTAGTTTAGGCCCAACCCTCAAGGGCAAGGAAGCATGATGTCATTGAATCCTCATGAGATAAACAATCAATATGCAAGAAAGACCCAGTGAGTTAGTGGGGACAGCACAGACATCTTCAAAACATTTGATAGTAGGGTAAAAAGTGGTAGCTTCATCCTGATGACTCACTTAGCAATTAACCACAGCATAGACAGGAATCAGGAGATAACTTTATAAACAAAGACCTGTGCAAGGTCCTTCTCAAGGTATTGTCAGTAATTATTTTCTCAATATAATTTCCTCACCTAGATTCAGTTCTACAAAGTAAAGTCAACAATGAAGAATTTAAAAGTAGAAATGTGACCAGACGTTCTGTATTAGTGAACTCCCTGTAATTTCTTTGAAGATCCCAATCTAATTCTAAACTGGATAAACTGTAATTTGGCCCCATATAACTTTACTTGATAGAACTTAGGTAGCAGACCTTATTAGTAATTCTCTTCAATGAAAGAAGTCCATGTAGTACATAATTCAGAAAGTTAGAATAGCCCTTGCAAAATCTTTTGGCCATAAACATTTGTGGGTCCATAAGAATTACATCCAAAGCATCTAAGATTTCATTTTGTTTCTGATAAATGAGTAAAACAAACTGATGGCAACAGTATCTATGAAATCAATATTCAAGGTAATTTCTCAAAAGAGCCTCCTTAAGTTAAAATAACCCTTGACCTAAGTCCCAAATATATGACACAAACACAATTCCACAACAATGTTTGAATTTGAACATGTATAGGAGTATCACATATTCAGCAGTCATCAAGTAAAATACTATAATGGGAAGATCATGCATCAGCTACATGAGTTAATGACATGGATCTATCATTTTATTAATGAATCCAAGCTTCAATCAGCGTCTCTCACTATAAAACTTAAAAAGATTCCTAGTTAGAAAAGAAGTTAATTTGCTTGGAAGTTAGTTTGCCAAAAGCATGTAAACTAGCCAATGGGCTGGAACATGCTTTGATGTATTTTAGCTATCATTAGCAAGGTTTGCTATTAATTATATGTTACTTTACTTCTCAACGCATAATTTCCTTATATTAAGCATAAAAATTTACTTTACATTGCGATTATACCAGAGACAGACTGTTTTATAGTAATTTTTCAGACCTGAAAGATGATAAAGGAATCTGAGCTGGGTTAGGAACCGAAAGTAATCAAAGTGAACTTAGCAGGCTGTAGTAAAATCTTTATAAATATGAAAACTAAACATGTCTGGAAAAAAATTGGCATCATATATTCCAGTTGCTACAGTTTGGGATACATTTGTTTTGATACAAACAGCAAATCCAGAGATTTTGGTGAGACTTGATGGAGATTTTGATGATATTCCATTGGCAATACAGGGACAATTCAAAACTGCATTCTTTTAACTTGATATCAACACAGATATCATCTCCAGACCTGCAGACTAGTTCCTCATCTACATGAATGCAAGCAAATTTTCTGGTCCTTTTTTTTGTTGATGATGTCATGGTTTAAAAAAAAGTAATTTATGAATAACTGAAGAAAGTGTTGAGATTTCCAATGCTTCCAGAGCTGATGTCTAATCTGAACCATACTGTTCGAGGAGTGCACAGGCTAGATAATGTAGAAGAAGTGCATTGTTCTACTGGTGTTGTCCATGCATTGTGCCAGGGGACAGAAGGAGGCCTGGCTGTGTCCTACCACTCTCATTGGACAGGGGAATGAAAACCTCACCCCTCTCTTGATCTGAAGCCACATTCTAATTTTCATTCTTAGTTTATTCATGGTTGGTTTATTCATATTTGTTTTGTACTTGTCCTTTAATTTAAACAATCCTTTGCCAAGTCTGGTATTGTACTTTTGATCTATCTATAGCTGTTTTATCAACCTTTGCTTTACTAGATAAAATGAAACAAAACATTTTTAGTATCATCATTGTAAGCTATGGGGTGGATCAGAGCAGGACTGAAAAAGTCCTCCTGCACCATGTCCAGTTTCAATTTATCTTTTATATACAGGGATATTCAACACTGTGAACGTATTTTAGGTGAGGTCCTATTAGGACCCTTTAGAATTACCATTGCATTACTTGTATGAAAAGAAGCTGTTCATTAAGGAAGGCCATTCCCTAGATATATATATAGATTTAACATATAAAACACATACCTGAAATCCTTTAACCATCCCCATTCTTCTACCTTAAAAAAAAAATTTCCCTATATTTATTCCCTTTTCTCTTGTGAAATTCTGTAGGTTTTGTTTTGACAAAACTACTTCGAACTTCAGAAGGCATGTCATTTGGGCATGGTTTTTGATCCCTAAGCAAAAAACTGAAAACACTCATGAGTTGATAAGATATAGATAGATATATATATATATAATGAAGTTAACTAAGTAAGCAAACAGCTCATACAGTGTTAAACTCAACAACATAGCTCAGAAGAATGACTCCTTCTTCCTCATTTCATTAGCTGCTCCATTTAAGAACCTGTTTGTGCCTGTTTAATTTTTCTTTCTATTTTATATTAAAATGCAATTAAAAAATCATACTCTTTCTGTTCATCAGGACAGTAGAATTAAACCAGTTCATACTCTAGGTTCTGAGTGACTATCTTATTTGAAATTTTGGATGTCACCAGGATATCCAATTACGAACGTCCAACTGTTGTCTGCTGAAATCCATGCACAAACCAGTATACACACAGGCAGCCCCAAAGGAGAAAATTTGGTAACATGTGATCATCAATAACCTTTAACTTATTCTTGGAGTGTAATGAGATAATTCTCCTTAAAAGGCCTTCTTTCTGTCTGAGATCTGGTTTAAAAGTCTCATCTGCACATCTGCGTCCTATGATCTCCCATTTACTTTGAACTAGAGAATGACAACTAGCTGGGTAATACACTGGCTCCTACAACTCCTGCAATGATGGGAGAATATATTGAACATATGCAAATTGATTGCTACCCAATTAAATAGATAGACTTACACACCCTGGGAAGAACCCACTGTGTTATCATGTAGTCAAATCTATTTGTTGTTTTGCGCTTTAACGTCAGCTAGAAGAGGCTATAGAAGAGAAAACAGTCGTTATGAGTCAGAAGGCAGGAAGAGACTAAAAAATGTAAAAAGTGAAAGCTGTTACTCTTTGAGCTAAAAGAAACTATTTCTCAGCTACAAAGCTTCATAATCTCAGCATAGGAAAGCCAAGGAAAAAGCACACTGTTAGTCATGAGATCTATAGAAACCTGTACAATGTAGCAGTGGTAGAGTCCTGCTCCAAAAGTTGTAGATGGTGAAGGAGGAAAAGCTTCTAAATGGGAAAACCTACCCCAGAAGTCACAGACATAAATATATATATATACATATATATACACACGTGTGCAGATGCATATATATATATATATGGGTAGATCCAATTTTTTACTTTTTTGTGTTGGTGTAATTGGTGTTGGCCACTGCTGGTTCTGGCAGCTTCCATTGTCTGTACACTGAGTCCTGGCTCCCCACTCAGTGTGCTCTGGCTCATGCTCACACTATTAAATGCTGAAACTATAAGGTACAGTATAATCCCCCCTCTGGTCTTGAAATACAATTGTTAATTTTACAGGCTTTTTCATTCCTGTGTGCCTGAAATAATGACAAAGTTTTGGTGCAGTCATTCACATGGCAGTTTTGATGCCAAGGATGGAAGTTGCAGGACACAAGTACAGAAAGACATTAGAGAGTGTTACGCTGTTGGAGTCAGGGGACCCAAACTAAATACCACTCGAATACTCCACCTGGAGCAGACCCTGGAGTGAACTGGCTGCTGCTCTGTAAGGGAGACATTTGGCTGCCCCAGAACAGACTAAGAGTGAATCAGCACACATACATGGACCTTCTGGGAGCAAAATGGGAAGTGAACCAAGCTAACACAGTATCCTGCACTAAAGCTGGCTATGGTCTCACCTTCATCTCATCAAGAGAAGGGAAGATGGCTAATTTCTTTAGATCAAAGGCTGTGTATTAGATCAAAGTAATTTTAGAGGCAAACGATGTATGGCACAGATAGTGAAGATGCTTATCATCATATGGCCTACTCTCAACATTATTTGGATTCCTTCCTCTCCTTGTTTTATGTGATAGAATTTGTAATGATGGTCCCATTCTTTTCCTTTTGCTAGAAGGAAGTGCTATCTAACATAGCCTTAAAGAATGATAATAGCAAAAAAAGGAATGGGTGATCTTATCTACTACTTTTCTCACTTTGACTTTTAACACTTACAAACAGTAAAAGAACAATAAAAATGTCTGAGAAAGTGTTTATAGCCAATTTAAATGTCTGTATTCTGTTTTGAGTGCAATGGTTTGGAACTTGTGGAATTAAACAATTCAGGACTTGTGGAATGTCCTTTTAATTAGCCAACATTAATATATTTCCTCTGATTTTACAGTGACAAGGCACAGTTAAGCAAAAAACCCACAACAAACAAACAAACAAACAAAAAACCAAACCAAACAAACAAAAAAAAACAGAAGTAGAAAAACTTGCAGTGTTAACATTCTGTATTTTCACTGAGATACTATCTTAAAACTTTGACAAATTAACCAAGAGGATAGTAGTAGGTTGTAGATAAAATACGTTCTAGATAAATCAATTTGAATTAAAACCACAAGGCAAGATAAACTTACTCATTCTTTATGGAATTTCTACAAAATGATACTTATGAATTATGAATTTTGCTTGCCACTGGACAAAGGGGGAGTTGCACCCATCAGCACAATGACAATGCCTTCCGTGCTCAGGTGCAGGACTCAAATGACCTTAGTGGTCTATAGAAACGTGCAGTTTGTAAGATACATTCTACATTTACTTTGCACAAGCAGACTCTACAACACAGATGCAGAGACTAGATACGTCTGGTAAATATCACATTTCCAGTGCCTGTGCTGTTAAAATACACAGGATAAAAGCACCTCACTGCACATCCATGTTTGAGTCAATCTGCACATGTGCAGTAGCTACTTGTCCAGTCTGCCAAATATCAGGAAATTCTCAGTAGACAAAAGGACTGCATCTTCTGTTTATGCTCAGAGTTTCCAGGGAAACCAGACAAAAAATAATCTCATGAAGAAGGCAACGACTCAGTAAAGCTACTGTATGACAAACTGTAGATGCACTTTTTTAACTGAACCTTCTTGTATCACTGTTGGGACAGATGGCTACAGTTCTGTCCACCTTCCTTATGGTTAAAACCATACGGACAATTCTCAAGATCCTTAAAAGTAGAAAACACCACTGTAAGAAGCAACTACTTAATTAATTTAAAAATAACCCTTCTTAAGTCAATAGACTAAGTTGCTTCAGTTGCTCTTTAAAAGTTGAACTGAACTATGAAGTTACTTGCTCAATCCTCTTGCTGTACTCCTGGTTGAAAGGGGAAGACATTGGTGCAAGGGACGTGCTGCATGAGATTGAAATCCTCATACAATGGGTCCCAAGCAATAAAAAAAGCTGATCTGAATTACTAAGAAGTTACTTCAAAAGTTTTGGCCCCTGTAGTTACCTTTGTATGTGCCACTAGACTATTATTGATATTTCTGATATCCCAAATAAAAGAGCAAGTACAAAACATGCTAAATAAAATATTAGCATATTAGAAAGGCTACAGAAGAGGTCTATAGAAGAGAGTCAACATCTGAGACAGCTGCATTACAGTGAGCAGCTGAAGAAATATTTCTGATAATAGAGGGGCTTTTTGTTTAGTAAACAAAAACATAACAGTATCCAATGACTTGAAACTTTAGCTGGACAAATTCAAACTAGCAATTAGGTTGTGTAATTAACCATTACAATAATTTATCTAGGGATCTGGTATATTCCTTATCATTGTCAGTCCTTAAATCAGGATTGGCTGTCTTTCTAAAAGATTTACTTAGCTCAAACAGCAGCTCTTGGGCTTGATGCAGGGGTTTTATACCACAGGTTAAATTAGACGTGCATCTTGATCTGGATTTAATTTCTATGAATATGTCCAACACTGCTACTCAGGCAAAAGCCTCTGGCAGAAAAGTAGTAGCATTCTAAACCACTAGAAGTAGTTGCTCTAGAATTGGAGCAACAAGAATTGGAGACCGTTATTAATTTTTTTCTTTTCCTCTAAAGTATTGTTTGCAATATTTTTGAAGCTTGGTTTAGTTCCAAAAGCCAGCATTGTTTCTGGTTTGTTCTCCCAACTCCCAAAAAACCTTGTATATGCAGGAATGCCCTCTATAAAGCCAGACCTTTCTCTTATGTCATTTATATAAATTAAAGAAAGATGTGGACTAACTGGAAGGAATCCAGGTATGGTCAGTAAGAGTAATCACAAAACTAGAAAACATGGCCTTATTCTGTCAAGAAAAGAGATATCAACCTTTCAAGTACAAGGCTGTTGAAAAGAGCCTATTTTTCATGGTCAGGATAGATAAAATAATCATGAGAAGGCCTATTGACTTTTGCTGTGAGGGAAATCTTTCTCCAAGCACAGTAGCAGATGGCCAGGCCAAGTCTTGCAGTCTCCATTTTAGAGGTCCTAAAGAGCTTCTTCTAACAGATTAGGTTAATTTACTTTGGGGTTAAGGTCTTTTCCAGTGTGAATTTCTAGGGTTGTATGAAATCAGGTGCAACTGCATTGTGCATCTGCAATGCCCCTGGAGGTTTATAAATAAAAAAACCTTCTATAGTAACCACAGACTATTACTGCAGTGATGTATGTGAATGGAGAGTCATTGTACGTAAATTGGTTCTACACCATTGAAAATCAGTATTACCCAGATTAAAAAAAAATATCTAATTACAAGTCAATTCTGCTGTCTTCCATTAATATAAGGATATAAGGTATACTCTGTCTGTGGAGTGTGAAAGTCAAACGGTGTATTTTCTTCATCAGTAAAGATACTGATAGATTGCTCAGAAAATCATCATGCTGGTTGTAAGGCTGATTATGATTTTGTCAAACTCAGAGAACAGCTGAGGAAGAAAGGCAGCCCTGATGGTGCCCTATTCTATCCTTACAGTGAGAGCAAGGGTCAGCAAGAGCAGAGTGCTCAGGGATGTGTCCAGTTGGGTTTTAAATAACTCCAACGTTATTCAAAATATCCTTGAGACTCCACACACTCTTTATTCCTTTCCCAGAATTTGACCACTCTCATAGTAAAAAGGTCTTTTATGTTTAAATGGAATTTCTTCTATTTTCATTTTTGCCCACTGACTTTCATCTGCTTAGTGGGCACAACTGAGAAAGGCCTAGTACCATCTTCTTTAATCTCCTCATCAGGTATTTATGTACACCGGTAAGATTCATACCATACATATGAGAAAAGTGATCAACTCATTGTCATGAAAACACAGGTTGAGCACTGTAAGTTGGCAGTCATCATTTATGTAAAGCACTGTGAGATGAGGTGAGATCAGACCTTAAGTCCAACTTCTGCAATATCATTTCACTAATACCATAGGTATCAGATTCTCCCGTGTATGAGGAAGGGGAAATGTAATTTTTTTAATAAGTTGTGCAGACAGGAGGGGTCTTCTCTCCCATTTTCTCAATGACCAGCTCCAGGAGCTTTGTGCCATAGGGGGATGTGAAAAGGTTGCCCAGATTTTTGAAGTGTCTTGTGACAACTGCAAGGGCAAACAGGGGAGAGCTATATTCACTTAGAACCCAAGACAGACCATCTTTCTTATTTCTCCATATATATATATAAAGCTTTTAACAGTATCTGCTGCTGGAAAAACCATCTGCACATGAAGTTATGTATATACATGTTTTTGCTTATGATTAGAAGTGTCTCAGACTTCATAAAATAACTGAATTCTTTGTTTCACTCGTTCCTGTGACAGGAAGTTACACAAGCTCATTTCTCCATTTGTCAGGAGTATTTTGAAGGTTAATATGGTTGTGCAGAAATATCAGGTCTTGAGTTTGGAGATTTTTTTCCCCTTGTTTCCAGTGTTTGAGGAAGATTCTATTTTGTTCACATAGAATTCTCAATGGATCAAAAAATGATCTGGTTTTGGAACTATATAAGTCTATCTGCCATAGAAAGGAACCTTAGGTATTTGGACTCCATGATGCAGAAACAATAAGTCCGTACTTCTACCTGTGTCAGGTCCTGGTATTTCATGCTGGGATGGATGTTCCCTAACAGTGCTTACTAACAGTCCAATTACTTACTGATAAATGTGCTGTTCTGCTGATAAAAAAATCACAGCACCTCTCTGTTTCCCTTTCTTTCCAAGTCAGTGAATAAAGTATGGACATTTTAACTTACTCTCAAAGGGTTTTTTTTTTCACTTGTTTCATGAAACTATGGCTTTTTTCTTGATTCTATTGTTGTAATTCTAACAGTACTGCTTGAAGCTCATAGAATAACTGCCATTTTTATTTACTATAGATTAAACTTTCCATCCCATTATACTGAAGATCTATATGTAATTCGTTATTTGCACTTGGAAACCCCTCTGAGAAGTTTACTAACTAATATCCTCACTTCATAGCTTGGAAAATATAACCTTATAAAGCCAGAGCAGCTTTCCTGAGATGGCGCCAAGAGGCAGTGGCTCTGCAGCCCAGTGAGAGCTCCCCTTCATCTGCTCCATGTAGGGGAGCTGAACCTGTCCTGTGGGACCCGGCACAGCCCAGCTCCCTGCTCTCTGTGTGTACGATATGCCACTCTTTACAATTGTGTCAATAAATTTTCCAGACTTTCAGGTTACTTTGTTTTACTGGCTTTATTCACATTTGTCTCATAATCACAATAACAGGACAGGTGTGCTGCTTTCTCGGCAGCGATCCTGGTCCCCAGTGGAGCCAACTCCCCGGCCTTTGACCTCCGAGTTTATCCGCTCAGGAAACCAGTTTACTGCCTTGCAAAACAGCACACCCCTATGATTAGCACTTAATTACAGTGAAGCCAGTAGCAGCTCTGGTGAAGTTAAGTGGACTTTCTGTATATGGATCATATTTTTGTATGAGTTAAAGTTTCTGGAAATCAGGTTGCCTCATGTTGAGAACCTATAGACAAATACATTTTATTGCCTGTTATGTGCATCTGTGTATGTAGCTACACAAAAATCAGGGCAGCAATTCAGTCAGTTTTACTTACCCTGTTCTTTCTCCTTCCAGCATTTCAAAAAATATACAAGGCACCCAAATTCATAATCCTATCTAGGCATGAATGGGATGAGGTTCAACAAGGTCAAATGCTGGGTCCTGCACTTTGGCCACAACAACCCCTGCAGTGCTACAGGCTGGGCACAGAGTGGCTGGAGAGCAGCCAGGTGGAAAGGGATCTGGGGGTTTGGATTGACAGGAAGCCAGCAGTGTGCCCAGGTGGCCAAGAAGGCCAATGGCATCCTGGCCTGGATCAGGAATGCTGTGGCCAGCAGGAGCAGGGAAATGATTCTTCCCCTGTACTCAGTGCTGGTGAGGCCACACCTGGAGTGCTGTGTCCAGCTCTGGGCCCCTCAGTTCAGGAAGGACATTGAGGTGCTGGGGCAGGTCCAGAGAAGAGCAACCAGGCTGGTGAAGGGACTTGAGCACAAGTCCTATGAGGAGAGGCTGAGGGAGCTGGGGTTGTTTAGCCTGGAGAAGGCTCAGGGGAGACCTCATCACCCTCTACAACTCCCTGAAAGGACATTGCAGCCAGGTGGGGGTCGGTCTCTTCTCCCAGGCAACTACCAGTAAGACAAGAGGGCACAGTCTTAAGCTCTGCCAGGGAAGGTATAGGTTGGATATTAGGAAGAAATTCTTTACAGAGAGGGTAATCAGGCATTGGAATGGCCTGCCCAGGGAAGTGGTGGATTCTCCGTCCCTGGAGGTTTTTTAAGATGAGAGTGGATGTGGTACTGAGTGCCATGGTCAAGTAACCACGATGGTAGTGGATCAAGGGTTGGCCTAGATGATCTCAGAGGTCCTTTCCAACCCAGCTGATTCTATAATTCTATGATTCTATGACCACTCAGACAGGATCATGTGTTCATTAATCTGTGAGTCAGAGAGTTACCATCACTTTACAGACCTAATGCAAACTCACAGGAATAGTACTATATGGGTCCTTAAAACAATAAAATCTACATCAGTCAGAACTTTGAATCAGGTACCCTTTGCTAAGTCTAGGATCTCAGTCAAGGTGTAAGCATCCCCAAGTTAAAAACAAACAAACAAACAAAAACCTACTAGAAATTCTGAAAGTAGGAATCTTAGAAATCTTTTAAAGTGTTTTTGGAAATGGCTAACACAACTCATATAGAAAAGTTAAAAAGCTGCTAATCAGCATTTCAAATCAGTTTTCCCTAAACTCTAATTTCTGGTTTTTTGAAAGAACTTTGCTACATTATGAATTAACATCTGACAAAAATATCTCAGGGGTAGCAGTAAAATAATGATAGTGTACCCTCCAGTTTATATTACATTACCAAAAATAATGAAAAAAAAAATTGTTGCCCCAGAGAGACTTGGAAGACATTCAGATACAGTAGAGCTGGGTGTGACATGAGAAGATAGATAGATTACACAGATAGGACTGAACCAGTTAAGAAACTTTTGGGTATTCAGCTATCCAATGTAATATCCACTCTGCTGAGTGAAGGCTCTACAACTCATTATGAGTTCATATTATAAGTCTCATTCCATAACATGATAACTTCTTAAAAGTTATTCCATTCTGTGGTAATTTTTAAGGATAGATGCTAAGTTGTTTGAGTGTTTCTGAAGTGAACAGATAACATATCTGCATGTTTAGCAGATGCATATCTTTCCCCAGAATGAAAGAATCTTGAATGCATAGTTACATCCCTCGTAATCATTGTTCTTCTGTTGAAGAGCAACAGTATTTTTAATCATTGTTCCAGATTTCAGATACAGCCCATTCTGCCATCACTACAAAGTGAGTCAAGCTGTCTAATGGTTCTGTTATTTTCATACTACCCAGGCATGTACTGAGAGTCTAGTAGTTCTGTATCAATTCATCTCTTGGCTGAGACATCAAACTAAGATTCTGACCACTTATTGTAATTAAAAATCCCCATAAGCTTTTCACAAAGCATAGGTGCTCACCACAGTGTCCTGACAAAATTCCAGCTTTGCATAATTATATTCTCCTCGTATATAATATAATTATATGAAATAATTATATTCTACCTGAAATCCCCATGAAGTTTCATGTGGATGTAGGAGCCCTCTTGTTTCCAATCTCATACTGTTGCGCAATGCTTCTGTCTGCTCAGAACAGTGAATCACAGACAGTTGATGGGGTTTCCTATTTGTTTATATTTTATTACAATACACCAATTTTTGAAATTTTTAAAGCAATGCAAAAGGGCTTAGTCAGATATCTTAAGAAGTTCTATGATATTTGCTGAAGCAATATAACAAACCATGTTTTGAGAAAACTGCAAAACAATTTTGAAATCTTTGTGTGCAGCTTTTTTATTCCTTTCAACAACTGTGTTGAGTTTGCGTGGTAAGGTTTTGGTAGAAGGGGGGCTACAGGAGTGGTTTCTGAGAGAAGCTGCTGGAAGCTTAACCCATGTTCCACAGAACCAACTGGCTCCTAAACAGACCTATCACTGGTCAAGGTCGAGCCCATCAGCAACAGTGGTAGCACCTCTAGGATAACATATTTAAGAAGGAGGAAAAATACTGTGTAACAGCAGCTAAAGAGAGAAGAGTGAGAATATGTGAGAGAAACAGCCCTGCAGATACCAAGGTCAGTGAGGAAGGAGTGGGAGGAGATGCTGCAGGCACCAGAGCAGAGATTCCACTGCAGCCCATGGTGAAGACCATGGTGAGGCACCTGTGCCCCTGCAGCCTGTGGAGGAGCCCATACTGGAGCAGACGGATACCCAAAGGAGGCTGTGACTCTGTGGGAAGCCTGTGCTGCACCAGGTTCCTGGTAGGATCTGTGGCCCCATGGAGAGAGGACCCCACTGTGGAGCGGGTTTGCTGGCAGGACTTATGACCCTGTGAGACACTCACACTGGAGCAGTTTGCTCCTGAAGGACTGACCCCTGTGGAAGGGGCCTATGCTGGAACAGTCTGTGAAGAGCTGCAGACCATGGGAAAGACTCACATTTGAGAAGTTCATGCAGGACTGTCTCCCGTGGGAGAGACTCCATACTAAAGCAGAAATCCTCCCCTTGAGGAGGAGTGAGAGGAGAAAACATGTGACGAACTGATCACAGTCCCCATTCCCACTGAGTGGAGGAATGTAATGAAAACTGGGAGTGAAGTTGGGCCCAGGAAGAAGGGCAGGGTATATTTTGGGGAAAGTGTTTTTAAGATTTGTTTTTTATTTCTCATTATTCTACACTAATTTGATTGGTAATAAATTAAACTAATTTCCCCAAGTCAACTCTGTTTTGCTCATGATGGTAACTGGTGAGTGATCTCTCCCTGCCCTTATCTTGACCTGTGAGCTTTTCATTATATTTTCTCTCCGCTGTCCAATTGAGGAGAGGAGTGATAGAGCAGCTTTGGATCTGGTGTCCACCACACCAACTGTATTTTTCCTCTTAGACAGGAAAAGTAATTTTATATTGTTTGCTTGTTTATCAGCATGCACAGATTTTGATTTAGCATGATTTTTATTGATGATATAGTAATCCACAATTTTATTTTCTCTACCAATTCAGTACACAGCAGACAATAAGCTACACTAATTTAATTTTACCTTTCTCCACACTGCAGTTCTATTAGGCATGGTTTCATATCATTAATGCAAATGCATGAAGGTCCACTTAAAATGGCAAGTGAACTCAAGTGAAATATTGCCATGTCATTTCTGGAAATGGCAATACAATTTCAGGAAGAAACAGAGCAATACGTGAGAGCCAAATTGAATTGAAGCAAGAAGATCTCTGTGAGGCTTTACCACGCTGCTGCTATGATATCACAAGAAAAACAAAAGCAGAGCAAGTCAAGAAGGGAGGGGAAAAGAATATAAAGCTGAAAGCAAAACAAAATGGGTCAATGCAAACCCAAGTGGATGAGTTCACAAGATAAAAATTTAAGCAAGTGTTACTGGAAGTTATGCTAGTATTCAAACTAAAACCTGGGTAAAATGTCAACAACTCCTACTTGAGAGAGTAACTATTTTGTTGCCTTTGTACATGTGCGCACATAGTTCAATGCAGTGCTTATCACCATCCTCTTTACTCTCATAGTCCTATCCATCATTGCTGCTGAACACCATCTCCAAAGCAAATTCTTTGCAAAATCATTGAGAAGACAAAACTTAAAAGAGGAAAACAAATAGAATAGATATATGAATACATTCCTGACAGTGAGTTTTGTAGGTAATGGTACCGAACATGCACAAAGAGATGTAATCCCAAGGCACAGTGGATATAGCTCTGTGACTCACAGTATAGAATTTTTCCACCCCAAGGTCTGCATCAGCCACTAGAACATTGACATGACAGAGCAAATGGGAGAGATACAAACTCCAGCATTCACTGTACATCATAAAAGTGGCCTAGTCACTGTCCTCATTGGTGAGGACATCATACACAAGGTGAAGGAGCCCGAAGCCCATAGCCTCAGCTTTAGAGACATGGAAATTAGTAGAAAAAATTATTAGGCCCATGGCCTTTGATACAGCATAATTGGTATGTGTAAAATGGACCTAGATTGGAAGGAGTCAAACTTCGTCTCTCCAGACATTTAAGAGCCTGTGGCCTTAAGTACCCAAAATTTCAGATTCTCATAAACATTAGCAGAACCTATGAAATAGGGAAGAGTCATTTATTTCATTTGTCATGAGTCACCAGTGCACAGGGATTTAAAGAAGTGTTTGCATATATTTAAATAAAAAGGTATTTTTAAATACTTTCAAAAATACATCATTGCATAGTTCCCACTGCTTTCAGTGTGTAATTCCCACAGACTATTGCACCACAATGCTACCATATTAGTACATAAAAAAATCAGTCATTATTACAATTTCCAACAGCAGCTTCAAATTTTCTACAGTAGTTTCAATAATGAACTTTCATTTCTCCCTTGCTACCCACTGTTGAAGAAGTAAAAGCTCTTGATTTCAATGGACAGGGTCAAGGACATGGGCCAGGTGACCTGAGCTGCTGCCCAGCAGCTCCAGTGAGCAAAGTGTGCTCAGATGTAAGTGTGCCATTCAGTTTCACTGCAAGTCATCAGTTACTTCTTCAAAGTTTAAATGGCCATCTCATAGCTGAAGTGTTATTTTGCAACTTGGAATATTCTGTTTTAATTCTTTATAGTTCTTCATATCGCCATGATGTATTTGAGCAGGACGGTTACCCTTAAGTAATTTTAGATATTGTCAAGCAAAACACTCCAGTGACTCTCAGTTTGATGCTTCAGATTTCCTGCCCAAACTCAAGGACTTAGATGCTCTGTCAAATAGATGATGAAGACTAGGAGATTGATAGCCAGAAAGTTGTGGTCTATGTGCTGAAACCCCCAGGATAAATGAGTTAGTTAATCCCTGGGAGTGGTGATGCCCTGCCCCTGGGCTGTGTGGCAGGGGTGGTCACATCCACTCCGCTCAGAAGACATGCATTCATGTCGTTCGGCTCTGTGACTCCTTTAGGTCCCATGCAACATCCCTGTGGTTATAACACATAATTAGGCTAATATAATGGATTTTGAGATCAAGTATTAGAAAAGAAGTGAGAACTATATATCAAAGCAGTTCTTCAATGGCACATGACTAGATGTATGTGGGACAGGAAAGCTCCTGGGGATGGAAAGCTTACTGAGGCAGGCTAGACGAGAAGGTAGCAATACAGGTGTTGTCATGTCCATATCTATCAACAGGAGTGGCACCTGGAGTGAACTGTTCCCTTCACTCCAACAGAGAGACAAGTGAGGATACACATTTCTGCAACGTGGATAATCCAGCTGCAAAATCCAAGAATACTGGAGATAAATGATGTCACCATTGAAAACACTTTTTCTCCCGTGTTCTAGGCCCTTGTATAAATTCAGTAAGGAAAGTGTAGAAGGATATGAAGTATCAGCTAGATAACTTTTACTTTGCTTTATGCTGAGTTCTACTCATATTCAGTCACATGGTTTCTTTTTGCATCTCCCTAGCCCTTTTAATGTCTGTTTCTTTCTACCTATTTGGTCAAACTCTGCAATAGGGGCTGGGACTATCCTCTTTCAAAAAATCTGTGGCTTTTAGTAATTAGGACATGATCCATGAAGCCCTAGGAGGAGAAGGAGGATTTGTGAGTTATTTTTAAAAGATCTATACATATGTTTAATAAAAACTAACAACACAGTATCAAAGGATTCAAATTACTTATGTAGGGATCTGTACCTTCCATGGAAATTCCTAGAGGTCTGAAGATCAAGACATGTTAAAACTAACAGGCAGACAGGCAATGGAAGGCCTTACAGACACAAGTGATCTAAATTCTTATCTCTCAAATACCAATCGAATGTTCAAACAGAAGAAGATCTATTGTTCTTAGATTAAATCAAACCTGCACAAGCACATGAAATAGGTTATTACACTCTGCACTACCTATATTTATTTCCTGGATTTGTGGGAGGTTTTTTTCCATTTTATTTTATTACTTCAGGCCTGATACACTACCTCATAAAGTTTTGCTTTTTACCCTGATGCTGATGCATTTTCTTTCCTTTATTTAATTCACATAACTCCATTTGTGACTTTCACCCAGTGATGTTGGATTTTTTCTAAAAGCTCACCAGCTTTCTTCCTCATGTAGTGATATATTTGTGCATTCTATGTCATCTTTAATAGCCCTGAATAATGCTTAGACATCATCTGTCAGTTACATGTCAAATATGCAGCAGCCTTACTAAAACATAATATTTTGGTGCTACATAAATGGCATTTCCAAAGGAATATAAAGAGAGATAAATATATCCTGCTTAATACATTTTCATCAATCTTATGCATATGCCATGATGAACAAAAATTCAAAATAAGATCATGGTTACTGTGCTCTAAACAACATTAGAAGTCATAAAACAATTGTGCTATTTCTGCTCAGTTTTCTGTATTGGATGTCTCAGGAAGATTTAATGCATCTAATTGAAATAACTACAGATAAAGCCTCTGTAATTTTTACTAAAAGAAGCAGAAATTAGCTTAATCAGCTTTAAAATACAAATAATCAATTCTATCATTAAATTATTCCCTTTGTTTTATCAGACTTTGAATTTTGAATATCCCTATGAACATCTATTTTTTACATTTACTGCCTAATTTTTTTCTATTGTAATTCATAACTAAACAACAAATGTTACATTGTTTATTTCATAAAAAACTGTTCTAATTTTCCAATAGGAAACCAGTGCTCAAGATGTTTTGTTGTCAAATATTTAACTTCTCATAGATACAATATTAAGGCTATATCTAAAAATAGAAAATTGACAACAACGATAGAAGAAAGAATTTTTAAAAAATTGTCACTGCACTAGTTTATATTCTAACAGCAATAGTACTCTTGTTTGTTTTTTCTTCCAGCTATGGAGTTAAAGATAAATACAGACTGGCTACCTAAAAATGATCCCTTCATCTAGACCCATCTGTATAAAAATTAAATTCCTTTTAGAAGGAAATGGCCTATTTGCAGTATTAGAAGAATGGAAATGAAATACTTTAGGGATGTGCAGAGTTGCAGCACATTATAACTGACTACTACTTGTTAAGAAAAACAAATTTTGAACTTTTGCATATAAGTATCCACATACAAGAGCTTCAATTTATTCACCCATACAAGTAGAAAAATGATGTGGCCTTGGTATCTAAAAGACATGAACAACAGCACCAAACTCTTTGTGCTCACATCAGACTGCTCACACAGTCCACAAAGCTTTTCTCATTAAGTTATTCATAGAAGTTATCAAGCAAATACTTCTGAATAATGAATAAATTCAAGAATATCAAAACCGGCTCATCGACAAAAACAAATAGAAAATTCTAAATTTGTTCAAATAAATCATTCACTGTGAATTATCTGATCGGGTCTAGTGTTAAAATATAAGAAATATTTATCAGAGCATATGTGACTGACAACAAAAAACTTCAAAGCAGATGGAAATGTGTCTGTATCTGTGCAGAATTTACAAAGCAGACTAGATGGGCATAAGAAGGAAGGTCTCTTATTTCCTTGGTAGCAACTTGCCTGTCTAATACTAGAAAAAATAGATGCTATGGAAGCACAGTAAGTCACAGAATCATAGAGTAATTTAGGTTTGAGAGGATTCTTAAGATCATTGAGTCCAACCATTAACCCAACACTGCAAAGTCTGCCACTAAACCATATTCTCAAGCACCACATCTATATGTCTTTTAAATACCTCCTGGGATGGTGAATCAGCTACTTCCGAGGGCAGCCTGTTGCAGTGCCTGACCACCCTTTTGGTGAAGAAATTTTTCCTATCCAGGTCAATAAACTTGAGAAAAAATGTTTTAGGATGTTGTTGTTCATAGACAAATTCTTATTCTCAAAAGGTCAAGTTTAAGTCAGTGAATTTTATTTGATGAGACAAATGTAAATTTGAGACCAGTTTGATCTAGTTCGGTATGACATGTCACAATATTCAATATAAATACGCTTTTAAGCATGTAACTAGTAAGCAATGAATGGTTCAAGGAGGACCACCAGTGGCGTAAAGTTTACAAGTTAACCTCCCTTCTCAGTCCTAGATATGTATTATCTCTCATTTAATATGGATTCATATTGGTAGAGGAGAGACTAAAGAACATGCACTGTAGCTGTGATGAATAGAACTTAAAGAAACCTAAGCACTTAGACTCAAATCTGTGACTCCGAAACCTCCTGTTGCATATCCCAGGAAGCACCTAATTCCTAACTTCTTTATTTTTTGTGTTTCTTCAGCAGTGATACACCATGTACACCCCAAATGCCTTGCCTTCAGAGAACAGAACAGCTCTGTAATTAATCCCTGCTTAAATCAAACCAAAATCCAAAATCAGGCATTCCTCAATTCCCCCCACCCTACCACAGTTCCCTAGGGCTTTGATCTGGAAGATGTTATCAAAGCATGCCTAAGACATACCAGCTGTAGTAGGCTTTGCATAAAATGCAACTGCTGCTTCTATTCTTTATATAGTATTTTTTGCTCAGGAAGTAGGAGACCTGAGTGAGAAATACTCTTGCTCTTTACTGATATTTTTAATTAGGTGACCTGGATTCAGCTAAAGGAGGGCTCAACATCTATTTCTCCCTTCTTCCTGAAGGTGAGAGTCTAATTTATTCAAACTAATGGGAAGTAAGACACCTTTTCTAGAAGTAGCTACATGTATGGACAACAATTCAGGAGTCACTGAATGGAAAGGAATAGCTATCACTTATGTCACATGCTACAGTCTAGTGATTGAAGTCTTTCCCTAAATGAAAGAAAGTTTGTTTTTCCTAAGTTTCCCCTGGGTTTTATCTCTTGATTCTTACTTTGCTGTCTTTTTTTTGTTTTGAAAAAGATGTGATCACTTTTCTTCACACCATCTCAACATATCAGAAGTCTTGAATTATTAATTAATTTATTTTTTAACATTATAACACAATTTAAACACATTTAAGGAGAATTCTTGTTGAATGAAATCCCCCTAACTCCTCTGTGGGAATAGAGAATGGATGGAAGCCTCCTGCATTGGATACCGATCCCATTCTACCTGATAGATCCACATTGAGACAATGAGGCCCAGTGGATCACTGGTTGGGTTATTTGGGGCATGTAATGTTTTCTACATTCCTCAGTTGTCTTTCTTTTCTTCTCCCAAACACTTCATAGGCTGAATGCTTAAGCACTTTCTGAGGAGTTGGGGGATTTGAGCTTTCGTGACTTCAGGCTGAGGAAGAACCTGTGGCATGAATGAAAACAGTACCAGCAGCACTTCACTAGGGAAAAGAAGGGTACCTTTCCAATGGACCAGAGCTTATGGACTCCTGGTGAACAACTGCATGCCTGTGGGGTTGATTCCTCATTTTCACTGTTCCATAAGTGGCTATCACCAAACAGCTCAGCCTGCTGACTTCAGGTGTTTCGCTACTGATTGCTATAGATACCACTCTGAAGGGCTTAACTTTAAGTTTAATTATCAGCACAAGGAAGATGGTTCTTCTTACCTGCAATAAGGTGCCAGCTTATAAAAAATAAAATCAAATACACGGCAAGTCTTGCTTTTCCCTCTACAAAATCACAAGCTTTTTAACTTGAAAAAGAATGGTAAACATTACATCTCTAGGCATGCCTCACTTTAGAGATGCTCTTGGCTGCAAGTCAGGCTCAGGATTTACCTTTAGGTGGAATATTTACATGTTCTCAGCTCTACCCAGTAATATGTCAGTTTAACCTCTTGTGCCTTGAAAAACTAGTCTATTGTGAAACACAAAGAATTCAAATATAAAACTGTGCTGTGCATGACCTCTTCTTGACTGAATATGTAACATGCAAGCCACGTCTGCTTACAGCCTTGAAAATTTGGGTAAATAGGACTGGAGTCTTGTCATAATGTGGGCCTTAGGGTAAGAAGGCCATTTTTCCTCTATAATCTTTATATTTAAAGAAGAGTCATGTTACTCTTCTTGAACTTATTGAAATTTGTTTTGTTTTTGAAGAAGCAGCTCCCCACTCTGTGACTTCTTCAGTTTAATCTCATCTGTCCTCCCTCCATTTCCTTTATTCTTTAAGAAACCAGGGAAAAAAGGTGAGAATACTCCAAGGTTTTGTTAATGAGTCCAGTTGTAGACCATGGACATGCTACTACAGACACATATATTGGACTTGAGAAAGTGTATATGTAATCAGATCCTTTTTTTTTTTTTTTTTTTTTACTGACATCTGCAGATTTTTTGCCTCAAATTATCATTTTAATTAGCAGTGATCAGGCCAGGACAGATGTGCCAGAAGTCCTGTACAAGAAACCCCCATCTTCTCCAGTTTTCGCCTTTCCTTTGCTTCAGTTTGTCAAAGCAGTAATGGCAGTGGCCTGGTCAGCTCTGAGCCTGTCACATGGGAGGTCAGGCAGCTGCACCAGCAGTTCTTCTTCCCAGGTATTGCTGTGACAAACTCTTTGTCATTGCAAACTATGGTGGTCTTCTGCTGGGATGAGTTGATTCCTTATATAGCAGCTCTCCATCTCCTTCAAGGGTTTATCTTGGAGGCTACTTGGGAACACAGATTTATGCTTCCTCTAATCATATGAAGCCTAGTCTGCTGCAAGGATAGTATCCTGGTTTGTTTCCTTTTAAAAAAACCCAATTAGTAGACCTACTCCTGGAAGAGACCAGCTGTACTCTAGGAAGATTTCCTAGCTACTTATTTATATTCCTTTTTCTCTTCTGCTTTTCTGGCCTCATAAATCTTGTGCTAATTTCTACACTGAGGAACAGATTCAATGAAAGCTGCAGAGTTTGTTCCTCCTAAGACCAGGGCACTGGATATTCTCTCAAATGGCTGAAGTGTTGGATTTGAACTTCCCCCAGGCAGAAGTAAGTATTGTATCAGACCTTCCCATGAATTCATGGGGGAGTGATCTAACTACCAGACCCTAAGCCATGAAAAAGAAATATTTATCTTCTTTAATTTGATGTGGTGGGAAGAAGTGGAAGGCTGTATTATATGAACTGCCTTCTTGATTTATTGCAGAAACAGAACACTCAGCTCCAGTATCATTAGTTAGTCTCCACTGGACTATGAAATTGTAGCAATTACATTAATTAATGTTGGATAAAAGGCAACCAGACAAAAGAAGAGAACTGAGAAGGCACTTGGAAACTCACTTTGCTTTCATTCTATTGCCAGTGTGAAAAAAGCAAACAAACACAGAAAGTCCCCACTCACAGCCCCAGTGATTTGCTTGTTCTGTTCCTCAGCTGAGCACACAGGCCCAACAAGGAAGTCTAAGTCTAGCAGCTTGTTAATGTGAGCAATTCTACCAAAGCCATGACTTCACTAAAACAGAAGTAAGTGTTTGTAAACTTAGCCACTCACGCTGATCAAAATCTGGTGCAACCAGGAGAAGAATCAGCATTATATTCTGATGATCCTAATGGGTCCTTTCCAACATGAGACATTCTATGATACTATGAGAGAACCTCTACAACACAGTTACTCACAGGAAGACTTATAGGATCAGGCTTGGATTAAAACTGAATCTTCTGCATATCTCCTCATAGTTTTGTAGTTTGTACTAATACTTCTTTCCATAGCATATGTTGTTCCCTTGTAGTATATGCTTATTTATGTGGTTCAGAACAGTTGGTGACCAGCTGATGGCTGCAGATAATTAGCTTTTAACTGATGCCAGTTATGTTTTCACCTGTTCTACTTAGAAATCCTTCCATTGTGTCAAATCCAATTACTGCATTTGGATCCCTTTCTAAATTGACACAGGATGATAAAACCCCTTTATCAGGAGGAAATCAAGTCTTTGTGCAGCAGCTTTCCAGGAACATTTCAACTTGTGTTAAACAACCACTGAAATCACACATGTGTATATAAAAGAATTGAGATCAACCTGGAGAAAATTCACATACTGCTTAAAAAAATTCTCATCACAACCAAAGCCTTGAACACCTATCTTTAAATACAAATGGGGACTTTTTTCACCACTTTTGTACAATTCTGAGCATATATGTTAAAGAGGTAATTTCTTTTCTTTTCTTACAAGATTTTCCAGCTAAGAATCTTATACTGTAGTGAACTCACAGTGACTAGAAATACTGTTGAGTTTCAGGGACTAGTAATACTGCGATGACTCTCCAGGTAAGTCTGTCAGTGAAAAATGATTAGGGCTTGTCTGCAGATCTAAATACACAGTATGTATTCAATAAGTACAATTATTCCTCAATTATACAGTATATCTGAACCACATCAGTGATGTTAACCATCTAAAAAGATTACAGACAATTTGCATACTCCAAGCTGTAAATGAACAGACACTGTGGAAGGACTAAAATATAGTCATGGACAAAGTGAGATTTCAGATGAATATTCTGTAATGCAGTCATAGCTTATTGGATACTGAATATGGAATTTGGTGGGAGTCTTAATTTTTAACAACACAAGAAATATGAGTTTTCTAATACTTTAACTTAGCACTGGTAATTGAAGAAAAATTTAAGAGTAAACATCAATAAAGTCAAGTTTTCATTGATTCTGATAAACTTCTGATAAGCTTCTTAACAACATTTTCTAAGGTTTGCTGGGATTCTGGAATGACATTCTTCTTATCTGACCATTTCTTTTCCTTGTTCTTGCCCTTTGTAATCAGGGAAGGATACAGTATTCAGGTTTTATCATAAGTCAAACTCACAAAAATCAGAGCTGGCCTGGACAGATTTATTATGTTTGTTTCATAAAGGAAGAAAATATAATCTTTTTTCATTGTGAAAACAAGCCCTTAGACAGAGCATGGTGATACTCAAGAAAGGGGAAAACAAATGAGACTTTCAGTTCTTATTTTTGTTAACAGAGACCTGCAGTATCAGACTCTCTAGAAACCCATTAATGTAATAATGATTAGAGACCAGTAAGTGTACTAAAGTTTTAAGAACTAATCAGTGTAGGTAATTATTTCTCATTTCTGTGAATTTTGGGAGCTCTGGAAGGAAGCATCTCAAAGGTATTTTAATTCATCTTACATTTTTAAGAATTCTTTTTCTCAATTACAATAAATATACAGTGAATGCATAAGTTACTCAACAATATTCAAGAACCACAATACTCAAACCTAAATCAGGTAAATCCCATCTAATTTTACTCAGTCATAGCACTAAGTGATTTTCCAATAAATGTGTGATTTACTGGGAATAGAAGTATCAAAGTTTATAAAAAGTAGGGTACATCCTCACTGGACTTCATCAACAAGAGGCATGCATGATAATTTTTTTACTGCTCTAGTAAAAGGACACATCTGGTGTGTGCTACTGGGACATGTCTGGAGCAGTATGGAGAATCCAGGAGAAACAACGAAGCTATTGGGAAGTTATTGCTGATTGCCTTGGTGACTGAGAGGCAGCAGCAGCTCTCTGGGGTTTTTAAGCCTACTTCCTTTGTTGTCACATCAGTTCAGGCTTCTGTTGAGTCTCAGCTCTCTCTCGTGTTGTTTTGCAACTTGGTCAAATCTGAATGAATCTGAATAGCTTCATGTAAGAGTCCAGAATTAGCTCAAGTACTAATCCTAGAATGAACTTCTCCAACACTTGTCTGAAGCCAGATGTCTCCTTTTTCCCTAAAGGGCAGGGATGTGCCCTCACACCTTTTCCATTGCTGATTATCTTCAATGTCAACCTTAAAATGTGACTGCTGGAAGGCAGCTGTCTTGTTTCTAAGGCAGCTGCCCATAATGTGCAAAGGTAAATACCAAGTCCTGCACACAGGGACACAGAATTACAGCCTGTGGAGGGCAGTCCACCCTCAAAGCAGCCTGGCAGGAAAGGAAGTGTTGACCACCTTTCAAATCTTACCTTTCAAATTTGGGCTCCTGGTACAAGACTGACAAATTGGATGAGGTCCAGTGGAAGGTCAGAAACATAGTTAAGGGGACTGAGCACATAATATATGAGGAATGATAGAATTGCAAGTGCGTGGTATATGAAGAGTTGTGTGGGTTTAGCCTGAAAATTAGAAGATTCAGGGGGCATCTAGTTTTCTGTGGGTGGTTACAGAGTGAGAGTCCCTTGGCAGTTCACAGCAAATGCTGAAAGGACAACAGGCACAAGTTGCAGCAAAGAAATTAAAAATGCTTCTCACTGACAGAGGTGAAACACTGAAAGAGAGATCCATAAAGGTGGCTGAATATCCATTTTTTGAGGTACTATGAGTCAACTGGATACAACCTGGGCAAGGCTTAGTAAGTTTGTTGCTATATCTGCTTTGGAAAGGGGTGGCAACAATTAATTTCCAGACATCTCCATTATTTGCTGAACCTCTTTTGCTTCCTGATCAAAGAAGGGCTAACAGGGCTCTTCAGGATGCCAGGCAGTCCATCTGCATCTGGTGTTTATCATCTGCATCTGGAATTTATGAGATACATGTTCCTGAAGTTACCATGCATGACTGACCTGGAAGAGCCTTCCTGCATTTGATGATGGACCTCTATTGGGAAAGATAATCAAGGAAGGAAAAGGTCAAACTATTCCTTGGCTCTCTCTGTCCTTTCTTTTGGGGCACCTACACAGTAATCTTGGCTCAAAATGGGATAGGGTTGTGTGATATTAGGGAGTCAGTGTAAGCTCCAGCTTACACTGCTGGAGAGCTTTGGGACACTTATGACAGAAGGGTGGGCTGAGGTGTGTGCACTAGAGAGGCATGTCATGACTGGATGTGGGGATGTCACAGAGGAGAGCTGATTGGCTTGAGTTCAGTCTTGCCAAAGTATGGTGTAGATGCAGTTGGCATGAATCAGAAACAATTCAAGGCCTATTGAATGAAAACAACTGGATTAAGCCACTGTGCTCAGAAAACAGAACCTTCAACTGAACTAGTGCAATCAAAGACAAGGTAAAACCAGCAAGACAGTCAGTTCTGTGCACAGCACCACTGTTTATCAGGTAATGTATGGAATCACATGCTTCCAGAGCTTTAGTCCTGGAAGAATTATCTACCAACAGCTAAAATAGAGAATGAAATGTTTGCAAACTCTTATTGATGGAGGTAAGAATTTCTGAACCACAGACATTGCTGGTATAGCACTGGATTTAGGTACCTATGTGTTGCAGGAGAAGCAGGTTGGTAGCAATGCATAATCTTGGACAAGACTTAATCTCAGATAAACAGCTGTTTGTAGGTACTTATCCAAGCAACAGTCTCCAGGCACACAGAACTACTGTGCACAGAGGATTTGTGACTCCTTGGGATTCCCAGTGGTGTCTTGGCTCCTTTTCAGTGAGACAGGAGGCTTAAGAGACATGGTATGCAGAGCTGCTGGGATGAGATGTGTAATTAAGGGGGAAGAGATGTACTTAGAGGCACAGGAACAAACAGTTGCATGGATAAGGTTGAGAGTATGGTTTTGGAAGGGTGATTTGGAAACAACTGAGGAAAGTAATGGAGTGGGAAAACAATGGAGTAAAATACGAGCATTAAAGGGAAAGTAAGGAAATATGGTATGTGGTCTGATAAATGTTTTCAATGAGTTTGAATTTTGCATCTCTACTTAAGGAATAGAGAAAGATGTTAGCAAGAATGGAAGAATTGTTGCATTGGTGGCTGTATTGACACATCCAGATTGCAGAAATGTGCTACAGGCCTCTATGTGCCCAAGGCAGCTTTAAAATGAGAGCACAAGACAAGTATAGTGATTACTCTGGCTAGCAAGCAACCTGCTTACACAAGAAAGATCACAAAATCTGCAGCTGAGAAGAAGGGTAGTTTTGTGGATCAGCACTGGACTTGGCTTCCGTAAGAGGCCTATATGATTTTGGGAAAATTGTTCAGTTATTTTGCAGCTTAGTTTTCTATGCACAAATAGTAAAAATAGTATATAATAAAAAAAAATTATGTTTGTTTTTACTTCCCTTTTTTTTTTTTTCTTCTCTCTGGAGCATAACTTTCTGGACAAAAGCAGTACTTCCATGAGTGCAGGATTCAAGTTGTGGATTAAAATTCTTCAAAGTAGAAACTGTTCAGCAGCAAACAAAATGAGGCTTTGATTTTTACTTGGGGCCTCCAGACATTATCACAATAGCATTGTAAGCCTTGTCCCGGCTTGCTGGGGGAACCACAGTGATTCTTGTGACTCCGCGAAGCAGTGGCACAGACTGTCGCCTCTCTTCTGAACTGTAGTGAGAAAAAAGACTTGAACAGTCTATTTTCAGCTCTTCACTGGTTTGCTGTATGTCTGTAATTGCAACAGAACACCCTACCACAGAGAACATGAATGAGCTCAAAAGGATTACTTAAGCGTAGCTCAGAAAAATATCCCAATAAAATTAAAACCCTTCCATAAAATCTTGTGTAAAGCCTCATGGGAAAAGATATAGAAAGAGAAAACTACAGTGGAGTGGGTCTCCTGACTCCTCACTTTATAAAAAACAAATTCTTGAGAAAAAGTATTTTATTGTGAATGAAAGAGTCCCCTGGACTTGCTGCTTCAGCAGTGGTTGCAGAGGGTTGCAGTCCTAGATCATAAGAACGAGCTCCAAAGGAAAGCAATGAATAGCCTCAAACAGCACCATATGAGCACAAGTACACAGGCTACATTTGTACCAGGTCGGTTTTGCAGACACGCAAGTTAACTCTCGGTGCACTAACTCTAGACCCAAGAGCTACATACTCCAATCACTAACTACAGCTCTGTGCTGAGGCTGAATAATACTCAGAGCTGGGCACATCTTATCTCTTTGTACTGTGTTATGCCTTGAAGATGTTTCAATACCTGCCTTCCATGGAACTGTGCAGTGGTGCTATCCCTGGTGGTGTCCAGGAGAATACTAGGAGGAAATATGATGTCAAAAGTAGGTGAAGTGTATCCTATACTAATAAGACAGGGGAAGGTTAGGTTGATTTTTATAAGGCCTATTTTTAGGTCCAGATTTTCAGAAGATTTGGATGCCTCAGCATTTTGGCTTTGCAGCTTGAGGCTTCTTTAGAGCTTTTTCCTGAAGAGCAACCAGCTTGAGAATTGAAATTGGGCATGTTCAGTTGAGACACTTGAAATTGTTGATCAACTTGAAAGTCTTGGTCCAGCTGAGCTTTTATGGAGGTGTTTTTTGGGGGGTTTTGTTGGTTTTTGGTTTGTTTTGTTGGGGTTTTTTTTATGCTGTGAATAATAACTTATGTATGTGCATGTATATGTATTTTAAACGAAGCATTCTCAAGCATCCTTTCAATAACTTGAGTTTATGAACCACAAATCCATATTATAGAAAAAGTAATTCAAGATTTTGGAGCTCACTTATCTTTTTGTTCCTTAGCTTTCTCAGACGTAAAATACAGAAGTGATACTCGCCTCATAAGGTGTGCCATAATCTGCTAGTGTTGTACACAGTCACACTTGAAGAATTTCTGGTGTCTAGTGATAAAGGTCAATACTTTGTGTGGCTAAAAATATTACATAAAACGATAAAGATAAAATACATAGAATAAAATAACACTCCTCTGTGGGCCTTGGAGCAGTTTCTCTTTCATAATGTTCAGTTCAAATTGGGCAGATGGGCAGATATGCTGTTTCTCAGTAGAATCACGAAATGTAAAAGGGTGTTTCCTTGAAATTGTCTTTGGGTCATGAGGTGGCCAGCTTTTACTATACAGGCTGGATTCTTCTTTACTCAGTCCTATAATGCTCTTCACACCTATTTCTGAGCAATTCACACACCTCCAACTCACCTCAGTGCCAAGTCAGCATGCAAGCCATGCAGTGTCTCTCTTAATTGGCTGATGGTTTCCTGAAATATGCACTTTTGTGTTTGTGGAGAAACAGGCTTATTAAGTAATTATGCACGCTTCAAATCAGAACCCTGCAAAGACAGATGCAAATTCTGATGTTGTATGCTTGTTTCTAGAGGCTGATGGGCTAGATCCTGAGTGAGTGGCCAAATGCAGGTGCATATATGACAATATGAGGTATTTTGGCAGGGGAAGGGGAAAGACTGAAACAGCTGGTTGGTCAACACTATGGATTCTCCTTTGTGTTTTACTGCGAATGCAGTCCCATACTGCTGAGACCATGAGATAAGCTAAACCCCAATGTAGTTTCTGACCCAGGTGCGGAATTTCAGGATCCACACCTTATATGTTAGCACATGTCTGCAGGGATGTGCAGCTTCTTGCTGTATGTGCAGTGAGACTGTACCTGTGCAGCCACTGTGCAGCACTGGGTCTGCCTGACTTTGCTGTTCGGCATCAACCACCGGTATTGCCAGTGAGACAGACAGGCATGAGCAAAACTTGTGAGATCAAGTTACAGGATCTCTTTTTCCGACCTGTAAGTATGACTGTCTTGTTCCAGTCCAACACTGCTGACAGGTACAGTGGCTGTTCCCTATAAATACAGAGGCACTTAGCAGTAGACTAACTGGAATGGGACTTTATAAAGGGGAGAAGAAACCTAAAGCATCCAGCAGCAATTCTATCAAAAAGCTCACAAGGACTACAACCTTGTGGTCTGCCAATTGCTTGTGAAAGTAAAAGTTTTGTGTGGTTAAAAATGAGAACCATAACAAGAAATTTCACTTAATGTGGATGACTTCTAGTACCACCCTTTGCTTATATGCTGGTCTAGCTTTCCATGTACTCTGAGTTAAACAGATCTTGCCCAACCCAGTCTTCTAAGGGAGGAAAATAAGGAAGGTGGGAAAATATGTTTGATAAAGTTACTTTAGTCTTTACACCTTCAGATTGTATTATTTCCTAATGATGAAAGGGTTAAGGATGCTGTGTAACCTAGGCAGGTAAGATAGAAATCACTAACATTTCTATGTTAGTTAGGAATTAATGGCAAATGTTTAGTGGGAATGGTGATAGTGGTGATGTTAACAGTAGAAGAAGGACTCCTCCAGACTTAGTTGAAAGTAGATTGAGGCAGGGACATGTCTGGGAAAAAGAGTTCGAAAGGGCATGGACAAGTCATCTGGGTAATGGTCATGGGTTGGAAATGATATGAGGACTCATATCATTTCCTGAAACTGACCCAAATTTGAAGAATGTTAAACCAAAAAGTAAGGGGTTACCAAATTTGAAATAAAAATTATCTAATCCTGGAAAAGTTGATTATTTATTTTATTTTATTATTTTATTTTATTGTATTATTTTATTTGCTGAAGACATATCTATAGTGGTAGAGCAGGCATAATGCACAGGCATCAAAGGTCCTACAGTGAAACCTCAGAGGGTGGTTGGGACACCCATGTTTGGATGTTGTCTGCAAACCTCGAAAAGCCTAAGGCTTTTTCTGCTCTAGGATCTGGTCAGTAACTGGTGAGTTGGAGGTCACTACAGGAGACTTAGCCAACAGCAGAATTAGAGGCAACAAGATCCCTAGGATCTCTCTCATAGTACTCATCTCACTGAGTACCTTATGTTTACTAGGTCTCAGGTTGAATTTTCAAAAGTTTGTATTTGTGCTGGAACAAACGTTGCTTAATAGTCACTGATTTATCCTTTGTTGTCTATTACTTGCATTAGGCAAGATTTATAAATAACTCTTGCTTTATATTCTTCTTTTCCTACATCATCCTTGTCCATCAAAGCACCCAACACACCCATATTATTTTTATGTAATTAAGTTTTTCATTTTAATTTCAGTGACCTCCCTCAGATTGGCCCTCTCCCACAGGCAAAGTGATTATAAGGCAGACAGTGCTACCTCAGCATAATATTATTTAGATGTGGTCACTAACCAAACCCCCAGATACCCACCTCAGCTCAAATCAGCATCCAAATTCAGAGTAACCATGAAATGATCTGAAGGTTGCCATCCAAATCTACTAGTATAAAAATCTGGGGTGGATTCACTAAAAATCTGAGCCTGAATCCATGGAATAAAGAATAATTTATTTTTCATTTATAAAGTAGTACAGGGACTATGATGAAACTCTTCTCATTCTCTCAACTCTGTGATGTCCCAGAGATTTTGCCACCTATATCAGGTGAGCCATGAATTGAAACTCTTCTCTTGGTGAACAGTTGGTGGATGTTACTGAAGCCCTGGTACTGCCCACTTCACAGAGCTGGTTTTAGGGATGTTTGGGATCATACCACTCTGCATTTCCTCCAGTTCTCTTTCACCATTCCAGTTCTTCCTGTGTAGGGGAATATCTAGTCTTGATCTCATATCAGATTTGTTCACAGCAGTACATACCCCAAAGGTAATGGCACACTCTTCTTGTGGCATTGTTGACTGCTGTCAAACACAGCCTCTCCTACAGACTCTGATATTAGAACCACCTAGAATCAGTATCACTTCTTGGGTATTACATTCTGTTCCTTGTTAACAGAGATTAACATCCTTTTTTTCTTTTTTTTTCCTCCCCCCACACCCTCCCAAAGGGTGGCTGCCTTGGCATGAAGTTTTCAACATTTTTTGCCATAGATATTCTTCCCAGATAAATCTTTTCCCCAGCCTGCGTGCTGATTCACAATGGTTCTTTTTTAGCTCATTTTCCCCAGAGGAGCACGGCAAACTTTATTAATGTTTCTAAACAGAGTTATTTTGTTTTCAGATAGTGTTTCCATACAGTCAGTATTGCAATAGAATATTTATTTAGTGTGAAGTGGCAGTGCAGAGGCAGAAGGATGTTGTTTGCAGCCTGCATCCCTTCAACTATAGTTAGTCAGACTTATGTTTCTAGGGCTTTCAGCAGCAAACTAGGTCAGTGGGGCCCTCTACATCAAAGCTCCTCTTTAGACACTGTAAATCGCATGCTTTTATACTATTCCTACTGTACACTGTGTTCTTCTGTAATTACAAATGTATGTTTCCCATCACCACAAAGACTTCACATTGCTCAAAGGAAATCTCTTCAAAGACTTAAGCTGTTGAAGGGCAGGCCCCCTTCTGAGAGCCACCATTGCTCCGGGTGATTCCTTCTTTAACTCATCCACAGTAGAACCACCAGTCAATTCAACTGGCCTGCATCACACCGTGTCTGAATTGGCCTCAGGGTTGCATTTCAGCTTTGGAAAATGGTATTGCAGAACTTAAAAATCCAGACAAAAAAAAAAAAAAAAAAGAAGAAGAAGAGGGAAAAGAAAAATAGAAAATGCAATGAACTGCTGCACTCATCTGGTCCCCAAAAACGTGAGAATTGAGCTACTCACTGTTCTTCATCAGCCCAAACTTATGATAAGGGAACACAGGATATTTTCATTTGCTAGTTGTACCTTGAAGAAAGTGATAATTAAGACACATTAGTGGAAAAATACCCCGAACAAACGCAAACCTAGTAAAAGACAGAAAGGAATACATAGAGAAAAAAAGTTTTTTTAAATTCATTTGATGAAAACATATACACATGTATATACATACAGAAATCCATGTATAATGACCTACATAGCTAAAATAAGGACTCTGAAAACATTCCCTTCTATGATAGCACTCAATACCTTGAGTAACTACATTGAAGCTAATGTTTTCTTTTGAGCAATGACTTACTCATGACAGCAAGCTCTAATAAATATTTGCAAGATTGGGCCTTAAAATTAAGGTGTATTTAATGCTAACACTTGAAACTCATACTTGAAAAGCATTCATGAATTAGGATAATTAATCATATGGTAGTAGCGACACACTATATTAGTTTTATAACTAATTATATATGAAAACGAGGAGTTATCTGCCTCACATTCTTGACAAAACTGGGCCTATGGATTGCTAAGGTCACACAGGAATGTTATGACACATCAACGGGCCAGTTTTTCGGGTTCCTTGCAAACATCTTAACCCTAATTACCCTGCTTCTCAGTTACCTTCCCTTTGGTCTACAACAGAGCTGCCCCCAGCTAAAGTCTCTCTACTGTACAGTCTTTCTTTCTCCCCATTTTAAACACAAAATGTGTTTGTATATATTTTTCTCCATTCCAGTAGTTTCTTAGATTTCACTACTGCTCCTGTTATCTGGAGAATCCTTGATGTAATTCAAACAAAGTCAAAAAATGTTCTCCAAACATAGAGGGTTTGACTATATTAAAATATTTGACAAATACAATTAGATGGGGATAAATCATTATCACAATAGGGCCACTCCTGAGGATGAAATATACATTCCAAAATAAAAGATATACAAGGAAAAAAACATCCTTATTCTGGATAAAGAATATCTTCATAAGGAAGACATTATACAATATGATGATAGTGTTTAAATTAATTTAAAAATTCGAAGCAAGCAAATCTTCCTAATCTTTGGGGCAGATTTTGTATTTACATGAGCTATAGGGGTCAAAGGATAACTTATGAACTCTGTCTGTAAATGTCAAAAGGATCAGCCTACTGGAAGTTAGCTGTGTGTCACAGCTTATCAGGGTGGCATCCTTTTCTTTATAACCTTGTAAAAAAACCCCCTTGAAGCATAAGCTACCATTGACTGCTGCTTACAGGAACAGAAGTAACTGGTTGTGTACTGCTGACTGCTTTTCTACAGAAGGAGAGTATCACTGGCTGACTGCTCAGTTAGTCAAAAGGGAAGGGGAAAATACCAGCTTAATTTTTTTTTTTTTATTCTTCACTTCAAACTGTTTGATAATTGCAACATTTCGTCCCTTTTCCAGACTTGTTTTATTCTAATTGTGCAAGTGTCAAGCTTTTAGCAAGAACTATCTCTTCCATGGCATCTATATGTGACCAAGGCTCCCAGCCTCAGTGGGAAACAATCTTTACTGTTTGTATTGCAGGAGCACTGTGGAGTTCATGTCAGAAGCCAAGAGTCATAGTGTAAAGTGCTGTATACAACTTTGTCAGTCAGAATGCAATACCACTCCCTGAAGATTTCTGGCCTAAACCTGAAGATTCTGACTGTACCTCACAAATACAAATAATAACAGCAAAAAATTTTCTACTGATATTAAATTTGGTTCAAAAGACCTAGATACACATTTCTATACTTTCTGTCTAAAAATATTTTGAGAATGGGAATTTTCCCTGACCCCTTAAGCGTCAATAAAATAGGGCAAGAGAGGGTCATAGTTTCAGTTTTCAGCACTTTTTAAAATCATCATGGGTATTATAAAGCCACTGTGTCATATAATGGATTTTAAAACTACATTCATATACTACAATATAAGTGAAATGCCTCTGTACGTCTTCAGTATACCTCTGAATATGGTTTACACAATTTCAGACACAATTTATGTAGAAGACTCTTGTGAATGTACTCCTGTTAACTCAGAATAAAGTTTAATAAGTGAAAACAGCATGGGAAGCATGAATGAAAACCTCCTCTCTGCTTTCTGCTTCTATTTTTCTTTTGATTCAATGAGAGCTGAATAAGCCCCTAGTACAGAATCTCGGGACAATTCTTTGAGTCTTGAGACCTTAGTTTTATATCTTTCTGTTTCTCTGGCTTTTACCCCGCTTTATTTCCAGATGGTATTAAATAAAATTCAGGGGAATGGTCCTAGTATTTTTGAGAATATTTACTGTATTTCAAAAACATCCGTAACTGATCATGTCTAGGACCAAAAACATCACGGTTTTGTGGGAAGAAAGATGTTTCATAGCTTATGATGTTAGGATTAAAAAGTACAAGACTCAGTTTCATAGAGTCTCCAATTATACTTCTGCTCAACAGAATCCTTGCAAGAAGATATATGCAAACTAGAAGAGGAATTTCATCTTTAACTCATTAGTTTTCCATAGAGAAACCACATGGCTGGACATTAAAGCGCAACTCTATCATTCAGTACAGACTGTGCTTTCATTTTTTTCTTGAACTAGAGCAGAGAGCAAACTTTATTCTATGTGTGTTCTGATTTTAATAACATAAGAAAAAGAACTTAAAATTAATTGAAGTCAATAGGAAAAAATCAGAGGCCACAATCCCATTCCAAATTTTGTATTTTGGGGTTTTTACCTTTTTTCACAGCAGTTTTTCTCCACTCTGACATGAATACTATTACTATACAATTTTTACCATAATAAAGACTAAGAAAAAAAAGCCTTATGAAGTCAGCAGTAGTGGCAAGTGATAAAACTTTTAATTACAAGTTCTTTGGATATTTACTCTTCTTCTTTGTACCAAAATGTTGTCACAAAACCACTTTCCTGTGAAGCCCATTCTTGTATGGGTTTGAGTGTCTGGACAGCAAAAAACCCCAGTAAATATGTGAATATAAGTAAGTGTTTCAGGTTGGATTACCTGACCTTTGTTAAGGTGACCCATGGACTTAATGATTTCATAAAAGACTGATATTTCAGAAAATCATGGCCTACATACTGTGGGTATTATTCTTACCTAATATATATTCTAACACTTGAGCATGACCTATTGTCCTTTTGCGTAGCAGAACTTGTTTGGTTGGTTTTTAACACAAAAAAACTTCGTTTTCCTCAAGGTGCTCTTACTCAAGATCCCATCTACAGTTGTACTTGAGCTACTGTCATTACTGGATTGCAATACAACAGTACCCTAGAGCATCTCCCGTATGTTTAATACTACCTGTCTGACATGTAATTTCATGAAATCTGTGGTAGCTGTTATTAGTCATTTCAGCGTACTATCATTCTGATGGTAAAGTGTGGGACTCAGGCAGTCCTGCTAAACCCACATAATCAAGGTAAACATCTCAAAAAGCATGTCAAAGTTTTCCCACATAGAAAAATAAATTTCAGCAGCAGATAAGAAATTTATTCTGAAAGCTTTTGAGGTGGGTAGTTGTGTGCTTTTAAGCACATCCATAATTTTGCACTTCTATATATTCAATGATTTGTTAAAAAAAAAAAAAAACACCAAAACAACAACAACAACAAAGAAAAAAAAAGAAGTATAAGAAAATTAGTTTAGTGGGTAACCTAGAGAAAATACATTTGCCTTGGATTTTGGAATACTCTCTTTGACTGCTATCTTCTGGGCTTCACGTCCTTGGGCATGCTGTGAGAGGTGCAGAAGAGACATCTTCCAGATACTCATCTGTCATAAGTTCTCTGGACAGAAAGCATCTGTCATCTAAGTAGTGAAATGCTGCTCACTTGAAACTCTCTGATGGGATGAGTAAACCTGGGAGACAGAGGGCATGAAGACTAAGCCTGTGTTTGTAAACTGTGAGCCATGCAGAGCTTCTGCTGTGGGAACACTTTCCTGGTGTGTTTGTTTGTTTGCTGTATTTTATTTGTTCTTCTGTTTGCATTTTAAATCAGATTTACTTCCTAACATGCCAACAAACTCAGCCTAATGCTCATGCCAATGAAATGCATCTGTGCCAAGAACACGCGAAAGGGCACTAGAACGTATACTTGTATCCAGTCAACAGATGTACAGAGAGGGAGCTGAAAATCCAACTCGGTGAACATTCATGTACAAAAGTGCTGATTCATGACACTGCCAGTGAGGCAACAGTGAGAAAAGCCAACCAGCACGCACACAGGTCCAACTGTTATCGCCACCGCTCGCCCACAGACACAAACCGAAGGCGCTGACCTTGGCAGGTTTGTTGGAGTTATTGTTTAAATAAACCTCTTGTGTGCTCTAGCAAAATAAAGTCTTGCACTGAGACAAAAAATATGTTTAAATATTTCTCTATATGGAACTCTCTACAATTATGTAGAGATGGAACAGGGCAGCAGCAGTGCCGTGTGAGCTCTTGCTGGGCATTGTTAGGTCCAGCACAGGACCACAGATCCAGCACCAGTCAACCAGTTGGGGAAAACAGCAGAAACCTCTGCATCTAATCTGCATCTCCCATCAGTATACAGCCATCCAGATATAATGTGCCTTCTGTGTGTGCACCAGTAAATAAGAAACAACTGAGAGGTTAAGGAAACTGTTAACCCTCAGCACTTCTCCATGACATTCACAAATCCTTTGGGGATATTGTTGACAAATGACCAATACACCAGTAGCCTCCTCGAACACAAGATTTATTCAAACACGGAAAAAAATAACACAATGCCAAAGAAATGGCTTATGCTTTTTGAATGCCAGAGAAGGTGTTGTAATAAAAAAAGAAATATAAACATTAAAAATAGGGAAGAGTTTGCATGAACAGCTCTTGAAAACAACCCTCTTTCTGACCAAACTGTTGCTATAGCTTCCTGCCCTGATATTTTCCATTCTTGTATTCCCAGGGTGTTTTGCAAGTCCTCTCCTTTGAGTCAGTGAGCCTGCCCTGGCATGCCTCCCCTGGCTGGCCACACACCTCTGGGCACTCAGAGTCAAAAAAACATATCAGGGTGAGGTTATTTTAACATCTGCATGAAGAACTGTACCCTGTTAAAAGAGAAACTGATGTAACTAATGCGTCCTGAGCACATTTTGAAGCCTTCTTTAGCCTTCTGAACCAATAATATCCAACTCATTAGATAAAGCCCAGATATCAGTTGTTCATTTAGAGGATTATTCTTTTCTGTGGGAACAATTCAAATCTCTATCTTGTCTTCTGAACACACTTATAACCACTATAAGAGCCTTGTAAAATGTGTTTTGTTGAGTCATCTTTGTGTGAAACATGAATTATTGACAAACACAGACCTCCATCAGATTGCCTAATGCCATTTTTTTGCCATTTAAAGCACATTTCTGAATCATATTTTGTTACTATGAAACAAATGAGACTGAATATGTGTACATATTTATATGTGTATGTGTGACTCTATTAGAGATGCCTGTCCTGTTACCTGTCAGATTGCATTACTTTGAATTCTCCAACTATTTACCCACCTTCTGTTCACTGCCAAAATGGAAGAATCCCATCCTAGTCCTCCTACCTCTGGCACTTCACTGACAATATTAAGGATACAAGATCAAGTACTAAAAAAGTTAGGAAATTCCAGCAATATTAACTCAGTCCAATCTATATCCTGTGTATATTTTGGCACACATGAATAACAAAGAGTAATACAGTGGGGCCATTAAACTGGACATTCCCCACCTGCAGTAGTAAAATTTACCAGACTATTTGAGGTATTTCCCATTCTAAGTAAAAGGTGCACTACAGGCAGAGTCATAAAGGTAATTACACTAGAGCAGAATGTCAATAGCTTAATGATGCCAACTGCAAGATTTACTTTTAATGAGGAAAAAAAATTGAAATTACAACTATGTGCAATGTAGTAGATTGTGCTTCATTCAGCAATTAAAAAAAGAAAGTGTGAAAATAGTAGTTCTGAGATTATATGTTTTGAAAGCTCTGCATTGTTTATTACATTTCAACCTCTGCATTAGAGACAGATCGCTTTTATTGATATGTGCAGATAATACACTCTACTTAAATGTACCTAGACACAATGAAACCTGAGGGGATGTTTAATAGACTGGTCCATTATGCATTCTTCACGTGTGTTCCTTAATTTTGTTTGCCAGGCCAATGAGCTGCTATCATTTTGGATCTCTTCCAGTATCTGTTTGCTACTATAGACTGTTTTTGTTCTAGCTCTGTCCAGGAAGGCAAAAATATTTCCTTGCAGCAGCCAAAAGCAGTAGACCACAATTCTGCTGAGTGTAGACAACAAGTTTGGAAAGGTTATAGCTTTAAGAAGACATATGTGCTTGTGTATCAGGAAAGGAGACAGTGGTAAATCTGCAGCATTACGAACTATCAAATGTTCTCTAGAGCTGCACTGAATATTTTCTTTAACCCAAGCATTTCTTTAACTCTTTAACTCTTTAACTTTTCACTTCTTGAAGTTATGTTTTGAAATTCAGATTAAAGAAGACTGAATCTAAAACCAGTATTAAGGTGTGGTTGTCTAGTTTCACCTAGAATCCTAAAAATGTAGTGATATTGTTAATAGTAATTCAATAATTTGTTGACACTTAAATTTTGTGGTACCAATGGTACTTGTTAGAAAATTTTTGACACACTGGTTAAAAGAAAATACAAACCTGTAAAAGAAAAAAGAAAATTAGGACAAGGGAAGATGGAGAATGGAAAGCAACAAAAAAGCAGACTCATGAAAACAGCAGGAAAAAAAAGGTTGTAGCAAAATAACAGTGGTTACAACATAGATTGCAAGATAATTTTTGGTCTTCCTGTACTGTGTCGGATACTGTACTAGCTAAGGCAGCACCCTCTCTGCTGGATTGTGTGTATCTCCTATTGATGTCTGGTTTAAGGCCATTTAAACAACCTAGAACTTTTGCACCTCGCTAGGTGTTTATGTCCATGGGTGGCCGAGTACTTCAAAGCGAATCTGAGTATCACAGCCATCAAGTCTTATGTTTCTAGCCTCTGGACACAGTTAATTGTAGGAACACTAAAAGTATCAACAACAGTTAAAAATACGGACGAAGAAATAGCTTGATTTTATTGATGTGATCACTCATCTGATGTATTCTGCCTTAACCAATAGGCCTCTTATTAACCTAATACTCGTTTTAGTTTGGGTTTTCTTTTAGCTTCAGTCTTTTCACTGATTCATCTTTCTTATTAGTTACAACCATAAAAGAGAAACTGTAATATGCTAATTTGTGGAAGAAACAAATAGTTCATGTAATTTATATTGTAACATAGGGATAATTTTGATGAACAAAATAGGATAAATGAGATATTTCTGCATTTCTTTTTACCTAAAGTGTTTCTCTCTGTCAGACCTAGTTTCTCCAGAATATAAGCACACATGTAGAAAATATAAAAAAATTTGCTGTGGTCACTCAGAAATTGTTAAAATACAGTTTACTGCCAAGTCTAGTAAGTAGCATTAGAAAAGGAACGGCTAAGATACCCAGAACACAGGAGCCATTTGATGTCACACTAAATAATGTTACCACTACAGATATTAAGTGAAAACTGTGACCCAGCATCTCCTGTGAAAGCAGTTCTTAAGTCTTGCATCATCAGAGTCTTCTGCTGTTCAGTATGGCTCTGAGGCTGGGGGAGGATGTGTTCCAACTCTACCCAGCTGAGCTGTGTCTGCAGGTTCTGGCAATGAGGGCAACCTCACTCAACTCCCCATCCACGACTTCACTGGGGTCCCTGGAGTAGTCACCACTGCTGCATCACTGTTGCAGCTCTTCCACCTCTACAAAGAGCACCTGAGGTCTCCCCACCACTCCCTTTCAGTTAGTTGGCATTTGAGGCCTGACCTCTGTGCACTGTAATCATCTAATGACTCCACCTTGGTGACCTAGCTTTCACTGCCCTTCAGCATCCGCGCAGGTCCTACTGCATCAATTAATTAGATGAGTTTGTACTCATGAAACTGGCTGAGAGAGTTGCAGGAAGCTCAGCAGAGGTCATATCAAGGGTGTAATAAGCTGAGGTGACAGCAGGGTCTAGAGTCACAATAGGCTGAGCCTCAATAGCCTCAAGTTCACTTCTTTTCTTTATCACATCAGGATCCCATGCTGTTTATCAATAGCTGGTATGTCTCAGACATTCGCCCACATACAGGGAACATGGCCAAGGTGTTAATGGCTGCCACTGTCGATCTCATGTCCTTTTTTTCACTTCTCATTACTAGTCTTCCATCCCTCTCATGCAATCACAAAACTCTTTTTTCTCCAAATAAAGGATGACCAGTTGTGGGCTATGAATTTCAGGATATGCATAACCACCTTGATGTTCTGTGTGACAAGCCAGGACTGGCTCAGAAAATGAGCATTCTTGTTTCCATATTCCCCCCATCTTACTCTCTGTGCCATGCTTCAAGCAATGGTCAACACCTCACAGGAAATGGCTGTTCCAGATTCATGGCACAGAGGTTCAGTGCTGTAAAGTGTGGAGCCACGCTTGGTCATACTCATATTTTGGAGCTGAGTTCCATGCTAGTTGCTGTTTTTATTCTGATAATTACTTTGCTAATGTAGAGCTAGTAGGTCAGCTAAGGCTATGATTGCCACAGAGCTCAGGCAAAGTCATCTGCTGACTGGTCTATGCAATGTCTTTGCTACTGGTGGTGTTTTGGACATACTGACACCATTCAGAAGCAATGATTTGTCCAGCTGGACCAAGTCCACTGGAAAAACAAGTCAATTAATTCACTGACATTTTGGTCCAGTTGCCTATAGTATCTCAGAAACGTGTCATCTGGGAATGACCTGTCTTTTAAAAAGAGTCATAGTCCAAGTTCCCTAGATGTCTTCCTGCACCAGGGGTAGAACATAAGACAGGACATTTACAATCTGTTGAGGGATTAGTATGGCCTTTTTCAGAGAATACTGAGTCAGGGGACCAGACCCTCATTGTGAAAATCAAAATTAATTTCCTCTTAGTCCAAACCTATCATTATTGAGATAAACAGTACAAAAAAAATTATTTTCCTCAAAGAAGAGGGCCAGTAGGCATAAAGCAAAGCTAGAAAGCCACCCTATATCTAATAGCACTCAAGGGACTGTCTGCCACATTCCAAGATTAAAAGAACAACAAGAAATAATCCAAATGAAGATTTACATGCAAACTGTCCCTCCTTCTGGGACAAATTGTGTTAGTCAGATCCCAACATTAAAGGTTATTTTCCTAAAGGCCACCCTTACTGAAAGGCATTTTAACACCACATACGAAAACTGTGTGAACTCTAATAAGCTGATCAAGACATTAACTTTTTACAGACATCTCCAAGCTTACCAAAGCAGCATTTTATTTTTTTAAAGTCTCTGTTTTCTGTTTTCTCCTGAATTCCTCATTTATGTGTCTACTGTCCATTGTACTTAGTTCCTGGATCACTCAAAATTTGCTAGTGGGATTGTCTCGACCAAGAAAAAAAAAATTAGAATAAGTAAATGCATCTCTTCCTTCTTTTGTGCAAAATACAAATCTGTTGGTTGTGTGCGACTGTTACTAGGAGCTGGGGGATCCATGAGAGGCTATAGTTTGACAACCCACAGTGGCACACATCCTCCAGGAACGTGAGTATCAGTGGCTGAGCCTGCAGGACTGGAGAACAGTTTGGGAATGCTGCAGTGGGTTTCAAACCTTATGAAATAATTAAAAGTTCACTATGTTTCTCTTTTAATCTCAGCATTACATTTACAAAGTGGGAAGACCCACACGACTCTCAGTAGGAGTAACGTTTCTTAGTCACCTTGACAATCCCTCTCAGGGAGATTGGGCATCTTAGAGTACCATAGGTACAGTTCATGCTCTAGACACCATATTGTTCAGGTTTTTCTTTATAATAAAACCAAGATCTTCTCTAACTCTGTTTTACTTTTTTTGGTAAGTTTTCACTTACTTTGTCCTTTACATATCTTTTCTGTCACAGATATCTCAAGGAAAGGTGTTTGCCATTTGCTGTGCTCTTCGACAAAAGTCTCCCAAATACGAGATTTTCCTCTAAGCACAGGGCATTAGTTCCAGGACACATCAGCCATCCCCAGTCCTGTACTGCATTACATCTTACTCACTGATTCACCGTCTTCCAACACCTTCTACTCAAAAGTAGCTGAGACAGAGTATCTCTGTGTTCTGTGGCAACCTTTTATACTGTTAGTATCATCTCCTACCTTTGCAAAGAGAAAAAAAAAATATAAACAACACAGCAATGATTTTTATTTTTTTAAATTTAATTTAATTTTATTTTATTTTAATATTTCTCATGTACATCCTCTTCCTAGCATTGGTTAAGTGGTTATGGGACACCATTTATCTCTGTTCTGCCATGGATCATAGACTGCCTTAGGTTCCTTAGTGCTTTCCACTTAGCATCCCCCTTTCAGCTTCAACTGGCCATCTGTCCTCTAATATCCACTCTTACTTCGTACAGAAAGGATTATTTACAACAGCAATTTAGTATACTCTTCTCTTTCTCTCTCTTTATCTCTGTCTCTCTTCAGAGAACTGACAACTGAATCATACTTTACACTGGGGATAAAAATAATTATGGAAGGGCTAGGAAGCTCCATGAGTTTCAACTTGCAGAGTTTCTGTTGGGTTTGCCCATGAAGGGGCGGGGGAGGGAGGACAGGGTGTGGTTTTACCCGTAAGCTAAAAATACAAAAGGCAAACAGTGGTTCCAATAAGTGTAAACTACACATTGTACCCAGTGTTATTATTCTATATTGGTTTACAACCTACCTTTCATGAGGATATGATAGTGATGACTTCACCCATCACTAATACCGTGGGAATTGGTAACCATTTTACTGATGGCAAAGATAATTTGGGTCCAAATTCTAAAGAGAAATTACTTATCCAGCCAAAAAGAATGGGTTTCTTACTACTTCAGGACAAGATTAAAGCCTGGAATTGGAATCAAATCTTTGTGGTCAGGGAGAATCTGGACACAGCCATGACTGAAAGGCAAAGAAGCAGACAGTGTGGCCCAGCAGGTGCCAACCAGCCTGCTGGCTTAGGCTGGGCTGCAGACTTGGCAAGAACTTCAAGGGCTCAGGAGTAGGAGGAAGACAAAAGTCCAGACCTGAGGTGGGGGCTGTCAGAAGGAGCCTGAGAATCTCTCTGAGGGTGGGAGAGGAAGCTGAGGTGGAGAGATTGTCTTGGGGTGGAGACTGCCACTGTGAGAGATGCTTCCATTCAGGGAATATGATATTCTGTAGATTCCAGGAATTAGGAAGGGTATTTTGAACAAGGACAATTAGTACTTGAGAATACATGTTACACTGATGTTAATTCCATTGCTTGGTTTTTATAGACAGGGACAAGAAATATTTACTTCAATTTGTTTTTAACAGTATTGTGTATGTCTTTGAGGACTAGAACAACCTGGTAACATAAGAAACAGAAAAGAACAGATTGGATTGATCAAAAACTAAAAAGAAAAAAACCAAGCTCACAGCTCTATTTTTACGAACTCTGCTATATTACATAATTTTTTAGAGATCACCAGTATCAGCTTTCAGTCCCATACTTCCCTGTACTGAGTTTTTCTGAAATATAATATTTTATAGATTTAAAAAAAATGTAGTGAAGGAAAAAGAAGTATCATGTTGTTTTACATACTGCTTTTAGGAAAATCTTCCTTCTCTAAGGAACCTTATAATTAAGCCGAACAAATAGTCCTATTGTGAGAGATGTAACGATTTTTTTAAAATATTAATTTCTGCCTCTTCAATTAGTTCAGACTGTTGTCATCAAGATGATCTTTCCTACGTGGTCCTCTGACTATGTCATCTCCCTTTTTATAGTCTCTGAGTCACTTAACTCAATCTCTTATTAGTTTCATCTCACGTTCATTTTTTCTTGTGATTGTTTTTAAGGTTATAAGCCACACAGTCTCTGCTTGTGCTCTGTACTAATTCCTTTTCACACTTACTCATTACAAGATTCCCTGCTCTGCTGATGGCTCCAGCTTTTATCTCCAAATCCCCTTCCCTTCTCACAAATGTTTCCATCATTTCTTCCACTCAACACCTCGGCTGAAAGAGCTCTCACAGTATAACTTTGTCAACCTTCTACCTTTTTCTTGTTTAAATTGCTACAGAATTCAAATTTCTACATAATTCCATGGAAGTAGTAGTATTTTCACAGTTGAAAAAGAATAAGTCTTTTTTCACTAGGACATATAAAAAAGTGACCACATAATTATGTGCAGCACAAACCTGTGAGTTGTCCAACCTCTTTCTATCTTATAGTCCAGCCATTTTCAGGTCCTGTGTACAGACTGTAACATCTTCAGTACAAATACCACCAGTTTCTCCAGGATGCTTTTAGGACAAGCAACAGTAATAGTGCATTATATGCAGATATTTAATGCAAAATTATATTTTTAAATCTAACAATAGTTTGTTGTAAATGGTGCTGACTACAAAATCAGTAGATAAGTCAGAACTGTGCTCTACAATGTCTTCATTTTTACAAAAAATCTGCTGTTTGTTTTATTTTTTTTTAAATAACAAATGCAAGTTAAAAATTAAAACATGAATTGATTGGAAATAGTTCTGTTTATAATCATCTGCTCATTCAGAGGTATTAAATAGGTCAATTGTGTCCTTTTTACATAGATTTTGAAAGCCACATGCTGTTAGAGGACAACACAAATAACATGCAACTCCCAAGTCCTTTAAAGCACTATATGAAAATATAAACCATCTGCAAAAAACAGATGAAAAAGATCACTATGTAAATAAGAAATCAATTCAGCAAAGTGTTTTTAAAAGGGGCTTTGGAGAGACTTAATATACTGATATACCAACAAAACAAACAAAAACCAACAAAAATTCAACAAAACCAAACAAACTCCCCCAAAAAACAAAAAAAAAACCACCACAGAAAAAAAAATTGACATGGTACGTGCACAGCCAAATAGCAGGGATATCCATTGAGGAAGACTAAAAAAAAAATATTTTACTAAAAGTTATGGGCAAAATCCAGACTCCGTGGAAATCAGTGTTTAAGTATAAACAACAGTTGTTCTAATACTTATAAAAATGGATAGTAGTCTATTAGTATTGGGAATTGGGTTATACTTCTGTTTCCTGAATGTTGTACACAGTAGACTGTTTGAAACAGAAGATGTAATTCAAGTACTAATTCAAGCATATGTGTTGCCTTTATATTCAAAACTGTGGAAAAAATTCATGCACATACCATACCAGTATTTCTGCAAATTGATGAAAGATAAAGAGTATATAGGATACATCAGCTGATGGTTGTGGTTTGGGTAAAGTGCTTTATGAAAGTCTTTTTTTCCAAATACAATGTTTCAGGTTTTACTTACCTGAAAATAATAGAGATGATAAATGGCATCTGTTTTTTGCTTGTGCTTACGTTTGTTCCAGAACTGTTTTCATAAAAATATATATAGCTCTAATTCCTTTTTGCTTCTCTGCTGTTGTAAATGGATGCAATAAGAATTTTATCTCATTTCCTATGTTACTTGTGAAACAGCCTTTCTTGATGAGCTTCTAAAGCTGTTCTTCTAAAAAGGATGTCATGGAAAAAATAACTTCATCTTTGGAAAAACAGAGAAATAGCTGCTATCACCATAGTTGTCACTATAAAAATGTGATGACTTGCGACTGATCCTTTCCAAAATAAAACAAAACAAAATAAAATAAAATAAAAATTAAATAGAACTTAAATATTGGAGTAAGAAAAAAATGTAGCAATACCCTGATATCCCTACAAATAATTATGCACTCTTTAGGATGTTTCTTTTTTATTAAGCTTTTGCTTACATATACAGTTGAATAATGCAGTAAATAACTTTATTATTTTCAATGAACAGCATAAAATCTTGGACTCAGGTCTGAACTGACCAGTCTAGGCTAATGTTTAAATCAGAATAGCAAAGCTCTGCTGCAGATCCCGCCAAAGAAAGGATTTTCCATAAAAGAACCAGACATAATAAAAGAAAATTACTTTAAATTACCCTGATCTTCATTCTGACTCATTCTGGGATGCTTTATAACAAGCCAGGACAAATCTGAAAGAAAACCCAAATAAATATTTGTTGTCAGATTTAATATCTAGTAGATACTATTTCTAAAGAAACTAAGTCATTTAAGTAACTGATTCCAATGTAATTCTCTGAAGACATGTTGAAGACAAGTGGATGTAAAGGTAATGGTGTAAAATAAAATTAGGCAAGAACAAATTAATAAGGAGAATTACAGGGTTACATTTAGAACTAGACTGTCCAAATACCTTGGTGATTGCTAAGAATGGTAACCGTATTTGCTAAGAAAGGAATTAATCTTCTCAAACTAAATAATGTCTCTCAAAAAGTAGTATCTTTCTGGTTGATGAACACTAGAGTTTTTAAGCTAAAAGTTGCCCTTTAGACTTGCATACAAGTATTTTTAAATGAGTTATTAATGATAGTATGTACCACTAAAATATCTCACTAAATTTGTGTTAACTGTTCCCAGAGAATCAAAACTAAAGTTTCTTAAAAAGCCTAAGTTAGACATGGAGGCCATTGAATATGAAAATCTAAGCCTGTGGACATAAGCTAGTGTTCCTTTGATGTAAACATTCTGCTTTTATACTGAATTAATGTACAGTGGTAAAAGAAAATACCCAGTTCTTGGTTGAGTTTAGGGGTTTTTTTTATATATTTTACAAAGATACATTTGCGTTTGTTTTATTACTGAGATAAAACAGAGAAACCAGACAATTGACTTAAGCAACGTTATATTTTGATGCAAGCATTTGGTAAAGCATCCCCAAACTGTTGGCTTTTCCCCTTAAACATTTCAACAGCAAATATATCTCAATGTTAGCACTAATGAAATCAGCTTAGCAGCTGAGACTAGCATAGTACCCAGTCATTAGATTCTGTTTGTACCTGAGACAGTGTGAGAGACATGGAAACACATCTTGGGTAAAAAAGCTGTATTCAGGAATGAGACACAAAACATGTCTGAAAGATGTTGTTAAAATCCTCTTACAATTCTCAGCCTTTCACAGAGCCTTCAAGGGAAATCTATTATATGCACAGTTTAATTGGCTGAAGAGAGTGTTGGGCTACTGGGCCACTACAGACTTACTATGATGAAGAGTGTTTAAAGAGGTCAGCTCGCCCGGTGATGTCTTGAGAGGAGAGACTGACGCTGCATTTTTTAGAAGGCATTTATTTGTAGGGAAGCTGATTAAACCAGTCAGGCATTGTATGTCCTCTGCCTCTGGGTAGTATAGCAATAGATTTTTAATAAATGCATAATATTTACTGGGTTGCATGAATATTCAGAAGCTAAGGTGTTTAAATTCTGATTATCTTTTGTAACTGCTTACTAGCCTGGGAGTTTTAAGGTTTGTCAGCATTTCTAATTTGCTGGGTTGGTAAAGAAAGAACTACACTAAATCTGAAGAAAATTCTTCAACTATTATTAGTTTATAATGAATTTTTAAAAAAACTATCGAGTACTGGTTGGTGGATGGCCATCTGCACACAGAATTCACTTCTATAGAGATTTATACAATGATTGATAGGTTTATTAATGATTAGTGTAAAATCAAGCACAAAATTCCTTTGCAATGCATCACTTTGCCCTGAAATATGGAGAGCAGGTTGCAATATACACTGGGATGGCAGCAGCAGTGCTGTAGGAAGAGAGACCCCTTGTTTCAGTGTGTGCTTCTCTCAAGGGCAAACAAACTCAGTTGTGTCTTTCTCCTGTGTTCCTGCTGGAGCTCACTGTGGTCTCTTTAAGCCTCTGTTTTGTCTATATTCTTAAAACTATTTTTTCAACCGTGAGACTGGAGGTTGCAAATCATTTCCCAGTGGTGACCAGGAGGCCTATCGTGTCCAGAGAATGCAAGCAAAGCTGGGGCTTGAGCTGGACTCCTGAGAACAGACAAGTTTATTGAAACCAGTTCTACAAGGATAGGAACTTGTGACTGCAGTGTCCACAGCAGTCTGTGACCCTGCACTGTCATGGAGAGGGGGCTCTAAGCCACTGCACCAGCACCACCACTGCTGGTGCTTCATGTGTGGGTTGACTCAGGAATGCTGCAGCCCAAATCTCACAGTGCCAGCCTGCATGTGGAGAGGTGACCCTGCTGCTTGGGCTGTGGACAGCCACGGATTTCTCAGCATGGCACGGCACCATTCATTTAAGCACTATGGGAGTGTGACTGATAAAAATGTGGCAATTATACTATGAAGGCACTGCAAATTTAAGGAACAACTGGCAAGGAAATTGGAGGTTCTGCCTTCTGGAGGTAGACATGACAGTGAGGGGTCGAAATGATTTTGTGGTTCTAGCCCTTAGGGCCTGTCTAAAGTTGCTGTTCTATTAATTATGCAGTTTTTTACAGGTATACAGAAGATGAGAGAGTTTGGCATTTTCTTGCCTGCCCTGCCAGCATTTATTCTTTGACAAGACCAGCCTTGTGTAAACAGTCTGAACCCAATGGTATTTGCTTAACATTTTAATTGGGAAATATTTTAAAGGGAGGGAGCTGGAGGTGTCCTTTGTTTTCTGCCTGGTCGTTTCCCATGTTTCTCATGAAAGGGAACAGACTCAGCTCTTTTGTCTATCCTCTGTTTTTTTCTTGCGCTAGCATATTAATAAGACATCAGAAGGCACTTGGCTATTTGTAACAGTCCACCATATAACCATCTTTGTGGTAAGGGCAGGCCTGCTGCCTCTTGCTCTAATCATGCTATAACTGTGAAAGGCATTGCTAAAGCAGACAGCTACATTACCTACAAATCTGTCACTTTCTTAACACCCAGGAATAATTGTGCACATTTATCTTCCCATTTTAGAGAAAATGGTGAGAAACATGTTCTGTCACAATAAAACCAAGAGTAGCTATGGGGTTTTGGTGGGTTTTTTTTTTCTTTTAATACACAACTTTCATCTCAAAGTTGACATTCAAACACTTGCAACTGACATCTTCACATGAAAGTTTATTTTTGTGTATTGCTGTTGTTGCTAAGGTAGACAGACAAGCTGCTTGTTGAGAGCAGTGTTTCAGTTGGGCACTTGGCCCCTCCAGGGGGTGCTTGGCAAGTTCAGAGCACCAATCCTGACTTCCTGACCAGTCATGAGTAGCTCCACTTCTGCTGGCTGGGCTACAGGAGAAGCTCCTTTAAGCACACCTTGTAGGAGCTGTTGGACATGGCCAACAGAGGCCAGGGATTGAACCTCAGCTCTGTGAGCACTGTGCCCCCAGCACACAGCAAACAGGGGACACCGCTAACGGGATGTGCCCACTGCTGACAGACACAGGGCTGGCAGCTGCAGGCACAGCACCTCCCCACCTCAGTGGGACAGGAGACAGGGAGTTCAGCCAGTGCCAAGCAGGTGTTTTGTAGAAAGCTCAATAGGGATTTCCTACGAGCTCAGCAGATCCACTCTTGGAGTGAGATCCACTGGGATCATTGCTTGGATCTGTAGAAAGAGAGTAATTTTCACTTTCTCATGCTCAGCCTGCTTTGAAGGAGCTGCAAAGTCTGCAGTTAAATTCTGCCTCATCCCTAAACCATTCGACCCGGTGTATGAGACACGGCCTCCTGCTAATCAAACAATTACAAATGGATCTTTACTTTATCTTAAGCAGACCGATTATATTCTATGGCTATCTTTATTGTCTCTGATAAGAAAGGTTATGTTTTCATATACAGTGTGTTGCAAGTGTTTTATGACATGTAGGGTTTTACAAAGCACTCAGAAACAAAACCTGTGGGGAATAAAAATTCTCAGCAGATATAAATCAATGTAGTTTCACCAAAATCAGTTGGGAATCTATCCCTCTATATCTTTATAACTCAGTCTCTCAAAATCTTTATGGTTCACTAGACCAGAATGAAGGGGAAACACTGGAATAAATATGTATCTCTGACTTCCAAAAGATAACCAGTAATTGCCAGAAGAAGTTCTGTGTAAGCTAAATATTGAACTGAAGTTAAATAATAATTTTACAACAAAAACTGAAGAATTACTGGCATTTATTTGTCATTACTGAAGAAGCTTTCTGCTATTACTTTACAGCAGGACCTTCTGTTTAACAGCTTGGGTCAGAACTGCCCAAGTTAAATGTAACCTTTTTCAGATTCAGCAACAGTTTAGAATATATGTTTTTCTAAACTTCTTGTGGTTTTTTTGGTTTTTTTAGATGGGAACGTAGAACTAGCTCATTAACAGTTTTGTTGCTTTTTGGAAGGTGTCAGAAATGTGTTTTGCCCATCTAGCCAGGATGTTGAGGTCTTGCTAGAAACACATGTCATACCTTATAGGAAAATTTTTTATAAAATAATCTCATTACTACTCATCTATAACTCTTAGCCCCAGTAAACATTACAGTTCAAAATACTGATCCTCAACTGCCTAGCATTTCGAATCATATGTTAAAATTTTAGCTATGTATATGTAAAAATTGTGTACAAGTTACTCATGCTGGTGTAAGCAAAGGACTGTATTTTACATCATCATATATTTGACTCGTACAAAGGATAATTAATGGATGTGAAGAAGATGTGAAGCAATAAACAATCAGAAGTCTTACTTCTGATAGTCAGCTTTCTCCAGCATGAGGTAACATTAACTTTTGAAATTTCTCAGCCAGGCTGAGGAAAACTAAATTCATAACTCAGCAACAGAAACTACATGAAGGCCCTTTAAAGGATTTTAACTCGGCATGTACTTAACTGCTGTGTTTAAAGCTAAATACATTCTTGAAGGCATCATATTCAGAAAATAATGAGACACAATTATTAAAATGGAAAGCTTTCTATTTTAAATAATTTTGTCTCATCATTTCTTAAGTATGGTTTCAATGACGCACTTGAAAAGCAGCGAACTTTTGAGAGGTGTCTACTGGAAAGGCGTATGGAAACTCCCAAATTTTTTTTCTCACATGTTTAAATAGTAATTGTGTTTCCATTTAATATCTAAATGTTGCATTCTGCTGCACACTAAATACACTAAATATATGCATATTCTTCTTGGACGGTGTACTTTTCTATTTTATCATCATGCTAGTTTGGTGTTACCTTCCACAGTCATTCTTTTTTAACTAAACTCAGCATTGAGCTCCTACAGTTCTTCCCTTATTTGCCAATTAAGAAGCAAAGGTCATATTAAACTGACTCTCACATATCACTTTCTGGGAAAGGTAGTTTGAGCAAAGCAAGAATTTATCTTCAGAGTGAAAAGATCCTCCCCACAGAACACTCAATTGTGGTATCCAGGTGCTTTGACATGTAAATGGAACACCACAGGCATTAAATAATTGGGTCAGATATCTTCAAGATCTTTATTCTACTGTCAAGCACAATTTAGATCAGATAATTTCCAAAGTTAAAAGAAGTGTCTCCTACTCCCATTAAATGCAAGAAAAAAATTCCCCATTGGTAGCACTCTGGGCAGACCAAAACCTGAATATATTATTTCATATTCCATTATTTGGTCTACTCTCACAATTTTTTGATGGATAATTTTTTCCCCATAATATTTTTAAATTCCCTGATTGATTCTTGAATTTTCTACTATCTGATTTCTTTAATCTGCTGCTTTCCTTCAGTGTCACATTTTGTTGCAGATCCTGCAAACTCTTAACATGAGCAATTGATCCTCTTAATCCTATGGTGCATTGTTGGAAATTAGCAAGGTCTTTGGAGAAATCAAAGGCAAGATCACAGTGTCCTACATGCTCATAAAGATCACTGCCCTGCAAACACATGATAATGACTTTGTGCGTAGAGCAATTTCACTGAGTTCAGAGCTTTGATGCTACAATTTATTTCATGTACTTGGAACCACTTTGAATATATTGGGTTTCCTCACAAGTCCGTGAATAATAAGGATTGGGGCATAAGATGACTTCTTAAGGAGTAATAAATCAGTGGCATTAAGTATGAGAAGTTTGCTCTTTGTGAAGTTCCTTTGAAGTGTAAATGTTAGGGCATCATTTTGTTACTAGCCTGTTTTGTTCTCTCAGGCTCAGCTGGTAAGATAACACTGAGTTTTAGTAGAATGATTGAAAGTGGGGAAAAGCTCAGCAGATATTTCAAGAAGCTGAAAATTATTTTCATATTGTTATGAATACTGTTGATCACATTGTTGGGGGCATTTTGCATTTTTTTAAACAAACATGCCTAAACTAGAAAATTCAAAGAACTGCTGAAATATATTAGCCTAAGCATTCACAAGGTGTATTGTAGCAGTATGACAGTAATATCTCTTTTCAAGAAGTAGGAGGAAATATTCCATATATCTCAGAATAATTAGCAGTCACTTTTTATTTACCATTCATATTAGGGATTCACACAAAGATCTATTTTGGCAAAAAAAACTGAAATTCAGAACAAAATGCTTGCATGGGTAAAATTTAACACCCTATACCCAGGGTTATGCCATTTCCTCACTACTATTTTAAGGAACTTTTTTGCTATAACTTTGATAATAGAATAAATTTCAATGGGCTGAATTAAATATAAGATAATATAGTGTAATTTTATATAATTTCAAAAGAATTCCATTAAAAATAATTTCTTATCCAAAATAATATAATATTAATTTTTAAAAAAAACTTTTTTTTTTTTTTAATTTCATCATTAATTTGATATCTTCAGAAGAACTCCTTGGGTAGAAAAATAGTAGAGAGAAAATTGTGTCAAAATTATATTTGATCAAGTGTTTCTCAAAATTAATTCAGCTGAAGAATCAGCTCTAAATTTTGCACTAATATATGTGCATGAAATGTGCCCCAACATTATTTCCTTCTGAAATTCAAGCACATTTTAGCCTCTGTTTTTTACAGCATTTACAACCCCACTGAATACTTGTGCAGGTTTTATATTCTGCTGAGGAAAAGTGTCAATTTTGCTTAAACTAAATTATGCATGTTAAGTTTTGGAACCATTTATTTTTTCTTTGAATGATACAATGCTCACATTAAATATAGATTGACCCTGGGAGGAAGTAGCATGAGCCAGTGATTTTTCTGTGTTGTGGGAACTAGAAGACCTGGGTCTGTTTCCAATTCTGCCACTTAATCGTTATATCACCTTGAGCAAAGTCCCTCTAATGAAGTCAAATTTAAGTGCTCTAAGTTATACATCCAGCTTCATATTCAAGAACCTAAGTATGCAGATATTTATGAATGAGGGAGTTAAATCATGCACAGAGTCAGGCTATTGATTTTTATTTCTTAATAAGAATTTTTGGTAGACAGTGTCAGGCTTATCAAATTTCAAAAACTTGAACTGAAATTTTTTATGCCATCTGCAAAGAGAATAACTTCTTACTAAATGGGAAGGGATCACTGTAAAACTGGGGCAATGAAAGGTGTTCATGATATGTTTTCAAATCTTCAGAAAATATCTGTGACATACAGGAAAAATTCTCTGTTATGATTACTAAATATTAACACTGTAATGGTGCTTTTTTTTGTGAAGCATTTCTAACTGCAGCAGGATAAAGCAGTTCCAAATAAACTAGAAACTGTGTAGTTATCAGGGGACTACTGCCTGAGACTTTGCTTTTGAAAATGGCTCAGAAATAAGAGAGTATATGGCCAGAGCAGTTGTGGATAGGGGCTGGAAAAAAGCAAATGTCAGGAGTAGAACTGGAACAGAAAAAAGACTCAGTAAAAGATCAGTGTGTATTTAATGCCTATAGAAACATTTACCCCCCAAGTGAAAAAAAAAAACAACAAGCACGATAAGTTCTCTTTTCTCCCTTTTCTCTTACAACAAAGTAACGTGCACAACCACTCTGTTAGCCAGACCTTGGAAGAAAGCAATTTCTGGACTAAATGGAAAAATCCAAATTCCTCATGAGAGAGGAAAAGGGAATCTGTGGAAGAATCTCCCAGCTGCCAGGACAACCCAGTGTTCCCTTGCCTCTAACCCAAGCTACACTGTGCATCACAGAGAGGATACAGCCCCGAAGCATCTCAATACGGAGGAACATGGAGTTATGGATTGCTGGTAACTATTGGAATATGGTTCTAATTTGAAAAATCCCTTTCATTTGACTACGTTGCACCAGGATAACAAAGCCATGTGGTTATGCTACTATATCAGGATGAGAACAGATTGAACCTGTTAAACATATGATCAGTCCTTCTGTGAACAGAAAGTGTTGTTCTCCCAGCCCCCAGTTTGATTTCTACACTCACTGTGTCCTGTTCTGCCCTAAACACATGTCAGCCCATGCTTGAGTGCTCATTTCAACACTGGTATTGTGTGAGCAGCTGTGCTCACATCTGTTGACAATGAAGGGATTTGAGTTGTCGAGGTGCCATACTCCTTTGCTTTCGGTCTGCCTGTAATGAGGACCACAGCCAGGATGAATTCTCTCCTAGATCACTTTGTTTGGGAATTAAACACTGCAGCACTTATGTTGCTGCTCTGTTATACCATTTGTCTGCGCCTCTGTGACTTCTAGCTTCTACTGCCATGAGGACATAGACCTTAATTTACAATCCTACACCAAATCCATTACACTGTTCTATTACAAATCTCAAAAATCCAGATACCAACAAAAATACAACTCTACTTTCCATGATACCATGTTAGCTGGTATGTGCCCAGTTTTTCCTCTCTTTTTTGCTTACTTCACTTTGTAAAAATGTATTGTGTTTTTTCTATGTGTTTTTGTCTCCCTCCTCTGCTCTCAGTGCCCTGAAGGCCAGACAGGAGTTCCAGACCTGGATACAAGTCCAGAAGGGCTTCTGTCTGCAAACAACAGAAGATAAATCCAGTGTTTCAGGGCCTGGTGTATTTAAATCATCAAAGTTATGGATTTGGAACTTTATGTAGTATCTGTTCAGACCCTGTCTTATTCTTCTGCAGTCCTACCTGTGAGTAGGTGTCCCCACATCTGAATCAAACTCTGCATTCATGAGTCATGTCAAAGTCAGGCAACACAGTAAAAGAATTTGAAACTTAGCAGTCTTGAAACAAAATCATTGATTGTTCAGTCAATGCATCTAAACTATCAAACTGTCTAAACTTATGTATCTTTCACAAAATAAGATGAAGACTGCTTTTACCATCTCATTCAATGGAACTGAATTTCCAGCCTGTTAAACCATATACATCTTCAGAATGGGTAGCAAGGAGATGATGCAAGGAGAAAACATGATGACAGTTCAAAATGTCGCTTTCTTGCTTAACAATTTACAGCACATGTAATACAACTATAAAATTTCACGATGGGCATCTGTTTGAATGCACAGCTCACTATCAAGTATAACAAATTCAGTTTCTTTAAAAACATTCAAATGTCATCCAAGGTAAAATGCTACCTGTCTTTCATGGATTTAAAGTGAACCTTGCATTCATTCCCGTCTCTGCCATCTTCTCCACCATAAATACAAACCACACCTGTTTTCTAGCCTGGATATCATTCAAGAACATAAGAGTAGGAATAATAATTCATATTCTTATTGTAATAGAGATTAACTGAATAATTTATAGATTACTTATTGTGCTGCTTTATTCATAAGTGGGTGTGGTGTGACTTACAAAAGGAGGTGCTCAACCAATGCCAAGTCAAGGTGAATCACAGATCTGATTTCAAAAGTGATGAGGTTGTGGTCATTTGTGTCTCCTGATGCAATTAATTTCTTGTTTTGAGACACACTGTGTTGGGAGTGTCAGGAAGCTGAACTGGGTAATGTGTTTGTCAAGGAACAAGACTTTGTTTTCCTAAGCAGGTTGATCACCTTCATTTGCACCAAAGATGTACCAATTTATGGGTATTAGATAAATAATTATTTTTACACATATTTATCTCTCCTTCATAAGATGTTTGCCTCTTATATCTGTGAATATTTTCTGAACCTGATAATATCCTTAAGTTTAATGTACTTGAATTGGAGTTCTGTAGCGAGCTTGACTTCTTTTTTCCAGTAATAGGATCCTCATGTATGACTGTGTTCTCATGGACAGTAAAACTAATTGATGAAATACTATTATCTGGTAGACACATTGTTTTATCGTTGGTTTTTAAAGAAAAATGTTACACCATTTCAAGGTGGTGGGGCTTTGAACCATCTCCATGATCTGTGTTAGTACAGCATATGGGGTTTGACTTTTCCCAGGTAGTACCATAACAAAAATGAACAAGTGATGATAGCAAAATGGCAGCACTGAAAAGTTCTAACTACCAGTGATCAGAGCTGAAATTAACTCCAAACTCACTGACAAAGAAAAGCCTGGAGTGAAAATGTGTAAGTGAATAGGAGAGAATCAAGCTCTTAATTTGTAATGCATGAACAATGAAAATTTGATTAAATGAAAGTTTTTGTTACTAGGTTTCAGCTTTAAAATAATTGCTCCACTGGGTTAGGGTAGACAGGGTAGTTCATAATTAGTACACTAGAAAAATAATGTGAATAAATAAACAACTTTCTCAAAGGCAAAAATCCCAGTGTTACATAACTGATGTTTAGGAATGACTGCTGGCTGGAAAGGTCTTTGAAAAATTCCATATTCATTATCCTTGAGGCAAAGAGAATTAAAATAAAGCAGAAAGTAGAGCCCCAAGAAGACTTCTGCGCAGACAGCACAGACTCAATTTCCATCTAAAGTAATGGTGTGAGCAATCTCACACCATTACTCCCAGCTCCAATAAGTTCATTGTGTCCATATTACTGCCTAAAAGCTGCATACACAAAAGGAGACACTAAGATTTCTCTCCCTGCTCCATCTCATCTAAATAATGGAGTTTCGTATGATGGGAGTTTTTGTGTCATGGATGAGCAACCTAAGTGATAGAGAAATGAAAAGTTGTCAGCAGACAAATGCATATGTTGGACTGACACAGCATTGCAAGAGACATTGCAAGACCTATAGGCCCTGTAGGTGTAGGTTGACTGTAAAAAGAAGTTATTTCATTTGTGTATTTTCTTCTATAAGTCATCTACGGAGACTGAAGGACCACCTATTTAAGGAAGATTTAAAGGGAAAAGAAAAACCAGACTACCAACACACTGTCTCATGTAAGTTTAGCTGTTTCTTCTCTGCTTAAACCAAATAATGACCTATATAAACTGAGTGAAGTATATAAACATCCCATATGTAGGACATTCAGTTGAATAAACAGTTTGCATACTAATGTAAACGGCTTAGGTGTTTTAATGTGCTGGTGCTATAGCAGGTTCTTAGTTACAGACTTTAGAACTCAAAAGGAAATGTGCATATTCAGGTTTTTTGGTCAAAAATAAATACACTCACTAAGAAAATTCTTTTCTCAGTGCTATCAGTCAATTTCATAAAGTTATGCTTGATTGGTAACAGCTTTTTTTTTTATTTGCATCAGGAGGTGACTGTAAATAGTGGCAGTGTGGATTTTCCCCCCACATTATTAATCAAAACATGAATATTTAAGGTTTACAACAGAGTCATATCACTCCCTGCTTTCTAGGAAAATTAAACAAAATAAAGAAATTTTTCTTGTGACATATTTACAATTTACCTGAAAAAGAAGGAGAAATTTTATAGAAAATTGAATCTGGTAATTGATTCTATGGTATTACATATCAATGGAGACTGTGTTGGCAGAATTTCATCACTGACTGCCTTTAAACTCTGCTGTTTGAACCTTGCTGTATGGCTGGTTACATTACATACATTCTCTTCTTTATGCACAATAATAAGGAATTCCTAGAAGAGGCCTTCCCAAGTCTGTCATCAGCTAAATTAAGAAATGAAAATTGATTCCTAGGAGCCATGTTACAAAAGTTATGGATTCTTTTAAGAAATTCAGCATTCAAAATACAGTTGAGCCCATAAGCACAGCCAACAAGATTTTAAAAAAAGCTGGGGGCTTTTACGAGGGGTAAGCCATGATGCTGCAGCATTTATTTCTCACTTAATTACAGGTGTCTATGTCTGAACCATCTGGCCTGTCTCATGACAAAATTTCAATGGCCAAAGAGTACAGAAGTAAATAGACAATTAGTTAAAATGCATTGACTGCATGTGCTGCTGAGCAAGCAAATGTTGCCAGCACTGCAGATGAGTTTCCTCACACACAGATCCTAGTGCAGTTTCTCCAATTGCTCTATTGACATGTAGGACTAGTTTCCTTTCTGTAAAAGAGGAAACCAAATGGAACATTCAGCAGGGCTAGTCAAATCACCAGGGAAAGTTCAAGGCCAGGCTAACAGAAGGGTTTTCACTCTTTCTGGTGCTCAGACAAACTTTGTAACTGGTTTCAGTGATTAATGTATAGGTCATCTATTTTCTACTCAGATATCCATACAATGCAGTACGTTTGCATAATATCACTACTTAGTAGCTCCTACTGGCGTAGAAAACTACAGTGTGGTAAACATTCTGTTCTAGATAGACTATGACAAGTTTTAGGGTCCAAACTATAATGTCTCTGTTAAGAATTTAGTTCCCTTATCTCTCTCCAGAGCAGATGAAGACAACCAGGTGCCTTCAGAGGGGGATTCAGCTCAAATATGAGATGAATTTTCTCTAGAAGCAACTGTCTGTGAACACTGACCACAGCTTCCCAGTTGGATGCCAAAAGCTTGTAGGGTGAATCCAGACAACCCGTTTGTGTAGCTGATACTGTCTGCACTCACAGGTAGCTCATCGAAACATGGGAAGGAAAACAGAGATAAGACTCATGAATAATAGAATCTTTAAGATTGGAAAAGAATTCTAAGATCATCAAGTCCAACCATTAATCCAGTACCACCATGTTCACCCCTAAACCATATCCCCAACTGCCCCATCCACATGCCTTTTAACACTTCCAGGAATGGTGATTCCACCGCTTCCCTGGGCACCCCATTCCATTGGCAGACCCCCCTTTCAGTGAAGAATTTTTTCCTAATATCTAATCTAAACCTCCCCTGGCACAGCTACAGGCCATTTGCTCTGATCCTGGTAGAGTTTCCTCCAGGTAGAGTTGGGTGGGCATCAGTTTATGAAATATGTGCTGACAAAAGCCTCAATCTGTATCCCTATTGCACCAATGAGTGAAGCTGGCTCATCTGGAATCCAGGATAACCAGAATATTTTCAGTGTGATTCTTATCCCCTTCAAGCTATAAACTGAAACTATAGAAAAGTGGGGATTTTTTAGAAAGCTGTTCTGACTGCTAAGCAACATGATAATGCTGGCACATGAGGTGTGCCTGAAGTGGAACTGACAGTGCTCAGGTTGCTCCTGTCATGAGCTCCAATTTCTGTTTTCATCAAAACTTTGTTGGTTCATGTTTTCCCTTGCTATAGTAAAGGACATCATCTGTTTTCAGATATGCTCATGAAACTTCCATTGACATCACTGGGAGTTGTACATGAATAGCTGACACCAGGATTTGGACCTTAAAAGTTTATGGTGCCCTGAGGAGTTGTTTTTATGTATTTTGCTTGGTTTCATCTGTGACTATCCTGGGATACAGCTGCTCAACCAAACAACAAGCATATTTCAGGAACTCGAACTGTTCATGAAACACTATCTAGTACAAATAAAGGTGTCCTCAGGGCATGAAGCAAATATATGGAATTTATGCAATATTCATGCATTTGCTTTCCATTACTAATGTTTTTCTCTCATGTTCAGTGAATTACTCCATCATGGAATTTATTCATGAAAATATTACAGCAGAAATAAAGCATGGGTTGAGGGGAGAGGGAAAGATGAAGAAATATATGAGTGTTCGTAAACTATATAACAAACATTTCTAAAAAATTATCACAAGAGTTCAGAAAAACTTATGCATATCTCCTCCTTCTGCCTAAAGAAAGATACATTGAACCCAAAATATGCCAGAGAATATCATGAATGCGATACCATTTTCCTCCTAAGTGAAGCAATCTGTTTTATGATAAATGATTGCAAAACCTGCATTAGATATCTATTTAGTCCTGATGATAGATTAAAAGCTGTATCATATCACCAAAGTGCTATCAGTCCAGTGTAGAGCAGTGTTGTGGTGGCAATCCCAGATGAGAAATGTGACACCGCAAGACCGTTTCAGGGGTCACTACTCCCTCAGATGTTGCAGAGCTGGGAGCTGCCAAGCCAAGTTTTCTTTCTTTCTTCTCTGGGATCATTAGGAATGTGAGTTCCACTCAATCTTGCATTTCCGCAAGAGGAATGACATTACATCACCACTTGGTTCAGGTGGAACAAGGAAAGGAAAACATCAAAAGTTGACATTCTTGAAAAGATTTATAACTCTTACTGCCCAAATCTATCTTCAGGGGAATTAAATGCAGTCACTGCATAAAGTTCTGATCCCAAAAGTTAGAAAGGTGGGTGGATCCCAGATCCCATGATTTCTCATGGGGATTTTAGGAGAATGAAAATTTTCTGTAGTCAGCTATCACAGAATTCAAAAGCAAACTGCAGATTTCAGATGCTTTCTGAGCCTGTCCTTAAGCCAAATCATGGTTTACACTGTCATGATATAGCAAAGAATTCAGATTAGAGACTCATATATTTGTAGATATCAGAACAGCAATAAAACTAATAAGAAACTGGACTATAATATAAAACCAGTGGCCAGAAGAGACTCTTAGTACAAGCAAAGCACATACTTTTAATTGATTAGTCACTGAAATGAACTAATGAGGGGTGACATCTGCATGTCTGAATTCTTACAGCCTTTGATCCATGTTAGTGTCTTCCAGTTGATGCCTTCCTGGAACTCATACTTTAATTAAATACAATATACTGCATATATATGCAGGTGTGACAGGGTGGAAGTCTAACATTTTGAGATGCATTATAAGCTTTTATTTGAACGACTTGTCCAAATATTTTGTGGGATTGTTGTTGTTGTTGTTTTCTTGTTGGTTTTATTTGATTGGTTGGGTGGGTGGGTGGGTTTTTTCTAAGGAAAATAAGGTTGATCCTTGTGAAAAACTACTGGGTAGAGTGTCTTGGGAGAATTTCCCTTTTCTATGGTGTATGGATGTAAGTAATGAAGTATCATATCCTGAAGTGTAGATAAGATATCTCTGGGTTACTTTTAACATTATGATTGTGACAGTGTAGAACAGGTTATGAAAAAATCAGCAAAAATTACGATATTCATAGCTTTGCTTTTTCTGCTCATGCTGTATTGTCTGGAATATTGATGTCTGCTGAAAAGTATTTCCTACACATGACTTTTTCTTCTAGTAACACACATCATAGCCTGCAGATAAATGTAGGGCAAGAGAATGAGTTACAGTGAAAATGGAGAGTTGGTAAACTCTCACCATTGGGTACTTCCTGATGATGAATTGATAGCTGAAGCCAAAATGACCACTGTGAACATCCAGGTTGCCTCCTCAATAATACAAGCTCTTGCTCTAAGAATTTGTGCAACAACTTAATTTCTTTTAGAGCTAGAATATCTTTTTGAACAGTGTTGTTTGGGTCTTTTATTGAAGGATGTGATGTGACAAAAAAATCAACCACAACTTCTGACAGGTTTGTTCCATGCTTACTTACCCACACCATTAAGAAATAAAATAAAGAACCCTTTTTTTAAATTATTTTTAATTTGTCTACATTCTGTTAGCAGGGCACTCTATTTCACTATGGCTTTATCTGGGCCACAGAAGTTTCTGCTGTCATTATAGGTAACCATCAAAATATTTGTTTGTCACTCAGGGTAAATCCATGCTAAAAACTATCTCCAGTGATAGAAATGAATGCATTTACTGCCCTTCTCCCAGCTCTGAAAAGCAGTTTTACTGCAGAGATAGAAATGGATGATGCCAGCATTGCAAATAAATCAGAAATAGAATGGAACACACTGACAAATATATAAGTAAAATACTGCATACTATCAATACCTTTCCTCGACTCTGAATTGCTGAAAGAGCAGTTGCCATTAGAGCATTCAGACATACATGTACACCTCCCACTGCATCAGCTTTTTAAAAGACTTGATTCCCAGTTCCCGTATTCCTGACACACTCACACCCTGGAGGAATTAGTAGATTGCAAAGGGTGTAAAAGTCATCCCAGACTCCTGTCTTCAAACCCTTTAATGTTTGATGAAGAGTGTGGGTACACCCTGATGCTTATCACAGTATCATCCAGTGTGCTTTAAGACCTGGTTGATTCTGTTATGTTGAGAGAGAAGGAATAAAGAAGATTATAACCATAAGTGTTTGAATATAATGTATATGTCCATGTTAGAGGCAGACAAAGTTATTATCCAGCTTATATCTTTCAGTAAATGAGGCTATTAACATTTCTTTGTTTTTCATGCACAGGTCAATTAAAGTATACTCCTCCTACAGAGAATGATATAATACAATTTCAGAGTTAATTCAGTCTCATCCTCCCTCATCATAAACCTTTCTTGCACAACCAAATTCACTCCAGGCTGTTCAGCCCTGCATGCATATCTTGAATTTCATTACAATTTTCACTACAGAGCTCATCCAAGCTGTGAAAGAAGATATTTAATAAAAAGTTTAGTACATTCATGATTCCAAGAGTTCCATCTCACTATTATATCATCAGGCCTTCCTGAGAGAACACTAGTTTAATTTTCATACGAGACAGTCTTATCTAGTTCAGAGGAGGAGAAGACCAAACCAGGTCTCGGTTGTGACTGGATAATAAGATAAAGGAAGGGTTTTGCACACGAAAAAGAACTTTCCATTCTTGACAGTGTCAGGTGGAAAAATAATCTTTGCATGCTGCACTGATATTATTCTCACTTCCTTTAACTAAGATGTACAACCTGAACAGATGTAAAAAACTCAAACCAACCCAAAACAAATAAATGGTTTCAGTGAAAGTGGTGGCTCTTTAACACTTCCCTAGAGATGATCAGCAGCACTTAAAACTGACTGCTATATTACTACACATCCCACAGTGTAATGGAGGAAACTTATACTTCATGATTTAATACTTGTAAGATTCAATTAACTTAGTCTAAAATGTCTGCTTCACACTGAGGAAAAAAATGATTAAAATATTTAATTAAATGTTTTAATGGACAACAGCTATATTTTGTATTAATAGATGGCTAAATGTACAGCACAATACTATTTTTATCATCTTAATGCAACAAAGGTAATACAAAGCAATGGAACAAATATTATACAAAATATTTCTAGGGAATACTAAATTCCCAGAGCACTGCACATGAAATGCAATGCTTGGTGCAATATAAAAGGGTAAACCAGAGGGCAGACTGCTCTGGTTTTTCACCACTACACTACTCTTCATACCCACAGCCCATTCTGTTGAACTGGCTGAAAAAGAAAAGGAAACAAACCCAGGAACTGTTCATTCTAGAGAGCCATTGTAACTTCAAAAATGGGTTGTCCTCAGCTGGAGGCACAACCATTTGGAGATAGTTACTTTATCACCTCATAATATGCACTTTGATTGCAATATCTATTCACTACTCCCATCAGTACAATGACAGATTTATTGTTCCAGGGCTAAATATACTTTTGGCTTGAGAAAATAAAAATTATTACATTTCATTCAGAACACCATTTGGACCACTTTCCTAGGCTGTGTTACATTTTGATCATAGGAAAGATAGAACTAAAATAGCTAGAAATCAGCAGTGAAACAGTACATTGGATTTTCAATTGAGTCCACTCATCATATCTTTCTCTACTACAACCACCAGAAATGATTCTGCACTAGCTTCATCAGCAGTTTGGATTTATGCTGTCTCTAAGGTCTCATCTGGACCATGCTTACTCTCAGCAGCTCTTGCTGTCCCTGGGTTACCGCTCATCTTTCTCCTGCACAAGGTCAGTGGCAGTGCCTCCTTATGGTGGGAGTCAAAGCAGAGGTCCTTTGTCAGAGGAATTCACAAAGTCTATCTCTCAGCAATATCTCAGTTTTCTTTAGGGAGATTTTTGCTGGGACACCACAAGAAATAGCCTTAGGTAGCTCGAGGGTAGGAGTTTTAGACCTCCAAAGTTTGACAAGTATTAGAACTTTGGTAACCTCTGCGCTGCAGCTGATGTCCAGAGGTGGAAAGCTGGAGTTTCTGTGTCCATCTATTTCTGTTATAAAAGCCAGAGGATTGTGGATTGCCTAGGTAAGTCAGATATCTTGGGTCATAGCAGTCACCCCAGTGATTCAGGACATCCAGGTCCCACAGGTCTTTCAGGTGCCTGGTTTGCCCAAGTCAGCAGGAGGAGTCCTTTCTCCCTTTGCAGATCCCATGTCACCTCAGTCATCCGAGGGACACAACTGCATGCAGCAACCCTGTCAAGTCAGTCACCTCAATTATTCACCTCAGCCTGCTGTGGTTTACAGGAAAGTGCAGCATAAATGCCATGGAACTGATGGAACCTGTTTTGAAAAGGCTGTGTACAAAGGCACTCTTCAGGGCCCATGTGTTTTGAATTCTCTCTGTATTTCTGAAAATATGATCCTTCAATATATATAACCGGAGCAGTTACTCACAATTTTTTAACTAAACCTAAATTTATCAAAATTGCTTTCCTAGTAAAAAATTAAATCCAATAAATTCAATTGACCCTTCAATTATCAGGTCAGCAAGTAGTTGGCATTCAAATGTAGTTTTATTCCAAATAGCTATGCCTATCAAAGCTTCCCATTTGGATTTAATGTAGGAAGCAGTGTGTGACTGACCATACTTGTAGGCACTATTGCCCATGTTCATTTCTTTAAATCCAGTCAACTTATTCGAAGAAGTACACAGCATGATAGCTGGGAAAAAAAATACAAATTTTTTTTACAGACACTGTAGAAGAGCAGTATAATCAATAAATAGCACTGACAATAACTTTAATAAGAATATCTATGGCAACTAATTCTAGAATCAACAGATTCAAAAAAAAAACTGTTTCTTTAGATGACCCAGTTCATTATTACTTCATTATGCATAATATTTCCAGTGTCAAGGAGAATTTTATGTTATTAATTCTTCATGCAATTTTAGTAAACCCTGATCAGAAGACAGGTTGCAATGCTGATCTTTTCTACCTGTGACATTTTTCTGTTCCTGAGCTGCTTTTTAATATACCATTTTTTTTCTTACTGTACTGTGCATTGGCCTCTAGGCTAGCTCAGTGAAATACAATTTATTGGATAACATTTGGACTGTCTTTAATACACGAATAATGTGTCTCTTGAATTTACACATAACACAGAGACTGCACTAAAACACCTATGACTTTCCAGTTCTCTGCACAGGCATCCAGTAATGTGAAATACAGCATAGCTTCAAAACACAGTGTTACTTCACAAAACTAAATGTAATATTTGCAAGCAGAAAAAAGCAATTACCTGTAGACTGTGAATTCTTTGACATCTCCTGCCATTAACAAGAGTACTGCTGTTATGGTATACTACACCTATTGTTGAAAAGTCATTTTACATCCAAGTTATGGGAAATACTGAAACAAGAACTTCAGCCAACTAAAATAATTATGATAATCCTGTTTCAAATAGAAGTTCCAATCCTGTGTTAGTGAAGTAAATGGGAAATTTGCCATCAAATCTGAAGGAGACTATGACTGGGTCCTGTATTTTTCAGTGAGTCAGAGTACTGACATATATCCCATGTAATGTTATTGATGATTCCTTAGACTTCCTAATGCTGCTCCTGTGTGGGTATTTTTTTTTCTGGCTTTTTTTTTTTTTTTTTTCCATGCTGGTTACAACTGCATTTAAAACCAGCTGTCTTGGCAGTTTTCACACCTTTCATTATTCTTTTTAACTCTAATGTTATTTCACAGAGAAAGAAACAGTGGAAAGACAAGAGAAGAACTGGGTCCTCTGTTTCTATATGTTCAAAGGTAGCTCATGTTAACTATCCTTTAGGACATCTTATCTCATAATTTTAACCTAACAGCCAGAAGGAATACTGTCAAAACTTCAAAATAACATCCTTTTCTTCCTCTAGACTTTGTAAACAGTTTGAGAAAATACAAATTATGAATCTTAGTTTGTTTATTTCTTGGATCACAAGCTATCAAAATATTTCATATTTCAGAAATTTGTTGAGCTGTGGAGACTGTGAAACTGCTACCATTCTCATTCTGAATTTTACTTATAAAAACAGATAATATCAACAACAACAAATGATTAAGCAAAACCAAGAACTTCACCCAGGGCAAAATTTCTCCACAAGTTCCCAAAAGAACAAAGATTTTTGTCGTGGGCTACAACTCAGTCGTTTTACCAGACAATGCAATTATTCTGTGGCAAAATCTGATAGGCTATTGCTCTGTAACGGAGAAAATCTGTTTTTCTTTGGTGTTTAAAAAAAATATATATATAAATTAACCATAAGATTTTTTTGCTCTGTGTACAGCATTATCAGGCTGTGTAGCAACAAGTGCTTTGACAGTAGTAGATCATCATTAATTACTGCCACGGTACAAAAATGAGTGCTTTGGTCAGTCTCTGAATATTTAATAAATTAGGTAATGCAAATGGTGTTGTTACTGAAATAGGGAGTGGTAATGTTATAGTTTGCTTTACAATGTTACTTAGTTGTCAAAAAAAAAAAAAAAAAAAAAAAAAGGGAAAAAAAGGTCCTATTTGCATAGCACATTAAAAATTCTTTCTTTCACCATACTTGTACAGGTCAAATTATGCAAAGAGGAGTTAGAAGGCACTGAGAAAATCAAAAAGTCTTAAGGTATTTTTTCACTCTGCTGAAACAAAAAGCCTGTGACAGACCAGGGACAAAATCTCCATAGCCTTTATTTAGTGTCCTTAAGACTAGAGAGTTCTAGTTTATATAAGCATTGACATAAATTGACACTAAGTTTTACTCAAAAACACAAATGTGCATTGCAGTGAGCTTTACTCCACAAATGTTTAAACACCAAGGAATGATGAGTACATAGAAAAATAATGGTTGCACCTGTTTCTAACCTTTCCTGTAATAAAGAAACCCTGAAATGCCTCTGACAGTTCATGATTGCTGCACATCACAGAGCTGCATCAGATGAAGCACAGCACAGAATCCGGTCAGAGAGAGTCCTTAAATTTCAATCACTATGGAACAAGTTAAGTTGCTACTTTTATAAAGAAATAAGTTAGCTTCTTCCAAGACACTCCACTGAAAAGACAAAGGAATATAAGACAGTGTGCAGTCTTACATGATATTCTCAAAGAAATCTTTCCACACAGTGATCTTAACATTATTCAGCTACTACTTACACTAGAGGAATTCCACTGAGGTCACTAGACTAGCCCAGATACACCACCAGTAAAATCCCTGTGTTAATAACAGAGCAATTCGCTAGACCTGATGAGGTTCCTTGGCTGAGAGCTGAGTGAAGTGAAGGTGTCATTCTGTAGTCTAGTCCTCGTACTCTATAGTATCTGTATGATATTTGATGTAATCAGGGTTTGTGGTTTTGGGTCTTGTGTTAGTCAGAGGGTTGAATATTGAAACCATGAGCAAATGCTTCCTATTTACTTATTTATAACATAAACAATTGTACCATACATTGTATATAAAAATTATTTATAAGACAGATAAAAATGATATATTCATACATAAATATAATACTATATATCTATATGTGTATATACATATATCACCAACACATACAAAAGCTCAATCTGGCTCCCATTAAGTCCCTTGGAAATAACATCAGACCTTATAGAAAGAATAGCTACCTACATTTTCTGTGTAGTGACTGCATCTACACTATGATTTTTACCTTCTTTTCAGAGATTTCAGTGATGACCAACACTTAAATTAATGTCTTTGAAAAGCCGCTCTACCTGTTTGATAAAAGAAACTGTACAATCAAATATGGTTAATTGTTCCTGTGAATTCAACTTTATTCTTGCTCTAGTAAAAATCAGTCTTGTTTAAGCACAACAGTTGTGGACTTAATTAAATATGTTGCTCAGTGAAGCATCTGTTTAAAACATTAAGGAATGGCAGCTCCCCTGAGACCTCCATATGTAAAGGTTTTTCGCTTCATAAGACAACCCTAAAAAGTGGTTTAGAAATTAAAAATAATTAGTTGAACTTTTGCTTTAGGCAGATTTTTCATAATTAAAGGGTACTTCTTCTCTAAGTCTGTGCTAATTGATTTAAAACAATTTATGGAAAAAGTAAAATTAAAACAATCAGGGATTCAAGTTTTATTCTCACTTACAGTGATATTAGCGCAGAGCTACTCCAAAAAGTCAGAGGGGTGTATTTCCTTTTTATCATGTTGGCTTTAGTGCAAAAGTATGTTCCTAACTGAGCTTATACAGCTCCCAAGTATATACATTGCTGGGGGGACCTCACTTCCTACACTACATCCTAACAGAGTTACCCGAGGATTACACCAGCACAAAATTACAATGAGGAAGAGGTAAATTATACTCCCAACACTGCCACAACAAGGCACAAATGCATCAGGATTACGAATGAAGTTCAAGAGATTTGCATCAAAACATGAGGTCAGTTCAAGCACAGAGCAGTGCCTAAATCCTTGCATTGTTATTATGTTCTTGAACAGTAAAGGGAATTTTGAAAAGAAAAAAAAGTAAGAACCATCAAGTGCTGCTTCATTTTAAGAGCAACCAGTGATGCAGTCTGATGGCTTTGGGAATACAGGAGCTTCCCGGAGTAGTAGCTACACACAGCCACTCTATGTAATAAGATGCTCTAAAGGTGACATGGCTGTAGACTAAACCAAGGAGATTCTTAGCAGAATTGTCACTATCTTGAATGTGTCTAAGAAGACACAAAGAAATGAATGGACGTGAACAATATTCTGACATGACAAGAACTGTTCCATCCCTACTTAGAGGTAAGAAACACTGATACTCCAGGTCTTTGAAGATCACTCAGGAAATAAGTGAGCTATTTGTGTGGCCTTGTTTATGAGTCAAATGAGTCCCTAAAACATAATAGTGAGAAATCTCTGTGTAAAAAAGGGAAAATTATCAAGCCACCCAGGCTAAATTTAGTAGCTTATTTTGGTAAAAACATTCATGCTTAGGTTCAGCCAACACAGCACCCTTTCTGCATTCAACTTCTTCCAAACATCTGGATTTCTTAGAATGTCTAGTCTTCGAAGTGTTTACCTGTAAAGCTCTTCAGGAGAAAGACTGTCTTTATTTGTGCTCAGTATAGTATTTGTGGCTGTCTTTCAAAAATAGGAAGGGGAAAAAGATATAAGAGGTGTTCAAATTCTGCTGACTCGAAAGCCAAAAGAGTCAAAGTGATAAATTAACCTGCTTTTGCTAAACTCAGAAAGATTAAAAAAAAAAAAAAAAATGGGCAGCTCATACTATAGGTGAAAAGCAGCCTTCTTCCTTACAGCTTAAACAGCAAGAGACCAATCTTTTTTATGAGATTTTTTTCTGAGTACCTAAATTTACTAAGAAAATGCCTTCCCACTAAGTCTTACAATCAAAGTGGACCCTGGACCTCTCATTTCTTAGAGAAATGCTACAAATATATATGTCTAGTGTCAGAAACATTCAGACACAGCCAAATTGACTTCATTTGAACACTAGCCAATCTAGAGCAGGCTCTGTAAAAGGATTTTTCCACATTTTCCCTGCAATAGAAATAAGGCTAATAATTTAATTACTCAAAACAGGTAATAAATATGGTTATTTACTCTGAAGAGTATAAAATTATGGGAAGCTCTGGATATATTTTTCAGTGTTCACATTTTTTATTATATTCATAAAAAGTAGCATACAGGATAAATTTCAGAGTCCTCTTAGTCATTTAATTGATGACATTCTATTTGGGGATAAGATAGGTCTCTGAAAAAAAGAAAATTTTAAGTGTTTGGTGCTTTCTTTTTTTCCATGCATGTTTTATAGAACTAGAATAGTATCAAAACAAATGCCAATAATAATACCTTGAAAAATTAATGTTCTCCATTTTGCTTGGTAATACACTTTTTTTTTTCCTGGTAGATAGTAAATGAGTTTACCAAGGAAAGTAATATAACAATTTTTATTTTAAAAACAGGAAAATTGAGCCACAACTATATTAAAATGGCTTCCCAGTAGTCTTCACGAAAGTGTGAAGGAGGTAAAGCCTTGGGAGCTCCAGCTCAGTGCTATACATCATTGGCCTGCTAAGTGTTGCTGATATTTTGTGCAAATCAGCTGTTACAACATACTCAGCCATGGAAATAACAAACATCTTTTCAGCATCAGACAAAACCAAAGACATATCTATCATATGAGAACAAAAGTCTGAACCTTAACTAATTCTCCATTGCTAAAACAGTCTTTCAGAGGGCCACAGGATTCACCCTGATAAAATCTGATTTCTAATTAATGGCCAGTTTTCACGAGCGAAGATCCGGGGAAGGTCTTTACACCTTCCAGCCTGCGCATTGGATTTTTTAGGTGAGACACAGTGTGCGCGGAACTGAGCCCACCCTTTAATCCTAAGGTTCATCTGCCGGGGCCAAGCGAGCTTGGACGGTGGCAGCGAGGTCCTCAGGACGTAGATGGGTTGCCTTTAAGGGCTAACGAGCCCCACCTGCCCGGGAGTGGCCCTGACCGGGAATCGAATCCGGGCCTCGGCGGTGACAGCGCCGCGCCCTTAACCACTAGACCACCAGGGGCTCCTGTGATTTCTAATTAACAGGTTTTTATAAAACAAAATATTCTTTCCTCTGAGAAAGAAAAAACTAAAACTCCAGACAGTGTCTTTAAGACATTTTACAATTCTAACCTCAACAGACAAAGAACTTAAACTCAATTTGTGGTGAAAATCTTTGATTCCATTTTGACATTTACATTCTGTGAAGAAGGGAACTATAAACAATTTAAATCATTTATAACCTTCCTACTCTAATTTGTACCTAGAGTATCAGTTGGGATTTTAATTTTCACTGGATATGTCCAGGCTAATCTAGGCTTAAAATTAAGTTCTCAAGAGAATTTTCAGTTGTAATGCACCTATCCATGCACCATGCCTACATTTAGACTATTCTGTTTGAAACATGAGTGGGGAGAAAAGCCTTTATCATTTAAAAGATATCTTAGCTCTGTAGCCAAGCAAGTGGTGCAGTTTCTCTTCTGAAGGCAAATATATGACATGGTACATGCAGAGGAGCAGCTTCAGAATGCTAAAGAAATGTAACTTAAACCCTTGAGGTCCTTAAATAAAAACTGCCCACTCAGCACTTCTAAATGCCCGTATTATATCTGGCACTTAGACCTGTGATCTTTGAGACCTAGATCTTAGATCTATGAGACTTGTTGAACAGGGTTTCCCTGGGTCTATTTTCCATTCCTAACCTGCACGTGGTGTCTACACAAACTTGAAGGGCTAGTCCTGAATCCACTGCTTGGACCTTTGAAAACTTATCCTTCCAATAGTGACAGGACAAGGTGGAATGGTTTTAAACAGAAAGAGAGGAGGTTTGGATAAGACGTTAGAAAAAATCCTTTTCTGGGATGATGGTAAGGAACAGGTCTCCCAGGGAAGTGGATGTGGATACCCCATCCATGGAAGTGTTCAGCTTCAGTCTGAATGGAGTTTTGAGCAACCAGGTCTAGTGGAATGCATCCCTGCCCATGGCAAGGGGGTTGGAACTGGGTAATCTTTAAAGTTCTTTCTAATCCAAACCATTCCATGATTTTATAATTGTCAGAAAAATGTCTAAGTTTTTTTTTTTCCCCTGATTCAAAAGCCTCCTAACACAGTGGAAATATGAACATTCAGATCTCTAAGCCTTGTTTGTATGCTTTTTGATGATTTTCGAGAAGACCACTAAGGATCTAAGGTGTAATTATAGGCTACTTCTCATTTTAATTGAAAAAACACAATGTTGAATCCTTCCCTAAGTCATCTTTTCTTTCTATCTGTAACAAATGGAAAAGTCAGTTATTTAAGCCACAATCAAATATATACCTTTTCTTCGCATGTGATTACATTCACTGCATGACATACTGCTTTCACTTATGCATAAAGTTTTAGAAAAAGTAGACTGCACAAAATCTGCTAAAAATACTCTAAAAGCAATAATTTTTAAATCTTCTTAAGTAAACCTCAAAAGGAACTCTGCAGAAACCATTTATCTCTTTTGTTGGTCACTTTAAATTTTACTGCTATAATAAAACAAAGAAAACATTCATTTTCAGTTGCTATAGAGAAAAAAGGTGCATAGAACTGATCAGAACCAGCATTTTGGTACATACCCATCTCTTGCTGAAAATTTTCTGAGTTATTTTCAGTGGAAATTAAAACAACTACTCTGTCACAGGAATTATATTTGTAAGGAAAACTGCCAGCACTGATCTAATAGTGATAAAAACAAATATTGGTGTTAATTTATTGACTAAATTCACAGCACAATCTCACAGCATTTTACCCAAGACCTAGTTTTATAATTCAGAGGGGACCAAATCCAGTGACTAAATAAATATAAAGTGTACTTTACTTTACAGGTCACAACTAAAGTATGTTGGCAGATATGGTCAGTGATGCACCAATCAACTTTGTCTAAGCACTCATACATGACTTGGGAATTAAACAGAAAGCAGCCTACTTTTCAGCTGGAAACTCCAGGAGACCCTGTCATAGTCATTTGTTCACACCTCAGTAGAAAACTGTATGTCTAGAGAATTCAGTGCTTTCTGGATTGTTTCTTTTACAAGTGCCAGTGGATTATTGGCTCCACTTGAAGTTTTAGTAAAACAATTAATCTTATTGGAGATTCCAGTCCATTTTCTGATATTTTCAGAAGTTACAGTGGCCAGGCATAATTTGAAAAACAAAATGAATTCTCTATCAGACTGGCCTCGTGCCCTACCTTCATTAGAGCAGTGGGACCATTTTGCTTCCTAGAGTTGCGTTTTGAGAACTGTGTGTATCTCATTACCCTGTTACTGTCTGGAACACCCTGTGTGCTGCAGAGCTTAGAGGCAATGAGTTATGATTGGAGGTGGAACACAGACCAAAGCAAGGGAGATGAAATTCAGTTTTAAGCCAGAATATCCTTTTCCCCACCACATAATTTGATATATTATTTCTTTAATCCACATGCAGCCTCTGTCATTCAGGAGGTAGAACAATGAACCTTGGTATACGGGATAGAGTCTTTTGGGAAAAACTACTTGAGAAAGCCAAGTAATTCCCAACCAATCAACAAGAGTAGGATTCTGGCTAAAAGAAGAGAAAGAAATGTAAAAAAGATGTCTTGGGCATGGATACAAAAAAACGGGCTTGCATAAAACTATGTTGCTGGAGATTAGGACTAGAAGGGGTCACTGGACCATCTATTGTAACTTCTTGACATATGGCAATAGAAATAGCACAGAATAGACATAGCCATAGAAATACACCCAGCTACTAAAATGATATCACTGACTTTTTCTTCACTGTGTGAAGTAAAATCAGTGGTGTTTCAGGTTTATATCTGTTTGAGGAAGGAATCTTATTTACTCTAGAGAAGTTATCTATAGTAAATATTGTGACCACACAGACTTGATCACTGGTTTGCATGTGTTCTATATAGAACGGAATCAATTAGTTAGGAGAGTAATAATTATTTACTCCTCCTTGCTATCTTTTGTGGTTGCTTGGTTCCTTCCCCAGAGAGATTTCCAGGTGCACAAACTCCTTTCACTGGCAATGCAGCTTTGACCTGAGGACAAAAGTCTCCAAACAGACACAGTGAAAGAACACAGTGAAAGAGGGAAAAGACAGGTTTTTTTCCTGTGGTCTTTACTTCTTTAAGTGACTATGATATGTGGTAATTGGCAACTATTCCTGCAGCAGGACAAGATGGAGAAATCACATTGAAACTCCTCTCCAAGAGGATACCACCAATGTCTTAATAGTTCTGGAAACCAGGATCAAAGAGGAGGTCACTGTGGCAGGGGGCTCTGTGCCACTTATTGTTCTGTGTGGCTCCTGCCACAAGAAAGAATAAAGACCTATAGGCCAGGCAGACTGCAAACATTACACCAAAGACTTGGTAAGTCAGATAGTAACATTTTTGCATTGTTTGGGGCTATCAAAATATTATTCACATCACGGCTGAAAAGCAGGAGATGTGGTACTGAAAATTTTTAACATTTATTTTGGATGATTGTAGTGAGCTTAACCCATCAAGCTAAGCCCTCAACCAGTTATCTGCTTCCCCAGCAGAATGGAGGAGAGAATCATAAGGGTAAAAGTGAGAAAAACTTGCAGTTTGAGATAAAAACAGTTTCAGAAGAGAAGAAAAAAGAAAAAAGCTCAAGTGATGTAAAGACAATCATTCACTACCTCCCATCAGTAGACCAGTGCCCAGCCAGTCTCTGAGCAATAGCTTCTTTTGAAAAACTCCCTCAGTTTTATTGCTGAAAATGATGTTATATGACGTGGAATATCACTTTGGTCAGTTTGGATCAGCTGCTGCAGCTGTGTCCCCTCCCAGTCCCTTGCCCACCCCCAACCTACTGGCTCATGAAAACCTTGACTCCATGCAAGCACTGCTCAGCAGTAGCAAAAACATTTGTGTGTTATCATCAACACTGTTTTGGTCATAAGTCTAAAATACAGCACTATACAGGATGCTTTAAAGAATATTAACTCTGTCCCAACAAGACCCAGTAAAATCACAAAAGATAAGAATTCAACCAAAGTTCCTATTTTGCCAGGGAAAATCAAATATTACAGCTCATTAAGTGGAGCATAACACTGAGACCTACAGATGATGACAAGCTTTTCCAAAATCATATTTACCTGTAACAAAATAGTTTCTTATTACTTTTTAAAACTTACTTCACTGTAGAATAAGTGGGATTCAAGAACTTGCTTCTTGTTCAAAGGAAGAAAGATGAATGTTGATAAATTGATACAATATCTAAAGATGTTTCTGAGCAAAGAGGAGCTGATGGCAAATTAGGAGGATCTTCAGAGTTTGGGAAAGTGAGTGCTCTCAGATCTTAAGTAATACGTCTCAGGTGCTACCATTACTGTTGTAAAATATCTCCCATTAGTAAGTGTTGAAAATTTTTTTATTTCAGAAACACTTTTTTTAAGTATCACCTATGTTGTGTGCTACGGCCAACAAAAGAGAACATTATCTTTATTCCTTGTGTGGGTAAGAGATAATAAAATGCAATATAGCATTATGCCAGTGGTTATCAAGGCCAGTCCTGAACTGCTATGCAAAAATCACCTCATATGTGTGTTTGTTGAATGAAAGAAAAAATGTGGAAAATCAACAAATAATTTCACATTTGAATGTGGATGGCTGAACCAGTTACACAAAAATTCACATCTTCTAGATTGTGTCTGATAAGAAAATGAACTTCTCATAGTTAAGGAATTCTCCTCTATAAAGGCCTCCTAGTAAAAGCAGCTGAAACAGAAATGGCTTTCTTTTAGGAATCTACATGGAACCATATGATCCCTATCACCAAGTACAGAAATGCCTATTGTTACCAGATGTTGTTCTCCACACAGGTAGTATTAGAGCACTACTATAGTCATGACAGAAGTAGGAAAGTGAGGCACAAGTTGAAGGAGGAGTTAGAAACAGAAAAAGATCAATTTCTTTCCTACACTAATAAATTCCTTTTGTTATTCTTGTACGTGTGCCTCTATCAGCAGACAAGCCCACAGCAGTAAAAGAACTGGCTGGTAGAACTCTTTTTAAGAAACCTATATGACATCTAGGAGCATGGAAAACCTGAAGTGTTTTTCTTTCTAGAGTTTTGTTGATGCCAGGGCTTTTGCTGGGAAAGCTGTCATTTAGAGAACACACCAGGCATCTAAAATCATCATGGTCTGCTGAATGAGCACAAAACTCATCAAACCTCCTTTTCAGATGTACCTAAAGCCACTAAGAATTTCATTTACTATATTTGAGGCCAAGTTTCCTCATCATTTAACCTCATCATTTATCACTGGGACTGCTTTCCTGAAGGGCTCCAAAGATGGGGGCAATGGGGAGGAGACAGTTGGCAAAGATGGCAATTTTCTCCAAAGCAAAAATACCCAAAAACTTGTTGTTGTTAGCAAAACTACTGTCATGGCAGAAGGACCCATCATCTGACATTGAAGGAGTGGCAGACAACTTGAGAAATGATGAAACATTTTTGATGTTCACATTAAGTTCCAACCTCTGCCACTAGCCGCAGAGCAGCTTAAGAATGATCTTAACTGTTCTGAAACCTACCCCATGCCTGAATGAGGTCATGACCAAGCAGCAATGATGTTCCTGCTTGTGAGTAAACAGCTCTAGCATTTGGCCTATCCCAGGTGCCAAGCTTCGTAAGTGAGATGAACTGCAAGTTCCTAGTCAGATCCTATCATCTCTGTTACTCCACACACCTTCACTAGAAATTGCTTTGCGAACTAGTCCTGAATGTTTCTGTGGACCTCCTGAAAGAGCATCCAGGGAACATGAGGAAAGTACTGGTGAGTTAATTTCTTAAATACTTCCTCTGAGTATATTGAGAACGGGTTCTGTGCAGGATGTCAAGACTGGCTGCAAACAGGAAAACAGAGACAGAGCCCATTCCTGGGATCGAGCTCAGCTTGAAGCTGTATCCTGACACCTTCATCCCTTGCAGACATGAGAGATTTGGATTACACAGCCCCAGATACAACCTTAGAGGGGAACAGCTTCTCCTTAGTTTCTTTGCAGAACACATTCAAAGGGAGAACTGGAATCTGGAACATACACAGCATCTCCCTCTGATCCTGCAGACACTTCAGGCTGTATCATGAACTTGAGTGGAACAGTTGAGGGGATAGAAGGACCTGTTTGATAATGGCCATCCCTGGGAGAAGAGAACTATAGGAAGGTAAAGACTCTGTGAGAAAGACAGTGGGCTTTCTTTGTCACTTATTTCTGTTGAATTGTTTTATTTCTGGGGCAGAATGACCTCTGGTGTTCTACAGACTGCATTCAGGAAGAAGGGATTGAACCTAGGCTCCCGTGAGAATTTCCTAAATAAACACTGTAATTACTTGGGGAAATAAAGGTGAGGCTTGGTTACAAAGAATGAGTGGGAGATTAAATTATTAAGTGGTAGATGAAATCCAGTGTAGATAAGTGAGAAACGTTACATACAGTGAGAAACAATCCTAATTTTACATGTCTTAAATAGTGGTAAGAGAGATTTTGAGATTTTGAGGTTGCTAGAGAGAGAGCTTTGAAAAACAGCAGCTCAGTGCTCAGGACTGAGGCCTGCTATCTTACGTTCCTGTGATGTGCATGTTTCATCCTACACGCACAAATAGGTGATAACTGAATTAATGATAAGACACCAAGCAATACAGCTAGCCCCAAAGACCAAGATTATTCTGATTTAAATGAAAATCAGCAAAGTACAGTTACTAAACACATTGGTATTCATCAGCCTTCAGAAGCTTCCATTTAAAATGTAAAACTCAGGTGAAGTTTCTGCTCTGCCAATGACACCTTTGAGGATTTCACCTTCAGTATGATCAATAAAGAAATGGGTGTAAGGCTGTTCAAATATGTTAATCATGCCATTTTTTGTGATTTACTGAGAGTTACCTGGAATTTTTGATAAGCAGAGTAGTTCAATTCAGATACTCTTAAAATTACAATAAATTTCTTGAAAGCAGAAAAAATAATATATTAATACGCTTTGTTTTAAACTCTTCAGTTCTTTTCTTAGTACTGTAATACAGGAAGAGACCTTGTTGCTAATCTAAAAGTGTTTATGCAAATAGGTACAAAAATAATAGTGAAAATAATTTCTCAAAATTCTAAATTATTATTAGTTTTAATCTTTGAAAGAGGTATTTAAATAAAATAATATCTGGTCCTTACTGAATAAATTTACTAGTGTCTGATTAGTCTACATGCTTATTTTTCACCTTCTTCAACATCCTATTAGTTGCTTATAGCTCACATTTGCCTTCTGGAAAGGTTTTGTTGAGTGCAACCCTAACATTTTATGGGGTAAATGTTATTTGTAGTTATCAATTAATTATGTTTGCATTTTTCATGCTCATGAATTCCTCAAAACCTCCTCCCTCAAAAGCCCTGCTTTATCAGGGACTATTGAAAAGGGAATTTTCCTATTCTCTAAGTCATGCCATAAAAAGTATTAGGCACTTATGAATACAAGTGTAAAATTCCCTTAAAAAGGGCCATAAATCCAGCCATATTATCAATCCTAATGAGTTTGAAAATGAAGTTCAAGAAAGGCACAGAAAGCAAAAGGAGTGAAAAGACAATTGACAATAGTATAATATCTTTACTTGTTTATTAAACTATACGGGGCTATATTATTCAGGTCCAACATAAGCAGAAATAGTATGAATGAAAAAGACTTCATCTATTATATATATATATATTTATATATATTTATTGCCATCTTTACTTTAATATGCCACTATTTGGGCAATAAACCGTAAACACTCTGGTTTAGGCTTTTAAGACATGGAATATTTAGATCTCTCTATTCTTAATGCACAGACATTTGAGGTGGAAAAATGTGAATTTAAGAACAAAGTATTAAGTAATTTTCTAATGGCCATTCAGGAAGCCAATGGCAGAGATTTTCCAGCAACTATTTTCCTAAATACCTTCTTAATCAATCTTCCACTGTTGCCATGCAGTTTTATTTCTCGTGTCTTCCCCAAAGAAGACAAAATTGGAAAATAGCTTAGTTGTACATTTAAAATATTGATTTTCAACAGTAGTTAATTCTCTTCTCTTAGCCTTTTTTTTGATATATGCAACAAAATTATTTAAATGCATCCCCAAATGTAAAGAATTATCGGTTTTGATTTTTTTTTTCTTTTCAAGTTATCTTTGATGTCTGTGGCCAGAACTCCAGTGCTGCTGCAGCCACGGCTTGAAGTACTTTTCCCAAGACTTGTGCCATTTCAAACATTCCCTTAATATTAAAACAAATGAAAATCAGGAGGTATCTAATTGTCCTGGTTTTGATTTTGTTAATAAAATGTGAAAGGTTAAAATAGAGCAAACCATTCCTTAAAGCTATAACTATAGAAGCACCAAATCTTCAAAGATGACTTGAAAATGAAAGACAAAAAAAAAAAATTACAATAAAGCAGAATATTTAAAATAATTTCAGGACCTCAGTTTCCACTGAACTTAAAGGGAGTTTCGTGATGACTTAACTCCTCATAGAACCAGGTCCAGGCTGAATAAAAGCATATGAGGATTCTGCAGTAATGCCAGAAGAAGTATGTGTTGTGTTCAATATGCATTTTGCAAAGGGATGATGCTTGGACAACAAGATTTTATCCATTTTTAATACAGCCAACCAGTCAAAAAAATTTAAATTCACTGAGGACCATCAGAATGGTCTGAATTAATCTTTATTTACCTCAAATCATGTTCTTTGTTCATCTTGTAGGGGCAAGAATCACTTGTTTCTCTATTTTCTCTAGCACCACAGTCTACATCCCTTCCTATTCCCAGTCATTAACAGTATGTAGGACTGTTTGAGTGCCTCTTTACTGCTCAGGGAAGCATCTGGTTCACTGAGGCAAGACTTTTTGAAAGGGAAACCTATTGCCACACATTAAAAGAGCTTGTTCATTAAAAACAGGAAAGATTAGTTTCTTCTTTACAGGAATTAAAAGGAAAACTAGAACACTGCCTATCCTTTCCCTGCCCAAGTTGTCAGATCCTTTCCAACACTTGATAGTATACAACTTAATCCTGTTGACAAGAACCAAAATTAAACCTATAGAAAAGAACCTAAGTTGCCAGTTGTCACTACAGATACAATTTGTATTTCAGTGGGGTCTGGGCCTTTCTCTATTTGAAGCAACTGGCCAGAAAATAGGCACTCAGTTCTGCAAGGTGCTTATAAGATCTTAGAAATGTGAGAGAGATTCTTATGAGCAAAATCTGAAGGCTTTGGCTCTGGACAGGTTACAATTTTGGCTTTTATACTTTAGCTGTGCTCTTAGTTTGGAGTTCTTAGTTCAGTGAAATGGATGAAGATTATTCATATGAAGCCAGCTGGGACCCCTGACATATAGATCCAACCATACATTTGAATAAGATACCCCTGTCCCCAGGTGTGGTATATTTTGAGATACCAGATATATTTTTAATAGCAAGGAACTTAAGAAACTTTTTTTTTCCCAGTCAGCTCTGGAAAATCTTACATAGACTATCTTTTTGAGAATAAGAAATTGAATATTTACAGGGGAAAATAATGTCTTTTTTTCTGATGCTGTAGTCACTGACAGTGTGCATGACTGCTTTATCATAAAGAGCAAAGCCTCCTTTAGGATATAGGCAGCCATTTATTAAAAGTGATGATTAAGTGGTTGAGATAGTCCTGAGGCAGAGCAAGGTTTAGGTATTATGTTCTTTTTAATCCCACAGCATGTTCCCTTGTAAGTGAAGTGGTAATTTCTTACAGGCCTCAATTGACTCAGTTGTCAATCTGAGTCAACAAATGCTTTTAAACCCCTGTAGACAAATGCTACTATCTACAGTGCTATTTTGATTTATTGATACTTAGTTGTTGAAACAGATTTTTTTAAAGCACACCATTTCATATCAATAGAAGATCTCTGTTGCTTCTGCTGTTATCCATCTTTAACTATTTACATGGCTTTTCACTGGGGTCTGAGGGTCTTTGTCTGCCATTGCAGTCAAATATTTGGCATCATCTCTGAAAAACCAGTGTGTTGGCAGCATCAGTCATTTTCTACCTGGAAAATTTTTCAGGTCTTAATCAAGGTAGAGGTTTAAAAGAGCAGTGACTGTAGAAAGACAACTAAATCTTCCCTGTTAAGCAAAGACCCTGACTCAGAGTTCATGGAAGGAATGATAATGTCTGAGTCCCAACAGAGGAAGGAACAGGGAGGAGAGGTAGTATCTGCTTACCTCTTATCATGGAAGAAATACTACAGAGTTTAGTGCAATACTGCTTTTGTTAGTATTATTTTTAATTGGTATTATTTTTAGTTAGTATTATTCTTGCATGTCAGGAATTCCAGAGCATAGTTATAAATATCTGCTACAAAAACAGCTAGAAAAATCCATAGGAAGAAGCCAGGTCTGTATATCATGTATGATCTTTTACTGGTATATCAATAGAAATTGATTTGGTTGTTTACATTACTCATCATTATTATGATTTTCTATTAAACAGCCACTCTTTCTGTCATATCTCTTTGTGATCTGCACCAGCATCAATGATTGTTTATAGCTGGGATACATACAGTTATTATGGGAAGCAAATAAATATTTCAAAGCTATTTAACCTGTTTGGTCATTTTCTTTTCACTGGTGCAACAGTTAAACCAATACAGAGACAAAGCAAATTCATCTCATCTATGCTTTTCCTTGGTTTCTTGTCAGTAAAACCCCTCTTATCATTTTTGATTTGTTCAGAGCATTTAAAAGCCTCTGTCCCAACTCCATCAATTCTAAGGTAGTGTCTCCTATTTCTGTTTTCTCTTTTAATACAGAAAGACATATGCCTTCATGTTAGAAGCAGTTTTACACAGGAAGGTGGTGTTCTTTGGTAACAGAAAACATGCAGGATTTACAAGAACTGTTTTTCAAGAGATCCAGATGGATGCATTGGAACCCAAATTCAGTCTATAGATGATGAAGTCAAAGGAATTTCTCCACAGTGCCCTAATGTTCTGTTTCAGTGTCACTTGGAGGAAGGTATCTTTTTGGCAGAACAACATTCCAATTTGAAGTGGTAGATAAAAAGACAGATGCTGAAACTCTTCACAGGAGTTCTGATTAGTGTCAGTGTTGGTGGGTTCCATTGGCTCTGCGAGGTTCAGCTGAAAAACTAAGGCCCTAAGTGGCATGCAGGATTGCAGAGTAATCAAACATTTTGTTGCCTACTGCAAAGAGTTCCTTCTGTCTTCTCTTCACAATAAATGCACTGGGAGCATAAAAAGGGATGTGCTTTTCTCCACTTGCTGTGGATACAGACCAACAACTTTACATGTTCTGCCGTCGGTCTCTGGAGCCATGTGAAGAAGCACACAGAATGACCACATGGTCTCTGTGAAGAAGCACACAGAATGACCAATTTAAAACCAGAAATCTACCTGACAAAACATCAGGTAAATGCATCATGAGCACCACACTGACTTTAGCATATTGGCAGCTGTTTGTTGCAAATAGGTGATAAAGTGTTTGGGGTGGTCCTGAGGGAGCGCATGGCTTAAGTTTTGTGTTCTGTTTGATACCTTAGCACACTTCCCTGTAAATTGTGTACTTGTATTTGCAGGAGACAGATTTAAGACATTTTGCTAAATGTCACAAAGTCTTCATGGATTTCCTGTATTGTAGTTGAAAGCTGAATCATTTGAAAATTGGTAAAAATATTGGATTTCCTTGATATTGTTAATAATTTCTATTTCTAATAATTTCACATATTTTGATCATTTACATGATCAAACTAATTGATAAGTCTAGCTCATTCAGCTAAAGAAAATAATTGAGGTCCTTTTCTAAAGCCAGGAAGGTCAGGCCAAATACTAATAAAAGTAGACTACTGTTCCTGTCTATCATTGACTGTGTCAAAAAGTGCTTGATTCAGCTTACTTTTCATTGAAAGTTTTTTTTCCTGTCCATTGGTTTAATCCATGCATTATATATCCATTTGCTTGGATAGATAGTTCTTTTCTGCCTCCTACCTTTGGCTCAATACCTCAGGAGACCATGAAATAACATGTGGCAGCTGTCACTACCGAAGCCTACACTTGCTAGCAGAATTGAGTTCCCTTCCTGAAAAGCAATTTGATTTTATTTCTTTTCTGTACCTTTGACTTAAAGAACAATGTGCTCTGTTTATCTGAGAGGAGACAGACAAGACTGCCATACCCACCCAATAGCTGTATGTGCTCACAGCTCATGCTGGTGTGTACACAGGTGGAGCCAATTCCTCCACTCAAGGCATACATATCTCATACTTAATCCACTCTCCTGTCTGGGCAGAGAAGAACTTATACCTTCCTCTGTCCTTCCATAGCTGTTTGTGACATGCATATGTAAAGAGAAGATACATGAAACAGAGGGCTTGTAAAAGCTGTGGTTCCTGGTGCCTGACCCCATCCAGCCATCCCTTCCCCCAGGCAAAGAGCCAAAGGAGGGGCTGAAGGGAGTTATTGGAGAAGCTTATGTTGAACAGACAGACATAAATGCATGTCCCTAGTGTTTAACCTGTAAATTATTCCAGATACTGAACCATGCTGCTGTTTGACCTGGTTGGATGTGATATGTTCCTCTCTGCCATGTTTACATGGGAAGGAAGTTCAGGTATGGAGTCTGAAAGCAGCTGTGATGTGTTGTCATTGGACAAGACCTATTTACACTCTGCTGGGAGCACCAAACCTCAGAGTATGAAGGCTGTAGACAAGTAAGAGCTTGAAGTCTGCAGAATGCCAAGTGCCTTTGGTGGGAAGCTGAGCTCGCTGACTTATTTCAGTGGATGCAACTCATTTCTCCCTTCCTTCCCCAGAAATAATTTGGCATCTTGCTTTGCTGGAGTAGGCCAATGACACTTTGTTACCTCAAAGGGTGTTATGTGGGTGTGCTTATGTTTATAAATGATGTGGGGCAAAATTTTTAATGAATACCAAATTCTCCAAAATAATTCTTGGAAACCAAAACTATGTGAAAAAAAATTACCAAAATTAAAAAGTGTTCCTGGGAATATTTTGAAATGCCAAGAATGTTGCTTTGACATTTTCAAGTAAAACTGCTGTCCTTCTGTGTCAAACAACATTTTTAAATAAAGATAATACAAAAAATTTAAATCAAAGAATGAAAAAAAACCAGGATTTAAATAATTTTTAAATATGTAACAGAACAAAAAGTTATGCGTTGAAAAACACCCATGTTTTGACTTCCTAAAATACTAATAGGGAAGGAGTTATTTCTCCTCTCTCTCCAAAAAAGAACTTCTGCTTTCATCATAAGTGATTTTCTTCCCTTATGTTTTGGCAGATATGTGAACCACCAGACTGAAACTTCCCATTATTTGCTCACTTATATGCATAAGGTGCTTTAAAACAACCAAAGTATAACTGCCAAATTTCATTTATATGTTCTTAATCACTTTGTTCTTTCCTTTTTCAGTTGACATTATCACATGGGAATTGCTATTACTCTCTATGGAAACAATTTCCTTTCCTGATAACCTTTATCAGACTCTCAAATATCAAGGATGAAATGTAATAAATAATAGTAATCAAATGGTAAACTAATATATTTTCTATTGATTTCTGTGTAAGTTCAAATATTTTTTTTTAAATTGTCTTACCATAAATAGGGAAAGATATGAAGGAAGGTGCTGCAAAAAGAGCAGATCTTTGAATACAGTTGCAAATATAACTTCATTACTATGTCAGAGGCCTCTCCACACAGCTTTATATCCCACAATAAGTCTATTGTTTACTCTAAAGACTCAGCTGGGAACAGAAATGTCCAAATGAATGGTCATAAATGATTAAAGACAAGTTTTCTGTCCGTGAGATTTATTTTTTTATGAACACAGTTCATAGTGCTTAGTCTTAACAGTGATCCATATAAGAGAATGAACAAAAGAGTCATGAAAAAGTCTTTGTGGCTCACATTTGCAACGGGAAAAATGCCCTGTATCATCACTGAATGAAAGTTAAGGATGGAGCAGGTAGGTGATTGCTGGAGCAGGTGGAGAGCAGATGCAATACAGGGTGGAGGGACAGCTGACCTGGTCTAGTCTGTGTTGAAGGGTTGTATTTGAAAAGCCAGAGGGATACTTGTAAGACTGTCAAACGGCAGCATGTGTATACCCTGGATTGGGGAATTTTGTCTGCTAGTTGAATCATGTATATAGATGGAAAGTGGTGATATATTTGTATCCATTCATTCAATCCTAAAATCAGTTAGTGTTCAGGAATCCTTTTGATATTACTGTAACCTGTAACTTTCACTACCCAGCTACATACGTGGTCATTAGTATGTTAGTGATGTTCTTTTCAGCTGTTGCTGTATCATTTGAGAAACAAACAAATTTAATTTTTTTTTTCTCCTCATAGAAGGAGAAAGTATTTTTTTTCCTGGAAATTTCACCTACCTATTGAAATAATAGTAATTTATGTTCTACAAAATATGTCAAAGTACATACATCTTAGTAGCTACTTAGTTTACCTAGACTTGTCATGAAGTCTCCCTCATGCTCTGGTATTATTTAGTCATAAATTCAAAGTTGAATTTGTGTTTCTTACAGAAAAATCCTCCCCAGGCCTCATTCCTCCTCAGGCTTCACTTCTACTAGGGTAGAGTTATCTACTATCTTGCTCACTCTTGGTGTAAGCAATGAGCAGAATGAAGCTCCCTTCATCAACGATATTATTGTTTGATGCTTAAGACAGTCTCCTCAGAAGCAGAAAGCAAAGAATTGAAACTTGCTTCACTCTGAAGTGATCCAAGTATTCTCACTTCCTGAGTGCAGTAATCTCTGGAGTATTACATGAAAGATTCTTTCTTCCTGAGTTGTTTTAAAAAAATCTTCTAGAAACAAGTCCTGCTCAGTTTTTTGGTTGTTGATTTGCTGGGGTTTTTAACTTGCTGGGGTTTTTTTAACTTGTTTTAACTTGTTTGTGATTTTTTTTGTTCCCCCCCTCAAAAAAAGGAATTAATGACTGTATGTCTCTGTGGGATCTGGTTTGAAGATTTTAAAATAGTATCAGATATCTTCAAAGATGCACCTTACCTGAAACACAATGTAAAATATTGTCTGATGTTCTTTAGTCTGGTTTACGCCAGGGGTCAAAGTAATCGGTGATGCCACCAGTCTTCAGATATAGGAATTGAATTATACATAGCAGAAGTATATAATAAAAAGATTGTAATCTTGTGATCTTTCTCATTAAATTCCTATGAGTAGTAAAATAATTTTGAGAACTAACATGTAGTGTAATCCAGGCATTCTTGGGTAGATCCTTGGATTTCTGCTTGCAAATACATTCCCTTTTTTAAAACAAAACAAAACAAAATAAAGCAAAAAAAATCTCTTTATCTGAAGGATGAATGAATCCCTTCAATACACTGTAAACGTTACCCTGGCTGTGATCCAAGAGTTGTGATGTGGAAGGAATAAGTTGCTTAAATTCTGCATTTGAAGCCTTTGTTAAAAAATGTTTTAATCTTTTCTTGACTCCACTATAGTTTAAAGTCTGGTTTAACATTCCAGCCGGGCCACAACAAAGAGCATCATTGTTTGACATGCTTTTTCTACAGAGCCTGTCAGATGTGCTGCATTATCTAAACAATGTTGGCAGCAAGTACACAAGTAGCAAGTGTGAATCAAATCAAAGACGTCCTCAAATCCAGACTCCAAGCCTGAATGTTCCCAGACTCCAAGGGTACAGCAGGAGTGTCTGGTTATCAATAAGCATAACCAATGATAATCTAATCAATTAGGATTCAAATCCAAACCTATTGGGGGAATAACCCTCACTTTGTGTTTCCATCCCACATTAGAACCACCAAACTAGGAATTATTCAGCTTTGTTCTTTACCTCAAACACCCAAAAAGGGGTTTACCTCAAACACCCAACATTCTTCTGTTTGCAGAAGAATGTTGTCTGATCCTTGCTGGGACACATGAGATAAGTCCCAGTGCACAGAACAAGCAGTCAAGCTACGGTCTTGGCTGCTGATCCTCTTGCACTGCCCTCAGCTTCACCTTCCAACCTACTCAGTCCTACTTGGCACTGTCGTAGCGTCAGTAACCACTTTGTTAAAATCTGCCTACTCCAGCTCTTTGGGTGAGTTTTTCCTCACCTATTTCCCTCTAAATTAATTAAGGCAGCAAAAATCTCCTATTTAATCTTTGAAACTGGTCTGAGTCACAATGAGTAAAGAGTTTTTGTGACTGATAGTATGAACAGTTCGGCCTGAAGGTCTGAGGAACGCAGCACAGAGAAGCCAACTACATTATGTCTTTGATGCTATTAATATAGGCACCTTCCAAGTAAAGAAAAGTACCTGTGAGAAACTCAGAACATCATTAGTTTATTTTATTGTTGTATTATTCCTACTTCCAATATGTGATGCCTTGAAAGAGACTTTTTTTTTAAAATATGATTTTGAAAACATACTTTAATACAAGACACAGTAGCCTTAAAACAGGTTTTAAAGAGGATTTGTTTCAGGAATAGTTTCACTACAAAACAAAATTGAGTGGTGAAAACAAGATGAAATATATTCAGCACAATTAACTAATACTGGTTTTTATGAATTGTGATTCCATATGTTCGTCATGCAATAACAATTAGCTTGAGGTTCTGTGATAGTATTAGAACTTTTACTGTGGGAGGTGCCACCATATAATACACAGATTAAGGGGCCAGGATGTGGTAGATGCTAACTGAAGATTCCGGTCTTCGCAATACAGTAAAATTAGGTTCAGCTGTGTGGCCTTAGAAGGGATAAAACCTGCACTTGATTTCAGCACACCACAGCAGGCCAAATCATGCCTCAACAGCCACTGTGAAAGAAGGGGATCTTCCCTTTACCACCTCATTATTCCATGTTGTCAAATATTTTACTTTCTACACTCACAAAAGGAATTCCTAATTAATTGACTGCTATACAGCCTTTTGCTACTGTGACTAAATTTAGGCATAAGTAATGTCTCATCTTGTACTGCCTTTTAGTATTGTTCTTCAAAAGATAACTCTCGCTTTTACATTTTTGTTTTCTCTTAAACAAAGAAAGACATTTTACATTGTGATTGAAATACAAATCAATATATTCAGCAGGATTGTATAACATGGTACCAGAAATCAGAAACACTCCAAATTCAGTTGTTCTTCAGTGTCAGGTCTGCAATCTTGTAAGGGGTTAAAAATAAATTATAGAATATGTAATTATTAAGCAATTTCATTAAATGTTATACCCATACATTTATTTTCCAATGCACTTCTAAAACAACACACAAAATTTTATTACTTCATTTAGGTTTGAGCAAATGAGAAAAAAATGTTTTATTATTGTATGAAATTTGATTTTGTGCTCAACAACAAAGAAAAAAGTAAATTAAACAGAATATAGCTATTAAGGACAATTTGTCTTTTTTGAAGAGTTGAAGGATTAAACTTCAAAATTTTGTCTGTTTCTTGGCAAAAAAAAAAGCTAGTTCAGGTATCTAGGCTGAAAAAATATTCTTACTAGCAGTAAAAATAAGGATGTTCATTTAAGATGGATTTTTTAACTCTTATTTTTGTTCTTGAATTTTAATCATATTTTGTTGCAACAATTAAATGTAGCAATACAGAAATAAAAAGATCATAATGAAAATGGAGAAAGACACAAGAGAATCTTCAATATAATAAAAATTATGTCAGTTTGCCAACAACTGTGTATGTATCATTTCATCAAATTTGTGAGTAGGGCAGCAAGGTTTGTAAGAATTATTGATTTTGAATTAAAACATTGTGGTAAAACTAGATTCTTTTATGGTTGAATCTCTCCATTTATTTTAATACTGTAATTATTAGTTTCAATCTTCTAAAATATTTTAATTCTCGTTTTCAGGAATTCTGTCTTTCAAATGACTTCTAAATGCTAAAATTCATAGGAAGGAGGTATTTCCCTAGAAGAGCAAAGTCAACATGGATGAAGCAGGGCAAGTGGAAACTCAAATGAAGAACAAATTACCTGAAGAAAAGAGATTTATGAAAATATTTGTTAATGTTGTCAACATGATTTGTTTTCTTCTGCCTGAGGGAAAACCGTAGTTGAGCATTGAATATAGAAAAAAAAAATTATGTCCAAGTTCTTATCCTAACTTCATGTCAACTCACAAAGAGAATAAAGACTCTTGCAGTTTTCCTTTCCCCTAGCTTTGAAACTTTTAAACACGTTGCATTTCCAAGAATTTTCATGGAATTAGAAATGTGATTTCTCTTGTCTTCAAATATGCTTTCCCTCTCTGTTTTTTTTGATAGAATTTTCCTTAACTTAGCAGCATAAAGAAACAACCAAGACAACCAGAAGCTGTATAGATAATAACTAACCAAATGGGCTTTGCACAGTGCATCTTGAAGAACAATACACGTGCTTTTATCCCAGAACTTGGAGTACTCTTCTGGATCTAGAAACAACTTTTGTCTATCATGAGCTGTATGTCATCCAAGTAGAAGCACACACAGTATGCAAGGACTGCAAATGCCAGTGTCACATCTGTGGTACTTCATTGTGAGAGTGATGAAATTTTCACTTCAGACTTCCTTTGCTCATCAAAGAAAAGGATTAAGTAGATGAATAATGTAGCACGATCAATGCTGTAGGCACACATTGCCAACTATGCCATCTGCAGACACCGGTCATGAAGAGAAAGTTGTCAGTACTATTCCAGCAATACCGACTCTGGAGAAAGGCAGTCAAATCTTGAACCACACAAATTCCTCTTCCTCCACATCAATAAATCTGGTATTGAGCATGCATGTACCCAATACTTAATTTCTCCCTTGTCTTTGTAAACTTGGGCAGAAGAGGAAAACAGACTGCAAAACCTGTTTCTTTCTTAGGCAAAAGTCAGCAGGGTGGCTGATCACTCAGTACCTGAAGTATTCATGTGCAGCTACCATTAGAAAAATCCAGAATCTCATGTTAATCACCCAGGGCTGCTATGTGTGATTACCAATCAATATTCCAGCTTCAAATTATATTAGTTAATTGTGACCAAAAGTTATTACGTTTTTACATGACTATAAAATACAGATAATATGCCTACCCTGTTAGATGGCATCTCTAACAATTCCCATTGAGCAGTAGTTCTTTATTGAAAAGTCTGGTTGGAATTTAATGGAACCTGTGTAAAATTTTAAACTGTAATTATTTTTATCTTGCTTCCATGGCAGATTAATGAGGAGAATTTAACATCCTTTCTCACTGTTCTCTTTTAATTTATTTCTGCAATATTTATTCTCGTTCTGTTTTAAGACTGGCCAGAAATGATATTGGATTAACTCAGCAGATATGGAAGAAATCAAGTAACTGCCTCGATTCTTTTGATGTTGTGTTAAATTGCCTAATCGCTGGCAGTGACCAGATGATGCTTTGTTTTTAAAGTGCTGGCAAACTGGCAACATCCATATGTCTTACACAACTGAGTCATTTTTTTGAGTCACAATCCTCTTATATAGCATAATCTTACTGGTAGAAGGTGGCACAGGCCTCCACAGCCTCAGTGGAACTTTCAGACCAGAGCTCCAATCTCCATCAGGCAAAAAACTTTCTTCTTCACAGGAATTACATTTTCCCCTGCAATTTGGAAGAGGCTAAAATTCCCAGAATAGGTCATTAGAAGACATAAGCAAAGTGGCAATTTCAGAATTTAAAAATGCAGCAAGAAATGTCACAAAAGAAACTCCTAGGTAGTAATGGCTTGAAAAAAAATTTATCTTCTTCACAAGAGAATTAAATAACTCACTATACAGCTAATCTTCTGTGATTTTAGTGGGAATTAACGTATTTCATGCTTTCCATGAGAGATTTAGCACAGTAGAGAGGAGACAATCAGAGTCTGCCTCCACAGGGAAACATTTCAGAAAGGATGTGCAAAAGGAACATTTATATTTTGAGGTGTTTCATGAGGGCAGTTTGTACCAGCAGTGAAGAACTCATACATCTGTTGTGGGAGCTCATTGTGCTCACCTGGTCTCCTGGAACTCCTTGCACATGAGCCAGTTATGTTCTGATACTGAACAGGCAGGCAAACCAGATTAATCTGACATATCTCTAATAACATCACGCTATCTACATACATTTGTATTTGTTAGTGCCCTACTTGTCAGGCTTTCTGTCTATATGACTGTATCCATAACTTAGTCTATTGGTCAACCTCAGTCAGTGAGAAAAGGATGTCAGAGATAAATTTCCGCAAGTTTAGTAAAAAGGTGTTGCTGCCCAGAAGAAAAAGCACTTCTTAGCATGCTCCATTTAGGAACAGGTCTCAGATGAGCTCATGCAATGGGAGGTAGATGGCCTAAATGCCTGAAATGCAAGAAATACTTTTAAATGATGCTTACACTTTACTAGACACCAGAGAACCCAACTGTGAGGTGCAAATCCATAGGAAAGGTGTCATTTGTTCTGCTCACTGCACAGGGTGCTCCTTGTTTCTACTAAAAGCAAGGACAACTTTCAGTGCAGTTTCACTTTTGGCCAATATTATTTATTTATACCACACTGCAAATGTGACTGGAATTTTACCTTTCCTTCAATGTTTCTGCCTTGAGGAACTTGGCCTACAGATGAAAATGTTGTCCTAAAATTCACTTGCTCCGGGAATGGTTCACTGCTAACTTGATACAGGAAGCAAGTATTTCCACTGAAGTCAGTCAGAATAAGTGCCTCTTCGTGCCATGGTATGATGAAAATTCATGATGGGAATGGATGGGAGGAGGTCTCTGACACTCCAAACTCTGAGCTTTGCATGGGAGGCTCTAAAACGGCTGAGTCAGAAAGGTGACTATTTTCAACTCACAAGCAACTTTTCTTGAGAGATATTTGGATTTCTTGTTGCATGAAACCCATTTTAAATACATATTTGCTGACCGTTGAACATATTACCACCAATTTTATAGAAGGAAAAAAACTCTTCCAGAAGAAAGCAACATATCCACTCCTACATTTATGGAATCAAAACATCAAAGGAAGTGTCACAGTCCCACATATTGACCTTGAACGTTGCCTGTCTATGAAGGGTTCAGTCCTGCCAGATGCTCAGCGCTCCTGATTCACTCCTGCGACTGAAAACACTTCTTTTGTCTGGTGATCAGCACCTGTGTCAGTACAGGCTTTCTGCACAGCTTTTGTCAAAGTTAAACAGACATATTGACTAGGTATTATGTATTTCCTTACTTAAGTAATAAAAGGGCTTGGTCATTTTACAGAAGATTTCAAACTAGAACAGCTGATGTAGCAGTACTTCTGTGTCGTAATAAAAATTAGGGGTATTATTATAAACACTACAGTATATTAATGAGTGCTTTTATGGTAATTATTTCAATTGCTCCATCTTTAACAATGTATTTCCACCTCTACTTTGATAAAGAAATCAAATTTGCCTTGTCTCTCAAACCTTCATCTTCACATTGTTCTTGAATTTAAAATTTTTTCAAGGCTCTTTTGTATGGTAAAGAGGCTATACAGTATTACTAAGTATTCCAACCATAACATTTAAGCACTGGAAGCCCTTGCACAGGGTTAAATATTTAAATTTATTCTAAACAGACTACTAGTAGGCTCCAATTAAGATGTGTGAGAAGCATAGTGTAGGTAGATCAGAATATTCCTAATGTGTCTTATACTTATCAAGATGAGTTTCTCTCAGTGTTTACTCATTAGCTTAGCCAGTATAAAAGGCAAACTCTACTAATATACTTAGACTTACCACATATAAGAGTATACCCAAGCTAGGGGAAAAAAAATCTATGCTTTGACAACTACCAGGTAAAAAGTGATACAGAATCCTAGTGAAGATACAGTTTTTATGTTTAAAAAACTGAAAAGGACACTGTGTAGGAGTTTAAGGATTACCTTAATTTACCAGAATTTAGTCAAATTACACCTTCAGTCTTCACTACATGTAAATTACTTTAATCCTTGCCAATGTACCATAAAAATGTAGGTTTTATGCCTAATGGAGGCAAGGACTCAGAACACTATAACAAGCTTGCTTAACTAACAGCTATATCACTGTGTTCAGAAGGCTAAAATTTTCGGATGTGTTGTCAGCTTAGCATCCTAAACCAACTTTTGCTCCTCATTCAGTTGTTCAAGAAATTCTTAATAAATTAGGTACCTATACTTAAGGACTAATTAATACTGATCTTTCAGTTTAAGCAAACTACTCAATTTCACTAAGGGGAGGTTATGTCATCTGTGATGTGAAGATGGAATATATGTATATAAAGGTATATCTTAACAGCTATAAATAACTGTAAGAAAAGGTGAAGAGAGAAGAAAAAGTAATACCCTTCTGATCAAGAATTTCCTGTTCTGAGGCAAGCACCACAGAAAGCTCTGAGCTCCACTAGCTCTTCTCAGCTGTCTTTTTCTCAGGAGGAAAAGGTAGGGCTGGATTTACTTCTTTCGTACTTATGGTTAACATTGCAATAAAGCCGTTTGCTACTAAACTCTGTTTAGACTCCTTCTAAGGCAAGGTAGATACTTTCTCCATAAAGCACTTCTTCCCAGCTGGATGGGCTCATTGGAGTTCCTCAGCTTTCTTCACTGTTTGCAGAAGTCTGAGCAACAAAGTTTAACTAAACTTTTAAAAGATCAAAGTTAAGTCCTGAGGAGCAGAGGTGAAGAAGGTCTGCTGACAATAAATACCTTATCGAGGTGTTCTCTGAGAAGCACAAGCAGTGTTTCCAGTAAAAGAAGATGTAGTTTCTTCTTTTCACCCACTGAACATAAATAATATAATGTTTGGGACATATCTTGAGGAATTAATTTTAGTATTTTTAAAAACCTTATTTTCATATTAATCCAAGAATATTTCCTCAGTAACAGTAGATCTGTCTTGTCTGATTTTGACCTTTACAATGTTTTACTAAGCCTTTATATAGTAATTTCTGACCACCTCAAAATATTTAATCCCTTTTTATCTTTTTTTATCTCTCCTTTTTTTTTTTTTTTTTTTTTTTTTTTGAAACAAGATATTGTAAAGAATCAACATTTGTAAACATTTTGCCTTGAACCAAGCAGCATTTTCCATTTGGGAATGGTCTTCATTATGACTTGAAAGACATACAAGTCAATTGGGTGCTGGGAGTAGAGGGAAAAATACAGGTTTTACTGTGACCCTTTCTAGGCTCTCACAACAAAACAATGCAAAGAATATTACAGCAGAATTGAAAGATGTCCTGCTTCATACAAAGAGCAGGTATTAAAGGAAACTCATCTCTGTCCTGACGGGTCATTGTCATGTGCTGCCACTTTGAGAAAAAAAGAGTGCAGGAAAGTAGGAGAAAAAAACCTTTTCAAATCAAACTGGAAATGAGTGCCACAAGGAAGCCCCCCAGAAACACACATTTGGTGGCATCGGAGAGCTCTGGAAGGCTCAGTGAGCTACAAACAGGTGATGCTTTTCAGTGCAAGCACTGCCTCAGACTCTAGTTCAGAAATCCAGCAACGAAATGAGGGACTGGGGCCAGAGGGCTGGAACGATCCAACCAAAGTGGAACAATAACTTGTCCAAGCACAGATCAGCACTAAAAATTAAGAAAGCTAAAGGTTTACATAATTAAAGGTGTGGCTGCTCCAGAAAAGTACGTGAGCCCAGGGGGATAAAGACTGGCCTAGACCAAAAAGGGTTACTTGGTGATAAATAACTCTTAGAAATGGTAATTACGTTATGCCCTAGTGTTATTTACTGCCTAATATTGTTCACTGTGACTCCTTTAATTAATCTACCTGACATTCTCACTAACTCTTTCCTTTTATCCTTTGCTGAGATTAAAGGTCCTTTTTATCTTATTGCTTTTATGTTCATTCTTGGATGAATCCAGCATTAAATTAGATGCCCGTGTGCATTTTGAGCACCCATGGCATTCACTTTTGGGGTTCACAGCAAGCTTATTGCCCCTTCTAAAATCATTAAAAGTTCTTGACATTCTGGCATTCCTGATCACCTTGAAAGCAGTTCACCTAAGACAGAAGTTCCTAAAGTATAACATTTCCGGTTCATAAAATCCTTCTGAGCAACTGCTTTTTCTTAGGCTCACAGAAGTCCTCTGTACTTTTTTCAAATAAAGATTTCTCACTAGGCTCTAAGTCACTCTGAGAAGCTATCTAGCTAAATTACCAAGCAATTTTCTTTTGTTAGTTTACCCAAAAGAACTCAGGAACACCCCACGTTATTATTTCCCAGGCCTGTTTTTCCTCTGTCAGGATAACTTTGAACTGCTTTTAATTACTCTGACTGGTCAAGCTCTCTACTAAAAACTCTCCAGTTCCCTGAAGCAGATCCTCCTGATGACTTAGGCAAGAAATAAATATCATTATTTCACCTTGTGGTAAATTGCCCATGATCAGCTCTATGCTGCAAAGCATCATCTCATGGCCCTGTATAATTATGGTGGCTAGTTCACCAGCAAGCAACATTTTATCCTGCAACACATACTCCAGGGTAGATTAAACAAATGACTTGTTTACAAACAGTTTAATGAGGAGTAGCTATGACACACACAACTGTTTCCTTTGCCTCTGTGTATGCAAAGGAGCTCACTTCCTATTTTCTTTGTATGGATGGCACCAGCAGATTCCTCTGTGGAGGCCTTTCAATGCAGCAACCTTGCAGCAAGAGAAACCCATGTCCCACTGGTTTGCATCTGCCAGTGACTCCTCAGTGAGGGTGAGGGCCAGCACTGCCCACCTGATATATTGTTACTTCCCTCCTCTTTAATGTGTAATGCCCATGTGGTATTTTAACCATTTTAAACCATAGATAACAATTTCTCAGTGGTTTCTTCACAAAATGTGATGATGAGCCAGACTGTTGCTCATTCTTTTACCTGGCTTGCCTACCAAAGTAGTCTTGTGCTTTGATTTCTAAGTTTTTGGCTGGGATACCTCTTTGTTCTGAGTTAATATAACACTGGATGCAAAGGGAGATCTTGCCCAGGGGTAGAATGGTTAGACATATATTCTCTGGAAGTACTACTAACAGTAATAATAATAATAGCAAAAATTCTTCAAGACTACCACACATGGGGAGTGAGACTGTGGTCAAAGGATAAGTGTTATTAAATTTCTGATGAAATAGTGAGATGCCACAGTGAAAAAAATCATTTAGATGCAACTTTTTGCTCAATTTCTGTTTTATGAAACATAATGAAAATTCAAATTAGTGGAAATTTATGTTTTGTGATTACTTTTGCCATTCTTGTGAGAGTTTTCTACAATAAGTCTTCAACTGAGCTGAGTTCTGTAACCTACCTAAACGAGAGTATTACTGTTATATATTGTCAAATTGTTGAACTAAAACATGCAGACATCCAGAATTTTGATGTGAAAACTGCAGCTGTTTGAAAATGTGCAGTGAATATCATCCTTAGAGCATATTTTGTGATCATTATCCTGTTGGGCACTTAAGTATCTTTTGTTTTCCATATTACATATATTTAAAATATACAAAGCAAAATGAAATTCAGAAAAGATAGATAGCAAGCCACTTGCATGACATTAAAACCCTACATTACTACTGCCATAATAATACCCAATACCCAAGGCTATGAGTAGTGATAATCACACTAAGCCTAGCATAGGTTCTCACTCAACTGATAATTTCAGTTCTGATGCCTACTGATATTAAATACCAATAAAATTTGGGCCCTTGTTGGGAGATACTAATCAAACATATGTTCTGCCATTCTGATCTATCTCCACTATTATCGTGTAATGATGATACTCCACAAGGCGCAGAGAGAAGTACACAGCTTGATTCATTTCCCATTATCAGGTAATACATAAACTGTGTTTACTATCATATGAAATTTCTGTGCATGAAAAGGGAAAGTAAGAAATACACTACAGTTAAAAAAAGAGAAAAAACAAATGGGAAAAATGTATAGCTGACAGGGTGAGAATTGTGGGCTTATAACCATGAGTTTAGGAAAGACTGAGAGAGTCATAGTTGTGTTTTATTGTTTATATTGTCACTATGTAAGATGACTTGTGACAAGGTAAAGGTGATGAATGGAAAAGGCAGATGCATAGCAGAGTTGTATTCTGCTGATGTTTACTTATGCTTCCATAAAACAATAGAATAAAGCCTGAACAATTTGCATCCAATTCAGAAATCAGAATGGTAATGTTAATACCAAAAGATACTTTGAGCTGCTCTCTCTTGATTCCAGCTTCATTTTTCCCTTCCTAACATTCTCTTATGCTACAGGTACTTGAGTCTCCAGGCTGCAGGTGGGAATGGGTACAGACATAGAAGCTGCATGATTAATGTACAGTGAAGATCAGTTTCATTGAATGCTGCTAGTTTTTATCAGTTTGCTAAAGAGCCAGCTCTCTTACATTTATAAGAGAAAAAATGTGACAAGTACCTCTGTGCAAAAAAAGTGAAACAAAAAAAAGTACATTTGCTTTGTAGGATAGGAGCTCTCAGAAATAGTAGCCCAAGCAAAGAGTTTGTGGCAGTTCTGAAATGATATAGTAAGGGGTTAACAACATTTTATTCTGCTTGTTAGGCATTACACTTCGTTCAGTACCATCGACAAATTAATGTTATACAGCTCAGTGTTCTGGTAGGCTATACTAAGATATTTCTCATTTTCTATTTTGTTCCCTTGGAAAGAATAAATAGCTTTTACTGTTATTTTTAGCTTTTTGACCCACTGTTATTCTACATCACTTGTAGACTTTGTCCATTTTTGCAGCACTAGTCCCTATCTTTACTAACCAATGCATTTTAGATGTTAACATAGCTAGAAATTGTCAACAGCTCTAGTCTTGAAAAGCAGAATTGAAAATTGGCCACGTTGATGGCTACAGTTCCTCCTGGGGCCATAGATGTTTGTCTTAATTTCGGCACTTTGTATGGAAGAACAGACTAGAAAACTGCAGTTGCAACAAGCCCAGGCAAAAAGGATGAGGGGACATAACAAGCCTCAGCAAACCCTCAGCCTCTATGGGCACCAGTTCAGCAAGACTGGGCAGAGACTCAGAGATGGGGCAGCCTCTCTGTGCAGACCTGTAGGGTCCAATGTCAGCCATCAAAAGCATCTGCATTTGGCATCAGTGTTTCAGCCATGGCTGGTGGAGGAGAACAGGCTCTTGCAGGATGTGATTCACTGCTTTTGATGACCCAAGTACCAACAGGCACTCCCACAGCAACGTTCATGCCATTTGTTTTTCTCCTTTTTTTCCATTTTCCTCTGTTGATATCATAATTTATATTTAATGTAGAGGTCCATATGCAGAGCTTCCTTATTTTTCCGTTTGCACAGTTTTGAGGCAGACCATGTGTTCTTGACACAACTGATCAGAGGTGTTTCATATTCTGAAGTTAAGGGCTTGGTAATGTTAGAGTCAGTATTATGTCTCTTTGCAATAAGTGTTGAGTTGCCAAATACCTGATCCAGGCAGCTGGACTTAGTCTTAAGGCCCCCTCATGAACTAGGGAAGGAAACTGGGAGCATGACTTCCCTGTAATGCCCACATTCTGCAAGGTACTATCTGTACTATCTGTGTCAGTTGTGTGCAAAGAGGAGGCAGGTTCAGCATCAGCTTTCGGATGTCCACTGGTGCTCTCTATTAAAAAATAAACTTTGCATGGCTGGATAAGAAAGAAAGAAACATGAAGTTTAAAAAAACATGAATGTTCAAACATTTGTGAAAATAACTATGTTTAAGTAGTTGTTTGAACTGATATTCACATGCAGAATGCCCCCTCACTGCAAATGAAAACACTTGTCATCTGTCCCCCCACAAGAACTTTTCAAAGAAATTGGATTCTCTTTGCTGAAAACTGAATCCTGGAAAATGTTTGGTTTTACTATTGAAAATCCCATTTTGAAAAATATAGTCAATATTTGAAAACTGACTATTTTCCTGTTTTCATTTATGAGAAATGTCATCATAAATAAGAAATTAAAAACAACCCTTTTTTTTCTCCTTTCTCAAATTTCCCATGAAAAACAAATGGTATTTTCCTTCAACTCTACTGGCAACAGAAATGTCAATATAGAAAGCCTTCAGGCATTAGACTGGGTTTCTCTTCAAAAGCACAAGGTTAATGAGCATATTGAGAACTGTCAGGAACTTACAAGTCTGAAGAAACCTCAGATCCATCTGCTGGACTATTTTCTTGATGATTCACAGAAGAGTGAAAGGTTGAATTACCAGCCCTTGCCTTTAAGAGGATAGATAACACTTTCTAAGCCTCTGATGATCGATCCCTCGCAGAACCAGATTGTGCAGCTGGCCTCCAAGATGTTAGAAATTCCCTAGGGGATTCATATGTAATCTGAATGTGAGAAAGCTGCACTTATCTACTGGTCAGAAATTATTTTATTGATAGTAAATAAAACAAGATATCAGAAATGAGAGGCTTTGAAAATGTGTCATCAAAACACTTGATTTGAAATTTAATCCTAAGAAATACTGCCAGTTTAAAAGAGAGGTAGTAACTTCTTTACTACCATCACCACCCTTTACTCAGAACTATTATTTGTTTTTCAAAAAGCTATTTAAATAAACCAATCCAAGCAACCAACCAAAACACTCCCCTCCCTCCCCCCCAGTCTGCAATACATATAATTCCACATGCTAATGGCTAAAGATAGTCTTATGGGTGGGAACTGGTGAAAATAACTGATCTTCAGAACATCGTCTGAAGTAAGAAGCTGTTGCTTTGCCTGTTTTATAGGGTGGGAAATGTTTTTCATAACCCCATTCACACTAAGAACTATGTGTTCTCAGTGGTACCACATTTGAACAACTGCAGAAGTAGCAGCTTGAATGTAGAAAAAGATACCATCCGTTCTGCATAAAAGTGTCGCTGCCCAGCTCAGTGACACAACTCTACCAACGTTAGAGCCTGGATCAAAATGGAATTCAAGAGGTTTTTTGAACCTCTGCTAAACACTTGCATTGATGAATATTAATCTTCTTTGAACAATATGGAACTGCTTAACAAAATCCTCAAATTTTTACTTTAAAATTGGTTTTTATCTCATACTCTGGGAGTGACTACAATGCATAGAAATATGCTATTTAGTACAGTTAGCTCACAGTTATATTTGATTCATAGTTTGGCATTTCCTCTTTTTGTCCGAGCTGTACTTTTAAATAAAGACCTGTCTTTGTCTTAAAACACAACATAAAGGTGCCGTGCTAATCAATTAATAACATTTGTGATCATCAGTCAAATTGTTTTTGCTACACTGATTTTTATCATGTATCATTGTTCTGTGTGTGTACCTGATTATTATCAGCCTGCAGGACATGTCTGTGCAGAGACTGGGATAATACCCAGTAGATCCTTGCAGACTGCAGCAGCTGAGTTGAAAGCTCTAGGCACTGCTGGAGCACCACATCACAGAATAGAAACCAGCTAAAATGTTGTGCTTAGATTCCTTCCTGTAATCTTAAATTCTCCAGAAACTTGGGAGACTCTCTTATGCATCTACACAAACACACAAGACACAGTGAAAATCTTGACAAATAATAATTTTCTGGATTTACTGCGTGACAGGAACATCAGGTGGTAAGTTAAATAATGCAAGGCACAGAAATTGAGTAAAACTCTTCCTGTGAGTCTGCTCATCACAGACATGTGAGCAGCTGGTTCCCACTGCAGTTCCTATTTTCTTCTAAACCTCCCCAGCTGGGATAAGTGAAAGCCTTATCACGGTCACTGACAATCTGACAGCAATCTGAGATAGGCCATAAGTCAGTCCCCCATACAGCGGGAGGAACAGAAACTTCCTTGTGAAGTATTGGCAGCCAGCAGAGCCTTTTCTGCTTTGATGTCCCATTTCAGGGTACTGTACCTTCTCAGAGAGTGCTGCACCTCAGCATGGACAGCAAGGGAAGGTTACACGGGTATCTCTCGTACACTTAATAAAGGTTAACACGTAAAGTCTGAGTCTGTGATCCTCCTAAGGGCATAGCAGCTTTTCATATGAAAGGCAAAGGGATCCTCCTAAAAGATACAAGATCAAAGAGTTCAAGACTCACACTGTCTCTGTAAGGCTGTTGGTGGCATTCCCATATCCACGCCATCAGCAGTGCTGGAATATAGAGGAGATGGTCACAGGTTTGGGCACATCAAGGGCCTGATGCACAAGTGTTCAGCATCTTCTTGTAGGGGCTGGATCTGTGGGCTCCATCAGCTTGCAGTGAGACACCTCATGCAGGCCATCAGGCAGGCTGCCACCTCCTGCACTGGAAAGGTGCTGAATTCTGGATACTGGATTCTTCCAAAAGTAAAATGCATATGAAACTCAAGAATGGATTGAAAAACACTTTTCTGGTGGGAGAAATAATTCCAAGTGTACACAGAGAAATGGTTTACTGTGGAGAAAAGAAAGATATCTTTGCAAATACATTCATATTTCTATAATTATTTATATATATAAAAATATATATTATATTTGATATATATTTGTATACATATTATATATATTATATAAATATACTTATATATTCATATCTTAATTCCAAGACAACAAGGTGGGAGGGGGAGGAGGGAGGGAATGAGGAAGCAGGGAGGGAAGGTAAGGAACTAAAACAAAGGAAAGATAAGATTCCCAGTAAATGGAACAGTTTCTGTATGGCTGTCAGGCAGCGGTATCTACTTATTTAATAAGTTGATGGGACGTATAGGTGAAATGTTAAAAATTCCACCCAAAGACTGATCTGGCAGCCCCACTGTGTAAAGATCCTCAGTGATGAGCCTGGCAGGTAATCGATGGAGATTTGCTAAGGCACATGCTCAGCAGGTACTTAATGCCTCTCTAATCACAACTCTAATGAGGCTCATCTCCAAACCTTGCTTTATTTTTTTCAGAATCTAACAGGATCCCTACAAACATAAAAAATATAAAGATGCCAGGGTACAAGTGAACAAGGCAACCAACCCCCTTTTAATTCATGTTACTTGCAGAAATCTATGGGTGTTCAAGAAATACAGGATTGGGACCAAAGAATGATTTTCTAAGTTATATCAAGTGGAATATTCTGTGCAGGCGAACTAAATATCCTCTGTAAATGCATAGCTGGCAGACTTCTGTAGCATGAAAGATATATGTACCCGTGTGTGTGTGTGTGTGTATACGTGTTTGCATGCACAGGGGAATGATAAATTGGTTTATATTGGTGCATATTTAAGCAAGAACCATGAGTAACAGGTATTATAAAACTAATAAACTAATGAGTTTAGATCTGTGCAGTTCAAACAAAACATTATGTTTCTTGAACAGTCATAAACTGATACAGATTTTTCTCAAAAATACTGAGTCAAGTATTAGCATTCTTTTTCCTTGATAACATCAATAAAATTTATGTCTCCTTAACAAAAAAGTTAAAAGTCTGTTCATCAAGCAGATTGTGTCTGGGGGAGATTTTATGCTAATAAGTTAGAATTCTAAGTTTGATTTACTTGACTGATAATATGAAAAGAGTAACAGTGAAAAAGAAATACATTTTTAATATACTGCTCTACAGTCTCTACAGTAAAACAGCAATGAACTATGAAATTTATTTTTTAGATTTCATTAGGATTATATTAAGATGTATGAAAGATTATTATCCATATAAGTAAAATAAAGAAAGATCTGTCTATTGTGATGATTACAATATTTTAAAAAATCCTTAGAGGTTGGAGTTTCCTGGTAGGTTAGAAAAGCTGGCTCAACTTAGTCTCAAACTGCAGTAGATGCAATAATTCATAGCATCTGAATAGTAAACCAGTATTCCAGTATTTAAATTAGCCTTTAATAGATGGCATGAATCATTTTCGTACTCACGCTTTTGCACATTGGGCTGCACTGCCAGAAATGCAATGTTCTTCGTGACATTGTTTAAGGGTCTAATCTCATATTGCTGCTTCAATAAGCTTCCAAGGGCTGCAGAAAATGAGATGGGGTACACTGAACAAACTAATACAAAAAGAACTTATTACAAATAAAGCATTCTGCAGCTTTTTAGATAACTTTTCCAGAAGAAGATAATTTTGAGTTACATTTCCATCCCAGCAGCAGGATACCAAAAATTATATTTAATGAAAAGTAGAAGAAGAAGATGACAAATTGTATCCAAATGCAAGCTAGTGGGTTCTTGCAAAACAGTAAGTTTTAACCATGACTATTTGTAATGTGATAAAGTATAATGTGAATTTAATGGTTTTCAAGGCACAAGCTATTAAACACCATACAAACCTGGTAAATCTATTTGAAAAGTCAGTTGCCAGGCTCCTAGATCTTGCTACACTTTCAGAAATTGCAAGTTTAATTTCCAGCACCCCTGGTCAAGATTCAGAGCTACAGCAAAAACAGTGACTTTCTTTAAGGATTTACATACCCGTTAGGAGAGTCATTATTCCAGGAGATTGCCAATATATACAGAAACAGGTACAAGAAAAGAGGGAAAGTCCCATGGAGGGAGGGATGAGGGACTGTTTCAGCACTGTTAACCTCCTGTACCTCAGTCTGTAGCCAGCCCAGCTGCCATCGCAGGGCTGTGACAGCTTTGCCTGAAGTCATTCCCCAGCCATTGGCTGGACTGAGACTGAACTGAAAGCGGATAAAAATATACTGTGTGGGAAAAATATTAAACTTTTCTTCACTGGGGAGCAATGAAAAATACCCAATAGACAATAGAACCAGTAGACCAAGTGATCCATAAATATGTTTCTATTGCACAAAAAAAAAAAAAAAAAAAAAAGGAATAAGGAATTAACTGCACAACATTTTATCATGCTGAGCAAAATGCAGACTTCTGCAAGATGTAATAAAGCAGTCACAGCATACCTGTCTCACTATCACTAGCTTTGCTCACACTGTTATCTCCCAACTCTCAAGACTAAGTTCCCTCCAGCATCAGCAACTAAATATTTTTCTGCATATTCAGCTGAAACTTTTATGAATTTTTAAGATCTTGTGCTTAACATATTCATGAAGAAAATTCTTGAACTACTATTAAATAATATGAAGGAATCAATGACCATTTCATGAAAAGCCACAATATCTCACAACTCTAACAAAGGTACATCTTTTGGTGTTCATATGCTCTCATGAAGATACTGGGCTTGAACGAGCAGACTGGGGGCATCCCTTTCTCTCCCATGATACCTGTTCCACTGCCTCTTTCAAAAAAGAGCAGAATCAGAGGAAACATGGCACTGGCTTACTTCTGTAGTTTCTATTGTACAGAGTAATCATGCCTTTACACTTCCTACCTATTTCCTGGAATTTATGACAGAGGATGCTTGGTCCTATCTCACTATGATGTTTTGGCCTTCGACCTTTTTTTAGAAAACACTGTATCTCTGAAATTTTGTTTCCAATCTGCAAAGAAAAGATCTCCTAGAGAGGTTATATATTTCTGTCCTGTGATATCATCAAACAGTAGACTTGCAAAACTACAATTTAAAGCTGGATACTGAGTAAAAAGTCAGTTTAAATTACCCTACTTGGCCAGTGACAACAAAGCCTTGGAGTGTAAATTTGGCTTCAGAACAAGATATTTAAGCTTTGCCTGTTGAATCTGATCCACAGGCAGATTATTTGGGTGAGTGTGCCTACCTACCAGACACCATCACTTTCACATGACTACTGTTCATTATCTACAGAAGGAGAAGGATGTCCAAGCATATCAATACTGTCACATGCATTTTTTTTAACTGTATCTTATATAAATAAGATGATCTAAATCAAGATTGTCAAAAAAAAAAGAAAAAAATTCCTATGAGAGTAATTTCTTCTAATACAGAAACAGATTTTTATTGTAAATAAAACCAATGCCATTTTCACTCCAAAGCTCCTGTGTCTATTTCTGTACACATTCTTCCTGAGATCCTTCCCAACTATTTTCACTTAAAGAAGCTCATCCTAACAAAAATCCAACTTGCAAACATTATTAACACCTACATTGACTGTAACAGTCCAGGAAGAGTAATGACCAGTTATCCTGCAAAGGTCCCCATTCTGTTTCCCTGCTGTACTGGGTTTGTGGGATACACAATCATTTTGAAAAGGATACATGAGTGTTTCCTTACATGACATGAAGATTCATGCCGGTACATTGTTGTTTCTGAATTTATGTCTGTTAAAGCAAGAATACATACACCTCCCTAAGAGCAAAGCAAAATGTAGCATAATTTTTTTTACCTGCCATTACCTGTAAAGTAAATAATTAAGAATTAAATTAGTTGAAACAGTGGGCCAAAAATTTGGATCACAGTCTTTGCACCTGGGTCTTAAGATATTTATTCAATAGACTAATATCGTCATTTACCTATACCTTATGTGAACAGCAAAGGTTTACAGTAAACTTGAAAATCACATTTCTGCCTAAATATTTTGAAGGAATTCTAGTTTTAAGTAAAATCTAAGTCTTCAGTTTAGAAACACCTATTCTCAGTTTTCCTGAAGTAATCCCATTGAATTCAACCCTTGAAACATTTTCTAATTTGCTAAAAAATACTCTTTTCGACTTCAGCAGGAAAAGAGAAAAAAAGATCCAAACATATTGCTGTGTTGAGGATCTTTTATGAAACTGAAACTACTACAATGCCAGCTGACCATGATTGAAATAATTTTTTTTTTTTTAAGTTTTCCAAGTCCAAAAAAATGAAACAGACAGTCTTTAGAAGCCTAACCAAATCTCAATTGCAAAGCTGCAAATTGTTGCCACTTGTTACAAATATCTTCTCAAGCAAAGTTTGCATAGAAAAGAAGGTAGTGAGACCAGTTGATTTAACTGGGGGAAAAAGAAAGGTTTTGGACACAAAGATATTTTTTGAATACAGAGAATTTACATCCATTGCTTACAACTACTGGGTGGCCATTACAACTTAAAGATAGCATCCAGCACAGCCAAAGGAAAAAAAAAATGTATACAGCAGCATTGAAAAGGGGGAGTAAGACGAGTTCTTGGTTTATATAACACCTCACATATGTAGGCAAGTATGACTTCTGAGACCCAAAAGCCCTTAATAAAAAAGCCAGGACTAACTTGCCAAGGAAATATCCCAATTTCACTATAGGAAGCATTTTGCAACAGATCTTTGTTTCCTAGCCTCCCCGGGAATTGGGGATACCACAGTAGAGTGTATTTTTTGTTGTATTTACAGCTCAGTAAGAATCAAAAAAGTACTGGAAGCCTCCCATTAAAAGAAGTCTGTACTAAACAAAAAATATAAGAAAGCATTAAAGTTTGTTCTGCACAAACAAAAAAACTCTGTATCCCATCCATGTATCTAGAAACATGAATAACTGGAACAAGTGCCCAGTTGACTTTGAGGTGAGGTGGCTCCTGCAGTGAAAACTCATCTGCCAAGGGCTCAATGGATTAAGGCAGAATTGACGTATTTTACTTTACTTTTAATTTCTAAAATTGACTTACTTGTTGAAAATAACCTGGTAGAGGATAGATAATTTTGTTGTCAATGCTAGGCAGAGTTTTGCTGGAACTTGATGTCTTTTACTCAGTGTGTTTTTCTGAGGGAAAGTTCACCTATGTGACTCCTCCAGGAGAAGCTCTCTGGCTCTGAATATTTAAAATTTCCTCTGCCAGAAGAAAACTTTTCCAAAACCAGATAAATATGAAATAATCAACAATACAATTCTGCAGAGTCACTTTTTGAAACAGTTTTTCTTTTGGAGAGAAATACAGTTAACCATCTTTTGCCAGTGGTCTTGCATAATCTTAAGCCACAGTTTCTGGAACTCCAATTATTGTTTAATCACTTTGTGTCTTTCTGCCTCCTTCTTTCCCCTGTCAGCTGGTACAGAAACTTACTAAACTACTGAAGAGGGAAGTTTCCATGAAAGTTTTGTTTTTTTTTTTTTTTGGCTGGAGGAGTGGTAATACATATTTTGAATCTGAAATAAAGGCTGGTACAGAGTCACCAGCCCATAGTTTTGCTTCTCTATGGAATGTACTAAAGATCCACTGGTGAGCTTGATTCCAGGTGTTCTTTAGGTGTAACTGATTTTTCACTGAACATTCACACAAGTGAAATGCTCCAGGTATTTGTTTCAACCTCAAAATACTTCTCAGAGCCTGCCCCAGTCTTATGGCCTAAGAGACACTGGCAATCAGCCATGCTAGTCTTGTTTTTCAAGACTGAACAACACATATCATAGTCTTCCTATCCCTCCTGTGTACCAGTCTCACTATTGCATCATGAAAAAAATCCCCATCTGTTTGAGGTGAGGCTACAGCAGCACTTGCGTGAACAGTGCCCCTAATCCAGGTAGAAATTCTGGTCAGTGTAGGGTAGTAGATAAAAACTGTTTCTAACAAGTTGATGTTAAAATATTATTATATTATATTATTACATTAAGACTATTTACTGAAATTAATTCTGAGAAATCATGTTGTCTTGTCAAAGAACACCATTAGAAACTTTTAGAGGAATCACTTAAAATATGACATTTATGTCCTTTTAAGAGAGGTGGACACTCCTAATTTGAAAATCCTGATGAGTAAGCCAAATCCTGTTTCTTTGCTCAGTGTAATAACTACATACCTAATGATAAGACCTTGGTGACACGTAGGGCAGTTATTAATAAAATACTCACTTAATGACTCTGGGTAAAATGCTGCAACACACACAATCTTGAGCTGTACAACCAAGTTAATATAAGTATGATTAAGCATTGGGCTCCCTTTTCTCCCTGTGGCATTCAGAACAGCTCAGAGCTAAACACAAAAGAACAGAGGCTTTTTTTCCTCCTTAGTACATAAATTATTACATTCTCAGGTTCATAAAGTAATATTTATGAACTCTTACTAGCTATTGGGATTACTAACAGGGTGTCTGTATGTTTGCCTGGTGACTATATAGCTTTATACAATTTTCTTCCCCACTGCTAGGCCACTAACATGAAACCAGCCATTGCTGTTAGGCAATTTGACTCGTCAGGACTGTGATTGGAAGGTCTGTAGAAATCTTTGTCATAGTAATTGCAACCCAATTTTTGCCTGTGGAAGACTGTGCTGGTGGGGATGGGGCTGCCTTACTCTTCTCTCAGGTGCCACATACCTTCTGGACTCTCCCATAGCTGCTCAGTTTGGGGATAAGAAGAGCCCAATATGCAGAAATCAATGCCGATATTACATACAAGCTTTCAAAGAATGTCTTTGATATGAGACCATCAGCTGCTGTGGAGTGTCTCAGCTAGGCAAGAAGGCAGAGGAAAATCACCCACAGACTGTCTCAGTCCATGGTCAAGCCCATTGCACAAACCAAATTACCAAAGCACAAGCTAGCTCAGCCTTTTATGGCAGTGCCATATTTCTTTTCATTCTTTCTACATTGAAAAGGACAGTTTGGCCTGAGTCACAACATAAATGCAGCACAGCAAGACAAACTTGACTGATGAGCATAAGAATACAGCAGTGGTTCATTTAATCAAAAGCTTTTATAAGTAACTAATGTAAATTAAAATTCTGAAAAGAAAAATCAAAGTTACCCAGGCTGCTTGAACCTGCTTTAAAAGCATACCAACACCCAAATCCACACCCTTTTTTTCACTTCTTTAGTTCCTCCTGGAACTATAATATATAGTTTTTATAATTAAATAAAAACCACAAACCAGAACTTTCGAACAGGATTGTACTTTACATTAACAAAATGCTCCCTCATGAGTGAGTCAGTCTGGGATGCCCATTAATGGCTAACAGCTCCGTTAAAAAGGGTGAGCAAAATAGCCTTAGAATGCTTTATTGTTTAACGTGAAAGCACTCAGAACAATGGATGGGCATTTTTTTTCTATGAATCAAAATAATCACATTTAATTAATTAAATGCACACAGCATTTGATTCTGTAGCTGTTCTGTGCATGGGAGTCAACTGGGTTTAATAAGATGCAACACAATAGAGTCAATTAGTGTATTTGTCTCTAACCTACAAAATGAGGGCAGTTGGTTTGCTTGCATGTAAACTTACTCCTGAATGAGTATCTGCCATCTCCAGTGACAGCTACTCCAGCCAGGTTTTTTCTATTAGAAGTGGTTACCAGCTATGGCTTTATTGCCAGACCAGAAACAGAGCAGGAAATCACCAAAAAAGCCACTTGAATTCAGAAGTATCATGGGATCATTTTTATCTTTGAAAAACAAGACAAAGTGTCAAAAATCAGATATCTGAAAACAGAAACCCTATTTCTGAAATAAATATCTTTAGGCTATGTCACGTTCTTTCTGCATTCAGTCAGGAATCTTCAAGAAATTCAAGTGTCTATGCTGAGTAGAAATATGAGCAGAACAGTATAGAGTATGAAGTCAGACAAATGTCTGAGGAAAAAAATGTAGTTTAGGAACTTATTTTTTCAGCTAGTCAATATGATTGCCTCCCTACTGAAAAGAAATCAGAACATTATAATACCAATATCCTGACCATGCAGTATACTTAGTGGGAAGTCTATTAATTGTGTGTTAGTCTATTGGATATACCTGTCTGCAGTACAGGGATTGATTTTCAGTGTCATGTTTGAACAGAAAATAAGTGGGTCAGTCGAAGACAAGAATACATTGGCAACACTCTCTCACTCCTCCCTAAATAAATCCAAGCTTTTGCTCTTACTTTATTTTGAATGAGAGGGTGACTTAGCTCAGGAGTACAAGTGGGTAGGTAAACAGTAAACGCCTTTTAGATTACAGGGAGAGAAATGAACTCTGGAAACCAAGGTCTTGCAAATGACCACTCCTTGGGATAATCTAATCTCTCCTCCTTTAATACTAAAAGAATGGCTAAAAAGGTAAAAGAACAATCCATCCTGGTAGCATTTTAGGCTTTGAGAAGACTCAGCTAAACAGGAAAGATCAGAGCAGGTTATAAATCAGTATTCCTCCAAGTCATTTGCATAAGAAAGCAAGTTTATACCGTACCCCCAACCTGCTAAAAGGAAGATAGATCATGGCATGAGGTGTTAGTAAAGAATCAAGAGCTGAGTAGTCCTTCAGGAACAGAGTAGTCATGAATCACTGATTACATGGGAGTGTGTGTGTGTACAAGTGGCAAACAGGGAAAGTAACTGGCCCAGCTCATTTTCCATGCTCATCCTGCAACACCACAGCCTCATCAAATGTCACCATAACACGACCCAGTAAACTGATCTCATGGCTGTGAGCAGAAGGCTGTTGGTCCACCTTGCTTTTCAAGCACTGCATCAGTTTGTCTCAAGTTAGTTTTATATTTCTCCTTAAAGACAAAAAAATTAGTAAAGAAAGCATCAACCTGTTGTCAGTTTGCCATATGCTGAGTTTAGCCAGATAAACTAGAGAGGACCCTCCCAGACTAGATGATTCTTTGGTTTTCTTACCTAAAAATTTGGTCCATATTTATATATCGACAATACAAATAATACTGTACTACATCAACCATTTTCAAAGGAATGGTATTAAAATACATATAGTATTCTATTCAGACATCTGTTCACAAGGTATGTTATACATTTCCAAGTATCTACCACAACATGCCTACTTAGACATTGTTTTTCTTCCTGAAAAATTGTATTTACAGTATGTCTCTGCACTGGATACCCAGATGTTTCTATTTCCACAATTTTATTTTTACAAATGTTAAATGGCCACAATTATCATTGAACTTTTGAAGGCTGATGCAGGGTCCCATGGCCCATTTGTAGGTACAACATATCTTTTTAGGTGGAGGGGTTTTGAACATAAGACCCTCCAGGGCTGAAAGAGAAATCAGCCTTCTGTAGCATAAAAAATTTTACTGACCCCAAGTAAAAATGAAAGTTGAGAACTGAAACCCTTTCACGACAGAACTGTGGTTTTACACACAGACACCAGTCCTGGTTTGAGATGCTATTTTGGGTTGGCATGATTAAGTGGCCAGATTTCATAATTAAAGCAGAAAGAGGAGATAATTGCCTGACTAACATTTTTAAAAATGAAAACAGTTTGGTAAACATAAACGTTTGCAAAGTCTAAGGGAAAGATATGAGAGGGCTAAGGGCAGCTGAAGTGAACAAAGACACAGGATGACTATTGTTAGCATAGAGTTTTAAAAGTTATAAAAGATATTATAATTTTTTTGTATATGATAAACATATCACATGTCCTCCTTCTTTGTACCTTTGAGTGAATTTCATCCCTGGAGACATTACTGAAGTGTGGGGGACATTTACTGGAGACCTGTTAGTGGATCTGGTTTGATCATCTGGTCCCTTCCATAATCTGTGGTCCCATGATTCTAACTGAGTACTTCCACTCTACTGTGAGAGGTTTTGCTTCTCTTCACATATTTTATGGTCATGTTACTTACCTGGTAACTCTTGTTTTCTCAATAGCACTATAACTTGAATGTGGCCCACGAACCAGTATCTACCACTACACTAAATTTTATTGGGCTTGATAAACCTAATGGTCTCAGCTAAGATTTTTTTTCTCAATACTCTTCAGTTCATCTTGTTACACTATGCATTGCTGATGGTGCGAAATGACCTTTAGAGCATACAGGGAAGGTGTGGGTGGTTCAAAATTACAGTGCAGCATCAACTACTGAGCAGTTTTCTTAGTAAACACCCAGTATCCATGTGCTAAAGCCTTGGATTAGGCAGTGGTATGCTACTTGAGTTTGCACTCAGTTATCTGGACATTGAAGTGACATGTCAACATCACTAAATAGGTACTTCTGTGAGACTGAGAGAGAAAACTTATTAGCCTGATATAGATGCAAAATGATAACATATGTAATTTTCTTCTCTGCTTGTAGAGTAGAGACCTCTAGCCTGACCACTGAGTATTTTTTTTCCTGCTTGCATACTTTATTTACCAGAAATTCACTTGAGTAAACTTCAACAATTTGTGAGTCTTCTGAATGTGCCACAATTTTTTTTTTATTTCAAAGATTTAAAAAAATGTAAATGCTTTGTTTTCCTGTGTCCCAAATCAATTTTTTAATTGTTGTCTTTGACATTTCATTAAGAAATTAATGTACTTCTTTAACTAAGGAGAATATACCAAGGGATTGCAAATGAAAAGTTTTGCTTGACCAAAGCAAACTGTTTCTCATGTCGATAAAAAATACAAAAAATCAGGTCTACATAAGGCAATCTTTTCTTTTTCTATTTCAGCAGTTAACTGCAAAGACACACACTGCAAAATTCACACAGTTCTATTTAACCTATTCTGATTTCATGGACACTTTGGGTTTGTGGAGACTTCATATTGTTCTGAAGGAATATTATGAGGAAGCGAAAAATCAGTGTTATAGGGAAGATCTGTAAACTGGATGCCCTGCTTCAGTGTTCATTGGTACACATAAAAAATGAGATTATTTTGAATAGGACTTATTATCCAGCTTGTTTATGTCTGCTTTGAATGCTCCTAGAGAAAGCACATTTTTGGCACACACAAGCACCAAAGTGCTACTGGTTCATGACCCTATTCATTCATTACTGCAAAGCATCAACCCAAACACCTGGTAAAAAATAACTTAGCCTCATGTCCTGAAGTGAATTTAACTATTAAGGTATCAAAGAATTTGGCATTGAGTTAATAAATCATTTTAGTAAGCATTGTTATGAGGTAGGGTGCAGAAAGAAGCAAGTAACCCCATGGAAATCAATCTGTCAAGGGCTGAAAATGAATTACTGTAAAATGTAGTATGTTTTAACTGCTTCTCAGCTGTTTGACTGTTGAGCCATAAAAAATACAGACCTTTAGTGTGCACTGCAGACCAGATAATGTCAATATGTCTAACTTCAGGGCCAAGTATTCATAACAGAGCAAAAGCAGTACTTAAAGATATGCTTGTGGGATTGACACCGAAATTGAAAAACTGATGAAGTTCCTCGGTACTGTTTTAAGAAACGTATGTTAGATACATTCAAGATAAAAGATGGTTCTTCCTGGTTAGCTGGAGCAAGGCATGGTATACTTTCATCATAGCCTTTCTAATGAAAGGCATAACATTAGCAAACTCTGAATAAAAATGTGGAAAGCTGGGAAGGTTAGTCATCAAATTAAACATAGGGGAGATTCAAACCACACACTCTGCACATGTGCTCATAATGGATGATGGTCCTATTTCCCCATACAGGGTGAGCATAAACCTTGTGCAAGGACTTGCTTCATTATATAGACTTAATATTAATACTTGAAGGAGTTATCATCAAGGGTCATTGACCTTCTCTCTGCTCTGACTGCAAAAGCATCCTCCTGTTGAATTATGCATAGCTATATTTATGCTCTAATTTAAATATCATTTAATATTTAGCTTGTTGCTGTACATTTGCATAGTTAACTACATGGTCATCTGCTATTTATGGGGCCTGCAGGTTTCAGGGCCACAGAACAGAGCCTGGATTCACTTTCCTGTGAACTGCTTACCTCTAGTTGTAGGAGCTTACTTTTCTAAACCTGAAAAAAAAAATTAAATCATCTTCATACTTGGAGCGGGAGGGGAGGGGAAGAAAAAAGAAAAGAAAACAGTATAATGTTCTATCTGCCAAGGACCCAAAGGCAGTTGTTCCTTTGGAAGTGAAAATTAAAGAAATGAATTTAGCTTTCTTAGTTTATTTAAAACTTCAATCATTTGGAGGTTTATTAGATGCAGGAAAGACATTGTGAAGATTTATATTTTATGCATGGCGCTTTGTTAGGTAAGATGTTGGATCAACCACCTGAATAGCAAATAACAGAGAAATTCACAAAACATTGACAGTCCATAGTATGTCTTGTTCATATAGAAGTCTGTGGAGAAAGGAGAGAAGTTTGCAGGCCTTGTCTTCCTAGTACATCTTTCCTATATATGAGACAGAGAGCAAAGGTTGCCTCTGAAAAATAAATTGTCTATGCCTAAAAAATAACATGTCTCCACTGCTCAAAGGAGAGCCAGTTTGAGGCAGACTGGGCCCCAAGACAGGCAAGCTGGCCGCCCACAGCATGCTGTTTGACTGTTTGAGGCTCCAAGATCAGCCCTGGAACTGTGAGCCTCAGGAAACCACGACCTGTAACAGAATTGGCCCTACCCATGACCACTGCCTCCAGCCTCAGTGAGCAGGGGGCTGTGTCTGTGCGGAGGGAGCCCAATGAGTGGGCTGTGGCTACTTCGTGCAACAAAGATAATGAGCAAGTTCTGTCATGAGAGCAGATTTTCTCTTTCCTGGCTTCCCAAGTTACCCCAGAGGACTGAAAAAGAGCCAGACCATTAATCCACTTACCCTTGCACCAGCCTGCAGAACTGGCTGGATGCACCAGCGGGATGGTGCAGCCTACGTGCCCAAACCTGTGTGCTGGAGATCTGCATGAGGGATTGTGCCTCAGGGGTCGCAGTCTCTCCTCAGCTCCTCCACAGCTTGTCTGGCTCCATACCACCCCTCAAATGCCCTGGACTCATCTGCCCACAACAGTCACATGAGCCCCCACCAAAACTTTTACGATTCTTCAGGCCAAGATCACCGACCTCCAACCCCCCATGTTACCTCCAGCCAGGAACCAAGGAAACCTGGAAGGGGGATGAGATGTGGGACACAATAAAAGGTAATGCATTTAGACTAAACCTTGACATTGCTGCTGCAAAACTCCTGGCCAGGCTAAAGCTAACTGAATACATGAAAACAATGCATTCTTTACATCATCAACTTTAGAACTGCAGCAGGGATAGCACAAATTAAATGTGTGTTTTTGAAAAGATTTGGACCATAATTTAAAACTGCTGACAGAAGCAAATAAATAATTCATCTAGCTGAAAATGTCTCCGAAAAGAACCATTTCTTGACAGTAACAAATAAACTCTCTGTTTATATTACAAGACAAGCAATAGAGCAGTGCATACCCTTCCCCTAATAGACTTATTTTCAAAATTAATTACTCCAGCAAGGCTATGAAAAGTAAAATGCAAAATGTTTTCCCTTTTTTGGTCATAGCTGAAAAAAGATTATAATATTTGTAGGGAGTTTTTAATTAAAAAATTAAAACACTCTCATTTATCTTTGTACTTTAATTAGATGTTATACAAGTAGAAGGAAAGTGAAATAGGGTTATCAAACTATGGCTGTATAACAACTTTCCTGCAATGCCTTTTGAATGTGGTCTATTACAGTGGATGCTGATATTTTTCATCTCATTTGCTTAGTTTCAGATCCTAAGGCTGGGGACAATTCTGGTTTCTGTGTCTGTGGGCTTTTTGCCAGTTTTTTTTTTTTAAAGCTGCTCAAGTTCAGGTATGTGTCCCTGGTTGTATATTTACAATTGAAGAGAAGTCTATAGAGATAGACAACCTGTATCGAAACAAGCTGTACTGTATGGGACCTCAAACAGATGTACAGGCTCATGCTCCCAAAACAACACCTGAACCAGCTGGTAGTCAGATCCACTTTTCATCTGAGTTCCCCACTTGGGACATTAACCCGTGCAGGATCAGTTTTGATAAATTCTGCACAGAGCTCAGTATATTGTGCTGAATACAGTTGAATTGAACAAATGAAGTCACCTAGGACTTTTTTTACTCTTGTTGCTATTTTTTTAAGAATGGAAATGGAAAACAGTCTATCAGAAAAAGCTGAGGAGTAAACCCACCATAGGAAATGCCGTTATGGCAGTAGGAACAAAAAGACAAGATAAGCTCATGAGAAAAACCAGGGAGAAGACAATGAAGGAATCCTGTGGTCAACTGTGTTAATAGCTGTATTAATAACAGTCAAACAGGACAGATTCCAGCCTTTGGATAAGCCTTTTTTCAACTTCAAGCACTTCATAGCACAGATATTTTCAGTATGCATTTAATCTTAAACTGGTATTAAACCTGATATGGTGGCTTCGAAACTTCCAAAGTACCAAGCAAATATGATTTAGTTATTATTTTGTGGGAAGAAATGTACTATTTGCTCAGGAATAGGTAAAGATAAACTCATGGGAGATTATAACAATGAAAGGAGAGAGAAATGTTTTCTGTTTCTAACTTAGAGAATGGACATTTCAGCACTGTTGCGTATTGAGTCCTCTAAATATAATACCCAACAATATTAAATACATGACATCAATTCTAGATTAAAAAAAAATCAGGATAGGGAATCTATAGGAATGCAGAATTTTGTAAGTAAACTGCTTACCTTATTATCTACGCCAGACTTTTCACCCAGACATCAAAACCAGTATGATTTCCCTTGATTAAAGTCCCCATTTTGGACCAGAACATGTCTGTTTCCTGCTTGGGTTTTGATTCAGCCCTGTACTTAAGCCCAGATGACTGTTTCTGCCACCGTCAGTGTCCATTTAGCTTGCTTTCTCAAGCATTTGCTGATTATAATAGCTAGCAAAGAATTTTCTAAGATTACACTGAGCAGTGATTATCTACACCCTGAAAATATTCAGATCCCATTGTCAGGCTGACTTGAGTCTTGCTGCTATTCATGGGAATCAACTCTGGGAACTAATTATGAGGCCATACACACTGTGACCAACACGTGCAAACAGTTTGGCACAGCCCAGTGAGAGACATCCAGGTCAGTCCTGTTTACTCATCCTCCATACTCCTTAACTGCACCTTCCAGTTGTCTATGCAGATCATCTCAGTCTGTTGGCAGACCCTTTGTAAATACGTTCAGCTCACTAACCTCATCTCACTAACCTAACCTTGTTGTGAGATCCCACCCTTAAGCATAAGGGAGCACCCAAGATTCATAGATGCTCATGGCTGAAGGAAATGACAAAAGTCAGAGGGTCCACAGAAGCTTACAAAGTTTTTTAGTGAATTACACCCTTGGTATGGAAATAAGTATGTTGGACCCTGACCTACTATATAAGCATACAGCGGTGAGCTTTGGATAAAGGGGTAAGGTGAAAAGAAAGAAGAGAAAGAAAGAGAGAATTGGAGAAAGAGTGAAAGAAAGAAAAAAAGAGCAAAAGAAAAAAAGAGTGAAAGAGTAAAGAAAGAGAAAAAGAAAGCAAAAGAAAGAACAAAAGAGTGAAAGAAAGAGCAAAGAAAGAAAGAGCAAGAAAACAAAGATAGAAAGAAAAGAAAGAAAGGTACTTCATGTAAATATCTTTTTATAGATAAATTTTCCTTGCCCTGGATATAAGCTTCTTGCTTTTTATGTAAAATAGTTCTCATGCACAGCCTGTTCTTCTATACCTTTCTGGAAATGGGTTGGAGGGCTTCAGGCATTTTGGATGGTCTTGTTACCCCCCTCCAGTCAATGTCCACTTCTTGATCTCATTCCTGTGCTTGCACTGGACTGTGTTGTGCTTATGTCTAGGAACTAGAACAAAGACATTTGTCCCATAAAAGTGCTGCCCTACCTCTGCATGGCCCCCTTCTCTAGTCACAGCTTGTTCTTTTCCACAGTGTGTTATTACCAATAATTCTTGGTTATTGCCAACAATCCTTGGTTGGCTCCACAACCATTCAACTGTTGGTTTTTTGAGATATACACATTATTCTCTTATCTTATATGTTTCTACACTCATATAAAACTCATAAAAAAGCCATCAGAAAAAAAAGTAAAAAGGAGGACAGTTTATGAGTTTATTCCACGAACAAAACAGGCATTTCAAAGATGTGAAGATTGTTGGGATCAAAGTAAAGAAGTGAGCGTAGACCAGGGGAAGAAGGAGGATTGTTTGGAAGGGGAGGGAAGAGCAAGTGAGATCCCTTCTTTTCAGTAGTAGGTTGTTATGAATATTCACCCTCAATACAAAATATTATCCTGAGCTTATAAAGGGTGATAAGGTTTTTGAAGGCTCCTGGCCTAAGACCCACTTTTACTCTGTGTTAAAATAACTCAAATTAATCAAAGCACCAATTTAATAAAAAGAAAAAAAGCCAAAAGGGTGTGCAGGCAGACTTATTGCACACTATTATTAAGTTAATGGAATTTAAATAATTAATTCTGGGATGTACAGAACATCATTTGTCAATGACAAGTTGTAACTTCTTTGGAAAACGGACTAAGCAGCTTCAAAAAGCATGTCAATGGAAATCTCTCCATCTCTCCACTCCAACACTCTGCTTAATTGACAGTTTACCAACGGATGCAAAGTTATCTCTATTAATTGATCTGCATTACTGTCAGTACATTATGGGATTATATGATTTCACTAAAACTACAGCAGTCTGTAGTAGGTGATGGCAAAATCCTAAGAGCTGTGCCTAACTCACCATGGGGAGCAGGATGGACTGGTGCGGTGGATCCTGTACCCACTTACCTCTTCATCCCCCCAGAGCTACAGCAGTCAGTCACAAGAACCACTAGAAGAGCAAAAACACTCTCAGAATCACGGAATCACAGAATCAATCAGGCTGGAAAAGACCTCTAAGATCATCGAGTCCTACCTGTGACCCATCACCACCCTGTCAAACAGACCAGAGCACTGAGTGCCACATTTAGTCATTTCTTGAACACCTTCAGGGATGGTGACTCCACCAGCCCATTCCAGTGTTTGATAACTGTTTCTATGAAGAAATTCTTCCTGATGTCCAAACTGAACAACCCTTGGTGTAACTCAGGTCAATCTCTTCTGCTTCTCTGTTATCCATAGGCCTGCAGGCTTTTGTTGTGTTCAAGCCCTAAATGCACATTTTATTTGACATTTCATTTCTCATTTCTGTTCCCACCCAAGCAGGTCGTGGTGCAGGTCAAATTGTGGCTCTGCAGTGGAGCACTGGAGAAGCACATTCTTCCAGCACGTAACCATGCAGGGGTGGAGGGGACTGTCTGCCAATATGCAACAAGAACTAGGGATATGCCTATCAAGGATACTCAATGCTGCTGGTGACCATTTGCTTTTTCCTACCTGTTGCTATTCAGCTACAGTTAGCTGCTGAGTGACGGAGAAGGGCTGGCAAGAGGGAGGCACGATGTTATCTGATGAACAGTGGTTCATAGGAGCGTCAGCGCCTCTCAGTGTGAGGGACCACTGCGTCAGCTGCCCTCTGTGGGGCAATGGATTTGCGCCCGTCCTTCCACCACAGATTGTCAGCAATAGGTGAAGAACAGAAAACACAATGAACCAGAACACCTCCTTGGACTGTCAAAATAACATGTAACACCACAGAACATGAATCAGCCAGCTCTGACTTTTCACTCAGTGGATGTGCTGCCAAACACCTGGCCAAAAAGTAAAGACATTTGTTTGTGGAAAGAAATTTCAAATCAGACCAAATCTCTCTCAAATTATAAGATTTCTTAATAATCTGATTTTAAAGACAACTATCAAAGCACTTAAACAACTTAATCATCCTTGGGCTCTTATTTTATTTTCTTCTCTTGGTTTTTTTCCTTCTTTTATGTGCTTACCTATCATCACAAAAAAACTAATGACTCATTCTGGTTGATTGGATCTCACATAGAGTGCCTGGCTCATGGAGTTTCCCTCAATTGCACAAAGACCAATCTCTACTTTGGCAGCACATCTCCAAGCACTTGCTTAATATTACCCAAGGATTTGACCTTCCGAGCTAGAAGACTCCACTCTTAGACCACACAATAAAATAAGCCTTCCCACTGCAAGACCAGTGTAACCTCTTAAAAATTAAGTGGATGTTATACTGCCTCTGAATTTTGGCATAGGTGTAGTTCTGTGGGTAGGTGAGAACTTTTAAGACCTCATTTTATGTTCAGAGAGTCACAGAATATGCCAAGTTGGAAGCAACACACAAGGATCAACGGGTCCAACCCTTAGACCTGCACAGGACCATCCCCAAGAGTCACACCATATGTCTGAGAATATTGTCCAAATGCTTGATGAACTCTGCCAGGCTTGGTGCTGTCACTACTTCCCTGGGGAGTCTGTTCTGGTGCCCAACCACCTTCTGGGAGAAAAACCTTTTTTTAATATCCAACCTAAACCTACCCTGACACAACTTTAAGCCATTCCCTCGGGTCCAGTCACTGGTCACCACAGAGAAGAGATCAGTCTCTGTTTTTGAAAGATGGGATGCAACTGCAGAAACCAGAGAAGCTCCAGGTGTTGGTCTATGCAGTATCTATGCTGTAAACACAACAGTAGCTACAAAGACAATTGTGGCTTTGAGGTGACATTGACAAGGCCTAGATAATGGCATGTTCTCAGCAGGGAGCCAAATTCTCCTGAGATGCAAGCAAGCTTTTCTGTGTATAAGGAATGCCTTTAATCAAAATCATTATTTCTTTTGATTCTTTCTGACTTACTTGCGATTCTTTCAGACTTACTTTTGACTCAGCAAGTAGAGACCATCATGCAGCCATCTGTGCTGATTGTTTTGCCTTTCTCTGATTCTACTTCCAAATTCCTAGTTTCTGTTCCTCCACCCTCTTTTTTTTTCCCGTATTTCCTGACATTCAAACCTCAAGTCACACCCAAACCAAAAATAATCGTATTTTGAATGAGATCAAGCCCTATGATCTCATTCTGAACGTGACCAAATGAGTCTGACAGTTCCATTGCCCCCAGTGCTTACGAACAGTACCCATTTCCCAGTGGCTTGGCTGAATGGCTGAATAGCAGTGAACTCACACACTCAGAGGAGACTATTTGTCAATGTCTAAATCTTTGGCAAATGTCTCATTGTGCTTTTCAAAATATTTCTAGAGTTACAGGAGATCTCCAGACTATTGGATCATTTTTACGTATTTGGAAACATCTGTATTTAAGAAGCTCTCATCACCTCCATCGGTATCTGTTCTACAAGCCACTGGTTAAGACGTAATCAAAGCCTGGAAAGTTTGTTGTACCTTCTTCCAAGCAAAGCCACTACAGAGTCCATAGTACATCAGACATTGATATTTGTGCTGATTACTTGGCAAACTACCTTTGAACAGTGCCAAATACATTTTAATAAGACATAACATAATATTCTAACCGGGGTTTATCATTTAAATGATTTCATAATCAATGTCTATGTTTAATGTTGAAACTTAACAATAAGGAAAGTATCAATCTTCTTTTCATTCACAATTTACAAGTCAAAAGGAGTTGAGGAAGAGATATGTTGCTTTCTTGTGTATATGCTGTACAATGTGTTTCATTATTTGTTGCTAATAAAGTGACACAATTTCCTCACTAGTTTGGAGGTTTTTGATGCTCTTTAGGTTATGTGGAGAAGAGTTTATTGTCTGTCAAGAAACTCTTTTACATACAGTTTAAGGTGCATCTCCCTCAATAAAAACTTACCATAGAATACAGTAAGTTTAAAGATAGAATTTTTAATAACATTTCAGCTAAAAAGAATGACAGATTTGACAAGATTAATTGTCCTCAAAACATTGTATATTCTTGTGAGTCAGAGATTCTTGCCAGTTTTGGAACCAAAGTAAGCCCAAAATTATGAAGATATTTCAGATTTTAGTGATATGTCTGATCACCCACCTGTTTCTCAGACAACTTTTTTTATATGCTAGAAAAAAATATGTGCATTTTACTTGATATTTAAAAGGCATGTGTCAGATACATTATCCTGTCTGTGTGGTACTGCCAAAGAAATCAACTGTCATCTGAAAATCTTTCCTTAAGAGAAGAGGACAGACTTGTACCTGTGCCAGGAGCAGCTTTGTCTGAAGCCAAAGCAACTCCCATGCTCCAATGGTGAACCTTTAAAAAGGCAAGTTCTCACCTAGGGGCATTTGTCATACTTCATTCAGGCTGAAGTTTCTGGTGAAGCCAAAGATGATTACTATCCTCACTTCATAATACAGAGGTAGAATAATCTGTCTTTAAGATTTAAACTATTTTTATTCTATTAAACAAAGATAGGTCTATATTTTTATTCTAGTATTATTTTAGTCTTCCTGTCCCTAAATAAATATATAATAAATATATATATATAGAGAGAGAGAGGGGTACAGAGAGGGAGAGAAAGAGATATATTTTTTTTTAGAATATCATTTTCCTTCTGTTATACTTTGAGCCTTTTTAAGGTTCATGTTCTATATTTATGCAATAAATCCTGCAGGTATAGGCCTGAAGTTGCATTTTTATTTACCCCCCTTTTGCCTCGATAGCATCTGAAGTAACACTAATGCAGAACAAGAAATGAAGGATAATATTATTCAAGAGAGATCAGTTTAACACCTTTCTCTTATAAAGGCTGATTTAGATAAAATACTTCAGGGATTATGTTCTGATCTCAAACCACTGCTCACTTTGCTTCATCATTTTTAATGGAATGTCTCCTGCTTTGCACACATGTAAATGAAAACACAGACCCAATTTATTTCCTCTTATACTAAAAACACCTTCTGGATTAAGTGGGACCACAGGTCATCACAGTTTATTATCAGCAATTAGTATGTGTGCTGAGCTTTTCTTTTATGATCAGATTAATTTGTGAATGTGTTGTATTCTCATTACTCAGTATTTGATAAACAGCCTTTGTTATCCTGGTAATATTAATTTTCTACATTCATCTGGTATATTTAATAAATCATATTGGACCAGTATTTGAAACAAACTTTTTTTACTTTCAAATTGATACTCTGCCAGTATTCAGAGGACTGGTATGCAGTGCAACTTTACTCTCTGATGTAAAATATACATCTTAGTGAGCTGACACCAGCTGAAGGACTCACACCACCAAAAGACTTTGGTATCTATGTTTACCCAACACAAAACACATTCAGTTTTAATACTCTCTCCACAGACATTTGACCTATGACACATTGCAACTCTATGGGTATCTTAGTGCAGTATTTAAAATACCTGCATAGACCTAGAATTGTACAAGTCCTGGGCAGCTACACACAAAAATCCAGCAGAGATCAACATAGTATTTCACCTTCTAGGTCCACAGCCAAGATATTCCCAAAGAATACATGCTATCTAGACTTGACAAAAAGTAATGTCTGGGGTTTAGTGTTAAGTTATAGAGTAGATTACTGGCAATGATCCTCCTTAAGGTGTGAAAGATGTGAGTTCAGTGACTTCACATGCCTAGGAAGACTTCAAACTCCATTTCCTCCCTTCCGTGAATATGAAAATGACTAAGATATAGAATAGTCTGTGACAAGACATTCTCAGTTTTCTTCTGCTCAAAGTCTTTAAACTTGCATGGAATAATTAAATATGCAATGGGACAGAGTAGAGGAGTGTGTGATTATTGCTCTATTAGACCAGTGTATGCTTGGGGAAAATCAAATAACAAGGCAGAGCTTTGTATTTTAGTCCTTGTTTTGACTTATATTCAAGTATTCTAAATTAAGATTTAATTGAATCAAAGTCATTGGATTAGTGTCTAATGCTCATGCATCTTAACCAATATGGTGTGGCTTGGTGCTCACACTCTTGTCTATAATGTTTTAGTCATTACAATTTTAAGAAGAGGAATGGAGAGGAGCCATTTGTCTTGCCCACTCTTGCTTCCTGGTTTTAGCAGCTGTATAGAATGTGAAACTGGCAGGTACAGACAAAAGAAGGGATTTAACCTTGATCTTCTACACCTCAGGCTGATGCTCTGATGACCAAGTCATTATGTAGGAAGAAAGGAGGAAAGAAAAACTGGGAGAGTGACTTCACTCCAAGACAGGTTTTCAGGTTATCCTTTCCAATTGGAAACAGACCCATCCAGGCCACAGCAAGTGCCTCCATCTCAAGGGTCTCGAGGGTCTCTTGCTCTCCAAGGGTCTCAACACAGCTGATAGAGCTGCACTGACTCTTGGCCACAGTGCAGACACAGCAGAGTGCTGATGTACCCACATCACTTGTTTGCTTCTCCAAAAGCAGTTTCTGGGCAAAAAAATAGTCAGGGGTCTGGCTTTCACTGAATGACTGGGTCCATAAAGCACTACAAGTGTTCCTGCACATCTTTATAATTCTTATTGACAATTTTTGGCTGTCTCAATATCTCAGTATGTTTTTGGAGTCTGATTTTCAGACCTTCAGGGTTTGCATGAATCCTACCCACAGCCAATATAAACCTGAAAATCAGACCATCTTGTTGGGAAAAGCTGAAAATAACTGACCTTATACATAATATTTTGGTTATTGTCCTTCATTTACAATTAAACCCTTCATAGCAAACTTTTAATGTTAGGAAGGAAAAAAGTCGTATTATCATATCTGCTTGTCACTCTTAAGCCTAACATAATTAGCAAATTATTTCTAACACATATTACATAACAATTTATTTCACTAGAATTGGTTAAAACACTATTTATTTGCATTCAGCTAAGAAAAATATTTTATTTCAAGTTCATTTTTTACAATGTTCCCAATTAATTGTGTTGGTTTAATTTGCTATTTAGATACTTTCAGTATCCTTGCTAGTTACTTTCAACTCTATAGTTCAATTACAGTTTTTTCTCTTTTAGGCAGCTAATCCGAATAATGTGGTTAGTTGTCTGATGGCCTTCAATGGCTTCTCAAAAACACTGTGGATAGATGGTGAGCCTGCTGATGTCTTGCAGGCAAAAAATAAAAGAAATATATAACCAGTTACTATGGAAGCTATGTAAGAGTTTTATTTGATTGCTTCTCTCAAATCTTTCTCCTTTGGTACTTTCTGAGGAGTAACTTTCCGAAAATATAACTTGACACTCTCTTATATACTCCAGATACATCCTTTTCTTGGATACTGTATCCTTGAAAATTGGACATAATGAGGTCCTATTATATTTGTCTAACCACTAAGGAATTATATTTCAGCATGAAATAAAGAAAGGGGGAAAATAAGAAGAAATATATGTCGTAGTGAAATATCAAACACTGGGGAGAATTCACATAGCCCAATTGCAGACATATATAACTGTTGTCCTTAAATAAGGCCATTAGTTTCACTAAACTTCTTGATAGTCACTAGTAAACTAAAATGGTCTGCAACATCCACAAGATTAAACTGTCTCTCGATTGACTACAGAAAGACTGGGGAAATGAGACTTTTAACCTGGATGTAAACACTTTTAGTTATGTTAGTAGCTGCCAATGGAGTCTATAAAGATAAAATATTCATCTGAGAACAGAGTGAAGCAGTTTTACCAGTTTCGGTGGAAGACATTTACTCCAGTTGTGAATAGTGCATTGAAACTGTGGTATGAGCAAAGACAGATAATTTTGCACATTCTGGGACATGATCAGCCCCCTTTCAAAGTAGTATTTACAATACCTGCATTCTTACAAAAGAACATGCATAAGTCGTGCTTATTCAAGGCACCTAGATAGATTTTTTCAATTATTCTCAATACCGTGGGCAAAGAATTCTTAGTAAGTTTGGCACAAAGCAAAGCATGTAAATAGAGGACTTAATGAAACTAGGACAAACAGTACCACAAACCAAAATGTTCAGGTGTTTGAGTGTATTTGTGTGTGTATTTATATGGCTACATGATTTTTCCAAACTCAAAATATGCTGACCTGTCACAGTTTTTAAAAAGTCACAATGGATGGCTGAATGCCATTTATTATGTTATATGCAGTCTCAAAGCTTCTTTTTCAAAAGTATTGTCTTCTTTCAGAATGTCAGGGTCCTACCTGGTTATAAAAGTTCACCTTCTGTCCAAGGAATGTCTGCTAATCTTAATCATATTGAGTCTCTTGGGAAAAAAAAAAAAAAACACCAACAGAAAATGGTACATTAACATCTAAACTTTTTGTTCTGCTGTTTCTTCTCCTTCTTTTCTTTCCCACAAAGCACTTTCTATGGTTTTGATGAAGGTGGCAGCATACAACAGAAATATTCAACTAGAATTGCTAGTACTCTCACTTTGTTTTTTTCCTAGTGAATAAGTATCATGTTCCTAACAGACAATAATTCTGTTTGTCTGTGGCATTTCTTAGACAATTTGTGAAATTGCTGTTTTGGAAGACTTTTTAAAAGAAATTTTGAAATCTTCAGACAAAAGACAATATTACCTTTGCTCTCTGGATCCTGTCCCAACAGAGAAGGATTGACAACCTGAAATTCTTCAGTGTGAGTTCCCAGTCTTATATTTCAGTAAGCCGTGTATCTTCCTGTTGCTTATTCCTCAATGGGGAAGTGGTGTCCTTCGCTATAGCAACACCTTTTTACTATGTTGTCTTTCATCCCAAATTACTCTATAACTCTGTTGCTTCACACTAAAATCCTATAGCAAACTAACCATTTTCCCCCTGAATTCTGTTCAATGAATGCAAGCAAGTATTAGGAATTACCTTACCAGGAAGAAAAATGTGTCTTTAAGACATTTTGACATCTATAATGAATGCATACACATAAATGATCTAAAGGTGACTTACACCTTAGGTGACTTGCAACAGGTTGAAAATCAAGTAATTGGATGTGTAAGAAGCTCAATACGATCCATTTCCAGAGTCCAACACAACTAACCCAATCAACAGATTATGTTCTCTTTGATGTTTGTCATCTGTTTTGAGAGACATTAAGCCAGATTGAACCTTTGGCTCTGTAATTTGTGCATGAAAATGATACCAAGGATTTACCAGGCCCCTTACACCAGCTTTAATAGCAGCAAGGCTTTGGTCTTAGTTCAAAATCAAAATTTACATTTCCCATACCAGTGCATGCTCTTCAGGCTGCAAACTAGAGAGTTCCAAAATCTGGGTGGGCCACCACACTCGCTAGAACATCCCCATTGTGTTTGAGACTGGATTTCATTTAGTTCTGTTTCTTCTGTCTTGCAAAGGATAATACATGTGGACATCTCATGTGAGATGAAAAAAAGAGCATCCTAAAAATCGGTTGGGACAAAACTGTTCAAGAACAGAGTCAGGCTAATCCTCTTCAGGAATGCTTTCCTCACTTCTAGGACAATCTCAAACTCTGCCTATAAGTAAAGGAATTTTGGTTCTATGCCATCTTCGTGCTACCCCATAATCAAATCTGCAAGGATATGCTGGAGGTGCCTTCATCTGATTTGGCTAAATCTGCATCCCATAAGCTGTGCTCCCTGCCACGGGAACTTCCCTCTTTGAAAGCCATTCATCTAAACTCAGCTCAGTGATGTCTTCACCTTCCACCAGCCTGGTCAAAGGACTCTTAAAGTCCCTACTATTATCTTATGTGGGAAGACAATCTTTAATAGGTCCTTGTCTGTATCTCTATGTTTCTTCAGGCATAAGGACCTGCGGATGTTCCTTTTATAGCAAGGTCCAGTTTGACAGTAGAAACTCCAGGTCAACTTTTACACAGTTGCAGCGTGGACACAGATAAAATATTTTACAGAAGATGAAGGGCTGTGTACACAAGCATCATTTCAGACTCACATCAAAGACTGCTTTCAGCTATGAGATGACAACCAGCTGAAAGCAGACAGACTTCCAAACTAAGAAAGCAGAATAATATATAATGACTGCCAATATCACTTCACAATGTGCTGTCTGCTACATTACATGGGTGGTAGCTATGGTGCCTTACCAAATATCTTAGACTAAAAGCAGAGCTTGGGTTGGGCAGTCTGAAGCAACCACAAGTCTCTTATAATTTTACTCAGATATCTATAGCTTCATTATAGCAGCCAGGAATACCCAGATTTTGGTGGGGTCCTGACCAGGACCTTTTGAAATACAAAAAAATGTTTAACCCCTCTCCTGAGTGGTACCTCTAGCCATTTCAAAACACCAGAGCATACACAAAAAAATCACGTGACAGCCGAGAGCTACCACAATCAGCTACAAGAGTGTCAAAAATAGTGTCTGGTGTAAAAGTAAAGCCACAGGAAAATGAATGCAGACGATACCAGGAATCAGTCATCTAAAATTTTCAATAATTCTACCTTAAATATGGTGGATGCCCATATTATTTTTTCCTTTTTTAAATTTTCTTCCTAATATCCATTGGAAGGTTGGCAGTTTTGCTTAAACTTGAGTGTAGCTGCATCATGATAAAGCAGGACACTGCAGTAATTCAGCTCACAGCCAGGAAATGCATGCAAGCACTAAGCCTATACATAAATCTTGAACAGAAATGGTCCCAATATCAAGTCATAAACACCCTTCATTTTTTGATTCCTGCCAGAAGTCTCTCCTTCAGTTAGATTTATACTATCTTTGTGTTGGCACACACCTAATTATTGAGTCTTTTCTCCCATATGATACTGATGCCATCATGGATGACTTTACTCACCAGCTCCCTGACCAGCATTTCATCAAATGTTTTGTTAGGAACAAACAAATCATGTTCAAAACTGTCCCCTTCTGTTATCAGAAAGAAAAAGAAAATTAAAAATACATGTACATTTATTACACTCAATACTCTATAACTCTTTACTCTCTGAACACTCAGACCTTCTCTATTTTGAGAAGTGACCTGGTTCATTATATCTGGATGTTCTACCCCTACTGAATGTTCAGATGCAGATACAGAAGACTCCAAGAATGTTCCTGAGGGAGAAAGGAGAAATTAGGCAATAAGAGACAGCAAGTCATGTTCAGGGACTCATAGATAAGATGCTATTTCTCATTTTGCCACTGGCTGACCCTGGTATTTTGGACAAGAGAACTTGTAGGATTGCCAGCTTCCATTCAGTCATCTACCGCTTTTAACATTTTGGCCTCTGGAGAAAGGATTGTCTTGTATTAGGAATTTGTAAAGTACTTTGAAGAACAAACCAAGCAAAAACTGGATATCACTGAGGTATACATAACCTGCTATACAGAATTAATGATAGTAAAAAAATGTAGATGGACACAAGGGAATAGTAAGGTGGAGTATGAAGTGTAGCTTAAATCATGCAGAGGATGAAAGGAGAAAGTAAGTGCTCTGAGCAGTAAAGTTTGGAAGCTTGGGCCTTACAAGTCATAGCCTTTAATACAGATGAAAGGCTATAAAATTTTGTCCATATTGCTCAAAGTTAAGGAACAGATCAAGGAAAAGATTTTTTTGTAAGGATTTTCTTGGAATTTTCTTTACAAATGCAGGCTCAGGAAAACAATCTTTGCCCCAGCAGAGGAGGAATCAGACCCAAATCTCTGTGAAATAGCCTCAGATTTATATACTTTTTATTATTTTTCTTCCTGAATGGTTCTGATGCATCTGTAAAGATTGACTTAAACCCTCTGTTTTCCTTTATGACCATGCACGCTATTCTCTTCTGCTGTGTTCTGCTTTTAAACCATTTAAGTTCACACAGAAGAATTCTTTTTATTTTTATGGAGTAATTTGCTACGCAAAGGCTGGTCTTTTCATTTTCAGATTTCTAATGTTTTCAAGTATCTAAAACAGGAGGGCTTTTTTTCCCCACTTTATGGAAAAAAAAGCCACGCTGGCAGATTTCAGGGCTTAATTTCTTTATAACAATAGATTTAATACAAAACACATTTTTATTGTAATAAAAAAAATAAATAAAGGAAGCAATATGCATTTGAAAATTCTGCCAAACAAGGCAATGTTTGTTTACTCTCAACAAGAACATCTAATATATTTTTATGTTGGTATTGACTTTTTATACATGTTACATTTATGTGTACGTCTGAGTATATACATGACAACTGCAATTTAATTTGATTTAACCATAAAGGCCTCAATATCTAGCCCATCACACTGGGAATAAGACTTATGTTGAGAAGCTCTGTGTGTTATTATTTCTTTTTTGTTATTCTTTGACTAATATTTATGATAATTTTTTTTTCTTGTTACTGGAGCTTGTCTTCTTCCCCCCACCCTCCAGACTATTATTCCTACCTTGTTTAAAAACATTAGTGCTCTTCCTGTGGTCCAAATACAATAGAAAGGGTTAGTGTCTTCCTCAAAGACCAAACAATTCAATTTTCTGAATAACCATTAATATGCAGTGATTAATTTTGTTGGAAACTAGCCTCCCATTGACTTTCATAAAAGTTGGCCTTAAGAGAACAAGAGACTTGAGGAATCTTTAGACTCAAGTTTCTTCAATACTAGACTTCCTTGCCAATGGGACTGCACAAATATTTTGAGCTCATCCAAATCTTAGTGACATGTGTTCATTGACTTTTCAGCTCCTGAGCTCAACACCTTTAGTGTCCATATACCATAAACCGGCAGAAATTACATTACTGAAAGTAGTAGACACTTTCTTAAAATTGTGTACCACCTCTTTCAGTAACGTAACAGAAACTAATGAATTTGATAGATTAATAAATATTAGAAATCTGCAGGAATCCGTAGACCTCATTAGATCTGAAGGTTCAGTGCATTGATATAGAATGGAAGAATCATCATGGAATCAAATCCAACATTGTTCATTGGTGGTAGAATTTTCCCATATCTGGTCTTAAATCTATTTTTTGGTTTCCTGATAGACAAAAGATATTGGATTTTACCAGTATGAGGAGTGGCATCTCCTCATACAGGTGAAAGTACATAAACATGACTGGAAGTGGTTGCCAAAAGCAAAAACAAGTGATAGCACCTCCTTAACTACAAAAATATCTTCTGACTACCTAACCTGCCCAGCAGAGAAGAATGTGAAAAGGTGTCTCTGCCAGGCATGGCCACTAATCCTTGAAGGAATGAGGGCAAAACCTCCTATCCTGTAGTGTCCTAGTGGCTATCATAAATAGGTCCTTGAGAGGATTATTAACTCCACCTTAAGAGCAGGCAGGTATGTTGTTTATGTTATCATTATTGAGAGTATATTTTAAAAGTTAATTGCTGCAATTGCTAGAAACTTTCTTACTTCCAAATTAAATTTTCTGATGATCTAGCCTGATGTATAGACTACATAGTGGATTATATAGAAACCTTACAGTATAATATAGACCCATATGAATATTACAGAGCAATTGTCTTCCCTCTAAGATGATACTGCAGTAACTTCAGTAACTTTTCATCATATTGCAAAGGAATACATTGCAGCGGGAGGTAAACTGGGTGGAAAATAACTTTCCTGTTCCAGGAAAGTTTTTGAAATTGCAAAATTCACATTCTACACTGAGCCAAACCCAAGACCTTTCAATTTAATTTTTTTTGTAATTTTTCCATGGGAAAATAAGAAGAAAACATGATCGGAATAGCTGCAAGTCCAGTAACTAGGGACTTTGCTCTGGGATGTAGGAAACCCAAGTCCAAGTCTATGCTGTGAAGTAATCTAAACAGGAACTTGAATTTCATTCTTCCACATCCTGGGAGATGTGCATAGCAATCAGGTTACTAGTGGTACTGGCTCCATATCTTTTTGATCAGAAATTCCACAGTAGACTACAAAAAACCTTTCCTGTCAAAACTTTACACAGAAAGGCTGAGTATTAATGGACCGACATTTTCAAACATGAAATCATTTTGCTGCAGAAAACTCAGTCTGACTGAAGATAACACATCTTCCATGTAACAAAAAATTGTGTACCTTACCACACCCAGTCCTTAGTGTTTTGGTGGTCACTGTGACAAAATATCGAGATTAGTCTTTTTGTTCTGATTGTTTTACCAATTTGGGTAATTATTTTCCCCTCATCTAAGTTTAATCTTACATTTCAATTGGATACAGGATTATTCTTCATTTCATGACTTAAACTATAATGTACTGTTGTTTTGTACTGTTAAACAGCTGCTTAGCTCTGTGAAAATAAGAACCATGTGTTCCACCCCAGAGGTGGCTGGCATTTCAGTGGTAAATGAATTCATCCTTGCTTTTTAAACTGTTTTTGGATTCAAGTGTTATGTAGATATAAGATATTTATTGTTTGAGTTTTATTAAGCCTTGCTCCCAGCTAAGAGGACTAGAGCCAAAATCTGGAGAAAGGACCACCCCTTATGATCAATAATAGTTCAACATCAGATTCAAAGAATTCCTCCATGGTAGGTAACTAAAAACATATTAGACAAAAAAAAATCTTCATACATTTAAGACTAAAAGTGAGGGAAGAGTGTGACAAATTTCTGTCTCTAGAAAACATGGTATCATTAATCATGAAAAGATAACATCAAGACATTTGTCAGGAACTTGTAACTTACAAATCACCCAGAGTCAAGATGAAAAAGGCAGTAATCATACTGATAGCATTTGTCTTGTTCTTCTCCAACATAAAACCATTTATAATTTCTCCATGTAGTATTTATCTGAAAAAAAAATTGTTCTTCTCTTGCAAAAGACCTCCATTGAAACTCCATGGGAAGTCATCCTCAGTAATGGAGCTTGGAGCTTATGAATTCTTCATGTCAAAACTGTTATGAATAGACTTTTCAGTGTTTCAGTTGTATCTAGTTAAATTAGTGCCGTTCATAAACCAAAGACCTTTAAAATTACAGAAATTTTCGCTTACTGCAGTGAAAATTGAATTAGAACTTTGTGCTGTGGCTAGATCTACCCACAATAAACCCATATCATTCCAAACCTGCACCTCTCCCCAGACCACACTCCTGAGTTTCTGAAGCCTTGAGAGGCAATAGAAAGAGCATAAAATAGTTAGCCCTTACCATAACACAGAGATGGAACATAACAACAACACATGTTTGCATTTAGGAGCTGGAAAACTCTGGTCAAAAGGTCTTGACTCCATAATGCAATGTGCTAATAGCATGTTTTGAGTGTATTTTAGCCCAAACACAATCAGAGCTCTCATCAACAACCAGGACTATACCAAGAATTCTCCCTCAGACGCAGAAGTGCTGGGAAGTTTCATTCTCTGCTGGAGGGAGGGATTGCTCAAGGTAGCAAGTTCCATGGCAGAGAGATGCTTCATGTGCCAGCAGCTCTGGCTGGCTGCAAGGCCAGCAAGGAGTGTTCAGGCCTGCCAGCTGCAAGTGGTCATGACAAAAAGGAATAGGGTTTGATGAAGGGTATGTGTATGAATCTGAGGGAAAGAGGAGAAACAGAGTAAAGAAACTACCTACTCTTTTCTCCAAGGAAATTAAACAAAATCAGAATTTATGCACTTTTTAAAAAGTAAAGACAAAACCAAGTATAAGTGTGTGGCTCTTCTCATTGGTGACTACATGATGAATATTTCTTGAAGTGCTACTTGACTACACTACACATGAAGAAAAAATCTTTATTTGTAAAATACAGTATATTAATGCAGTACATTAGTCAGTTCAGTCAAACCTCACACAAGCGTGATGAAAAATACCATCACTTTTCATCTTCTTGGCAAAGTAAGCCATCATCATACCCATCCTTATTGGTAAGCCTCCAGTCATACAACAGTGAAATCCCACAGACTTACTTTACAGTAACTTACGTGTTTTACTTTCATACGTATTCGAAATTCAAAGAACTATTGTTAAAGATTATCTATATTTTCAATCTGACATTTCCTTGGATAAATTAGAAAGAAGCACCTGTGTTTTTGGCAATTACATGGTATTGCTCATTCATTCTGAAATAGGGTCTAACACATTAAGATGTGAACTGAATCAAAGTTATATCCTCTCTTGGTAAACCTCAATCAGTGTTCAGTGGCACATATGTGGTTCATAAGACCACAGTAAATCCCAAGCAGCTGACCTGGAAAACTATGTTAAAAAATACTTTCTATTTTCAATTGAAAATACAGAAAGTACACAAAAACTGCAAAGGATGATTCACCCAAAGGCATTTCACCAAACTGACTTATCTCTTATAAGTCAGAAGGCCAAACTTCCAGTTTTGCATATTGATCTCTGTATATCTAGAAATGAGTATCTAAAAATCACAGACATTTGTAAGCTGTATGCATGTATAAGGGCTGATTCCATTTACAGTTGTGTAATGTCATTAAATCAAATGGATTTGTGTAGCTTTAACAGGGAGCAGAATCTGACCTAGATAATATTATTGAAATATTTGGAAACATCTTCACATACTGCTTATTTTTGTTTTACAAAGAACAATGTGGTTCTCTGTTCCAGTTTCAAAGTAGTAGGGTGCAACTCCACTGACATCAATGGACTCACAATTACTTACAGCAGGTCTGAATTTATCCCTGTGCATCTATATTCATTTAGCCTTTCTCCCCTGGGGAGAGGAAGAGGGAACTAAAATGTGACAGATATTTGTCATATTGCCTAATGCACTACTGGAAGAAGATCAGATGCTATGTTGATGGGTATGGTATAAATGAACCTTCAAGGAAACTGAAATTTCACCAACATGAAGGGACATGCAGAGACTCTTGAGGCTACTTTTCCTTCTTCACTGTCAAAGCCTTCAAGAAAGGCATGATATTTGATAAACATACACCTGCCTGCTCCATATTATCCTCCCTTATCTACATGAAACCAGCAACAGAGCTTACCATGGATGGAGATTTGTATTTCAAAGTGAATAATAAACAGGTTTTTTTACATGTGGTGTCTTAAGACAACTCAGTAGCTGTCTTGTTAATTTGCTCATTACTAGGTGGATGAAAGTGTTGATCACATCTATGAATACCAATTATTCTTATTCTTAAATGAGGTAACATCAGTAAGACAGAAATTAATTTTATTTATGTTTGCTTCAGTAGCAAGTTTGACATACATGATATAATATTTTCAAATGCATTTCTACTTTTTACTACTTCTTTAAATCAGTGATCCTCTGTTTTGGAGAATGGTAGGAAGCAATTTATATAAAAGAGTTAAAAGAAATGAAACACAAATCATTAGATGTTCTTTCTGATCTAATGTCACCTACAGTCAGGAAAGAGCTATTGGGAGCTGTGGACAAACTCAGTGCCTACTGCAGCTAGGAAAACTGGTAAAATTACTTGATAACAGCTGAAGTAAAATACATGCATTGTTCCCTTCTATTCTGACTTTATTCCTATTCTCTCAATATTTTTGCAAATAGATCTTGTCTCTTTAAAAGTGAACAAAAATATGGTATCACTGCAGTGTGATCCTAGAGGATCTGAGGTGACCTTAATCTTGCTGTTTAACCTCAGTAATTAACAGCACACAATGGAAAAAAGGAAACCAGCCAGATTATGCTTATTATTTATAAATATAGTCAAAAAATGTTGATTGTGGGAATTAAATCACTTAGATTGAGATAGGCTGAAGCCAGCTCTTCACATCTAAACAGTACTAAATTTGAGAAGAAATTGCAGTATGTATCTGAGAGGTATTTCATTTATACAATCTCACCACCACAACCAAAACATTTTAAGAGATAACATTTTCATTTGACAGAAGTAAACCCCAAAACTGTTTACTTCATAATCATTACTACACAAGCACAAGCCCTACAACTTTTCTGATAGGCTTTGAAGATATTGAAGGCATTTGATTTTATAAAAAGCCCTTTGTCTTTAAAATACCCCCTTGTTTCCCGTCTTCTTCCATCCCACCCCAAAAGTAGGCAAACAACAACCTTGAGGCTTATGAAATTTTCCATTAATGCATCTTCCCAGCATGATGTTCCACATGGCCTACTGTTATTAATTGTCTCCATGTGAGTAGACACAATCATTAGAATAAGATGGTAATTATAAGGTGGCTTTTATCCTTGTGATCGGTTGAAAATTCACATCACAGTGTGTATCAGTGCTAGGTGACTGACTAAACAGGTCAAAACAAAGAATACAGCTGTGCAGGCAAAGATCATTGTTCTGTGATGACACAGAACACCCCAATGATTCTACAGCATTTACCAAATAAATGAATTTTCTTCAATAGTTCATCAATCTTAATTGCCTTCCAGTGGCAAAATTCAGTACTCCTTAAGGAGATTATTTTTATTCACCAAGACACCAATCTCACTTCAATACTCAAATCTCCTTTGAAAATCTTCCTACACAAAATTGATCAGTCCAAATGATGCTTATGAACTCTAGCAAGGCCTCAATGTAATTAAAAATACAGAAAGCTAATTAAATTCAAGTGGAAGTCTGAAATATTTTAGAGAAGTAGAGAAGGTTTGGTGTTCTACTCAACTGATTCACCCATGAAGTCTTCTCCCTTCCTTCAATAGTGTTTGTGTTAGCTCTGTCAAATAAGTTTTAAAAGATAACAAGCTAGACAAAAAGTTATCCCTGAGCATTAAGAGGCAGAAAAGAGGATAAAATTAGAAATTATTATGCAGGCTGTTTCAACTCTGAATGAATATGTGTGCACCAATATTTAACCTCAGAACTGAAGTTAAACCTGAAAGCATTGGGACACAATAAACTGGTGGTCTGTCTTGGACTAGAACATCAGTTTGCCAATATTCTTGGGTATGAACATGATCTTTAGACTAGAAGATAACTACAACTATATTCAGAAGTCAAATTGTAGGTTGACTATCATCTTCTCTGATGTTATCTTGGGAAAATACTCACCAGAGACATGAATGCAAAAAAATAAAGGAAAGATATCAGCAGGAAGACTGAGGACTGTATAAAACCATTTTTGGTTATCCCAAGTTAGTAAGTGAACTTAAAAGAAGAATTGTCTCTTTCTCACTTCTATAGCTGATAGCTTTCTTGGAAACTAGAATTTTGGTTAGGTGGAGACTTCTTTTGTCTTGCATAGCAGGTCTGTCTTGTTTCTTCCCATTAGTCAATTTGCTCTTTGGAAGGATCTAATGTTTTACAGTTGTGTCTTTGAAATGTGTTTTGAATAAAGCTCCAGCCAAGAATGTTGTGTATGTCATTTGTGGGGAAAAGCTAAAGACTGCAGGAGCCTGCCATGGTTATGTAACTTGCTTATTTTTATATCTGTTAACTACTGCTTTTGTTAATAAAGTTTATAACAAAAAGTTTTATAGATTTATAAAAACTAATAATTTTTAAAACCAGTCACATATTTTGGCATTTTATATGAAGGTTCAATTGTACAAATTTTGCAAATAAAAAAACAAAATCCCAGATGATTAACAAAATATGTGTTTATTTAAACATAAAAATAAATACATTTTAAGGGTTTTTTACTTAGAAAAATCTGAATTCAATATTTGTCTTGCAAGACTTAGAAAACTGAGCCATGCCTTTGGAACCCTTAATGCACAGCAAAACAAAGAGAATGGAGTTTCCAAAACTGGAAGTCATATAGGATGACACTTGAGACAATGGGGATATTTCCCAGAAAACAACATGAAAAGGTATAAACTGAACTAAGACAGACTGTACTCTTTTTGCTCCATGGCATCAATCACATACTGTAATCTGTGAAAGTCTAAAGATAGATCAGAAAATATAAATCTTGTCAATATGTCCCACGCAGTATTTGGATTGACAGAGCAATGTAACTGTAGGATGTTTATGAAGAAAACATAAATCCAACATGAAGCAAACATTTATGTTATCACTAACTTGACAAGTCTAAATAAAATCAAGACATTTTCAGGCACCAAAGAACTCATTTTCATTCTTAAAATGAGAGAACCATGACTCAAAATGCCATTTCTGGAACACATTTCTGTATCTCACCACATTTAAACACTTAAGAGATGCTCCACACCTACTTTGAAATGGAATATGCACAGTCATGACATAAAAAATGCATGCTAAAATAAGAACAAAAGCAAAACCAGTGTGCTAAAAAGCAAATTTTGTCATTATCACCAGCCAACAAGGTTTTCAGTATGTCACTACTTAAATCAGAGACAACCAGGCCTGGTTTATTGGCAGGACACTACGCTGAAATCCAAAGAATAATATCTAATTTAGAGGAGATGGAGCACATCTCATTTACCATAATTTTGCATATCTTGCCAGGACTGACTTGTCCCAGTGTGTTATATTAAGCATGACCAAAGGCCAGACTCTTGGCATCAGGATTGGAGCACTCCAGAGTCAAGAATCTATCATCCTCTAAATTGCTAATCACGTCGTGTTGTGGAGCGTTATGGACTTTCTTCAAATGGCTGGGTTTTGAATAGCATATAGGTACACTCAAACCATCCTGAATTCATACATAATCTATTAATTTCTTAAAGCACTATAAATCCCAAGGAATAACTCAGCTTTCACTGTTAAAAATATACCAGGATTTCTATGAAATAGTTAAAACCTCATGATAAATTTAGATGAGACATTACAGATTTTATTCAGGTTTACTGAGTTGTGTGGAAATTGTTTCTAACATAACTTTGGACAGAACTAAAAAAAAAAAAAAACAAAAACAAAAAAAAACCCAAAAAAACCCAAACCTTTAAAAAAGTTTCTGTAAATAACAAACATATGATTTGCTCGACTCATTTCTATTTTAAACACTAAAGTATATATTACCCATTTCAAACAAAAGCAGACTACTCTAGAAACTGGGTTTCACAGGCATCTTCAACCTCTTAAAGCCTGATCAGAAATTATCTCAGTGTACTCACAATAGAAAAACAAGCAAAATAAAGCACCAATACCACCAAAGTCCCAAGTTACTTGAAAAGAATTAAAACTATCACACAGCTAATAATAAGGAATTATTTATAAGTATAAAAAATCACTCTTTATTGAGGTAACCTAAGTTAAAACCCTGTCTAAATGCCTCTGGTTTTATTCAATGTTTAGATAAGGGTTATTATTCAAATTCTATGGGATGGAGGAAAGGTAGGTTTGTCCTAGTGAAATGATAACCTGACAACAAATCTTCAGCAAATCGATGGACTATTTATTTTGTCTTCCTTTGTATTACCTTTCCATTTTCCTTTATACTTTGTCAATTCATGCCCATCCCCAGATCTCTTTCACCTACACCCTGGACTGTTAATTTTATTCTCCCAGGACTTTATTTTCTTCAGTCGTCCACCAAAGCCCCTATCAGCTGAAATATCAGAAGATCCTTCCCAAAAATAATGTTTTGTTTACCAAGAAGTGTCAACACATGCACATGATTAGAGTGAGTCATTATATGATCAGATTCTTGACAAGCCCTCTAGAGTTTTCACCATAATCTGTCTAATCCCTTGTTCCATCCCATCATTATATTTGTCTAACAATGGGTTGCAAAACCTTCAGGACAAATATCTTGTCCTTTTATCCATTTCTGTACAGAGTTAAGCACACTCATCAATAGTCACTGAAATTAGGCCTCCTGAACTTATTTGTCCGCTCATTGCACTGGAATGCAGTACAAGCTTCTTAACACAAAGCTTAAACAATAATCAACAGATATCATACTGTAAATATCAATACATACTTTACAGCTTTGAGAATTTGTATGAACTTTTAGCTTCCTATAAAAAAATCTCTTGATAACCTAATTACAGTTTCAAGCAACATAAAAGACATAAACTACCATAATGACTCACTTCAAGGTATGATAGAGGATGCTGCTCTATAAGTAGCTTACAAGAGATGAGGATCTATTCTGATAAGCTTGAGATTTATCTTGCCTTTAACATGGCAAGGAAAGACAAAGTGAAGATGTATTAGAGACCAGTGACTTTAATTATAAAATGTACCTTCAGTTAGGGAGATATCTTGCTTAACGATTTGTCCAGAGAAGAGCAACCAGGTTGGTGAAGGGACTTGAGCACAAGTCCTATGAGGAGAGACTGAGGGAGCTGGGGTTGTTTAGTCTAGAGAAGAGAAGGCTTAGAGGTGACCTCATCACTCTCTTCAACTACCTGAAGGGAAGTTATAGCCAGGTGGGGGTTGGTCTCTTTCCCAGGCAACCAACAACAGGACAAGGGGACATGGGCTCAAGCTCTGCAAGGGAAGTTTAGGTTAGATGTTAGGAAGAAATTCTTTACAGAGAGGGTGATCAGGCATTGGAATGGCCTGCCCAGAGAGGTGGTGGATTCACCATCCCTGGAGGTTTTTAAACAGAGATTGGACATGGCCCTTAGTGCCATGATATAGTAATTAGAGTTGGATCAGGGGTTGGACTTGATGATCTTGGAGGTCTTTTCCAACCCAATCTATTCTATGATTCTATGATTCTATGAAAAATAATAAGTAATGGTAGTATACAGAGAATAAACCTAGTCATCATCAACAATGAGAATAGTAGAGGTTAGATATGGATGGCTATGAGTGGGTGTTTTTATAAATATTAAAGGATATGTTTCCAAAATACAGTTTATTACCTACCTAGACAAATACTGTCTGCTTTGTTTCAAATATTTTCTACCTAATACTTCCCTATCTATGACTAATTTACATGGTGAAATCCTTAGGAAACAGGCCAAGGTAGATAAATGTTAAAAAGAAACATTATAAAATCATAGAATCATAGAGTGGTCATCTAGTTCCAACCCTTCTGCCAAGGGCAGGGAACCTTCCACTGCACTAGGTTACTCTTTGAGCAACCTTTAACACTTCCAGAGACAGGGCATCCACAGGTTCTCTGGGCAACCTGTTCCAGTGCCTCACCATGCTTACAGTAAAGAATTTCTTCCTTATACCTAACTTAAACCTATCCTCTTTTAGTTTAAAGTCATTATCCTTTGTCTCCAGCTTTAGAGAGTAAAGCTCTCCAGCTTTACTGTAGCCACTTTTAGGTACTGCAAGGTGCTATAAGGTCTCTCTGGAGCCTTCTCTTTTCCTTTTTTCTGAGCAACCTCAAGTCTTAGCCTGTCTTCAGAGGAAAATAAATCCTGACTGGAGAGAATTAGGTGTTGGAAGCTGCTGCTTAGTCATAGGGCAGCAATTCCAGCCATATGCAATATTTATAATATTTTCAATCATAAAAAATTATATTCTAATATTTTCAAGCTTAACTTATTCAAGCTAAACTAGTTTTCCAGAGTGTATGGGCTCATGGTGGGTCCTAGGCCTAATCATTGTATATCATGTATGTACATCAAAAAGGAAAAATATAGAGTAACATGTTGTCTTGGGATAATATGTATGAACTGGAGTTCTACCTAATTAACCTACTGTCTGAAAGGTTAAGATGGGTGGTTGGTGAGATTATTCTCACTACAAGTTTAGGAGGGTTTGTTCATGGTGTACTGACACAGTTATTGTGTATAGGTGTCATTGCCCTCTACTGGATCACATCAAAACAGATGTTGTTTATCTCATGGGGCTGATAGAACTACTTGAACAAATTTTCCTCAATTAAAAAAAACAAAACAAAACAAAAACAACAACAACAACAACAACAACAACAACAACAAAAAAAAAACACCAAAAAAAAAAAAAACCAAAAACCAAAAAGCAGAAATATCAAACTCACATTGTTAGATATACAAAGCATATGAATTTCATTCTTTCGCCAGATCTTCATGGCTCAAGTGGGTTTACACAAACACAAAGCCCAGAAGCTGGAAAATTCTTAAATGACCATACAATTCAATCTCCATGATGTATATAGTAGCAGCTATTGCTTTTTTTGCCCTCACTTGACTTATATACAAGCTGTGCTCATCTGCAACCAGCTTTCTAGTTTGGTGTTATGTTTCATCATCTGCCACTCTTTATGTCATCATTGTTTGAATCTTCAAGCCACCAAATCCTTGCATCTTGCACATACATTATTAGAAGTTTGCCCTCTAATTTTCATTCTTGTCTCTTCAGTAGCGCATCTGATTTCTCCTCATCTTCAGAGTCCATCCAAATGACTAGATCAATAATTGTTGTTGCTGTTGTTTGGGTTTTAGTTTACCCTGTGGGCTTTTGAAACATGTTTAAAACTCTTTTTACTGTTAATGACTTCGTGCCCCAAAATGACCTCCTTCTATGATGCCATCTATCTTCTGTTCCTTTGACATGAAACACTTGAGAAAAGAAGGAAGTTGAAGATTTTACAGGCAATATCTTCAGTTGCAATAAAATTCCACATGTTTAAAAACAGTAAGTTTTGGGCAGAAGAAAAATTCTTCACCTCTTACTCTGGTTTGTTAAAGGAGACGTGAGGTTTAGTTCACATAAACTTTAAACTGACCAGGTCACAAGAAGTATAAAATTTTAAACCCCACAGAATTTGGGTTGGCATGGAAGAGGTATAACCATTTCTTTAAGCATCAGTTTTCCTTACAATTTCAAAAAGAGAGGAATCATGCAGGATATGAGACTTTTCTTCAGATCCCTTTAAGGTTACAAGATTGCTATAGAGCTCATATGTGAACAGTCAGGCAATAACTTTCATACCAGCAGACAACACCCAAAAATACACAGCATAATTCCTAATTTTTGTAGGATAGCTGTAACCTGAAAATGGTTTCTTTTTTGTATTGGTGTCTGTTTGTGTGCTGTAGAAACATAATCCTCTTACAGGGTTTTCCACTTTTTTCCTAGTAGGGAAAGTCTATAGACAAATGTGAAAGGCAGTCTTGTATATGCTGGTGGTCAGATCCAGTGGAATTCTGTGGAAATTATGTGTACATGTTTCCATACTAAAATGGAAAATGTTTTCTGCATCTGACCTTGATTTTCAGTTTCTAAATGATCTCTTCAAAACTGACACCTCTTTTGTCATACAGTTATAATTAATCTAAAGCAGAAATGATATCTGTATCATTTCCACTACTCTAACCTTTCTCTGTTGCTGAGTATGATGAAAGGGAATCTATATCTTTGCAGAAAGTGTAGAGGTGACAATGAAAAAATTTAACTACTTTTCACACATTTCAGCTCTTCTAGAAACTCTTGCAAATAACTCAGATGTTACTTACACTGCTTAATTAGAACCTCTCTGAGTGCTGACTTCATAATCAAAACTTTAATATAAAATAATTTCAAAAAAAGAATCCACCCTCATTTTTCAGGGCAAAATACCAGAACTTGTCTCTCATATTTCTACTGATAGGAATCACACTGACAATCATCTCTTTGAAAAGCAAGGGTGTATGATTTACACAGTAAAGTTTCCAAAAAGAAAGAGTTTCCAACTTTGTCTCTGATCTAAGTTTCCTCAAAATTCAGAAATACTGAGATCCAAGGTTTGATTCCTGTTTATCTCTAATTGAAAACAGAATGAAAATTTCCCAATATTTCCATCAGGCAAATACAGTTTATTGTGAACATCAAAAAGAGTCTCAAAATCAGGAAGATGACACATAGTAACACAGAATTGAACTGAAATGGATTAAAAGTTCACTTTGCATAAACAGTCAAAGTTTATGAAAATTATCCAAATTCAAATAAAAAAAAAAAGAACTAATGCCTTGTGAGCTCAGTTTTTCTCGTTTCACCTGATTTAATATGAGAAAGAAAAAGTCTGAGAAAAGACAAAGAAATCTAATAGAAATTTTGGAGTGTTACAATTAAATTAGAGCTATTCTGTCTATCCATATGAAGAGACGTATAAAGTTAATATTTTTAGGCAATGACTTTTTCACTTATGGTTAAGAATTCAGAGAGTAACTTAACAAATACTACAAACTGTATGGAAAAGACTGGTAGGCAGAGGAGTTTGGAGTTGCTATAAAGACACCCAGCTTCCCCTTTCTTTAAAAAAATCGACCTCAAGGTCATGTCCTTTCTTAAGTTATAGTGGAACCACATGAAATTATGAGTGTTTTGTTGTATCACATCCTTTCTGCAGTCCCATTAATGTCATGAGTCTAATTCAATCTCCTGCATTCAGTGGACAGGTCACATATTAGGTGGCAGTCTTGCATTATTTCTAAGAGGGAAGCTTCAACACTTTTTACAAAGATCAAGAAAAAAATGGGAATCAACAACTCATACATATAAACAAGACACAAGTCTACTCTTCCCTAAATTTTGTGGACTATCTAAGAAGTTTTCCTTTTCATTACTTTTTTCTTGGGTCATATATATCCCACAGATTATAACACAGAGCTCTGTGATGGAAATACAGACTGATACGAATGAAGCATGAATGGAAATATCTGTGTGGGAAAGCACTGGAAGAAACTATACTGAATGACATATATTGATATCCAAGGCTGTGACTGACATCAGTCAGACCAATAAACCTGGAGGAACATGGCATTTCCATGAAGAAATGAAGTTCTATACTTTAATAAAGCTACAGCACAAACGAGTTACCAGTGAGAGACCTACACAGTGATAACAAGAGGGAGGACATGAGGTTACTGCCCTTCATCTGTGCTATTCCTCTTCCTGCTGTCCCAAGTAGAAACCAGGCAACCATAAACGTACCCAATACTAGAGAACAAACAAAAAAATAAATAGCAATTTTGATTAAAACATGGGGAAATTGAAATGACTTGAACAAAGGGCCACCGAGATTTTGAGCATGTGAATACCTACCCTGTGAGGAGAGGCTGACTGAGCTGAGCTGCTGCAGCCTGGAGAGGGTATGGCTTTGGGATGGGCCTAACAGCATCATTCAGTGCCTACAGGACATTATCAAGAAGGTGAAACAAGACTTTTCACAGGGTTGAACAGCTGGAGGATGAAAGAGAAGGTATAAACTGAAATTAAAGAGGTTCAAGATGGATATAAGAAAAAGTTTTATCCCCATGAGGACAGCTGGGCAATGGTGCAGGCTGCCCAAGGGTGTTGTGGTAACTCCCTGTCTCATGGACTTGTGCAGGTGCAGGTCCCTTACCTGGTCTCAAACTTGATCTCCTACAGTGGGAATGGTTCTCCATCCTACCAATCCCTACCTTTGCTTCTTCAACTCAGATGGTGTGGATGGAGCACTTGTAGGTGAAGACCGAGGCAAAAATTTTTCTGAGTACCTCAGCCTTCTCCTTACCCCAAGTAACCATTTCTCCTGTTTCATTCTTTTATCTCCAATGTACCTATAGAAGCTTTATTGTTGGCCTCGATGTCCCTGGCCAGATATAATTCTCCCAGAGCTTTAACTTTCCTAACCTGATCCCTGACAATAGGTCTGTATTCCTCCCAAGCTACACATCCTTGCTTCCACTCTCTGTGGGCTTCCTTTTTGTATTTGTCTTTGTCCAGAAGCTCCTTGTTCATCCATGCAGGCCTCCTGACTTCCTCCTTGTTGGGCTGTGTCACTCCTGAGCTTGGAGGAGGTAACCCTTGAATATTAACCAGCTTTCCAAGACTCATCTTCACTCCAGGGCTCCATCCCATGCTGCTCTACCAAGAAGATCGCCAAAGAGGCCAAATCTGCTCAGGATATTGAGCTTGTGCATCCTTGCCATTGCTCTAAGGATCTTGAACTCCACCATTTCCTTGTCTCCGCAGCCCAGGCTGCCCTTGAGCTTCACATTCCCCACCTGCTCTTCATTGTTGATGAGAACAAGGTCCAGCATAGCACTTCTCCTCTGGTTTCTCTGTCACTTGGAGAATGAAGTTACACATTCCAGGAATGTCATGAATTGCCTGTGCCCTGTGCTGCTCCTCCAACAGACACTGGGGTGGTTGAAAGCCCCCATGAGGACCAGTACTTGTGAACATGAGGGAGTCTGTCTATGGGGGTCCTCATCTACTTGGTCTGCCTGGTCAAATGGCCTGCAGTAGACCCCACTGTGATGTTACCTGTCCTTGCTCTTCCTCTAATCCTGACCCATAAGCTCTCTGTTGGCCCCTCATGCATTCCCAGATGGAGCTCCATGAACTCCAGGTGATCACTGACACGGAGGGTGACAACCCTTTTTCATCTCCCCTGCCTCCCCATCCTAAAGAGCCTGTATCCTTCCATTCCAGCATTCCAGACATAGGAGTCATCCCACCATGTCTCCATGATGCCAAGAAGATCAGCATTTGAACTCTTATATAATTTTAGCTCATATGGAAAATTAGCAAATACATATCTCCAGTTTTAAAGCAACACAACTGGGTAAAAAGGGAAAGGAATCATCACAGCTTTTCTGAGAAACAGAAACTGTAAAGGAACATTCAAAAAGACCACCCTGTTTTGAATGCCTTTTATCTAATACCAGATATAATTAAACTGAGGGAAAAGAGAAGAAAAAAGTTAAAATAATTTGCCCAAACATGCTAATTTTCAGTTTACTGAAAACATCTCCATAGTCTGAAGTTGAGGAGTTGTAAGAACTGTGATGCAACTGAAGTAAGTTTTAGAAGATAATGTCATGGTGAACTGGTTCTAAGAGCATAAGAACATACATGGGCCAGACTTGGCCTGGCACTGTGAGAAGCATGTAAGACACTGTATCAGGCAGCAAAACCAGATTGCTGGTGAATAAAATTCTGTTTTAAAATGCACTTAGGGAGACACCTAACTCTTGAACACATTTGAACAACCTCTGACTAAGGAGACTAATCTTGGCCTTAAATGTTTTCTGAAATCAGGTCAGTGAAAGATTTGAAACTTACACAACTTGGAAATTACAGGAATGGACAGAACAAAAATGTACTGTAGTACAAGTAGATAAATATGAGAGAAAAACTGAGCTTGGAACCATAGGTCCTTAAAAAGGAGAATTGTAATGACAATATCCTTAACTTCCAAAGGGTCTATATTTAACAGTCTGTGCCTTTCAAAGATTTATGCAAGATGCACAACACAATACCAAACATAAAGACTGCTGTTGTTTCATATTTTGGATTGTGAATGAGCATCTGTTTCAACAGTGTTTTAGAAACTTTTAGTAAGTGTTATTTTCTAAAATGAACAGGAAATTAAAAAATTGCCATTTACTGAGCAATGCTTTTGGAGAACAGATGAGATCTATAGCAGTGATTTTATCTGCAGAGTAATTTATTTTATTTGTAATTTTATTTCATTGCATTAACAAAGACAATTACTTAACCAGAAAAATGGTGGAAAGAAAATTAAAGCTAAGTTCTGACTGTGTAATACCTTAATATTTTTTAAGAGTATAAGTGAAAATGTTATCGGCACCTTCCATTTCTAGCTGATGGACTTGAGACTGACAAGAGGTAAAGGCCATTCAAATACTGGTGGCAGAAGATAGAAAATATGATGACAAGTTGGAGAACTATATTAAGCAACACAAGGGAAGTAGACTGCTATATGACGTAAAACAAATATGGCTATCTGCACAACAGGTGAGTGAGCTGAACAGAAACTAGACCACAGAAACTAGAAATATGAATGAGTGGAAGTGTTTAACTACTGCTGTAATACAATGGGAAACAAATCCAGCTATGAAGCAAAATCTTTTATATTCTAAAACCCCATTCTAAAAACAGGTAAGATTAGTAATATGTAAAAAAAACAAACAAACAAACAAACAAACAAAAAACCCCCACACCTCATCATCAATACCCTAGGGGCCTATTTCTGAGTTGTTCACTCAAGGCTTTACTGCCCCTGACTACAAATGGAAGGGAAAAAAAACAACAAGATAAAAAACCAACCTCATCAAATCTTCCTCATTTTGCACACAGGCTGTCAGAGAGTTGTACATGCTTTCAGGAAAGGAGAAGCTGTAGTGCCAAAACACCTGAGATCCACACAGCCTCTGTGGTAGCAGCACAAGGCAAAGCACAGACAGGGGCTTTTTCCAGGTGGGCTCTGCAGTGCAGTTTCTCTTTTCATAGAGAGGAGTGGAGGTTGATCACTTTTGCCCCCTCAAAATGTGTGCCAGGACATTGGTTAATTGCCACTAGTTCTGGGATCAAAAAAAACCCTTTTCCTCTAATCCAGTTGTGATTCAATATTGTCTGCTATAAATAAATTTTTCAGTAATGTCTACAAATGGATAAATGTAGTAGCCCAGCCAAGAAGGTAAAAATTAGAGGTGAATCAGGAAAATACAATTTATGGAAGTCAGAGTTGTTGGAGGAAGTGAGATGAAGGTCAGGGTGAAGAAGGAAGATGATCAAGAAGAAAAGTAGATGAAACATAAAAGAATGGTTCTTTAGGAGAGGAACTTAATGTTTGGTTTATTTGAAATTATGGTTTTGGACAGAAGGACTGGTGAAAGAATGATAACAAAATTTTTAGGGAACTTTTTTATTAGTTGAGACTAATTTTATGCTGAGTTTTCATACACAGATATTTGTAAATAATTGCAGCTTGTATAAAATATGTAATAAGTATATTTAAATAAAATTTGAATGTAAATAAAGCATCTGTGAATATATAAATGTTGAGAATCATCTTCAGGAAACAGTAGGTCTATCTGTATGTGATTATTGAGATATAGTGTACAATTTCTTGCAAAATAATTGGAAACATCATATTTTTAGATAATAGAATTATAGAATCTTTGAGTCTTGTAAACACCTTAGGAAATTATTTAGTCCAACACTCCTGCTCAGAGCAGTGTCAGCTAAAGAAGGCTGCTCATGAACCATCTCCATATGGCTTCTGAATAACTCTACAATCTCTCTGAACAATCTGTTCCTGTGTTTACCCACCAACCCAGCATTTTTGGTTTTTTCCATTTACATTTAATTTCTTGTTTTTTCAACTGTACCAAATTACCTCTTGTCCTGTCACTGAGCACCACTGAGAGCCTGGCTCCATCTTCAGCTCACCTCCTATCCAAGTTAGATATTTATACACATTGGTAAGTTCTCTTGAGCCTTCCTTTCTCAATGTTGTAAAGCCTCAGCTCCTTCAGCCTCTCCTTATATGGTAGATCTCCCCATCCCTTATTCAGCTTTGTGCATCACAAAATATAAGTGTGGTTTGACTTAAACCGGAGCAAAGTTAGATCAAGGCTTCACACTCTTAAAATCTAGCCACCTCTTCCTCCAAACATATAAAGAGTACGACCTTACATTGTCATTAATCACATTTCTTCTAGGAGTGAACCAAGGTTCTTGCCAGTAGAGTGTTTTACTCAGAGACCACAATTGAGTTCTGCCGTCTTTCATAATCTTCCTTCAGACTGTGAGTTGACTGATCTCTCTAAGAATGTTTTAATGACATGGATTGACTGATGAAATGGAAGAGATTCTTCCATGCTTAATGCAGATGCAATTTTTATTTTGCTTTTTAAATTCTGCTTTCTTTTTTTACTGTTTTAATTAACAGTAAAGAAAAAGAAGAATTCAGGGGTAAGGGGTCATCTGGGTAGGGTTCATTACATCTCCATCATTTGTTTTGTGAATGTTTATGTCTAATGGGTTCCTATAGAGTGGCTGATGTTCAGGATGAGGGGTGGACTCTACCTTACCTGCACTGAGGGTAGTCTTGCTATTGGAAACCGTCATGGGTGGTGTGTCTGGAGGGCCCCTCAGGCCAACTAGGCTCCAGGGAGCTGAGGTTGCAGGTGATTCATCCAGTCTCTGATTCATGGATATGACAGCAGGAACCACCATTGTCTTATGCAGCAAGTCAGGCTTGTTCTGAGCATATTCAGCACTGCAAGCTCCACAGAGGACTGGAATACAAAGATATTTCTTTTCTGAGCTTCAAAAAGCCTCTGACAGGAGGTAATCAATCACTGCAGTAAATGTAAGGACATGACCAGGAGCACAGTTTTACACTCATTACAGCATTTCTACCTGAAACTTTATACACCAGAGATGTTTGAGATGTCTCCACACATTAAACAGGGTTTCCTAAAAAATGTTTCTAAATTTAGGCTCCTGATATATTGCTTAACAGAACTCCAGGCATGCAAATATTTTATTGAATGATGGTTATTATGGCCCAAAATCCATCTGCCAAAATGGGGAAAACAGTTACCTTCGAGCAACTAAATACAAAATCTCTCAATAACATCCCGCTCTCTGGACTAGAATGATTTTCAGAGTGACAGTACAAGGCACAGGCTGCCTCCTAACTGGAAGTCTGCTTAAAGCATTCACAAAGCCCTGGCCTTGGAGCTGAGATCAGCTAATGCTCAAGAGAATTTCTTGGCCAATCTCTAAATGCTGCAACACTGACCACTTAAATCTGTATGGGGAAAACAGAAAATAGACAGACAAAACACTGTTCCCAGTCTTCCTCTCCCTCCCCTCCCCAACACTCTGAGAGACATTTTGCTGAGAAATGTCATCCGTGACAGAATTTCTTTAATTAAAGATGACAATTCAAGTGAGGCAGAATGGGATATTATATCACCCAGCTTGCCATTTATAATTTTGAGTAGGTCAGTCACAATCAGAGCTGTGTGCTCTGGAATCCTGTTTTCTTTTCCAATATTTAGTATTGAATTGAAGAGTAGGTTTAATGTAGGTTTTTCTGTATTAGATTTTGCCTTTCATATTAATTCTCATCAGTTGCAGTGACACTTGCATGCAAGAGTACATTTGATCATCTACTCATCATTCCTCATTGCTGAGCTAAGCCAGAAAACCCCTCCTGACTGCAGCAGAAATGTTAGCAATAATCCTAAAGAAATCACGTGTTGCCAGGACTTAATGGCTGGCTCTCTGATTAACAACCTGAGGTAAACAGAGGGCAGTTAATAACATAAACCACTGTGGTTTGTAATATCAATGAAGCCATGAAACAACCAAATTTTGGAGGACTCTTACTGATATAAGTATATTCAACAACTTACACCAGCAATGTTATATATTTAAAGGAAGAGGGATGGGCTGGAAACAACATCAGTTGTTCCACACCATTAAAAACACTGTTTTCCTTTTCAGAATGCAGCTCTTTTGGTTATATTTACAATTGTACTCTTGGATCGATGCAAACTTCATAGGGCAGGACTTTTTCTCTGCTTCTATCACAGCAGTAAGAAATGCCAGCACAGTCAATATACAGAATTGCCTGGCTTAATACCAGAGGAGATAGTGCTAATCAAAGTAACAGCAGCAGAACTTGAACCAGCCCTTAGAAGGAGAAGGTATTACACACTAATTCATTAATCTGTTAAGCCTCTGTGTCAGCGAGAAGTATTCTCTTTAGCTGAGTGTCCTTAATAGGATATATCAGGCTCTGAACCTGAGGCAGATCAGTTTTTAAGCCCAGCCAAAGCTACTAGGACAGGGATCTGAAATGTAATAAAAACATTTTCTATATATATATATATACATCTGGGCATCATCTAAGCCATCTCTACTGCTGAATGAGCTACAATTGAGTTATGTCTTAGCAACTACAAAATATGCCAATTTTTTGCATTTGGATAAATGATAGCTAGGAAAAAAATTATATAACAGCAGTTGCCTACTATTATTAGACACTCACAAAATGCATTGTGCAGTCTCTGCTAATAATCATGAAGACCATCTCTCCACATTCATAACAGGAATGATGAAACCAGGAAGCAACATGTTCTGGGAAGTACACTCAGTGGTGGGACGATACACAAGGCACAAGTCAGTTAACCCATTCACCAGTATCCCAGTTTTATGATATAATAATATTAGTAACACTCTTTAATTGTTAAAGAATTTAAACTGAGTGAAAATAATCAGATTCCACTGTGCAACTAAGAAGGAATAGGCATTTTGTCTCGCAGCCCTTGCATTCCAAGATGGAAAAGCACAGACTGCAAAGCCAACATTTTGCCTCAGTGTTCTGATGAGAATTTAAAGGAAAAGTTGAGATGGTTCATTATATTATTTTAGTTCTGCTTATAAACCAGGAGAACCTCTATAAAGATGGATGAAATTTTGCTCATGCACTTAATATAAACAAAAAAACCACTGCCTCTTTCTGACACCAGTGATGGAAAGTTTACACAAAAGATTTTGTTCCATAAAGTTTCCAATTAAACCCCCCCTCCTTCCCAAGTAAACAAAACAAAACAAAACCAAACCAAAAAAAAGTATTATCTTTTGGAATCTGCAAAATTTGCATATGGCTGAAAGAAGAGAATAACAACTAATATTCCACACTGCATTCAGCAACTAGAATAAGATTCTTTTCCAAAATTTGCTGTAGCAGAAAACGGATACCTACTGGGGTGACAGTAGCAGGGAGAGAGTGGGGAAAGCTTTCTTACAAACAACAGCTACCATGGGTTGATTATTTTGGGGGTTTAGTACGTTCTTTTTTGTTGTTGTTGTTGTTTTTGTCCAAGGTGTTTGCATTGAAAAATGAGGTGAAAGAAAACAAAAATGTTTTTCACTTTGTGACTTTCAATGAGGAAACTGAACACTTAGGTTTTCAATTAAAACTTTTTAAGAAACTAAAATTTAGACAAATGTTTCCTTTTGTGCTGAATTATTCTGAAAGAGGAGGAGCATAATTTCTCAAGCAGCTCTACTGACAATTAAATTCTTCAGGATTTCACAACATTACTTCCTACTGTGTTTCCTCCAACTCCAGAGAAAAACAAATGCAAAGACTTGCAAAGCATTAACATAATGGCAGGCATATGATTTATTGTACTACACATGATTTAGAGCACCATGTTTACTCCAAGCTGGTAGCACATCTGCAATGGTATTACATGACTTTTCTCAATAACAGAAAACAGTGGCAGGAAGCAATTATATGGAAAGGCCCACTAATACAAGGCATGTAGCCTTTAAAACTAGGAGGAATTAGTTCCTATATAAAAGTTAAATCAAATCATGCAGATCATGTAATTATTGTAATTACTCTTTTTTCAAATCTTATTGAGTATAAAGATTTTTGATACTTGCTAGGCAAACAGCAGGGGCGCTAGCAGTGATGGCAGCTTTGCATTGTTTGCCAAATTCAGAAATGAGCCAAACATTACCCATGTCCTTTCACTGCACTTTACCTGATTAATCGGAACCTAACCAGTTCCTCTCTCCTTGATGCCTACCGAGAACGACTAAAAGGAAAACACAAAACCTCACTCAGTAATGTGCCTTACTGAGCTTCTTGTGGCTCCTGTTGCCAAGGAAACTCAAGCAAATTCCTGTCAGAGAATACCCTTAATGCTTAAGCCAGCCAGACTTCAACCTGCTATCAGGAGAGGGAACAAAGACTGAAAACAAGCAGGACAACATGCTTGTAAAGCTCATTGGGGAGAGAGAGAAAAATAAACTACATGATAAGGCATCTGCAAAGAATATCTTTCATTTAGGTCAAATCAAGCTTTTCATTTAGGTCAAATTTAGCTTTTCAATCTCTGTCTATTGTTCTTCCTATGGAGGAACCCTTTACTTCAGACAAATGGGAGAGAGAATAAGTCTCTTGTTTCAGTTATTGAGTTGATGGTGTTACAAATCATCTGTCTTTTGGAAAACCGCCTACTAGTGTTCTCTGATTCTTCATGAAAAGGAAGCTGATTAAAATTATTAACAAAATTGTCTTCCACTTCTTATTTTGAAGTGTGATCCTGGCTCAGAGAGGAACAATATCAGTAATTATCACTGGTTTAATCAGATGCCTTTTGTTCAGTTTTCTCTCCTCCTCTTCCCTCCTGTCTTTCCTATTTTCTTTTCTGCTTTGTCTGATTCTAAATCTCAATGGTTTCATTAAATGTTTAGGGCCAAATTTTGGCACTCTGCAGAGCTGGCAAGAAAACAGGCATATATTAATGTTGCAAAAGCATCTACATTACAAGCCATGTCCCAGACAGCCCAGACCCTGCACACTTCATATCCTACCTCCACAGCAGCATTCCCTGAAGGGGTCATTTGTTCCAGAAGCAAGAGTTTATGCATGGGTTGGGGTGTTGAGAGCCTTGTGTGCATTGTTTATAGACTGCAATGATCTGATCTTCTGGGTCCACCCTTTCTATCCTCATCATCACTGTATGGAAGTGTTCTACTGCCCTGGAATGCACCTCAGTGGACATACCACAGCTACATGAAACACCACACTTGAGCTGAGGAGCAGGATAGCCGAGGTGGACAAATATCTAAGATCAAACCACTGGCAACTGCAAGGGGTGGCAGGAGGAGCTCTGATCATCAGAGGTGGCTCCCAAGAGCTCTCATACCAGGTGAAATCAGGTTTGAACCTCAGGTTTCAAAGGACTTTTTCTGATGTAATAAGAAACCAAATATAGGCAGTCCAGTCTCAAATCAGTAGGAGAAACCTTCCGAACTGATGCCTTTTTCTGCCAAACTTATAGAGTTAATAAACGCTGGAGTCATCACAAGCTGGAAAATAGTGAAGGGTAATTTAGCTGCTACTTGGAGTAATAATTAAAATGGAAATATCAAGTCTATGATAATACGTGTGAAATACACATTTTAATAGACCTCTCTCTGATCCTCTGGTACTATGACAGAGGATTTCTGAGGACCTAGAATCTGAGGGGTAAATCACAGTCAGTTTGGGAGGGATGTCATAAGAGAGCCAGGAACTGAACTGAAGAACTGCTGAGGTTTTCTCAGGGGCCTTAAATAGTCCCTTGCCTTGTTGAAGCTGCAATCCAGACTTCATATTTTACCCTCCTACTTTAATGTTATTTAAATAAATACAGACTTTTTTTTCCCCCTCTGTAAGTTTCCTTAAGGTTTTTAGATAGAAGATAAGAGGAAAATGAGCAAGAATGTGAAAGAAGCTGTGTCAGAGAAGTGTGTGAGAGTTGGCAAGCAATCTTTGGCGCTATTGTGATTGACCAGCTAAGAATGCAGTGAGAGCCAAACAGCCCTCTCTGTGGATTATTTCTGCACAGGGTATACATGAGATTGTGCTTATGGAATTTCTGCTTGATCCTTCCATTGGGAAGATGGGATTTGCTTTCCACGTGGATTGGGAGGAAAGTTCAACCGTCCAAACCTTCAGTTCCTGGCAAACTCATGTAGTCAGAACTGCCTATGAAGCCTGTCTGATACTGGAGGAAAAGTACAATTTTAAATACATCGTAGCTAACACAAAACTCCATCTGTATGACTGAGAAAACTACACTTTAAAAACTCAGTAGTAAGCAGGTTTTGAAGTACTGGAAGAAAACTGCACATTTAAAATAGTTTGAAGATTGAGGTGGAAGTGTCCTGTCTATGCAAAAATATCTATTAGGTGTTGATTGAATACATCTATAATTAAATATACTGTCTTTTTTTGAACATATTTTTTTACATGCAAAACTAAAATGAAATTCAAAAGGAAAAAGGTATAGTAAGAGAGCTTTGTTTCTCTGCATTTCAGAACCATACGATAACTATTCTGCTGCTCTGGCTGCTGCAGCTTTTGAGACATGCCAGGTTTTGTTTGATAAGAATGCTCAGAAAACACTCACAGTGATACTAAACTCATCCCGTGTGCTCTGCCATATATGGAAGCTTTGACTTCTCCAAGCTCCATGGAAGCTGTAAATTACCACAGGCTCCCATAGAAGTTCTGCCTTGTGTGGCTTTTAGACAAATCTCCTGGAGAAGGAAAGGAAAAGTAGAACAAAAGGAATTATCCTGATTTGGGTGAGAAAGGGGATCAGTGAGATGCAGGATCATCAAACTTTGCTACCTTCAGTCTTTTATGTCCCAAGGATAGGGAGATCAGTGCTGTGCCCTACTCTCCGCCCATATTTGCTTTTCATTATCTTTCACTTGTGGACAACTCTTCCATTTTTTAACTCCTTGTCTGCTGTCTTTCTGATGCTCTGAATAATCTCTTCTGATTATTTCTCAAGTAATTAGAAAGAACTTCCTTCTGATTGTCTGAATAATTCTAAACTCTTTGAAATAATTTTCCAAATGGAAAATTGCATGAATTTTCCATTTGGTAACAGATGCTTTCTTCCCTAGTGATTATGAAATAGAATATTTTTACAACTAGTAAACTTTGTTTTGATAGCCCTGAAATTCTAATCTGCAGCCTGAAGAGGATTCAAGGTATTGAGTTTAAAATGTAAACTACTTTTTAGGGGATTTCACTGGGTGCAAACAAAGTGTGATGTACCTGAAGACACCAGCGAATTTCTCATGAAAAACATCTGAAGGAGAACTGTTAGTAATTATGTCCAGCTTTTCTCTCCAACCCACCTATCCCTACCACCCTTTGCTAGTACCAGCAACTCTATACAGATTTTTGGCTCCCTTGGACGCAAGTGGTGCTTCTGTATCTGGCAATCACTTAGGTCACAATACCCTTCCTAACAGGCTCCATAATATATCTCTTTTACATAATGGAGTCATGCATGATAAGCTTGAAGCATTGTTGAGGCAGACACTGAAACATTCCCAGTGAATGGCTCAGGGCAGCTAGAGTAGCTCTCCTTTTTGTGAGTACATTTTCCCAGATGAACTGCTCTACATTCAGTTTTGGAGGAATAGAAGGAATACCCTAAGTGCTGGAGATGTGCAGGAGGTGGTCACAGACAATGGGCCTCCTTTCTGCAAGACATGACTGGAGATGTAGTCTCTGTGGGATCAAAATGTCAAAATCCTTTTGATGACATGAACTTCTCTGACAGGTTTGAGGCACACAGCATTTATACTCCCTCACATGCAGAGTGAAACAGGAACAGAAACAACAAGGGAGTTCTTTGTTGAAAATGAAAGAGGATAGGAAGGAAAGGAAACATGAGATCCATTTTAAATCATTGGAAGTGTTCAACTGTCAAGGGAAAGATGCTGTAAAAGGACCACGTAGAACAAACATTATTACCCTAGTTACAAAAGCTTACTTAATCCTTCTTATTACTGTTGAACCTCAAAAACATGGCTTTTACATGCCTGCAGTATAACAATTGCTTAAATCCTGTTTAAAGCTTAAACCCACAAGTCTTTTGGGGAAAAGTATTGATGTATCTTATTCATATAGGATATTCCTGGACACGTGTAGCCTGGAGCAGAGAGTGGAAGTGGCATGGAGAAGGGTAGGATGGACAGTGGTAGGTTTCCTAACCTCTTCAGAAAGTTCTTGACAGAGTAGGTCCTGCAGCATTATCTGACATTAGTGCATGTCTAGTATCTGCAGTTTTAGTATGCTGTTTATATGTTCCAGTTGGAAGTCGGAAGCACTATTATTTAAGTGCTGTTTGTCTTCCTTTCACTTTATTACTGCAATCAGTGAGATTGATCTTAATTAAAAGTCTAAAGTTCAATGATAGTTTAAAAAGGAGTACCTATAGCTTTGATGGCCTCTTGAAAAGGCTACCTGGATTTTGTTTAAAATATGAGAATGCTGTAGTCTTCGTTTTATTTTGCTTATTAAGTTCTATTTCCATGCCTGGCTTTAAGGGTTGCCTTCTTAGTGAAAACATCTGGGCATGTCTCTGATAAGCTAATGCTGTAGTGAAGTCCCAAGTGTGTTCTCCTTGGACCCTGTAATGTGTTACAGTCCAACACCTAATTACAGTGGTCATTTTTAACAGTATGTGACAACACGAAATAAAACCGGTACTTTTTAAGTTTACAACTGCATTAAATGATAATGGATTTATGTAGTATTTTTATGTAGCTTAATGCAGCAAAACCAAATGTGCCAAAGGTGTTAAGCACAACAGCAAACATGACAAAGGTCTTCTTTCCAGGTATGTCTTTGTGGTAATTTGCTCCTAAAAAATACAGATCCCACCATATGTAGAAATTTAGTATTTATTTCAGTCATGTTTTCCATTTCCAATATTTAGATGTCATACACCCCGTGAATTAAGAAAAATGCAACAGACATATCAACCTTACAATGGCTAGATTCAGGCTAATGTATGAATGGGCTGTTCTCATCTCAGAAATTAACTATTTCACAGTAAAGACTAAAATTAGTGGAATTCCACAGTATGGATCAGGGAACTACATTTTTCCACCTTTTTCCATAGCTTTCTCTCTTAATGAAAACCATCATGGGTAAATTTACTAGCCACATGTGGTCAAGATCCAAGTCCCCACAGCAAAGGATGGCCCATTAGCACTAACCATAAAGGGTTTTTTAGGACAGATTGATCTTGTGATGGCAACATAGACCCTGGGAAGGCAAGCAATCCTTGTCCTCGCTACTCTTCCAGTCCCTGCCTTGTTCTGTGGTGGAGAACCACCTATCCTATCGGATCTGTTGAAACCCTGATGTTTCTAAATAGTTTGGAAGCTCTTTACTTTGTTCAGAATTCAGCCTTCCTTTGCTTTTGTGTCTAAGAGAATTTCATCCCTGTTTATGACAGTGCAGGCCTCAACATCTTCTGTTGCATATTTTGGATGTGGAAAGTATTTTAATTAATAATTAGGGTAACAATTCCTGCATAATTTGAATTTTGAGAACCACCTACTTTTTATGTCTTATTCAAGACATCAGTATGAAAAGAAAATGCAAAATAGCAACTTACCTGTACATTTGTTATTTATTCTTCCTTTAAATGATAATGTGGGTAAAACATATCATTCTGGAGACATTTTATATTTGACAGAAATCAGCTACAGGAGAAAAAGCTCTATTATACATTTAGAAAGATCTAAGCCCATTTTGAGTTATATACACCCCTTTGGGAAATATTTCTACGTTATTAACATTAAAGACCATGTATTTACAGAATTTTCCATCTCTTGTTTGATGAATTTATATCCTATTTGTATTTTGCATTTATGTACAAATCGAGATGTGCGGGATACTTCTGTAGGCACAGCATAATTCTGTATCATTTATTATGGATTTTTCTGGTGTATCGGGGAATGCTGATATTTCTTCGTCTGTGTTTGGGCCAGCCACCTGTGAAAGTTTTCTTCCTGGCCTGCCAAGTTCACTGATAAACAGGAGCCTTGTCCTTGGAAAGAGAGTTTCTTGTATAAACTGTTTTAATTGGTGTTCTATGATTGGCTCATTGTCTGTAGAAGACATTTGAAGGAGAAACTGAAGAGGAGAGGATGAAGTAAAGCCCCCCGACCCGAATAGATAAGACCCCTTGAGTGAAACAGCGCAAGTGGGAGGGGAATCCCCAAGTTCTCCCTCATGCGCTGAAGGGGTGCACTCACATAACAGGGGGAGGGAACGAGGGCCTCTGGCTGGGCGGTGCTGCCACACCAGCCCAGGTAGATGTCACTGGCTAACTGGATAAAAATGCAGGTGGCTCGTGCTCGGGGCTCTCAAGCTTCACATGAAGGACAACGTTGCCTTCTACTGGGACGCCCACGATCTTGTGAGCCTGCTGACCCTCTGAGGATGCAGCCTCTGCTGCAGGGAATTCTGATTATCTTGGGGTCAGTAAGACAACCTCGTAAAACACACCTGCATGAGTGGGGGTTTCACTGAGGGCTTAGTTCACTCCTCTCCTTTCCTGTCTCTCGTTTTCTGGTTTTGTTGGACACTTCTTTGTAATAAATACTGGGTTTATTGTTGAGTTGTCAATGGCGTCTTGGTTTTCAATCTCAGCATCCTTTCAAACTCACCCTGATACAGTCTGGTCACTTGTTCAAAGCAAAGACACATAGAGCTTTCATGATAAGTGAGTAATGAGGCCAAAATATTAGCACAGTAAAATGTTTATGAGCAGTTATTCTGTTTACTCTAATTGAACACTGGTGCTATGGTTTGATATTCTTCTTTCCTGCTGAAATATAACTAAGCATTCAAAATACATTTTCTGGCATTTCAGGGCTGCAAATCCAGAGGAAATTACTGTAAAACACAATGCCATCCACTTAAAGCTCTCCGGATCTTTAGCATCAAAATGAGATGTATAAACATCTCACTGGCTGATTGTATAACAAAATAAATGGATTAGAAATGCAATCCAGCCAGAAGGATGTTCCACCATTCATCCAATAATAAAAAAGTCTGTGTATTGTATTATACTAGAAATAAACATGAAAGATCTTCAAGAATGGGTGTCATACACAGTAAGTAAGATGGATATGTACTTTTCCCCAGGTGGTCTATCTAATCTGAGAGACAAACATGCTTATGTCATCCATAGTCACATCAGCCAAAAAATTACACCAGGGATATATTTTCTCAAGAGGGAAATTGTACAAAAGGGCATAATATGCACTCTGTATATATAGATCATATTCCAAACCGTGTATGCCAGGGTCTGTTCATACAAGAACATCCCAGTGTGTATCAGCGATGTGGGAAGCCCTCTGATGGCAGAGGAAGTGAGAAGAAAAAGGAGAGAGAAAAAAACCAGTAGAAATTCCTAATTTCCCTAGTCCCAGCTTTACACCCTCTGCTCCCAGCACAGACACATAGCAGATTGCCGTTTTGATGGTAGGAATTGCCAGGAAGCAACGCCTGATGTGGGTGCCCCAGGGCTCTGCTGGGCAGTGAGCTTTGTAGGCAGCAGTTCCAAGCTGCCTGCTCAGAACTACGTCCTGGGAAGGTCAGCCTCTAACCTGAGTCCTTTTTCTCAGTTTCACTGAGCCTACCATACCTGTTTATCACAGGGCAGTATCACCAGTGCCTCAGCAAAGTATGTTTTGGTATCTGTAGTAGACGCTGCTGTATGTTTTCCCAGTAACAGGCAAGTAGGGACAAAGGTTCATCAGTGAGTAATGAATCAAATGCTAAGGTGGAGACAAGATTTAGTTGTTTAAACATAGTCATTGCAGGCATGTATCAGCCTTCCCTTTGAAATGTACTGAGTTACAGACGACAGGCAAGAAAATTTTGGATTTTTTCAATTTAAAGCTTGATCATATCAGCTGCTCCCAGTCTGAGCAGTTACAGGTTCTTTATTTTACTAATTATAAGAGTAATTATGCCATTAGTTCTCAGAAAGTAATTTTAATAATTAGGTCAAACACAAAACGACTCCAATCTCATGACATACTAATTTAAATTGTTTGGATATTGTAATTTAGGAGGAGGAGACAGTGTTAGAGTCATTTTGGGGTTTGTAAGAAGGAAAATACAGCTGGAGAAATAACAGAAGATGAATTCTCTGTCAGAGACGTTAGTTAAGTTGTTTCTTGAATGATGTTAAGTGAATAACATTAAAGCTATTTGATAGTGATGACAGATAAAATTATCATGTATTGAAAAATATATTAAAGATTTGATTCAGAGGCCATAATTTTGAATGAGCCTACCAACCCCCTTTCTCTGTTCTGTAGCAAAGAAGAAATAATTTTCAATTCAGCCATCTAATTTTCTTGAGAAATTAATCCATTCATATCTCTGCATGATATAAGCTATTCTCAAATCCAGTTTCTAATCTTAGTTGCAACCTCATAAATCTTGAACAAAATTTACAGACACCAGGGATCTTAGGCCACCAAAGCCAATTACATTGATGTAAAATTCATGTACATGAGATATTATGGACAATAGAAGAAGAGAAAGAAAAGGGAGAGACTATTCAGGAAATTAAACCAATGTTGAAATCACTCCAGACCTGGCTTCTTGCAGTCTGCCTTTGTCAATACCTCTATCCATGAACCTCCAGACTTTTGTCTTAGAAAGAGATTTCATGCCAGTGCATTTTATGAGTATTTTTCTGTGAAAGTTTGGAGTATGAGCAAGGTCCTTGGTACTGCATGGCCCTGGACTTTTTTTTGCCAGAACTTAGAAATATGCCTGCAAAAGTCCAAGAATGAACAAAAGTTATTTTCAGCCAACCATGCCTTACATGACCTGAGAGCCATCTGGTCCTGTGCCTTTGGCAGGTGAAAAGCCTGGTAGATAGCTGACTTGCCAGCAAATCCCATATAAATACAATCAGTAACACATCAAACCTTTCTGATAATGATGCAGAACATATTTAACATCTCTCTCCCCTGACAAGTTATTCAGAATTTTCCTCTCTGAAAGACAGAGGACAGCCACATACAAATCATATGTGAAACAATTCTAGAAGTTAGAATCCCACTGCCTACATCTACCAAAAATTTGAATACAACAGCTATCTCCTCTAAAGTTTTGCTGACATTCAAAGTTTTCTTGATTTATTTACCCCTACTGAGGGCACAGTAGAATGGGAAAGCAGGCATAAAGGCTTTTTGCTTCACATGCAATGAATGGAGGAGACAAAACTTTGAAATTCCATTTTGTGAAATGCCTTTGCATGATTTTATTCAAGTAGAAAACATTGTGGTATAAAAATAATCTTTACATGGAAAACATATCCTTTACATCTCACAATACAGTCTTAATTTGACATTTGAAGTTAAAAATGAATGGGACTGGTGGCTTGGTTAAAAAAACATGTATTTTTACTGATATAACAGAAGGTTGTGGGGAAGTTTCATTACATTTGTTACAACTGTAATTGTCTTTAAAAGCCTATCAGTGAACAGTGAGATTTTAGAAATTAGAAGAAGCAGTCCTGTAGAAATATGAGAAAATTCTGCATTTCTACTTTCTTAAATAAAATTAGTAACTTTACCCGTTGGATTAATCACTCCAAGACACATTCAAAGCTTCATGTTCTGAAAATTCTAATTGTAATTCAATAGGAAAGATTAAAATAAATGTTACTCATGGATTACATTGAAAGTTTTCAAATTTTCACCAACATTGTTTCACATTATTTGATGAACATTTAAAAAAAAGTTAAATTCAAGAAGGTATTTAAATGGTTCATTAGAGAAGTTTATAAATTCATGTCTGCATAAATATTCCTAGAAACGGTTTTTCTACTGTCTGTTTAAAGTACTGAATTTTAAACTAACACTGATGAGACAAGTGTGGTTGGAATTGTTTGGGATTTTTACTGTCTAGAAGGAATGTTATTGCTGGTGAATTTTTAAGCATGTCTACACATAACAGTTATGCCATTTGCAAATCATATGCAAAAGAAACCCATTTGCATGCAGTATGGAACATGAGATTTAGACCAACTATGAATCCCACAAAAAATCCCATGTCACATTCCACAAAAATAAAGACATCTAGCCACTGCTTTCAAATGAATTAATTGCTTATGTTCACAGAAACACTGACCACACTTTCAAACCTATCCTTCTAAGAGAATCAGTATATCTCCTCTGAAACAGTTGTGCAGAATTGGTCCCATAACTACCTCAAAGGCTGTTTTATTTTTGGAACAAATGTTGTGGTCTTTATACAACAGAAACCAGATTCACTGTACATAGTATAAGGGCACATAAAAAAGGACCTTCCAGCTCATTCCGTGCAGTGAAAATCTCCCAGGGGAAGGAGAGTGGTGTTGACATCACAGCAATTTTAGTTTCTTCTAAAGGGTTCTATAAGCATATTGCTGAAGTATTTTTTTTTCCCTTAAAGTGAGTATCTCACTTCTTGGTCAACCTTGATCACACCTGTGCAGTGTTTGCTCATCTCTCATTCCCCAGAGAAGAAAGTTTGTCATAATAATTTTCTAATGTTGCAGCCTTGTCTCTTTTTTGCTTTCATTGGCCTGTACTAGCAGCTAGGCTAAATTCTAGCCTGAATCCCTCTTCTGTCTTTTTCTAAAATTCTGTTTGCCAAAGTTATGTTGGTGATCAAAATAGGAATATTCTGAGATTCCACTTGCTACATCTTAAGGTACCAGATAATTTTTTTTTAAAAAATAGCTCCAAAACATTCCATTTCTTTCTTACAGTTGGAGCCAAATCAACATGGATTCAAGAATTTTGATTGGCAACAGAGACCAACAGGAAACACTTGGAGAAACAGGGATTTCTATTAACTTTGAGATCATTTAGTCATGAAACCCTTCACCACAAAGTGTATAAGGAACTGATCAATTATAATCGAGGAGTTCAGAGGTCTTCCTAAAAGAATCTGGAACTGGAATAGAAAAAGTTATTCAAAACTCCCAACTGTATTTTGAACAGAGGCAGAAGGCATGAAAGTTATTTAGCTTTTTTGTTGTAACTAATAGTTATTGAATTTTATGACAGACCTTTTCACAGATGGTCATGCCTACCTTGCAAGATTTAAGGTAGAAGCTCCCTAAGGTCTGGGTTGTAAGGGACCAGATCTTACAGGAGCATCGTGCACCTTCTGAAATGCTCTACCAGTTCTGCTGGCCACAAATTCCTTACTGGTAGCAATCAATGACAGAGATCTCAAGAGGTTAGTGTATTCAACTCTTACTGCACATCCTAATTCAGCTTGAGTCACTTCCACCCATTAACCACAGACCCTGAAGTTTCCATCATCACGCTCTTCTCTCATATCTTCTTGTTTCTGGTCAGCAAGCCTGTTTAATACTTTTTGGTGTGCTTCTCCTCAGTGGTTGGTGTTGGTGACATATGCAGCTCATGTCCCAAGACTTGCTCTTGCTCTCTGCATCAGTTATCTCTCTCCATCACTCCCTCTGTCTTTCTTCTCTGATGGTTCATGGTTCCAGCCATAGGAAAGAAAACTGTTCGATGCCTTCATTTGTTTTGCTGTTCTTTCTCATTATTTCATTTGTGGTGAGGAGTGAACTCCCAGACCATTCCAGATGAGCCTTCAACTCAAACTCCCATGGTTTTCACAGAGGTCTTCATACCTTTCAAGAAGAATCATGACTGGCTCAGTTTCAGGTCCCATATACTTTTGAACTCAAAAAAAGAACATCTTCTGGTCTATTCTGATGCTTACCTTAACCTCAAAGTAAAGTAGGCAAGTAAGGTCTTGAACATGCTAGGATACGCATAACAAGCTGGATGTTGCCTCTTCAGGTTTATCTGCATTGCACAAAACCAAATAATTGCATACTGAAACTTTTCTGGCCAAATAGACACACTCCTCCACATGGGTAAGAAGCATCAAGGCTCTGCTTTCTGCTATATTTTAAGCATACTCCTAGACCCCTACCTTGAAATCTTACAAATAATTTGGCAAATATTTCAGATATCTTAGTCTTGAGGATTTCTGTGTTGACAAACACACCTAGCATTCTAGTCCAGAAGAAATAGTCATTAGACTTTGGTGTAGCCTTGAAAGTGCCAAGAAGTGGCTGCTTTCAGCATGCTTAAAGTAAGAACAGCACTGTATGTGTGAGAGCTGCAGTCAGAATACAGCTCCTACACCATTCAATGCAGTCAGTCCTATCCTTGAAGGACAGTCCCTCCTGCAGAAAGTCCTGGCATCACTGGAATAAAAGCCTGTTTGCTCTGGTAATTTGGGTTGGTTTATTGCAATTTCACAGTTTTGCTACAGTTTTGTTGTATGCTATCATCTTCATAGGGGAAAAAGAAAGTTCAAGAGAGAAATACCAGGATTTCTGCTTCCTGCAGCAGTTCTCCTGTAGGGGGAATACAACATATTTAACTCTGCCGTAAATGGTCCAAGATTTACTAGTTGCAAGCAAATGTCACTCCCTTCACAATGCAAAAAGTACTTTAATAGTCTTGTAATAATCATCACCACTTTTGTGTGCGGCATCCATGGGCTCTCTTAGCAGCTAAAATACAAATGGAGAAAGGAGATTCCCTGGCACAAGGACCTCATGATCTAGCTTTCAAACAGCATTCTGAAGGTAGTGATGGGCTTGAGAAAAAGCAGAAGAAACATCAACAAAATGAAGAAGCTATACACTGTGAACAAGTTCAACAAAAAGGCCAGGTAGAACAGCTTATGCTGCTTTTTGCATTTTGGAAATAACAGAAAGTAAATGTTCTGGTAACTGTCTTCTTGTAGAGTTTTGTGGAAACACATTTTTTACTCAGGACCTCAATGTCCTGGAATCAATAGAGTGAAGGCCATCCAAACCCTCAGAGCCTCACCGTGGTAAGAATGTGCTTCACAGAAGGTGTTCTGGTAATATTCACGATTGTAATCTTATTCCCTCTGATTTGTCCTGCTACAAAGGAGAATAAAGTTATGACTTTAAATGTGGGCATTGTTTAGAAAGGACCAGAGCAATATTTCATGAACTGTTTGAATGCTTTTTGCCAGGGAGTTTTACAGTTTTTACCTGGCAATAGTACAGCAATGATTTGAATCTATTTCTTTGGGAATGAATTCATCAGAGTTCACTCACATCATATTTTGAGCGATGGAGGAAGTATTCTGCAAATTTTTAAAAGTACTGAAAGTATTCTGAACTGTAAGAACAATAGGCCAAATTAAAACTGAAAGCAGTTTTTAGTTTAAACAGAATTAATCTTAGCAATTAACTACGGTTTACTCTGCTAAACTGTTTATTGGATTTTAGGTTATAGTTTTCTTTTTCTTAACTAATTATTCCCTGGTTATCCTGTAGAAAAACTGAACATTTTCCATTACCCTGAACTACTCATGATGTGCTGAAATACTGGTTCCTTTCAGCATCTTGCAAAGCTATGTGGGATTTAGTCCTGCATATAGATGAAATGGAGATCATCCTATCCCTCTATTTTATTGTTATCCATCTTTGCATCTTGCTTAGGAAAGATGCTATGGGTCTTCAGTCTTGACTGCAGCTTTTCAGGTCATATAGAGCTTAAACCACAATCTCTAAATTCTGTACTTCACAGAAAGCCAAAATCCCCATTCTAACTTTCTAAAAATAAGAACCAGCCTTTTTTTATAAGAAAAAAAAAAAAAGAGTGACTGCTGTCTCTGTGACTGACATACCATATTGCCTCCTAGATTACACAACGTGTCACATATGTATTAGGTGTAACTCCTCAGCCCACTTTCTTTCACATAAAAGGATTCAATAGAGGACATTTCAGAGCAGAGGGACTTTGGCTGAATAGATGGCTTCTAGAGAAAGTCACAGCAGGACCTCTACAGTAACAGATTTTGGTGATAAAAGAAAGGTTTCTTCAAGATGATAGCTCATTTAGGGGTCACAAATACTTAACAGCAATACTCCACAATTGAATGGGGCTATCAAAGAAAGTGGTAGAATCACACAAGTAATCACAGTAACTTCTATCTGAGAATCCATGTGGTTTACCCCATTTACTCTGACACTGGTCATTCTGTTCTTCATTGGTCTTTATGGCACCTTTCACCTCCATACTGTCCCCAGTCTCTGGTGGTGTTGATGAAGATGGTGGAAAGTACCACAAAGACTAATGTAGGCAGCGCCATGTGTTTACTGATCATATGAAGAAGTGGAGGTGGTTTTCCAGGTGAGGCAGCTGTAAAACAACGACACTAAGTCTGTGACAGAGCTCCCCCTGATGGTATTCTGTAAATGCATCCATGTATTGATGGGGGTTCCCAGGTGCTGCTTCTCCAGTTTCTGCAGAAATGGAGACAGTTCAGATTGGGTAGGTCTGTAAATGCCTCCCACTGCATCCACCCCTGAAAACATCTTATGGATACTACAGAGAAAGGCCTATATTTTTGCCGTTAAACTTCAGAAATCCCTCTCATCCCTGAAGATAAATAAGTTGGTTCTGGTGGTAATACTGAACCATGGCACTGACGAAGGCCTCATAGAGAGGAGACAACGAAATAAATATTAAGAGCATTTGTTGGGCTCTTCTTGTTGTTGCATTTTCTCTCACTAATCGCTTTGCCATGTAGAATAAACTAGCTCATGATTTTTAAATCTTTGAGCTTGTCAGTGTTGTTAACCTGTAACAGATTTTGTGTGTGATGAATAAACTGACTATATGTGAAGCAACAGGGGAACTTGGTCATCAGATGCAAATCCTCCACTGCAGGCTAACAGTATCACCAAGAACAAGTACCAAAAAATCATGAGTTGGATCTCTTAAAAATCACAAAATTCTCTTTAAAATCATGACTGTTACATAAACAAACACATTTTGGTTTTGATGGGTTTTTACATTGTCTGGTGGTCTTCAGAGTCTTCAGGCTATGTATGAGTGATACTTTTTACTTCCAGACTTTTCCCACAATATATGGCCTTGAAACATTTTTCTTTGATATATGAATACTGACATTTTAACAAAAATCACATGATTCTTCAGACTATGTCTTTAATGAAGACATCAAGATCTTAGCAATAAAATGGAGCTAGGGATAGCTGCATGGTCTGAGCACAGTGCTACTGAATAAAAACTTTGAATTATAAACCTGTCTGAGACAAAAATCTTTACCTCAGTTCCCAGACAAAAATCTTTGCCTCTACTTTGCCTCAAACTTCTGCATTTGCACAGCAGGATTAATAGTACTTTATCCCAGGGCTTAATGAATATGGTGATTTTACTATTTATCTTACTCAAATATCTTGAATACAAAAAGACTTTGTAAATTCTATATACTATTATTCTATACTGGTTTGTCCTCTAACAAAAAACACAGTCATAGGTTTTTAATTCAGGTTTTTAATTTTCCTAACCAACATGCCTTAAAACAGGTTTTTTTCTCTAGAAAATAACATTCAGGGGGCACAGAACCCAGCCTCAGTGGGGTGCCTGCACCCTGATTTGCAGTTACTGTACGGCTGGCATGGCACAGCTCTGCCTGTCAGTGGAATATTCCATTATACATTAAATAATGTTTTCCAAAACAGATGAGTTATTTCTTCCTGAAAACAACAATAACCACCAATCCCCTGGAAGAAAACTTAAATCATTTGTATTACCCAAACAGTGGGACATGGACTATCAGTGAAGTTTCATTCACCGTCCTGAGCCACACCTAATGACCTCCTGAGATGATCTTTGTGCCTTGAGATGGTCCCATAAGCATAGGCATTAATTTAGTATGATGAGCTATAGTGATTAACTTCAAATGATTGGCTGAAATAATGTGGTGAGATACTTCTGAGCCTGTGTCAGAACAACAGGCTAGCTAATAAACACTGGCTGTCACAGTTTGCATTTAGATTGCTCCCTTTATCTAAAGTATGCTATAAGTATCAGATTTTTTTTGTGTCTCACCCCAGACAGACAGATAAAACATCATTTAAGAAGCTCCACAGGGAGTGAAGTCAGGCATCTGCATTTTCTGTTAACAACAAAAGTGAGTGGTTCAAGGTCCAATGATTTTGCCCCCCAAATAACCAAGTGCTGCAATATTGCTGCATTTTAAGCACTCGGTCACAAACTGCAAAGCCCCTGGCACAAGATCATTAGCAAATGACTCCCTTAGTCTCCTAATGCCCTGGTTTCATACCCTAACCACTAACTCCTCTAGGAAATATCTTACTCGTTATCATAGAAGTTGAGTACATTTTCTGGAAGGTTTCATTTTATTCTTGGACAACATAACTTTAATTTTTCAGGTTTTCTGATGTGAACTAATATAAGTCACTATTTAGAACTAGGGACACGTTTTAGGGGGGCAACTTCCCCTTTATTTTTACTTGCACTTCTCCAGGGGCAGATCTGAAGGAAGTTACTGTACACATGGTGTATGCAGAATTTAATAAATAGGAAAGACATGAAATTTAAGTGATTTTTGGCAGTTATCCCTTTGTAAATGTTAGCTTTTTCCCTGCAAAGGGTGTGTAACCCTTAATGAATCAGCCTTTTAGTGTTTTATTTGGTAACAGATTTAATAGTATGTTGTACAGTGTCTAAAGGCTTAAGATTAAAATGATACGTATCCGGTAAAAGGACTGAGCTAATCCCCACCAGCTGGAATACAGTGCTGAGGGGCCCTCCTTTCTGGATGGATTTTGCATTGGAATTAAGACTTCTTCTTAAAACAAACGGAAGAAAGTTTGCAGAAGTGAAGACATACGGTAGTACAGGAAAATGAAGTTGCAGCAATAAAGCTACAAAACCCTTCTCTCGACTGTCTCCAATCTTCCGGACTAGCTCAGACAGAGCAGCAGTCCCTGCTTTCTGCAATACTGGGGCAGACAGCCCTTCTCTGCTGTGTGCAGGCATCAGTCTAATAAAAAGCCTTCTTCCCGATTTGGAAGACGTATTTCTTCTGGATTCAAACGCTTCCAAAAATATACGAGATGTAGAAAACACTCCTCATTTGCCAGAAACACATTGGAGTTTTGCTTACATTACATTCTTTCCTAGCATATATTTGAAAAAAAAGAGAAAGAGAGAAGCACAGGGAGGGGGTGGTGTGGGGGGTGGGGAGGTTTGGGAAGAGACTGTAATACATTGAACTTAAAACTTTCACCACAGTGATAAGATATAATTTCGGGTAAAGAGACTGGGAGACAGCTCAGTCAATGCTGTCTTGAAATCTTCTTTTACACCTCTTTCTGAAGTATAAATATGGATCTCATCCAGTTTTCCCAATCTGAACAACTTTGGCTGGGGGAGGTTGGTATGGAAGTCATTTCCCTTTTAGGTGCAGTAGCTGCTTTCTACAGACTCAACAAAGACATGAAATATCATTAACATCTGATTCTGAAAGGCTGACAACCACTTCTTTGTTTTACACAGCCGTCCAGGGAAAGCTGCTGTGTATTACCATATCGTGAGCTAAATTATACCTATTAAGCTCTGATAGGAGCTCTGGAATATTTCTCTCATTTGTTCTGGGATATGGTGATTGAATATGTCTATTGTTTTCACAATTGGCATTTCATAATTTAAACAGTATTATGTGTAAACATTACTTCAGTTAAGGGACCATATTGCTGGGCCAGACTCCTAAGCCCCACTGACCTGTTTGGTACACAGTTTCAAGGACAAGGGCTAAAACCCCACATACTAAAAAACCAGAGAGAGGTGAGATAGTTTGTCCAATGGGTGCTGAATCACAGCATATAATAGTCTCCTCCTTCTTCAAACAAGCTGAAAGACTCTGCAGGCCTGAGCAACACTTCTCTGCTCCGCAATAGCAGGCAAGCAAGTTGAAAGTATTGCCTGGGGGATTTCTCAGCTCCAGAACTCACTGGAAAAGAAATAGGGAAATGCCAGTTTTTGTGTGTGTTTAATTCTAAAAAACAATCAAAGCATTCCTAAAAGTTATTTTAGAAGGTGCAAAAAGCATTTCTGTTTTCCTCTAATTTTCTCTAGCAGCCCATCAGGATCACACTATTAGTGTTAAAATCTTCTATCAGAAATTAAACTTCTTGGTCATACACATGAATAATTACCTTTTTTTTTCCCTTTCCTTTTTTTTTTTTTTTTCTTTTTTGGTTGACTGTAGGAACAGAAAATAAAATTTCCAACTAATGTTGTTAGCTAATTACTTGCAGGACTGGGCAAATCCTCATCAGATTATGGGGTGGCTTTTTATATAGTACACATATTTAGCATAAAATAAACCTAATATGATAAATTTAACGTTTTATTTGAAGGAAAGACTTAAATCTGCAGGTCTAAACTGATCCAGTTTTAATCATTCTCAGGTTCTGAAATCTTGTAACAAGCATAAGTAAAAACTTCCCAGTTTCTCTGTCAGGAAGAGTAGTTAAGCACTGTTATCACCCACGTTTTACAGAGAAACTGGTTCCAAAACAAGGAAATACTTTGGTGCAAGGTCAAAAAGAGCATTTGTGCCAGGTCTGGGAACAGAACTGTTATCTACTGCCTTCTAGGCATTTGCTTCAACCACATCCTTCCTTCCAATACACTGTAGCTTCTTTTCACCCATAAACTGAAGCATTTCTTTGCTGCTTTTTTTCTCCCATAAGGCACCTGAAATCTAAACTGGAAAAAAGAATGCAAAAACTTTACACAAGGTGTTTATGTCCCTGTTTTCTTCATTTTTTCATTAATATGCTGGTGAAAACATTTCCTGGAAATTCAGAGGAATGTTGCAAACTGAAGTGCTACATGAAACTATTTATCAATAATATCACCAAGTGGTATGATCTTTCAGGAACACTAGTGGCATGATCTTTCTGTATTATAGTTATGCTTTACTATTTAAAATTCAGTCCTTGGTGGTATTTTTAGGGATGACAATGAAAGCAGTGTGGGATAGTCTCTCAAAGATTTGGCTCTTAAAACGTCTTGTGCTCACACCAACAGGTAGCTCTGGAAGAGGCATTTGCCCCCTTACAGAGTAGTCTCTCATCTCCCAGAACTACTGTGTATATGTAAATAAGATAAATTACATTTGCAGTGTTATTCTTCTGCAGCACTTTTTTACCCTGTTTGCAGAAGGCTACCCTTCAAAAGGCTGGTTGGAAGGGAGGTAAGCCCTCTGTCAGAGCATGTCAGGAGAAGATGTTAGTTTAAACTCATACTCATGCTACCCTCACTTGAAATATAAGTCCAAGATCAAATATGATGTATTTGATCATATTTAGCATATTTCAATGAAAAATATCAAGGCTGTATTTTGAACTTTCTGTTAATTTATCTTGAGGAACTGTCTCCACTTATTTTGATAGATATGTTTATGTCTTTTTCAATCACAAGAACTAAAAAAAAACAAGAACAAGATGCACCTTTCATTCTATCACTCAGTTCCTGGTCCTGCTCACCTCACTAACCAGACCATTTACAATCACTTTATTAGCCTCTTGCTGCCATTATATTCCAGAAACCCTTCCACTCCAGTGTCTCTCTTTTCCTGGTGTCAGGCAACTGGCTGCAACTGCTTCAAAATCTTTTTTAAATTTGTTGTTACTAACTCAGTCTCTCTAAAATTTTCAGATAGTGTATTAGGATGATATAAAATGTGCAGAGATGCAGTGCCATTGTGATTTTCTACCTGCTTATAGTGGCATTTAATTTGCTGCATTAAATTAATAGCTAATTTACTAGGGATTTTAATACAAGACATTTTTATGTGGAGTTTCTTACTTGCACTACAAATCACATTGGGTCTTGTGTACAAACCTAGTGATTCCCACCTTGTTTAGTAGTGCAAAATCTAAAATACAGGTCTGTTTTTGAGGACTTTCTCTGCTTAATTTAAAAAAATCTTGTGCAAAATCTCTGGATTTTGTACTAGCTGTAAAGCAAAAACAGTCTAAAATATGCAGTTTATTTTATTATCATATTTTGCACCCCCAAATATGCTGATAACAGACTCTCTGTTAGGACTTCTAACCCTCATTACCTGGATAGTTTGAGGCAATATCTGATTGTGGAAATAATAAACACTTCTACCTTATTTTTAGATCACTCACTTTATTTGACTCAGCAATTTGGTGTGTTCATATTTCTGAAATTAAAAATTAAAAATGTTTCCATCTTTTTTAAGGCTACTGCCATTTGCAGTTTATGCAATTCAATTAGATTCTCTGAAGAGTCTATTTAAATTCTATTAATGCTTAGGCTATCTCACTGGTTTAAGTTTTTCTTTTCTATTTGCCTCAAACAACTCTGGATTTTTAACCTTTTCCTGTCTGTCATGAGTTTCCCTTTATGAAGTCTCTTTCCTGAGTGTAGTTTTTATCCATGTTGGTGGTGCCTGAGTGGAGAAGAACAGCATGGGAGGGAGGATTGATGTGACCAGACAAGCAAAACACCTACCAATAAACACCTAAATACTTCTGTGGGTGCGAGTCCAACTTCAAACTAAAGGCACTTTGTTGGAAGTATAATGCTTCATAAATATTAAGGGCATATTTAGGCTAAAAGACTGTATATGCAAGATAGGATTTTCTGGGCAAGATATCTGCAGTATTTTTTGTTGTTTGGTTTCAGGACAGGAGTTCCATGCAGGCAAGAGATAAGCCTGATCTGTCATTGCCAGCACAGGGAATGACAGGGGTGCAGCCATCTCAGCTGCATCTCCATTACTTTTTGGTGGACCAGACTTACTTTTTTTTATAAGGCTGAAAGTAAAGCCCTGGTGTATGTCTTTGTTTCCCTTAGCTAAGTATTTTCTCTTCTCCTGCAGTCTGCAGTGCAGAGGAGCCAACATGCATCACCCTCAAATGAGCAAGGGAGAAAAGAGATTTCTTTTGGTCTGGACTAACAGCTCTACAACAGCAGGGGGAAGAAGAAAGGTGATGTGACCTGTTCCACTGTAGCTGCTATTCTGGAAACACCTTCCTAATATGAGCCAATCAGTAAAGCTTTGAGAGGTGCCTGAATCTCTTCATACATAAGCAAGAAGTCAGTTAAAATATGTGAGTTTTGTGACATTGTATAAAGTTTGTGAAAGTGATAGGCAAGAAGGGAAATTGCCAAGGAATTAAAATTTGACCTCTTTCATCTTGTTGGTAGCAAAACTTTGCAGTGCTGCCAGAGGAAATTACTCGACAGAACAAAATTTATAAACACACAAGATCAGACAAAACTGACATTAAACCTTTACTGAGCTTTCAAAACAGAAGCAGCACTTCACATATCAATACTTCACAGGAAAACATATTTTTTTTTTATTTTCTTATGAGCAGCTCTAGGGAGTTAAATATTTTGAGTATTTTAGGAGTAAGTTACAACTTAGGTGAATCTGATAGGGTTTCCTTTATGTGGTCTCAGGTAGTAACTATATATCAGAAGGGAAGCGGTAACAGAAGGTCCTGTCACATGGATGGAGCCCACATTGGGTGTTTATTTTTTCTTATTGAATATCCAGTCCCCAAGGTGAAACAATAATGAATCTTACTGACTGCCCAGACAGATCTTATGTTGCACTTTCAGATAATATGTAGTAATTTGATATCAGTACTCATAAAGTATTACATTCATGGAAACCAAAGGAAAAGAAACTGCTTTGACCAAGTAAGGTTTTCAAGTTAACAAGACAAATGTGAGGGGGTTGTTTTTTGCTTGGCTTTCTTTTTTTTTATTATTCATTATTTGTATTTTAATTATTTTTTGATACATTTCATTTTATTTATGATATGTTGGGTTTTCACATTTGTATGTTTGTTTCAATACTCTTAGTCAATCTGCTGTTTAATTTTTTTTCTTTTTAAACCCTTAAGTTACTCCTTGTGTGAGATGCAGAAAACATATAGGCCTTGATTTTCAGAGTCTGGGCAGGGAAACGATTGTATTTGCTCAGACACTATTAGTCTGATAGACACATGCTCCAGCTTTTGGTCTCCTAAAACTAGACATTAATCTTCATATTAATATTGATCAAAAAGCAAGGACTCTGACCATGAAAATATTTTGAAAAATTAATAGTTTTTCAAAAAGTTTTTTAGACAGTTATTTTCCTTAATTCTGACAAAAAGATCAGTGTTTTCATGGACAGGAGACATGACTGATTTAAAAAAAAAAATATTTGCTTGGAAAAAAAAATAAACTAATTTTATTTCATGACACAGGCCATCAGAATTTGCAACCCATACCTTTGCAGAGAGTATGTGTACCCTGAATACCAGCCTACCAGGAAATTCCCTTACTCTGTAGTCTGCAGATACGTGGACAGGTTTGTCACATGAAAGGTGTAAGGCCTGGGAGTAAAAAGAGAAATAATACTTATTTAGATTATAAAGTATTCACTACTGAAATAGGAACAATCCAAGCCTCAAAACAGCTTCAAAAGAATTAGAAGGACCACTTCAATTTCCTACTACTAAATAAATGGGCCATATCCTTATAGCAGTCTGACCACTCCCACAACAAAAACATCTTACACATCTCCAAAGAGCCACAGAAATTCCTAAATTCACCCAAGACATTAAAAGTTGAAAATTATTAGGCTAGCTGTTGTTGATAAATCTACAATTTATGCTAAAAAGGTAAATACTTTCAACAGTTTCCATCTGTAATTAAGCTGTAAAGCATATCAGTGTCATGTATTGTTTTGGTCGGGAAAATTACTGTCTGTATTGCTGAGGATACTGGATTGCCCAGAAAATTAATTTTTTTCCAAAATGCAGACCTTAGAGATTCACATCTAAGAGTCTTCAAAGTGTTAGTTAATTAATATAAGGAATTATTTAGACAAGGGAAGTAACAAGGTAAATTTAACTTCATTTGTGAAAACACGACATATAGAACTTGAGTTTATACAAAACAAAAGTGCAACTTCTAAGCAATGACAATAATCAAATTTTTTATCAGCTTGTTAGGAGGAGAACTTGATATTTCTAAAAAATTAATACATATTAAAATTGATTATAATTATAAATTATCATTCTAAAGACAGATTAATTTATTTTATGTTTAGATCACTGCACTACACTTTCCTGGTTTAGGAAAGTACATCCCTTTCAGTCATGGGTCATGGTAAGAATATTATCCTCTCTGAATATTGTTTCTTGATACATTATGTCTCTCTCCATTTACAGTGAGGGAGGGAAAGGAATTTAATCTGCAGTGAATTCAAATAATTATATGTATAGTCTATATATAGCACCAAACAAAGCTTAAGTATTAATGTGTGATAAAAGAAACTGAAGATGAAACCCTTAGCTTATTATAATGTTGTCTCACATAGTATTAGTAATACTTGGCACACACTTCATGTTCAAAGCAATTCAGAAACATTAAGTAATTAACCTACATATGATTTAATGCTTTCTGCCAAGATTGCTGTACACAAGCAAGTAACTAAAAGAAGAAAAAAACTAAAACCAGATTTACACCAAGAATATGAATGAGTTTGAACAATAATTTTTTAAATTTTTCATATGGGCTTTTGCCAAACATATTTTACATTTTTTTAATGAACAGGAGACCAACACTTCTGATTCTTAGTTACTCAGGAGTCCCACTGAACTCGTGAGTAGAGATAAAAGGCCTGAGTACCCATGACTGGCAACTAGAAGACTAGACTGACTGGATTATGCACTGTGTACAGCGCTTAAACTCTAGAATTCTGTCACCCACTGCCAACTGTTAAATGGAGCAAAAAAATTATAACAGTATAAATGAAGAACACAAAACCATATAAAGGGAGCTTTTACTATTTAAGGAAGCACAAAGGATTGAGGAAGGCTTTCTTGCTGAAACAAACTCATTGTTCTGAGCAAAAATCAGAACTTCTAAATAACACAGACCTAGTCTGAGGTTGCGTTTTTTTGGCTTTGATTTCCTTATTTATTTATTTATTTTCCACAGTTGTTTTCTGAATTAACCATAATCTCTGCCTCCACGGTAGAAAGACATTCTTCTGCTCCCTTTCCATGGCAAATAATTTGCACTTTCTTCCATATCTTGTAAACTTTCTCTTTACACCTCACCTTCTGTCAAGAAGGTAGACAATTTAGCTCGGCAACAGACCACAACAAGTTGCTGTAAAAAGTATCCACAGCAGCAGCTCAGAGCCCCTGACTGTGCCTCTTTGCACAAAGCAGAACATCCTGGTTTCTTCTACTCCTTAAACGCCACAGCTATGGGTACATTTTTATCCCCAATATAGATACATATACACTTCCCCATTTAAAAAATCCTTTGGAATATTATTGTCTCCAGTTTTTAAACCTGTACCATGGTTTTATGAGGTCTTTGGTGAGTGTAGGGCTAACTGGAGTTGGCATGAGACAGGTGATTGTTTTTGGAGTTATGAGAGAGAACAAAGATGGAGCTGAACCAGCCAGCAGGCAGGTGGGGTCAGGATGCCTTCATTTCAATATGGATAAAATGACAAATATATGACTGCAATGCAGTATGAAAATATTCATGGAAGAAACAAGCAAAAGCAATGGGAAAAGGCAGAAGAAAACAAGTTAGGGAATGAGACCAGGAGGATGAATTATGAAATATAAGTCTTGAAAAGAAAGTTACCTTCTATGTGTTTTGCTGAACAAGCATCAGAAAGAGCAAGTTTGGTGAGAAGTGCAAGTGAGGAGGAGATACTTAAGATCACTTGAAGTAGCAGCAAGAAGGAGATGGACTAAGAGCAGCGTGCTGCAGAACCATGCATCCCTTGCCTGCCATCGTAGTGCTTTGGAAGCCATGGCCACACTCAGCCTGCTGGCACAGACCTGCCAAGTAAACCTCAGACTGGCTCCACTCTTCAGTCTCCCACTCACTGGAAAGGACTGAGAGGATCCCAGAGGCAGAGGGAGGATGGTTCCTTCATTGTCTCCTTCCCTTCTGTTCCTCCCTGGCACCACTGGCACTATTTCTCCCTCCGTGCTTTCACTCTTTCCATGAAACAGAGATGGGGGGGGCAAGGAGAAGGGACAAGGGGAGGTAGTGGGCGCTGGTGCCCCAGAGTGGCAACTGGGTGGGCTGTGAGGTCTTGGGGAGCGACAGGAGCCATGCAGAGCCTGGCTGCTCGCACGTCCATCAGCACGTCTCTGCACTCACGGAGCAGGCAGGAGAATATTGGATATCATTTTGGTCAGGGCTGAATCTATAATTGAGAAGATGAGAGTTCATTACAGATTTTGGCCTTGGAGTGCTTGTCTTGGCAGGAGGCTCAGCTGAGTGTTAAAATCATTACCAAGTGGCCTAAATCTAAACAAACACCCACCTTTTCCATTTATTACCAGGATGAACTGACTTGCCTTGTAGAACTCAAATACCTATAGTTGTCAGCTTCTCATTTCCCAGTGGCGCATAAAATTCCCTCTCTTATGGCTGGCTTTGTCTCTGGTCTAGCTTTCTCTTATGTTATTCTGCTAACAAGAACTGTGTATTAAATTACAAGTTATCTGTCGCAGAATGAAAATTTCACTTCACACTAGACACAGGTCTGTTGTACAGAGGAAGGAGTTCCTGTTTCTCTGGTGCAGTGCTGTAAAGCAAGGCAAAGGTTAAATAAAAAAAAACCAGGTAGGATGACAGTAGATGAAAATTCCAGAATATACAGCAAGGGAGTCCTTTTTCATCGTTATGAATAAGTAGCTGCATAGAACCAAATGATACTCTTACAACTGTGTTTTTGTCACTGTGAGTAAACCAACTGGTGGGGTCATATGTGTGGAGAAAGTACTGTAGTTATATTAGAGATTTTTATCCCCATTTTTCCACCAAAGAAGTCCATCTATTTTGTCCCTGCCTCCATGAATGCTTCAGGAACTGTGACCCATTTCACAATTCATTTACATAGAGTATAGCCATTAGCATGCAGAAACCACAGCACTCTGCCTAAGAGAACAACTTTTTATTATTACAAGGGAGATAAAAATGATGTATTATATATTATATTCCACCACTGAAAACCATAACCCATGAAATATCCTTCTGTCTCTACCTGTGTATCTAAAGATAGCCTAAAAAGGGAAGAAACAGAGCTACTGACTGGGGCACTATCCCCCCCCAGTTTTATTTGTGCATACAGAAAATATATGTGAAGAAACATGTAAAGCAAATCACTCCAAAGAGTAATTGGAAACAAATTTAAATAGCAGTGTTTAAATAATTAACACCTGTCAAAGTAGGAACAGAGGCCTTATTGCTGATATTAAATCATATCCTTTAACGTCTGAAACAGATGACAGTAAGTAATTCCAAAACAGTCAAGACAGGAAACCAATTTTTAGTTCTTGGAAAGTTGAATTAGTTTCAATAAAGTGATAAAAAACCTATTTTGATTTTGTTAATTCTACTATGGAAAACCAGTTTTATATTATTTTATTTTTTAAAAACTAATTTAATATGCAGTAACTGAGCATTTTTTGAATCAGGATTTAAAGTATATTTCTTATTCAGTAAACTAATGATGTATGTTCCACCTGGTTGCTACAGAGCCCGGTAAGTAAAAACTGTGGGTAGTATCTTGTTACCAAGAATAAATATCAGACTTGCCAAGTTTCCAGTCAGTAAATATAGCTCACAATAGCTATGCCAGATAGGCAAATAAGGATGTTCCTTAAGAGAAGAAAAAACAAAAAGGAGATAGTGTATAACAGTTCAGTTTTAAAATTCAGTTCCATAAAAGCACCCATTGCAAAAATCGGCAATTTTGCCCAGAGTAGACTGTGGTGTAACAGTTTGGAGCAATGCCTGGAGTTTTTTATTCAGGAGGAGCCAGTCAGAGTGTGTGTGTGTGTGTGTGTGTGTCCATCTGCATGTGTGTGTGTGTTAAAATAACATTAATGTTGAAACACATATGAGTAAAAGCAAAGCTATTCTGGCTGTCACCTCACTCATAATTCACCTCTGTCTCCTGGTACTTCATCAAACTTGTGCTTCATGGTTAGATCACAGGTTGCTTGTATTTGGAGACTCCCTCCAAGTAAAAAATATGTCTTTTCATCTTAGATATTATTTTTTCAGTGTCTGAACTTCCTACAGACACTAGTGGATGTCATCAGTGCAGCATCACCCAGAGGTGGGTCTGGTCATGCAATGGGCTGGGCCCATCCATGTCCAAACCTCAAAGACGTAAAACATGGTCAAGACCTTCACTCCCTGGAGCAATGTAGTTCTTTCCCTAAAGGGCAAGATGACACTTTCTGCAGGCAGAGACTTTCTGGGGACAGAAATGGTGTCCGCCATCTAAAAAAAAAAATAATAATAAAAATTTTGTTAATTAAATTTTTAAAAAATAATTCCACTATGACAAATCTAACCAGTTCCTGTTTCAAACATGAGCCTCAGTTCTTTGCCCTGTCTTCTCTAACGTATATAGAAAGAGATGTCTCTCTGAAAAAACTCACATCTTAAAAAATCTGACTAAACTCAGGCGATGGTACTATCTTCAAACATGCGTTGAGCACTTCATGTTGCAGACCCATCTGAGCAGGTCTAGCAGTGTTGATAGCAAGCACAAGACCAAAATTAGGCAGGTCAGCTGGAAACTCTGGCAAATGGCAACCTCAAACCCCCAAACTGTGTGCACATGTTCTTCTATAAGAGAAGGGTGAAAGAACCAAACCGTTTGAATGATGCAGTCATACAGCTTAAAGTACAGCTGGCAGACATTCAGGTCTGGTACCAATGGCTGTGGTATAAAAGTTAATATAAAAGAGTACTTTACAGATGAGATAACTAAGTTACAGACAGACCAAGCTGTCACTTGTTCCTGTAGAATTTGAACCTACTTTCTCAGTTAAAACATCCTTTTTCTGTATGCTTCATTTCCAAAGCACTGCAAAGAATGCTTGAGTGGCTACCGCATTCCTGAATGTGAGCAACGGAGCGGGGAAATCCTGGGGGAAGAGGCAATATTTCACCCCTTCAGTGGCCACAGCTGGAATAAACCCAAAATACCAAATGCACTGACATGATTTGACCTCCCTTTGATTTTACAGTGATCAGAATTGAGGCCCTTCTTCCTATTTGCAAACACTGTGTAAGCTTTCTTTATGAGCAACTGCATTTTTTTCTTCAAAACCAAAAAATGTATTTGACTTCTTACTGAAGAAGGGGAAAGGAAGCTCTGAAAACTCCTTAGTTTGCATTTGAAGAAAATAGACACAGAAACAAGACTCAGAGGTTTTGAAGTGAAAGAAATAAAAGTGGGCTCTACTGTTTTTACTTTTCCCCTACAGTGAAAACTTGCACTCTGGATTCAGTTATTTCATCCCACTCCCTCCAGAAGCCCTTCATTTAGAACATAGACAGGTATGATAGAATAAATATGAAGTTCCTTCAGACACAAATTTAAAAGTAGATATCTCAAAAGCTGTGTCTTCTTTTGCAGTTATGGCAGGGCCTTTTCTGTATTAGAAATTAAACACTGGTAAAATCAATCAAGTTCACTTTATGCTCTTACATGCCTCACTTTATTTTTTTTAATTTTAATTAAGAAACCACTTCCCAACTGCAGGCCAGCAAAATATTTGGAGGCTAAAATTAACAACTTGAAACCATTTTTTTAATGTATATAAAAATTGCATTTAGTTGAAATGTAAGAAGAGGTTTTCCAGATTGCCAGAGCAGACACATACCGGCACAGTCCCCAGGGCTGGTTGCACCTGCGGGAGCAGAGCCTTCCTGCTGCAGCAAGTGCTGCTCCTTGTGCCCCAGGAGAGGCTCTCCTACAGCCAAGCCAGCAGTGCTGCTGTCACACTGTGCCCAAGCTGGAAGATGTGTATGTGTACATTCCCCCCAGCTCTGTCATGACAAAGCACCACCAACCTTTACAGATCTGCAGTGTGGTATTGTTTTAACTCTTCTGCCTTTTTTAAGATATCTGAGAAACCAGGATGCTTAAATAGTCCAATATGTTTAGAGTCCAAGTGAAGTGCTGTTACACAGGAAATATGCCGTAATCCTCACAGTGATGGTCTTTTAACAAATTCAATTTTAATGGAATACATGGATTAAAAATTAAGTCTATAAATTAACCTAGGAGCTGGATGTGACTAGATTATTGCTGGAGAAGAGCACTACATTTAACAGTATTGTACAAAGAGGAACTGACAAGGCTGTGCCAGCTCATATAACATTATTTTAATCAGTCATGAGCTAATGACAAGAATAGAAATGAGGCCCAATTTACTGAAATAATACTTTCCAACTTTCCTTGGTTGGGCGCAGAATTGCCAGGTCACCTCTCTACCCTGAATAGCTGCATCTCCTCCAGTAAAAATAATTCTTAACTCCTCTCCATATAGTTAATGCAATCCCCTCTCTGCTCTTTTTTTTCTTCCATGTCTAGGTTTCCAGTTTGGGTGTCTACTTATCACTCTCTCTCTCTTTTTTTACCTTTCTGGGAACATTAATTCAAAATGTCACTCTATCCATGAAGTGTTACTAACTTTCTAACAGATCTTCACTTTCTGTTTTCCTGTCTCTCCTTTCTAACTCTTTTGCTCTTTAGACATATTTTGACCCAATACAGTTCCTTCAGTGAAACAAGAAAACAGAACAGAATCTCCAAGTGTGATTGAGACCATCAGAAAGGCAAGGGTAGGTGCAGTGGCTTTGGCTGTATTTACAAGGCTTTGCTCTCCCTCCACTTATGTGCGAAGCAGATGATTCACTATATATTTGTCACTAATCATAGTTTGTTGATCTGTGCTTTGACTACAAGCATTTAGTTAGAGAACAGCAACACCTGATGTGGTGGCCCATTCAACACTAAAACTAGTGGATAGTTTAATATCTTAAATTAAAATAATCAAAAGCCACAAGCTGCACACTGATTATCCACGTTTCATTGGATATTTACTATTAATAAAAGTAGTGCATTCAGCTTAATGCACAGACCTTAAGGATGGAGAAAATTAAATAGATTAGTGACGTATTTGATTAGTTTTAGTAGTTTTCTTGCCTGAAATAATAAATACAGGTTTTCTGCAAAATTGTTGTAGAGAAAGACTCTCACTTTTCTTAATTCAGGAAGACTGTGACTCTTCTGAAGAAAGATCATAGTTTGTCTTCTGCAAAACGCAAAATGGTACAAATACAACTTATACTAAGCTTAGATTTTTTGCTCACTACCCATTTAGAGGTTTTACAAAAGGTCTTTATGTGTATTAAAGTGACCACAGGACCAAAAATTTAGAAAAATTCAGCAAGAATATTATTCTGAAAATAAAACAAAAAAGTGCTGCCTTGTCCCCAGAATACTGTTTGCTCTGTCATAATATTTTACAGTGAAGGAGAAAAAAATAACGGTTTAAGCCATTTTGCCCACTGTCATGCAATAAAGTCAGTGAACCTACAGCCTTAGGTTCCTTGTGCCTTTGGCTGCAAATAAAAAGCTATTAGCAAGGACCTGACACTGGGAGAGTAGCTCTTCCCACTGAACCCTGGAGGTCAAAGACAGTCAATGCTATTCTTATTGAGGTAAAAATCTCTAAGTGGTACCTTATACAGCAAATTATGCGTTCTGAGAGCTCACATAAGTTACTGTGCTTTAGTTCTGTGAAGAATGTAGACTTCAGCATCATTAACTAATCTGATTTATGATGAAAATTAATTATTATGGTTATTAGACTAAATGGCTTCTGTCATCTGCAAAGACATAATTGGTACAGAAAATTGTTTCATAGCTAGGGAACAATCAATCAATGCGGGCTGAACATACACATGTTTTTTTAGATCTCTGTTCTCTCCCGCAATGAAAGTCCAGATACAGAGTGGGGATCTGTGATGCAAGGCAGCTCCTCCCACAGTGAGTGATGAGCTGAGGCAGACCCATCCCAGGCAAAATGAGAAGCTCAGAAATAGAGTAGGAAGAGAGATATGGGATTTACATGGCTAAAACCACATTCCATAGTCCTGCAGCAAGTACCACTTTGGTCTATGCCAGGAAAGGAATGACTACTCAGCAGTTCTCACAGTAAATCTGCATCAGATACCTACAGCATAAGGTTTATACTTATTTCTTTAATTCCAGCTTCACTGGTATGTAATGGATGGGAGAGCAAATATTACAGAGTCAAATGCAAAAAACATGGGTTCATCCTTCCATTCCTCCCTTTGGCACCAAAATACCTGAAAGGACAATAACAGATGCAACACTAAAAGCATATTTTCTTCTTTCCAATCTCCAGCAGTCTCTCAGAAGCATGAAATTAACATTGTAGTTAATTTGAATTTCCTGTGCTGTTTGGTTTGTTGCCTTTGGTTCAGAAATACATCATAAGAAAAGGTGGGAATTTTCCAAACCACACCTGACAATAGACCAAAGCTTGAATGAATCATTTGAAAAACTTATGATTAACCAGTCTTTCAATTAAAGTCTTCCAAGGAGATAATGTCTTTATTCAGTAAAGTTTGCTGAAAAAAAAATGTACCTTTCACATTTAAGATACTGTAAAAAGCAGAAACATGGAAAAGCAGCATGGAGAAAGCTAAAAGGTTTTAAAACTTGCTTACCTAAAAATTTGAACTTACTTTTGCAAAAGCTAAAACCACTATGTCATTTTATTTTAGATAATTTAGCAAAAGCATTATTAATTTCAAAATACACACACAGCACACACATTGTGTCCCTAATTTCCTTTTTTCTTACTAGGTAAGCAAAACAAATCAGATTTTTTATGATGATAGGAACAATTCTTAGGAGTTTTAAAATCTACCTACCAAGGGCTTCATAGCATTATAGCTGTGTTAGGTTGAAAGCAGTTAAACTGATGCAATTCTTTGTGTGTTGAATGGCTTTAGAAACAGAGGATGCTGAGAGGTTGTTCTGTGGGATAAGAGATTTCTTGTCTTAATCCACTCCATTCCCCAATCTGTTCTTTAAACCCATTCCAGATGATCTGGAATATTCAGAACCATAAATGTATTGAGTCTGAAAATTTGGAAAGAGAAAGTATTGAAACCAGAAGACCTAACTTCCTTAAGGAAGAATATAAGAATATGTGAGCTCTCGCCAAAGGGCTTGTTCTGGGTTCTGTATTCAGCTTCTGGGAGGTCATTTGATATAAATGCTGTTTTTTCCATCAGAAGATATGCTATTGTTCTTTGTGTAGTCCCATACCAGAAGAACAATTAGCATTTTAAGGAAGGGATTTGCTCCATGGGACCCTATAGCATAGTCACAGCATTTTCATATCGATGTGGATCTAGTTTCAGTTTGTCAATTAAGATAACCAAACTTAAATCTATCAAAGATGTTTATTTTTGAACACTCAGGCATATTTGCACAGAATTTGCAGCAGCAATAATGAAATGTTGAATGTGACTATCTCCTTGAGAAGACTGCAGAAGCATTTCAAAGACATATAGGCAATAGTTGCTGTTCTTGCTTTGTCAGTGGAAAAAGAATTCAGAACAGTAAGGCTGACTCGCTAATTTTTTTAAACTACAGGCTAAAGGATACTGAATAAGACCACAGGGGGAAACTGTAAAATATCCAAACCTGGTTTTAGGCTAGTGTCACGCTCTGAAAAATTAACCTTTGCCTCTTTTTTGAGATCATTTTTCTACTCTGTTGAAGAGATATGAGCCAGCCCAGTGGACAGGCCAAGTGATTCATCCAATATTCCCTACCAGAGAATTCCTCAGTGTCAGGAGCTGGATTCTGAAATGATGGACAACTAACTTCACGACATATCTCCCTTTTCTTCTGAGATTATAAACAAAATTTTTTACACCACTGTAAAGAAATACCTGAGTGGAATTGTGACTCCTACACTATGGAATTTTGAAATTCTTCAATACTAAACAGTACCTCTCTCAATCATTATAACCCATAGAAACATAACTGCCTGCATTAAGGTTCAAACAATCAGGAGCAAGACAGAAGTTCTTATTTAAAAACTTTCGTGATCTGTGAAATAAAATGCTATTGAGCAATTGACAGCTGTGTCTTGTAAGTTATTGTCAATCAGAACAGCAAAAAAAAAAAAAAAAAAAGAGTTCCAGATAATTTTCAAAGAAAAAAGGAAGTATATGTTTTGGGCTACTCTGGTTATGGATGTCAAAATGTGTTTCAATAGCACTGGATCCTTCTTTTGATTGAAGTGTTTTAATTTTGTAGTATAAATTATCACAGAGCTAGTAATATTGAAAAGATGGGTAGGTGGCCAAGATAAACACACCATGTGGCAGAAGATGAGGTTGACTATTTGGAGAACGACAGCGGACAAGGAACTGTCACACAATTCTTGTGTGTGCTATAGTCAAGATTGCTGAAGAGGTGGAATGTACTGAGAAAGAAGCATTTGTATATTCTTTCCTTCTCCCAGGCTGCAGCATTCTTACATGCATAAATTCTCCAGACCTGTCATGTTTTCCACTCCTTATGCTGCTTTTATGGATTCATGCACATAGGGGAGAAAGGTTTTATGTATCTAATAAAAAAGTGAATGTGTAGGTATATAAACATTTAGAGTAGCTTATAATGATTTCCAAACTGTACAAACTAAGAAGAAAAGAAAGAAAAGGTAATAAGAAAATTATTCTAATAGCTTTTATGAATGTGCCCCCTCCAGTGTTGTTGCCTATAGCTAACAGTAGCTGAACTACGAAAACACACTGGAAGACTGACTGAAACTCAGTATTTCCCCAGTGCAGGTGTGTCCTGGGTAAACTCTCCAGGAGGGATTATGAATTACAAGCAGTGAAAACACAAAGGCAGCAGCCCCACAGCTGAATGGGAAGAAAGTCAGATAAAACTGAAATGAGAAGAAAAAAGCAGAAGCATGACACTTTCATTAAACTTGCAGGGTGAAGCACTTAACAATAAAAATGACATATTTCTCTTGTAAAAGGAAAGGCAGGATCCTATTGTTTCTGTTTAGCCTGACCAGAAATGGGCATTTTTAACACAACTTCCACTTATGTCTCATCCACACAAGTGCTCACTATGCTATGTTCATTTACCCTTGTGCAGACTCAGTGAAGACAGTTAGAAGAAATGCATTTGAGGACAGGTAAGTAGAAAAGCTGTGGGAAAGGAATTTACACAAATATCAGAATGTCTACTTCTGCTATCATTGCAGAGAACAGACTCAGCTCATGCCTGGGGTCTCAGGACAAGCTGACATAACTGACATTTGGGCACCTAGCCCCTTTTATTTGTCAGCTGAGCAAATCTCATACAAAAATCACAGAGGGACAATAAATATAAAGTGTTGCAAATTCTATTTCTACAAAATAAAATGCAGCATCCAATGGCTTTAATGCTCCAGATAGGTTTTGCTTCAGCTTGCCAACTTCAGAGTGGAACCACACTTTAAATATTCTGCAGGCTGTATTTAAGTGCTGTAGTACGTTAAACTTTCCAGTCTTGCATATTTCAATTGATTCTTTGTTCTCCTCTTTCAGAACAGGTTAATGAAGCTAAAGGAAAAGAGAGGAGGGTTAGTTGTTCAATCAAACTGTAACATATGGAAAATCCAGCATTTCAGTGAATTCTAGGAGTAAGCTAACACACCTATTCTGGTGAGACTGTTATTAATGGTTACTTATTCTTCTGTTCCACTCTTAATTTAAGGACTTATAAGCACTTCTATGCACCCAATTAGGAGTCACATCAGTCGCCTGACGAAGATATTGCAATTTTTTTTCCAGAAAGAAAAACTAAGGCAGATAGATATCAAATGACTTACCAAAGATGACAGTAGAGTAAGGGCTAGACTCTATGTCCCTGGAGTTCCAATCTCATCCATGAAATCCTGATCCCACATTCCATCCCCTTGAAAATTAAAGGAGGGAAAGTGAAGAAGATTAAGTTAATGCTGCTACATTTTCAGAATCCTTATGCTAGTGTCTCAGTGGATGTGAACCCAAACAGGCAGGAAATCAAATATACTTCCCTTTTCAGTTTAGCTATTACAAAGTTTCCCAGTTCCACACATATATAAAAAGTGCATTTTGAGCAGAAACATTTAAAGGGATAACATAAAAGTCAGGAAGCAGAAAACAGAACCTCAAAGTCACAGTAATTAACTCCACATGTCTAGCTGATAATTAGTGATGTCTTTTTTCTTTTTTTTTTTTTTGATGAAGAAAATGAAGACACCAGAGTGGATGCTACTTGATTAAATAAGCTATGTAATTGTTATGACTACATAATCACAAAATCAGGGCACATCCCTCAGCTCAGACCATGCGTGCATCTGCGCCACATGCAGATTTCCTTCATTGTGCCAGTCTCCCTTTCCTGAACTCCTGTACACAAAGGAGAGAAGGGTTCGTAAATAACCTTGCTCCGTGAGTGCACCAGGAAGAAAATTACTTGCAAATGTCAAGAATGGTTGATAACAAGTGAGCAGGCAAGCACAGAGGAGAAAACCATTCTCTGAGAGTACTTACAAGCTGGTTTGTCCACAGTATGATCAGTAGGTCACAATTTGTCACAAGGGTTTCTATTTTACTAGAAGTCCCTCCTAAATATGCAAAATGAGCTTAAAAGCCGTGGGAACTTGGCCTCTATGAGAGGAAACCCTGCAACATTCTCTCAAACAAAGTAAATTAAACATGTTCTTTATATGTCTTCAAAATAACTACTGCCAATAACTACTGTCTGAAAAAAACTGTCTGAAAAAGTCAACAAGTTAGCAAATTACTGTAAAATATATGAAAAAGATACCTGTGGTGGCTAGAACTCTTACACATCTTGTCTAATCAGAAGTACCCCTTCTGCAAATAAAACGGTTTTCATTACCCCAGCTCTACCACTGCTGCCTAATCCTGTGTTTTCCTCTTGACATTTACCTGCTCAGTCCTCACCCACCACTGCTGCTCACACACTCCATAATATAGCACTTACTTTAGGTTCAGTTGTAAATAATGCATGCCCATGCCTGCCATGTAAATCCTCTGATGTTAGAAGCTATTTCCAGTCATAAAATCATAGAATTAAGAGGCAGAAAATACCTATTAAGTCACTGAGACCAAAAACCCATGCCAATGGAGGATTGTTCCCTGCAGTACACTTTTTACTGCTTTGTCCAGTCTAGTTATAAATGTCTCCGGGGACCTCTTTAAATGTCTCCAAAGTGGTGTTTCTTCTGCTTCCCTCTGAAGGATTTTCCACAGGCTGAGAGCCATGCTTGACAAGTGAGTCATGCTTGTTTGAAAGCGCTGGTCCTGGTAAAGTTCTACAGCTTTGGCTTGTGCCTTTTGATGCCTGATTAGCATTGTCTACGGCTTGTCAGCTGAAGTCTTTGAGAAGTGTATAAGGAGTTCATTGTAACTGCTGCAGTTCTCTAAAATTAATTAGAAGTAATTTAGTGTTGTCAGGCTGGCAGCCTTTGCAGCTGTTTCATTGTTTTGGGATGTCACGAGACCAAGTATTTCATCCTGCAACCTCTGTCAAAAGTATCTTTACCTGTATAGGTGTTACCTGCTGCAGGGAGTGTACCACTGATGAGAGGACTCTGTGACACAAGCACGGTGTCATGAGGACAAAGACCTGATACAGGATGGCAGAAAGGGCAATGGGCTGTGTACCAACTCATTCATAGTTTGGGGCAGGAAATTTTAGGAGGAAAAGAGTAATAATCTTTCCTGAGAAGTTTCTGGTACTTCAAGCACTGGCTGATGTTCAGATTGGAAATGCATAGAAATGGTCCTGTGCTCAATCTGCTACAGCATCTGGCCAGTTTTATGAATGTGCAGACTGATGGTAGCTGAAGCATGTGTGAAATGCTCTGTCAGCTATCTAGTGCACAGAAGAAACTTGAAAAAAAAGAATGCTCACATCCTGAGACAAGATGGGATGGAATGGGAGTGTGGTGTGGGAGTAGGGGAGGAAAATTGCCTTTCAGCAGAGCCCTCACTTTGACCCAGTCACACTCACTATGAAGTTGCTTTCAAAAAACACTACTTCACCCAAAGTCCAAATCCAGAGAAAGTGATACTCACTAGTGTATCAAAAGACTCAACCACTGAGAAAAGGTCACACACTGTTTGAGACAAATAGATGCAAGCAAAGAGTTGTTTTGGATGTAGCCCAGAATCAGCTAACTTCAAAACTTGTGACAAACACAACCAAAAAACTGTGTTATGCCTAACCTAATTAATTCCTAAAAACATCTAGTCTTTTATGTTTATCTTAAAGCCAGATAGCCTCGCCCAGAAGGTAATATCATGTCTATACAGGAAAACAGAAAACCAGGTAGGAAACCCAGAACTGATTCTCCACAGCCAGAGGAGGAAGCAAAACAGAAGATCATATAAACAAGCAAATGCAAAAAAAAAAAAAAAAAAAAAAAAAAAAAAAAAGCATTTATTCCAGTGAAAACTTATGCAAAAGCTCATCTGCTTGCAAGCTTATTCCAGCAGTCAAAGATATATGCTAGGTGAACTGTTCAGCTACTCACTGACACCAACGCAGACCCCAGGGCATTCACAGTGTCCCATTCCCCCTCCAGAGCCAAGTTTCCTCCAACCTTTTACTTCCATAGAAAGCCACAACCTTCAGATAGAAATACTCAAGAAATTACTTTCCAAATGAAGTTTGGAGGACGTATCATGGCAGAGTGTGTCTGTGCACACGCATATGTGTGCACTTTGTGGAAAGGGGACAAGAGCACAGAAAGGTAATTACATGACTGGTGATCACTCATCATCTCAGGGATGCTTGTACAGGATGCAAGAGCTGTCAGCACTTCCTCAGCCCTTTGCCACACAGTCCCTCAACTCATGTCCCAAACCAAAGAAATACATAAGTAAAATGTCATATGACTATTTTAAAGCTTTACTTGTACATCTACATAGTGAAAAATTGTTTATGAGCACAAAGAGAAAAGATCCAGTTAGTCAAAAAGATCACAGTTCTGCACAAAGGCTACTATACTGTGAGCAATGATGCAAAATGTGAGGAGGGAAAACTATTCACTCCTAAGTAGTTCCTCCACAGGATCTGCTGGGGAGGGAATGTTCCTCTAGCCCGTGTTCTTCTACAGAAGCATTCATGTCATCTCCTATAATATGCTTCATGCCCCACTTCACCTAAAATTCCAACTGTGGTACATTGTCCCACTGTGAAGAAACAAATAAGTAAATAGAAGTCAAGCCAGCATATTTAAGCAAGCACTGATGCACTTCAGCTACTCTGCTCCTGGCTCTGTTTCATTCCACACACAAAGTCTGGAAGAAAGGAGCCACAGATTGCTCATAGGATGCAGAGCTTTCTGTGCCAAATGAATCTACAAGCTTCAACACCAGCTCAGACAGATGTCTCCAGGTGATGAAGTGGTAGGGATAGCAACAGAGGATTGGCAGACTAACATGATGACTAGCTTTGCCACTGGTAAAGAGAGGGCAGGCGAGGCTGAGCAGTGAATAGAAGGTGGAGAAAGGTAGGGTGCAAAAGCTGCTCATGACCTGGCACTGAATTTCCTCTGAATTCTCTGCCCACAAGAGCAAGCTGTTGCAATAATGGCTGTGGCTGTGGCTACAGAAGCTTTCAGACTCCTCCATCAGCAGTGGCAATACAAAGAGCCTGGAGGAGAAGGCAGAGGGACAGGTCTCCTGGAAATCCACCTCTAAACTGTACAAGGGTGCAGCAGTACCCATTACTTCTTACTAAACCACTACATTCACCTGGAAGGAGCTTCTCCATCCAGAGGCTAAGCCCTGCACACAGCCTCTCACACACACAGAAGCTCAGTATACTTGTGATCATGAGCTTTTCCAACACCTTTGAGCCCAATTAATGCAGTATATCCCAGTGACAGCTAAGGAGGTGCTGAGCAAATTGCAGATCAGATTGCCTCACACAAGGTATTCATGCCTATCCCACGAGAGGAACACAGGTGACCCTCCCTGACAAACCACAAAAGAGAAGTGGAAAAGGGAGTGGATCTTCCTTACTGTCTCATTAGTTGAGCATGCCAAGCAGATAAAGGCTCCTTGAAAGTTTCCTGCTAAGGGGTCTATTCCTCCTAGGCTTTAACACAGATTTAATTTGTTCAGCTTCTCTTTGGTTAATGAGAATAAAACTGATGGTTTCAAATCTCCACCAGGAATATTCATAAAAAATACAGTTTCAAAGATGTCCTCAGTGTAGCCACCCATGCTCTGACTGGCAGTTGCTCAAAAAATATAATTTCTTGACTACAAAATACTAAGTAACACCATATTTCTTAGCTCATGTCCCACCACAGTTTCATTTCAGCACAGCAAAACCTCATTAATTCGCACTTTGCTTATCCACACACCTTATAATTCACACGTAAAAACAGCAGTCAGCAAAGATTTAGCAACAATGTGCTTTATTGAGGTCTCATGTTGCTGAGATTTCATTATTCCTGCAAAATACGCTACCGTTCATTCACTAGTACAGAAATTTTTCAACATCACCATAAATATCTTGAACTAGAGATAGGTTCACACTAGCAAAGTTTGGCTCTAAAGTCCGAGACTAGGAAATGCCAAAGTTTGAAGCTGGAGGAAAAATAGTTGTGTGTAAAGGCAAAATGAAACTAGATTATGATCACAGCTTGTGGTGTTTCCTGCATTATTGTATTTCCTTGCCTTTTAAAAGCACCTTTTGTTAGGTTATATACAAAGAAATGGATTCTTGCTTGCATCCAGGGAAGCTTTTATCACAGAATACAAAGGAGGTTTTAAAACACATTTGTACTTCTTCATCTCTGGAAATATCTTCAGGAATTCTGGACAAAAGATCTTTAATGGTTCCAATGCAGTTCACAGGTGCTTTAATGGCAGCAACCCACCCCAAGCAGGCTTTCTGCTTGCTCCCCAGCAGTTATTGATTATTGGGAAACAAATGAGAACCTTGAGCTTCCAGAGAAGCTCTGTGACTGGCAAACACATGGCGGGTAAGAGCCATGTACAGCTGCTTCATGCCAGGTCCACTGCAGCAAGGTAAAACATAGAGGTCAAGATACACACAGCCCAATCTGTGTGACAGGTACAGAAAGCTGCGGTTTTGAAGATTGTGTGATGTTTAGGATTACAAATTAACTTCAAAGAGTCTGGAGATACTCTAGCAACAAACAGAGTGAAGCATGTGCTGCTCGTCACATTTGGTATTTGGACGCCCTAAAGAGAGGTTAAGATATGGGTCTCTTCTACATGCTGAAAGACCTCCAAGTACTACCTAACTCATTGCCATGGATATTACTTCTCCTGATAGTTTCTTAAAATTTTCTTTAGGAAGATTGTATTTGCTCAAAGTCTAAGCCTTCAACTCTTCAGGGCCGAGTCTTCCTTCCTTCTCTGTCTCTAGGAACAAACATACATCGGAGTCACACTTCCAGCCTAAGGGTTGCTTCACCCTCCCCTTCCTCCCTCTGTTGAAGCCAAGGAGCATCAACACTCCATTTCCATTCCCTTCTCCTCCCAGCACTCCACCGCACTCATTGTAGTACTTTCAGGTTCTATACTCTATCTGTTTTTTTGCCTGTTTAAAGTCTGTTGAGCATAAATGAATAGTAAAATATTTAGCAAATGAATTCCTAAATGTTGAGAGGTATCCCTTCACAGAGCACAAATGCATCATTCAAGCGGTGTCTTTCTTTCACTGTTTGTAACAAATCAGAGTTTTGTCCCAACTGCCATGTTCATTCCTACATCCTGCTTATTTTAAGAAAAGATGTAGCTATTTTCATGCTACTTATATCAGAAATTATGGGAGTTTTTACTAATATTTCTATACCCTGCTTGTCCCTGATTTCAAGAACACAAAGGATAAGTCCCTAATAGGAGCAATGTATATATATTTTATGGTCGACAGAGTGACGTAGTTATTACCATTTTGCAAGATTTACCATTTGATTTTCACACCAGCAATTTTCTCTAGCAGAAAAGCTGTTAAAGTGCTCTCAGGAGGAACATCTTTGTTCCACAACTGTTGCTCCACACCTCCTTCTGACCACTTTCCCCCCCAGCCGTGTGTCAGATCACAACAGATATCTGATGCCTCTTGTAAATTCCAAGTGCACAATTTAAGTCATATGTTTGCCATGTCTACACAAGAGTTGTTTAGTATCTAAGCTCCTTTGGATGTCTGTAAAACTACTTTATTCATCACCCAAAGCTTAAAAGTATGAAAGCATAGAAGCAACTCTCAAACTAGTGCAATGATGCAAAACAGCAGTCTGTGCTCTGTCTTGCAAGATGTGAGAAAATCCCTGGCATACACAGAAAGCTCAATTCCCACAAAGTTTAAAACCTTAATTGCATTATAAATCGGTTTATCTATGTTCTTTTCATGCCGGTTCTACTGCAGCTTGGGATGACCTTCTTATCCACATAAATGTCCAGTCTTTCCTGAGATTGCTAAACCTTTGGTCTAAGAAATATCCTGAAGAAGAAAGTCTCATAGTGCAGCTCTGCATGTGTAAAAAGTATTGCTACTTGTCCTTGGTTACCACCAATTCAAACAACCTTATTTCTCTCACCATTTCCTAAAAAGGTTCTATTGCCATGCTTGCATCTGTCAGGAGCAAGAATACATTTGAAGCAGCTTTTGAGATGTCATTTTGCATCAGTTTGGTAACACAATGGGGAATACAGGCTTTGTCACAGAAAAGATGGTGCACATCCTTCCAGAGCTGATTCATTCCTATTCTCTGGGGAGAGCATCAAGAGCTGCACAGAGACAGCAGAGTGAGTCATCTCAAGACTCTGAGGTGATTACTCAGCTGCCATAAGCTATTCACATTTCTCTCATTACAAAGGCAAATCAAAATACCTTGCAACAGTACAATATATGCTTCAAATATTATAATCCAAATTTCCTACAATTCTATGGGGCTTGATGGGTTTCATCACAGAATTCTCAAAGAGCTGGCTGATGACATCACAAAAACCCCTCTGAAAGGTTTTCGAGCAGTCTTGGGAATCCAGAGAGGTCCCAGCTGACTGGAAGCTGGCAAACATTGTCCCAGTTTTCAAGAAGGGCACAAAGGAGGACTCCATAGATCTACAGGCCTGTCAGTCTCACTTCAGTGTCTGGTAAAATCATGGAGAAGATTATTCTGGGAGGTACAGAAAAACATCTGAAAGACAGCGTAGTCATTGGTCACAGCCAGCAGGGTTTCATGAGAGGAAAGTCCTGTTTATCCAACCTGATTTCCTTGTATGACAAGGTGACCCACCTAGGTGATCAAGGAAAACCAGCTGATGTAATCTTTTTGGATTTCAGTAAAGTTTTCCATACTGTCTCTCGCAGTATCTTACTGGACAAAATATCCAGCCCACAGCTGGATAAACACATCATGCCATGGGTGACAGGCTCACAGGTCAAGCACAGAGGGTAGTAGTGAATGGGGGAACATCAGAGTGGTGACCAGCCACTAGTGGGGTTCCATAGGGCTCTATCTAAGGCCCTGTGCTCTTCAATGCCTTCATAAATGACTTGGACACAGGACTGGAAGGGATACTAAGCAAGTTTGCAGGTGACACAAAACTGGGAAGAGCTGTTGACTCCCCTGAAGGCAGAGAGGCCCTGCAGAGAGACCTCCACAAATGAGAGGACTGGGCAATCACCAACCACAGGAAGTTCAACAAGGGGAAGTGCCGGATTCTGCACCTGGAATGGGGCAACCCTGGATGTACATACAGACTGGGGAATGGGATGCTGGAAATCAGTGCTGTGGAAAGGGACCTGGGGGTCCTGGTTGAGAGCAAGTTGAGTGTGAGTCAGCAGTGCCCTGGCAGCCAGGAGAGCCAACTGTGTGCTGGGAGGCATCAGGCAAAGCATCACCAGCCAGTCGAGGGAGGGGATTGTCCTGCTCTGCTCTGCTCTGCACAGGGGTGGTCTCACCTTGAATATTATGTGCAGTTTGGGGCACCATGAGAAAGATATTAAGGTATTAGAGGGTGTCCAAAGGAGTGCAATGAGAGTGGTGAAGTGCCTTGAGGGGAAGCCTTGAGGAGCAGCTGAGGGCACTTGATCTGTTCAGCCTGGAGGAGACAAGACTGAGGGGAGACCTCATTGCAGTTACGACTTCCTCACGAGGGGAAGAGGAGGGGCAGGCACTGATCTCTTCTCTATGGTGATCAGTGACTGAATGTAGGAGAACAGCCTGAACTTGTGTCAGGGGAGGTTTAGGTTGGATATTAGGAAAAGGGTGCTTGGGCACTGGAACAGGCTTCCCAGGGAAGCGGTAACAGCACCAAGGCAGACAGAGTTCAAGAAGCATTTGGATGATACTCTCAGGTGTATGATGTGACTCTTAGGGATGGTCCTGTGCAGGGCCAGGAGTTGGACTCGATGATCCTTGTGATCCCTTCCAGCTCAGCATATTCTGTCATTTATGATATATTCATATCCAAACCATAACAGAACCTATCAGCAAACTGGTGCTTGTTTCAGACTGGATATTCTTCAAAGTGCTAACTGCAAGCAGATTTCAGGAATCCAGACTTCTATTCTCCCTGTCAGTGTAGGCAAAATTTATGTGCCTTTAACTAAACTGGGGACAACTAATGACGTAGATGAATAGGCAAAGACAGTTGTACCACCTGTAACTAAGATTGCTGGGTATCACCTGCATTTAGAAATTCTCAAAAACTACAAGTAAGATGTACTATTAGATCAAATTACTCAAAAAAAAAAAAAAAAAAGCCAACATAGAATTGAGAGACAAGATTTTAATTTTCCAACACAGGAAAGGTGATACTACTCTTCTCTCTACATGTTCAATATTTTTGCAGTTTATAAGAATAATAAGGACATCTAGATTAGATGTTTCCTGACAGTTCATGACTGTCTGGATTAAAGCTCTGTTTTATTTTCTAAAGTCAGCTATACCATCCAGACACTGCAGCTCAAAGAGGCCTACCGTGGTTAATTTAGCCTCCAGTGTGCTTCAGGTCACTGTGGGAAGAGCACTAGAAGAAAGATAAAACACTCATGGATTTGCTGCTCTCCCCAGCCTTGTTAAGTACAAGACTTCTAGGAAAAAGTATGTGACCACATGTTTGAGATAAGTGGTGTCAGATCCACTGTGCATGACTTGCATGGACAAAAAATACCCAAGAAAATGACAGATAAATTTCCAGAATTCTCAGGCTCTTGCCTGACAAGATTTCTCTGCTTGGAAATATCAGGAAAAGACTTATGGCTATTTGAAATCCCAACATCAGTAAGGACAGAAGAATCATGAAGAACTGACTGGGTTTTGTCAGCCTTCTTCCTATTGGAGCCTCTTCTATGCCTGCATGAAACACACAGCAACCAGATTCAAAAATAAGTTAATGACAAGATTTTAATTGTTTTTTTCCTGTGGGATCAGGACACAGGACCATGTGTCCCATAAAATCAGAGAACATCTATTTAGCTGCAGTTGACCTGCATACTTTGCATACTTTGGTGTGCACCTAGTACATGGACGAGAACTCACACACAGCCAAGTGCGACGAGGATGTTTTAAATCTTCCCTAGAAGCACCTCAGAGGAGCCAGAGAGGCTCTAAATTAAGGGCTACAGGTGTTCTGTACCAGGCATGCCCATTTAGAGACTTTGCTCTGATGCTCCTTTTATAACATTCTCCTCTAGGATCCTTTTATGTCTTTTACTCTTTTATTGCAGTACCAATTAGCTGAAACAACGATATGAACCCCTCACTCTGCTGTGAATATTAAAGAATGCTGTGGAATGAAATAGAGTGCACTACCAGAGAAATTAAATGGATTTTATTACCTAGAATTAAAGGACAGTAGAACTCTTTTAGGTTGTCCTGATAAACTGCATTTCAGTGAGATTAAGGAAGCCTATTTAGGGACTGCAATAAATGTATGCACCTGTGTATTTTGTAAGTCTCCTCATCATGTGTACAGCTCCTGGCACATCAGGACTTTTTCCTCATGGGTACTCTCAAGCTCCCGTCAAGGTCCATAATAAACACCAATCTTATCTACTATGAAATACTTAAATATCACAGAATCACAGAATGTCTAAGGGACCACAGTGGGTCATCTGGCCCAACCTCCCTCAAGCAGGGTCATCCTAAACCACATTGCACAGGTTTGCATTTGTCCTTGTTCCGGCCAGGACAAGGTTAATCTTCGCAGTAGCCAGGAGGGGACATGGCCAGGACCTGGAGGTTGTTCTATAACAAGTCATGTGTTTACAGGGAGTGGGGGGAAGGCAGTCTCATCCCAGGAGAGGGGGTTTCTTCTGAAGCAGTGAGGTGGCCCCAGTTCCAAGATGGAGGGAGTGGTGAGGGTAGCATGGCAGGGGCAGCAGTCAGGTATTGTCTGTTGTTGGGGGGTTCTGCTACCAGCAATAATGTTTCTTCTCTTGTACCCTCTGTCATTAGTGTTGTTGCTGTTACTGTTTGTTTTACCCATCTCACTGGTTTTACCAGTAAATTATTCTTATTTCAACCTGTGATCTTTACCTTTTATGCCCCAATTCTCCTCTGCATCCCATAGCAGGGGATCAGGAGGCAAAGGAGGGCTTGATCAAGAGCTAGATGGGTTGGAGGAGTTTCAGTGGAAAGACTTTAGTCTTTCCTGAACCACGACAGTGTTCAGATTTGTTTTTAACATCCCCAGTGAGAGAGACTCTACTACCTCTTTGGCCCGTATCTCTTTGATATCATCATCCACTTGAAAGCAGTCTAAAAAACATTTTTTTAAGCTCACCTGACAGAACGGTGTTGTAAGGTACAGGGATGCTGCAAGAAAAGTATACAGCATTACCAATGTCCTCTGGAAATGAAGAACGATCAAGTGATTAGGCTGCCCTAAGAGAACTGAGGAACTGGTTCAGTCCTTCTGCAAGTCTTTCTCAGCCCTTGTCTATCACATAATCTTCATTGTGTAGGGCAGTTTGCAAATTGTTGGTAGCACTGTTCTGGCTCACCATGCCATGGAAAGAGAATTACTTACACTATGCTACTGTGCCAATGCAGATACCTACAAGATGGTGTTGTTCTTTCCTCCCCATTGCCCCTCTGGGCATGCACTATGCACCTTCTTATTCTTCAGTCAATGTTTTAAGTAGTTTTCCTTCAAAACTTGGTGCTATTTCCTGCATTAAGTCAAGATCACACCTTTGCTTCAGAGCTATCAAGAGAGAGCATTTGTTAGAGCATTCATGATTTTGTTTATCCCTCTAAACCCAGATAGAAAGACGTCAAGCCAGGCAGGCATGTTTGGCTTCTGTGACAGTATGGGAAGGAGAAGCTCGGTCCTGAACATAGGCCTAGTCTTAGCCCCGCTAGTACGTGCTGTCTGAGGTCACACCAATTTGGATTTAGATAGTGGCCTTTTAAATCATCCTGCACCTCCACCAAGCCTGCTAATTTTGGGATGGCAGTAGAATTCTCACTGGAGGTCACCAGAGCCATCAAATATGGACAACCTGAAGCAGGTACTGTGTCACCTTACAAGCACCAGGGTGTTCACTTTAGCTGCTTTGTCTCATAGGCATACAAATAGGTGCTTCTTTGGCAACAGCAGCCAGTAATCAATGAATAACTCCAATGACGAGACATTATTATCTCCTGTTTTGTAAGAGATGGATTCACAGTATTAAAATAAGGATATAAGTGAAAACCTCCCAATCTGGATGCAGTGGTTTGTTATTAAATGTCATCGTTTTTTGCCACATCTGGGAGGTTGATTTGCAACATGCTTGTTCTCCTGATAATAGAAAGCCAGAAAGATGTTAAAAAGTTTCCTCCCCTGCAAACTAGAAGAGAGCAATTTCCAGCAATGCTGCTTCTTCCCCAGAGAGAAAAAGCCCACCCTGTAATGATTGTGGAAGGTCTTATTTAAATGATTTTTAAACAATGGGAAGGAGAAAAAGGGAGTGAAAAAGGGACATTTAAGTGTTCCAAAACTTTGAACAGATTTGTTCTTCTCATGCTGATGCACACTGAGCAGCATTAGATCACATGCTGCTAATATCATGTTGATTTATGGTCTGCATAAATGGAAATAAATGGCATTTTCTGTTACCCAGAGAATAATAGATGGTCCTGGAATGAACACAACACCACAGTCACACAACAGGCTCTGTTCATGTCATAAGCAAGGGGAGTGCAGCTTCGTAAGGACCATCTCTGCCATTCCCACCAAAAATCTTTGATACCCACTGATTTTAATGAGTAGGAGTGGACATTTAGGACAGCATTTTCCAAAGTGTCTGAATGATTTAGAAACCAAAGCTGTGTTATAACAAAGCAAGGGAAATGTTGGGTGAATTTCTCCCTTGAATGAGAAACTGGAGACTCCCCAGGTCTTTCCACAAAGTTCACCAACCACACAAGTTGGTCAGGATCCTCTGCATCATTTCCTCCACTTCTTCCCTTCCCTGCAAGCAACCTCAGGGCTTTTTCTCATCACTTTCCTCCTGGTCTGAGTGACTTGAGTTCCCTCTTGAGAAAGACAAGATCTTCTCTGCAAACATGGTGTGGGACACAGACATGGGGAAGCAAAACCTCCGAGCTAGTGAAACCCCCCTACCACCATTGAAAACGTGACTGAGTGCTAAATCACTCCAAAATCACTTCAAAACTTACCCACAGAACCTGGCACTAGGACTTCAGTTCCAGTGCAGTCTGTGATTATGAGCATACAAGTAAAAGCAATGAGTTACTTTGGTTTAATGACTCATTATTTAAGCTAATAGGTTTTACTTTACAACCAGAGAGCGTAAGTTTGTGCAACTAGACAGTTACCATTGCGAAGCTGATGAGCAATACCCTGGTAAGATGTGGCAACCTTGTTGCTTTTGAACATCTGCCCACACACTCCTCCATTATAATGGGGCCTAATAGAGCTCCAAATAGCTCTGGTTCCAAAACAATCTCAAACAAAACTTCTCCTTTAATAGACTTTCAGCACTGCCAAAACATTCACATTTCAGGCTGAAAGACTGAGTATTTAACCTCAGGACACAGATGATTTTCTGTTATTGTTGCTCTTGGCAGAGAAGGGAAGGTTAAATAAGTTTGAGACAATTTCATTTTTGATTCTGTATAAATATAGTCACGTCCATAGTGTTTTCTATTTCTCTGGTTAGATGATTAAAACCTTACCATTAATGTACGCTAAATTCCATGTTGTAATTAAAGGAACAGCTGGTAAAGCCACATACTATTAAGGTTACCTGATGCCTCACATATTAAGATTTTGCTTCCCTATGGATATGTTTGCACCACAACTGAATTGTTATCTTTATTTTTGCTTCCTGACATGCTTACATTTTAATTGTGTAATCTGTATGGTTATTCTGTGTGTTTATGCTCTGTATATAGAATTAATTCCCAAATATATTAGTAGGACATTGAAAATATTCAGACCTACTCATTCATCCTTGAACAGGTGTTATTATATGCCATGTTCACACACTGATGACAATTAAAATGTCTAACCAGTTTCAACTGAGCACAAAATTATTGGGGTGCTGTCACTTTATCACATTATTCATTTTACTTGGCCAATCTATCCCAATAGGGATAACTAAGAGGAATTCAAGAAGATAAAATTTGTATAGCCATTGCCCTTCATACAGTATCTTATGAGGGCCAGCACTTGACAATGCACAGGAGGTTGAAGATTGGGCTTGCAATGTAGTGGGCAAAATATCCTCTTATGTTGCTTGTCTTCTGAAGCTGACAGAGACAGGAAAAAAATTCATATAAAACACTTCGTTTTCTTCGATGTTCTGTTCTCTCCAAGACACACAGGGATGTAAGCACAGAAAAACTACTGGCTTATTCATCACTGCATGCAATAAAACTAGTATCCTAATACCAATACTTCCAAAAGAAGGATTTCTGGAATTCTGCTACAGTGGATCCACACCAACTTAGGCCATCACTAAAAGGATTGGATTCCTTGATCTCCAGTGATTTCAGCTATTAGGGCTCAAAAGTTTCAGAGTACAAACTTGTGTAGGTATTTATGCTGCAGGTGCCACAGCTAAATTTGACAAGGATCATGAATCACAGCCCGTATGACACAAAAACAGTCATATAGTCACCAATGAAAGAAAACCTATGCCTTTTTTTCTGACAGATATTTGCAAAAGGAAAATGCAAGAACCTTCTAATTAGGACTGCAATATATGCTGAATATTCACTTCATGCTGGCAGATATTCTCTGCTTGGAGAACTCAGTAAAATAGGTGAGGGAGAGGAAGGGTAGCAAGTGAGACAGAGCTAAAGTTAAGTGAAATCTCCAGGGTTCTTTAACAAATAAAAACTAGGGTCCAGGACAGAGTTTTCTAAACACTTTCCTGCTGAGAAGTTTATATAAAAATATTCAGTTTCTCAGGGAGGAGGTAAATGAGAAGAAAGTTCATTTCTTCCACTACGACTTTAATAAGAAAATAAGCCATTATCTCTATTTCTTTAGCATCTTCATCAAAAAGTAAAGTAAAAACTACCAAGGTAGACACAGCTGAACCAAAGCTGAACCTGAATAACCTCTTGGCTACAGCTTCATTTCAGCAAGCTCAGCCACTAATACATACATATGTATGTGTATATATATATATATATATATATATATACACTCACATGTATATCTGTATTTATAGTAGAATGTAAAAATGTAACTATTCCATCTTCATAAAGAGGAACAGTTCAACTAAGCACATCCATACTTATAAAGGAAAAAGGAAAAAACTGTTCTGCTTTCCACCAAAACCAATTTTTGATCTTCAAACAGAATCTGCAACAGTAGTAAGTTCTACCTATGTCAAGGCAATTACAGTGCAAGAACTAGCTCAAAAATAGATTTTCTCCAAATAGCATCCCTATTTTTTATACTCACTGAAATTCTTTAGACTAGTATTCTCCAAACACAACTTTCCGTTTCTTAATAATAGTTTACTTCTATTCAGGTAAAGCTAAAACCAGAAAGGTAGAACTGAAGGCAGAGTAACCACAACACTTTGGAAGACCAGCCCTGACTACAGTACTGATTCTTCCAAGGCAGATAAATTGTGCACATCCTAAAAAATTCTCCAATGCATGCATGTCATTCCAGCAGACACAATACCACTGCAATCTAAAGTGGTTCTTAAACCTCAACTGCATTTTTGCACAAGGGCAGTTTATCCAAGAAGATTTTATTTCTGATGCAGAGAAATGGAAGAACGTACCACCAGTTTCTCACAGAACCCCAGGGATGACTGAGAAACCAGCAGTGTGATCCAGCTTCCAGCAGCACACCTAGCAGTGGACTAGGGCAAGCCACTCGGATGATAAACCCTCAAGGTGAGAAGGAAAGTTCAGAACAGTTCTCATTCAAACAGGCATTGCATACATCTAATTTTGGGTTGCTGAAGCGCTGCCAGCAGAGAGGAGTTACCTGTGTTATTTCCTCCTTTCCTGTACTTTTTGAGAAGAGGGCATTGACCACTTGGCTGGGAAAAGTCAAGTTTTGCAGGCAGGTGGATTGCTCTCCTATTCTCTTCTGAGAAAGAGCTCTCTTTCAGCCCTGCTGCAGGTTTGGTCTGCTGGGGAACAGAGACTGTCCTCCAGATACCAAAGTACTTCCTTTAAGTACCTAAATGTGGTCGCTCTTGCAAGTTGGGTGGTACAGTACAATATGACAGCACTTCTTTTTAAGTCGCAACACTCTACATAATACAGATCCCCAGAGAGATCTGAGTGCTGCATTTTATTGCACTTTAAAAACACTGTGCTAATAAATTCCAGTCTCATATAAACTACATGGACAGAAGTGCTCTGCCCATGTAATCTGTCTACCCAGTAGCAAATGTGTGTTATTCTGAAAAAGGCCACAGCTTAAGGTTCCTCACTGGAGTGGTACAAATGAAAGAAAGAGCTGTGTTACTCTTTCTCCCCTTGGAAAACAAGGGCAGCACAAAATATGCCAGATACAATAACTCATGGACTTATGGCTCCAGTGTTCTTGCATAGTTTCTTTTATTTGCAAATTACATTCTCTACCTGTTTTATTAAAAAAAAACCAAAACACTCCTGTGTGGATTCTTTTTTATTCTTTCCTTAAAAGAAAAATGCACCCTAAAGTCTTCAGGGTTTGCTTTTTTTAAAATTTTAAGTTAGCATGAAAGCTTCTTTTTGTCTTCTGGAAATTTCTTCCATTTCACATTATAACCAATTCATATAATTAGATCAAATTTAAACTGGAAAATTCAATTATTGTTCCCTTACATTTTGCAGTTAAACAGCTTTTCTGAAACCTAAACTCCTAACTCATAAGAAAATAAGTCACATGAACAGCTAGCAGTTCTGAAATGAGAATGGAAGACTCAGCTGAGGGTATGGTGCTGATCTTCTTGTTTTCAGCTTTGTGTCTCAGATCCTCATGACCCATAAAAATACGGCTACCCACCTCGTCAGTTGAGTTTGCCATATCTTTCCTTCCTTAATCTTTTGGGATGATATCTTGTTATCTTCTTGCACCAGTCAGCTGATTTAACATATTTCACTTGTGTCTCCTTCCTAGGCTCAGTTTATCAGATTTCAATTTGTTCATGTCTCTTTCCTTTCTTGCATGCATCCAAATCCCCTTTTGGTCTTCCACAGGCCCTGGCAATCAGCAGGAATCCTCCTGGGTGCAGATGGACCCCAGTGCAATGCTCTGCCTGACTGGTAGGGATACAGATTTTGTCAAGAAGATGCTGACTTGGTGGCTCAACTATGGCCCAGTGGTGTTTTCTCTGCCCTTGATCCTCCAAATCCTCAAGAATCTATTCCTCATTCAGAATATTCAGGACAGGTATAGTGGGGTTCATCTCCTGCAATGGGAAACATCTAATGTTGGGTGTCTCAAACTGAGTTAGGCATATTGACTTTCTGTATGGTCAAAGGAGAGACAGGGTAGCTCTTCTCATTTTCTTCTGTTACCCATCTATGGAAAAGATCCATCACCATGTGCAAATAAGTAATTTTGTATAAAAGACTCTACAATGAAGTGCTAAGCCTTAGACAGCTCACTTTGGACATCTACAATCAGGACAGAGTAGTTATGTCAGTCATATATGGCAGCAAAATAAGAGCTCCCAGAACTCTGGTTCAAGATCACCACCACTGTTCATGTGTATCTGGCATAGTTTTGACCTGTACCAATTATCACTAGACAATCTGCTGTCAGCACCTGTTAGATAGCACAGGTCAAGGATCAACCCTAAAAAGTAAAGCCAGGCTTTTTAGGAAGAAGAAGAAGAAGAAACATGATTTGGGAATATGAATGCATGCATGACACAAAAATTGGCCAGCAGCCCATGGTCTGTCTAATCTGCTAATGGAAGCATAGCTGAAGAGCTCCTTCTCTCTTTGTGTTCTGTACATGCTGTGACTGTGGGATAGGGATCTGCCCTGTCCTTGTTTGCAGAAGCAACCCACATTTTAAAGCAGGACTTTTCCTAAATGGCTGTGCTGAGAGGGAGAAATTCAGCCATCCATTCTCTTTCTTCTCTGGTGGGACACCTTCAGTAAGATATTGAGGACTTTTTCCAGATAAGGAATTATATCTGGAGTATATCTGAAAGGATGTGCTTTGATCAAAATCCCAAGCTAATCCAGACTCTCTTATTCTTTACTGACTGAGCCATAAAGCAGTTAAAATAGGATTGATTTTTTAAAACTTTATTTCTCATTTCCAGTGAGAGAAGGACTTAATGGGTAACAGAAAATGTGGAAAATACTTGAAAATAAGTCCTTTTCAAGAGGACAACCTGGTCAGTTCTCAAACTCAAGGCACCAAACCTGTTGCTCCCCACTCACAAATCTTTATCAATAAATGGCAACAATTCATTACTAGACTATGAAAAACACAGTTCCCAATTGCAGAGTTAACTGTTTGAGACATATTTTTCTTTTCTTTCCATCTCTTTTTTTTTTATTATTGATTTGCAGTCCTTTGATGATACATGGATTAATTGTTTGGTGAGAAAAGCAGAAGACATTTATTTACATCTATAATCACATTTTTAATCATTCATCTCATTAAAAAAGTAACTCTTAGTCAATTTTATGTTTTTTTCTCTGGCATTTTATTTCAGCATAAAGTGTTAAAATGTTAGCACTTCTTATTACTGACTGATTATTTTGCTCAGGATTTTTAGTTTTCTTTCTCTCTCCCTGTGCCTAAAATCCAATTTACAACCTGCTAAAGGCCTCATAAGATTTTTATGGATTATTTCCTGAAATCACATTAATCTAGCTCCTGTTACTTTGCACTAATTTCACCTGCCATTGTATGAAGTAACTAAATTCAATTGCTTGGAAATGATCCCCCAGAGATTTCTTTGTGAAGCAAGAAAAAGAAAAAAAAAAATAACCCTACCTTGATGAGGTTATAAATATGGTGGGAACAACAGGCCTATAAATTCACAGTATGTGGACCCTTATCAAACTATAATAGTCAGAGACCTTCAAACTTTCAAATAAGATATAGATCAGGGCTTGGATTAGATTGCGTTCGGCTTTGACTCAACTACCCTAAGAAGTCAGCCTCATTTGGCTTCAACAAGTGATACACTATTTATTGCTGTTTTAACAAGGTAGGGAAGTTGCCCAGTAGCTTATCAGCTGCACCCTGGTTCATTAGAACATCACTTCAACCAGTATTAATTACACTGGGCATAAGCTGTCAACTATGTGTCACTCATTTTAGGGACAGTCTGCAGATAACTCTGCAAGCCGTCTGAGGAGACAGTATTTAAAAACAATGAAGCAGCCCAGTTTCTCTGACACATAATGCTGTCTGCTCCATTTGTTTACATGATAAAAAAATCCATCTCCTCTAAGTCTTGTAACTGGGTAGTTTAAGAGCAGCAGGTACGCTTGAGATAGAGCAATTTAATGTAATTGTTCAGGGTTGTAAGAAAAGTTATCTGACTTTCAAGTGGGCTGTGTCTGATCCACGCATGGCTTCCCAGACACAGTGACGCTTTCATGCAGTTGGCAGGACAGTGCTCCTTGGAAATGGGGATTCATTCATGCTGAGTGGAGTCAGCAGATAAAGTGCAGATTAGTGTCTTCCATTTCCTAAACTCTGGACCGAGATCCAGCGAGCTGCAATTAAGACCCCAAGGAGCTGTTTCCTGGTGCTGCAAATTCCCATGTGCAAAGTCTCCCTGGCTTCTATACAGCAGCAAAGAGACTGGGGCTCTTGGTTGCTGCCCCCACTTGCCTGTGCTGGGCTGTGCTCTGGTCCCTGAGGAGCGGCAGCATGACCACAGATCTGGGAAGTGTTGAGTTTTCGCTTCCTCAAGTCAGTACTAAAGCTGAGTCAACACCAGCGTGGACCCTGGACTTATCCCAGACAGCAAGTACTTTTTCTTAAAATCATTATGATTTTTGTTTCTTGGAATAGGCATTCATTCTGCTGTCTCATGTACCTTGACTAACCCAGGATATCCACATTGAAATTCTCTTATCTAGGCTACCTTAACTGTACCTGGAATCAGAGTCTGCCCCTCCTCTGCTTCATAATTGGCACTTAGAAATGCTCTTTCCTTAGTAGTGTAGGATGAATGTCACATAGGGAAGATTTTGAAAAAGCTGTCATACAGCACTTCCTATCTACAGATCTATATAGCAGAGCAATAGACAGAATATAACGTGTATTTGTGGTTTAAGCCAGTATGGTGATTTTTAATTTATAAAATGCTGGTCTTAAAGTAATATTTTCCTAAATAGCAAGACTAAAATGGGTGCCTTTACAGATGGTAAATTGCTCTTTACAGATGGTAAATTGCTTCTTGAAATACATTTGTACCTCTACACTTGGACAGCTTCTCCACTGGGGCTTTGACCACAAATTCCCCTAAACTGGAAAGTCATTTAGAGATCGATCCCCCAAAAGGGTTGTCCTCTGCACATCTTTAGTCTTATCCCTTATGGCTAAGGGATCATAGCACTTACACATGACATGGAAATTATATTTTACCTTTCAGCCCCAGAGTAATCAAACTCAAACCTCCCACTTTTCAGGAAACTGATCTCAACTCCAGGTTGCTGGCTAAATTTGAATAAACCAGAGAAGGGCTCTGTGAAACCTTCCTACTGAAGCTGCTCCTTTTCACATGGCATATTTAACTGTTCCTTGATACAAAGAAAAAGGATAGGATGCAAAGAGGAACTACTTCAAGAGGATGGACTGAATGTCCCCCACCCTAAGAATAGTCCATAGGCTGGTGGTTATGGCACTCTCCAAGGAAGTACGAGACGCCTCAGGCAGAGGAAGGAACTGAACTTGGGTCACCCACATCCTGAATGAGTGTACTAACCACTGAGCTGAATAATAAATAATAATGAAAAGGAGCACTGTCCCACAGCAGCTCTCTCCTAAAAGGGAGAAAGATCTCTGCTCTGTTTTTCAAAGTATATCTGTTCTTAGGCTCCTCACTCCAGAAATCCAAAGACTGTGTAGGACTTTGAACACTTCTAGCCCAAACCCAGGACTCATGACATTCAGCTAGCCTCAGCCTTTTTTGTCAGCAAAATGGATCTGTTGCATTTGGGATCCCACTCTGAAGCCCCAACTCTCTTTTATTTATATAACCAGTTTGGGTTTTGAGTTGGGAGCTGTATGTTCACTTAATAAGCAGGTGCAGGGGATCTTGGTGCAGCAGCAGTGAACACAGCAGTGCTCACAACTTCTGTGGTTGCTTTCATCTCCTGGTCTGGTGCATATTTAGGTGTTTAACTCTCAGTGACTCCTTTCTCATTCTCCAGACTGGTCCTACCAGACTTACCCTGCTTCATGTCGGGTGACTCACTAGCCAAAGTGAGAAGCCCAGATATTCACAGAAGAAGGGAAAGCCTATCCTCCTACAACACAGGAGAACTGTGTGTGCATTGTGTGCTGTGTTTCCAAAGGCCATTAAGCACTTCCTTATTTACATTTTTATATTTTAATATAGTCCTCGTTGTTCACCATAAACATTCCCCATTCCCAGAGGCTGGATTATTTTAGAAAGAAATAGAAAAGGCAAATTGTCTTACTTCTGAGATTTCCAGTAATCAGTTTATCACACATTCATAAATCAAGACATTTACTGTGAAGAACGTTCAAGAAATACAAAGTACAATTACAGGCAACTGCATATTTCCAAACACCCCGGTGTTTGAATATTCAAAAGATACTTCATGTTCTTCTATTTCTTGCCAATAGCTGAAATGCTGAGTCTTTATTAGGAGTGTTTATGGTAAAATAAGCACATGACATTATCTCCTGTCTGATCAAACAGAGTCAACATACTACTTTAAAATGTCAGAGATCTATTTCTGCAGCTTCCAGTAGTTATTGTTGTAAATAAGGGATTGCTGCATTTGCCCATAGCTTAGCCAGAATGTTAATGTTTCCTATTAAACATTTTCTTCTTTCTTTCCTAGACCATTTTGTACTACCACACCCAGCTGTGAACATCTGGCTCCAAGCAGTGACACCAGCTGATGAGAAATGGCATTCCTGCAGCTTTTCCTTCTGAAGACTCATCCAGAGGTGGCTGTTATCCAGCAGACAGCACTCTACACTGCTGAATGTCAGTGTCTGGAGTCCCACTGGACAAAGGCTCCTGGAAGAGCTACTCACACTGAACTGTGTAAGATAAAGATTTGGGCGTCTAATTCTCACAATTGTTGTTCTATAAGTCAGCAAGGTCCTCTGGCCAGTCACCTCAAACACTATGTCACCCAGATGATGTATGGACTGAAGCATTTGGACATCCAGTCTGAAGCACAAGAAAAATAGTGATTACTAACTCAGACTGGTCTTCTGGCAGAAACTGTGAATGTGCCAGTGGCAGCTCTGTGTTTGAAATCAGCATGGATGACAGCAGTCCAACTCTGACACCGCTTTATGTAATCTGGCATGGCATGGAGCCTCCACTTCTCCACCCAGTAACACTGCAGCAGCTTCTGGAGAGGAAAACTTCCACCTTTCAGAGCTTGGTTGGTAACACTACTGGAAAAGAGAATAACACTTTGTGTTAAATATTAAAAAATTATAATTTTAATTAGAGATAATATTAACATTTAATGCATTTAATTGTAAATATAAATTAATAATATTTTAATAATAATTTGAAGTCAACATCCTTTATCACAGGATGTCAAAACACTTTATAGGTAAAACACAATTAAACTTTCCATCGTCCACCTATGAGATCCTTCCCACTGGCTGCCCTCAAGGTGTTTTATTAGAGACAGCTACCTGCCATCATTGTGGTAAGATAGGAAACTGCAGCACAAGGAAGTAAAGCACCTTGTTTGCATTCCCTCAGAAAATCAGAGCTAAGATGACAAGAGACCCTAAGTGTCTCTATACACAACCTATTGCTATATGCAGCAAATTACTGTAGTGCTCGAGTAACAAGTTTCCAGAGTGCTGCCCTCCGAACTAGCACCGAGCTGTAACTGAAGCAAGTTTTGAACTCAGCCTGACTGCAGGGTACATCTGCACAACTTTTTGCAGTCAGACCTATGTCTGCCTCAAGCCAACCGGTTGCAAGAAAGTGCTGCTCCAGTGACTTCAAAGCTTTGTGAGTTTGGGGCTATTTCTCTGCAGAATTTCCTGCAAGTTCTTGCCTTACATGCAGGCAATGGCTGACATTCATCTGACTGTGTGGGAAGGGAGATGGGCACAGGTGTGTCTCCAAAGGATGGAGCAGCTACACCCCTTGCTCGGCACTGCACATCTGTCGATCCAAATGAAGGTTTAGCAAGGACACTTCAGAATTCAATATTCTTGGGGACAAAACTGGAGCTGAAAATGTTACTCAAATAGAGGCTTTACCTGAGGAAGCACACTGTGACCAGGTAGTAACCATGCCAGACAGTGTATAAAAAGTGTTTTAGCATATGCGTGCTAGAACTAGGACTGAGCACTACAACCCTGGAAGATTTTTTCTTCTATTGCCCATCTATTTACTGCCATATAGACAAAGTACTTTAAATACTTTAAAATTAAGTTTTAAGTTTTTAAGTCAGTTTTTCTTTCTAGATGTCTATTTTAACACCCAATTCAGATGATGAATTACAGGTTCTTCTGGACAGGAACTAGCCCTCAGCACCCAATCCTCACATTATAGGTTCTCTGTAGCAAAGAGAGGAGTCTCAAAATTGCAGATGCTACTCTGCATTTGCCTCCATGCCAGCTAAACTACACAAGACATAAAAAATAAATCAGTAAAGTGTATTCCTTTCTTAAGACCATTTAATCTAGAATAAGTTTTTTGACCACACGGTTGCCTCTGGAGTGGTGCATCCCCTTCCCCTGCCCCAGGCTGCACCATGATCTGAGAAATGCTCATTAGGCCTTGACCTTGACAACACCTGAGCTAAGCTCCTCTGAGCTTATCAGAAACACTGTCTGTTCCCAGGAATTAGTGGTTTCTAACAAGTTCCTTGCTTTTCTAATGAGCAGAGTTGGAAACTTCTATTTTTTCCTGAATAAGAATCCAACTGGAATAATATTTTTGTTCTCACACTTTCAAAGTGTGAGAACAAAAAGTGCAGCCAACATGAAAGGTTATTATGATTAAAGCTCACTCTCTTGTGACCCTATGAACAGTGGTCCAAAAGAGACCTGTTGAGCTCTCCTGGGCTGTAGGGGGCTGCGACCAGCAACCTCCTTCTGAGCTAGGACGATTCTCAGAGTCAGTAGCTCTCACATTTGCTGTTTCTTGGAGAATCGCCGACCGACGGATCCTGGGCTGGCATCTCACTCCTTGAGACGCAATCATTGGCCTGTTGAGAAGAATGCAAAAACATTCCAAGTGAGTATTTTGCGGAACCAAAGAGAAATTTTTCACAGGTACCTGATACAGACTCTTTATGTTTGTGTGCATTGTGCATATGTTATATCAGATGTGTTTTCCTAAACTCTTAAGTACTTCAGATTCATAAGTAAGTTACTGTTATAGTATAGTAAATTATACATGGACCCTTGGTTAAATTGTTTAAGTTGACTCATCAGTTAAGTTAAACTGTTTAAGTTAAGCATTGCCAGACCTTTAGGCCTTATCCCTCGTTGCCCTTACCTTTACTGTCCTTTTGTCTTTCTCTTCCCCCTCCCCGCCACCCCCCCCCCCAAGCTCCACATGGATGGTCTTGCATTTATTTCAGCTCAGGCTGATACTGATTTTAGATATCTGAGAGCTTTTTCTCAGTACATTTTAACTATCTAGTAAGTAGTAGTGTGAACCTTGCCAAGAACTCTGTTGCACCGTTGCTTTTATGTTGAACTTGCTTTCGCTATTGTCTTTGCTGGTGATTTTTTAAATGACCTTAAAACATTCATTTCATGACAGCCTCAGCTCTGAATTACTCTGTTCAGGTTCCTGGGTCTCTCCATGTATTACCATGAGACACGATGGCAATTACACTCACAGTAAGTAGTTAAGTAAGGAGGCAGTAAGTAAGTAGGTAATTAAGTATTAGGTTGAATGAATCAAAGACCCTTCTGTGAACTCCTAGAAGAAGAGATTCCTTTAAGAGTCTTGGCTGTATGTCTTTCTGTCATATGTTCCTCAAAAATCCTTGCAAGAGCAAAGAAAACCCACCGTGCAACTCCTCATGACACATTTTCCAAATTTTCCATGTACCACAGCTTTATCCTTAATGACACTAATGTTAATTCATTTTTCTTCTACATGAATTTGACAGATTGTCTCTTTAATAGACATCTTCAATCAAATTTTTCAGATGCCAGCAAAGATAGATCTGTTCATAAGAGTAAATAACCTCTTTTAAATAGTGTCCTGAAAACCAGTGGCCAAAGCTATCTATGAACTTTGCAATCATAAAAGCTTTTTTTGGAACAAACTAGAGACAAAATATTTCATTTGCTTTGTTAATGTCCTTTCATTTGAGTCATAATTATATCCAAACTGCAGCTTCTGAGGGCCACACAGAATAATACAAACGCCTTTGTTTCCGTGGATTCATGTTCTGTTGTTTCCATTCCCACTGCAATCCTGGTTACATGAATGAGGAATCTGAATGCAAAGGCATGCAGTATTCTGGGAGTTATAAGAAGCTGAAATGCTTTGATGTTTTTTCCAAAGCCTATAGTCTGATTCACTATTCTTTTCCCACTCTATCTTGGGCACAGCTTTCCTTGGTCTTTGTGTAAGCCATAGAGCAGCCTCCAGATCTGAGCTGTGAGAGAGATGTTACCATGTAAACACATCGCACAACTGACTTCAGCCATCTCACCTGAAAATGGTGTGTCTCAGAGAAGTCATTTCCCCAAATAACAGGACCTTGCCAAGGCTGGGTTCCACAAGGTGCTGCACTAACTGCTCTCAGGTAAGTACTAGAAAGGACGGTGGATCCATGCCTTATTTGCAAAATTCCTCCCTTCTGAAATTAAAACTATCCCTTTTTACCCATTTTTGTCAGCAGTTAATGGTGATATTCTAGTTTAATATCTAGGGCTTAATGCCAGCGTAAATTAAACAATAGAGAAATAAAAGGGGCCTGAGGAAGTCCTTGATGAAAAATAATGAAAGCAAAGCTACAGAAACTTCTGCAAAACTTAGACCCTGATCCAAATCCAGAATGACTTGTGTCTCGAGTAAAACATGGGAATACAAAGGTTGAAACTAATCCTGAGAATATTAATGTCATGACATAACCTTTGCAACTAAATTGCTCTTTCTTACTAGGCTGTAGAATTTCCCACTACAAGGCAATCCTGAGAACATCAACTTACAAGATTTGCCTTTAGCCCTCAGAATACCCACTCTTAGATGATAGATGAATCATCTAACAATAAAGGGGAATACAGATTTGTTTCAAAACGGCTGAGATGTATCTGGAAAAAAGAAAAAAAAGAAAAAGAAAAAAAAAAAGACATTCTTTTCTACTGTGTGTAACACTAAGGGAACAGTGTAACTCAAATCAGAGATGATACACTGTAAATTATTTCCAAACAGCACTCAGAAAATCTTTCAAGTAAAATCAACAGACTTTATCACAGACAGGCTAAAATATAACATGTTTCTAACATCAAATGCTACTGATGTAAAAAGAAATAGAATAACAAAAGTAGTAAGACCATGTCCATAATTCAATTTGATAAACTAATTGTAACCAACTAGACAGTGTTGCTTAAAATCATCTCTCTGGAGTTTTAAATTCATTTCTCACATTTCTTCTCTCATAGCAGCTTGGATTCAGAATTTTTTCTCATCCTAGATGGATTATAAAATATTTTTCTGCATGGTGACATTACTGATACAGGACAATTCTCCTGTCCACTCTGCAGGAATCGTGAATATTCTGCATGTAGAAATCATGGTGATAACAACCTGAGCCCAGTACAGGGGATGAGAACAGAATATCCAATTGAGATCTGCAGTGCAGATAAGCTTTCAGCACTGAGAACAGAAGATGTGAATTTTACCCATACATCAAAACCATGCAGTATTCTGAGAATTGCTTATCCTTAAGTGGCATGAAAACACAAAGAGAAAAAAGCCTTTCTGATGTCTGATAATGAGAAACATGGTTGACTTTCAGATCTGAAACTATTTAACACACACACACAGACGAGAGAGAATGAGAGAGAAATCACTGAAAAAAATTTGGAATTTAATGAGAAAAATTACTTGTTACAGTAGACATCAACTAATGGATCACATTTATTTTATGTCAATTTGAAAAGGCAGAGGGATTTTAATTATTTTCCTTACTAAGCACATCCAAAAATATTCACTAGAAAACACAGCAAATATGTTATAAACTCATCTAAGCCACAGAGCTCGTCAACACTGTTTGCAATTATGAAATCATTTGGGGCTACGGTATTTTTTTACAAGGAATTGTTTTGCTCTTAGATGAAAACCACATCATAGTCCTTCAGACATAAATCTTTTATTGTATCTTCAAGAAAGAAACTGGAAATTGTGCAACAAGGCGCCACTGATAAAACGTAAGTATCCCCTTGGAGTAATCTGGATGAGCTCATCACTTGGGGAAGATAACACAGTATGTCATGGTTACAAAACACTGCTTTTCCTTTTCAGTTAGTGACAGAGGAACGCAATGAACATAGTCCTGTGCACAGTGTAAAATAAAACACTCAGCTCTTTAGGACAGAAACTGCCTCTGAATCTTGGCTTTGATTTACTTGACTTTACAGTAGAAAATATACCTCAGTCAGTGTCAGATGGACCATTTACTTTTCCTTCTATGCAGGTAGAATTAGCACCATAGCCAAGGGCTGCATAATAAAGCCAAGAAAAAAGGAAAATAATGTATGAGGTAAACTGATGCAATGATCTAACAGAACTTATTTCAGATGTAACCGGTGATGGTTTGAGCCTTCAGACGTCATTCATTGTTTGTTGTCTCACTTTCTTCCACATGTTCTGTGCACCTGCCCTCCATCCCCATTTGCCAGATTCTGCTGCAAGGCTAAGGGATTTTTACCACTTAAAGGATTCACATATTTTGGGGTTACTGAGCCACTTCACACAAACTTTTTCCATTAATAAGCAGTGAAACATCCAGGCACAGATACTCTTGCAAGACTTAGTCCCTAACATGGCTTGTTGGACCATGAAGGACCATTTTCTCTGAGTCTCCAGGCCATAGTTTCAGAATCATTCTTTTCTATTCCTTTGTACCTCGTATGCCAAATAAAGGCATAAAAGAAACCCTACAAATCCTCTGAACCCAAATTAAGGCAGAAGACAGAGGCTCAGGTTCTGCACTCTTCCTCAGATTCAGATGGGTTTCAGGAGCAGCAGTTCTGAGCACCACTTGCATCAACGTCACTGGTCACAGAGGGACCGCTCATTGGGAGTGATTCAATGAGACAGAGCAAAATGGGGAATTAATTTCACTAGGGCTTGCACTAGTATGAAGGTATATTGTACACAGCATTTATCACTGTCACAATTTACTTGCTACATTCAATTGAACGTCAAGAAAAATCGCACCACCATGAATACTATACTGCACGTATTATCTGTGTACAAATCTGAAGGCTGTAACTTCAGTTTCAGACACTACTGGAGACAGTAAGGTCATGAATTCAGCCCTTTCCTCCTCCTTTAAAATAGAAAGCTATTAGATATTGATGTAATAAGAAAATTCTGGTGCAATTTCATTTGCTACTTAAATAATCGATATAAATCTGTGATTCTTGGGCCTAGGCTGGGCTCGCTGTTTACAACAGCAACTTTTCTAGACAACAGCTCCAATGTCACTGTCTAAGATTTCTTAGGCACTGAGGTGACAGTCTTGCTTAGAGGAATGGGAGAACTTGCACAATTATGATATTATACACATATGACCTATATATATAATCTTATATAGTTGAACTCTGTGATACTTACAGTAAGTAAAGACTTAATTGTTGGTAAGCAAGAGGCCAAGGATGGAATTTAAACAGGGGCATGCAAAAGGAGTCATAGAATCATTAAGGTTGGAAAAGACTTCTAAGATCATCAAGTTCAATTGTCAGCCTAGCACCACCACCATGTTCACTATTAAACCATGTCCTCAGGTGCCATATCCCCACATTTTTTGAACATTCCACCGATGGTGACTCCACTACTTTCCTAGGCAGCCTGTTCCAATGCTTTATAACCCTTTCATGAAGAAATTTTTCCCAATGTCTAGTCTAAACCTCCCCTCGTGCACCTCAAGGCCATTTCCTCAAATTCAAGTTAGACCTGCCTTGAAATATCAAATACAGTAAGCCCTTCAAAATCTGATTTGTCTTCAGAAACCAGGAAGCCACATTTAATTCTGGTCCAAATCCTCTTTGTAAAACATCCATCCTGTCTACAAGTGAAGTAAAAATCCACAGCACGAAGGAGTTACCAGCAGGAGATCTGTGCAGGGATTGCAAGAGTGAGGACTCAAGGTTATAGCATATTGTCTGTGCCATTCCTCTTCCTGATGTCCCCAGAAGAAGCCAGGTAGCACAAAGTCATGGTCTTTATTTTGCATATAAGGCCATGGACCAAAATAAAGGACATTTGAGTTATGGCAAAGTTCTGCAAGCCAAAATCCCATGCTCAGAGGAGCTGCTTAAAGACCACAGAAAGCATAACCAAGACCATATGATGCCCTACTAGAAGAAGACATTTTGAGAATTTGTTTTGGATAGACACGGTGGGTAGGTACATTTATCTATAATTGATATATAGTCTTCAATTCATTGAACAACAATAGGTCTACAGTACAAACACATAGAAGAATTAAGTATCAAAGGTGGGTAAAGCTTGGTCTGTACTGCAAGGAGAAGGGTCCCTTGCCACCACCCAAAGTCTGTAATTCTGGTAGGTGTTTTCACACCTCCTGAAGGTTTGATTTCCACGAACAATGAATAGAACATTTGTCTGCTGCAGCCACAGATCTGCAAGTTAAGATTTAAATAATTTGGTAGATCTGTCTGATGTTACCACCTATGGATTACAGAGTGTCTTAAAACCCGATGAAAATAATACATGATGACTTAACAATACAAATGTAGGGATAAAAATAATGCAGCTTTTGCCAACCTTCTGCAATCTTGCATACTATACAAATGGCACACACTAGGTCTGTTAGCAACTTTAAACTCCTTTATTCTATTTTGTTTTTATCAAAATGTGTATTGTCTGAGGCAAACTTTCAGTAGCCAAAGACACCTATTTTATGCTAACTCTACTATTTTGAGATACTATCTCAGAAAAAGAGAACAAAGATACTCATGGCAGCTGCTGCTTTGAAAGGAGGGAAGATAATGGTTTTTATGAGCTACATCAGTTTGGGCAACAATCAGTTTGTTCAAACAAAAGTTAGTGATTTTTTTTTCTCATTTTAATGGTAAAGTCAGTTACTGCCCCTCCACTGACAAGTGGTCATAAGCAGAGGAACAGCCACACTGACCATCTCAGGAATCCACCTCACTCACTTCCATGTGTCTAGCTGTAGCCATCAGTAGATGTTTCATTTGAAAATATAAGAAATAAAACAAATATAGAATAGTTTTCCCAGTGTGTTCTATTGGTTTCTGAGAACTACCCAATAGGGGGCTTCCTGAGGTATGCTTTGGATCTGTACCATTATTTTCAGCAGCCACAAATGCTTGCCCACTTCCTTCTGCAGCAATTATTTTAGGCACTCTGTTTTGATTGCTTACAATTATCTGTAACCTTTGCATCATTTTGTCTTTTATGTCCATCTGCTGTTACTTCATAACCTTGTCTTCACACATACACCCACATCCAGGGGGATCCCACAGTCCTTCAGTTACAGACAGTTATGAGAATCAGGGCTAAGTTCACAAAAAAAATTATTATTAAAAGAAGTTTCGAAACTTTTCCTTTTAATTAATAAATTACCAAACTATTTTCAAGAAGATCCATGCCATGCACAACCATGCTCTGGATTCCTTCATCAATTTTAAAATTATATTTACTTGTCTAATAAAAATAAAGATAATAAAGAATACAGGGTGAATACAATCAGACCACAGGCTATTCAGGGAGCAGGTCTTGCAATAAGATGCACACCCTTGAAGGGAAATGAATTACAGAAAGCTTGAAATATTTGGTATACAAACTGTAGAGGTAATGACCAAATGTATCCACCTGACAAGCAGGTAAACTATTATATTTCAAATGAAGTTTATCACTGCTATTATCACTAGGTCATGCACCTATATAAATAAACAAGAAACAAAAACCTCATCAGTGTTATAGCTATGTCACCAGAACCAATTGGTTTTTGCATTAGGGAGTCCTGTATGATTGATTTTAAGAGGTAATTAAAAAGAAAACTGTTTTAGTCTACTGGATTAAAAACAAACAACAAGGCATTAAAGGAATAACAGAACTGATGGATTAAAATGCACAGAGGAAAGACAACAGCAAATTGCCTGGCATTTTTGAATAGCAAAAGCTAGGATAAAAAGAATTCAGTTTCCAATCAACAAAAAACTGGCAAAAAGGCAGGAATCCAGACTCCCTCAGATTTATGCTTTATCTGCCAATTAGCATTAACATGCCTGATCTAGGTGTCTCGCCAGCTTGTGGTATCATAAAAAAAAACAAACCTTGAATGTGTTATCACCACAGAATGTGTAATTACTTTAAGCACCAGCTGAAAATTACAGAGTGATGAATTTGTAAATTTGTATATATTTATTGTTGAGATAAAGTTGGAGCAGATATAATCTATACTCGTGTTTAAAATCCCGGTTTCAACTATTTCAATGCCAGCAAACTTCATATTGAAAGTAAACACTAATAAAATTGAAATAGATTACAATACTAGAGCAACATATAAATTTTGCTGGGCAACTGCTGTTCCATGTGTTTTGTCCACTGAAGGACATAAGGATAAATATGTGTTTCCATGATTGCAAGATGGGATCCCTTGTTAATGTCAACCTGATCTTTTAAGGCTGTCACTCAGAGATCACAGACGATAACATATATAATATCTGCTGAATGACGTTAACATAAACTATAAAAAAATAATAAATAAACCCTAAATTATTCAAATATAGAATTTAAAAAAAACTTCTCTAACTTCTGAGATGACTGAGATCCTATTTTCCCCAAATAAACAGAGATTTGTGTATGCCAAGTACTACCCAGTAGCAACTAAATGTATGTGTACAAGTGACCTGGGGGAAAAAATAAGGCCTGTATTATACTATATATCAAATTTGATGATAAAAATTATCATTCTGCTTTTCAAATCTACTATATGTCAACTGCTGAGTAGTACTGTTTCAGTTTTATTCCCACTTGCTTCTAACTGCCCATCATGTCTCAAATGCCATGTACTTCACAAGCCCTATGAACAGAAACCATCTTTATTATTTCTCTGCATAATGCTTAAAGCAGTGAAGTCTTTCTTTTCAGTGAAAGCTCTCTACCATTTCTCCCTAACTAAATAATGATGTTCCTGTGGGTTTGTAGGTGTAATTTATAAAAGTTCTTGAAAATATTCTCTGTTGCATTGGTCTGAAGTATGTACTCCTCAGTTCCCATCGACACTTATTTTATGAATATAAATTTAGAGGAAGAAAAGAATTTCCTCTTCTAGCTGACTTTGCAGAAATTTTTCCAGTTTCCTGGTGAGATGAAGCCAAGGCTCTTTGACACTAATCACCTAAAAAAAGGATGAGACATACATGTTGGGACAGGCAATAGCAGCATGATTGCAGATCCAAGTCACCAATCTGAAGCAAAGACATTTTATCAGAAATCCTGAATTCCTGCAAAATATTAGTGTGTTGGTAAGGTGATTTTTCATATATCAATGCAAAAAGGATCTCTGTTAGCAGAGTTCTAATAGATTCTCAAAGAGTATTTAAGGGAAGAATCAGAAAGAAACGGTGAAGTATAAATACTTTCTACAGATAGCATATTACCTTCAAAGAGGTAACTGCAACAAGTGCCCTTCAGGTCAGAGTTAATAAATTGGAAAATTAAGCTTATTTCATGGCTAGAGCAGCTGGAGATGTTTGCCTGTTTCTCCTTCACCAATACTGTGTATAGTAGCAAGGTTAAAGAAAATAAAAAACAGCAATGAAAATGTTCAGTGAAGGAGTGGAAATCAACAAACAAAAAATTTCTTATTCAATGTGGTCTAAATCCATAGGTATCACAGGTACAACAGGGTCCTCTGTAATATGATGCCAGAAATATCACATGGTATGGAGACTGGGATAAAAACAGTAGTGATGAAATAAAAAAGGCAGATAAGTCCTATCTTTTATGCCAGGCTTTATTTGTAGAGTTGTCTTGTTTACCTTGGTTTTGTTTCTTTGGAGGAAAACAAGGTGGATGATGTTGACAACTCGTTTGCAGAAGCAGGAGCTGGTTTCTCTAACTACTACAGGCAAAGCAGTAGTAGAAACTTAGCACTGGAGCTGCAGACAAGCAGAAGGTGACCGATCAAAACAGCTTGTCTGAGTTTGAGCAGTACCCAGTAGCTCTCGGGCTTGTTAGACTCCAAGAAGTGAAAAAAAAAAAAGTGTGGTAGCACTGCAAGCAAAGCAGATGGAGGAGCATACTGTTCTTTTCTTGTATTTCTCCCCGTCTTCAGCTTTGGGTTGATTGCATCCTGCTCTGCTCAGGGAGGCAGGAATAAAGCAGACCTCTCAGAAGCACTGCAGGTCTGACCTGCTACTCAGGGCTACCTTTTGACACCAACCCACTTTCAGCCCCCTCCACTTAAGAGCTTTACTTAAGGAGTTCAGATGAGAAGCCCTGTTGCTGTAGGTCTCTCTACAAAAGGGTATTTACTTTCTGTACAGAACTGAAATCACTTTCCTGAAGTACCTAAAGTTTCATAAGGTGAGTCTGGGCTCAAAGTTGAAGAAATATTGGTTATCAGTGGTGATCTGGAACTGTGGCTTTTCTTTGTTTTTGCCACATCAAAGATGTTTCTTTCCATTATGGAAGGAAACACCAAAAAAAACATCCTGACAGAAGAAAGGCATCATATACCCCCAGATCTGGGCTAATAGTTGCATCTTAGGTGAGGAAAAGTAAAAAACTGCTCTATAATGTCTTTCTTCTGGCTGGTAGGTACCTTGTCTAACACGTGTACATCCCCACTGAAGACCTAGATGGCAAATATCTCCCAGAGTGTGACACCAGCCTGTCCTACTGCCCCTGAGGGCACAATGCTGTGGGTTCCCTGTTTGTGCCAAGAAGCCTGTGGCACTAGTATCTTTTTCTCTACTGGTTGTTCTGTAACTGTGAGTACCCACACTATCTCCCACACCTTTCTGAGTGCTATAAAAATATCCCATAACCATAAGCCCAAATATCCCACTTTTTTCTAACAATTTGTCCGAGACAGTTATAAATTTTTCAACAAAGCTGCAGAGATTAAACAACTGAATATCTGCTTAACATTCTTGTGACTGCAGCCAGTAAATCTATTTCATAATTACAGTGCTGCAAAAACAAATATCCTCTATGGTATTTGTAGTTGCCAAAAATAAACAGAGGAAGGGAATGATACACTGCTTCTGTGAGACTAACACCTAAGCTGTTTGTGGGAAGATAGCCCAAACAGGATATGTTGATAAGGGCTGATATACCTGTGTATACCAATAATTGGACCTCAATCTGTATTTCCTCAAATATTCTCTGTAGCAATATTTCTTACATTTTATGCTTTCTCTTCTAAGCTTCAGAAAATAGTTTGAAACATCAGGGGTTTAGTTCATCCTGAATTTAAAAATTAGCCATTAAAAACTTAGAAAGCAAAGGCAAATATAAGTAAATAGAAATACTAAACTGAAAACAGAATATTTGACTGCACTACTTCATTCCACATTTAATGCAATAAATTTCTCATTTTTTGTTCTTCTGTAGCTGCCACAATTTCAGTTGTGCAGTTCCAAAAGTCATTGACATCATCTATTTTTTCTAATCTGATCATTCTAATACATGATATACACAAATAAAAGTAAGTCACATGGTACTTGTCATAAAGCTTACACACATGATTTCCTTCCTTCATTCGTTGCTATTTGTAAATATACCTACACACACACACATTTCTAAGGACAGCATTACAGATACAGAGCTATAACCTCACCTTGTCAGGGTCCTGCAATTTCTACTCCTCAAATTGCCCACATTGCAAACATGAGTTTTTGTTCAATATATGCAAGTTGGTTTTGTTTTCATAATTTCATCCTGGCTTTGCCCACCACCAGTATGTGCTTTTTTTCTGCTTATTCCTCTTCATAAACTAGTAGCACACAAATCAACTGTGGAATTAAAAATTTACATTTTTAAAGCAAAACAAATTTATACCAGGCATTAACAGGTAAATTTAGTGAACAGATACATTTCTCCAGCAAATACACATTTTTTTAAGCATAAAGGACATAATTTATTTCAGAGTGGAAAAAGAAGAACTAATAATATCATTAGCAGTCTCTGCTTCTTAGTCTTGGCTGTTTCTAACCACAGGTTGCATCTTTCTCATATTCTTCCTCTTCTCTGATGAGAAGGGGTCTTGCAAAAGAGTGGTAGGACACAGTAGGTAGAGAATTAATGGGTTCAACCTAATAGTAATGAAAATCTTGGTAACACAACAAAAAGTTAAATAATGAGGCAAAACCCAGCTGTTTTCTGTTGTTTGTTGTTTGGGTTTTTTTCTACAGGGAAAATGTGCTGCAAGGATTAGATAAACTGCAGCTGCTGAAAATTCAGCTGGAAAGCAATAACTAAATGAAAGGTTCTGCTCCATCCCAAAAAGGCAGCAGAAACTATTCCAGAACACACAAGTGGCAGTCTCCTAAACCTTCTGCTTTACAGGTTAATAATTTATAACCTCCTGGGTTTAGCTACTTTTGGAAAACACTAGGATTTAAATATGACTTTTTTTTTTCCAGCCTTGCACACAACGAACCACCCAGTGCTATTCTTGGTCTTGTTCAGCATCTGAGGCCAGAGCGGCACTGTAGCCCCGTGCCAGCACTGCGGCGGCGCTGGTTGTGGGTGTGAAGAGCCGGGATCCCTGTCTGGCACTACGTGCCAGCAGCAGCCCCGACAAAATAGCACTTTTATTGGCAAACCTTATTTCTCCTGAAAGGAGTAATTTTTCTATAATGATAGAGATTTTGCCGAGAGACACTGAGTTCTTTGTTGGTTTTGCATCCCGGTGCTGCTCACATAGCCATGGCCTCGGAGGGAAACGCAGCAGCGACACTAATCAGGATATTCCTCTTCCCTCTGGGCTGGTTTTGAATGCTCCTTCCCTGATGGAGGTGAAGCTTTGAATGAAATATATGAGCAAAGCCTTCATTGCTGTGGTTATTAAAGATATTACACAGCCTTTCACAAGATGAAACATGCTCCTTGTCCTGATCAAATTCAGGGAGAAGTAATTTATCTACCATCTTCTTTTGGCTGAATAAAATGTTCATCCCCTCCTGCCCACTGTTAAATGAGGCTGGTTTCCCCCTAATGATGATGGAGTCATACCTGTATATAATTTCACATCTCCAATCATTCTTCACAATGAAAAAAATACACATATAATTTTGAATCTCTCAGGTATGGTCTACTAATATGATTTTATTTTGCCTCCATGAATAAATCTTTCAGTACTGAGATATTTGAGGCAGAGGAAGTTACTTTTCTTAATTAAGTCATTTAGACTATATATAAATCTGTAGCAATCTGTAAAAACATGTCATTATATTCCCAAAGAACAAACAGAAATCATAACAAGCAATTACTGTATTTACCAGCAAGGCACAAGGGCAATATAAACTGCAAAAAAAACCACTCAAAGGCTTCCATGCTTTGGTTCTACCAAATTTTAAAAGCTAGTCCCAGAGAAGGACACTTAGGAATAAAATAAATTCGTAAGTAAACAGCACACCCAGAGGTGAGGACGGTTGGGGGCTGAGTCTCCAGTGCTTTCTGTACCACTCTGTGACAGTTCTGCCATTTTCTGTAGTCATTTCTTCCACAACTTCTCTGACTCTTTAGCATCCCTGCTGAAGGTTCCCACGCCAAATATTGTTTCCAGGGTGAGCACTGCTGTATCATTTTGCTGCAGTTATGTGTCAATGGCAGTCAATAGTTGTCTTCATTTTAAGTCCATTAAAAATCCTCTTGACCTTCTATTATTTCCAATTAATCGCATAAATTCTAAGACTTGTGCAGAAATAACAATAACAATAAAAACAACTTCTACTTGAATTGAATACCTCGATTTGCCAATTTTCAAGTGGCAGACCCCTCTATTCACTCTTCCCTCCATAAGTAATCTTTCTCACAGCAAAGTCTGAGTCTGCTTACAATTATTTTTGACTAGCAATGATAAGTGTTTATTATAGTATAGCACTTATATATAAAACAAGCAGTGACTTACATTGTATGTACATCTATACAAGGGTTGAATATAAAATATCCACAAAAATGGGGTTTTAATTGGCCTATGTTGTGCAGCAGAGTATTTAATTTGAAAAACAAGGCCAAATACTTCACAGTTTGCCTTGCAAATATCTTAAACAGCTTGCTTCAATGGGTTTGCTTCCCTGGAGGAGAGGAAAGGAGCACAGCTATAGGGGATAACAGCTGAACAACCTCAGTTTCACAGACAATTCATCTGTTCTGTAAGACTGGATGGAAAAGGTCAACCATGAAAGCAGAGAGGAATGAAAATTAACTAGGGTAAAATAAAGCTTTCAGAGATCCTCCACTGTAGGGAGAAGGAGACATCATTAAACAAGTGCAGACTGTTATCATACAAGCCCAGGTTTTGTAGCTTGTGTCATGCCAGACCCACATCCTGAAGCACAGAGATCCCTTCAGCTGTCTATCCTGGATACTCCTCAGCTCTGTAGCAGCCTGGGGTGGATGGTGACACCTCAAAGAGAAGAGCAGCACTTTTATCTGGTTTATTATTAAAGTAAACAAATAATCCAGACTGAAGAATGTATATATATGGGAAGGGTGGAAAAGCTGAGCAGAAAGTGGAGTTTTTACCAGTGAGAGAATGATTTTGGCAGATAAGGATTTAAACTGGATCACACAACTGGGAAGTTGAGCTCACAGGCTTGGTTGCAAGGGAGCAGTAACAGAATAGTAGGTAAAGCTATGTAATCACTGTCACAAGGTTTAAGAGCTGGGAGGGAAAAGGAGGCAACAGGGAGTGGATTTCTGGGATGTAGTCAATGGGTGACATTGTCCTACTGCTGCACGTGCCAGAGCAAATCTGTGCTCCTGCTCACAGCTGAGGGCAAAATCCAAAGAAAACAGCAAGGCACCTAAAGTGCAACTCATGCAGAATTTAGATGCCTACATATAGGACAGAGAGCCAAAAAAAACTTCACCTGACTTGTTTAGGCACCTGAGAGGCTGTAGGCATTGAAGATTTGCTTTAAATCTCTAACCTCTGTTACCGTGTATCCAGAGGCAGTGTCGCCTTGGCTGAGCTGCCTGAAAGCCATGGGCAGTCACAGCCTGGGTGTCCTTTGGCTGCTGGTGACATTCTATGGCCACCTCCAGCCAAAGCTCAGTCCCTGCTGCCGCGGCCTCACTGCCATACCTCATGGTGCTGGGATCCACCTGCTGTGTGACAGTCCCGTCACAGTGGGACTGTGGTGGTGGTTCCTGCCTGACTGGAGGGAAGCCTGGCTCACATCCCAACATCCCAGACCCAGGAGCAGCCAAGTTAGGGAGGAGATGGAGAGGGGGTTCCTGCAGTAGCCTGGGTCCACCAGAAACTTCACGTTTCAGACATGGGTCTGGGAGAAAGCGAGAAGAGAGACTAATCCTGCTGCATATTGGCAGAGTTAATCAGCTGAAAAGGGGAGACTTTCACATCTCTGTCTCTAACACTGCCTGTGCTCTTAGTTCCAGAGAAGTGTGTCACAAAAAAGAAATAAAAACCCAACTCAGATATTCCACATCTTCTCTCCTTTCTTACTGTAACCATATACATATCAGAGAACTGCTTCTACTCTTTATCAGCAGTTTGGAGTGTTTTTATTAAAGTGACCAAAACTGCAATGCCTTTTTCCTGAATTCTGCAGAGCAGCTTGGTCTTGAAGCACAGCTCATAGGATGCCCCTCAGGAAGTGTGGCAGAGGAGCACCTACTTTATGAATTATAAATGGCCCCAGGCAGGAAAGCAGTTACCTGCGTGTTTAGCTCAGCCAAGAGGAAGGAACCTCCGGGAAAAAACTGCAACAGAAATTAAGGAAGCTAAAGAAGTTTTCTGCTGCAACTTAAAGTGTTTTCTGTTTCTCAGAAAGGTGAAGAGGTTAGGTAGGCTGCCATGGATGGGATTGCAAACACAGTGAGGTGTAAGCCCCTACATCAATACCAAACTCTTCCTGATTTAACATTATAAAACTCTGTGCTTTTTGGATCTTGTTGTCTAAGGCCTGTTCCTTAAGATACAGACTTCTGAGGCGAGTGGAAAGTTTCTAGCATCTTAAAGGCATGACAGAGCCTGTTACTTCTCAGATCATTATGCTTTGGAAAGTGTGAAGCAAGAAAAGCAAAGAAAGTAAAAAAAAAAATTCAAGAAATGAAAAAATTCCATACAGTCAAACATGTCCTGGCTACACCACTCAGCTCCCACCTCGTCAGGAGAAGGGGGATTCATGGAATCAAGTGATATGGAAATACAGGAGAAAATGTAATTTTTTCCTGATGATTTTTTTTAATTGTTAGAGATGGAAAAGCTGCCTTAATTCATGTATTAGGTCCAAAAAGCTGACAAATTAGGAAGTGGTTCTTCCTTATTGCATTACACAGAGTGACCACGTTGACTGACTTACTTTCTCTGTCCAAAACTGCAGCCGCTGCCTGGTTTGTGCATTAGGCATCAGAGAAGCTCCACTTTTCCCTGTTGGTATCGCAACAGAGAGCAGATTGCTCCCTGCCAGTCTGGTGCAGCAACGCTCTGTTACTGGTAAACCACAACACAGGTTTCAAGTAAAAAACCCAACCCTTTGCTCTGAGTCTTTGCTAAATGCAGACTGTACAGACCTGCATGGAGAACAGGGCTGGCAGCACACAACGGGAGACGTCTGCAACAGAACGGAGGAACTGACACAGTTTTAGCACCATTTACTGGTACCTTATCTATTATTTATTTACATATACACATATATACACAGATATGTCTGGTAAGAGCAGTTACCATAGAAATATGTAGTCAGGGTGGAAAAGACTACGCCCTAAAGTGGGCTGAAGATGGTTGTTCAATTTTAAGGAATTGGCTATGCATGAAGTTATGGGAAAATGTAGCTCACTCTTGGCTCAACTTGCGCTATGACTGAAGCTTTTATTGACATAGTCTAAGTTCAGATACATCACTGAGTTTCCACACAGGTCACTCCCTTGATCAACTAATTGATTTTAGTTCTGTCCTTAGGTAACTATTTCTGAGAAAGCAGGGATATAGGGCAGGATCAGAATGCAAACAGCTGAGGAGGCAGATGCCTAGGGCCGCTGCTGGCCCAGTGGCTGTGCCCCTCTGTCAAACTACCCCTTGGTGCTACCTGCATAGTCTCCGTCCTGCAGAGAGAGAAGAAAGGCTGGCTGCTTCCCTCTTCATCTCCTCCCAGATGGTGATGTTCCTCACTTTCCCAAGACATAAAAATCGCTTTGTTTCCTCCAGCTGCTATCAGAGTGAAAATAAAAGGGAGAAGTTGTAGCTCATGGGGCAGTGGACAAGCCAGGGTCAAAGCAAAGCTAGGAGAAGGCACCTGCAATCCAGGTTTCCTCTTTGGCCATAATCTTCCATTGGGTTGGAGCCATCACCCCACTGCTGTAAGGCACAAGACCCTATGGGACATGTTACAGTCTCTACCTCTGCAAACAGAACCACATTACTTTGGGTACAGGGAGGTCAGGTCATCAGTGTGGGAAGAGATTACCCTAATTTGCATTTCATAATTTAACATCACCCCTAATCCCACTGGCCTTTCTCATTTCCTCAGGAGTCCACTGAATGCTTCATCTCCCACAACACTCATTTGGTCTCCCGGAATTTATGTTCCTGAGGCACAAAATTCAGTTTTGTCTTTGAGCTGGCTTTGGCATGGAACTTGCAATATTTCATTGGGTAAAAAAGAAAAAAAGAAAGAAAAACAAAACGTTTTTTTCATCTCTTTTTAATCTTTTTTCCCTCTTTTTTAATCTTATAAGTGACCCTGTGATTTGTTATATAATAATGAGAGTGCCTACAGTGGATGGGACTGTTTGATTCCATAAATTATAGCTGTAGTTACCAAATATTTTCACTTCCCTTTGGTGTTTAAGCATCTGTGAAAGCCATTTATTGCCTTGTATATCCTTCTTAATATCTTATCCTCTAATCGTTCTCTATAGAATGAAAACAAATGGCTGAGGATGTTCAATTTGTTGTAATATAAGCATTTATGTAAGTAGTATGTACATGATGATCCATTTTATTTCAATACTATCAGTACCAGCTATGTTTGGCTGTTAGTTTTACTCTGAAATATTTGCTTGATGTCAGTGAGGTAAAGTAGATCTCATTTTGTAATCAAGCTGTACTCTCCCAAGATATGTTGATCATGCACTACCATCACAAACTACCCGCAATATCCAATCCAATATCCAACCTCATGGTTTACAACACTCTTTGTCGAAAGAAAAAAATAAGTGATTTTTATGGACCCCTTTACTTTAAGACATCAGTTACTTTTCTGACTTTTTCCAGACTGCTGGGGCCAGTTACTTTCTTTCTGTGAAAAAATGATTCAATTTTTGAATCCACTTCTTCAAACCACTTTGTTATAGGAGGCATTTATTACCCATTGTGGGAAGAATTGCATCCTATTCCTCTCCTCAGTTTTCCAGTGAGCAGTCGGCTTCCCACTTGGTGTCTGAGAGGTCATCCAGGCTGTTCTACCTCTGCCCACGGATTCCTCAAACATATTTTTCTGGGCAAAGTGTTTCATGTATCTCACATTCTTCAGCACTGTGACCCCTTAGCCAAGCCTGTGCTAACCAATGTTTTTAATTCAATTTAAAAACAGAATATGCAGGTATTACAGGGGTTTTGATGTGTGACCCAACTTAAATGATTGTCAGTTACTTCAAGTTGGTTAGCATACTTATAAATGAGAGTTCTCTATGAATGCTCATTCCATGAGGCAAACAGTTGTGAGTTATCTTAGTGCACAAGTGAAGGTGAACCACAAATGTCTGACTGCTGCAACACATCTTCTTGGAATGTTTAGATTAGCTTTTACAATTGCAAATGTCTTCACCAACTCTACTAGCTGATTGGCAAACAACTAATAAACACAAGTTACAACAGGAGAGCAAATTCTAGTCTAGACAAATCTGTAGTAGGAGACTGAGGTCAGAGTGTTTTCAAGTTTAGAACAAGCTCAGAAGAGTTTCCCTAATGAATGACATCAAAATAAGTCTGTGTGTTGGTTTGGGGGTTTTATTTGTTTATTTAAGAAACAAACAAACAAAGAAATAAATGGGAAAATGTACCAGGAAGCTCACAGCCTGAGCTTGGTGTCTGGGCTCCTGGGAATTTAATTTCTTAATAACTCCTTTTGAATGCAGCATATTTAGGATGATGGGAAGGGTCACTCTTAGAGATGCCTGTTCTGTAATAGAATATAATGAAAGGCTCATAGGCTGAGATAAGGGAAGAGATCACTCACCAGTTACCATTATGGGCAAAACACATCCGACTTGGGAAAATTAATTTAATGACAAACAAATCAGAGTGGGGTAATAAGAAATAAAAACTAAATCTTAAAACACATTCTCCTCACCCCTCTCTTCTTCCCAGGCTCAAGTTCCTTCCCAATTTCTCTATCAACAGGGCAGAGAATAGCAACTGTGGTCAGCTCATCACACTTTGTCTCTTCTGCTCCTTCATCCTCAGGTGGAGGACTCCTCACACTCCTCCCCTGCTCCAGTGTGGGGTGCCTCTGACAAGAGACAGTTCTCCATGAACTTCTCGAACATAAGTCTTCTCATGGGCTGTAGTTTTTCATGAACTGCTCCAGTGTGGGTCTTTTGCACAGGGCACACTCCTTCAGGAGCAGGCTACTCCAGAGTGGGTCCCCCACAGGGTCACAAGTCCTACCATCAAAGCAGTTCCAGTGTGGGTTCCTCTGTCTACAGGGTCACAGGTCCTGACAGAAGCCTGCTCTAGCACAGGTTTCCCATGGAATCACAGCCTCCTCTGGGTGTCCACCTACTTGAGCATAGGGTCCTCCAGGGGCTACAGATAGACCTCTGCTCTACCATGGACCTCCAAGGGCTGCAGGGGTGCAGCTGCCTCACCATGGGCTGCACCACAGACTGCAGGGGAATCTCTGCTCCAGCACCTGAAGCACTTCCTACCACTCCTTCCTCACTGACCTTGGTGTCTGCAGGGCTGTTTCTCTCATATATTCTCACTTCTTTCTTTCACTGCAGTTGCTCCTGCACAGCAGTTTTCCCCTTCTCAAACACCTTATCCCAGAGGCTATCACTGTGGTTGATGGGTTGGCCTTGGCCTTGGCCATTGTCGGATCTGTCTTGAAGCCAGCTGGCATTGTCTCTGTCAGGCATGGAGGAAGCTTCTAGTTGCTTCTCAGTGAAACCTCTGTAGCTCCCCTACTGCCAAAACCTTGCCAGGCAGTCCCAACACAAGATGCTAATTGAAATGTCACTTTTCTCTCTAATTCAGGTGTGCAACTGAAACTGAGACAAACATCTGTAAGGAGCAAAGAATCCATGGTCTCTGATCCTCGCTTGCCAGCTGACACCAGTCCATCATACTAAGCACGGGCAGCCAAATCACTGTACCCCTTTCAAGCATGCAAGAACTGGAGACAGAGCCCAATGCAATGGCCAGGTGTGTTCAGCTTCTTGCCTGATGAAGTGATTTAAGCCCTTTATCTCCTTGCCATATGCACTGGTATAGAGGTTACATGGGGGTCAAAACTGAAAGGTAGAAGTTTGTGAGTGAGTGAGGAGAGGTAAACAGCAAGCTGGACAGAGCTGTGGTGGTGTGGAGAGCAGGGGACCATAACGCTGGTCACCACTCTGCAGTCTCTGCCTCTATTTTATCCAATGACTGTTTGATGATCACATTGAGCACGATTAATGCAAGCACAGTGCCAAGCTGCTCAGCTCTGTCAAGATTAGAGCAGTTCTTACCATCTGGGGAGCTATAAAGTTGAAAATCAAGGCAATCCTAGTGCTTCAGCCCTTCAGTGTCAAGCAACAGTGTTTCCAGACTTACCGTTTCAGAATTAGACTCCCAAAATTTTGCCAGTGTGCCCATGAAGGTTCACAAAGGAGCTAGTCCTCTTCTGTTTATGTTTCCCCCAACATTCCTGATCATTCTCTGAAGAGAATTTAGATTCACTGTACAGAAGATATCACTTGAATGGCATTGTTAGTCATGTTCTTGTTTCAGCACATGTTCAAAGCTCACTTGTGGGTTTTTGGTTAGTTTGTTCACTTGTTTTGGCTCAGACTTTTGAATGTGATTGATACTCAACTTTTTCTTCCTTACTGCATTCCTCTATCCTCTCTGACATTTCCACAACTGATTACTCATATGTAGGTATGAGCCAGATAGTTCAGCAAAAACTCTTGTCATCATCTGTGTTAAGCAACATAACATCATATTGTAACAACTATTAGCTCTCTGACTCAAGATTTTTTGCACTGGTGGAATATCTTTTCAAGTAAGTGTATGTGAGACAGTACTTAAGTGGCTGAAACAGATGCTTACTGTTGCCTTTCCTTTACCAGGGTGTGATAATAGGAAAAGAGAGGTGCAACAGTTTGTCACATTTTACATTTAATTTGCCTCATGACATTTTTCCTTGCAGTTCTGAACATCATGTACATAAATCAGATCTGGTGATAGTTCAGTCCATAAGGATTGATTTCTCTGGTATCAAGGCTGGGCTACTATTAGCTAAGTTTCTGAACGTCATTGCTAACAAGACAGAGCAAGTATTTGCTTGCTGCATCACAACAGAGATCCTGTCTTTCATCCCTTGTTCTTCTCTTTGATAATAGTCCCAGCCTTCAAGCTTCCACAGATTATAATCTGAATCATTTCAGGCCCAAGATTTATGTTCATTTGACTGAATATTTTCTTCGTTAGGAAGATTCCAATTCCTCCAGTCCCACTGGGAGATGATCTTCATCTCACAAAGGTTTCCGAGTTTATGCAAAACATCCTCAACACTCTTTGAAAAGAGGAATCCTGGCATGCTCAGTTCTGAGAGACCTCTGCTGGTGGCCAGATTTCCATGGTCTTCCTCACATTAGAGGGTTACCTTCAGAAGCCTCCATTTGTAATTGTGCTGGTTTTGGTTAGGGTAGAGTAGATTTTCTTCACAGTAGTTGGTATGGGGTTGTGTTTTGGATTTGTGCTGGAAATCATGTTGATAATATAGAGATGTTTTCAGTATTACTGAGCAGTTCTCGCAAGTCACAGCCTTTGTTGCCTCTCACCTCAGCCCACCAGCGAGGAGGCTGAGGGTGCAGAAGCAATTGGGAGGGGACAGAGCCAGGACGGCTGACTCCAGCTGACCCAAGGGATATTGCATAACATATGGCATCATGCTCAGCATATAAAGCTCAGGGAAGAAGGAAGGGGAGGGATACTCAGAGTGATGATGTTTGTCTTCTCAATTCACCATTAAACGTGATGGATCCCTGCTTTCCTGGGGATGCCTGAACACCCGTCTGCCCACGGGAAGAGTGGAATGAATTCCTGATTTGCTTTGCTTGTGTGCATGCTGTTTGCTTTATCTATTAAACTGTCTTTACCTCTACACATGAGTTTTCTCACTTTTACCCTTTCAATTTTCTCTCCATCGCTCCGAGGAGGAGTGAGTGAGCGGCTGCATGGTGCTTAATTGCCAGCTGGAGTTAAACCACGACAGTAAACTGTATCCTTTTCTTTCCTATTTGAAAGACAACTATAACAGCACTGTCCTGCATAATATAACTCCCATCAGGAAGAATATAACATAATCATTTCTGAAAATGATCTCAAGTCCTGATGTGAGCTTTTGAACATGACACATGTATTCAGCCTATGTTTCAATTTCAAACTTCATTACTCCAGTTTCTCAGTAAGTCAGGGCCTTTCATATTCTTGTTTCATATCTCTGAATAACAGAACTACTTTTATACCTCATTTGCACCATCACACAAAAGCTCAGACAAACCAGGGAGTTCCACACAGCCAAATGAACAAGGTGTTTGATTTGTGATTGTATTAAACTGGCTAGGACAGGTAACTAGGGCTGTTTCTCTACAGGTTTAATATCTAGAAACAGGCTTTCCAGAGCCATTGGACATTTCCCTGGGCGTTAGGTTATGCTGTAACATTTTCATTACCGTAACTAAGGTAGCATAGTGGCAGCAGAACAACTGCGTTTATGACACTTTCCTACGACTGTGTAGGCCGCAGCATTTTCAAAATATATGAAACATTGCTTCTCATATTGTTTTTGCATGACCTACCTGACTTTGTCTAAGTCTCACTGTCGAACCAGATGGAGTTATGTGCCTGGTCCTTAAAAGCCTACAGATGTCTGAACTTTGGGAAGCCCAGGCTTCCCTGGAGCAAGTAGACGTACCCAATGTAAGCCTACATGGTATAGTTAATCAGGTTGACTAATTAATCAGTCCAGAGATAGTCCAAGCATTCTATCTAGATGTTGGGCATAAGCTGACACTCTTCCAATCTCCTACAGACTTCATTATTTAACCTCAGCATCTCGACCCCAAACTATTTGGGCTGGTGCAGGTCAAACAGCTGTGGCCTGTGCTTTCCACAGCAGGAGCAGACTGTGCCAGTGTCCACCCAGGCCAAGCTTTTCTGAGCATTGGCAGCACAAGGCAGGGCCCTGCAGAACTAGCTAAACTAGATGTGCTCTCATAAGTGGAACAGCTAAATTTGTAAGGCTGTTACTGGTAATGGTATGCCTTACATCCCTCCACTCACCAGTGTCTAATGCTATGAACACATTCCAAGGACTCTAGAATTCCTAAACTACTAAGATTTCCAGTCTTTTTGTTACTGTAGGGAGCAATATCTACATTCCAGAAAAAATTGGGACCTGATTAAGGATGCAATTCAGTTAATATACATAGGTGTCAAATCCCAGCATTTTTTCTAAAGATTCACTGGACGTTCAGAAAGAAGGCTGTGGGTCTGCAATGGGACTCAAACACGACAGCTTCACATGCGTAGCTTGGGTACCCTGGAGTCTTTCAAATGCCATTACATTTAAGGAGCTGAATCACCCTACAGTGATCATGGCCAAGAAAGAAAAATGTGTAGCCAGTCATTCCAAGTCCCAGAATGATGCTCTTTTGGTTGGATCAGACTTCTCCAAAAGGTTGATTATGCCACCTCCCAAGCCTCTTAGCTTTCTGGATGATTCACATTGGACCATGAGACTGGGAACGAACAACAGATCATGTGATGGAAACATTTCTTCATATGCATTCACGGGCATGCCCTCACATGCATGCACTCATAAGATGAGGGAGTGGCCATGTTGGAAGATGGTGCCTTCCCTGCAAGGACCTTGCAAGTTTTATCCTAGTGGTCATTGCAATGTCATATTTCTTCTCTTCCTTGGGACTTCCCACCCAAGAAAGAGGTCAGCAGATCAGACCAACCCATGTCACAGCTCAGGAGGGAGAACATGGCATTGTGGTGAGTGTGTGAACGATGTCAGGCAGAGTGAGTGAGTCTCTGGTGTAACAGATAGGCCTGATCTCACCTATTGCACTAAGTTCTCATCGGCTCAGACTCTACTGAGCAAATTCTTAAACACTGAGAATCTGAGATTAAGGGTGAATTTACCAGGAAAAATGTCATTCTAAATCTAAATCTTTTGACTACTTTTTCCTACTCATAGAAAAATATTTGCTTTCAAATATGGCTTTTAGTAGCAAGCCAAGCATAGGTCAACACTTAGCCAAGAGATCACACTGCATTCTTGTCCAGCAAGAACCTGAGAGCCCTTCCCTTCAAAAAGGGGTGATTCAGATTTATAGGCACTGATTATTTAATTACCACACTGAAGGTTGATGTGGCAACAGAGTAGTAGGAATGGCAGTTGCTGTCCACATACCTCTTTCCCTTGCCATGCTGTTAATTTCTGTAGGCATTATGAATGAGCTCCATAAAAGAAAAACAGGCACAGTTATGATACGAACATTTTCCCTTTGTGGCTGTCCATCACTTTACTCCTCTTAGTACTGCAGGACTGAGAAGAATTTATACCATGTATTTACATAGCGATATACTTTATCACTATCACTTATGAAAATATAAAGTGACTGTGATGATTCATACTGTGCATTTTAGTAGTAACACCGCAATAGAGGTTGGTAGATTGTCAAGCCGTCTTCAGAAAGAAATTGTCACTTTGGCTGATTGCTTAGCCGCTAAAACAAGTATCACTTTGAAAGTTGTCAGGCCAACACGGAATAGGAGCCTGGCATGCATAGATGATATTTATGCTTGATAACATTCATTTCAGCTACAGCACCTCCCTGCATGGGGGGAGCAATCTCATTAACATTGACTTTGACTTTCTCCACCAAATGAATGACTACCTATTCTTTAAGGACAAAATTCACATTACCTTAAGCAGACACCCAGTAAACAGAATTTCTGTGAGTATGTAGAAGACAAAGGGGATGCAATTTTCATTGCTTTCCTTCCTTCTCCTGACCATAATCTGGATTCAGACTTGTTTAGTCACTGTAAATTACTGCACTGGTGATCACTTCACAGAAGGGAAATTAGTGAGCTTTTTGGAAGTATTTTACAACACTTTCATATTGTACATATGGATACAGTATCCATACTTGCTAGTCTTTTGCATTTCAAGAACTTAATGATATGAAAGATACTTGAAGGAATGGCATCTTCTACACACTTTTGTGAATTAATGCTGTTGGAGATGTGAGTTGACAGCACTTCAGAGTTAGTGGGAGCTGCGAGGGTGTAGCAGGCCACACACAGTGTGGACTGGAAAGGACAAGGAGATTCCACTTTGTTAAGGCAGCTCCACCAGAACTTAGCTCAAAGCATACTGAGAAGCCAAGTGGGAAACTTTTATTTTCCTTGAACACTGCATTACTGCTAGTCAGAAGTTTGGGGGCATAGCCATTTTCTGAAACAAAACGATCTAAGTTTCAGAAGATCAAAGATAGACCTGAGGTCACCTGGGAGCCAGTATGTCCAGAAGGCAGAGCTCCATCAGACAAACAATGCCAGGTCTGGGAACTCACAACTGTAAAACCTATGGCTCTGAGGCAACCAATCATGCCAGGCTTTCTAAAGACTTGTGGAGTTGTAAAAACTCTCAAAAGCCCAGTTCTAGCTTGTTCCCACAAACCATCCACACAAGCAGAACCTACAACCCAAAAACCCTTAAACAGGTTCTTAGAGACCATTACTCCAGGATAATTATGCCATACTGTCACCAGAAACTTTTTTCCAGTGTTTATATGGTAAGGCCTTGGTGCAGAGCAGAACCTGGAAACACTCTGCAAGAGTTTATCTTTTAGATGATCTTGCAAGAGACACTGGGGTACATCTGCTGAGCACTTGGACATCAGACAGTACCCAAAATACATCCCTAAAAGACCCCTATGATTAAATCGGTTCCTGTTTAGGGAGTGCAGGCTCTTACACTTCCAGGAGAGGAGGCTGTGACTCCAGAGCCATCAGCTGGGGCTCCCGGGCTTGAAGCTGCTAAGCCAAGAGCCTGCAGAGTTACCCTCTTCCTTAGTCCATTGCCACATGCAAATATCTCAGCCTGCAAAGCTGCTTCTGGTGCAGGTCAGGGATCGCAGTGCACAGGCAGCATACATAACACACACACTGAGCCCAGAGAGCGAAGTCGGTGCATAATGAGTTCAATTCACACACAATCAGAAGCCTTTTGAAAACAACAGGCTAATTACACTGAAGAAACAGAGGAGATTATAGAACAGGAAAGGAACTAAGAGTAAAACCACTGTACATACAAAATGAAACCACAGTTCCAAATAATATTTAACCATCCAAACCTCTTTCTAAAATAAATCTTTCCAGCTCTCACAGAGACTAAGATCACACTGGGTGTCTTTCCAAGTTTTTTGGGGAATTTCCAGTGCCTACCCTTTATTCTTTTAGATTAAGTTCAACTCAGGACTCGAGAGCATGTGGGCTAAAACCTTGGAGATGCTGGGCACTTGCATCTCTTACTGAATAGCCTTTTATCAGCCTATTTAGGTTATCCCAGTTTAACCCTATAATCCCTTCCAGCAATTCAATGACTCAGATTAACTAGACACTTGGCCAGTGTCGAGCTCCAGGCTGAAGGTTGGAGAGAGGCTAGTCCCCAGACAAATGATGCATGGAATTTGTATCTGTGGGTTGCCATGCCGACACTGCGCACAGATTGCTCAAGATCCAGGAGAACTTGGCAGAGACCTTTTTTGCTTCCCAGAGAAGCACTGACAGGTAATACTACTGCATTTCTGTCCCATTGAAATGCTCAGTACAAGCATCTAATTCATTTCCATCTGGCTTTGCATAGCAAAGAGAGAAGTGGGAGATAGCGGCAGGGCTGTGAGGGACCTTCCTATTCCCAGCACAGTGTGGGATTCACTTGCTGTGTGGGGCATTTTTATCTTTTCCATGAGCATGCAGAACAGTACTGCTCTGAATAGGCTCAGGCAGTCAAAGCCATTTGAGGATATTTCATAATTGATACTTGCTGATGGGGTATTCCTACAGCATGCCCTATCTGAGAGCTTGGGGTACTAACCACCAATATGGAGGGTGAATACAAAAATGAAAGAAGATTAAGAAATTCCGCACTGGCTTGGATGTGGGAGCACTCATATCCAGTGCATGGGACCAAGCAGCATCAGCCCCAGTGCTCGATCCACAACTCACAGAGGAATACCAGAGACGGAACACAGAGAGGCCACCAGAGACATCGGTAGCCTTTGACTCAGCTCCAAAAGTCAGATTCACTCCTCCCTCAGGGAACGTTTAAAGTGTCCAATACCCATGTCCTTGGTAGAACTGGCTGAGTAAACTGTTATGAATAAATTACGTGAATAGCTTAGCACCCTGTGTGCTGCTCACAAATCATTTAGGGACCCCTCTTCTCCTCTATCAGCCTCACTGTTCTTGAGGAATTTATGCCAAAGAGTTTCTGTGTCAAATTTGTGCCTTTAGGCTGTTTCCAAACTGCTCCACTTCCTTCCACCCCTTCCCCCTTTGCTGCTTGTTATTCAGTGGGTGTAAGGTTCTCCAAAGTCACATGAGACACTGTTTCCTCCTCTCTAACTTTCCTGGCTGGGAAACAATAAATGGTTGAGTGGCAGAGACACATTCCCATGTGATGCTTAGAGATAAATCATTGTATTAAACCCCACGCTTTGTTTAGGGAGCCTGGTATTTCATACTGGGCTTGGGATTCCACTACATGGCACAGTGCCTAACAGTTAAGGGCTCCAACACTCGCTGTTGCAACACCTAGGTCCTTCTGTTGACTTAATGCCTGTATCTTTGCCCAAAGCAAAATACATTGGATAAGATAAAAACAATCCAAATAAACAACGAAGCATTGGCATCATTCACTGGAATATAAAGCAAAACAAGATGACTCTGCCTACTGAGCCGGGTGTTACGGCTCCTGGCTGACATTTTTTAGTCATGTACAAGACCAAAGTCTGTCTTTTCTAGCCAAAATGAGGGCACTTGCTGTCACACATCACTCTAGCCTTATCTACTGCAGACTGCCACTGAAAGAAGCAACCCAGTGCATTTATCTCCATCTGGATTCAGATTCCTGCCCTCTTCTTCACACTGGATGTAGTGTCCATGTAGATACTGGGGGAGGTTAGCCATTTCCCCAGGCCAGGATAATGCTGGTTCTGTGGGCTACCATTTGACTGCATCACTGAAGTGTGCTGACTGCCCCTTTGCAACCTTGAAACCCAACACCAGATATGGTCTGTGGCCTGAGAGGAGAGTGAGGAGAGTGACACTGAGGGGCAGAGCAGGACTGACTCACTCTGTAGGGTATAGGGAGACGCACTGCCTACCCTCAGAACCCAGTTAGGTGGCTAATATTAGCTGCTACCCACTTGTGATCACACAGACTCTTCAAAGGTTGCCTAATATATCTGTAGCATAGCAAGAAAGAGCAGGAGCAGTCTCTTCCACTTCCCCAGCCCAATCATGATGTCAGCCTGGGGGGCCAGAACCACAGAGGTGATTCAGACACATCCTGCCAATGCTGATACCAGTTTTTCTCTCCCTATCCTCTGGATGAGAAGGACTCAGGACTGTGAGGCTGAGGACAGAGAGCCACAGGGGTATCCTGCATCCACAACCCATCTTTTGCCAGTAATGGCTTTTTGAATGAAAGAAAGTGGGAATATACTAAAAGAAATTAATGCACGTAGACTAACCATATGCTTAACTTACACATTGATTTATGCATCAACAAATTTAATATCACACATTGCATCTTCATATTCATGACAAGTACAGAGATTGCTTTTGGTAAATCTGTACCAATCTGCACTCAGAATTTTTTAAAACCAATCCATTACCATAGAAACAAAGAAAATATGGATAATCCATCAATCTGTCTGAGGCAAGACTAGCTCTACCTGCAGCACTACTGGCAGGTATTTCACAAGTCTGGTCTTAATGGTCCTCATCAGAGGGATGCTACTACTTCTGAAAGAATCTATTCCAGAGGAAAGACTTTTCAAAACGTTGACTTAAACCTTTGTTAAGCATATAACTTACTGTATTAACCACAATGAATGGAGACAGAAAGGTTTATTACCATCTAATTGAAGTAGCATTTTATTTATTGGAAGCCTGGCAGGCACAATTCTCACCAGTCTTCTCTTCGTACATTCAGCAGACATATTTCTTGACACCTGCCCCTGCAGAGCATGTTTTCTAGACCCCTGACCAGATTAGTTTCTCTCCCCTGGACTTTCTGCAATATTTCTTGAAGTGTGGTACCCAAAACTGGAATTGGCTCCCTACTGGAGGCTTTACCAATGGAAGGATTACCTCATATGTCTTTTGTACAATTCTGCTGTTTATATATCCCAGAATAATATTTGCTTCTTTCACAACAGGATGCCATTACTGACTCATGCTGAGCTTATGATCCACTACAGTTCCCAGATCTTTGCTACCTCTCCTCTCATTTCCCATCAAGTATTCAGGGAGGCATTTAGCCCTATCTAGACACCAGTTTATATTCAGTGCTGTCCTGCTTCTTTTAGAGCATTTCTTCAGTTTCTCAGGCCTTTTCCTCAAGACGTTTGCAATTTTTCAGTGCTTAGCGTCAAACCCAGATTTAAAATATGTGCTCCCTAGTCCATCAGTCAAGTCACTGTAATGATAACAGTAGATCTGGACCCCAGGACAGTCAGTGTCTTACAGAGCCTTACCTGCTAAATCCTTTCAGTGCAACACTGAACTGCTGACCGCAGGTTCTTGGCTGTCTTTTGTCAGTAAGTACTGCCGGTATTTTGCAGCAACCCTGTCAAGAATCGGTGGTCCTGAAGCCATGACTTTTGGGCAGCAGAGCTTCAAACCAAAGATGACATGGAAAGCAATGCAGCATGTTTTCCAGTATTATTGTTCATTGAGCCTAGTGAAGTTAGAGGCCCGTGATTCAGACCACAATTCCCTGGGTGCTTATGAAAATGCCATTTGAGGCAGTGCAAAAACCTAACTAAATTCTTGCCTATCCACATGACTTGTTACCCCGTCATAGGAAAAACAAACAAAGGAACAGGCTGGTTTGATATGATCTGGGCATGACAAGTCACATTGATAACTGCTTATCGCTTCGCTTTCTTCCACATCATTTGAACCCTCGTCCAAGGATCTTTCTGGGAAATGAATGTCAGGTCAACTGGGATTCTGTGTCCTCTTTTTTTCTCTTTTTTTTAATAGGCACTCTGTCAGCCTTTTTCTATCCCAGCATCATCCAAATTCTCAAAGATAATTACCATGGCCTTCAGGATTTTTCAGTCAGTTCCCTAAGTAACCTAGGGTGAATTACAGGCCTGACTGATCTGAGGAAATCTAATTTATCTAAGCAGTTTCAAAACATTTCTTTCCCTATTCTTGCCTGAGTTCTTACCCTTTTGTGGTTGGTGTTAACTGTGTCAACCATCTGATTACAGTCAGGCTTTTTAATGAAGACTGAAGTAATAAAAGGCATTAAACACTTTGGCCTTCTTGGCATGTTTTGTTATTAGCTTTCCTGTCCCATTTATTAGCCGGACAATGCTTTCTCTGGTCCTCCTCTTACTGCCAAGGAAGTTATACAGTGTTTTCTTGCCATCCTTTGTCTCTTTATCTTATTTTGCTTGTTGGGCTTTCTCACTTTTGTCTACACACTTTCTTCATAATAATTCTTAGTTTCCTGACCTGGATTTCACTTTTTATATATGTTTGTTTTCCAGTTCTACAGTTGCTAAAGAATTACTGACTTGGCCAGATTGGTCCGTTTCTAGAAATGGCATTTTTCGCTTCCACTAAGTTACTTTGGAGAACAGGCTTACTTTCTTTAACAAATACTGATTCTTCTGTTCCACTGTAGAACTATGGACATTTTTTCTCTTGATCCTCTTTGTTCATATCTCTCAATTTTTTGTGTGCCTAGACTTGCTTAGCACTTTTTCTCGGATTAGATCACGAAGATTATGAGTTCTCTCCTAAAGGATGCTATTGTCTAAAAGAAAAAAGTAGAAATCTAGGACATCCTTTAGTAAGCATTGACATATGACTTTTCAGGAATCCAAGTGACATAAGCACAGTATTCAGTCTTAAACTAGTAATATAAAATTCATCGACAGGAGGATGGGCCAAAAAAAGGTGGTTCAGGGAACTTCAATAACGATGTAAATGAAGCAGTTAATGATCTTATTAGATCTAAATGCTGGACTAAGGTTAGATATGCTTGATGGATTTGCTAATGATAATGATTTGGCTGATGCTTATACATACAACCCTAATGAAGATCAATTGCTTTCTGGTTTGCCCAGTTTTATTTAGTGAGGTTAAGAAAGCATTACTTTAAATGAGTCTGAATAAAAGTGCAGTGGCAAGCAACCTTGAACACAAATTATTTAAAATAATTGCTTCGTTCACAGTAAAATTAGAAGCAGATTTATGTCACTTGTCTTTCTTTGTTGCAAAACATGGTAGTGTCACTGTAAATGATGACATTTTCCAGTGGGGTGATGTAAAAACAAATGCTTTCTCTTCCTCAGCTATCAGAAAGTTTGGTTCAGACTCTGGTTTATCAATAGAGCTTTACTTTAGCAGAGTGAAGACATTCTGCCACTCCACCTGGAGTAAAAATACAAGGCAGAATCCTTGGTCTGTTTAGGAAATTGAGGTTGATTTCAACCACTTAGGGCAGGTAGTTGCATGTCATGTTAGCAGGCAGCACCTTATTGTATTCCTTTATATAGTTGCTTCACCTGAAAAAGGCATTTCCAGTGGGCAATTTAAATCTTGGGTAGGTCGACTCTCCCCTAGGGGCAAAGAAGGAGGCAAGGGCTCCTAACTTGCCTAAAGCATCTCCATCAAGGGTCTATAACAGGCTCTTCCTGGAGGATGAAATTGCAGCTGTGTTGCACTGTGAACACCAGTCCTATTCCCTGGCATAATCCAGTCCTGGAGAAACTAATGGTGACTGGATAAACACCATCCTGAAGAGCTGGGATCCATAGTCTAACCAGTATGTTTGTGAAAGACATCCGCAAAGACTTACTGGATTCACTCTTGCACTGTTGAACACAAATAAAGGAGAGAGCTGGAAGGGGAAGCGGAGGAGCTGTGAAGTGACTCACCTGAGATCAAGCACAAGATAAGGTGTCACAGATAGGAGAGGCAAGTACCTGGGTCTCGATTTCCTAGGCCACTACTGTGTGCCTGTTGAGGTATGTAAGACTAATATAGACAATAGAGCCTGTTCCTGTGTATTTATCTAAAAATAGCTAGAGCTGTGTGCTCAGGGATAATGACTATCTGGTGTAACTTGTAACAAGTGCTATCACTGCTTGAGGCTTTTAAATTTTGAAAAATAATAAGTTACAGTTTTTTCATATGCTGAAAAAGAAGGCCAAGATATAATAGTCATAGCCTAACAGGAAGAATTATTTTTATCTGTTTGGTTGGCTGTGAGTTGTTTGTGTGTATATATTTGTATTTGTGTGTATGTGCCCATATGTTGCTGATTTTCAATACCTTCATAGCAAACGACAGTGAAAGCTTGTCAAACTGGTTAGTTGCATGCTGCATAACCAAGAGGGATGAATGATTTCCTTATCAAAAGCTAAATAACAAAACCTCTTAGATTTTATTAACATTGACAGGAATGCAAGAGTCCTTACAACACCCTACTAGTGAACGACCACTAACATTTGTGGCTTTCTGTATTAATCTAAAGAGGTATTAAACTACTTTGTTTCATTTTCACTTTGTATTTAAAATAAACATCTATTTGTGTTCAGCATCATAAGAGGGGGACAAGGGGGGGTTATTTCTGCAGACAGGAATTAGCTTTCTCTCCAAACCTGGTGGCTGTGATGAGGCCACAGTCCTGTATCTCACCCTTAAGCTTAGGGAACCAACAGACATCCACACTAGGACATCTCTCTACCACACTGATGGAGGCTGCAGGAGCCAGCTCAGAAACAGAGCTGATTCTGCCCAGGAAATCAAACCCATCTCCACCTCATTGTGCAACTGAACAATGTGTTATTCATTGCATACAGAAATATCACATGTGAACATCCCGAATCTCCATGATGCAACATGGGGAAGGAGTGGTGCTGAGATGCTGCTCAGTTCCCACCAAGGTAAATGAGAGCAGAGGATATTCAGCACATCCTAGGAAGGCATCCAACACCTTCAAGATTTTATCCGAAGCTTGCTGTGCACTAGAAAGTCTTGTTGACAGCACGTACTACAGGCAGACACAAGCCTGCTCTGCTGGTATGTGGAGCCAAGAAAGCTGCGTGACCATGTTAGTACAGAATCAGCCAGTGCTGGTGAGCCCTGCTGAGAGGCTAGGTGTGTACTGCAGGCTTGGCACCCTGCTGCCATCATCAGCTGCCCTTTCTTCAGCTCAAAGGACAGGCACCAGGTAGCTCCAGTCTGCACAGTGCAGCAGCAAGGGCAAGCTCACATCAGCAGGTTTAATTTTTCTTCCAGACTCTGTCTCTGAGGACATACTTCTAGCTTACAAAGCTTGAAAAAGAAATGCACTAACCCCTTGTTCCTGTTGGGAGGTAGGAGGAAATGCCAGCCTTTACATCCACCAGAATTACAGGTTGGACGAATCCTACTGCTACAGGTACAGACTTCTTCATACGCCTGTGCTGTCCACACGTAAGTGAGTTGTAGGAGGACAAGATAGATATCAAAGACTGAGTGTATCTGGGGTCATCAGCACTGAGACACTGTGAGCTTCTTCTGCTTCATTTTACCTACAACAGATATTACCTATTTACAGATAGTTGCTCAGCAAATATCTGTTCCCCCAGTGCTGTGTGCTGGCTTCCTTAGCCATGATTTAAAAGTCTGCTCACTGAGATTAAATTGATCACTGACTCCACTCCCCTCTACTTTTTTAAAAATGCATTTTGTACTGGAAAAATTTCTTTTCCTGAAAGGCTCCATATGTGAGCAGGTACTACCACAAAAACACAGTGCATTAAACCCTCCTGCCTGGATTTGTCAAAAAGCACCATTTTTACACCCTCAACATTTAGGGATTGGGTGAATCCCACTGCCCTGGGCCTGCAGGGCATAAGAATCCTTATGAAGAAACAGGAGGAAGCACAGACTTCAGAAGAGTGAAGGAAGATGAAATCAGGTCTAGGTATTTCTGTCAGTTATACTGGTGAGATTTAGCAGAATAAGTAAATCCATCAGTCATGTGTCCTAATCAAAAGAAGTCCCTCTGGACTGAGACCACCCAAGGGAGCCTCTAGGCTCTGAAGAGGAGAGATCATCTTTCTCAGGTAAAAAAAATGGTAACACAGACACTTTAGCTGAGAGGGGCTCAAGCAGAAAGGTCAAACGTATGATTGTGGTCAAGTCCAGTGTGTGGAGAGCAATGGGGTAAAACACACAAAAAATTTTTTTTCTTTCCTTTACAACATTAGATTTCCCTCTCTCAGCAATGTCACAGAACGATTTATTTGAAAGTGGAGTCCTTTCCTAAACACACGGTTCAAAACCCCTGCTAACACCATTTCAAAAATCTGTGTGCCTCAGAGTACCTGCCTCCGGGAATAACGTTATCACTTGTCAGCTGTTGCCTGTGGTCTGTCAGTGCCTGTGTTGCACCGTTAATGTAATCAGGGATATTCCAAGCGGGAAAACTGGAGCCTGTGTCCTGACAGTTGCTCATACCTACACATACTCTAGGAAATCAATCACCTCAAGCTTCTCCAATATTTCGTCCATGGTTTTCAGAGCTCCAGATCTCCCTGAGAAGCAAGGACTTGGACTGCTGTGGGACTTTCTGAACTCATATGGTTTCCTCAAAGTGGCAACAGTCAATGGAGTCAGTATTTCCATAGCAGAGCAACAGCAGCTTATGGGCTAACACATCTGGTCCCATGTTTGTGGCAGTGGCAGTGATGTATGTTTCCAGAGACATTGCTTTCATCATTCCAAAGCTTTTCATCCGTGTATCATAATACATGTGTCTCCAGTGCAGGGCAGATGTTTTTCCCACTTTGTGTTGCAATCCTAGTTATCCAGACCTGCTGGGGCACTGCACATTTCCTTCTTTTCTCAGCATATGGGTTTCCTTCTAGTAGAGGGATGGTGCCTTGTAAGACTCCATTGCAACATGCATGCCACCAGGGTGTGACCCTGTGCAGCTGCACCCAGACCTGGGAGATCAGATGTGCTCTGAACTGTTACATGCCATTTCCATGAGCCTAGAAGCAGTGGTAACTGGGATGTCTCGGTCAAATCCAGTTTTGAACACTAAAGAGACCGACAGGCAGAGAAAATTGCACCATGGCAGAGTTGTCCCTAAGCACTCACAAACTACTCATGTAACAGTACCTCCCATAAAGCAATATGTCATATCTCAGAGTTTATTGCATCTGCTGTTGCCATGAAAGTCCCTGGGGTATGTACATGTATTGTTGTACTTCAGTTAACTTGCTCAGGGTGAAGATACATAGTGTTGTCACCTACGTATATTGACAGTTCAGTGCTAATGAAAACTACACATTTTGTGACAAAATAGTGAAATATAAATGTATTAGAATTATCCAGATTCTTACATCTCACTGTCTTGAACCTTTGGGATGCCCAGGTGCATCTCTCCAGATTTCTTTAAGCTGAAAAATCTTCCCAACCTTTTCTATATTAGCTCAATCCTAGAGCCAGAGGCAGACTGCCCCAAGGCTGTCCCATTTCTATTGCTAGGAAGGACCAGCAGCCATCCACCAGGAGGGTATTGCCAGAGCACAGCATGCACAGTCCATGCTTCCTGCATATGGGGCAGTGGGAGTCAGCGGTGGGGAAGGTATGTCTGGAAACCAGGAGGGGTGTCTATATGGCACAACACAGCACTGAGCAGACAGTCAAACAAGCTCCCGCTCTTATAAACTTAAACAAATACCAGCAGCGGATAGCTTCAGAAAGAAATCGCTTATTCTTTTGAAATAAACCCTACCAACTTGTTTTAATTGTAAAGAAATAATCAGAGGGAATGAGTTTGAGAGAGTTAGTCTATTAATCATTTATTGTGTTATTTTTATATGGTATTGTGCTGCTGCTATGATATGTTAAATATTGCAGCTTGATGTGTGGTCCCCAGGCCCAAGGAGCCCTATAAATTAGATGGATTTTTCTAAAGTTCTCTCAGTGAGAAAAGTTCCAGAAAAAGTGAGAATAGCTCCATATTGTTCTATCTCCTTAGATGCAAAATAACCCCAGTCGACTGTGTATTATCCTAACTACACAGTATTCTCATGGGAATTGTATCCACAAGAATCCTTTCTTTTTTATGGGCTTTTGAACAGGAGAACTAAATGTTTTTTTCGAGGTACAGCACCAAATAAAAGAAAATTTTCTCAGGCCATTGTAAATAGCTTTTAAGCAGGAGTAAAAATTAACTTTGTCTTTCCCAGAATGAGATGTAAGAAACGCAACCAACGTCCCTGGCCTCAGCCTTCATTATTAATGAGCTGGAGTCAATGTCAGACTCTTTTTCCTGTGAAACATATAGAGGGGTAATTCTTCATTCACCCAGTGGGTCAGTAAGAGTGCTCCAAAACTTGTGTGCACTCCAGAGTGCATTTGTTCTGTGAGGTCTGAAGGACCCCAAACCCTGTCACAGCTCTTAGAAAGACTACAGAAGTCTGACCAGCTGTAAGTCACCATCTCCAGCCAAAGTCACAAAAGATCATGTTTCCTTCTATCCAGGGACCAATTTTGGCCCAATAAAGCCCTTCTTCTTGCAAAATTATTATGGCCCTGTCCTGGCAGCAGCAAATGCAGCTGTACACCTGCTACAGCTGCTGCTGGATTGGGGTGAAAAAGAGGATTGACATTTGCTGAGAAACAGAGCTCTCCCCATGCCTTTTTCTCTTTAGTTTTCATCCAGAACAATATTAGGTCCAACGTATTAACAAATCAAAGTTGACTGCACTCAGCACCTCTTAGGAAAGGCCCAAGTTACAGGAAACACCCTTGGAAAGGATATCAGAATTACCAAATGTGGTATGAACTGGTAACACTGGAACTTGCAAAATTATTAACCAAAATCAGTTTCCATATTTGAAAATAAACGTGGTCTGGACCTGGACTCTGTGAAAGAAAAGGTACATGGAACACTATATAAAATTTTTAGGGTTTTCTGCCCTATAAATCAGTACTATCTGTTTTCTTAAGAAAACTGAAATAAAATGTGGCCTTATAGTCTTTATGCCAACTTTTGCTTCACACAGTCTGAAGGACCAGGGTTTGAAAGTGTGCAATGAAGTATAATTTCATGCAGTAAATTACCAGTATTGAAAATACTGTGAGAAATTGCCACTACCAATAATATCACAGGGATGGGACATTTCCAATGGCTTTTTCTTTGGTAAACCTCTCAGCTGATTTATATTGAAAGTTTTGCCTGAAAATGGGCCAAGTAGAGACTGCAAGATTTTGATTGCTTTTTATTAATTCTATGAAGAAAATATTAATACGATCCAACCTTCATTGAAGTCAATTGAAAACTCCTATTTGAGGAGCAGGCTTACTGTAGCCAAAGAGTAAACCCTAAATTCCATCAGTACAATCATTCTTTCAGGATCTTTAGCCAGTCTGATTCAACGTCACCTTGGACAAAGTTTGGCTATTATCCTCTACAGAAGTGTGTCAAGTTTGTATTAAAGTCTCAAGATGACCATAGTAACTTTTTGGCTAAGGCCACAAAGTGTCTTTCAGTCACTTGAACCCAAGCAGTGATGCTTGTTAAGATCTGGACTGGAGAATCCCAACTGTGCAGTGCCTCCTCATTGCTCCTCAGAAAACATGTTTTAAAAGAGCAACCAAACAAACAAAAAGCAAAGAACAAGTCAGATTTATATGCAGGCATGATATTGACTAGAGAGTTGCTACACCATTAAAGTAAATTGATATCATGTCTTGTGTATGCAGCAGAAGCTGTGGCACTCGCATTCCCCTGCCTGGCCTTCGGGCTGGCAGGACTCTTGCCAGCTCCATCAAGACACTGCACAGTCCCATCAGTCATGGCATTCCCACTAATGTTTCCTGACTCTCCACAGGGCTTAATGCACTACACACAAGGCAGATGCTCAGGCTGCCTGGGTTTTGGCAGTAAGCAGGGCTTGACGTACATTTAACTTAAAGCATGATTCCCAGGGCAAGACAGAACATATGGCTTTCCAAGACGGGTTACATCTATCAACTCAGAGCATGGGTAGAGCAAGCTCAGGTCCAGCTACAGTAATGAGGCTGCAGGGCCAAGCCCATGTAGGTGTGAGGATTAAGGCTGTCTGAGCTTCTGTTTGCATGTGAGTGTTGCCTTACTGAAAGTCAGCTAAAAGAAGGGACTGTTGGAAAGCTGGCTACCTGCTCAGGTTGGCTTAGGTGTCTTGAGGTGGCTCTATTTAATGCTGGCTGGTGAAAGAAAAGTTAATTACCAACTAGGGTCAGAGTTGTCAAAGACTTATTCATTTCAGTCCTCCTTCCTCGGCTACCCATGTGCTCCTCACACCTGGAAGTGAACAAAGAATGAAACGTAATTTTTAATCTAGAAATACACCTCTCCTCTCACATAGAAGGTTGAGGACATAGTCTTCTCTTGTTAGTGCCTTTTGGGACCTAGGGGCTTCACCTATAACAGGAAAAATAAGCAATGACAGGGAACACTCTGGATACCACAGATCTGCCATTGCTGCTGTTGCATTGCTGAAATGGTCCTCGGCATGGATACAGGTTGGGACAAGTGACATTTTCCCAAACCATTCCCAGGTATGGTTCAGAGAGATAAAAAATCAGGACCCACTCTCAGTTTGAAGTTTGCATACAGCCTTCCTGTTTTGGAGACTAGGAATGGTCAGTGGCATGGACAAAACCCCTTTGTGCCACCTGGCATCAGAGAGCAGTACCAGACCTGTTGAATTGCTGTTACTGACGTAGCCACCACATCCCTGTGAAGTAAGAGAGTTATGTTTATAACTGTATTATTGTGCAGGAGGGAAATGAGGTTGGAAAATGGAGATCTCCAGTCAAATATTTGCCAACAACGTCAGAGTGTTTACCTTTGACACTGCAACTGCAGGAGCATCTCAAGTCAAAGGAAAAGTTACATTCAGATATCTCCTCTCCATCTCCTCCGAGATTCCAGCTTTCTTGTAGTCAAGGGAGAGAAACCTGTGATAGGGTTGTCTGAGCATGGTTATAACTGCCTTGAGTAAGATGAAACAGGAGGTCTGCAATAAATCGAAGGGAACCTGAACTCAGATATTTTAAGACCTTCTTTCTTCACCTCTGGTATTCAATGCACAGTGCCAACCACCCAAGACCTTGAATTCCCAGAGCAACCCCACATCTGCAGGTTTTATTGACTTCAGCTGGTTTTGTGAAAATGAGACTTCAATGCCTTATGTGGAATTCCTGGAAAATAATTAAGAAAATAGTAGCAGCTACTTTCAAAAATTTCAGGGGATACTTCTATGCAGCGTCCAACTTTATGACAGAACCAGAGATAACAGCTACTCCTTCTAGATCACAGTCAATTACCTTAACCATAAAACTATTCTACTTCTTTCTGCTTCATACGTGAACCTTCTTCATTCCCTATCCATCACAGATTCATTGGAAGAATCAGTAGTCCTGTGGAAAAATGGAATAAGTTGAAATAAATAGAATGCCACATCCTCTGTGTCAGACACTCAAAGGTCTATAGGCAATATGTCAGCTTTGTCAAGCCTAGAGGAAAAGCAATGTTTAGGTTGTAGTTAATTAATATGGACTATTTCAGGTCAAGACTAAATGTCCTACATCCACACCAAAGAAATGGGATGAATTTAAGTCCAGCTTCCTTAGTTAACGTTAACCACCTTTCTAGCCTGGGCTAGGCTCTGGTTCTCTGAAAAGTACATGATGAACAACTCTCTGCTTCTTGGTACATGAGCCACTCTCACTTTAATGCAACTAAAAATCTGCAGTGTTATAATACAATATTAGTACTGCTTCAGCAGAGTATGCTTGTCAGTTCTACAGCTGCACTCATATTGATGCACATGTTGATGGAAATGGAGGTATTAATGTTAGAGGTAAGGAAAAAGGAAAAACAGTTGCAAAGTAAAGTAAACAGGGTTTATGAATTGGTTTTGACCTCAGTTTAACCCAGAGGGAAAAAAATTATGCCTATGCAGTCGTTAGAGTTGTTACAGTGATGGAAGACCAGTGTCACCAAAAGGCTCTGTTAAAAACACGTCACTGCCCTGAGGTAAGGGCACCTTCTCTGCAACACTATACTGGAAATAAAATCTGAGTTAGTCCACTCAACAGCTTAAACTGCTGGTAATTCAGTGTATCTGGGTTAGTCAGCATGGTCCTGTCAGTGGCCCTGGGGTCAGTTCTGTCCACAGAACATTTTCTCCACAGTACTCCCATTTTTTGAGAGGAACACCCGGTTGAGAGCCCATGAACAGTGGCGCTCCTGCCTCTACTGTGCCCAACCAGGTCCTCAGTGCCCATGCTGGTGAGAAGGGACTGAAGTTATGACAACGTGATTCAAAAAGGATCCCAAACATGGTTTCTGGGCCCTGTGGCTGACTAGTTTGAGTCAGACTTTATCAGCCAATGGCTACGCTGATGTACCAACCAGAGCTGCACAGCCCTGGAGGGAGCCCTGTCCCAGCTCTTGCCTTCCCACATACTCTCAGGCCCCAGAAACCCAGCACCTGCCACCCAACAGCTGACATGTTGTCATACCAATACTGAGGCAGGAGTTAAATAGTTCAGAGGAGCTGGACTTTCCTGCTCCTGGAAACACTGTACTGAGACATCACCCCTGGCCAAACCTGCACAATGTTTTGCCATCCCTTGCTGTGCCAAGAGCACACAGGAGCGAGGGCTTGGACTTTCTCTTTACCAAACTGCCTCCATACTGGAGCTGGGATCTTAGCTGGATTCCAGGATCTCTTTCCCAAATATGCACATGAGGCAGACGACCTAAGTGTCATCTGTGCATATGTGCATGATGTCAGAGATACACATTTTTGAATTTGTGTAAATGGCCTGCTGAGTGTGTACAACAGATACCTGGGAACCAAACTGTTTTTACCAGAAGTCTTTTCACTGAATGTGACTTCAGCTTCTCTGCAGTGTAGACAACAAAACTGTCGTAGGTTTACTTTTGGCCAATTTTTTCTCACTCTGTACACAATTGCTGTAAGTTGAGAGATTTATGTAGACAAAAGAGATCTGATGTGGAGAGAATAATATTAGGATTTATTACCTGCAAGATAAAAACTAAAGAACTATATATATACAACAATTTTAATTAGGCAAAAGTGCTATATATTTACAGAAGTACCCCTCCCCCCTTGTATCAGTTCAGGAGGAGAAGCAGGTTTTTTTCCATTTCTGGAGCTACAGGTCTTCCAAATAATTTTGCAGCACTTGAAAGTTCTTCTTCTATTATCTTTATGAAGACAGCTCCAGTTCGTCGCAGCTGAAACTGTCACTCTTTCTCTCTCTCTCTCTCTTCTGTGTCGGCCTCAGGGCTAAGACTGGAGGCTGGGGAGTTACCCAGGCCCTGTGGGGTCTTCCATGGACTGCAGGGGGACACTTGCCTTACCATGGTCTTTCCACAGGGTCACAGGGGATAATGGCTTTTGAATCCAGGCTTTTGTTTCCTGTGGGGTCCCTCCTCACAAGAGACAGTCCTTAATGGACCTCTCTAGCATGAGTCCACCTTCAGGCAACAGTTCTTCCATTCTCTGCTGTCCCTCAGGGTCACAAATTCAGCTGCACCATCATGGATCCCTCACTGGGATCACAAAGATCCTACCCGGGCCGACTTGCTCCAGCATAGGTCTCTCTCTCCATGGGTCACAGGTCTCCAGCAGGACTCTGTTTCATCTTAGGCCTCCCATAGAGTAACATCCTCTTCATGCACTCCTCTACTTCGGTATGGGCTCCTTCATGAGCTGCAGAGATGGGTCTCCACTCCCCAACAATCTTCTACAGGTTGCAGGGGTTTTTAGTTTTCAGTCTCTTCCCTGCTGAAGGGAGAGAAAGAGAGGGTGGAGCAGGAACCTCCCCTTTGGGCTTCTCCTCTCTCTCCTCTGGTTGCCAGCTCTGACCTTGGAGGCTTTGTTATCTCTCTCTCTGGAATTAATTTTGCAACACATCTTGTCCAGGTTCTTCTCTACAGGTTTTTTTTTCTCTACTCTGTTACAGGAGAGAAAGAGGCCTGGCCCCTCTTGCCCAGGCCAGACTTGGGCCGGGGGGTGGGGGGCTCACAGGCTGCTACTGCACCACAACCCTTCTCTTCTGTTTTCTTAAATGTGTAATTGGCAGGGGCATTACTAAAACTGTTGATTGGCTTTGCTCCAGAAATTCACCCGGAAAAACTATTTTCAGCCTCAGGGGGAGCTGGTTGGTAAACTCACAACAACAACCCTCCAGGCCAGGACCCATTTGGGGCACTACACCTTTATTTTAGCATCCTAGGTAGGTAGAGGTTTGAAGTCTTTCCCAATGCAAGCACAGGAAGCATCATCTTCTTTCAAGATCAGACTTAGTTTCCTATCATATTTTGCATGAACAATTGGAAAAATTTGGAAAAAATATTATTTCAGATTGATTTGTCAACCACCCAAAGTTCAAAGCTCTAGTTATCTCTTGTATTAAAATGTTCTGTTGTTCCCTAAGGAAGAATTTTTCATTTCTGATAGGGTTCTTGTCAAACAAAAATTGCCAGTGAGGGTAAGTCTTTGAAAAATGATGTATTATTCATTAATTATTTTCTCTCATAACCTCTCTAAAGAAAATCAAAGGGTGAAAAACTGTTATGAAACATCAGCTTTGTTCTCTCTACTGGAAATAAAAATGTTGTTTTACAGCACATTTTCCTTACTACACTAAACCAGTCTTTATCTTGGAGAAAACTAAATTGCTCATGGAAGATAGTGGGTCTCAAAACTATATTTTTTCAAAAGTATTTTCCTTACTTATCTAATTAAAAGATCATGTGTATAGTAATTCCTACTCCACGATTCACATTTAGTTTTAAAATAATTTGCCATTTACATATGTTTTCACTAGATTGAAAATTAAAAACCCGCATTTTATGTAATTCCAGAAATAAACAATAGAAAGAGTCACATATATCTCCCGGGTTTAGTTCAGCAGGCCTGCCCTAGATCCCTGTGCCTCAGAAAGTGATATGTTTTCAATGGTGAAGGGTTAAAAGAGGATACCAAACTATCTTCTGGAAATCATTAAGTTACAAAGCCCCAAGAAGATAAAAGTTTCCATTTTCTAAAATGTAAATCTAAAACATATTCATTAGTATTGCAAAACAAACATGCAAATCTTCACCACTTGAAAAGCTCAGCTAAATATGTACAAGGGCAATACCCAAAAATACATCTGGTCCTCGGTTAGAAAACTTGCCTTTTTGGTTTTATCTAAAGAGCTTGTCTGTCTTCATGGTTGGCTCCTTGGATTATTGCAATTCATAATAAGCCTTTTAGCTAAGGATGAAATAAACAAAGATAAAGTCTACGTCCTAGTTTTAAATGGTCCAGATGGGATGATTTTTCCATATGTTTAGCACACCAAATGTTTATTAATCATTGCTAGCAGAACTCAGAAAATTGTAACAGTTTCTTAAAGAGGGAAGGGGATAAAATTTACAGTTTGTATAATTTTTGCCCACCTTCTTAATCCTCCGCTAGCATGGGTTTTCTTTGTACTAACTCAGGTTCTCTGTGTGTGTGAGTAAACATGTGCGTGTGTGTGTGTGTGTGTGCAGTCGTCGTTACAAGGCAGGGAATTTCGGTTAACTGATCAAGAGAAGGTTTTGTGCCCTAATTTGGATACAATATCAGTCATGAGGAATGTGTTACATCATAACAATGACAGTGTGGGTAAAACTGGCAGTACTTGACTCGTTCCTCATCAGAGTGATTTACTTAGTGTCTGGCAATCTGTTTTTCACATGATGTTTGTTTCCCATAAACAGTTTCAACATGGGAGAGTATGGTGTCAAGATAACACTCATATCATCAGTCATTGCAGAATATCTACGTGGCCTGCCAAGAAAATGAGACTCTTTTATCTCTAGCTCCTCTAAGTGCTTGTGTTTTAGTGATTGTTTCTCATAAGGTGCTTGATTGTTTTCTGAAACCTGACCATCAGCAGCTCCATTATGTTGTCACATCAACCTAAGTGAGTTGAAGTCTGTCAAGGAAGCAGGGCTGCCAGGAGGAACAAGGGTAAGGCAGAGAGACTGGCTTCCAGAGGCACTGGGGAAACGGTGCTTAGAAAGTAGCACAACAATAGAGAGGCTGGAAGCTAAACCACAGGCAAACACTGAAGAATCTGTGAGAGGTGCATTGCACCACACTGTTTTTCTGTGACCTTTCAAATCAAAAGGGTTTTGGTATTAGTCAGATAGGATGCAAAATTTTCCATCGCATTATGTATTCCTTGTGCTTCAAAACATTCTACGTTTGTAAGAAGCAGGATGAATACAACTTCAAATAGGAAGTAGGCAGCTAACAACTGAATCTCAAAGCATTTTGATGGAACACAGCCACGACTTTAAATACAAACAACAGAAAATAAGAACAGAATTCTATTATTTTAATGACATAACTGATCATTTTATTAGAGATAATTTACAGAAGCTTTGAGGTAGATTTATCTCAACCAAACAGAACTGACTTATAGCTAAATACAAAGGATGCAATGTGTATTTCTGATTTGAAAGAAAGGTATTTTGAGTCCAGTACACGGCTTCAAAAAACTCCCCCAAAACCAGAGATGTGATAGTAATCTCCACACCTGATGAACGCACATTCGTTCATGACAGTTAGCCTGCCCAAGTGTCTGGCTTAACAAAGGGAACTGGTGGCTAAAAATGAGACTTCAGTGCTTCTGAAAACATTACCCCTTGTGGACTGCACAGCCCCAGTGCTTCAGGGCAGGAGATGCTCTGAGTCACCTCTCATCCCTTCCATCCCTTTTTCCCTACAATTCTGTGTGTTCCTCTGGACTTCTCTGGAGCAGTGATGGAGTTTGGCCGGCATGTCATTTATAAGAAAGAGCAAGCCTTTAAAGCATCCAGTCATGTCCTGGCACCTGCAGGAGCATTGGCTGGATAAGAACCTCTGAGTGGATCTTAATCTTGGCAAAGGAAAAAGTAAAACTTTGGAAAAATCAGTGCAACTCTGGTAAGAAATCTCAACCCCATATGCCAGATGAAACAGAAAGTGCTCAGGACGGCCTATTCAGAAGTGTCTGCTCAGGCTTGAGGAAACCAGCAGCTGCAGTTGTCCAAAAGAGAAGCTTTTTGGCTTGGCTTCCGATTAATTTCTATAACCTCTACTTCTGGGGCTTAGAAATATCTTGGCATCTTCTGGTTCCTCAATGTCCAAGAAGAACAAGACTTAATTTCCTATCCCAAAACATAGAATTGCTGATGTAAAAGTCAAGAAAAAATTACTATCATCTCTGGCACTGAAGCCAGGGATGAAATTCCTGTCAGCAATCTACGGTGTGGCCCTGATCAAGGTTTCCTCCAAGCTATTATGTAATTATTGTGTAAAAATTATTACATATAAAAACTACCATCAGCTTACAAAGCCCAGGGCCCTTTGACATGCAGAACCAATCCAAACTGGCCCTAAATAGATCAGCCCTGTGGTGTGTCTCCCCAGCTGAGGTACTGTAACCAAAGGCAGTCCCATGAAGGGTGTAAGCAGAGAAGACCGAGAGCTCCTGCGCAGACCTGGCAGCTGCAGGTGACCAAGCCTTGTGGCAGTGCATGGTCACTCTGTGCACAGGCCTGCCACCTCGGATAGTCACTTTGCAGTTTCCATCTCCTGGGACAGAGCTGGCCTGGGATGCAAAGGTAGCACTCTTTGCTGCTCCCACAGGCCTTCTCCTCCAACTTCACATCACTTCTCACTCTATGCTGTCCTCACCCACCTTCTCTCTCATTCATTTCAGTTGTCAAACCACCTCCACTTGCATTCCAGTTGCTCCTCCCCACATCATTCCCAAAAGCTTTGGATCTCTACCTTCCTTTCTCTACCCCACCACTTTCCAGTCAGCTCTCGCACCAGCTCCTTCATCCAGTGTCCTCATTCCTGTCCAAGAGGCTCCACATGCTGTTAGAGGCAGCTTGTTTTCAATCTTTCTCTTCCATATTACCTCGGTGCCAGCAATGGGAAGAGTGAAAGCCCAAGAGAGACAATCTCCACATTTTAAGCTCTGAATATTACAGTAGCCTCTGGAGATAAGAGAAGTAATTGCTTGGAAAATCCTACACCATCCAGGAATGGAATATGCCCAATACTTAATTCACATAGTGAAACTATCCTAGTTTGAAATTTCATTACAATCTACAAGGCCAAGTGCAATAACATTTGCAAAGAAGCCAAGTTTCAAGTGAAACTGGACCAATTTACCATCTGGGGTGGAAAACTTCATTCTTTCTGCTAAGTTTTGCTCTGCATCATGGGATTCATTGGAAGCCAAAACAGAAGGTAAACTCATATGATAGAGACCCTCCTCAGTTGAAATGTAATAAAAATTTGCCTGTTCTTACACGGATTATCTATTGCTCAATGTGTCTCTTCCTTTTCAGGAAGTTTTTTGCAGGTGAAGACAGTATAGGCAAAATGTATTAATTCTTATGTGTGTTATGAGGGACTCAAACATAGGATGCAGTAAATTGGCCACTGAATAACATATGTGCACACAATTTGCATTAATAAAAGCAAAATGTTACAAAGGAACAGAATACCCAATCATTTGGGGATTTTGTCATTCCTTCCTGTGATTCTCTATAACAGCATGTTACAATTATTTGTCAAGACCTCCTAATTTTTCCCAGAGACAAAACCTCTGAGCCTCAGGCAAGTCTTGGCATTGCAGGCACTCCAGAGATTCAATAAGACTTTGTACGTGGTTACTTCCCTATAATTTCACCTGGATGCCAATGGAGAACCCACTGCTGCTTTGCAGTGAGCTGTGACGAACGAAAACATCAGAGAAGCTGCAGAGCCACCTTCCCCTCCCCGCACCGAACCTAAACTGAAATAGCTGTTTCAAGTGAAAGATGGAGAATTATCTCCAGCTGTTTCTGGTGAACAGTTATCTCAAAGTAGTGATTTCGTAAGGTCCATTTCCAGTCTCTGTTACGTAGTATTACTAGCACTGTCAGCCTGAGTGCTTAAAAATCTTCTCCAATGAGGGTTCCCCAAAATCACAATGTAAAAGCCCTGCACTGTTAATTCCTTTTATGTGCCTGTTGATTTACAGCACTGCAAATGTGGTACTTTCTGTTCACATTCCCAAGCTTTTCTCCACATGCAGGGGCTGGGATGAGCCCTGTACCACAGGACTCCAGAAGAACAGAGGCCCAGATGTTGGAACTGTAGCAGAGGACTTGTTGACACAACGAGTCTCATCTCTGCTGTTCCTCAGTTCCTGATACAAGTCAGGCACTTACTTCCACTGATGTGATATTCCCTGTCCCGGATGTAATTCATTTATTGCAAGAAGAGCTCCCTGGCTATCCCAAATCTTAAGTTTGTTCAGAAGACCTTCTGGTTTCTCAGGTTCCGTGTGTGTGTCTATTCTTCTAACCCCAGCTAAGATATTAATAATGCCATCCCCTGGTCTGTGTCCCTTCTGCTGACCACTTTAATGGCAATGCTCTGACCATATATCTGAGTTTGGTACAGTGTACTGTAGTTTTTGGCACTACATTGAAACAAAGTGGAAGGACGAAAATGAGAGAGGTAGTGCTTTTGTTTTGGTTTGTTTGGGTTTTTTTCAGTAGATGTCTCATCCACTTACCTGGGTTCGTAACCAGTCCTCTAGACAAATCATTTCAAACTCTCACCCTGTCCCCTCCCCAGAAGACAGGCTACCCAGCAGATTAAAGGCTGGTTGGCGCAGGGAGTCCTGATGCCGTTTTGGAAAGTGGTGCCTGAATCTAGTTGTTAAGGCATCCTCTTAGGTTTGGAGAGGCTCCCTGGCCCAAGACACTTTCAAGTGCATGACATGAGAAACAGCAAATCTGCCTTTTCATCCTGTGTTTCCAATGCTTCAAAGAACAAACATGCTCTGTTTGAGACCTGGGCTGCACAGAGGAACAAAACCAACTCAGGTTGAGCTGACTTGAGCCTTGCTATTTTACATGTGTTGAAGTGTTACTTTTTAATCAAGAGCTAGGACTTATTCCCACACTGGGAGTGATTTCACGTATCCAAACCATGCTCCTTCTGCCTCAGACTCACAACATAAAAAAATGTATCACTGAAACAGAAGAGTGACTAATACGGGGATGTAAGTAATTTGTGTGCAAATAGCATGCAAAGAGCAGGATTGAGACTGTGTCTGAAGCCAAGTGTTCCATAAGTCAAGTCATACGGAGTGGGAAGTGATAAAGGGTGTGACCCATGAGAGAAAAGTCTAAACTAATTAGGAGGATCTCCTGTTGAATGATATATGGGAGACTTGACATTTAAAAAAGGGGAATGATCTCTTTCAAGCATCACTACCGTGTGAGGGGTGCTCACAGACTGTTTGTTCCAAATATACTTTTTGAAATGCTCATACCAAATCAGTTTCTGCTTTGATCATTTTTACAGAAACACCCTTCTGCTTTATATCAAATTTGGAAATTGACAGCCTTGGCCTTCATTTCCTGGTATGAGTCTCCTGACACCAGACATCATCATGGCAACACCCCTTAATCTAAATGATCCTGGGACTGTGACTAATGAAACAGAGAAGAGTAACAGATTTTTAGGCCAAATAAATTATTAAGATTACTACCCTGACCTCCTCTGTGCTGCATGCCACAAGAGTCCCAATCAGAGACTGAGTCCAGCACAAGAAGGTCTCTTTAGAAAGGAAACTGAGAAGTGAGCCTCTGTCAGAGAGCTGCTCCAGTGGCTGGCCACAGAGACACTGGCAGTGCTCCATTCCCTCCAGCAGCACTTGGTGGGCAGGAGGAGGGAGTGGTTGCAAAGAGTAACAGCAAAGCACAAGCGTAGCTGGATGACACACATGTGGGTGCATACCAGGTTGGTTTGAATGTAGTTGTTATCAGACAACAACGCCTGCAGTGAAAGGTCAGAGACTGAGGCTGCACAGGACAGATGTTTTCCAAATGGCACATCCATGTCCTAAGTGCACCTTGGGTACTGCAAGTCTGTGACCCTTGAAAAACACAAAGAGTCTTCAAAGTCCAGAGTTGCTCTGTACCAGGAATGGTGGTGGGCAAGAAAAATCTGGGCTCCTCCCCGCTGAGGGGGAAAAACAAGATGCTTCCTTACTTGCATTAATCCAAGCCACAAGATGATATTTTCATTTATGAATCTTCAGAAAGATTTTTAGGAGATAAAGAAAGAATACTAGCTACCTATGCCAGGGTGTCTCTCAGGGCAACACTCACTCAAGTCCCAAAAGTATTGTACAGTTTTTCTCATTGCTAGTGTTTCTCTAGAAGCACTGGAATACATGCATGAAAAGTGACATGGAAATATGAAACCTTAGTCTGAGATGTATGGTGTTTGCAGTCATACCTGATCCTTCTGCTGAGTGCAGACGAGCTGAGCCACTCTCAGCACTGATGAGAGATTGGACTTTTAGAGGCAGATGAAGATCTACATCTGACACTGACTCCAGTTGCTGCACATTGTGTTCAGCAGGATACAGATCAAGGTGCAAGGTGAACTAGACTGTGGTCTTTCCCAACGAGACATAATATGGATCTCAGGAAACCATCACCATCATTTTCCTTATAAAAAAAGTAAATACAAAAGACCGCTTAAAACCCCAGTTATTACCAGAATAGAAGTATAATCTTTAAAATTACAAATATGTACATAATTGCACACACTTGATTATAGCTTCTTGTGTTTGCCTGGCTACAGATCTGACAACTCTGGGAAACCCTGGGCACTCAGATTGGTTTTTTTAATCAGATCACTGAGTTAAGTGTATACATATAAAGTCCTTGGAACCTAAGTTTAGTGACCTATTTTTGAAAATCTTGTTCTGTTTGCACCCAAGCAAAATTACCATCAGTATAACACAAACAGTTGTTGTATAGGACTAAACACAGAGAAAAATCTGAATTCTCATCATAGGTACTCAGTGGCAATTCGTCCCCAAACCAAGCAGCCTGTAGAAGATCACTCTGAATTCAGAAATGCAGATGTTTCCCCATACTGTTACTAATCAGCTAATGCCATGTTATGTTGAGTCACTGCTACGAGCCTCTCTTCCTTAGTATGGCACTCACCACCTCTTTTTACCTTCAGCTATCTCCATCCTCAGAGCATCCTAAGACAAGGCAGGATTTCCGCACACTGTCTTTAGATAAAAGTTTCTCCCCAGAAGTGAAGAGGATCCCAGAGGCTTTTAAGGTCCTGGGTAGCTCATCACACAAGCTTCCCCTCTGCCCTCTCCAATCTTCTCTGCCCTACCTTTGCCCACAGGGACCCAGCAGCAGATCCAGAGAGCTGCTGTGAAGTCAGCAGAGCCAGCATCCGCAGCCTTCCCAACCACATGAGGTCCAGGGGTTCATGGACTATTCCCACTTAATCCTCAGTGAAGGGGGAAGAACAATTTTAGTGCATAGTAAAGCATTTGTTTAATTCCTCTTAGGTGCATGGTGCATTTTAATGAATAAAATATTGGATTGCCTCATATAAACAAAGTTTAACACGATCATGAATCCAGGCTTGAGAGTGCACTCAGCAAGCTCTGAAATTGCCTTTGGGAAACTGGCAATGTTTGGCATTTCCTGACTGTATATATTTTATGGAGTATATTATTCACAAACATAAAATGTGCATTAAATAAAGGTAAAACTGTGTCCAAAGCAGTGGGGTCATTAAAGATCCCATGGCACTTTATACTTATTGTGGGTGTTAGCCCTGGTCTTCTGGCCAAAATCAATTTGGCAATTACAGGCTGTTTGCCTAAATTCCCAAGCAGTTTCAGTAAGATGCCATATTCCTCACTTCCTCCAGAGATTATTGAGTAGCAGCATTGTGTGCTGCTCAACAGTTTCTGTGTTCTATCTTCTAAATGGCTATAGTGGCCATGTCAGAAATGGGAAAAGCTAGAAAAAGTAAGCGGACACTTGGAAGGTTTTATTTGTCTTGGGAGGATCTCGGTGGTTTTTTTCTTTTTTTATTATTTTGGTTTGGATTTTTTTAAAATGTTATTTATTTAGTTTAAAATTAAAACCAAAGAGAATTAAGACATCCCCAAAAATAAGGATGCAGCTAATCTAACCATTGAAAAAATATGGTTACAAAATATTCTTTAGCTCTGACCCAGTTGCAACCTGACTTTAATTTGCTGCCTACATTGCCCATGGCTGTAATGCCTCTCAGGAGCATGTTATTCACATGATAGGGTCCGATCCAGCACCCATTCCTTTCTGTGTGAGTCAGACTGCTGCTGCTAATAAGGATGGCATAATTCTCTCCTCGTCGTTATGGCTGCTATCGTGTGCCAGAGGTTACATGTTCCCTTCAGGCACATGCTTTTAAAGAAAGAGTTTATTGTGCACTTTGGTGGAATCTGGAGCTGAAGCACAGAAGCCATATGTCCGGGGCTAGCTGGTTTTATATGGAGACTTGCCATAGTTACAGCTGTAGGTAATTATTACAAATAATAATGACTAACATTTATGTAACAGCTTTCTCTGAGCATCTCAAATCACTCAGTAAGCCTTATATATTGATTACAATTCCCGAGTCAAATTCTGCTTTCATTCATATATGCACAACGTTGATGGTAATCTCCTTGGGGATTAACATGCGTAGCTGAGGGCAGAAGTTAGTCCTGTGCATACATGTGTGTCCATGTGCAGCATAAACACACACACTTTGGTAGGGGTGTAGAGGTTGGTTCATTTGCTGGCTGAAGACTGGAGGCATGATACAGTTTGAGCAACATTCAGCAACAGCAAAAGCAAGTTGGGATTAATAAACATTTCCACAGAACAGCTTTCTTTAGAATATTTGGCTTTGTTTTAATCAAAAAAATTCATTTGGACAAATAAACCAATCTCCAAAGAAATCAGAAAGAAGTTGGTCTCTCTTCTTGTTTTGTTTTTGGTTTTTTTTTCCTGAAAAACTAATTATCTTCAGCATATCAAAAAAAAATATTTGCATATTACCAGAGCAAAATATAATTCCCACAATGAAAATGAAATAATGTGACATGTCCTAATAATTCCTTTATTTTTTCCCCTTGATGAATAATCTGTGAGAAAAAGAAGGACTAACTTTCTCATTTGCAACAAAAACAAATCTGGAGGAGTCAAATTTCCCGTGAAAAGGAATTCTGTTTTCCAACCAGATCTCCTCTGCAAAGAGATCAGGACAAAGATAGTGGGCCTGAAGCCTTTGTTCTCTGCTGTTTACATAACCCAGGAGAAATGGACAGAGGAGCCTTTGCATCACCTCTTAACTTCCCACCTACTTTGACTTTGGTTTAGCAAAAGTTTGCACCTGCAGGTTTTTCTAATACCTGCATGTTAGTAAAAGAGAAGAAAGCCAACTGTTTTTAAATTAAGCTCTTACACAGGAGAATTTTGGATGAGCAGAGCATATTCACCATAATTATGAGTTAAGAAGCTGAAACAAGCAATCCAGCCTCTGAGAAAAGTCCAGCAGTGCAAATTTTATCTGGCACTGTAAGGAGGCTCCAGTTCCAGGCCAAACCAGGAAGAGGAAAGTCAGGACATGAATATATGATGCTGTTTCCTACCACGCATTTTTTGAGATTTCCCATGCATGTATTGAGCAGGCACAAGTCTGCTTATCCAACAGAAAGGAAAAGAGGGTTGCTCGAGGTGACATGACAACAGATAAATGTAACAAATCTCAAGATTCTGGACAGCTTCAGAAACCAAAATCAAAGAACACAAATCAGTGAGATACAAAGTGCAAAGTATTTAATCTGATGCAAAGATAAGAACACTTGGATTCCACAGCAACAGTCACCTTCTACAATATCTATTAAAATGAACAGCATTGAAATATTTATTTTAGGAATTAAAAAACACCCTATTGAATTATTCATCTCTTTCTGTGACTTGAGAGGAGACAGTATGGTACAGCACAGCTTGTTGTAATACACAGCAGCATTTTGATCTGCAGATTTAAAGAATTTCAGATTGCTTAGAGATACATGAGGCTCCGTGGTGGTATGTAACATAATTTCTCACACAGTCTAACCACTGGAACAACTCTTGCCTTAGAGGAGGTAAGTGGTAATGTGAAACATGTTGTTTCCTATTGTGAAGTTTTAAAGAAATACATTACATGCAAATAATTAGACTTTTTCCTTCATTAATATTCTAGTTAAATATATGCTCCTAACAGGCTGCTCTGGGACAACTCAGACAGCCTGGCTGATACATAATAAAAACAAGAGCTCTTGCTATATCATGCACTGAAGCTTTTCATAAGAATAGTTCCACTGATTTCAGAAGAATTTCTCCCTATTTACTGAGGTACATCTGATAAGAGGATCAGGCTCAAAGCAATTGTATTGAGAGTTTGAAAAGAGCTCACTCTAATCTCCACAGAGAAACATAATAGTTGATATTTCCATTTAAAAAGTATCTGTTTTGATGAAACATAAAAGCATATGCTTTAACAAGTTGCTGCACCATTTTCAATCAGCAGAAAAGCACAGATCACATTTTAGAGAGGTGTTGTGAAATATTTTTAATGAAACTTGCACAAAAGTTCACCCTCTGAGAAAACTCAGTCTACCAGACTAATACATCAATAGAAAAGAAAATGAGACATGAAAACAAACTCTGGTTAGATGACGATAGGAAATGTTAGCTAGCCTAGAGGAATGGAAAGGCTTGGAATTTAATGCAAAATTTAACTCTTCTTTTGACACAGGCAATTATCAATGCTTCTTTGGTTGCCAACTCTACAGACATAGAGGTTATTTATTGAGGAGTCAGGTATAAAATAAATTATTCTGGGGAAAGGTGTCACATATTTAGCAGGTCTGAAAAATCAGCTCAGCTGTTAAGGACTATAAACATGGGTCTCTCTCCATTTTGGATTTCTTTTTTCCCACCATCCTTAAATTTCTATGCAAAAGTGCATCTTCTTCCTGTAGCCTCTTTGTGGCTGCATTTCTTTTCTGTCTGTTTAAGTCACATAATGCAGCATTTTTGTCTTCTCCAGCTAATGGCTAGATCCTCTTCTGCACTTGTGAGGAAGAAAATATTTCATGAGCTTCAGTCTACCTCGTCTGCATTTGATCTAAATTTAAAAAAGCAGCCTGTCATAAGAAGGCATGAGGTGAGACCAGTGCAGGGCACTCAGGCCTTGTACTGACCACCTGCAAGGGCAGGTCAGGGGTTGATCCTGCTGAAAAAAATTCTGCAGTGGGACATGCTGTAGGATTGGGCTAAGCCTCTTGTGTTTTACAGGACTACCAGCATGCACTCAGCAAAGTCCTTCATACTGCATATCCTCAGTTTCCCAGATATGAAATGTGGATAGAAGACCTCTTATTATTAGCCTAGGCCTCTCCTATCAGTTTTGATATAAAACATTCAGAGGGAATTTATTCTTACTGGATGTCTGAGCTACATCTCATAGAATGAAGCCCCCAGTCTCCAGTGGTGCCTCCTGTAATACAAACAAACTACAGTGATAAATATGTCTCTCAAGGAACAAGTTTCCCTGAGTCAATTGAGCTCAGAGCAGCCCCCTTAGGCAAATTCACCCTTTCATGCTTAGCATTTAAAACTCTTTTTATGAGCTGGTTATACAGTTATAATGTTTAATCTTTGCTAATACTTTTTATGGGGTCCTTGTGGATGAAGGGTATACTTAGAGGGAAAGTCAGGCTATGTGAAAATTGCTTACAACAAGAGCTGGAAGGACTGGTTAGCTGAGAATTGGGGAATAATCCTGTAGGTCCTTAACACCAGAACTTGAAAATAGGGGAATTATGGCTCTTTGCTGCTATTCTGCAACTTTTCCCCAGCTTCTGTTTTGGGCCATGAATGCTTTCCTACCCAGCCAAGGTAGATATGCTAATGGCTGGATAGCCCATTCCATTATTATATTGTCTCATAGTAAAACCAACATTACCTTGCCTTCTCAAAGCCTTAACTGACTGCAGTGAAGATATTCAGCCCTCAAAACTCTCACTGACTGTTTCTGGAGGCACCCACTCAGTAGCCTGACCTTTAATCCTATTGCACCATTTGCAAGGTAACTGCTTACTCCACTTTGCAGGGGTTGGTTCCCATAGGAAGTACATCTGTAATACTTGCTAGGTATGAAATTACACTCTTTAACTCAAAGGAAATAAATTTGTGCTTTCTGCAGGGGGCAGGGAGGAGATGGGGGGGCTGTCAGTCCCTACTGATGACCTATGGCAGCATCATCCCACTCATCTGCACAAAACTCTTCTCTCCTCCTCCCCCCTCATCCCATCCTTTCTGGACCTCTTCTGTTAGCTTGTGATAGCATGAGCTCTCCAAGGAAAAAGCAGAGCTCAGGTCCTAGCAAAAAAAGGAAATCCCTGATGATTTCAAGAGACTTTGGGTCATGGTCTCTTCACTCCTCTTGCCTCTTGTGTGCTGATCTCTGTAGGTAGAAACATGTTTTCCCACATGCTGGATGGCATGTAGTACATGCACCCATGGACATCCTCTATCCACGTTCACAGAAAAACAGTCCCTTGCTGCTTTCTACACACAAGGTTCTTCTTGCAACATCATCTCTTCACAGAGCTTTGTAAACACCAGCAAACCCATGTGGCAGAGAGGCTCTGCCAACTCACTGAAGACTCAGAGCTAAGAGAATGCAGCTCTGTGAAATGTGCCTTCTCAGAGTGCTCCAAAACATCCACAAATCTACCATCACAATCCAGGAAAACCCAGGCATTGCCCATGGTTAACACTGAACTGGCACTCCCAGCCAGTTCTCTTACACATGGGGACGACCAAGACATTGGGCCACGTGAGCCCTGATCTGTCATTGGGGCTCGCTGCTCACACTGCTGGTTCTGGTGATTGTATGAACACTGCAAGACCCTCTACTTTGTTCTACCCAGATGCTGCCCAATGACATAAAAAGTTGTATTTTCATTAAAATTACCTGAAACAGGCTCTCTTTTATGGAAAACAATTCATTATTTCAAACTGTTCCTTTACAGAGCAGGTGCCTCTGCCTCTTCAGGTGTCAAGATCAGTTACTGTTTTGATTGTAAATAAATATCTGCCTTGCTTTTAACTCCTTTACACTGACTGTTCCCTGTAGCCATTTGCAGCACAGTGTGGTGTGAAATCATCCATGTGAACTGGAAATCTTGTCTTTTACTCTTGTTGGTCTCAGTCACCACTCTCACCTCACACCAAAATGACACCAATAATTGACAAAAACATGATGTACTGATTTTGATCCAGCACACTGGTAGAGCAGGAAGCCCCTCAATGCTCATTCAAGATGTCAACCTGAGCAAAAATAAAAAAGGAATTATTTGGATGATGATTCAGATCAAAGGCCACAGAAAACACAGAGATTATTTACACTGCAAAATAACTTCTTGGTTTACCCAGTACTTATAACCAATTTTCCTTGTACTGTAGTAGCAGGGTTGCAATGGATAGTAATTATTCCAGTCTTTAATGGAGACTTCAGCCCCCCCTACTTTTTCTCCTCCCTCAGAATAAAAAAAGGTTATAGGTAGTAATTTTCCTTCATTGGCCAACACATGGCTGTGTGTGAAGAATACTCTCTGGATATCCAGCACGATGTAGGCTTTGATGGATGGAAATAAAAGATCATTCTCTGCAAGCTGGAGCCGAAATGTTAGCCTTTGAGAGCAAAGGTTATTTTATCAGGAAATAAATCAGAGCCCTCTTTCATTACTGTTTTTTTCCGTGCTCATCTCAGTGATGACTAGGGTGTGTGTTCAGACCACAGGAATCTGAAGAACCACCCAGTCGCTTCATCAGTCCTAGAAGACGACAGGGCCCAGAGTCAGAGCAGCACCAGCCTGGATCCTTATTTTTTTCCTCTTTTTTTTTTTTTTTCTTATTTCTTTTTTTTGCATTTGATCTTATTTCTGTTTGTTTGTTTGGATGTTCTCATTTATAGGCTGGTGGTTACAGTTCATTCCATGTACTCTGAGCCAAGAGACGTTGGGTTTTTCTCCCAGCAGTCTGTCCCCTGTGCTGCCGTGCCACGAGGTGCCACCCCACAGCTCTTCCTGATCCATCCCCAGGGAGCTGCCTTCCGCCAGGCTGTGGGAAGCATCCACGATCCTTCTGCAGATTAACATCGATGGCTTTCCAGTGCTTTTCTTCAAAGGAGAGGGTTTGCCCTGCTATCTGACAGAATATCTCCCCTTGCTCCCATCTCGCTGCCAGCTCCTTGCATGTGGCACCAGAACAGTGTGCCGGCCACACGGGCAGCTGCCCCCGCGGGGGTGGTGCCTGGGGACGTGGCTGTGGAGCCTCCAGAGCCCCACAGAGGGGATGCATTATTAAATCTTTCCTAAAGTGGCATGGAGCCCCTGGTGGTCTAGGGGGTAAAGGCGCCGCGCTATCACCGCGGAGACCCGGGTTCGATTCCCGGTCAGGGCCACTCCCGGGCAGGTGGAGCTCGTTAGCCCTTAAAGGCAACCCACCTACGTCCTAAGGACCTCGCTGCCACCGTCCAAGCTCGCTTGGCCCCGGCAGATGAACCTTAGGATTAAAGGGTGGGCTCAGTTCCGCGCACACTGTGTCTCACCTAAAAAATCCAATGCGCAGGCTGGAAGGTGGAAAGACCTTCCCCGGATCTTCGCTCGCGAAGACTGGCAAAGTGGCATGCAGGAAGGAATTGCACTCTGCCTGTGTGTCTAAGGCCAGGGGGAAGAAGGGGCCTGACGGGAGTGGGGAGTTGGAGAGGAAGGAAGGAAGGAAGGGTTTGGGGAGGCAAACAGTGGATGGCAAAAGACAGAGGCACTGGGACAAGCCAGCACATACATAAGCATACCCAGGGCACGTGGCAGAGGCTACCAGCAGGGCAGAACAACAAGTGGGGTGGCTGTGGACTAGCAGGGTCTGGATACGTGAGTGAGGAGGGTGAACACTCCTTGCCACGGAGTCAGCCCCATGCAGCACCCACAGCCCCGGGCCTGCAGCGCTTCCATACCTCAGTCCTGAAATAAACTGGGACACCACACCTTCAAGAAAAGATGCAGCTATTTATAAGCATTCCAACTATGCCTTTGATGCTATTTCAAAACCCTAAGATGTAATTTAGGGTTTGTTTTTTTGTTTTTTGGTGTTTGTTTTTTTTTAAAGAGAGTATCAAAGAAGAGAGGGAAAAAAAAAGAAGTTTAAAACCAGAAATGAAGTCCTGCTGTCACATCTCATCTCTGACCTCCAGGCCTGCAGGTCCCACTCAGCCCCTGCCTTCCTGGCAATCAGACTTTTTAATTCACTGATTTATCACTGAAATTTTATACCATTAAGGGTGTATTTTTTTCCAAATTTGAATTTTATGTTTATCAGCTGCTAAATACACATGTCCCATGCCCCTTCAGGGAACATTACAGATATCACCATTTTACAGATGACAAAACTAAGACATCAGCACACTAGATGACATATCAGGTTTGCCAAAGCAAGCCTATGTCAGAGATAAGGAGAGAGTAGCACTGCTTCATTTTCTGTTCTGACGCTAAAGTCAAGTTTTTCTTTTTAATCTATTTTGTTTCAACCTGGCAACGGTTTAAAGTCTGACTGGAGAAATAAGAACTTCAAATTGAATGTCTCTCAGTGATCACACTGCAACTCTTACAATTATTTTACATCATAATCCTTCCAGGGATGGAGTTTTTTGCCTGTTCTTGGCAACATTGTAGATTATACAATGCCTTAATTATTTGACATACCCATCTTTTTGGGCATATCCTTGTTATATCACAAAGATCATGAAGAAGTTGCAAGATCCAAGCCTTAGAAGTGTCATTGATCAAGATCCACGCAAGGATATCAGCTTAGCCACCACAGAAGGTTCCTTTGGATAAAGTAAGCAAAACTTATGCTGGCATAAATGGGTCATCTTATCAGGACCTTTCTCACTCACCCATATTTTGCACGGCTTGTAGTCAGATATGGTCATAAAAAGTCTCCAGGTTTTGCAAGGGGAGCAATCAACCTGTAAGGGACATCTCTTTCCCGGCCTCTTCAAATGAGGCGAGAGCAGAGTCTGAAACAGCATTTTGTTATCCTGAGGATGCACATCAGACCTGATACATTTTAAAAGGTGGCATTTTAACTATTGCTCTGGAAGGTTTCTTGAGCACCCACCACATCAATAGGAACCAACAAAGGCAGTGTCGTCAGGTTAGTGGAAGAAACAGAGTCTAATGTGCCAAAGTTCAGCAGTTGCATCTATGAGATGAGTACATAACATTTATATCCTTTCACTCCAGAAGTGTAGTCTCAATTCTTCTACTTTAAGGCTCAGTTGATACAAAAAGGAATGCTTTAAAGCACCAGAGCCCTTCTGCTAGGAAGCATCAAACAGCTTTTCAGCTGGCTTGGGAATGGTGTAATGACTCTGGCCCTCTCAAGGCAGTGACCCTGGAGGGAAGGGAGGAGAGACTTGGAAAGGCCAGGGGAAGAACAGGAATGGGGAAAGGCATGTACAAAGAGGGCAGCATGCAGAGTATTAGGGTGCCAGGTGATCTGATACAGCTCAAAGGATGTTGCTCCAGGGCATCCATCAGAGCCCAAAAGGTGCCCTGAAACACTGGGATATGCATCCATGGCTCCCAGACCTCACAGAGGTTATTTTATCCATACTGTGTACTTGCATGGGACTCTGAACATACATGCTGAATTTAACATTTATGATAGCCTGAGTGCATCACAGAAGACATTATACTTAACTGTGACGGGGGAAAGTTACCAAAATACACTGCAAACAGACTTTTCTTAAACACCATTTTCAAAATGCCTTAAGGATTATTCACCTCATTTTAAATACATACTGTATTTTAAACCTGCTTAAATATATCTTTAACTGAAGACTGGACAAGTTCCAACAAAGTCATCCATGTAGTTAAGGCAACTGATACTCAATTTATGACCATATGTTATTTTATTAAATAAAAACCAACAAAAACTGTCGTTGCCAAAGAAAAAAAGAAAATATCTTCCCAGAAGAAAACATGTATTTACTTAATATTATGGCTGCAATACAAGTTAAGAGAAGCCAAAAGATTCAAAATCAAGGCTATCCTTCACACTTCTACCCAGCAGCTATATGAGGTAAGAGTCGAGTGCCAGCCATAACTTGCATTTCTTGTCCAGCACTGGTTAATGTACCAATTTGTACGTTATGGAAACAGGCTTCATCTGTTCTGTCAAACCTTTCCTGCTTTTGCAGTGCCTACAAGAAGCACCCAGCAATATCCTCTTCTTGATTCTTTTATCTTCCATCATTTTCTTAAGCCAAAGCTGCTGCAGCCCAGCCAGCCCTGGCAGGGCACCACTGGCAGAGTTGCGGGGGCTTAGCCCTCCCAAGCCCTTCGGTGGTGGCGCTGTGTCCAACAGCCTGGTCCCAAACCCAAGGACTGACTTTCCTGGGAGAGGCAAAACCCCAGAAGACAGAGAGATGGATGGGTAAGAGGGGGGCCAGTGGCTGGCTGAACCAAGGGACCAGTGTGTCCTGGTGCAAGGAGTGCTTCAGGCTGCTGAGTGGTGGTGCAACAGCCTGCACCCACGTACGGCAGGCAGGGGAACATGCTGCGTAACGCTGCAGTTTTGGGCAGATCCAGACACCAGCTTCCTCCTCCCAACATCTCTGGAATCATATCCCTGGACTCAGCTACCCTCTCAGTGTACACTCCAGGCCCTACAGGCACAAACTTGAAGCTGATTCCTGTCCTCCAGTAATGGTCAGATGGGCTTCCCCAGCCACTTTAATCAGGATCCAGCAGGATTGAGAGCAATGTACAGCAATGTACAGCAATACTGGAACAAAAAAAATTGTATTTTTCCTGTTTGCTCTGATTTCTCTCTTCCCCCATAATTCAGGAGCATCCAGGCTAAGCTCAGGATTCCACAGGTCCCTCTCAACCTTGCGATAAGGTGACTAGAACCAAGAAGAGCTGAGCATTTGCCACAGCAGCAATAGTTGGTGAGCCTTAGTCCACAAACCCCACTGCTATTTACCATATATGTTGAATTTAACTAAACACCTGAGCCACAGACCGAGACACTATTGTGTTGGGTTCTGTGCAGCCTCAGAACTGAGGGATGGGATGATCCCCACTCTGACAAGCATACTGGGAGGAGAACCTGACATTGCTGTTGCAAATGAGCTCTGTTCATTGCTCTGAACCAGTATCACAACTTACCAGCAAACATTATTTCCCAATATATTTTCCAGAGTTCCCTTATCCACAGTGTTTGTTCTCACAGCAGCAAAAGGGGAGGCAAAAAGGATGTGTGCAGAGGGTGTGTGGGAGAGAAGAGGAGTCCCCCATTGAGGGTTTGTAGGATGAATGGCTTGCACTTGAATTCAGTGCATGCTGGCTGACAGGCTAGAGGATTAAAGGGTTGCATACCAAGTGGAATTAAGAAGTGCTAGTTTTCCTAGCTCCTATAATTTGTAAAGAACGGAAAGGAAAAAAAAATCTCGTGGAATTAATCTATTTCTTATGCTCATTCCAGCTGTGTTTAATTTACCCTCTGCTATTTCTCCCCTCTGATCGAGGAATGCTGTATCCTTACATTCATATTTCCCCTCAAAATCCCCACATTGAGCAGAGCTTTTCTTAATTGTTTTAATATGTTGCATTCTGGGATGGGAGAAGCTGATCCAGAGTGACAACTGCTCCTTCTCCCCCAGCATCAGTGCGGCCCTGCTCCCTAACCTCACCCACCAGCATGGGGGTCCATCATCTGCCCAGCAGCCCCTGCTCACTGCCCACTCCCCATCAGGACTGTGGTGCAAGCAGGCTCTGGCTGCATCCCACACTGGCCCATTTGACCCAACTCTGCACGTGCAAAAGAAGAAACTACATTATGTGATTGACATAGTTGCACCCTGCAGCAAAGCCAGAATATTCCCCTCTGCCTGGCTCACTTTCATTCATGGATTAAAAGGCAAGCGAGAGCCCTTCAGGCAGTCAGATGGAACCAGCCTGCCCACCCATGATTTAAGAACCAATGTGCCAGATGGACCAAGTTTGGAAGAGCAGGGGTGGGGCAACACCAAGACTACAAGGCAAGGGGATTGCAAAAGGGAGAAACCAGGGAAGTGGAGGGGAGATTCAGAGGACTTTGTGGTTTTGTGCACATGTGTTTGCCCTGACTTGGTTTGCAGCAGGTTTCTGCCTGGAGCCCCTCAGATAACCTGGACTCTGCACTCAGCATGCTCTTGCATATCAGAAGGGCTGCTAGACAGAGCATCCGTGCTGCAGACAGCATGAATACTTGCCACTAGCTCTAATGTGACAGGAAGACATCTCTGCAGGCAGAACAAGAGCTTCCCACCATCCATTAACATTGGCTGGACCACTGACATTTGTGTCTTAGCCCAGACACAGAGCAAGGACACATTCTCCACTGCCTCACCTGCCAGTGGCCTACTGCCTTCTTGCAGATGGGGTGTTGCAAGACCATAGGATCACTAGCTACCAAACCACAGCCCTGTGAACAAAGAGTTTACATGAGTTACCACCCCTGATTTCATTTTTCTTGTGGGCCAAACATTTGTCCGGGTAACAGGACCCCCTACCTCAGCCAACATGTTATTCCATTCAGCAGGACAGGAGTGTCCATGCAGGGGGTACAGACCTCTCCCAAGGATGAACCACAGAGGGGTTATGTATCTAGACTTCTCCATAATGACCAGACTGAACATAACACAGCTCTTTACCAAAGTAATCACCACCAAAGTAGGGCCACTCTCTCATGCTCTGTGCAAGTCATTAAGTCTAACTTACATGGTAGAACTGCAAAATGGGAATTATATAACAATTTATGGGGGATAGGATGCATATTCTGTCCCATAACTTCCTCCTCATGCAAATTTCTCTGTAGGTATTTCTCCCCAACCCTGTCACCCCTGCTGACCATGCCCTTACCATTATTTAGCCTTACTGTGATGCCACTTACTAGGAGTCTGCAGAGGTGGACCCGTCTCTGAAGCCTTTAGGATTCATTGCTCCCCACTTTGAAAGCCACTCCAGAGAAGCTTAGGACAGATTGCATGGCAAGAATTTAATTCTTTTTTCCCCTTAGTTTCCTGTTCTGCCCTTTCCAGAGACAGATGAACAACCATAAATAGACCAAACCCTCGGAAGGAAGGAAAAATAAAGGAGTAAGGCAGGCAAGCAGATGATGTGAAGTTATGCAGCACAACCGGGAAGCTGACAAAGAGGTAAATTATCTGGCCTTTTGCAGTGATGGCTAATGGTGGTATGTACACAGTGCATTTGGCTTTGAAATGGCCAACAAAGCAGGAGACCCATAGTCTGCAACAAGCTGGGCTGAGTCTCCTGGATGCCAGGGTACACCAGCACCACCTTGCCCACTAACAGGCCAACCTGGGGTTTCCTCCTCTTGTGGCCACAGGTATGCTTCACCACCGTCTGGCTGGCTGCTGCTATTTATTCCATGATATTCTAAAAATGTGCTCGACCTAGATGCCCAGACTTTTGCCAACCTCCTTCTTTAATAAAAGTAACAACAGCAAGGTTTTGAAAATCACGAGGCATTTAGAAATATACAGACTCCTTTATGGGTGAAATAATCTAATAGACAAGCTGTTGTTAATTTACAGCCTCAATTTTCAGACACACTTCTTGAGTCAAAAGTACTTCCTGCTCCATAATTCCTACAGGGACACAGGTGGCCCAAATTGCAGTATACATCTACTGTACATTAAAATGTACTTCGGACTTAGCTTAAACATTTTTGAAATCTCAAGTTTATGTCTAGACTATTTTAATCAGCTAAATGTCATAATAAGCCATATGTTGGGCTTGATAGGTTACATATACCAGCCCCGCTCATAAAGTATCAAAAGGTGTTTTTAAAAAGGAGTCTGTGTTTGTTTTACCAGGAAAATGGTGCTTTTAGTCAGTCGTATCAAACCTACTGGCAAAGTGCACAGGCTCTGACGTAACTACTGGGAAAGAGGGAGGCCGGGGTGGCCGCGGTGTGGGGGAACAGAGATGGCTCAGTCCACCCCACCAGCCCATGCCAGCTCTGCTGGCAGGGAGCCGTTCCCCCCCCGCCGCCCGCTCGGGGCAGACGGTTTCGCCCCTGCTGCGAACGGCTGCTGGCACAGGCACAGTGTACCCCGCAACCTGTTTCTCATTGAGGAGCATTCCTGGGCTGAAGCAGATGGATATTTTCTGCCAGACCCCTCCATGCAAGAGCAGAGGGCACTGGGCAGATTCTGAGCACCCCTCTGCACCAGGTCTTACCTGTGTAGGAGAGGGCTCACTAGAGGAGAGCAGTGCCGGCAGGTTCTCTGGGTTACACCAGAGAAAGAACACTTTCACCAATAAAGCTCTGCTGTTACCAAATTAAATTAATTAAGCATAACAGCACAAATCAACCATTCTTTCTCCAGAGATTTCACTAGTATAAACCAGCAAAAATCAAAGTCTCTTTCCTGAGCATTGTTAAGCCAAAACACCCAGCTTGGGAAATGACCCATGACCCAGGGGTGCCTCGTGCCAGGAGGACGGTTCTCCACCACGTAGGCTGAAAGGGATCCTCTGTTTGCTCTGAGCCACAGAAGACCTATGGCATACAGACACGTAGCTTGGACTGCCTCCAGCCGTGGAGGATATACATACACACAAATTCATCACACTGTCGTATGAGATTATTTCCTTATGCAAAGCTGGTTCCCTTCTGGACGCAGAAATTCCCCTTCCGCCTCCAGCCACTGCCACAGAGAGGTCTTGCAACCCCAACTCGGGCACCCTGACCACCAGAAAGACTTGGTGGCTATGGGCCATGCCACTCCCAGTGTCCCTGCAGGGCACTATGTCTGCCCCCCTCATCCCATTCTCCTGACAGCCCTGGTTCAGACTACTTTTACAGAAAAACCACATGTGGCCCTGGGATAAATACTTGTGCATGTCCCAGTGGAGGAAATCCCAGGGGTTCTGTCTGGGCACTTGTCTCAAGGACTGAAGGTACATACAGGAGAGAGTGCTTTAATTATAGTTTTTTCATAGGAAAAACAGTCCATTCAGTGGACAGGGATCCCCAGGGGCAACAACTGAATTGTGACTAAAAGTAGAGTAACCCTCTATCACCCCATCAAAACTCCATGGGATGAGCAATTTGAGATAATAGCTAGAGTAACCCACAAACTGTACTTCAACTCCCTCATACCCTCCCAATACTTTGGCTCCTGGGTAATTTAGCCAGTCACTTTCCATATTCACTTATTCTTCCTCCTTTTAACAAGGCTCCAGGGCAGAGGATGAGAGAGAAGTTGTCACGCTCTCATTTGGCAAAGAAAGTGTACTGGCTCTGCAGAGCCAGTGGGGTGAGACCACAAAGAAGTAGAGCCTGCCCAGGGTATCAGGTAAGAATATTGGCTTTTTTAAAAATATGTTTTACTGTCAGTGTCTCCACCACAAAACATAAATCCTTACGTGATCCTTTTTTTCTGGATCCCCCTGTTTGCCAGCAGTAAACATCTGAGAGCTGTTTCTATTCCCACAACAGTTTATTGCCGTGCAAATACCATAATTTTCAGTTTCTACAAACAGAGAGAGATCCTCATCCACCCAGTTTGTTACTATACTTGCTGGGCAGAAGGATGTAGTAAAAGTCTTTATTCCCCTTGATGTCCAAACTGGAATTTCAGTTTTTAACTCTTTCCCTGCCTGTGCAGGCTTAGGGTTATTCCTTCTAGTGCCAACTAGTCAACTTGAACTCTGATGTGAAATTCCACCCCACCTTTTCTCTCCCATGTTGACCATCTGCAGAGGAAGAAATAGGCACAGTTACTAAGCCAGAGTAGTAACTCATCAGCCCATGGAAATTGGTTTGACTTCTTTGAAGGTGCCATGCTGAAGATAAATAGCATCAGGGCTTACGGCCTTAGTTCCAAGATAAGAATTAGTCCACAGCCATGAACCACAGCTGATCATTTCCCTTTCTTATCTCCCAGGTTTGGTTGCATAAATCCAAGACTCTGTATTGCTGCTGTGTAAGTCAGCCCAGCATCTTCCAGTATGTCTGTCTCTGCCTGCACATGAGGAGTGAGGTTGCTTGTTCCAACAAGCATCCCTGGCATGTACCACTGCAGGAAGGGGCAAGCCCAGCTGGATTTAGGTGGCCTCTCAGGTGGTTATTGGTATAGATAGATCAGTCCCTTTAACAGAGAACAACAAGCAAATGTAATTCTGCAACTCGAGATGACTGATTCCTAATCTGAGTGAATAGGAACCAAGAACAGAAAGCACGAAGCAACTACAGAAATGGAAAGAATAGATAATATCAACCAAGTTTGTTTTTCTTGGACACGTGGTTCAGCTGGACTGGGGACATCTAGTTTTTTGTAGAAGGAAATGGTGATATCAGAACAAGGGTAAGGAATGGGATATGTATTCATCAATAAATAGAGGGTAAATGCTGTTGTTAAATCAGCACATATACTGAGTTGTGCCATCACAGTCACTAGGATTATGTATGAGTTTTCAGTCCCTGCTACCTGATAACGCTCTTTCTTGCTTTAACAATTCAGTGCCAGCGAAGTGATGATTGCACCAGGTAGGATCAAACCCACCTAATTAAGGCTCCTCTAATGTTTAATGCTATGGTTCTCCTAATTCCTTATACATTCATCATGGAAATGAAGTGCCTTCAGAGACCTCCAGAATGTCAGTCCTGGCTGTATCCATAACAAGGGCCTAGGAAGACCTTCCAGGTCTAGGTCCAGACGTGCCACTAGCCACAACTTTTTCTTTCTGTGGGAAGGAAATCCAGGTGTGTAGGTGGGAAGGAGCCTAGCAGTGTTCCCTCTCATCTAGTTGAAGGGAAAACTGGGGCTGTGAGGCACCTGCTTTTCCTGTCTAAATTCGGCTCTATGGGGAAATCAGACACTTATTTAAGGAGACGTAGATCCCATTAGCAAATACATCCATCTTTCCTGTCAATTTGATGTATCACTTTGGTCCCAGATGAAGGAAGCTGGACACAGCTGTTACCTTGAAGGTCGAACTCTGAGTTCAGTCTTGCACCTGAACAGGCAAAGGACACTTCTTGATGTAATCCTACAATTATACTGAGACATCTTCATCTAAACATTTTAATGCACTTTCTTGACATAAAACATTTTCATAAGCATGTGCATTTCTTTTATCACTGAAATGCTGTACACGAGTTGCTTGGGTTGGTTTTTTAAAATCAAATCCTTGCCATTTTTAATCTCTTTCTCATTAAAAGTTGGAGGGTTTTTTCCCTAATGGTAGCTTTGCTTTCATTTTTTTGAGAGTCTGTTGAGATTTCATTTTTTTAAACTTCCAATGGAGATGATATTTTTAACAAGCAGTAATTATAAAACACAATACCTGATAGCTTCCCAGACAGATGGATCTCAAGAGAGTGTAACTGGAAGTGGGTAGGAAACTATACCCCTACCATTCACAGATGCCTCTGTTCCTCAGACAGAGACACTTCTTCTGATCCTTGAGAACTCTTCAATCTAACAAGCACACAGAGAAGAAAATATCCTCTTATTACTGCATTGAATGTTGTTGACTATAGCTCTGTCAATCAGCACAACACATTTCAATTAGGTTTTAGACAGTGGATTGTGACAAATCACTGTCTGTTAGACCAAAGTTGCTATTGGAACAAGTTACTAAATGGTGTGATGCATTTTCCATTATTTATCCAGTCCTGACTCACAGTCTCTATCTTTCTAAAATATGTACTGCAGTTTCACCATAAATTGTTATGTTGGGAGTAGTTTTCATAGTACAAAATCTATGGCTTGTGCAATACTAGTCAAAACAGGAGTAAATTCGAAAGCAACTTGGGACCACAAACAGCAACCACTTTTTGACAAGTTTTATGATCTTAACTATCAAGGAAGGACACAAGCCTGCTAAAGTTGCCAGACATTTCTGAACATGCCTCAGTCTTGGGTAATCTCTAGTGTTTCTGGACAATTTCTTGTTCCAGAAATAACCTATTCAGTTCTGTGATGGAGCTCAGCCACACACACACAGAAGAGCACAGAGGCACTGGGGATGCCCCAGTCAGAGACATGAAACCCTGTCCCAGCTACCCCAAGGCCATCCCAGAAGAGCATCAGTCCCTGGTGCTGGGCAAGACCAAGGACTGTGAGTCCACCAGGGCAGCTCTCAGGGGTACTGCACAAGTTGGATGTCCCTGCCCTGGGGGACAGAGCTCATTATGGCGACACAGGGAAAGAGCATGCTGGAAATGTGCAAGATTTTTTAAGATGTTTAGGAGATGAATCAAAGGCTGTGAAAGGGAGGGACTGAGGTGGTTTGGGGAGGAACAGATGCAGGAAAATAGAGGGGAAAGGAGCCAGCTGCACATAAAAATGTATCTGGTCATGCAGCAGTCTGTCCTTCCTTCTTAAAGAACTTCATTTCTAACTCTTTTTATTTATGTGGGGCTCTCTCTTCTCTGTACATGTGTGCACAAAGGGGATTGAGTGCAGCAGCTGGAGGGGGGATATGGCCTTGGTACCTCACCTGCGCAGATGCCAGCAACTGAGAAGACTGGGATCCAGCTGCTGGAGGGGTCAACCTTGTATATAGGTACATCTATTTAGTCCTAATAATTGATCTCAATCCTGCTTAGCCAGACAAGAGGACGGGATTAGTTATTTTGTGCTGGGTTTGTGTATTTCTATTTGCTTTATTTGTTATTACTTTCAGGTTGTGCACATAGGTATGTGTGTGCCCTCCTGTGCACCTACTAGGAACATGTGCTTAGTGTCTCTGCTGGCTGATCCGGAGCTTGTGGACTTGCAGGAGCTTCCCCTGTATGGGGCTACTGCTTTTGGCAATTCCAAACATAAGTCTTGTGGATATTTTCAGACAAAGTTTGAAATTAAGCATCCATATGTCAAATGTCAGACTGAAATAAAACATGAACTGCAATGGCCATTAATAGAAGAACCACAGGGAAAGCAAAAAACAATACCAGATCCTCTTAACAAAGCCACTGTATCTCTGTTGCCAGCTCTGTCTTGAGCTCTTCTAGCTGTGAAAGAGATAAACATGGTATGGAAAATGATGGAGGGAAAGCCACAAAGCAGGGAACGGGACATCCTGGGAGGTCTGCAGGCTGTCAGGGCAGAGGACAACTAGATCGACGTAAGACACATTTGTAAAAGTGTCCTGACCAAGCAGATCAGCCTTACAAGGATCTGACGCCCTCCCAAGCTGCTGAACCCAGTGACCCAGAACAGAGGCAATCAGGGAGGCACGAGGTACAGACAGCAAGCAAAAAACATGCACACAAAAACACAACCAAGCACAGAGCAGATCAGATGATGGCAATTCTCCTGGCCTCTCCCTATACCAACATCAAACACATCCAAGAAGAAGCAGTTATAAAAATATCATTCACAAAATTAGAAGACAAGAGGGAGGAGGAGGAGGGACAGAGGGAGTTATTGACAGTGTCAGTACAACAAACAGATGTGCACACCACTGCCAGCCCCCTTCAGAAACTGGACAGTCTTTATTTGTTGGGTTGGTTAGTTGGTTAGTTTGTTTGTTTTTCATGATAATAATACCCTGTGGGTTTCTTCTTGTTCACCTTTTGGGTTTTGAGCCTTTAAGTTTTTCTCTCAAGTTTTTCTTCAGCAAACTTAAAGCATTACTTAGAAAATTACCTTCTTCTAACACAAAATGAAACCCGAGATACTTCTACACTCTCAGGAAATGATATTTAAAGAAAATAATCAGCATCAAGAGCCACGCAAGAAAATTGCTGCACCATCATTTTTTCCAATTGACTACAGGAGAGTACACATTCCTACAGGGCAGGTAAGGAGGTTTCCCTTCCCATCTGTTCCTTTGACCAAAAAAAATCCTAATTGCTCAGCTGTGAGAGAATATTTAGTTTTCTTTAGCTACAGGACAGGCAGGGTGTGAGGAGAGCACAGAGGTCCAATGCTGGCTCCACCAACTCTGCTGCAAGTCATGTACTTGGCAGGGCAGAAAAGTTTGCTCTTTGAGTAGATGTTGCTATAACCAGGAATGGGCTGCAAAGTGCCTCAGGCAAAACAGCAGGATCCCTCTATTTTAAGGAATGTGTGTGTATATTGAGTATATAAACCAGATCTGACATCCAAAGCGGCAGACAAAATTAAAAGAAAATGAAAAGAATGCTATTTATGAATGAAAAAAAATCTCTTTAAGATTAGGAACAAGCAAAAGAGAGACGGCAAACTATATAATCCTGTTGCCTTGTCTCTTCCAGTGTTTTGAAACTGCAACAAAAATGGCCATGACATCAGTGTTTAAAATGCAGCACATGCCCTAAATGTTTTTACAGTGGCTGTTCACAAGCAGGCTTAAGCTCTACTGCGGCATAGCCAGATTTATCACTCAGCCAGTTACCCACAGAATGAGATGTATGTACTGGAGAGATCAAGCACTGCAGCCTGTCAGCCACTCCTGATAAAACTGGCCTGACCAAACAGATCAAAAACCCAGCTGCTAAGTGGTAACCTGCATGCTAGTTACCCTTTTCACACGTAACGATTGATTCACCTTTTCTTTACATTATCACATCATTACCCACCTTTCCTAGGTGGGTACCTTCCTTTCTGTTGCCCTGGGAACTGCCCCATGTGTAGATGGATGCAGGGAGTGGGAACCTGTCGCTGGTGCAGGACCACCAGGTCTCAGCCTGAAGCCACGAGCTGTGCAGTAAATATTGGTACACGATGCCTTTTTGAGGCAAGAGCAGCATTGCTTTAGCATTTGCCCGAGGCCTTGGTCATAGGAATTAATAGAGGTTAATGAAGTGATGTCAATCAGTCGCTTCCTGGTCTTTGCTCCAGCAGTGTGTTCTGCTGTCAGACACCCAGTTCACCTGCCAACTGCTCCTTGGGGCAAACTGAGATTCTCAGTTAAAGCTGGTGACCACCAGCTAACTACTGACCCCAGTGTCCACGGGCTATCACTGATCTGACACAACAGAAACAAACGTACCTAGAAGGACCCCACCAATGGGGTACAGAGCAGCAGCACTCAGCTCTCTGCAGGGCAAAGTCATGCTGACCAGTCTCCCCACAGTTTCATCCATTCCCAGGAAGTAGCTCACATTCCCTGTGAAGCAGCAAGCTCAGCAAACCAAGACCACATTTGGCCCTGAAGTCCTGTGAAACTTTATGTTCAGATGGGCCAAAAAGAAGCATCCAACCTCCAATTTCCTGTCTGCAGCCACTTTGAAGCCAGCCTATACTATTTAAGTGTATTTTTTTAATGTTAAATTAAAAAATTCCTACATTTAATACAGAAAAATTATTGCAGATGCTGAAAAGTCTCTAATGTTTCACCTGAAATGCAAGCTTTGGATTAAACCCTTGGATGCAATGTCTGAATTAACGTAAATCGTTGCAAAGAAATAATTGCTAAATTTAAGTCTATATGAGAAAACCAGTGGAGGTGGATAATTGCAAAACAAGGCATGTAGGACTAGATAGGAACACAAATTCTACCTCAGCCACTTATCAATATCAAAGTACTTGAGACAGAGGTGATTATTTCAGGGAATATATGTAACAGCACATAAATCCCTCATCTATAATGCCTCTGGTGCAGCCAAGTTCTTAATAGCCATCCAGCTCAGCATTGCTCTGTGAGGCCCATGGGCAATCCACAATCCATAAGGCACCAGAAGGTGGTCCGTGAAATGATTGCAGAAAAATAATTAAGAAACTAAACCAAAACACACACACACGCCATCCCACGCAGTTGGCAGGCACTTATGTCAGTGCCTGCCCACAGGCACTGCTTGCTCCCTGGCTGCTGGTGCTCAGATCAAAAAAGCTTGTAGGTCCTTTGATTTTAAAAGATTGAGAAATGCTCATTTAGCTTCTGTGAAATAGGGCATAGCTCTGACTCGGGCCTAAAGCCTGTGCCTACTGCCACTGAATCAGGAATGTGCCACCTCCTCCTCACTGTTCCTTTATCACATAGAAACTACCAGCAGAATGTTCCCTGGCCAGTGACAGGAATAAGTCCAAGCTGCAGAATCTGCAACTTGAGTGAAATTTACTCAAAATTCTTTCCTGCTGTGCTCCCAAACCCCTGGTCAGTAGCATTAGCAGCAGGCAAGACTGGATTCCACTGTGCCCAGATGTCTGGTGGGCAGCGTTAGCGCTCCAGCAGCGACGACGTTTTTCCATCTGCCCTCTGCAGAATCAACCCACCCACGAGCCCCTGCCTGGGAGCATGACAAGAAATGCCTGACCCTGAAGGGTCTACAGGGCAATGGAGTTAAACCATAGCTACAACCAGAGGGATGCAACTCATTCAGTATTAAATAAAAGGTGAAAGGACCCCATTATTTATAAATTTGGCATCCTGATATCACCAAATGCAAACAAAGATTGAAAAATAATAACATGTAGAAATATTTTCAGGTATGAGAGACCCCACAGTTTTCCAGTGAGCAGTTCACATGACACTCTAGGAATTACTGGGTATGCATGTTTAGCTGTCTGATAGATTTTATTAGTAAAGCAAATTTCTCTGTTTCAAAATCTGTTCCAATCTCCAACAAGAGGTACAAGAATGTTTCTCCCCACTAAAGAAACCAGCATCTGATGATTGCTCAGACAGAAGTAAAATGTAGTTCAGAGATTTTTTTTTTTAATTATGTTATATTTAATAAAAATATGTTGGTTTTTCCCCCAAGATTTGTGTGCAGAACCAGGATCAGCAAGCGTCCTGATTCTCCTTGTTTGGAGCTAACATCAAAAAATGGCCTGACAATTTTTCTAGAGCCAAGAAAGTCAGCTAGTAATCATGTGGAGTTGTGTGGCCAAAGGCACATAAAGTGGCTTCACATGGGACCAGCAGTAGATCAGATTGCATTGGATGGAATGAAATAAAAAAATGCCAGAAGTCTAGTTTCTTTGGAAATGTACCAAAACTGTCTCACCATACCAACCTGGCACATCATACGTAAAAAGTGACTATTTCCTAGTACAGTATATGGGGTGTTTTATAGAAGTCAAAAAATCAGAATGGCCTTAGTTTGACATCATAAACACAATATACTGTAATGTCATTGAGAGACTACTTGTTACCTACTTGTCCCAAGACTAATGCTGAAATTGAGCACACAGATCTGCCTACAGTTCCCTCTGAGCACAGACATGCCTGAAAAAATGTCTTTGACATACGACTTGGAAATAGTTACAATAACTATGTAATAGTAGAAATCACTTCTGTTTAATTCACTGATATTATTTACATCAGCCCAGAGAGTTTACTGCACCAGGAAGAGACACTGAGGGAATGACACTTTGTTGGGCAGCAAATGTTCTCCTTATCCGCAACTACAGCCACCCTCCTGCTTGCTGTGAGAGCAAGGTTATGTTTGGAGCTTCTTTTTCCTGGGTCATTCCCCACCTGGGGCAGCGCAGTGGGGACACAGCCCACAGTCACTGGAGTAGGGTAAACAGGTCTGCAGTGAGGTACCTCTTCAGCTTGGGCTGGCATAACTAGGTGCCATCCAAAACGCAATTTTCCCCCCCATTCAAGACCAGGCCTGCAAGGGTAAGTTTGTATGTAAACAGCTTGAGATGATTAACAGGTGTCTCTACACAGCTGATAAAGTTTAGGGTTTGGTGATAATAAAGAGATTCAATCTGCAGTGCTTCTGGTGCAGAAGTAGGTTTGACAACAGGGAGAGAGCTGTCATTGAAGGTCATGAGCCCAGAATCACAAACTGCAATTGTTGAAGTTACTACATCCTTAATCTATTCATGTATTTAGTAAGATTAAATTATCTCTTTTAACAGGCTGCACTATGGAGTAAGTGCATCATTCTTGCTGAATTAGATATGTTGTCTCCAACGTAACTTACAGATCACCAACAGCCTGGAGGCAGGGATCATCTATCTTTCAAGAATAAGAAACAATGACAATTAAAAGATGTTGCAGAAAAAAATTCTGATGTAATTTGATGCAAATCAAGGTTTCTTAAAATGCAAACCTTTATTTGTTAAGATCATTTTCTCATATATTAGTTTATGAACCCCAAAAGAAAAACACAATGGTTTTCACCTCTCATGTGAGATGCCTAGCCTATTAGAGTTATAAAATATAAAATGAAACAGCAGTTAGATCTGATGGCACTTGCTCTGACTGCCAGACTGACACCTAATCCTCAGGCGTCCATAGGAATGCAAAAAAAGTCACAAAAAGAAGAGGGAAAGCATTAGGAAACTAATATGACCAACTGACTTCCTAAGCAGCACAGGACACAAACCCAGCAGCTCCTGCATGCCTAGCTTTCAAAATATCTTTCTTCGGTGGCATCCAAGTGGGGCCAAATCAATCATGCTTGTAGCAGAGTTGCTCTCACAGTTAATAGTTAATAGATGTGTGTAATGAAGGTGGCCTCCTTGCAAAAGTGATCCATGCAATGAAGAGTCTAAATTCTACTTTTGACATGTGGTCCTAAGGTCCGAAGGTATTTCCGAAAATGGGAGTCAGACACAAAGATTTACATGCTCTTCTTTTTGCCATGTATGGTTATTAACTTGTAGCAATTAACTCGGCCCCGCTCTCGTTGGTGCCGACTCTCCCCAGCAAGCGTTAGTGGGTCTCACAGTTTGCTCTCCTCGCTGCATTCCTCAGCTGCACCAGATGTCAGTCCCTTCCTTTCAGAAAGGCTGAAAACTTACACTGAGAAAGTCCACAGCCCTTTCTAGCCTCTCCATGTCTGTCTTGGGGTTTTTTCCTTCTCTTGCCATGAAAGGACAGAGCACTGAGGGGCAGAACCCCGTACAAGGTTATTCAAGTTATCCACTTGCCATTAGGTATCACTGTACAGCACTGAATTATTTATTCCAGCTTCCTAGGCAGGTGTGTGGCAAATTTCCATACAGCTTTAATGGAAATCAGATTGCAACTTCAAACCCAAATTCTTCATCTGCACCACAGCATGACTGTGAAGTGTTGCTGAGCAAGGGCGGAGTGAACAGCTATGTAGGAACAGACCGCAGTCACAGCTGGGAGAAGTATGTGGGTCTCACTTAATAAAACTTGATAGAAAATATTTGTAGCTATTAAAAAATATCGACAAAGGCACGATACGCTTCATGTAACCAACATGATTGTCGCACTAGGACAGGCACGTACTGTATTTCGAAGTTTGATTATCAGGGAGACTCCACTTTCAGAGCATGGAGGAGCACACACACACACCTGCTGCTGGCAGATGCAGCAGAGGGTGGCACAGCACAGCACAGCAAGGACATTCCTTGTATACAGACTTGCTTTATTCCCATTTCCAGGTGCAACTTCAGAGTTTTCAAAGTAGCAAATGCCCAGGATGAAGAGGTGGAACTCATCTACATACAAAGTGCAAACGAAAGAGATTGTATGAGCTGGGGAAAATGAGGTGGGACTCTCAATCCTCATGTGATCTCACTGGAGGTACCAGAGGCTATGCCCATTTGGCTGAGGGTCTGCATGCACCTGAGCAAGTAACTCTGTGCCTCCTCTGCAGTCAGCAGAGCTCAGGGCACAAACATCTCATCCAAAAGTAGGTGCCTTCAGCTGGTCCCCTGACCATCACACACTTCTCAGAGACCTAGGTGCACAGGCACCCAGAAGACCAGGTCCAACACAGGCAGCAGAAGACAATGGAGATTAATCTCTCTGGGGCCAAGTGATACAAGAGAGCCTTTTGCAGGTGGTAGCCTCTAGATGAAAGCCAACTTGTGTGGTCTCATTAAGGGCTTGCCCAGGCCAGTAACCAGCAACCTGGGTGGCATGGCAGCAATGATCTCGGTGGTACCAGTATTGCTGGATCTGCTCTGGGAGTAGGTGGTGGGATGCTCCCTGGGTGGTGGCTCCCGGCACCACTTCCTCTGCCAAGTTGATTGCTAAACCTTTATCCTACCCGGCCCAGAATTAGGAGAGTTTCATGAGGAATCCCACACTTTCTGTGGAGCACAGTAAACACCTAAATGACAAGAAAAACCCAAAACACACACACACACACACAAAAACCACAGCAAAACAAAACAAAGCAAAAATCCCCTTATTTCACAGGGAAACAACAGAATGCCTCTATTTATTCACTGCCAATGTCAAACACGACTCACAGCCAGATGTTAAAATAAAATGGCCTGATTTTTACTGTCACTACTACATTGTGCTGATTTGGTCAAAAATAAAAACCCCTTAAAAATTTACAAAAAACTGCACAGCTCTTCAACAGCAAACCAGATCAGCATGGAAGAACAAAAACTTGATACAAACTGACAGTGTCTGAATTTGTCTCTTTTAATAGATAAATGTCTGTGATTATCACAAAAGGGGTAAAGCCAGCAGTTTCACTGAAGAGTCCTTGACTGAAGGGTCCTCACACTCTCCCTAGGCTTGCACAAATTGAATGACTGCACGGCTGGCATAGCTGTTTGCCCTGCCAGCAGGGCAGCAAGGGATGGCTGAGAAATTATGGTCTCAGTTATGGATGGGGAGAGAGAGAGCTGTGCCTGGATATTGGCCATGTTTGCAATGCTGTAGCTTGAAAGCGTGCTAATGGCAGGCATGCCATTATCACATTGGCGCAGACAGAAGCATTCAGTACATCTGAAACTTCAGATTTTTATTTTAAAACACCTCTAAGGTGGCTGCCCTGGGTCCCCTTGCCCAGGATACAATGCAACCTTTGGTGCAGTAGGTACATGGGAGCAACCTCTATCTTAATTATTCACTTAAATGAGTAAGAAAATAAAATGGAAATGGAAAAAATAATGTAAAGAAGTTCCATTTTGGTTATTGTTTTCAGGCACAACACTTCAGTCTGCTCGCATTCATGGTATTTATACCTAGTTTGAGCTTCCTCCATGCAGCACTCTTCTCACTCAATAATATTAAAAACCACTTTTGCCTCTGCCTTTAATGTCTCCTTCACACATGGACATTTCTTCAAGTCGGCTGATTTTTCAAGGTAAATATCTCTGTGTCTTCCTAATTCCTCCCCTTTCTTCTCCCCACCAAGACACTCCAAAATGATCCACCCTTTGCTTATCCTGTTAATGATCATCTTCCTACTTGTGTTTTTGAAACACAACCTGTTTCAAGAGCTGGGCCCATCTCCATTGCCTTCTGACATACCAGGCTGGACAAAGCACAGGTGCTCACTTCCCCCAGTCCTCCCTGTTATCTCAGTGTCCTCCTGCCAAAAGCACAACACTTATAAAAATCCAAATCAAGAAACATGGACCCAAAGCAGGTTTCTCAACCCTTCCATGACAGAAAAGACCTATATTCTGAAATAACCATTAACCCTTTAGAGAGTTCAGACTTCATGTCTTTGGAAAACCAGTCTTGTCAAAGCAACCTGTGGTAGGCACTCAGCTGATGAACTGCTGTAGAAAGTCTTGGCCTGGAGATGGCAAAGCTTTTCATGAACAAAATCACTCTTGCTAAAAGAAAATTAGAAGTTCAAAGCACAGGCTATTAGAAAGTAATTTTTTTTTTTTTTTTTTTTTGCCATCCACAATTTTTGATGAACCAGAAAAGTCCCTGAAAAGTCCTGTATATATCACCCTTCAGAGACAAGCAGGATTCAGGGATGAAAACGCCATAAGAAAGCAGGAGACCAAGGTGTCCATCTTCGTAAGATGGATACAAATGATAAGGTACCTACTTGCCAGAAGTGCCTCCTCCTGCTGGACTGGAGCAAACATCTCTGCCCAGCAGCCCTCATAGGCTCTGTGCCGCTCAGCTTTTGTCACCTGGGGAAGCCCATCTTTCTATCCCACTAATTGTGGACACTTGTTCTGCTTTAGTAAGTGAGCTCTCTTTAGTTCTACAAGCCCCAATTGCCTCCTGGCTTTCCCACCTTCTCTTTCTCCCATGCCTTTATTCCAGACCCCATGTGCCACAGAATCTCATTCCTCAATGTGCACATGCACCCTCTCCAGCATGAGCCCAGCTGCTTCTGCCCTTACTTCCACTGTGCCCTGCCCTCACTGCCTGCAGGGAAGTGGTGAGTAGAGATGGATTTCCAAAAGTAGTGGGAAATTGTGCCAAGGAACAGCATAACCTAGCAGCACCTTCCAGCACTCATAATTAAAAACAATGCAGGAATTGGTGATGCTTAAAAGATACGCAAAAAAAAGAAATGTTTCGTGTATCAAGGTCTCTTCAGAGGTGGGTCCAGGCTTCTTGTTGCCCTGCTGAGCAATAGAGATGGAGAAAAGTATGAGTGGTCATCTCAGGGCATGGCACAGAAGAGGCAGTTATGATCTTGAGATGAGAAGACTTCTTTCAAAGGGACAAATAAAGCAATGAATTAAGGTATCCTGGTGGCAAAAGGGCTATTACACGTGAAATAAACAACTTTAATGAGGTTGTAACCTTGGATTTATAGTCTCATCTCCATGCACAGGACTTCAGGTGTATAACTCCATTAGCACTAATGGGACGTGCACAATTAGAACCCCACACATCACGATGAGACCGCTGCTATTAAAATCAGCCACGAACAAGCTTCAGAGAGGTTCTCCCATTTAGCTCAGCAGAGCAATCCAAAAGAGAGGAGCTTATTTGTGGCTGAGCTGATAGCTTTGCAAGGTGGTCAATATGAGCACATGCTGTGAATTCTCTGCATGGTGGATACGAGTGGGTGGATAGTCTGTAATTTTAGAGTCGGATGTTACTCCTGCCCCTGGCCATTTTATGGGACATCAGATCTCCTCTGCTGGGAACTGGCTTTTGCTCTCCAGGAATGGTCTGTAAAACTGTTGGCTTCAGTCACCATTACCTCTTGCTTTGAAACTGGGGAGGTGTCGACTTCCCACCCCAGATGTACCGAAACCTCTCACCTCCCACTCGATTCCTGGGCATGTTGTGTGGAACAGAGCAGAAGCTGAGCAGAGTGGCTCAGCTCACAGATACAGCGTGTTCCCTCAGGGCTCCCAGCCTGAGGGCTGTCTGTACTGTGCAGGGCACAGCAGAGCAGTACCTCCAGCTGGTTGGGGTATCACCACAGTGAGTTATCTGAGGCAGCGATTCATCCCACTGAACTACTTGCTCCCAAAGCCAGCTCTGGGCTGGCCCATGAACTGGGACAGCAGGTATTTAGCTCTGGAAAAAAAAAAAAAGTCTCTGAGAACTCAAAATCAACACAAACCAGCACTGAATATATTCTGCTTTCATGGGGACAGAAAAATTGCCTAGCACATACAAAACAAAGGACAAAATAGCTCAGTATTTTAAATCTCACCTGTCCTCAGGAGCAGATATTACTACACCCGAGTGACAATATGCCAGCTGAGACCCTGGGATGCTTCTTGTTTACCTGCTCTTTAATAGTGCCACCAGGCAGCAATCACCAGCTGAAAAGGGCAGCAGCTTATATTATCAGGTTTTTTTAGAGAGCAATGCAGACAATATACTTGCAATTGGTTTCTTGCCAGAGTGGTAAAAGCTATTTAAATCTGAATAACACCATGGCATATCTGAGGGTAATGGAATAAGGTGCAGAGGCTGCAAGCAGAACTACAATGATAAAACATTAAATACCAATATGACTTTAGATATTATATTATGCTCTCCTGAGAGTTGTAATTCTTCTGATATATGAAGCATTCAGAAAAATGGAATTGAACCCTTCATCACACAAATTTTTTTCTACAATATTAAAAATGTAATTTTACCAGAAGCCATGGGGATTTCTATGTTCTTAATACACTTACAGGTTTTTACAAGCTAATGTTAAAACTGACTGAATTGCTGTACACATTCTTGTTCTCACTTTGGTCTGAAAGCTATTCACTTCAATTTTGCACTGTAATATCTATATTCTTCTATTCTTAATACTCACAGATTTTAACAGTACAGCATTTTGACATCAGTCCTGAAAAGTCCATCTTCTCACGGAATCCAACAGTTTTACCATCAGCTTTAGTGGCAGCAGGCTCAAGCCTAGAAGTCTTAAACGTGATAGACATTAAAGAATGAGAAAATTTCCTGCTTAATCTAATTTAGCTAGCACAAGAACATTCTCTGCAAGGCCAAGGATATTAAAGGAAGCACAAGTAGCTGCATTTATGCAGAGGCTACTTAACATTTTCCATTGTAATACTCCGCTTCAGGATAACTTTGAACAATTCAGGCTAAACATTCCTGATGTTAGCTGTCTGACTAAGAGGATCTTTTTTGGGAAGCTTTTGCTCAAGGGATTCAGCTATTTCCAAGACTGAGGTTACAGAAAAGAAAAAAAAAAGTAGGAAAACTAAAGTAGGAAAACAAGAGTTTCATATGAAAAGCTCTGGCACTTCCATATGGGAAAACAAGAGTTTTGATCATCATCCTGTTGAAAATTCAAAGAATGACCAAGGATAAAGGCTGACAAAGAGCACAGAGTATAGCTGAAAATAAGTAACATGATGAGTTCATCACAGAAGTAAGGGACATAAGAAATTAAAAGCATGTGCTAAGAAGAGGTGAAACAGAACAACCTTGTTTGGCTGGGAGCATTACAAGACTAGAAGGGTACATGACATCTATCCATTTTGGCCTCTATACTGCTGTGCTGTTCGGCAAGTAGCAAAGCAGCCCATTAACACCTCTCTGTTGTCAGGTACAGGTAGCACATAATTGCATTGTGCTGCTGCTTTGCACTCTCTTGGCTCTCAGAGAGGGCAACTCTTTCCAATACAGCCTCAAAATACAGTTGGCATGGCAGTCTACACAAATTCATACAATAAAATCTGTTTTACTAAACTGTGGAAATCTGAGCCCTCAAGAGACAGGAAAAACTTGAATTGTCAGTGCAATCTTCATCCTGTTGCTGAGTACAGAACCTTTTAATGGCCTAATCACATACTATTTTCTCAGTAAGATGTAATAATCAGGCAATTATACTTAGATTCTCTAAATGATATCAAGGACCTGCTGAGCATGGGCTGGATTGAGCACATGAAGCACTTTAAATGCATATGACAGACCACAGCATCTGTTTTAAGGAGCTTACACTCAGTAAATACAAAAGAGAGAATTGCTGCTTATTGCACAGGAGCAGTGAAGCACTAGGATCAAGAATCTGCTTAGGCAGTTATCTGGTTCTATTGTATGCAGGTTTAGACAGGAGTCCTGCTAGGGTCATGTCTGCATTGCCAGGCAGTTGTAAATGAAGCAGCAGCTCATATGTTTCAAATCAAAAAGAGCTGCTCTTTACATAAAGAAATTATTCACCCATGTCTATCAGCAGCACTACTTCCGCTCTGGTAACAGGAATGGCAAGATCATAGCTTTTGCCTGGATAGCAGGCAGAAGTGGTGGGTGGCAAGGAGAGCTTGTGGGCCACAATACAGGGACAAACTTCTCTCCAGGCACGGGTGTTTCCTCCTTTGGGACTGCTCAGCTCATGGCCCAGATCCCCTTTCACCTCCTTCAGTGAGGAAAGCCCTCTCATATTTTGTAGGAGAAAAGCAAAGCTTGGGTTGTCCCAAGAGAGGAAGCAGCAGCCACCTACAAAAGAGATGAGAAATTTCAGAAAGATGCTTGATTCGTACCACTTACTTAAGATAGCTGAAAATTACCACAAATACACAAAAGGAGTCTCTTTTAATAATGCTGTGATCTAATGACAATTCTTATGACTTCAAAAACATTAATACCAGCAAATGGTATAGGATTTGACTTTTCTGCCAGCATATGCAATTTGTAGATAAACACAAGCCAGGCACTTTACAACCACATAACTGGTTTGGTGTTTGATTCAGAAGTCTTCTCCTAAATTACCTAGATTATCCCTTCTATAGATATATAAAACTGAAACATCTGGGTATCCTCCTCAAGTGGAAATTTTTCCTTGGAGAGTGGAAATTAATTAAATATTCACTGAAGTCTCACAAAAATCAATTAGCAAATGGGAATTTTTAATTTCCACATAGCTTGATTTGATTCTATGTCATCCAGTCCAGGATGAATGCTGGTGGTGCACGTGAACCCAGACCTGCACAGCTTCCTCTTCACACACAGCCTCCCCTGAGCTATGCACAACTGGTGGCATCAGCATAAACGAAGGGTAATGTTGAGCTTTTCTCAAGAGGCAGAGCTCATGCAATTATGCAGAATCTTAACTCCTCTCGGGTACAACTTCTAAACTCTCTGGCCAAGTGCAACGAGGAGATATCAGCAGGCTGAGCCACTGAGGTCCCAGGGCAGATGTGCACACCACAGGGCCCAGCAGGAGCTGGGAGCAGGCAGTGCCTGGAGCCTCTCCTGTGGCAGCTGGACCAGGCAGCTGAGGCAGAGCGTTGGACCAGCACACGCTCAAACAGGGGAGGGTGAGAAACTCCCAGAGAGAGAACTGAAGATCTAATGTGGCAGTTGTGTGTAGGAGTCATTGTGAACAGCTATTTGTGGTTGAACTAAAAAGACCAAAAAGCCACAAGAAACCGAGCCCATGAACGCTTGTGCTCACACTTGTAACTGTAGAAAGTACTCTTCTATAAATTGTAAGGGTTTTCCCCCCTTAATTGCACTAGAAACCTAGATAACTTAGAACATGACTTCAGGAGTCACAATAAAAATTATTAAACTGAATATGATCTCATAGTCCATATAAACAAGTTGTTAACATCGCTGAAATTTGTAATTGCTAATCTTTTCGGAAACTAGATTTTCATAGCTAGTAACAATGGATCTGCCTGACTCCTGTGTTAAGTTAAATGTTACAGCAATTAATATGATCACGTTTTATTTCTTTGCTAATAAATAAATAAATTTCTTGGAAGTCACACATTTGGTCCAAAGCACAAACTGCTCAAACATTACAATCTGCTGCAAGACAGACTAGCCTTGAGCTCCTTAATTCTTCTTCTAAAATACGTAAATTGGTCATTATTAGCTACACTTCCCTTTCAAGCACATTTATTACCACATCTTGAAAAAGGCAAGTCTATTGCAACTGGTGCATCCCAGTTACGTATCTTTTCCTGCCTTAGATTCAATCTGCAGGCTAATTATTAATTCTGCTAATGTTAAAGAAGTCAAGTGAAAGATTTGGGAACAAAAAAAAATTAATTCTGTGACAGAGAAAACCTACTTTAATTCCTTTGATTTGTTTTTAAACATCAGGATACCCAAGCAAGCAAACACTGCAGGATACCCAAGTAAGAAAACACTGCAAGTAGGATGAAACCCCTGAATAGTTCAATCAGCTTTGAACTTTCTAACCTGTGGGATGTGGCTCTCCATCACTTTCAGTGAGATATGAGAAGAAATCACCCACTGAATAATAAGAACAGGACACATTTTTTCATATAGAACTACATTTGTATTGGTCAAATCCAGATGAAGGAAAAAAAATCAAAATATTGATTATGTATGATATTAAAGAACACCATCCTCAGTGAGAGATTTAATAATTTGATCATTCAAACCAGAAAGGAAATCGTTGTTGCACACATTATTTTCATCTTACAAAGTTTGGAAGTCTTCAGCTGTGTTTCTGACAGATAAATACACTGCTACCCTTCCTTGTTTATTTTACTGACACTCTAATGCCTTTTAATATCATTGTAAAATAGATCTGGCCATTTTTCCTGACATATAAATGTTTGCTTTAATTGAAATAAGACATTAACTTTTCTCTCATTAAGGAGCCTTTTGCCAAAACTGTTGTTTTTACAGTCATCTTCCCCAGCTCCGTGCAGCTCACTACCGCTTGGCATATGATGAGTTGTGTCAACAGCAATCTGTTCTATCAATTAAAAGATCAGAAATAAAATACAGGCCCAACTTTGTATAAACCTCCTTGCAGTTGTAAAGTTGACATGAAAAGCTTCTGAACAAGTCCCACTGGACTGGTCCCAAGGAGCAGCACCACCATCTCCTGAGCACTGCTGAGGCATTCAGGGCCCTGCAGATGAAGACGAGGAGCATGAGAATGTTGAATTTGGGACCATACCTGACACCTGAGCAACTGAAACTTCCACCAGGAATGCAATGTTCAGATCACAAGATTTCAAGCATCCTTCCAACTGCAGATACAGCTTTCCAGAAGAATTCATGAAAAAGTAAAGAACACAGTGACAGAAGGCACTGGATTTAGAGCAGTATGCTCATTTTGCTTGAAAATCAACAAGCTGTGGGTAAAATCTGAAGAAAATTAAAAAGAAGCATAAAATCCAGGGAAAGAAAATGCACAGGCATGGAAAATCATGAGGGACATATCTCTCACCCCAGGGCTGTCAAACCAGATGAGAAGCAGTTCTACAGAGAGCAATTCAATTCCTCTTACTGCACACACTGCACATATTTTGGCTGGTGATATTATTTGCATCACCAGCTCCTAACGACATCTTAACAGAGCACCCGGAGTCTTTTGACTGTCAAGTGAGAGCCATTAAATAGCGCTTGCTTCTTAAAGATACCTCAGATTGTCACCAGTGATTTGTCATATCAGAGATCTGTCAGAAGGTAAAAAATTGGGCAATATAAACCAACAACTTGAATGAATGTGCTCAGAAATTTACAAAGTAGAAAGAGCATAAACACAAAGATGTAAGAGGTTCTTTACAACTGCTATTGGTTGTCAATGTTAATCCCACCCAACATCCTTGTTAGCACCAAGAAGGACATCTGCAACCTCACCCAGACCTTCTCTACTCTGCCCTCTGTGCAGGTGTTTAGATCTGCACAAACACTACCCATCTTTACCTGGCAGTACCTTATAGCCACACTGGTCAGCTCGGCACACCTGTCCAAACTTTGGCAGGATGTGCAGGAGTAGAAATTAAGTCTCCAAAATGTTTTAAGCATTAAGGGAGAACACCCTGTGGAGCTGAGAAGATGAAGAACATGATAACCTGCGTAGAAGGGGGAGAGCACCCCAGGTTTCCTCCTCGTGGGCAGTCAGCAGCAGAAGCTTTACAGTTTAGATGGAGTTTGGTCCAACTTTGAGAACACCGAAAGGAGAATGGAAACAGCGCATCATATTGTGATGTCGAGACAACGTCACACCAAGCATGTTTGGATTAAGAAAAACTCTCCCATTTGGTTTCATTTTTCATAAATATTAACGTTAAGGACTAGATTCTGACAACAGCTACAGCAATTAACCCTATCTGAAGAATTACTTATTTTTTCAGTTAAACCAATAGATGATCCAAAGTTTAGCATCTTTTCCTATAGCCTGTCCTGAAGACAATCAGGGCTGCATGTACAGCCAGACATGTTTCAGACTGTTAGAAAGGCTGAGATTAACTTATTCCACTTTGTGTTGAGACCGAGTAGGAGCACACCATTACTGTGACTACCTCAAACTACTGAAGCACTAACTTTCTAACTCTTTATGCACCAAGTTGTGCCCACCCCACCCTTCATCAGCAAAGGTTTTGTTTTGTCTACACGTGAAAAGGGCCCTGGGAGAGAAGCACACCTGTCATGGCACTGTGCCCTGAGCTAGTCCTGTGGTTAAGGGAGATAGCACTTCACATCCCACATTGGCTCAAATTATCAGTACAATTAGACATTTCACAAGTAGCAGTGGAACAGAGGCAGTAAATCTCATAGCAAAATTAGAGCTATACTTGTGAAGATCCCAAGTACTGAACAACTAAAAGAAATTATGTTCTTCTTTAGCATCAAAGCTAACATAACTGTCACCCTTGTTCTCCTGTAACACCTCACTTTTGAAAGACTTGCACTACATCTTGCTTAAAGAGCCTGTAAGACTCATGCCAATTAGAGCTGGATTCCAAAGTAGCCTTTTCCCTTACAAGAACTGCAGTTCTGCACAAATAAAAACCAGTTACAACAACCATGCAGTTAACACAAACCTGCATGGTTAGGACAGGAGAGAGGATGGCTTGATGCAGACTGTGTGTATAACCAGTCACCAAAGGGAAGGCTTTCCCTCACGTGCATGTTTTGTCTCGTTGTGTGTATGTGTGACCTGTGGACACAACAGAGTTAGAACTACAGGGTAGAAGCCTTGCTTGCCTCTGCAATTGCTTGCTGACCAAAAAGAAGTTCTAACTTCTTTAGACATAATTTTCAGAGACACATCATTTTCATTGTTATACAGAAAAGCCTTTCACAGACAAGGAAGGAGAAAATATAGGTAGTGGTACGGTAATTAGAAAGAACACATCTTATGTGAGTGAGCTGCCACGTCACTCACATTAGGAAAAGAACATGTAAAAGCAAATTTCCAGAAATATAGAGATAGTAGGAAAAGTCCACACTGGATCCAGCATGAACACATAGTCCCATTCCCATTAATTTTTAATTAATCCCATGTACTATACCTTTAAATTAACTTTCTTGTTAAAAAGATAAGTGGCCTGAGTTCAGGAATAAAGGCTCATCCAGACGGCAAAGCTATTGCAGGTGCTGCCCATTTACACCACACTGGCTGCTCTGGGTTGGCTGTTTCTGCACTTTCTGCCACGAACAACTCAGCAGCATCACTGGATTGCTCAGAATCATTTAGGCTGGAGAAGACCTTTAAGATCATTAAGTCCAATCATTAACTGGTTTTCATTCCATTTTTTTTACTCCAGATTGTGATTTCAACCCAGCTGGTGGCAGCAAGAGAAAATGGGAACACAGCACAGCACAGCACAGCATGGTGGGAACCAGTCTCCACATCACACTGGTTTTGTATGGTCTGAATGTGACGTTCTGTGAAACATCTGCGATATGGAAGGACCATTGCACCAGACTGTCCAAACAGATTAAAACAAAAAACGGGCAACTGCCCCAAGTGTCCAGCAAGTTACAGTTGTAACTTCTCAACGAAAACCAGGAAATCTTAAATTTCTTCTGTAAGTCAGCTGTACTGAACATTTGCAATATTTGTTTTTATTCTGGACTCTAAGTTAAATAAAACCTGTATTATTTGCTATGAATAAACATGAATAACTGCCAAACATTTATAAAACCTGACTGACCACAGAAAATTCCAATTCAGTAGAGCTAACAAGTAAAGAAACACTAACATATTGTTAAAATTTGCCTTTATTTTCTTACATGAGAATTCTACACAAACCAAGGTGACTGTGTTTTACAAGACTCTCTTCCCAATTTAACAAATTTTCAAGATGATCGTGAACAGTGTAAAGCTGTAAATTACTTTTCTTGTTGAGGGCTACAGCAAAGTTTCTTCAGTTGTTGTAATTCTGGAGAGCCTGAGCCATGAAAAGCTTGCCCAGGTTCTGTGCATTAAACTCCTTAATATTCTGGCAGTAGGTATTAATTTGACCTGTCAAAACGAAAGAAGAGTAAACCCTTGTCAGTTTTGAAATTCAGAAAAACAACCTAGAACATCATTTTTCAAAAGCCAAATGAACGTTAATCATTGAGGATTTATAGAGAGAAGCAACCAAAACTGCTTGACTACACACAGGAATTTTACATTTTCAGGATTCCAAAACAGGTTTGGGAAGAAGAAGAAACTACATCAGGAGAACAGGTAAACTGGTATGCTCAGAAAACCCCTCAATTTTCCTACAATATTACACACAATTTCTGAAAATACATAAAACAATAAAAAGAGTAAAGAATTTTTGCTGCTGCATGGAAAGCTCAGTCGCATTAATTCTTCAATTTAGTTGCTCTAAAAATACTACAAGACTGAATTTCAATTATCTTCTTATGCATCTGCTGTCCCTATTAAAATATTTGTAAAAAATATTCTTCCGCAGCAGATTGAAAATTGTAGTACTCCTGTCTGACATTCTGATAGCCTTTTTTTCCACCTAACATTTCACTTTATTCACTATTTCAAGATTCATCAGGGTATAAAGATTTGTTGGTGCTTTACAAATCAAATATGCCCATCAAAGCATTTTTATACTCTTACAAATACAAGTTATTTCCCTTGTTAACTAGGAATAGCAAAACATGAAGCCAGTTTAATCAAAATTAAGGCTGTTGAGAAGGCCAATAAACTCTCAGTGTAATGCTCTATTTGAAAAGTTTTTAAATGCCTCAGAGACAAAAGATCTAAGTTTTACTCTTTATCCACAAACTTTACTTCATCTAAGCTGAAATGGATGCTCTCAATTCTTCCCCTGACTATAGTAAAAGAACAAAGAAAGTGCTCTGGTTGAAAACTGTTTTTTTCTTCAAGTATAATAGTTTTCAATTCCTTCTCTTGTAGGAGATGATTCATTTTAAGCTATCACTTTCATATAACACACATGTACACCCATGCACACTTCCATTGCATTTATAAGCTATGCTAAACCTGAATGTTTAAATACTTTAATGCTGCTAGGATTCACTAACTGGTAAAAACTATCAAAACAATAGCTCTTTTCTTTTTTTTTTTTTTTTTAAAGACTCTGTAAGGAATAATAAATCAAGAATATTATTTCTTCTAAAAGCAGCCCTCAGTAGTAGTGTGAAAGTATTAAGTATTAAAATAATAATCTTTTTGTCACTTTGGAATTTAAGACAGGTAACTCAAATTAATTTTTTTTTTTTTACATCAAAGCACTCTTTGCTGTACCATATATTACCGGGATTTTGGTTTCATTTTCCCTCAGAACAAAACAAGGTGATAGCTATCTGATCTAAAAAGCCTGCTTGGTTAAACTATTTGCTTTCTCGTGACATTTTCCAAATTTATTTTACTTAGTAGGGCATCTAGGTTGTCTGCTGTCTGTTGACACTGTGAAGTCCCAGCATTTTTACCCTTGCAGGACGCACAGGACAGGCACTGACTGTGGCTATGCCCTGTAGCACACCAGCAAACAGGAGGGTGGTACCTACATCTATCTATGCTTTGTTCGTTCCCATTTATATTTTCATTCCCTTGGAGTCCAACAAGGCAGATATAGTTTCCCTAAATCTATGGTCATATAAATCAACAAAATTATCCCCATTCTATTTGAAATTAAAAGCAAAACCTTCTCAGCTGCTGCAACAGCCAGTTCAAACCTAGAAATGTTATCAGTAACTCAGGGCTGCAGTCAACTGCTCCGAATCAGAAATTCCTGCCCCAACAGCTTATTCCTGCCTCTTGTCTGTACAGCTCCTGCCTGAACTTCTGGAGCTGCGGGAAGGGCTGTGGCATGACTGCAGGAAGCAGCTACACACACTCATGTAGAAAGCCTGCCCTGTGGGTATTTCTCCACCTCTCCTTTAAAATCCCAAACTTAACACATCAAGGACAGTATTTGGAAAGCTACCAATGCCAAAATATCACACCATAATGGCAAAGGTAATGAAAAAGGACAGAAGTGCACTTTTTCTCAAGCTAACATTCATATATGAAAAGATGAGTTGAAAATGGTGCTAAACATTACCTGCAATAAGGAGTGACTCCATTCTTGGAGGTGGCTGTGGTGGTTTGAACAGTTTATTGATGTCCTCCTCAGGAAGAGGGGGTTCTCCTCGGCTTTGACGCGCTATGTTTTCTTGCTGACGTCTCTGCTGGTACTGAAAATAAAACACCAGGTTCAGAATGCAGCAGGACTTCCAAAGCTGCAAGAAATTTTTCTTTCCAGGTGCTTTTTACTAATCAGCAAGTATGTTTTAAAAATTATACTTATTCAATGCAATTCACGTTATTTCAAACAATGCTAAAGCGATTCACAGTTTATTTCAATTTACTGGCAAGAAGCTGTCCCCACCTCACAAACTGGCACCTTAAATAAGTGAGACAGTGCAGAATTATGTGGTACTGAGGTGGTGCGGTAATGCTGTATCTGATGGAAAGAACACAGCATGATAGATAAAGACCTCCATTGCCCCACAGAGAAAAGCAAAGTATGGAATATGGTACGTATGAGAAGCCTTTACCTCAGGTAATTATATAAACAAGAAATTCTCCATTTTACGCAAGTTAAAGGTCAAAACAATAGCAATGTGAAAGGGGAACCAAACTTGATTAAATAAGGTATTTTAAGCCAAAAAATATTAATTCTGAACTGAGAACAAAGTGGTGACTGAAACCAAGCACAATGGTTTATTTCTCCATTCCAGTTATTAAGATATTCTGCCACTTCATGTGGGTTACCAGAGGATATACTAGAGTAACAGCTTGTAGAAATTATTCTGATATATATATATATATTTGTTTTCAGTGCTTCTCTTTCCCATACAGATTACTCAAACTTTACAAAAATTGAGGCAGACCATTTCTGCAGCTTCCAGATAAACATTTAGAAGTACACAAACTTGAAAACATCTATGTGAGATTTCATATGGTATGTCACAGCAAGAAAATATCTTTAAGTTTTGTCTTTAAAGCCCTCATGTTCAACACACACACACACAGAGATCTTTATTTTAATGGGGCAAAGAGCACAGAGTGTTTTCTCTCACTTAAATGTATCTGTGATTCTGTGAGTTTGAAAACAGTTCTTACTTGGTGGCATGTAATCAAATGAAGTAATTTTTTTCCAGTAGTAGTGACAAATACATGTTTTTGGACAATGTTAAAAATAAAATCTTAAATGCCCATATTTGTATGTGAATTGCATGTAGATTCTTCTTTCTTTGCATTACCCCATTCGCTTCTCAGCAGTCTGCCTATTATTCCTTATTGAAACGGCTTGCTCTTAATCACAATTGCTCCATTTTAAAAATGAAGTTACAACCACTAACTATGCCACAATGAGCCACTACTAAGGCAGCTATAGTTAGTAAAGAAATTGAGACACCATGGAACCTCCTTTGCTCTGCTTTTCAAAATAAATAGATCCCCTTGTTAGTAACAAAAACCTTTGAAGTAGATGCCATCTTTCTATTCAAATTAGGCAGTAAAGGAAAACAAATTTTTTTGAAGATAACATGCATGAAGCTTCTATGTCCTCTGGAATTACAAAGCCAGGAAAGATCCCTTATCATGTACTGCTTCCCTGAAGTATTCCCTGTCCAAGCTTCACTTTACTTAAGTGAGAAAAGGCAATTTTGACTTTAAAATAGTAAGTGATGAAGCATTTCACATAAACTACATAAATCACGTGTTCTTTTTAATAATAACTTACTTTGTGTGGCAATACCTGCAATATTTTATCTTAGAAGTAGTCTGGCCAATTTTCAGTTGGCCAATATTGAATCTTGTAATATCTCTGTCTGCTAGATTAAAGAGTTCAAATTTATTTTTCATACAAGTATTTCTTGAGTAAGTAAGTAATCTGTTAACTTATCATGTGATGTGAATTGTGTTCACCAAGATCTGCTCTCCAGGCCCTTAAATCATTCCCTTAGTGCTTTTTTCCAATTTACCACCATTCTTCTATAGTTAGACACAGTGTTGCTTTATCCAAGGCAGCAAGAGCAAAAATGTAATATCTCCAAATCATAGCACAGCTAAGTTGGAAGGGACCTCTGGAGGTCACCTTGTACAACCCCTCTGCTCAAGCAGGGCCACCTAGAGCTGTTCTCCATACTCAAGATTTCTAATCAAATTGCTTTGGATTTTAAAGAGGCCCTTTGGCACCAGAAATTAAAAGTCAGCATCACCCAATCAGTATCATTATCTACTGATACAAAACGTAACTAAAATGTTCTTTCCAATCAGAGAACAGGCTGCTGTCTTCACAGTCCACTGGATTATATTTCTTTATTTCTAGGTACATCACTATGTGTGATGGGACTAAAACACAATTTGTTTTGAAACAAAGCTTGTAATTTCATCTCTTTCATTTACTGAATGTCTGATCCCTGTGTCCATGGTGCATTTACAAATTATTTTGGTTTATCATAAATCATTAATACACATGTAAAATCGCAAAGAAAGCCAAATCCATACCATATGTCACTAGAAGTGAATTCTAGCACATTTTATAAATCTTTTGTATAGGGTTTGTGCGGCAAGGTTTGGTAGCAGGGAAGCTGCAGGGAGGGATTCTGTGAAAGGCTACCAGAAGCTCCCACTGCGTCCAACAGAGCCAACACCAGCTTGTTCTGAGATGGACCTGCCACTGGCCAAGGCTGAGCCAAACAATGACAGTAACAGCACTTCTGAGATAAAACATTTAAGAAGGGGGGAAATAAAGCCCTGCATAATGGCACCTGAGAGGGGGCAATGAGAGTGTGTGAGAGAAAGAGCCCTACAGGCACCAAGGTCAGTGAGGAAGGAGGGGGAGGTGCTCCAGGCACCAGAGCTGAGATTGCCCTGCAGCCCCTGGTGAAGACCATGGTGAGGCAGCTGCGCCCCTGCAGCCCAGCCCACAGAGCAGGGGAGGAGCATGAGGAGTCCTACCCCTCAGGAGGAAGGAGTGGCAGAGACAATGTGTGATCAACTGACTGCAGCCCCCACACCCAAGCCCTTGTGCTGCTGAGGGGAAAAAGGAGAGAAAATCGGGAGTGAAGCTGAGCCCAGGAAGAAGAAAAGGGGTGGGGGGAAGGTGTTTTAATATTTGGGTTTATTTCTCATCACACTACTCTGATTTGACTGGTAATAAATTAAAGTAATTTCCCCAAATTAAGCCTGTTTTGCCCATGACAGTAACTGCTAAATGATTGCTCCCTGTCCTCATACTGACTTATGAGAGTTTCCTTATATTTTTTTCTTCCCTGCCCAGCTGAGGAGGAGGGCGATAAAGTGGCCTTTCAGGACATCTGGCACCCAGCCAGGGTCAACCCACCACATGACTTAACAGGTATGTTTTTGTAAGGATTTTATCTTGCTTAGATCCCAATTCATCTGTCTTGGATAACACTACCCAAACCGTATCTTGTGGGGAAAAAAAATGCTCTTATTCAGTTTTTCCATGTTACCAACCTGATGTTTCTGCTGCTGCTGTTTGCTTACGTTCCTCAGGTACGTATTGTATTTAACAATGTCTTGGCTCATCTCATCCACTCTGTCCATCAGTAGCTGCAGACTCTTCCCAAGGTGATTACTGAAATACAAGAAACATTCATGAGAGATTAGATTTACTATTAAAAAAAAAAGTTTTAAAATTTAAAAGTAATTCTGTCATTTACCATCATTTTTGCACTAATGGCACTGTTTGCAAATCTTTTAGTTCCTCATCTTTGTTCATATACTTATCTGATGATACTTTATATGGCATCTCCTCCTCTAGCATCTTTGCCTCCTTGCAAATACCATATTTAACTGTTTCGGTCTTTCCAGGAACCTCTCAATAATGAAAAAACAATGCCTTGCATGAATTTAAAGTTATTACAGATGCAGGTCATACATTTAAAAGAAAAAGTCTGATGCTTTTGTGACATGCAACCCAAACAATATTCCAGGAGATGTGTTCAAAGAGTTTGGTTTCGATTTACTACTTACAAGGTTTTTCACAGATTTTTAACTATCCCTGCAGAGAACTTCTTGAGAATTGCATCTCATTAACTAGTATATCAAACCATGCCTGGAAGTTCAGCAGACATTGCTTGATCTTAGCTGTTGAGAGGGAGTGTTGCGTCCAGTCCAGCCAGCTCCACATTCCATACCAACATGGAAGCAGCAAGGCTGGGCGCGTCCAGTTCCAGTTATGCGATCTACTGCCTTGGCCAGACAAATGCAGTCTGTTAAACAACTTTTATTGCTACCATTTTTAGCAATGGATTCAGTATTTTGCAGGAATGTTCAACTTAAGGTATAGCTTCCAAGTCAAAGTTTTGGAAGTTTTTAGGTTGGTGCCCATGGAGACAGTATTCATCCTAAATTGTGTTTACAGGGCAGAGCAGCAAAGAAGGAGACTTGCTGCTCTCTATTGATCCCTTTGATCAGAAGCTACTTTGTTGGCTCTGATCTAAGCCTTACCCAGCAGTACTTGGCTGAAGGCCAACAACTCAAAAAACTAAACACCATCCTTCTCTTCCTCACTACAATTCATTAGAGTTTCTTTCCAATAAAAAAGTGTGGTGCACTTCAATGTCAGAATCATATCCTTCAGTTACTGTTTCTCCATGTTATCTGAGATTCTTTCTGCCTTTCACAATGCATTTCTGCCATCCTATAGCCTATGGACTGGGGAAACTCTAACTGGAAGACAAAGCCACGAAGCTAAAGGGAACCATACATGTAATATTACACACATCCCTTTTTAAGTGTAAATTATTGCCCAAATCCATAGAACTCGGAGCTGGAGACAAAAGCTGGTAATGTAGTGAGGCAGTAGGATACCTGCTGAGAACGGAGCTGGATACACCCTTATCTCAGTGCTAGGACAGCTGTTTCACTCACTGCCTGCTAACTGAACAAAGGGCTGCATCAGTAACTTCAGACCACAATTTATTTACAAGCCAGAGTCAGATCTCAGTTGCGCACAGGGGCAGATGGTGAGGAGGATTTCAGCTACGCAGCAGCAAGAAAGGCGCCACTATAATAATTATTTTTAAACTTCTTGGGGTTTTTTTGGTTGAACATTTCAAGAACATGGTATTTAGAACTGTGGAATGCTGCCATGGCTAGGGGCGTGCGTGTTTCCAGTTTTTTACAGCGTTTATATTACATGGAGTTTGTGTTAGAACTGGCTATTATCAGAAATGCCTGTGTAGGTACACACTAAAGGCCTTGGGGGTATTTGCACATCAGAAATACATAATTATTTTACAGATAGAGTCTATGTGAAATATAGCTGCTTACAAAGAATATGTTTTATACGAATCTTGTTGGGAGCAGCTTAGTACAGCAGAATACAGAAACAGAGAGTTATTGTTAGAAGTTGCAGTAATACAGTGTTTGCTCTCATTGCCAGGGAAACAAAAAGCTAAAAACAGATAACTTAAACAGATGTGAACTGAGACATGAAGTGATAAGTATGCTGCAAATACAGGACCAGCTTTTTCCTCAGCTCTCATGTGGTTGATACCCTTTTTTGCTCCATTTCTTAAAAAAAAAGACCAATAGGAAGTAATTTGTAAAAATGTATATATACATTGTTCAACCAAGTTTTACTCAGCTGAAGTTTATTCTGGTGGTATTCAGAAAGTTAGATCACATTGCTCCAGCCCATAACACTCACCATACACTTAATTAGCCCAAAGGGTCCTTTAGGTACCTCCTTACCTTGCAGCAGATCTCAAAGATCACACTGCTAGGTACCTCTATGCATCAATGTAACTAAAAAAAAATTAAAATATATGTGTTTTAAAAAGGGGTGTCAGTAAATGCTGCTCACATCCTCATCAAGACTCACTTCCCTACAGGGCTCTGTGATAGTCAAATGTAGACAATGTGGAGCTCAGCACTTGGCTTTGTTGTTGTTCTGGGGGCATCAGTAATAAAGAAACTGCAATTTCAGTGGATGCATTTCAGTAAGCAGACTCAGCAAAGGAGTCAATTAAATTGAGTTTACATTTAAATTAGCGAGTAGTGTAGACCAACAGGACCAGATCTATAAAGCAAAAACAGCTGGTGCTGAGAAACCAATGGCCATGGTACATGTGTCTCAGGGGGCTCTTATCACTACTTCTGACACGGTCCAGTGATCTGGAAGTGGCTGAAGCACAGTAATTATCCTCCTAATGCCTCTTTTCAGTTTAGTTTCATCTGAAACAAGTCAGGTCTCAGATCACCCAGCAGTGATGATCTGAGCACACTCTTGAGCTGAACTAGAAGACAGATCCACCCTAAGACAGCACCTGGAGACCACCACACTGATATCATTGAATCCTCCTGAAAGAAAACTGCAGAACTGCTTTCATATTAAGCATCACAAAGTCTACACTGTTCTTTTTTTCGGGAAGAAATATAGATAAAGAGGGAGAAACAGAATAAAAATCAGGGGAAAAAAATCTGTCATGGATTCTTACACATCTAATGAAGAAATAATCTAATGCAAGAGCACTCCACCAGAACTGTTACCAGGATCATGCACCTGTAGGGAGTGACCTGTAGAACTTCCAGAAGTTTATCATTTGATGCTTATCTGCGTAGCTTAGATGGGATAATCAAAAATGCCCAAAAAGGACAAATACGTACAAACTGTCAAAGGGAAACTGTCAAAGCCTGTTTAGAACATAAAACAGACCAGAAAGTATAGCCTGGAAAGCAATTTCTTGTGCTATGCATTTTTGCTGCAACAGCCTTATACCTTATGGGCTATAATCCTTCAACCAAAAGGGCAGATATGAAATCAGGTCCCTGACACAGAGATTACTTCTGACTCCTTGTTTAACAATTATCAAATACAAGGGTCAATTAATTCTGAGGGTGAGAAGTAGAAAGCTGTGGAGTAGCATAATCTGCAGGTAACACTCATGGCCCTGGTCTTTTCTGCCTTTTCTTCCCAGTAGTGAGCCTTGCATCTGGCAGTGTTGTGGTCCAGAAGCCATAGAAAGAGAAAGTAACAACTGTACATTAACTGAACTCACAGATCACTCACTACCACAAAGACATCTAGCTAGGATGCAGGTCTGGCTAAGAGACATGAATGCAAGCTTTCTTCTTCCTGAGGGAGTGCTCATAGCACCAGAGCCTCCCTTTGCAGATATATTTTAAGGAGAGCAAAGGTGCAGTTTACAGTTGCCAGCAAAGTCAGTTTAAGAGGTTCCAGCATCAGCATCTTCCTGCCTCTCCCTCTTTGCCCAAAGATTACAGCACTCTCAGCTGTATGGATTCAGCTGTTTGCGTGGGCACACTTCAAACTCTTTTAGTGAAACAGCCTACTGTAAATGCAAAACCAACCCCTGTTGGGGGTTCTTTTTTTTTTGGTTTAGGGAGGCTGAGGGAAGGGCTGGAAGAAAAGAGTGGGAGCCTGCCTTTTCCATCAGACTATTCCACAAAGCTATTTGTACAGCCATGTTCTGAAACAGATGAGTGAATAAAAATCTTTGAGGGTGGGAGGGGTGTAGAAATGAAATGGGGGTAGGGGGGAGGAACGAGGCAAGCAGCTGGGACTGGAACCTCAAACTGGCTCCACTTCTGTAGGATTCATAATGGGAATACACATGAAGCCCACATTTACTTCAGCATCTATAATCAGAAAAGGACTCCAGTCACACTTGCTAAAGGTCTGAAACACCCAAAATGAAGCCTCAAGTGAGACACCCAAACTTCAAAGAGAAGCAGCAATTCACATCATTCTCAGCTGCCCATGTCCTGCTTATTAGTTTTAGCTGTTTCCACACACAGCTCACAAGCCTCAGCTCACACTTTTGGAGAAGCCCACGTACCCACACTGGCCTGGGAGCCTGAGTGCCTCAGCTCCCTCCAACATCTGAGTCATGATACTGTAACCGAGGTACCAAATTTTGGGTATAACAGTTCTGAAGTTGGAGATGTCCAAAAACAATGCCCCCCTAAACTTGCCTACAATTGCCATTTTTAGACCCCCTCCCTTATTTGATTTTGCTTGAACCATGGCTAAAGAAAACAAGAACAAGGGGCAGCAAGAGGAAGCATAAGAAAATGCTGTATCTGTTGCTCATTTTTTCCACTTTCCATCAGCTCTACTGAGGCCCCTCTCCAAGTCACTGCTTTTTGGGAAAGGTGCCACCTTGTACAGCGTTTTTCCTCCTGATGGGAACAGCTTTGGGTGGATTAGAGAGGTACTGCTGGGCAAAGCACATCTTTTTGATTAAAAAAGAACATTCTTAAGAACATTCCCACCACTTAGCAGAACCTGTTTACATCTCAGCATTTCAGCCTGAGTTCAACCTGTGCTATTTAAGAGGATTTTGCTTGAATGAGATATGCAAGTCAGGAGTCTTGAGCTCCATTCTGTTTTCTACTCTGATGTGTGCCTTTGGGCAACACATTTACCCTCTCTGTGTCAGGTTCCCCCTCTGCAAATTAGAGAGTTTCATAATTATCTCAATAATCTGTTAAGCACATTGAGATTCTTGAATAAGCAGTACAATGTATAAAGGTTAATATTGTTTTCAAAAGCCACGTAACCCTCCTTATTGTCACTTTCACAAAAATACTGCATCTCATATTTGAAAAATATATCTGCCAAGTAGATGTTAGTGCAGTAAATGTTCAGCACATGTTTGCTTCAACTGACGCACACTATTAGAAAAATTGCTTGAGACAAATTGAGATATTATAGAACAACCCCATTATGAAGCTAGACCACAAAAAAGCTTTTTTTAATTTAAACTAGATCATCAATAGAATAAGGAAGAGATGGATGAGAATGAGAAAGTTGGTTGTAATTATTTCTCTGAAGATCTGGAACATTATCTGACAGGATTTTAATTCCTGAGTTTCTATCAAAAGACTGGCAGTGCTCCAAGGTCTTCAAGACATTTTGGTCCTTAAGGGTAGCAGGAGGGTAACAGTTTGAGCAAAAGAAAAGGCCTTTACTTGCTACTACTTACTAGCCTTCTGCTAGTCTGCCTTCAACTTCTTTGCCTGGAATATTAGAGTCAATTCAGATTTCACAAGAGAAACACAAATATTTGTCCCCAAAAAAGTAAACTATATACGATCACAAATGTACTTCAAAAGGTGCAGGCAAAGTACCTCAAATAGGTAGAGCTTCAAACTCAGACAAGGTGGGTGGCTGAACATGTGAGAATCCTGGTGAAGCAAACTCTCCAGAGGGGAGAGAAATTATGGGTAAATAATTTTATTGCCAAAACTACTGCTACAGAAGATTACAAAAGGTTCAGGGATGCTCATAAGGAACCAAGAAAAAAAATCTCCCAAACCACCAAAAAAACCCCACCAACCCTAAACGCCAAGGAAAAAATCGACAACAAAAAACCCCCAAACAAAACAAACGAAGAAAAAAAAACAAGGCCAAGGCCAAAAAGGAGCCTTGAAGTTACTGTCAATGACAGCAACAACTGCAAAGTTAAGACAAAGAACTGACAAAGTTCAAATTGACAAAGACAAACTGCAAAGAAGACAGGCACCAAAATTAATAGTTGCTATCTGAAATGTTTTAGCCACAGCTGCTGAAAGACAAAAATAAGGAAACTGGAAATTAAATGTGGAAAAATGAAAAAAAAAAAAATCCATAATAGAGGGGTTTGAACTTCCCTAGTTCAGGCAATATATTCGACAGAGTAACCTGCACAGCTGAATTCAAGCAAAAACTACTTAAATATTTCAGCAAGCAGTACAAGTCACCCTACCTTGAATAAACAATCACTAAAATGTTTTAATTTGCCAGCTGCTGAGTTACACCAACGTAAGATATCACTGAACGCAACCTGCATGGTAACTAAAAGCAGCTCTGTATGCATAGCTGGGCTTCGTGAACAAAGATTTGAGAAGGGCTCTACCCACGCCTGCTACAAGCGCGCTGATGGCTAAAAAGGCCAAGGCAAGATAGACAAGTCCAGTTGCAGAAGGCACAGCAGAAAGACTCCCTAAAAGCAGCTAACAAATATTTAAAAAAGGACACACACAAAAACCTCCAAACAACCTACTGGGGTAATTTCCAAAACCTTCTCTCCTTCAAACCAAACTAAGCACCTTAAGTTCCTCAAACAGACCAGGTGAGCCAGAAAAATCTGCCAGGAAAGCCTGTTTTTAATTTTGGGGTCATGTTTCTCTTGTTCACTTCTCTTCCCCTTTATTGATATAAGGACCAACACAAAAGCCTGTCTTGCACCAGGCTTTTAACACCATCACTCCAGAACAGAAAACAATTTGTACAGTTCTTATCTTTGATCTTGAGCCAGGGCAGTGGTACCGAACAGTTACTATGTGAGATGTAAAGCTGATGAAAAACTTCAAGTGTGGTTCGTGATCTGTTCAAATTACTTTCCATTTCCAGAACTGTATTGTGTGACCAGCAGCCATTGCTAGGATCCATGGTGCTGGGTAGTCCCAGCCCTTTATACAAGAGCAAACCCATAGAAATAACCAAGGACTGTCAGGCCACCTGGAAACCTGCTGTGTCCTCAGCATGGTCCTCTTTTTCACAGTAAAGTGACAGAGCTCACAAGGAATCAAATCACTGTCATCTCCTACATCCAGTGTCCACCCTATCCTCAGATGGGGTAAGGTTTGTGATCTTTGACCAAGGAAAGAAAGAGCCTGACAAAAAGCCTGTAGAGTCAAACGGACTGAACATCTTGGCAAAAATTCTTCACTTCATTAATTCCAATATGCAAAGTCACAACTTTACTGGACAGAATTATTGACTAAGTATCACTTGTGACATTTGTAAATTCCCCAGCTGAGTTCAACCCTATACCTGTTTTCTCTTGATAACTTTCTCTAAAAGCTATCAGACCCCTCAATACCTCCACATAAGCTCAAGTAGCAAGAGTGGAAAATTTCCACAAGAAATATGGATCATTAACTTCAGTCCTATATGGGGGGAGAGAGGGCAGGCATCAGAAAAAAGGAGAAAGAAAAGAGGCTACTAGGATAAGAAGCTTGGCAGACAACAACTTGATGTAAAAGTGTTATAACCTAAAACCCCAGTTTCTACAAACAACAAGATACTGCATCATTTTGTGTATCTGGTTGTTTTGGTCAGCCCAACAATAATCCAATTAACTGTACTGGTTGTGTAAGATTTAAGTACCACCAAATTTTTGATCATAGTGCTAGAAGTCATACCCACTTTGTAATCAAAAGTGTATTTTCAGGGCAAAGTGCTACAAGAACAAAATGTTATTCTTAAAGTTATGAGAAGATCATTTCAGAAACTCAAACAATTTCTGACATTATGAATGCTGGCTGTCATGACAATCACTCTGAGCATTTTTGTCAGTTTCTCAGAGCCTTTATTATTTTATTTTATTTTCAAATTGATCCTGCTGCCAAAGTAAAACAACTGCAATTTCTTTTTTATTAAAATAATTCATATAATTACTTAAGGAATATTTAACTAGCTTTTATATACAGATCCATTTGCCTAAATTTTCTGAGTGCCCACATTTTTTTGAAGAAATCCACACCACAAGTAGTGCAGCTATATGTGGATTACAGACTGAATTTAGTCCTTGAATCTAATGCTGCAGTTTCACCATGCAATTTTCCTTCAGCAAAAGAACATGAATGGTAAAGTGTTAACTCCATTAAAAGTCAAGGCAAAGCTTGCACGGACTGTAATGAGAGTGGGATTTCACCCAAGGTGTTCAACTGTGGTTTGGGAAAGCGAATAAAAGTACACCCATTACTGTAACAAGTACTTACCTGCTAGCCAGACTGAGCAATTCATGTCTATCGGCTACTCCAGATTTCTTTTCCAGTTCCCACAACATCACATTGATCAGGTATGAATTCTTAATTACAATGGGCACTTCTTCAAACATATTTTCATATGCAATATTTGCTTTTTTCAAGCTGTGAGAAAAAGTTAAAGAATATTTACTAATATAACCAGTACCTCTCTTATTCTCTTCCTTGAGTTGCTGCTTCAACAATTGGCAATTTTGTAAAAACTCTTGATTGTCATAGTTCCACAATCTAACATGAGTGAAGTTTTGGTAAGAGCGCATTTGCATGGCAAAACCTCACGCTTACAAAGACTAGGAAAAGCTGCTCTAGGAAAAACTCTCACAAGTCAAGCAGCTGCCTTGCTTGTTAATACATTACCTACATGAAAAAGCCTCCAGCAACAGACTGTACTGACAGGATTAACTCTGCCCCTTCCAAAATATTTTACTGAATTCCCTGCCATCAGGGTTTTTTAAATAAAAGTGAACAGTTAGTTACCACGTGACACTAAAACATATTTAAAATCTTAACTACTACAATGGAACACAATTTCTCCAATAGCTGAATAATTAAAATTTTTACTGACCAAAAAATTAGATTCACAAAATAGCCTATGTTTTGGAATAATTAAATTCTATGGTGATAGTAAATATAAACTTCCAGTGTGTATTTTTTTACAATATGCACATAAAAAACTATTGCCTTTGCTTTATAATAAAGCAGACAGTAATACCTTTCATAAAATCTGGAAATAAAAGCACGATCTACAAGTTTCTAAGGAAATACAGCCTTAACTTTCCTGTATTCATACTGGATTTTGGAATAAAACGTTTTGGATTTTGCCCCCCCCCCTTTCTTTTTTTTTTTTTTTTTGACTAATCACAGATTTGTTTGTTTATCATGGACATGTTTAGACACTAAGCAACAAAATGATTATGTTTTTCCTCAATGAAGTTATTTTAACTTGTGCTTGTGCTTTTGCTGTTGAACACCAAGCTGTTGGAGGAAAAGGATGCCAGCTGAGGCCTACATCTGTAAAAAGTGGTTCATCTTTTGAAACAGAGTAATTATCCTACTTTGCTCCAGAAGATTGTGTCCACATGGAGGTAATTTGGAATAAATACACAGCAACAGCTATTCTGGAATACCTGTTCTATTTTCCTTCTGGGGAAAAAAAAAGAGGTTTAAGACGGACCAGCTATTTCCCTTCCTCCATTTCTTTTTGCCTGTTTTTGGCTCTGTTCCCAGATACAACTGTCTTCTCCATGGTCCTTCCAGTACATCCACTGACTAGCCCCAAAATCAGTTGAAGTTCCACCACTTACCCTCATGCCTAAAGACAGACTCACGCCCTCTCAGCCCCCTGTATCAGTGCTCATCCATCACTACCCACACAAATCCATTTTTCCCAGCACATACTGTTACATGAGATTTTAAAATACAGTGTTTCATTACTGCATGAACTATTCTGCACCCCAAATTCAGCAAACCCTCTGAGAAAGTAGTCTTTGAAGTTACTTACGCTTCTGGAGAGAAGTCTTTTTCTTTGCAAACTTCCATCAGTTTGGGAGTCAGCCTATAAGCCTTCAGTGACAAAGACCCTTGGGCAGTCTTAATGGGATCTGTTCATTAAAAGTGGAGGAAACATAATATCAGGAACATTAACAAACCCAGATTGCCTTTTTTATTTTTAAATATCTGGAGGAAAATAACTCAGTAGTCCTATTAACAAAAATTGAGACAATGAACACAAAGAAAAGACACTATAGCAGAGGTAATCCTATTGTACTGCAATGTAAAACACATCCAATGATATACAGTGAAGTGAATTAATAAACTTAAGTTGGAGAACATGGGGGGGATCTAGACCCATTCTAGTCACATTATTTAGACTTTAAAGGTCCAATTCACATTTTCTTTTCTTTCATGTGAATTGTCCACAGAACTTACGTAACAGCGACCTCATTTAAATAAAGATTTTTCCTTCCAGTTATTATGCAGTAAATTAAAATATTCAGTAAACTACATTTTCTATAGAAAAATGTAATTTTAGATTAGCAATAAGCTAATTCAGATCAACATGCCATGCTGCTTCGTCATTGACAATGTAACTGGTATATAAAAAGATTCGTTTTGCCTTGACATACTCGGCTGAATTTAGGGGAAATTTTCTAAACAAACTGTTACATTCCTTGGACAAAGAGGCTTAACACTTGCAGCATGATAACGGCTGAAGCATGCCAACGTGAGAATAAAAGCTGTGTTAACATTCATGTTGTCTGAAACTTAACACAGTAAAACTTTTAGCAATCGGTGATAAAATGAAAACCAAAATAGACTGAAACAAGTGGAAAATTCATCAAGGTCTGATGATGCAATGTTTCCAGCCAATATAAGTATACTTTAACAACTTGTTCTTTACTGTAATCCAATTGTTAACATACTGAAACAATTTTGGGGCAGCTCATAAGATTGATCGTATTCATTAGTATTTTTTCTGACAGATACTCAGGACGTTACATTTACTTCTCAGCTGGAAACTATATGCAAGTCTGCCAGATATGGCAAACTGTGAGTGTTTGGGGAGGGGGAGGCTATAAAGCTGTTAAATTGCCTACGGTTCTGATACAGCACAGAACATCTGGTCTGGAGAGCTTGAGGAAACACCATTAAATAGGCAGAAAAGAAAAAAATCTTTGTGCTAAGAAACAGTCCAGGTTTTGTATGCTTCTGTCAGAGGTATAAAAAAAACTTGGCAATTCGTGCGATGATTGGTCAGTCACGTACAGAGCCAGACACGCTAGCAAGCGGGGTTTGTTAGACATCTGGTCGGGTTCCACCAGCCCCTTCCACGAGGGAGGGGAGATGAAGGAATAAAAATGAAGCAGCTACTCCAGCATTCCAAAACGTACACATCAGGGCTCTGATAGCAAGAAAAATAAACAGAAAGAAGGAAACCCTGTCTAGACTTAGCTGCTGCTGAGGCTGCCGTAGACACAGGGTTCGTATTTACTCGAAAAGGCCTGCCAGGCTACTCTTACAGGCAAAAGACAGAATACAAAAATAGTAGTAATAATATTAAGAGGGGAAAAGAATAATAAAGGAAACCTCATACTAACCGTAAATGAGAACTACAGACTCCTCAATTGCGTGCTGGTAGCTGAACTGGGAGTCCAGGAGGGCACGAGTGACAAAAGAGCCATAGTACGTGGACTGGTACCAGCCAACGTGAAGATGATCAATGTTTACGTGGCGGAGGCTTCGCATCATTTCCATCTGGTATTGAACTAGATTAAATAAAAAACTGTGTTTAAAAAGGAAACTTAACACAATTTGTACTATTTAGAGAGAAAGCTTGATATTAAATGAGTAAATTGTATTTTATTTTATTTTCATTTTTGCAGCTGCCCATAAATTTGTTTACTCACTGTTGGACTGTCTTCATTAAAATCCGGAGTTTCCTCAGAGAATGAGAGTAAGACCAGCCTGAATAAGCAGACTTTTTTCAGCTGCATTTAATTGCTAAAGTGATCAACAAACTGTTACATGTCATTTACAGTGTGCATTACCTTGCACATTCATAAAAAAAAAAGATACTGGGTTTCATTAAGCAGTAACACTTTATCAATTAGTAACAAAGACATATTGTGATTTAATTTGCAATACTGACTGGAATTAGGTAACTTGTGGAATCAAAAGGAGAATTATTTCATGAGTATAAGAAAGAGATTATAAACTATGTGTGTCTTTTTCACAACAAAAAACTACATTTATGTTAAGAGTTTGAGGGACCAGCTATAACTGTCAGATAGTTTTGACTGCATTTATCTTCTCATTTACAACACCCTTTCTTCTTTTTAGATGCATATAAATGCAAAGAACACAGGTATGTACATTTTATTGTATATAATACACATCTATATACAGTAAGTTACTTTAAAAAGTTGACAACATTTTTTTTGTCAGGCTGTAATGTTTCATTGTACCAATACATAAATTTTATTTCTACTAAATGCTTCATTCAAACAAATCACCTTTATGGAACAGAATTCTATTCAGGAATATTTGACATAATCCCATTGAGCAGAAAAACATACCTTATCACTTATCAGACCTTTTAAACAGACAGACATAGTGCCTGCTGGTTAAATTTAAGGAAACAGATTTCAGTGTGATTATCAGATGAACCAATGCTCAGAGCCAACCAACAGGAAATCAAATGCAACAAAACCACACAATCCTTCAGTTTTGTCTGCAGCTGCAAAAACTACAAAGATAAAACACACACCCCTTATGCAGTCATTTTTCTTAATTTTTTTAAGGCTTCTCCTTACGCAGATGAAAACATGATATTCATTATGAAAAAGCAACACAAATTCATTAGGGGCAGAATTTGCCACATTTTCAGACCCCACTTCATACTCTTGCAAAAGGAAAAAAAATCCAAACATATTAAAGATACTAGGAGACATTTTTCAAGACTGGACAAATATTTTTCCAACTTATCACCCACTCTTACAGCACAAACTACATTCTGCAGTCTCTGGCCCTTTTCTTTAAACTGCCATATCTGACTGACTGTATTTTTAAAGTGACACTTAAAAACACTTATATAAACCCTTGCAGACTTCTGATTGCATTCTACTTCATAGTGTCTTCCTAGAAATGGCTTGCAATTAGTGTTTCATCCACGGCACCACAATAATACAACATCCCAAAACTAGTACAGCAAACCCACCAAGGCCTCGATCTGAAATCCTCCAACACTCAGCCAGCAAAGCAAAGGCCTGCACCACGTGCCTGCTTCTAAAGCAAGGCCCATCTAGAGATGCCACTACACTCTTCAGAAGAGCCTGCAGAACTGATCTAACTGCTATTTCAAAGTCAGAATGAAAACCTTCCCCCTGCCAAGTCAAAGAAAGTTCAGTGTACAACTTCCAGAAACAGTGGCCAGTCTGAAGCTCCTCACCCAGTGGCCCTGATGCTTCAGCATCTCAACATTTCTCTCAAAAGCAAAGCTAAGACTTAGCTTGTCAAAGAAGCTCAGTCCTTAAACTTAAAAGGTTTTGGTGGATTTTTGGGGGGTAGACCTCAGAACACAGACTTCCCCAGAAAAAACTAAAAGACTTCTGGTCTGACCACAATTTTTAATTGACAAAGCGTATGATCCACTTATTAAATGTAGCTAGAATTAATTATTTTGCTTAAAATAAGCTTTTCAAAGGTATCATCTGTGAGGAAAGCAAGACTTGTTTTTCACATGACTTGCTACAACATGTTAAAAAATGAAATTATGGTTAGATCCTTTCTAGCCAAATGAAACCATAGAGAGGAAACACTAGAAAGGATTTTCAGAAGCAGCTGAAAGAGATATAAGATTTTGCAAGAATGAAATGAAATGTGAACTTTCAGATAGCTGAGTTAGACTGCTCATTGCATTGCTCTTGTAATTGTGGACATTGCCAAAGTAGAGGTGGTCATGTAATGATGGGGAAAAGATACTTAGATACAGATTCCTATAAAATCATGTGGTTGACACATGCAGATAATTCTTCCCTTGAGAAGTGCAATACTGAAGAGTAGGAATACTCTAAGAAAACTTCCAGATCTTTTACATAGTCAAATAAACGTTTATCATGCTCTTAAAAGAGTTCATCTGAGAGGTAAGTGGTAACCAAGTTTCAGGATAACTTCTTTTCTTAAACAAAGCACAACCAGCAACATGCAACTGAGTACGATGTAAGAGATATTGTCCAGAAGAAAGAGGACTCAATGAAAACCATCCAGATTTCAAGTCAGCAATTCCTCATGACTGTTAGCAGTTAGATGATAATGAAGGCAATAGTGGAAAAAATGTCAAAGAACCAATAAAGCATCAATAACTAACATCTTTGCCTTAGGAAAACAACTGCAGAAATTAAAACATGATGCAGTCCCCACCAGGGAGAAATGGAAACTCTTTTAACCAAACATATATATTTTATAACATATATTAGTAGCTAGATAGCTCCCACAAGCCGCCAACTTGCACAAATGGATAACAGCCCCCAAGCTGCTTTTGTTGATACCCTTACCACTGTTTCTTTACATCATTTGCCCAATCTGCAGAACATCATCTTTCTACCTAGAAGTTTAGCATAGACTGGGCAAGAGCTCACTCGTCCTTTTACCCAGTCCTCAATCCACAAGGATCTGGGACAGTCATGCACCTTTTCTAATGAATTCACTGTTTCATGTCACAGTCCTTCCCAAGTCACACAGCAAAGTTGCCACTAAAAAGTGCCACTCAGTCTGAGAGTGCCCAGAACTGAGGTAAGCAAAGAAAAGGGCAGGGGAACAACCAGACCAGGATGCTTCCCCCTCTTCCCCCACATTTAAACAGTGTACCTACATCTTAAAGCAAAGTATTTGTTCAGAAGTGTCCTTATGAGGAGGAAAGCCCACAATTGTGTTTGCACCTCTCAGTGGTGCTGCTTGCATTGAGAATGCACAACCTTTGTCTCCTGAGCCATCACACATCTCCTGAGCACCTTTCTGAGGTTGATTTTTTTAACAGAAGATTCTCTTTTGCTATTATTAAAAAAACCACACACTCCTCCCTCTAAAAGGGTGATTTTGTTAGTTTGCAAATAAATGGGAGGGGATTAATGACATAGACAGTGTTACTATAATTTGTTTAAAGCAGAAAAAGTGCAAAATTATACAATATGGGTATTCTGCTTGAATATGACTGACTTGTATTTGTATTACCGAAATACCTCGACTGAAAAACCTTGACAGTAAACCCTATTACAGTAGATTGGTGGGTGTTTTTTTTCCCTGAACTCAATTTGTTTTAATAAATATAAAAGATTAAAGAAAATACTAAAATAACAAAGACATTTGTCTTTTCTAAAAAGTACTGGCAACATTAGTAATTTTGTCTGGGCTTTAACATGTAGGAGATATATACCCTGTGTTACCAAAAAACCCAACAAAATTATATCATATATCAGATACAAGGCCAAGAAGTGAGCACTGATGTGATGACTTGTTCAACACTGGGACAATTCAGCCATGTTTTCTATACCTTAAAATATCCTTGGTCAATAACTTTACTACTTGAAAACATAACTTAGGAATAGGTCAAATTGGCTGAGGCACTGAAAAAAGGTCCATTATTTTATTTATTTTAAAATGCAAACAAATCTAAGGCTCTGGAGTTTTACAACAACTGGCAAATTTGCATTCTTCTTGAAGTAACAGCTTATTCCTAAAACACTTCCAAAAGAAGCACTCTTGCAGCAACCTGATACATGATGCAAGTTTACTTATCGCTAAACTGTTCCTTTACAAGCAATTCATTAGATTTCCCCTCTCATGGGGTTACATACAAATGTGCATGTTGCTGAAATTTAGTCTTCAAATAGTTACCATCAGAGGAGATGCATTTCAGCCTGGGTACATTCAGACTGCCGGTAAACATTATGACATGTGAGACCCTGATCAAAGGTGGCCTGGAGGCAATACATTTGATGACACCTCAGATGCTCAAGGTCTTAATTTCCAAAACATACTTTAAGTTGATATGCCTTAAGAAACATGGTTTTAAGAGTAGCAACCAACATGCCTCCTAAAAAGCCAAGGCCCACCGAAGTGGAACAACTTTGTACCCAGTATTATGAGCCACAGACTGACCGGTTTTACTCTGCTCCTTACCCAGCTCACTGCAGTGGACCCTGCATGAAGTAGGCAACAACCAACTCTGTGCCATATCTGTGTAGCCTTCAGTCTGCATTTCACAATTAAATGCTTGTCTTGACTCACACTGCACAAATTTGTCCTTTCACTACGTGCCTGAACAGCAAAAGTTGCACATGCCTTCGCGAGGGCAAGTCACTGGTTCAAGAACAAGGTGGACCTTTACTGCTCCCTCATCCTCAACAGCCTCCTCAAACCTGAAGATGAATATTGTTTCCTTGCAGAATGTTGAGCACCCAGAAGACAGATCAACTAAAACTACCTAAAATTTATTCAGTCCATCAGAAGAGCCAGCACCCAGCCTCTGCACTAACACTTCTCTGCATTTAACTGGCAAAATGAACGTGGCAAATTTTAGTTAATCTGGTCAAACTATATTGAAAAACAGCTATATTGAAAAATATCCCTTTTATAGCACAACTACTAATGTGGATAGTATTTTTAAGGCAGTAATTTGTCTCTTTTGAAGTGCTACCATGTGGTAGTATGCGTACTGAACAAGTGCTATACACTTCACAGCACAAAAAATTTGGGTTTTTCTATACATATTAACTTTGCCAAACCACATGTATGCTTCAGACAGTATCTTCAATGACTAACCCAAGTTAGCAGATGCTAGTTCAAGGAGGCAGCATATGCATTTGAAAAGAAGGAAAATTGATTTATTTAATTTAATTTAGCACAGAGAATTATGGAGACAACAGATTAATTCATTCCCCTCCACACACACAATCTCAATTAATTGTCTAAAAAACTATGAATCACAATAACTTCATCTATTGATAACAATTCCAATTGTGAAGATACAAATATAAGTAATACCACAAACAACTTGTTCTGGTTAAAAAATACAAATAAAAAGGATGGGCAAAGAGAAATAAGAATTCACAATTAATTCCAGCAGAGGCAATGTTTTATCTGAAAAAGCTTTCAGATACTGCTGAAATATATTTCTTAAGCTAAACTATGTGCCACATATGCATACAAATACTTGCAGATTTTTATCTATATTCAACCACCTCACACACATACTTCTCCCAAGACAAATGCACAAGTTCAGTAACTCAACAATTCTCCTATTCAGGGAGAAAAAAAAAATTAAAAGTAAATATTGCCTTCCTCAATAATATTAATTTCCTCCTCTGAAATATCAAGTCAGGGTTACAAAACAGTACTGTATTTTATGCACTTTTGCTATACTGGGCTGAAAACACCTGATCTCCTCTAAACTTGGAAGCTAAGCAGACCAGGGCCTGTAAGTAGCTGGATGGAGAAAAAAATCACCTGAAAATAGGCAAAAATCCAAGAGTCATAGTCAGTTGTAAGACCACAAGAACAAAAGTGAGGCAAAGGACTTAATTCAACTCCATTTTAATTGCTAAACTCAAGGATTAAAAAAAAAGGGCAGAAAATATTTGGTCAAATATTAAATTTTTTTTTTTAATGTTGTGCTTTAATGAGTTAGTAACTGTGGTGGAAAAACTCCACATTCACAAATCTGCATTTTCTGTATGGGCTATGAGATAAATTGAATGCAAATCTGTAGCAATCACCCTTATCTATGCCACCAATACTACTGCTCTAGAAAGAGCAAGCACAACCATCTTGAGCGAACGCTCATTACAGCAACTGAGGCTTTGCTAGTGCCTGAATGCTTTTCTGAAACAAAAAGGTCCTTCATTTTATGAGATATAAGGGGAGAAACAGAAGAGGAAAAACTCTTAAGTAACAATTCATTATGTATGCTCAGTAAACCCATTCATTTTTAACCTTGATCACAACTCAATGTTAGTTTTACGACAGCACTGTGTGATACTAATTGTGCTCTACAGAAAAAAGTATAGGACACCCAGAGGAGATATCACAATCAGAAGGTGAACAGTGAAAAGTAGCAGAGCATAAGAAAAATAAAAAATAACATTTGTTGTGCTTCTCTCTGGAGATCCTTGCCCCGGTGTAAGCATGTATCTCCAGACTGTTATTTATTACCAGTTCAGTCAGCAGTTGCCCCAGCACAGTCCCCACCAGAGCTGATGACCAGAGCCTTGGCAGTAGGGGCAGGGATAACTGTCCTGGAGTCTGGGACATGCCACCAAGGCAGGCAGAGGCTGCCCATCACACCTTGTTGCTTTACAGAGGTGGCTCCAAGACAAGGGCCAGCACAAGGACGCAGCTCCTGCCAGAGAGAGCAAGGTAGGAAAGGGCAGCTCTGTGACTGGTGGAAATAAAGGAGGATGAGGACAAGCTTTCAGAGCAAGAGAATGGGGAGCTCAGGGATGTGCGTGACAGGACAACGGGAAAGTAGCAAATGGAAGCACACCACTTCCTGCACATGTGCTGGCACTCACCCAGGGTTTTCTGACAGCCAGCTTGGGGCTCTGGTCTAAGCACATAACCACTGAATTAGGAGGCAATCAAACCCATCAAGCTATTATATCATTTTATTAACACATGAGCAAACACTCAGATAAGCCTTTGGACAAGCTAAATCAATCTCACTGACCGCACAATTTTCTACACAACTCCAGCTAACAGAAACTTGTTCTGTTTTTAAAAAAAGACGCCAACACATCCAAGCCTTGAGAAGATTCTAAATAAGATGGGCAGAACTGCCAAGATAATTTGCAAAATCGTCTTCTAAAGTATCCACCATTATTCCAAAGGATAAAAGCATTCTATTACTATCTTTCAGAAATATTAAAACACTTGAGTTTTCAAAAAGCATGCTTTAATTCAGAAATCCATTTTAAACTAGCATCTTGACACTGAAGTTGAAATCAAGCAATATAATTCAACTATTTTGTTGGTAATGATTTTTAAGAAGCAATGGCCAGAAGAAAAGGCAATGTATTTTGAAGGTTTTGTGTCACATATTTGGAATGTCTTGCTTGGCATTTATTCAGAAAGCTCCATCTTCACAGTATCTTACAAACACTCACCACTTAATCCTCCCATCTTCTCCTATACAGCAGGTAAACATTATTCTTATCTAAACACCCATTTGGCTTATTACACTACTATTTTTACATGGAAGAAAAATTTTATATGAGATTGAAATCTTTATGAAGAAAAAGGCTTCAGTCAGCCTATATTGTCATGACAGCAGCAAATTGTACTACTAAAAATGCCATCTGGGCAACTTATTCCTTGCTTTCCTTGTGAAAGAGCAGGAAGATGCTATCTCATTTCCTAATAAACATCACATGCCTAATGAAAGCATCAGCTGTTTTCTATTAGGAGTGTATTCCAATGAACTTCAGGACCTTGAAGCCTTAACTTACACCAATTTTGTCCAATAAGTATCATTCCAGCTGACAAATGCAAAGCAGGATTAAAGGCATGAAGAGGAATCAGCGTGGTCAAAAAACAACTGTAACCTCATATCTAACTAAGCACCTCCTTTACAAAATGAGGTTTTTTGAAGTTCCATAAGATTCCTTAAGTTTCTTTACTGGCCACTGATTTTTGCTTGTTTCCTCTAGTGAGACTACATTAATAGGTAAAAGCTCTTTCTTTACAAAACATCAACATAGCCACCTTAGTTCTCCCAGTTACAAAGCAATAAAGCACACAATAACACAAAAATGGGCAGTGAAACTCTAACTCTTTTCCTACATAAATGTTAATCAGTTTAATGTAGTTTTATGAAATTTCATATTACATAAATACTCAGAGAGGTTATTCAATTATCTGGAAAAATTTGGAAATGTTTAAAGATTAATGAATTACACAGTCACTTTTACTTTTTAATATAACACAGATTTTCATATTCAACACTTTGAAAGCAGAACAGGGACAGACACTGAAATAGAAACAACTCAGCAACCCCTGCATTTTTCAAAATCAGTGATGTCATACAGCACACATCACAAGTACATCAGTCTCACTTTGTTAAAAACTTTTCAAAAAGTGAAGAAAAATGACAACTTCACATAAGGGGCTTGGAGGCTTTTAAATTCCTCACTCCCCATTGAAATGCAGAAAAAAACCCATTTCTCTTCTTTGTAAAGCTTCAGAGTTTGGGTATTTTGTACCAGTCATTGTTTGCATTGCAGAAATTCAAAGGGCAGTGGGAAGAGGAGGGATATCCTCAACAGCTTACCTAAAGTCAAAACACACATCTTCTGTTACCAGATACAATGAAGCAAGTAGTTTTCTGATGGCTTGGTATTGAATATCCACAGGTCTGTTTTCGAGACTTTCTCACACTTAATTCTTAAGTTTCAAGCTCAAAAAACGTGGTCTGAAGACCGAGGCAGACACAGCCCCCATACAACAATTTTCCTAAACTGTCCTTACAGCAAATCAGGATTCATTAAAAGAAAAATCATTGCTACAGTGTGTTTCTTCAGTTGAAAGTTACACAAACTATTTGTTTTCTGTGACCTCTATCAGCCCATCGTGTAGGGATAACACAGCTAAACACTTGGCAGAGAGAATCAGTGAAGAAAGAACCACATGGTAGCTGCCCCATAAACCCATCCTTTGAATCAAAATTACACAATTGTCTAGCTTTCAAACACACCAAGTAAAAAAAAAAAAAACCCAAAAACCAACAACTGTGTCTTCAGCACTGAGCTTCCTGCTTCTTCCACGGGGGGCCTACTGTGCAGAGAAAGACCTCCCCGTTCACTAGGAGGGCTTGAAACAGTCAATATTTACTGCTCCTTTCAGGAGGAAAGGAGGATCCCACACAACCCCCAAAACTCATATCAGTTTTACAAAGTTTATATCTAGCCCAGGCGCTGTTACTCACGGAGTAAACAGTTGTAAAATGCCACATTAAGTTCTTTATTTTCAGTAAGAATAACACTTCACTCTCAGACCCACCAATAATTACGAGCTTTGTCTAAAACCTAGATGAACACAATGTTACAAGGACATTTCAGCATACCTCTTAGAACTCCACCTGACACCTCTGCGTAACACATCCCATTGAACAGTAGCCATGTCACTGTCCATGACACAAAGGAAGACTGAGACATCCCATCCAACCCACTTAGAGAGCAATGATTAAACTGTAGGAAAGCTCCAACCAAGGGCAGCTTCACTTGGATCTCTGCTGTACGACCTTCTCAGCCAAGTCTTCAACCCATGAGCAACATAACTCTAATTCACACAAGGTATAAGTCAGAATCCAGGCAAAGTCCTACTCAATGGACAGACGAGAAAACATCTCTCCACTATGAGATTCGGGGTCAGACATTTGCTTTGTCAAGCATTGACTTCCAGACAAAATAAGTCAAACTCTCTTGCTTGCAATCCCTGTCACAATAGAAATCTTTGCCCTTCTTTAGCTTGCAGACAGATCCAAGAATCATAGAATTAACTGGGTTGGAAGAGACCTTCGAGATCAAGTCCAACCCTTGATCCAACCCCACTGTGATTACTAGATCATGGCACTCAGTGCCACATCCAGCCTCGTCTTAAAAACCTCCAGGGACAGTGAATCCACCACCTCTCTGGGCAGGCCATTCCAATGCCTGATCACTCTCTCTGTAAAGAACTTCTTTCTAATATCCAACCTAAACCTCCTCTGGCAGAGCTTAAGACTGTGCCCTCTTGTCTTGCTGCTGATTGCCTGGGAGAAGAGATCGACCCCCACCTGGCTACAACCTCCTCCCAGGTAGTTGTAGAGGGTGATGAGGTCACCCCTGAGCCTCCTCTTCTCCAGACTAAACAACCCCAGCTCCCTCAGCCTCTCCTCACAGGACTTGTGCTCAAGTCCCTTCACCAGCCTGGTTGCTCTTCTCTGGACCCGCTCCAGCACCTCAATATCCTTCCTGAACTGAGGGGCCCAGAGCTGAACACAATACTCAAGGTGCGGCCTCACCAATGCAGAGTACAGGGGAAGGATCACTTCCCTGCTCCTGCTGGCCACACTGTTCCTGATGCAGGCCAGGATGCCATTGGCCTTCTTGGCCACCTGGGCACACTGCTGGCTCATGTTCAGCTTCATCTCAATCAGCAACCCCAGATCCCTTTCCACCTGGCTGCTCTCCAGCCACTCTGTGCCCAACCTGTAGCCCTGCAGGGGTTGTTGTGGCAAAGTGCAGGACCCGGCACTTGGCCTTGTTGAACTTCATGCCGTTGGAATCGGCCCAGCTCTCCAGCCTATCCAGGCCCTTCTGCAGAGCCCTCCTGCCTTCCAGCAGGTCGACACTCCCTCCCAACTTGGTGTCGTCTGCAAATTTGCTAATGACGTGACGGCTTCCCTGCTGGTTTAGTTCTTAAGCTACATATCCAGCCACTGTCAGTTGACAGACATATCCAACATCACTTATCACTGGGTAGCTCTTTAAAATAGAGTGTAAAAAGTACAACTTTTACTAGCTAAACTCTAACACAAAGTTCTTAACATGCAAGGTAAGCAACCAACCCCTACACCCAAAGATTTCTACAGATGAAGTAAAAGATTTGTGTCACATATGTGGAGGCCACGGATCCATACAGAGCTGATGCCTAATGAGAGCCATAACTGAGTACATCAAACAACTGTATTTTTTAATATTATATTATCCATAAGGGGTACACATTACACTTGTATTTTATTGTAGCGTGTTGGCTACCAAGAGCTGCTCTCAATTCTCTTCAGGATAGTTTTGAGTTTGTGAAACAATATGAAGGAAACTGATTTTAGGTGGGCTCATAAATAGATGACAATGATTAACATTTTCTAGGGAGCTTGAAGAAAAAAATTCAGTTTTGGAGGAAGAGTACAACCAACAGTTCAAACCTTGTGAAAGAATTTACCCAAAAGGCTCCTAAATTACTGCAATTAGATGACATTTTCAGATTTCATGAAAACCTTTGCTTTTGTATTAAGTCCTCCCTGCCAACAGTCATGACACAATCATTTTGGAAACTATTGGCTGCACCAAGGAACAGCAGTTCAAATCAAATTCTGATAGAGGTAGTCCCTTCTTGCATGCGAAAACTAGCCTCCTTCACTCCCTATATATAATATTATGTAAATGACAGTATGACAGGTGATGGCATCAGCAAAGTATTGGAGACAAGAACATACTCAGTGGTCATGGATGCTAGCAGGCAGCAAGAGGCATGTGACGAGAGACATGAAGTTCTGACGAGAAGTTCATTAACCAGAACCAATGACATCCAAATTTTCAACAAGCCTCATCCCATACAGCTAGGCTCTGGTGTTAGAAGAAAAATAATGTGTTAAGAATTTTGGAGGTAATCAATTGAGGAAGCATGTTATGCTTCATTAGGTGAAACCTTGTTTTTATGCCAATTCCAACATGGAAATGTTCAAAAACATCACTAATACATCACTGTAGTGTTTCCTTACACGACTGCTGTCACAGCAGCAATCGATTAATTAGCATGTGCAACATTTAATTAGTGAAAGATTATTAGGGTACTTAAAGCTTCAAAAATGTACCGTTTCAGGTATAACACAGACTTCTAAATAACTCCAATGTGATTCTTTAACACAGGGTGAGCAACTTATAACACAGTTGCCATGGAAAGCAGCAGGTAGAATTTGGAAATGCTCACTGGCAGCTACTGCACCATTTTGACACAAGAACCATGAAATGGAGACACACACATGCCAGACCTTGTTTTAACACACAAGAATCCACTGCAGTACTTAAATAAGCATGGTTCAGTCTTCAGGCTTTCCACATGGATGCGAGGAAAGAAAAATCTGGTACACACAAGTGACATTTCAACTGGTCAAGACAGATCCAGCCTAACTGTGCTGATACATTAACATTCTCCAAATACCCAAACTATTTCTTTATCAGACTTCCAACCTTGTCTTGGACAACCTGCATAATAGTTACCTACTACAGGTCCCATTTTCTTCTCAAGGAAATCTGATTTATCATCATCATCACTTACTACTTCCTTGTTTTCACTTATGTGTACATATATAGGACACATAGATGTGAGGGAGTGGAAGAAGAGGGAGAGAGAAAATATACACACAGCCCTATATGTGAACATGCATTTAATCAGAAATCAAGGTGGATTTACCAGGTAAAGGTTAATGCACACGACCATACTTTTATATACATAGAAAAAGTAATGTAAAGGCAACTTCTCAACACAGAAGCCTGACGGAGTGCGTTTGCTCACAGTATTACAAGGTTCATCTCTATAACTGTCCCCCTTGCCGCTCCTCACAAAGTAATTTCAAGCTAATGATTTCTTGCCAATGCCCAGATAATAATGTGGACATTAGGGAAATCAGGTCAAGGTAACTCAAAACAGAAATCCCCATTTTACTGTGTGTTAGTACTGCAGTTCAGAGCTACAACACTGCATGGTATCTACTGAATGGCATCACCATTCGCATCAGTCATGTTTCTAAAGCCCAGGCTAACATTACCAATGCCTGCATTAGTTATAACTTCTTCAATGTCTCCTCAAAGAGACAATGAATTCAGGCCAGATTCAGAAAGTCTGTTCCACAGCCCAGTAAGGGGAACAATAAAACCAGGAGTGGTTAGATATCTGGGGTAAAAGACAGTCATGCCTTTGCGCAAGCAGCCTTTGGCACCTAGCAACTTAAGATCATGCACTATGTTCAAATGCAAAAGATATCAAATGATTGAAACAAAACTAAAACCTACAAGACTTTAAGAATAGCAAATGAGAAAATAAAGCTCATGGCTTTTAGATCAAACTACACAAGACAGAGTCAGGGCGAATTTCTCCTCTTTCTAGGGCTTGTAACATCATATGGCAGGATTTTGCAAGCCAAAGCTAATATTTCAGCAACATAGCACTTTTATATCTAAGTGTGGCTTGCTCTTTTAAAGTAGCCAAGAACTAAACTCACACCCTGTTATAACAGGCAGAAAAAGTGCTCTGTGCCAAGAAGGAAGTTATAAACTTAAAGAAAGTTTTTTACATGGGAAACAAGTTGGGAAGCAGAGGGACAGATCCATTGCAATCAATTCTCTAATGAGTAAGAGAAAATGCACGACACATCAGAGCTGGAGGCAGGAGGTTGCGGTTCCACTGCTTGCTCAGCTGAAGGACTCCCTGATGGGGGCTGGACAAGTCAATTCTTTCCATTCCCACTTCTCTGAAGAGTATAAACCCTTGGGACAGCATTCACCATTTATTCTGCACACAGCCTCAAAGCAAAACAGCTTAATTTGAGGAAGAGATGAATCATTGAATCACTTGGTGGTACCTATATTTCACTGACTGTCAAAATGCCTTTGTAACTACATTATATTTACAAACTCAGATTATAGGTGGAGAAAAAAGAGAATTCAACAAGATTAATACTATCCAAACAGACTTCAGATAAAAGACATAATGATGACGAGGTGTGTAGGGCTGTGATCAGCAGCAAAGTCCATCCAGAGGCCAGTCACTAGTGGTGTGCCCTGGGGGTGAATACTGGGTCCAATACTCTTCCATCATCTTCTTTAATGACCTGGATGGTGGAACAGAGTACACCCTCAGCAAGTTTGACATGATACAAAACTGGGAGGAGGTTTCTGCTGACATCCAGAGTGACTTTGGCAGGCTGGAAAAAAGTTCAGCAAAGGGAAATGCAAAGTTCTGCCCCTGGGGAGGAAGAACCCTAGGCAGCAGCACATGCTGGGGCTGACTGGCTGGAAAGAGACTCTGCAGAAAAGGCCCTGGGGATCCTGGATATCCAGTTGAGCTATCAATGGACCCCTGCAGCAACGGCAGTTCATGGGCATTAGGCAAAGCATTGCCAGCAGGTCAAGTGATGATCCTTCCCCTCTGCTCAGACCTGGAGAGACACATCTGGGGTGCTGTGTCCAAAGCTGGGTTCCCCAGGACAAGAGAGACATGGACTTACTACAGAAAGTTCAGGGAGAGGCCACAAAGATGACTAGGGCACCTGTCATTCAAGAAGTTGAGAGAGTTGCAGAAGGGAAGGCTGAGGGGGACCTTAATCATGCACATAAATACTTTGGAAATTCAACATAAACTTATGACAAAATACTTTATTTGTTTGCTTTCAAGCTGTGAGGAAGAGCAAACTCCACAACAGGCTGCCCAGAGCAGCTGTAGAGACTCTACCCTTGGAGACAATCAAAACTCATGTGGACAACCTTGTTCTGGATGATGGTGCAGGGGGGATTGAACCAGAGACGCCTAGACATCCATTCCAACCTCAGCTATTCAATCATTATATGACTGGAAAAGATGGCTTAATAAGTTAGAACACAGTAAAGAAAAATAAGAAACACCCCCCCCCCCCAAATATTAATTTCAGTCACATGTAACATTATTAGCCAATTTTTAATTTTTTTTAGGGGGCCAAGATCACAAAGTTCTGCTAATTGTTGAAGAAAAAAATATTGCAATCTAAATAAACCAAGTTTGGTTTGAGTAAAATACAGGCTTCTAGAAACAACCAACCATAGTATGAAATTTCATCAAAGACGACTTTTTGTGTTTCAAAAGCAGCTATTTTTATTCTGCATTCATCTTTTTGTTAGTTATTGAAAACGTTAGAAGCAATTATGCAGAGCACTACATAATTCTCAAAGGATTCAGCCTAAATACCTTTCAAATGCAAACAAGACACAAGTCACAATAGGTACAAAATCTTTGGTTAACAGCCACAGATTATATTTATTTTAGCCACTCTCACAGAATGTCAAAAATGTAACAGAAACGGTTTAAAAAAAATTGACATGGGTAAGCCAGTCTGAAAATACACAAACTGTGCTTAGATTTGTGACTGCAGTTCAATACGGTAAGCAAACATGAAAATATAGAACTGTCAAAGGACAAAAAGGAAACAAAGCCAAGGACTGAATAACACTGAAATGCAATAACAAGAGGACTTGAAAAGAGAGGCCTAGAGAATTCATTTTGTTCAACAGACAAGGAAATGTGGTAGAAAGAAATATAAATTTTAAAGCATCTTAGTACACTGACCACGATGTCCTCTCTTCATCGTTTCATTTAAATTTTAAAAAAAATTTGAGAAATTCTGTTGCAGCCATCAACAGCAAAACTCAGTAAATTCTTTAATAACAATACAACCAGAATTAAAACTAGATGAACTACTGAAGACTCTCTCTGTAAGACATTAGAAAGAACGTTATTTTCTAAAGTATTTCACTGAAAAGCAAAAATTTCCATTTGCCAAACTTACACATTCATAGCAGAAAACAGTTCAAAATAATAGAAGTTTAATGAGTGGAACAGTAGCGACTTTGAGGTATCTGTTAAGATGACAATTCAGTAAGAATAAGCTCAATTTCTGCTTACTTAAAATAATTAGCTTAAATTTCCCAATTTATTTTATTTACATGTGTAACAATCACAGTCAGGTGCCAGCACGAAAACTGCAAACTTTGTCAGGAGTTTACTCTGCCTTAAAAGAAAGATGTTTATACCATTCTCAGAGTCTCTAAACAACTACAATTTATGTTTTAAACACCTCCTTCATATTTTATGATAAGAATATACTCAAGGGGACTGCAAAAAAAAAATCCTTCTTTCTCTAGAAAGACTGTGAGTCACAGTGATGCTTATTAGAGAACATTAATGTATCCACATACACACAGAGTTTGCAATGTGTGTGCACAGAGCCCTTAGCCATAAAACACCAAAGAGATTATGTTCGTTGGTAGCATAATACAACAGATTTTTTTTTTGCACAGTAAATAATGTCAATTACTGCATAGCTTAAAAGTCTAATATGCTTTTTCTACAAATAATCTTTCTTGAATTTTTACACTTAAGGTGTTGAGGGGTCTTGATACCATGTCCCACTCCTTCAGCAGGTGAAAGGGAAGATTCCACATGAGAAAATGTCCTTGCCAGAGTCTTGAAAGGGAGAAACACTCAACAAACTGACAATTGCACTACCAAAATCTCACTGTGGGAGAGCTGAATTCACAATGGTTTCACAAATCCAGACTTCCGATAAGGACTTGGCATAACTCAGTCCATGGTGAACTATCCCATTTCTGCAATGGACAACCAACCCTTCAGGTAGATTTTTGGCAACTGGTTAACTGAGCTATATGATCACTATAACACAGCTGAAACTTTGCCCATTCCACTGTTGTCATTTGAAGGAGAAGGGGAGCCCAGGCTCACCTCTTTTACTCCACAAGGCCACGTGGCAATCAAAGTCTATCCTCATGGCCTCCTTTCTTAGCATTACTTTGAAAGCATGAGAAGGAACAGAAATACTATCCCAGACTTACAGATATACCAATTAGCTTTGAAAGAACGTCCAAATTGTGTTTTGGAGAGCAACTGTTGATCACAACACACTAGCCCTGGTAGCCAGCTGTTGTTTTAAAAGATAGCTATAAATACACAAAATACACTCCTGATACTACTTCTCTATTTAAGCAATTGTAGCTGTTAGAAGGAGGCTATGTAATTAAGTCCCAAAGGGAAAAGATGTTTGCACAGTAACAAAGGAGAGATTCACAAACAGAATATGTACCAGAATAGACTTTGTTAAGACTTGCTCCATGTGACACAAGAGTTCACAAACTCTTAAACAAAGTGGTTTTAAAATTACTCTTTTTCAATTCTCCTTTCAAGGAAAAGAGCAATAAAGAATGTGCTTTCCAATGCTGCATTTCAAGTGCAAGAAATGCTCTCGATCTCTGCTTCATTTTGCAACGTCTGACATTTTTTCTCCAGGACTCCACTGTAATATTCAGATCTACCGCAAAGTCAGATTTAAGAGTTTACCTGGTTTCTGCTTACCTTCTAGTTGAAGTTGACTAACAGTTCACTCTGTTTTTTGTTAAGTTTGCAAATGGGATATTTCTTTTCCATGGAACTGATACAGTGATGAAAGAAAAGACAGAAGGCAGAGAGAGTCCCTGATGTGTTCCCACACTTTTAAATGTGCTTGATGAACAAAAGTCACTAAACACACTTCATAAACATTTCACTTGCTGTCCCCTACAATTTTCACTGGTAAAACTTCCCAAAACATGGCTTTGTTATACTCCGAACTGTGAGTCACAAGTACTAAAATTTTCATTCACAGACACCAAACACACATCAGTTTTAGGACAATGTTGTAACTCAAACAGGGCAAGGGCAGCACATGGTTTGAGCAGGTGCAAAGGAGCTGAATTTCTGACCTAGAGTCCTGCACAGAGGCAATGGCCAGTGAGTCACACAAGTGGTCCCAAAGATCCATGTCCTTCAAGAACTACCAACTGCATTACCCTAAGGGATCTCTTCTTGAGATTCACAATTGTTACTGAAAATGCTAAGGTTTCTTCAACCAAAAGATTATTTTAAATCATAAACAAATTCTAGTAGTTAATATGCAAGATATCAAATCCCATGAACTATTAATAAATATAAAAGTCGACAATGAGCTTACATAAACACAAAAACCCCTGACAGTTTAGGGTTACATTATCTTTACAAGCAAGCTTAGTCTAGATCAGATTGGATCAACATAGGAAATTATAAACTATCCTGCTGAAACACAGTCTAAAAGAAAAATATATGAGACATTTCAATGCTTCTTCAGGTTAAAAAAGGGTTCCTTTATCTCCAAGTATTCACGTTTAAAATATATTCTGAATTATTTCTCACAGTGTTTGATATAAAAAATGAACCAGAAGGTTGCCCTAAAGATAAATGAAACATCTGGTTAAACATGTAATAAGCTTCAGGCTCACATCTGCTACTGAAGTTAGTATTCCCGCACCATAGCTACAAGCTCCATGCAAAGCTCGACAAGAATAACTGAGAACAGGGAGGATTATAGGGAACACATTCCTCAATCTAAATTGATATTTCCTTTTCCATCTGAATCAACATTATGTTTCCATATGTATGCATTAATGTCCAGCGCTAACCCACAGCGGAAAATAATTTCTAAAAGTAGAGTTATCTCATTTAAAACCTATCCTATTATTTTATATCGTAGGGGATTTTAGGCAGTTTTACACATATGCTACCATTTATGTAGAAATATTTATATATACAGAGAGATATAAAATTAGATATGCATACATATATATATATATATAGTTTTCATCAGTTTCAGACTACAAGCAAACTTACAACAATTAATTCATCCATACTGCATTACATTTGACAAAACTTATTTGCAGAATAACAAAGTTATTGGCATAGTTACTGCAATTATATAAAAGTGAAGTCCTCAAGTATTTTCAAGTAGTAACTGATAAAACTGAACGTAAGATATTTCCTAAGGAATAAACTACATGTAACTTCCTTTCCTATTTCTATAAGGAGGTTGCTCAATATTTATCTTTTTTTACCCATTCACTCCTAAACTTTCAATTTCTTCCATAAACAATGACAGCAAAATGTTTATATTTAATGCCAACATAAATTGCTTTGTATTTGTGACATTTTAAAAAGACCCTTTTGTGCCATGGAGAGTTTAGAAAAAGGCAGATATCTGCACAGCAGGGAAAAAACCCACTTACATTTTGCAACAGCTGTGAAAGATCAGTCCTCCAGAGAAACTGAAATCAACGGCAAACTGAGAAGTGTTTAGGAAATAAAATGTTTCCATCACCTCATACTATCATTCACTTCCATTAGTACTGACGAAAGAGAGACTGGATTTTACACAGTGTTATAAATGGTAGGAACATTACAGACAGTGGAAACAGAACTGGTCACTAAACAATGTTTGGTGATCAACAAAATTGGTCACTAAACAATTCTAACATCAAACCTGAGACTAACCTCAGAAGCATAAATACCCAAGTGAGCATCTGGTTCATCAGAAGATGAAGAAGTGATATCCACACCCAAACTTATTTTTCTTGGATAAAAATTTCATAGTAGAACTGAAAGTTGTTAAGATGTTTAATGCCATCACAGGAACACTGAAACTTCTTCAATGAATAGACCACACGTTAAACTGTGCTGCAGAGAACTCGCTAAGTACAGGGCCCTTTTCTCCCACTTAGCTTTGAAAAAATGCCTTTATTATAATAATCAAAAAAGTTTCACATGTACTTAATGCAAGACATGAGACAAAAACAGGGAACAGATGAATGTAATGTGATCAACTAGGGAAAACAGAGATTAAGAACTGGCCATGGAAAACATGGTTAGGCCAGTATTGTCATGATATAAATCATGCACAATACCAAGAGTCTATTATGCAGAAATCGAACTGCAGTACCAAGCATACCAAATTACTAGGTGTTGCTTGTGTCCTGCTTCTTGAAACCCTGCAGAAAAGTGATGAAAAGTTGCAGGAGAATGGATAAGGAAGGACCACCTCTGACACAATGAGAACTGAGGCGCGAAGGGGGAACTTTCATTTGTTCAAATAAAAAGCAAGCAATCCCCAAATTCTGTTTCAAATAATCCACCTTGCAACATAACTTTGGAGTACTTTGAAGACAAAAGCAAAAGCTTTTCGTAGCTCAAAGCAGTTGTGAGAAAAAGAAAAGAAAAAACCACCCCATACTCCCAAAAAACCAAGTCAACGCAAATGATATTCTGACGCAGACAGCCCTGTGAAGTTTGCATACTATAAGGTCTAGAAATCATTACCTGTTTAGCTGCCTTGTCTGCAGTACAGCAGTTTGGATGAATCTTAAGCCAAGTATCACTTAAATATCCAGCTAACCTGCCTTTCTTTGTGAGCTCAAATTTAGTTCTTGCCTTAATGAGTCACAGCAGTTTCTCAGCTTTTCTACAGAATTTGACAGATAAGTCTAGAGCTGTAATACAGATAATATTTTGCTCAGGCTTGTTTCAGAATTACTGTATTTGACACATTATCTGCATATTTAGCTAAGAGTAAAACAAGTCACCCCAATAATGTCTGCAGCTCTTGGTAATTTTATGATAAAATAAACTCTCTGCTGTGTTAACAGACAACAAAGTAAGTAAGCTGGGAACAAAAATTACGCTGTTTCATGTTACACTCAGTCCTTGACCCTCAGCTGCTGCTGAAATGAGTGGTCCATACCCAATCTTCCTCTTCCAGCTACATCAGCTTTATCAACTTGTTGGATTCACCCTCCAGTGGATCAACAGGCTAATCTGACTCGCTGTGTCCACGCAGACCCTGTACAAGGGAGGAGGCAGGAACACGGAGCCAAGCGCACAGAGAAACAGCCGGGACCGCTCCCGTCCCTCAGCTGTTGATTAAATTGCATGTATTATGTAAGTTCACCTGCACACAACAAAGCCCTCCTAGAATGAACAGCATCGTAACTAGAAATACCCAATCTTCTTTCTTTCTTTTTTTTTGTATACATAATTCAAAAATCCTGTCCTGATAATATAACAAAGAAAGGGTAAATTGCATGTTACGTTTAATTTACCATTCTTGAAACTATCCAAATTAATCAGTACACTGTTGCTTCCAAGCCACAATATAAATACCTCTACTACCTAAGATTTGCTTTGCCAGGGATGCTCAAAGTATAAAATTTAACAGCTGAAAGACTACTCTACAAACATTTTTAAACTGAACACTACCTACAAAGGTCTTCCTGAACAATGATCATTTGCTTCAGAAACGGCAGAGCAATGAAATGGTCTCTCCCAGTAATGCGTGCCCTAGCAAGGGCTATAACTAATCAGGAAAAACAAAAGAAAGACACTTAAATAGTATTATAATAATTTGAAGTCATCCAGAATTTACAGAATTCATCAAATAATACCTATGTACAGCCTTGCTTTGCTTTTCACATTTCAGAAGCTGAAAAAATATTGTAAAATTAAAAGGGCTTTGTGCCATTAACTGAAAACTTTAATTCACTAAAATTTAGAATGTGAAGGACAGATCCACACTCAGAGTGCCTTATATACAGACACAGGATTTATGCAGCAAATGACTAAAAACGAGTGTCAGAATTCCAAAATAAATATTTTCTTTTAAAAACCCAAACAAACAAACAAAATACCAACAAAAACCCCTCTGTATGAAAAGCTATTTAAAGACTAATTATTTGCTTTGTCAGCTAAAACAGGCATTATGGGTGCACCGTGTATCAATACAGAAGGTATTCTAATGATTTAAGTTCAAAACAGTTTGAAACAGAAAAAAATGCAACAGAAGACAGTTAATACTCAAGGTCTTCAGGCTGCTTGGTATTAGAATTACTGATTTGAGTATTTTTATATAAGACTAAGTTACTAGGAAATAGTTTCTGAAAAGTTCTAATGCCAAGCAGAGTTACAGGGCTTGGAAATGTTGCCATATCTCACTTTAAGTCATCCTGCATTCTTCTCCCCATCCTGCAGTGCATGCAAGTCACTCTCCCCACACACACAGCTCTGTGTGCTGTTGGCAGGTCGAGTAGGATTGAATTTTGCAGAGGAAATGATGGTACATATTGTATTTCACTCTACAACCAATTAACTACTACATGAAGTAAGTCAAGACAGCAATCATCAAAGAAAATGTCTTCCTCTCTGTAGAAGGCTATACAGACAAGATGAATCACAAAAAAGATTATTCAAATTCCAACTGCGAATTGCATTTCTTGAGAGAAAGACAGAGAACAGAGATTTCTATTCTGGGGAGACTAGTAAAATAGCAGAACAATTAAAAGGCTTGAAGCATATGATTAATTTTGCAGCAAATGCAGCAAAATTGAGTTTGATCCTTCAGACTGGATCACAACAGCATCAGTTTTCCCATAGCACCAGCTAACAGCTTCATACCTTTTCTAGAGAAGTTACATATTTGAGCGTCATCCTACTGAATAAATGTGACTTCACCAGCTAAGGCTTTATACCAACCAAATCACCTTTTACCCAATTCTCAAAACCTCTCAACCTCCTCCACAAGTAGGACAGCTGATAAAAAATAGCCAGTATATTTTCTTCTTCTTCCCAGATGGTTTTCTTCCTTAGTTTGACATCCCCTATGGCTCATTTTCTTGTCAATCCAAGCAAGCTTTACTTTGCACAGAAAATCCCACCTTGGAACACATCTGCTCTTTCTGACACACGAAGCTTTCTAAATATACTGCTTACAGTCAGCACATGGGGATCCTCTCAAGTTCTAACCTAGATCTGTTCTTAAAAGAAGTCAACCACAGCCTAAAACACAGCCATTCCTATGTACAGGTACAACAAAGGGACAAATAAATAATCCAGTCCCTTGATATTTTCTTGTTTATAAGTCTATCATTTGCTTTCCTTTGACCAATATACTGATAATTTTTTCATATCGATTCACAGAGGTGGCACAGATAGTTCTCCTATGCCTTAATACATTCTAATACAGTATAAAGAAGGTTGGAGTACAAGGGGAGAGCTGTTACAGTTACAAGTGGAAGTTTATCCCTCCACTTCTAAGCTTTGGTCTGCCTTTTCTATTTTCTCCATGTAATTTTTCACTCAATACTGAAAGAAGGGCTCATTTCCATTTTACTGTTCACACACCCCATTCCCATCACCTTTTGCATTATTTCACTAAACTTTTCTTTAAAAATCGTTTTTGCTCACGAAGAGGTGGCCAAAACCAGCTGCAAATCCTTCTCATTTCTCTTGGAGAAACCACTCCTCTGCCAGGACACATGAGAAAGCTTGATAGACATCTATTAATTTACTCAGGTATATTTTAATCCCAACCAAGGAAACACAGCAGTTGGTGCATCACACAAATGCAACACGACCACATTGTGGTTTAACAGGTATCTTGACGCAAATAAGCAAATGCACAGCAGCCCCTCCGGGTCCGCCGTTCTAATGTTGGTGTTTTACCTGCTACACCATCAAACAGATGCTGCAGCAAGGAGGGTTTTTTCCTTGGGAACCAAAGGACCATTAACAACTTCTGAAGCACTTAAATGTAATTTATGGGAAAAGACTGAGTTCCACGAAAAATTAGTGACTAGCTTAAAAATTACTCTAAAAATCCTTTCAGACACCCAACTTTCAGGCACATTAAAAAAAACCAGCAGAGAAAAACATGCTACTGTTAGAACAGAGACAGTTCATTAAACTGGATACTAGGAAGGCTGAGGTACCATAAGGATCCAAACAGTGGAATGATTTTAAAAAACTATTTCAGCATATAATAATAATAAACAAACCCCACAAACAAACCCCAACCCTCCATAAACAAAAACAAACAAACAAAAACAAAACACCAAACATTCACAGATAATGTTTGCTCTAGTCAGACTAGAGCAAACTGTAAGTGCAATTACAGTTTAAAATGTGCTTAAACAAAGAACTCATGAGAGGTTTTGCAAAAAATCAGACTGTATCAGCTAAAGCACAGGAAAACCTTGATTAAAAGCTAATACCTTATTGTAAACCAAATGTGTTACACTTAAAGTTTGTACATTAAAAAAACATTTCTGTGTCAAGTAAAATACAAGATATCTCACCTTATCCTCTCTTTACTTGCATGTTTCTGTGAGGATGTAACATAGTACTGCCTTATAAACTGGGAATGAAAAATTATCTCCTTCAGTATGTACTTTCAACATTTAACAGGCTAGTTATGCAGTGCTTTAAATGTTTAGTTTTTTATAATTTGTTGCTTAATTCTGTTCAGTGATGTGCCTTTTTTATGGCCAGATTACACATACCTTCTCATTCTGGGGTGAAATGTCAGTTGAGATCTTCCCTGCCACCAAATTAGCTACTCTCTCTGAGAGAGAGTCAATTTATAGTTTTATAAATGGAACATGAGCCTAGGGAGATCTGTCTCAATAGAATAAATGTGGCCTCTGAGATGCTGTTAAGGGACATTCCCAAGCTACTAGCCCATCTGTCCTTCACTTCTGTAAACTGCTTCTTTTGTCTGCAATTGTCCACCACCTCCGCAGCAGCTATTAAGACACACAAAAAAATTGAAGAACCAGAAAAATCTGCATGTTACCTTCATGTAATTTAAGAAAGCAAAAAAAAAAGGCATCTGAAAAACAGCAGGATTCTTCTGCCTGCAGAGTTCAGTGTTGAGTGTGACTAGTTGATGGTCAACTCTATTTGTCAGTGTCCTTTCCCTCAATTATCTGAGACTAATGGAACTTTCAGAACTGGGTAGATAGCTGTCTTTTTCTAAAACAATGCTTAAAAGTCCTGCCTCAATCTGCCCACTGCATGGAATAGTGAAGTTACTAGACTTCATTCACCATCTTTTGTAGAATTTTATTAAAAAATAACTGAAAATCTGTTGAGTTTGTTTGGGTTTTTTTCCCCACTGGTAATAACTGACTTATACAAATTACATGGAAAAAAATTAGGAGTCAGTAACTAATTGCACTTAGAAAAACAACATGTTAAAATATTTTTAAAGATTTTACTTTTTCCTCTCTTCCGTATCACAGTAAGAACCACAAGCTTTATTTATTTTGGAATGACTTACAATTCACTTTCCTCTAGCTGGTTATAATATTGTTCAGTCTTCTAATAGCTGCGAAGCATCCTTTTTTCAATAACAAAATACACAATCTGTTAGCAAGTCGGTTGTTTCTCCTTTTTTTTCAACTTCCATGAAGGCCATCCAGCTACAGTAATTTACTGAAATTTATTTTCTTCTTACTTTTAAAGAAAAAATATACCTATGATAAACAGTAGACAGAGCAGACTTCAAATACTGTGACTCTTGTAAATGTTCAGGTCTTGTTCTCCTGTTGGTTTTACAACAGGGTTAAAACATCTCAAACAAAATTTTTAAAAGGCATGTTTCTGCTAGGGAGGAGGGAGAGAACTGTTTACATGCCCAGTTTACAGATAAATTATGTTTATAATAAAATCTGGTCTGCAACATCAGAATACCAGTAAGTATGGTGTGCCAGAATCACATACCACCATCTCATGGCACCTCAAACAGATTCATCTAGTCACTAACTTCATATGTCTCCTGAAGTGACAATATTTTATATAAACAGCTCTCTTGCTTAAGAAAATAATGTGGTTTTGTTGAGTAGAAGCAAACATCTCTCCTGGTATGTAGACAGATCACCTTTTGGAACACCTATAGAGTACACTAAGTTTTTTGTAATCTGCACCTTATATGTGGTTTTCATTAAATACTCTCTGTCTACCATGATGGAACACACAATGATAAAGTAGTTTTAGTAATTTTTAAAAAGCATACAAAGCATGTCCCTCTGACAAAAAGGAGCAGGCTGGATATGCTTTGGCCCTTCACATGAAGAACTACCTAACACTAATGCTCAAGTAATTAAGACATTTCACAGCCAGGTCATTTTTAGAAAAGGAAGGCCATGGATTAATATCAAAAGGATTAATCCACGAAAGCCTGAAGAAAGAAAAAAAATTAATTTTTTTTTTTAAATAGAAGACAAAAACTGAAAATAGAAATTACTATTAAAAAAGAAGTCACCAAATGTTCTAGAACAGATGCCCACATTTTGATTTTTTTAGCGTTTACGTAACTGAAGGACTGAAAATCAGATTAGGTGACACATGGCAAAAGATTACTATCCTCTTCTCATACAAAACACAGGCTATTACCAATTTATGGTCAAATACATTCTTTGCTGTCAGATGTTCAGCAACTGTGTTTCTAGGAGCCACAGAAAAGCCCACATAAAACACCATACCTGCACTTCTGGCATGACTAAGGGAACACATATATTAGGTTTCCATATGAAAGTTCTCTCTTTACTTAGGTTAGCAGCAGGAGTTATTTTAAAGAATTACACTTCTCCCTCAGTGTCAAAAACTTGCAGGCCTCAGGGTCTCTCGCCGAGGTAAAATAATCACTTAGCAGACAGTTCATCAGATTTCTCAGATGCTGTTTTTTATGCATTGAATCAAATATTTTAACTTTTACAATGCAGAAAATTAATTTACCCATTTTAGCCTTATCTTTACAGAAAGAAAGACCACGCTAAAAAACCAACACCCTGCCTTATAAGTTCTACCTACCATTGCCATTTCACTCCCAGGAACACCAAATTACAACTCCCACTACAGTAAATACATTATTTCTTCATGTATAAATTGTCTCCTTTCTCTCCATTCTTAGCCATTTTAATGCCCACATTTCTTTCCATTGTCCCTGCTCCTTAAGTTTGGTCTGTTTTCTTAGGCAACTCTCACTGAGTAAATACAAAACTAGTAAATTATCATCTTGTAAACATAAAAGTGGTATGCTATTATCTTCCGCATACCTCACTGATACGCTTTTTGCCAATACTTCTTAGCCTTTCTATTTACCAGTGGGGACTACAGTTAATTCATCTAAAATTTTCTCCAAAAGCCTACTAAAGACATTCTTTTCCCAGTATAAATTGTAGGTAAACATTATCTAGTGGTCCATTTACTACTTAACATTAATAACCCACTTATCTCTATTCCTCAGCAGAACGGACCTGTAACACTATTTGACTGCTACAAGATCAATTAATTATCACAGAGTTTTCATTATATAGAATCATATGACTTTGATTACATTTCTAAAAAATATTTATTATCAATAAATATAAGAACATCTACTTTTACACAGCAATATGTCTTAAATAATGAAAATGCATTTATTTTTAAAGTATAAATTAATAAAATGTAATCTTCAAATCAATATTGAGTTGCAGTAAGATTACTTGTGTCTTACTCTTCTTGGGAGTAAAGTCTAATTACCTTGCACTAAAAGTAGTTAGTTTAAAAAAAAAAAAAAACCTCAAACATTAAAATCTCCTCGAGCGGAATCATGAAATACTAAAAACTTCATTTCCAGCCCTCTGTGAAAGGAAACAGTAAATACGTGTTTCAGATAGGTCATCTGAATTATTTTCTGTAAAGATGATAATGCTACTTGTAAGAGCCACATTTTCTTGGGTGCTATCATTTTGCAAACTCTTTTGTAGAAGAGACAAAGCAAATAAATATATCTTTCAAATGAGACATCAAGTTTTTAGAAGTAGTCTCTTTATATTTCTGGGGTTTTCTGTATATTTTAAAAATAATTGTGTAAAGCAACCGAGAGGCCTACTTAGCATGATGCCAATTTAAAAGAAGGAAACAACATGTTTTTTTGCCAGATTCCAAATCAACTTGATGTCCAGGCCAGAAACAAAGAACCACCATGCTCTCAGATAACAATTTAATAAAATTTGTGGCATCTGATGTAGCAATCTTTACCTCAGCATGATACTCGCAGGCAACAAATTTAATAAAATGACCCCAATAAAAGTTAATCAGAAATGTTTAAATGTATTGGCAATAAAACAAATTTTATGGCCAGCAGAGTCAGTTCTCTTCTGTGTGACAAATGAACTGAGCACTGAAAATGGGTGACGCATCAGTACCATTTCAACAATGAAAAACGCATGCAATTCAGGCAGGAGAGAAACTCCACACAGTAGGAGCACATAAATGACTAAAACACCCACAGCACCACACATTTGGCACTGCACTGAAAACAACCAGAGGTGTTTGCTTTTCTTCAGGAGGACCATAAGTCTACCTAGGCTACACCAACAGGTACTCCAGTAACATCTGCTCTTTAATTACATCCCAAATGCAGAGCAAGTACCAAACACCAGAAGAAAACAGTCATGGTCAGAAGGTTGGTAGGTACACTTACAGGACAAGGGACTAACTCTGTTCTGCTCTCTACCATGTAAGTTTGAATAATTACAAGTGTGTCTGAAATTTGTAACATACCTAATTTGACCTAACTAACTTCCTTGGGGTTAGATGAACTAGATTGAGCTGGTTAATATTACATGTATGCAATATATTACAGGAGTATTAGAGAATCATTTCCCGCAGAAGAGGGGTTGGAACTAGACGACCTTCAAGGCCCCTTCCAACCCAGGCCATTCTATGATTCTAAAATTTTTAAAAACAGCATCAGCAGCTGCATCTAGTTCAAAACCTCTCAACTTGCAATTGCAACTTGAAACTGTAAGTTCTTCTCCCAGGCAACAAGCGACAGGACAAGAGGAAAACACCCCCAGATGCGCCATAGGAAGCAGATTGGACACATCATGGAAAGGGTGGTCAGGCATCGGAATAGACTTCCCAGGGAAGTGGCAGAGTCACCATCCCTGGAAGTGTTCAAGAAATGACTGGATGTGGCACTTAGTGCTATGGTTTAGTTGACAAGGTTGCATTCAGTAAAAGGTTGCACTCGATCTTGGAGTTTTTTCCAGTCTTAATGATTTCATGATGCTAAGTTTTCTCCCTGGAAAGAATCCATTACCTTTCTCATCACAGTAATCATCCTTCTACCATCAAAAAAGCTTCTAAAATTGTCTCCAGTAACAAAGACAAGCTTTGTACATCCTGTTTCAATATACTTCTCTTTAAGAAACTAGTTAAATTATGTTCAGCTCTAGTTGCTCTTATTTTAAGGAAGGAATATTGTACAGCTTTACTAAATGAGATGCAGATCAAAAAGACAAAGAGTAGGTTTGGGATAAAAAAAAAGTAAGTAACAAAAATCTTCTCTGTCTTGAATACTTGACCTTATGATTTTGCCTTGAAGTATTACAGCTTATTAAGAAGTAAAAGAAAAAATACTTCATCTTGTGAGGCAAAGAAGCTGAAATGAAAGATTAAAATCAATTACCAGTCTTGTCAAGTCCACAGTATCTTTAGAAAAAAATCCTGTTTACTTTTTTCTTTTTCTTCTACAAAGGTGAGGTCAAAAATGTGTTCTGCTTATTGAGCACACAGCTGACACCAGCTTTTTTTCACCACCTTTCACTGTCTAGTGTCTTAAAACCAGAAGAAAGTCACTACTAATAAGAACTGATACGTACAACATGGAAATAATGTTTCATGATGCTGGGGGTATGTATGCAGTGTCCATTTTTATCCTTGTGTACTTCAAACCAGAATACAAAATTGTCATAGTTCAAAAATATTTTAAAGTACTTTCCTACTGTAAGAATTACTCCTTCGAGTCACCTTTCTGAAAATAGCTTTTCATATACACTGCTACGATGGATGCAGCCTTTAGCATCATTTCCATAAAACATAAATTAATTTTCCTATGCCTCTGCTGATATATCCTTTCCCAGGACGTATTAACTTCTACTTACTCCTGTCTTCACAACCAGTACGGACAAGCAGGAATTTTACACAGACATAGTTAAAACAATAAAAGGATAGCTCTAACTGTTTTATTGATAACATGAAAAAAGGCCAGTAGGAAAAAACTAACTGAAAGTTTTCTTTGGGCAACAGAGAAGTGTGTTCATACACTAAAACAGAAATATAATTTTATTTTATGCTCGTCAGTTCTAACAGAGACAAAATCATGCCTTCACAGGAGCATTGTTAGTAAGAGTCTAATTCACCCAGAACTGCCAGACCATCACCAGCAAGCCACACATTTAGCCTTGAACATAATAACTCAGGTACTACAGGATTACTGGTTTATGATTTCTCCAAGTGACAAAAACAAAAGGAAGAAGCTTTATGACACCTGTGTGTTGAGGAGAATGGAAATAAAGTCAAGACTTTTCAACTCTTTTCATGGTAAAACTCTGGTCTTCAGCATCTAAAAGAAATGGACAATTTGCAGTCGTTATAACTCAGTTAATAGAGCGTTTTGTTTCCTTTTCCAGTTCCCTACAGCTGCCACCTGTAAGACCACAGGTCAAAGGACCATAGGGAGGAAAAAAACACAGGAAAGGTACCCACACAACTGAAGAGCTGGAAGAGCAAAAAGAAACAATCAATTCTTGCCTTTTGTGTAGGGAAATTAAGTGTTGTGATGTTAGACATTCCAAGATTAGCAGGAGACAATCTTTAAACGTTTCTCCTATAACTGCCCAGGCATCCCAAGGAAGTTACTTCAATTCTTCTATGCATTAGTTTCTTTAACTGTAAACTAGTGATAGTTTACCTCACAGTGAGGTTACGAGGCAATTAACTGATCATAAAGCATGCCAAGATCATCAAATGAAAGGTGCTATGCAAGTGCAGGGTATTAATCTCACACTCCAGGTACAAATCATTCTCTTATCCCACCTTTTACCTAGTGTTGGCAGCTTTACAACCATTAAAACTCTCTACTACATACACTGGCTCGGTTTCCCATGGCAGACATCTCAGACACAGTGCACTTTTGTGGTTCAGCTACCTACACTTTCCTGCATAAAACAGGGCATTTGGTTCGAGACATCTGCAGCTTCAGGTAGACTGCCCAAAAATACACAGCCTGTGAGCCATATACAGACTGTGTTTTTGGCTGCAGTACATGAGATCCATGAAACTTCTGTCAGCTGCATGTAACATGTGCTGCCAGATACCATCTAATGAGTATAAAAGCTGTAGCATAGAGGAAGCAAAAGGACCACCGGCCACCCTTGCAAGTTTAACTTTTAATTGCATATTTTTCAAAACATGTATTGGTTCTATAACCACTTAGAATGCTTACACTTCATCCATCATAACATTATTTAAATAATGTATTAGATGAGGACTTCCTTCTAAATTAAAATTTTGGAACAGGCAGTAAAATAAACACCGGAAAATTCACGCTCATGATCACCAGTGATATGGATCCAGCAGAGGTAGCAAAAAGGACAGTGCAGCAAAGAGACGGTGCTTTTATCTGCCTGGTCTGCAGGTCAGAAGATCAAGTAGAGAAAAGGTTTCCAAGCAGGAAATGCAGGGGAAAAAGAGCAGCAGTGCAAGCAAGGGCAGATCTGCTCTATGTTAAGAGGACAAGCTGGGGGAAGGAAAGAGCAAGATCAAGGCAAGAGACAAAGAGAGTTGTAAATCAACTGTTCCTCTAATGCCATAATCTGGAAGGGGGATGGGAGAGACTTTAAAAAAGAGGTGACAGTAAAAATTGATTTACCATAGAGTGATATTCCCTACAAAAAGACGGAATAAGACACAAGACACTTTATAAAAGCTAAAGAAAATACAGCATTTGCAAGGTTCCACATAGGACAGAAGAACAGCAGTGTCGGAGTCTGCACGTGTGGATGACATGATGACAACAAAGCCGATTCAAAGACAGTCTCATGGGACACTGCGAAGGAAATGCAAAACAAACCATAATGATGATCAAAGTCACACAGCACTGGTTAAATCCACTTTAGTCCTGCATTCACTATAGCTTCAAGTTATGATTTACTAGTATAAACAAGCACTTTTTTTTTCCTTCCAGCAGCTCAGAAGTGCTTTGCAGTTCCCTGGGCCTGAAACCAAGGTCCCTTTCCATTCTTTTCTTCCAAGTCTTTTGAGTAATTTTCCCTTTTCAAAGAGCCAACAGCAATACCATTTTATATATGTTCAGTGCACCATACACCTTTCCCTTACACAGAGACAAAAAGAAACAGGCATATACCTTTATGAAGTCCTGACTGGTGAAAAATATTCAGGGAAGAAAAATACTAATAGCACTTCTAAATAGTTAATACTTTTTAAATTAAAAGACTGCTGATGTGTTTAAAAACACCTGATCAATTTTGTTGTTCATGTCACGATCTGTTTATTCTATTCCTACATAACAAAAAGCAGGAGGGTGGGGTGATGTTAAGCTATAAGAGTTTAAATGGATTTATAGACAAAAAACATTTAGTGGTAGAAAATAAATTTAGAGAAACATCTAGTTATTCATCCATGTCTACTATTCTTTTAACACCTTTAGCCACATTTTGATAAATACAGAATGGTGACCTTGAATTCACCAAGATATGATAGGGATCTGTGATGAGAGTGGAAGTTAAATTGCTTTGCCACTTTACAGAACCATAGGATATGCTGAAATTGGAAGGGACACACAACGATCATCGAGTCCAACCCTTAGCCCTGCACAGGACCATCCCCAAGAGTTACCATGGGCCTGAGAGTATCATCCAAATGCTTCCTGAACTCTGTCCCACTTAGTGCTGTGACCACTTCCCTGGGGAGCCTTCTCTTCCCCTCACAAGGAAGTTGTAACTGCAATGAGGTCTCCCCTCACTCTCCTCTTCTCCAGGCTGAACAGATCAAGTGCCCTCAGCCACTCCTCATATGGCTTCCCCTCAAGGCCCTGCACCATCTTTGCTGCCCTCCTTTGTACACTCCCTAAAAGCTTAATATCTTTCTTATATTGTGGTGCCCAAAACTGCCACAGTATTCAAGGTGAGGCCACCTCAGTGCAGAGCAGAGCAGAGCAGGACAATCCCCTCCCTCAGCTGACTGGTGATGCTTTGCCTGATGCCTCCCCGGACACGTTTGGCTCTCCTGGCTGCCAGGGCACTGCTGACTCATATTCAACTTGATGTTGACCAGGACACCCAGGTCCCTTTCACAGCATTGCTTTCCAGCATCCCATTCCCCAGTCTGTATGTACATCCAGGGTTGCCCCATTCCAGGTGCAGAATCCGGCACTTCCCCTTGTTGAATTTCCTATGGTTGGTGATTGCCCAGTCCTCTAATCTGTCAAGGTCTCTCTGCAGGGCCTCCCTGCCTTCAGGGGAGTCAACAGCTCCTCCCAGTTTTGTGTCACCTGCAAACTTGCTTAGTATCCCTTCCAGTCCTGTGTCCAAGTCATTTATGAAGGCATTGAAGAGCACAGGGCCTTAGATGGAGCCTTATGGAACCCCACTAGTGACTGGTCACCACTCTGATGTTTCCTCATTCACTACTACCCTCTGTGCTCAACCTGTGAGCCTGCCACCCATGGCATGATGTGTTTATCCAGCTGTGGGCTGGATATTTTCTCCAGAAGGATCCTGTGAGAGACAGTATGGAAAACTTCACTGAAATCCAAAAAGATTACATCAACTGGCTTCCTTTGATCACCTAGGTGGGTTACCTTGTCATACAAGGAAATTAGATCTGACAAGCAGGACTTTACTCTAATGAAGCCGTCTTGGCTGTGACCAATGACTGTGTTGTCTTTCTGGCATTTTTCAATACCTTCCAGAATAATCTTCTCCATCACTTTACCAGGCACTGAAGTGAGACTGACAGGCCTGTAGTTCATGGAGTCATCCTTCGTGCCCTTCTTGAAAATTAGGACAACATTCACCAACCTCCAGTCAGCTGGGACCTCTCCAGATTCCCAACACCTCTCAAAAATCAAGAGAGGTTTTGTGATGACATCAGCCAGATCTTTCAGGATTCTTCAATGAATCCCATCAGGCCCCGAAGATTTACAGGGATCCAGCTGGAGCAGCAGATCATGCACAAGTTCAGGGTCAGCTGGGAGTTGATCATTCTCACAGTCATAGTCCTTTAACTCAGGGCACTGAGACACCCTTGGTCCATCATCCATGTTGAAGACAGAGGCTAAGAAAGCGTTAAACACCTCTGCCTTGTCTCTATCCCTGTTTGTGAGGTGACCATCCTCATCCTGTAATGCACCACTGATATTTCTGTATTGCCTATTGCCATTATTGTATTTGAAAAAACTCTTTATGGGCCTCCACATTTCTGTCCAGTTTCAACTCCAGTTGAGCTTTGGCCACGTGAATTTTCTCCCTACAGTGGCAAGCAGCATCTGTTTTCTTCCCATGTCACCTGACCTTGCTTCCCCTGGGCATACAGCTTCCTTTTTTGCCTTATTTCCAAGATCAGCCAAGCTGGCCTTTTGCCTCAACTGCTTGACTTCCAGCATTCAGAAATCACCTGCTCCTGCACCCTTAGGACAAAACATTTTCCCGAAGTGCCTTACTCACTTATTCCCTGAGCAGTCTGAAGTCTGCTCTCCTCATGCCCCCAGCTGAGGTTTTGCTGGCACTTTTCTTCCTGTCAAAAGATTTTTAAACTCAATCGCTTTGTGGTCATTGTGGCCAAGATGGCCACCAATCCCCACTCTGCTCAAGAGATCCACTCTGTTGAAAAGTAGCAGATCATGGAGAGCATCCTTCTGAGTTGGCTTCCTTAGGATCTGTTCCATTAAGCTGTCATCCAAGCTTTTTGGGAATTTTCTGGACCAGGTTGAACCAGCTGTGTGATGCTCCTAGTTAATTTCTGGCAAGTTGAAGTACCCCACAAGGACAAGGGTAGTTGACTTGCAAGTGTCCCTTAGTTCCTCAAAGAATAATTCTTTGGCCATCATCCTGGCTGGGAGGTCTGTACCAGACTCCCACAATGACATCCACATTATTTGTTTGTCCCTTGATTCTTACCCACAGGTTCTCAACTGTGCCAGTGCCAGCTGCGAGCTCCATACATTCTAACCCTTCTATTACATACCATGCCAGCCCTCTGCCTCTTCTGACTATTCCTCCTGAAGAGCCTGTAACCATCTAATAGGGAACTCCAGTAAAAGGACTCATCCCAACAGGTTTCATTTATGCCAATGACGTCAGATCTCTGGGACCAGGGCAAAGCTTGGAGCTGCTCTTGTTTGTTCCTCATGCAGTATGCACTAGTGTAGAAACATTTCAGGTGTTGTACCTTGTAGCCAAGACCTCGTGAGCAGATTAAGGGATCCCATTAATTCTCATTTCCTCAAGTTTTGGCACACCATCCCATGGCTCATCACTGGTGAGCCTGGTTTTGTCCCTTCCCCATTCCAAGCTAGTTTAAAGCTCTGTGAATGAGCCCTGTTAGCTCTTGTGCTAGAACTCTTTTCCCCTCTGAGAGAGGTGCCTCCCATCAGGTGTCAGCAGACACCAGGTGTTGCGTAGATCATTCCATGGTCAAAAAAACTAAATTTTTCCTATTATGCCAACCTTGGCACCGTGCACTAACCTGACAGATCTGCCTATTCCTATCAATATTATTCCTTGTTAATGGAAGGATCCAGGAACACACTATCTGTGCTCTTGATCCTTCTACCAATTGTCCCAGTCCCTGAAGTCTCTTTTGATTGCCCTTGAACTTCTCTTTGTTAAATCATTGCTGCCAGCCTGAACAACCACTAGTGGATAGTAATCAGAGGATCTTACTAGATTGCAGAGTTTTCCAGTAATGTCCGTTACCTAAGCCCCTGGGAGACAGCAGACTTCCCTGTAGATTGGGTCCAGCCTGCATACCAGGCCCTCTGTTCTCCTTAGAAAGAAGTCTCCTATTACAACTACCTTTCTTCTCCTCTTAACAGAGGAGGTCATGTGAGGTACAGGTGATGTTGCTTTAGGAGGCCCCTCTATCCCAGAAGGACCTCTGCTCACCTCATCAGTTGTCTGGCCTTCTAGTTCCAGAGCCTCACACTTGTAGAAGGTGCCAGTCCTACTTGCCAAGTTCTGGGAAGGAAGAGGAACGTTGCTCCTGGTATGTGCAGTGACCTGCTTCCAGCCCACATCTTTAACAGATCCTTGACCAGCAGTCCTCTGACTAATTACCCTGCAGGGTTCTGAGCCCACCTGCTTCTCCACTACAATGGAAGTTCAAAATTCCCCTGAGTCTTGAGACTATAGTGTCTCTGAAAATAATCAGTTTCTCTCCTGCTCTTTCACTCGAATACTACAAAGCCTGTTCACATCTTCCTGGAGCTCCTTCACGTGGTGATGTAGCTCTTCAACCATGGCACCTCCTGCAAAATAACTGTTTGTTGGCCCCAGCCTCAGAGAGGCATCAGGCACTCCAGGCAACCTGCGACCTGCAGAGCTGCAGTAATAAAAACCATAACAGTTGCCTCTAATTTTTAAAAAAATATGGATGGGCCTTTACCTGAGCCAAGGATCTGCAATATGTTACCAGGAAGTGAAAACAAAGTCTACTTGAGCTGAAGGCCCAGAACACCACCAGCACCTTTCCTAGAAATGGTCTATACAAAAGTGTGCTCTTAGAAGTGACAACCACTGTTTTTATCAAAGTTTACAAAAAACAAATCATTTCATCAACTAGTTTCCATACTTAAAACACACACATTTGGCAGAAAGACTTAAAAGTATAGTGGAAGTTGTGTTAATAGGGATTGGGAGTGTACATTAATATTATGCTTTGACACTTGAATGTAAGGATTGACTGCTACCATTTGCTACTTTTGGACAGTACTTTTTAACATAAAGCAGAGCGTCACATTTGAGAACTGACCCAGACAGATTTAGACCCACTGATGAAAGATAGCTGACAGTCTGAACTCATAGGGCAGGTCCGGGCAGTCACCAATCTGTCTCCATTTATGTGGCACTTTCCAGTTCACACCTGTACAAATGAGGGCTCAGCTACAGACCCAGCTGGAACAACCTCTGGTGCAAAGCGTGCAGACAGGACCCCTGCCCAGCCCAGAGCACAGCAGCACCAACTGCACCCAGCCAGAGCCCCAGGTAATCACAGGAGCACAACTAGGAGGAGTTACAGGACTTCATTCCACACAAGTCAGTCCAGCATCTCCTGTGGATGCATGTTTAAAGAGGTTCACTTAAGCTTTGAACTGAGTTAGAGCATAGTGACAAATGACAAGACCTCCTCCAGTAAGGGAAAGTGAAAGAAGCAAGAAGGTTATATATACATTGCATGGATATGTCCTTAAAATACAGACCTACTGCTATTTTAACTGAGATCATAGTACTTCTTTGAATGTAAAAAAGTCAACAGTAAAAGTAATTAAAAATGTACCTCAATAATTAAACTTTATTTTCTCTGAAAGAGAAACTGGACTCACGAAACAGCTGCATGCATGTATTTAATGAACAGTAAATTTTACACTAAAATTTCTAAATAAGATCAAGAAAAAAACAGACAATTAAATATATAAGGAAGCTTTAACTTTTGTATGTAATCTGGAAACAGGAAAAAAAATCAAACATTTAGAAGTGGGGAGGATTTGCCCCATCCTCCCAAAATTACCTTTCTTGTTTTACAAAGTAGTGTATCTTAAAAACATTTGGGCATTACACTGTGTTTACCATGTTCACATCAACTACCTTCCTCTGTGCTAAAAGGGAAAAAACTGCAACACATACAATTAAACAAATTGCCAAATAATGAAAAGTAAAACATTATTTCTTCTTACTATTCTGAGATACTTGAACTATAAAGGTTGAAATGTTTTCAATTAAATCAAACCACCTTCGTATCAGCCCCTGCACAAATGAAGACTTCCACATATACGGGGGTGTATTGAAAATATTACTAAAAAAGTCAATTAAATTACAGTAGTTGAAATGCATTAATTTCAGTAATTTAAAAGTCTCTTTCAAATTCAGGATAAATAGTGTATCAAAATCACAGGGACAGAGCCAGAAGTCATCTGATACCTGTTTTCTCCCATTATACACTGTTTGTAGCAAGCCTCTGGCCAACCTATCCTTCACAACCTCCCCAGACTTCCACTCAATCTGCCCTACTGCACCTCTACTCTTACATTATTTCTCGCCGTGACTCACCCTTGACACAAGTTTAACCCAGTGTTTCTCCTTAAAGCCATCCTGGACACAGGAAAAAAATCCTTTGCAGAAACCTTTTTCTTAATGCAGATTTAATCAAATGTCCTTTCACTCTGTCTACACTGAAGAAACCAAAAACATGCAAGAGAAACAAAGATAATCCCAATTAAGAACTACCGTCACCGTTACATTAAACACTAGTTGGTACTTAGTTATATACTAAAAAATAGGAGTGGGAGAGGGAGAGGGAATTTTCAATAGCAGGTAACTAGGCAAGAAAAGCAGTATCCTTAGAGGCTGAATAATATGCTTAAGTATCCATGACCAAACCAAATACCCAGGTGCCACCAAACAAGCAGTTCTCCTACCTCTGCCTCAGCAAAGCCTCAAAACGCTATAACCTACACAAATTACAACTTGTACATAGTGATGGCTTTATTTCATGTCTGCAAAACTGCATGAAAATTTTATCAAGAGAAAGAATAAAGACAGATCTTTCCCCTACTCAAGTTATTAAGATGGATCAGATTTTATTAATTCATTAGCAAGAATGAGTGGGATCAGAGGCTGGACCAAAGTGTTCCGTCTTTCATGCTGAAGTGTCATTTAAATGCAAGAAGAGAAAGCAAAGGGAAATCTTAAGGAGCATGTCTGCATCGTACAGAGGGCTGTGCTGGGAACCCCAGGCTGGACAAGAACCCGTCTGTTTCACAGTGCAGAGCTGTGCCCGTGGCCTACAGCTGTGCTTCCTTGTGACACCAGCTCCTAAGGGACATGGCTGCACCACACCAACAAACACAAGTCCTTACCAACGTCTACCCTGATCCCTCCATCCGACATGGCAGCGCCCCGTTCCATGTGAACCCCTCTGTCTGCTCCCAGCAAGCCTGAGTTAGTATCGGTCTCTCCATGCCATGATGTGTCCCAGATCTGCTGAAAGTCATCTACTACTGTTTCAGATTACAGGTCTTGTTTAACAGGTGCTTTTGTTCCCAGGTTGACACACTGAACTAGCATCTCTCCCATGCAAGTTTTCCCATTTGAGTACTGCCTTGGTTTTTGCAATTCCTCTTTGTATTGTGTCAGATTAAATCTAAATCACAGCAATGACAAGGAACACTGATGCTATAAACAGACATCTCTTTAAATAAGGTTGTGATCAAAGCATCAAGTAGCCCAATAAAACCCAGGTGGCTCTACCTTATGGATGCCATACTCATTATTTCAAGTGGTCCATTTAATACATTTTCAGATGTCAACAAAAGAAGGTTTGTGCCAGTTCTTTCATTTCTGGCTCTGGTTATGTATCTGGTGCCTTTTGATAAGAAGATCTAATATTAAAAAATATTAATATTAATATTGATATTAATATTAATATTAATATTAATATAAAAAAAAAAGAAGTTAAAAAATACTTATTTTAAACTCAGGCTTTTTGCCAGAGTTGGCAAAACCACAGAAACCAGTCTGGCTTTATATTATTCACCATCTACACAAAGCTTAGCTAATTACAGAGGAATACCAAATGAATCATGTTTGCCTTAGTTTTCTGTAGGCCAATGTATCTGTCCTGGAAAGTCCAAAAAATTCAATGGCAACTTTAAGAGACTTAATCTGCAAGTTTCATGTAAAAACACGGTCAAAAATTTTAACTACTTAGGAAAGTCTTTACCTTTAAAATTACTATAAGCTCTGATAGCAAGCAGGCAAAGAGAAAAAAAGCTGATTTGACATTTATTCTTCTTTTTAACTTGGTGCTTTATGCATCCAAATACATCAATTAATTTTTCACTCGAAACATCATAAGAAAAATGTTTTGGAAGATTCAGTCAAGCATCATACAATAGAACACTGTGACTAACAGGAACCCTTTTTCAAATGTCATCTTAAAATGTAAAACCAAGAGCTCAAATTTCTACATTTGAGGATAGAGAGACCTTTTGGTTTTAATTCTACAACATTGCATCAAAGTAGAATTTTACATGGACCTCCCTCATCCTTCACCCTGTCATTCCTTATTTCAAGTAGCGTCTTGCTTCCCCTCTAAGCACATTTTAATTTCTGACCCACTATTTCAATTTCTTTTCAAACAAAAGAGTAGATAAAATTTGTACATGGAAATCAGGTTTAGAGGTCTAACACTTTCAAAATGCTATAGCATTTCACTTTCCAAACCCCCATTTGTCTTTCAGTTATAACTGAAATTTCAGTTTCCAAATTAGCCAGGTAGAGATGCCAACAATATTCCACTGAAAGCCATTAAGACCTGGACACCTAAACTCCAGTGCTGTTTCTAAAATGTTTGAGCAAGTACGTGTTTGTGTAATGTTCAGGACACCCAGAGCCAGCTGACGCCTCTGGGCATGAGCACAGTAAAGCATAAATCAGGTCGCGCTTCCCAGTTTGAGAGCTACACAGCTTTCAGGGTGGGAGCGCTAACCTCGTTCCAATTTACATCTAAACATTTCTTATTCCCACTCCTTATTCCATCTCCTCAGCATTCCTCACATCTCCAGCACTTGGTGCCTATTGGAAATCATCACTATGTGCCTGGAAATCGATCAATCCCAAACCAATCCTCAACTGTCCTTTAGTCTTCCATCAGTAACACACACCACCCAAAGATTTTGACACTGAACTAATCTAATAAGCAAGCACATGACAGTGTGTGTGTGTGTGTATATATATATATATATATATGTATGTGTGTATATACATATATACAGGCTTGCAGGGAGATATTTAATTCTCATTCCTTTGTTTTGAAATTTTTCTTCCTGTTCCTGAGGAGAATTGTCATATTTGGTCTAGTTCCTGAATAGTTGGTGTTGCAATCTTGTCTTTCTTGTATGTGATAGAAGCTAGGTAGCTAAACATCAACACATCAGGTCTACAAAATAATCTTTAGTAGAACCGAAATAACAAAAAATTAAAAAAATCCTACCCTTCTAGTTTTAGTTACTCCTTGCAGGACTAAGGAAAATGTTTTTCAACTGCAAGAACTGATAGGCTCAGGGGATGAAGACCTTCAGAATTTCCTGAGTAACAAAGACCTCCATTTTTACAAGTGCTTGTTGTTCCACTGCATGAGAAAGGCTGTTGAGCCTCAGTGTGTACCGGGAGTGGCACCCAGTGTCCAAACTGCATCCTTACAACAGCGTCTTCAATTCCCTTCTCAGTCTTCCCTCGTTCCTTCCTCCCAGGCTGCAGCCTCAGAAAATCAGCAGCTCTACACTTAAACTGTACATACACTCGAAGTAAAGCAGTTTACATAAAGTTTTTGCCAAACTGTTTTAATCAGCAGTGCATAGATGAATCAAATTTTCAACTAGTCAATGTGGAGAACAACTACCAGGTCCGGTAAAATAATTCAATTACGCCACACAGCTACAGATTTAAACTCTGAATGAAATCAACATTTGTGTGGACTATGGTCTTTCAACTGTACTCAACAACTGACTTCACAGCCACAGGCTGATTTATTCTCGATCACTGGTACTGCTTTAATAGCTCAAACCAGTCTTCCTAAACACGTTTTGTTAGAGCAGAAGTACAAATCACCAAAAGAACTGGAAAAATAAAACCAAAAAACAGATCAAATCAAACAACAACAAACAGTTTTCACGTTCTGCAGCCATGCAGGATTTTAAAGATCATCTATTGTGCTTGGCTAAGACAAATGAGTAAAAATGAGAGTACCAAATCTAGCGAATAAAGTTGTTTTATTTCTTCCAAAACTGATCAGACGGACAAAACTTACTTTTAAACAAGATTTGACACCTGAAGTAAGCTATAAAGAAAGCTTCCCCCAACCTGTTGTAAAAGCCACTATTTCTACCTTTTTTTTTCCTTTCACTATCTCAAACAGTTCAGAGTTGCACAAAATGGATTAAGATAAAACACTTCAAGATTAGAACAATTATCCTAAAATATAAACTAGCTATTATTCTATCAGTAGGTAAGAACACAGTATGGAGCAATACAAACTGGTAAAAAGGAAAAAAAAAAACCCGAAAACAAAAAACACCAAAAAAGAACATGCTGGGGGAATGAAAAAAATAAAATTATTTTTATCTACATGTGAAAGTCAAATTACAAATACCCTTTTCAGTAATTTTGCCAAAATTCATCTGGTCAGTTTTCCCATTTCACTAATATCAAAACCTAAACTCCAGCATAACCTCTCTCTCCTCAAACAATGAAGCCCAGCACTATCTGCCTCACATGTGCGAGCTGCAGGAGCATTACCTGCACCTCTTTGGAGTCAAACGCCTCGCAGCCAAGTGAAATTCTGAGTTCATTAAAACATAAAGATTAGATCTCAGCTGTACTGCAAATATCTCTGAATAAGCTTTTATTTCTCAACCAAAGGCACAAAACTGGCACAATTTAACAGTTTGTCAAGAATAAAACCCTGATGTTCGGTGTCTGTCGTTCCTCCCCACCTCACCCCTCCAATCTCTCTGCTACATAAAAGCACACCATAAAAGCTGCAAGACACTCGGCACGGAGCAGGTTTTTATATATAAATGTATGTTTATATATATATATATACACACACACACACATACATGAATACATATATTCACACACACATAGACACTGAACACCATGTTCAAATCCTGTTGAATTACTTTCCTGGTAAGATTTATTTTGTTTCAACGAGACTTCCACTTGCAAAAACACGCACACATTGCACAGCAAATATATCTCTTGTTAGGTGCCTAATATGGACAGGGAAACCATTTTGATTATTCTGTGCCTGCTTATGCATTGTCCTACAAAACAATAAGATAGAACAGCAAGAAACTAGCAATTAAGAGAGTCTGAATGCACATCGGGAATCACTAAAATCCACACTAGCCAAGTCAGGAACAATATGACTGATGAATAGACCATATTATATTAGGATTGTTAGCAAGTGTTAAAAAATTATCCTTAACAGATGTCCCTTATGACCTAAATATATCTCACAAAGAACATGCCTGTCTTGTTTTCTAAAAAGTTAAGAAATCTTTCCGTTTCTATTATCGACAAGAACTCCGCGCTGCTGCGTGTTGGCTATAAATATGTACAGAGGATTTATCACACTAAACCTACAAAAATGTATGAGTATTTCACTGAAGAGTAAACAACCTATTTTAATGTGTATTTTTCCACTGTATGAATTTACGTTGTACTGAAGCATGTAATCCAATAAAAGAAATCAAACTGTGTATTCAGCAAACAGTGAAACAAAAGACAAGCTGCAAACTACAGCAGTTCATTGACCGACACGCCACAAACCAAAATACAGTAAATGTCTTGAAGTTAGATGGGTGAGAAACTTCTCTGCAATAAATACATTTGTGGATACAGTCAATGAGGAATTATATAAATTTAAGCTACTACACATTATTATATATGTGCAACTATGCACACCCTGCTCATCTTCAGTTTAAAGAACTTATTATTTAAATAATAAAGAAGTTAAAGAAGTTTTTATTTTCTTAGATTTTGCTGATATTAAGATTCTCTACACTGGTTTACCAAACTACAGAAATAAGCAAGATTTGCTCAGTTTGAGCTTTCTTAGTTTCTCCATATATTTTTGACTGCACCACTGGATTTAACAACACATACTAATCATAATAAACAAATAATGCTAAAATACAGATATAAACTTGAATTCTACTAAGGATTTTTCTCTCTTCTATCAAAGACTAGTATTTATCTAGAGAGTCTTTTATGTTTCATAATTATTGTGAAACCACTTCTTATCCCTTTAACTCCACTGCTGCACTAGGTTTCCTGTCAGCAAAACAGATTTCAAGTCTGTTCCTGAAGTATTCAATTCAATATTCAGTCCTGAACCTTGGGCTAGTTTCATGTCTGCCTTTCCATCAATAAAATAAACGTAAACCCTACGAACAAAATAGGTCCAATTTGGGTTTAATGTGTATTATACTTTGAGTATGCATCATTTTCTTAGAGAATAATGCTACATAATTTTTCCAGATTATGCAGTTGAGAAATCCATAAAACATTATGGAGCAAGAAATAAGAACAGAAATGATTTTTCATAATTTACTGCTACCACTTATTTCAGTAAGTTTCTATCACTTCTCATCCAGATGTATTGATTTGAATTGGTTTTCAATAGAAGTATAGGCATTTCCTTCATTCTGGTTTTTAGAAAAAAAGTGCAGGATTTGTTCATTTTGCTGCGTTTTCCTTCAGCTCCGTCAAGTTTATTACAGCATTCTTTGGGAAAGGAAATGGCTAAATACTTGCATTAGCAAAAAAGGGAAAGGACGGGGAATGGAAAGAGGTAATAAGAAGGTGTTAAAAGAACTCTCTCTTCCTCTTGGTCCAGTCCCATTGGGAAAAGTGTTACCAAAAGAACAGACCAAATGTATGCCCAAAGCTCAGGGTGGCCACAAGGTCCACAAGCAATTGGTCTCTGAAGGACCTGAAGGTAGACATGCAAAAAGCACAGTATGTGATCCAGGCAGTCCAAGGGAAATGTCCGCTCCTGTACCACATTGTTCAAGATGAGGAATAATAATCAAGGATAAAGAAGTCGAAAGTTTTTAGCAGAACTGACCATGCTGTCTTCACATAGTTTGGGCTTCTTTCTGGATGAAGCTTTAGCTCCTCCAAACACAGAGGTAGCCCAGAGCCACTACTTTGCTACCTTGAGTCACCCAAGGCAGCCTCAGCTCGGCAGGGTGAAGACAGGGTCTAACCAGGATGTCTATTATGTCCTAGCAATTGCCTGGTTATCTCCAGACTTTTTTCCTGAACTGTAATACAGAACAATTTGAATGCTTCGCAAAAGAGAGAGTACATCTGGGAAAAAAAAAAAAGCCAGCAAGTTTCACCTTTGCCGTGTGTTCACAGAAATAACGTTTCAAAAAATGATCTGTAGTAGAAAGACAAAAATTTCTCAGCAGTCTCTTTTAATAGGAACTAGCACATTAAGTACTGTTTTCCATGATATTTCCACAAGTTAATGATAAAATACAAACAAAGTCATTTGCACCTGTGCCGTTTAAATGGTGTGGAAATATAAAATATTTTCATATTTTAGAATTCTTGCATATTCCCTAAACTGAACAAATAAAATTAAAAAAATTATAAAAATTAAAAAACCTTCACATTCTTTGTAACTCACCAAAAATCATTTTTGAGTACTTGGGGTAAATAACCTGCATTTTCTCTCCCCCCTAGTAAACAGCAAGAATGAGGCTTAATGTTTTCAAATCACTATCACCAACTACAATACAGGCATAAAATTCAGATCGATGGCTGAAATCAAATAACAGATATGAAATATCTGAATATACTGTTATTATATAATTGGTTATCCTCTTCTGTGCACTTTTATGTCTTTAGCCAAAGTTGAGCTGATTACAGTAGCAGAAAAAAAATCAAATTCAGAACAGCTCATTTGTAATATTTTACCTAAACTGCAGGTAAAACAAATTGGGCTTTCTTACTGCTGATCATATAAAAATTAATGAGTTTCTTCAAGTCTCACAAAATTATGTGAAGCATCCATATGACAAACTAAATTGCTGTATATCATGATTTTAAATAAAAAATATAGTTAAGATAGAACACAAGCTATAAAGTAAAAAAACTCTTGGCTTCAAGCTGAAAACTTGCATATAGTGAAATGTTTAAACACATTACTGAGCTGGGTACAATCTTCCAGCTCATTCTAATGCTGCTAAAAGACAATTACATACAGCAAACTACCTACCTCCGAAAACAGATACTTCTCTAACTTAATTTCTTAGGGTTAATAAGTGAATATTCTTAAGCATAATTTTCAGTAAAGTTCAGTGTGTAAGTTTATTAAATATGTTAACAATATCCCCTGCAATCGTGAATTATTGGGGGGGGGGGAAGGAATCAAGCAACCTATGACACAATTTCGGTAGCCATAAGGTTTTCTGTTTAAAATTACCCAAGGAAAAATGCCATGAAATATGTTTCCTTCAAGAAAAAAAACAAAACAAAACAAAAACACAGGCTAAGAGCTAGTAGAACATTTTGCATTTAAAATCAAATTACACTAAGTTCTTTTGCAGGAAAATGTCAATGGAACCTGATTTAAATACAACCTTAATATGCCTTGTACTTTAAAGAGCAAAACTATCTCGTTTTTGGATATAAAATTAGATGCTGAACAAAAGGATTAACCTACCACTTTAAAGCATTGCCCCTACAGTAAAAATCAACTTGAAAATCCAGAACTGCAGTAAACAAAGCATTTCAGGTAGTTTGTGCAATACTATCAGAAGATGAATAGTTGATATGCAATTTTTAAGTCTGCATAGTCCAATAGTATAACCCCCTTAGATAAGTCAAGAAGTTCCACCACAAATGCTGCCTTCCCTTTCTCAGTTACATGTGGTAGAACTGGAAGCGAAGAAGCAAACCCACAGGACAAGCAAACTCCTGTCCCACTTTTAGGATATACACACACATACACGGAAACCTCTGAATCAAATGCTCTCCGTGGACACTGAGCCTTAGAGCACACAGCACATCCAGGCTGATTTGGGAACACAAAAAACATTGGGTCCGGATAGCCAGCGCACTCTGTAAGTATATTCTGTATTCGCTTGTATTACAGATCACATGCACGTTATCGATGGTAACACTGCACCCCTGCGCTGCCCGCAGGCCCAGATTCCCGCCGGGATCCGTGCGCTGGGCAGGAGCGCCCTCTGACGGCGGCTCGGGCCGTGCCCGCCCCGCGGAGCTGCCGGCGCGGACGAGGGGACACACACGTACCCTCCGCAGCCGCCGCAGCCTCCGCAGCCTCCGCAGCCGCCGCCTCTGCTCCGCTCCAGGAACGTGTTGCTACAAAAACATACTGGGGCACAGACCGCCGTATCCGATAAAGGTAAGTCCACGTGTCTGCACATCCAGAGCCTGTACTCTGAAAAGTAGCCTTTTATCGGGATTTCTTCTTCCTTGACCCATAACGACAAAAACCTCCAGTCAGCAGAGGTAAGTCTACACAGTATGAAAACTTAGGCAAAACATTTAACATGCTGCATGCCGGATACTCCCCTAAATCCTTACCATTACACAAAACATGTAAATATTAGTTTCCTTTTAGGAAACAAATCAAAAGTGACAGGTAAAGTACAAAATAATTCAGATGTGATAAGCAGTTTTATTAAAGAACCTTGATTATGTCACATATCTTATTTGATGACAATTAAGCACACCTAATAACTAACCTCTTTGTCCATCGGTATATTCCAAAATATACTGGCAATACACAACAAAAATACGGAAGACCAGATGAGACTGAGTTTTTGACAACTCACCATCCATCCAAAGTGATATCTATCACAATCATCAGAATTGCTTATATAAATTAATCTTTATCAAGTTTACTGACTATTTCACAAATTCATTACAACTAAATGATAAAGAAAAAATATTCAACTTAAAATTCAATATCCTTTTTACATAGAGAACAAAGCGAAACTTCATGAACGCAAGCACAGACCTGACAGGCTTTTGCCAGCACTTAGTAATTGGAAAGTCAACATTTACATAGTATGGCTTTTTTCCTAAATTACTACAGGCCTTATGAAAAACATGGATGAGGAATTCACATAAATGGACTACAACTGGAGTTCGAACCAAGGCTGTGATTTAGAACCTTTTGGGTCATCTGTTCCTGTCTTTATTGAAATAAAACTCAAATTTCATGTAACTTGATTTCTGCATTTCATAAACATTTTCTTACAAAACAACAGACATGAGCTACAACTGTTATACTTAAAGAAAATGAACCTAAACATACAAAAAAAAAAAAAGCCCCAGAAAAAAAAGGCAACTAATACTTCATCTGCCTATTCAGGACACAGTTATGGAGTGTTCATGGTCTGTCCTGCAACAATATAAGACAAATAACAAGATATGATACAACTCTTTACTTAAAATGGGGATAACTGCAAGTTGTTTTCATGAAAAGAAAAAAAAAAGACAAAATTTATGGAAAAGAAACGAATCAACACTGTTAGGGGGCTGTGATTTAATGACATCAGGACTTCTACTGCATACTAGCAAAGGAAGGCAGTGTGTTCCCTCTTGGTATAGAGGTACTCTCTGCGAGATTCTGGTTTGACCATACAGTGGCTTCAAGCACCTTAGGGCGTTCAAACTGCCTCTCCAATTGTACTCACACAGTTGTTTTCAGAGCCAAATTATTAACATGTTGGAACATGTTGGAAAAAAAAACACAAACCCCAATCCTCTACAAACAATAGTCTTTTTTATGAAGATGCTTTTTATAAAAGCCAAAACAATCCACCAAACACCCCCACACCTATGTACTGAGACACAGTATGCTGGGAAGCCTAAGAACTGTGACTCTGGCCTTGAAGCCCTTATAATGTCAAACTGGTGCAGGAGACCATAGAAATGCAACCTCAAGAACAAGGCCTCCAATAGAACTGGAGGGACCTCAACAGAGGCAACACTTGTTGCATCCTCACTGCTGGTAGGCAACAGATCAAAAGCACAGGTTCAGCTCATTGCTTTATCTTAATTCTCCTAAGCATGTTCCTTTTCACTACCTCACTTCACCAAGGGGGCCCCCACCTTAAAAAGGACATGGAGGTACTGAAGCGTGCCCAGCAAAAGGCAACAAGGCTCTCAAAAGGTTTAGAGAACACGTCTGATGAGGAACGGCTGAGGGAGCCGGGTTTGTTAGTGTCCAGAAAAGGAGGCTCAGGAGGGACCTCATCGCTCTCTAAAACTACCTGAAAGGAGGCTGTAGCGAGGTGGGGACTGGTCTCTTCTGCCATGCCTGCAGCGAGAGGATCAGAGGAAATGGCTTTAAGCTGAGACAGGGAAAATTCAGATACAAGAAAAAACATTTTTCACCACTGTTGGGGTGGTCAGGCATTGGGGTTACAGTAACAGTGCTGGATTGATGGCTGGACTGCATAACCTTGTAGGTCTCCTCCAACCTTGATGATTCTATGCTTCTACCTGGAGCCCTCTGCTTCTGCAAGGGCCACGCATCACAGGTGACTATGCTGGCAGCACTGCAGGGGAGGCTCAGCAGTGCAAACTGCTGCCCCTGGCCAAGTAAAAGCCTGAAGAAGTGCTACGTATGCACTGCAACACGTTTCTCCACATGAAACTGCATCCATTTCAGGCTAAAGAAAAGGGTGCTTTCCCGGAGATGTTGCACCATGTTATGTCTAATTGTTACTGACTGATTATACAACTAAATTCAACCTACAGCACAAAAAATACAGGGAATAAAATCTTTAATCATCTAGATACTTTTAACCTGTAAACTAAAAAATAAAATGAACCTTCTCAGGTAAGAAAGTAAAAATCATGTTGGGGGGTTGAGAGAAAAGGCAGCATCAGCTTTTCATCTGTAGCATTTCAGAGGAAATCTAATGAAAACTCTGCATAGCTATAAAAGAAGAAAAAGTTACAACCATGTAGAACTTATTTTGATGTATAATTATATAACTGTCTCAAAGTTTCTACTGGTATAATTACCACAGCACTTAATTTATTACCTTTGTAACTAAGTTACTAAAATACATCAGGGTTGAAATAAATCTGTTTCAAAATAATGTCTCACAAGATCAACAAAATACAAGTTGTACATTTCATTTTTAACTCTTGGATTTCCACTTAAGAAATAGAGACAAAAGCTACTCAATGAAAATCATTAAAGATAGAAACTGTGAAGTGAAAAGGACTGAACTTAAGATGTTGCTTAGAGACAAAAATTATAGTCATGAAAAATACATTTATTTCTCAGGAAGAATAACTGAAAGAAAGCAAAACTATGCTCAGACAAAGGCTTGGAAGTGTCCTAAGGTAAAAGTACTTCTCATAAAAATACCTTCACAAAGACATTTCACAGAAGTGCCTAAGCCAAAAACCCTTACAACAGAAACCTGACAGGAACCCTAAACAAGAGTTGAATCCATCAGGTGCAGGACAGGAGAGGGAGGAAAGAAACAGGGAGCACAGCAAAAGGGGTTGTACATGTAGGTCACTGAAAGCATTTCCATAAAATTAAAGATCTGTGTCTTGAAAAATAAATTCAATGCCTAAGAGCATTTAAGTGCACCAGCAGTAAGGAAGCACAATTATCTGAAAAGCAAATGCTTAAAAGTCCAGAGTGCAGCCTCAAAATACCAAACATTCACACTGAAGCATCTTATGCTGAAGACTCAACAACATACCCTGTTTCTGCAATTTTTCTCCACTAGCTCACACATCATCAACTACACTTCACCTACAGATTTCTAACAGAGAGCTGGGTTGAGCCTTCCCACCCCCTGTAAAAATCTCATGCTGCAGCAGGCCATCCTAAGTGTTTAAGACTTCCCTGACAGGAAAATCTTACCCAAAAAATTACACTTTGTAAAAGAATCACAGGAAGACAACACTGCAGGAGAAACTTTCTAAGATGAAAAACACCTGTGGATTCATTAACAGTGTACAGCCCTCCCAGATTTGTAATAAGAATTACTTGAGGTGAAAAAAGCCTCTCATGTTTTCTACAGTTTCCAGAAATAGTCCCATTTAAGCTGCACTAAAAAATATTCTTGCAGTAAAGGAATAAGTTTGAGTACTTTTTTTTTAGATAAAAAATTTAAATTTTGACAGAATTCTGTAACAGCAAATAGTCAAAATCTGATGTTATCTCAGGCATTAGCAGCAAGGGACAAAATGGCACCCTAACAAAAGCATAACTAAGCATATCTGAAGAAATGGTTGTTGACAGCAAGTTAGAACTACATCTTTATCAAACTGGTTCATAAATGTCATGTATACCTATTTCAAGTTCAATTTAAGGATACTTTCTCAGCACCCTCAAAAATGTGGTTTGTATTAGATTTGCACAGTTTAAAAGAGGGAAACATTAACTTAAATGTGTCTTGCCAATTACCCAACAGTTTGTTTGCTCAGGTATCACCCTCTTGTACAAAAGCTCAACTCTCTTAAAAATGATCACCTCGAGACTATTTCAGGTGACCTGTTCCTATAGCTCTTGCAAAATTATATAGAAGAAATTATTTTTGGGGCTTATTCATTCAATTCTCAGCATAGCAGATTAGAAGTTCCCCAACAGACAACCACTCTGTGTTTCCTCCCCTCAGAAGGGCAGCTGGAGTAGTGTGATTCCCTCAGTCAGTGAAACAGTTCACGCCTCAACATAAGATCAAGCATGACAAAACTGTGCTAAAAAATGCTTTCTGCATGACCAGAAATTTGGAATTTCCACAGGATTGTTCCTATTTCAGAATGTTAGACAAGGGGGTGGGGGAGTAATAAAAATATACACTAAGGCAGAAGAAAAGACAATACAACACTATACTAACAGAAGAGCATGTTAGGTATTATTCTGTGTGACAGCAGTGCAGAAATGCCAAGGCTCTTATATTTTCCCTCCATATATCTGGGCCTGATTTGTGCAAATATATAAAGCCAGTTATGATACTGATGTAACAAGTTACAAGTCTTAGGGGAAAGAAGGTGCCCTGTTTGGTTCAGTTTTTAGCATCCTGAATTTTAAGGTTCTGGCACATAACAAGAGATTTCTCTGAATTATCTGCATCTAGAAGAAAAAAAAGAATCTTTTGAAAATCTGGCAGGATGCTTGCATAGGGAAACACAGCTCGAGGGAAAACAAACAAGGAGTATTTATAAAACATTATTGTTTTTCACATTGGCAAGACAGAAGACAACTCTGAGAAGCCTAAAAAGATACCAAACGCTCAAGTTGGCAACCTCAAGAGACATTTTGTTCAGATTTTCATCTTCCCTCGGCTCTACCACATAGGTTAAAGGCCTGAACAGGTCCCAGGTTAAGGGAATGCAGAATGAACATGAGCACTGTGCATTTCCTGAACAGTTCAGTCTATTTAACTGTATTTCACTGAGAAGAACAGAGAGAGAACATCCCTGAGACCCACAGAGCAGAGACTAGGGAAGATGGAGACAGACCAACCTCTCCCAAGGTTGGCTTACAGGGCTCAGCTCAGCCAAGCTCCCCTGACCTGGCTGCAGACTCCCCACCACTGCTGGAGGCAGCATCAGCCCCACTGCCACAGGCTCCCTTCCCACTCCGGCTGCTCTGCTTTCCGTGCCCGCAGCATGGGAACAGAAGGCTGAGCAGTGAAGGGATCCAGGTGAGGGAAGCTCCATCAGCATTGCCTTTGGACCTTACTTAATGCCAGGATTCTTGCCTACTCGCTGAAAAAGGGAAAAAGAAAGACTGGTATCAAGAATAACTTTAAGGCAGGAACAGTTGAACTCTGCATAGCAGCTCACAGGCTTACAGCTCAGCATGATACCCACCATACAGTGAGAAACTGAAACTATGAAACTGTCTGAAACTAAGAAATTCATTTCTCTCCTTGCTCGCCTATCAGCTATATGGAAATAATTCAGCCATTTTCTACAGAACAAACATGAAGCATGGGCTCCAATTAAGAATTTAGATTACTTTAATCCTTTGAAGAGCTCTGGAAGAGAAGGAATCTTTAAAACATCTTTTAGGCTTTAATAAAATACAGTTCTGACTGAAGCACGATGTTAGTGTACAATTAAGACTCCCTTTTGTTCTGCACTTTCTTTTTCTTATAGAAAATGATATAATCCCACAAAAGAAGCGATAAAAGGCAGCTAAGAAACCTTACCAAGTTGCAAAGAATTCTTAATTTTTTATTTTTTTTTTAATAAAAACCTTTAAAGGCAGGGTCCAAGATTCTTTTGTTATAAGATAAAATATTAATTTAATAATTCCTTATCTCACTATAAGCAAGAAAAAGCAGTTTATACTTCCAGATTAAGCAATCTTACTGAATTTTAAAACTCAAACTGAATTATCAAAACTACATAGAATCAAGCTTCCAACTGCAGCTGCTTTGATTGTACTGCCTCTTTGGTTACTCTTGAAGTTAAACTGACTCTCTTTAAGAGAGAGAAGTTTTTCTACCAGTATCATTAAATACACACACACACATGCATATATGACCAAGATTAAAAATGTAAGCCTTTTAAGTTTACTCTGGAAATTTTATGTCATTCTGTGTCAAGCCAATTACCGTGGCCTGCAGTGTCAATAACAAAACATCACTAGGACCAGCAAGGAAACACTGAGACAGATAGAAACACCAATGACACTTTCTAGCTCACTTGGAGAAGCAAAAAGACCACCCATATTTCAAGTTAGCCAAAGCCTCTTAAACTTGGAAAGCTCTGCTCTCCAGGCTTTCAATGAGTATGTAATGCATACAAATAAACCCACAGAGAGGAATCTACATGCCAAGCTACATCCATAAACATGTGTATGCACACATGTACACACAGCCATTTCCACAAAAAGCTTTAAATTCTATAGGAATTATAGACAGGAAACTAATGTACCTTCCTATGTGGACAGTCTTACCCTAAGCAAGTGTGTCCATACAATAGAACATTTATCACTATGACTTTCCTCATACAGACAAGCTTTAAGATGGATAATCAGGATGGCATTGCAATTGTCCCATTGATACTTTAAGTCATATTAAAAAAATCTCTCTGAGTACATACAAGCTTCAGCTCACTGTAGGGGAAAAAAAACCTTTTAGCCCATGTGGATTTTCATTTTTACCTAAAGTTTTGCAAAACTGTAACCATTACCTTCATCAAAGTCTGCATCATCTTCTGTATGCTGAGGGAAAGGGAAGCAATTGGTGATTTCAAGTCTGTCATCCACCACAAGACCCAGCAGCACTCCTTGGACCACTTCATTCCCCTGTCCTTCTTCTTGGTAATGTTTAATAATCTTTAACACAACCTAGAATACAAGACAAGAAAATCATAATATGCAGTGCATTTTTTTTTGCCCTAAACTACATTTCTAGACTTCTAAATTTGTTGAAATGTTGCACAGATTAGAGCTGCAAACCAAGTGAGCTACCAGCTTAAACACCAGCAATTTTAATACAGGTTGAGGAATAGACAGCCATCCTAATATTGTAGGAGAATAAAAAAGACCATTAAATGAACCATCAAAATGCAGTTCTAAACCAATTTTCTGAAACACCATTCTAAAATGAAATATTGATCGTTTTTACTTTACCTTCTTGCTGTTAGCTTTTAACAGTATCTTGCAGCACCAATAAGCTCCCTCTTGAGGGAAACACTGCACAAGAAACTAACAAAAACACCTTGAGTAACTATGCAAAAACTGGTGGTTTTGTAAAAGGTGCAGACCACATCAAATTTCAGTTGCATTAACCTTCAAAATTACACCTCACTGCAGTTTTACTTCAGATGACAGTTCAATTTATAAGTTGTGAGCTGTGTCATAGGGTATTTTAAAAAAAATCAATGATAAAACAACAAAAAGACAGACAAATTACTCATAATATTTTGAACAATGTAGCTTGCACTTCCTTCCTTTAATCTGAACTCTACAATGAATTATTCTCATGAGATGATATTGTAAATTGGAACAGTATGAACAAAACCATTCAAAATAGTCAGTCATTTACTAGCAACATTTTACACTCAAATAACATTTTATGCTCAACAAGAAGAACTAGAATAAGGTAAGACACCAACCACAAACACAGGCTTGAAAGAACTTACACTTTGCCCATGTTTGTTACACGTAAGTGGGGTTTAGTTCACTAAACCCTAATCCATCCATTCAAAACACAACAGAAAATGTCTGATGATTGTTTTAATTAAGATAATACTACCTTAATGTCTGCTGGCAAACAGACTGCTTTAACAGATTTCCCCTCAACCATTCGGGGAACAGATTTTTTATAAATACTGGTATTTAGTGAACATTCTACAGAGGAGGGGATAAGGAAATTTTAAGCTCATACTTGCACATGAGAAACGTATATTTGTCCCTAGCTTTCTCCTTGGTTGATCAGCAAATGTCACAATTTTTAAAACACCATTAATGTATTAAAGCATCACAATACAAGTTAAATGGAAGAAAAGGGAGACTAGAATAGAAATTCTTTACAAGTCCACTGCCTTCTTTGGCTAAAATGGGGAAAATAAGAGCTTCATATACAGCCTGCTTGGGGCCAGGGCAGGGGGATAGAACTGAAAAGAAACACCTCTTTCCGACTAAGGTGGATGTAAGTATCAAACTGGACTAACACCCACTCATTCCTTGTTTATTCACAGTATCACTCACTTGTGCCTCCTCTTGCATCTAGATACACTTGCATCCACTCAATCATGGGTAGAAAACACTATTTCACCCCAATACACATTCATGTCTGTCACTCAAGTCTTTTGCCACCACACCTTTTTATCCAATTTGTTAAAACAGGTCTACAGACCAGAAAGACAGAAAGATACTCTGGTTATATACATCTCATTTCACAGGCAAATAGTAAGGAAATTAAGATCAGTGGGCAGTGAAGCAGAATTTAACAGTGATGAAAGCAGTACAGCAAACACCAGACTGAGATCACCTGGATGTAGAAGATGAATGTACCACAGAGTCAGCACATAAATAATATTCAACTTGTATTTAGTGTAAAGTTCAGGTTTATCATACACCTGCCATAAGCTCTGTCTTCCACAGTCAAGGAATCCATAACTAACCTGCCAGATCACAGCACAGCAAGCTGCCTCCTATAAAATTATTCTCAGCATCTTTACAATCTTGTAAGCTTCACCTTTTCCAGTTTTTCTCATTTGCTGCTGAGCTCTCTATGCACACTCACTGTCCCTACTACTGGGAATACTATTTGCCTTTTTGATTTCACTCCAAGAGCATTTGTGATATGATGCCAATTTTACTGCAGCGTTTCTGATGATAATTACTCGCAGAAAGCAGCCACAATTGAAACAAGCATGGGTTGTTACAGAGTATCAATGATTTTTCAAGGAGAGGAAAACCAGGATTTCAAAACTCCTAAATGCTAACCAAATACTCCAATTTACAATTAAATCATTACATAAGTCTGCAGTTTTTGATCTCTAGCCTGAAGACCATAGCAGACACTATCCAGGGAGATACAGACCCCAGGGATTTAGGCCTACCTGCAACCTTGTTTTATAACAGAGTCTGAGAAAGGGAGCAGAGAAGGTCACTAAATTTCATGTTTATGACTGCACTGGAGAATACATTAGCTACCAAAATAATTTATAAAAAGATGCATCTGATGACACACGCTCTGAAATTCAGATTGAAAAACCTGCCATCAAAATACTACCCTAACACCAAGCAGGAAATCTGCACTGAAACTGGTGTTTCAGTACTAAAAAAAGACCTTCAGGTGTAAAGTGAAACTATTTCTCTAGTGATAACAAGACCAGTTTCAAACACTAAAAATGTCATGGCCATTTGTTTGCTAGTCTAGATACAGCAGGAAGAGCTGACCACTATACAAACAATGCCATGACATCTGATACTTCATATTGAGTAAACCATATATATCCCAAAAAAAAGAGCATTAACCTGTATCTAGACATTTCGGGGGGAGGGGGGAGGGGGAAGCTCTGGAACAGAATCAGAACAGTTTTATTGGTCTGAAAACACATGTAAGAAATATTAATATACATAATGCAAGTAACACAACCCATTGAGAAATATGAATTTTTTTCAAATGACACCACAAACACCAATACAACCCATCTTTCATTCAATGCTGATTCCCCTTCCAAACAGTATATATAATCTCCATCCATCTATTCCTCTAATAATACATATTGCCTCTTTGTACAAAGTATAATTGCTTTTAAATACCCTTAGACCCTTCACTGCTACACACCATTAACAGTAACCAAACCACATTTCAACTGTTATTTTTATTTCAGTAATGCAGCTGGGCAGACAGGAAAGGTTATGTCCTCAAGAAGAAAATATATCAAGTAACAAAAAACCCCAGATTTCTAAATTTTAATACCCCAAACACAAGTCAGTAATTGCATGCAGCATGATTTAGTAAATTGACATATAAGGAATATTCAGGTACATAACAACACTTTAGAAAAGGATATACAAGTAACTCCTACATAAAACTCAAGAGTCCCCCAGCCTTGTAAATTTAGTATTCAAAATACCAAAGCATTTTAATCACTTGGAGTAGCCACTTGTCAGATTTTAATTGCCATTAATCCTTAAAAAAAACTTGCAGTTCAGCAGTGCTCCTAATCTCCAGATCTTCAAAGCACTGCTCCAACATTAAGAGTGAAGTCATACTACAAAAAAAAAAAAAAAAAGCGCCATTCTGAACCTATTAAGAACATCAAAGATACATATTTTAACTGTATAAGGCCAAATTTTAACTTTGGCAACAACCCGACATCATGGTTGTTAATTTCCAAAGTTTTACCTCATTACAGAACTACGTGTAACATGAACCCTCAACTGAAGCCTGGTGAGCATTTGGGGGTCCTGGGGAGATCCTACTGTAGGGGCACGAACATGCCAAGATGCACATTTCTACATTTCTCTATGGGAAACAACAGCAAATCAAAGCACTGAGGACTCATTTAGGACTGTGTTCCAGAGAGCTAAATGTCACCACATTGCAAACAGATTTCCAGTACCTGTGTCATGTCTTACACATGCGAAATGAAATGAGAGAGCTGCTGTTAGCCCACTGGATACATGATGTGACACGCTGATGTACCATCTTAAATCAAGTATTTAAATCTTTTTAAATGCTTAACATTTTTTGCCACCCCAGAAAGCTTTGTGGGCACAACCACTAGCACCAGCTGTCAGCATCTGGGGAGAGGGTGACAAGAGAGTCTAAATAACACCCTGTTATGTTTTCAAACCGAACATAACTGACATGGGCATCCATGTGGAAGGTGCCCTGACACTCACATCCTCCCAGTATTTAACACCAGTGAAACTGTGATCAACATTTAGCTTGGCAAAAGGGTCTTGAAAGCTATCACTGATAATAATGTCTGATATATTTTGAATAAATCCATACCACACAATGAGACTTCTCCATGAATTCTTGAAACTCAAACCACAAACTTTTATACTTAAGTGTTACAGCATGAGCAATTTTACTTAAAATTCCAGTATAAGCCAAGTTCAAGAGAGAACTGATAATGCAGTTTTGTGAATGGATCCATCTCAGCTGTCATTACTAACAAGACTCATGCAATTGAGTTTGACTTGAGCTAACCTCCAAGATGCCTAGAATCAACATCTACCTGATACACAAAAAATGCATATATGCCCCTTCTGGAAAGAAAGTTGAACTGTTTAGCAATTAATATCCACGTGAAGACACACCAAATTTTACATATCAAATTTTTCACTAATTTAGTGGCCCTCTCTCCTTCCCCAGGTCACGCTACACCAAAAGCAAATCTACAACTGGTGTTGTGCTGAAACTTAAACAATTAGCTATGCAAAAATGAAATTTAATCAAATAGTTCTGAAATCCTCAAGTAAGCATGGAATGGTTTTGTTTAATAAACAAAGACTTGGAAAAAAAATACAAAAAAACCCAGATCTAGTGAAACATGGACCATGCTAACATTTTTTATAGTTCTAGATGAGGTTTTTACACACGACAGATAAGTGCTTATCCTATGCTGACAAAAGACAAGTTCTGGAAACCGACCAAGCAAAAACTTGCCTTGAGTTGATCTGTCTCCTGGCTACAGCACCACTTGATAAGACAGTAACAGAAAGACTCAATTTTCCTGCCAGGAGAAAAGGAACTCTGAAGTAAATTAAAGATACCATTGCAACGATTAAGAGTAAGAAAACATATGTCTAATACACATAACACTCTCCTCCAGATGATTAAGGAGACAGATGTTTACAGACACTCCACAGAAATGGGGTCTAGAAAGCATTGTGACAGATAACACGTGAAAAGCACAAAATCAACAGGTTGATACCCTGGTCTCATAGGTGTTGGATATGAACAAGAATAAAGCCGTGGCATGAGGTCAACACCAAGCTGAGTGGTGCAGTTGACAGACCTGAAGGACAGGACGCCATCCAGAGGGGCCTGGACAAATTCGAGAAGTGGGCTCATGGGAATCTTATGAGGTTTAACAAGACCAGGTGCAAGGTGCTGCACCTGGGTCAGGGCAACCCCCAGTATAAAAACAGGCTGGGGATGAACAGATTGAGAGCAGCTCTGCCGAGCAGGACTTAGGGGTGCTGGTGGATGAGAGGTTGGACATGAGCAGGCAAGGTGCACTCACAGCCCAGAAAGCCAATCATGTCCTGGGCTGCATCCAAAGCAGCGTGGGCAGCAGGGCGAGGGAGAGGATTCTGCCCCTCTACTCCCCTGTCGTGATTCCCCACCTGCAGTGCTGTATCCAGGCCCAGAGTCCCAGCACAAGAGGGACACAGACGTGTCACCATGTTGACTAGATGGATGGAGCACCTCTCCTGTGAGGAAAGGCTGAGAGAACTGGGTTTGTTCAGCCTGAAAAAAGAGACACATGAAAGTTGGAGAGGGACCTTTTAGAAGAGCACATAGTAACAGAACAAGAGGAAATGGCTTCAAACTGACAGAAGAGTAGGTCTAGATTAGATATTAGGAAAAATTCTTCACTGTGAGAGCGGTGAGGCACTGGAACATGATGCCCAGAGATGCTGTGGATGCCCCATCCCTGGAGGTTCAGTGCCAGGTTGGACAGGGCTCTGAGTAATCTGGTGTAGTAAAAGGTGTCCCTGCCCACGGCAGAGGGGTTGAAACCAGATGATCCTTGAGGTCCCTTCCAACCCAAACCATTCTATGAAACTGAAGATTAGAGGTGAAACTTATTTTAGATGTTATAGTAATCTTGAGAAATTTGACAATCTCCACTGACAAACACCAAATTCACCTAAATGCATATTCTAGTTCATCTGCAGAGATCTTCAAATTTTTCTAGATTCTCTTATTCAACAGTGCTGCATTTTTTACCATTCCTGACATGGCAGAGGTCTAAACATTTATTCTTTTCCTCTTCATGTTTAACTTCATAATAAAAACTCTTAAAACCATTGGACAAATTTTATTTCAGGAGAAGTGATAAAAGAAAAAAAACCCTAAAAAAAAAAAAATGTTTTCCATTAAGACCTTCAACATCTTAAAGTAATTGTTTTGTCAGATATCTTCAGTCCTAACTACGATTGGTGGCCAAAAAAAAAGGTATTTTAATTCCCTGAAAATAATCAGAAAGATACTTAATCTGAACATTCTGTCCAAAAATCTAAGGCCAAAAGGACAAGACTGAGTAGACTTGAAAAGCAAGGTAACTTCAGAAAAATGTTGTTTTGAACAGCAGCTTCAGAAATAACAAGCCTTAGCCCTCACTGTTCTGTCTAGCAAGCGTAACAGTCATCTTTTGGACAGAAGGCCTCGAACGCCCCACAATATTTTACCTTTATCTTGACTTGCTAGAGCCTAAACACCAACATTTATAAAGCCTTTGAAAATATAGTTCTTGGAATAGTAAGCTCACATTTTATGTCACTCAACAGCTAATTCAACACCAGATGTTAAAATCTTATTTCTGAACTTGACAGAAATTTGGGGCTTAAAAACAGTAATTATATAGGAGGCATAAGAGAATGACTTGTGCCATTTCATACTATCTCAAGCGGGTGCAAATATCAAAATCTCCTCTTGGCACAAGTGGAACTTTCTCAGAGCTGAGCCTAAATTCACCAACTATGAACAATGCATACTGATCTGAGGTGGTTCTTGAGCAGAGGTTGTTACATGTATTTTCATACTGAAATTATAAAGTATAGGAGTGGAGTCTGTTGATTTTATCTCATGGAGGTCCTCAGTACCAAATGATTTTGGAAATTCATGTTAAAATGAATGAAAAATAGTCCATCTTGAACTATGGGGGGCATGTTATATGCTTCTATTTGAATATTTTTGAGTATTAGGAAGCGTATGAGAAGCATTCAAACCTTTTTGTTCCCTGGGTGACTTATTACATCACTTGGTACAGCACCTGCTTAGTTCGTAAACCTCAAGATTTCAGATGACTTAACTACAAAAGGGGACATCAGTAACCTTGCTGCTCCACAACATGCAGGAGGTTGAAGAAAACTACTGAAATCGTATCAGATTATTGATTTAACAAATATTTTCTGCCTACTACTTCTTGGTTTAGGAACCATTTCATTCTGTAATTATAGGAATCTAGATGGTTTTCCATATTACCTCTTGCTTGTAACCAACTAACTCACACTAACTAGCCATCTAACACTTTCCTACGGTGTTTGGTTGGGTTTTTTCCCATTAGGACAAATCAGGTGATAATATCCACACATAGCCTTAAGCCAGATATAACACACCTTGCCACTTTATCTCAGTAAGCAGCTGATTCAAAGCACAGTTCTAAGTCAGTGACAGACCAAGAAGCATTTCATCACTTCTTCCTGAACATTAACTGCTTATGTGCACTTATGTTTGGGGCATGGCTAGAAAAACTGTACCTTGCTTACCCCAAAGCTCAGTCTAGAAAAAGCAGACATTCAGTTCACTTTTCACTTTCTGTAATTCTCTTGCACAAATTCTGTGCTCAGCAGCACATTCAAAGCAAACTGAATGCAAAGCTTCAACTACCACCAGGAAATGCCCCACAGAAAATACTTGGTCAAGTACCCACTCCTTCAGTTGCTTTCTCTCTCTTTTTAAAAAGAACTACTTCCAAACTGCTGTGATTCAAGAGCTCCAGAATTTCCCTCAAGCAAGAGGGAAATCCACCTATGAGGATGCAGAGGGCCTTCCCCTACATCCATACAGCCTCCCTGCCCCTTTCAACAGTCCCAGGCCTCCAGAAAAGGTGGTCATTCTCAGAGTGCAAGTCCAGATTCACTACAGACATTGCCAAGTGATAGACACAGACACTATTTACTGGAAGCACACTCAGCTGCTGTACACATGGGTTAGCTGCTCACCCCTTCTGTTACTAAAGACACAGGTATTAAAAAAAAAAAAAAAACCAGCCTATAAAAAGCCTATAAAAAAAAGCTACTCCAAATTATAAAAATCACTGATTTTGTATCGAACCAGACACAGAACAAGAAACAAACAATTTCTTAATACCTAGAAGTAAAATTGGTAAATACCTTATCTAAAATATAAAATGGAAAGGACAAACTGAGACTAACAGGTAGGTGGGATTCAGCCTGAAGAACTGAAACAGTACAGACACTGAGCCTGTTTCTGTACAAGTACCACATTAGAAGGGAGGTTACTAGGTTTTGGTTAGAGGTATGTTGGTTTTTCATAGGCTATGTTTTTCCTTGACTCTGCCAGGAACCTGCATTCATCAGCTAATGTCTTGTAGGTACCATGAAATATCTGCTTAAGTCATTTATTTACCCATGTCCAAGTGAGCTGCTTGTTCTTGCAAAGGGAGGAAGTTAAACACAAATGGCAGTACATCAAAGGAAAAACTAATTAAACTGCGGAGAAAAGCAAAGTTTATTAAAACATAGGAAAATACTGAACGTTCATCGAGGTGTGTTTTATCAAATAGACCCCAATCTCTTCCTGATTTTTGTCCCACTATATTTTGGGGTTCTTTTATACTTCACAGCAGTTCTGATTAAAAACCATCCCCATGGTTAATCACAAGCCATTAGTCCACTTAAATACTGCCTCAATGTAAGTAAAAATGCACCATTACGCTTATGTATTTAAATTCTCCATTGCTGTGTTCACACACCGGTATAATGTATTTCTCTGCAATACAAAGTTTCATAACACATTTCACAGTACGTGCATTCATGCACATTCCCATGGAAACCGTCAGGGCCACAGGCACTGTAGAATCGCTTCCTTGTAGAAACATTTCTGTAAGGCAGCCCCAGGACCTCAATCCTGCAGTGGCAGGGCATTAGATGTTATTAGCACACTGTCAGGAGGCAGTGATAGGGTTGTAATAATATTAACATCCAAAATTCTGCTGGTTACAAGTGGGATGGAGCATTTCCCCAGGACTACTTCGTATATTATTTCTCCTATTTCCCAAATCTCACTGAACTCAAATCTTTTGAAAACACTCAGTACTCCAGGCAATTTTTGTAAATTGCCAATACAATTTATATTTATTATTTTTAATGAATTCAATACCTAACCATCATTTCAAGAATGAAAGTTGATGAATACACTCCTTCAGAGCACAACATATGGAAACTATACAGAAGCAGTAGAGGCAGGCACAGTTTCAACATTTTCTGCTCGAAACACCAGAGCCCTGCGCTCACACTTCACCACACAGTCGAGACATATGTTCTGTCTATTAGTGAATCACCATCCTTCAACCATTCATGGTGCTCACTGAGCTGGGAGAGTATTTGCAAGTATAAGGTTTTCTCTTCAGCATCAACCTCTAGCAGCTTCCTATAAAAAGATTTAAAGATGACAGCCAAAAGCAGCAGTAGTAACTTCATTTAGCAGCCTATTCTTTAATCAGATTGTGCCAGACTGTTACCATTTTGAAGCTAAAAACTGTAAGATAGTTACCCTTACCTATTTGACCATCAAAAATTAGTAAAATAGGGCAGACCTAGATGGGAAGCAGGGAGTGGGGGCTTATCTGAGACTACTGATCTTCTTCAAAAACCATACCCTGCACAACAAAACTAGACTATATATAATATACTATTTAAGGGTGTGTCTTTAAAGCACAACTTCCATATGCATTCAACAGATGCTTCCAAGTAACCAGTAAAATCCCTACCGGACACGACTTCCATGTCATTTTAATAATTTATAACCTTTTACACAACAATCTTTTCCACATTGAAGCACTCAATGCCTTTCTGGCAAACACTTAGTTATGTGCTAAGGCAATAGAGACAGATCATCCCAGTAAAAGTCAGTGCAATCCGCCTGGACAGAGTCTCAGTTTTCCTGAGAAAAAAGTGTAAAACTGAGAAAAAAAACCACACTAAACATAAGCATCAGTGATTGCTGGTAAGTTTCAGCTTCCCAATCTTTCAAACAGAGATCTGCCACATGAAAATCCCTTCCAGAAGAGTTCCACTTCTAATAGCAGCTACCGTGACAGTGAGAATAAAAACAACCATTCTAATTTTATCACTGAGAAAGCCAATGGAGAAGGCAGCACAGCTTTCAAATTGTTCCCAAGGACTGATGACAGCTGCAGTAAATACCCTATGTGTCATCTAAGGTTTAAAAAGCTCTAAAACAGTTTTTTCTTTTTGCATTGATAGTAATATAATAATAAAAAAACCCTGAGTCCTAAGTGCTCAAAACTCAACCCTATATTGCTGAAGGATTTTGTCAGAATTCTTCCCCAGGTACACATAAAAGCCCCCAAATATTGGCAAGTGATTTGCACCTCCACGATTCTAAACACTAAAGAACACTTGCCTAACAGGAAGAGCTATGTACAGTGCTTACTGCACAGATATGGATGGAACAGGAATGACACCCAGCAAACAGACTATAAAGCAGGATACAAAGTGTGAACAGAACAAAGGTAAAGACTGACAAGTCTCATATGCTCAAAGCAACATCCTAGCACTCATTTTCCAGAAAACCTCCAAATATTTATAAAAGAGAATTAGCCTGTCACTGCATGCATACAGCAAAATTCAGGTGCATCATCAAATTCCAGTCTGAAGAGTATATAAGTCTTTGTATTAACTTTAAAATTTGATTAAGCCAAAAGAAATTAATAAAATGCTTATCTGAAATAAATGTTCATATATAAGTCATTCAAAAAGATTCCTACATTTATGCTTACATAACCTTGTGTATGCACATTACAAAAGACATTATCAAACTTAAGTTCCATTGTCATGATTTTAGATCACTGAAAAGTTTTAAAAATACTAACGAGAGTATTTATTATACAAGCCTGATTTTTTTTCCTTTTTTTTCATTTAGTACACTAACAACATGTTTACTTTTCATTAAGCTGATGCCATTCTGTGACGTGGTAACTCAGTCAAACTGCTAAGCACTGTTGCAAAGCCAGTACCACATCTCTGCAATCTTAATGCTGTCAGAAGACTAAAAAGAATATGAAAGAACAGCATAGTCAAAGCTGTACCATCACTGAGAACATATTTTGAGTTTGTATGTAAATATGGAAAAACAGCACGCAAAGTAACCATATCCAAAAATATCCAAATTCAAATAAAATATCCAAAAACAAGAGGCTTGATCCTCCTCCTACAAGGCCTTCCATAAGGTCTGTAAGGTTTAATTAAAAGGTGGAAGAAACAGTCCTAGGATGGAATAGGGTATAGAAGTTGTTCACTTCATACACACCACCAAAGGCCTTTCAGTATCTGTACCTGCTGATTTTCTCCCCGTGGCCTCCTGTACCACATACACTTCCCTCAACTACACCATGCTGTACATCAGCTGCAAAGGTCTAATTCTCTCACAATAAACTGAAAACCAAAGGAGAACATTTAACAAGGTTTCAGTGTGCAAGAGGACATAATTCACTGCCTCAGCAAAAAAGCCAGCACTTGTCACCTCCCCACTCATAGAGTCAAAGTTAACACCTACATAGGACACAAAGGTAATGCTTATTACCTGCTGTGTTTCAGATATAATATTTTCATCACTAAAATGTAGGAAATTATTTGAAACATATTTGGTAGAAATACTCTTTTCCTCGGTATTAACACAATTAAACAGAAATCACAAGAGCACAATTTACTGCTTTCACAGAAGCTGTACATGCACAATTACCACAAAAGAGACCAGCCTGATATGCACATGAGAGGGACAAAACATAACAAGAAGTTTAACTCTTAACGACAGCACTGTAGAGGGCAACACATTATTTCTCCTTGCACTGAGCAAAAAAAGAAAAGCCTGTTTTGAAAAGATTTTCCCCTTAAAGTCTTGAAGTGTAACACTGCTCAACACATTTAAGCCACCTCCACATTTAGATTAACTCCTTTTGTCAGCACACCAGTTTCACGGTATGAAGCGATACCAGATGTTCTGGTTTTAAATGCCTCACTTGAGTACACTTACCATGACACTTATGAGATGCTGAGTGCACCACTGCACTCTTACAAATCATATAAAGTTTGTGCTCTGTTAGCAAGTATACCTGCTATCCCCTGACAAAATCTGCGTCTTCACACCATCACAATGTGGGTACTTTACCCACTGCGGTTTAAGAAATCTTAACTAAGCCTGAAAAGTGTTACATTCCAAAGAAGTTCTTGCCCTTTCAACTTACCAGCACACAACAATGCTTTCTCTTCTGAATTTAAGCACAGATTATATGTCAGAAGTTCCCCTCTGGGTTAGACTCATGCAACTCATTGTACATGAAGATTAATAGCATATAAAACAAAGCACCTCTGTCTTCTCTATGCTTCAAGGTATCCATGAATACATCAAGCCAGTATTCAGTTCACACACTAACTCTCAGAGTCAGCATAATCTGATCTAATTTTTTAGGGAAACAGGTCAAGGAAAAGTCAACTAGATTAAACTTCAACTTAAAATTCCATTTTAACTCCTTTGGAGGACACACAAGACACAGTACAGTGTGAAGGACATTATATCCTAAAATCCTGTTCTACAGCTCTGCAATGTCAAGAAAGTGTACAGAGAACAGCAGGCAGAACACAGTCTGTGCATTCTTCAAAAAGGGTAAAGGAGAAGGGGAAAAAAAAAAAGCACAAGAAATGCTAGGAAAGGCACAATATTTAAAATTTAAGAAATGTCAAGAGATTTTTAGCCAGTTTGATACAGGCTTCACTGGTACTAAAAATTACTCAAATAGAATGGATATCGATTGTTTCCTTTCCTCGAGTGTCAGAAGTTATAATTTTAAAAAATGCTTAAGCAAACATTTGCAAGATGAGTCTCAAAAACTGATTTTAAGAAACCACGGTATCTTATTTCATTTACTATGATCAAACATATTTCACTAAAGGGCTCCTCACCCAAGAAGCTAACTAGGCTTTCCCTATCCCTAGCTGGGAATACAGTCCAGTTCGCCCTACATCTTTAGGGTAAAAATGGCTCGTAATAAGAAAACAAAGCACAAGCAACTTAAGTATCACAATTATGAGTACAGTAACTATTGAAAAAGAAGTCAATAATGATGTTAGGGTGTTTTTAAAAAGGTAGACTAACACATTCTTACCTATATTTTTATAAATAAATAAATAAATAAATAAACAAAGCCTCTACATACCACAGATAAGAATACAAAGCACTGGGCACACTGCACCATCCCCAAAACAGGGATGATGCAATGAAGCTTAAAGTAACAATCTTTCATTAAATCAGTCATATCTGACACAAGAGAAATATCTGCACTACAGCCACACTGGTGCTGGAGGTGCACAAATGCAGACAAGGCCTACAACTTCTAACCATCTTCTTGAGATATTTATGTTTTAGCTAATGTATGTTTGCATTTAATATAAATAAACTTACAAAGGTATTTTAACTTAAGCTCTACACAAAATTTAAGGACACCTAAGTATATATTCAAATACTCACAGAATTAGGTAGCAGGAACAAATACCACCTGGCATTAGAAGCTCATCCTGAGTATTAACATAGAATCATAGAACAGCTGGGGTTGGAAGGGACCTTAAAGATCATCTTGTTCCAACCCCTCTGCTGTGGACAGGGACACCTCGCACTGGACCAGGCTGCTGAGAGCTCCATCCAGCATGGCCTGGAACGCTTCCAGGGATGGGGCAGCCACAACTGCTCTGGCCTCCAAGCAACATCTCAGGGTTTGATGGCCTACAGATTCAGGTATCCCTCACCCACTGTTACCCATGAAGGCTTCTGCTGGAAGCTCTAGCAATACCCATTAACTACACAATGGCAATTTGTTACCAGCATTAAGGTTTTCCACATTAGCAGTTATGAAGATAAAGGAATAGAAATCTATAGTCATTTTGAGAAGCCTATGTAACTTTTGCTACTTTCTACACCATGTTAAAATTTTGTGCAATGGACATAAGTGTAAAAAGAAATCATATGTAGCGGTTTAATAAAAAAGGAACCATCAGTCCCATTAATGAAATTATAAAAACAATGCACATATTAATGCTTTAGCATAAATACCATGAAATTAAGGGTCCAGTTATATCATTATGTGTGTCAGCCAACACTGTTCTCCAAAAGCACTACTGGATGTCATTTTTTGAATGTAAACATAAATGCGAAGATAGGATTTTTAAAAAAATCATATTACTGCCTAAGAATTTAGTTGGATGAGAAATTTTTCGTTTACTTTTACCTTCCTTCCCAGAATAACCTCATGCAGATTTGCAGAGAATGAAACACCTTTCTAGTAACAACATAATGTCTTGGGACTACTCTGAAGGTAAATGTGATTAATGAAAAACACTTATTTGGCCAAGCAGCCAACACACTCACCCTGCTAAAAGATTCCCATCTCCCATCCCACAGCTGTTATGTTCCCAAAAGAAAGTTTCCATATATTCATTATCTACATACTAGCAGTCAGACACGATCCACAATTCACCGCATGGAGTACTGGTGTTTTCGGATATTAGTTCAATTTCTGAGTTACATAGGCTTTCATGCTCATCTAGTAAAAATGTTATTCACCCTGCCTGATCTCACATCTCTGAGCGATACACCAGTTCATCTCTGCCCTCACAGTTTTCTATCTTGCCTGATATCCTTACTGAAATTGTGAGAACTACAGAAATATACCAAGGAGGCCCTTGGTAAGAGTAATTTTAGATGGTGCAGTAGGGGTAGAAGTTACACTAGAAAAGCATTCTAGAAAAGTCTCCAAGCTTTGACAGAAATTCAGAATCTTCAGTTAACCTGAAAATCTCCTTCCATTCAGAGAAATAATTATTTCTTATATTCTAAAATCCATCATCTAACAGTTTGAAATATATTACACCTTACTGAAAGAAAAGACTATAAGGTCAGCAAACCAAATTTGATTAATTTCAGCAGCTGAATTACTAAAAATACAGTTCCCACTAAAGAATTTCTAGAAATACAACAAACCAGAGACCAGCAACACCTCTTGCACATAAAAAGGGTAAGTAAATTATGGCATTGCTTTACATATATTTCAGACAGAATGTTATAATCACAGAAGCACAGAATTTTTAAGGTTGGAAAAGATGTCTAAGATCACCAAGTCCAGCTGTCACCACATTACCACCACCATGTTCACTATTAAACCTTTTCCCTTAATGCCACCCCTACACACTTTTTGAACACTTTGAGGGATGGAGATTCCACCACTTTCCTGGGCAGCCTGTTCCAATGCTTAACCACCCTTTCAGGGAAGAAATTTTTCCTGATGTCCAACACGACCCTCCCCTGGCACAACTTGAGGCCATTTCCTCTTGTCCTAACATCTGTTGTCTGGGACAAGAGACCGACCCCTACCTGGCTACAGCCTCCTTTCAGGTACCTGTAGAGAGGGATGAAGTCTCTCCTCAGCTTCTTTTTCTCCAGGCTGAACACCCCAAGCTCTCTCAGTTGCTCCTCATAAGATCTGTGCTGCAGACCCTTCATCAGCTCCATTCCCCTTCTCTGGACACGCTCTAGCCCCTCAATGTCCTTCTTGTAGTGAGAGGCCTAGAACTGCACACTGAATTTGAGGTGTGGCCTCACCAGTGCCAAGTACAAGGGGACAGTCACTGCCCAGGTCCTGCTGGCCACACTGTTTCTGATACAAGCCAGGATGTGATTGGCCCTCTCGGCCATCTGGGCACACGCAGGCTCATGTTCACTGGCTGTCAACCAGCACCCCCAGCTCCTTTTCCTCTGAGCAGCTTTCCAGGCACTTTCCCAAGCCTGTTCACTACCGTGAGCACAGGTTTTCTTTGGGCCACTTGTGTGGAGAAAACATGACAGACTCTATTCAAATTTGTACAACAGGAAGCAAAGGCAACGTGATGTAATGCAGTGCACCCATCATCTGATCTTTTTGTCAGCATGGCCAAAAACAAATACATGAAATCTTACATCTCATCTGAAAAAAAAAGCACATTGTAAATGTGAACTTCTGGAGGGTTTCACTCTGCACTTTTTAATTCCTTAGAAAGACTAGACAACCTACACTGCAACCTGTTTTCACTGTAAGTTTATTCATTAAGCAGACAATTTTTCTGATGCACTGCTGTATCAACCAAAGCTCCATGTAAAAAAACTAAACACATAGGATACTTTGTTGAACAAACACAAGCTGAATTAGCCCAATTGCTTCATGATGGCACAAGTCAGTGATGTAGTAGGACTTTCCACAATATGCAACCAAATGCATGTTATCCCTTAGAACTGCACGTATTCTTATAATAATGGCCAGTCTTCGCGAGCGAAGATCCGGGGAAGGTCTTTACACCTTCCAGCCTGTGCATTGGATTTTTTAGGTGAGACACAGTGTGCGCGGAACTGAGCCCACCCTTTAATCCTAAGGTTCGTCTGCCGGGGCCAAGCGAGCTTGGACGGTGGCAGCGAGGTCCTTAGGACGTAGGTGGGTTGCCTTTAAGGGCTAACGAGCCCCACCTACCCGGGAGTGGCCCTGACCGGGAATCGACGTATTCTTATATACGCTACACTTCCCTACTTACTAGGGATGAGTTAAACACAGTGATCTCTAGAACAAGCACAGGATGCCACTACTAATTTTTATTACTAAATATGCCCAAAGCAGATCATAATATTCCTTAAAAGGAACAGCAGAGATCTTTCTGTTTATTGTGCGGTTCACACTGCAAGACACATTCAAGTCAATCATTCAGAATATAACTGGTTCCAAAAAGAGAGGACATCAAACATGGCTTATTTAACAACATCAGTGGCTCTGGACCCACACGCAATCAGTGTCTTTTCCTGTGTTGTAAAAGCAGCTGGGTAGAGTCCATTTCCTTTGATGCTGTAGTCATTCCTGCACTCCTACACTGGGTGAAAAACAACACCCACTTTTGCTTATTGTGCCTTACAAAAGGCATTCCTTATTCAAAACTGCCAATATAACTGTATGCACAGATAATTTCTGTCTGTTATACATTTCTCAAAAATTAATCAGAAAACAATATAATGTTCTAGGTATCAAAACCAAAAAAAAATTACTTGAATAATAGCACTAGTATTTCAAGAAGTTACGTGAGTTTAGCCCATCTTACTAGTTAGGATTTCATTGTTTGTTGTTATTCTTGATATGGGGGCACTCCTAAATTTATTATTTTGTTACCTGAAAAGCTGCACTTGATCTAAATCCAAATTATACCATATGTAATGAAATAAGAAATTAAGCAGATTAGAATAAGAAGTTAACTCTGGGATCTCATACTGTACCAAATTTTAAAAGGAGACCCAAAAGTAGGTATTGCTGCATCACTATGTGCTATGTCTTAAGGTAACATCCTTCACTACAAATACTGGAGACTTTATACTTTATTATTCCTCTGAAATAACAAGCTTTCTAAACATACTTTCACATTCTCACATACAGAGAAGACTGATGCATCTTCTATTTTGCATTCACAGACCCAAAAGCAACCTATCTACCAGGCCTTTGCTTTCCAAGCAGTCCCATTTGAAAGATTAATTGTGCCACTGCCAAGAGATGAGGCACCGGTGAAGAGGAGATCCCTAACTTCCCTCATGCCCTCCAGAAGTCACTGCCAGCCTCACCAAGTAATCACCTCAAAGTGACTGATGAAGTCTTGTTACTTTGTGAGAGCATAGTGGAATATTAGGACCATTTGAGCAGAATTTCAGTAAGATACTTGAAGGACTTGCAACAGAAGCCCCTCTGTTTACAAAGCAAGCAAATTTATACCAACATGTCTCTCCCTCACAGGTGTCTTGGAAGTTTATGAACCATGCTGTCATGTGTCCTGAGAACACTGTGTAAGACACATCTCCAGCAGGTGGGAAGGTGAAAGCTTCCACCTCCCTCTGTAAGATTCAATGCGAGAGGCACCAGGTACCACTGAGCTGCACCAGGAGAACACACAAGGAAAAGGGGGGGAAAAAAGCATGAAACAGAAAGTACTCAAAGGCATTGCTGAACTGTAAGGAGACCATCAGGGCCATTCACAGTCGATCTGAGCCAACAGCAGATCACAAAGCGGATTATATATCTGATAGAAAACAGTTTTTAAACACCTGTTCTCTTTATTTCATTAAAGCAGGAACAAAATAAATCAAATTTAACAGCTGTTATCAAAGTCCAAAACTGATAAAACAGCTTTTACACCCACAGAAATGGAATTAAGGCTACAACCTGTATCCTGATCTTAACTATTCCCCTTTTCACTGTTCTCTTCAACTTGCTAATAAACAGCCACACACCCACACTGTCTGTCTGGCACCGGCCTGAGCAGGAGCAGTCTGACATCCACTGCTGGATTTTTAGGGCATTTCAGACTCAGTTCTCACCACTCTGTGAAAATGCTCCGTGCACCAAAGCCACGGACACACAAACAGCTGGACAGGACAGTGCAGAAAACTACAGTTCAAGTTTTCTCTTTCACAAGACCTACTCTATACAAATACATTATTCTTCCTCTTCCCAGATATTTATTCCACAGTGGAACTACAGGACAAGGGCTGAGACTTTCCGTAATGCCAAGCAGGCTTCAAAGCTTTCCTCAAAACTACAATATGCCTTCTGAACGATAAGGACCCCAATCCTCTCCTTCCTGCTTCAGCTGCACAGTGTTCTGCTGACATTCGGCAAAGACAGTGAAGTAATAAATGGTGCTTCTACCCTTCAGAAGTAACTTTTCTGTGTCATTAATGGTATTACCAGCTGATAAGACACGAACCAACACAAGAGGCAGCAGCAAAGCCGAGAATCAGCTTTAGGAGATGCTCTTCTACTCCAGGCCTGCATGGATTGTCTCTATCAGGATGGCTCCGTTCTCTGCTCCGTCCCTCCAACCCCCCAGGTTATTTTATTTCTCATTAAGCAAGCCCTGGCAGGGACGGCAAAAAGCACAACGGGGAGGGAAAAGCCCGCCGTGCTTGTCACCTCGGACACCTGAGCAGCTTTCCGAGTGCGTGGTGAGTATGAGAGTGAAAGGAGGAACCGGCAAACGCGGGCACGGGGGCGGCGGAGCTGAGGGATGAGAGAGGGCATTTAAAGGCAATTTAATTTACTCTCTGCCCCGGCCCAGCCATCGCTCGCACCCGGCGGGAGCCGCTCCCTGCCCTGGGAAGAGCTGGGGGAGCCCGGCACGGGAGGCTCCGCAGGAGGACGAAGCCGCTCCTGCCCTTCAGGCCGCCCCGGTGCCGGCACCGCCCCACGGATCGGACCCGCCGGCGGCTCCGCGTGGCCTGCCCGCCCCCCCCGCGGCGGCCCCGGCCCTCCGCTCACCAGCCCGTCGATCTGCACTTGCTTGACGGCCGCGTCCCCCGCGGCCGCGGCTTTGCCCTTGCCCTTGGTGGCGCCGAAGCCGCCGCCGGCAGCGCCCGGGCCCTCCTTGCGCGACGCCATCGCTGCCCGCACGGCCGGAAAGGGAAACGCGGCACGCGGGAAGCGGCCGAGCGGCCGGGGCGGTGCGCGAGGAAACGGCCCCGGGCGGGAACCAGGCCCTGACTCCGTGGGCCCGGGGACAGCCGTGCCCTGCGCCTTCCTGCCCACGGGATAACGGGATGGTTTGGGCTGGAAAACAGCTCCGGGATCATCGAGTCCCACCTGTGACCGATCACCGCCGTATCAAATAGACCATGGCGCCAAGTGCCATGTCCAGTCTTTCCTTAAACATCTCCAGGGACAGTGATTCCACCACCTGCCTGGGCAGCCCATTCCAGTGTTTAACAACCATTGCTGAAAATTCTTCTTGATGTTCAACGTGAACCCCCCTGGTGCAGCTTGAGGCCATTTCCTCTCATCCTGTCACTTGTTACCTGGAGAAGAGACCAACAACCCCCCTGGCAAGAGCCTCCTTTCAGGCAGTTCTGGAGAGCAGTGAGGTCTCCCCGGAGCCTCCTCTTCTCCCCCTGAACACCCCCAGCTCCCTCAGCTGCTCATGGCACTTGTGCTCCGGACCCTTCGCCAGCTCTGTTGCCCTTCTCTGGACACACTCCAGCCCCTCAATGTCCTTCCTGTAGCGAAGGCCCCAAAACTGGACACAGGATTTGAGGCCTCACCAGTGCCGGGTACAAGTGTGAAAAATTGAGGAACTGGTTTTATTCCAAGCAAATTAAAATGAACAGAGGGTACTAACAAAAGAACTATTTCTGTATATTTACTAACTTATAGGCGTACCATGGAGACTGTAAGGTGAAGGGTCCTATCTGTACCTCTCACCAGGGATCTTTCGTGGCCGGGAACAGGGAACAAATTATGAATAAAAATGTATTCCTCTGTGCCATGTGGATACACAGAGAGACCCTCCATGCCTTGCAATGTGGAGATGATGCAAGACCCCCCTGTACGAGCCCAGGGGAGGTATGTTACAACCAGCCAAAAGGTAACACCCACTTCCAAAGCAGAGAAATTACCTTTTAAGGCAATAAACGGACAGTAAATGAATATTCAACAACTGATACCAAAGGGTACAAAAAAGCGCGGTTTTCAAACAGCACTGTGCTCTTTGTTTGATTCAAAGGTGCACCCAGCACTAAAATGGGTACCTAAGCGCTGTAATAAAAATCTTTTCCTATATTTCTTTGTCCTGCAGGTATTTTTGCTGTCTTCAAAATTCCAAAGAAAAAGTAACTTATAACACAAGGGGATGGTCTGAACATTAGACACAAATCCCTGAACTACCAACCACTTGTTCAATTCCCAGGAGTGAGTTTGTGTTGTAGTAAAAGTTAACTCTTGGACTTGCTTTGCTGCTCTATTTTGTTTGAGGTTTTTTGTTTTGTTTTTTTCCTTTTAATATTTCAAACCTTACCCACTTTTCTGAAAAATGCAATGGGCTATGAAAGGCAGCTCTACCAGACCCCCCCAAAGCTGTCTAGACACTATGCCAAATAAGTGACCTCATAAAAATCTACCTTTTCAACAATGTAATTGACACTAATTTTTAACTATGAGAGGGGAACATATTTCCTAAGACCAATATGAAGATGTATCTGCATTTTCCAGCAGACACAGGCCCAGCATTTGCGTGTTCCTATAAAATAACTCTAACATCACTTAGAATATTCCCTACCAGCTGCCTACATTGGTGCTGAAACAAATTCAAGAAAAGACTCTAGTTTAATAATCATCCCAGCAAGAGAAATCATATCCTAAATGCCATTGATATCACTGAGTAGACCTGAATTGACTTTAACAAGAAACCTGGACCCCCAGCTTTGCTAAGAACACCTTGTGAAAGATGTCTAAAGTAGGGTGAGATGAATCCCACTTTACATTTTCCATTTGGGGCAAAAGCTCTTAAATGGAGATTGAAGAGAAAGTTTAGAATGGCAGGATCACTGAGGTCAAACATGCCTTGTGCCCCAAAGAGACTGATCGCATGTGCAGCAGGTGTTGGTCCACAAGCAGTTTGTAGAGAGGCTGATGCAAGAACTACCCCGAGTTTCAGGGCAGTTTGCTGTGGCCAGCGAGCTCAGCCATCACGTAGGTGTTGCAAATTAGAGTCCTGCCCTCAGCAGGTTTCCATGACTGAAGATTGCACTCCCACTGGCATTGCCTTTTGAAGTTTTTTCTAGAGAACGAAATTGTTTAATTCAATATTATTATTATTTCACTGTGCTGTTATATTCACATGCATATCCAGTTTTAATTTACAAATGTGATCAAATAGTTTTAATTAAAGAAAACTAAGATTAGAAAATAGTATTATGGTAATATAGTAGTTTTCAGCTCCAGTCCATGGACTGCTGGAGATCTGTGGCCTACTTCAAAGCTGCTGTTGAAGAGTATTTAAATAGAAAAATATACCTTCTGTCATTAAATGCACAGTGCTTTACCACTGGCATATTCTTAGGGATCTAAAAGGGAATTAAAGCTCCTGGGATAAGACAAATGTGATGCATTACTCCTGCCTATCAAGTTTTTGAACAGAAAGTCAATGTAATTTAAAAAGGATAAGAAAAAAAAAAACAAGTAGCTGCAGCACAGAACATCAGCATGTTCAAAGAGGTTGCTGTGGGCACCCAAAATAGCCCTATTCAAGGGACTGGCATAGGGCTTACACTACTTAATGCACTGCTAGAATAATTCAGTCAATTTGGTTAATTATGATTAACATGAGAAATGAAACACAAATATCAGCTTTCTACTTTGCAGAACTCACCAGATCACTGGAGGCAAGAGGCCATAAAAATTTTCACCATTGAAAATACTGAATCCTTGAAAAGGAGGCCATGAAAAGGATGTCAGACTGAAAAATTTTAGTAACATTGCCCAAGCTGCTCAGGAAAACCACTGAACAAAAGACTTCCATCACAAAATACATTAGAAAATGCAAGTACTGCACAATCTCCATTAATCATTTTTAAATTATACTCTAAATTTAAAAGACAGCTGGAACCAACCAGAACCTTTTTATTCCCCCGTCCTGTTTAAGTAAAAACCTTGGTGAAACTGAGATGTGTCATCTCCCCCCACAGCACCTCTGTACCATATCAGGGCTATGAGCAGAACTAGAGCGGCTAAATGGAAATTATCTGATTAGGGTTCAAAGATATAATCCCTTCCAAATCATCAGACTGACTTTACCTTAAGGGCTAAACCAACTTGAATTTCATTTGTGTATGCTGCAGGCTAAGACCATGCAACAGAGAAGGGCTAACCTGCAATGACTTGTTACCACTTGGTAAATGGGTCATGTCTGAATTCTGTGTTTTTCTTTCCTACCCTTTCAGCAATTCCAAGTATTTCTAAGCATAATGAATACTTTAATTTCATTATCACAAAGTGTAAAGGAATAGGGAAGAATCACTCAGTCTGTACTTGTACTGAGACACAAAAACACCCCAAATACAAACTTGCACTAATAACTACAGTTGCCTAAACCAACATAATTATGTAAAAATAAAAAAAAAAAAAAGAGAAAAAAAGAAAAAAAGTTTTCAGTAAAATACTCTCCAAAACTCAGTGGCAAAAGATTCCCCTAGCACAAAATGAAAATTGCCATATAATATCTTGAAGCCTTACAGAAGTTCAGTAAAGCTCCATTTTCTGAAGGGGTGAGGTATCCAGGCTTAAGCTTTCAAACATCATGAAACACAGGTATGTGGCACAAATTCATAGGAATACATTGGTGACCTTTCTTGGCGTGCCATCATAGGAAACGTACCTACAGCCAGTGTGCTGCTTAAAAATGAAATCACAATCTAACATCTTTTATGCATAAAGTAAGGCTTGTATTTGGGAGAAGTGTAGTAAATTTAAGGCTGCATCTAATCCCTACGTACAAGCAAAAAGCTAATTCTACATAATTCTATGCATGTCCTGCTCCTTTTGAAATCCCTTTCTTATTCACAGGACACCTTTTGATAATCACCTGTCATTTACATACCACTCTCATGTCCCATAGGGGGAGTGAAAATCCTAATGACAAGAGGTCCCTCTGTGTATCTGTGGTGGGTTGACCCTGGCCAGCAGCCACCCACCCAGCCTCACTGCCCTCCATCAGGATGGGGGAGGAAACAGAAGGATGGCAAGAATACTTGTGAATTGCATTTCCAAAGCCATGAGACAGACAAGATCTCTCAAATGCTCAATTTTTTCTTTCCTTTGTTCCCCCTACCCCGGTCCCCAAAAGGGGTGTTAGAAGACCTCAGGTCTCCCCAGCAGATGCAGCTTTGCCAGGTGTGTGCTGTTGTAACTCTGTAGAACCTGTAGCTGCAGTTGCACTGAGTGCTATGCACAGGCAATTCCAAATGCCGACTCCAGCCTCAGGAAGCAGCATCGTGTATAAGCCTTGTGTAATTCAGGGGTTTCGGTTATTTGTGTTCTGCTGACCACAGCAATTTAAGACTCAAGGAAATGAAATATCCCTGGGCTACCAACCCATGCTAAGGAAGGTTCTCCCTGATAAATGAGGCTGCTTTCCACACCCACTGTGTTCAGATACCACTGACCCCCAACTGTGACCCACCGAAGTCAGGCCCTTTGCATACCTATTTCTGCAGCATCAACAACATTTTCTTTCACTGCTAAATAGTCACCTTCTGAAATGTAAGATATTCATCCAATGCTTACTACTTTCCACAGAGTAGCTCAATGGGAAAATTTAAGATCAGGCTAGATAAATGCATGGGCATTTTGTGTCAAAGAATTTTTAAGTACTATTATTTCTCATGAGGCTAATTGTGATCGTAGAAGTTATTGGTACCAATACAGAAATCTATTCCACATTTTGTTCTAATTTTCTTCAAGAGAATCAATGTGAAGAAATTGGTTTTATTGGCTTTTTTTATTTGAAATAGGAAATGGAAAGTAATAAGGTGCAGGAGTGATAGAAAAATGGTAAAAGTGGGAACTGCAGCAGCATAGAAACCCCCAGGGACAAACATCAAATGCAATAAAGCAACTACGGGACCAGAATCTAAACTTTGAAAATTGAATTTATTTTCTGCAAGAATGGAGGTTTCAGAGGCCATGCATTGTTTCAGCCATGCTCTTACACAGGCAACCTTTTAGCATTTTCTAGACTAAATCTAAAAGCATTATATTTAAAAAATGGACAGTAGCATAATAAGTTATTTCTGCAAATGAAGGAAATAAAAAAAATAAGCTCTTCTCTTGGGAAAATTTGGGTTCTTTTTCATTGCTCAACATTTTTTCTATGTTTTTTTTTCAATAACTGTTTTCCAATAAATGTTTTTAGTTACCTTCTTATTCACTCTTTTTACGTTCCAGGTGTTTATAGCTGTTTATAGCACCTCAAACCCCTTACCATACTACTAACAGGACCAAAAAAATGACAAATGATAAAATTGCCTACTTGAAAATGCATATGATAAAACAAACTTGGACATTTTAAGTGATAATTTTGGTCTGTAAAACAAAGTTACTTGACAAAGTTATTGCCTGTTTCTAAGCAGAACCAGACTCTTCCTAGAGTATCAAGTTAGAAAATTATGTAAGCACAGAGAGCACATATGATCTATCACCACAGTGTAAAGATTCCACTTCTCTGTTCCCAGTTAGCTGATTTCTCCCTGAAATCAATGAAGAGGTGAAAAGACATGGATAGTATCTCAGACGCTTGAAGTCAATTCTCTTGTACAGATCAGAATTTTGGCCAGAAAGTTAATTTCTTCTTGGAGGTAGGCTTCTCACATAATTTCTCTTTTGATGTCAATTTTTCAGCCTTCTCTTCGTTATCAATTAATGCACCTTCTGATTCTTGATGACATGCAAGCCCTCACATGCCGAATATAACAGCCTCCTCTAAGGAGAACAAGAAATGAGGAAACAAATGGAGGCAAGCATACGAAAAATCCCAAATGTTTTATGTCTTCTAAGCTTCCTGACAACTCCAAGGGAAAACCATGTAGGTGTTTAAGAGAAATAAAATGGACTTATATTTACTTTCTATCAGAAGCACTAAAAGGGGGAGAGGGATTTTCCGCTCAAAACGAAGCAATAGGCACAATAGGAGATAAAGTGTAAAGCATCACTGTTCTTCCCCTTTATTTTCCTAGCACATCAGCAATAAGATAATCAGGGTTTGGCAAGGTATCTTCCTCTCTCCTGTGTTCTTCACAATTCACAAACTGGTTACAATTCTAATCCCGAATGTTCCAGTAAGACTTCCTATTTTTCTGCATTATGGCACTTTTACATCCCTCAAGTGCTTCTTCAAGCCCTGCAAGTGCAGAGGGAGCAGTACAGCATGTCACATATGGTGCAGAATGGCAACTAACTGGTGCAGGCCTTGAGGAACAGTGCAGGGAGAAAAAGCTGCTCTGAAAGGATGCCCTTGTGTGTCCTTACAGCATGAAAACAGTTGTTTAACATGTACATCTTAAAGGGCTGCATCAACCAAAAATACTGCATAAACTGAACGATGTGTATCAGTATTGTGCATCTATTCAGAAAGACAAAAGATTTAGTTAAATTGGGTAATTTCTGACTCTGTTGATCTTTGATGGGAATTTAGCTCAAAGTCAAAACTAGAGAAAATCTGGTATAACATTTGAGAAGCTGTCAAGAATCCCATTGTTTATTTTCAGCCCTATAATTTCTTTCAGCTCCAGTAAAAAGGTAAAGTTGCCTGCAAAATCTTTGTTCTCCAGAGCATTCTCAAAGTATGTGCTGCTATAAACAGACAGTCAAAACCTGCATTTATATCTGCTGTATTTTATTTTTTACCCTTGCAAGCCACCAGTATGTAGTGAAACTAAATATGCCAACTTCTATGTTGAATATGTGCTTTGTATGATACACAGTTTAAAAGACACTTAGTGTGGGACATACAGTGATGGGCAGTTATGGTATTTAAGCCATAAGTAATTTTCTAACTAAAGAGTATAGTAACAGTAGAGCCAGAAAAGTGCAGAAGGCTTTGTCATACACGAAATTCTCATCTGCTAAGATCATACCAATCCATAAAGGAAAAACAGAGCTTGTCACAGCCATAGTTATTGTAAATCCAGATGCTGCCTTCCCTTGAGATAGCAGAAAAATAGGCACTGTAAAAGATGGATGCACATGATGAAGGTTAAAATTCAAAAGCTCAAGACCAGTCCCAGGGCAATGAAAGGAGGGCCCAGTAATGAATAATATACATTCTGACAAATATAATTTAGCAATAAATGCTTCTGAATCTTTCTCTATGGCCTATACATGCCTCAGAGGAATTAAAAAAAAGTAAATCTAGGAAAGTATTTTCAGATACACTCCAACAATGTTTTACTGGCCTTTGTTTATTATAGTTTTGTTTCCAAATGTTTTAATTGAAAACCCTACCCTTTTCTTTTTTTGTAAATCAGTTCATTTCTCATATTTAAGCATGGTGCTAATATTTATTGCAGATAAACACAGAGCACATTTGCCCAAAAGAAAGACATTCAGATTTAAAAGCTCTGGCACAGGACAAGTTTGGGAGAATCAGAAGCTGTTTTCTCACCAAGCTACCAGCATTTGCCAAGTGCCAGCTATTAAGGGAAATCCTTGTTACTAGGCCTACATCAAAGCTCTTTTGATAAAGAACAGCTTTCACTTCAAGTAATCCATGTCACAGCAATTTTGTTATTTAATTCTACAGCACTACCTAGCATGTCAAAAACAGAGCTGAACTCATGTATGCCAAGAGATAGTCTGCTCTGCAAAGACCTAATTTTCTGCTGGTACACATTTTGTGTGCAGTGTAACTAGTGAAGCCTGGTTTCCTGGGGTGCCTGCTCACCATTTTGCAGGTTTGGGAAGTTCAGCATGAAGCTCTCCTACCACTTTGGATATAGAGAAAGAAGGTCATCTTTGTTTTCAGTGACACCTTCTTTTCATAAATACTGTATATTTACCCACAAGGTATTAGTAGTATTGATAAAGTGACATGAACTGTTCTGTTAGATCAGAACTGTACTCTGGACCTGTATCTGTCCAGCAGATATCAAGGACTTCTATTTCTGTACTGTACTTCTCTGCACTGCTATAGTACTCTTATAGACATTACCTTTAACATTTAAAATTTATTAAAAAGAAACTTTAAAGTTTCACATAGAAGTGAAATAAAATTTACAGAATGGTACTGTAAGTAGTTTATCATCCAATTAATGCTATCTGCTGCACAATGAAGGAGAAATCTGTGTTGTGTTTTGCCTGTTACATAGCCCTCTGAACATATTTTATCATACCACTCACATTACAGCTTGTCTGTGATGACAATATTTACCAGTTGAACAGGGAAAGAGTACCTCATCACAGTGGTATTTGACACCCTACACTGGATTACATCTTATTTTGCACTTAGTTCAAAAACTAGTTCAAGCTCTCATTTTTTTTTCTCTTTTTATCTCCCTACTGCAATAGCAGCTCTTATCATTGCAGATTTCTCATTCTAGCTGTAAGGTGTGGAAAACGTCCTTAATAAGGAATAACTGCCCCTCTTTGGGTAGTTACTTAGTTGTCATCATACACACACACACACACACACACAAACCCCCAAAACAAACAAGTAAAACACTACTTGAAAAAAAATGATTAATCTTATATGGTTTTCCTTCAGAGCCTTGCTGACTGCTTTTGTCTAATATTTTAAATAATGAAAATGTGCAGTCAGATGGAAGAACTGGGTCATCATAGCACTATGGGAATACGTCAGCCACAGGACTGAAGTTTAATAAACTTTTATATTTAGGACTGTGTTTAATAATGAATTCAACATATCAGTTCATAATAAAGCATATATCCATGTGTGTCCATAATACTCATGAGCACGTGCAACTGTCCCCTGAAGACAACTGGAAAGAAAGACTTAATGGCAGAAAATGTCAACAGCACAGTCGGATGCCATGGAAAATATTCTCAGTTGCGTGTTGATTTGAATTTCTAGAATAGTAATCAAATCCTTTATTTTTCAGTTTCTCTCAATATTAACTAACCTGCTTGGAAGCACATATTTCCCATGTCTATTTGCTAGCAAAAACACCAGTATGACAGCTGGGTATTTGCTTAAATGACCTTGGAGCAGCCTGACTGATTACAGCTAACTGGTAGGTACTTGCCATGTTTTTTCTTGCAGTACAGTTGTCCCCTGCAGAAAGATGTCTCCTGTGAAACCTGCATAGAAAGACATACGTTTCCAATTATTGTTTTGATGGTGTTAAGGTATCACATTCCTTTGCCTGCGTAAAACAGGGGCATTAAGTTCAGGTTTTTAATGCCAGATGTCTGGTGTGCTGATATTTTCTGTTGGAAAGGGAGGAGTTTGTGCAATGGCTTTTTGAGTGACAGCTGTTTCTCCAGACTGCAGTGAAATTAAACTATTTGTCACTGAAAAAAAAGAAAAAAGATTAAAAAAAAAAGATAAAAAAAGGAAAAGAAGTATTAAAATGTAGAATACGTGCTTTTTATCTTCCATTTTGTGCACATTGAGCTTAGGCTGATGTAGCCAATACAAAGAAACAATATAAACAGGTGTTGAATAAGCCTTCCAAAGTGTTCCTAAGACATCCTAAGCCTTCCAGGTTACTAGCAAGAGGATGTATATAGTCTCTAACTGCATCGGGGGAGGTTTAAATTGGACTTTATGAGGAATTTCATCAAAGAAAGGGTAATTAGACATTGAAATGGGCTGCCCAGGGAGGTGGTAGAGTCACCATCCCTGGAGGTGTTTAAGGAAAGACTGGATGTGACACTTGGTGCCATGGCCTAGTTGACAGGGTGGTGTTCGGTCATAAATTGGACTCCATAATCTCAGATGTCTTTTCCAACCTAATTGATTCTGTGATTCTGTAGGCTGATGTGTGATTAAACTACAGTCTCTGTGACAGCAATTGTAATTTCATCATTATAGTGGGTTAGGGAAAAAAAAAAAAAAAAAGAACAAACACGTGTATTTCTGATCTTCGCGAAGGGCAGGAGCCAGCACAGCACCGCAGAACCGGGGGCACTGAATTAGCCCTCAGGTAACCCGTGTGCGGGGCTGGGCGGGTGGGGGGAGCTCCCCGATCACTGCCCGGGCCGCTCCCTGCTCTCCGGGGGTGACCCTCCAGCCCTGCCCGGGCCGGTCCCTACTCTGTGGGGGTGACCCCCCAGCCCTGCCCGGGCCGGTCCCGGCTCTCCGGGGTGACCCCAGCCCTGCCAGGGCGGTCCCGGCTCTCCGGGTGACCCCAGCCTGCCGGGCCAGTCCTGCTCTCCAGCCGTGACAGGAGGCCCCGCCCGGGCCCGGCGCAGCTTCCGGGGCCGGCGCGGCCGTTCCGGGCGGTGCGGGAGCCATGGGGGTGACGCGGCAGAAACACGCCAAGAAGATCATGGGCTTCTACAAGCACAGCTTCCAGTTCCGCGAGCCCTTCCAGGTGCTGCTGGACGGCACCTTCTGCCAGGCCGCGCTCCGCAACAAGATCCAGATCCGGGAGCAGCTGCCCGGGTACCTGGGCGGCGCCGCTCAGCTCTGCACCACGCGGTACGGGGCGGGCGCTGTGGGGAACCTGCGGGGCGGTGGCGGCTCCTCGGAGACCCGGCTGCCTTTCCCAGGGTGGCGGGAACTGCGGGGTCAGGGATAACCCCGCTGTGCGAGGAAGGACCGGGTGGGTGTCCTCCCCACCCCAGCGTGTTCTTGGCGAAGTGGGAACAGAGGAATTACTGCCTGGCTGGAGCTGCAGTATGCCAGTGCGGGGTTGTTTGCAAAGTAGCTGTTCCCAGGGGAGGACAAGGATGTGCTAGAGAAACACGTGGAAGTGAAGCATGCACAGTACGCGTCGAAGTTGCCTTTGTTTTTGCTTGATTATAAACATTGTATATATTAAATTTTCCGTCACTTGTATTTCTGCAATGATGGAATAGCCAACTACCCATCATGGAGGCAAGTAGTGAAAATACCGAGAAGATGCATGCCTAGGCTCGAAAAACACACTGATCAATCTTGCACAGCGCACAGAACTGGCCTGTACTTCTAAACAGTATAAAGTATCAAGTCGTGTCCATAGCTGTGAGAGGTTAAGGAATGGCTTTGACCCAGACTGTGTTCCTGTCCTGCCTAAATGCCACTTCTTACTCCTTTCAGCAGTATTTGTTGGTCTTTTTGACCAGCATTCACTTAGGGCAGCTGAATCTGCTGCCCTTCCCTCATCCATCAGCACTGTAACCCTGTCATAGAAGGCCACCATATTTTTCACAATTTATCTTTAATGAAAAGGTGTTGGCTGTCAGAAGTTAACTCCATGTTTTTCATGTGCCTTAGTGTATTTTCCAGGAGGATCTGCTCCATGATCTTACCAGGCACAGAGGTGAAACTGGCCTGTTGTTCCCCAGATCTTTATTTCAATTTTAAAATATAAATTAAATGTTGAAATTTAATAATAATTTAATAATACATTTTTAGAAATTATTTGTTAAGTAATAGTTCATATGCTAGGTAATGTCCAAACATAATTTTAAGGACTCAGCGTATTTAGTGATGTGAAATATTTTTAAGTCATTTAATATAACTTAACAAGTTAATTACTTGTTTACAACCAAGGAAACCTTGCTGATGTCTTCAGATGGGCTACTGCTTTCAGATTCCTGGGTACCATTTGCAAATCATAGAACCTGAACAACTGGGCATTGCTCATTCTTAAATAACTCACGTCAGCCTTCTGGTATTATAAAAAATATGAGTTCATTTTTTTGTTTAGAAGTCATTGTTTCTTTTGGTTTTCAGATGTGTTATAAAAGAACTGGAATCATTGGGGAAAGCACTGTATGGAGCAAAATTAATTGCCCAGAGATTTGAAGTTCGAAAGTGTTCTCACCACAAAGATCCTGTGAGTGGTTCCACCTGTTTACTTTCCATGATTGAAGACGGCAACCCTCATCACTTCTTTATTGCTACACAGGTAAAAGCTCATGGGAAACATTAACTCCATTTCATTTCAAGTGATGCTTTGATACCTAAAGATAAGGAAGCCTCCACTGACCTCAATTATGAGATTTTTACATAGTTTGTGGGAATTAATCATGTAAAACCTTACTCCCTCTTAAATGTATTTGATAATTATGAAACAGGGAATCTTTTCTCTTACTAGAATGACTAGATATTTTTACCTTATAGGAATATTGCTTAGTTTAGCAGAAAGTGTAGAAAACATACTGACTACGTACTGATGTAAGAAAACAACTCATGAATGTTAATTTGCATATTGTTTGTGTGTGCATTCCCTTCCCTGAACTCTTTTCACAGTAGTCTGAAAAGTGAAATTAGTGTCAAGCATCCATATAAATTCAATTTTAAGAAATTTTGGACTAAAGAATAAATAACTATAGAAATGAGAAAGGCATTTTTTTCCTGGGTTTGTTATTGGGACTGTATGTATAAATGATACACAATATATATAAAAAGGTTTATAGTAGAATTCTGTATAGTTACGTAAGATAAAAGAATTTAAGATAGTTTGTGGTAGAAGAAGTTATGTTACTTCTTGTGGAGTGGTGGTCTGCATACCAGTGGACTGGGACTTTTTCCTCAAAAAATGCATATGTGCGTATACATGAAGGTAAAAAGGAAATGTTGATAAATTTTCCATCAGAAGTACAGTTAATTGGGAGAGAAATTGAAATTTAAATTGCTCTGAAAGGCACTGCCGTGTAAATCTGCTAGATTAAGTTTCTTTTTCATAATGTAATTTATCTTCATAGTTTTGTATTAAAAGTAGGTGCATTTGAATTGCAAATATAATTTAATCCCAAAATGTTGACTAAAGTATTTAATTTTGCAGGACCAGGACTTATCAAACAAAGTGAAAAAGAAGCCTGGTGTTCCTCTCCTCTTTATTATTCAGAACACGATGGTGTTAGACAAACCTTCTCCTAAATCTTTGGCATTTGTTCAAAAGTTGCAGACAAACCAGCTTGTTCCAGAGTACCAAAAACAAAGTATTGTGGAGCTTAAAGAAAAAGAAGGACTAGCAAAGCAAGAAGGTGAAAAGAGGAGAAAACGCAAAAGGGCAGGTGGCCCCAATCCGCTCAGCTGTCTGAAGAAAAAAAAGAAGAAAACACAGGAGGATCAAGAACCTTCTGCTCAAAAGAAGAAAAGAAGAAAAAGAAAGCGAAATAGAGTTAAAGCAGAAGCCGTGCCGGCAGTGCAGAAGAATGAAGGAGAATAAGCCCATCTATGTAAACAACACAGGGCTTGAACACGGTTTGAACTTTGCAAAAAGAAAGATTATTATGCAGTCACGTGAAATTGAGTTGTTAATATTAAAACTTACTTTTTTTAGGTGGTCTGCTTGTTACTGTATCTTACAATTTGCGGGATTGTCCTAATAATTTGTTCTGTTATTTAGTAATTGGGTTTGTGACAAAATATTGAGGAACCCTCATGTTTCATTATTCTCTCCAGCATCTTGGTTCCTGTCAGAATTCACATGATATGTAGCAATTCTTTAGAAATGCTTCTTGGCTTCCATATGGATTTTGGTGGGACATTAGACTTCTTTCTAAATCAAGGTTGCTATTCTTATTAAGACTAGTTTTGACAATTAGTCTGTTAGATAATATGAAATTGACCTAAAATAACACTTATTTATCCTTATTGTTTGAATACAAAAGTTAACTCTTGCAAAGTGACCAGGCGCCTTCAGAAGTCACATCCAGACTGAATTACTCTGTAAATGCCATGTGGACCTATATGTCTGTTGTTCTTGATCTTCATTTATTAAGAAGATCACAGAGGTGCAATTGTGTTGATATTTCTGAAAATATAATGGCATCTCTGGTCTGTCTATTTCATCTGTAGTTTATTCTTAATTTTTAAATAGGAAGAATACAACGTGAAAGTGCTGAATCAAAGCGCTGGCTAACACCTAATGCTGTCACAGTATAGCACAGCTGTGCAGGGGTCCTGAAATACAGGACAGCTGACAGTGATGGGACTCAGGCCCTGCTGTGTGTTTCACTGTTCCGTGAGGTGATGAACATAACAGAACGGGGTTGGAGGAGAGTCGTGGTTTAACCCCAGCCAGCAGCTCAGCCCCACACAGCCACTTTCTCAACTGCCCCTACACTGAGGTGGAGAGAATCTGGAGAGTAAAAGTAAGAGAACTTGTGAGTTGTGATAAAGACAGTTAATTAGGGAAAGCAAAAGCCACACATAAAGGAAGGCCAAACAAGGAATTCATTCACAACTTCCCCTGGGTAGGCAAGTGTTCAGCCATCCCCAGGAAAGCAGGGCTCCATTGTGTAATAGTGACCTGGGAAGACAAACACTGTCACTCTGAACATCCTTCCACCTTCTTCCCCAGCTTTATATGCTGAGCATGATGCCATATGGTCTGGAATATCCTTTGGGTCAGCTGGGATCAGCTGTCCCAGCTTTTTTGGCTCCCAGTTCCTGGTGCACCGCAAGGCCTACTTGCTGGTGGGATGAGAGGCAGAAAAGGCCTTGACCCTGTGTAAACACTTCTCAATGACAACAAAAACATCCTGACACTGTTTTCAGCACAAATCCAAAACCACAGCTACAGTGAAGAAAACTCTGTCCCAGCCTAAAGCAGCACAAGGAAGGAGTTTCCAAATCTGTTTCAAGTACCCAATATTCTTTAGTAGCTATTGCTTCCTATGCCTGTTTACATGTTTGGTGGCATTAAGTCAGAAGAGTGACTGAGATGACATAATAGAGGGGTATGCTCTGTAGCACTTGCTGTGGCATAGGTGTGCTCTCACAGTATTCCCAGTGATCACTAGCCAGATTTTTACCTTTTCTCAGTGCATTTCTTCTAAACCAAGATGTAGTTCTTAAAAGGAAAGCTTTCTATTTATTCATCTACATAAGTTTAAGCCACGTGCCCTAAACAATTCCTCAGCCTCTGTATCATATGTTTGCAAGGTAGTTTTTCTGTGCATTGTCTGCACACGTTCTTAAATGTCTGGAGTACACAGCTGTACTATGTGATGCTTCCTGTTGGCCTTTCAGATTATATGGACAGCTGTTTCATGGAGTTTGAGAAACCAGCTTGAGTGATGGGAGTTAGCCAGTCTTAGCAGAAACTGCAGGGCCATTCCCCAGAATCTGCAGTGTATCCCTCTGGCCAGCACAGGAAGGTGCACAGGACGCTGCTGCTGTAGCCCCAGTCCAAGCTGTTCCTCCCAACATGGCCATTAGTAGTGGACTGTGCCTTTACTGTTCCATACAAGACCACATGCATCTTGGGAATGGACTGTGAGAGACAGAAGCCAAAGTGAGTCCTGAGGAGAAATTTAGTAACTCCTAAAAATATCTTACTGCAGCATATTTGTTTAATGTACATTGCCTTTCTCAAGCTGTCATAACCCTTTCGCCTTCACTCATTTGAGCACAGTCCCATGTTAGTGTAGTTTTACTTCTCATTCTCCTGTAAATATTGCTTGTAATTCTTCCCCTTCCCCAAACCCACCCACAGACATCACTGCTGTAAGTAAAGCTTGGAGCAGACAGAGATGGTTCAGCATCAAAATCTCATTGCGAGTCAAAAGTATATTAAAACCCAATGACCTTACTAAAAATATTGTTTTTAAAAATAGAGAGGAGAACCTTAATTATTTGCAGTAGTCCCTTTCACTGTAGTTAAAACATAAAGCTTAAATCCACTTATAGATAGACAAAACCCTAATGCCTGAAAAAAAAAAAAAAGTATTTTAACAGTCATCTAATGACTCCCACCTTAAGGATTTTAAAACAGTATTTATCTATGTTTCCTTAGCATTTTGTTAACACAAACTGAGTCATGGTGTTGCCATTGGGAAGAACTGGAATGTAAAGGGAGTGAGCTCTTAAGAGAAAGGCTGTAAAATTTGTCTGCACAGCTCAGCTCTCCTCCAGGAAGGTAAATAACTTGTCTGTCGTCTTTGGGAGAGAGCTCCTGCCCAGGCAACAAGCAATCAGACTGTGTGTTTTGTTACCATTTTGAAATACGAAAAAAAAAAGCCCACCCAGGCCAAACTGACTGGCTGTATTTATACCATTAAATCAGCAGCACTCGGAGCTGCCTGAGAGCCCGAGTACAGCCGGACAGGCTGGCTCTGCCCGGGCTGGGCTCTGCTCGGAGCACACACCACCAGCGTGATTGCTGGAGAATGGCCCCCTGGGGATGCTCGCAGGCTGTGCTGCCTCTGCCTGCCAGGGTTTGGTGAGGTTTAGCTGGCCCGGGCTATAAACCCTGACGAGTCCCTCTAGTAATTCAGGGGTGCGAGTCACTGGGAGCATCCCTAGGCCTATGGAAAACACCACTGTGGAAGTACCTGTAGAGCTAACTTTGCTGTTCTAGGTGTTCGCTCCGTGTTCTGCCCAAAAAGCCACTGCCTTATTTAACAATAAATGATCTGGAGTTGTGGCCACAACTATAGTATAGACAGGATTTCAAATATAACTTTTCAAATGAAGTTTGGGATCATTTTGCTATAGGGTGTCAGAGGGACTGGTTTCAGTTTTGAAACTACAGAAAGTCAGAAGTAAAGTAAAACAAGTATGAACAAAAAGTTTTGGGGGGGCTATTGATTTCTTCTTTCCTCATCATAAATATATACCCCAAATCCTAGGCAGTACTTCACTAAATCTTTCTTTGAAAAGAGGGAAATAACCAGCGTTGTAGAGTACTATGTATGCTACATGTGCAGAGTGATAGAAGAAGAAAACAATATGTCAACCACAGTCTGCAGGGCATTAATGCTGAATTTAGGACAGAGCTTCATCTACCAGCAGCAGAAGATATTTACCTAGACTGCCTGCCAGTTCAACTGGCTGGATTTGTATGTTGGTGTGATCCAGTATTGTACAATAAATCACTCCCTGAGCATCTGTTAATGACACTAAATAGATGAGTTAATTAGAAGCTTCTGGAACCTGGGATGTTTATGAATCATCAAAGTAAATATGAATACGGTATGACTTGAAGAATAAATAAATCCTGGTGGGGAAAAGAAAATAGGATGTCCAGAGCAGTTCTGCTCATTTGTTTTCAGCTGGTACACTGTGAATGACTTCTGCATCAGCTTTAGAGTGTTCCTGCAGTTTCTTGAGCATGTTCTGTCAGAGACAAGATGAAGAACGTTGGAACAATACCGTGATTTATACACATTGCATCTTTCAGATAGAAGTTTCACAAGCAGCTACTGTATATTTCATACCTCTGTGTGGGCGTAATATCTCACACAGGGAGCAGCCGGAGATACGGAAATGAACAAATAAGAGCCCCAGCAGGTGTTATCATTTACAATTTAAGGGAGAAAGATTGCAGTGTTCAGAGGGAGAATGACGGAAAGCAAAAGTTTTTGTACCCAGAGAATCAGGAGTGAGAGAGACACTGCACCTTGTGATTTAGGAATGGTCTAACTAATTCCAGGAGAGGGGTTTGTGATGTATTTCTGATAATTATTATGTCTGTGCACTCTGAGCCCCAGATTTGTCTCAGAGAGCTCAGCTGTCTGCCCACAGAGGCAGTCATTTTGTAAAAGTTGCTACAGCTTGTTATGGAAGAGACAGGCTGGGCTCTCTCAGGGGGACTTTATTTTCTGATTTCTTCTCCTGTGGTTGAGAGGGAGAGCATGCAGCTGTGCTCTGTGTATGGATACAGGGAAACAATGAAGCTGTTAACAAGGGTCCAATTAAAAGCTACCCAGAGCCAAGGAAAAAAACAGACAGTAGTCACTGGGATTTAAAGAAATCAAGGAAGAAAGAAAAGGTTTCTGAGTGTTAACTGGAGGAAAAAATTGGTCAGCAGCAAAAGGTGAACCAGAAATGGCTCAGCAGTCAAGGAGAGTAGGGAACAAAATAATAAAACATAAGCAAATTTAAAAAAAAATCATTCCAATTCCCTTAAGAAAACCTCATTGTTTTTGTGACTCAGTTTCTGCCTTTTTAAAACAAGGAGCTGGACTGACTAAACCACTCACAGATCCCGTGTTGATAGCCCAAGAGTTCCTGCAGAATGTAAGTCTCATGATGACAAACACTCCGTGTCTTTATGGTTTTTCAGTATCACACACTTTGCAGCACTAGCAGGTTTGCAGCCAAATCATTCTGCTGTAGAGCTTGCCTAACACTGCACGTGGCTCACTGCCCAGCACACAGATATTACATCCAGGAGCAACCGACTCATGCCATTATTGATAGGGTGAATCCATGCAGTTAATTGCTCCTGTGTGTACTCACAGCAATAGTCTGGGATAGCCAGCAGTTCTGGCTGTGGAGATCATGACCCAGAGCATGGTATGGGGTTTTTTTAAAGTCTAATCTCCTTCCAGGAGCTCAGTAGGGAACCTCAAAAGTTTCTTATTGCAGTCTCGACTTCTAGTTGATCCAGAATGATCATTTTGCCATGTTAATTCCTTTGGGGCCAAAGATGCTACTGATTTGACTCTTCAGGGTGGTTACTTTTTCAGACTGTCTTGGAGAAACACTGAGGAAATTTTTCGCTCTGGGAATTGGCACCCATTTCAACAAGCAGGTTTTCAGAAAAAATGAAGAGAGCAGTTTTCTAGAATTCCTGGCTCCCTCTTTTCACCCTGACCTCTCTTTCAGCTCCCAAGAATACAAGCAGGGCTCTTCTGAAATGGTCCAAAAATCTGTCTCACCCAGCATCATGCCTCCATTAGTGTCTGAAAGCTGTTCCTTAGGAGTATTATGAAAATTGACAAAACATCTTTTTGGTGCTTCCCCAAATGACTTTCCAACTTTCTGACAATTTCTCAGGGAGTTCCTGACCCCAGAAAAATATATTTTATAACAGCAGGCAATGAATCTCTCTTTCACTAATTTGTCCAGTCTCTCCTTGTAACCATGTAAACTTTAAGCCTCTAATTTTCTGTGGTAAGAGCTGCACAACTTGAACACATGAAAAATACTTTCATGTGTCAGTTTTGAATGTGCTACCTACAAGCTGACCCTTGTAATGGGTGAAAGTTTAAGCAGTCATTCCTTAGTCACGCTTCCCATACCACTCGTGACTGCATAGACATCTGTGATATTTGCCCTCATTCATCTCTTTTCCAAGCTGAAGTGTCTTCTGCATCACAAAGAGCAACACCTAACAGGAAAACAGATTTCAGCTTAGAGCTTTAGAATGTCCCTGCATTCTGATGGATGTTCTTCATGGAAGAGCATGAACAGGAAAAGTCTTGTGAGAAAAGGTGCAGGACAGGAACTCTGCATTCAGCTTTTTGTTTGCCACAGACTCCCTACTTGACCTGAATGCCATTGCTCTTGAACTTGTGTTGGCTTCTTGCCTGTGGAATAATTGTGTACGTATTTCCCTGAGCTCCTAAGCTCTCCACGGATTGGCACCACTGGACAACGAGACAACGACATTCAAAAGACAACCGGCTACTGTGCTGATATTTTTGGAAGAGCCCAGCTTTGCCCAACACACAGTAAATCCTAAATGAAAGTCAGCCACACACTTGGCTTATGATGGTATCCTTGTACCCTACAATTAAGATGTAAATGATAATTTGAATATAATAGAATCATAAAACAGCCTGGGTTGGAAGGGACCTTGAAAGATCATTTGGTCCAACATTTCACACGTCAGGGAGCCTAAGTGAGATTATCTAGCATCCTGTTCAATCATATCTTGGAGACCTCCAGTGATGGGGACTCCACCACATCCGTGAGGAGATTGTCACACTGAATGCTTTGTTCTTGCTGTAAAAATTTTTTTTTTTTTTATGTTGACATGAAACCTCTACCAGTGACACTTGTTCCTGTTGTCCCTTATCTTTTCTATATGACTCTTTGTGAAGAGACAGTCTCAGGTCCTCTTTGTAGCCACCTTTTAAATACTGGAATACAGTTCTGAGTTCTCCCTGAGCCTTCTCTTCTTCAAGGAGAAAAGACCTAACTCCTTCAGTCTTCCCTCACAGGGCAGGTTATCCCACCCTCTGATCCATCTTTATGACCTGTTCTGGGCCCTTTCTTATGTTGTCCCAGGTGCAGGACCTTGTACTTGTTAAACTTCATCCAGTTCTTGCTGTTCCAGCCTGTCCATGTCTCTCTGTAAGATGTCTCTCCCTTCTGACATGTCCACATCACCACCCACTCAGGTGTCATCAACAAACTTGGTGAGGCTGCTTTCAATCCCATCATCCAGATCATTTAGGGAGATGTTCAGCATCATGGGGAGCACTATTGATCTCCATGATCTCACCCATGATCTCCACAATTTTTCAAATGTTACAGACAGTGGCCTGGCCCTAGTTTCACTGCCCTGTTTAGCAATGGTCCTATATCTTGCCTGTGCTTCTGCTTATCGCTTGTGTGTCCAAAGACCCATTTTTTACTCTTCTTGACATCTTTGTCCAATTTCAGGTCTAGCCGAGCCTTAGACCTCTTGACTGCCTCTGTATGTCCTCACAAGGTTCTTGTAGTCCTCAAAGGCTACATGGCTGCATGTCTATAGCCAGAATCTTCCCCCAAGTCCTATGTCTGTATTTTTATCCTGCTTGTAGGCTTTGCCCCCTTTGCTGTTCAAAGTATGTTCAGCCTGTTCACATTAGGTTTTTTTATATTAATTTACCTGTATATTTTTAAAAAAGGAGTTCTACATCATCATCAGAATGCCCACAGAATTGCAGTATTCCTTTTTGCATTGAGTAGAAAAGAAGTCAGATTTATTGCTACCCTAAACACAAACAACACCATTTGTGTCAGGCTTGAGTCAGAGATAGATATGCACAAAGATCAGTGCTAGGCAGGCCTGCCAGGCTTCTGAGATGAAGATAGTAAAATTAAAATGGGGATATGGCATTCATACAAATCACTGCTTTATTCCAGTCAGTGGAATTTTCTTCCATCTATTTGGCTTTTTGTGATGTCCGGAGAATTTGTTTTCAAGTCTGTATTTACTTCTTAGTGCTAGTGAGAACTAGAACATTGTTAATACATATGCTTGACAGTATCAAAATGGTAGACTAATTGCTTCAGTTATATAGGATATTTAAGGGGTGTTTAATTTATTAGATTTTTAATTGGTCTCTCTGTGTAATGGACTAGGAAAAGATAAGAAATAAGGTCCTATAATTCATCTGAAAAAATCTTGGCTCCTCCCCACATTCTTTCCTTTTCAACTATTGATTTTTATTTCTCTTTATTAGTTGTTGTTGTTGTTGTTATTTATAACATATTTAATTATGTGCTTTGGAACAATTTTTGGTGGATACTTGCCAGTTTACTAATATTCACTGCCCACTACCTGATGGTGTCACAAACACACCATCTGTTCACTTGTGCCTTCCAGAACTCTCTGAAGTAGCTCGCTGACTCAAGCTGCGGGTGGTAGGATTGCTCAAAATACATAATTACCAAACTTCTAAATAACAGAACTTTTATTTCATGTATGCTTTTTAAAAATCACATTTGATTAAGGTTTTCTTAGCTACCCTCCAGTTAAGCACAAGCTTACTTCTGCCAGAAATGTATCTGGTACCATTATGCTGAAGAATAGGGCTAATGCCCTGCTTTCACTTTTTTTTTTTTCCTGAAGGATTTCTTGGCATCTTTTTTTCATGATTGGGCCAAAACTGTGTGTCTTGGTCCCTGGATAAATTTCTCTTGGTATCCTACTCATCTGCCCAGTGGTAAGCACCACTTGTGTGGCATATTTGAGGGTGCCCCATCTTGGTTCACCCTTCTACTGAGTTTTGGGTGGGAGAGTGAATCTGAAAGCTGGGAACACTGGCTCAACCTCCCACTCATGCTGGTTGGTGCATGAGGCTCAGCTATTTTGTGGTTGCTGTGCCCTTTCCTTTGGTTACTAATGAATTAATCCAAGTTAGAACATCTTCAAAAAAGAAATCTCACCAGGTTGCAATAATAATAATATAATTCTATCAAAAGGGAAAATAAAGCAATATTTTTGATGGGATAGTGGATATCTCTACAGGCTTTTACTTGAACTCCCTGAAACAGCCAGTGTTATTTCTGTGACTGAAGATTAATTTCAGTGCCATTATCAAACATAACCCTTGAGGAATTAATTGCATTCACATATCGAAGTCCTATTTATACCATCAAGGAATCTGGAACAGATAAGCCCCTTCTTGGGAAATCGCTGCTGCTCCACAATATTTGCCTTTGCCTCAGACAGGTTATGGCCCACTGGGACCTGAGGAGCTCACTAAAGCACCATTTGTAATGCAGCATGACAAATCCCGGAGCCAGGGCGATAATCTCTGCAAACTCTGTACAAACAGTCCCTGTGCCTCAGCAAAAGTGATTAATGGGCTCTGCGGAATCAGCATGCGGCCCTCGGCATTAATTACTTCAGAGGGACACTCAGTGGAAACCCGGAGGTCTGCAAAGGATCCGGTGGGAGGTGGGGGGGGTTGGTGATGCCGGGCTGGATGCAGGGCCCTGGACTCTGGCTGTGCTGTGGGAGGGTGTGAGGCATCCTGAGCTCCCTGGGGAGCCCAGAGATGGCTGCAGAGCCCGTGTGGCGTCCCCAGGGTGCTGCTCCATAGGAAGCCTGCCACGCCAGCTTGGCCTCGGTGGTGGTGGACAAGAGAGAGACGCTCCACCGAGCCTGGTTTTATAGTGGGGTCAGGGAGAGCAGCAAGGTGAGGACCAGGGCCTGGTCCTTCAGGAGGGACTGTGGTTTGCAATATTCCTTCTCTTTCTACTGTAAGTGTCATGATTTAAAATGCAGAGGCCCTTTGTAAATTATTGAAGTCCTGCTGCAATGAGTGAATCCGTGCCAGTTTATCTCCAGGGAAGATCTAAGCCTAAACGTTTTTCAAAGAATGAAAGACGATGAGGAGAGAAGTGTGCATTTATCATTCCAGGATGTTATCTGGGCCTCATCCAAGGGGAAAACTTCTACATCTTGTTTCAAGTCCTTCAAATCCCGGCTAGGGGACTCTGGTTAGAGACCCCCATGGAAAAGTCTTAATGAATTTACCATGCATTTTTTCTAATTCATTAAATTTATGTCAAATCCAGCAAAACCTGCTTGTATGTTTTCCCCTTCTACCATAGAAGTCTATGGCAGGGATATCGTGGTCCACCCAGCCCTCTAGAGTTACTCAGTGGTGGCACAGCTGCTCTACCAGATGTGATGTGTTTGTGCCCAGCAGGCTGAACCCCAGCCTTTGTACCATAACAGTGATTTCAGCTGGAAGCAGTCATTTGGTTACTCTGACTGTTCAGTGTGATCCAGTGACCACAGAGGACTTCACTGTGCCCGGATAGGAAATATGCTGATAGTACTACATCAGGTTTTGGACCCACCCTGACCAGGATTTGACCCTCTGTCTTGTGTAATAGCCTGTGCCAATGGACACTGGGCAGGGAACTGTTCCTTACCCTATGTTATACACAAGGAAACAAAGGCAGAAATATGTTTTCCACTTTTTATATGAGGGATAAAATTAGAGCATTTTGGCTTCCTCATCTTGTGCTTATCATAATATCCTAGTCCATTCTTAAAGAGTGTGTTCATCTGACGGCCACCTTCCTAACTAAAGCAATACACCAGAATGGATAAACATAGGAAAAGATACCTACTGGAACACTTTGCACGGTGACAGGTATTTAAGTAACAGGGGGGTTTTAAACGTAGATAAATGAATAGGACAATTTTACACTCGCTCAAAGCACCCACCACCCCTCAGGTCTAATTTGGCATTACACCTGATTTCTGAAGGCACTGATCTCAGTGAGAGCTGGAAACTCAAAATCTTACAAATCAGCTGTGAAGATAGTACTAAAAATGCTGCAAGCTGTCTGTCAAGATCTCCAAGCATCTTTAAAAATTTTGCTCTCAAAACTTTAGCAGTGAAGCCTGAACTAAAACTCCACAGTTTCCACAACACCTCCAAGTTCACTGTTTTGTGAATACTCTGTATTGACAAGAAAATGCATGAAATATTTGGAAAATAGCATGACATTTGGTTTTACAGAGTATAACCTCCTGAAATTGCCAGGATGAAGGCAGGGCAGCAAGAATGTCACAGACACAGCAAGGAGGCTTAGATCTTTCTTCTGAGAAATAAGACAGTTTGAGTTTTAAAGGGACTTCAAATAAAACAAACAATAAAATAAAGCCATTATTTCAAACTCCTCTGAAGTTTTGTCACTAATTTGGCTGATCAGTAGGCACAGAGAGCAGGGATGGCAGGGAGGGTGGTCCATATAGGGACACTTAATTCAAAAGATCTGGAGGGACGATGTATTGGGACATTCACATGAGTGGCTTTCTAGGTGCCACAAACAATTTGATAGACATTTTATTCTGGAATAGCAAATTCAGAGTCATAGATATAAACAAAGGAGAAGTGTCTAATCTCAGGTAACCTTTCCACTTCCACTCATCTGGAGTCATTACTACAGGACACATTTAGCTTTGTGCTGGAACAGCCTCTCCACAAGGCAGACGGCTCAGAAGAGCAGGGTCTGGCAATTTGCTGATGCGAAGAAGTGACTTGGGAGGGAAAAGAGCAGCTAACCTGGAGGCAGTGGGTCCTCTTTGTACCATTTATTTTGCACCTCATGGATGGAGTTTTTAATCTTCTTTGGGAAGTTTCTAGCTTTTGTTGGTATTTTGAGAGAACAGTTAACCCGAAACCACTGGCAGCAGCTCAGCATGAAAAGGCCATGTTATAGAGGAACCTCTGAGAACTCTCTAAATTGCAGTTCCTCAGAGTGAAACAGGGTGGGCTTGAAATGTCTCCTTGGCATGGTCCTGAAACCAAAATGATTCTTCACTGTCTAAATAGTTTTGTGTGCTGGTTAGACTACTACAGCCTGCAGCCAGAGGCAAAAGGGAGCTGCCTTTCCCTTGAATTCTGTTCCTTGCTCTTGTGAGAGCTGGAAACAGGACTAATACAAAGTAATTCCTTTCATTGCCAATCTCAGGCTCTAGTTTGATTACTCACACTGCAATAATTTACTGATTCCGTGATTTGAACCCATTGGTTTATTGATTTATTATTAATAGGAACACTGATGCACTCACAGGATTGTTCCATTTTTAATTAACTTTGGAAAATTGTAGCAAATTTACTCTTGCTGCCTTAAAAGTAAACTCCCTTGCTTATTCTTTTCAATAAACACCATTTCAATAAAATCCACCACACCAGTTTATTCTGTCAGACAGCTCCACGGATCAGGAGTGCACGTTCAGAATGAAGTATTTCCAGGCCACTTGATTTTTCCTTCACATTAGTATGAATCCCTCATAGGGGGTGAGAATGGCACAGAAAGGAACAGGGAAAATGAAGCTGAATAGAGGAAAATGACCTTTTTTTCCCTCATACCACTCACTTTTCTCTTAACATGCTATTCAATCTCATAATTATTTCTAACTTAATGACTGACAGGTAGAAAAGGTTCAAAAATATGACTTAGGCATGGACAAAATAACTGTTCTCACTGCTAAATGAATTTCCAGGTGTCAGACTATTCAGTAGGGTGGCTTTAAATAATGGCCATAGTTCATATTTGTACAGAACCTTACAGTCTGCTCTGCCTTCTGTCACATTTGATAAGGAAATAGTCCTCTTAGTGGATAGAAATTTCAACTGCAAGCCTCTGCAGAGAGCAATCATATGTTTTTAGGGCATTTTCCATCGCAGCTATATGGTGCTATTACTGAACTTTTCCATTTGTTGCCCATGATTTTTGCAGTGTGATTGTACCTTTTATTTCTTTCTCAGCACTCTTTCTGTTCACTGTTGCTCACAGAAACCTCCAAGACCAGGTGTCCAAGTACAAAGTAATGTTGCACAGTCTAGACCTGTGGAGTTCATATTTTAGACAGGTTGCTCCTACACTTACTGTGTGCATCCTTCTGGCACGCTCAGAAAGATGCTGGTTCTCTCCTTCGGTTTCCCTGGCCCTACAATTGTTGTATTTACATCTGGTACTCTTTTTTTATCTGAACCGAGTCAAAACAACTCACCGTAGGCTGAATACATGTGCTTGTAGATGAAAAGCTCTATGAGCTGGTTCCCCAGTGTGATTTTCTGAATCAAAGAATGCAGAGAAAGAAGGGTGATAAAAGGTCTATTGTCTGTCTAGAAAAAGTAGAATGTCTCTAAATGAAAACATGGGTGAGAAAAAGCAGAAATTACCAGCATGTTGATGCATCTCAATTTGTCTCCAAAGCTACAAGCAAGAAAATGAACCATGTCTCAACGACCTCTAAAAGAAACTGGGACCTTGACTTCTATGAGCTGGTCTAATGAAATCATTCTGTCAGGTGTGAGCAAACAACTGGAAGAGGAAAACTGCTGGTGTAAAGACCTTGGGATGAATTGTTCACCAAAGTAACAGCAACTACAGAAATATGTCAAATTCATTCAAGTTCCAAGAAGAAAAGACAACTGCTGATCACAGTGGTGCAAAGGAAAAGGTGGCTGCCAAAAAAATCAAAAGTTATGAGCCGTGAAATATCCACAGCATCAACAAAACAGATCCTCTCTTCTCAGCAGCTCTTGCTGGGGCTTTTTACCACTTCTGGGAGCTCCCAGAATGGAGGAAAAACCAGTGACTGGAGGTTTTCACTGAGCTGCATGTTCACACAGAAGGGAGCCTGAACTCCCAACAAGGCTGCTCCAAACAAGACTCTGCTGGTCCTGTTGTTGCAGCTGGGGTGCACTGGAGAACTCCTGAGCCCCGCCCTGTGGTGGATGATGGGGAAGTGTCATGGTTTAACCCCATCTGTCAACTCAGCCCCACACAGCCACTTGCTCCTTCCTCTGCTGGTGGGATGAGTGAAAGAATCAGAAGTGTAAAAGTGAGAAATCTCATGGGTTGAGACAAAGACAGTTTAATAGGCAAGCAAAAGCCATGACACAAGCAAAGCAAGGAATCGATTCACTGTTTCCCATGGGCCGGCAGGTGCTCAGCCATCCCCTGGAAAGCAGGGCTCCATGACGCTTAGTGGTGACTTGAGAAGACAAATGTCATCACACTGAAAATCCTCCCCTCCCATTCCTTCTTCTTCCCCCAGCTTTATACACAGACAATGACACCATGTGGTAGGGAATATCCCTTTAGTTGTTTGGGGTCAGCTGTCTCAGCTGTGTTCCCTCCCAACTACTTGTCCACCCCCAGCCTCCTTGATGAGTTTTTTTCTCCTGTATTTGAGGTGTTATTTTAATGCTGTCAATAATTGAGCTGATTTTTGATGGAAAATGAGCCCATCTGCTCCCTACTAATGTAAATATTTCATTTATCATCATCCTTTTTCCGGCTTTCAAACTTAATGCTGCTGAGAGAGCTCAAAGGTAACCCTGTGCATCTTGTGAGTGGGACAGAGCAAACAGAAAGGCCACAGCACTGCTAGCTCACCCACTCTATCTCTCCACAAATCTGTGCTTTTCCTGATAAAGTGCTTTACAAAGTAATATTATACACCAAAAAGATTAAGCTTTTTAAATGAAGGAAGAAGTTGTGTAACAGCTTGGTGAGCAGTGGGTGAACAGTAACTGGGGAAAAAAAGCCTGTTTCATATCATATACAATGGAAACTTCAGAGCATGTTGTGGGAGATGCTTGGTTATTTCAAATCTTGTACAATGGACTACCGATACTCTATTCACATATACACACAAGTAAATTAGATGATATTTTATTTTATCTCTCAGAGGAGAGTAAGAGGCTGGGTCAACTCACTCAGAAGAAACATAATTCCCAAGAGTATCCACAGCTTCAGTTCAAAGCTCAGATCAATAAGGTATTCCTGTGCCTTAGAATAAAGACTTGTAAATATGTACTTGCCACCTGATTCTCTTTGTAATATAACCAGGAGGTATGTCTCAACAAGTGATAATTGGAAAACAACCACATGTGAGAAATCACCTTCCTTCAGAAAGGAGACAGCCAAAAATAGAACTAGGCAGATCACAGCCCAGGGCACTCCAGGATCTTTCCACCTGAATGAGAGTGAGTGAAAATGAAATGGCAAAATCAGAGCTGATGACAGCCTGCCTGCCTGCTAGATGTGACCTGAAAATGGAATTTAAAACATTTCCAATTACTATCAGAATTCAGGCTGCGTATCTTTGTTACCTGCATAAAGAGGGACATTTTAGAGGGGAATGGGTGGCTCTTTTTCTGACCATGCCTCTTAGTAAGCATGAGGTATCCCCAAACACTTTGGTTCAGTCTGTGATATCTGCTATACATCTTTCTGTGCCAAGCACACCCATTTCACATTGAACAAGTCATCTTAGGAGTAATGAAACTGCCATTTCCATCAGACATGAGTGCTGTGCCAGCCCTGGCTTGCTGCTAGAAAACAGGATCCACTGTTGGAGCTGGGCAGGAAGAGACGGGCAGGATGGGTTTCAAAAAGCAACAGGTTTTTAAGAGCAGGAGACCAAAACCAGAGTCTATTTGGTTTGGTACCCTGCTTTCAACAATCATCAGGGCTGGGTGCCTCCAGGTTTGGGTAGGACAAGATATTGCTGAGTATCTGGGAGCCTTCTTCAAGGAAGAAGTCACCAGACTGACCACTACACAGTTCAGGTGTCTGTACATCTTTCAGCATCAAGAGGATTTTTATTTTACTTCTGATAAAGTATGGGAGAATCATCAGAGAGTCCCACCACACTTAAGTTACCTGCATACCTGGATGGAAGCATGGTCCAAGGAGGGTGTGGTTTTGTTTGAGGTTATTTTAAGGAAGGAACAAACATCTCATCCAATTTCCTCCTCTTTGACAACAGCCATTACATTACTCACATGAGTTTTTCAATGTACCTGTTGAGAAGAAATCTGAAGTGCAGGATTAGAGGACAGACTTCTAATACAGCATGTGCCCCCCTTGCCTGCTTTCACCACACCATGGACATTCAACTGGGCATGGAGACAACAGGCAGACAGCAGCTACAATAGGACAACAAAAGAGGAAAAGAAAATAACAAACTATTGATTAGTGTTGAACAATGATATTCACCCAGTGGCTAATCCTCTGCCTGATTCCCTTCAGAGAGCAAGTGGCTTCTGACTGTGACAGGCAATTTGTTCTGTCCTTTTTAAAACCCAAGAACCACAATCACTTTCTTGAGTCTTATCCAACTTGCAAAAGATGAAGGGATGATCTTCCTTCTCTGGACTATGGCTTTAACTGTAATTTGGAATTTGCAGTGTTCACTAGGTTTGTGTTTCAGGAGAAAGAGATGTTTTTCTGTGTCCCTTTCTCCAGTAGGTGTGGGTGTGGGTCAGATGAGGAGATTCCCTGCCTGGACTCCCTCCTCCTCTGTCAGCTAAAGCAAAAAGGACAGCACATAAGATAACCAAAATGGTTAAACAAATTGGCCAATGACCTCATAATAATAATAATGTTTGAATGTTATTTGTGTTCTCTCAGAGTAAGGAATAAGGAGAGAGTGAAGGAGTGGCCGACACCAGCCCAGCACAGTCCTCTGGGGTGACCACAGTGCTTGCTTGCAGGGGGTTACATCTTCCCATGAGGCAGTGAAGACCATCTTTCCACAACACCATTTCTGTTTGTTACAGCACTAGTAGTGAGTGAGAGTGAGCAGTGACACAGCATCAGCTCCCATGGGACATGTTTCTGGCCAGGACCATCAAATGTCTCCTCACGACATCCAGCTCCTTGGTCCCAAACTCCAGGACAAAGGCACCACTGAACTTAAATCCAGGGGGGGATTTCCTCTCACTTCAACAGCCCTGGCATTTCAGCATTGTTTTCTTCATGAGACAAAATGCCACACTTTGTAGAGTGATTTTTTTGTCCCTATAGCAAAGTTTCCACTAGTATTGGGTAGACTTTCACCTGCCTTTGGCCTAGAGTGGTGGAATCTCCATACCTGGACAAAGAAAAAGAACTATTTGTCCTGTAGTTTGAATGTTATAAAGAAAAAGGAAAAGGAAAAGAAAAAGAAAAAGCAAAGGCAAAAGAAATGGAGGAAGACAGAGCCACAGCTGAGGGGGCTAGGAAATGAGAAAGTACTGAGGAGATGGAGTATTAGACAGTAGGTCAAAGCTGCACATTAAATTTATCACCAGGCTGTTATTTTTGTTCAGTTGGGTCATCTATCCGAGGGATATTTCCTCTAAATGAGTGAAGCATATGTCAAGCTGCCCTTACAGTTATGTGCACATACAGCAGTGAAACACCTTGTCCTAATTTTCACCAGAAATTTCTCAGTATACTAAGAACACAAGGAGATTTTTTCTGATTCCACTTACTGTAGGATCATTCTTTTCCCCATTTTATAATAACCCTGCTATGGAGGTGGAACATCAGTTGAATTTATGGTACTTCATTTATCAAGTTTGCAGAGATACACAGAAGACATCTCTTGAGGGATGGGAAGTCCTGATACTCAGAGAAATAAATGTTAATATCTACTTTGCTGGTGTAATTGAAAATTTTATTACTTTCAGAAACATATTTCAATTTGGGAGGCAAAGGTTTTAGGCAGAGGTTTTGGAGAAAATTGTGGTTTATTGAAAATGAATATAAAAGTAGATGAAGTCTCTTCCCATGCATTAATGCAGCATACTTTGAACTGCTTCAAGAGGTCTGGCCAGCTTATGAAAGATCTGAGCTTGTATAGTCAGTTTACCAGGGGCCATCCTCTAGGTGAGCCCAGTGTTTACATTAAAGCATCCTGAACACTGGGAAGTGTCTGTGAAAACAGGAAGAGAAAAAACTAGACAACTTGAAAATTCATTCTTACTGGAAAAAATATGTATGAAAAACACCCTGGCAAAAATCTCAAATGCTGTAAAATACTGTGGCAGCAGTAACTTCAGCAGACAAACTGGAACTGGTGCAGAGTTTTGTCTTCTGCTCTTCCGGCAGTGCCTAGATAATCAGCCAAGATTTGATTCCATTGCCTGAGAGTTAGTTAATGTCTCAGACAAAAATGCCATCCTCTGGTATTAACGTTCTGCTCACTTGCCAGTGGATTTGCAAAGCGGAGAGGGCAGGACATCACCAGGGAACTTCAGCTGTGGTGAGTCTCTTACCCAGAGAGGACTCTCATCGCCAAGAGGGTCTGAGATATCCATCTCAGTGCCATGAAGGGATGCAAAGGTAGGTCCAGCACAACTCTGAGATGGGCTGTAGTCCGCACCACAGCTGAGGGGTTTGGCTGCCCTGGATGCTGCTCTGGGATAGTGACAAAGCACATCAGCGCTTCCTGAGCCTCCACTAACAAATAGGTTGAGAAATGACAGCCTCCAAAAAGGAAAATAATGTAATTCTGAAGGATATCAGGGAGTGATGTTGTTTTTAATCTGGTACCAAAAAAAAAAGAAATCTCTCCTTCACTATAGGAAAATTGTTATTCCTCACCAATATTATTCTAACCAAATCTGTTCTGCCATATGTTCCCAGTGCTCTCCAGTATGAACTCCTCTATACAGTTCTCCCAGCCCCAGTGTACATCAGTGTCACTGTGCTTGCCTCCATCCTTGAAAGCTGTGCTATCTCTCTCTCTGGAATTCCTTTTGCAGCATGTCTTGTCCAGGTTCTTCTCTAAATTTTTTTTTCTCTACTCTCTTACAGGAGAGAAGGGGGGCTTCAGTGCCACACCTGCCCCCCAGGGCGGGGAGGGGGCCCTGGCCCACTTGGGCCTGCCACCAGCTCCTTCATGCCTACTAATTTTTATCTGCGCCACAACCTTCTCTTCTGTTCTCTTAAATATGTAATTGGCAGTGGCATTACTAAAACTTTTGATTGGCTTTTTCTCTGGAAATCCACCTGGACAAAACTATCCTCAGCCCCAGGGGCTGGCTGGTGGGGAAAACCATGACAGTTGTCTTTATCAACAGTCTGTCTAGCTCTGATTACCTCCAGGGCAGCTGGCCTGGTCTCTCCCAGAAAGTTTGTGCTCTAGTGCTGACGTTCCAGCTTCTTCAAGCCTCCTAAACCTTTTGAAAACCTCTCCTTGCTCAGAAGCAGTCCTCCCCTGTCTGCCTGGCTGTAAACACCACCCTGAGAAGCACAGCTCCTTCAAGAGGAAATTGGTGTCTCCTGTCACCAAGGGTTGCCAACACTTTTTGAGTGTGTGGATGAGCTTGGCCTCTGGGATTTCAAATGAAGACTACAAAAAAACAAGTTAACATAAATCCACATCAAGAAGGAACTGGACAACCAGTTCTGAAGTTTTGTCTCATGTCTAAGTGGGAGCATTGCTTAGATGTGGTCTGATTCTATCTAGCAGGGTGAAGGGACCCAAGAAGCCTCTTTTGCCTAGAAGACCTTTCAGATTTGAGGACAGAAGAGAAAGGGAATATAAAGAGTCTCAAAATCTGTTTTCTGTACAACAAAACTTCTCCATGGCAAAGAAAGCATATGGTATGAATGCAGAAACTCATTAGTGCAGACCTTTGGGAGACACTACGATTAAGCAAAACAGAGCCAGATGAACATTTGAGAGAAACAACAAATTGCCAACGCTGGAGAAAAATAACGGAGAGCCAAACGACTACATTGCAGACTCATGAAAAGGATATTCAGGAATGTGATTTCTGAGGATGGTTTTCTGGCTCTGTGAGACCAATTTAGACATGGAGGGAGTAGGTTAGCTCAGTCCTCAGTGGTGGTGCAGGAAGATATTTAGGTTGGTAGTAGAGAGGTGATGACATTTTCTGTGGGCTGTTTTCACCTCATAGTACTTTAAATATTTCAAGAATTTAAGATTCTTCCCTGGGTTGTTTAGATTCTTCATCCTTTTTACTGTGAGGTCTTCTAAAATTAAAATACCAGTGCAGAAATGCCATGAAGATAACTTTCCTTCTATTTCCAGAAGGAAATACGGAGTCACAATGGAAGATAAATGCATATGACCTCACACACATCCTTCAGTCACCAGGAAATTAACTGCTTTAAATCTTCTTTTCTTGGACTTTTGCCCACAGTTATATGGCTTTCATCAAGAACTCATGCCTACCAGACTTTATCGTGCTTCTAAACCCTAAGCTTGAAAAAGAAGGTCTAATTTAATTGATTGAAGGAAAAAATTAGAGAGAAACTACAGTCTGTAAGGAACTATTTTAGCTGTTTCTACTACGTTTAACTGGGATCTAGAAGCTAGTTATGGGGAGAGTGTGTTTCAAACATGTGCAAGCTCTGTGTTGTGGTGATGATTTATCAAATAATGGGTTCTGCAATCAAAAAGGTAATGCCTCATAGCTAACCTTTTGGTTAAACTGGATTTCTTTATCCTGTGTTTGGAACAGAATTACTTTGAAGAGCATTAATTAGAAGCTGAAGTTTTCAAATAATATACAGTTTTTTGTAACAGGCTTGTCCAATGACCTTAAAACACTTTTTTTTTTTTTTTTTTTTTTTTGCTTTGAATGTCAGATCCAAATTTACTGTAACATTTTAAGTTACATCACTGGATTTAAAACTTGGTGCCAACTTGGTACCTCTCTGTTGGAGTAGGCAGAAAAGAGTCAGGGATGAGTATCCGTTACTCACACTTGTGTGACATTCAGGTGAATCCAGCTTGATTTTTGCTTAAAAGTAACTTTACTGGTACTTTTTTCCTGGTGCTCTTGTCTAAGCCTTTCCCAAGTGATGAAGACTGACTGAGCATCAGTGACTTAGGTGCAGGGACTCTGTCAAAACTGTGAGACTCCTGGTGAGAGAGATGCTCCCTCCACCTTGCTTCTCACCTCTGCCATGGGCAGGTTGTGCTATGCTGGGTTACAGAGTAGTGGCTTTCCTCTGCAGCTGTGATGTGTGTGAGGTGACGAGATGCAGGAGTGGGATAGCAGGGCACACAGCTCAGTCGAGTTTTCTAGTAGGACAGGCTGGGAAACTCCTCTGTCAGAGAGGAAGAAGAGTGGAACTTTGCAGTCCAGGTGGCTTCTCAAGTGCCATTCAGAGAGGAGTGTCCTCCGTGCGTTCTTGCACAGTGCATCCCTGAGGAAAATGTCAGCCCCTGTGGAGCAGGCAAACCCTGAGTCCAAGGCTGCCAGGGAACTCTTGGCAGCTCACAGTTGAGTACCAGACCTGGGGCCACTGCGTAACAGCATCCACTTTCCCTTTGGGCAGAAGAACACTCAGGCCAAGCTTTCTCTCTGTGTACTCAGAAATGGTGTGTAAGGCAGTTGCTACACTACAGGAATCCAACAGCTGCAGTGCCCTTCTCACACAGTGCTGCCTCCTTCGACCAGGCACAACTGTCAATACCGTGTGCCCATTTTCTTCACAGTTAGATACATGTACTGCATTGCCATGTACCCAGGCATTTTGCAGCTCAGCTCCTGTTACAATAAGGAGGAAAGTGTCAGCTCAAAAAATTACTGTTGTTTAGTTGTTAACTAAAACCACACACATTAATACAAAAATAGAAGTACTACACTTAAGAAACAAGGGCATGAAACCATGAAAATCTAGAAAGTAAGAGTAGTCTCGTCTTTCCTTCCAGTATGGTAAGCATGTTTTGATTGTGATTTTCCACTCATGATGCCTTATTTTGCATGTGAGGTAAGAGTGTGCTTTGTTTCACAGGACAGAATGAGCACATGTAGCCTTGGTTCCAGAAATCTGGTCACAGAATCACAGAATCAATTAGGTTGGAAAAGAACCCTGAGATCATTGAGTCCAACCTATAACCAAACACTATCACGTCAACTAGACCATGACACCAAGTGCCATATCCAGTCTTATCTTCAACACCTCCAGGGACTAAGTCATAAGAGTAAAGTGCCATAACTGCAAAATAATTTTATGCAAGGCTATATGTGCACCCCTCTAGCTAGACCTAACAATGCCCTCTGGGGAAAGCTCATCGTCCTCCTCCCCAGCTCTGCCTGTTGAGAGTAACCTGCATCTGCCCTCCAGGGAAAAGCTCTGGGTGATCAAGCTGCACTGAAAGCTTCCTCCATGGCTGTGTGCACCAGGGACTGAGTTGCTTGCTCCGTTGTGCCTCACCAAAAGCAGCTCCTTGGTGATCAACAAAACCTGCAATGCTGCGACGGTCATGTCACCCTGCCCAGGGAACAGCACAAGAGAGACAGGGGGTTTTGCAGCTGATGTGAGGATGATTTAAATATTCCTGATAGATTCCTCTTGCACGTGGTGGGACTGCTCTTCTTGGGCTTGGTTTTAAACCTGTTTTGTATCAGCTTTGAACAGAGCCTCCCTGTAATTCTGCAGGCTTGGTGCTGAAGGTGAGAGATCCCAGGGATCCCAGCCCTAAGTCACACCCCAGGGAGCAGCCTGCCACAGTTAATGAACTGGAACTGCTTCTCACAGATGTGAAGATGAAACTTTGCACTGGAAGCACCAGTCTCTTCTGCACTTAGTTCAGTCTTGACACATGATCAAGGAAAACCTGCAGCTTGTGTTGCTAAGTAGCTGCCACCATAACAAATCTTTTTGTGCCTTTTCTGGCTCATTGCTGCCTCCCTCAGCATCATCAAGATTAGGTACAAGCTTGCATTCATGTAATTACAAAATGCAAAATTAGTTTATTTTTAAGGATCTCTCATCACTTATTTCACCAATCAGAGAAACATTCCTAAGCATCAAATTTGGCCTTGAAACCCACGTACTAAGCTGCTTCTCTTTCTATTTTTTCTCACAACATTGACTGTGGTTTCCTATTCCTTACACATCAGCATTTCTTTTGTTTTGGAGATTAGTCCCGTAGTCAAGGAATATGAGAAGCCGATTAATTTGTACAAAGACAAATTTAGCTGAGCTTTTCTGCAAAAATGCTCAGCAGTGGAACGGTTCATGGCATTCCGATCCCTTCGTTTCTGAGTTAGCAATCCAGTGAGATGTGTGGTACAAGCTGCTGGTGAGGTGCACGTTGACTCTAATTCTGGCTTACTCTCCAGTTATGTGAGGACTGGATATATTACCTTCCACAAAATGAACAGAAAATTAGTGCAGACACATCTGCTGGCAGAGGCTGGACTTGAGCTCTGTCACAGAAATACCTGATTTGAGGGAGAACTTTCTACTTCTGCGTTGGAAAAGCAGAATATTAATAGTAGTGTGCAAGCTGACGATGAACATGCCAATACACCAGTTTTAGCCAGGCCTGGGACACCTGAATTCAAACAGCAATACTGTGAATAATTTTCTTAGACTGATTTAACACACACACAAAGTTGGCACAGCCATCCAAGAAAGCAATTCTCACTCCTTCCCTTCTCTATTCTCCTGCCTGGTGCTTCTTGTGTTATGCTGAAACACATTTCTGTACGGCTGCCCGGTGTGCAGGATGTGGGAGTTGATCCAGCTGGAGAAAAATAGGTTTCTTTTGGTGGGTTTTACCCTGAATCAGTTCCCACTGTCCTCAAACCTAGAAAACTAAGTTGTACAAATAATTGCCAGCACTACCTGGGCACTGCAAGGCAGGGAAGGAGAAAGCATTCCAAAAAAGTAGCAAAAGGGTTTAGTTTGGAGAGGAATCCTTGCATGGAAAGCACTTTAAACCCCCACCTGCTCCAGAAGGATGCCAAGTGTCATGAGCAACTCTGTGTTTCTCATCGCATGTATTCTTGATCAATGTCAAATGACATTTATAAACATCCATGATTAAAGGTCAACAACACAGTCCTCAACTATTTAGTGTTAGTTTTAGGCTGTGTTATGACGTTTAATGCTTTAACTGAAAACAAAAGTTGGGCAAACAAGAAAAGCAGGCGGGTTGGGGGAGGGAGAACATGTAGAGACCCAGCTTGGGACAACCAAACTATCTGTTGTGTTCTTCATGGCTGCTGGGGAATAGCTACAGCCAAATGAAATTGGAGGGTGTGCTCTCCCAGAAAGTTTCTGGCACTTCTTTCTATTTCCAACATTAACATTAGTGTTTGACTAATATGAATATTTTCTCCTAGCAGACTTTTTGTATTGCTTTTTTATTCTGCATGAAGGTGTTCTAAACTAAAAAAAAAAGTAAAAACAGCTCCTGTGACAATAACCAGGGAAAATCTTCCCCTCCTCTACCTCCTGTTCTTGTCTCCTCCCACGGATTATCATTCGGAGGTCAGCAAGAAATGCAGATAACTGCCACTTCTTCCTTGTGTGTTGGGACAACCTACGTCTTGGTCCTTCAGCTTTTCTATGTTTGTGTTGTAGAAGTTTACAGTATATAGCCCAGCCACTCCTTGGAGGTCTTACAGAAGAAAAATATTTGAAAAAGCACAAAGATGAATGCAACCCCTTGAGGAAAGATGTTGCATAAGTAAGGATTTGTAAGATGTTGCACTTGAGAGCTTTAGAAACAGAAAAACTTATCTGAATCCTACTCCCCCACAAGGGATGTTAAGAACCCCCCCACACACTCAGGTGTAGCAGAGGGATGACAATACTGAGTGAAGAATAACCCTTTGAAATTTGACTTCCTTTATTTGCCGGTGTGGGACGTCAGCTGGAAAGACCAAAGCAGAAAAGGCAATCTTGTGCCTAAAAATCATGGGCTCAGCTCAATATCCACAGCACTATCTATCTGAGCCTCCAACAAAGGCCCTGCAGCAAAGTCACACACAAGAGCTGTCAGGTCAGTTGCTTAACGAGTTGGTTTAAAATCATGAAGTGTGAGTTCCCGTGATAGCTAAAATTATTGGCTAAAGGTAAGTCTTGTGAATTAGGAAGAGTCCTCTACTCATGCCCTTCCCAGAAACAGAGCACTATTTAACCTCCAGCTGTAGAATAATATCACCAGCCTGACTTCTTCCCTTCAACCCCAGTTAAAGTAAGAACAGAGCTCTCTCAAGGGAGAGCTGGAGCAGTATGTCTTCAAGGTGGTCAGACACTCAGAGCACGAATTCATTCAACAACTCAATCTCCTTGAAGGAGTATTTCCTTAGATTCATGAACTGTTTTCCTTTTTACCCACCAAGGAGCAGTAATTTGGGAAGCAGGGCATTCACAGTACCCCTGCTGTGAAGAGTTAAGCTTTGCAGACAGAACAAACCTGCTACCAATGGGAAGATGGAGCATGGAGAAGCATTTAAAGCAGTTCCTTTCCCTCACTGCTGCAGTGCAACACTAAAGCTGAACACACTAGAGACAGTCCAGCCTGACTGGGAAAGCAGTGAGGAACACATTTTACAGTAATGTTATCAATCAAATCTAAATCCCTCACAACAGCTTTCTGAAAACTAGAAGTTACTGAACTGAAAATGGCTTCCTATCTTGTAAAAACTAAGTGAATGCTGTGGTTAATTCCTTCAAAACCATTTAGACACTTGTTTGAGGAGGAATTATAATAAAATGCAGATGCTGTACTTCTTTACAAAGATATTGGAGTACTTTAAAAAAACCCCAAACAGCAGTCATAAGGCAAACAAAGAATGCTGTGTAACAGAGAGCCTTTCTGCATCTCATCTGTGTCCGTAGCAGAGAAGGGAAACATAGAGTACAGATGCTCTATAACCAATCTTTAGACCTTATTCAGCAGCTGATCAGTGTATTACCACAAAGTCTCCTTTCAAAGAAATGGAAGCCTGTCAGTACTACTTGCAGGCCATGGTCAGAACTAGTAACAAATCCTGTATATGATAAAGCAGAGCTTGCATTCAGTGCCCCAGATTATAGTGTCATCAGGCACACACGTTTGTGCAAATACAACTTGTCGTGAATGTTGATCACAGTGGTGCAACAGAGCAAAATGGATGATAAAAATGTACTAGATTTTTGATAGAAGAAAAGGCAGAAGAGGTATCTTTCATTCTCGTATGAGTGCCCAAGTCCCCATACTTCTGTCCTTTACTGAGCTTGAACCAAAGGAATGCAAGTTGCTGTTTTCCAGTGCAGGCAAGCTGTACCTACACACACACAGGGGCTGGCTCAGCACAGGCCAGCCTGCATCCCACAGGATGGGCCCGGCTGCTTCCACAGGTCCCCCAAAAGCAGTACAATCACTTTTGTGTGGAGACCAGACTAAGCTCACTGGATCCAGGCTGGCTCTTCACCTTCCCAAGAGAGCCCCTGTCGATCAGAATTCATTGCCTCGGCCTTCATATAAGTTCTGCAGGCAACCATGTGACTCCATGGGAGATGCTCTGCATCCCTAGGCTTGGATCCAAGTGTCTGGATCCAACAGGAGCACATAACTTCAGAGGCACTGACATACCCACATGCAGAGGCAATTCAAGAAGCAAGGGGACAGCAGAGCTAAAAGAATTCAGGTTGGGTATGTTCTGGCACTCAGAAGGCACAGGCATGGAGATGAATCACATTTTACATGCAGTCTTTCCTGGTTTTCCACAGATATTGCTACCACAGAATGCTTGAGCAAAAGCACAGTACGGCCAGCAGTATAACCCTTCCTAATGCCAAGAAATCTATTTACATATTCAAGCTTTATATCTCTCAAAGAGCTAAATCCTTACACGTCCACTTCTAACACCAAAATATCCAAACTGTAAGTGTTCAGTTCCTCCTAAATCAATGGAAGGTGTTCAAACAAGATACAGAGCTAACACATAACAGCTTATAACACAACTTTTATTAGAAAAGTTATACATAACAGCATCAACTATTTTCAAGAATATTAACCTTGAAAAGCAACAAAAACAGACTAAAAATGTGTAACAAGAAACTAATGACCTTCTCTATAATTAAACATTCAAGTTATCTACAATGTCTCTTTTTACAAAGGGGAAAATTATGGTTTTACAGGCACATCATGTTGAAAATAAAGCTGCAGTAACTTTATACAATTAATTTTTTCAAGGATTGTTAAACCATGGTCATCATGTAGTCTCAGAGTTTTTCAAACATTCACATAATTTTACAGTTGAGTATACACTGAAATTTCAGAGTCCCAAAATTATTTCACAAAAGTGCCAACATTAAAACCAAAACCTTCAGTGTGAACAATTTTGCCCTAAGAAAAGTTAAGACAAGTCTCCATAATCCACATATTCACATAATATTTGGTGCTACCTGGTCTAACAGTAAAGCTTCACTCTTTAGAATTAAAATCAAATGGGACTTCTTTTGAAAAACTGGTAAAACGTTTTGAACACAGGAGTGTAAATTATCAGAACAAATTGATACTAAAACCATAAATATACACTAAGAGCCATTAATGTACTACATGATTAAGTGGAATAGTGCCCATTTGTACTCTGTATTTAAAGTTTGTTGCCCTTTTGGTACAAGTTGTATCTGAATTCAGCAACTTTTCTTAATTCTTATTTTCGTATGCCTGCTTAATAAAGAAATCAGATAATTTACAATCTAGAAGTCTGTTTTAAAAAGTCTGGAGTTTATATACAGCTCTAACAAACCTAAAGCATTATGGTATCTTAAAAGTTTAAATGAAATGACTAGTTTTCATTTGTCACTTATTAACAGTAATTAGCCATTATCAGCAGTGGACCATAATGATGTGGTAAGTGAAAAGGAATGTTTTGTCTAAAATGCTTAATATGTTCTGTCCTTTCATGTATCACGTGGAGGAAGTGCCTTCCACAGACACTCGATTCCCCTTAGCATCAAGGGCTACAAAAATCTGACTGCAAAAATGCAGTGACACAGCAAGCTGACATATCAGGCACTACCTTTCATACTGGCAGCTTTAAGAGACCCACGGTATGCACAAAGATCTAGAGAAGGGGAAAAAAACCCACTACTACGAGAAGCAGGCCGAACATTTCAGATGAGTTTGGCAAAGTTTTTAATCAGACAATAGGTTGGCCATTCAGGTTTACTTGTATAAGTTTAAAATATGTATTGAATCAACTAGTCAAATTACTGTAAGACATTTTCATTGATACTCAACATCACATGCACCAATATTGCACACATCTGCTCCGAGGTGTTAAAACAATCTTTATCTGGGTGCTTGAGCTGTCTGGTTTCTGCAGCTGGAAGTCAAGTCACCCACCCCAGCAGTTTCACTAAAAATTTGAGTGGTAAAGTTAAAATACAAACCCCAAAATAACCCCAGAAGAAAACCAAGGACTTTATACAGACAATAAAATCTAAATTTTCTGCCATGGTCTTGTGGGCCCTACAGACAGGGCCATACACGTACACACTAGTGAGAGGAGCACTAGCTCTGCTCTACGTAACCATTCAGATAATATGAAACCTGGGACCAGGTGTTGCAATGATGTCGCTGTAGGGCTCCTCCTGTGTCAGCTCTATAGCTTGTTGCTTTTTCAGTACCAGGAAACTGTAGAATTTTGCAGCTGCTTGTTTTCTATTTGTATTTCTGCACAGCTCAAGTAAACTGATGGATTCTGCTCCAGTCTTAGCAAGAGCTCTCTGAAAAACACATTGACACAAATTAAACAGGGAACTACACAGAAACAACATCTCTTTGTAAGATTCTGGTTTTTTGTCAATCCCATGACACTGAGAGAGATTCAGAAGAACTTGACACTGGATGGGCACATTACAACATGTACATGAAAACTTCTATATAGATCTTATCTAAATGAAACCAAGTAGGCTTCCCAGAGATGTGTGAAAAATCACTCTTGAATCTGCTGAACTTATTCTAGAAACACTGTAGTATAGCAGATAATTTTCTCTTTGCAGCAATAACTAACCAGTCTTATTTTAATACAGGACACTTCTTTTTAATAAGAGAAAAAAAGAAAATCAGGTTTTATTTCTCAAAATAAGAGTAACTCCAAAAACTATCAAATAAAATTTCAAGAGCTAATGTTCTTTAAAAAATGCATAACTTTCCCAAGGTGAAAGTCTGTTTATTTCTAAAACTCCTCTGTTTCTCTAAAACTAAGCATACAAAGCTGCTTACATTTTCACAAAATCTTAGCAATAATAAACTAAAAAAAATTATGAAAGCACATATTTTTTTCTGGCTAGGACAACAACTGACATCATCAATTTAAAACAGAGTCTGCTCTGGAATATCGACTAGATTAATTTGGTCAAATCAAATTACTTTATATTAATCAGATCTCAATTTTGAATCTTATTGCAGACTTAAGGTTTCAGCCATCCAGAGTGATGCTCTTTTGGGTACAAGGAAGAAAGAGTTGAAAAAGTTAGACGTGGTCCAAAGAGAATTCTGAAGTTCTTTTCAGAAATCGTGATAACACATTCAGAGAGGAAACATTACACAACGTTACCAACTCAATATCTGTATACTTTTGATATTTTTAAGCTACAGTTGTTTGCTACTGGTTTGGGCTGGGACAGAGATAATTTTCCTCACAGCAGCTCATGTGGTGCTACGTTTTAGAGCAAGTAGGTTGAAGGTGCACAGGGAGTTGGGAGGGGACACAGCCAGCACAGCTGACCCCAGCTGGCCAAGAGGATAACCCATGCCACATGGCATCATGCTCGGCACATAAAGCTGGGGGAAGGAAGAGGGCGGTGTGTGAGCATTTGGGACGGTGGCATTTGTATTCCCAGCCACTATTACATGTAATGAAGCCCTGCTTCCCTGGAAACGGCTAAATGTCTGCCTGCTGTTGGGGCTAAATGTCTGCTCTGCTTGCAAGCTTTTCACTTTACCTATTAAACTATCTTTACCTAAACCCATGAGTTTTCTTGCTTTTACCCTTCTGATTCTTTCCCCCACCTCAGCAGAAGGCAGTGAGTGAGTGGCTGTGTGGGGCTGTGCTGATGACCAGGGTTTTTTATTTAAAGCAGTCCTGCTTAAACTACCAGTATTCCTGCAGGGGTGCAAAAGAACTGACTTAAATCACATTAGTTTACAATGTAACCTGAACTAAATTTAAGTGTATTAAAGTATCGTAAGGGCTATTTAGGAGTTTGAAATTAAGGTTGTTTGAAGATATAAGCAAGTAATTCCTATGATAGAATTCTACTAACGTTTTCTAGAAATGTAAAGCTTTTCCTTGATTATATCTTAATTTTGAGAAATTTAATAGAATACACACTACTACTAAACCTCGGTTTCCCAAAAACTCAGTAGCATTCTCCCACTCCCTTCCCCCAGAGCCACCGTACTGGCAGTTCAGAGACACAATACCGATAGTGACCTTTTATAAGGAAATATGGAGCCTATAAATTTCACAAAAAAAGAAAGGATGACTTTGGAAAAAAAAAAACCAAACCAGTTAACAGTGATGAAACTGAAGCACTTCAGTGTCTGTAGAATCTCAGTAACTGCCAAAATGTTCAAGGGAATAAAGGGATAGGAGCTACAAACTTGGTTGAAAGGCAAGGTAGTCCAAGAACATGTGAAGGACACACAGAGGCCTATAAGCAAATGAACAGTGGTTTGTGCTTCAATTCAAGTGCTCACAGGGGGCACTTGATCATCGTATCAGAAAAAAGCTCTTGAGTTCCAGCAAGCAAGAATCCATCCTACAGATGGAGTCTGAAGCCACAACCTGGAAATTAGACAAGGTCAGATTCCCACACTTTTTAGAGATTCAGCTTCTCATGCCATGGAATTTTTCCAACTAGCATAGCCAGGAGTAAATATCCTGTAAAATGGTTTCAGACCTACACCTTGATGGAGTTTGCCTAGGGCCTCATAGCACAAAGTCAGAGGTGCTATGATTTCATTAAAACACAATCAAACCCAGTAACTTTAAAATTTAAATTTCTGGGAGTCTTACTTGCACACCAAATGTGGACACAAAGGTTGAAAAACACCTAAGCAAAAAATTTTACTTCAAATGGAAAAAAAATGACAATTAAATGAATATAGACTTAATCAACTACATGCATTTGCCCCCCTCTAAGACATAACTGATATTTTAAGATGTAACATCTACTGCAAAGACAGCTCTTTCTTAACTTTGTAACTCAGGTCGAAAGCATCAGTGGGCACACTCAAAAGTTACTTCAAGAGAAAGCAAATGATCGTGTGTACCTGAAGTCCATGGAGCATTTGTTGAGTCCTCTTGTTCCATCTCCTTTCTTCTTGATCCTGATCACCCCCTGTGCCGTCTTCCTCCTTCAAGCAGGTGTAAAATAAAAGGCATCAGTGAAGTTTGTATTGACAGTCACAGAACATCAAATATTGTAGCTAAGAGACAACTTATCATATTTTAGGACGTGGCTGGTATTCTTGCAAAAAACTACTTTCATAAGGCAGCACAGGCTATTTAAAATGAACAACAACATCAAGTTCAAAACTTCTTGTACATATCATAAATATACAGAGTGGTTTAATCCAGCCACGTGCAAGGAGAACCCTCTAATTCAAAACAGAATGTATATACAATTTATAATATGAAATAACAAATATTGTAAAATGGTCATGAAATAATTTAAGAATTTATATTTCCAAAAGCTATTATCTCCCAAGGATAGACTAAAGATTTTTCTTATGCCGTTTACTGAATCCACAGTGAAACACTTCTGGGAAACACACAAACTCTTCCTACACAGAGTTCTTACCTCTTCTTCTTCCTCCTCCTCTTTCTCCTTTTCTTTCTCCTTCTCTTTTTCTGGCAGAAGTTCTAGCTCTGGTATTAGCTGGCAGATGTTTTGGGGCTCCTCTGGAGGCATTTCTACAGGTGGCATTTCCAGCTGTTGTGATGGTGGATGCTGTAGAAGTACACAATACAGTTACGCCAAAGCATAATTCTGTCAGTGCTTTTACAATACAACGATAATGCAACAGATCAGTTTAATAAAATTCAAGTATCCAAATCTTAGCCATTTGTCTGAATTTTTCTTTTTTAATAACAAAAAAGCATTTTGTTTTGCTATCCATACATGCATTTTTAATCCTTTAGATTCTACTCAAACCAGGTATTATGATACCTCTATAAGAAAAAAGGCTTTCCAATAACTTCACTTAGTCCACCATCCAAACTACTGATTCCATTTCTTGGATTGGCACATTCAAATTGAAAATTCTACATGACCAGATGCAATGCTACATGAACACCCTAACTCAGCAGAATAGGACATCTTCAAAATATCAAAATTCTCAATTATATAAATGTGAAGGAATTAAAACACAGGTATCTTGCAAAGTTTCCTAAAATCTATGAGTGACTTTGGTGCTCAATTATCATTCTCGGAAAATATTTATATCAAGAGAAAAACCCAGAAAAGCAGTTTAACATGATTTATGCAGTCAGTTTTAATAAAATTAATATACAGTACTCTCTTCGTGAATCTATACGCAGTTAAGTGTTTGCCAGCAAAGTTACACTGACACCTCAAACTGTTTCTACACATAGTCTAAAATGACTACACAACTTCTGACGTGGTCATACAGCAGGTAACACTACACAGGTTTGTTGTCAGAGGCCTGACCTGCTGGTGTGATCAGAGAATTCCCAACACACTCATCCTCCCAATTACACTGGCACACTGATGCCAACGTCACCCCATGACGTGGCCAGGAGTAGCAGCAGCTGCCGCCCTTTTTAATAAGACAGTGTAACATTTAACAGTCTCATTCTACAGCGAACAACCTGCTGGCCAAGGAACGTGAAAAGTGAGGTTAAAAACTCACAGATACGAAACAGAGTATAAACCAGGGCTCACCAGACAAGCATTCAGAAAAAGAATACACCTTTCATTTTGCCCTTTTCCTTCCTTTCCCCTTTAAAATATTGTTTCCTTTCATACTGCATCACATCTAGTTTCCAAGTCTACTCATAGCTCAGCTAGGAAATATCTCCAGGCAATCAGAGTCTTTCTTTGAAGCCTTAAGCCTGAAACAATGTGACTGTCTTAAAAAGGAAGTTTGTGCAGCTAGCACAATCCTTGCTTCAGTGCAAAGTGTTCATATACACTTGCCAAGCAGAACTCAATAGCTTTGTAAACAATACACTTAATTCCTTGAAGACTTTTCCTGGAGGAAATAGTGTCATTTCTTTACCCTACCTGCATTTAAAATGTTTTAGTAAGCTTTTCACTTCAGAAAAACACCAGTGACTACCCAGGGGCAAATGTTCTGATACTACTCTAGCAAATCTCACAGGACCATAGAAAGCTAGGGCCTCAAATCTGTCATTTCCTGCTCAAAGACACGCTCCCACTTCTCATTCCCCATAAAAACCACTGAAATCTTACTCACGGGTAGCACTGGCTCTGGCTCTACTTGCTGCAGTTTGCGTTTCACACCTGTCTGAGGTGGCGGGGGCGGCATAACAGATTCGTCCAGGTTGGTTCTGCTGCCCTCCATCATCGACTCCTGTAAACGGCTCGGTTCTTCCAGAATGGGTTCATCTATATTCCACAACAAACTGTGGTTTAGATACTTAAGAACGTAATTAGAAACTATACCAAAGTCTGATCTGCTATTAATTTAGAATTGAGCACTCTTAATAGCCTGCACGGCTTTTGCAGTGACTTAAACAGAATTGGCACAGATGTGCATACAACCCAGTCCAATACACATTTAATCCACTGGTTCAAACAACTCCTTAGCACTCCCTATTTCTAGCAAAAACAAGTTATCTTTGGTCACAGACTGTACATCAAGCTAAACAACCATTACAAAGCTCTTTGCTCCATTCATAATCTTTGATGACTTAACATAAAGCACAAACAAAAGAGATAAATAAGCTCTGAGGGAAGCAGGGCATATTTAACAAGACACAAACCAATGACATCTCGTTGCTGCTGTTGATGCTGCTGCTCCTCTCTGGGAACTTCTGGGTTTTCAAAGTCTTTAAGGAACTCATCAAGGTTGTCAGCTTCTCCACCTTTCCTCCTCTTTCTCAGGTCTTCTGGTACCAGTGGTGTAAGACAGCGAGTGAAGAGCTATAGAGGAAAGATTACATTATTCACTATTGCAGTTCTCAGTGTCCTTCAATTTCATTTCAGGTCAGGTAATTATAGCCTATCTTATTTTCCTATTTTTAAGCTCTTCTCCAACAGTACTAATATTTAAAAAAAAAGCACCTTACTTCTGTAACTGGTAACAGCAATGCTTAAAATAGTTACCTTGTTTTAATGTGGGTTTTTTTCCAATTATGAATATTACTATATCACTATTCATATGCTGATGTTTACTATATGTGAGGCACAGTCCTGAAATAGTCCATTTTAAAATGAACCTGCACAAAAACATTACCTTCAGTAGCCTGTTATTCCACAAAGGCTGTGCAGGCAGAGAGAAAAGCTTTTCAACTCCACCAGTTTCTTTCCACATCATCAGTTTCTTAGTAGGCGGTGCCAAATCCAAAGTAGTAACAATATCAGAGTAGTCACTTAATTGGGCTCGAATAGTCTTGCTATCCAGTTCTTTCACACTGTCCACAATCAGCTTTCTCTTCCTCTTTGCTTTGGTTTCTTTGACTGTTGAGATTTTTAGCAAGTAATGAAGGTTAGCTCAGACACAACACCATAGAAGAATCTTGCAGCTTCTCTAAAGGTCTTATTTGCCCGTGTATAAAGCTACCTAATGAATCTAAAGCAATGTCAGCTTTGGGAGAAGGACTGAAAGGCTATAAGCAGTGTGAAAGATCAAACAGTAGGAATACTGTCCCATAACCTACAAATTCTTTTGTGCAGACTCATGGTTTTACTGAAATCTACCTAATCCTCGATGTCCTCAGCTGCACATGCCTCCCTCCCCCATGGCCTGTTAGGCTGCTGCAAACCCTGGCCACCACGTTGATTAGAGGGACAGAGCACCTCTCCTGTGAGGAAAGGCTGAGAGAATTGGAATTGTTCAGCCTGGAAGAAGAGAAGGTTTCAGTATGACCCAACTGCAGCTTTCCAGCACCTGAAGGGAGCCTACAAGAAAGATGGAGGAGACCTTTTACCAGAGCATCTAGGGACAGGACAAGGGAGAATGGCTTCACACTGACAGAGAGTAGGTCTAAGGTCTACGTTAAGTATTAGGAAGAAATTCTTCACTGTGAGGGTGGTGAGGCACTGGAACAGCTTGTCCAGAGAAGTTGTGGATGTCCCACTCCTGGAAGTGTTTAAGGCCAGGTTGGATGGAGCTCTGAGCAACCTGGCCTAGTGAAAGGTGTCCCTGCCCATGGCAGGAGGGTTAGAACAAGATGATCTTCAAGGTCCCTTCAAAACCAAACCATTCTATAATTCTAATCATGGAGTGAAAATACCATACCAAGTTTTTCCTCTAAGCCCTACCTGAGTTTTGGTGGAGTTAATGTGGGTGGTTATCTTACCTGTACCTCTCACCCTGCTCTAGGATGACACTGCTTACAGCCTGGCACTCTGCAGCAGACCAGGAAGCTCTGGCAACAGCTGTCTTTGCTGGTCCCAGCAGATCAGCTGGACCCCTGCTGCCAGCCTGCCACGAGAGGGCAGTGCCAGGGCTCTCTGACTGGCCAAGCAAGGAATCAGGGCCTCGAGCTCAGTCAGAAGACACGGGACAAGCTACTTTCTTTCCAGATCTTAATTTTTTATTAAAGCAGGGATCTGTTTATAATGAGCCAAATACAGTATTGGTTAAAGTAAGAAAGTTTCTTGCATTAAAGAAAAAGACAAGGAAATTACCTATTTAGTAGAAACTCAAATACAAAAAGATACATTTCCTGAACTCACCAATTCATTAAAGCTACAAATCACCAGAAGAGCACTCATTCTCAGTGTAAGCAGTCACTCCTGGCCTTCAAACATAGTGTATCAAGAACTGTGCTGCACTACAGATAGCATATTAGAATTAAAGACATGATGAGTTCTATTCCAACTCAGTGCATTTTAACCACCATGTTTACCAAAAGCTATAGTATTGTGCTATTACACACACTGACTGCAGGAACTACAAACCAGTAGTTTGTACCAAGAACATCCATGGAAGCTACCTACCTGGAAAGTACTAGAAGGTTACTGTTAGAAAAAAAAGGAATTCAGCACTTGGTCCCTGGTTTCTCTTCCAGCTGAGAATCAGAATCAGCAGTTCTAGACATTCATTTCCACTCCATCAAGCTAAGGTAGTCTCTGACAACACAAGTAAAATATTCCCAAATAGCTTACTCACCAGTTATGTCAATAGGCTCCAGAGCAAAAGCTTCCTCTTCATTGGGAACAAGCGTTGTCTGATCAGTCATAGTTGGTAATGGTTCAACTGGATCCACCGAATCCGGGCTGTCTGGGCCACCCACTGCCAACGAGAGCAGGGACCTTGCACTATTTCACAGCATTGAGAAACTGCTACCCTGCCCCTCCCCTCCTCCACACCTTCAAATGATTTATTACATTTCATACTTTTAAGGAATTAGAATCAAAATCATATCAGTTGAAGAGCAATTCTAGATCTAGCCCCAGCTAATACTCACTTGATACATTATCATCATCATCCATATCATCGTGGGGAGGTTGCTCTGGCATCATTACTCCACTTTCTGAGAGTGCAGGTGGGTCATCAAAAATACCACCATCATTATTACTGAGAAGTTTGTCATCTGAAGCAAACATATGAAAGAATCAGTTTTGCATCCACAAATTCATGAAGTAAGTACAGATAAATTTATAAAGAAGTAAAGACAAGTTTACTACAACACAGATAAAGACAGGGCAAAGGTCAGAAAACTTCCAATGCTGACACAGAAGAAAACAGCAGTGCTTTTTCAAGGTGCATGTCAGCTCAAAGCTTACAGGCAACCCTTATTACAATACACTTGCCACATGTTTGCATCTTACTGAGTTTCTCAGATCTTCATTTATGCCAATGATTAACATCATCTGCACTGCTGTAGGACTCACAAATCAGAATTCCACTGCTGAAGGCATAACTTTAAGACAGATCTTCACTACAAGGAAAACAATTCCCCCCTGTCCACCCAAGAACTTAAGAATGAAGATAGGACAGAGGATAAACACAGCTCTCAAACTTACCCAATATTCCACCATCATTTCCTTCTCCAAAATTATCATCTTTGTATTGGTCTTCATATTCCAAGTGATTAGATTTCTCATTGAGGTGACTGGTGCTCTGTTCAGGTTCCAGCAGGAGATTGGAAGCACTGGTGCTCACTAGCATGTCATCCTCAAATGCACTACCTTCTCTCATCATCTCACGATCATCCATCCCAAAGTCACCTGCAAGAATACAATTTCACTACTGTAGATGCTAAAGAACCAAGGTGCAAGAGACCTAGCTAACTGATCAGCAAAAGCCCAAAAGTAAAACCAAACTTCATTTCATCTTCATTGCAGAGTTAATGACAAGTTGTACAAATTATGTCCAGCAATCCCACATCAAAAGTACTGCTCAATTATAAAAATAACTATCTCTTCTTCAAAGCATTTTATTTTACTTATTTGAATTTATATCAGCAAGATCCTACTAAATTTTAGCCACACAGAAACCAAAGAATTCACTGAAATTCAAAAATGTTGTACCTTATGCCTCAAGGCACAGGGAGCAAACCAATACCAAATCAACACACTATAAATTCTTGGATTATTCTTTCAAAAAAAATTACTAAATTATGGATTACAATACTGTATGCTGGAAACTAGACATTCAAGTACAACTGTCTTTAGGCTTTGATTTATATTTTAGAACACTATTCTTGAAAAGACACCGAAAATAGTAAATTCCTGCTGACTGCTTCAGCTTTAGAAATCTCCTAATGGTTCTGACTAAGAACATGCTTATGATTAAAGCAACACCCGACTTCATATTCACACGTTTGAAAATTGACATAGCACTTCACTAATTAACCTGACTGAATATTCTTCAGCTTTTCTTTCTGCCTATTCCAGGCAGCTAGAAGTTTTCTGAGCAGTAGAGCAGAGACTTCCTGGAAAAACTGACCCAAAAGTTAAATGTACAAAAACAAAGCATGTTTGAGTTAATTTATTTTGTGTTTAGTGGGCATTCCATAGTATTTTCAAAACCATATTTTATAGTTACCAAAATTAGCTAGTAACACATAATAACGCACGAGATCTTTACCAAAGTCATTATCCTGGAGGATACTGATGTTGCCTACTTCTTCTCTCATTGTAATTTCTTCCACTCTACTCTGGTTCAAACTGAATTGCTGGGCCACATCAATATCACTTAAACAAACAGAAGACAATTATTAAAAATCTCCATTAAAAAAAATTAACAACACAAAGTTGCTTAAAGAAATGTGACATTAGCTCATAAAAAGTACATTTTACACTTCAGTCAATTATTGAAAAAACTGGTGATGAACACTGAATAGAAAACTTTACTTAGAACAGTAAGACCATTAATGATTCAGACATATCATCCCAACTGTGTTAGCTTCTGAAAATGTATCGAACATCTCTTACTCCTTGCTATATTTGGGTTACTAATTTTAAAGGTCAAATTAATAATCAAGAAAAGACTTCCTCCCCTTCAAAAGCTATTAATATAGTTTATCAAAAGCTATATTTAGAACCAGTACCAAGTTAACACTCTTTGTGGTGTATCAAGGTATGTTTCTTAGAAGAAGACAGAATTTTTATGCAGTTTCAAATTAGTATATACTCTAATTTGAACACAAACTAAATAGAACACCGAGTAATACAAAGTAAACTGTATTCTAGAAATTCCATTATGAATAACCCAAAAGGGTAACATCAATTTTTTCAAGATCAAGAACCATTCAGGTTGTATACCTGTCATGTTTACAAGTAACCCATTAGCAATAAAAGCTTTAAGAATTAAAAGTGCCACTACAGAGGAACATTTCCATAAAACTAATCTTGTCTAACCTGAGAACGTATGTGATGTAGAGTGCCTTGCACAGAGAAGAAAACAAAATGATAATAGATACCTGAGTTTTTCAGAAGCATCTCTAAGGACAGCTTAAACTCTGGTTAAAATTACATGCTACTACGAACTTGAAATCAATACAAAGATGGTTGCATACTTGCTTCATATATTAAAAGATGTAAGAATACAAGTTATCTACAGACTCTCTTTCTTCACATTCAGCAATGAGTTAGCTGTTTTAAACCAGGTTCTCCTCAACTAAAACCAAATATTATTTGTGTGGAAATAAAAAAACACACACTTACTCTAGATCAGGAAGTGGTTGGTCAAAATCGTGAAATTCCTCAGGCAAGGTGATAGCATTGTAAGCAGCCTCTCGGTTTTCCTCAGGCAAATCAACAACCCCTGCAGAGAAGAACACCCAGACATGAGTCCCCATTCCTTACAAGGACAGCATTTTTCCCTGTGCCTTCAGGATTGTTTACCCTGCATAAGCTTCTGGTCTTTATATTTGTTGAACTGAACTGATGCTAAGACACCTATGAAGAAACCTTAGATAACATTAGCAGTGAGATTCAGACTAAATTCAAAATATATACCCTCAAGCCCTTGCAGTGTTTGTACGACCCTGGAAGCCTCTAATCGCTCAATACTGTTTGTGTGGCACTGTGCAGAACTGTGCAGCCAACACAGGCATCTATGTCATCACAACACTACAGGTACCTGCTACAAAATACTTTTATCATGATGCACTGTATGAGTTGGCAAGTTCTACGCTTCAGTTTGGGTAAAGCAGTGGCAGCACAGTTATGACTACTTTGTTAATGGCCATTTATTCAGTTCCATTAGCTCCAAAAGTCCCAGAACAATACTGACTGTACTTGGGCCACATAAACTCTTATGATTTTGCATGTAAAAGAGCTGGATTACCTAAACCACATACATACCTTTTCTTATCCTCCAGAGACGCTTAATCTGTTATGCAGCGGACATTCTCAGAGCATGACTATCAGACTGGGCATCACAAAACCAGTGCCAGCAGTTGGTACCTCTCCTTCATACAAAGTCTTAGAGTTCAGGACTCTTGAAAGTGCATGGGAAATGCAGGTTCAATTCCTTCTGTAACTTGCAGAAGATTTGAGCTCTGTGCTCTGCCTTCTGACACACACTCACAACACAGGCAGTTCTGAGGTACAGACACTTCAGAAACACTCTACCCACTGTGCTTCCCTCCACAATGGATAACCAAAGAACCACTGTCCATAGAGACCAGCAACAAGCATGAGTCTGTAGCTTACTCATAATGGTACTTGGCTAGGAAGGAAGAAACCTAGTCCAGCAGGGCTATTCAGTACTTTTACCTGCTGGTTGCTTAAAAATGGAACATGTAAATGATTCTCAGAGCAGACAGAATCAAGACAATGCCTAAGTCACAAAGCTGATAAACTGAGAACAAAGAAAAGAGCCTCAGCTTGTTTCAGGTCAGCATATCATCTTGATATTACAGTGCTCCACCTTCTACATGCATGCTGTTGGGAGCGGGAAAACTGGAAAAACAAATTGCCTTGTGAAATGAAGACATATATATGTGTTCTTATCACCCAGGGAAGTTGAACACAATAGTAAATAAAAAATTGGCAACAGTCAACAAACTGCCACTGAAAGCTACACAAAGTTTGATGCCTGAGCCACAACACAAAGATAAGGAAATGAAGATAAAGGCATTATATACCTTAACTTTTCTCAAGTTATTGCTGCACTGGCTTTCAAGAGTGGCCTTTTTAAAAAACAAAAAGTCTCCTTTAAGTTCAGCTTTTAAACCTATTGCACTCACAAACTTGAAAGAGCTGTGAGCATCCAGCAGCATCACTGCCACAACTACACTCCAGCTGGAAAAAAGTTTCCCAGGTCAAAATGAAAGAAAACTATAAACTGTATGTTAGCCAAGTAATTAACTGCTGGATGGAAAGTCATTTGAGATATTAATATGTAACTTCAACTCCACAGACAATCTTAAGGTAAGCAACAATAGAGAGGGAAATGATGTTGCACACATTACAGTTCACATTATTTTCAGAAACTAAACCATAAAAGTGGTAAAAAAACATCTTACTTAAATCTTTCTTTTGTAACTCATGGCAAAGCAATCCTCACCCTTGATGGAAATAAGACCCTTCTGTGCTTCTATTCAGTGAGACACTGGCCTTTTTCAGCCAGAAGGTAAAAACCATGCAGTGTATTTCCATTTAACATCATCCACCAACAACAGCCAAAATCATAACTTGAGATTTTACTTAATCAGCATTAAAAGGAAAAGTTTTCATTCATAATTCAGCTAGAAGACATTTTTCAGCAGGCAACTCAGCCACACAGCCAGCTTGAAACTGCACCAAAGAAAAAAACCTCTCCTATAATTTTATGTAATTCTACAGACCAAAGTAGGCACATTGTATGCCTTCTTCATAAATATATTTATCAAAATAACTTTTTAGAGTGCTTAGATAAAGACAGATACCTGGACGAAAAGCCATCTTAATCTTAATGAAAGCCTCATTACAGTCTGCAAGAAGATATTTTGCTTTCCTGTGGTAGATCCTAACAACGCCTAGTAAGAGATGTCCTGAGGTTCGAAGTGCCATCTTCACCTAAAAACACATCGCACAGTCAGTGAATTAGATGTAGCCTTACTTTTCCCTTTAATGACATTTCAGGCATCTTTACATGATTTTTTTCAACAAAATCAAATATCTAAAACAATTGTAATGTGAAGCAGAAATGTGAAGAAAGAAAGAATGCAAAGTCTACATCCAAGATGATACTCTGTATATTATTCATGGATGGCCTGGCAAATATCAGTAAGTTAATAGTGGCTCATTCCAGGAATTCCCAAACACTGCTCTGTCTAGTGAAAAAAAAAAAAGGGACAAACCCCATTTTTAGCACATTTTTTTCTAATATTTTGTTATTGTAATTGTGGAAAAAGTGAAAAATACAAAAAGTTGGACAGCCATAAATAATGATTTAGTTAAGTAAAAGTTGATTATAAATGGTTACTTGTTATATCTCCATCTTCTGTCCTACAGTTAAAAAGAAAATCAGACAGAAATAGTGGAAAACGAGGACTGCCCATAAAACAAGCACTGTCACATTAAAACAATTTTAAGTTCCTTTCCTCTTTAATCTCACTGCTTTACTATGTAATCAAGTATCTGCTGTGGGAACACAAAACTGAAAAAAGAAAAAAATCCAGGGAAGGATTTTTCTTAAGTTTCCAGGCTGAAAGACCATGAAACTTGTGTTGCAGGGTACATGCAATAATTGTCTCAAAGAAAGATTAAGCCATACAGGTTTTAACCTCAAACTGTAAGAATTCAAAATCTGTATTGCCTATAATGTCTAATATATCAGTCAATGAGCATGTTACACAAAGTTAAACATATGAAAGAGTGCCTATTCATTTCTCCTTTCTCTAAAAGAATACTACACTCAACAGTGAGTCTATGAACATTATCTTCCTCTTTCTAAATTCTTCCAGAGCTGACAATGAAACAAATCACTGCTCTGGAACAGTAAGTATCTCTGTGATTGTACTATACATTTTTTGCTTATACTTAGCAGTACTTCTAAAATCTAGAGTAGCATTAAACTATCAACATTTGTATCAACCAAAATAAAAGAGAAATGAAATTTTTCTTTTTCAAATAGTTGCTTTTTGTATAAGACTTTTTTGTCACTTGTTAAGTGACAAAAGTCACAACCATATCACTAGTTCACTAGTTCAAAAATGAACAATTTAATTGTCATGAGGAGCAGAGGGAAGGAAAACCAAAAACATTTAAAAACATCAAGCAACTCAAAACTTCCTCCAGTTTCCCAGTAGAGTATTTCACATTTGAACAGACATTTCCACCCTTTAAAACAGAAATGTTAAGAACTTTATTTGTTTCAGCAACCCAAATAGTAACTACCACCTCACAGACAAGTTTTTTTCACTACAAGGTAACATTACATTAATGTAAAATAAATACCTTTGGAGAAATTATACTCTCCACACTGCTCTCCAGGTTACATTCAAAAACATGGGCTTTGGTCAGCTTCTTATCCCAGTGGGCCGCCAGCCAGATTTTGGCCAGCGGCCCACGCTTGCTCAGGACAAAGTGGGCATAGAACATGGTCCCAGATGTCTAAAACAAAGTGCAAACCTGTAAAGAGAAAGGCAAATATTTCTTCTAGATTTTTTATTTTATGAGGAACATCCTTGTAAACACCCCCTCAATCCTCAGAAGAAGCAGTGCACATGTTTGCTTTTCAACCACTAAGGTCAGACTATTTGTTTAAAATATTTAGGAAGCCAACACTTACAAAAGGTGTTCGTGTAATGGCATATATATATATATATATTATTACAGAAGAATTATAAAGCAGAAAGCACAGCACTTACGCAATTTAAAAATGTTTACCATCCTGCAAGAAAAAATAACCTTGAATATATTAAACCTTATGGTATGATACCAAATTCTCATAATGCAAAGAAACATGTCTCAGTTTTCAGTCCACAGTAGTTTTCTACCACTTCCATTTCTTTCTACTCTTAATTCAGTAGTTACTACTATACTACAGCAGGATATATTCTACAGTTTCAGTTAAACATTCACCACTATAAAATACACAGCCCTAAACTTTTTGGACTTCACTGTATTTTCCTAAACAGGAGGCACATTTCTGAACAGACTGCTCTCCACTTCATATTTTTTATTCAAGTGTTGATAAAAATGGTGAAAAACTTGACTGCTTTATTCCAAAGTTCCCTAAGATTCCATTTTTTTCTCCTTCACCAGAAAAAACCCTCTTCCTTTATCTATTTATCTAGTAACTACCTCCTTTTGGCTGATGCCAACACATCAAACCGTGGGAAAGCCGGACAGCATGATGTCTTATGATCTAAACATGCCAATTTCATACATGTTGTAACTATATGATTCAGCTCAACTACAAGTTGAGGAAAAAAAAAGTGCTTTAAAGAAGTGGAAGATTCCTCATAAATAGTTTTTATAGCAATTTCTATAAACAGAGAAAATTAAAGAACAGGAAAGATACAACAAGTGCATTTCAGTTTTTACCTCCTCCATGCCTACAGAAAAACTGCCAGAGGAAGAACAGCAAGTCACAATTGTGACTGCTAGAAAAGCAAGTACAGGGGCAAGAGCAGCACTGGCATTACTGACTCTGGAAGCAATGCCAACCTCTAGACATCTGTAAATACTGATGTACAGTGTAAAGTCAAGGTCAACAATTATTTCCTTCTTTCATTTGTGTGGGGTTTTGTTTGTTTCAGTAAGAGATCTGAAAGAGTATAAAAGGGCAGGGAAAATTATCTTTGTAGTAGTATCATATTCCATGTTTGTAATGCCCCTCATAGGTATCGTTCAACATGCAAGATGAAAACTTTGAAGTTCAGCTGCATTAACGAGAGAATTATTTGGATAACAGAGTAATGATCAACCCATCTCTCTTTAAGACAGATGGGCCACCAATTCCATTCATAACCAAGAATGGACACAGTGGAAAGGATTTAAAGGAAGTAAAGGCAATGTTCAGCTTCAGCTCTAATTAATTCAGTATACAGGATTAAAACTACTCTAAGGAGTGAGGTTAATAGCTTTGAGTCATAATGAAGGTGGAAATTCACAAAAAGTTAAAATGTTGTTTTTATTTGTTGAGATTTTGTGTGGGTTAAGGACAGCACTGCACAGATATGGACATGAGCAAGCTTTTCTACGAAGCACAATTAATTTTTTTAAGTCTCCTTGATCAATAAATATTATCTAAAGGAAGGTATTCTACTTCTTTTTATTTCCCCAGTGGTTTTTGAAAGACATCAAATTTTATCAAAGGCCAGGAGACAATTCAATCCCTTGTATATTTTCAAAGGCCTCAGTATTTTTGTGTATGTAGAGATGTAACTCAGCAGCACAGCATTTTGGGATCTTGAGTTGTTGCCACAACCATGCAATGCTCTGGTCACAGTAAGCCTGTAAATTACCCCTGAACACGAGGAACAGGATAAAACACAAACATATAGTTAACACACCCACTTGTATTAGTCCACTAAAAACATTCAACAACACTTGCAAACAAATGTACTTTGATTAGTAGAACTTGGCACAATTATTAAAATACACAGCATGGGGTTCACAGAAGTTAAGACGTACAGTTAACTGTAACCTTGAAACCAACTTAAGTTTTCCTGTTAAATGGGAAACACACTATTTGGACAACTTGACAGAAACAATTTATCTATCACTTTAAATCTGTTCCTCTTCATCCATTACTGAGGCCTTGCCACAGTGAAATACATGAAGGAAAACAGTGACAATCACACTATACACAGTTTTAAAGTGTGTTTCCATCTTAACTATTACTAACAAATAATAATACCCTAAAGCACTAATTTCCTGTCACAATCTGGGTCTCTGCCGCTTCCAAATTTCAGCAGATGCTCTGCTCTGTATGGTAATATCTGGGTTACAGCACCTGTGCAAAGCCCACCTTTATAGTTCCGAGTTTTTAGTGCCTCAGCACAACTGTTCAAAGCAAGCCCCAGTGGCTGCTCCCACTTCCTACACATTTTTTCTTTCTTTTCAGATATTCCTTTTCTGTATTTCAGGCTTTTCATCTGATCTTTAATTCATAGGACGGTGTGCTCATGCAGTGGCACAAAAGGAGAAACAGATTTCCTGGCATAATTTGGGACCGGGACGAATGTTAAAGGAACCAAGAGTTTCTTCAAGTGGCAGAGTGCTCATGCAGACATGTAGAACATATGTTGCTGTTTGAAAAAGCAACTCACAAGAATCCACAAAAGGGTACCTGATGCCTCTTAAAAAGCCTGAAAGGTAAAACACAACTGTCAATTTTTGAAATTGACTGGATATGAACCAGGACCTTACAACATGTTCTAAGAAGTTATGCATATTTCTTTTATGCATCTTGCTTTTACTCCTATAAGGTAAAAAGAACATGTACTCACACAAGGTCAAATCCTGATTTTTCCAAATTGTGTTTTAAAATACTCAAAACTTTATTTTAATTAAAACTTTGAATTTGCTTCAATGTGCCACCATTGTCCTCAGGTTCCTCTGCCTAAATTGGTCAACAATTGCACATTGTAAAAAATATTTTTCTTTCTAGAGAAGTAGTACTGGTAGTACTCTAGTAATTGATCCTTCCAAAGTATCAACAAGAAAATTTGGTAGGTTCTAACTATGAACTTCATCTTAACCTTCAACATATTAAGTCCTAAAGTCCTGCATGTTAGAATGGCTAACTATCTAAACTCTGAAAAGCACACTGTTCTATTTAGTCCCACTCTTCAAGGCACTCAGAAAGGTGCTTAATAAATGAACAGTTGACAATAACACTGCAGACAAAAGACAAAATATTCACCTTATTTTAATTTGACCATGGTTCACTCCTAGCTCATTAAATCCACTTGTCTGCTGCTCTCCATAGATTATGTGTACACACACCAGTCCAGAAGTAAAGCTCAGTCTTTAATTTTGTTTTACTATCACCTACCTTTGTTCCTGTTGTAAGGCTATTCCAATACCACAGTCATATACAGATGAGCAGACAGATTCCATACTACAGTTAAGAAATCAGCCATTCATTTTAATTCATTTGCCCTGTGCTATCTTTCAATCTCTCTTCCCTGCTGGTTTCTTCCTACACACGTTTTCCTCCAATACTGTTTCTGCTCTGCTAAGACAGCCCTGGGTGATCCAGGGAAGAGTGGGATCACCCTTTGAACCTGCAGCAGTCTGAGTTGGTCCTACCAGACTTCAAAAGTTCAGAACTACCCTGACCCTGCAACTGTATTGAATTCTTCAATTTTAACTCGCAAGGCTTCACTACAGAGTCCTTCTTACATGACTGAACTCTCCTGCTGTGGCCACTCCCTCGCAGGTTTCAGTAGCACAGTGAACACCTGGTGCCACTGCAAAAGAATTCATCACAAACTCCACTAACACCACCTTACAGCTCCATGCCTCTTTTCACCACTACTTTATTTGATTTTCTTCCTTCATGCACCTTTATAATTGCCTGGTTAATCCACATTTTTCTGAATTTTAATACATTTCTTCGTGGCACCTGCAGCTTTACTGAAGTTCAGTGACAAGTCACCTCAATTTCTTATGGCCACAAAATCAATTATCAAAAAAGATGAAATTGAACTAGTTCAACTTGACACACCTTTGACAAATGCGTAGAGCCTTTTCCATTTGTCTCCAGATCTTGGTTCTTCCATTAACATTTTTTTTAAAATTCTATGGCTGAGGTTGCCCTACCAGGTGTACTAATTACTCAAACCACACCACTCCGTTACAGGAACTGCATCCACTGTTCTCCAATTATAATATATTACACACCCACATAATCAGATACAACCAGAGTCCCACTAAAGTTACTCATTGAAAAGGCAGATCACTCACAAATGCTGTACGGAGTTGGAGATCACTGAACCTATGAACACTGTTCCACTCCTCCCCCAATTCCACAATCATACCTAAGCCTCAGTAGGTATCCTGCCCTTACCCCTAGATGCAGAATGTTCACTCAGCCACTGGAAATCTTTTTTGTTTAAGGTGACCCTGGATTATATCAACCTCTTCCACGCAATTCCAGTTCCAAGTCAAGCTAATAAACTTGCAGAAATCAGGTATGAACACACTCCTTAAAGGTACACAGGTTAATCAGAAGAACAGAATTCCTTCTGTTACTCCACCTTTTGCAGCAGTTACTCCTCTGCACTGTTCACCCAAAGAGCCCAAATGTAAAGTTTTTGCCTCTAAGAAGTTAAACTGATGTAGTAACTGAGGCAACTAATTTCTGTGGGAAACCCCATGATAACAGAAACCCTGATACCAAGACGTGATTAATTTAATTGGGTGGTAATTTAAGTTTATTGTAAGTCTCACTAACTTTTTGCTCCTCCTTTTATTCCCCTAAACACACTTCCTTCCTCTCTAGTTAAAACTTTGGATCAGTGGGCTTTCCTTTTCCAAGTTTCTCAGAATGTCAAATATTTACAAATGAACCTTCACAAAATAAAACGACAGGCCGGCTTTACTTACTAATGCTTTGATGTCCCCCATTTTTGATGACACAAGTTTTACTGAGAAAGAGGTTAAGGGAAGCCTGCTTATTGCACACGTTCACAGAACGTGGGCCTAAATGGTAACTTCTCCAAATTTAAAATATTATCTTCAAGTGTCTAAATTTAAGGAAAAGCCATTTTCACTGAAGCAGTACCATGCCTTTAAGTCACAGTGAACCTAAGTCTCCTTTGCTATTGATAGAAACACAAGACCTGGTTTTACATTTAACAGAAGCCCTTCTATTCAGGATCAGAGAAGTCTTAACAACTGCAGCAAGATTTATAATAGACCATCTATAAAAGCTTGTTCTTGGTTCTTCAAGACGCTGGCATTTTTAAAGTGGCCTTTATATGCAGCTCAACAGCCTCAGTGCCCAGGCGGTAGTTCAAGTTACTAGCGAGAACTGCGAGAACATTCAATACCCTGCTTCACCCGTGACAGAAGGTAAGTTACACTAAAAAACAGGAGGCTGGCAGATCAAACTTTGCTCCTCTCCCCTCCCCAGCCAGCAGCAGACCCGCTGTCCCTTCCGAGAAAGCACAGCCAGGGATGTGTTACAGCGGTGAGGCCGCCGCACCTCCCCACAGAGCCCTGGGCCGCGCCGGGGAGCGGGAAGGTCCCTGCGGATCCCCGTGTGCCCGCTCCAGGGGCACAGCCCTCGCCCCCGCTCCCCCGGGCCCTGCCCGCTCCGCCGCCAGGCCGCGCACAGGGCCCGGCCGAGCCCCGCACACCCGGCCCGCACAGCTGCCTCTCCGGGGAGCCCCAGGCCGCTCTGCCCGCCCGCCCCGCCCAAGAGCCGGCCCCGAGCCCGGGCGTGCCGGCAGCGCCCCGAGAGCCCCGCTGCGGCCGGGCCGCGGCGGCAGCGACCGGAGCCGCTCCTTACCCTGCTCCGGGCCCGCGGGCCGCTCGCTGCTCCCGCCGGGCCGAGCCCGAGCCGAGCGGGGCCGAGCCGAAGCGGCGCCGAGCCGAGCCGAAAGCGAGCCGAGCGAAGCGGAGCCGAACCCGAGCGGAGCCGAAGCGGAGCGGGGCCCGACCCGCTCGCTCGCCCAGACAAGATGGCGGCGCGGCGCTTCCTGCGCGCGAAGGCGCCGTTCAAACCGCAGGATGTTTACGGTCAAATTCCCCCCCGGCCCCGCACCGCGCACTGCGCATGCGCTGAGCACCCAGGCGGAGGGGCGGGGCCGCGGCCCGTGATTGACAGTGGCGCGCGGGCCGGGGGGCGGGGCTAGGTGCGCGTGCGCGGCGCCGTCGTCAGGGCTTCAAAGGAGGCTTGGTTCAGAGATGTTTGATTCGCTCCGTTTAGAGCGCAGCAGGCGCTCTCCTCTGAAATAATTTTTTTATTTATTTTTTTTTATATCCTGTTCCCCTTAAAGAGGCGACTCACCGGCTCTTTCTGGTCTCCGCAGCCTCCCCGCGCTGCCGGGGGCGCTGCAGGTGTTCCCTGCGCGCTGTGGGGCAGTTCGGTCACCGCACACGGGGAGCAGCTGCGCACACACCACCCGCTGGCTTTGGACCGATTGCAGCAGTCATTAGAAGGGTTTTCTTGATCCCGATTTACTAATCTGTGACGGCCACCTGGGACATAACAGGGAAGTGTAGCTACGACTGGACTTAAAGAGGAGTCAATGACTGGTTAAAAGCAATGGAAAGGGAGAACTAGGACCTGGATTTTGGGAATAGGGCTGTTTCTGGTCTGAGGCACTACGAAGTATGAAGCTATTGAGTACGTTACATTGTGGGCCAACAACAAACAGCCTTTGAGGCTCAAAGAGACACAAAATACAAAAATCCTATTTAAGTGTCTTCTCTCTGAAATAAAACTACTTCTGCAATGGTTTGCAAAGGTAATATGCGAAAGGTAATATGTAAAGAATGCCAAGAAAATTTGCCTGCAGAGGGTTTAAGAAGTATTACTGCTATTTGTGACATTCAGATAGTGTACCTTAGTGGATGGTATCATCAGCAAATAATATGTAAAAACACGCAGGCTCAATCTCTTGATTCTCTTCCCTTAGATTCAATTTTGAAGATTTCAGCATTCATTTTTGTTCATAATGTCTCACTAGAACCTTTATTCTGAATAAACATTGATTCTCTGTATGTCCCATATGGATTTCTGCTACGTATAGTAGTATTTCAAGGGTTTTTCCTTTGCAAGAAAACATCTGCTGTCTCACCACTCTCCTCTATCTCCACATAAAATGAGTTAGAGGTCCAGGCATTGAACCAGGGAGTGTCCAGGCTATCAGCCACTGGACCACTGATGAGACTCTTCAGTTAGTTTAACAGTGCTCATACACTGCATTGCATCAAGTCCACCAAAAGTGTGGACCAGTAAAGATGCATTGTTTGCTGCTATGGGGAAACAGCCACTCACAGTGGGGAGAAAAGACACACCAGGTAAAGTAACAGCACTGTGGTGTGAGTCAGAAACCTCAACTCTCCATACCCTGACCCACATTACTGCTGAAACATCTATAGCATGGCCTTGCTTTGGCTCTTGCCCTGTTGAGTGCTTATCTTGCGTGCATTTTATTGTGAAATCCTTCTCTCTCTGCAGATACTGAGTATTAGAGGGTTTTGGCCAAAATTGTCTTTCTAGCTACTATGGGCCAGTGTGTCCTAGTTGCCTCTCTAGAAGCCCTGCATCACACTGCCATTGACTGATAGCAGAAAGTAATGATGGGTTGAAATTGTGATTATTTTTTCTTTAATTGTCACTACCAGTTCCTTAATAATTGCCCATTTTAAAAATAAAATAATAAAAATGGATCTCATTGTTTTTCTCATGCTCTATACTGTTTGAGCAAGCATTTCTGTCTATAAAAGACATCTTTTTTGAAAACAAAACTCGGAGTTATAGTTGAGTTTTTAATAAAACCTACCATATAATTAAAAGCATAAACCTAATACATAGGTCCAATCCTTTACAGATGACTCTCTGTTGCCAGAGTTTGCCATTTTTTCCAAGTTTAGTTTCCAGTCTCTCCATACTTAGTTATTACAGGACTTTAAAAGTACATACTTCAAAGCAGCAAGTATATGCAAATCCCCGAATTTATAGCCTAAATTTGGCTCAGTTTAAATCTAAAGGATTTGAATTGTTATCACGTCTGTTTCTCATAGCAGTATGTGACTACTGCAAAGATCAGTCTCTAAGCTTGTCCTCTAATTTATTCTTGAATGTATTCTAAAAAAGTGCCAGTCTAATGTAATATGATTTATTTTTTTCCAGTGTCTATTGGTTCAATATTTTCCTGTTTCATCTAAAAAGAAAGCTTCTTTCTATCAAAATTAAAAATGAAGACAATTCATTTGCATGGTCTAAAACTAAGGTTAGTTGCCCGATATAAAAATGTTTCATTTTTACTGTGGAGATGAATGCACTTCATGAACAAGTCAATATTTAAACTTCAGCATAATTTTCAGATATTCTGCTAAGAATTAAAGCAATTATAATACAGTAAATAAGGAAGATCAGTGTGTGTTGGAACTCATGTCCATTGAGTTCCACCCATAGGCCTATCAATTTCAAAGAACAAAAATGAGCTGTCATTAATATTATTAATATTAAATTATTGCATGGCTTCTTCAAATGTTTTGATTAAGTCATATATTTTTCAACCTTTTGCACTTTGGTCCTCACGAAGGCCATTTTCTAGAAAAAAAAAAATTCTCCATTACTAATGCTTGTTTATGCTTGTTTACAGTTTTGTTTGTGTTTTTCACTCAAATTGGAACGAGCCCTGAACGCCCTGACCTGAGACAGGCAATGTAACTCATCTTCCTGCCACAATTTTTTTTTTTTTTCTCAAGAACTACCACAAGCACTGATTTGTATGCAGCACTCTGTACTTTGCTGAATTTCTCCTCCGGCTATGCTCAGACACATGCATTCCAGATGGTACTTTAAAAAGCAAGATTGTGACTATGGTGTACACTCTTGCTAGCACACGGCAGATCACGTTATGCAGTGACATTTGGAAAGAAACTGAGGCAAAACGCCTGTTTTTGCTTCCGGCTTCGATCAAGTGTATGTATCAGACAATGAAACCATAATTTTCAAGTGCAGAGCAAATTAGTTCACATATAAATTACTTAGGAGAAAGGACAACATGTTATATTTCCTTTTGAATAACTGAAGTAATTGGTTTTGCCTGGCAAGCATTCTCCCTTGAAATCTGAGATAAGATCCTCTTGTAAGTCACATACCCATCTTCCAATTCCTCCCAATCTAAGCTGTTTTGCCCAATCACTTCAAAGTACTGGCAACATGGTTGCCAGATAAATTGCTTTTTTGAGCAGTCAAATAAGAAATTCAGAACAGTCACAGTCACACTTCTATGATGTGAAGTAGAATTAAAAATACCATCAGCTGTCATTTGATTAGAACCTGTGTATTCAAAAAACTTCAGCATTTCACAGTAGGTAATCCAAAGTTTGGCCAATATGTTGGGCCTTCTCTGAGGAACAATTTCAGCCTCTGTTTACAGCAAGTCAGCTCTGCTGCAGCCATATGGAAGAGCAGAAGGTGCTGGAAAAGGACCTGCCACTGCAAGTGCACATGGACAAAAGTTTTCAACTATAAGCCATGACTGCCCTTAGGTGATCCATAGATGTAATGGTTTCTGAAACTGGCATTCAGCTGCCATGATGAAATCACTGTGTTACTCTGTTCTGAAAATTAGAATACAAATATTTGCACTTTAGCTGGTAGTTCAGGCTCCTGATTTCAGTGTGGGCCACCTGGCAGAGATCCCATGTGGAGTACGTGAACGATGTGAATAATTGAAAACATTCCTTTCTTGCCACTTGGCTCTTTGTTCACAATACATCCTTTTACCAGTAGCTCCAAGCAGAAAGGTTTTATATTTGCTGGGAATTCTTTTTATGGCAAGTCAAAGATGTTTCCTACCACTATATTTCATTTGAGGATGTCCTAGTTTTGTCTGGGATAGAGTTTATTCTCTTCCTATTAGTTGGTACAGTGATGTGTTTTGAATTTTTTTGAGATGATGTTTATAACACACCAATGTTTTAGTTGTTTCTGTTTAGTGCTTACTCTAAATCAAGGATTTTTCAGTTTCCCATGCTCTGCCAATGAGGAACTGCACAAAAAGCTGGGAAGGAGCATGGCCAGGGTGGTTGACCTGAACTGGCCAAAAGGATATTCCATACCCTAGAACGTCATGCCTGGTGTGTAAGCTGGGAGAGTTGCCCAAGAGTCAGCAGTCATTGCTCGGAGACAGGCTGGGCCTCAGTCAGTGGTTGTGAGCAACTGTATTGTACATCCCTTGTTTTTCTCGGGTTTTATTCTTCTCTCTCTCATTACATTATTATTTTTATTATCAGTATTGTCATTATTATGTTTTCTTTTGTTTCAGTAATTAATTACACTTAAACAGTAAGTTTTACTTTTTTGGATTCTCCTCCCCACCTCCCTGGGGTTGGGAATGAGCAAGTGGTGCTTGTAGGGTACTTTGTTGCTGGCTAGGGTTAAACCGTGACAGAGGAACACAAAGAGACATAACTGAGGCAAAAATGTTTGGATTTCTGAAATTACAATGGAAATTCAGATCTTGACACTTGCTAATCCTGGATAAATGGAATGTTGTTAGGATCTGACACAGTAAATTATGCACCACATAATCAGTACAAATAAACTTTATTTGTATTGGAGTTTTCAAGGTCTCTGTAATTTGTTTCTTGACATGAAAGTTAATTTTTCCCAGCTACTGAGAAGTGATATAGGAATTTCCAACTATCTGTAGACTCAGCATCCTTTTTGACTCTGTTACGTATCAGCCCACTTTTGTGAGCAATTTTAAAAAAATTTAAGTTTGTTGTTATTCAAGAGGAAAACTTTGAAAGCATCCTTCCTTTTTCTTCCTAACACATTTTGTTTCCAGGAAACTGAACTATGTGTTTAGCCATTTGTATTATTAATTTTCTGGAAAGGCTTTTCTTTTTTTTTTTTAATGATTGCGGCTGATCAGATAAGTTCTTCTGGCATACTGGACCTTAATAGGTTTCAAATTTAACCAATAAACACCTGTAAAGTTTTCTTGAGCCTAAAGGTTTCAACTTGCTGCTTAGCTTCAGTCTTTCTTCTTTCATGTTACACTCGTCCTACACATTCCTGCCTTTCTCCTCCCAACCTGCTAGCCACAATTCGTGGTCATTTTTAACTTCTAAAGAGGATTAGAAGGGTAGAACTGCAGAGGAAACTGGCAGGTAATAAATGGTCCAGGGAAAAGAGCACAAGGACAGCTCTGCAGGGAAGGTAGAGACTGAAGGCAAATGTCAGAAATATAGAAGAAACATTGATTTTTAAATGGATTTTCAATCAAATCCACCAACTTTATACATACTTTGAGTGCTGATGCTCTACAACATTTTAATAGAGAACAGTCTTACAGTAATGTAAACTTTGCAGAAATGAAAGTATACATTAGATCTCTGTCAGCATGGTGATGTTCGTGTAGTACTTGCCCTGGGAGTAGTTCAATACTAAAATGCTGTTAGGATAATTTTATCTGATCCAAAGAACCAGAATGGCATGTATTGCTGATGTATATGAAAATTATCTGCTATTAATAATGTCTGAAAACATTCCCAAAATACAATGCACAAGGTGTTTCATCATTTCTTACCCATTCAAACACACCATACATTTCTCTAAGAAGAGAACTTTTTTAAAAAAGAGTACATAATTAAATTCAGTTAAGTAATCATGAAAGCTTCTTTAACTGTGGCTCTGAGGCTAGTACATCTCCAGAGGATAAAGTACAAATTAACTAGATTTTGTCAAACTGTAGCAATTAGATGAATTAGAAAACTTTAGAATTTATGAGAATGTTAAGTATAGAGTGTTAAATATAGATTGTTAGTCCAGTTGTCATTAGGCAATTCGATTTTACCTCCCTTTTATCTGACTTCTTAGGCTCCTATGATGTCAATTAATATGATTATTTTTCGTGTCTGTGTTGACATAAAAGCTATACTTACATCAAAACTACTGTTTTATGTATCTACTCTGCTTATATCATAGTTGTGCTGTGTTGGTAGGCATAAGTCTTTTGAGTCAAATTTGTCAAAGAAGACAGATCTGTTTCTTTGGCAAGTGCATACTTGTAGGCTTTCCAACTAATGCTTTCCTGCATTCCAGCATCCATCTGGTAACTAGTGATGCAGGCACTAACCATGGTGTGATCTTCCTTCTGGTTACATTACAGCTACTGTACCAAAGGTACCTGTCAGTGTGTTTCACAGGTCTGGAAACAGCATTGCGTAGAATGAATCTGCTCCAACAGCTGCTCCCACTGTTGTCCATCTCTGACACTACAGTGACAATATAGGAGTTATAGATTATTGTGAGGTGGAAAGGTCTCACAAGGATCCTTGAGTCCAGCATTTAAGTGAATGGCCCATACAGGGACTGAACCCACAACCTTGGTGTTATTGGCACCAGGCTCTAACTAACTGAGCTGGTCCCCAGGTTGATATTTGGCTGCTGTTTTGGAAGCCACCATCAGCATCCATATCTGGCTCCCAAAGGTACAGTCATCCGCTGGTGACATATCGAAGAAAGAAGGTACAAGTTGTACCCTGCTCTCAGACACTGTTGTTGCAGAACAGAAGACTCTACTGAAAGAGTATGAAAAATTATATCAGGATTATACTTTGATGCAATTTTTTTTGAAAGTGATTTCTAGAAACAAATCCTGACACTTTAAAATTTTGATTTCATACTCAGAATTACACTGACTTCCAACCTAACTAACTTCTGTGAAGTGTCCTCTAAGACTTCCTAGAAGCTGTCCCCCAACACATGGTGTCATAGTTCGTATTTTTAGCAAAGAATTTTTTCTTTCCCTTCCCTCTACAAAGGGTGTGTGTGTGTGTGTGTGTGTGTGTGTGTGTGTGTGTGTGTGTGTGTGTGCTCTGTATATTGCCCATTAGGTGAACAAAAGAATCGGCCTGGCCCAGTAATAGCCGAGAGGTTTGTTCCCTTGACAACAAGGAGGGGAGTTGGCTGGTGTGACTGGAAGGGGTGAGGCTGGGGAGGAGAGTCTCTCTCTCTCGCTGGGTGAGAGGCTGCTGCGCTGCAGACACTGCCGGGTTCCTTTGTCTTTTCCTGTCGGAGGAGTTCTGCTACTGCTCTTGGCTCACTCCTCTGGATGGCTGCAAGCCCTGGCTAAATAGATCCTAGTCAGCTGAAGTTTGTGAGTTTTCCATTGGGAGAACTTTCTGCTGGCTGTTGTTGTTTTCCTTCCCCTTTCTTACCTCCTCCGCGGCAGCCAAGGATCCAACAGCACCACCTGGTGACGGGCACTGGACATTACAAGTTCTACTCCAGTGATCCAACAGCGCCACCTGGTGACTACTATAGGACACTACAAGTTTTTGCACCTTCAGTGACCCAACAGCCCACCTGGGTGAATGGTATAAGTATATTGCAAATTCTTGCATCTCCAGTGGCCCACGCGCCCTGCTGACTGGTTGGAACTGCACCAAAGGGTGCAAGAAATTGAACTATTTTCCTTTTGCCAGTTTATCGATTTTGTTCTTGAAGGGGATTATTGGTGGGTATAGGAGTATTACTTAGTTATTTTACTTGGTTTTTTCGTGTTCCTGTTAATACACACATACCTTTTAATAAAGGGCTGTTATTTTCCCTTTTCCATAATTTGTTTTCCTTCAATCATAGCCTCTTAATTTTGGGTCTTTTCCTCCTAATCCATCCTCAGCAAAAGACCCTTGTCTCATTTAAACTGGGACACATGGTGTTTGAAACAGGAGCGAAGAGGGCTGTAATCTTCTTTCCCAAGTTGATCATATAATTCAAAATAAATTCCATTCTCTGTATAGAAGCAATGTGTCATGGTGAAGAAAAAGTCAGCACATTGAACATGGATGAAACATTCCTATTAGTGTAACATGACTATAATGAATATTCTTACTGCAAGGTAACCTTGTAGGCAAGGCTGAAGTCTTGGGGAAAATAGAGATTCTGAATCAAACTTTGTAACATTAATGGATGTTGAGCAAGGTTGCCTAGTGGTATAAATCAGCCTGCCATTAAATCAAGTACTGAAAGTTAGTAGAAATACAGTATTTCATATCTGATGAGTATCAGGTCTTAAAATCTTTAGGAGTAAAAAGGCATTTTTTTCACTAAACTTGGCTTTTTCTTAGCTGAGCTCTTTTCCTTTGTGTGTTCTTACATTTCACAATTCCTGTTTGCAGTTGCTTTACACTTCAAAGTGGTCTTTTAAATATTTTTCAGTACAAATTGTTTGGGACTATCTATCTGTTGAAATTTTCTCTTGGATATTTTACTGTTACATACAGGTATGGCTATATTTGTTTCTTCAATCAAGTAGGACAATTAATTACGTTGTTTAAATGGGTGACTTGATTTATAGAGAATTATAGAAGTCAGAGCAATATGGTGGATGAGAATAGCTATTAAATAAAGAATGAAGCCGAATGATGTTCAGCCATAAAAACCTATATATTATATATGCAGTATAATAGCCATACTATCCAATTTCTAGTACTATTAAACATGTCAGCATAGTTTCTCTGTCTTCATAATCATGAATGATTTTTACAGGATACTGTAATTTCATTCTGTTAATAATAAAGGTCAGTTTTATATAATATAACCTCACAAACAATAAATTTTTGTAGATAAATGAATCATACTTTATATGAAGGGTGCATTTATAAATATTTCATGTAGAATTAATAGATGATCAATAAATGTTATGAGTAAATTACAGCTACATATAGAATAAGCCAGCAGTGCCTGGAAGCAAGTAAATGGAAGATGTTAGAGATTTTCATATACCAAGGTCATAAAGAAGCCATAGACATATTGGCTCTTATGGCCATCTTGAAAAGTGACCATGATGTAGTTTGATGTACATTTGTAGACTGATGAACCAGAAAAGTCTCCTGTGCTCGTCATGCTTCTGTGGACAAATGACCTGGAACAGATTAGGGATGGTAATGGCAGACTAGGGAGAGATGCTCGGGAAGTGGAGTATCTTTTTCCATTTGCCCTCTAAACTTTCATTTACCTTCTCCATTTTACCTCTGCTTAACACTGGTGAGGTCACATCTCAAGCACTTGATAAAGGCTGGGCCCTGCCCCATGCCAGGGAGTTGTCACCAGTCTGCAGAGGACTATTAAACCCTTTGGTGAGAGAGCTGGAGTATGTGGCATGTGAAGATAGGCCTCTGTGTGGTCACCCTCAACTCCCAGCTTCTCTCCCCTCCCAGAGCAATCACACTCTTGCTGTCCCCTGAAAATGGGACTGGGAGGTGATTTACTTTAAAACATTGCTGATTTCACACATGGTCTCTCACATTCCCACAGAGGAGCACCAGGACATATCCAGGTAGTCAGTCCAGCATGCACATATCAGGATACCTGAATACAGGTGGTCTGCCTAGGAGTCCTGCTGAAGGGTAAGGACACCGGCTATTGAGACCTCATCTTGTCTCCTGGTCTCTTGTTAAGTTGGGAACTAAAGCTGATTTTTAGACATGCCTTTTTCTACCCTTTAGGGAATCTCAGTAATGAGTTTCTCCTATCCCACATCTCACCTCCATGAGTTGTTAGCACTTACTCCTCTGATGTGGGTGTCCTAAGAAGCTGCTATCTCTCTGTTAGGATCATGATGAACTGATAATGTCTAGGTGCCTTCAATAACTTCAATGCACAGCCCTCTGGAGTATGGGCTGCTCCCCTCAGCTTTGTCTTGTCAGCAGATTTGCTGAGGAGGCTGTTACAACCTCCCTCTGAGGCAGAGTAACTGAGGTTCTTGTTTATAGATCCCTTGGGGCAAATTGGAGTGAAAGGACACTGAGCAGACAGGTGTATGTATTTGACAGGTTTATTTTAAAACAATTTGGTTGCAACAGATAGGAGGAATGTGGCCATTTTAGTTCTTTTCTGTAAAAATATAAATATTATCATGAAGAAAATATAAGGAAAAGAGAAAGAGACAGAAGGGACTAGAGTAGATAGTGGAGAGGAAAGATATCACCACCTGTCAATCCAGTGATAAGACTTGATTGATGCAATTTCAATGTCCATGGTCAGAGTGATCATCACAGTCTTGATCTCTTGGGGGTAAGTGCCCACACAACAAAGGGTTCAACAGGTTATACACATTCAGGCTTAAGTGGGAATGCTCCTATACCTGCAGTGTGGGGGAGTTTTACAATGTCAGATGCAGATGCCTTATCAGGACGGAGGAGATTGGCATGATAAAAAGCATTACCCCACCTCTGAAGGATCGGCTTCTTATCAGCCTTTTCTTTTATCTGGCACAAAACCACTTGTTAAAGACACCAGTCTTACCAGAGAAACAACAAATTACAAGGCTCAACCAGCCCATCCAATCAGAGTTTGGTCCATCACAGAGGCTCTTTAATCCAAGTCACTGATGAATAAGTTAATACTGGGCTCAGTATTGAACTTGGGGAATACCACTAGTAACAGGCCTCCAACTAGGCCCTGTGACACTGATTATGACCATTTGGGATCTGCCATTCATCCAGTTCTCAAGTCACCTCATTGTCCTCTCATCCAGTCCACACTTCCTGAATTTGTCTGTGAGGATGTTGTGAGAGACAGTGTTGAAACTCTTGCTGAAGTCGAGCTAAACTGCTCTCCCCTCATCCATCCAGGTAGTTGTTTCATTGTAGAAAGCAGTCAGGTTGATCAAACATGATTTACCTTTAGTGAATTCATGCTGACTATTTCTGATCACCTTCTTGTCGTCCATGTGGATAGAGGCGGCCTCCAGAAAGAGGTGCTCCATTCCTATTCTTAGGACATTCCTATTGCTCTTCTCTCACTTTTGTTACTTCTGCTGCTGCTTCCCCACCCTGCCTTGAGCAGCATGGCTGAAATTGGTAATCTGGTTGGATTTGATGATCTGCAGCAACTCCTACAGTTTGCCTTTCCTATAATTCTGTGACATAGTCACAGTAATACAATGCAGCCAAGGATGGTCTCTGTGAAAAAAAGAGATTTTAGGATATCCATTTCTTAGAAAAAAATTATGATAAAAGTACTGAGCACCAGGGATACTGGCCTCTTGGGAGTCTGTTATGTGAGTGATGAAGTGAGAGGAATTACAAGGAGTGGAAAAGACATCTGGTTTTAGCAGAAAGAAAACAAAATTTAGTTAAAAAGTACACAAACAAACAAACAAAAGGAATAACTTAAAGAGTAGGAAAACATTCTTAGCTAAAAGGATGTATTTATATTAATTAAAAAAAGATGTAGCAAGGACTGTGGCTCATCTGTCTGAGAAATTGGATATAAACAGTAAAAAACAATTGAAGTATCTATACAGTAATTACAAGGGGTTTGCACAAAAGAAAGAAATTAGAACAACCAATGCAGAATATGAAACTAGATAGGAACAATGTGAATAGTGACTAGCAGTCATCTTTGTAAAACATAAAATGACTTGAAATCACATTTTCAGAGGAAATATTAAAAGCAGTTTGGAGTGGAACAGATAGGTAAATACTAAAGCCTATAAATAGGTATCTGCTTTAGGAGGGAATACAAAGAGAAAAAATTAGTTTTACTATCCCTTTTGATGATTGATTCTTAAAAAGAGACAGAAAGTTTCCTGAAGAGAGTGAATGCAGTTTGCCAGAGATTTCCCCTCAGGTTTCAATTTAGACATAAATGCAATTCACTACATGTAGGGTTTCTCATTCTGGTATAGACTGAAGAACAAATGTTTTAAAATCTAGATATTTCTGAGCCTGATAGTATAGAGAACATGCACCAAACAGCCACTGAACCCAGAAGAAATGGGTAACAGACTTATTTGTGTTGTGATGTTATTGAAAATGTGGTCATTGAAAAGCACTTTGAAATGAGTGATCAGAAATAAGTTTAGCTATGATTAAATGATGTGTAAACCAAAACAGATTCTAAGAGCCATAACAAGAAAAGGTCACATTGTACATGTGATATGTCCATGAAAACAGAAAATGCAATCATCAACTGTGTTAAGAGTGTCTCCACCATCTAAGTGAAGTGTCATTAATGTCTGAAATTCTGTGGCTATGTCTATATATGAAAATAAGTGGCTCGTAAGCCTAAATTGTATGCCCCCTTACCAACTGCCCCAGCTAAAAGAGAAGTTCAAGATCCATCTCAAAGCAACTTCTGGGAATGCCCTTGACTTGCTCTGTCCTTCAAACCATGTGTTGTCCAGAAAAATACCAGATAGTGTGGGCTAAAGTTGTGCCAGAAACAGGCAGTTTGGTAGTTTGGATGATCCTACACTTGTGCCCTCACGCCATCTCTACAGTTTTTGATTCCTAGAAACACAGACTTGACTTGCAGCACTGGGAGGTGGCAGTACTGAGACAATCGGGAGAACAGGGATCCTGTTTCTGTCAAAAGAATAAAAAGGATCCGTGTATTTAAATTAATGAAACAAAAGCAGTGAGGGATGCAGTGGGGTTCTATTTTTCAAGAGAGGTAAATGCCAGAGAAAGTGAAAATTCACTTCAGCCAACTGGCAGTAATGACTCAAGGACAAAGGTGTATGACTTTTGCACAGGAAAACTGAGGGTAGAACTTAAAATTTCTAAACATGAGAAAACTTTAACTCAAGGATAGGAAATTTAAGAGTCGAAAGAACTCCTGTACTGTTTTTAAGATAAAGCTTGGTTAGTTAGTGATGAAGGTACTATAATATGATTGGCAGATTGTTTCCTATTTGACATTCCTGAAACCTGTGATTTTATTTCCTAAATTTTTACAGATAATCTCTACTCGTGAAGAACATTTCTATTTCAGAGGTAGCTAAAACATCTTTAAGCTATTTTGTTATTGTTTTACTACAAAAAAAAAAATCAGTAATTTCTCTGAGTTGTAATTTTTTCTATATTCATACTGTGATGGGGATACTTATATTTGTTCCTAAATTATACTATAATGGGCCTAGTTCTGAAAGACTTTCTCAATCACAGCTCTCCATAAGATGTGAGAATCCAGTCAGCAGAGGAGCAAAGCAATCAAACTGGGATCAAAAGACAGAGAGGCTGAGTCTGAGGGGTTCTTAGGCAAGGTGTCCTGTAGGACAAGTGATAAAAGAGGAAATTAAATACCATTAGCCTACTGGAGACCCAGGGTGCCAGGAAGCAGAAAGGTTTTTTCGTGCCTCCAGCCCCTATCCAGAAATATAATTAGATAAAGTCTTATTTACATCTTTGGGATTTTAAGTTTCTGGTGGAATTTATCTTGCTTAAGTTGTCCTCGGTCTAAGTTTGCAAAGTTGGCCTTCTAGCCTTAAATAAATTCAATAAATTGGCAAGATTGAGGAGGAGAGGAGAATGTAGCCTGTCCCTAGTCTGTAATAGGCTGTCAAGTGTAGCCATTAGCAAATGCTTGCAGTACAACCTCCCATACAATTAGAAGGCAATATTTATAAAATTAATAAAAGAAAACGTGAAGCATCTAATGCAGGACTGCCCCATGGCACTCATGGTCAGACTCAGGTCAAGGGCTAAATAAGCTATATAAAACCCATGATATTTATGTAGATAATACACCCCCGTTTAGACAGATTTTGTCTGCAGCATTATTAGCCCTGTATATCATTGCATAAAGCCACTACTACTGTGTTATGAAAACAAGGGAACATTTTCTCCTATGTGCAGGTTCGTCTCCAGATTGTCTGCCTCAGAGTTCTTCACTGCAGGGCTTCCAGCATTTTCTATTGACATCTATTACTGGTCAGTGTTTTATCCTGTGACACTGTGATAACAAGTTTTAATACAGAAAACAAATTTTAATATAGAATATATGTTGTCTAATGGAAATAGGAGCAACATGAAAGCAATAGGAGAAAGTAAGATATGATGCACTGTAATAAAGTCTGGAGTAAAATAAATTGGCATTGCTGTACTGTCCTAGCTAAAACATGACAACTTGAACTCACAGGGTTAGCCAGACTCGTGGTGTTTGGACACTTGTTTGGACTCTTGACTTTGATGCTTTTCAGGACAAGCTTTGGGCCAGGAAGACTTCAGCAGCTTTGGTCTGACACAAGATCTGTGCATATCTCCATGAACCACACTATTGCAAGCAGAAGTACTGGGGAATATGGTGCATAGACATCTGAATGTCAAAAAACAAAGCTAAAGTGGCTCTGTGCTGAAATTAATAAACATAGCAGGAGGCCACTTGGCTCCAATACTTCATGCTGGCTGATGTTTTTAAGCTGCCACTTAAAAATAAGCAGAAGCATAGTCATTAAGAGCAGATTCTCTTCTTGGACATATACAAGTGACTTAGAATCTGTTCAAACAGCTGAAATCCCATTGTACTATGGTTTTTAAAACAGTTTATCACCTCCATAAAGTCAACATCTGGTTTGTTCTGCTGTAAAAAACTCTCTAAGAGCTACTATTTCAGGCAACTATGGATTTGCCTTATACTTACGTATTTATGTCTTAGACTAAAGTATGGCATTACAATTAGCGCTGTACAGTGCACATGCAAATCCATTTTAATGGGGTTTAAGCTGGGATTCATCCTGCATTATGTTAACTGCTTGTCCAGGTTGCCTGAGATGGAAGAGCGTCACACTTTGTTCCCACTGCAGGCTCTCAGCAGATCTTTAGTGGCCTGAATAGAATCTGAGTGTTCTTCTCACATTCTTCTGTGCAGCCCTGGGGTATGGCTCACTCTCAGGATGTGCCTGTCATTCTCCAGTCTCTACAGAAGGTCCCTAAGGCAAATGACTCCTCCCATAGATGCCTTGGAGGTGTACCTAATCTGAGCCTTACAGCAGTCCCAGTACAGTGCATCAGTACATTTGTGGGGAGCTTTAACTCACCCATATTCAGTCATGTAGAGGCTGAGCTTCTCTGAGCTAGCTGTCTTCACAGTTAGTGAGCTGACACAGGTACATCCAGAAAGGAATTCCTCTTATTGGTGCTGAACTCACCTCTTGAGGTGTGTATCTTTGCTGCATGAAGACACTTGTCTCTCTCCACTGACTGCAGATGTCTTCTGGACAACTCGTTTCAACTAGATGGCCAACTTATAGATGAAAAAATGTGAAGAAAAATACACCATGGATGATCACATAAAGGTCTCTCTGGAAAGTTTAAAGAGACATTACCACTGATAGCACTGGGTACAGACTTACATTTTAGAAAAAGATCTGCATGATAGGCAGTGAAAATGTTGTAGCTGAGGAAGATAGTTTAATGTAGAAAAGGACTTTTCTTATAGCAGCGTTATTTTCTTCATCTAGGTCTTGATTTGAACATCTACCAGAAAAGACACGTAAGTACAGAAGAGAACTTCCATATTTTGGGGCCCTTTATATTTTGTTTAGTATATCTTTATGAAAAAGTATATATCTCTCTATTTTATTTCTGGTGGTATGTTTTTGTATCTTGATTTTTTTCCTTTTGTTTTCCTGAAAGAATATAACAACACACCTTTTTAGATGATTGATGAATATAAACTAATATCTGACTCCAGCTCAGATGATTCCTAAAACTGTACTGCAGTAATATGTCACATCACAGAATAATTTTGTCCCTGACATGATGTTACATTGCTAAGATATCTCTTCCCATATAGCAGAAACAGAACACTGAGAAGACCTGAGACATAAGGCGTCTGATGGAAAAAAAAATGCAGCAGAGTCCTTCTACAGAAAACTGTTATGTTTTTAAAGGTGACTGGCAGAGAATCCTTTCAATGCTGTTTGTAACCTTACAATTGTTGTTTGTGTTTCTTTGCAGTGTGCAAAGAAATCTTGAATGTATTATTTTTTTCGAACCCAGTAACAATTTCAAACAGGAAGTGTCTTTTCAAACAGTAAATTTCATGTCTGCCAGAGAAAATATAACAGCTGTGAGAAATGTATACCTGGCTCTGAAACCCTCTTTGTGCCAGCAGACTGTACTTCCAGCTCACTCACCAGTTTAAACACAAACCCTCAAATATCAGTGCATGTTTGTACAGAGAGGGAGAGCCTGGCCCTCATACTTGTGTGTGCTGTTATTTTGCAGCATGAACAAGAATGAAGAGAAATAATGTTTTCACTAAGCACCTGCCTGTTTTACATAGATCTGGTAAACAAGTTCATATCTAAGGTTATACTTACATATCCTTTTAGAAAACAGGAGAAAACTGTGAAGTTTGGGGCTGGAGGGAAGGCATGAAGTCAGCTTTATGGGTCTTTTTTTGGGCAAAGAGGAGTGGTGATGGGAGAGCAGAAGACAGAGCAATAATTTAGCACGCTTCTGGGCTGTGCTGCTGAAGACTGCGCGTGTGCAACACCCACAACACCTGCTCTACTGGCCATGTTTCCTGGAAATTGTGGACCTCTGCTAAAGGCTTGTTGACAGGACCTTTGCTAGTGATTGAGTGAAGTCCTGTCAGAGGTTCAGTGCTTTTTCTTCAGTAGTGCTGCCACCAGTCACGAGTGAAATAACCTTAAGAATTACATCCAAATTAACCTGTCCATCACCTCCTATTTCTTTTCAAAATCTTCACTGAGGATGTTTTTCTTCACACAGCTATAACATTTGGATATTGTTATTGTTCGGAGTTTATTTTATTGTTGAGATTACTGTGTAATCTTCTGATCCAAGAAGCAACAAATATCACAAAAGCTGAAAACACATGGTGTTTTCTACTCCACAGGGCAAATATCCAAAATGATTTGGCCTCTGGAGATAAGAAAGACAAGAAATATGTAACAGATATACTGATTTATTTTCTTCTGTACTCAAGCTAAGGTTTGGCAACTCAAAAACAAAGGCTGGAGATTTGGTTCTCTATTATATCAGTTTTACACTGGAATAATACTGATAGAGTGGAGTAAAGAAACAGTCCCAGTATACATTACACATACCAGACTGGTGCCAGGAGTCTCTCAACTGTTTCAGCCATTCCTGATGAAAGAAGTTCAGAGAATCCCTGTAGACTTGAAATAAAATGGGAGATATTTAATACTGAAGATTATGATAATGTTAGGGATTAGTGTCAGAGCTTATGCTTAAATCCTTGCATAGTAGGACAAAGTTGGTTTTAAAACTTCTTTGGTCAGTGGGGGGCTGTACAGCATCACAGTGAGATTTTTTCAACCACACAGTGTCTTCACATGCCAACTCTCCCCCTGCTGAAACCTTGGCAAACCTCACCCATCCCCTGTCATAATGTCCTGTGCACACAACCACGCTTTGCCCATTGCACTCTTCTGGCTCTTCCCTGTCTCTTCTTGGGAATAAATTTCCTTGATCCCAAGCTCTATGATGCTGATAATCAAGTGTAGCCGTTCTCTGTGATGAACCTCAGCTCCATGAGCTCTGGATCCCAAACTTGGTGAGTGAGTAGGTAGTGTTTCTGCATATGGTATCTGTGACCAGCTAAGGATGGAGGGAAAACCCCACACCATTACCCATCTGGGTCTGCTGAGCTATATGACCCTGAGGGAGAATTTTGTGGAAAGTTACTTGAACTGGCCTTGCAGAAAGCCTTTGTCTGGCATTTGCTGTCCTGCTGGAGGCCTCTGTCAGGTCAGCATAACAGAACTGGCACAAGTGGTTCGGTTGTGATGGGCAACAAAACAAGGGACAGTGGGAGAAGCGATACTGAGTTTATCCACTAAGCAACATCATCAGGATCATTAGATGCCAGTACCCATGTGGTATCCACAGTCCTGGTCCTTTGCCCAGCTCTGCACTGCTCTGCTTGGTCCTCCTCCTGTCCTCAAGGCATGCCAGGAGTGTTGTAGTGTCTGTCTATCTGTTGCTCTGAGGCTACCCTCTCTTTGTCCATTCTCCTCTTCCCTGGGGAGAATTGCACTGGGGTCACATCTTCAGTACTCAGGTGGAGGATAGGGACGGGAGCTCCATTGCCACTTTGCAGGCTGAAATTTGCCTGGGACAGATCCTAACCCCCACCAGGTGATGTCAGTTTGAAGAAGGGGTCAGTAACAGAAAAGAAATTATAAACATGAAGTACAAATTTGTAGCTTTCACAAAGATTATGATGTCAAAAAAAAGTATATCCTAATTTTTTTAAAAGTGTATAATTAGACTTAAGTGGAATTCTATCAGTTTTAAAATAAATGAAATGTAAATCCCAAAATCCTGAGTTCCATTTGTTCTCCCTGGGTTTATTTCTTCTCATTTGTAAAATGACTGTGTACAGAATTTTTTCACTTAACTTCCAGTTAAAGGTTGCTGTCATAAGGAACAGCAAAATCTGATGATGATTCATGGAACAAATACAATGAATGTTTCAAAACTGCAAGTTACCCTGCACCATCCATACAGGTGCCTTAGTAATATTTTGAGTAAGAAGATCTTGCAGCCTTGTAACTATGTGGTTCTTAGTTCCCAGAGAGCCACTACCACATGGTCAAAAGCTGTGCTGGCTTTTCCATGCAGGAATAAACTCACAAGGACTTGCAATTGGACCACAGCTGGTTTTCTACTATATGGAATCCATTATCAGTGAATTCCAGTGATTAAAATCCAACCTGGATTTGTCCTGGGTTTGTGATGCCCATGGTATTTTTCTGCTGAGATTACTGGATTCTGAATCATGGGAAAAACTACAGGGTTGTGAGTTGTATGCAATGCATTTTCTTCTCTCTAAATTTCTGATGGATCTCAGGATGCTGTCTTTTCATCAGTCATATCTGCTTTTGGTTTTAAAGCATTTCGTGCCAAATCTCATCTGCCAGATTTTATCATCCTCTTATAATTCCTTTATGTTTGTCAGAGTGAGGATTTCAAAAGCAAGTTAAAAGTTCTGTCAACATCTAGATGAGAAACAAGAATAGGGACATTATATTCTGTATTTCCCACTAGGACGGACTAATGCAAATGAGAGGAACTAATTTTTCTTCTGGAAAAATATTCTGGGTCTCCTTCTCACTAGAAGTTTTACAAAAGTTCTTGCCTCTTATTAGACATGAGTTGATCTGAGTTGTGAGAAATTCACACACTATTAATCATCAGATGTATTAATGTATAGATTTGTATAGATTTTCTGAAGTTTTTGTCAACCCCTCTTCCTAAAGGGGCTAGGCAGTCTGTACTTAAACCATAAAGAATATGTAATCTTTGAGAGAAAAAAAGAAGCAACCTAAAAGCCTCCTCCTACCATGGTGTTTTAAAATAGAAAGCTGACTACTGTGTTGCTGATTTTGTGCTAAAAAAAAAACCCAATTATTTTCAAAGCAGATAAAATTTAATCTTTTGTTTTGAGTGATTTGAGAAGTGATTGCTTTTTAAAAATGCATTTTTTGTTTAACATCTTTACCAAGATCAACCTGCAAGAGTTTATGCTAAGGCATACTTAAGCAGGTGGACTTTTTAAAAGTACATGTTTTATTATTTATTTATTTATATGTTTATTATTTATATATTTATTATTTATTATTCTCATGTCATTTATTATTTAGTACTCTTCTACCCAATCAAAAGAGAACAATAGATTTAGAAACCTCTTTTTACAATTTCTTTATCTTTTCCTGTTGCAGGGGTGTTAGGTGTGTGATCAGCAAGGATATATTTCTTGTTGTTTATAGGGAGAGTGCCCTAACATTTTCAATGCTGGATACATAAAGTCATTTTTATATTTGAGATTAAGACATGACAGCCTTAGTCAGTGGCTTACTGTGGGTCAACAACTTATTCTGCTATTGCAGTGCTGTTAGCACTGCCAATGCTCCGCTGTGGACCACGTGAGGATGTGACAAACAGCAGCTGCACGCTGTGCTGGCACTGGGGTGACCCATATTTTCATGTCTGAGGCAAACTGAATTTGTCAGGGACCTGTAGCCTTCGTGGCAGTACAGGTACAGCACCCAAGTACCAGCACAGCACGTTACATCATTGTCACACCTTGCCATGGAGCCAAGGCATAAATAGTCAGTGCCAATGTGTAAATAGAGTCTGTCTCATCAGTAGCCCTTCTGAGCAACACTAACTGTTTGGTAAGGCACAAGTAGCTTGGAAAATGGGAGATAGCTTCCTTTGCCATGGTTATTTAATAACTGAAAAACCATGAAAGACCTGTGCTGACTTCCTAAACTAACCATCTAGGCACAACTTCTCCATCCAGACCATGTCAGGTAAGTCAGTCTTCTGGTTACTGAGCAAAAGCAGTGTGCATTGATGCTTCAGCCTCAAGGCTGGTATGGCCCCCATAGTCCTGTAGTCTCCTCAGAAAAAGAAAGCCTGAAAATGGGGGTCCCCGTAGAGTTTATTCTGCAATTCATATGGCTATAAATCTCTTATTCAACCCAAATCATTCTCCAAAACGTTTTCACCCCAATGCTAATGGCTAGATTACCCCATAACTGAGGCAGATTTTATGATATTTTGTCTAGTTCAATTGTACTTTTAGTGTCTGGATATCTTCCATGGAAATTTATAATCTCTCGTCTCTGCTTCAGGCAACAAGGTTAACTGTAGCATCAGTTTAATATATGGCTCTACCTCTGTAGAGACTTCTGGATCTTGCAGTTGCTTTTCTCACACAAAATTAGACTCCCAAATATTCATTTCTGTGTAGTATTTATCAGACTTTCTGTATTATCTAGTTTCAGTATGCACTGAGACCTCCTTCACCAGTGTTGTTTCCCAGGCAAACCAGAGGGCTTCTTTCAGTTCATAGCCCATTTAATGCAGTGTTCAGCACCACTGGCAATTCCCCACATCTTCTTCCTTTACATCTTATCCTTTGGTGAGCCTGTGCTCTCTGCTTTCTACTTTTACATCAAACACTGTTCTTTTCAGCACCTCTGGCAGATCCTCCCACTCCCTCTCCACTACCTGTTGGCACCCTTCAAATTTTCACCCTTAGTCCTCCTCCTTTTATCTTTATAGTCTCTATTTTGACTACCTCATCCTCCCCAACAGTTTCTGTTGCTTACAACTTTTTTTTCCCTCCTGTTGTGAATTTTTGTCTCTGATATAGCTTCTTTGGCATTACATTGCAATTTCAAACTCACTTCAAATAAGACTTTTTTAGCTGTCCCAAGGATTTTTTTCTTCCTTTTATTTTTGTTCAAAATTTTACTGTTCTCCTTGACTTGTAGCCTTCCTGTTACCTTTGATTCTTCATTTTCTCTTTGTCTCTTCATATACTCACTTATTAAATGTAATTATTTTATTGCGTGACATTAGCAAGCCTAATCATGACCATTTATCTCTATTGCTAAAATACTTGTCTGCGGAGGACAGCAGGAAAAGACAAGAAGAATATAGAAAGTGGCGTAAAATATACAGGGAATAGGAAGAGGACTGTGAATAAAAATAAGGACACTTTAATACAGTTCAAGAAGACAAGTTGCGGACATTTTACTAATAATTTAAAGTGTGTTGTTGATGTATGATTTTTTGAAAATGTACCCCAGTTGTATTTGTCATTTAGACATGTTCTAACATGTTAAATCCCCTCATGAATCTTCCCTCGCCTGATTGGTTGAGCATTCCTTTTCTCCCATTGGTCAGGATTTGCCGCAGTGTGGGCAGTCCTGGCACACCCCTCAATCCCTGTTATTGGTTTATAGTTAAGATATGCATAATGTTAATTCCCTATTGGTTCCTTAACCCTGTCAATCCTATACTCCTCCCAAGTTCCGGACCCTTCCATCCCCGAAGGTATAAAAGCCCTGTCCTTCCCTCAGTTGAGGGTCAGCACCCTCTTGTCTCTGTACCCCTCTTGTGCTCTCGCAGCAATAAACAATCTGCAACAGAGCAAGAACCCCTTGTGCTGTCATGTCCTTTCCATCTCACAGGACTGCGACAGATGGCACCCAGACATGAGGCTCTGTTGTAGGTTCCTCACATTGAGGAAACTCCAGAGTACTCCTCTGGGATACTGGAGGCACAGGTGTTGGAGGTGTCCTCCTCAGCAGTCACCCTCAGCTGAATGGCGGGCAACAGGTCGGCGACCGGCAGTCCCATTCGCACCTCATTCTGCTGCACAGAGCAGGTGAGCAGCTGAGGCAGCCCTACCCTCCCTTTCCCTGTCTCCACTCCCCGTATCTGCGCTGTGTGGATTTTTACATCATGGGAGCTCGTTTGTCCACATACCAAAAATTTATCTATCGCCACCTAAAAGATTTAACATCTCAGAAGCGGAAAAGACATCCTATTGATAAAAAAGCCCTAAAAACCTTAGCGAGGTGGCTAGACAACAAATGTGAGTGTGTCCCAGATGTTTTAAATCTCGGGGACTGGGACGATATTGGTTTCTATATATGGATGGAACAAGAGCATGGTGTTTCGGGAGCTGCTGAAGCGCTTTTGGTGTGGCGGCTTGTTCTGACGGCTCTACAGAGCCAGATGATGACAAAGAAACGTAATTCCACCAATAAGTCACCCCATTGGTATAGGGATTCGGGCAGTAAACAAAATGGCGGGGACAGTCTTAGCTTAAAGAAGTCGTGTTCATGGGCACAAAATGGTGGCGTGGCTGAGGGGGACAGTTGGAGTCGGCGTGAAGCACGGGAAAATTCGAAAGCGCACAAAAATTATATCAGGGAGCGGTCCTGCCCCCGGAGTCCTCCGGACATGCCTTCATCGGCAAGCTCCACCTCCTCTATTACGTCACCACCTCCATATTGCCATGGCGACATAAAGGGAAGTGATGTCAGGGACACTTCTGGCACCTACTTCCACAAAAATGGCAGCGCCCGTGATCAGCTAAAGGCCTACCCCTCGAACAGTATTGCACATGATGATGTCTGGAAAGCTTGCAAGGCCCAAGCCATGGAGGCTGGGGATGTTGAATTTCTTAAAGCCTTTCCTGTGTTTTATGACAATGAGGAACATGGTCCGGAATGTTTTCTAATTTCTTATCCAATACTGAGAGACATCAAAAAATCGGTTGTGGACTATGGGCTGGGGGCTCCTTTTACCTTAGGCCTCTTTGATTCCCTTTTTCAAGCTTATACTTTAATTCCATATGATATCCGAGTTATTACTAAAGGCCTACTGACAACAGTCCAAAATTCAGTCTTTGAAAACGAATGGAAAAATCTTATTACTAAGCATGTTAATGAGAAATTACCTAAGAGAAAGGCTCCTGTTGATCATTTAATTAATGTTATGTATGGTAAAGGTCCATTCGCGAACAGAAGGCAGCAAATTGGTATTAGGAAAGAATATTTAGACATTTCTCGAGATTTGGCACTGCAAGATATAAAGAAGGTTGCAGATGCTTATTCGTCTGCCCCATCTTTTACCATGATTCGTCAAGGACAAGATGAGCCATTTATTGATTTCATATCTAGGCTCAAGGAAGCAATTGTGAAACAAGTACATCAGAAAGAATCACAGGAGATATTGTTCCAAAAGTTAGCGGTTGAAAATTCTAATCAAGCATGTCAACACTCTCTAAAATATCTTAAAAATCCAACTATTATAGAAATGATAGAGGCATGTAAAAACACTAACTCTAACACTCATAAGGCAAAATTGCTTGCAGCTGCTCTCTCTGGTCCCAATAAATGTTTTCACTGTAATCAAAAGGGACACATAATGAAACAATGCCTACAGTTGAATGGGAAGAATACTCCCACCTTGCCTAAAACTCCGTGACTCAGGTGTGGTAAGGGTCGTCACTGGATGAAGGATTGTAAATCAGTCACTGACGTCCATGGCAATCCTTTGCCTCCTAAATCACCTGGATTAAAACATAAAGTTTCTTTTCGATCACAGGACAACCTTAATAACAATTCTCAGTCGGGAAACGGGCAGCGGAGCGCCCGGGGGGGAGCGAGGATAACAAATTCCCCTATGATTCGCAGGAAGTTTTCAATGAGTTAAATAATGCTCCTAAAACTAAACATCCTGCACCTCCTGACACTAATTCAGATTGGATACATTTATATCCTTGTTCCCCAATTACCACACTTTTAGACAAAGACCAATTATTAGGCATTACACCATCAGCGGATATTGTCTCTTGTGACACTTACTTAATAACATCTACTCAGGCTTGTCTCAACAAGGGTATTTTTGTTGTTCCAATGTTGCTGCATAATATTGAGTCTGATAATTTGTGTATTTCTATTAATGTCTCTACTCCACCTGTTCAGATAACCAACGACGAACCTATTGCAAAGCTAATTTCTGTACAACATTTGTCAGCCATGACTGCAGAAGCTAACTGGTCGCAATCAGTGGCTTCCCGACCATTACTGACTTGTTCTTTACATTTTCCAGAATCGACACAACCACAGTCTTTACAGGTTACGGGTTTGATGGACACTGGAGTGGATATTACGATCATCGCAAAAAAAGATTGGCCTGCCACCTGGCCACTGTCTGCTACACTCATCAACATTAATGCTGTGGGTGGGTCAGAAACTCCACACAGGAGTACCACCCTCATTCAAATAATAGGACCTGAAGATAAGTCGGCTTCCCTCCATCCTTTTGTTTTAGACATCCCACTTTATGGAGCAGAGATGCACTGATGCGATGGGGTATCGGGTTACAAACAAATTTTTAAAAGGGGCCACTGGTGAACTGCAGCTTCCCCCACTGGTCTGGAAAACATCTAACCCTGTCTGGGTCAATCAGTGGCCCTTATCACAAGAAAAGCTGCAGGCATTAAATAATTTGGTTGATGAGCAACTCTGTAAAGGGCACATAGAACCATCTACTAGTCCTTGGAATACCCCTATCTTTGTAATCAAAAAGTCTTCTGGTTCTTGGAGACTTCTCCAGGACCTCAGAAAGGTGAATGATGTCCTTGAGCCCATGGGAGCTCTTCAGCAGGGAATGCCTTCACCGGCTATGCTTCCTGCTGAGTGGCCCATGGTAATCATTGACATCAAGGACTATTTTTTCCATATTTACTTGCACCCTTCTGATGTCCCTAAATTTACATTTTCTGTTCCAGCTATCAATTCTTCCCAACTGCTTCGACGGTTCCAATGGAAAGTACTCCCACAAGGGATGAAAAATTCTCCCACGCTGTGTCAAATGTTTGTTGCCAATGTTATCTCTCCAGTTCGCTCTAAATTTCCTCATTCAATTATTTTACATTATATGGATGATATTTTAATTTGTGCATCTGACCAAATGACAGTCCAAAATGTTATGGATTCAATTATCACAGCCCTAAATTCAAATGAATTGGTTATTTCTTCTGAAAAAGTACAAAAAAATTCACCTTGGAAGTTTTTAGGTTTAAAAATTACAAATTCGATGTTCTCTCCTCAGTCAATTAGGATTACAAAACATATCCACACTCTTAATGATTTACAAAAGCTTCTGGGAGCCATCAATTGGATCTGCCCTGTGTTGCGGATCAGCACAGACGACCTCAGTCCATTATTTGATTTACTCAAAGGTGACTCAGATCTATCCTCCCCTCGTTTTCTAACCAGTGAAGCTGAACATGCATTGCAGGTTGTTGACCAGAAAATCAGTAATTGTCAAGCCCATAGAATGATTCCTGACATCCCTGTTTCTCTGATTATTACTTTGGGAGAAAAACAACCCCTAGCAATTTTAGGTCAATTCTACCATAATACTGAGGACTTCTGCTTGTGGGAATGGATCTTCTTACCACATCAGTTTACAAAAACAATTGTGACACTTCTGGAAATGCTCTCTAAACTGTGTTCTAGGGGGCGTACATGTTGCTTAGACCTGAATGGGAAAGACCCGGATTTCATTTTTCTTCCTTTAACTTCAGAACAGTATGACCAGTTATTGAAAGACTCTCCTGACTTCCAAATTGCCACCGTGAATTTTTTGGGACAAATTAAATTTCACCTTCCAGCTTGCAAATTACTACAGAGATTGTTACCTATTCCAATTACCCTACAAATTAGGCATTCTGAAATTCTGCTCAAAAATGCAAGGACTGTATTCACGGATGGCTCTGGTAAAACAGGCAATGCAGTTGTTGTCTGGCAAGAACATAACAATTGGCAACAAGACGTACACAAGGCGCAAGGTTCGCCACAATTAGTTGAACTCTCTGCAGTTGTTTGAGCTTTTTTCCTTTTCCAATCTGAACCATTAAATATAGTTTCAGACTCTTCTTATGTTGTTGGTATTGTTTCCAGAATCGAAAATTCATATTTAAAACATGTTAATCAGCAACATTTGTTTGATTTACTAAGTCGTTTACTTTTCTTTGTTAAAAATAGGCAATTCCCATTTTTCATAACTCACATTCGATCGCATACAACGCTTCCTGGACCTGTGGTAGAAGGAAACCAACGCACTGACCAATTGGCAGGTATGACTACCATCCCAAATTTATTACAACAAGCGCGCACGGCTCATGACTTTTCTTCACCAGAATGCAAAAGCACTCCAGAAACAATTTGGCCTTACATTGGGACAAGCAAAAGAGATACTAAAATCTTGCCCTGATTGCCAGGCAGTGGCACCCTTGAAAGCAGAGGGCATTAACCCCATAGGACTTTCTCCTGTGGAAATTTGGCAATTGGATGTCATGCACATCCAAGAATTTGGTAAGCTCGAATTTGTTCACATCTCCATTGATACCTTCTCAAAATTTATTGTTGCCACTGCCCATTCAGGTGAAAAAAATCTCGTGACATCCGTAAACATTTCCTAGCGGCTTTTGCTCGTATGGGGGTACCGAAACAAATCAAAACTGATAACGGACCTTCATATGTTGCAAAAGACACGCAGACATTTTTTTCCACCTGGGGTATTACCCATGTCACCAGTATACCGTATAACCCCACAGGCCAAGGAATAGTTGAGAGAGCACATCAATCCATCAAAAATCTCCTACAAAAACAAAAAAGGGGGAGTCTGGGACTCACACCTCAGGAAAGATTGGACAGAGTTCTTTATGTCTTAAATTTTCTGAATAGACTAGAAGATTCTAACATACCCACAAGCAGAACCCCAGTTGAAAAACATTTTACTAGTCAAGCAGATACATCAATATCAAAAGCAAAAAGTAATCTACAAAGATGTTCTAACAGACAGATGGTTGGGTCCTTTTCCCCTCATCACGTGGGGAAAGGGCGTGCATGTATTTTAACAGAGACTGGTGCACAATGGGTTCCATCACGACGAGTAAAGATATACAGACAGTCGTTGGACTTCAGAACACCAACCCCTCCAGTGCAACAACAAACTTCCTGATCCTCCTTATGATGACCATGGCCATAACATCGGACGTCAACATGGCTCCAACTGGAATTCCTCCTTGGGCCATGGGACAGGGAAGTAACCTGTGGGTCACTTTGGCAAAAGAAGCCAATACAGACACAATATGTTTATCCACTAATAACGTAGCTAACCCTTTTTCTACGTGTTTAGTTGGTATTCCATTAAATGAGAGTGTTTGGGATTTTTATAAAACATTTTCGGTTACAGATCGAGACCCTGTAGAATTTATGTTGTTAGGTACTGCCATTACAAACTTTTGTGTTTATTTTGAAAGGAAATCTGCCGCAGTATATAGAAAGCCAGTTGAGGTTACCCCTAAAAAAGATATTTACAAGAACACCACCTTATGGTGTAATGGGACAAAGGTTAGGAGAATCAACATAGACATGATGTATAAACCCCTTAAATTGAACCCTGGGGATTTCTTAATTTGCGGAGAGAGAGCATGGTCTGGTATTCCTGCAAATCCAGAAGGAGGTCCATGTACCCTAGGTAAGGTTACTTTATTTCATCCCTTTAGGTTTCCTATCCCAGGTGAAATTAAATCTTCAGATATAAAACCTATAACAACCGAACGATCTAAAAGACAAATTGCAACCAGTTCAAAAGTAGAAATTTATAGAAGGAATAGAGGGGGATATCCCCTTCAATGGGATTCTTACCCTCCTGCACGTACTAATAACTCGACAAAATCACCTCAGATTATAAGTCTTCCTATTTGTGATCCAAAAAATAATACAAATTCTATACATTGTATCCCACTGACTAATTTTCAAAGAAAAATAGATTCGGAAGATCAACCTTTATTAAAATTAAATATGGTTATGGAATCACCTAAACCTACTCCATTTGAACCTGGGAAATGTTTACCACCTCTAAAAACAGATTGTAATCCCCAAGTCAAATTATGGACCGATAGTAAAGACTTCTGGGTATCCTTTTTTGCAGCAGGCATAGCTATGGATCATGCCCTGTTGGAGGGCACATGGCCTGTTGGATGACCAAGGAAGCGAACATAACATCAGTTACGCTACAAGGACTTTTGGAAGATTCACAGACGCTAAAAGGGGTATCACTACACAACCGAGCAACTATCGATTTCCTTTTACTTCTTCATAATCATGGTTGTCAGGAATGTTCAGATTTATGTTGTTTAAATTTTTCAGATCATTCTACCTCAATTCGTGCAAATATCAAAGCACTCCAAAAGTTGATAGGCCAGATACGCCAGATATTCCAAATGGAGTACCAAAGACTTATTCAATGATTTTAATTGGATGACTCTGCCAAACTGGACTAGGCAATTGATTTTGATTGGACTTTCAGTTCCTATTCCTATAATATTCATTGGTTGTATTTTGTCATGTTTAATTGCATGTGTCAAAAGATATTGTTTTCCTAGAGTGAATCCAGTCGTCGTCTCTGTAGGATTACCTGACCACCACTGGAACGACAACAAAATCCATTTGTCCAAAAACAAAAAAGGGGGAGATGCGGAGGACAGCAGGAAAAGACAAGAAGAATATAGAAAGTGGCATAAAATATACAAGGAATAGGAAGAGGACTGTGAATAAAAATAAGGACACTTTAATACAGTTCAAGAAGACAAGTTGCGGACATTTTACTAATAATTTAAAGTATGTTGTTGATGCATGATTTTTTGAAAATGTACCCCAGTTGTATTTTGAAAATGTACCCCATGTATATTTAGACATGTTCTAACATGTTAAATCCCCTCATGAATCTTCCCTCACCTGATTGGTTGAGCATTCCTTTTCTCCCATTGGTCAGGATTTGCCACAGTGTGGGCAGTCCTGGCACACCCCTCAATCCCTGTTATTGGTTTATAGTTAAGATATGCATAATGTTAATTCCCTATTGGTTCCTTAACCCTGTCAATCCTATACTCCTCCCAAGTTCCAGACCCTTCCATCCCCGAAGGTATAAAAGCCCTGTCCTTCCCTCAGTTGAGGGTCAGCACCCTCTTGTCTCTGTACCCCTCTTGTGCTCTCGCAGCAATAAACAATCTGCAACAGAGCAAGAACCCCTAGTGCTGTCGTGTCCTTTCCATCTCACCAGACTGCGACACTTGACCATTTCTGTCCTCATTTCTAACCATCCTTTTGCTGAATCTGAAACAAATTTGCTAAGCTCATCTTCACCTTATCTTCTCTAACTGAATCATTTCACCTCCTTCATGAATTTTAATCTGTAATCCTTTTGAATGCCTTGGATAATCTGTCTGTTCAAGAACATATCTGAATTTACCTACAAACCACTGCACCCTGTTTCTCCCTTTCCCTCCATTTTTTGACTCCCAGGGTCTTAATTTAATTGTTTGGTTTTTGTTTTGTTTAGTTTTGTTTTGTTTTTCCCAGGCTTCATTTGGAGAAGAGTAAATATTCTAGGTCCTATTTTTTTCAACCTATCTGACATGAGCAGGCAGATGAATGCCTTTAATGCTGTTATGGTGCTCACACCTACCACCAGCAGACATACTAGCCACTAGAGAGACCACACATTGGTGCACTGGGATGAGGTTTCTGAACTGAATTTACTATGTCCCTTTGATTAAACATTGATTTATTTACATTGCCTTCCAGAAAGTCTCATATGAGTGCTAGTGATCTGCAATTAGTATGTTTCTGTCTCCAGGGAGACATGAGGAGCAAAAAGGTAATAGGGAGAATTTTTCTGTATTCCCTATATTAATAGTGTTAGATGAAGGTATTGTCTCATTCCTTCATGAGAAAAAGTAAGCACTTCCGTGCAGAAGCCAGCTGGGAACATTAAAATAGGGCAATGAGAACATGTAGCCAGCATTTTAGCCCTGAAATAAGCAGTGTGACAAGTAACGTCTTTGTCTTTTTATGTATTGTTTATAGGATAGGCCTTCATTTTATCTTACAGCAATAATGCTCATGGCATTCCAGAAAAAATGGCTTTTGCAGTTATTAAAATGCTGAGGTGTTTACTTTCAAATTACATGCTGCAGCATTTTTTTTCTCTTGGGCACCGATCTTTAAGGAGACACATCAATAAAATTCAGCAGTACTGACTTAATTATGTCTCGTTCTAATTCTAATTGCTCAGCTAGGTGTAATATCCTCCTGGGGACTAAACCTCAACTGCATTTTTAGGGACTGTGTGAACTAGCACCTTTTTTAGGTATCACTCTGGCAGTGCCAGAAAAAGTTCAGGTTATTACCATGGAATTTGCACAGTGCAGATTTCCTGATGCCATATTACCTTACTCTGACCTGCAAATGATGCCACCAGAGGCTAATGTAATAGTTATTGGATTTGCTGCTGAGTTTGCCAACCAGGCTGTCAGCTGTACATCTGCTGTGACACACAGTTTTGTGGAATAGACAGCAGTATGCTTTAAACTAGACAACAAACACTAAAGCCTTTGGACTCCTTCAGGGACAAGAAGTAACCATAAACCAATAATTTCTATTAACAATTAGGCTGTTCTGGAATTCAACTGGTGTATTTTGGTGGAAGAACACTGTTACATGAGCTCTCTGGCCACATGATCTCTCCATTTTCGACTACATTTATTTTGCTGTACCTTCAGATGTTGCCAAGATCACATTGGATTTGCTTATGGGTCTGTGTTAAGTTGATGTAGCAGAAGTAGATTATTCATACATTTTCATAGTTTGTGATTAAATGACCGTATAAAATGGCAGTGAAAGAAAAAAGAATGAGCAGTATGTAATATATAATATTAGCAAGACACCTCCCACCTCTCAGCCTTCAGTAATTGAAATTCTCTTCTCTCACCTTTGGAGGGAAAATACCTTCTATTTTACACTGAATATTTAAATGCCTATTTCCTGTTCTGTGTCTGTAAAATCACAGTCACAGAATCATTCAGGTTGGAAAAGGCCTCTGAGATCATCAAGACCAAACTTTGACCGATCTCCACCTTGACAATTAGACCATGGTACTAAGTGCCATGTCTAGTTGTTTCTTGAACACCTCTGGGAATGGTGACTCCACCACTTCCCTGGGCAGTCCATTCCAATGTTTAACATCCCTTTTCATTAAGAAATTGCTCCTGATCCAACCTGAATGTCCCCTGGCACAGCTTGAGGCTATGTCCTCTTGTCCTGTCATTTGTTGCCTGGGAGAAAAGTCTGATCGCCACCTGGCACAGCCTCCTTTCAGGTAGTTGTAGAGAGCAATAAGGTCCCCCTGAGCCTCCTCTTCTCCAAGCTAAACACCCCCAGCTCCCTCAGCAACTCCTCACAGGACTTGTATTCCAGACCCTTCACCAGCTCCATTGCCCTTCTCTGGACACATTCCAGCCCCTGGAATGTGATGGGCCAAAACTGGACACAGAATTCGAGGTGTGGCCTCACCAATGCTGAGCACAGGGGCACAATCACTGCCCTAGTCCTGCTGGCCACACTGTTTCTGATCCAAGCCAGGATGCCATTGGCCTTCTTGGCCACCTGGGCTGGTTCATGTTCAGCCACTGTTGACCAGCACCGGGTCCTTTTCCACTGAGCAGCTTTTCAGCCAGTCTGTCCCCAGCCTGTAGCGCTGCAGGAGGTTGTTGTGGCCAAAGTGCAGGACCCGGCACTTGGCCTTGTTGAACCTCATCCCAGTGGTCTCAGCCCATTGATCCAGCCTGTCCAGATGCCTCTGTAAAGCCTTCCTACCCTCCAACAGATCAGCACTCCTGCCTAACTTGGTGTCCTCCGCTCAGTACAACTCAGCAGGATTAAACCCTGACAAAAATTTGTAGAGTAAAATTAACCACCCATTGAAATTTACTGGTAACAGACAATGGAAATTGTTAACATTCAAGTGTGAAAAGTTCACCCATTTTTTAAATTTATCATATGCACAAATGTTAATTACATTTTTAAACGCCTGAAGCCTACAAATTTTGAGAGCACAAAAGAAACTATAGTAACCTGTTGGACACTTGTCCTTTTCTTAGACTTTTCTTTGGCACCCTCGATAAGTGAGTGCTAATAGAAGGGCTGACAACACAAGTGCATTTCTGATGCAAAACACCAAGGACAGGATGAACGGTCAAACCTTTAAGAAAAGAATGGGGCCTTTTTGTTGTGGAAATGAAGCTGCGATAATGTTCCCAGACTATAAACTGGCAGCCTGGAATGGCAAAAACCATAGGAGCTTTTTCAAATTCTTTATCAATGTCAGCAGATTTTTTTTTCTTCCTGTTGGGGTTTTTGTGAAGAAAAATGTGAAATTTTATGTGAACAGTTTGTTACTGTATATAGCTCTTAGCAACAGGGCTGAAGAACATAAAGGCAAAGATTTTATTGTCCATTCATGAGCCTATTAGCACTGTTAATGAGATAAAAATTCTGTGACTGAGGTGTTCTGTTTCCAAAAATTAAACAGCATTCAAAATTTAGTGTCTGCAAAAAGTCAGCTGTGGACAGGAATTCTTAGTAATCTTTGCATGACTACTTGTGACTGCTTTACTCACCAGATGAAAGAGGAAGAACAGCCTGTAGCACCATCTGTCTAAGGAGGCTGGTAATTTAATGCCATCGTTATTGTTATTTAGGTATTCTATTTCTATTCATACCTAGATGTCATGAGTGGCCTCTAGGTCAGGTCAGTGGGCTAAGGATACCTGGGGTGTGTTGCTGGCCTGTCCTTCTCTGCCCCTATAAAAGCCTTCCTCTCTCCTGCCTCTCTCCCCACAGCATAACTCCCACCTGCCCAGCCCCTACAAAGACAATATGGAATTTTCTTTGCATTGCCTCCTTGTTTCCAAGTATGGGGGGAAAGAAGGTAAATTTTCCAGACAGGGAAACCAGTCAGAGGAAGACATAGACTACCACCAACATTTATTGGAACACATTTTGTGTGTTAAGCTATTATTAATAATGGAATAAAGCTATTAATGGTAACAACAGGTAATTACTGGTACTGTCCATTCACTTACCCCTCTCAGTTGTTCATTTTAGTCAGTTAGAGCAGCAGTAAGGAGGCCAACCCTGGGTGTTTATTGAGAAGCAGAGGTCATACCAGTGCACCAGTGGCTTTTAGGAAGGTGTTCTGCAGTCCCTTCCTTCTCTATAAGAGCCCTGTAGACTGTGGTCTGTGGCTGCATATGGCAGCTGCCACCTCCTTGGCTATGGTGTGAGTTATAAAACCTGGTGGTGATGCTCTTGTGTGGTGATAGCCTTGGACACACTCCACAGGCTCCTGCTGTTCTGTTTATCAACTCTCTTGGATTCAACCAGAACACAAGTCTCCAGAGCTCATCACCATTTGTGAAACTTTTACCTCTCTCTGTGCACTTCTCCTCTTGCTGTTTTCTTGTCACAGTTTCTGTGTGCAGACATGTTTGTATCTACAAGGACCATTCAACCAAATTCACCCAGAAGTCAGGGTCGTGACAAGGATCAGTAAAGCCCTTCCTGTGTCTCCCTGCAGTATGAGGAGGATGCTCTGTCTGTACCATCACGAAGGAAATTCCCATGTGGGGATAAGTCCATGCTGCATGTTGCATCACGGCTTTGAGCTAACTCAAGCATCAGAGGGATCTCCACCAGAGAAGCCTGGTGACTTTGCCTGTAGGAATGTCCTCTTTAATGAGAGATGAGATTTAAAGCTAGCACAGATGTCTCTGTCCTGCACAGCTACTTTGGCTGTACCCATACAGCCAGATAGAACATTTGCCCTGAAGAACACGGAATTGTGAACAGAACAATAATAAAGAAAAATGGCAAAATGGATATAGAGAAGGCTCGAAATACAGTGAAGGTCTCTTAATCCAGCCTGCAACGTGACCCCACAGATCATACTGCCATGAATCAAGCCTCCCCATTTTCTTAAGGCTCAGATTATTGCCTTTTTTTTTTTTCCCCACTTAAAAACATTTAATAGACCCACAAGACATAATCAAGAAGTTAATGACAGATCTGGGCAAAAAGCCCAGAAATGCCTTGTGCCCAGTTGCCTGTCCTGTGCATTAAAAATTCTTTATACTTTTTCATTTCTTTTTGCTGAAATTAAAACTATTCTTAAATTAAACATAAAATTCATTGCTAAAAAATTCTGCCTTGATTCAGCCGAGGCAAGGCACAGTGCCTGCAGAGAAGGTCTTGAAGCTGGTCTTTTCCCTTCACTTTGATGAATTCTTTTTTCTGAAAGTCCAGCATAACTTTACCCCATAAAATAGGAAACATGAACTTCAGATTTTTCAGCAATAATTATCCAATCAGATTTACCAGGTCTACTGAGGCACCACCTATCCCTGGAAGTGTTTGAAGACAAGAGCAAACCATTTAGCAGTCAGTAGGATGGAAATGTAACTGATTTGCGGTTGTCTAATATTTCCAGTAGAAGGATGAGTTAACTCTTCATGCATTTTTGCACTGGAGGTGGCCAAGAATTGATAAAATATGTATTTTACTAGTAATTTTACTCAAGCTTTGCAGGTATGGCAAGGCAAGAGATTGAATATACCTGTAAGAGAAAAGCAGCTCTCCTTAGCAATGCACAATCATTCTCTAAATCTGTTATTCAGGGACTGAAATGAACAGTATAACCCTCTTGTTTTCCCATCTCTGCCTTTGAATAGTCATATATTTAACTCACATTTGTATTTGTAACATTTTTAACCTAATCACCAAGCAGTATATATGCAAGGAAGATAAAATACAATTTCTGCTCACTGACCTTTCAGTCCCTTAACATATAAATTGTTTAAGAAAGCCTGCTGAATATTTTCTTATCTTCTGTCACTGGAAATTTCATGCTCCCTATGAGACTCAGTAGGATGTTTAATATAGACACTGCGTGGTGTGCTGATTGATGGGACACACTGCAACCTCGACAGCTTTCTGTGATTTAAAACATAACAAACCACAAAAAACCACAACAATCACACAGTATTTCAGAAGCTCACATTTCTGGAACCAAGTTTCGCCCCCACGATGGCCTGGGCTCCCCTGGGACTGGTTTCAGGGTAGGGAGGAGGGCTGGGTAAGGTCCCTCTCCAGTTACCAATCAGCAGGTCCCCACCCCTATCCCTCAGGGACAAAGCTCCAACCTATTAATACATCCTTCACACAGAAGAGATTAGAGCAAGGGACTGTGCTCTGTAAACACTGGTCTCCAGGGCCGTATTCTGGTGTGGTAGAAAAGCCATCCAAGGCGAGTTGTACATGAGAGAGGCTGAGTCCTCACAGCTGAGTGCTGTGTTTTGCATCAGCAGTCTTAAGTAAAATTAATCCACGTGGAACAGTCTCATAATGCAGCAGTATGGCTTCCCCAACCTATACTTTTTATATAAAAGTAGTGCAGGTACCTGCATGTCCCTGCAGCTGGCAGCACCGATGTGTGCTGTAAAACCAGCTGCCTCTGTTAAATAAGGGAGGGGCTGGGTTTAGCAGTGGGTAGAAACTAGCTTGAACTGTGGCATCCCCGGTAGTTGTGCTGTTATCTTAACCTTTAACTTAAATTTTGTCCATCTCCTAGTAGCAAAAATCGTTATCAGGTGATGTTTTGACTTCAAGAAAGCTGAACTGTTAAGGAAAGCTCAATCCTAGCCAGCACCTGGAGTGAGAAAAATGTTGAGGTTGCAAGAAATCATTGATGCTAAGTCTAAGCATTCTGGTTATCACTTCACACATCTAAGATAATTGATGAGCTTATCTTAGTACTTGTGAGCCAAGTAGAGGCCAGCTAGGATAAAAAGCTACTGTCCAGGTGCAAAAGAGAGGTTTGAAAAAAGTGGAAGCAGTGCTGAAGGAGCTCCTGCGCTAGCCCGGCTCCCCAGGTTTCAGTCTCTCAGACCAAGCGAGCATCCCAGGACCTCCCCATCACAGATCGCTCAAGCTGAAACGCCAGGCAGCTCAGCACAGGTATGTGCTGCAGCAGGGACTTTTCAGGCAGCAAACTCTGGCACAGCAAATGCAGAGGGCCCCGTGAGCAGCTCTGAACATGCAACAGGGCACTTGCCGAGGCTCCTCTTCCAACACAGTTTCCTTCCCATCTGCCTGACATGTGGTGGCCACAGGCAGCTCGCCTTTGGAGCCTTGTGGTGCAAGAAGGTTTTGTCTATACTGATGGTGTTCATAAATGGAACTCTCCACCAGGCAATAAGGTGGGTATGTCATTTATTCTGTATTTGCTGGGTGGGTTTTGGTTGTATTTCTTTTTAAATCTACTCCACGTAAAAGAAAGGAGCTAACAATGACCCTTTGAAACACAGGTTTCTTCAGTAATGCTTGCACTATGTCAGTGAATGCTAAATCTCCAGTGTATCTCTCTTATCTTCCCTTTCAAGAACGTTCTGAGAAATTCAAATGTCCATAGCACTGTCATATTAAAAAATAAAAAAAGATTTTAAATTTAATTTGAAACAATTATTCAAAGAAAAGTTCTAGTAAAAAATTTAGACACTAGTTAAACATTAATAATATTCAATGTATTAAAATACTGACTGCTTTATACTTTGTCATAAAATAGAAGAGTCAAGTATCATCACTATCCCTCTTTGCAATCAATTTCATAAATCTACATCAGAGAAAAGCACATTCCTAGTCCAATTAAATGTGTGTAATGAAATATTTACATATAGTTTATGACTTTGGGTTATAGAATAGTTAAAAGTTAAATCCAAAACTGGGATTGTATTTCCAGTACATATATTTTATTAATTGTACTTTTAGAAAGATACTTTTGAAGTTAGGATGGGAAAATGAAGAATAGAGAATATAGGAAAAAGCAAAATCAGGACTATATAGTACTTAGAGCTATAATTTGCTTACCCTGATTATGATACAGTCTCAGAATTATTCTTCTTAGTGCTGCCATCAGGACAAGGATGTGATCATTCCCTTCTGCTCAACCCTGGTGAGGCCACACATGGAGTGTGCTGTACTGCCCAGTATGAGAAATACAGACATACTGGAGAGAGTCCAATGAAGGGCCATGAAGGTTTGAAAGAGTCTGGAGCATCTTTCCTATGGGGAAAGCCTGAGAGAGCTGGGACTGGATAGTTTGCAGAAGAGGAGGCCTGGAGAAGAGATTGTGGGATCTTATCAATGTATCTAACTAGCTGAGCAGAGGGTACACAGAGGACAGAGCCAGCTTATTTTCAGCAGTGCCTGGTGACAGGACCAGAGCCAATAGGCACAAACTGCAACACGAGAGGGTCCCTCTGAATGTGGAGAAACACTTCTTCACTCTGAGGGTAACCAAGCACTGACACAGGTTGCCTTGGGAGTTTGTGGAGTCTCCCACCTTGGCGATATTAAAAAAACCCAAAACACCTGGACATGGTTCTGGGCAACTGGCTCTGGGTGGCCCTGACTGGGCAGAGGGGTTGGACCAGATAACCTCCTCTTGACCTGTCCCTTCCAACCTCAACAATCTTACGATTTCTTGAAAGGGACAGGACCTGAATCCTGTGTTACGAAAGATCTAGTTGTTCTTGTAGCCATTTGCTAATCTCCAGTGATCCTTCTCCATGAAAGTGGTGGTCAGTCCAGACAGCTATCATGTGCTCATGTAGTTATAGGCTTTCAGGTGATAGTTGTTGTTGCCCATGTCATCCACATCAACCCCACTTGCAGGGAGACACTTCAGGATAACAGGGATGACACAGTTAGAGCTCACTAGTCCAGCACATCTATTCCCAAGTGACGGTTTATAAGGAGCAACCTTAATCTTTGTATTTCCTATCTTGAAATACTTAGTCTTGGAATACTTAGTCTTGCAGACTAATGTAGTCTTCTAACACTTTCAAAATTTCTTTAAAAAAATAATTAAATTAATTAATTAATCCACATCTAATTCCATTTAGTAGGTCCACAAAGGACAGTGAAAAGCACTGATCTAAAGACACTTAGTCACACAGCCCAGACTGCCACTAGATGAATTCAAGAAGCAACTGGTAACACTTATGCAGACCAGCTGTCTGTGCTGAGATCGGTGTATCAGTCATAGGGTAGTAATGTAGATTATCAACTGTGGGATCAGTTCATGGTTCTTGAGGTGAGTCTTACTCTGATTTTTACAGATAGGCATACAGTGCCTTTGGGGTGTTAAGCTAGTAGTTTAGCAATGTAGACTAATTTCTGTTGGAATCATATGGTATTGAGCCCGCTCTTTCCAACAGAGGAATAACGAATCTGGCTTTTACAGTTGTGCAGTGGCCCTCTGTGGACCTCCCAGTAGTGGTGGCAAAACCCAGAAGGTCAGGACAAGAGGAGGGAATCAAGGCGAGAATGCTCAGGGATGTGCACTTTGCACTGAAGCAGCAGAAACTCAGAGAAGTAGATTCCTTAGAGCTAAGAAGGTTTCCCCTCTGCCCCAGTTTAACTGTTTTCCCTGGTCAGAGATGATCTCTGAAGTGAAAAGTCACCCAGAGTTATGAATCTTTTCCTGATGGTATGTTTGCTATAGTTGGTGTTTGTAAGTTATTTCAGGGCGGATTAAGTGTGGTCAGTGCATATGGGATGCCCAGTGATATTTTCAGCAAACATCCATTAAGTTCTGCTTATCACTGTTTCTACAAATCTGTTTTATATATATACACATTATATTTATATATTTTTCTACATATTTGCTATATATATATATTTAAATCTATATATCGTATATTTTAGAAACTCAGTATTTGCCCAAAGTAGAGGTTTTTTATGGGCACAGCACAAATTTTGCCAAGTTGCATTTCCCTATTGCTATGTTTAAACATAAAGAACATGTGAAATATTAGTTCAAACTCTTGCAAAGTTGTTGACCCTTTTCCCCTCTTATTCTCAGAAACAGCTGAACTGGCTGTACCAAATCTAAGAATCAAAACAAAAACATAACTAGCTAGAGTACATATAGAAAATGTGCTACAAATGGTTATGTTTGGCAAAATATAAGCCACTGAAAGCAAGAACTTCATGGGAAAACACCAGACAGCCAGAATTATCAGGATCACCTATCATGATCCACTGATCATTTAACAGAGTTAAAATGGAAATTGGTGTTGACTATATTGAAATCACATTATGGTTTCATTTTGCCTTTATAAGAAACATCTGGGAATGCTGGAACTTATTCATACTTTAGTTCTCCTAACTCTTGTACCTCATCCCTGAAAGTTTCTGAGACACTCATACTAGTTGGCAAATTTCATTCCTGCAACAGAACTCTTGCCTACACCTAAGTCAACGCAAACTTACAAAGAAATTAAAGGCATGCAATCAGCCTTAGAAAATCTGCAGCATTTTCTGTGACATTTAATTTTCCTTTAATGACTTTGCATGATAGGCAATATGTGATAATTATTGCTAAGATGAAAACATTAAAAAAAAATAGAGAATGATGCAAAAGGTACCTGTTTAGGGGAAAAAACTTACATAGAGGCTGAAGAATATATTTTCAAAGGATTTGTGAAGATGTGTTAGCTGGAGGTGCTTTTAACAAAAATGGTAAACTCTCTAAGTTGTGGTTATACAAACATTTTTATTACAATAGCCCTATAACCAGAAGAGAAGGAGTCTTCTGGATCTGCATGCTTGTCTCTCTGCTTGTAGATATTGTACATTGGGAAGGTACATGCAGTTAAATTTTATACTCCAGGACAAATAAAATGGGCATATAGGGTGCAACCCTGCAAGGTGCTGGTACTGTGTTCATTGCCACACTAAAATGGCTCTCTGCAGTCGTATCATTATGTGTCTTGTCTGACATGTTTCTAGTTAGAAGTGTGCTGAATGGACTTGCTGGGTTTGACTCAGAAATCAACACTTTACAGCATTAAGTCTATTAATTCACACACTTGCATTTGATGCTATATTTCAGCTTTCAGATTGTTAATTTTTTGATCCTACTTATTTTGGCTTGCTTTTTAGATTATTTAAGTAACTAATAAATATACATCCAGTGGTTGCTTCTCCAGTGAAGGATTATGTTGGCTGCCCTATAGCTAGCAGGAATGCTGTATCACTTCAAAATGGTGTGAGAATTGCCTGTTTTTTGACAATTACTTTTACATTTCCACCCAAATGAATTTGTCTGTCCTGAAAGAGTAATGGTGTAATTAAGTTTGATGGGTATCTTCTGCTAATAAAAATCTTTTCCCCATATCTGTAGCTGAAGGTTGTGCTCCTCATTGGCTCTCCAGGATTCGACTGGATTTAAACCCAGAAATGCAGAAATTGAGCAATGGAAATGAACTGTCAGCATCTTTTGAAACCAAAGCGCTGAATGTTGCCGTGAGCCCAAAATAATAAACTGTGTTTCAAGATGTAGATCCTGTGGATGAAATATATATTTCATAAATGGTTCTGAGTACAACGTTATGGATAAGCTCCACAAGCTTCTTGGTCCAATTTGGTAGGAAAACACGTGGCATTGTTTGGAAATACAGAGACATTTTAGAGAGGGTGTAGGGGAAAGTGATGTTTATATTAAAATTTACAGGTTTAGTTGTTTTTTGGAGAGAAGCGTTTGCTTTTTAAAAGAAGTGTTTAAGAAGTATGTATGTATAGGAAAGGGTCTTTGTCTCATTCTTGAGTTATTCTTCATACGTTAAATTTTGTAGAATTTTTAGTTCTTTAACTGTCTATGATGATTTCTTTGAGATACATGTCACTTCAGATGTTCATTAGTTTAAACTTTCTTTCCTGAAAATAAGAATTTTTAATTCCAAAAAACTAAAACCCAAAAAAATTAAAAACCACCCAACCCCCCCCAACAAAGCAAACAAAAAACCAACAGACCAACACTGTTAGTACCAAACAGCATTTTAACTTTATTCCTGGATTCAAATAGCTAAAGGATCTGAGGATGATTCATAAATGTAGAACTGGCTCGGCAATAAAAATCAGTGCATATAAAATGTATGTAACTGTAAAATTTAACATTTAGCCATAAAAGCTAATGTTTTCAGGCACAGGAGAAGCTGAATTATTAACCCTTTTATTGCAAGCAGGATTTTTTAAGAGTTTTGTGGAATGGGCAAATTTTATATTCATTTTGGTAAATGTGTTGGGGAAAGACCATATTGTATTCTCCAGCAACAAAATCCATTAGAAACTGTTGTCTTCTCCGTTATTTCTCAGAGAGGTCAACAAGGACAAGGCAGGCAGTCTGGCACTTGGAGTTCCTACACAATCCCACAATTCTGAGATTCTCTCGAACGTCTCCAGACTTTTGTAGAGATCCAAGAAAGCTGCACCTTATGATCCAATGATTGGATTGTGTGTCAAAAACAACCTGGCTAAAATCAAGAAAACCAAGTAAAAACAAAGCTCCAGGCAGGGCAAGACAAATTTAGGCAGAGCAAGGCACGCAAGCCTCTGTTCTGAGACACTGCAAACTCGGTTTGTGCCCAGCAATGGCAACACTGGGCTGCCAGAGACCATGACTTCATACCAGCCAGAGGTGTGTGCTGACTGGTTTTGCCTTGCCTACCTTTCCCTCTATGGAGTGGCTGAAGGAAACAGAAAAGACAGTTCATATTGTGCAATGTTAGACTTTTGTGTTGCCTCTCTAAATGAGCGTGGGTTTTACCTCAGCCTGGCAATGGTACTTCAACTGAGGATTTAATGGGAGAAGCTAACAAGCAATTTACTTAAATGGGTGCACATTCAAGGCCCAATTTGTTTCTGACTGATGGCAGCAGTAGTCTACCATTGGCTTCAAAGAAAGCTAGATGAGTACTGCTCAGTGAGGGTGATATTGAGTCTCCTTCTGCATGCTGCAATTAAAGTACTAGAAGTATCTCCATAAATACAGCGTAATGCAGTGTAATGCAGCTTTTGTCTTTGCAAAAGATTTTACCTTAAAATAAAGTGGAAGGTGTTTTCCATCTCCTATAGATGGGATAAAAACCTACTACTTAGATCTGACATCTTTAGAACTACTCTGTATGTCTTCTACTGAATGTTGTAGTGTTTAAATATGTTTAGTACTTCTACATCTTCAGTACCATATTTAACACCTGCCCCAGTGAAGGAATCTCCTCCCCATCTGATTTTTTTTCAGTCCTGGAAGCTCTACCTTTGAGGGATTTGACTGCTGACATGCACCAAACGACCATCCTTTCATCTTCTGCTTTTTGAGAAGGCAAATAAAATTCTGTGCATGCACCTCTCCTGGAATGTTGAAAGCTCTGGCTGCTGTGCCCACAGCATGCTTTGTATGTGTGTGTATTAGCACTGGGCTCGCTGGTGGTACACCCCACAGCTTCAAGCACTCTACACAGGAGCAGTGCTGAAGAACTGCCTTGAAATTTCCTCAGCTGATGTTATGTTACCATAAAACTTTTATTTGCCCAGGATGATGCTTAATTTTGTTCATATGTAGAAGTGATAAAGTACTTGAATACGCTAAAGGACATTCTCCTAACACCACACGGTGTGGTTATGATGTGTTGGCATTTTTTAGAGAGAAAGAGTGGCCAAAACAACACCAGAGCATTACAGAGATATGTGGCGGTGTTGGGTTGGTGGCAGAGAAGAAAGAAACAGAGAGAGATATGAAAGACAATGGGTATTGTGGTTCATACTGTATTTTCATGCTTCAGGTTGGAATTTTTGAAGGAGTACTACTGTGATACAGTTGAGATCAAGTCCCTCTGCAGAGAGGAGATATACAGCAACAGCTCCATAACTTCTCCATGAAGAAATTAGATAGAAATGACTGAAGACAATTTGCCCCAACCACCTCTAGTATCCCAGGGCCTTCTCCAGGTGGTACTGGTCTTAATAGTCCCTCATTTGTTTGGACAGAACATCTTCCCCCACACAGGATGTCAAACTCGCCCTTCAAGTAAGGTGCACAGATAATTGACCACCACTTTCAGCACTTTCAGAATTTGGCAGTCACCTAAGAAACAAGGTGGTCACCTTCTCAAATTTGTCTGAATGCAGGTCTCAAAAGTGTCATGTAGATGACGTGGCTTGGTGCAATCTGCTGAACACTACACGGCTGTGCTTTTACATGAAGTGATCACCAAACAGTGCAAGCTGACTAACATGGGTAGAATGAGAGCAACTCAGTCCTAGTCCCAGTCCTGGGACGAAGGAAGGATACAGTGGGGCTCATATATCTCAGTGACACCTTCCAAGACATGTGGTTCACGGACAGTGAAGATGGGCTTTTTCACACTGATACTTTACGGTGTCTTCAATGCTAATTCTGTTCACTTCTTTAAACACCTGATGTGAGGAAACAGGTAACTCACAGAAGGTGTATTGAACCTTGTTAATTAGATGAAACATATTGGGAAGATTGATTTATTCACCACATTAAATAACCACTTACATTCAAAACTCTCTGTTTCCTGACTGGGAACATGACATGTGTTGATCGCTTGCTGATTTTTTAATACTTAAATGAAGCCTTTTGGCAAAGACACAGCAGCTTCTCTGCTTTTCATTTCTGTTTTTCACAGTTAAGCAGACAGCAATGCACTCCTAACAAAAACACAGGACTTTATTAGGCTTAGAGGCATGTGCAAGAGACAGCCTTAGAAAAATACTTCCAAGATGTGCTAATCATCTGCAAGAAGTAAATATGTTATGGCAGAGTAGCCAATGAATAGACAAGGTTGTCGGGAGATGTGCAGGCTGTAAAACTTGCTGCAAGGCAGCTACACAACAGAAGATGCCGAAGCAATCTCCAAGGCACTTGTTATGTCTGTCACAGCTCAGCACCACATTTGGACACAGAGGCCAAATGATGCAGCTCTTTGACTTCCCATTCTGTGGTCACAGCACTGGGCCCAAGGCAGAGGATCTCTGCTCCGTGCTCCAATGCATTGTACAAGCTCAGCTGTGCCCAGCTCCTACAGCAAGGGCAGTGTCCTGCTCTGCTCAGGGCCAACACAGACTGCTGAGTCTGAACCCCTCTGCTTGTCACGAGCAGCCAGGTACACTCTCACTTTGGAAGTTACTGCCTGCCAGGAGTGTTCTTCTCACACAAAAAGTGTCTCCCCTTGGTCTGATTCTGACTGAAACTGTTTTTACTCTTAAAAAGGAAAGAAACCTTAATGCTTCATTTATTGTATGTATTCGTAAATTTGAGCTCTGACAACACCTTGAGGAGTAAAGACAAAACTAAATATTCATGTTTTCCAATCAAAGAATATACTTGATTGTCTTTTTATTATTTGAAGGAGGTTTTGAATGACATTCAAGTCCTAGTTTCTCCATTAGAGTGGGCAGATGTCAAATTTTCATATAGAAATAATTTATTGTATGTACACTGCAATAGCAGGTGGCTGTTGTCCTTGATGCTTACATAGCAGTGATTTCATTTAGGCTGACAATCTGTGAGCTACATGCAGCCAAGCCGTGGACTATTCCCACAGTGTAAGGACTCCACAATGGAGCACTTCCATTAGGCCTGTGCAAGATGGACCTCACCAGCACCAAAGCTGCCTCTGACAGGTGTTACTCACATGAGTAACTTGGTTCTGCAGGACTGGACCTCTGCGCTTCTTCCATTAACTACTAATATATGCAAGCACTGAATCTAATTCCAGCTCCATCTTCAGTCTGCTACAGATGATTTCTTACTGTGACATATACACAAGAGAGAATAATGGCTTTTTGCCCTCAGTACCTGGTGGAGAAAAAGTAATTCCTGACACAAACCCACATTTACAGGATACCCAATGTACAATGCCATCTTTCAGCTCTGCCAGTTTTGTACTATTCCTCTTCCATTTAGCTTTAAATAGGGAAAAACTGACTAACTCTGGTTTAATAGTATCTCTATTGCTAGAAGGATGGGTGTGACAGTATCTTGAAGTATGGCACCTCCAAAATGCTGCAAATCTACTGTCTTAAGTTATTTGGAGAGGAAACATCAGTTTATTGTCAACCAGTTGGTAAAAAGGACAGTTTGGCACAGTGAAGAGGAACTACTAAGAATTCACCAACAATTTTAAAGCTAAGCACCCATCTACATTAGGGCACAGAGACCAGCAGTGTTTGATATTTCTCTCATCTCACATTTATCTATTTTACAGCACTCTGCCCATCCGTACAGATTGAGCAGAAAATTGTTCTGAAATTAAAACAAGAGTGAAGAGAAATTGCAAACAAGAATAAATAAGAAGGGAGGGACAATGGCACCTTGAGGCTCTCAGTTATTGGAACAGATTTCAGCAAGTGCCTTGGAATGACATAGCTGTTTGTCTAGAGTTTCCAAGACAGGTTATTCAAGTCCACACATAACCTCTGTCAGGACTGAACTCTGCACCATGTGGCTCTCAACCAGCTGTGGATCTGGAGGGCTGTGTGCTCTTTGTAGCCCTTGATCACCCCTCACAGTAAACTTGTGCCTCTTGGTTCTCTATATGTCAACTTCTACACATTCCACTCCTAAACAAATCACTTGCATCGAAAAAAGGAGAAAACTAACATTATTACGTTACATCACTGTAATTACAAGCACCGTGGTTCTATCAAACTGCAAGGGAAATAATCTCTTGGGAACATTTTGCTGGTGTAAGTTGAAGCCTGTTGACTTTCTTGTTGGCAAAACTACACTTGTTTGTGGCTTTTATTCCTGGCGGGTGCTTCTGGAGCTCGGTCTTTAAATCTGGCAGCGCCAAACATCTGCAGCCTGTAGTGGCCCTTTTGTAACATCTTGCTGCTTGACTCTCTTTCCATGGATAAATCCCAAAACTATGTGTCTATTTCTTTATTGCTGACATAGTGGTTCATTCTCCCAAGAATAATAAAAGCAGACTGGGAACACAATAGCTGGCCTTTTGGCTAAATATTTTGTAAATAGCAAATGAGTATTTTAGGATTAATGACCTATTTGCATTTGACAGTCAGTGGCATTGTCTGATTCTCCGTCTTTTCACTTTTGCTTCTGTGTTAACTAGTGTCAATGTTCCTTATATACAGAGAAATATTATTAATCTGGTAACTGGTTGATCTATTATTGTTGTTTTCCCAGGTCCATCCTGCTATCTAAGGTGGTTGGTGTATTCCACATGTTTTATGAACTCTAAATGTGTATTTAAGCCATTAAAATAAATGTACTTTTTAAAAGATTTTTGTTTTAAAACTTGCTGATAAATTAACAGTGAGTAGATCAGAAAAATTATTATTTTCTTCAGTCTAAGTAACAAGTTTTAAGGGTACCACCAACAGTTGGGCAAACATAATGGTTTCATGGACTTTTGAGGAGAAGGATGTGGATGCAGAAGGAAACAGCTTAATTGCAAGGATTAATGAAACTGCCACTCATTCAGTAACTGCATGTGGTTATATGCTGCAAATGGAATAGCACTTGTGGAAGGCAAGAGGGCTGTTCAGAGAATCATTTAAATTTTTTAAGTTCAAACATAGCACACACCAATTAAGAGGGTGAAGAGCTTAATAAATACCTAAGTCATTTGATCACATGCACAGACAAAGTCAAAGGCAATGGAAAAGTTGGAAAAAAATTCTGGGAAAGTTAATAAAACAAATAATTTAGGAAACATCTCCTAACAATTACAATCTCATTCATCATTGTTACTCGGGCAAAAACAACTTACGCAACAAGACTATTAGAGGTGAACAACAAGCAGATTGGAAAATAAGACAATGGAAAATTTGATAGAGTTTGGAAGAGTAAGGAGGTGACCTTAACAACTATCAGGAGAGATTCACATTGGGAATTCTTTGCCATACCAAGAACTGCTGGAGTTCTGAGCTCTGAATATGTGCTGAGAGCTAAGAAGAGGCAAACATTTTCTTGAACATTTATCTTGTTCCTTTTTGCTGATTTTGATGTGCCAAGAAGGGTAGATGTGATATTTCTTTCTCCTTCTAAGAGGAACAGAAAAGCACTGCCCATATGGGCTTAACTTTCAATCACTAGAGTGAGAAATGCAACAAATCTACAACTCCTTTTTTTTTTTGATATCTTGGTATATGTGCAGGTGCAGAGCTCTGAACATATGCAAACACTAGCTTGTGTATAGTGATGTGGAATCTTTTAATCAATGCAGATGAAACACTACAGAGGGTTATGCATGCAGTTTTTGGGTGTCACGGCTGTCTGCAGTTAAATAATTGTGCATTGAAGTATTTGCAGACAACACTATTGTCTGCATGTATTTGGAACACTGTACCTGAATGCAGAAAACTGTACTAAGTAGACTTCATCTGTGCTGATCCAAGACTATGTGGTAATGAATTTGCATTGAACATAATGACACAAAGAATAGGTGATATTGAACTGATCTACTGCAATACGCTGATTTTGAATAAAAAAAAAAATCACTCCAAACCTTTCTTTCAGTTTATGGAAAGAATTTACATCAGCAACTGTAGCAACTGCCTGGTTTAGGTATCCACAAAGCGAGAAAAGTCCATTTGAGAGGGTTGCATGGAAAGGGAAGAATCAGAAATGGAAGTTAATAGGAGGAAAAAAAAAAAGAAATAAATAGCTGCTCAGCAGACACACCCAGACCATTTAAATTAGACATGTATTTACTTGTATAATTTCTCTTTTTTTTGGCCATTAACATAACTTGTACAATTATAGCTTTGGACATATTATTTCACTATAGTCATAATGCTGTAAAATTACTTACAAAGAGAATACTTCAAAGATTTATTATTTTTTCCAGTATATTAGTGTTGAGATATCTGTTGTACTAGGCATGAATGCAGAAGAAAATAGTCTTTGTTTTAAAGCAGTTACAAACTGATGATGTGAAGATACAGATGCTTTAATTCCAAACAGTATCATCTGTGGAATGAAGCTCTAAACAGACAAAATAGTAGGGATAACAGAAAAAAAAATACCTCATACAGAAGTCCAAGATAAAGGTATGAAAATCACTGAAGTCTTCCTGTGTTTTGACAAAAAGGTTCAATTTTGCAAAGGCAAGAATTTTGTTCTGACCAGCAGCAGGGAAAACACAGATTGAGGAGAACCATTTGTCACACAGAAATTGTGAGACATGTTTGCATATAAACTTTTAATTAAAACTGCTGCTCTTACCCTACTGCTGCTGGAAGCCATAAGGGTGACTAATTAGGTCTCTTGCAACCCAAACAGCATGGGTGCTAACTGTTAGAGATTATAAAGCAGTATTAAGTCCGGAAGAAATCTGGTTTATGATCTTGCACAGGGATCCATGTAAATGATCCTGTTTTTTAACACAGCTATCACAGTTCTCAGAAATACCCTGATGATAAAGCCAGCAAGGCTTGCAGTTACCCATAAACTTACAGATTTGGCTCTAACTTAGAGTGATAATGTAAGCATAGGTCCTGGTTAGCTCTGTAGCGAGTTTTGTGCTGGCAAATTCCTGTTCAGCTCACAGTTTCACTGGGGCTTCGCAGGAGAAAAGGCTCTCACAGCAAGATATGCACCAGAGCTTGATCCTTTGTTGCATTATGCTGCCCTGTGGATCTTGTGGTGCTCTCCAGAAAAAGCATTGTCCAAGGTGGGCAAGTGCAGGATGATCAAAGGAGGCAAATATCTCTAATCTGCTGCTGCTTGACACTGATCAGTGGAGAGGAGTCTCTGTTCCCCAACACCAAGAACTGCCACTGCACTCTCTGGGCTGTCATTGCATACAGTTTCACAATCAAACTGAGAGCCAAAGAGTAAAGTGGTCCTGTCAGAGGTTGCAGAACAAATCAGTGCAGGAGATGGGAACACACTTACTCCTCAGTAGGACTCTATTGATTTTTTAACTGCTGGGCATATTTGGCTGCTGAAAGAGTCATAGGGCTCAAATGAGATACAAGAACAAATAATTCACAGAAGACCTGAAAGATGAGTAATTTTGGCAATACGTCTTACCACCCCTATAATTTCTTTTCTCAATTATTTTAATGGAAGGTGGTGAGAAGTGATGTAGAGGTAAAAAAAAAAAAAAAAAAAAGGAATGGGATTTTGCCTTCAGCAGTGGAACATGGATTGTGAAGGAGTGCAGAAAAATAGCCCATGATCATACACTGAAACCTGAAGGATGTCAATGTCTTGCCTAAACACACACATTTTGGCTTTCTTGGGTATCTCACTTGGTCTTCAGCTGCCATTACAGGGTAAAGCACAACTTCCATGGTTCCTCTGTCTTCTCTTCTGGCCTCATTTATCATCTCAGAAATCTATGTAAATAGAAATAATGCTGCATTTGAGGAGTGGTGCTTTGTTACAGTGAAGGCTGTTTCAGGTTTATAAACCAGCTAGGTTTGGTATCACAGTGTAGTTAGTTCTCATTATTGGTTATGATGCCCACACCTTCTGTGCTTTGGGATTTAAGTGATTGCTCTTGAGTTCACTTGAACTTTCATGAACAATAGTGTGTGCAAAATTCAAACTGCTAGAAAAAACACTGCCTCTCTTTTAGTTCATCCGTCATGTTTGTGGGTCAGGCTGGTCTTGGATTGGTACAGCTGGTCTGCTTGGGAAGAAAGAAAAGATTCAATTAGTAGACTAAGTTTCTGATATCATCTGGAGAAAAGAGGCTTTCTTTCTCCAAAAACTATCAATCTCTCTTTCAAGCTAATCTCTTTCTCAGATGCCTAATATGTTTGGAGAAGTATATAATTGGAGGAGCTGAGATAGAAATGGGACATCTTCCCTTCTTCTATCAAATTTAAATTATGCCTAAAGAATTAGGCAGAAATGGGAGACATTTAGATTTCAGTAATTGACTCACAGCTGATAATATGGGGTCTTTCTCTGACCCTCCAGAGGACAAAATCCCCTTTACAGTGTCAATGGGACTGTTGGGAGCCCAATATCTGAGAAAGGCTTCTCAGTCACATTGCCAGGAGAACACTTTAGCCACAGAGAAGTGATTTTGGCCTTGTGATTTAAGGGTAAAGTGTTACCGAAACTGTGGACAGGCATTTTAACCCTTTGACAGGCTGTAGATACTGTTATTAAATAACACACTTTTCAAAAATCAGTTTTGGAGAATTTGGCAAGATTTTTAAAATTTTGTAATTTCCAGAAGTCAGCAGGAATGTGTAATTTCATCTGAATTTGGATCAGGGTCTTACTGTGTTGAGATTATATTGTTAAAAACGTAATTTCTGCACCTCAAGAGCCACAGGATATGTCTCTGTCAGAGGATAGCCTTACCCTGTGCCATGCTGGGCAGAGCTTGTTTTTGCTGATCTGGAGTCTCCCTCGAACACAGCTGAGCACTGTTCCACTCTTCTGGGGTCTGTTAGCAAAAATTGCTCACCAGCTCCTGCTGTCAGGAGGGAGAAAATGTAGGTCACCATCTTCCTCTTTGATCTGTGGAATGCAGAGTTGCTCACTTCTGCTGATGAGAGTGTAATGCCTACTTAATTATAGAATCATGTGTCATCCTAGTCTTCTTCAAGTAACTTAGAATCTTTAATGTAATGGAAATGTTCTGAAATTGTTAATCACAAGGGGTCCAACCCCAGGAATCAAGTATCACGTAGTCAGCAATACAAATACCATTATATCTGAATACCTACTGCTTGTGTAAAGTGTGGTACTTCAATTTTTTTTTTTCTTTTATCATGTATATTGGGGGTGGACATAATTTTCTTATTGAATTCTATATTGATCTCCGGAGTAAATACTCTGTTGTATTAGTTGCCTATTTAAAATGTTTGTGGTCTTGTATTTCTTCTTTTGGGTGTGGCTGAGTGAAGCCTGTCATTGTATGTCTAAAAATATGAGAAAATTAAAACCTGTGATTTTTAGACTTTTGGCAGCATTGTGACTTGGAATGAGAACATAATGCAATGGGGTGAGATTACTGATTTGAGATGTACAAAACTATAACTGATGTGCCCTTTGTTATGTACACATGTATGTGTATGTATGTAGGTGTATATATAGAAATGAATATATATGTCATGGCACTGATCTGCATCTGTAGGCAGTCTTCCAAAGAGGCAATTTGTGAAAGATTGTTCCTGGTAAGAGGTGATTAGGGCAGGTCCACACAAAGCTGGAAGGGGTGCTGGCTGTGGTATCCTGTGAGTTTGCTGCCCACCTGCCACTGTGCTCCTGTTTTAGGTCTTGGAGCTGACATGAAGCTCCCTTAGCTGTCTCATCAACACTTGTCCAAAAAATGCATTTTCACCTGTAGAGGTATCATTTCAGCAGTGCCATAGAAACTTATTTATTGGATGGGTGTCATATACTGTGAGTCTTGGAAGTTCTGCTTCATTCTATCACAGATCTACATTTGTATGAAATATGTGCCTGGATCTCACTTGAAATCAGGAGGAGTTTGGAATTCAGGCATCACTTCAGCTTTTTTCTCTGTATCTCTGTATATTTGGCATAGCGATACAGGTTTTAAACTCTCCTCCTAGACTCCTGTCTCTGAAAATTGCCACTCCAACAAAGCTGCCATATTTTCCTTAATTCTAAAGGATGAGCATGGAGAAGCATATATAGGCTTTTGATGTGGTTTGTATGTACAGACTCTTGATGCAGGAGGTCCTTGGTCAATACCTCTGTGAACCCCATCACCGTAACTGCATGAATGCTGCCTGGAGGCCGAAGGTTATCAGAAGTGAGGAGGAGAGGGCACATGTGTACATCTCCAAGACTGTCATGAGAGATTGTGTTGGTGGTGCTGCCTTCTTAGGCAAAGGCCAGGTCTGAGTCACAGATCTCCCAAAGCAATTGCCCTCTAATAAGCACCACTCATTGACGAACTTTTCTGGGCACACTGAATCTGTGAAACTGGGCCATGCTGAGCAGTCAGAGGGGCAGGAAGGAGAGAAGGATAAGTTTGGTTTAGAAAAGCCTTTGGTTCAGTTTGGATCACAAATTAGAAGAGGAAGGTCAGCCTGCCAACGAGTTGATGATCCACCTGAAAGTTGGCTCATCTAGAGGTCCTCAAGGTAGGCTGTAGCTCTGAATCAGTTGTGAGTCCAAAGTTGACTATGACAGTGGAGATGCTGCATTTTCCTGACTGACTGTCTTTATATAGTCTTTGCATAGTCCCACAGCAGACAACCTGCCCTGTGGGCCTGGGACCTGAAATAATATTATTTTCACTTCAGCAGAGGTCTAAAATTAACTCACAATTTATTACAATGGCAAAATACTATTGTCTTTCTTACGTTAGTTATTAACTAAAATATTTTCACTGGAGGTTTATTTTGCCAAAAATCTCTGAAATTAACTGCTTCAGTGAACTATAATTTAAGTAAAGCTCCATATAAATTATTTGATAGGGAATTAAAAAGTAACAAGGCAGCAAATCTTGAAGAAATCACTTACTCTTTGATTGGATTTGAGACCCCTCAGGTGACTCAGTTGATTTGCCAGGAAATGTGAATTTTAAAACCATGCCAACAAAAAGCAGAGCACACCCTCAACCTAAACCAAAAGCCATGCCTGAAAGTTTAACACACCAAGTTTTAGCATATTCTCAGCTATTACTGATTGAGGTTTTTGCTGTTTTGCACTGCTCAGGGGTCTCTTTTAATTAATATCAAACACTGTGGAATAGAAGGAAATACATTAAAAAGGAAGTTATTAAATTTTCCCCCAGCTGTTATTGCTAGATGTGCCATATTTTTGACTACTGATTATTAATAGAATTCTACACCATAATTCCAAATGCTGCTATATTACATATCTTAAGAGGCAAAAATGGTCTGCAAATGAGAGCTGAGGTCTGGGCTTCAAGATTATTCATCAATCTCTTCCACAGTGTGACCTTGGGAGACTGCCTCAATTTCCCCATCACTCAGTTAAGTTAATAACCTCTTGCTTCCCATGGCTGCTGGGGGGTTCAATTAATAACTCAGATTTGTCTCAGGTCTGCAATTATTTTTGTGCTGTAGACTCAAGTGCACAACTCCCATCATACAAGGTCTGAGAAGAGAGGTTTCAGTATCACAAAGGAAATCTCCCCAGTCCTTGCAGGGTTGCAGAGGGCAAGAGGAGAGACTTTGACTTGCAGAGAAGGAGTCTCCTATGTGGAAAGCCAGAAAAGGGATGAGCATTTCCTGACAGCTATTGCTGAGCACTCTGTAAGAGCAGGAACCTGTCTGGCACGTGGGGACGGATGCTCTTCTCTTTGTGAAACCTCAGCAAGGCATAATGCAAAATCTCTGCAATGATAGGAGACACACATGCAAAATAAGTGTAAGAAGTGTGGAAGAGAGAGAGGTAAAGAGTACCTTTTCAACTATGGGTAAATAATCAGCAGTTTTATGAAATGTGCACAGAAACTGTTTGCAGGTGGTGCACACAAACATCAGAAAATTTGCTCCTGAAAGCACTGCTGTCCTAAAATGGTAGCTACAAGTCTTTCTGAAAGATAAAAAGCAAGAAACGGTTTCTGAGATCCAGTATCTAGCTTTGAGGACAGAGCCACGCAGGAGACTGGAGTCATGGCCAGAATCCAAGCACTTCATTATGTTGTGCCATTTCCTAAATAAGAGGCAATTAAAATGCAGCAACTTGTGCTGTTCCACTGCAGTGTAGCCATTAAGCTCCAGTTTGCACGTTAGGGTCCTATTTGGCAAACAGAATATTTGTGCTAGTTGCATAAAAAGACACCACAAGACCATACCTGTGCCCTGAATGCCCAGTGTGACACTTTGGAAAATCTGTCTATGTTAAAATTGAGTTCTGGTGAGTTTATGAAGTTTTTTTATCTGTAATACTGTGAGCCAGGTTTATACTTAAAAGTACATTATTGGTGTTAGACCATCAATGTTAGACCATTGGTGTTAGACCATAATAAAAAAGCATTTGTGGTGTGGTATGACTCTCTACACAGGTAGAGTTGCCCCCAGAATGAAATAAAATTATGAGTAGAGTTTTTCTGTGGCGTCTGATCTTCAGGGAGATTTTTTTTTTTTTTTTTTCCACACTGATGTTGGCTGGGAACCACAGATCTCAATGCCCTTGACTGAAAAAACCCTATGAGCTAAAATGTGTAGGCTCAGTGAACGTGAATCAGCGATTTCCTCACAGGTCGCTGTCTCCAGATTTAGGTTGGAAAGACTGACACAAAAAATGGAGAGTCTTAACCTGGATAATTTGTGGTTCAAGTGCAAGCACTATAGCACAGTGGAAAAGATGCAGTACAGGAAAATGGCAGAGCTCCTAAGATTGCTTGAGTGAGATGGTATTAAGGTCATGGAAAAATCCTAGCAGAAAAGAAGGAATGAAGAAGCAATGTGCAAAACCTTTATCTTACATGCCCAGAATCTGGAATAATGGCAGAACATAATACAGTTTAATCTAGGCAAGGTAAAGGGAAGTTGGACAAGGTCTGAGAAGAGGTGACAGGACCATAAGAAACCTGAGCTAGAGATACAATGAAAAGGGACTTCCAAAGGAAAATTCTCAGGAATTCTGTAGACAGATGAGGATGCTCTGGCAAGGATGTACACAAAGATTCTGCAGGCTGATCCAATATCTTATTTGCTGGCAAAATCATTTTGGAATTGTTAAGATTTTCTAGTCAAGCAACATCTTGATAGTTCCTCACGTGCCATCCTCTTTGCTCTCTTCTTCTACATCAGGAAGAATTTCTTCACTGAGAGCGTTGTCAAGCAGCAGAATGGACCGCCCAGGGAGGTGGTGGAGTCACCATCCCTGGAGGTGTTCAAGAGATGACTGGACATGGTACTTAGTGCTGTGGCTTAGTTGACGTGGTGGTGTTTGGTCAAAGTCAGACTCGATCATCTTGGAGGTCTTTTCCAACCTTGAGGATTCCTTTTCCAAACCTTCTATGATTCTACGATTCTTGACCTCACCCACTTCTATTTTTTTGCAGAGGGTCAGATACTTTCTGAACCTTGTGGCTTCCTTCTTCATTTAATGCCTTTTCTTGAAGAGTATGATTAAAAATGAAGTGCAGGAAGGAGAGCTTTGAGTAATGGAGTTGAAGCAATGGGTTATTTCAAGACAGTAATGATGAGACCAAGAGATAGATACCTCAAGCTCTCCCACCTCAGGCAGCAGACACTAAGGCTCTACATGGGAGAGGTCCACATCTGCAGCTGGTGCTTACTCAGTCTTAGGAGAACATTGAAATCCCTCTGTGTTCTGTGTCCACAAAAGATAAGTCAGCTCTGTAGTATATAATCTTTAAGGCTTTTTTTTTTTTTTTTTTTTTTTTTCTGGAGTGCAGAAGTATAGGAAATTTATTGGACTGGGATCCTTGTCTTACTTTGAACATTTAAATCTTTATCATCCCATGCAACCAATCTGCAACAAGCCAGTTGTTTTTTAGTTTTATGAACCTCTATTAGATGTGAATGGGATTTTACACAGAATCATGTAGGTTGGAAAAGACCTCTCAGATTATTAAGTCCATCTGTTAAACAAAGACAGTTCTTCACATTTCATTTCATTACTGATGCAAAATGGAATTTTCCAGGTAATCTGCTCAAAGTATCAAATGAAAAGCATTAATTTTTACAACTTGCTCATTATTGTAAATGCTTTCTATATTTCCCCCTAGAGCTCCTGTGCTGAATGTATAGAACTCTTGCAGATAATGGTTTATTTGCAGATTGTATCTAGATTCATTACAGACAGAGAAAAAACAAGAGACTCTGTGGACAAGTCATATGTAAAAAAAAGCCCCAAAATTCAACATTACAGGAGGCAAAGAATTTAAAGATATTGCAGACATCTAAAAGCATAAATCACTTAGGCTTTCAACACTTCTAAAAGCTTGTAGTACTTTTAAAAAGTATCTACCTGTCGGAAGTGGACCAGCAGAGGCCTACAGAGAATGGAGACAGATACAGAAAGGCTACGAAGAAACCTCAGAGGAAGAAATCGATCTAGAGGTGCTCTGACAGCTGCAACTGCAGGAAGCGCCTGAGATCCAGCGATAAGACGCCGCTTCCACAGACCCCTGCAGAATTCCCCTATCTGTGCCCCCCTCACCATTCCTACCCCTCCTTCCCTAACTCCCAAATCTCCCTATATGGCTGGACATATCCCTGCGGCCAATCCCTCCATTTTCCCTTATCTCTGACCCTTCGGATTTGTGCCCCTGGCAAGAATCCCACCCTTGTTCGAGACCCTTCGATGTAACCCTCTATATAAACTGAAACCTTGTTTTAATAAAGAGCCATTTTGTGAGTCACCTATCTGGGGACTCGTTTCCTATGCAAAATGTGCGCTAGGGTCGTTCACGGGGTCGAACCCCACCCGTGATAAATGGCGCTCACCGTGGTCAGAACTCCCCCTTTCTTATATTAAGAAAGGTCTCTGATTCACCTGAGCTACTGGTGCCGTTTGATTTCCGGAGTCAAACGCACCCCACGACCCTGCCTCACTCAAGCGGTCCGTGGACCCCCGGTCCACTCAGTCTCACGTCGCTGCTGCTGCGAGAAAAAACCCCCGGTCCCAGCAACCCCCCGCTTGGAGCTGCTGCCGCAGCCGCCGCTGCCGAAACCGCCGGTCGCCGACCCTGCGCCCAGCGCCGCGGACGCGCCCCGCTCCAGCCGTGCTCGGACCACCGCCACCCCGTCCTGGGAGACGCAGCTGCAGCCCCGCTCCAGTCCGACTGCGACCAGAGCACCCCGTGAGATAGCGAGTGAGGTACCCAAAACTTTTTTTATTTTAATAATGGGAAACAAATCTTCTAGCTCGAAACATCAAAAATCCCTCAAAACTTTAACAAAATGTAGTTTCAAAAGCAAACTTTTCTCGCCGCAATTATTACCTTACCAACAATGGCATCAATTCGAAACTACATTAAATGAGCCACAAAAAGAAATCTATAAGAAAATCAGAGCTGTATTTGAACTTGAAGTACATATATGTGACAAAAACTCTCTAAAAGCCTTAACTCTGTGGCTCCAAGAAAATCAATCTTTTGTTCCAGAGAACCTAAATTATGAAACCTGGAAAAAAATTGGAAATCACCTTTGGAAAATAGGCGAGAGAGGTGATTCCTTAGCTATTGAAGCATTAATAGCTTGGAGGCTTATTTTCACAGTCTTACAAAAAGAAAGGCATAAGCCACAGCCTAAAAATCCGCAAACAACAAAAGCCTTAGAAGCACAAAATACTTTAAAATCTGATACCAACCCTCGTAGCAAGCCACAGCCGACAAACTTGCCGGCAAACAACCTCCCCTCCCCCTCTCGCCCCGCGCACCCAGCGGAGGAGCCCGAGAGGAGCAATCCCCCTCCCTCCCCCGCTGAACCGGGACTCGCACCGACAGCAGAGCCCGCAGAGCCCCCCCGAGCCGTGGACACTAACAAAGGCAGGAGCCACGGCAGGAATGCAGCCCCGGCAATGCAGCAACCCCCGCCCCAAGCCTTTCCCAGCACGGCAGAGACGGCAGGAACCGGGGAGAGACCGTGGGGGGAGAACAAAGAGACAGACGGCGGGACGATGTCCCGGGGCAGCCAAGATGGCGAAAAACAGAACAAAGAAACATCCAAACCGCGCGAAAACTTTTCTGAACTTTACAAAAAGGGAGGGGAGAGAGAGTGGGCGGTGGCAGACAGCTTATACACGCCTCCTTCGTACACCCTGGAAAACTCCTCCTCCCTACGGGACATGAGTAACTCAGCCCCAGAAGCTCCAGCCTTCTCAAGTGACTCAGGGGGGGCTCCCTCCGCCCCTCCGTCACATGACATCGACAATCATGGCCGCGCCCATGAAACACCAGCGGCAACAACTGCACCGATTCAACCTATAGATATTCCAGTCTCAGCTGCAATGCCTCTTGCATCATCAGACAGTTCTCAGTATCAAACACTGTTTCCTAGCCTGCCTCAAATGCAGGCACAACTGCAAGCTGAATTCAAACAGCCTGCCTCCAAGCAGCAGACCTCTACAGAGACACAGAAAGAAACACCTGCAGCTGCTTCAACCACACAAACTGAAACAGTAAATAACAAAAACCAGACTACTCTTAAAAAGACAATTTCTACATCTACCAAAAGCTTGAAAACAACCCCTTCAGAGAACCAAGCACCAAGTTCTGCATCTACAAAGCAACGTGCAACATTTACCACAATCATTACAGTCACAGGTGCTGTCATACAAAGTAACACAGCACCCGACAACACCAAGCAAGCATCAGGACAATGGACAGATGTGACTCATCAACTTGTGGAAACTCATGAGAGGATCCACTCACCCTTTCACACTATTGGGCCAATTCTACAACAGGAACAGTCCAAAATGGGTCCCCTCAAGAAGGATCAAGCCCTTCCTAGAGGACTCCAGACCCTCCTGTTTCTCATCCTCTTTGTTCCACCGTAGACTGCCTCAACCTTCTCAGTTCCAGACTGGATGCAGCGACCAGCAGAAAAGGTCTGGATTAACCTAGCCAAAGCCACCAACAGTGATACAATGTGCCTTTCCCTCGACAGCGTGAGTCATCCGTTTAAAAGCTGTCTCGTGGGTATTCCTGACTGGTACAGGTTTATCCACAACATTTCCCTCATAGATAGATAATCTCCTTCCTTCTCCAAACACTATTTCCCAAACCCTCCTGCGTCTAGGTACCCTAGACACTGATCCCCAAGAATTAGAACTTTTAGGCTCATCTGTAACTACCATTTGCCTTAGATTCAAACCTACTACTAATCGTCTTACCCTAAAACCTAACCTATCCCCCATCTCCTCCATCTATACTAACACCACCGCATGGTGCAATTACTCCCAACCTTACCCTCTTCCCACTAAACTTTTCTCTCAACCCACTAAACTGCCTTCCACCTTCCTTCCCACATGGCCTGCTGGATGGCCAAAGAAACCAATGCCACTTCTCTTGCCATTCAGAGCCTGCTAGCAGAAAATCAAAGAATTGTAATTATCACTTTCTCCATCCTTGTCTTCCTTCCCTGTCTAATTTTTTGTGTTAAAAAATCCATGACTAAAAGTTTTTCCCAAGCTTTCCCAGTCCTCAAAAACAGGAAAGGGGGAGATGTCGGGAGTGGACCAGCAGAGGCCTGCAGAGAATGGAGACAGATGCAGAAAGGCTACGAAGAAACCTCGGAGGAAGAAATCGATCTAGAGGTGCACTGACAGCTGCAACTGCAGGAAGCGCCTGAGATCCAGCGATAAGACGCTGCTTCCACAGACCCCTGCAGAATTCCCCTATCTGTGCCCCCCTCACCATTCCTCCCCCTCCTTCCCTAACTCCCAAATCTCCCTATATGGCTGGACATATCCCTGCGGCCAATCCCTCCATTTTCCCTTATCTCTGACCCTTCGGATTTGTGCCCCTGGCAAGAATCCCACCCTTGTTCGAGACCCTTCGATGTAACCCTCTATATAAACTGAAACCTTGTTTTAATAAAGAGCCATTTTGTGAGTCACCTATCTGGGGCTCTTCCCTATACAAAATGTGCGCTAGGGTCGATCATGGGGCCGAACCCCACCCGTGAAATCTACCCACTCCTTTACCATGTCCAAAGAGAGGTGTTCAGGATCAGCAAGATGAAGATAGAGGACTTTATCCACTCTTACATTAATCTAAAAAGAAAAAAATCTTTGACATCTAGGCTCTGTAAAGCCAAGTTTTAGATCTGTCATTGATGTCTGTTCAAAGAGTTGTTGCTGCCTTCCAGCACAGGAGATTACATGGCACATAGCAGCAGCTTCCCCCTTCCAGTGCAATGCAATCAGAAAATGCCCATGGTGATATTTAGTTAGCTATTAAATTTGATTTAATTTTCATAGTGCTGCATATTTGTGAGCTGGCTGTGTCCGGGGACATGAAAGAAATTGTGAGCATTGAGTAGAGTTTTAGCAGCTCAGCAGGGGAAGCTGGAATAACTTGTACCTGGGAAGGTACTGGATGGTGCCTGGTCTGTTCTTCCCAGAGACAAGCAGTGCGCAGTCTCACCAAGGGTTCAGCCATCTTCCCGACCCTGCTAGGCTGTAGGAACATGCAGCGGGTTAGATGAATAACTTCAGCAAAACACAAAGTCAGAACCTCAATTTCAGACATCTCAAATGTAAGCGTTGGGAACTGCAGCTCAGGAAGTGTGGCAAGAGCCCATTTAGGATGCAGAAAGCAGCGCAGCAAACCTCCAGGAAAGCTGGAGGCTGAAATCCTGGTGATATTGGTGTGGACAGCAAGACATCTCTGTAAATTCAGTGGGAAACAATCTCAGCCCAGGCAAGGAACAGGGATGGTGGTCCCAGCAAGCAGGGAACTGCCAGCAGAGATCCAGTGGCCGGTGGGCAGGAGGAGAGCTGTGCTGCTGCCCACTCGGCACCCAGGAGCTCTGTCCTCTATAACTGCATGTGCAGCATCCTGTCTAGAATTCAGAATTGTAATGATTTCCAGCTACTGTAGCCTCGTCTTTCTCCAGGGCTGTACAGAAAGGCCTTCTGTGCCATCAGGTTTAAGAAAAATACATGTAGGAATTCAACAGCATTTCTTGCTGTTGGATGCCTGGGAACATGAGGAAGATGACAAGTGCAACAAATACCTCTCATGGTGAACAGATCTCTGCTTTCTAAATTTCAGAAGTCCTACTTAGAAATGAAGACATTTTGGGAAGTTCATTCTAGATTTGACTCTAGATTAAGAGCGAGATCTTGCCTCCTCACTGAGACAAGGCAAATTCTGTCTTATGAGAAGAGGATGAGGTCACTTGGTCTGTTCAGCCTGGAGAAGAGGAGACTGAGGGGAGACCTTGTCACAGTCTACAATTTCCTCTCATGAGGGGGAGAAGAGGGGCAGACACTGATCTCTCTGTGGTGAACAGTGACAAAACCCAAAGGAATGGCCTGAAGTTGTCTCAGCGGAGGTTTAGATTAGATATTAGATAGAGATTCTTCACCCAGAGGGTGGTTGGGCACTGGAACAGGCTCCCCAGGGAAGTGGTCACAGCACCAAGCCTGACAGAGTTCAAGAAGTGTTTGGACAATACTTTTGGGTACATGGTGTGACTCTTGGGGAGGGTCCTATGCAGGGCCAGGAGCTGGACTCCATAATCCTTGAGGGTCCCTTCCAGCTCAGTGGATTCTGTGATTCTGTCATTTCACCGTGGTAAGTCCACATTATCTTTTGTTAGATGAAAGTCCAGCACTCAGCCTAAGAGGAAGGACATGATTTCTGGCATTCCCATAACTAAAGTTAAGTCCTTCTGTCTTCTAAGAACTGTTTGTGGAAGCCTGGTGAAAGCCTTGTTCAATTGGAGTTGAGATTGTAAATGTTGTGTAAGGGAAAATTGTGATTACTGAAAAATAGTAGAAGTGAAAAAGAAAGGTTAAAAAAATCCTATATACTTGCATCATCCTACTCTAATTCATCTAATCTGTCTTTTTCAGCTGTAGTCTAAGCATACCACTCATCTCCATGGATATTAACTTCCTCTGCACACTCCTTTACATTAACTTTTTTGCCTTTCACCAGTGCAGCACAGGTCTTCTGTGTGTATTCCTCCTATTCCATAGATATGCTTTGTCAGTAATGATATGCTGGTCTGGCTCTTCAATTCCCTACCTGCCATCACTCCTTTTTCTCAATTTTGATGGAGAAAGAACTTCAGAACTCCAGGTCACAAAGTTATTTGTGCCTTAGTTAGTCTTCCATAACACAAAACAAAAAAAAAATCATAAATGTCAGAAGAGGTGTTTTTATGTCTGTGCTCAGAGAGGTGTCTGTATCTAAATAGAACAAATCTTTCTCCCCCCAAAAACTCCACAAATAAAGATTCATTTCTGATTTTTCCAGTGCATTTTATCTTCATTTGGACATAAAGTACTTGAGGAAGAAAGTGCTATTATGATACAGATCAAAGTGTGTTACTGATGGAAGAGAAATCATAAGTAATAGAATAACAATAGAAAAATGGAGAGATAAAATTGTGGTGCCTGAAAAAGCTTTTGCTCCACCCAATAAATGCTTTTCCTCCCCTACACACTAGTTTGTTTTATATAAATACAGGAAAGTTGATTTGAAGTTGAATAGGGAAACCAGAATATTTTTCCTTACAGAGCACCAACAAACTGATTTGGAATGAAATATTTTACAATTATATAATTCTATAAAAATATATGTTATATATTCTAATGAAAATTATTTAAATCTAAATTGTGAATGTACCTGGAAATCATACAATTTTTTTTTTCTAGAAGAAAGGGCACTAAATTTAAATATGATGCAAACCCTACTGTCTTCCCTTTATAGTTAGAAATACAAAACTCCTTTGCTGGAGAAGCTGTTGAGCACGGCTGAGAGGATCATGAAGCACAGTTTCAACTGCAGTATCCAATGGTAAAACAATAACTTCAGTGCTTTAGCTCCCCATTCCCTGGAATTTATGGCAACTTGGGCAATTCAGCTTGTGCTGGATGAAGAGGTTCAGCTGAATTAATAAATGCTGTCCTTACGTTATCCAAAAAGTGCACTGAAATTCACTTCCCCAAAGCACACCAGATGTGATGAACAGCATCTTCTGTCTCTAATGACCTTGTTTAAAACAATAAAATGGGTCTCAGAAAACTTATGTTTTCCATGCTAGGCATGCTGTGTGAAAAAGATCTCAGCGCTAAAAGCAGGCAGGCAAAGTGCAGGGCTGGTCTGCACAGTTGGGTGCAGAATTCAGTGCTCTTGCCTCCATGGGTTGGAACTGACATAAAACCATGGCAAGCTGCTGCTTTGATGAGACACATCTTTATCGTCCTGGTTAATGGATATTAAAACTCCCTTCCCTTTCAAAACCCCAGACCAAACAACATGTCTAGCTATGGCTGTTGGAGGAGAATCCTCGTAAGCAAACTTAAAAATGAAGGTGTTATGGGTACACTGTTTGCCCATTCACCGCTCACTTTTTTCTTTGCTACAGCTAGAAGGTGTCCTGACTGGAGACCAGTGATGAGTGGCGTTCCTCAGGGGTTGCTACTGGGACTGGTTTTGTTCAATATCCTCGCTGATGACATAGGCAGTGGGATCCAGTGCACACTCAGAAAGTTTGCCACCATCACCAGGCTGTGTGGTGCAATCCACAGTTTGGGGGGAAGGGATGCCACCCAGAGGGACCTGGACAGGCTTGGAAGGTGGGCCCATTCAAACCTCATGATGTTCAACAAGTCCAGGGGCAAGGTCCTCTGCCTGGGTCGGGGCAATCCCAAGCACAAATACAGTCTGGGCAGAGAAAGGGTTGAGAGCAACCCTGAGGAGAAGAACTTGGGAGTGTTGGTTGATGAGAAGCTCAATATGACCCAGAAATGTGCATTTGCCTCCCAGAAAGCCAACCCTATACTGGGGTAAATCAAAAGGAACATGACCAGCAGGTCAAGGGAGATTCCACAGAGAGGCACGTGGAGACATCCAGCTGACAGATGTCACTCTTAAGAAATCATGGTTTTTATCAGAGTCCATGACTTGTTGGTGAGAACTTTGGGTATTGTCTGGGCTGACTTTGCCCATTGGAGCTTTGCGCTTTTCTGGGAACATTTCTGGAGACATTAAGCAGAAATGGTACCTTCACTTCTGGTCATTTCCCTTCTGCCCCCACCCCCTCTGTGTGAGATGCTCCCTGTGGTACCAGCCAGCCCTAATAAGACAGAAGGAATGTCTCCTTGTGTCTGCAAGAGCTGGTGACACCTTGCACCAGCAGCAGAGCTGCCCTGGCATCACTGCAGCAACCATGCAGAGACTATTTTAACACCATCTCTGATGTACAGAGATGTCTTAACTAATGGCCAGTCTTCGCAAGCGAAGATCCAGGAAAGGTCTTTACACCTTCCAGCCTGTGCATTGGATTTTTTTAGGTGAGACACAGTGTGCGCGGAACTGAGCCCACCCTTTAATCCTAAGGTTCATCTGCCGGGGCCAAGCGAGCTTGGACGGTGGCAGCGAGGTCCTTAGGACGTAGGTGGGTTGCCTTTAAGGGCTAACGAGCTCCACCTGCCCGGGAGTGGCCCTGACCGGGAATCGAACCCGGGTCTCCGCGGTGATAGCGCGGCGCCTTTACCACTAGACCACCAGGGGCTCCAGGATGTCTTAACTACACCCATGCATTCCTGCCTGGTGCTGGGAAAATGGGCCCCTTTAAGAGGCTTCTCCTTCTCCACAGCTCACAGAGGGTCTCTGGCAGGTGGCCTGCTGAGTGGGTTGCTCCCAGTTCCATATTACATGCTGTGGGGCACCCCATCATGCCTCAAGGTGCGTCCTCACTTCCCTTTGCTTAGTTGGAATTTCTTCAGTTTATTAAATTTTCAACTCAAGGTTAAATAAAATGAACAAATCCCCTCCCTGGCCAGCAGGACAACTTTGAAAAAGGTGGGAATGTGTATCTCCAAGTGCTTGGCTCTGAAGGATTATTTATTTGCTTCTGGGGCTGAAGCCGCATTTGTTCATTTGTTTTATTTTGTGCTCATCTCTACCCCAACATCCCTCTGAGAGGAGGAGGAAGGGATGGAGAACAACCTGTCTCAGCAGTGAGGAACAAAGTGTTCATTCAGTGAATCTTGTTGATTGCAATCTACTGGATGACTTCTGCACGTTTCACTTTTAATTAACTACTATACATTTTCTTGGGATTAGTGACTTGTCAGCATTCTGGAAGCTGCTGCTAGGAATTTTAAATAATAACAGCATTTATCTTCTGCATGGACACATCATGGTTAGGCTGATAAAGATAAGTGAGGAGTTACAACAGGTTCTTCTCAGTCTAGGAGTGAAAGGTGGGAGAAGCTTGGGGTTTGGTTTTTTAAAATAAATATAAGAATAATTTAATCTAATAATGATATTCCTTGTATTAACAGACCTAAGAGAACCAAGTACCTTTCTCACAAGTTAACATCAGGAAATAAGTTTTCTGTCCTGCCAAGCTTTTCCCTACCAAATCGTGGCTTGGTTGCTAACCAAACTGCTTGTTCCTTCAGACACGGGAGCTCTGATGTGGAGAGGAAGAATTTCAGTCTCCATCCAGGGAGGCAGACCAGTACCTGCTAAGTTCATTCATGTTTGAGGCCAAATTTACACCAGTCCTCTAAGCAATCTCCAAAAGACTCTTAAATCTCACAGAGAGGGGTTTTACCAGGAGGCAGACAAATTCAAATTAGAAACAAGGCACCCCTCTCCCCCTCGCCAAACCATAAATAATAACAGTGCTGGTAAGGAGCTGTCCTGGCAACTGCCCTTTCCCACGCGAAACTGCCAGCTCCTTCTTGGGCACCTCTCTGGAAGTGACAGTCCTGGGCTCAGAGCAGGGTGTGGTGACACTGTGTCAGGCTGGAAACTGATGCTGGCATGATGTAAGTCACCCAGACTCAGCATGTCTGAAGATTTGCAGCTGCAGTTATAGTTATGACTGATATGTTAATGAGGTTGGGTTTTTTAATACAAAAACAATGTCTACAGATTTTCTTTGTGCTTATCGATGAGATAATGGGAACAAATCTTACCACAGATCACAGGGATGGGCACTCAGCCACTGGAGCACAGCTGTCTCTGAATGCTGAGTGGCACCCCCTGAGTGCCCTCTGAGCAGTGCTGTCAGACCTGGTCCTCAGTGTAAATCAGGATTTCTTAGAAACTGTGATGCTTTATCCCATTTGAGGGATGGGGCACTAAAATAAAATCCTTGAGACCTGCTGGTGAGCAAGATTTCCTTTATTTTTTTTTAAAGTCTTTGTTCTGCAAATAAAAATGACCACTGAAAAATGTTTTTTAAACAAACAGCTGCATTAAACCTGCCTCCATGTCTAGACTGAAATGATTTCCATCAGCTTCCAGTCCTTGTAGCTGATCATCTTTTGAAAGCTGAGAGAGGGAGTGAGAGAGGGAGACTTCTCTGCAAGCATTAAAGAAGACCAAATCTCTACGTGCAGAAGAGATTTGGTAGGTGTGGAAATAAAGAAGAATAGCTTCAAATTGAAGTTAATGTTAATCTGTTTTTTCCCCAACCTTTTTATAATTTTAAAAAAATACAGTGACATTTTTACAGACCATGTATTTAAGACATTTTTCTTTTCAGAAGGGATTTTGATGCATGGATTTTTTTTTTTTTAAGAAATTATTGCAATTAAACTGTTGGCCAAATAATTGCAAGGGAAAAATACTGCTTCTCAGTATATACTGTTTAAACCCTGCTAGAATACCAGTTTCCTTAAAATAAAGGTTACTGTCTCTTTTGAGCAATGAATTAAATGCAGCACTAGGTCCCTGTTTATTTGTACTGTGGCAGCACCTAGAGGCTCTTGACAGAGATGTTCGTTATTACAGAACTGAGCATTGTCTGCAAATGCATACACAGAAATAGAATTTAATAGCCATTGTCACAAGCACCTAAATTTTTAAACACTTACATCCTATGACACAGCACTTCTTAGGACCTCCTGAAAGAGAAAGTTACCTGAAATTGTCATTAATTTATTCCTTTGGTAATAAGTGGTGATGAAATGGTTATTGTTATTTGAGATTAATGGCTGGTAAGTATTAAGGAACTGAAACAATTACAGAACTTGAATAATTAGCAGCTGGTATGTGGCTTGAAATGGTGGATAATAAATTATTTATAATGAAAGCTACTGAGGGTATATATTTTCTGCCTAGCAGTAAAAACAGAAAGCTTACCAACTACTTTGGTTTTGACTTTTAAGAGAAAGAACATGATCATTTCAGAGTCAGATGCAGTGCTCCTATACCTGAGTTCCTCCATTCTGTATGGCTTAAACATCCTTATCAGTTCTTCTCTGAGTGAAGCCACAGCACTTTCAATGGCTGAGTTCACTTTATTTGTCCACCTTTCTCTTGGTAATGCCTGCAGAAGAAAACTTTGCTGTGTGTTGCTATTAAATGTGGCAGATTAGGAAAAGAAATTGCTATGCTATGTAAGAAGAAACTCGATTTTTCTAACTTTAAATTCAGCACTGAAGGATACAGCTTTGTCAAGGTTAACCTAGTCCTGCACAGTGATTTGGTTGGATTGGGATGTAAATCTTTAGGAGTTAGCAAAGAACTGAGCACAGACACCATGGCAGTAAAATAGTCAATATGAAACTGTGCCAGTATTTGTAACCTTGTCTCCTCTTGCCCTGCCTTCTGCGATGTGATCACCGATGGAGGAGGGGCAGGACCATCAAACAGACCTCGACTTTGTTAACTAACACTGAGTTCAATCCTTGATTTAAACGGCAGCAGAACTGGAGATGCTTATAAGAAATACTGAGTAGTCATGAGGTGAATGCATAATAAACAGATTTATAGCGTTTTTCCTCCAGCTGCTATTAAGAAGAAAATAAAGGCAAGATTGCCTAAATACAAAAGAGAAATTTAATCTTCAGCTAACCATAGTGATACATGGCTGGCAGAAACACAATCCATCTGTGCTTTCTCTGACAATGCTTTCCACCATTTGTTTTAGAGAAAGACATAAAGTTCTCATAATGCATCTGGATAGCTATGAAATACTCTGGCTACTGTTGGAGAGAGAGAAGGCATTTCTCCCTGAGTTCTGCCAGCAATGCTTCTTGAAACATGAAGATTATCTCTTGTAATCACTATCCCACCAAGGACAGCTGCAGAGTCCATGTTCAGTCAGGGACAGTATGTGCTAAAACCTGGAATAGCTACACCGGGTAAAGCAATTACTCCAGATTTTCTCAGAAGGGGAAAGACTTGACCCCAGATTAACTAATTTTTTTGAGACTGCACTGTGCTTTTTCTCCACATCTCAAAATTTTGGCTATAGTGTAAGATAGACACAGTGCGAGTTCCTTTTTTCTCACTGCAGATTTCAAGCCTCTGGCTTTAAAGGCAGATTGTCTCCTTTGTTTACTTTTTACATAAAAGAGTAAAATGCTGTGGCCTTCTCCATGCATCCAGGGTGACACTCCTCTTACACTTCTCACTTACATGTGAAGATAAAGCCAGGAGCAGGCCGGAGCATGGCTGTGATACCCTATCCATTCAGTGTCGGGGGACTGCAGTACAGCTGGCCTGCCTGGCCCCACTTCAAGTCCAAATAGTGGAGGTCCAACAACCAGTGAAGGGAATTTCCTGAGGGAAATACCAGTGGCATCTCATTCCTCTTGCCATTTCTAGTTCAGGGGCTGGACACATCATGGACACATCAGCCCCTGTCTGCTCCATCTGGTCAGTCCCATCAGGGCACCCTGCAATGAGCGTCAACTGAGAACCCCCTTTAGTCTGAACTTTTTTGGTTACTTTCTGAACATGTACAGGGCAGAGAAATCCTCACACAAGTGTTTAAAAAGCTGTACCCTTTGAGATGAGAACTTGGAAGTAGACATAGATTCTTTTGAAGAAAGAGAAAACAGAGAGGAATACAGATTTGGGTTGACACTGTCATGTTTAATAGAAATTTTTGCCTCCAGGAGGATATAAGGTTTACTCCCTTGAAGGTTTAACCTCAATTAGTCCTTTAACCTAGGCACTAATTAGTGTTCTTTGGATAAAAAATGTATATGCACAGACTAGTTTGTTTTAATTATTATTCTAACAAAGAGCTATAACCTGAACTTGCTATTTCAAATCAGGAGAGGAAATTAAAGGTAAGCACAAAATGTCTTCAAGTAATGATCAAAGAGAATACTTTGTGAGTTTTCTCCTGGTGTTAATTAATACTGCTTAGTTGGTCTGGTTTGCACTGACAATTTCATTTTTGGGAACATCGGGGATTGCATAAGATTAAAGGCTAATTTTAAATATACTTGGATTAAGCCAGGCATATACAGCTATTGCATAATTCAGAAGGCTAGTTTTAAGTGACTGGGAACATCCACCTTGATTTACAACATGAAAAAAACTATGCTGGCCATTTGCAATGGGAGTTTCCCTCCCCATGGGTACCTTGTATGGGTGACACTCCCATAGGGAAAGCATGAGACAGGTCTGGAAAGGTTTGCTTGGGCAAGGAGGAACACGTAGCTTTAGTGGAGCCTGTGAAGTCCTAAGAACCTTCAGCCTTTTTTTCCCCTGTCCTCTCTCTTTTTGCATCCCATTTCTTAGGCAGCATCAGACTGGAAGAGAACCCCATCCAGACTCACAGGATGAGATTTACTTGCAGGCAAGAGTGGCAGAGTTGATCTTCAAATGAATAGCACAGAGGTCTTCAGAGTCTCTTTGTAGATAAGAAATTACCCAGGGAGATAAAAGCAAAACCTAAGCAAAATTGAAATCCCACAAGAGAGACACTTTGTCAGGGTGTCAAAGCCTGTTCCTAAAGGCAAACTTGTATATGAAAAAGGGGAGCAAGGGATCAGAGTAGTTCTGAGTGTGGAAAACAAAGACCAGGTAGAAGATGCTGTTCCATCTACTTTGCTTTGCTGAGAAATAATTCTGCCAGAACAAATAACATATATTTCATTTGGTGTCTTCAGTCCTTTACTGTTTTCAGTGAGTAGACAGCTGAAATACTACCAATGAAAGAAAACAGATTTTATGATGAATAGTCCTACACTATGAAAAATGATATTAGAGGAACGCCTAAACTAATTTCAGGTTATTGCATTACAATCTTCATCTCGGACTAATTCTCAGTAGCTTTATTCCAGGTTTATGGACAGAAATTTAAAGCCAGTACATTTTATCATCTGTATCATTCAGTCCTTTTTTTTTTTTTTTTTTTTTTTTAACTGAAGCTTCACAATGTTCTCTTTAATTTCCAGGAGAATGAATTTCACCTTTTATAACATTCAGAGACAATTATGCTGTCTTTATGATGAATGATGTCACCCTGATCCCAGCAATAAAAGAGAATGTACTAATGCCAATAAATATATTAACTGTATCAATCATTCTCCTGATTTTTTTTACTTTGTTGTTCAGAAGAAATAGCATGCAACCTTGAGCTTTTAATTGGTTAACACTTCCATAAACACCATAATGGCTCTTTAAATCTTTCTTTTGTCATGAGAATGGGGAAAACATCATGAATAAATAATTGACTACCACAGCAGAGCTCAGCACTGATCTATGGGTCATTCAGGAGGTGAACTTGATCTAAAGATTTATTCAAACTCTACAAGACGGGTTGAGCTGTTTGTGCTGGAAGTAGCTGTATAATACAATATATTTTCACATGCCCTTCCAATTACAAAAGAGTTCCTCAATGAAATGCGATATTGCAATTGGACAGTGGGTTAGACACACGGGCTGAATTCCACTGAAGTCAGTGGATGTGGGTGTTCTCTGACACGGCAATTCAATTAGAAGTATTAAAAAAGTAGAATTTAAATCAAAAGATTAAACCGGCCGTACCTCCCCAGCGGGCACAAGGAAGGAGACGGGGGAGTATGATCAGCTCCTGCAGCACCGCCCTCCTCGCTGCCTCCCCGGGGAGCGCACTCACAGCAGGAGCGCGTCCCTGAGTTTCGTATTTACCTTGCACATGGCGTTTGACAAGCAGCAAGCCCCCGAGAGCTGCAGGTTGAAGCTGAGTTTTCCAGAGTGGAATTTTCATTTGCTCTTTAACTACGTCACGTTCAAGTGACACGACTGGCCTGAGTAGAGCTCTAACCGAGCTTGGAATATGACCCAGCGCTGTTCCCGATGTACAAAACAATTAAACGCAGACCGAGTGAAAAAGGCCTGTTTCTCCCCTCTTTATCGGAACATTGATTTTCACAAAATGGCTGGAAAATGAGGTGGAGAACACCTTTACAAACTAAGTGACAGCGGCACGGCCGGCCCCGCAGGAGAGCCCGGCGCTGCCCAAACGCGAGCGGCTGCTGCCACCTCGTGTCGCCGAGCGGAACCGGGACGGGCTGCCCGGCACGGGGGAAAACAGCGGGGCATCTTTCGCGGCAGTTCTCGCAGCCAATTCCTCCTTCACTCGCTTCCCGCTCCAGACCTGGCCGTTTGGTCTGACGGGCGCCGTTTCCCGAGCCCGGGGCAGCTGCCGAGAGAGCGAGGAGACGGCGGAGTGTGGATGTTGGGAGGGAAACGGGTCTTCTTCAGCTAGCACCTGAGCCGAGCAGGGCCATGGCAGTCTTGTGTTTTGTTTGAGAGTTTTTTAGTTACCAGAGCAATGGGTCAGGTGTCAAATCTCCCCAACTTCACAGAGTCATAGAAGGTTTGGTAGGAAGTGACCTTGAAGCTCGTCTTGTTCCACTCCACTGCCATGAGCAGGAACACCTTCCACTAGACCAGATTGCTTGAAGCCCCATCCAACATGGCCTTGAACGCTTCCAGGGATGTTCAACTTCTGCGAAAAACCTCTTTGACTGCCTTACCATCCCTCAGTAAAGAATTTCTCCCTTATATCTAACCTAAACCTTCCTTCTGTTAGTTTGAAACTGTCACCCTTTGTCCTGTTGCTACACAAACCTGTCAAAAGTCGCTCTCCAACTTTTCTGTAGCCCCCTTTAGGAACTAGAAGGATGCTATAAGCTCATCCTGGAGCCTTCTTCTCTCCCGGCTGAACAGTCCCAGCTCTCTCAGCCTGTCTTCAGAGAAGATGTGCTCTGTCTCTCTAATCTGGTCCTCATCTGTACTCATTCCAGTGGGTTCATGTCCTTCTTATTTGGGATCCTCAGAGCTGGACACAGTACTCTACGTGGGGTCTCATGATAGTGGAACAGAGAGAAGAATTTCCTCCCTTGACCTGCTGGCCACTCTGCTTTTGATGCAGCCCAGGACACACTTGACTTTCTGGGAGGCAAGTGCACATTGCTGGGTCATGTTGAGCTTCTCATCAACCAAAACCCCAAGTCCTTCTCCTCAGGGATGCTCTCAATACATTCTCTGCCCAGCCTGTATTAGTGTTTGGGATGGACCTAAAAGCCTTCACCCAGTGGTTTATGGCATTAAGCTTCTTTTGGTTTAAAGAGGGAGACTGTTCATTTCATGCAAGCACTGAGCACACGAGCTGGCCCCTGCTGCCATGACATTTGTGCTATTCCAGCAGCAGCTGGCTCAGCCTCACTCCCAGTTTCCACCTCACCCAGTGCACTTGCTTCAGCCAGGAAAGACCTCTCCCTGTCAGGCCATCATGGGTCCACAACCCAGACAGGAAAACTGGTGCTGACGTTGGAAACGCTCTGATTGCTCTCTCTCCTTTCAGAACATCATAGAATCATAGAATCATCTGGGTTGGAAAACACCTCCTAGGTCACCAAGTCCAACCCTTGATCCAACACCACCATGGTTACTAGACCACGGCACTCAGTGCCACATCCAGTCTCATCTTTCCACATGTCTCTCTGCCCTGCTTACCAGTGTCACGCTGTTTGGTTGCTCCCATTGTAACCCTTGGATTGGAAGCTTCTTTTGAGCAGGGATCCAGTTCCCCCTGCAGTTCTGCAAAGTGCCAGGCAAAATGCTAATTGTGATGGCAAAGTCTAAAATTTGAAAGCATAATTGATACATGCAATAGGGCTAACTAAATTAAATAAAGTTGGAGAAATACTGAATTATCTTTAAGCCATAAGAGAGCCCTCATTTGTCAAAAGCTATTTCATCTTCTCTAAACATGGGGAAACAGTGATAAATAACTGAAACCCATGCTGAGATTTTTGTGGCAATCAATGTATCTGTGGCAAGTGGCCCACACATGATCTTTCTCAGGCAACATAGGAGAGTACTAATCAGCAGCAATTATCTACTGGCAAAATCGAACAAAATTCTGCAAATATGCACAAAATAAACAGTCTGCTGGCCTAATAATTGGGCTCTGAAACAAGCTGACAATTGCTATGGATAATCACCTTATAACTAACCATTGCAAGTTCTTACTGCACATCTACAAGCTGTTGATTTTACAGTCCACAAAGGAGTGCCTGGCAGTTTTTACGATAATGGTGATAAAGTAAGAAAAACTTTTTTCTTTTTCCTTGGGAAAGAAAACAACACCCTCAATATTGGAAAACAGCAGAAGATCAGTGAGAGCTACAAACAGGGTACAGAATGTTTTGTGTTTCTTGGTGCAGGGGAATAAGTTGTAAAGAGACAAGAACAAGGATAGAAGTCTTGCATAGCACCGAAGAAGGGTTATGGGTAAAGTTAACCATCCTTGTATTTCCTAACAGAAAACTGCTTCTGCAAATAAAGAGAGGAATTGGATAGGAAAGCAGAAAGAATAATTGTTCACTGAATCCATATACCTGTATGTTATTTAGGAGTGTGCGAAAAGCTTTGGGCAGAACGCATTACTCTGAGATAAAGCTTGAATTATAAAAAAAGAAAAAAGGAAGGATGCATGGCTTAACATTTTTTTCCCTGAAGAGAAATAAGACCCTGGATAGGTTTTTATGAAATATTGCTTGGTTTCTTATAGGAGCAGCTAAAGAGTGAGTCACATATATTGATATCACAAGATATGTGCGTGGGAGGTAAGTCTGGCTCTCGCCTCACGCTCTGCTTTAATATAAAGCATTATTCACCTGCAGCATATATAGTTTTTGCAGTCAGCATATACAGGTGAATTAACTGTGTGTGGGCATCCTCTCTGCACACTGCTAACACAAGTAAACATGAGAAAGCAGAGCTGACCACTAACATCCTTCCACGTGTTGATGGGGCTTGCCTTGGCCATCGGACATGACCTTTGTGATATTACATATTGCTATTCTCTATCCCCAGATTACTGTCTGTGTTGTTACAAGCCTTTGTTCTGGGGCCAACTGCCATGGTAGCTGTGAGTTTGTCAGTTATGAGCAATTAGTCAAACAGGTTATGAATTTAGGTACACATATTGGGCAGATTTGCTCTCCCTTTGGAAACTCCTTCCTCCCATGTGTGATGAGGAATTTGTGTGCTTGCTTCAAAGGACTAGTCCATAAAGTCCACTAAAAAAGACTAGTCTGTCAAAGTACTGTCTGAGGCCCCTTAAGATTGACTTAATACTGTTTGTACCCATTATGCCAATCTGCTATATCAGATATACCATCTCCAATGATTTCTGTATCCTGACCCTTCTTATTATTGTAGTATTCTCCAGTTGCTTCATTTTGCAGACGCTGCAGCAGCCCTTGACTGGAAAAGTGAGTGGATTCTTGTCAGAAGTGGTATTTTCTCCGGTGTCAAGCTGGAATTTCACAGAGTTGCAAAGAACACTACAGTACTTTTCTGTTGCTGATTGCTGATGGCTCCATGCACACCTGACACTGGTCTGTACACACTCCCAGGTCATTCATTCCTGAACAGCGATCCGTCTATGGTGTATCTCTGTGTGTTTAAACCAGGCTATAGTTCAACAAGCACTTAAAGCCAGCAGAGCAACTAAAAGAGATTGTATTGTCCCTTCTCATCCCTACTCAGCCATTTCTGCCTCCACATTATCTCCTTCCTTGTGTTGAATTCTATCCCCAAGGCATTCAGCTGTATTCAGCTCTGCCTTTTGCTGTCTGTGATCAAGAGAGTGACACAGATAACCACAGGTTACCCCATGGCATCCTGAAGTAACCAGCTAGTGACAGCTTTTGTGCCCTTCCTTCCAGCTGCCAGGTATTTCTTCCCAGGTGCTCCAGGCTGTCTGTGTCTTGCTGTGGCACCTGGTGTTATTTCTCCTTGTGCTGCAGGGACTTAGAGCATCCAGAGAGGGGCCTTATTTCTTTTCTTAAGATGCTTTGAAAAGGACTTGATCTGAAAAATAAGAAAAGAAAATGGGTTTTATTACCTTTCCACCTAAATAAATCCTGGGGTTCACTAATGCAGAGATACTTTAAAAAATTGTGCTCTTTCTCTTTTCTGGAGAAAGAAGTTGCAGTTGTCCAAGAAGAGAGAAATAAAATCACCAGCATCAACTATACAGAGGTGGGGCAAGCACCTTGAAACTCCCTTCAAGCTCTGGCAGCGCACCATTCTCACCAGGGGCTGGGTACAGCTGAGAGTAGGGGGGATCAGTGGACTGTTATCCCCATAAAATCATTTCAATCCACCTGTAAGTACCAGACCCCAGACAGTGAAGAAAACCTAGGGGTTCAAGAGTTCACCCAAATTAGAGCACATTTATTCTGAAAGTTCTCCTCTAGAAATATAACCTGAGTTTTCTACCAAGGTCACGTTGACTCTGGAAACGTGGGACCTGTGCATCACGTTTTCAGGTGGCTGCTGCCCATCACTGTTTTTTAATTCAGTAGACAGTGGAATTGCCAGGGCTTCTCATCAGCCATATGTACATGACCCTTGGAAAGCAGCAGCATGATCTCTTCCACACCATTACTTTTTATTGCATTCACTGTTATATCTCTGTAAAACAGGGAGACAAAATACCCATAGAGCTATTTTCATTCTTTGACAGAACAAGTCTGTTGAGCTTCGTTTGTGTAACATGAAGAACATCAGTCATTTAGAGCTAAACTGCAGTTGAAAAGGTCACAGTCACTGTGACAGAGTAAATTAAATGTTTAATTCAAATAGAATATCAGTTACAGTTGCAGTGGTGCTCAGAGTCACCTGTGTTTTCTTTTCTTTTCCCTAAAGCTCAGCAGAGTATGATTCAGCATCAGCCATTGGCACCCTTGCATTACAGAGCCCTTCCAAAAGGTACTTAGTTTTTATTTTAGATGTTCTATAAACTGAATAGTGGGTTGTGTCTGCAGAACCCTGCCTCCTCTCCATGGATTGCACAGGAAGAGAACTGGGAGAAAGGGTGATGTATTTGCATTTTTTGTATATGTAGTAGCATGAGTCACAGAGCCAGTTTTGGATTTATTTTTTTTTTTACTGAAGACTAGATTCTTTGGGAAATGGAAGGTTTTTATTAAAAGATTTTTTGTCACATTTTGCTTATGGAGAATAAAACAGTTTTGTCTGGAGACTTCGTCTCTGTCCTTTGTCAGCTGGGCTCTGCTCAAGGCTCTGGCCAGCGCAGCTGGAGACCAGTCTAGCCTGGCTCCCCCCACCCCAGCAGGTACTCTGAGGTATACTTGAGGCTTATATGGACATGGACACTTAAGCCCCTATCTTTATTGTAAAGATTTCACTCTACCACAGTTAAATTCAGCAGCAGTCACTCTCTATTCATGTGGTTGCCCATGACCTGTCTCGGCTATGGCCACATCCTGCATTCAAGTAAGTGCTTAAAAGTGCCATGGGCATTAGACCTAATTGTTAAGACTTCATCTCACTCCTCATCCCAGCAAAACACATCATCCTAATATGTTAAACAACAGCTAACACTAACAGGACACACTGTCTTCTTGAATGTGTATCAATTGTATTATGACCATCAGCCCAACAGAGGAGACCTAGGAAGGCTCAGCAGCAATAGTGCTTTCTAGGTTTGCCAGAGCTTGTATTTAAACGGGAACTGGAAGACCATGGGTGTAAGAGGGAGGTGTTCCTTGGGACCAGGCAAAGTTCACTGCCCTGGCCTTGGCTGTGGGCTTAGTGACCGACCAAGCTGCTTCATATCTGTGGCTGATGCAGAGTCCACAGGCAAATGAAAAGAACATGCAAAGCTGGGTCACCAAGGAAAAGTGCCTGGTATGCCAATTTCATATATGAATCAGGGGGTAGTGAAGAAGAGATTGATGCTGTTGTCCATGTGACATTTAGTAGCGACTTATAAAGCATCCAGAGCAGTGCTGGCTCATTTGGAGCTGGCGTGGCTCTCTCGGCTCTTGGTGTGGGTAGTGCCCCCTTTGATTAAGTCACTTGCAGGTGCTACAGCCTTTGCTCTGTCTCTGCACAGCCCAATGCTTTGCTGATGGAGCTGACCTGTGCTGGCTTGTGCTCACCAGGGGCTCAGGGAATGCAAACATGCTGTGACATCGGAGCCTCAGCATCTCCATGAGCTCTGGATATGAGGCCACTTCAGCAACTTCACTGAACTGCCCAAGCCTGAAGTTTGCTGCCTAAATCCCTAATCAAGCATGTGAGTGGACAGACTGCAGTCCAGAGCCCAGTTCAAGAGGAGTATCCATGAACGGGACAGAGAGAAGGGTTCTGCTTCCTTGGGCTCCCTAATTTTTCTCAAATTGACTTTGCAGCTCAATATAAACCTCTGTGATTTTAACACTAGCTGCTTATCCATGCTTCTCATTTTTGACATGCTGAGGCTGTACATTTCCTGGAAATAAAATGACTGAGAGAAGCAGAGCTGCAGAAGGAATTTGAAGGTTTAGTGATTCACACACAAAACCCCTTCTTCTCCCAGGCATGCCTGCCAAGTTCCCATTTTCAACATTGGATGCCTTTGCTATTAAATTACAGCCACTGAAGCGGATCTTGAATTGGTGCTCCCAAGGACAACAGCAGTTGCTTCGCTGAATGGCAGGAGTCCTAATAGCAGCCTCAACCATCACAGGAACAGTAAGATTTCTCTGTTGTCTCTTTGTGGATATCATCTTGATTTAGCCTCCAAATGTCACTACCTTGGAGGGTTCTATGTTTGGTGTTTCTCCCTGCTAATGTACTCATGAAATCAGTTCCTTCCCTTTCTCTTCATGTTACACCTATTTCACAGTTTCCCAGTTATAACTTGATTTTGTGTGACTTTTTTACAGGGTGCTTGTTGACTTAAGTATAAAAAGAACTCTGGTGCAATTGTGAATGTTTCCTGTGTGTTTGTGTGGGACCCCTCAGAGCAGAGAATTTGGGTAAAGTGAGGGCTCAGATAATGAACCTGCAGTTTGGAAGTGTGTAAGGAGCTAGAAAGATCTTGCAATTAAACAGCACAGGAAAATCATCTGAACAGAACTGGAGAGCCCTTGGAGCAGGACGGGCTGGTGGGAGCTGCCTGGAGCCTCTGCAATGCAGTGAGCTGCAGCTCTGCCCCTGAAAATCCCATCCCTGGAGCTCACAGATGGCCTTCTGACACCAGCCCTTATTACTGCTCACCATGGTTTTCCCAGCCAAGATCAAACTTTATTGGGGTCACTTGTAATTCTATCCCCTCTATTCCTTCTTTCTTTGACAGGGTTGGAGGAAGGCTGAAATAATTTATTGTGTGAAATACGACCTGTTGTCTATGGACTCCTATATTCCTGTGGGGTATCTCCTGATCAGCAGCATCTGATCAGTGCAAACACTTCTGAAACTCTCTAAATGCTGTTTGGTAGCTACCCCTCGTTTTTCTGAGCATCTCTGTCTCTGCATACTGCTGGGACACACTCATTGCCACAGCACCACTGCCCTGCAAAGGAACAGATGCTGCTACAGCACACCTTTGTAGTTGACAAAACTTTTTTTTTGCAGGGTTCCTGTGCATACCTGCAGCTGTCTGTTAGAGGGGAGGGTCTGTAGGATTTTTTATCCATAAACACAAAGCAAGATAAATGTAAACATACATTTGTTTCTTCTTTGTGTGACATACACTTGGAAATATTAATAATTCTGCTGTTCTTACATGAGCAAAAAATGGACTGACTGCAAATCACAGCTAGAAACAGAGTTGCAAGATGCACACTGGGAGAAAGGCCATGTTATGTGCTCACATGGCAAATATATTTGAGAGAAAGTTCATCACCTGCCATTCAGCCCCTTTTAATACATTTGAGAGAAAGTTCATCACCTGCCATTCAGCCCCTTTTAGCTGCTGTCCCACAGGAATTATACAGGTCCCTCCTGTCAATTCTGACCATCTGCAGCAGTATCACAGCCTCTAGGTCATGTTCCACCCCCTGCATTTGTTTTTATTGTCATGATTTTTATGAAAAGCCCCCAGTAGCAGTCATATTGGATGCAGCATTGCATGGACAGCTGCACACAGGGTTGGGACAAGCCAGACTCTGCTCCTTTTTATCTGGGTGGTTGCAAGCAGTTTTTATGTGTTTGGTTACCTCAAAAGGTATTATATCCTTAGTTAAGTGTTTTGAGTTACAGCGATGTAAATGGAGGAAAAACAAGAATCAGATAAATTGGTAGAATTATAGAATGTTTTGGACTAGAAGGGTACCTTAAAAGCTTTCTGTTTCCAACCCTCTTGCAATGAGCAGGGACATCTTCAACTATATCACGTTACTCAGAGCCCCGTTCAACCTGACCCTGAATGTTTCCAGGGATGGGGCTTCTACAGCCTCCTGGGCAACCTATGCCAGTGATTTACCAACCTCATTGTGAAAAATCTCTTCCTTACATCTAGTCTGAACCTTCTCTCTTTTAAGTTAAAACCATTATTTCTTGTCTTAACACAACAGGCCCTGCTAAAAAAATATGTCCCCATCTTTCTTAGAAGCCTTCTTTAAGTATTGAAAATTGTGAGCTGTTGTTAAACTGTAGGTTGTACATGAACAAATGCAAAACTATCTTTGCATCAAAGCTAAAGCGAGTGTTGAGTAAAGTACATTATGAGTAACAGCAATGTAGGAATCAGAAGAAATCCATCTGTGGAGTATGTGGATAATCAGTCCTCATGTAAATCTTTCTTAGGAAATTCTCTGACTCAGTAGAAGGCCAGAGCTCTGTCATTGTGTTTTGTCTAGTAAAAAATGTACAAGTGCTGAACCCAGAGCTTTGAAACTGTCTGTGAATCTAGCTTGAAGACTTAAGGAAACGAAGTCCAGTCAATAGCTTTTTTGCATCTCAAATAATAAATCCACAGTTCTTTATGGCAACAGACTGTAGATATGGCACTATATTAGTTCTGTTGTGCAAAATGCCAGAGTCTTATAAATCTACTTACTTTGCTTCCTTAGAGCAGGAACTTTGGTGGGTACCCAGGTAAAATCTATCTTCAGGGTGACATTGAATGACACTGCTCAGGAGCCTTCAGCCAAACATCTCCTGAAAACAGTTCTAGATTTGCTAAAAAACCCCATTCTTTGTACTTTCTTTAAGAAAATTATATATTTCAGAGGGTTTTTTAATCACAGATTGGTATTTACCTGCCTTAATGTTCCTGAAGAAATGGAGGTCCTACTTTTGGGAGATCCTTTGAGCCCATTCATCTCCAGTGAAAATGTCTCTTCATCTGATGAGGGTAGACTCAACTGTGTAAATTTTAGATGCCAAAAAAAGGTAAGAACACCACCACATTCTACACCAGGGACACTGATGGGCAAAGTACCATTTCCAAAATGGGAAACTTGAGTCCCAGTAAGGAATTCACTTTGAGGCTTGATTTGTGTGGGCATTGCTCAGATATGAGAGTAGGAAAAGGTATAAACCCTGAAATAGTCACTAGGGATGAAAACATCTGTATATACTAGATAAGAAAATTTATTCATTACTAGGCAGCAACTTTCCAGTAGGTTATCAACCTAACATCTGACAGAGCAGAATGAGCTATCATACTAATAGGAACATGTCATAAATATTATTGCTTTGAGAACGTTGCCTACTTTTTCCAAACCCTTTCAACTTTCTCTTCAGTTTCTCTCCAATCATTATCAGTGATAGACCTGGATGGAAAACAGTGATTTTTTGTTGTTGTTCTCTAGGAAATAATGACTTCTCTGTCATTATTTTCAATTCTAAACAAAAACTTAGGGCCACCATGGTGAAATTTCCATTGAGTAAAAGTTCAGATAGTTTCAGTCAAAACCAATAAAAACATTTCATTGTGATAATGCCATGTATTATAAAAAAGTTTCCTACAATGTACAGTATTTAATTTCTTAAATAAAATTGAGACAAAAATACAAAAGGCATTTTGACACTGCCAGAACAAGCCAGCTGGACTTTGTCCTCTGAAAAATGCAATCAAATTGTACTCTCAAAATTTAATACAACTGCATTTTCCAATTGAAAAACTGATCCATCAGCTGGATTTAACTTAGGGAGTCTGATCCTGCCAATAGGTATGCTAAAAATTGACAGCAATCTAAATGGGTTAGAGTTGCAGAGGTTTGGTCAAATTCCTTCTCTAGCTTAAATTTTTGTAAATTAATCTCTGGGACAGGGTCCTGTCTGATGGAAGACAACCACCAGCCTGACTTCTTTGAGCCCTGCAGGGGTAAAGCCAGATTAGAGCCACCTATTTCCTTAGCTTTAGCTCATGGTCCAGAGAACAGGAGTGTGTTGATCCACAAGAGCTGTGTCGGTGTCCCACAGCAAACACCCTGCCATAATTTGTCACTTATTTAAACTGCAGCAAGAAAATGATGGAAATTAGATTTCTTCTATTACTTGTGAAAAACAGGAATGGAAATAAAGCAAAAGCATCTCCTTTCTTGGAGAACTCTTGCAATGATCATTTCGTTCCCCAAATCCGATATGGTTTAAATCCATTGCTTGCTTGGTTGTATCCTCTTTTCTGCCTGACATTTTTGACAAGCCAAAGTAATTCTTAGAGTGATGTTTTTCCCTTTAAATGGTACAATCTGGTTTTACACCTAGTCATACTTTCAGACTTAACATAGATTTCTCTTTTTGTCACATTTTAGAGAAAGCATAGCACAAAAAAAAAAAAACAAAAAACCAAAAACAACAAACCCCCCCCCCCCAACAAAAAACACCACCTTTCCATTAATTCTGCCACATTTTCTGCTCTCTACCTTCCCTCTCTGAAGTAGAATTGATCCTTCCCTGCCCAGTATGCATGATGAGCTCAGTGCTCCTGCATGTCCACTCAGCAAGTTCCTCCTGCAAAGAGACGGCAGGTCAGTGTCCTTGTGTTGTTAATCCATTGAACTAACAACTGAAACCTGGGAGGATTTTTTGCCAATTATAAATGAGCACTTATTAATGATTAAAGTAATCCAAGCATGACTTTGTATTCCTCACTTCAACCCCACTCCCTTTTGAACGGTGTCATCATCAGATAAAGAAAAACCTCGGTATTGAAGTGTTCTTGTACTCACAGACTTGGGAAGAAAGTTAGTAAAAAAAATCTAATGCTTACTGACTCTCTGTTATGTAGAAGTTGAATTGCTTTTAGAGAAACTTGGTACCTGATAAATGAACCTCACCTGAGATGAATCCAGAGCCTCGACTTGTTATTTTCCAGCATGCTGTTACAAAGAGAAAATGAAACTCCTATCCTCAGAAGTGGATAAGCACACCAAGGTCAAGAGGTTTACATTGCATTTCTCACCCAAAAAATATTATTGCTGTTCACTGAACTGCTCTAGATATCTTCTTACAGCAATCAGACCTACCCTGTCTAAGTGGGGGGTCGTTCCCAGTGTGATACGCTCTCCCAACCCTTGAGCATGGTACGCTGACCAGAAGGACACGCCATCAGAGGCCTGCTGTTTTGCTAATCTCCTCAGGCATTTAATGTTTTTTTCTGTCCTCACAAAGCTTGAGCAGCTTCACAGCCATTTTAGCTATCATTTAAACATATGGTCTTATTTCATGGTGAATTAAATTTTAGGTTTTTCCAGCAGAAGGAAAGCAGCAATCATGTATGATTTCCCCACAGCTATTCCAGGCAGGTAATAGCTGAAATGCACTTGAAAGAAGAGGTCTTGGTCAATGTGAGAAATTTTAAGACACTTTACCTAAGTTACAAAGTTCTTCTGTGGACTCCCCAGGTAATCAAGGGAAAGAGCATCCTGAGAGCAATTCAGAGTAGGAACCTAAATTGGACTAAATTTCAAATGTCCATCCTTCTTTTTCTTCCCTCCTACTGGCAGCCCAGTTTCCCAACCTAACTCTGACTTGAGATTTTTCCTGTCAACATTTACTTCTCGAGTGTAATTCATTGCAGCTTTTTCTCACCACTGTCCATAACTCTGGACAGATAACAGGGCTTATGATGCAATTTTTTTTTTTTTTTTTTTTAGGGATCTGTGCTATTGTGAGTAAAAATATTATGTAAAACAACCTAAAGACAGATAAATCACCACCAACCAGCACCCCAACTAAACATATCTTCCTGTTTTTGCTCAAGTGAGAGTGTGGGCATAGTTAGCACAGAGTTTCTTATTGCTTGTTTGTAGTCGTAGGGTCTGCAAGGATTTTCATGAAATCTTTCCACATCCTGAAGGGAGTTCTGGTGTTTCATTTATGTTGCAGAAATAAAAGTCAACACCATGCATAAATATTTTATGCTGGATTTTACCTGTGTCACATCAAAGTCTGGCCAAGCCAAGCAAAACAAACCAGAACTGCAGGGAAGCATCTGCCATTTCCTCCTTACTCTGATGTGTCCCATAAGCAAATCTGATAAGTAACTTCTGCAAAATGTTTTTTGAAATACAACGTTTTAATGAAATGCCATAGCAAGTGGTAGAAGTAATACTTAATGCACAGATCTCTTTTGTTCTATTATGCATTGATGAGGGAATTTGTATGATCATTAGGGGATGACTGAAGTTTGGAATCTTTTTAATGAATATTACATTCTCATTTATTAAAGGGAGGAATGACAGTAAAATCTTCTTGTAGCAAATTTCTGCCATCTGTGTAACTTTTCCCTAGAGCATTACTAGGAAGGAAGTCAAAGGAGGCACCTAAACAGAGCAAAGCAAAGAATTTCAGCAAAGTAAGACCTAACCAATTTTCCGTGTAGCTGGTACCTTCTCTCTGTGGAATTTGGGCTTTTCTTTTCTTTATTTTTTTCTTTTTCATCTTGCAAATTGACCTATGGTCCATAAAGTTCAACTGACCTGTCTTCACACTCTTTTTGTATGAAGTTTATGAAATATTAGCAGACATACAAACTTATTATATTCACTAAAGCGTATTTGACAGAAAAGTTGGCACGGATAAGTAGGTTAAAAAATACAGTCAGTTTTGCAATAATTTTTTACTTCTTTGACTCTACAATTTTCAGGTATTCTCATAGTTTAATTAAAGGAAAGTCAGATGTACTACCAGCATAGTTTTCAAGAGTATAGGTATATATTCAACCAGAATTTCATGTTTATGAAAGAAACACAACTTCCTTTTTTCTTAACTGAATATATATTTTAAAAACATAACAAGTCTTGATTAAGAGGGATCTGAGCAACAAGTACTTAATCATGTACTTAATCAGCTAGCATGTACTAACTAGAACTGTTTAGAAAACCTTTCCCTCCCCTTTAATTATTTTGAATCCTGAAATCAGTATAATTTATTCTCAGAATGCTTCTGAAAACAGCTCCAAATACAGAAAGTGTGATTTGCTTAAACTCACCATTTCCAAATCTGATTAATTTATATATTTTGTTATACTTGTCTCTCCCTTTTTATTGAGAAACTATATACATCATAAGACCTTTCCGCAACAAAGCATAATGAGAAATGTAATCCTTGTATCAATGTGGCAACATGCTAGTAAAAGTTGAACCACAAAGGCATTGAACAGCATATTTGTACTGAAAATAGATAGAAAACATCCACATGCCCACAGAGAAAACTTTTTGTTTGCAAAGTAATTTATCTGCAAAACAAATGGAATTGCTCTGTTTTCAATTATTTTAGCTGACAGCTTAATTAATTCTTCAATTTATTTTCAAACTTCAGCCTCAGCCATTCGATATTGTTGTTAAGGAACGACCTGCTATTTCTTTCGAAATCATGCTATTATCTGATATCTTTCTCTTATAGACACTTCTAACCACTCTGCAACATTCTTTGGCTTTCAAAAGCTAAGTTCACCTCCTTTGATTTTCTCTCTTCAGGTCACAAATCCTTCCTACAGTTTTCCTCTGAATTTTTTTTAACTTCCAGAATTCCTTCTGGACTATTTTCTTAGAAAGTTTTTAGAAACTTGTCTTTCCCTTGTAAGTACACTCATAACACTCTTTCTTCTAATGTCATTGTGCAGGTTCAAGAAGACAGAAATACATCTGACTACTTACTTAAAATGTCTCACCACCCCCTCATGCACCAAAAGTAACTCTGATCCTAAGGTCTGATGTCAAAACTGCACCAAGCCTGTCTGATCCTTGGGCCTCTGAAAACGTCTGAAGTTTCAAATCCTTGCTATTGAAAGGATCAGAGCTAAGCATGACCATGAAGCAGGTTCACCAAGACCCCATCAATAGGTAGGACGTAAGATGGACAGTGTTCCTGCATGAAGCTCACATCAGTCATGCCACGGGCAAGAGACCTGTGAAGATCGCCTGAAAATGTGCTGTACACTCCCACACAACATATTTCTCATCTCTTTGGCTACTTTCCATCTTGTGGAGATGGAAGAGAAGGCAGTGAGGTTTGTGTGACCTTGCTTTTCTTGTTTCATGGAGCAGCTATGACTCCTACTGAAGATTTGCTACTTACCAAACCCGGAGTGCTTTCAGCACACATTCCATAAATGCACATATTGGCTCACCACTACATTAAAGAGAAACGTGCTTCATGGGAGGCTCCGAGAAGAGAGGCCACTTCTTCTGGAAATTCATTCATACACTGAAACAGATGACTGTTGAGACACTGGTTTCAATGCTCCTATCACAAAACCCCCTGGGAAGAAAGGGTGGGAAGACCTCTCCTTGAGCTGTTCTTTCTGCACTAGTTGTGGGAGAATTGATCCCCGTGAATTCTTTGTTCAGGCTGTGGCAAGTCTTGGAAAAGAAATGAAGCATTAAGTTAAGTGAAGGAAGCAGGTTTTGTCTCTTACTTTCTTTCACTGATAGAGAAAGCAGAAGCCATCAGTATGATCTCTGGCTGGGACAACACAACCTTAACAACCCATGCCAGTGGACAGCTGGTGGATTGCAATTTCTCAGCTCTGGTGGAGAAAAGATCCTGGGTGAAGTCTGTAACCACAACCAGGCTGAAACTTGGGTTCCACTGTCTTTGGGGACTTACTAAGATTTAGAACAGAGCTCAGGGGAAGAAATCAATGTAAAGATGAGAAGACACTGTTAAAACAATAAGAATGGTTTGACAATTCAACAAATTCAGTGCATTTCCTAGTCTATCCGAGCCATGACCCAGTAAGGGTTAAGTACTGAATTGTACTGCCAAAATGCTTATTAATTGCAGTAATTGTCTCTCTTGCCACTTCCAGGAATCCAAGATATGTCTTTCTTCTATTTCCATGATAGTATTTTATGGAAACCACTAGAAATAGAATATTCAATTTAGGCTGAAGTGAAGTACCTGAATCATATGTAGCCATCAAAATCAATAAACTAATTTTCAGAGATGCTAATTATTTCTCAGTTCCTACAGGAAAAAGGAGTCCATGGTTGTTTGGAATTTAAATAGACATTTTCTATTTTTATTCGTCTTGCTCCAGTAAACCTTCATTCACTAAGAATATGTGGGTTGCTAGCTGTTAATTATTATTCTAACAGTATTGTGCTAAAAGTGGTCTGGAAACTTGTTTTCCCACTTACTGACTCATCTAATTTAAAAAAAAAAATGTATTAAGGCTGTTTAAAATAACTGTGACATTGATATTTTATCGAATCCCCATTTTAACAGAAGCAGTCAATATCTTCTCTTTGCATGAGCAGATGAAACCGCATATTGCCACTCTAATTCTCCTGTTCTGTGATTGGATTTCTTTAGCCTCTTAAGCTTAACAGCAGTGCCTTCCACACATGGAAAGATTTACTATCCATAAAGATCATCCCCATAATCTGGTGCTACAGGAGTCCCCACCTCTCTCTGAGGAACATGTGATTCTTGCAGACTTCTTCAGTGATTAAAGGTAACTCAGATTAGAAAATCCTTTGTATGCAGTACATTCAGCTCAAGACTGAGACATCTAAATTAAGATATCTAAATGTGAGGTCTTGATTCAGGTACCTAAATATAGGTGCCTAGTGCTTTTCAAGATGCCCTTGTAAATTTGTTGAGATATTCATTTGGCCTTCAGCTGCAAGTCTAGAAGAGCACAGGTCTCCTGAAGGTCGTGGCTATATCTGCCAGCTGTGGAGATTTCCTAGGTCATCTGAAACGGCACTGGACACCTATGTTTACTAACTGAATAGAACCCTAATTACTATTAGATTAAGGAGCACAGAGTCAGTAGAGAGATTCAGCTCTCACCACGTTGGCAGCTGGATCTCCGTAACCTTCACTGAGGGTACTGACTATAGCAGTGGTTGAGGCACCAAGATCACCTATAGACACTTGCAAACATCTAATTTTAGGTGTATTTATCCCAAACTGAGACCCACCCACAAAGTGCTTGTTGTAATAAAGAATGAATTCAGAAATGGAAGGCAGAACATGTGAAAAGGAAGAAATTGCCTTTGTCAGTGCCTCAGCAACAGATACAAATACTGGCTGGTACAAGTCCCTCTCTGAATGTTTCAGTGAATGCCATGTCTAGAAGAAAGGTGACTATGAAAGGGCAACTTTCTCCTTTTACCTTCCACTGTCTGAGGTTAAACAGTGCCTCTTCTATGGAAGACTTATATCAGTGAGCAGCTGTAGTCCAGATACAATGACAGTTTTTGTCATAATTGTCCTGTTCTTTTATTAACACAGTTGGCTTAAGCACCAATCACTGCATTAAAAGCAATCTGAACTTTATTGTGCCCTTCTGTTTCAATAAGGAGCATCTACCATATGCTTGACAGAAAGGGACAATACTGGATGGTAGAATATTTGAAATGCTTCCAAAATTAACCTTGCAGTTTCTTACACTATTAAAAACAATTCTCTCCTGCTGCTCAGTGCAATTTGCACTGAGATGTTGGGAGGGAAACAACCTTGAATTTTCTTATGACACTAACTTCCATTACAATAAATCTCAAGGTGAGAGCAAACAGGAAGATATGAACCTCTCTTACAACCACGTTTCTGGATGACATTATAGCCAGAGATGTCCTTTATAGTCTCTGCTGAAAAAAATACACCAAATTTTGTTGGCAGTGCATCTCTGATTGATGCCACTACTGTCCTTGTTTAAACCAGCATCAAATCACTAAAAGTAACATGAAAAAAAAATCTGAGAATTTACATTTAATGAAATACAAAAGTAAAAAAAAACCCAAACAAAACCAACCAAACAAAAAAAAACCCCACCCAGAAATTAAAAATCAAATTGTAATTTGCTAAAATAAAAGTACTGCATTAAAGATGTGTTTTGTGGAATGCTGAATTCCAAAAACTAATCCCAATAGGTGTAAAATGGAATAGTTTGAAAAACTGACAAAAGAAGTGCTAACTATGCATGTCAAAACCCCATTTTCTTTCTTAACCATTCACTGATTCTTAACTTGATTAATGTCTACTTTTAGCACTGTTCTTTAGAAACAGAGTTAACTATTTAGAAAGAGTTTTACAAGACAGTGCCATACCAATAACATGAAATATCACTTTATAGTTTCTTCCTAAGGATTACAGCCTAAGTGAGATTTTCTGTGGTAATGTGCTGAGTCTTCCAGAAGTCTAATCATAGCTTTCCAATACATAATCCTGCAATCAGGACCTCTTGCACAGTTAGTTGCACCAGCAGCAAGACTGTGGGCATGTAGTGAGCAGCTCTGGAAACTGAGGTAGAGCTGCTACTGAGAAACTCAGTTCTGTGGAAGATAATAGCCTTCTAGAAATCCAAGTCAGTGACCTGAATAGGAATGAATTTAACCATTCCAGACCCAGTTGCTTGCCTTATCTGATCTGATCTGATGGAGCTCTGTAATATCAATGGAGTTGTGCAATACAACAGGAGCCATGTGTGGTTGTGAGATTGCTTATCTCATTTGTAATGCTGTTATTAATATTGAATTCCAACATCATAAGCATGGAGCATATATTACTTGTGTACCATTACTAGCGTAACATGTTTGTAGCACATTCAGCAGTGACCTGCTTACTTGTTATGAGCAAAATGATAGAATCAACCGCTTTGGAAAAGACCTCCAAGATCATCAAGTCCAACCCTTGATCCAACACTGCCATGGTTACTAGCCCATGGCACTAAGGGCCACGTCCTGTCTCATCTTAAAAACCTCCAGGGACAGTGAATCTACCACTTCCCTGGTCAGCCCATTCCAATGTCTGATTGCTCTCTCTGTAAAAAATTTCTTCCTAATATCCAACCTAAACCTCCCCTGGCACAGCCTAAGACCATACCCTCTTGTCCTACTGCTGATTGCCTGGGAGAAGAGACCGATCCCCACATGGCTACAACCTCTTTCAGGGAGTTGTAGAGGGTGATGAGGTCTCCCCTGAGCCTCCTCTTCTCCAGACTAAACAACCCCAGCTCTCTCAGCCTCTCCTCAGAGGACTTGTGCTCCAGTCCTTCACCGGCCTGGTCGCTCTTCTCTGGACCTGCTCCAGAACCTCAATGTCCTTCCTGAACTGAGGGGCCCAGAGCTGAACACAATACTCAAGGTGCGGCCTCACCAACGCAGAGTACAGGGGAAGGATCACTTCCCTGCTCCTGCTGGCCACACTGTTCTTGATGCAGGCCAGGATGCCATTGGCCTTCTTGGCCACCTGGGCACACTGCTGGCTCATGTTCAGCTTCCTGTCAATCCAAACTCCCAGGTCCCTTTCCACCTGGCTGCTCTCCAGCCACTCTGTCCCCAGCCTGTAGCGCTGCAGGGGGTTGTTGTGGCCAAAGTGCAGGACCTGGCACTTGGCCTTGTTGAACTTCATCCCGTTGGGATCAGCCCAACTCTCTAGCCTATCCAGGTCCCTCTGAAAAGCCCTCCTGCCTTCCAGCTGATCGACATTCCTCCACTGATCCCTAGGGGACACCACTAGGGACTGTTCACCAGCACTCTCTGGGCCCAGCCCTTCAGTCAGTTCTTAACCCAGCACAGAGTGCCCCTGTCCAAGCCATGGGCTGTCAGCTTTTTCAGGAGTATGCTGTGGGAGATGGTGTCAAAGGCTTTGCTGAAGTCCAGACAGACACATCCACAGCCTTCCCCTCATCCACCAGGCAGGTCACTTGATCGTAAAAGGAGATCAGGCTGGTCAGACAGGATCTGCCTCTCCTAAACCCGTGCTGGCTGGCTCTGATCCCTTGTCCATCTTGTAGGTGCTGTGTGATTGCACACAGGATGATCTGCTCCATAACTCTGCCAGGCACCGAGGTCAGGCTGACAGGCCTGTAGTTACCAGGGTCAGCCTTGCAGCCTTTTTTGTGGATCAGTTTGACATTCTCCAGCTTCCAAACATCTGGGACCCCCCCAGAGAGCCAGGACTGTTGGTAAATGATGGAGAGTGGCTTGGCAAGCTCTTCTGCCAGCTCCCTCATCACCCTAGGATGGATCCCATCTGGTCCCATAGACTTGTGAGGATCCAAGTGGCTCAGCAGGCCACTGTTTCCTCCTGGAAGACAGAGGGGCTATTTGGCTTGCTGTCTCTGTCTACCAGCTCCAGAGGCCAGTTGTCCTGAGGACAACTCTCTTACTGTTGCAGACTGAGGCAAAGAAGGTGTTAAGTACCTCAGCCTTTTACTCATCTTTGATAACTATGTTCCCCCCATGTCCAACAAAGAATGGAGGTTTTCCTTGCCTCTCTTTTTGCTGTTGATGTATTTGAAGAAGCACTTCTTGTTATCCCTAACAGAAGTGGCTAGATTGAGTTCAAATTGTGCTTTTGTTTCTCTAATTTGCTTTCTACATGACCCAACTATATTGCTAAACTCTCCATGAGTAGCCAGCCCTTTTTTCCATAGTCAGTAAGATCTCTTTTTCACCCTAATTTCCTTCAAAATCTCCCTGTTCAGCCGAGCTGGCTGTCTTCCCTGTCAGCTTGCCTTTTAGCACACTGGGATGGGCTGCTCCTTCTTGAAGCATGTCCATCCCTCCTGGATCCCTTTGTTTTCAAGGGGTGTTTCCCAAGGTACTCTCTGAAACAGTCTTCTGAGTAGGCCACAACCCGCACTCCAGAATTCCAAGGTAGAAGTTTTATTGATGGCCCTCTTTGAGTCCCTGAGTATTGAAAACTCTTATTTCATGGTCACTGTGCCACAGTGATCTCCCACCAGCCCCTCTCTGCTTGTGAACAGCAGGTCTAACAGGGCCCCACCCTGTTAGGCTCATTTACCAGCTGAAGCAGGAAATTATGCACTCTAGGGACCTCCTAGACTGCCTCTTCTTTGCTGTGTGGAGTTCCCAGCAGACATCCAGCATGTTAAAGTCACCCATGAGAACAAGGGCTGGCGATTTTGGGACACCCACCAGCTCCTTGCAGAAAAATGCCTCACCCTCATCATCCTGGTTAGGTGCTCTGTAACAGATTCCCCCCAGGATGTCAGCCTTGTTGGCCTTCCCTTTGATTTTGGTCCACAGGCACTTGACCTTATCGTTACTGACTTCAAGTTCTACGGAGTCAAGAGAGTCTCTAACATACAGAGCCACCCCTCCACCTCGCCTATCCCTTCTGAAGAGCTTGTAGCCATCCATGGCAGCACTCCAGTCATGCAAGTCATCCTACCACATTTCCGTGATGGCAACTATGTCACAGCTTTCCTGCTGCATGATGGCTTCCAGCTCCTCCTGTTTGTACCCATACTGTCTGCACTGGTGCACACGCACTTCAGCTGGGCTGCTGATTTTACTCTTAACTCAGGCTTTCCACCCTTAAGTTAATCTCTGGAGAGCCTGGTTTTAATCCCTTCCCCCTTCAAACTTTGTTTAGAGCCCTCCTGATCAGCCCTGCCAACATATGGGCTAGAGAGTCCTTTTGCCATTGCTAGATAAATGAAGCCCATCTGATTTTGGGAGGCTAAGTACCATGGAATTTTCCCCATGGTCAGAGAAATCAAAATTCTACCAGTGGCATCAATCCTTTGGCCACCTATTGATGAGTTTTTCTACTCCTTATTCATCCCTGCTACTGCAGGAACTGAGACGAACACCACCTGTGCTTCTGTTCCATCAGCTAATCAATCCAGTGCCTTTTTAGCCTAGTACTTCTTTCTTTAATGTCATCACTGGCAGCCTGGACTGCCTGCCAGCAGTGGATAATAATCAGAGGGCTGGATTAGCTCAGGGAGTCTCCTACTAATATCCCTCACCTGGGCCCCAGGAAGGCAGCAGACCTTCCTGTGGGATGGGTCCAGTCAGCATATAGGGCGAGAATGGAGTCACCTACTACAAGTACCCTTCTTTTTTCTTTATAGCTGTGGTTGTAATCCATCTGGTAGACAGGGTGCAACCAAGAGACCCTGCAGACAGATCCTCTTCTGGCCTGCCCTCTACTCTCTGGGGCCAGGGCCTCATACCTGTTCTTTAAGGGCACCGTGGGAGGTGATGAGGGTCAGGAGGGGATTCCTTTACTTCTTTGATCAGGGACCTGTTTCCATTCCCACCCATCCATTTGGTTTGCTCCATCTACCTGATGGCAGGAGGGCAGGGCTTCATCATCTCCTGCTGGACTTCTTTTATGGTCAAAAGGGTATGACTCCACCAGATTCCCTTTCACTCTCCCTAATATTTCTTAGCCTCTCCACGTCTTCCTTGAGCTCTGCCACTAAGCACAGCAAATCATTCAGCTGCTCACGCTGTATGTGGGCATCTCTCCCACTGTCCTCTGGTACTGACACCAGGCTCAGACACTGTGCAGCCAGTGGCATGAACAGCTGTGTCCTTCCTGGGGGGTTCTGCCTGGGTTAGCACATTCTCCCTGAGAACAGCAGCAATGGTTTTCACTCCTTTGGAAACCCCTTCTGGGTCCAACTGAGTTGCGGGAGAAAAAGAAAAAAAGTAAAAAACAAAACAAAACAAAACAAAACCAAAACCAAAACCAAAACCAAAACCAAAAAAAAACCCAACAACAAAAAAAAACAACCCACACAGCCACACACCTACCTCACAATCCACCAAAGACAGTTGGGAGGGTGGTTGTGCCCTGCTTGCACAAACTGCCACACCACACCGCCATTTGCCCCCTCCAGGTCACCTGCACTCCCTGGAGCATTTTAATTCTCTACTACCTCGGCTCCACCTCCTGGTCAGCTAGTTAGGCCTCGTAGGGCAGCTGGGCTGAAACACACTTGGGAATGGACCTGTCTGGTCGTTCAAGAAAAAGTGCTTCAGAGTCTTTCTGTTGTTGCTTTACAGTTTAGAAAGGTGTCTGAAATATCAGTTTTTGCTGGATAGTAAAAGTGTTGCCTGCACAAATACAACTACTATGATTCTGAAATCTCCTGTTTTAAAATTTTTCCCTATTTTGTTGTCTCTTGGGACAGCAATTCCCATTTTTATGATTCAGACATGTAAGAGAATTAAAAGCCTACAATGAACATGTACCTTGTTTGTGCTCTGACACTTTCTATTTTCATTTCACATATCATTGTCACTAATTTCAGTTTAGCTTGGATGCCTGGGCATTTTTTACTGCCAGTACTGTTCAGTACCATTCCTTAGTCAGCTATGTACATTTTCAGGTACTTCCATACCTTTACATTCTTGCCCTTGGTAATTCTAAGTATTCTGACCTCCACCATCTTGATCAGTATTCACTAAACCTGTACAGAAGTAGAATCAACAAAACTATACCAGACTCTAGCTCTTAAGAAATATTTCTCCTGATACTGCATTAAAGAGCCTTATATAAACACCTCTAAGGCAATATGAGATGGAAAGCAACTGCTTGCATCAATAACTCATTAGCAGCAATTAGGACAGAGCTAAATTGGCATCTGGCTATTCCAGATGATGATAGAAGTCTAGTTGTAAAAACTATGAGAATGTACAAGAGGTATTGGAAATCCATATTCAGTGAACTAATGCAGGCAGTGTGAGCACAAGCTGCAAAAGTCACTAAAATTTGACAAGCATTTTTGAGTAACACAGTTCTGAAAGCAGAGAAAAGGCATATGAAGTGTGAAATAGTCTGTAAGTTAATAGCTGATAGACTGCCTGGTCTTTTCCCAAGTTCCTTTACTAGGTCTAAATAGTCAGCAGCAGAGTGAGTATAAACACAGCCAGTCTTCTCTTGCACAGATGTTACTGCATTGATGTCAGGTGAGTAGCATTTTGTTAGTAAAAATAAAATTTGGTCTACAATGAGAAAGCAAAACACAGAGGAAATGTCATTTGATAAAATATGGCAAAGCAAGTGACAGAGTCGTGTTGATACATCTCACAAGTGCAAGCAGGTGGGAACTGCAGGAGATGGGACAGGCACCCAGCATATTCCAGCATAATGAAATTCAAATAAACTCTACACTGCATTTGGATACCTTCCTACTAGGATTCGTTTGCAATAGTTCAGACTGATTTAGACACCCATCCATGAGTGTGTGGATCTCCTGCATGTATTAGTCATGCATGAAATGGCCCAAATCCTCCTTAAATCTGGAATTTTGGTTGGTATTCATGGGATATTTCCACTTTGCTAGCTGTGGAAAACAACATAGCTTTTTCCTGCAATGTAAATATCATCACTGGTATTTTTGCCCTTAAAAATCTATCAGTTTTGCATGTGCAAAAAATATGCTGCATTTTTATACCCGGTGTCCAAAATACTCCGAAATTCCACAGAAATGACTGCTACTGAATATAGCTTAAGTCTGACACTTCAGTTTCTGTGTCTATTTAGTACTCAGCACTTCTGCTGTGACTACTTCTAACGGGCTGAAAGGCAGTTGCCTGTGTGGCTGGAGGCATATTATTACTTCAGGTGCTTTCATGCAGGTCATTAATCCTTTCTCTGCCCATCCTTGTTGGAACCTTCAGCATCTACCAGCCACATATTGTGGCAATGACACTACACAAGACCCACATACAGACTTTTTTATCTGTAACATTGTGTAAGGCCTCAAGCACTGCCAGTTCAATGTGAGGATCAAACAATGGTGTGGCAAAAGAAGAATCCACTTTGGCTCAAGCAGCCTGTGCTTGAGGCACAGGTCTTATTTGGAGGGCACTGAAATAGCTGGAATGAGTATAATCATTTCCAACGGGCTTTGGAACTCTCTTCTGGTTGCGTCTGTGAAGTCCTGAGTGTGAAGCAGAGTGGCAGTTGTGGGGCTCTTTGTGTTTATGACTATAAACATAAATCCTTCATTCAGATGCTGTGATGCTGAAAGCTGTAGAAATCCCCTAGGCTCATATAAAGAGTAAGGCTCTTTAGTAAAAAGGAGGGTTTGTTTTTTCCTCCCTTAAATTACCACAAAACCATGTTATTTCCATTTATTTTAAAACAGCTTCCTAGCAGCCAGTAGATATTTATATTGATGGAGTATCCAGTTGAGTATGGCACTTTCTGATTCCGAATTGGGTTTTCTCCTACAATGCTATTAGGTTGCTTTTATCTCAAAATGGTTTCCAGACAAGACCAGTGATATTATTTGATACTTACAGCTAGGGAGGCTGAAATCCTCAGAACTTCATCCCCATGAGCTCTTTCTGGCCCTACTATAATTCAGTTAAAAACTTCTTAGCCAAACACACTTGTCTTACCACATTTCCTAGTGGATGCACATGAAAAGAAATCCTGAAGGAATTAACTCTTGAGAAGAGCTGTCACTGATGTTTCAGGTGATGTGATATGACCAGTAAGTCGAGGGATGTGACTTTCCTCTCTATTCTCCTTTGTCAAGACCCCACCTGGAGTACTGTGCTCATCTCTGTGGTTTCCAGCATAAGAAGGACAAGGATCTGCTGGAGTGAGTCCAGAGGAAGGGCCATGAAGATGATCTCTGTGGTACTGAGAGAGTTGGAGTTGTTCAGTCTGGAGAAGAGAAGGCTCCAGGGTGACCTTCTAGCACCTTCCAGTACCTAAAGGGGCCTACAGGAAAGCTGTAGAGGGACTTTTGAAAAAAGGCATGTAGTGACAGGACAAGAAGGAATGGATTCAAACTGAAAGAGGGTAGGTTTAGAGTAGGAAGAAATTCTGTACCATGAGGGTGGTGAGGCAGGTTGTCCAGAGAAGTTATGGATGCCCCATTCCTTGCAGTGTTCAAGGCCAGGTTGGATAGGGTTTTGAGCAACCTGGTCTATTGGAAGGTGTTCCTGCTTATGGCAGGGATCTTGGAACTAGATGGTCTTTAAGGTCCCTACCAAACCAAACTATTCTATGATTTTATGATTATATGATATCTATCCTCAAACTATTAAGATTTTCACACTATAGTAGAAGGGACTTGTATCCTTGTTTGTAAATGAAAATTTAATTCCAGAAAAGTTATAGGCACTATAACTATCACCTTGCTGTTTAACTAGGAAAAAAAAATTATCTATGGCTTTTTTTTCTGTACAAAGCAGAGCATTACTTGGTCTTTGATTCTCTGAATTTTCCTCAGTATGAATCTGTTTTGTTTTTTCAGAGGTTTCATTCTGTGTCTAGTCAAGAACTGGAGAATAGGTTGATCACAGACCCAAAAATCTATAATTAGCTCCTTGGAATAGGCATTTCTATATTTTCTTATATAATAAGCACATTTCTTCTTTCCTCCTCCCCTCACCCCCTTTAAATATCTTTCATCTTATTTTTTCCCCATCCAAATCTCCAAAATACAGTGTGGTCTTTTATTTTGAAACTACCAGTCACTATGTGAAACCATTTCATGTGCAGGTGATTAAATTCATTTAACTTAATTGCACAGATAATGCTAAGAGAAGTATCAAAAGTCTCATAAGGCTGGTTGTAAAGCAGGAGCTGAAATGCTTTGAATTGAATTTTGTACCATCATTGTCCTCTCTACACTACATAGGTAGGAAAAATCATGTGGAAAGAACCTTCAAGGATGTAGTAAAATGTACAGTTCCCCAGTCTGGGAAATCTGTCCAAAGATTAAATACAAGGAGGGCTTTGTGCTTATTGCTGACAGACATCATTGTTGGGTCAGGAAGTTTTAGTTTGCATACAGCAGATGAAAGATCTTCTCTACCAACTCTGAAACAGTAATTTAAACTACAACATCTCTATTACTTCCCGATACAGGCAGGCTATTATTAATTTGCTATTTCATCAGGCTTATGTGCTTCTAAATTTGTCCATCAAGCGAAGATTTTAACAAAGAGCTTTGGTTTACAATGACAGGTAGTGAAAACATAGAGAAAGTTCTCTTTTGGGAAAGAGTAAAAGCACTACCATGGGAATTAATGAGGTGATAATTGGTGCAGAGGATGCTCGGCACATACAGCACTCCCCTCTGGAGCTTAACGTGTACCCTTTGCTCTGTGCATGTGTGTGGGGCAAAAGCCATGGAATTTCAGTGTATGAGACCTAAGTTTGAAATTAAAGTTTTCCTACAGCTGTAAGTGTGGTGTAGCTGGCGATCAGGGATGTGCCTGGGTGTGCAGCCAGCGCACTTCACCCTTAATTCCTGATCCCAGAGCTCCCAGCCATCCTCTGCATGCATGAAACAAGGGGTCTGCCCAGACAAGACACTGCCTTGTGAGGAGGGTACTGCCTTAGCTCTCAGCCCCTGCACAGCAGAGTTGCTGGGCAACTGCTACAAGAGCCCTCCAGTGGGAGTGTCAGACTGGCCTGGAGATTCCCCTGGGCACCTCCTGCTGTGCCTGGATGGATTGACAAGCAGTATTTATGTGTTAGATGTGCTGATTAACCTGGACAAGAACCTAGCCATCCAAAGGACCCACCCAGGCAGTTTCTGCTGCAGAACTGACCAGACTGTGTGTAGATAAGATACTGGTAAATAGTGGACACTGCGCAGATGCAGAAATGGACACACAGCACAGCGTTTGGTACATAGTCAAGATAGAGATTTTGTGCATAATTTAATACTTTCAGTAGAAACAGACTATACATGTGCTGGAGTGGTTATGCAGGACCACAACAAGTGAGCAGAGGTTTGGGGAGTCTCACCAGATCCAGCTGAATGTGCTCTGCAAGGACCTTCACAACAGAGACTCATGAACATCTGGACAGTAACCAACCATGCTGTTTGATGGACTGGAGCATTGCCCCATGGAAACAACCCTTCAAATCTATTTATTTTGAATGTGCTCTGTCTGTGAATGCTTGTGCAACAGTAGTGCAGTGCTCCTGGGGCACTGAGAGAATGTGCACAGAGCAGCCCTGGTCACACTCAACACTCAGAAAAGAGAACCATGATTTCACCTCCATTAGAGCAGCCCTCCTTTGTCATAGAAATCAAACAAAACCTGTGTCTTACTGCTGAAACTCCTGTTTTGGACTACTGGTCTTGTGCTGATGCACATTTTATTATTTTACTGAAAGCAAGATCTGTAACAAATATTCTCTGCCATCTTATAGGTATCATGTCGTGATTAGACAGTCTCCTTACAGGGAGAATTGAAGCAAATGTTATCATGGATAATTAAACACGGATCCTACATATCTCAGGAGTCTATCATTGTAACTTGGAGTAAGATCTCTTGCAATCTTATCTGCCATCTTGCTTGGGACTCCTCTTACTTACTAATAAGAGTCTACTTAAGAGCTAGGAACTCCTGGCTCCCCTTATAAAATGCATTTTGAAGGAGCAATTCATATGTTTTAAACATTTCTCAAAACCTTGGGTGATGGAGTGTTTGTGCCTTTTGTTTAACTATTCTAACCAGGCAGTTTCTTGTCCAGCTTTCTCTTTTGCTGCAAATTATCCTAATCTGCTGCTTGTCCTTCTTGTCTTCTGCACAACCACTGCAGTATCACCTTTCTTCTGCTTTCCTACCAGCCTGTGAAGCTAAGTGAAACCTTTTGTATTTCAGTCATGCCCTACAGAAAACATTTTCAAAGTGCCACTTTTCTTAACATCAAACAGAGGGTCTTTATCTCTGTGGATATGTAACATCTAAACAAGGACATGGTGCTCCTTGTCAAGCTTTAAAAGTGCTGGTGAGAGGAGCACTACTGTCCATTTTCCAGGATAGAAGCTGCCTTTCTGGCAACAGCGTGACATCAGTTATGCTTAGATTACACTTCTCTGCAACAATCTTTTCTGCTGTGCTGCTGCTGCCCAGTTATTTTTACTTTTTCATTTTGTTCTACTTTCTAAGTGTAGCACTTTTTGCTCTTATCTGTGCCTTGCTTCATCTTCCTGACTTCAGATCATTTCTCCAATGTATTGTTTTAAATTCTAACCCTCTCAAGTGCTTTCAGTCCCCCTTTGCTCATTATTTTCACATTTGAGGACATCCACGCTTTTCTGTTATCCAGATCATTAATGGGAATATCACACAGTACACCTAACCATGTAGAGTACAGCCTGTTGGGTTACTGGAAATTGAGTGCAATCTTACAGCAGTTTGTACATTCACCTCTGCAGTGTTTAAACCCACTAAAGTCATACTCATTTCATAAACTTCATAAAAAAACAGAGCTATGTAGGCTAGGCAGTAAAAATCAAAGTGTGGTTATGAAAAACTGGATGGCCAAAGTACCCACTTAGATTTTCAGCAATAAAACATTAATCAAGCTTTTTCTAGAAATGTCACCAAATCCTTGGCAAAATCTCAAGTTTCAGCAATGGAAAATATATGGGAAAATAGGACTGACCTCTTCATACTTTACCTACAACACTTTATGACCAAAAAGCTATTACTCACTATCACTGCTAAGGTTATGTTTTGAACTCTCTAGAATGTCTTTTCCTTTTCATTTCTTTTCATAAGATCTAGTGCAAATGAGCATCTCTCTGGACATCAGTGTAACAGAAAGGACTATTATCCACATACTTCTGTGAATAGTTCAGGAAAATTTGGCTCAGTAAAATCTAGGGCTCTGGCTACTGTTAAAGTTATTGCTGGCTCAGGTTACTAAATTTTTTAACTCCTTGATAAGTCATTTGAAACATAAGCTTCCCAGACTGTTTCAGTTTATTACTCTTTTTAAGTGAGCAGATCTAAATTAGAATCTCCTCAGATCAATAGCTCATTTTTATCACAGAACATTTGGACTGTACCATATAGATCAGATAAATCATCTTTCACTGCACTCAAAAGTTTTAAACTGCAAATCTGTGGTGTAAAACTGCTGTAGATTGGGTGCTAGGAAAATGATGTATTACAACTGTTTCTACCTACCAATGGCTCTTCCTGAATAAGTGCCATTTTCCAGAGCAGCAATTATTTTAATTGCAGATGTTTCCTCAGACTGCATGACATATTTCTCTCTCTTAAAACAGGTTGTTTACTTTTACATTACAACCAGGGTCTCTTCACTGGGTGTCATAGGTGCTGTTCAGATTATTTACACCATGAAAAACACTAAATAACATATTTCACTACATGTGCAATTCAGAGCTAAATGCATGAGGAGATTCAAAGTGGAAATTAAAATCACAGCTGTGTCCTTGTCAGTGTACAAATCACAGGATCATGGAAAATTCATGCTGGAAGGGAACTCAGGAGGTCCCACCCTCCTGCTTATATCCAGCCTGAATTTCTCTCTCTTTTTTTTTCAGTTGATGCCTATTGTCTCTCATCCTCCCACCAGGCACAGCTGTGAAGGGCCTGGCTCCATCTCCTTGATGACCAACTTATGGGCATTGGGGGCTGCTTTTAGATGGTCCCAAGCTGTCTTCTCCAGGATGAACCATCCCCTGCTCCCTCAGCTTGTCCTCACAGGGCAAGTGCTCCTGCCCTGAGCATCTCTGTGGCCCTCAGCTGAACTCGCTCCTTTTGACTGATGTCTTCCTAAGATGATTGCTCCTTGGTTTTGATACTGCTACAACTCATTTATTAAACCATTATGTGCTGTTTGCTGATCAAAAACTGCCACAGCAAAGGTCATTACAGGGACTTCAGAGGCAGATGAAATGACATTGAATAGAACCACTTGAATTTTTTTTCTGAAACATTATTTTACAAAGAAAAATTACCTTGCAACCAAAACAGATGTGGGTTTTACAGAAATTTTTCTTTTTTTTTTTTCTTTTACTTCTTTCAACAGAAAAATTTCTTGAATGCATAGGAGATATTTTTCCTTAATTTTGCCTAATTTATATGCAAAAATAAATGGAGGACTTTTAATCTCAGTTTAATGTACAATTATTTTGAAACAAATAAACCTCTTTGCAGGCTTTGTAGAAAAGGGGAAGGATCCTGTGAGTTTTCAAGGCAGAAGGAAATGGGGACCATGCAGAGCCACGCAAGCAGGAACATGTGCTCGCCACCCCAGGATACTGGTGTGAAGCTGCAGCCATCAAATCCCCACAATTAATCAACTCCCAATGCCTTGAACTGAGTCTTTCCATGTTGTAAATGTGAACGGCAAAGTTTCAGAAAAATAACAGGCACAGGCCAACATTTCCGCATGTTCTTGGGCACAGGTGTGAAAGAAATTCCTGAGGCCTCTTTCCAGGACACCATCTGTTACCCTGGTCAAAGCATGGTTCCAGAAAGGATTTATACTGCTGTTAGAAAATAAGGATAACTTCCAAAGTTTTTCACTGTGCTATCATTGCTTCTGTTGGACTTGCAGCTGTATAATACACCATCACCATGGCAATCACAGGTAGGCATCCACACCTGTGAGTTCCATGCTAGATCAATTGAAAATAGGTTACTCTAATGCACTTTAATTCAATGAAGGTTTCATTGTGGTTTGTCCTTCTCCGGCATTATTCAGTGTTTTCATTATTGCTATGATCAGAGGCATAGAGGATATGGTTATTAATTTTTCAGATGACCTCAGTCTGGAAAGGGTTACCTGAAGGACTTAAAAATAGGGTTGGTATTCAGAATACTTTTGACAAATTGAATAAATTATTAAAACAAACAAAAAAAAAGAGGATGCAAGTCAATCAGACCAAGTGAAAGGTATTTATCAGGTAGTGGTAATTGTCTACTCAAATATACAGTAGCCAAAGTGGGCTAAGCATTAGTATAACATCAGAAGACCTGGCTGGGGGGAGAGGCCACTTAGTAAATCACAAGATGAACCAAAGTCAGTAACATTACAGTGTTTCCAGAGAAGTATCTATTGCCATGAGATTTATAAGCAGGATTTTGTCTTTGTGGCACTTAGTGGAAATGTTTCTTCTTTCAGGGCTGGCACGGCCCCAGCTGGAGGGTGTGCCCGGCTGTTGCCGCTCAGAAGTGATGCAGCCGCTGGTGTGTCCAGGAGAGAACGGTCCAAAACAACAACCTGAAGGAACTGGAGCTGTTTGCTAAAGGAAAAGAACAGAGAGGCACGACTGCCACTTCTAACACATAAAAGGTAGCTGTAGAGAGGGAAGGAATTAATTCTCCATCATGAAATAATGGCTTAAATTACAGTGAGGTTTAAGTTAGACATTTGGAAAAGCTTTCTCATAGCAAAGGTAATTAAGCACAGAAATAGACTGCATGAGGACTATCCATCATTAGAGGTTTTAAGAAGAGTCTGTGTAAGCTCTACAGGAATGGGTGGCCCAGACATGAGCCTAAAAAGGGGGAAGAGCTGTTCTGATTTGGGTGCTAGCAAGTGGATAAGACTTACACTTTCCAAATGCAAATCTTATGCCTGTGATACACCACTGTCTGCATAGCACTACCACACAGCTGACTGGAGCAATTACTTAATTTATTGATGTGCACAAACCTCAACAGTAGGCCTGTTTTTACGGATGGCACCTCAAAATGTTAGGAACACACGGAACAGGGCATCAAAGCAAACCCTCTGATCCAGCCCTTGCTATGAGGTTAGCTCAGATGCTCTGCAGGAATTGACACTGCAATGTACTAGTACTGATATGCAGGAAAAAACCTAGCAGATGAGTGCAACCAACCTTTGTAATAATCAGCATGGTCTTACTTACTTACTGACAGATTTTGCTTAGATCAAATTTTTATTGGTGTTTGAAAACCCCAAACAGGGGGGGAGTGTGGAAGGAGGATGGTGAAGAATTTTTTTTGTAGTAGGAACACTAACTTGTATTTTACCAAATCGGCTTATATGTTGGTATCCTACAGATAACTACAAAACCCAAACATTTTTAAAAGAGAAAACTAGATCCAAATTTATCAACAGGCTTTTAATATTTGAAAAAAAAAGAAAAAGAAAAAAAAAAGAAAAAAAAGCAAGAACCAGAGTCTTTAAATGTCATATTAAATGCAAACTTATTCTTATTTACCAGCTTGATGCTATCCCTGGTATCATCAGGTAGCTCAGGGACTTGATTACAGTCATCATGACAATGCTATAATAAAAGATTATGAATAGCTTGTTGCTGACTTGGGAGCATTCTGGAAATCTCATATCATAAAACCAGCATTCAGTCTCTTTAACTTTATTATATTAAAAAAGTTATAAAAACTCACTGTGTAATTTTTACTGTGCTCCATACACAGGAGATCCATTATTTAACTCTTCATTTAATATCCAGATGCTTCATATACACCACATAAAAGGTATCCAGAGAATCTGAGGAGGAAACAGGCAGCTCAAAGGTATGCAAGTGTGGAAAATGCCATTAAAATTATAGCTTATCCAGTGTGATTTGCTTCCCTGAACTAGAAGTGTTTCAACTATTTCCACAGGTTGAACCTCAGGCTGCAAGTCAATGTATTTCAGCCAGTCTGGGAGTCTAGGTGGGCACTGCCTGGGGATCACATACGTGCTACACCTCTGAAATGCTGGATCCAGGATCCCCTGGTGTTTTCTGCCTTGAAACACATCTAGTGTGTCCCATTTGGATCCCTTACATCATGGGTGCATCACTGGGTGCCATAATGCAGTGTAAGAGTGGCAGTCTTTGAAGTCCCAGTCCTGGACTTACGCTGGACTTCTAAGTTTTTTTACTTTAGCAGAAAGAGAGAGAAAATATGTGGCTGCAAAGAAAATCTTACCCAGGTAGCAATTTCCAGGAGACGTTCTACATTTCACCAGAATGTTTCAGGCATACCATCCCTGTGGAATGACACAAGTGTGGTTGAGGAACCTTCACCCTGCAGTTGGGGTGCACCCAGCCCCCACACCTGAGTGCCCTGTACATCCTCAGAAACTAGAGAGGGAATAAGCAAAAAAACCCAAACAGCTCACTTCTTGAAAGTTTCATGATTCTTCAGCATTTGAATTATGAGCCCTGGTTTCCTTCCTTTCAGCAATATTGCACATTATTGCAAAGAAAATTTTGGAAGTCATGCAGGAAAGAAAAAGGGCTTGAGCAATGGCCAGTGCCTGCATGGCCCAGGCAAGAAGGACGTGAGGACTATTTCAACTCCCCTTGCAGTTCAACAGGCTTGAGAAATCCTGGTTGCTGGGAAGCCTTTATACAGATTGTCCCTGCAAATGCTTTTACCAGGTCACTCTGTCCTTTTCCTAATTCAAACTGCAATTGTAGAGATGATAAAATGGAAAATAAATATATATGCAGTAGCTGAGAAAAAACAATTAGTTTTGCACCGGTGAGAAATAATGCAGAACTCCTTGTGTCTTTAACAAACTGGCTCTCAATATATATTGTAATGCATCTTCATGACCCAAATATACTTAGGAAGAGCATGACAACAAAATATATGTTGAAAGTGTAATAAAGGAACTAATGCAGTAAAGTTACTATATAAAAAAACCCACCCAAACAATTAAAATGATATCCAGGTAGTAACTTAGGAGCCAAATGTCATAGCTGTCTCTTTTGCAGCCAAAATATGTGCACTCTTTTCCTAACAGTCTCTTTCCCTAAGGAAAAATAAATGTGTCTAAGAAATACTTGTTAGCAATGCAATTATAGGCTTAATTCCCCAACCAACTTCAGACATCATAAAAACAAAACCAAGCAGAAGCCCTTTGCAATTGCAGTGGAAAAGAGACAGAAAACCACAAAGTGCTCAGAGAAAGATAATATATTTTTGTAACAAAAGCTGACACACTCTTTGACAATAACATTTGAGATTATATTAGCATTTATTTTTCTGCACTGTCTTTTTCTTTTAAGCTACAGCCTAGAATGAAAAACTTCTAAGGGTAGACTGTGCTACTCCTGAACAGGACTTTTGGGACACTCAGACACCAAAGTAGCTTACCAAACTCTCAGAAAAGCAAAGCAGCTTTGTATCAAATTAACATTTCTTGGCACTACTTACTTCTGAAGGTCTGATATCTCCAAGGAACTTAATGAGAGCTGGGTTATTTGTACAATGTGGGTTCAACCATGAGAGATGAAACACTGGGAAGGTAATTCAGAGCACTTCTGAAATGTTGGCGCCAACAAAATGAGATCAAAGTAAAAGTTTAAATAAATAAGATGAAGAGGACAAAAATGCTAAGCCTAACCTTTTCTTTTTTCCCTGATACCATGGAGAAAACACCCATATTCATATCACAGCTTGGAAAGAAAACCTTCAAGAGGCCTGGCACAAACCATAGGAAGTTTGTGGCTATGCAAGCCTCAAGCCTGTGGTGTCTTTCAGGGTTCCCTCTCTGGGGTCTAGATTCATCCATATCCTCTCTTGTATTTGCTTACCACTGTGCTCCCTACCCAGCCTGGGCACCCTGGGCTCTCTCATTATTCATAGCAGGGTCTTGAGTTCCTCCAGAGATGCCTGTCTAGGGAGGAGCTGTCTCATTCCATTGGTTTCACCAGGAGAAGCTCTGAGCTTGGACACTTTCCTGTGTGGGGAGTAGGTGTCTGATACTCCTGATCTGAAGTTCCAGGCTCTGTAGAAGGATTCCCACTTCATCTGGTAGCAGCATAGACTTTTACTGTTGGAGGTAGAGGTGTACACCACAAAATAGTACCGCACAAAATAGTACCACACTGTGCTCCTGCTAGATCCCCACTCCCAATGCAAACTTGAAATTCTTTGACAAGTGGCTGAAAAGTCTTTTTCTCCCCAATGACTTTGTGCAATTTAAAATCCCATCTAAAGCATTGCAGATGATTTCTACCTCTCAGTTCAGTTACTATCAAAAGTTTCCATTCTTTTGAAATATTGGCAGCAAACCCAAGATAAATATATTGAAGTTTAAAAATTTATTATTTTAAAATATTTAACATTAACATGTTTTTAATGATTTTTAAATTGGATTTAAATCGAGGTAGATTTTTTCCTTTTGACACTCACTTATAAAGGTTACTGCATTCATTGGTTCACAAGAGTAGGAAAGTGGTTTTTCTTTCAATTTGTCTTGCCTCCAGCCTTGGATCACAAAATGACAGATGGCTGGAAGGCACTGGATCTTCACTGGGTGAAAATGTGTATTCTCACTATGAATGTAAAAACTGTAACAACCAAGCCCCAGAAATCACAAGTGCCTGGATCCCTGGGTTACAAGCAGTACAGTATAGAGCTGCTAGAACTGATGCCAGAGAAAGGTAGAGAGGAACTTTGCAGATGATCTCTAAGTTGTCTTATGGCTCATAAAAATGATTGACTTCACTGGCATTTCCAATTAATAGATGCACCGACTTTTCCTCTGTACATTTAAGCTGTCAGTATCTACTCCCATAATGACAAGATAGAGGGGATGTTTTTTTCTTTTCCCATATTTAAAGTCTGGCTGATTAAAGTTAAAATGGGATGAAGGTTATGCTTTTTTTTTATTAATGGAGATTTCGGATAATAATGATGAGAAGCTTTCATTTGCAAAAGCCAGTGTGATGCCTCACATGCCTGTATTGGATGTAAATCTTGAGAAATGTCCTTGACTAGGGTCATTAGAACTGGTATGATTGGATATGTGACATTTTTAATGTACACTCAGAAACAAACTGCTTTATTATTGAAAGGCTAAGATGAATTTATTGAGATGGTCTGAATATTTTTTCTGAAACAGAAAGTCCACAGACAGCTGCTGTCTCTCTCTTAATGAGTTTCAGAGACTGTATAAAGAGGAAACCCAAGTCTTTGTGGAAAGCTCTGAAGAGATTTCTTTCTATCCTGCCTCACAGCCTGTCTCCTGAGAAGCACAACCACCAGCATTGACAATAATGAACACGAAACAGAAGTCTAGATTAAATGCTGTGAATGATCTATGGCTTTGTTTTGCTGGTATGCACCTGAGGCTCAAGACCCTTTTGCAAAATGACGGAAACTCATCTATCTCACTAACAAAAGTTACATGGTTACAGTGGCTTGAAACAGAAAATGGCTTTATCTGTAATCTTCTGAAGTGGATTTTAAATTTCCCTTAAATTGAGGGTACTTAGACCTGATACTTCAGCTTAGCATTTTGGAAAGGCTGAGATCCACTGTAAATCAGGTCTTAGGCCAGGTTTATTTTTCAGGCATCTCCAGTCTGTGACAGGATTTGGTTGTTTGGTAATTTCTAAAGGAAAGATGAGTTCAGAAGCTCAGAGAAACACTGTAATAAGGCTGACATTTATGGGAAGAGGAGCCAGCAGAAGCCCTTGCAGGGCATGAATTATAAGCCTTTGTCAGGTTCCAGGGTGCACAGCTGGAAAGACCATCTTGTTTTTCCTCCTTTACTCCCTCTTGGCAGTAGAATAAAATTGCTACTTAAAGGCCTTTCTGGGGTGGTAAGAAGTGTGGTACTTCTGTTTTGTAAGATTTCTGCAAATGCCCTGGGTCCATACTATTCACCCTTGCATACCAGTTTCTTCTCAAACCAGCCTTGCCTGCATTCCGCATTGTCAGGTCCAGTAAGTGGCAGCAATTTTAAAAAAACATTAAAGACCAACCTTTTAATGTTCAGAAGGAGATAGGAAGTTCCAGGCATGAGTCATAAAATCGATCTCTTCCACCAAAGGGACTAATGAGGGTGCATAGGTGAGTATAAGCAACTGGGAAAAGGCTCTCAAGAAAAGAACATTAGAGAGGCAAAGGTGACAGCACACTGTGGAAAAAAAAACACATGTATTTCTGCTGTGGCTGTTCATAAAAGCACCTGAGATACAGTCAGCCACTTGACTCACAGGTTCCAGAGAAATGTTTGCACAGCTGACATGCAGGACATATGGATCTCTGATGACATTAACCCAACTTTTTGAATTTATATCATGTACAAATGTACCCCCTGCCCTCATGAATCTCAGATGGAGTATGTGTTCTGCGAAATGGGGGAAGGGAGGAGAGCTCATCATGTCCATAATAGGCTACCCACAGTAAAAAAGACTGCAGAATTTAAGTGCAGCCTTGAGCATTTACTCACTGCCCAGTGCTAATCTCTCCTGAAAAGACTGTGCACAGGTAGGGATCTCAATCACAATCTGTTTCTGCCAAGAATATAGTGAAACACAGATAGCACCAGTGCAAAATTTCCCTTTAGTGGTGACGTGAATGTCTGAGGTCAGGTTGTGAGATAGGTGAGGCTGGAGGTCTTCTGCCCTCCAGGAACTGTGACTGTTGATAGAACTAACAAACTGAATAAAGCAGAAATAACAACCTGCAGTCCTTCCTGCTGAAATAAAGATTTCAATAACCTGTGTTGCAAATGGCAGTAATGAGCAGTCTCTTCTGTTTTGAACCATTAGGAGCAAATATGATAGGGGTAGAAATCAGATTTCAGAGCAATCTCTTACATTAAAGAGCTTGCACAAAAATGGAGTGAGGGAGGTTTGCTTTCCTCACAAGCCAAGGAAGCAGAAAGGCAAACAGGGGTTTGACTGTTTCCAGGCAAATCAGGCTGTTTTAATCACCTTCCTTCTCCCTTTCAGTGTGTCCATATGAGTGCGTGTGTGGACTTTGATGTGCACACGCTGTGCTTGACCCCTGGCCCACAACTGGGAGAGCACGCACTCACTGCGTGGCCAAAAAGCATATCCAGCATCAAACAGGGAGGGGAAAAAAAGAAAAACAAGGAGGGAGGCCTGAAACATCCAATCTGCTGTGCTCAGCAAGTTACTGGTTGTTATGGCAGTGACGCCATTGGGACTAGGAAAGCAGCTTTCTCTCGCGGTGGGTTTATTGAGGAGATTATTAAAACATTTTCATTTAAAAATACTTGGCAGAGACTTCTGCATAAGTCAAGAGGACATTTCTGCCCATATCTGCTTCCAACAGAGAAAAGAGAGTTTAAGGGGGAAAAAAAAACAAGCAAAACCCTGTCGACTTTCCTTATGGCTACCAAAAAGGGTCTTGAAAGAGCTTGTCTTGTCGAGAGGGACACCAAGAAGTACTCCTTGGCCCTAGACAGGTAACACAACTCTTTGTTTCCTTCACTGCCACTGCTGTCTCTGAGCAATAAGAGATCACCAATCTGCTGAGGGGCTGCAGGAGTCAAAGCCCAGAAAGTTTCACAGTGTATGAAGGGAGTATCTTTTACTACTTTCAAAATGTTTTGTTTGATTTTTTCCTTCCCAAACTTTCTTTTTAAATGTTTGAAGCATTTACTAGACAGCAGTCTGATGTGTCTGCGTATGTGATGGATTGAACCAATCTACTATTGAAGCAAGTGTCTCCTGCTATGTATTTTATAAGCTTAGTAGATTTATTGTAGGATGCAAAACCTCATGGATTATGCTGCAATTCTAGGCTGAATTATAATTGTGCTATTGACACTGTGTTTGATTCAAGGCTCCTTCATGCTTGAATGTGTAAATTATCCATTTGGTTTGAAAGAAAGGCAATGCTTTATTCCTGTGGATAGTCTATTGGACTTAGAGTTGAAGTACCTCTCATGTGCCAGAGATCTTGTGAGTAAATGCTTGTTTGAGTGAAGAAAGATCCTCTGAAAACATAAGATATGCTGTAGCTTGGGTTAAAAAATTAGTATAAATGTCCATCAGAAGATAGTTTTTCAGTTTAACTCATTTTCATTCTTCCTTTTGACTCATACCAGAAAGTATTTTTTAAAGAAAATAGCTGCTCAGTTACAGCTTAGCACCTCTTGACATTTCCATTATCTCATTGGTTTTCAGGTTATTTATTGCCTGGCTCTCTTAAAACGCGTGGGACAGAAACTTGGCATAAACACTGTCAGTTCAAATGGAAATCTGTCTCTCCATGTTCTTATACTGGGGTCACTGCCATCGTATTTTTGTCGTTTGAATGTCTGGGCTATTATTTAAATATTATTACGTGGCTCCATAAATATACATGGCACTGTCCAAAATTACTTCTGTGGTAATATTTCTATTTCAGAAAGATCCCATATGATTCTGTAGTTCATTTTAGTTACTGAAGACTGTCAGTTTTTTTGAAAGTTTGCAGTTTTGTGGAAACAGCTTCAGTGCTTGAGGTCCTTTGGTCCCTCATCACCTCTGGACACAAGGGAGAATTTTGGACAAACCCTGAGACAGGGACAATTTTTAGGCTTCCTTATGAGGAAGCCTTGTTTTCCTTCGATCACTGGTAACAAGGAATATTCCTCGTAAGAAGAGGGGTAGGATGCACACTAGGGGAAAGAATATCTGGCAGCTGATCCTCCCATCTGAGCTGACTCACCTTCTGGAGGAGTTGATTTGTTTCTGATAATTATTTCTTAATTTCGGATTGAAGTTAGTTGGGGCGAATCACTGCAACAATTGCAATGGCTGATGGCTGCAGCTACATACAACAGCCCCTGAGCTGGAGGGCTGGCCCCAGGGTGGTTCCCCAATGGCAGTCCTGAGGTGACTGAGAGATGGAGATGGTAACACAGTTCTCCAAAAGGAGGAGGACTTGTTGTCCAGCCTTGTGCTGCACTTCCATTTGGCTTTTTCTGTCAGACGAAATCTAATTAACTGCACAATCTAATTACTCTGTCCATTCCCAGAAATAACCAGAAATAGGGACTGAGAGCCAATCTCCCTCCTTTTGGGAAGAGCTGGCAGCCGAGGGTTAGTCCTGCTCCCCATTACAACCCAGAAGTGCAGGGTGCCAGCCCAGCTACCCAAGGTACCAGCCCAGTGACCCAGGGTGCCAGCCCACAGGCCAGAGCCAGCCCATCAGGGAATGCAGCCCACTGGGCTTGGGCTTACACAGAACAGCTGCCTGCACAGCTTCAGGTGTCTTAAGCCGATCAGTAGCAATAAGCTCATTTTAGCCTTTGGTATAAATTACCACATTTTTCCATTCCCCGTGTGTAGGCTTAATGAACAGCTCTAATGCTTCCAACAGACTTTACTTTGCACACAGATTGCATATTTCTTTGCCATCCTCCAGCTTCTTTCTTTTTGATACATGCCATCATTAAAGTACACACAGAACAAAACTGTTTTTATCTTGACCATGTGAGTAGGAAGCCTGAAAGCAGACCCTTTCCTTGTACTCAGGGCTGTGGAGGAGGGTTTTTTGCACATGCCAGGCCTGTTTGTAGTCACTAGCAGATTTGGATGCATTGAGGTTTCCCATGCTAAACTTGAAAGGCTTACAAGGGGATGGGCTTTAACTGAGCCCTATGAAAAATAGATCAATTGTAAGCTTGCAGAAAAATTCACATTGGAAAGGACCTCAAGGAGGTCTCTAGTCCAATCTCCTGCTCAGAGCAGGATCAGCCAAGAGACTGAACAAGGTTGCTCAGGGCTGTCTCTGTTCTAGTCTTGAAAAAAATCTCTCAGGATTTGAAAAAAGTCTCTCAGGAGACTGCACAACCTCTCTGGGCAATCTGTTCTCATACTGAATTAACCTCACAGTCTTTTTTTTCCCTCATATTCGATCTGAACTTGTTTCATTTTATGACCAACGACCTCATTCTTCCTCCATGGACAGCAAAAAAGCTCCATCTTCTCAATAGCTTCCTCAAAAATATTGGCAGGCAGCAGCCAGGTGCTTAAGGAGCCACCTTTTCTCTAGACTGGACAAATCCAATCCCTGCAGAAGTGCTCCAGCCTTTAACTATCCTAGTTACCCTCTACTGAACCTGCACCAGTTTATTATCTTTCAAAATTAGGGACACCAAACTGGACACAACATTCTAGATGTGGTCTCACAGGTCTGTCAGTCCCACGTGCAGGACTTTTCATGCATCCTTGTAAAATTTCAGAAGCCTCCTGTTGATCCCTTCCTCCAGCCTGCTTATGGCAGCCTTGCCCTCCAGTCTATCAGCTGCACCCCCAGGGTGGCATCATCTGCCAAGGTGACCAGGTGCACTACACCTTCTCCTACAGGTAACAGACAAAGACATTACTCAGGATGGGTTTCAGGAGACGAGACCACTTCCCACCAGCCTCGAGGAAGGGTATGAAATATAATGGTAAAAGGGTCTGAAGCTGAGTGCTCAGAACCTCCCGCTTCAGGCAAGTGTTGTCTGTAAGTCATTCAAAGAGATTTGCACCATCTCTCTTTAAATTAGGTCTGAACTAGGCGTCTAAGATGGTTTTCTATGGTCTTTTCACAATCAGTTATGGGGATAAGAGATATAAGTTTTTCAATGATTAATCATTTATTATGCTATTTTTTTATTTGTTATCACCTATCTAGTGATCTAGACAACCACTTATCACAGTCTAGGTAATAGTTCAATCAAATTCCTGAAGTTTCCAGGAATGAAGACAGGCCAGATGATTTTATTTCTTGCTGTCAATTGATCAGTGTAATATTAAATCAGGGAATATTCCACTTCTTATATCTATGAATTTACCTCTGATCATGCCAGTTATACTGTGATTTTGGCTTAATTCATCATGATTTACTGAATTTCTGATTATGTTCTTTATATGTCATTTTAGTGGAAATTTGAATACCATCACACAATGAAACTCAAGGCTTTTAGTCTCAAGGTTTTGAGTTTTGTTCTGTCTCTGAGACAAGAGAAAAAAATGAGTGGGGGGGGATGCTGAAGGTAAAAAAGATGTGTTAAAACCTTAGGGCTTGTCTTCATGCAAAAGTTTTTAACACAGGGCATTAAGGTGACCTGTAGATATTGCTGCCTATCAGTCTTAGGCTCCTGACTGATTCCTGTCTGCCAGGCTCATACCAATAGGCAAAAGTTTGAAGTGAGCCTGGGAGACGATTTCTTCAGGTAAAGAGTGATTTTGTATAACAGGCACGTAGGGAATATTTTTTTCTTTTTTTGCCTTCCTGCAGGCAATATGAAAACTCTTATGAGATCAAAGAGTCCTCATCAAATAAAGGCTTTCCACCACTCCTTATGCTTTACAGAATTCAATGCTTAGGAAAACTGTAGGTGTTTCTTGTGACTTCTGAAGTGTTTTATCTGAGGGCTCTGTGGTTATGCCTCCTTTGTACTGGCTTGCCAGCTGGTCCCAGTAGCACACAGTATTTTAGCAGACTCAGCAAAATCAATACCATTGCCTTTGCCCTCCTGTTGGTGACATTAGGACCCTTTAGAAAGGACTGTGTCTCCCCAGGACTGGCCACATGCCATCTCCATTATGCCCACTTCAATTATGGCCACTTCATCTCAGAAAGAAAATTAGAACCAAGATAGTAAGTGGTATGAAACAGAAATTAAATGGCTAGGACATCAGCTCAGAAAATTGATGGTTCAGAGGTGTAACAATGATACAAAAAATCATGAATGATGTGATGAAGGTAAACAGGGAATAGTCATTCATTATTTCTAACAGTACAAGAACTAATTAAAATAGCAGGCAGACAGCTTCAGAGTAACAAAGGATGCATTATGTTTACACAAATCATAATTAAACTGTGGAACTCAACACTTTCAAGTCAACTGGGTCTGTGGAATAAAGATCTGTAAAGGGCTGTTAGGCAGGAACTCTGGTTCAGCCACTTCCCAGCCTCCAGATTTGTAAAACTGGGAAGTAACCCTTCTCTGGATATGTTCATTTTTGGTACTTTGTCCTTATGTATTCCTTCATGATCATGACAGAGTTTGCACACTTGGCTACATACACCTTGGTCTATCTCCAGGCAACCTTTGCTTTACTGTTTTGAGGAAGGAAATTTAATGACAGTACATTTATGTATGCAGGGCCAGGCCCTCAAAATGCAATTAAATAAAATAACCAAGGCACAAATTCCCAATTATTAGACATCTAAATGTAGGAAAATATATAAATATTTGCCTTTATTTTGTGCCCACAATAAGGAAAATGAGAAACTGGACAGCCAGGCTATTAACAGGGTCTTAAATGCCTTGGAAATATTCAAGATCGACACCAGAATTGTGCCAGAATAAGGGAGGTGACTATGGCTTTGATAAATTTTTCTCTGAAGGCAGTTTCATTATCCTTTCAGGCACCAGAAAATTACTATTTTCCCTTGTGAAGGAGACGATCTCCTGTGGGAAGTGCAGTGATTCCAAATTTTACTCTTTTGACTGGGGAACTCATAATGGTCTAGGAGGATGGCAATTATTGCCATCAGCCTGCAGATCGAGGCACCCAGCAGATCAAGTGAAAACAAACAAAAGGAAGTTGTAATAAAAAGCTATTGCTAATGATTTGTGTGGAATCTGCAATATGTATTAATATTTTCTACTTCCCCCCTTCTGGGCATGACTCAGTAGGAGCCTTTCTGTGACATTCCCCTGACTATCTTCTTTACAAAGAAAAGAGAATTTGAAATGGAGAAAAGATTATTTTTTAATCTGTGACTCTGTAACGTGCAGGTGCAGAGATCTGATACTCAAAGGCTACATCTTGCTCTAACACACTCTGAAGGGGTTTCTCTTTCAACAGAGCTGATCTTTGCACCTTAAGCTTTTGATTTACACTTTTATAAAATTGCCTCTCAGATTCTTTTAATTAGTGGCAGGCTGCTTTTGGAAGAGAAAAATAATGCACAGGAGCTGGCAGGAGTTTTTGAACTCATTGGGCCAGATGCTGTTCTGTGAGTTCAGTGAATGCTCTCCACCTCTGGCAACTGGGGCACTTTTATTTAGGTGCCCTTTAGACAGAAAAAAGTGACATTTGTGGGTTTATGTTATCTTTGTTTGCTTTTGCATCTGTCCAACAATATCTGTGGATAGTGGTTTCCTGCCCCTCTGTGATGCCCCAATGTTTTCTTAGCTGATAAAGAGACCTGAAGATTAAAAAAAAAAAAAAAAAAAAAAAAGGAGTGGGATCACAGAGCAACCTATTTTGTTAACAGCAAGAAAAGGATTTGGTGGCTCAGAAATATGCAGCTGCAGTTTTGCCATCCCTGCCCTGACAGGCTGTTGAGCTGATCGTGACTCATGTAATTAAGATGATTTTAATGTTCAATGCCAGCTGATGAAAATTGAGGTAAGGGGAAATTAATTTTACATGCAAACTATAGAAAAGCATTGGAAGTTAACTCCAGAGAGAGATCACGATAAAGAAAATCTTGCCTGCCCTGATCTCCAGGGGAGAGTGAGAGAACTGCAGCATTTTATTCAGCCATCTGGAAGGAATTAATTTGTTGTACCTTCTGTGTCTAATTCATCAGGAAAATACTGTACAAAAGTGACACAGAGCACATGAGGACCATGATGAATATAAAGCTAAAGGACTGGAGAAGGACTGGCTAGTAGGGACCCCAGCTGCCAGATGGGCAGCCCATTCCCCAGGCAGCCCAGCTTCCATTTATTCATTGTTGAGAGAAAAATAAAGAAAAATGCTGACAAAAGGACTAAGAAAACTCACCGTCTCCAAGCACCAGGCATTAAATCTGACCAGTTGCTCTTTCACACAAGCCCCTCATGTACAAGGGGAATCAGTCACCTCCACTGAGCAAACAGAGACCACATGCTAACCAGGCTGGGAAGCAGGCTGACTCAGGGGAATGTTGCGTCCTTGGAACATCTCAATAATATTTACAAAACCAAACCCATACTGATTATCTACAGTTGCAGGGCTTGGCTGCCAAAGCGGGTCAGCTTTTCTCCTTTTGCCAGTACCTCTGTGGTGCCGATGAACACGAAAGGCCAAGGCATCCACAGCTCTGCAGGTGCCTTAGCCTCTTGCCCATTGGTGTGGGGCATCTGGCAGGACTTCAGACCTGCTGAGCAGCTGCAGCCCGCTCAGGCTGCCCATAAAAAGCAGCTGGAAAAAGCTTGTGATTTCAGTACAGTTTTTTTCTTGACATTGACTACTGCAGGTTGGCAGCCACCAGCTGATTTCTTTCCAGTGAGATTTTAGGCATCTTGACACTTCAGTGATAAGTGCAGAAACACTACAGACAGTCACTTGGATCCATCTTACTTCCTGGAGCACAACTTTCCTTCACTCAGCTGAAGAAATAGTTTTTCTGTGACTCAAAAGAAAGTCTGAATCAGAATGGGGTAAAGAAGCTGTTATTACTGGGGCAGCTAAGCCCAGTCCCACATCCTGCCCCCAGGCTAATTTCAGACTTGAAATAAAGCAGTGGAGTTTGCTGTGTTCCTGGGTAGGCCCTGCACCCACAGACCTCAATTAGCTGCATGGTTATATGGATGTTATGTGTGTGCATCTCAGCAGAATTCACCTTCTGATGCCACAGTCTCAATACACAGTTATCACATCAGGAGTAGCTCTGGCAACAAATGCTTTATCTGGAGAGATGTAGTGGTTTTCAGTCGAGCCTTGTAGGACAGAGTGAGCCTTTGGGTTCTTTTCAGCTGAAAGACAACAAGAAGGGAACATCCTTGCTCACCAAAGCACCGTGGGGGCTCCCCTGGGCAGTCTCTGGGTTACTGTAGTGAAAGCACCAGATATCATGGTCATCTAGGAGTTTCCACAGTTGTAATGTGATGGCCCTGGACCTCTCTATTCCCACTGTGTATTTGCTGTGGAACCCTGACAGGGACAACACCGAGGCTTTTTAGCAGAGCAGATTTGGCTGGGAAATCACCTTGTGATGGAGAAATGCTTGAAGAGCCACTTCTACTGAACTCCTCACCTTTCTGTGAAAGCAGTGGCACAAAGGGGTCAGCATACTATGAAAAATTGATTTCAATGATTTTTTAAATACCTTTGAATTTTTTGGTCCAGTATTTTCTATGCTCAGGTTCTGCAGGAATACTGATAGTTTTTGTACATACCTGGAAATTTAAGATAAAATAGTTCTGGGTGTAAAGAAAGGAAAGAAATATCTTTAGCCATTTGTATTTGAGAAAAAGTTTCAATTTTTTTTACTAGTCTTCCTGACAAAGCTAAAGTTTCAATTTTTTTTACTAGTCTTCCTGACAAAGCTATTGGGAATAAAATCCTGAATTTTTCATTAGAATTGTCTCCATGATATGCTGAATTTGGTAACTATTTGCATGAGGTATGACTTTTTGAAAATCATATGGTGTGCATGAAATACACAGCCTAAGAAAGCCACCCTGCACTTCATAAACTGCTAAATGATGTAGGAGAGCCCAATGAGCTGGGAAACACAATCAGAGCAGTTATTTCATGTGCAGCTCCCTCCCACAGAGCCCTGCTTGTGCGAGCAAGCCTCTTCTGTGACCTGTGCTGCTGTTCACAGCTCTGCTTTTATCCTTTGAAAACATTAAGTACATAGTTTCTGGGTCTACAGGGCTAGATGCCCAAATAACTAGGGTTTTTCTTTTTTAACCTTCTGTTTCTTTCTATCCCAAAGGATGGGCTGGCTTAGGAAGAATTTAAATGAAGAGAGGCAGAAGCAGGAAGCAGAAGTTGCTGAAGCTAATCCAGTGTATCACTGTCACGGCTACTCACAGGCCTATGAGAACAGAAAGAGGGAGCAGCATCAAGCCAGGAAGAAGCTCTGTGTAGCATCAGTAATTTGCATCTTCTTCATGATTGCTGAGATAACAGGGGAGTATGTGTTTTCAAACAGAGCTCAGTCTGGTGCCCAGCACAGTCACATTCATGCCTTCTGTACACATTGTGCCTGTAGGGACCCACAGTAGCTGGGATTAAATAACCCTCCTTTGTCACCAGTCATTAAAAGAATCACCAGGGAGGGGTGTGTGTGTGTGGGGGGGGGTTAAGTGAAATTATCAAAGTATTTTTATATGTTCATTCAAGGACTGTATCTGGGTAGGAATATAAAGATCAGTTAATAGTCTGAACTGTTCTCCCAGGTCTTTAAACTTGACTAAAAGTGGCTATATGTCTTAGCATGATGTCACAAAAGGTTTCTAATAAACTGGAATTTTTTTTTTTAAAGATTAAAGGATTTTACATATTTATCCAGGCCAATGAGACTCAGCACTGATGAAGGCTGCTAGCAGCAGAATCTGATAATAAATGCAAGAGTCTCCACAAAATCCAGGGAAATCCAGGGCCAGATTTGCCATCTGGTTTTCTGCAGTTAAGTCAATGTATTTATATCAAGCACGTCTATCTTTTAAATTGGCCTGCTGGTGTGTCTCTGGATCAATGGAAGATTATTCCCCTACCTAATTAGCTTTCACTTCTGGACCCATCCTACAATATCCAATATAAGTATTTGGGTTGCTCATAGAGCATTAGCTTTCATTTTGTCCCACTGATCTGCTCTCTCCATGGATTCTGTGATATTTATATCCAACTGATAATTCCTGGCTCTTTAACTTGCCCTTCTCCACAGTAAGGTGAGGTAAGGGAAGGCATGAGGAATCCCACAGACCTTTGCCATATGAGCTCCAGACGATGTAACAAAAATCAGCCAGGAAGGCCTCTGAAACCCATATTTTCGTAGCTCAGGGACCTCTGGAGCCACATGAAAATGAAAGAGAAAGGCTTTGTCTTCCCCATAGGTGAGAAGCGGAGGCACTGAAAGAGTTGTTGCATTTCTGCCTTCTACCCTCGCTGCCAAACCCAGCAGAGACTTCTCCAACTCTTCCCTCCCACGCTCTCCATCTGCCTGAAGCCCCATTCTCTGTGGGTCATATGAATTTCCCCTGTGAAAACCCATGCATATTGCTAATCCCCATGCAGTAATTTCCAGTGCCAGAAGTAATGCATTATTAACAAAACCATATAATCAGTAGGCTTAAGTTTGGTGAATGCAGCAACGCTAGAGGATAATTGGAAGGACAGATGATATGTTAACTAAATGTTTCATTTTGCTTAATGAATCATACAGCTTTTTTGCAGTGACAGCTTAAGTAACAGGCTTGAAGACCATTTTGCTTCAGACCATTAAACTTTGACAAACCAGTTATTAACTGCAGTTACAGACAGCGCTCTATGGAGATTTTTGTAATTATGAACCATACATTTAGTTTTTTTAATCATTAGGCAAGACTGCCTCTGCCTGATGATTGACCATTGAGTGACTAACAATTTCTACTGCTTGTGGTATACAAAGCTATAAACATCCATTGTGGGGAATAATAAGCCATAAAGGCCACTTGTTGGGAGTATTGATACAGAGCAGTTAAAGCCTATAACTATTACACAGGCTTTACTCTTGAAAGTAAAGGATACCTTCTCCTTCCTTTTACTCTAAGGGCAAACAGCTTCTGTGGGCACTGTTATGTTAAACAGAAGAAACAAAATTGCATCCCTCTCAGAGAGGTTGAAAAGTTGTGCTTGTTTGAATGCCTAGGTATTTTCGTGATATTTTTGCTCAGACCATCTCTGCTGGCCATTATTGCTGTCCCAGAAGGGGCACTTGACTGAGCCTGATACACCAACTGTCTTTGAAAGACAATTATCTTCCATTCTTCTAAACCAGACCCATCGCAATCTCCATAGATTTGGAGATATCAGTCAAACCAATAGCACCCAGTGTAGAGCCCTGATATGAAAGTACTTTCTGAAGATTTTTAGTGGCTACTGACCAAATGTGGACTTCAAAGTACTTTATTTCCATTTGGGCACTAGAAAGAAAGACAAACCTGGCTTGCGTCTTCATGTCAGAAGAGAATATAAAGACTTGACCGAGTTGCTCAGATAAGTAGACTGAGATTTCAGAAACTTACCCAAGGTATTAGTTACACGAACAGTATATAAAATAATAATTTGCAAACATTTTTCAAAGGCAGAAGGCTAGAAGCAAGCTTTTGTGTATATATAGATATTGTGTCACAGAATAGGGAAATACAATATCTAAAATGTGATGGGATTTTGCATGCAGCTTGTGTTTTAAATATTTGTTTGCTGAAAGACAGCTGCTGCCTTGGTTGTTAACATCTGTACACTGTCAGACAAGCCTTCTTCCCTCTGCTATGCAAAACTGCCTCCCACTTGAGATACAGCTACGCTGCAAGCAGTGAAAGCCTGAAAGCTGTGTCATGACCAAAAAGTATATGTGTATTTATATCTGTGCATGTCCTGGGAAACACCTATTCTGCTGAATTTTTCATTTTACTGCAAGGAATGAGGTGCCCCCAAATTCTGCAGCCATGCATGCTCCCTTCTGGGAAGTAACTTTCAGGCAATTGTAAATGGGAGGCAACAGAGAAAAATAACATATGCCTTACATGTGCAAAATCCATTCTCCTGTGGTGACAAAACATACGATGTTTGGTATTCTAATCTAAATCTGCATACAGGAGAAAATTAAACAGACAGTCCATCCTACTGGCATGAAGACATTGCATCTATAAGGAAACAAGAGATGTGCCTACAAGTCCCTTTGACAGTGGTATCCTGCCAAAGATTTGAATGAGTCATTTTACGAAGTTTCTCAGGATTCATTGATTCTCATATGGATTGTGGTTAGGAGAAATGGGTGAACTGCAATTAATTAAATGACTGAAGAATGGAAATGTATTGCCAAATGCAGAAACTAGATGCTTTGGCTCTATTATTTCATATTTCCATTTTTCTACATTTGCACTCTGATGAAAAGATTCTCCTGCTGTAATGAGTTGGCAGGACAGCGTCCTGCCTGTGATCCTTGTCTTCTCCTACAGCCACCAGCAGTGGGGGCAGTTAAGAACAAACTTTTAGTTTATTTGGATCTGCCCTTAGCCCTGAGACATGGTTAGAAGAATTTTGCAAAACTATGATATTTGGCTTAGTGGTTAAAAAAAATGTGGATTACAATAACCTAAAATGATTTGATTTTGGTGTTTGCGGTTTTTTAGTTCAGAATTCATGTAAAACCCAACCCCAGCAAAGTAAAATGATATTCAGCCACATTTTATGAGCTCTAGCAGGAAAATTAAATCATGCATTACAGATGTAAAGTGATAGATTAGTCCTGAAAACAGAACATTTTTCTCCATGCCTTCACTAAAATGGTTAGTTGTTTATCACAGGCCTTCGACTGGGACCTTTCCATGTATTCCTGTTTAAGTGTTGCCTGTGACAAATAAACAGTCTGGCATCTAGCTATCCAAACCTCAGGAAGAACATGCAAATTTTCCTATAACAAATAGGAAATGAGTCCCATAAGCTACATCTCTGAATGTTTGTATATACATAAAAATATCAGTGTTCTGTGAAAAGATAGTGGGGCAATACTGAAAATGTGATTCCTAATATGGATTTTCACAGTCCAACAGTAAAATAACCACAGAACTAATGTTTCACAACTTTTATTGTTTTTAGGTCTCTCTCTCTTACAAAGGAATTTGGCTTATGTATTTCTATCAATTCATACCTTTTATTACATGAATGAGGTACAAAATGAAATGATCTTTGGAGTGGTTTGAGTCTTGTGTATGATGACTGAAAATTGAGTGTTCCCTCTTATTCACAACAAAGCAGGTCTTGAGTTTGACCTGGTTGACTCAAGCTTCTGACTAGAGCCTTGATGTGGATGTGTGTTTCGCACAGGTGGGCAGATTGCTGGGAGCCTGGCGGTGATCACGGATGCAGCACACATCCTGGTGGACCTGACGAGTTTCCTGATCAGCCTCTTCTCGCTGTGGCTTGCCTCCAAACCTCCTACTAAGCAACTAACTTTTGGGTGGCACCGAGCAGGTAGCAAACATCTCACAGTATGAACATGTGGAATGGGAAAGAGAGGTTATCATAGCCAGGGACTGGAAAACGTGCTGGTGTCCAACACAGTTCTGCAGGCATTTAGAGAGAGTGCATTAATGCTCTCAAAGCCCCCAGGACTCAAGACAAACAGAGTAAGGCAGTGCGGTTCAAAGAAGTAAAGAGCATCTCTTATCTACAAGTGTGTCTTTCAGATTTATATTTTCTATAGTTTTGGGCTGGTGCCACCTTTGGCTGAGGTAACAGCAACTTCCCTCATTGAACTGAGTGTGAGGAGGACTAAGTCCTCAATCTGTAATGAAATACAAGTTTCTATCAAAGTACTGATACCCATAAAAATGAGGCTTTAATCTATTTATAAAGCAAATTATTAAATTATTTTAAAAAGTCAATGTTACATTTGTAGAAAAGTGAGATCCTTTAACATTTGCCCTTTTTTAGATCCTCTCCTTGCAATTCTCTTTATCATTGCTGGTTTTTATCAGATGCAAACACAGGCAGGTTTTTAACATACCCTGCCCTTAATCAAAATCAATATTTTTACCAATGACACATGATATCAAAAGCCTTATAATCAAACACAAGTGTTTTTACAAAAGACAAGACACCAGCAAAACATTAACCATGAGAAAAAATGTCTCAGAGTATGTTCAAGGTTTAGACACCTAAATATCAATGCTAGACATACATGACCACATATAAATATAGAGTCTGATACATTCAAAAGAAATCTAGACTCCATTCAGGTGCCTGAGCATAGAAGTCTAGTGCTACATCCCTAGGATGTCTGAGTCTTATACATGGGAGTGGCAGCTGTCACACAAGACCCACAGGAGACTGCACAGAACGCCAAGCACAAGACCAGAGCATGTCAAATGTGGTCAGATGCTCATAGTTAAGAAACTAGTATGTATTTCCAGTCAGCCAATCACCATTAATTTGACATCCGTTGTCCATAAAGGTAGCTTAGCTCACACCTACAGGTAGACAATTCAATTTAATTGTCCCATTAATTAAATTAAATTTAATTTAATCTCCTGCTGGATGTCTTGGGACTCAGTTTAGTTGCTCATATGTGAATGACTCATGCTGTTTGAAACCCAGCTGCCACTCCAGAAGTCTATGGATAAATTACACGTCTCATGTCAAGCCATACATGGAGGTGCCAATGTATCTCAAATGACTCTAGACACCTGTGCACCTGAACCAAGGACTCAGGTGATAAATGCTTCAAGGATGTTCAGTATGAAGGCCCAGAAGCAGTTTCCGGCTCAGAATGTCTGTAGACCAAGGTTGTTTGTAGCCACAGAAAGTACCAGGGAAGACATAATGCCATGCTCATCCTGTCTTTATGTAGTTCCCTAAGTATATTCTATCAGCTCTGCTGGAAACAAACTGGGTGAGAGGGAGGTTCAGTGTTACTCAGGAATGGCTGGTATTACAGAGACAACACACAGCTGAATTTTGCAGCCTTACCATCAGTAAATCATTCATTACTTTTTGTGTTTATGCTCTCTTAGCCTGGGGGCAAAAAAAGGGAGAGACTTCTCTCTTGCTGATGTAGGCAGGTTTAGCCACCTCATGTAACTTCATCCTCAGTCTGAAGTAGATTTTTTTTTCTCATTGCAATGCAGAAGTTCAAAATCAATCCTTTATTACCCTTTTATCTGCAAAGAAAGCCCTATAACAAACCTTAGGGGCTATTTAGTTGCATTCCATGATGGTTATCCTGTTTCTTGCTTTTTTTCCCAGCTCTATTTCCAGTTTAACATGCAGATAGGTATCTTAATAGAGCAGCTGAGGGGAGTCAGGTGATAAAGTCATTCTTCACTGAGGTCTTGCAGGTGCAGCCTTCCATGATTCTGGAAGCTGTCTGTTCACTGCTGCTCCCAGACTGATAGATATTGCCATGAAAAGACTGTATGACAGGTTCAGGTTTAGCAGAAGTCATCTGAATGCCTCCTGCCCTGCAAACCAGAGCCAGTGCAGCTGCTTTCAACAGCACAGATAGAAGCACAATATTGAGTAAGACTGATAGTGTGAGCCAAACCTACTTCCAGGTACAAAAACTCTCTTGCACCTCAATTTCCCTCTGCTATGATTCAAAGATTCCCACACAATCCTACACTATTGTTTGCTGTGCTCTGTTAGTGCTAATAGTTCTGAAGAAACTTAACTGAGAACTTAGTGCTGCTGAACTGGTCTGTAAACTTGACTAAACTTTTGCTAAGATAACACATTGAAAATTAATATGTATTTTCACCTTTGTAGGCAAAGGTGAACTTTAACATATTCTGTTGTGGAGGATATGCACACATCCACACAGATATGAACACAGGTGTTCTCAAAAGCTGTTGGCTGCTTTCATGCCCATGATAGCACAACCATTGACACCTTCAGTTGGGCCAAATTTGCAGTTTCAACCTCTAACTTGCAGAAAAAAAATGTATGCCTTATTTGAGCTTCTCTCTACTTTGAAGCAAAACTAGATTCCCCTGTCAGTGCACTTTCATTTGTTATTTGCCAGTTTTATCAAAAATGGTTATTTGATAAGTATTTGGAGCCCGGACTGCTGCAAAGGGGGTGACCCTCATAAGAATGTAATCAAAATCCTAAGCTATTTTCAGGGGATTGCCAGTGGAAGTCTGTGCAGATGCTTTCTGGCTATCTACTTCCTTTCACTGTGAGCTTTCGTTTTCCTTGGTACTGTCTCAGTTGTGCTCATTTACCAATTCAAGTCACATGGCAATTACTAGTCCCTCATCCTATTAGAAGCATGCTGCACATTCATATGCGCTTCCCTGGACCTCTCCTATGGCAGTGCAATAAAAGGTGGCCTTGGGGACTGGATTTATTTGAGCCCAACTCAGAGCCAATAGAGACAAAATTAAATTTTGCTGCCCCAGGGAAAAAATAACTTCTTTTGTTCTCATCACAGCTGGTGGCACAAAAACGATTTTGTGGCATTGGCAGGATGAGTTCCAGGATAAGTTTTGCTGGCAGGACCTCTATGGTGGCTGTTACTGCTTTTCTGAAGTGTGAAGTGATAAGTGTGCAGAAAGAGGGAAGGCTAATGGACAGGGATTATGTCTGCCAGTGGGTTTGAGTAGCTGTGTCTCTCTCCTTCCCTCCAACCTCTGCTCCTGTGACCAAGATAACCTTGCTGGGGAAGGAGGGCTGATCTTTGGGGTTTTCACACCACACTCTCAGGGTCAGGAAACTACACAAGATTTGCTCTTTTATCCTTCCTTCCCATTATAGTTCTTTTTACTCCTACCAGAACTGCCCAAATGATCTTTTTCATCTCCCCAATTTCTTTGAATGACACATGAACTCAACAGTGGAAAGGAGACAAAAGTAGGGGCAGGTAGAACAAGGTTAGGCCATCACATGCATAAGGCCACCCTGGGAAGCCTCTGGATTTGCTATGACCAGAAAGGATTTGGCCCATTCTTTATAAGCTTTGTCTGCCAACATACAAAAAGATGCAGGTCTCCTGGCTATAAAGCTCAACAAGCTTGGAACCATTACCATAAAACTCTTAAAATTTCTTGCATTTCTCTTCTGACTGTTAAAATCAGATTGTTTTAATTCCTAGAAATTCTGGGAGCTTTGATGTCTATGATAATTGTCTGGATGGTGACTGGTGTGTTGACGTATTTGGCTAGCGTGAGGTTGCTACACCCTGATTACGATATTGATACTACAGTGATGCTCATCACCTCTGCTTGTGCCGTGCTCGCCAACATCTCGTAAGTTATTTTGTTTTCATCTCCATGTAATATTTGAAACTTGAGCCTGCTGCTGTAATTCAATAGAAAAACTATAGAGAGATATTGGCTTCGAAAATATTAAATACTTATGATTTTCATGAGGACATAGTAATGAATTGAGAAGAGAGATCTCGCTTCTCATCGAAAGTCGCAGTTGCTCTGCTACTTTCTGTTAGCTGCACACTGGAAAAGCAAAATTCCAGGAAAAGATTAATCTCCATCTCACTTTTTATTCGATGTCAGAATATTCAAGAACTCTGTAGAAAATGAGGTCTCGTTAATTACCCGGTTCACAGACTTTCTTGTTTGTATGCAAACCACTGAAACACGCAGGAATTGTCTGCCTAGCCACTCTGCATTTCTACTTAATGTGTCAGATTTTACTGTTCAGCATTCAGAAGTGAGAGGGGTGATGATGTGTGTGACATCACTGCTTTCAGAGATGCAGTATATCCGCTGGTATTTGCGGCTTTATGTCTCTTGCAGACTAAGCCTGATTCTGCACCAGACCGGCCACGGGCACAGCCATGGGGCACAAGCGGGGGAACACGTGTCAGCCCCTCCAGAAAAGCCATCCTTGAGCAATGCTAGCCTGCGGGCAGCCTTTGTGCATGCCATCGGAGACCTCTTCCAGAGCATTAGTGTGCTAATTAGTGCGCTTATCATCTTCTTTAAGGTTAGTTTTACTAGTTCACTTGCCTTCCTTGCAATTAAGGATAAGTGTTACTTTCACAGCATTGTGACATTGGGTACTATGTAAATATTTCCTCTGTCTTAATGATATACATTGTAATTTAGTCAAAGAGAACTATATTTGGGAACTGAAATGACTGTTGAGAGTGTAACACTTGCCTCTTAGTGTTCCAAGAGGATACTTCAGTGTCTCTCCCTTTTGTCATCTGTAGCACCTTCATTCCCTGTGCTGAGGCTCCCTGGCAAAGGAGGCCAGCACTCATTCCGTACTAGATGAATTGAATATATCAGTCTTTGATATTAACTAATTAAAAATTACAGTAACCAACAAAAATGAAATTAACAAAGTGATGTGTTCATATTTTTCTAGCCAGAATACAAAATAGCTGACCCAATCTGCACATTTGTGTTTTCCATCTTTGTTTTGGCAAGTACCATCACCATTTTAAGGGATATTCTGATTGTGCTAATGGAAGGTAGGACCTGATTCCAGAATCAATAAACTTATATTTTGAGTTTGTTTTTTCTCTCTCTTTCTCCACAATGCTTATATATGCTGAAAAATTATAATAACACACTTCTGGATCAGTTTCCAATATTCTCATAATTCTGATCATACTTTAAACCTACTTACAATTTTAATCAAAAGTGTTTTCTGCTATTACTCTAGGTTTATCCATATGCTAGTTTTTGTAAAAATCAGTTTATTGGTGTTTTGCTCATGACCTCTGAGTTGCTTTTGTCTGTCGTATGTGTAGCATTGCTTTTTATCACCCTTTTGGCATATGAGATGCCTGCTCACCTTGTTCATCATGTATTTCCTTTACCTGTGTGAAATACAAGTCTTTGTGCAAAAAAAAAAAAAAAAAAAAAGAAAAAGAAAAAGAAAGAGAAAAAGACTGCGCCTTGAACTATTTCTGTTAAATAGACTGAGTACAAGAGGCAGAAGTTTAACAGATTTTTAGTTACACCAGTCCAGAAAAGCAAGCTATTGGGCCTTTCCAGTCATGTTCAAGTGCACTGGAATAGGCAATTCTCAGTACATCAGCAGCAAGAAGAACTAGGCTTAGCAATATTTAATCCTGCCAGCTATGGACCTGAACATTTGATTTTTAAGTCCAAATGACTTGAGCATTCACAGAGGCATGTTTTTGCCTTCCTCACACTGAATAACATAATGCAGCCTCTTTCTCAGCTATGAAAACATAAGGATTAAAGAGAAAAGTAGCTCTAATGGTGCAGGTTTTGAATGGATACTCAGTGTGACTGTCTGCATGGCTATTTACTTCTCTCTTTCACTTTGCACCTTCTTCTGTTTCAAGAAATAATTTTTCTAATATTGTTTTACAGTAAAGTTTCACTCTAGGGTTGTTTTGTTTTCAGTGATTGTGAGATAGAGATACATCCATGTAGAAGTGTACCTAGACAAGAGTGCATCAGCTGGCTGTACTCTGGCTGTCAAAAAATCAGAAGATGTCTTCATTACTGAAAAAAAATCAAACCATCAGGAAGGTCTGGCAAACTCTGACACTCAGGAGTCTCTTTCTCAGAGCAGTGACTCCCACCTTCCATCAGCAGTGCTGATATGCCAAAATCACAGTGCTGTGTTTCCCCTGCAGCAAGCCCTTTTACACTGTCCTCCTGGAGGGGGCTCTGAAGCCAGTCTCCTGTCTCCTAAATAGCATTCTGCCCAGAATTTTCTGAAGAGAAATTGGATGTTGGAGCTGGTGTTGGAGGTGGCTCTTATCTCATGGATCCAGCCTTGTCCCAGGCCGTCAGTTCTACAACCCCTGTGACTGACTGTGTCACGTAGGCACTGATTGTCCATGGTTTTCTCTGAAAGAGCATGAGCATGTCAGCATCATATTCTATTAAGTCAGTACTCCATAGAGCATATCATTGTTGTAATAAATGGATAGGACAAAGCATACAACAGTGAGGTCATTGACAATTACAAGTAAGTATCAGTTAAGATATAAAAGACAAAATTAACCACTACTGTGCTCATCATTATTATACTTCATAAGTGGTGGAATTAAAAATGTTTTTCAGTTTACTGATCCAAGTGGATCATGATGAGCATCCCAGCTCATAGCTGCTCACGTGCATTTGCAGATTCCCATGCCTCACTCCAGGGATGATGCGAAGTTAAACTTCTTATTCAAATTTGGATTTAGATTAAACTCTGAATTTCACGTTGCAACTCATCCTGTCACAATTGTCCTCACTCTGAAAGAGGGTCACCACCATCATGTATTGTAAGAAGACTTGTCTAGGAAAAAAATCACTGGCTACTCAATAACTAGACCTGGGATCTAATCTCATTTAAGATTCCTGAGTCAAATCATTTTAATCTTCACATTCATCTTTCCTTCTCTGCTAAAAAGATGCTTCTCTATTGTGTAAATGTATTGAGGACAAAATGCCCCAGAGGTGTTCAAGTGATGCCACAGAATCTGCACTTACAAATTGTGTTGGTGCAAAACTAGGACATATTCTGGCTAAAGAGCTCACCCTATGTAAGCAGAACCCTCAGGGTATCTCTTCAAACACACATGAGTCTCAACCTTCCATGGACAAGTATATAACAAGGGGTAGGATTAAATAGCACAGTGAACTCTGAAATATATGGGCTTTCCAAAGCATTAAATATTTTTTTAAAAATTATACATCTAAGTGAAAAAAGGTTCATGATACATTTTTCTCTATCAATCATCATTTCTATCCCTTAAAATATTCTTTTCTCATTTATTTTCCCTTTTCAGGAACATCGAAAGGATTTACTTATGATGAAGTGAAAGCAAGGATTTTAGCAGTTGAGAAAGTGGAGTCTATTCACAACCTTCATCTTTGGTCTCTGACAATGAATCAAACTGCTCTGTCTGCTCACGTTGCCACAGGTCAGTAAATTTCTGTAAGCAGGGAGTAAGTATTCAGCTGCTGTCTAGTAAAGGTCAGTCTTTCCTGATTTGGATGAAACTGACTGTATATCAGTTGCTTGTTAAAAATTGTCATGATTTTGTTGGAAAGATAAAAACAACAACAATAACAAGAAAAGCTCTCAAATTATCTTCCCAGAAATCCTTCCAAAACAACAGGGACCTCTACTTAGTCCAAAACTTGAAAACTACAGAGGCTGTGAAGCAAGAAAGTAAACCACAAGATATTTTAAATAAATTAGAAGAATTAGGCTCAGATTGGATTTTTTTCACAATATCAAATAGATTTTGGAGTGGATTTGTCAAACTTGAAAACTGTTGATCCCTATAACAAAAACTTATAGGGTAAATCTGCATTGCAGATGCATCTCTAATTGTAAAACAATCTTTAAACATAGTTTAGAATGTAGAGAAAACTCCATGGGAACAGTTAATATTTTAAAATATTTTTAAAACTGTAATTCTTATCTGAGTTGACAAATTGTGCACTCTACGGATCAATTTTCTCATCCATATGTTTGCTTTGTACATATTAAGATCTATTTAATAAAAAAAATCCACCTGCTTTTTGCCAAGGACAGGTTTGGAGGTGAGGTCCTCCATGGTGTCCCCACTTCCCAAAAACAGAGGGTCTATCAGCCACCCAAATCACTGGGCACTGCTGCTACCCTGTGACTGGATGAACTAATCTTTATTAAGTATTTCTTGTTTTCTCCAGTCTTCTGCCAGACTGAATTTCTATGGTGATTACTCTTAGCTTAGCTCTTGCCAAAAATTGCGTTTTCCAACCACATTTGAATGAACAATCTTTTGCTGACATGGAGGTTCTTGAAAGAAGGATAAAAAGGACAAGAAACACTTCTCAAACAAACTTATTGGTACAAGTTTCTGTCAGTAAACACTTACTCTTCTTTAAAGTATTATAAAAATGTATGTGTTTTGATTATTTTTCTGCTTGCTATCTATAGCAGACACAACAGACAGCCAGAAGATTTTGAGAGATATTACCCAAACCCTGTCTGAGCACTACAGCTTCCACTCCATCACTATCCAGATTGAATCAGGAGAGGATCAGAAACAAGACTGTATCTTCTGTCAAGAGCCCAGGGACTAAAGTGAGCAGGACTCTGTGCCAAATAATGATTACCCCTCTTGCAGGTCAATGGAGACTATCTGTGCTGGTTGTATGTAACTGATTAACAACAAATGGCAATTAACTGACATAACAAGCCCAGTGCATGGTCCTTTCATTGCTGGTATCATCTACGACGAGAGAACACGTATTGGATCCATCCATCAGCCAGATTGCCTGACCATCAGCAGTTTCTTTCAATTACAAGAGAAATTTCTAAATTATTCTTGACTAGAGCAGCATATTGGCACTAAACAACACTTAAGAGTGGCTGTTTGTAATTACAGGTAACAAAAAACTAATCAACCTTCAAATTACCAACAGACCAATTATCACAAAGCATAACGAATTGTTCTTTTGGTGTTAGCAAAGCTCAACACTTACTCAGGATGAAAGAGAAAAATTAAATTACCACAAGGGATGAAGGGATCTGGGAAAGAAAGTGGTAGTGGCATGTGCTTTCCCTGCCTTTTGGCAGACACTCCTCTTCCTGATACATACAAGTATCAAATGTGTACCATACTCTGCATCATGGATCACAAGAGAATTTACTCCATTCACATTTGGCAAATAACTCTTTGGTTTTTTAGCTAGCCCTGTTTATCTTTCATCTAGCCCTCAGGCAAACTCTTTTCTGCCAGACATGAGCAATATTCTCTACTATGGAGACAACCCATGGCTCACATAGCACTGCATCATGATGAGTTATGACAGGAGATTTGGGGTGGACTTTTGTGTGTCCGTGTCACGAGGTACCAACGAGTTGGGATGATAGACAATTATTTTTTAATGAAACAATAATTAGGGCAAGGGAAGAATGGGGCCCATTCTGAACATTCTGTCTTGTGTCATAGATCATAGTACAGCCTGTGGGGTGTTACCCAGTAACACTACATCCTGAAATTAAAAAAAAATCTTTGGTATATCACACAGCCATTCACTGTAAAGGGAAGAGAAGCATTTCTCCTTCAGGTAGCTAATTTCCACATTTCCTAACAGGATGTGTGTTGTGGGTTAGGAATGGTATTCCCCAATTTAGTGTTCCTACCAAAACACTCCAAACCACGCACTGCTGGCTCACTCCCACATTTCCCTTCTCCCTCCCCTGCAGTGGGATGGAGAGGAGAATTGGAGGTACAAAAGGTAAAGATTATGGGTTGAGATAAGAACAATTTACTGGAAACAGCAATGAAATAAGAAAATGAACAGTAGCAGTAACAATATTAATGACAGAGTGTAAAGAGGTGAACCACTCCCAAGCAAGTGCTCACCACTACACCATATGGAGACCTCCAACAAAACCCCACTGTGCCACCACTCTATGTGACCTGTATGGAACCCCTGTCCCTGGAAAATGTTTTGTGGTGATGTTTTAATGTCAGGTGGTATAGAATAACCTCTGTGTCTTAACCATGCCACCTCCTGGCTACTGCGAAAATCAACCCTGTCTTGGCCAGAACCAGGGTGATGTGTTAAATTTTCCTCCTTTTCATGCCTGGCAATGGTCATGGCAGAACTTTGAACAAAGAGTCAGGTCTTGTTCCAGTGCCTCTATTTTTGCCCAAGCAACTGAATTAAACTCTTACCTATTAGCAAAAGCAAGGGTTGCACTTCAAAATATATGCTCCAGTGCTTCAAAAAACAACTTCAATTCTGCCCCGTTGATAATAGTGCAGTTTTGTTTTCCATGCAGAACTGACTTAATGTTTTGCCACTCAACAATCTTCTCTCCAACAGCTGTAGGGCTCACCTTACTAACAGGTTTGTTAGAACAAAATAAATTATGTCATACCAAGTGGTACTGAGTTTCTAGACTGACAGGTGGAAGGACCATTGTGTTATTAAGGTATAAAGAGGCCTTGCTTTTTAGGGAATTCAGTTTTATTTACAATAGGTTCACATTAATTTTCTATTTTATTATCTTAAGGAGATTAGAATTTATTATTGGAGCTTTTGGCTAAACTTAACACATAACTATGTGATGATGGATTGATGTATTAAGCTGGCATTTGTTACCTGGTAGGGGGAACAAGAAATTATTCTGCTTTGTGGAAGATCTTAGTCAGGTAAACCTCCCACGGAAATCAGATGAGATATTAAAGCAAAACACCCAGTAAGAATTTCATGAGTATCTCATTATTTACCAGCTTGAAAGAACTGAGGCCACAGCAGTGGTATTCAGTATAAGGATAAAGATAATTATTGCCCTTCACAGCTGAAACTCCAGAAGATAAGGCACAGATAAATCAAAGCACAGTAAGAAATTCTAAATGGAGAAGTTAACTTGTATTTTGGCCAGTTTCTCTTCTGGTATAATTTAGCATAGTTACCTCCTACCAAAGGCAACTCAGCTGTACTTGTTAGGTAACCTGAGTATTCTTTTCATTAGTTAGGGAGAACAAGTTAATAGTGCAGCCTTCATATGAAAAAAACTATCCTTCCAAATGTTTGAAATAAAATGAGGACACAGACCTGGATATAATAGTGACTTCTGCAGCACAGTTTTATGGTCAAGGATGACATAAAAGATAATAAGTGGGTGACAAGAATGTCCATATAGGACACAGATTCAGATCTGAAATTTGGGTCAAGATAGAGAAAAAGACATGAATTTTAAGAGCAATAGAGGATCTTGGAGAAAATTTGAACAGAAAAGTGATATGGTCCACCATGAATGTTATGCTGAGTGGTAGAGCTGTGAAAAAGCTGGATGGAAGCAACACAAGAGCAGTTGGAAGAAAGAAGATGCAGCAGTCAGCACCAGGACTGCTGAGGCTATCATGCAAATTAATTGAAAGGATGGGAAAGTGTTTGGGAAAAAGGAGCAGTGAAATCTAGAGATACAAGGAAAGAAAGAGTTAATTCAAAATAATGATACTATAATGCATATTAATTGAAAGGATGGGAAAGTGTTTTATTGCATTTCTGAAAAAGGAGCAATGAAATCTAGAGATACAAGGAAAGAAGGAGTTAATTCAAAATAATGATACTTTATTACAAAAAGCAGGGGAAAATTGTAGAAAAGGTTTAAGAGAGGGCTGAGGCAGCAGCTTCCATCCACAGTAATGTAATCTGGGTATGTGAGGAGTAAAGATCAGGGCAGGAATGGGGAGGAAGAGGAGAAGTCCGGGTTTGTTAACAGCAGTAGACGTATTTCAAGCAAAAGAATTTAACCACATACCTTTAGCAAAATCTAGAGACCTATGGGAATTTTACCTAAACATGTAGACTGAAGATGAATTTAGAGCAAATATTTACCTGTAGTTATGAATGTTGCTATAAGGAGATGAATATTTAATACTCCTTCTATGTATATGAATGTAAAATGTATGTTTGTTCTTCATTCATGTCTAGTTAGATCCTCAGGGATATTATCTTGATACAAGGTTGTTTTCAGGATACTGTCTAACTGGCCGAGAAGGATTTCTGCAGAAATGCTACTGCGATATACAGAGGCTGAGAAGTCAAGAGACAATTTCTACACCTGTCTACTTTTATTAACTTTTCATCTTTTTGATTGTCTGAAAAATAACTACAAGAAAGCTGACGAAAAATTGCTGAATCATTCTTAGGACATGGAAAAGGGTTTGTCATGTAAGTGGTCTGTTTTCGATGCCTGACTGTTTTTTGATGGAGTTCAGTTCATATGGACAAGTACATGTCTTTACTGGGTAGACCCTACCGAAATTTTATGAACATAAGTATATTCATTTTCCTCTAAATTTTAAAGTAGTCATTTTGCAGCTTGTAAATGATATATTTGTCTGATCCCCTAAAAGTACTCTCTCTTTTTCCCTTTCCACAAGGATAAGAAGTCTGTAGAAAGTAAAGACTTCTTGGAGTAGAAATCATGAAATGAACAAGTGCAAAACTTTCCTGATTCAGCACTGACAAAGAGTCTAAGTACCAATAGTGTGCTGAGATGACCATCAAATAATGACAGAAGTATTTATAATTATTTGAACTGTGAACAGTTAAGGCACAACAAATATGTCATTAACACCAATGGAATGGTCTCTTACTCTACCTAAAGTCCTAGACATATTTCTGTATTCCCCTGTCTGAGATGTGATTACGAGAGTTGCATATGAAATCGAGGATTATATTGCCCACTAAATGTGAGAAATCACAACAGTAATTCATCATCTCTGGAGGAAAGCAAACAGATATCCCTGCCCATGGCAGCCAATAGTGGCCTAAGCAACAAGGACTGTGTAGGTCTGCAATATGATTCTTTCCAATGTCAAGAGGTTATATCTGTTTTTGCTCTCAACACTTTTTCCTCAATTGGAAAAGCTAGTATGCCCCAACACACCTTTCCCAGTGCCTTCCCCCCAGCCATAGCAAATGTGCTCTCCTTCCTTTTTTCATCCTCTTTGACTATTGTTCCCTTCTTCTTTGCTCTTCTATTTTTCCCCACTTGGCTTTTTTCATCAATGCTCTATTACCTGCCTATTCAAATTTCAATGCCAGCATTTTTACATATCGTTACATATCCTTTCTGCTTATAGCCCTTCTCATTCTTCTTCATCCTGTGTGTTAGATAAAAGCTCCTCAGAAAAAAGCTACCTTTTGCTCCATGTTTGTTGAAAACATTGCATAATGCACCATCTTTTTTCATAACAGTGACTTAATAAAACCAAAGAGAAACAGCCATTCCAGCCATCACATATTAGTCCATGTCAAGCACCCATATGTACTTACTTTGTACTAACGTCATTTAGAACTTTCATCACAAAAAAATTATCTGAACTATCTCCAGCTTGTGGTACTCTTTCATGTTCTCAAGCTTGCTGATAATCTCTTTCAGCTAAGAAAAATAAAATCCTTTCTCACCTGAGTACACACAATTTAAACAAGAAAGGAATTAAAGACATCCTATTACTTAACTGCCTCCTTCAACTTCTCTCTGCTCGGAGTTTGTGTCAGACAATCAGTGCCTAGCAAGAGTGCACTGCAGCAAAGGAAGCTTTGGATAGCATCCTGGTGGGAACGGTGTCTGGAACGGGAGCACAACAGAGGGGTTATTACATGGTTCCTGGTGAACATTCACAATTTTCCATCCCAGGTGTTATGTTGATGAGAGACATGTCTGCTTTTCACTTCAGTCTCAGGGTTTGACTTTTGATTTTTGAAAAAAGGATGAAAAGAAATGAATGAACAGAAGCTAGAAGGGTTGTATTGTGAAACATTCCTGGTGGCAGCAGAGACATTTTACCCCATAGCTTGCACTCTAACAGCAGGGCTCTGTAGCTTTGCCTTCCAAACTGCACTGCCACATGTTCTGTCATACTGTGCTGTCTCTCCTTACCACACACCATAGAAACTGCCATGGCATGTAATGAAAGCTGTCCTGCTGGGACACACACCACATGACTCCTTGCATGGTACAGCTATGAGCTTCTTGGCTATGGGCACCCTTCCTGAATTGCAAGGGCAGAACCACAATCCAGGCTTTGGTGAAGCACTGACTTCTTTTTTCCTACTGTGTCATTATATTCTGTACTAATTTTCTTCTTGGAGACTGAAGCTGACTGGAACAGTTTATGTACCTTCTGTCTAAATAAGAAAGAATAGGAATTCATGAATCATGGCACAACCTGCTAATCCACAGAGGCATAAGGCACTCTGGGATAGCTCCTGGTCTAGGCAGTAATTCTGATGTCAAAATGCTTGGGACTGGTGTGCTTCCCAGCAGCAATGTGCAACCTGGATCTTTAACTTTTGGCTCCTGCCCTGCTTTCTCATTTGCTGACAGGCAGGTGTTATCAGAACTCTGAAGGACATGCTGTGCTTTGAAGGGTGTGGTGCACTTTGAAGGATGTGGTGCGCTTTGAAGGAGCAGCAGAATCTGCTGATGAGCTTGTGAGGATGTCACATCCAGCTCTTCTCTGCCATAGAGACAGTTTTTGCAAAAGCAGATCCTTTGTAGGATGGAAGAAAAAATAATGAGGGCATAAAATGGGAAATCCTGTGGGCTGCAATGTTATCATGGTGTCAAACACCTAGGAAATGGCTGGGAATGAGCTGCAGAGCTGTACTCTGCCTGCAAAGGGGCACATTCCCCCTCAATATGCATGAGCAGCAGCAACAATTCCACAGGAGTGCTGACAGGAGAAGAGTGTGAATGTGAAATGAAATTTAACAACTCCCTCTGCCCTTTAAACTGCAGTTACAGAATTAAATGCAGAATCTCTTAAAAAGAATAGTTTTGACTTTCTCTGAGTACTTTCCTCACTGTGAGTGTTCTTGAGAATTGATTGGGCACACCCATTTCTACAGTGTATTAGCAGAAAATAGCTGGTCATCCATTAGTCCCCTCCTTAGTTTCAATTGCAAAGATATGACTGAAAGCTGGTATTAACTGTGACAGAGAGGCTTAATAACCATATAGGCTTCAATATTGTATAAAAGACGTGAGTCAGTAAGAGTTTTCATTAGTAGTTTAATGTCATTGATTTGTATTCTCCTAGCACGTAGAGTTTGTAGCAGGCATAGCTCAGATTTTTGTGGATAGAGATGGGCTCAGCCCCCAGGAGGCTCTGCTCTACCAGGGCTGGACAGACCATGGAGAGGAGAGGGAACATGATGAGGAAAATCAGAGTTTTGTGAGGTCATACCTGAGGTCTGTGGTGGAGGCTATTACACAGCTTTCTCTGAGCATGTTTTAATGCCCTGCCAGGAAGAGACACATAACCATTTACTTGTCAGCACTTACCTGTACAGACCAGGTTGCATTAGGCGGTTACTCTAATATTATGGGAAAGAAGAAAGTCAGAGAGGACACATCCTTAACCAAAAAAAAAAAAAAAAAAAAAAAAGATACCAAACCAGACACAAGGAGAAAAAAAACCAAACTAAAACCAACAAACCAAAATATACTTTTAAAGGTGCTACTGGAATTATGTATTGGAACACATCACCTTATATAACTTTAAACTCTACAGTTTATTTTTTTATAATGTATCCGCTTAAACAGGCTGACTTTGAGGACAACAAAGCTGTACCTTTTTGCCTTGGGTGAGACTGCAGACTTATGAGAGAAGAGATTTGTCATTTGCCCTCCATGAGCCCTGTGTTACATCTCCTGCATAATGTTCAAGCAAGGGAATGAGCCTTTATAGTGACAACACAGGCAAGGAGAGAGACAGCAATGAACACAGTCTTCCTACAAAAAAAATATAGAAAACATTTTATATTTATCATGGATATGTTCCATATTTTCTCTACCAAAAAAACATTGAAGACCTATCCAGCCAGGCACATCACTAAAGAGCCTGGCCTGCAAACATGAGTCACCTTTTTTACTAGAGAAGTTAAGTTTTCTTTTTATGATCCACTAAATGGTGAGAGGAGACACCCTGTCACGGAACAATAAATTCAAGCTTAAATCCTGAGGCTGGAAAAAAAGATTTTATCTTTCCTTGTGTAATTCTTCAGGCAACTTTTAAATTTCCCCAGAGTATTTTAAGCCTCAGCTAACACAGTGTTATTCCATACAGTAGTTGCCTGTAGAATACTGTATTTTGTTTCATATTTTCGCTTCTGTAAATCCAATTCTTCCATAAAAAGGAAATGCCTATTAGTCAGGCCTGAGTTTGTATAGTGGAGGTGACACCCTACCTTGTTGTAAAAATGTACATGAAAAGAAAAACATGCGTGGAAAGGAAATATTGCCACCATTTAAGGGCAAGGACATGGAATAAATTAGTCCTGGCTTTCCAGGCACTGTCTGTGCAAACCTTAACATATGGAAACGTCTCACTTCTCTATCATCACTGCATCCCTGAGGGGCTCATCTGTAGCTGGTCATTAGTGGAGGGTGCTCAGAGTGTCTTAAGTATGAACTTCAAATCCTCAGGGAGGTTGTGTTTCCCTATCGGTAGGTTATATATTTGGGAAGTCCCAGGGCTGAGAACAGCTTTCATTCTCCTTGTCACCCACTCCTTTTGTGGTGACCCAACTCAGACACCATTTGTGCATCTGCCACAGGAACAAGATATTGTTGTCTAGAAAAGCCACTACCAGGATCTGGTAAGGATTTACTCTCGAGCAGCTGCCGCTTACATCAAACCCCAGGGATCAAATACATTCTGCACAGCAACTGCACCACATCTCATCTACAGCTTTCCCTTCACCAAAACACTGACCTGGGTTAAGTGAGCAATGAAACACCAAAAAAAGGTGTTTTAAAAAATCAGTGGAATTATTAACTACTAAAAACCAGCAAAGCACTGGGAAGCTTCTTTGATTATTTTTCAATGCATGTAACAAAACATTATTGAGAGGAAAAAATATAATCAATACTGAGTAGCATTATAGCTAGCTGTGCAACAATTTAATGTTAGAAATGGATTAAGGTGACAAGAAAAGTCGATGAAGTCTTAAATTAAAGGTGAGGAAAGTCAATGAAAAGTCAAAACTGGTAAGGAGTCCATCAAGTAATACAGGCTAAAGCTCTGGTAAGTACAAAGTGCCTCAGTAACCTTACCTTATCGCTGTAGCTCCATGTTTTACATGTTTGCTCAAAAGAGTAACTGGGTATGTGTTTGTTCTCAGTTTGAACCATTAAACCATTTGAATTCATTGGGTTATTTCAAAGAGGATTTGAAAAAGGGGAGAAGTCTGGGGTTTTATCTTCTTTGTTTAGGCAATAAAAAGGTGGAATTTTCCCTCAGTGTTTTATTTTACTTTAGCAAAGTCTTTTCCCCTGAAAGAACCTACAAACTAAACTCACTGGAGAATAAACAGGATTATAATGTTACTAGTACCGAGAAGGAAGGCTTAAATAAGGGAGAGATATTTTTTACTTGCAGTTTTAGCTTAAATTGTGCTTTGCTTTGTTATATTAAAATAAATGACAAGGGAAAAAAAACCTGCTGCACTCCAGCAACCTCTCTGCCTTTAATTCTATGGGGTTTAAAAACCCTCTGATAAAGTGAGAAACACCAACCTAATATTGCTCTTATTTCTTAAATGAAATTAAAAAAAAGTCTGTGTCTCTGAATTCTGTCATACTACTCAAAAACATGGGCATTCAACAACCCTGGTGAACTGTCAAAAGGCTCTTAAGTCCTTGAGTTCTCATGATCTTACTGGAATATGAGGCTGACCAGAAGGAACAGAAAATGTCATGACCCATGTGTTATCATTTACATGCTAACATCTTGAATAGCTGTTGAGATGTCAACATTTCTTAAGCTTTGACCAGTTCATAGCAGGAACTAGCTCTGGGGTTTGTTAGTAATGTGGAGAAGACATACTGATGAGGTTGCTCAAAGGGATGTTTTTGTAGCTTTGTTTTTCACGATGCTGAAGCTGCCAGTTATGTGTCAAGCTACCTCTTATTGTTCAGTCAGACACAATCTGGAAAATGTTTTGCCTGTCTTGCTATTGCCAGTACCTGAGATGTTGGGCAGAGCTTTCTCTGTCTTTTAAGTATAACAACACTTGAAGGAACTTCCATCTCTCATACCCACTTATGCCAGAGGACAGGCTGTTGTTTTAGTGCAGGCTTTGCTCCCTTGATGCTTAACACTTACCTACTTGGTAGAAGAGCTGTAGTAGTCACCAATTATTTGAAAAAAACCCATGTTTAACAAAGCTGCTTTACCCAGGTGCTATCTGTAGCACAAAGCTGTGTGAATCTGCCCTGAACCCAGGACCAATAGGTGATATTTCAAAACACACTGCTTTCTGACATGAAATGACAGTGAATCCACACAGAAGAATGCATCATGTGTTTCCCTCTCTGCAGATGACCAAACTTTCTGACAAGTAGGGGAGATTGAAATCTCTGCCATCACAAAATACAGATAATGAGACAAAGCAGTTAGCATACTGAGAAGAAATCATGGGGCTACCAGTCTTCGAGTCCAGTTTACAAACAATTCCTTGTACTACAAGAGCAGAAGATAAAAAGAGTTATAGCAGGTCTAACAGTAGTCATGCCAACTTTGCTAACTCCTCTGACTGGTGTTGAAAGTGCAAAGGCTTTTTGGTTGAAAGGCTTTTATTCCAACAGCCAAAGAACACAATGCAAGTCTAGTTCCCACAGAAACCTGGAGAAGATTTGCAGGGAAAAGATTTTAAGACTCAGTTTGCTGGCTAGATGTTTTTGTATCATTCTGCTGATCACGAACAAGAGCACACAGAGGAAAGGCAGTGGACCACCATCAGGTCATAAGTACTGATTTATTTACTCACTTTTCTTGTTGTGGAATATGTAAAAGAGGTTTGAAGTCCATGTCAGTGGTCTTGCTGCTCTCTAACAGAGAAATGCATATTGCTGCTTAGAGGTAAATACCTGCAGAAAGTTACTTAAATGGCAATAGCCAGAAGACTGGAATAATTGATTCTGGTTATGTGAAAGGGTCTATTTAAAATTACTATCTAAACCTACTTCTTTCTACATTGAAATCAAATCCAGATTTTCCTCTAAGTTTAGTCAGTTCATCATCAGACTTATGGGGAATTTGGCCTTAGGAGACCACCCCAGATGACTGGGTTTTTTTATCTGAAAACACCATGAAGTATGGCGTAGCAGCCTAAATTACACTGCTCTCCTTTATAGAGCTGACATTTGGATGGGAAGTGTGTTTTACCAGTCATACATGCCCCATTCACAGGTGACCCTAGTGGCCTCTCCATGCTCAGGACACCCTCGGTCTGAGAATGGTTGTTGGTAATAAATCTTATGGCAAATACATGACATTAAGCCTGTCCTTCCTGGCTTATATTTCCTGACTGCTCCAAAGACGGAGGAGACAGGGGCTTGAGAGCATTTTCTGTGAGCTTCAGACTTCCTGCTACTGCATAGTGACTTGCACCAGCCTGTGTTTTTTGCCATGTCCAGATTAGACACCAGAGCTTGGGACACTCCTGGGAAAGTTTCGGTGTGTCTCTGGGGCATTGACACCAAGTTGTGGCATTAGTGAGGGGTTTTGTCTTACTCTCTCCAGTCTTCCAAAAGGTGCACATGAAGTCTTTTTGTGAGAGCATCCAGAAGACTTGGCTTTGAGAAAAGTAAATAGCACTAAGAAAGCTGATTACTGAAGTATTTAGTAATTTTAGTTGCCTAAGGGAAGAAACAGAGAGGAAGGACATGCCATTTTGAATGTGATGCTGCTTCAACAAACACAGGTTTGCAGACATTTTAAAGTTCATGGATTTTTGAAGAGTCATACCTATACTTCTGTTAATATAATTCACATTTAAACTTGCCTTCATAATCAAACTAGAACTGAGTGAGTTTTCAGTCCACAAATCCATCACATACACATGCTGTTTTAATCTTACTTGCACACCAAGGGAATTTTTTTCTCTAGCTAAATCCCTACCACAACAATACACAGATAACTTGACAGCTTATGTAACAAGCACAATTTGGGCTAGTGAATGTGCATGGGAAGTGTGGAGAAAAAGAATAAAATAAGAAGTAGGTTCACATAGGAGGGAAAAGAGTGCTGTGAATTATTCTGCTGTATAAATATTTCCTTGAGCTGTAAGCATGACAGTGTGGAATGAGATGAAGCACCAAGATTAACCTGAAAAACAGAATAGTGTTTAGTTCTTAAAGGAAAATCCAGGTGAAATGCTCTCAGGCCTTGTCTACTCCTGTTTACATCACTTAACATATTTCTATCAGACTTTAGAAGTAGGCTTGGTCTTAGCAGAGTTTTTATAGTTTTTTATTTTATTATACTTGCACTAAATGTCCTTAATCACTTTCTCTGCTCCTCCAAAGGATCTGAACCAGCAGCTGTAGCTGAAATATGCAGTATTTTACAAGACCTCCAAAAAACCCTTATCGTTCCACCTGAATAAAAACTTGTAAGGAACATAGAACAGCTAAATAAACAAAAGTTTTATGCTCCAAATGCTGAATTTAGCTTTCACCAGTGGTGTTGCCATTCAGGCCCTTCCTTCTGCCTGAGTGTGGTCTGGGTATTGTTCAGGACTATAAAGATCCAAGCAGGTCATGTTGGTACCCACTGTAGAAAAACCTAGGAGCAAGGCTCATTACTTCCCCCTCTTATTTCCTCTCTGCCAACACTTCAGAAAGATAATATCTCAATGTGTGGAAACCACAAGCCTTGGAATCAACCAGTGAAAACATCTTCTTGATGTGACTCCTAAATTCACAGGATAATCTAATTTGGAGGGAACTTGTGGAGGTCACCTAGTCCAACACACAGCTCAGTGCAGGCCGAATTAGAGTAGGCTGCTCAGCTCTGGTTGAGTTTTAGATCTCTCCAATGATGAATATTCCACACCTCTTGAGACAACTTTCTGCAATATTTGATTAGTGTAATGCTAGAAATTTTCTTTATGTCAAAGAGGAATTTCCCAAATTTTATATTGCATCTGCTCCCCTCTGATCCTATCAAGAAGAGTCTGTCTGATTTTCCTGCACCCTCCCATTAGGCAGTTTCAGATAGCAGTAAGATCTCTCTGAGGTATTTCTTCTCCAGACTGAAAAAATCCAGCCCTCCATCTCCATTTCTAGTCATATGCTTGAGCCGCTGAACATCTCGGTGGCCTGTCCATTGACTTGCTTCAGTCTGCAAGTGTCTTTCTTGTATTTGGGAGTCTGAAATCATGACCACAAAGTAGACTTCGACCAAAGGAATCAGCTGTGAAAGAATAATGAAATCTCAGCAGGAACTTTGGGATCCTGTATCAAAAGTTTCTTTAGTCTTTTATCAGGACATGCCTATCCTAGCACTAGGATCTCAACAGGTTAAGATGAGTATTTGTCATTCTGGAGTACAGCTTTTAAGAAGCACCAACCTTACCCACTAATTCTCATTGGAAGTTGAAATTAGGTCCTTAATATAAAGTTTAGTATAAAGATGAATGTAACCCACATCAATTCACTGAAGTTGTTTCTCTAATCCTCTTATGTGCATCAGCCCTTCTCCCTCAGGGGGCACAACACACACAGAGTGCTTCCTTATCTTTATTCCAAGCTTAACTGAAGCAAACTGTTCACAGATGAGGGCAGGGTCTTCTCCAGTCACAAATTTACTGAAAGGGCTAGAGGGGGCTTGATGCAGCATGCTTGCTGAGTCTGTTTTTGTAAGGCAAAGGCTGATTTTGAAGGGTACTTATTCAGAAGATGCTGTTTTGACTTTTCTCACTAATATCATTAGCAATTTCATCAACATGCAGCTTACCTGCAAGTAGCAAGGTCACTGTTTCCCCCCATATTACAGCTTCAGAATCATAGAATCAGTTGCAAAAGACCTTTAAGATCCTTGGGTCCAACTGTTAACCTGGTACTGCCAAGTCCACCACTAAACCATGACCCTAAATGCTACACCTACATGTCTTCATTAAATACCTCCAGGGATGGTGACTTAACCACTGTGCAGCTTGTTCCAGTGCTTCATAACCCTTTCCATGAAGAAATTTCTCTTAATATCCAATCTAAACTTCCCCTGGTGCAACCTGAGGCCATTTCCTCCTGTCCCGTCACTTATTACCCAGGAGAAGAGACCAACACCCTCCTCCTTTCAGGTAGTTGTAGAGAGTGAAAAGGTCTCCCTGAGCCTCCTTTTCTCCAGATTAAACACTCCCAGCTCCCTCAGCTTCTCCTTATAATACTTGTACTTCAGGTTCTTCCCCAGCTCCATTGCCCTTCTCTCCAGGCCCTCAATGCCTTTCCTGTAGTGAGAGGCTCAGAACTGAATATAGGATTTGAGGTGTGGCCTCACCAGTGACTAATACAGGGAGACAATCAGTGCCCTGGTCCTGCTGGCCACACTGTTTCTGATACAAGCCGGGATGCCATTGTCCTTCTTGGCCACCTGGGCACACTCCTTGCTTATGTTCAGCCGCTGTTGACCAGCACCCACAGGTCCTTCCCTGCCAGGCAGCCTTTCAGCCACTCTACCCCAGGTCTGGAGCACTGCATGGGGTTGTTGTGGCTTAAGTGCAGGACCTGATGCATTTTCCCTTGTTAAAGATCATACAAATTACCTTGTTCCATCAATCCAGGCTGTCCAGATTCCTTTGCAGACCTTTCCCACCCTCCAGCAGACCAACATTCCCACCAAACTTGGCGTTGGCTACTTACTTAGTAAGGGGGTGTGGGGGGGGGAGGGGGCAGGTAGGCATTTGGTCCCCTCATCCAGATCATTGGTAAGGATGTTGAACAGAACTGGCCCAAATACTGAGTCCCAGGGAACACCCCTTGTGACCAGCTGACAGCTGGATTTAACTCCATTCAGCACTATGCTCTGGGCTCTGACATCCAGCCAGTTTTTATCCTGGAAACTGTTGACCAGTCCAAACCATTTTCCAGGCAAATTCTGTGGAAATTGGTGTCACAAGCTTTATTAAAGTCCAATTAGACAACATCCACAGCCTTTCCCTCATCCACCAGGAGAGTCACCGTGTCATAGAAAGAGATCAGGTTGGACAAGCAGGACATGCCTTTCCTAAACCTGTGCTGGCTGGGCCTGATCCCCTGATTGTCCTGAATGTGATGGCACTCAAGACAAACAGCATTATCACCTTTCCCAGTATCGAGATCAGGCTGCCTCTAGTTCTCTGGATCTTCCTTCTGGCCCTTCCTGTAGGTGGGTGTCACATTTTATAACTTCCAGTCAGCTGGGACCTCCCCGGTTAGCCAGGACCAATGATAAATGATGGAGAGTGGCTTGGTGAGTTATTCCACCAGCTCCCTCAGTACCCTTGGGTGAATCCCATCCAGTCCCATGGACTTGTGTGTGTCTAAGTAGGGTAACAGGTCACTGACCATTTCATCTTGGATTATGGGGGCTTCATTTCACCCTCTGTCTTCCAGCTCAGGGGTCTGGGTACCTGGAGAACAACTGGTCCTACTGTAAAAGACTGAAGCAAAGAAGGCATTAAATAACTCAACCTTTTCCTCATCCTTTGTCACTATGCTTCCCCCCACATCCAAGAAAGAATGGAGACTCTCCTTAGCCCTCCTTTTATTGCTTTTGAAATACAAAAGAACGTAGGGATTGCATCTCTGAGAGTCTTGGTACAGGCTGGAGCTGACCAAACATCTAGTTCACCCTTGGTAAACTGTGTTTGTCAGTTCATACGTGCTTTTCACAACTATTTCTTTTACAGTGCATTCTGAAAATCTGAACAGTTTCAACAAGCCCTTTGTCCCCTTCAACGTAAAAAGTCCTCTCTGCAGAAATACTCTCCTCTTTAATTTTAAGGGTACTTCTAAAGACTTCCCCTGAGCCACTCTAGACCACAGAATTGCCTCAGGACAGCTCTAAGCTCTCTGTTTCCCTTTATGAATCCAGCAAAATGGGATTTTGATTCTAATTAAAAAACTTAAACTGCCAAAAACAACAATTACCAATTATGGCTCCTGTTTCAGGATGAAATATACTTGAATGGTGTTCATTTCTTGCGCTGTCACTGCCGAGGCCCGGGTTCGATTCCCGGTCAGGGACACTCCCCGGGCAGGTGGGGCTCGTTAGCCCTGTAAAGGCAATCCATCTACGTCCTGAGGACCTCGCTGCCACCGTCCAAGCTCGCTTGGCCCCGGCAGATGAACCTTAGGATTAAAGGGTGGGCTCAGTTCCACGCACACTGTGTCTCACCTAAAAAATCCAATGCGCAGGCTGGAAGGTGTAAAGACCTTCCCCGGATCTTTGCTCGCGAAGACTGGCCATTATGTTCATTTCTTGCCCAATATATATTTTTTTAATCTCTGTTTTCATTTTAAGATAGTTTGTTTCTCCATTAAAAAAGATCATTTCATCTGAGATAACAGAGACAGAACTGCTTCCAGGTTTTTTTTGTTTTGGTTTTTGTTGTTGATGGTTTTGTTTTTTACAGTTTGCCAGCTGTATTCAGTAATTCTAGTGCTTCTCTCTGCACTGATCCAATGTCTATTGGGAATTTTCTTTGTACTTGTATTCAAAGGCAGGCTAATGGATTCAGTATGACTTTTGCTATTTTGGTTTGGGTTTTTTTTTCCTTTTCTGGCATTAAGAGAAAGGCAGCTTCAGTTCAGAGTGTACAGGTTTTAATTGCTGGCACCTCAGGTAGCATGCGGGCTGACTCAATGGGTAACCAAAGCGGTTTGGCATTTGTGACGGACAGGAGACAGCAATTACTTTGTTAACAGTATCAGAGCAGCATGTTTTCTGCTGCCTTCATTGCCTTCTGGGATTTTAAATGCAGAACATTTACCAAAATATTTTTTACTTCATTCCTGCATCTAATTATCGCTGATATGCAATGGTATATATGGCAAATCTAGGGGTTTGCTGGGGCTTGTATCATGTAGTTATCATGTGGTGGGTGTTTGTGACCCTGGTGCCATGAAGAAGTTTTACTGATTTTACCCAAATATCTTTTGGAACATGTCCGTTGGTGAAGGAAAAGAGAAGCAATCTGCAGGAGCCATTTATCAACTGTGAGAAAGAAAAGGAGAGAAGGGCACAGATATGACTTCCTGGGTCTCTTCTATGCCCTGTGATGTAGTGACACTAATAACTCCTGGTCCAGATGTGTAAGGTCATGAAGATGAATTTGTATAAAGGGTACACAGATGAGCCCACACCAGCTGTAAATGGCAAGGAACTACACCACAGCACCAAATGTATCCTAGTGATTACATATAGGACACCACAAATATACAAAGGTTTTTTGATAATCTGTTCACCAGCAACCTTTTGGGCTTCTGGAGTGTTTGCTTTAGAAGAGGAAGACTCGGTGTTCATTGTTAACAAAAGATAACTGTGATACGTGTTTGCTCATGACCTGAGCTAACTGCTGTGCAGGTAAGCAGATATTCATGCCCCTTGGCATGCTGTAGACCAGGCTGAATTATGTAAATCATTATCAGTGTAGAATTTACACTGAAGAAAAACCAACAAATTCCTTATCCAGGGTCTTTTTTTCCTTCCAGCTGTGCCTTGTTACACTGATAAAATGAATTCCTGCTGGTGGGTATGTGGCAATGCTGGGTAGCCAGAAAGACGTCAGCTTCTGAAATGAGTTAGAATCTGACTTAATGTTTGGGAAAGAAGAGACTGTACAACAAAGGTAGGGTGAACAAAGGTGTTCAAGTCTGTCAGGGTACAGATCGACCATTTTGGGAACAGTCTCAGGCCAGTCACCATCTATGACTGTGTCTAAAAATTAAAATAGCAAGAAATTCACTGTGAAATAAACTGTGGGCAAAATATAATTTGATCAACTCCATCTTAGCTCAAGGCAGAGGTAGGACCCTGAGTTGAATAACAGTGTGAGTGCCGCATGAACACTGAAATATTCATTCTCATCTTTAAGGAGTTATTATCCCTACTTTAGCATACAGAGAAGTGAGAGGCAGAGAATAAGTGATTTGCCCAAGGTCACAGTTAAAATCTATACCATGGATAGGAACTAAATCCTGATCCATCGAAATCAAGTTCTGCAAAACGACCCTTTCTTCATTTTATGGATAGGTAGTTAGAGGACTTAGCAATGTGAAAGTAGTTTAATAACCCTAGCAAACATGCCACAAATCCATAGCTGTTGTATATAAATACCTCTCAGATATCACTACACATCCCAATCTGTCCTCCATTCCTTTTGCTGGCTCAGCAAGGTGTCAAATAAAATTAAACTCAGAAGTTAACACATTAAGCATTTATTGATCTCAATAAGTTACAGTCAAATATGTCCTGTGTCTTAATGAAGAGAAATAAAAGGTCATCTAAATGCTCATACAGTAACTGTGATGTGATACAAAATATTAGTTATTTATTAGAACAGAATAAGTATTAAAGTCTTTAACTCTTACAATACCAAATAACAAGGGTCAAGATACAAGATTATCCTATTTGTCTGATCTACATGTAAGACACCCCAAATAACTAGTACGTGCCTTGTTATCACTATAAAAATCCTCGCCTAAAGTCGCTTACTTGTAATAAAAGTTATTTCAGCTCTGATCTAGCAATATCAAACAGGCAGTAGTCACTGCTTTGTCTTTTCCATGGCCAGGGTATCAAACAAGAGATTAAATTAGCTTTATAAAGCCACTGAAGCGGTGTTTTGTTTTGTTTTTTTAATGGAAAACCATTCTTCACTTTGGTTCTTCAGGAAGTCTACCCTTCCTTCTCTGCACACATTAGTGGAGAAGAAAAGTCTCAAACTCTGCACTTGAAATCTTTACTTTCCTCAAGGCAATGGTTTCACGGCTGGCACTTAGCAAGAAACAGGAAAAAAAGCACCCATAATGAAGATCTGCTACCTTACAAGTCCCAGTCTCTGACGTCTGCATTTGGATGGCCATCTACTGAAATACATGTTTTTGCCAGCTGCTTTGCATGACTGAGAGCAAGAAGCATCTCTTGCTAGAGACAAAGGAAATTCCAATTAGTCCTTGGATGTCCTTGCTTTGATCTAGCAAAAACTTTGGAGCTAGGAATGGTATGGTACTCACTGACTCACAAAGCCTTGAAGAGAGAAAGCCTGAGGGTAAGGCAGGACAGTTCCTCTTCAGCCCCTGAGGTTTAATGAGAAAGCAGATTAATTTTCTTTTACAAATGCTCATTTTAGTTCAGAGGAGGCATGGCCTAAAGGGCATCCTGATGACATTCAGTTCTATATTTCTACCTCAGAAAGCTTGATGAATATGTTTGAGCACCTCAGGAAACCTCTTGGTGAGGAACTGGATGAGAATGAGGTAACACATGGGTAAGTGAGAATTTGGGGAAGCATAAAAGGGATGTGAAAAAAACAAAGTTGTTTTATACTGTCACAGTTGCAGCCAGTCATTCTACTAGAACTGAAAATTCAGTTTTTGATTCTCAGAGCCACAGGTTTCAGTGAATATTAGGGATCTGGTTGTCGTTTGGAGAGCCCATTCCCTCCTGGCAAGTCCAAAATGGATTCTTGCTTGGAGGCCCTCACCACAAAGTTTCCCTAAGAAGGGCATCTTGGGGACATCAGTAGTGAGGGCATCTTGGTGTCCTTTAAGCTTTCTTTTGGCACCCCTTGCCTTGCCTGTTTTTTTAACATTTGCCATAACACCATCAAACTCAGTGGCTCTCTTTGGATGCCCCAAGAAAACCCCTCCAGATTTCCATTTACCTCAATCCTACAGAAAGCAGGTGAGTGATGAGCACTTTGTCATCCCTGCTGACAGTGGAGATGTCAGAACAAATAAAAGATATCTTCACAGCAACCATGTCATTTAAACTTTAATAAACCCTTTGTCTCAGCCCTGCCCTTTGACTGACCCCCTCCGCAGCAGCCGGGCACGGGGGAGCTCGGTCAATGTCATCGGCACAGCACGTGGCCAGACCTTGGTGCCTCGCCAGGCTCTGTCAATCAGGGCCACTGCTCAGTGAAACTCCTGCTGCAGCACAGCATCAGGACTCTGCAAGGGCAGCAGTCATGCTAACAAGCACCCAAAAAGAATAAAGCAAAGAAAGGTAAAAATAAGAGATTAATAGATCAACGTGAAGTGAGTTGAAGCGCCTTCCTTCGCATCAGCGCACCACTGCATTTAACTTCGGCAAAACTGGTTTGGGCTCAGACCACCACCGTCGAAAACAGACCTTGGCCCATAACTGGGAAATAACAGAGACAGAAAAAATTATTTCTCTGTTGGGGCAGCCTTCTGCTCCAGATGCCATGAAATGTCTTTATTATTGGATTACTAGATACAAAATTAAGTCTAAACTCCTGAGTCTGTGGTAGCATTTATGTTAAATGAAACATCTTCCTCTGTAAGATATCTTCTATAGACACAAAGAAACTTTCAGATTGCAAAAATTCCTCAGCAAAAGACAGCTGGCAAGAAAAAAAATTGCTGATAAAGGAGAATATTCTTCTTCAAACTACTCTAAAAGTCCTGTGAGCAGTAGAAAAGAAATATAGGCATTTGAGAAGAGGGAGAGAGCCATAGGGAAATGAGAACATGGATCTGACAGAAGCCTTGCTTGCTCCCAGTCCTATTTGCTTTGAAATTGCACTTTTTGTTATTTCTGCAAAGCCGAAGTCAGGTTACTGCCACTTTTTAGCATACCTGGTGCTGACAACTGTCAACATCTTATTGATTCTTGTAAATAGTTTATGGTTTACCTCTGGAAATTTACCTCTGGAAATAGATGACTCAGTGCCAATGTCAGCCCCTCTTGTTAAAAGCAACAAAGGCAGCCACAAGGTCCAACCCTAATCATCATCAAAAAATTTGGGAATATAACACAAATGCCTCCTTACTACAGGAATCAGGTAGTACTATAATAAATCTAACCTTTCATTCAGTCTTGTGAGTTTCAAGCCAGTCTCAATATTTGTAGCTTGAGCATGACCTTGGAGAAAGGCAGTAATAGAATCTCCTTGTCTTCTTCAACAAAAGTCATTGCCCTTCTGTCCTTTTGGTTCTTCTGAGGGCAATTTGTCTTCCAAGTTGTCAGTGTATCCTTGGCCCATGGGGCATTTAATGCTAAAAATTATATTAAAAAGAATCAGGCAATTGCACAGGAGATAACAATTTTCCTTCTTCTGAATTGATTTCTTCTCTCTTCTTGTAGTTTCCTTCTCCTGGAAGTTTTGAAGCTCTGCTTACACACAAAGCCAGACCTGCATGAGTGGCTGGTTCTGCTGCAGTGGGAGAGGTTGTCTTCATCTCATTACTCCTGTCCCTGCTCCCACCCTTTGCACCTGTGCAGATCCCCATTCCACAGCTGTGTGACACTTCCCTTTTGGGAGCTTTTTCATGCCTCTAAAAAAGGCACTAAAATCAAAATCTAAGATATTTTGGGATTCTTCCTCATAAAACATCAGATGATTTAGCCAAAATTGGACACACGGGCTTGAACTTGGGGCTGGAGAGACTGACATACGTGTTTACTGCAAACTGACATCTCTGCTTCTGGATTTTTAATTTTTTTTTAGTCAATTTCCTATGTTTGAATGACACATATTTACTGAAATTGGAATTTACCTGACCAAGTAATGGCAGAATTAGTCACAGGCTTTCTGAGAGGAACTGATAAATTCCTGACATGCACAGATGCCATGGGCACAGGCAGACCACTTATTGGCAGGTCAGGAATTGATTGTCTTCAGGAAATGAGTCTGCTCATTTTTCCAGTAATGAAGTGCAGTTTTCCCTTTATTTTCTGGTGCACTTTCTACTGTGGAGATATTAAATGTAATTTTCCTTTCTAATAGTTGCATCAAATTGTTCATTAGCACTTTGTATAATTCAGTGTCTTTCAACATTTGGATTGAATTTCCTTTCCAAAATACTTTTCATCCAGTTCTGGAGACTTCTTCATCTTTGTGTTGTGTCAAATAGCATGTGTCTTCAAGACTGTACAGAAGCTGCACATCAGTTCCTGTAACACTTTCTGTTACTTGGAGGACTTGCCCTTTCCATTTGCAGGTGTACCTGGAAAACTATAAACTGAGCCGGTATTTGCTCTGCTTGTGATGATGCTGTTCATTAACCGTAACTATAAGGAGAGTGACTATCTCCTGATTTCTTATAATTTTTGATAACAGAAAGCAGAAAGCAGAGCCTTATCCTAATATGACTTTTATTTTTATCATCTCTGAGCAGATGTTCAAGCTTCCTTGCTTTTTACATGCATCAGCTGACTCCTCTGAAGTAAGAAAAATCTCCTTGTTGCTGTGTGTGCATCGTGCTGACTGCATCAGGAAAACCCCTGCTACAGTGGGAAATAAGGAAATCCTCTGTGGCAACACCATTCCCCTAACATCAAAACTGGAATGTTTCATTGTCTGAGCAGTTTTGGATTTCTCATCAATGAGAAATGCAACAAATATGCAACAAGGGAAGATGCTCTTGAAACAGATCTTTTGAAACATCCTATGTTCTAGGAAGTTTTATTCCCATCCTGTGGCACTGACTAATTAGGTAACAATAGTATAAGGCTCTGAGTACAAAAAAAAGCTGTTCAAGATAAGACTTTCAAAAGCACAAATATGCATTGGGGAGTAGAAAAAAAGGGATATATTTTATAGCAAAATATAACTTTTAAAAATTCTCTGTGATTTGTTTCTGTTGCTTTGCTTGCATGGGATTTTTTGTTTATTTTCAAACAAAAGGATGTAATGAAAGACATAAGTGTACTAATTGACTGTGAGTGAATAAAATGGAAACCCTCTGAGCCTACGTGCGTGTCCCAGGGTGTACAGACATGGTAGAGAGACGGTGTTCATAGTGTTCCTTCACTGAGTAATTCCCAGCAATCCAAGGGCACACAGCCACTTCCAAAGCCAAACTGTGCCAGGGGACATAGCCATGGTTACTTCCATGTCAGGTCTGCTCATGCCTCATGTCTTGCTTTATCCTGCTTTATGTATATAACTCGATAGTTTTACACATAGAGGTGTTAGTGTATGTGTGGGGGTTACTCAGATGGGAAAAGATGAAAGCAAACAAACTGTTTAAACATGCTATTTAAAACTGCTTTGATGAAAAATAAGGAAAATTGCGGAGAGTTAGTGTTCACAGCAGAATTTAATGGTATCTACTGAGAAATCAGCCCTAATATAGATAGCACCATGCATTCCTGCTAACTGTGGTCAGCCAGAGCAAACGAAATCATGTTCATTTCTTCCAAAATGTATTCCCTGATGAAAGATTGTGTCACAGTAGCAACCCAAGCATAGGAGAAAAATCAGAATGAACAAAAAGACAAATAAAAACGGACAATGATAAAACAAACCAAAAAAGTAATGCAGGAAAGTTCAGAGGTTTTTTCATCTGCGTGCTTATCCTCCCCAAAGAATAGCCTGTCCCCTTGGCACCTGAGCTGCTGGAAATCCCTACTGCAGTGGGAAGGTTATTCCACACACAGGACGTCAAACTGACAGTGTGGTCTTGATGCGGGAGCTCTGGCAATCATCAAGGCAACAGTGATGGATGGACTGTTGACTTCAGACGACAGCAAGAAAATAACAAGAAGATATGGCTTAAAGCAGCAATTGATGTTTATAATGACAGAAGCTGCAGCAGTAAAGATGCCTCATTCCAATATATCATGAATGAACAGGAATGAGGCTGGTAATTCCATGGGATATGTTAATATTGAGTGTTTATGCACTGTCTTAAACCTACACATATGAACTTTGTATAAATACATGCCAGCATAAATCAGATGAACTTTGGATTTCTGGATTAAAGGTTTTTGAGTGTGGATTTCATTTCCTGACAAAAAAACACACTTTGAGGGAAAGCAGATGTTTTCCATGAACACTTCTGTAGCACTAGAAAGCTACTTTTTAAAAGAAGAGACATCAGAAATAATCTTCTCAGGACTCTTGCAGAAGGACATCAGGGGAAAAGATTATCTTGCAGATTAATTTTTTGTAATTCACAAGGAACTTTTTGATGAAAACATACATGTTTACATAGAGGAGAGATGCAATAAAAGCAAAGTTGGTTTTCTTTTTCCAAGGTTTCCAGCTATTATACATGTATTAATGCTTATAACACCAGAATGAGAACATCTCTGGAGGTATTGTATCTGCATTACAACTCTGGATCTTTATTAGAATTGTGGTACAATATTTTCAAAACTTTGAATGAAGAGGAAGGTGAAGCCAGACAAATTTTCCTTACACCAGCACATTATATTTTTCCTCCACTGCATTGCAGTGTGACAACTGCTTTGGTTGGCAGAATGACATTTCATTACCAAGACATATGGGAACTGATTTAACAAATGGCTAAAGAATTAAAGTATCCAATTGATAGTTATAGCTGAGCACTATTTCCCACTGACTGAAATGCTTTTCTAAGTACTGTAAGTATGAACTGAACATAAATCCATGAAGACCACCTGCCTAAACTCATCACATGAAGGAGGTTCTGACATACTCTTTTGGCTACTAACTTGAGATTTAGACTTTTTGTTCTACCTCTAAATAGAAAATTACTATTTTTTCATGCTGCAACATACCTGCTGAAACTTCAGAAGCAGCACAGGTCTGACAACCAGATTTCAGGAATTCCCACTTTTCTGTGTACAACTTTGAGCAGGAGGGCTCCATCTCAGAGAACTCTTTTAAAGGGAGCTAGTAGATGAGTATTTCAGGTATTTTGAAGGGTAGGGAAGAGAAAATTATTACCCTAGTTAAAAGGGAATTCTTTATCTCTTTTAAAATACATCTAGAGGGCTGGGAAAAGCAAGGTAATGTTGAAAAAGGAAACGGGTCTTTTTGAGAATTTGGAAGACAGGAATTGGACAAATTTATTAACAGGGGAAAAACAATTTTCTTCACATCTGCCATGAATTTGCATAATGCTATCTTAACTACTGTTCAAATCAAAGCCAGTTCAAGTAAACAGAAAAGTCCCTGATTGAACTAATTACAAATTTCAGAGATGAGAAAGGCTGAGCAGCAAGTATTAGCAGGTTTACTTTGCAAGCATATTGTAGTGTACACCATAGTGTGGTGAAAAATATTCTATTCATGCACAGTTGTGTTATCATAATTGCCAAAATGGTTCAGCATCATTTTAGTTATTAAGGCACTAATGAACCTTTAAACGCATGCTGAGTCCCAATGATGTTACAGATTTACTTGCAGGTTTAGAAGTGAAAACCTTTCCTATGTTTGCTTTTCCCAGAGTAGAAACATTAAGACTTTAAGGAAGAATTGATATAATTTGACTTTATCTAAAACTAAGGCATGTAGTCTAAGCTAATCACTTCAGTGCTGTATAAAATCGATGGAAACAGATAGAAATTACAGAGTTATTTTATAAATAAAAGAAACTCTAAGAACAGGGAGAAGCAAAAAAATCACCTAGTCCTCTACTGTGTCTCCAGAAGTGGTCAGCATAAGGTACCAAATGGAAAACCAGGGGGCTGTGGGGATCCTGAGGCCAGGAGCAGTGTCTCATTCCTCCCCTCTGATGACAGCAGCACAAAAGAAAGGACACGGCTCAGCCTCCTCCAGTGCTTCTCTCTTGCCACTGACCACAGGACAAGCACAGCTGCCTAAAAGCCTCATTTGTAAACGATGCAGACAGTTGTGATGATGTTTGCACAAGCCTAGCAGCTTCCCAGCAGCAGTGCCCATAAGGCTGAGAAGCTGCTTTTACAAAATCAGGGGCAGTTAGTTACTCGTTCTGCTAAGGCAAAACAGCCTCACCACAAGCCCTTCCACTGCATGGCCTGCAGGGTGGGCACCATACCCACCATCCGTCCTGCATCCAAAGCAAGAAACCATTTTAGAAGGTGATTAATCCCTGAGCTCTGCACAGCAGGCACTTGAGCTGGTTAATGCCCAGCTAGCACAAGTAGTCATTCAGCAGAGCTCTGCTGCAGCTGCAGAGCCTCTCCCCAGCATGTGATCACTGAATCATCATATTGTTTAGAAATTCCTGATCAGAAATCCATATCTTTTATTTTAGCATGATCAGAGTGCTATTTTTCTCTTGTACAAATGAATCTTGGTCTGCAGAATCGACATCTATCGTGTTGTGTATCCATATGCATGCAAAAAAATCTTACCAGATGTCTGGGAATCAATAGGAAGGTGCTGGATTCCACTAGATTTATCCAGACACCTGACTTTTCTTGTGGGATGTCAGTCTTCCATTTGCAGATGGCTGTTGTGAACTGACTTTACATATGACTTTATAGTTAATTCTACTTTATTCTGACAAAAGCTGAAGTCTTTTAACAAATCATTCAGGGTAAATAACAAGCAGATCAGTTATTTTGTTATTATAGATAAAAATATCCCTCCTTCAAATTGCAGTTATTTTTAAAGGTATTTCCTAATATGGCTGTCTGCTGTATGAATCATGGCCTGATCCTGGTATCTTGGCAACCGCATTAGTTATTTTATATCTGGCAGCTCATACAGCTTGAAGAGACTGAACAGATCTCTATATCCAGTCTCATTTTCTAGTGCTATTCTAATTGCCACACATGTGGAGTCTGTTGCTCCTATCACTGAACCTAGCAATTGCAAGGACTTTATACATTCCTTGTTACTGATGTTCCGAGTTTTGGAGGAAAACTACCGGGAAACCAGAATTTATTCTGTTAAGAAGCACATCCATTTGAGGCACTGGGAGATGAGGATGAGTAAGTACAGTAAAGTCCCCAATTTGTGATTTAGGAGGAGTGGAAGTTTAAAAAGAGCAAATGAACAAAGGGAATTAAAAAGAAAGAAAATAGATTTTTTTCCACCCCCCAGTCCCAACAAAGCGTCACCTCTGTCTCCAAATCACTCTCAATACACTCTTCAGATTATCACTGGGAGAAAGAATTATTTGTCAAATACAGATGTGAAAAATCTCAGATCTACTTGTTTCTCTGCTAAATAATGATGGCAGTAGAATGAAGATTAGCTGCCTGCGGCTAAGATTCAGGCTAAAGTGGAAAGAAGGAGGAAAAAAAATTAAGAAAAGCTTAAAGTTTTACAAAACATGCAAGGTTAAACCTCCTATTAACTATCATGTGCAAATGGCAGTTCTGCAATTAGCCTTTAATCAAATCTGAGGAAGGGATTCAAATGTATTGACTTCACGATCCTCTCTGCTAATAAGCTCATTCTATCTATGAAATAGAAATATTTTCTTATTAAAATCAAAGTTATATCTACTAACATTGGATCTGATATAATGTTAGAGAAAATCTAATTATTACCTAAATAATAACTACATAATCTCCTGGAAGAAAGTTGGAAGGAAGATTAAATAGTGTTATATCCACTCTGGAGATAATATCACTGAAGCAGACACCGAGGAGAAAAAAAAAAGAAAAACTAACTAGACAAAATACATCTGGACACAGTGAAGTAAATGTCTGCCCCCTTCTCTGACACTGAATGCTGAGACATGTTGTATTTTTTCAAAGAACTGAGTCCACGCTGGCTATGTCTATACTGCTAAATTAAATTGTGCCAAAGGTCCTGGGAATGATAACTCATTCCTTTACAGTGGTAAACTCTTAGAACAAATCTCTGCCATGATTTTGCCCAAGGTCAGTTATCTCCCTCCCAAGTATTTCGCAGGCACGGTTCAAAAATTGGCATGGCCAAGCAGTCATTCCCATGGGCAGTCTGCACATGGCTAATCTGCTTTGGGACTGATGGGTGCAGGTGGTGGCATAGAGTTGGCCTCAGTACTGGAGATTATTCCTGGACATATTCAATTTACCTGTATTGTCACAAACTTCTTAGGGAAACATAACATTCTCTAGAAATAACACGAACTGTAAAACTGGTTGATAGCATTCACTTTCTGATAACAGAAAGGACCAAACTGTGCAGCATCCCAACTAAAAATCTTGTTAAAAATGGATGCCAATTTTTTTAAATAAATGCTTTTCTTTGTAATGCTTCTGGTTTACATGTATTATTGCATTTACAGCATAGAAACTGCTGTCAAAAGAGCTAGTGGCTTTTTTTCCCCATCCAGAATCCTTGTTAGACTTTAAGTCAGACAGTAAAGAGATGGTATTTTTCTGTTTCCAAATACAATCCATTCTAAGTCTAGACCTGAATTTATTTTGTGACATTGAGAAAATTTATTAATTTTCCCTTTATCTCTGCTTCTGGAAATGTATCTCTTCTTAAATTAAAGTGTCTACAGTTTGCTAGTGCCATTTGATTTATTCCATCAGGAGAGGAGAAGGGGCATCCTGATACATTTTTAGATTTGACCACCACTGCAAGTGTTCAGTTCATAAAAAACCCATGGAGAACGTGTAGAGAAAAGTAATAGGAATGTTGTAACTGATGTGAATGGGGAATAAATAGAAATATCTGACCATGTTTTAAAGACACCTAGAGATTAGCAGCTCATCACAATCCTAGCATGTAGAAAAGTGCAGCTTCACAAGTTACCCAGGAGGAAAAGAATAGTGAGTAAATACTGACAATTCACAGAGGTGGGATGGGGTGGAGACACAAAGGACAGTCAGGCCTGAAGGAGTACAGAAAGGCACATGCAGAAATCAACACTTGGTTTTCAAAATAAGAGACAAGGTGAGGACTCAGTAGATGGTGTACTGTCCTCCACTAGGAGCCCTGGACAGACCACCTCAACTCAGGCATCTCTGGTGCTGGGCAGACCACCAGTATATGTTGCTCCTGGTGCTTGTCTGTGGAAGTGTGAGAACACATGGGTGAAATCAGCACTGTTTTGAAGTCAATCACTTCCCAGTCCCATTGTCAGGGGATCAGCCATAGCAGGGCAGCTCCATAAGCAGAGATGAGCTGGGAGCTGAGGGTGACCACATACAGGCAGGAAAAGACCAAAGTAGCCATGCTGTGGACAGTGGAATATGTATATTTTCTCATACATGCTTTATGATAAGGCTTGGAGTGGGCCTTGTGGCTCTCTACAACTACCTGGAAATAAGCCACATGAATAGGACCACGAAGATGATCAGAGGGATGGAGCAGCTCTCCTGCAAAGCCAGGCTGAAAGAGCTGGGGTTGTTCAATCTGGAGAAAAGAAGGTTTCAGGGAGACCTCATTGTAGCCTTACACTACCTCAAAGGGCTTATGAAAAGAAGGGAGAGATACTTTTTATAAGGGCAGATGGTGTCAGGACAAGGTGCAATGGTTTTAAACTGAAAGAAGGCAGGTTTAGATTAGATGTTAGGTAGAAATTCTTTACTGTGAGGATGGTGAAGCACTGAAACAGGTTGCCCAGAGGATAATGGGCCCAGTGGATGCCCCAATCCTGGAGTGTGTCCCCAGTGTGGGGGACATTCAAAGTGTTCTTACCATGTCACTGTTACATGTGGTGGAGTCCTGCTTTCCTGGAGATGGTTGAATACCTGCTTGCCCATGGGAAGCAGTGAATTATTCCTTGTTTTGCTTTTGCTTCACCTATTGAGACAAAGACAATTGTCTTGTCTTTGTCTCAATAGGTGAAGTTTTCTTACTTTTACCCTTTTGATTCTCTCCCCCGTCCCACTGTGAGGGGAGTGAGCCAGCGGCTGCATGGCTTCAACCAAGACAGTCAGACAAAGACCGTTAGTTTTAAGATGAAAACTTATTATTAGCAATGCCAACAACAACAAAAGAAATCCCACAAAATAAATAAAATGAAGATCAAAGAGCAAGCTGTTATTACAGAAAAAAAAAAAAAGAAGTAAAACACATCCCATTTTTGTTCAGTTCTGTTATCTGCCTTAGAACTTATATTTCCAACTCAACAAATGTAGAAATAGATTCAGCAGTATACAGGGAAATGAATATAGAAAAAATCTTAATCAGAACTGCAAAAAAAATGGGGAGGGAACTGGAGGCTTTAGAAATGAGTCAATAAAAAATCATATACTGAAGTGTGCGAACACACGCTTACATCCATTAACAGGCTGAATGTGGGTGGTGAGTATGCCTATTGTAAACAAGCATGGATAAACAATATGCAAAGCAAAATAGGTTAAATCAACAAAGGACTTCTTAGCAAACACAAATGTGAGCTATTGTAAAAGGCTTCAGTATAACAATAACTCATTAAAAAATCCTATCCAGAAAGACGGAGAGAGAGAGAAAAAGAGTACTATTGGAAAGAAATACTAGTAGCAATATACAAGTCTTTTTCAAATATTAATGCAGCATTTGATACATGAAGAGCTGTTAATATTAAAGCATAGTATTGAAATTACTAACATTTTTCCTTCTGATTTATTTTAGGAAAATAATTTTTTCTTCTTTTTCCTTTCCCTAGAATTCATTTACAAATCAGATACCACATCTGTCATTCTCTTGTCCAAATTATTTGTACAATTCTTATTTAAAATTGATGATTTGGGTTAGGATCATAACAAGAACTATTCCTTACCTAAGGTTTCAATGAGGTGGCAAGGCAATTCATTCTGAACTTGAGCTCAGTAGAGTTCATTTCAATTTATTACTCATTTTAAGTGAACTAATCTAAATTAAAATCTTCTTGAATCAATACCTCATTTTTATCATAGAGTATTCTGACTATATCACACAAATCATTCAACTGCTCCTGTATCCAGCAAAGCTAAAATGGCTCTGTGGTGAAGACGGACTTTTTTCCACCAAATGGACTTACACACAAATGCCACATTCCCAAACTGTACATTTCTCACAGCATCAGCTCTTTGTATGCTCATCAGCCAGCATACTCTTACCACTTATCTTTGCATCATTACAGGACCATTCAAGTAAAATAGCAGTAAAATACTAACAAGGTGCAAGAATTTATATTTGGCATCAAAAATAATTAAATTTTTACCCTTTCAGCTTCTCATTTCAGGTAGCAAAATGAATAGCCAGTTTGTGGTTTTTTTCACCAACCTCACTGTATGCATTTTGTGACTGAATCTAGTGCTTTTGTTGTGGGGAAGGAGTGAAAGAAAATTCTGAACAGATTTTGTTCTAATATTGTGTGTTTGTTTGAAGGTAACGACAGTTAAAAAGTAAAGTGTGTTTGTTCTTCTGACAAAGGCCATAAAAACTTTTAGGAGACTTACTCAGTTGTGTCTTGTTCTTTTCATTATTCTTTTATGTTCTGCTTGTTTTACATAGTCTACTGTCAATTCATAAAATACAATTAAAAAATCCTGGTTTACACACACACAAATTGTATGGCTGGATAAAATAGGTGCTGCAGATATTTTATGTCTAGAATCCTAAATATCCTTACATATTTCTTTCATGGTTTTTTCCTTTTTATTTCTTAGCCTTACCAGCTTTGCTTGTGGTTTTTCAAGTGCAAGAAATATGAAAACAATGTTTTAACATACCCTCATTCAGCAAAATGCTTCGGAAGGTACCTATCTCTTGTCATAAGAATAGGTGCCTTGAAGCCTTTTGGACTTACATGCTAAATTAGCTTACTGGTTTGTGTCTTGGTGCTGTGGGGAACAGAATGCTCTGCCCACCAGCAGCACCCTTCAACACATGCTTAATCTAAACCAAGGGTTGTTCTACTCTAATTCCTAAAACCAAGCACATATTCGGAGAGCCCAGAGGAACCAGCAACTGTTGCTACAGCTACACTACTGAAAGGAAACCTTCTTCCTGTGTTTGGGCATTGCCATAGTGAGAACTTGATGCCCTGGGGAAAAGACAGTCCCATCCTTGCTCTCATCTCTTACATCCCAGGAGGTGTTTCCTGACTGATTAGAGGGCAAGAGACTCAGCTCACACCAGAAGGTAAACCTGGTCACACCACTCAGTGCTAGTCAAGCTCCTGTCAGACAATCTGTAGGTGTCAGAACCAAAAAGAGATTGTGACAAATGGCATCAGAGACAGGGGATTCCAGAGCGATTCGCACGGATTGGCTACCAAATGCATGAGATGAGGGGCTCACCATATGTAGGAACATCTAAGGTCTCATTTTCTACAATGCCCATGCATAGCCCTGGGTCAGTGATCCTTGCACAGTCAGTGCTGTGTGGTTGTGTTTGTGCCTTTGGATCTCAGTAAACAATGCCCTATAAATAGATGCGTGACTATGTGGTCACATTTTAAAAAATCACTTCAAAATAAATCAAAATAAATCATCTAAAGATTTAATAACGTACAATTCATGTCCATGAATGTGTCTTCACTCAGAAAAGCTATTGCTTTTTATCCCTTAAAGTACCGTGTACAAAGTCTACTCTTTTAGATCGATTGCCTCAGTTTTGAGTTCATCTTTTTACGTAGAGAAATGGACTGTATAAAGGTAAACCATGCCATGGTGTTGGAGTGTATACAAGTCTTTAACTATATTCTGTGGTTCAGTGGTTCTCTTTCTTTCTCAAGAGCACATGGGTATGCTATAAAAGAGAGACTACTCACAGCTTCATGAAGCTTGTTTTGAAAGAAAACATCAATCTCTTGAACTGACAGGTTTTATAGGAACAAATCTGAACCTTCCAGCTTTGCAACTGTTCTTCCATACTGTCAGCCTCGTCTACCTCCTCTAGCAGAGAAAGTCTACAGAAGCCCAAAATAGAAATATTCCCACCAGGTTTCTAAACTGCAGATCCTCTGTGTAATTGCCGTTGCCCCTAACAACTCTTAAAAATTTGACAAGTGACAACACTTAGCCACCAATCAGGCTATATTTAAAATTTGAGAGGACAAGACTCATGAAATATATGATAAACACACTGTACTGGTCCATGACTACAAATCAGAAGCAAGACTGTAGGTCTGTTCCATCTCCAACTGCTGTTATGCTATAACTAGGGGATTAAAATAAAGCAAAATTAGCACATTTATGACACAGACCATTTTTGACAGAAACTAGAATGAACCACACTGTGGAATCCACTCTGCTCATCTCTGCCTTGGCATTAAACTCAAGAGATCAAATTACTTCATACATGATACCATTAATATAGGAATAATGAATAAGCTTATATGATAATTATGCTTGTTTTCTCAGCTTATGCTTGAAATTCCTAATGCCGAAATCTCTACTTCCTAAATGTTTCAATAAAAACACACAAGAGGTAAAAATAAGATCCCAAAATTTCAGGTGAGATAAGGAAAGGTGGGGAGATACCACCACACTGTTCATTAAAAAAGATATTTGCCTTGCTGGAAGTAAGTGGAGGGGGCTGGATTAACATCAGACCTTTAGCAGATAAATCTATTTGGAATGGGCTCTGCTGAAGAATAGAAAATATAGCATATCATGCAAATTGTTGCCAAGAACAGAATTCATAGGCATATAGGTATCTATTTTATGCTATAAGATAAAAATGCTGGTTTAGGCAGACATCAGATTCAGGCTCCTACAGAGAACTTACTCTTCTGAGAAAGAAGTCTGACCTAGATTTCTTTCCACATAAATAAAGTTGCATAAAATAGAATTACACCTGTTGAGAAACATGGCAGAACTGTAATCTTTCCTGACATATAAGCCTTTGTGTGCAGCATTACAACTAAATCCTCTGAATGGCAGATGATGGAATGGACTGCAGTTTCTTTCTGTGACATGACACTGTTTTTCATAAGTCCTTCTCAAAACCTCTTGGATGATCTGATAGGAAAAAGTAATGTATACCAAAGCAATATATTAAGGAAAGCTCCTCACCTGCATGAGGAATCAGCAAATGGGCTAGGAAGGATCTTGATTAAGTTCAGAGGGCAGCTTTCGAAGGAATGACACTGTAGGTTACTGGAAAGATAAGTTTAAAAGTGTTTCTGGTCCTGTTTGTTTGAATGAAGTCTCTCTTTGGGAATAGAAAAGTTTGAAGATCTCTCTATCTCTGTGGAAACCACCTTCACTCTCCTTCCAAAATGCAGCATCCAAAGCTGTCACACAATGGGAAGAAAAATGCTTTACAAAGTAAGAAACTGTTTCTCCCTCATCTGGCCTGAGGTAAAAAGAAATGTCAATATACACCTAACTGCTAGCTGAACCTTGAAAGGCTGGGAGCTCTGGTTTGGCAGCAGAATTACTCTAGTTCAAAGAGGCAAATATGTTGTGGCCTTATTGCTTTAGGCAGACCTATTTATCAATGTTAGTGATAGGATCACACAGAGAAACTGGGCAGGCATTCAAGAATCAGAAAGGCATTAACCGCATCATCTTGTGTGAAATAGTGGCTTCCGAGGAGCAGTAGATAGGGATCAGTTGTCCTGCCCGAAATCTTCTGAGACCCTCCTTGTTCTCAAATGACCACTCAATATACCTCTTTGCCAGCTCTGGTCATGAAGAGTATTAATTACTCTTTCTGAATCATCAGAGGGAACAATAGATGTTACTGTTGGAGCTTTGGTTTTATTTTACTGATGTTAGAGCAAAGTTCTCAAATAAAACACTTGACATTTCTGACCAGTCTGGGAACAAAACCAGAGAGCAATGCAAAATCTGTGATCTGAGCCAACCTTGGGCATGAGACTTCATCTACATCAAGGATGGAGCAAGGTCATCACATGCATGCGAGGATGGGGGATAAAGCTAAACCTTGAACTTGTATTTTGGATGCTGAAGTTCAGAACTGTTCCCATAAGAGCTTTCAGTTCTCTTCTTAAAAAGAAAAAGGATTAAGGGTGTAAACATCCAGAAATTTCAGGCAAGTCTAAAACTGGGAATACCTTTGGAAATTTGAAATTTACACCTCCTCCATCAGAGTGGCACTAGAAAGCCAAGCCACCTGCCAGTTCCTCCATTCCTGCCAGGGGCTCAAACTTGTGCTGCCTCTTTTCCTTTGCCAAGGATAGCCCACCCAGGCCAGCAGATTTGTCCTATGCAGGACAAAGCCATATTGACAATTCAGATGTGGCGTTTGGGTTGTTCTTCCTTCCAGTCAAAATATGTAAACCCACCTTCAGTGGATTTTGGTCCTAGATCAATAACCAACAAACCAAATCTGAAATTTTGCTTTACACCAAATGTTAAAGCAGAGATTTTAAGTTTTTCTGTCTCTGCTGTAGCTATGTCACCATTGTTGGTGCCAGTTACAATGCTATTTTAGTGTGATTGTTCTCTCTTCCTTCACCCATCATTCAGTACACATCAAAAATCAGCATCCCAAGTAATTGCAGCCAGACTTGATTTCTTACACTGTCATGAGTAAAGAACAACATTTCCATTTATTTGATAATCACTCAATGCTTTGTTATTGACAATTGACCCTACAGATTATGTGGGCCTGTAGCAAATTCTACCAACATCCACTTCTGTTTTTATGTAAGTGAAATTGCTTAGGGAGTGAGATGAAAATTTGCAATGGCTGAAATGCTTAAGGAATTGAAAAATTACACAAGAGGTATAAAAACACATTGTTTGTCCTTGAGATGGAGACAAGATGTCCAAGTGACTGACTCAAAGTGTGTCTTTTCTATCTCTCACCTTCCCAAAGTAAGATTCAAGTGGGATTGACATCAATATGAATCTGACTCTGTTTCTCAAGTCATATGGGATTTAGAAGATGTGTTTGGAGTGTGAACAGTGATACTCAGGTGATTCTGTCTCTGACTCTGCATAGAAGATGCCCTACTTTCAGCCAAGAAGCTGTAGATGTGGAATTACTCTCCTAGGACAAAGATGGGAATGGAGCAAACATGTCTAGACCAAGTTATCTGAGCAAGGGCTTCCTCCTGTCATGCTTTATATGAATATCTGACATCCAGCTATTATTTGAGAAGGATAGTCCAAGGCATTGGAGTACCTTCTCCCTGGATCCTTAGGGGGCTTGTCCATGAACTGAGCCCCTCATCACATTGCACTGCTAGCTGCAAGTGTAGAAATGTTTTGAAGAAGGCTTTGGGGTCCAGAAGAGAACTACCAATGACGTATCAGAGCCCTCATGGTATGTGGCTGCAGAGTCAGAGCTCTAAAGGCATCAATATTTTGGAGCAGTCAGGTGGGAATTTTGTGTCTGGTTGTTTTGCAGCTGAAATGTCTGTTGCAGTTTCCTCATAAAAAATCTTCTTCCACACCAACAGTTTCTCCTTTTTCATGAGAAGGACTCAGGAAATGGTTGTACCCACAATTCTCCACATTTTATTATTTCCCAGGTTGCACCCAAACTAATGACAGAAAAGGCATCTACAATTTATGGTATGCCGAAGGCCCATCTGTGGGAAACTAATTGTTTTTTCTTAGCCACTTCCATATTTATTTTCTTTTTCATCATCTCTGTAACTGCATTTGAACCAGAGTCCATGGCAATCATGGCAACCACCCACTCTGACAGCACATGCTTTTATTTTTCTTGGCAACAATTATTTACCCAGCTTGTCAAATTGCTGATGACATCGAAAGAGCATCTGTTTCACACTGTCTGCATCACTTAATGGAGAAAGACACAGTTTTCTGTCCCATTTTATTGATTCTTGTGATGTTTCCTGCTATTAAAGTTTTCTGTTCTTGGCATCTTTTATTTCTCTTGGCCTTGGTTTGCTAACTGTATCCTTGCTCACTTTGTTAGCTTACTTGCTGCTGCTAAGTAACAATTTCATACCAGTCTCCAAATCTTTCTATGGTTCCTTGTGCTGCCTTGGAGCTCTGCAATCTGTACATACTCCCCAGAGCAACAGTTTACTTGATCTGCAATAATTCTGTGATAAAACACAGAAACTTTTGGAAAACTGTTTAAGACTACTGTGCAATCGGTAAAAGAGTAACAAAAGGAGATAGCAAGCCAGTTGTCACCTGGTTCAGATGATAGTGCTGCCCAACTTGGTACCCACCTCACTTCTAAACACTTTGGGATCCACGTTTTAATCCCCTTTCTGTCCTACCTGAGGGACAGTTTCAGAGAGGTGTAGGCAACTGGGCTCCATGGTGGGCCACATCAGCGGTGGCCCTCTTGGTTCTGTTTTTTTCCCCAGTGAGTTTACCTTCTTGGAGGAGAGACTGTTTCAAATCCTTTCCCAGACAAAGCAGGAAGAAAAATCCTTTCCCTTCTAAACTCAGCACTGCCATTGAAGAAGGGCATTGTTCCTTCCCCTGGTGGAATTTTTTCCTACTGGACTAAGTACCTTTATACAGAAAATATGAGTGAATGAATCCAGTTATCAAGGTACTCACTGTGAAGATGGTGAGGAAGTATTGTGGGACTTTGTGTGTAATATAAGAAAAACAGCAAGCAAACTTCAATGCATTTCCTAGAGCATTTCACTGAAAAAAAATGCTCATCTTACTAAATTTGATATATTTCACCTTCTGGACCAGAAGTCTTAAATTTTGGCCACACCCTTTGGAGTACTTGCAATGCTTGCAGTTCCTGGATTTGGAACCCTTAATCATGCTGCCTGATGCAACCTCTAAGACAGAAGCACATTTCCTAAATTCCTGCTGGATCCATTGCATGACTAGACAGTTCCACCAGGTTAACAACTTTGCTGGTACTAGCACACAGAGTTGTTTGCACATATGCATATATAAAGACGCTGTAGATGAAATTCTGTCTTTAGACACAGAGTCACCTCAGACATGTAGATGTCAAGCATGACTAGAATACATTGATTTTACCTCTGCCTTTTTAATTGTGATCTTATTGTTTAACTGCCCTATTGTACACATTTGCCCTGTTACATTTCCTCCCTGTCAATTTGTCTTTTAAGCCATAATTTGAAACATTTGCCTTTGGTGTTTTAAACTAATCCATTTCCCTCCCAGTGGGACCATATGCCTTAAATTGCCTTAAGATAAATGCATTTTTATTCTTGGAGAATTGTTAGCAGATTGACAATTTTTTATTTTTATTTTTTTAGAAATATTAAAGAACAGATGACTGAAGATTATAAATAAATACAATTCTTTATGAACTGCATTGTTCTGAGAGAGCTGTATTGTATAACTACTTGACCTCAGTACTGGTTTATGTCAATCCCCTCTAAGGCTCATCAGGGCATTCAGGACTTGCCTAGGGCATTTGATATTCAAGCTTAATCTACCACACTGCAAATCACTCACATGTGTGATTCTTGGCAAATTAAGGAAATTTTTGGTTGATTGAAAATAATTGAAATGTCCTTGGACTTGTTAAAAAGAGACTAGTCCTATTAAACATCAGTCAGAAGTGAGCTATGCCACATATTAGTCAATATAATTTGGTAGATTTTTGTGATTAAAACTTAAAAATCTCCTGAGAAAATTCCACCATGAGGAGTGACTCTGTTCCAACTCTCTTAGGACATGTCTACACAGGAAGGAGCAAACTGAACCCTACTCTCTCTGCTAACTCTCTGAAATGGCCAGATATAATCTAGCATGGGTCCAAAAGCAGCATTACTCTGGCACTGTGCCCAAGCTAATAAGTCCTGCTGACAAGGCTAGGACCAGATACAGAAGCAGGCTGATGCTGCGCCAGCACTTTCCTCTCTTGTCACCACTCACAACTATCTTCTTTCCAGAGTATTTCCTCTTCACTCCCATATTTTGTTAAGCGTGGGTGCCTGGGGCTGCACATGGCTTAAACACTTTAGCAAGGAGGGTGGTCTAATCCCCTGGACTCTTTGGTTCATGGTGTTCTCCAGCCATATCTGCAAGACCAAATTTCCTGCATGTTCACGCTGTCACGTCACACATCACCACACAACCATGTGTGGATGCTCCCTGTAAAGCCACAAGGTCCACGCAGTCATCTCTTGTACTGGCCTGGCTGCACCATCACAAAAGCAGCCCTCCCTCCCAAATGGCATGGAGATCCTTCACTGCATGGAAGAATCTCACACCAGGCTGCCTCAGCCGAAGGACAATGTACACACTCCATCCCCAAGACCAAACCTCCTGTGTCTGCCCAATATACTAACCTCGGTCCTCTGCCAACAGAGAGCAGAAGCCAGGTGGAGCAGACACTACACTGCCTTTTTGGCCCTATATAGCACAAAGATAACACTCAGAATTCATAAATTCATATATTTCAAACAGCATCTGTCTTTAGCAGGACAGAAAATATTTTCATTTCAGAGCCCAACATCCGTGATGCCTCAAGCTTTCCATCTCTGTTTCTGCCAGCAGCTTGACCTTTTCTTCCCACATGCTACGGTGCCAGGCTAAAGGGAAAACAGCCAGGACCCTGATGGAGCTGCCCCATTCCTGGGCCAGCTCATTGTCTGGTGAAGGCTGCTCCTGCCACCCACTTTGTGCTGCCTTCCCCTCTGCTGCACCCCCGGAGCCAGCCTGCCTTCCCATCCTGGCATCCACAGTGGTTCCCTGCACAGGGATCTTTTCTTGAAAACGACTTCCCAAGAACCACATCCTCTTAGTGAAGGTATCCCAGCGAGAGGTCTGTCATTGTCTTCTCCAGCTGCCTGTACAAGAGAGCTCCTCTCCCAGGAGTTTCTGTAGAGCCACAGGTACAGGTATTTTCACAGCAGCATGCCCTGAAATTTGCAGAAATTTTAAACTGACCATATGGAGGCAAACTAACCCCATCTGTCTGAACCCTAACTTCATTTCCCCCTTCAACTGCTCAATCATACATACCCTCTGTCACTCTCCCTAAAATATGCAGTCCTATCTCTCCAGAACTTTGGGTACTTTTATGGCCGTGCAAGTGCTGCTCCTTGGGGTCAGAAGATGGGGTTTGTTGCTTGTCTGTGACCTGTGTGATTGACCTCACACACCAACATATTTAGGTTCTCAACAGGAATAAAGTGTGAGGTCCGGTTCTGGACTAACCACACATTTTTCTTTAAGGTTCTTAAAGGTGAGATTATTCCCCTGGTGGGGACATTCTATCAGGAAAACATGAAGTTTAAGATGGAAAATCAAGGTTTGGGATGAGGGACTTCTGGGGTACACGTTTTCACACAAGATACCTGAAGCATCATGCCTGGAGCTGTCCTAAGTGCCTGATGTTTGAACAGGATAGTTGGTTCTCAGGACCACCCAGGCAGAATGATGTAAACTGTGATTCTGACAATTTCTACTAAGAGAAGGGTCAGTCCTGGCTAACATTAGCTTCAATAAATTCAGGCTGAGAGATTTAAACTGCACTGAACTATTCCAAGAAATCTCTTCTGTTGGTAGCAAATCAACATTTTCTTATTATGGCTGTCAAATTAATTAGTTAACAGATCTCCAAAGAGTTGTTTGAGAATAATATGGAATATCAGGGATTCAAGCAAGACCATTCTCCATGCATTATGTGGTGAAACAACCAACTAGAGGGATGGCGGCAGTGAGGGAACCAGAAGGGGTCGAAAAATGCATTTTGAAGAGGCTGAGTTGATTATTTTATGAGATGACACTGACTTTTCCCTTAGAATATGAAGTATCAGGGCTTTTGGAGACCAGAAAATGACCTGACCTGGCACCATGAACCCATTACCTGGAGGCAGATTTTAGACGCATTGGATTGACATGAAGGTGAATCATTGTGGTAAAGAAGAACCCTGGATAAACTTGACATAAAAACTCAGCAGACACACACTGAACTCTATCATTTAAAGTTACAGTATTCCTTTACTGGATTACAGTAGTGGTGGAATTAGCATTGCCAAAGCCACAGTAAATGAGTTGGTGTTTGGAAAAGGAAGATGAAATGTAACTGATCTGAGAGTAGCCACTTGAAGAGTCTCTTCAACTGGTGTAGGCAATTGGATGAAAATGGTACATTATGTCTTCAAGTAGAATGGAGACTGGTAGCTGCTACAGACTTGAGTGAACATGGGTCATGATATTCCCTGAAGTTGACTAAGGTCCTGTTATTAATTTCAGTGGCACTAGATTGAGTCCTGGGGTCAGTTCTGTGCAGAGGAAGGTGAATAGAAGGTGCTATGAAAAGAAATAAAAGAAGAGAAAGGAATTTTCTAACTGCCTTGATTCAGGGCCCTGAGCATTAACTTTTCATTGCCTCTCTGCACACAAGCCATGGAGCCAGCCAGGCCATTTTGGCTCATCTGTTGTAAGTCAGAGACTCAGTGTCTCATTGTACCTGGAAGCTGAACGTGGCCCTCAGGAAGACATTCACACATGTAGCTCTCAGACCCAATTAGGCCCCATAGGTTTGCTCAACTTAGTGAATAGCAAAAAGCTTCTGCACAGGTTATATGAAACACTCAAAAAAAGATCCTACTTTCACAGTCTACCTGGATAGTTTATAGAGAAAATCTACACATTCAATAGGTGCTTCAGAGAACAAATACAAAGAACTCCTTTAGAGATTTGGAGCCCACAATCTTCTGCAGAGGCTGCCCCCACATTGTAAAAAAGGCTGAAAATTCTTCTTATGTTTCATAGCATGTGTGGTGTTAATGACTTCTGTGAGAGGACTCCTAAATACAGAAAAAGAGCAGCATTTGATTGGACAAGGGGTCTTCCTAGACCAATATCTGCTCGTTAACAACAGCCATTAAGAGGGACCTGGGGAAAAGTAAGATCACAGCAAGCATGCAATGTATTTCCCACTATTATTCTATCAGACTGCAGGCATTGCCAGCATAGGACATCCTAATCCAAACATGGATTTCTGTGTGTTCTGTGTTCCTCTTCCATGAACATGTGCATTCTGCCCAGAATCTAGAATAATTAATGTTACTCAACTATAAAATCAGCACCAGCTCTACAAAGTGAAGATGCATCAGAAACTGTCTCGGCCAGGAAACAAAGTTAAGTGGGGATAACTGTGAGCCTTCTTATTGCATACACAAGATAATTCATGTTCTTTTAGAGTTTTTTTTAAAAATCTTTACTCAGCCTTTAAGACAGACTGTGGAAACCAAGTGCTGCTCTTCCTCTATCTGAAGTGTGAATAACTGTGCTAGAAGAGCAAAATATTAGTGTTTCCAACCTGTGAAAACTGCAATTCTTATGAAAATGGATTATTTTCCATGCCTTCCCATTAGAGATATGAAAGGGGCCAGTTGGCTAAAATTAGCCAATAAGGAAGTGGATAAGGACCCCCTGACAGCTGGGAACTAAGAGGTCTACATTAAGACTGAGAAGCTTATTTCAGGAGTTTGAACTTCACTGGTAGCTTGCCAGGAGTCTGCAAATCAAAAAATCTTGGACATTAATGAAACTAAGAGAAAAACATCAGCTTCCAGGTTATTGCATACGACCATATAAAATGTGTTGTATTAATCACAGGTACACACAGCTATTCCAGAATTCATTGCTTGACTGCTCTAGCTTTATTAATCCAGCCCCATGATTTAAAATATGAAAGTGCAAGAAATCAGAAAATGTGACTCTTAGTCTCAGCAATATGAGAGTCTGAAGAAGTGTCCAGCCCCAAATTTTGTCACTCCTTGGAATAAATGCAGTAGATCTTGCAAAGAATTCAAGTAATAATAATTGCCAGGATAACATATTCACTTGCACAACTGTATAAAAAAGATAGCAGAGTTGTGCTGTGGTCACTTGGAAAGCTAAATAACTTGCCAGAGTTACTTCACAAAGCTCTGAAATATGTATCAGGAAGGCACAACATATAAAAAAAAGCAACATAAGTTTCCCATTAAAGTTTTTCTATCCACAAAGAGCTAGCTGCTAAACTGTATGAAATACTCACTGAAAATCCCCTCATCAGTCTTTTCTTTGTCACGGTCAGAAGAACATTGAACCACTGAAGAACACTTAACTGTTGAATTTGGCAAATAATATTTGAAACCTGCAAGTGAATTCAAAATTATCTATCACTGAGAGTAAGACAATTCAACTGATCGGAAATTGAAGCTGTATGAGCAGGCTGGAGAGAACACTTGTCTGCTGCTACAATAATTATTGCACACACATGTTTCAGGCAGGTGTCAACTCTACAGGCATGACAACATTATAAACCTCTCTCACTGGTACAGCTCACCTCGAGAACTTGCCACTGTTGCCACTGCTCTATGGAAATAGCAGATGTACATCATAAACAAACTTCCCTTTTTTAATGAGTAACAGGCCATTTCGGAATTCCAGATACACAGGGTTGAGGCCTTGGGGGGATCAATTTGTCTCTCCTCTTGCTCTGAGACAGAACAAATCATGCCAGATCATGCCTGACAGATATTTGTCTTAGCTGCTTTAAAAGACCTGAAGTAAATGAGATTTCACAATTCTTCCAGCGAGTGAGGCTGCTCCAGCATTTAACTATTGCTGTAACAAAACAGCTTTTTTTCTCAATATTCCAGTCACAAACTGGACTGTTTACTGATTTGAGATAGTCCATATGACTGCAAATTTACTCCTCTGTGTCCTCCTGGGTTTACGCTGTCTTGAAGAATCATATTATGCAAGTCTCAAGTTAAGGTGTTTTCCTAATTGTCAGTTTACGGAACTTGCCCTTAATTTCTGAAGGTCAGGTTGGACTCTTATACTCACAGAAACTGTGACCACATTAACCTACACAATCTGATGCCGTATCCAGAAACAAAATTGACTGGCTGGAGGTTATTTGAGAAGTTGCAAATCTGAACAAAAACTAAGCTCAGTTTTAAGACTGGAGACTGGGTTTTAGACTGGAGGAGAAAACCAGTATTTATAACACAGAAGTAGAGAAAATTGGATGTTATTCAGTAACATTTGGAGCAAACGCTTCTACAAAGAAGAAAAATAGCTTCATGATTTAAAGTTTTTTGAATACTTAGTTTACCCAAATAATCTGTCAAAGTCAGTTCTGGAAATATGACAAAAATTAGGTGCATCAAATCAGAAATAGGATAAAATTATCTTTAGCCACTGCATTCTCCTCTGTTACAGCAGAGGTGGCTTCATTTGCAAGCTTCCTGAATACACCCTTCTAAAAGCAATCAAGTATGACCTGAGAGATGCTACATGGTGTCACAGGGGCCAGAACAAAAACAGAGAGCTGTTTTTATGGCTGGAAAATAATTCACTTCAATAAACAGTTTACACAACCGTTTGACAGAGACTAACAAATCTGCTTCACAAGCCCTACTACTGGAGGCAAGCAGCTGATTAGCAGGCAATAAACAACTTCATAGTAACAACCACCCCATTACTAGATGTTAGGGACATGAGCAGAAAACATTCGGTTGCTGGCTTGTTCTGGGACAAACCAGAATTTAAAGAAAAGAATGTCTTTTAACATCCAAATGATGACAGAAAGTAAGTTTAATTATCACTTCTCATCCCCAGAAAGATTAGCATGTCTATTACAAGGATAGGTTGAGAGAGTTGGGCCTGCTCAGGTTCAAGAAGAGATGACTGAGAGGGGACCTCATCAATATCTATCAATATCTGAAGGGAGGGTGTCAAGAGGATGGAAACATTCAAGAATTGTCTGGACACAAACCTGTGCAATGGGCTCTGGGATGACCCTGCCTGAACAGGAAGGCTAGACCAGATGACCCACCGTGGTCCCTTCCAACTTTGCCCTTTCTGTGACTCTGTGATGTGACTGAAGGAACACTATGTATACTGCTTTTATTCTCAGAGAGAGATGATAAATCATTATAGGTGAAAAGGTGTGCCTGCAGCCTACTGCATATTGTGAATGTGAACACAGATTTAAGAAAGCAGGAATCTGGAACAGAACTTTCAACATGACACACGGTATGGAGCACATAAAGCAATGAACTACATTGACAGAGCTTCAGGTAGTTGCTATAAACCAGCTATTTTCCCAGTACAACTAAACACCATGCTTACATGGAGTACAAATGTGCAAGCAGTATTAAACAAAACTATGGGTTGTTGTGTTTTTTCCCCCTTGAAGATTGGGAACAAGAAAATCACCTACTAGCTTTGTAGTTTTCTATACGATACTTCTTTCAAATTATAATTTACTGATTTATTTTCTCTCCATAAAAAAGATGCAAAAATCTCATATATTAAGGATTAATAGTTTCTTCCTTATTTTATTTCTTGAACAAGCAAGCAACAGTTACCTAATTCTTGACTAAACAGGATACCTAAAACTATACTCTAGTCCCATGCAACAACAGCCAATGACAATGGCTCCCACGATTTTTGGGCCTATTACTTTTTGTAGTGGTGAATGAACACGGTCTATGCATGAACGAGCGAGCCCCTCAGAGCAGTTCTCCTTGGATTCCATACAGTGCTAACTGCTCTTCATGGAAAGCATGAGGAGATTTTCTATTAAGAAATTGCTGATACCTTTTTCTCACTCCCAATTTTACTTTAAAAGGCTAAAGTGATTGAGAAATATTCATTCTTTCTTATCCCCAACCCCCTCCCTCCAGCCCCCTCCAAAATTCTCTATGCTGTACAGCCCAATTTATGCAAACAACTAACCCAGAAATTATCCAGGTAGGGCAAGAAGGAACTTCAGAATATGCTACCATGGTATAGTGGACTTGGCAGAAGCTGGCAGAAGTGATTACAAACTGGGTTTTTTATTTCATTTCTCTCTTATTCTCTTCTTCTTCACCCAAAGAACACTGAATCAGATAGATTCAGTGCTAATGAGAATGTCTACAGCTATATTTAAAGGGATAATTATTTTTGACAAGAGATGAGAGAGTCTCTTTTTTCTTTTGGGTTTAATCTAACCACACTCTGGTGGGACTAGAATTTCTTTGTATTGATTTACACAACATGGTTGAATTCTTTTGACCTGAAGCTCTGCAGTGCAAGTCTGATGGAATTTTACTATTTTGCTTTAATTTATGCAGTTACAAGCGAGTTGCCCTCAGCTCATAAATAAAAAAATGAAGGACTGAGCAGCACTAAGTGGAAATGGGATTGGTGGATATCCATCCCTTGCAGACTTCTTATTAAATTTCTTTTTTATTTATTCTATTTATTTCTATTATATTTATTCTGTCATCATGCAGTTATTTGTCTTTTTTATACTATCTGCTATGTATTTATATATATATATTCATACTATCTGATGGACAGATGGAAATCCATCTGTGACATCATTCCTCTGGACTTCAAAAGGGGAAATCAAGGCAAAATATTGGAAATATTTGCAAAAGAAAAAGAGATGATTTAAAGTAAAAACATACTCTATTTCTCATAGCACAATCAACTATTTCAACTGCATAAAAGAAGGCAAATAGGTGACAGACTAGCAACATTTGATTAGCTCTAGGCAGGCCCTGTTCCAGTTCTCACTGAATTCAAGGGCAGTATTTCTGCTGGTTGACTTTGAATCAAGTGTTGAATACCCATCCCTTCATTGTCACCTCAGTGTACACCTGACTTACAGCAGGAATCTGCAGCTGTTCTCAGTGTTTGTAAACAGTAAAGCATTACCAGTGCAGTGAACAACATGCTGAAATTTTGAATAGACTAGACTAGACTAGACTAGACTAGACTAGACTAGACTAGACTAGACTAGAATAGAATAGAATAGAATAGAAATTTCTGTTGGAAAGTACCTAGAAGGATCATCTAGTCCAATGGCCTAACCAATCCAGGGCTCACCAAGGTACAGCCTGTTATTAAGAGTCCTGTTCAAATGTCTCTAAAACAGTGACAACCACCTCTCCAGGAAAGAAAGTCTGTTCCACTGTTTGACCACCCTCTTGGTAAAGAAATGGTTCTTCAGGGTAGTATTAAATGGGTTATGTCCCATATTCTTGGTAGATTATTTGACTTTCCCCCATTACAATTTTCTTTTACTCTTTCCCTAAAAAATCTGTTGAGTACAGACAAAACATTAACCAGTTCTGAAGCTTCTCATGACTAGGCTAATTTAGGATAATCTAGCAAAGATATTCAACTCTCTAGCCCAGCTCTTGCATGTGTGAAGCATTCCCCATCACTTCTTTAAAATCCAGCACTGACATAAGCACTCTGACTAGAGGAAGTCAGAGTCATCAGGTCATCAGATCAGCCATCGGGTATCTTGAATCCAATTTTGAAAAATTTTCCATTCCCTGCTCTACATCCAATAATTACAAATTATTGGATGTAGAGCAGGGACAAATATCATGGCCTTTAAATAACCAAACCTAAATGTTACTTAGCCTGAGCCTTTCTTTTCTTGCTCCTCCTCCCATTGTTTTTTCAAGCACTTTAAAAAAATGAAATTTTGTGTAGTTAATGAAATATACAAGAGAGACTGACTCAGTTGCAGGAGCGCTCACAGCCTTTTCTTCATGCTGTCAGTAAAGGCAATTTGATTCTAGTCTTGCAAAGTACAGGTGTTCTCATGTCCTCAGTCCCCACAGGTCCTCTCTATTATGTCCACCAATGGTTCACCTGCTGTCTTCACATGTGCACCAAGCTGGAGAGGTTTTTGGTGGTGTGAGAAATCTAGCTGCTCCCCCCACCACCAGCTATCTCTTCAAGGTATCAGCCTTCAAGCCATATTATCAAACCAGGAGTTTTCTCCTGCTAGATACAATCCTTAGGTATGTGCATGGAGCAGTGATGCCAGAAATGACCAGTAGAAAGTTATGTGTGCCCCACGTGGAACTGCCTGGAGCCCTCCTTTGAGGTGTAGTAGAACAGGGCAGAAGTCTTTATTGTAGTTCCCACACCACTGACTAATATTAGTCAGGGTTTCAACATGAGTCCTCTTTCTCACCCAGTGAACATTTAATTAATTTACAGACTCACACATTTGCAAGAATAAAGGTGGTAAGCGAGGGCACTTCCCTGAGACATGGGATCAATCAACCAGAACGGAGATTTTAACCTGAATTTCCTGTGTGATTTAAAACCTAGGATGCTGATTGATCTCAGCAGCACTCTCCAGCCCTTAACAAACCCCTCATAGACATGTCTCAGAATTGATTCTTTGGTGCCTAAATAGCCTGGGAATTAGCCATTACAAAACTGCAATTATGTTTTGACAAGGCCATTTAAAACTAACCTCCTCTGAGAGCAGAGAGCAGGTAAAATGAGAACAAAACAATGACACCCCAGTGCTTCAAGCAGGTTTAGTTTCAGCTCTGAAAGCTAAATAAATTTGCAGCATGAAGGGTTTTGCTCAGACTGCTGCCCCTAAATTTCTCAGATGTTTAAACAATCACTGTTTCCTACATCTTTCTCTCTAAATTGTCTCCTGTATTTCATCCCCTTGCATCCATTTCCTTAGACAGTTAGGTGAGATTTTGTTGTCTTAAAATGGACTTCAAAACTGAATAACATATCCAAATATTAATAGAGGGAACCTCTAAAAATTGCCACAGGATGTTTTGTTGTATATGATGTTAGTTTTGTGTTTTACATAAACAACTGTATTTCCCTTCTCTCTCATTGCCCTTCTGACTCCCCTGATTCCATACTGGAATCAGATGCCACCAATACCACTTCCCATGGGTATTTGAACTATGGTTCAAAACCTCCTTAGCACCCATGCCAGGAAATTTTCAAGTAAAATCCGTGTAAGCCTGCATAAATCACATTTTGTTCCACTTCACCACAGTTTCTCAAACTTTTTCAGTCTCTAGGAGCTAGGACTTGTATTAATAGGTAATAGAACACGCTACTTTAGTTTACATCATTTTCTTTTGTTCATACTTAACTATTTCAAAGTTTTATCTGATAAAGATGGAAGTTTCCTTTTGCCTTTATTAGTTCTCTTGGAATCAGAAAAAACAGAGCTTCACTCCTAACACATTTTGCTCTTTTATTGTGTTTTCCTTTTTAGTTCACAGAAAACATATCCCTTATTTTATAGACCAAAACTGGCCAGATGAGACCATAACTTGCCTGGATTAATCCTTTCGTATGGTCCCAGTGGGGTGCTACCCACTCATTCAGTATTATAAATGGGGAACTGTTCTGCAATCAGTTATTAATAGAGCTCATTAGCACTCCGAGGTGGCTGCACAGCACTGGCACAATAGAGGGAAGTCTGGGATGTTGCATGAAGGAAAGATGTGTGGAACCCCCTGACAGTGTGCTGTGATCAGTGGCAGCAGTTTTTGCAGAAGGGAGCCAGGAGCTTTGCTGAGGGCAACCTGCATGGGTTGAGAGGTGGTGACGAAGGGGCATCACCAGCGATGGTCCCAGCAGCTGCTGGAGCACTGTCCCTGTAACGCCGGGGTCTTGGCCCAGATAAAACTCCCAGTGGAGGACACAGCCTCTCACAGGGGCTGGGATGGGATATGGGCTCACTGCTTGCAGAATGTGTGAGCTGGTAGAGAGCCTTTCTTGTCACCAAGCAGGTCTCGGGGAACAGATCTGCAGACTGTGGAGTAGTAGAGATGATAAAAAGAAGTTATCCAGATCTTCTTGAAGACCCTGCTGAGCCTGGACATTCAGCTGTAGTGAAGGAGACATAGGCAGAGTTTGAGCTTGCCTGGTTGGGAAATGGAGACTCCACCAATGACCAAGGCTGGAAGCCTCTGACTGGAGAACATGATACTGGGATACCAACAGACTGAAGAAATGGACTGACAGAGCACTGGGAGCCACTCATGGGAGGTGATCACTCCTCTCTGCTCACCATTGGGAGAAACATCTGGATACTATGTCCAGCACTGAGGTCCCCAGTACAGAAGAGACATGAAATACTGGAGTATTTCATGTACTGAGTACTGAGTCCTGCACAGGGCCATGAGGATTGTTAAGGGACTGGAGCATATATCACACGATGTGAGGCTGAGAGGTGGAGCTGTTCAATGTGGAGAGGAGAACTCATGGCACTTATTTATGGCTCACCTCAAGGTACTGTAGGGTTGCAAGCACAATGGAAACTCTGTAGAATTTTTCTACTCCTAAAACTATTTTTTTTTTATAAACTCTGCTTATGTAGCAATATAAGTACTAGGTTGGTTTGCAGGAGTCTGTTTGCATGTTGTGTACAACTGCCTGCAGCACTCTTAGGTGAAAAACCTCTAAAATTCAGAGACATGTAAATGCTTCTGAGGATACACCACTTTGTCTAACAATATAGAAATTGCAGACTGCTACCCAAAGTAGGTAACTTGATGAATTTTGACACATGAGAGGGCCATCAGGCAGAATAAAAAGTACCAGGTTGAGGGACCACCCCATCCTATAAAAAGGAAAGATTTATTGTTGTTTTCAGCCATTAGGAGATAATAGGGAAATAAATCTGTTTAAAACTTTTAGGTGATGCCAGTCACAGCCCTTTTCTTTCCCATTTTTGTGATGGAAAACATCTAAAGAATCTTAAGATACGTTCATATATTTGACTATCGCAGTCGTCCTCATTAGTTTTCAGGATGGTCTTTTCCTGTATAACCTGTAAAGGCAGTACCTTAAGATCTTTATCCCAAATCTAATTGATACCTTGAGTCTTCAGAGCATCCTGAGTTATGCTTAGACAGATATATAAATATGGACTGAATTTTGGCTCATGCAGAAGAGAGGAATGTTTTTTCAATCCATCCCATTTCTACTGTGCATTAGAACTGTGCCCAACTTATTATAGTTCAACCAATTTATAGAAAAAAAACCAAACATATTATTAAAGAAACTTTACAATAAACACAGACATAAAAGGTTCTTTTATCCTGAAAGAAGTCTCTTGCCATAACCTCTACAGACACCTGGCTCCATAAGGGATACCAGAGCATTTGGAGATTAACAAAAATTTTCTAGCAGTACAGCTTTTCATCAGAAGATGCAGATTTACAGAGTGGGAAGGATTAATTTGATGCATTTCAGGTTTTACAACCTTTCATCAAATTAATTCCTGCTGGTCTGTCCTCAATTTTAGTATCTTACAAGCTGTGGCATCACTGGTATGAGGATCCTCAATAAAACTAACAGTCTTGACATTTTTGTTAGAGTTAATATCTGATGAAATCAAGCAGCACCAACTTCACTAGACAGAAATCTACAAGGTCTAGGGAGACACTTTTCACAGAAAGCTTGGGAATTTTGTTTCTTTCCAAATTCAGCTTTTCAAAAAATGGAATTCCTTATAATGCAGAAACAATGCTTTTTGGCAAACGTGAATACTGTTTGACTTTGCAGTGCACTGGACAGAGGTCCTGTCCAGTATTTCTGGACAGAAAACTGCCTTTGGTTTCCTGGAAACTGCCTTTAGTTCTAGCTTAATGTTGGGATTTTTGTCTAAGTATGAAATCCAGCATTAAGCTAGAAAAATATAACATCACTAAATGCAAATTAATATATCTGCATAAGAACTATATTAACAATATATCTTGCATCCACAGACATTTTGGGGGGAAAGTGTCTATGAGATACAGCTTATCAGGTAGCTCCCAGTCCTGGGACCCAAAACACAAAGGCTTAATTTCTAGTTGTAGGTATTGCTACTTTGTGCCTCTGTTTTCCCACCTGTAAGACAGGATAATGAGCTCTTCCTCCTTTATAAAACATTTTAAGATCTACTGGGGTTACACTGATTAAGAAAGAGATATTTGGTTTTGCTATTATTTAAAATAATGAAAATTAATAAGACATTGAATTAATGTGAATTTTCCCAACCTCCCACTTTGGATTTCTTTCTTATTACATCAAGCCTCTACAGAGTTAATAATGTCATGCATAAACAATATATTATTATGATTTTTTTATATGGTCAATCCACAATAAATAAAAAAACACACAGATGGAAATCTGTGCTTAATCTGTACAAAAATCAGCCTTTTAAAAAGAACTGGCCAACAAACATAATACTCCTGAAAATGCAGAACTGACCACTGTGACTTACAAATATGCCAAAAACTACTCTGGCCTAGTCAGGAAGCAAATCTTGAAGCATTTCCACCTACAGACTCCTAGGAATTATATTGCCTATCACTAACTACAATTTGTTGAGGTGTAATTCTGCTTGGAGCTGCTCTAAATTCGGTATAACCAGAATCCCTGCTAGGAGCAAGCCCAGAAGCTGCTCCCTCGTTCTTCCTTCCATTTTTCCTGTGCATATCCACCTTTTGACCCATAAATTCACATCCTCAAGAAGCTGGCAGGAGGGAAAAGCCCTTTTTTTAGAGTTGGCTCACATTTATTTGTATTAGGAAAGAGGGCATGGAGCAGTCTGGCCCACCTGAATCCAGTGTCAGTTTTCCAAGTGTAGCCCATCCTTGTACAATTATCTGTATCACAGTTCCCTCCCCCTCTTTATTTTTCAGCTATTGCTGCACACCTCTGCTCAGAGCTCCCTGTGACAACTTTTATGTCTCTCTCCTCAGAGAGACCTTGAAAATTCCAGGCCCATCAGCCTATCAGAAGCTTAGCCTATTTTTACTAATGTGCATTACCTGATGGTACCCAATTATACTTTCATAGTCCCTTATGAAGGTTCTTATCAAAAAGTCTTTTGAAAATCCAAGTATGCTGTTTCCACCAGGTCCCCTGCATTAACACTGAAAAGAACTCTAACAAGGCAGAGAAGCATATTTTTTTCTCAGAGAAGCAGTGCTGCTTTGATTCTGAGAAGCTATACTTATCCAAGCATTGTGCTATTCTATCCCTAATTGAACCCTCAATCGGGTTCCCTGCTATCATAATAAAGTTTACTGATCTGTAAATCCTCAGATGGCCCAGAGCCTCATTTTGAAGATAAGCATCATGCTAATGAGTTTTAAGTTTTCAGGCTTCCTTGCTGTAAAGACTGCAATATATCCTTGTCAATGTTTTTTCTCTTTAATGCTTTGTTTGGTTTTAAATCCTTGGATGAGTATCAGTCAGTCCTTGTGATTTACTGCTCCTGGGTTTCATAAGTTGTACCAGAGCTTCAGTTTATCAAAGGCCACAATGTGATTTTAAATAAAAAGTGCCCTTTCAACAGGATTTTCCCTATGTTCCACCATAAAGATTGATGCACAAGTGTACTGTAATTCCTCTGCTTATTCCTATTATAGCTGATAGAAAAGAAAAACACCCCACAGGAGTGGAACTTTATTTAAAAATACTTTTTTCAATGTACCACTGTCCTAAAAAAAACTCACTATGAGAGTTTGCTTACGAGGACTGAAGCCAGCAACATAAAATCACCCAGATAATTTTCAACACTTTAGTCCACGATGGAAAAAAATCTGTTTGTCTGAATCCCCTCTGCAAGTGCTCCCCCTTCTCCCCTCCTCTGAGTGTAAGAAAAGCTCAAGGCAACTCCAAATTTAGGTGCACCAACTGAATTCCTTAAAGAAAGATGAGTACGAGAAGAAAAAATCAAGCAACTCTCCAGAGCCTGATTTGGAGCCCCTCAGTCAGCATCTGCTTCAAAGAGCATCTTTGTCTTCTCTAAGAAGCTCACTGCTTTCCCACTGTGGACCTGCCCAGTGCACCAGCTGTATCAGCTCCCTAAAGGACACATCCTTTATATTTGAGAAAACAGTGCTATGTCCCAGTATTGTGCCTAGAGAGTCTCTCTGTGTTTCCCAAGGTTGATTTTTTTTTTTTTTTCTGGAAGCCTCTTACAATCCTGGTCAACTTTCATTATTTTTAAGCACACCTCAGTTTGAACATAATTTTGTTCACAGGGAGATTGCACAATTACAGAAGAAAATATGAGCTGAAATAGTGACACTGCTTTTGAACATGAAGTGGAAGAAAGACATGCTCTTTTGTCCATAAATTAAAAAAAATTCTGTTAATTTTCTCTTTGAAAACCTCTGGGCTTTCATACCTATGAGGGAGGATGCAGGAAAAAAAAAGGAGAGGGAGAGAGAACTGACTGGAGATGGTAGTCCAGGCTGGTGCAGTTTCCTGTCTTAGGACTGAAATTTGATCAAGGAGTATAAGACTTCCAGAAGTTATAATTTGCACATGGTCAGGAAGGAGGTTGCTAGAATTTTTAATATAATTGCCAAGAAGGCTTGGATGTAGTTAGTCTTCAGCCTAAGGATAAAGACTGCTGAACCCAGATACAGAGTATACCAGCTGGCTGTATTCTGGGCATGAATCAAAGTTGTACAGTGGTAGCAACTGTTATTTGTCGTGGCAATCCCTCCCAACATCTGCAAATGGAGTGCGTGGGAACACAAGAGGATGGACTCATAGTTCCAGAAGTGGACTGCTGCCCTGAGAAACCAGATCAGCAGGTGACCCAGCCACAGTTCTCCAGTTGTTCACTAAGCAAACTGCACACACCAGACATTTCAGAGCCTCTAATGGTCTGTTCTTCATTTTCTGGCTGGGTAAGCTTGCAGTGCTGGGGCAATGATCTGTGTACGTGCCCCGTCAGCTGAAATCAGTGATAACTCTGATCAGAGCACATTAATTAGAGGTGCTCATAATGTTTTGGCATGATGATGCTTCATCCAAGTCAAAATATTGCATAGGTGGCTTTAATGATCTTTATTTTGAGGAAAATAGAACCTGTTGGTAAGGGAACAGGCACAGCACAGTAGCAGGAGGGTCAAGTCCCCATTTTGTCAGATTTGAGGCAATAATATACACATGAAAAGCTTTGTTTTCTAGCAGGCAGTTGGGCAGGGACATCAGCTGGAGGCTATGCTGACACTGGCACAGGATGAAGTGTGATGGGGATGAATATGTACAGCAGAACAGTCAGAGCTGAGGGACAAGGCTCAAATTAAAGGTGTTTCCAGGGTTAATGACAGTTCTGGTTTGCTGGACTGAATGTCTATCAGCAGGTTGGAAAGCATCAGGTGTCCTCCAAAGCACATCTTTTAATTTCACCCAAAAAGAATTCATTCAATGAGGATGATAAAGAGTCACTTCAATTTATCTCTGACCAAAATTGAAACATTAATGTGGATGTACCCAGAGATTCCAACATACCAAGCTTGTGGTCTGACCAATAAGTATTTTTACTGCTCCAATTTTGCAGTAAAATTCAGAGTTTTAATTCAGTGTAGATCAGAAACGAATTAAAAATGTCAAAAGTCTCTCTGAAGCAGAGCTATTGGCATGTGAGTAGTTTTGCTCAGTATAACATCCTGCTGCACACCATGAAGAAAAAACATTGTTCTGCCTCTCAAGTTGGCAGGGAGAGTCATTGACATATTTGGTGTTAAAGTCTCTGATTTGATCCTCTATTTCAGATGAGAACTATAGCATGTTCTAACCTCCCAGAAATGTGACAAAAACTAATGAACTTTTATAAAGTATTCACATACTACAGAACTGAGAGGGAAAAATAAAGTTTGACAAAAAATATTGTAAAAATATTCTGTATTGAATAATATCACTTAACGGATAATCAAGGAAAAACAAAGCTTTTTATGCTTGTCTATTTGTCTATTAAGTAAGCATCATTTCTTCTGCATGGAGACAAAGACTAGGGCCCACAGAAAGACAGTACATCAAAATAGGCATTAAAATGGTATCATCTGTATATACTACATAATTTTATAGGAAATGATACAAAATAAGTAACATGCACATGGAGACTAAAGCTAAGACTTCAGAATTATTGTGAAATACTTAGATTTGCAACTTTCAAGAAGGTAATGGAGCTTTTACATGTAAGATATCTTTCTCTGTGTCTGTCTAAATATCTCTTTACTAATATAACATACCAGTGACATTGCTCCTGAGGTTTCATTACCTGCGAATTAATAAAGGACTGAAATATAAGAAAATACTAATTCCTCCACGTGTAAATAAGTTGTTAAATATATGAACCCGTTTGAGGGGCTGGATTTGGGGGAGCTGGGGAGATGCCTCTATCTCTATTTGTTCATGTACTTTAGGGCTCAGCATGACAGTGCTGCTCTAACTCCAGGAAAGCTGTTGCCCTGCTGCTGCTACGACCCACCGGCAGCAGCCCTGCAGGTCATGTTCACAGAAACAGTCTGTCAATACCCCGAGCTAATTCCTCAGCAGGATGTCAGTGAGGAAATAGGAGTCTCAGACTGGTCTCTGCACTCTAAAAAGAAATTCTGAAAGTACAATACAGCTCTATTCAGGCTGATCTTTTTCCTGGGGGCAGGTTTCTATAGAGGCCATCAAACCAGCATCCCAGCCATTCTCTGTGTGGCTGCACTCGAGCCCCAGGACAGCCATCAGAAAATGCAGCACCTGACTGCAGCTTCCAAAGGCTTTTGAGGCGATCTCCAGCCTCAGACTCCCTCCCTCCAACCCCTAACACGCTGGGATGTGCTGATTCAGAAGCAAGGGCTGTTTCTTTGGAAATTACAATAATGGAGTTTTGTTCAAATCCCCATGGGATGGCTCAACGAAGAGGAAGAGTTGCTTAAGTTAGCAAACAAAGTGTAAGAACAAGGCAGTGAACATATTTAAGTGTGAAATTGGAAAACTGTGATCTGAATAGGAGTGAGCTTGAGGAGTCACAGAAGCTAAATCCAACTAGAATCCACAGATCCTAGCAATCTCTTGAAAGGCAGCAAGTACAGGGTGCCCTCAGAGCAGACAGCAGATCCAAGGGGCATCTTCCCTGTGTTTCCCAGCCTTGTTCTCACTGTGGATCACTTTCACAGCCATTAAGGGGAGGTAACACACCCTCCAGCCCTTCAAGGGTTTTGCTCACTCAGGGTGTTATGTGCTTTGACAGTTTCTCAGAGGGAAGAGTATTCTAAAACTATCAAAACTCTGCCAAAAATATAGTATGTGCTTCTTTTCACAAACTCTCAGGTTAATTCAAGCCTCAAGTGACTTCTATTCAAGTGTCCTCTAAATGTGAATGGGATTGAGGATTTTATTTTTATCACTACAGAGCCCTAGGCATTTTATTAAACATTGGCCAAGTTGTCAGCAATGCAAAACCTTCCCCAGCAGAAATACAACACAGAGTGTAAAGTCTTGTGTCTACCAGTACTTTTATGAGAATCTGAGTAAACCATGGAGAATCTATTGGATGAACTAAAATATTTGTGGCCCACAAAGTCTACCTGAAAAAAAAGCTCACTTTTTGCTGACATGCAGTTGTTCCTGAAATGCAAGGTTGGAGGAAATACCATGGATATATAGCCATGAAAACAAGTCTATCCAAAACAGGATAGATACCTTGTGATCACCCAAGTTCCAGCCTAATCAGGTCTAAAGTCTGGATCAGCTTAAAAATATGCAAGGATCTTTGGTTTTGATAAAATATGGTGAAGTTATTGATTCCATTTCTTACTTGCAGAATTGGCTAGCAGCCCTCAAACCTCGTGATGAGGCATTGATTTAAAGCTTAGTGTGGTTGAAAAAATGTGAGATGCAATAGATAAACAATTCTGTCTCCTGTCATTAGCGCTGGTATCCTGAGAGCAAGGACAAGTGCTACAAATGCTGCAGAAGCAGGCAGAAATTCTGACAGAAGCTTCTATCTGGACAGTAATGCTAATAACAGCTACTTGAGTCATTAGGCTACCCTGAAAATTGTACTGCCACATCTTCACTGCTGCCCAGCCAGCTATATTGGGTATATGCTTTTTTACTGTAGTCACACATATTGTTACAATACTTTTGGGAGTCTCCAAGTCAAGTATTGAGGTCCTTTGCTTAAAATGTGAAATCTGCTGCTTGAAGTACAAATGGCACCTTAGAAAGAAAGAGAAGGCCAGGTAAGCAATCAGTCAGGATTCCTGGGAAAAGTATAGACAAATCCATAAAAGGTTACCAGCATGGTTATTACAGTGGTATGGAAGGTCCCAGTAGCTTCAGTCCCACTGACTGCATGAGACTGCCAAGAGCCACCTGTACTTGCGCTGGCATGTCTCTTTGAAATTACTAACTTGGTTTTGCTACAACAGAAAATAAAACTTCAGAATTTCCTGGGACAACTTATGCTGCTCTTTATGCTGCTAAACAACACTTGGTATTTCATCACAAAATTTCCACTGAGACACCACCAAGGTTGTGATCTATGATCAATATTACTGACTATTGCCTGGTTTCTGACCTGTGGCCAGGGTCCATGGAAGGAAGGAAGATCTGATGGGCAAGCGCTGCCATAAAAAGCATATCCTTTTTAGGCACTGTCAAAGGCAATTGGTCTGAAAGCAACAAATATTTTCCTGTGCTTGTTTTCTTGCCACCTTGTTGCAAACAACCTGAAGCCCAGATGACTCATGGCTGTCACAAATATCTGGAGGCATATGTGAAGGCTGTGGGGCTCCTGCAGTCTGGGGAACTCATTTCAAGCCCTGATGCAGGAATATGTATCAGAGCCAAACCAAAACTAGCCAGATATTGCCTTGGGTAGCAGTTGCTGCTTTCGACCAGGGACTACCACCGGGATCTTTCACTTTCATGAGTGTCCCACACTCCCATATAACTGTGGACTGGGTCTCAATCTGGCTTGTTGAGCATGTGTTATATGCATTCCCATTAGGTATGGGATTAAACGGTTGAAGCCCTTGGTATGTATTTAATACTAAATGAAATCTCAACAAAGACTGTGTTCTATCCCTGCAGCTGCCTCAAGGTTAGGACACGCCTGCCATATGGTGGACTGAAGACCCATCCAAGTATTTTGAGTACCATTTAATTGCTTTTAATCAGCAACCAAAAGCCAACATCCCTTGAAACAGAATACTCTGAAATTTCAAATTATTTCCTACCCAGATTGAGGTGTAAGACTGCAGAGCTAGAAACTGGACTTTTGTCTAAATTCAGTTATCTGGCACCAGGCAAACCTAAGCAATTGGGTTTTCTCTCAAGGTGACTGTGCCAAGGGATTTTAACCAAGCTGTAACAGTATTTGCGGGCACAGAAGTTAACGATGTGTCAGCCATTAATACTGCTTAAACCTCAGATTTACAGAAGGATTTTCTCCTCTGTGCTGCAGAAGAATTCACTGGTTTCTTCTTGTGTAACTGATTACAACGGGAGTTGTTGACAGCTCTATCAGACAGATAAGGGCACTTGAAACTTTCCTGCACTATTTCTAAGTCAAAAATACCTTAAGATGTGTACTACCCACCTACACAAAGGGTGAGATTTTATTTTTAAAAGGACTGGTGACTGCTGATCACCTGCTAAGGGATAGTCACGAAGCCTTATACAGGATGCAGCTCCTTATGAAGCTTTAGGGACAGCACTGACTACTAATAGAAGTCATCCCAAACTCCAGATATTGCCAGGTTGCCAGAGCCTTTCACTTCACCTTTAAAAAACAGCCGCAGTGTCACTTTGCAGAAAGACAAAAACTACATCCATGAGCAAACTTGTTCAGACCCAGCTTGGCATCATGTCTGTGTGGCTGTAAAGCACAGATCATCTGGAGCAGCAATTAAAGTCGGAGGAGGAGGAAGAGGTCAGTGGACCAGTCAATAATCAGACCACCTTTTCTCCACAGCTGGCACACAACCCTTCTGCAGCTTGTTGCTTAATTAAAGTTTGGCGTTTTCTGCAATGCACTTCTGCCATCTAGAGGTTTTCCCGCCCTGCTGAAAATCTCTTCAAGAAGAGATTTTTTTCTCTTCTGTATCCCAAACATTTCTAATCAGGTATCAAACCTCTGATAAAAGGAGGGTAAGTCTAAGAATGATGTCATATATGACTAAAACTAGAATTAATAATAGGTTGGAAATGCAAAAGAAGTTTCTTTTAATCATAGGTTTGGTGGAGTGCAGATCTTATCACAATCCCTCTGAAATAATTTGAAGCAAAGGAGATAATGCAGGAGACCTAAATCAAAAAGTCTAAAAACCCGGGTGCAAGACACTTATATTTTTAATGTTCTCTGAGTCTGGAAAAGAAATTTATGTTACCAACCACGAAATAATTGTAAGCAATTACAATTATAATGAAGGTTGATCTTGTGATTAATACAAACCTTTTACAAGCTGCATTGCTGAGACACTGCAGTTAAACATCCCTAAGCACATAAGGTAAGGGAATTTATGTAAGGAATCTCTCCAGTCTACTTGTCACACCACAACCCACGTGGTTAACTCCGACCCCCAAGATGTACTTAAACATCTTTCAGCATCCCCAACTGTTGATGCACGTGGGAAGACAGTATCATTAGCTCAGCTACATGCTATCCTGTAAGCTTTGAGCACCCCTGCTATGCTCACATTTTCTATTTAAAAGCCCGTGTCTGCTCCTCCTCTCCCTTTAAAGAATTACCCACTGCTCCATGAGGAGAGAGAATACACAGGAGAAAACTGAACGGGAGAGGTGAGTGTGGCAGGGGGAAAGCCCCAAGGCAGGATGTAAATCAGGATTTAGGATACATGTTCCCACTGCGATGTGAGGGCTGCCTCGAGGTTGCCTTTAACACTGCTCTTTAATGGTAAATAGGAAAGCTGAGCTCCAGGGACAGCTAAAGGCTGTCCTGGGCGGTGTTTGTGAGCCAAGTACATCTGGCAGCATGTTGTCAAGCATACACAGGGAGCTCATGTTCAGGCTATGCACAAGGTAGTCTGAAGGCAAGTGGACCATGAGCCGGTATGCTCCTAGTTGCTCTTGTGCATTCATCAAACCCATCCACCCGTTAAATGCAATGCAGTATACTCACTGAAATGTCAGCCGCCTCAGCTAAAATAAAACCCAAAAATTCATGTTCAACAGATGTCTGAAAGATGCCTGGATCCACCTGCAGTTCTGTATCTGGAAACCTCCTGCTCCTCCTGAAGCCCTGCTAGAACTTCAAAGCCGGTGTGAAGCAAGGTCCAAGTGCCCTCAGCAGCCACAGTCAACACACTCAACACACAGTGAACACCTAACACACAACAACAGGATCAGCCTGCAGACAATGTAGGGCTGCAGATTTGTTTTTTTGATAGAATGGGTGGAGGAGATTGCCTGAATTTTCAATGTAGTTGTTTTACACATAACTGCATGGTGTGAGAGGAAGCCTTAGGAAGCAATGCCAACCCATTGTGCACCTTCCTGGGGGCATGCTCTGAGCACTGAAGAACAAAGTCTCTGAGCACTGAAGAACAAAGTCCCTCGGCATCTGCACTATAAAAGTGAGCTTTGTTCTGTTTTTGAAAGAAGAAAAGCCAATATTCACTCTCAGGAGTAAATTCTGGGTCCTGGACACCAGCATGCCTCCTCACATGGCTCAGTAACAGCCCTGTGTTATGGATTCCTGCTGGGTTGTTCTGCATTTCTCCCTGCTCTGGATATGTCCCTCTCAATAAATTTTCAGTAACTGTACAGGACTTATATACCTTAATACTGAACATAGGTTTCAACTCTGAAGACTATGTATGTCCTAAATAATCACTGTCTATTCAGCCTGTTGATCTAAATGAAGTCTTTGATGACCTGAAAGAATACTTTGAACCTGTTACCTATTTCTGCTGCCCAATAAGCCAGATGCAGTCACCAGGCACAAGCAATGCCCTAATGCTGGAGAGAGCTCAGAAGAAAACATGGGAGAGAGAAGAGGAGCACAGTGGTGTCAGAGTCAGAATTACTGGGGTGCTCCTGGGCCTCTGCTTTCATCATATGCCAGTCCCAAGCCAGCTCAGGTACATGAAGAAGCACAAGTGCCAGAGAAAGACCTCACTGGGTTTTGTGTGATAGTGGAGGCAAGGAAAGGTTTACTAGCACAAGGTACATCCATTCCAGAAGGCACAAGGAATGGAGTCCCTGAGATTTGTCTCTTTTGAAGACACTGGGGACTACTGGGGTGAGTGGTTAAGATCATCTACTTTATCAGCCTTTACAGGATTTGCTGTGCCATGGAGCTGCCTCCCAGTGCTCAGATCTGACCCCACTGAGTGCTTTAAAGTTTTAGTAAAAATTGACTTGCATCTTGACCCGTTAAGCACTTCAGCTCCTCTGCCAAACAGGAATCCTACTACTTGTGTCCTGGGAATAAAGGCCATAAACAAGCAGTAGAAACATCCTGCAGAGTAACCTTTTTGTTCAGTGCTCACAGAGTGCCTAACACAGTGGGACAGCAGCAACACAAATCATCATTACTATCATCCTGAAAGACAGAGGGAAAAATACCTAAAGGGACAAAATTGAAAAGGGAAGCATACTTTCCAGGTCAGCTTTTAAACTAGAGGCTGCACTCAAGTGTGTTGTGATTTAACTGAAGGATCTTTTCATCCTCTGTGTGTTATAAAATACACAGCAAGATGTGGCTAAACAGATATAACTCAAATACAAACTTCTCCAGGGAAGCAGAAGAAAGGCACTCTGCTAGAAACAACAGCTGAGGACAATGCACTGAATTACAAGACCTGTATTCTGCTGTTTAAGCATTAATAAATTGAATGATACTATTGCCACTGGTATTTATTTGAAGCTATTAATTTCATGAAAGTGATTGATTGGTGACAATGAAATAATTCAATATGGTGCTATTAAAATACAGAATATTTAAAAATACTGAAATCTAAGTCTATTGACTCAATTTGGGCACAGCTGCCTGAACATGGTCCTCACACAAACTGCAGGGGAATCTCTGCTCTGGCACCTGGAGCACCTCCTCCCTCCGCTTCCTCCCTGACATTGGTGCCTGCAGGGCTGTTTCTCTCTTATATTCTCACTCCTCTCTCCACTGCTGTTCTTTCCCTTTCTTGAACACATTATCCCAAAGGCACTATCACTGTCCCTGATGGGCTCAGCTTTGGTCAGAAGTGAGTCCACCTTGGAACTGGCTGGCATTGGATGTGCTGGACATGGGGGAAGCCTCTAGTAGCCTCTCACAGAAGCCACCCTAGTAGTCCCCTCCCGCTACCAAAACCTTGTCACACAAACCCAACAAGGTGTCTTTGTGTTTCATGCCAGCTCCTCCCTGGAACACTGTTGGAGGTAAAGAGAGGACCTGAACATTCAGGGATAGTTGGTCTCTGAGGCAAAGCACTGCCAACACAGGAGGTAGAACAAAGCTCATATCAAACAGAGTGGTGTAAAAAAAAGGTGAGCTCTGTTTGGTACCACTTCTGTTTTTTCATATTCCTCATCTCAGACCCAGTTCTTTCTCCTGTGTTTCCCACAGATCCAGGGAAAAGACCAAGAGTATCACACTCCATGTGGCTGAGTTGATCCCTATTCAGCAGTCAAAGTAGATATTAGGATTTAAATCCTATGCTTAGGAACAAATTACCCCAGAAAATATATTACAGGTCTTGCTCTTATATTTGATGAACTGTATGCCTATTGATTTAAAAATATATTTTTCTTTCTTATTGTCACTTAAATGTATGGCATAGTAACTGATTCATGAAGCAGTACATATTGTTTCTTTTACCTCTGATGATAATTACTTTTATTTAATGAATAAGGTCCAGGTTCAATAAAAGACCCATCTGGCTTCATATAATAAATTGATTTTATTGGGCTGCTGTGAAGCGGAAGCTAGAGAGAGTTTTTATTGAATCTAGGCCCAAACACAATATATCACAACTCTCATTTCATCTTATTTCATCTATTAATAAAATTCCATTTAATATCCTTGGATATTTTTCAAAAGGTTTGTCCTTTATCCTCTTTGTCGTAATTAGCACGGAGGGTAATTAGTTTTTACATAGGCGTTTTCCTTCATCTAGATAAAAGTCATCTAAATTATTTTCATTTGCTTATGGAAATGAGAACACCACGTTTTTATTTCTCCTTCAATTGCTCCCTGGCGATTACCTTAATTGGAATTACTATTTCTATACTGCTGTTGTGGAGTTTAACTCTTCAGGAGCTGTTGTGGTGGACAACGGGCCCAGAGCACTTGGGTGATGGCAAATGAACTGGCTCTACGTGGACCTAAAGCCTCCAGCTGCCATGTCAAATACCCATGGCAAGATTCTGAAGGTCACAGGACCCCTGTGACTTTGCTTAGAGTCCTGGGGCAGTCACTGGGGAGGGAGCACAGCCCTGCATCCTTGTGCACTGCCTTAGGGGAGGCAGCTGGGGTCACTTCCACTCTGGGGTGCCCACACTGGTGTCTAGCCACCAGCTTGTTCTCCTGATTCCAGCACGGGAAATCACAAACCCTGAGCAACACCCATTGCTCTGCCTACCTCAAATCCATTGCCATAGTAACTGAAGTCTTTGGGATGCCCCAGCTTGCAGCAGTGCATCTGCAAACACAAGCACGAGGAGAAGGTGAGGTGAGGCAGCAAAGGCTTTGCCCAGCAAAGGCTCAACTCCACCACAGGGCTTCCATCTGCATTCAGGGATCTTTCAAGGGAGCTGTCTGTGTTGCTGTTAACACTCTCTATTTCTTTGTTTGCTCAGGAGGGTTTTTATAAAAAATGAAAAAAAAAATGCACATACGTACCTGCAATTCATAGATTTTTATACAGTTTTACATGCAATACAGTGTCACGTAGAACTCCTTATTTGCATCTCATAAATATATATTTTCTGAAATGTCTTTTATTTGGGACAATATTTGCATGGAAGTGTAAAGTAAAATAAACTAATATTAAATTATATATTGCAATAATAAAATTATTATAAAATATTATTTATTTAGTAAAAAGTATACTTTAATTTTTATTCCAGTTTCTGAATCAAAGGGCTAAAAAGAATTCAGACTCCAAATTTATTCCTCTCTCTTTTTTTCAATATGCAATGAAACTTTCTGTTTTATCAGAAATGATGTAAAGAACTTTCAGATTTCATAAATATTTGTCTTTTATTATGACTATTTTTAATTCATTACTAATATTTCAGGGACACCAATTCCTTAGACTGTTGGCACAATTTTTGCTGCTGCTTTGGGTTAATCTTCATGGCATTCTGCAAACTGTGATATCAGACTCTCCAAGAGAGCAGGAAGGTGTGTGTAAAACAGGGAAGATAAAATTGGAAAATATTGAATATTACTAGCTTTAATACCTATTTAATACCTATTTGATATCTTTATGTCATAGACTCAGTGGTATCTTTTATATTAACATCATTAGAGACTCACATCTTGACCCTTCTCACATCAGGAAAAACACTTTCAAAGTTGATGTAGTAAAACTGGAATTGCAGGAAAAAGAAGACCCATAAAAATTAAGCACAAAATTAAAAACCTGGGCAAGCATATTCATTCAGAAATCAGCTCTGATGTGGGCCCAAGGACATATGTAAGAAAGGAAAACATTTTCCAGCTGCTGGCCACTCTTAGCCCTGCAGTGTGGGGCGAAACTAGCTGTGATGCATCTGCAACCATACTTCCATGTCCAACAAACAGAAACCAAGCTGTAAACGATTGAATCCTATGAACTTTGTTGCTGAGGAACAAGAAAAGACCTGTTTTTCAAATACTCAAACTTCAGATATAACACTGAAGGTGAAAAAATCACTTCTAAGCAGGAGAAAACTCAATAAGGAAACTCAACAGAAACAAGTGGAATATGAGGTAACAGCTCAGAGTCACCCCTCGGAGCCAAACTTCACTTTGGAGACTTGTCTGCTTATAATTTGAAACAAAAAAACCCAAACAAACCTCCAAACTCTACACTGGGTATCAAATATTTAAGCTGTGTAATCACCAGAATGTCCTACTCTGGGTTTCTGCACACTGCTTCAGGGATCAATTAGAAGCACATCTTCCTTCCAGTCCTGCAGGTTTCATTCTCTCAGCCACTCGGACTCGGGGGTTGCCAGCTGCCAAAAGCACAAAGCTGAATACTGAATGAGATACCTATGGCAAGAATGGGGCAAGAGGGGGAGGAAGGTGAAAAACCTGTTTACTGCAATTATTCATATAAGTAAAGCACTTTAATGTTCATCTTCAGAACTAGAATAACTAGGGCTATTCCTGATGATGGCATGGTGTGTAAGAACTGAGGAGGGCAGACACAGAGGGCTAAGGATGCTTCATTCCCAGTATCCTTGGGTAGGAGTGGGTGCACTTGGAGTGATGGTGTGTAAGGAAGAGTTCAACTGAAAACAGTCCCTGTCCTGTGATGTGACCCTTTTTCTTTCATCCCACCTTTGTGCCACAGTCATTAAAATGGAGAAGCAGAGATCGAAGGCTACTGGAGAAGAGAAGACAGTTGATGACTAAGCAGGTAGTGCCCTTTGTACTGTGGTCCTTGGGCAAGGCATGAGACAAGACCTTGCTAACAAGATACCACAGAAAACACTTTAAAAGTAAGAGATAATGAAGGATCAGCTGCTATAGCAGGATTTTCAATGGAAAGGAGGGATTAATTCTTAAGGTACATTGTGGGCTTGGCACTTTAGAAGGAGGCTAACCTGGGGAAGTGGAAAGTGGTGGAGGCTGGAGGAAGACGCAGATCTGAGGTGGCACCATAATGTCAGGGAATTTCTGGAGATGAGGAATTCACCTTGGGGTGATTGTTGGGAATCTGAAGTAGTTATCATTTGCAGGGCAGTTGGGTTGGACATCCCTGAGAATTCCTATCTGAGCTGCCCCAGTAACTTGCACATAAAACTTACAATTTGTTGTCTAATGGTTTCTGTCATAAAAATAATGTCATAAAAGCACAAGTAAAAGCTCTCACCACCTAACTGTAGGTGTCAATGGTGACTGGAGGACTAGTTTCCAGTGTTGTCATGTAGCTAATAGAAAAGGGCTTCTCGCAAGGGATTCAGCAAAAGCTCACTATAGATAGTCTGATTTGTCTCTTCAAGTGCCTCCCTCACTACAGAGGGAAGCTGGATGAGTACCAAAGAGTAGCAACCCAACTTTTACATAGTAAGACTAAGAAGACTTAAGCAAAAACTCAAGATGAGTTGATTGTTAAGAATTTCCCACATGATAATAATGCCGCCTTTGCCTCTGTCTTCAACACTGATGATGGACCCTGGATCCCCAGAGTATGGTGTTGGAAGACCATGACTGGGGAGATGCCAAACTCTCAGCTTACTCTGAATTTGTTTACGACTTGCTGCTCCATCTGGATGTGCATAGAGGGCCCAGTGGGATTCATCCTAGGGTACTGATAAGCATGATCTCTGCATTATTTTTCAACTGTCTTGGGAGTCTGGAGATGCCCCAGCTGACTGAAAGCTGGCAGATGTTGTCTCAGTTTTCCAGAAGAGTAAGAAGGAAGACCCTGGAAACTTCAGGCCTGTCAGTTTCACTTCAGTGCCTGGTATAATTATGGAGAAGATTATTCTGGGAGTTACTGAAAGACACCAGAGACAATGCAGTTACTGACCATAGCCAGCAAGAGGTCATGAGGGGAGAGTCCTGTTTGACAAACTTAATTTCCTTTCACATGAAGGTCACCCACCTGGTTGACCAAGCAAAGCCAGGAGATGTGATGGTTCTGGATTTTAGCATAACTTCACATTCTTCTTCTTATTCTTCTGGATAAACTGGCCATCACATAGCTAGGCATGTCCATTGTAATCCGGTGATTAATTGGATGACAGCTTGGGTCAAAGGGTAAATGGGGTTATCTGAAGAGAGGAATCATATATGCATTAAGTAAATGTGCTGATAATGCTGAAGCTTAAGGAATTGTGGATTCCCTCAAGGGTAGGGAGGAGGTCTTACAGAGAGATCTGGATAGACTCAAGAGCTAGGCAATCCCCAACCATATGAAATTTAACAAGAGCAAGTGCCAGATTCTCCACCTGGGATGGAGTAATCCTGATTATATGTATAGACTGGTGAATGAGAGATCTGGGGTTTCAGTCCATGGTAAGCTGCATATGAGTCACATGTGTCCTTGCAGCCAAAAGGGTCAGGAGTATCTTGAGGTGTGTCAAGTATTGCATGGACAACTGGTCAAGGGAGGTGATTGTTCTGCTCTACTCTGCACTGGTGCAGCCTCACCTCAAGTGCTGTGTGCAGTTTTGGGTGCTACAATATAAGGATATAAAGCTATCAGAGTATGTCCAGGGGACCAAAGCTGAGATGGTGAAACACCTCATGAAGAGTGGCTGATGTTTTGTTCATCTTGGAGAAAAGAAGGCTGAGGGGTGACCTCATCAGAGTCTACAGCTTCCTCAAGATGGGTAGTGGAGGGGCAGACACTCATCTTCTCTCTGATGACCCCTCATAGGACCCAAGGAAATGGAATGAAGCTGCGTCAGGGGAAGTTCAGACTGGACATTAGGAAAAGGTTCTCTGAGAGGGTGGTAGGTCACTGAAACAGGCTCTTCAGGAAAGTGGTTGCCACACTAAGCCTGTCAGAGTTCAAGGCATGTATGGATGTTGCTTTTAGTCATATGCTTTAGTTGTGGGTAATCCTGTGAGGAACAGGGAGTTGGACTGATGATACTTATGGATCCCTTCCAATTTGAGATATTCTATGATTCTATATGGGTGAAAGAGCTAGAGAGACCAGCTAGCCATCTACTGCATGTCCCTTGAGTCAGACAATCTGCATAATCAGTATTGTTCCAGATGACAGCAATGGATCATCAATTACCAAACATGTCATGTCTTAAACACATGGGTTACTTCATAACTTTATCTTCAGACAATTTACTTTCTGATACTTCCAAAAAGTCACAAGTTATTTCAATACATGACAAAAATCTCTTACCCAAAGCCCATCCAACATCCACTAGTTCCATTTATCTTTATGAAACTCCCCTTACACAGCTGCATCTCCGCATGCTTCATAACAAAAATCACTTTCTATGTCAGTATCTACTAATGAATCTTCTTTAATTGCTGACAGGAGAATAAGCAACATCAGTTTCTCTTATGAAGCCAGATCCAGGTGTTGCTCATTCTTCATAGTTGCTAAAGTAAATGGCAAGCACAGCAGCCACAATGATTTGGTACATCAAGTTTAAGCTGATGTTCCAGGTAATTTTCCTGTTGCAGCTAATTTGGTGTTTTCTTGCTCGTGACTAAAAGTCTGCTGTTCCTTCAACTTCTGTATGCTAATCTCACCATGCTGGGGATGCTCTAGCTGGTCAGACAGTGCTAAGGCAAGGGGCACTGTGCAGTTTCTAGGGCATGTGTGCACATACAAAAATAGCTGGACATGAAATCTTTAAGGCCCAGCTCCCCTCCCAGACTGTTGCTCCATACGCCTACCAAAAGTGCATACACATGGCAGAAATGTAACTGATTGCTGCTGTGCAGGATGAGTACTTGAGTAAATATAATGTAAAATTCATATATTGTAATGCGGGAACAGGTATGAGTTACTACATAATGCAATAGTAATGTCCATGGCCTTTCAAAGGTGATCACATTCCTTCTTCACTCCTTTGCTAGTTCAATTATTTCTCTCTCTGACTTATCATTTTAATTTCTTGTGGTCTTCCCTTCTGTCTTACTGCTTTATGCAATTCAATTTCCAGTTCTCCGTGTAACTTCAGCAACTGCCATTCTCACTTCCCAGTTTTCTGCCATGTAGAATATGGATTTTTCCATACATAGATTAAAATATTTAAAAACTTGGAATACATTTCTTGATCTTATTGCACCATGCAAGTTTTAGAAATATAGAAAGAAAATCGGTAAGATTTTTCAGTCAATTATTTCAGTATTGATGAAGTAGTCTTTGCTCCTTTATCTTAACTTTTTCTAATATGCAGCCATAGAGAAAATAAGCATTTTGGTGAGTTTAATGTAAAATAGTTTTCCTCTTCCTCTTCAATATTTGTTCATTAAAAAATCTGAACACCCAGTACATCTAATTAGCATTTTTATTTCCTAAAATTAGCATTTTCTGATCTAAATTATTGGCCAGTTCTAGTTATGTTTATTATTCCCCTGTTGGAGTGTTGTCAATAGCAACAGTAATTTATTCTCTTTTAGAGACTGTAACTGGAACCTGAATACCAGGTATTAAGCCTGGTTAACACCATGACCCATCAGGGAAGCTGGAAAACATGGATGTTCTGTAATTTTCCGGGCCAATTAAACCTCTTGGAAGTTTTCTGCTATATTTGAGACAGATCGCAAAGTTCAGAACAATTCTTATTTTACTCAGCTCTTTGCTTGCTAATTGGTGTCGAGTCTACTTTGCTTAAGATACGACCTTGACATTAGAAAGTGGGAGGCAGAGATCATACATGGAGATTTTCCTTGTTTTGATGCTTCCGTGCCAGTGTCTTATGCTGACTTCAAATTAGTTAGGAAAATGTTTAGCTCTGAGAAGCCCTTCATAGCTTGGGTCATGAAGAAGAGGTAGTTGCTGCTACTGAGAAAAGGAAATTAAACTCGGAGGGTTTGGACTTCTTGAAAGCAGTGGGATTTTTCCTTCCTTCATGCTGTTTCAGTGAATTTACTTTCATTAGGCTGCTCTTAGGCTGTTTGCTGAAGTGCCTCCCGCCATCCCTTCCGTCTCCCGTGTATCCATCCCCGTCCCGCCGTGGGCAGCGCTGGCACCAGGTGGCACCACCGGCCCGCGGTTCTGCAGCCGCAGCGCCCGACTCCAGCCCCGCGGGCTGCGGGAGCATCCCGGTAAGGCGGGGGCTTCTGCCCTGCTCGAAAAAAGCATCTATGTTCTGGAAAGGTGATCAGATAGAAGCCTCTAGACAGAAGTACTCTAATTCAGATTAATCACGGGCACCGCGTAGGATACACAATGTAGGTAACTTGCAAGGCCATATCTGTGAATAGGACTTGATAGTTACTATTGCTGTTATTATTTCTCTTTGTGCTACTGTAGAAGGCTCATTCCTAAAGAAGAGAGAAAAGAGACACACTAACATTTTTCAGGTACTGAAGAAATTCTTACAAAGCCCTACAGGGATACACTGCCCCTTGCATACTGCCAGTAGGACAAAAAGTAACATAAGGGATATTTAGGTTAGATAATAGAGAAAATGCTGTAACAAAGAGATTAAAGCACTGGAAGTTATTGCACATGGTGTCTCTGGAGATCTCATCACATTGGTTTTCAGGAACAAGTGAGACTAGTTTAGGATGAAGAGCAGCAGAGGAAAGACTAAAGGAGTTGTCAGGGTCCCTTCTGGTGTTGTTTTCTACAATTAGGTGAGGTAAAGATTGTACTCAGGCATTCAAACAGCATCTTGTCCAATGGTACAGGCTGCATAAAGTCTGATGAAATGTTTGATAAACACTTGGTAATTGCAGCTTTTCAGATCCAAAGGCACTAACTGAAAAGCTAACTCAGGTATATCAATATTAACAGCAATCACCCTTTTGGATTGCATCCCGTTCTCACCTTTAGATTTGATATTCAAAAGAGAGATCAAGGGTAAAGAAGCCTCTCCTCCCTCTTCTAAAGAATTTTTAACTTTCCCTTTGGAGATACTACTTTTTAAGATCATTTTTGAAAACTCATGTTTGTTTGATCGGCTTGGTTTGTTTCTTCAAGCCTTTCAAGCTTGGAAACAGACATTGTTGTAACTAAAAAAAAAAAAAAATTCTAGCACTTCTATATACCACACATGTGGACATATTTCATATATTAACAAACCCAGAAATAGCAAGATAATTTTCTGAGACTGATGAGGTAAAAGTATCTTAATTTTGCTAAATGAACATGATGTTTCTGGACTGTATAGAAATTCAAGATTAACAGATAGGTTTTGGCACTACTTAAATGGGTGGGAGGAGGTGTCCATCCTCTTGAAACTTGGTAGAGCCTTCCAAACTGAGATCCTCACTAGCTTTTTAACGTTGTTAGTGACTTATTAAATAAGATTCTGAATTTTCTTTCAGTGGAAATTCTTCTCTTTTAGCACAGTGCTCTGTGCTAAATGTTCTTCCAGCATGTGTGTTTTTCCTCATGGAGAAACTTTCAGTCCTGTGATGCCTCCTCTTTGTCAGCTGCTCTGTGGTACCTGCAGTTGCTGCCACACATCCCTCATGTTGAGTATTTTTGTTTGTGACTGTCTTCTCCTTAAAAATGACTGAATAGCAATGAGATAAAATGATACAATATGCAGCTGCAAATAGCAAAGTGGTCTCTAATTTAAGGTATTGGGAATGCTGGTACTTCAAAATGCCTTCAAGATATTAACTAATCCACAGCAAAGTACATGACACAGGTAGAGACTGATTTACAAGTTGTAAGCCCCAGGCTACCTGGATTAAAATAGTGACTCCAGGCCCTGTGTGCTCCAGTTACACTGTGTGGAGGACAGTGAGGGCTAGAAATCACATCTGTATCTGTCCACCTTTCGTTTCTGCTGTTATTTTGGGAGTCTGTCTAACTCCCCATGGCAAAGCGGAAAAATCTCTGTTCCTCGTCTTGATTTCTTTCCCTACAAACATATGTATGCGAGGGAGCACAAGGTAAAATTGCCTGCTATTGAAGATGCCAAGTCTCATACTGTGTTTCAGTTTTGCACATTGATTTTCTTGTGTGTCTCTCCGATTTCACCTGTGTAAACTGATCACTATACCTTACTAGGCTAGGACTTAGCCCCAGGTTGACTGTAAAGCTGCAATAAAATAAATTAAAAAAAAATGAACAGCATTTACTTTTAGTATGAATAATAGATTTTTCATTAAAATTCCTCCCATCTCTCAGTTCCCTTCCAGGTGGATTAACCACGTCATCCATGTAGATTGCTGATATGTTGTCTCTGATGTCTAAAGCAGGAAGAAATGAAATCGAGCAGTCCCAGGGAAGCACTTGACTATAGTAAAGTGGCAGATTACAGCCATCAAGAGATTTTCCCATCAGATGCAGTAACCAGCCACCTTGAAAATGGTTAATAAAAGAACTTGACATGAAATCCACATTAATATTTAGATTTCAGAGAAGCAAACACATTTGCATGTAGGCCTACAGCCATTTTAGTCTTAATTCTGAAGTCCCACATGCTGGTAGTCTCCCTCACTAATGCTCTTGCGTCTTTCAAGAAAAAAATCTCACTTTTTCACCTTTCTTAACACTAGCATTCCCATGATCACGTAGATAAAACTGTAACAATATTATAAACAGCACACCAGTTAAGATTTTTAAATAGGTAATGTTACCCATATCCATCACTGAATCAGTTTGCAAGGAGATGTAACAATTTCTATTAGCCCAGATGGTGCAATTAGGGAAAAAAGAGAAGCCTGGATACAGTGTAAAAATTGAATGTTTCCCATATTTAGCAATAAATGCATCAGTTTTACTTTTTAAATCCTGTTGATCTTTAAACAAGTTCTGGAGAATTAAGATTGTCAAAACTGACATTAAATTTCTGATTTACTGAAAAGAAATTTGTCAGTGGGTCAGAACAAAATATTTTTATTAAGGGAAATTTTTCTTACTTAACCAATTTTATTCTGATTTTAAAAGAAAAAAAAAAAAACAACAAACAGTAAATCAATCCCTGTACAGCTCTACCTATCCTAATTCAACAACATCAAGCAATTTATAGACCAAACCCACTAAAACTGAAAGGGAGATGATTTTGCTTATTAATCTTAAACAATAAGCTATATTTCAGTTTACCTTGGAACAGAGTGATGTGTTGTTGTTGCTTTTAAATGAAAGCAGTGAAAATTTAAGCAAAGAATCAGTAAGAAAACTAAAGCCTGGTAAGCAGTTTTTCAAACCTGTTCATTGCACAAGGGCAGGAGAGGCTGCAGAGGAGGATGAGGAGTAACAGTAGTAATAAAATGATAACCCACATTCTGAAATACAAAAGGTGAATCACTTTTGTTGTCAGTCAGCAAAGTGATAAGGACAAACAAGCCATTCAATAGCACCAAACTTCTGTGAAAAGTTTGAAACATCTGAAAATTGCTAGTGCTCTGAGATCTAGGCTATAGGAAACCGAGAATATTAAAAACAAACAAGAATAAAAGGCAGATGAGTTTCAGCTGACATTTTCAGAAATGCATTTAGTACAGGAAAGAATCCCTTTGGACTAGAAAGTAACTAACATAACCTTTTAGAAAAAGAGTCAAGGGACCCAACAGGAAAATACAGAGCAGTCACATTCACAATCTACTTTCCAAGATCAAAAGGAAGAATAGTTAAAATAGCCAGACTTCTCTTGATTCAAATGCATCCTTTGTTAAGACTTCTTTGAAGATCCCTCTGACACGCTGCTCATGAGAGATGCAGCCCTTAGCTAAGACGTCCTAGAGCACCTGATAACACAGCCCACCAGCAACAAATGTCTAATACGAAGAAAGAAGCATCAATAGATAAGGCAGAAAGTAGAACAATGGGATAGGAATAACAGGTTGTCATAAACAAATCCTTTTCATGCTGAAAAGAATGCCTGCATACCTTAGAGATCAGTGTTAGAACTGGCTCATTGCTTTTTCAACAAGTAAAGAACTGAAATAGTTTATGTATTGCACAATAGCAGAAGAAAATGCACATTAAGACTGAAAAAAAATAAGCTATGTTAACAGAGATTTACTCTCCAACATAGCTGCCCTGGAAATGGTATGCAAGGCATATTCCACCTTCTTCTGCTAGATGAGTTACAACTAAACCCTAGTGACATCAGACAAAACAGCACAACGTTTGCATATATCTCTTCAGGACTCAGCTAAGGTAGGCAGTTTGTGGGTTTCTATTTTTAGGGACAGATCCTCAGCTGCTGTAAGCTGGCACAGGTCTACTGATGCCAAGATGCCAGAAGTTAAAATTAAGCACATAGTTAAGACCTTTTTTTGAAGCACAACAACAGTACACACTATGCACTCTTAAGGCTTGAAGAGGAGGTTTATTGAAGACTCAGCTGTTTCCAGCTCTCTGGGGCTGCAGTCTGAAGACTTTACCCACAGTCACCATAAAGGATGTCCTTAAAGCCAACAGCATTAAATCTTTGCTCCTTCCATTGAGCCTTGCATGACTCAGTTCCTCTTTAGTGTTATTTGTCCCTGCTCCTGCATGTGTCCACTAATCTTTTATATATCATAGCAATCTAAACTGGCCACTATAAGTGATTCAGTGGAGGGACTTCATCTGCTTATTTGTTAGTAAAGTGCTATGTGTACCTTTAGTACTACATAAATAAATAATAAGGCTAGCAAGGCTGACTCTATACATAGGGACTTAAAAGTCAGACAATCTTAACATTAACATCAATCTGCCACTTTAGTAGCAGCCTATGAAGCTTGCAGGTTCCTGGCCTAATGTGCACATGCCAGCCAGTTTCAGTTGGCAGCTTAGCTGCAGGTGACAAAACATCTTTTCTGACTTGCATAAAAATATGTGTGTAAGCAAAGAAAAACCTAAGAAAATAATATCTACTATAAAGAAAAATTATACAAGACAACAAAGATATTTAGAAACTGGGAGGGATATGGTGTATAAAGTCCCTGATGATTCAAAAGTGCAGAAAGATGTTGGATTCAGTGATGCTGATGGTGATAGATTGGGCATTTGGCAACATGTATCTCTTGTCGTTCCAAGCTGCTTGTCTGAATTCCTGTTGCCTTTGCTTTGTCTCTTTCATCTGAAATAATCTGTCAATACAGGGAGCATGGGAATGGAAACTGAATCCCTTACCTGACCAGGACTGAAAGAGGACTGCCAGGAGGGGGAAGGGGTAGGAGATGCAAGGGATGTGTGGGCTTTTGCCAGGTGTATCTGTTAAATAACACAAACACATTAAACAACACAAACTGTGTCCTTTGTTCAGTACTATGTGAACTACACTCAGATATCCTGTTTCAAACTTCATCAGTCTAAAGGCCGAAACTCTCAGAGCTGGCTTTCAGAATTACTGGATTTGAGGATTTCCAACCCCTGGCACACAAAAAGTTGGTATATTTAGAGAGGAGCACCTGGCACCTCCTGAAAGAGATTTGAGGATGGGTGTATTATCAGTGAATCAAATCACACCATTAGCCCCCTTAAGATATCCTTGAGAGAGATTAAACATCTTATGAGACAAGATGGGGGAAGTGAAACAAAGGCTGGACAAGGTACGGGCAACAACACTGATAAAAGTGAAATCCTCATGTCCCCACACTGAGCGAGGCATTTCCAGTCACTAATCTCTGTGTCTCATCTTTGCTAGATGCTTGTTTGAAGGAAGCTTTGTTGTTATGCAGATGGACTTTCCAGTATGAATCCCACTGTCTCCTTGATCAGCTCTCTGAAAATACTAGCTTTCATGTCAGAGTAGTACAGGGTTATCTACACACTTTCCTCTTCTCCTGGTGAAAAAAAGTGAAGGACCTACAATGGCTGTGAAGACCACAGTGAGCAGCTCACAGTGAAGTCTCCATTCAAGTGATGAGCATCAGAGTTTAAAAGAGTTGCCAGTAACACATGGTAAGAAAGAACCCTCACTGGACTGAACCAGAGTACTCACACACATATTCATCCCACATACAGGGACTGTCAGCTGTTTTGTAAAGGGAAACAACTACTGTTCAAGTGGTGAAAAAAACTGTTCCACAGAAGACAAAATTGAATGTAAGTACATGACAGGGCAGGCAGTACCAGAAAACAAATAAAATTATATCAAAGAAACTGCTCCTCTATAAAAATTAAATCTTACCCAGATATGAATCCTGTTAACTTCAGCCTGATGCAGCAGTATTCATTTTTTCAGATGAAAGAAGGCTGCTGTAGACATTTCTGTAAATAAGTCCTACTTTATTTGAAATGAAATTAAAATAATTTTACAATTCTTTTCTTTTTGTTACTCTTTTACTGACACTTTATTTTTTGACATCTTCACTCTCTTTTCTCTTGCCTGCATTCCATATGGGGAAAAAAGACTCAGTAGCAAAGTAAGTGCCATTTTTCCTTTGGTATGAGGGTATTTCACCTTTGTGATCCTTTGGAGGACACCACATCTTGTGTTTAAATCACTAATCCCCTTTGGAGAAGGTCTCACTTTCTGGGTGGCTTCATCAGTCAGACTCACAAAGTGATCACTTCTCAATTTATATTATTTCAAATTACATTCTTTTATCTGTCATTGTCGTACTGCACAGTAGGACATCTTTGGAAGATGAGGGGGACTGTCTGTTTTGTCACATTCATCTCTCTACTGCAATTAGAACCTCCTTGTCTGCTAAGTAATCACAGTTTGTCTACCTCTGCCTCACAGTCATATTTTCACTTCTTCACTTTCCATATAGCCTTCAGAACAATTTAAAATCTCTGAAATGGATATGATTTCTCGAGATTAAACTTCAGATCTATGCTGATGACCCCAGTTTTGCTGTAGCAGAAATCTTCCTCTTTCATCCTTCTTTCTCATCAAACATTAATCTTTAGAAATAAAGGACAGCTTTGCACACAGGACACTGGATTCTGGATGTCTGCTTCCAATTTTCTAGTAGGCCACAGCCTTCTCCAGGAGGTTTGTCACTGTCACTGGGAATGGGGCTTGCCTTCCCTGACTCAGATGTTCAGTTTAAGCTGTTCTCTACAGTCAAGAGAGAGGTATGACCAGCAGTCCTGGGGGCATCAATCACTACAAGTGTGTTTTACTCTCCTTTGACAACCCTGGACAACAGAGTTGGTCTCCATACCACAGCTTTCAGATGCCTAATATTTATAAGGAAATCTTATCCTTACCTACTCTCCACCCCAGATCTCAGGTATGGTAATAACAACCAAGACCTTCTTTCAGCTGTTATCAGCCATCTCTGTTCAGGATATTAATTAATGGCCAGTCTTCGCAAGCGAAGATCCGGGGAAGGTCTTTACACCTTCCAGCCTGCGCATTGGATTTTTTAGGTGAGACACAGTGTGCGCGGAACTGAGCCCACCCTTTAATCTAAGGTTCATCTGCCGGGGCCAAGCAAGCTTGGACGGTGGCAGCGAGGTCCTGAGGACGTAGATGGATTACCTTACACGGCTAACGAGCTCCATCTGCCCAGGGAGTGTCCCTGACCGGGAATCGAACTCGGGCCTCGGCGGTGACAGTGCCGCGCCCTTAACCACTAGACCACCAGGGGCTCCCTCAGGATATATAATGCAACATTCATATTCTGTGTCTGGAGAGTGCCCAGTTAGATAAAGAAGTGACTATGAAAGCCTCCATTGCAGGAAAGGCTGAAGCACCACTCTAGGTCCTGTTAAACACCAGGCCAAACAGAGGAGGACACAGCCACCCTCCAAGGGCAGGTGGAGAGCTCTGCCAGCAATTGAGCGCATCCATCCAGCTTTCCTCTGTTAGCCGGTAGGATGGTTACCTGAGAAAGATTTTCAGTATCCTTTCAGTTTGGCTATATAATCTTATATTCTGCAGATCTTTCATATTTACTGAATTTGTTAGTGTCACAGCATAGATTCATCATTCAAATACATACGGTTGTTTGCCCTGTTATGCTCAGCTGTCACTCATCACTTTCACCTTCCACCCTCATATTTCCTCATCTTGACATTAAGATTTTTAGCCACAAAGCTCTGAATGTTCAGAAACATCTGTAATTGAACTTTTTGATTCAAATGATTATGAAAATTGAGGTTAAATATGGAATTCACGTCCACACCAGGTAACTGATTGTGAATATCCAAAATTCAGAAATGCCTATCCTACATACACATCATTAAGTTACTCAAGAGTTACTAAGAACAGATCCAAAATCTTTTGGATTTATCCACTATAGGTTAGAATTTCCCACTAGCTTTTGGTTCACCTTTTCAATCAGATGGTAAGGAAGAAGAAGGGTAATCTAGTTCAGATCTTCTCACTTGTTAATATTGCAAGGATCAGTTAATATTGCAACTGCCTTAGGCAGTTTGGCCAGAGCTGATCTCCACTCTTGGTCACATGTTGAGAATATTTAGGAAACCAGACGCAGCAATTATCACTTTAACAAAGTTTATGGCATCAGGAACAACGTAACAAGGAGAGTCTGCTGAAGCATTTCACTCACTTTGCACCAGGAAGACAATCTGTTCCTGGCTCTCACACTCATATGAAGGCTGTGTTCGAATTTAGGTCTTGCCTTATTTGGTCAAATAAGGATTCTATCTGTGCCTAGGAACATTTCGTCTGAAGCTATTTTCTCCTCTTCCTTTCTCCTTTAGCTCAGGCACACTTCAGTAAGATTCATTCTGAAAATGTTCTCCCCGTTATAAACACAACCAGTATACACTGGCATCTTATCATGGTACACATATCACTGCACAGACATCATCAGCAGTAGCACAATTCCTATAGATCAATTATCCTGTTGACATTTACTAAATAACTACCAGAAAAGACAAGAGCTGCTATCATTCTCCTCCTAGTGTGAAGACAGGTGGACAAACAGTTTTGTTCAGACAATTCTTGGAATTTTAGTCAAGCAGTTGAAATACATGAGGGGTCAGAAAGAATTATTTCCTTCATCTATGTTTTTAATACAATGGTTTACAACACACAGATAAGAGGGCAGATGTATACTTTTCATATGGACATACAGTCACATACAAACAGATACAGATACACACATACACATTTAACATGCAATACAGAATATGCAATATTAGCTTATATGGTTCACATGTTTTTATAAACACATTATCCTAAATTTAGATATGTGTATAGGGTATATTACTAAGATAGGGCATTCAGTTGCATATAACTCATTTTAAATTAATCTATGTTTTCTGTTTCTTCAATTTTTCAGAAAACACTTATGTCTTGAATGACTTCCTAACAGTCCTTATTTAGATGGGTCAATACTAATCCAATTTTTTATAAACCTTACAGCACAAAGCATGGCAATTTCAGTAATAAAATTGCTTATTATTTTTACAGCTCTCCAAAGTGTGATGCTGGCCTGAGTTTGGAATGTCAATTAACTCAAAGCTAAGCACATGTTCAAGTACTTTCCTGGATCAGAGTCAGTAAAACCAGCTGAGATGGGGGATTCATGAAAGGTGTACTTATGAATCATTAGCATGGACATGGTCACGGACTCTTTTTCAGTAGATTACATAGGGAGACTGGACACAAACAAAGAGAAGAAACACTAAAAATTGCCACTGTCGGATGTGACAGGAAGCTGAGTTCAGGAGAAGGATCTGGCAAAGGCATGCCAGTAAGAACTTGCCTCTGTTCCTTCAGACCATATGTAAAAGTAAGATTGCTACTGCTTTTTCCTGACCTTAAATGGCCCTAACAATGGGGAAAGGAGCCAAGCCAGGAGATTCAGGTGCAATCTTGCAGTAATGGGCACTGCATAGATGTTTGCATCCATCACTTAAGCCAATATTAAGGGACTGCAAAAACATTAGCACGTTGATGGAAACCAAGTCTGGTGCTCCCTCAAAAAAAAAAAAAACATGCTGCAGATGTGCAGCTGGAGTGATGCAACAGCATCACCTTTTAGTCAATATAAACAATTTTATGTATACATGGTAAAAAAATATCAACCATGTTCTCTTTGTATGCAGCATTATTTCAGTATTTCAGTATTTTTAGTACAGTTATCACTAGCACTGTCCTTAGTCTGGATTCCTGTTTTGCTCTCAGAGATTCTATGTCCCTTCTGTTGCAAATTTCCTGCACCTTTGAAAAAACCAGAGTGAAGGATATGCAGATTAAAAAAATGGTGAAAATGATGGAAAATTAGATGAACTAAAATATGCACTTCCCATAAGATTTGTACTGTTCATATGAAACACAAGATCCTGATACTTAAATTCTAAGGCTAAAGACTGAGGCACAGCAAAGTACTGACTCCACTATTTACTCTATAAGGATGAAAGATTGTTGGTCCCTCTGGGATTATGAGTCTGAGAAGCACTGTTATTTCAGACCTGATGTTAAGGCCATTAATGATTCAATGCAGCCTTTTCCTTTACTTCAGTAGCTACAGTTCTGTCCCTAATGCCATTTTTTTCCCATTTAGCCTGAGGATTTGATGTGATTAACATCTGAAATACATTACTTGGGTTGGTGTTAATTAATTTACCTCATATATTACAACTTTCAAACTCTATTGCTTATGGAAGGAAGAATGATAGGGTTAATTAATTCCAAAGAATTTTAACCATAAACAAAAGTATTTTTAAAATTAAAGAAGGTGAAATCAGAGAAAGACTTCTCTCTATCATACTTCAATAGGATCCCACTAGTGGTTAGGCGTCCTATAAAGAAGACAGTATTCTCCCAGTAAACTTGTGTTAGCTGGATAATACAGGAAGAATGTGCTCTTAGTCCAGGTTTCAAATAGTTGTCTCAGCAAAAATATGTATCTTTGAAATGGCCTTGTATTTACTGTGAGCAGGACCAAGTTCATCAATCCCACATTCTAAAATCTCCCCAACTAAGACTTAGATTCTGCAGTTCACATTTTGAATCTCTATGAATCAAACCTTTTTAAGTTTCTTCCTCATTAGTTTTCAGTCAGAATTGTCAGTTAATAAAATACAGGATGGTACAGATGCTCAACTCATGTAAATTTTCCTGACTCCTGCCACTTGATAGCTGTCTCTGACGTCAGTGGAACCATGACAATTGCCATCAACCCCAATGTTCATTTTTTCCCTCCTGTTATCCACTTCCCCAAAGACATGAATCACTAGATGCTGCCACTGCTGTCATATAGTGCCATATAGGCAAAAGATAAGTCACCTAGAAAACTTCACATTTCATGCTATCAGAGGATATGGATTTGAAAAAGTAGTTCAACTAAAATGACAAATGATGAAACACTGAATTGACCTTTGCACTGTAGTTTTCTTCTTTTCATGCTTGAGTATAAGCTTTTAATTCTCCTCATGCTTGCAGCTATTACTCAGCAGATATCAGCAGCTGAAGGACCTCCTCCCACACCCTCAGTACTGTATGTTTGCTCTGTCACTTCTGGCACTAATGGAAGCAGCATCCCTAAATACAAATCTATCATTAAATATTAAGAAGAAAGATTGGATAGCAGTGTTGCATCTCTGGTGGGAAGATCTGCACAAGCTGACAGAATAAAAAAGAATATTTGAAATATGTGTTTTTAAAGGTCCAAGCAAAGGACTGTCCTAAAGTGTGTGGAACATAGACTGGTATATTATAATCTTTCCACATGAAACCAAAAATTCATTTAATCTTAGCTGAAGAAGTAGCAACAGGGCACAGATTTTATCCGTAAACATTATTTCTAGACCCAGACTTTCATTCAGATTTTTCTGCATTATTTATGCCTTCTTTCCATACACTAATTTGGCACCTGCACATGAGAAATAAAGACATATGGGCCTGAAGATCCTCAGCTCAAGCAATGAGAGCTAAGGATAATACCTCTAGAAATTAAAAATAGAAAAAGAAGTCTACAATAACATTACTTTCATGTTTTCTGTTTCACAATGATGCATGGTTTGTTATTATTGTTTCCAGCCTCACAGCAAGAGAGCATACTGTGTCTTTCTTTTGTTGCTGACGACATGGTTGGTATTTGCTAATGCCTTCTAAAAAAAGCATCTTCTAGAGGGTTAGTAGTGATTAAAATAACATTATTTAAAAGTCACACTTCTTAACCCCAAAGCTGCAATGCTTGTCACGTGTGCCAACAATAACCTTATAGCATTAAAATGGAAGAATTTTCAGATGTCTAGTTGAACAATAAATAGCAAGCTTGAAGTCGTTTGGTTATCTTGCTTTGTTGTGGTTTCTTTGTTTGAACAATCAAACTAATTGGTCATGTTTTCCTTTTCATGTTACTATTTTATGGTCTGTTTCACTTAAGGCTTTCTCTCTGATTATTATCACAAATATGATATGTGATATGTCATTCAGATGGTGCTGGCCAGAAGTTTTCCATCAAAACCTTCATTTAATGAACAGGTTCTATTCAGTTAAATGAAAACATCTGTAGCTAGTGCTCACAGCATATTAAAAGATGAGCACTTTCAAAGAGAAACCTCCCTCTTGCACATTTCAGAAGTAAAAAAAGCACTGAAAAACAAACAAAAATAATTCAAATATTTTTACTGGAGTCATGGGAGATCAAGTGAAAGGAACTGGGAATGAAGAGAATATGTTTTTTTAACAAATTCTGTTTGCTATCACCATACAAGCAGTTCTCTCTAAATATTGAAAATCCCTGGTGGAAATATCTTAATTGACTTTTGGCATAGTGTGGCTTTTTTAAGGCCTACATATAGGGCTTTTTAATTATTTTCTTTTAATGTAGTCTTTTAAAATCCATATAAAAATCTTCCTGCATTACAGGAAGCAGGTAACTGCAGCTGAACAGCCACATAATGATTGCTTTAAGATTTATGAAGGAGGTACAGGATGGTAGCAGCCTGCTGCAACAGTCACAGTATGCTGTGATGAAGCCAAGGTGATTTCTCAGCACTGCCAGTGCAAATAAAAAGCATATCATGCCACCTGCTAAAGCAGCAAGACTTCAGGTTGTTCTGCAGAGGAGCTGAAGACCCATTTGAAGGACTCAGTAGTAAGGTTTTACATGAAAGGGGACTTACACTTTTTCTGTTTCTCCTTTTCTTTGAGAATTCATTACATTGGTTGAAAACATTTGGATTTTCTCAGAATCCTTCACTATGATATCATATAATTTTAACATATTCTGTCTCTCTCCCCTTACAATTTGTCTGTCTGCATTCCTCCTCTTCACATATCTGCAAAGTCAGAAGCAGCCATGGAAGTTTTCTTAGGTTTGAGACAGCTCCTCTGCTGTCCCCGTCAAAGCACCACCACCAGCAAGTCTAGGGCAGCTCCTTTCAAAGGAGTATCACTGTACTTCTCATGTGTAACAGCCTGATACAGCGGTAGAGACTGATATTTGAGCTCTGTGACTGATACGTGACCTCTGTGTGGCTGATGCTCCTTTCTTCCTCTTGTCATTATTATTTCAGTAAAAGCATTGCTACTAGCTGTGGTCCAGTCTCTACTCACAGACAACTGGAAGTAAGCCATTCCCATCCAAAGCAAGAATTCTCCAAACTCTCCAAGCATTACCATGTTTGGAAATCCTCATACTGTCACTCTGTATCTGACAGTATGTTCACTCTGCTAATAAGCCTTTTTGAGTTGTAACCTTAGAACACACTTAGATCTCAGATCACTAGTTATCAACTTCATTCCAGGAAAAGCCTTGTTCCAGATACTGACAAACCTGTGAAACTGAAATAACACCAGACTTTTCACTCATTTCACACAGCACTCATGGAAAACCACTTGCTGACACCACATTTCATGTTAAAAAACGCTCCTATAACAATTAAAAAACCATAACAACTCCACCAAATTCCATTATCCTCTTAAAATTGACATGGATTACAAGATTATGAGGTTTCTTCTTCAGTAGTTTTCTTTTCTTCCGTTCCATTTTGCCTTTCAAAGATTCTGGTCATAAAAACAAAGAAAAAAATGTATTTGTTATGGTGTAACACATGTCATAGGTAAGGCTGTGTTGCAAAAAGGAGAGTAGATTACCATGGTCAGGAGCACTCTGCCACCAGTGGTCTGGGAGGTAACATTTCCAGTAGGCAGCATGTATGTACCCTTTCGCAAAGTTTAAACGTGTCAAATAGTATGCACGTGGACTGTTCCACGCCAACTGGCCTTGCACCCAGAGAACAGCCTGATGAACATTTAATTTATTAATATAGTTGCAGCTATACAGAGTTTACTGAGTATCTGTTTCACACACAACATACCCCAAAAGTTACAAAACACTTTCCAACATGCCATAACGAAATTAGGATACACAATGTTTAAGAAAAAAGGGCTAAAACCTAATGTGCAATTAGTACTGATTCAGCAAGACAATGAGCTTTGCCATCATTCAAGCCTGCACTAGTTGGGAATGTAGTTAGTAAAAAAGGCCAGATGTTGTATATAGATTTCAGGTTATAATGAGAAATATACTGCTTCTAGTAATTGTGATATACATCTGGAAGGTTATATAGGAACAGGATAGAAAACTCTGGGGAAATAGAGGACATCCTCCATTCTGTAATGTATTGCTTGTAATATTACACAGAGGGAATGTGGCCAGAAGTTTTGCATAAATAATGACAATGAGTCAATCCAGGAACCCTGCAATAATGCATCAGCTTAGAGGGATGATTTGTGTTCAAGCATCTGCCTCCAGCTATGCTTTTTTCTTATCTATTATTCTATTCCCTATTTCACGTAGTCTTATATCACTGGGACGCACAAGTGGCATTTGACTTGAATTGAGAGATGATGGCTTTTGCGGACAGGATCTGCACTGTAGATATTTCATGCCCTTATAACTTTTCCAGCATTGCCGTCTACACTGTTGATGACTTTCATGGTAAACTAGGACATTCCAACCTTCTTATCCAGAAACTATTAGGTACCTTTTCAATCCATCTTCTTTCTTGATGAGAAATATACAATCTCTGAATTGTAAACCATCGAAGACAGGGACTGTTTTCTTCTGAGGTCACAGAGCAGAATGAGGTTACACTCTTGTCTGGAGTCTTCTGCTGCTACCACAATGTATCTGACATGACCATATAATGTATGTCTGGGTTTTTTCAAATCGTTCTAAAGCTACTAAGAAGAAAACAAGAAGAGCAAAACTTACCTTAGGATGAATATATTGTGTGAATGAATGTCCAAACTGAGATAGTGAATCAGAGAGAATGAGTCTGTGAATGGTTACACATTCAAGGGAGCTACTGACCAGAATGCAAAAATTCCCAGGACCAGACTTGCAGCACCAGAAGGGCTGATCTTACTATCCTGTTAATACCTGCTTTACATGCCATCCATGAGTGCATGCGATATCTGATTCACATGCAGAATGGGTTGTGGAACCTCTGAATAAGAAACAAGGCTCAAGAATCTAAATTGACTGACACTGAATAAAACACAAGTAATTTTGCTCATAAGAAGGAAATTAAGGGGAAAGAAAACATCTCTTGCCACAGATACAAGAAACAACAATGTGCCTTATAATACTTCAAGAATACAGATATTCTTTGAAATCAGCTGACAGGTGGTCAGTGCTCTCCCAAATGACAGAGGGGTAGGTTTGTTCCTGTGAAGTCACAGAGGATGTTTTCACCTATGTGTTGGGTTTCTGTGGCCAGGTTTTGGTAGTGGGAAGACTATAACGGTGGCTTCTGTGAGAAGCTGCTGGAAGCTTCCTCCATGTCCAGTAGAGCCAATGTCAGCCATCTCCAGGATGGACCCAATGCTGGACAGGCTGAGCAAATCAGGAATGATAGTAACACCTCTGTGAAAACATATTTAAGAAGGAGAAAAAAAAAAAGTTGCAGGGCAGGTGAAAACTGCAGTCAGAGAAGAGTGGAGTGAGAACATGTGAACAGCTCTGTAGACACCAAGGTCATTGGAGAAGGAGAGGGAGGAAATGCCTCAGGTGCCAGAGCTGAGGTTCCCCTGCATCCTGTGATGCAGACCATGGTGAGGCAGCTGTGCCCCTGCAGCTCAAAGAGGACCACGGGAGTGCAGAGACCCCCATGCAGCCCATGGAGAAGCCCATGGCAGAGCAGGTAGATGTCCAAAGGAGGCTGTGACTCCCTGGGAGGCCCATGCTGGAGCAGGTTTTCCTGGTAGGACTTGTGGCCCTGTGGGGGGCCCATGCTGGAGCAGCCTGTGCTTGAAGGACTGCACACTGTGGAAAAATGACCCATGTTGCAGCAGTTTGTGCATAACTGTTGCCCATGGGATGGACTCACACTGGAGAAGTTCATGAAGGGCTGTCTTCCGTGGGAGGAAACCCACAGGACACAGGGAAGGACTCCTCTCCCTGAGCAGCAGCAGACACAACAACTGATCAGAACTCCCATTCCCTGTCTCCCTGCACCACTGGAGGGGAGGAGGTAGAACTTAGAAGAAGGGAGGGGGAAAGGGTTTTTAAAATTTATTTTTACCTCTCACTTTCCTGCTCTGATTCTGTTAGTAATAAATTTCATCCATATCCTCATTTTGAGTCTGTTTAGCCTGTGATGGTGATCAGTAGGTGATCTCTCCCAGTCCTTATCTCAATTCATGAACCCTTCCTTATATTCTCTCTCCTCTGTCCAGTTGCAGAGGAGAGTGAGAGAGCGGCTTGAGTGGGTACCTGTCATCCAGCCAGGGTCAACCCATTACAGTCTACCACTAGGGATTTACAGTTAGAGAGAGAAATAAAACAGCAATAGATGCAGATGAAGAAAGAAACCCCAGGCTGCTGTGCTTTTCAGGGTCTACAGAAATAAGCCATGTACTACAGAGCAGAGCAGGGATGCCCTCACACAACCTAGACATGTTTTGGGAAGGAGTACAGGACCTCTCTCTCTGTCCCACTATGGAATGAGTCATAGGAGTATCATCTGTCAACACTTTAATGAGAATTATGCCTCCAACTGTGGATCAACAGTGGGAAACTGCATACTGGCAATGACCCCTGAAGGGAAAAACCACCCTTGCACTCCTGCTTATAATGTTAATAGCACATAAGCAGTCAAACCACAGGGCAGACTAGCTTTTCTCCAGTATTAACTGCTGTGAAGTCCACCACAAAGTCATTTGTCACCAACATACTTTCAGCATTGGTGTAACAGCTGCAAAAATATAATTAGTCCCTCCATCTCTGTCCCACTGCGTACCAGTCACTGCTTCAGTGGTCTCTTTGGATATGTTTCTGTCCTCTACTGGCCAGAGGTCAAGTTTCCCAGAAGCTAGTTGCCTGTATAAATTACAGTGCACATATTTTACATCTCATTGTAATGCTTTCTTTTGCCAACATCCGCTTCTTTGCAAATATTCCGTTTCCAAGTCATTTTTGCACAAGCCCCAAGAGAAGCCATCAAACAAGCATGCTGAAAATTTATCTACAGGCATCATTAATGCACATTTGGCTGATGAAGACATAGAGTTCATATAAACTGCAATTTGGAATGCCTCTTCTTCCAAACAGCTAGTCCCACAAGACACCATTTGCTCAGGAAAAGTAGGACCAAGGGAAATATCTGAAAGTCCAGTACAAGAAGTCACAGATTACCCGCAGCTATTTTGGGGCAAAAAGAGAAACTTGGTACTGTTCTGTGAAAATGGTTTTCAGTGTCAGTGTTTGTAACACCAATACAGTGGGAAGCTGCAGGGGAGGTGCTGGATAGTGAGACCATAAGGAAACATGATACATCTGCTGCTGGGCTTGGGTCTGAAGTCACAATGTCTAGATTACATAGGGACTTCCAGATGTCTCTTTGGAGGCAAGCAACTGAACAACTGCAAAATCAGAATGATTATAAGGATGAAATTTCTGCACTGGGATACCCTGGAAGAAGTCTGGGGACTTCCTGTTACTCCCTTTTCTTCTGTCACAGTTACAGGAAGAGTACCAGCTACTGGGCATAAAAGCCCATCATGAAAATGTAAGGAAGGATAACAATCTTTGTGCCAGAAAGAACTGACTCTGAAACTAGTCTTTGGTGTTTAAAGGAACAAAGGGGCCAAGGACAACATTTCTGGGCTGAAGATCAAGAAGCAAACTTTTTAGAAGTAGAGAATTGATGATACAACACACCTGTCAATATCAAGAAATGGGTGTAGGATCCACTGCAAAGTGAGAACCAAAAAGCTACATTGTGCTTTAAGCCCCCCACATGTAAGCTGAACTATCACGCTTCATCTGGCTTCCCCATCCTTTGTTAATGCTTGGGTTTATATTATAGGAAATGGATATATGTATATTAAGGGAAATGGAGTACTGCCCTCTGCTCCGATGGATGTGGCCTTGACTTATGGGGGCAATGCAAGTCGCCAGTGTCCAAGCTGTAAAATAACACCTGTTACCAGTTGGATCATTCTATGTCAGGACTGTGCTTCCACATTCAGCCTTTTCTTTCTTTTATTAAACCGACTTTATCTCAACCTATAAGTTTTTCATCTTATTTCCCCCCTCTTCCCCCCCCTCCCCCTGCCCCGTGCTGCTGAGGAGTGGGAGTGAGGGACTGAGGGAGTGTGATGGTGGAGCAGTTTGGTGGGCACTTGGCAGCCACCCAACCACATAACGCCATTCTGAAATTAGGGATTTACAGGTCATTTTTTCTGACCACTCTGTGAACATTCAGAGGCTGGGCTGTGGCAAACCCCTGAAGCTGGTTACCATCTGTAAGAAATCTAGTAGGCATGACACTCTGCTTCTCTGCACCCCCAAAGAGGGTGCCATTAACACATATATAGACAAGTCTGCTTATGGGTATACAAATGATGAAGGAGATTAGGCAAGGAAGGAAGCTGAACCCCTTCCATCTCATTCTTCTTGCTGTCCTTCTACCATCTGTAGCACCAAAGAGCTGTGCAACAGAATCACATAAAGGCAGAGAGGTCTTAATTGCTCAATCCCAGATTCCCCTTGGTCCAAAAACAGCTGTGTTCATCCCCTACCGAGCAAAGGCATGGAGTACTGCCCTCTGCTCGCATACTTTGGGCTCTGATCCTATCTAATTTATCCTATCTTATCTCGCACTACCACAGATGATCCTGCTTCCCTTTAAATGGATGCTTTCAGAGTTCATGAAAATACCTGCCTGGATGAGGAAAACACCATTGGAAAAACACCCATGTCACACACAAAAAACAACCCCAAATCCCCAATCCTCCTTATCTAATCACAGCCATTAATGTTTCCTCTGGCCTATAAACATAATCTCTGATGAACTAAACTCCACCTACCTTAACTGTCTGTGTTGGACACATACTGAAAAAGTTATATGCCATTCCTTTATCTGTCACAGCTTGGTAACAGTAAAATTGTGCCTTGTCTGTTTATTGTTTGCAAAGGTTCCACTAGGTCCCATTATTTCTCCTTGAATGAACACATAAACACTAAATGGGACAGGGTGGAGAATGAAAGTCTTTTCCTGGCTAACACATTTCCCCCAAGCCCATCTGTCACCCTCAGAGCAGTATGAAACCACTGCTGCTAAGGAATAGTGTGAGGAAACTTGTGAGAGAGTATATTCTTTTATTCAAGGAAAAGAGAGGATGATCCAGGGATTTCACCAGTTCTGTTTATTTTTAAATAGAATGATTCATATTGCCTTGCAAGCACATCAACTGATTTAGAGAAAATTATTTGAACAAAGCAACAATTATCCTCTTCACTCACTTCTGAGGATTTTTATTCTCTTGATAGAACACAACTATACCACCTTTGGAGTTGCTCAGGGTATACGCGTGAGAACCTCTTAAAACAGAAAAAAACCATGAGCCAATATTATTGTGAAAACAATAATCACTGAAGTAATTGCTCTTTAAAGAGTCCTAATTTCAAATTTGGGTTAAAGCTGATTGGACTAGAATATTACATACAGACATAAGCTCTTTGATAGGTTTTTGGTAGCTTCTCTACAACCCAACAACAAAGGCTGCTGAATGCTAAGACACTGGTTGAACCAATGCCACAGAAATTGAAATGGATGTGAAAGATGATCTCTGATTTGGACACATTCCAGATGAAAGCACTTGGCCCAAACTGAAGTCAGACAGTGGCTGCTTAACAGATTGCTTTTAAAAAGAAAAATATATAATTATCTTTTTCTCACTCAACAAAGAAAATATTCTTATCCAAAAGGAAGACATTCCTTTGTTTGGGAGGGAAATGTCACATTTAGATGGCTCCGCAGACTGGCAATGAAGAACGTTAGGCCTCCTAGCAACGTTCTTCAGCACTCTCCACATGCAGACTTGGCTGCATGTTTCAACTGCCTACTGTACGTGACAGCCCTATACTTCAGGATACAACTGCATATGGAGTCTGTGTTTGGCAGACCTGAATAGTAGGTGGTCTGAGTCGTTCATTACTCTCATGCCATCGGATCTGGGACAGCAAGTTAAGCAGTGTGAACAGAGCTCTTGGCCATGCAATCGGAAGAGGAAATCGTTATCCTTTGTGCTCAACCCTTGAATAGTTTTTGCATAATTTTCTCAATGTACAGTGAACTGAGATGCAAGCCTTCAAACAAGCCCTTTAAAATTCTCCAGGGGTTGCTCTTCCCAAGTACTGTCTAGCCATACACCATGGGATGTTCTTTTGCTGTCTGAAAATATCCCTCTCTTATTTTTATAAACCATTTTTTCCTATCAGTTTAAGAAACCACTTTTCTATCCTTTATGCTGAGATCTTTGTTAAAATATAATTATTTACATTGCATTTTGGCTACGGCAGAGTGCTAGAGAGAACTTAGCCAGCAAAAGCTTCAGTTTAGGAAAGGGCGTGGTATTTACCCTCATTAGTCTGTTTCTGAGGTAAAAAATGTTTTCTGCAGCAAAATGTCTCTGACATTAAGTTTGTATGGTTCTGTTCCTGACTGTTCCTTGACTGGTTTTTTTCTTTCTTTAACAAAAATTGTATACCACATGCATGATTTCATATGCACGCAGGTAACCAGAGAACTAAGCCATTGGCTCCAGCATTGAAAACAGTTTATTTCCAAATTTTGAAATGCTAGAACAGATTGCGAGAACTCACAGCCAGGTGGGAGAGAACACACACACACAACCCCTAGAGCGGGGTTCCTGCCTTATGTGTCAAAGGCCCAACACATGCACAGAATGCCCTCTGGGCTGCTTTTTACAGTTTTCTCTTTCTCTTCTTATTTCCCTTCCCCTCAGTCAATGGGAAAAAATGCTTTGAAGTTTTACATAACCTGCAATTATCTCTCTTGATAGAAACTGCATCTTTTTTGGCAAAAACAGCCTGAGGGAAAAACAGAATGTTGCTGCTTCCCACATTATTTTTTCTAGACTTAAACCTTCCAGCTGCGGAAGGTCTCTTGAGCAAAGGAAAATCCTTAAACAGCTCAGCTTTTCTCCTCACCCAATTTCTTGCCTCCCGACACCACGTGTCAAATTTCTGATTTATTTTTACAGCATTACAAATGCAATGCATTTCACAAAAAAAGATAATTTGTAACATCAGTTTTAATGCAGCCCAACTATCTTGCCTGGACTTAGTAAGAATTCATATTTTGTCATGATTTTGACTAGTTGTCAAACTCACTCAAATACGAGTTCTAGGTATGACATGACCTGGAAATAAAGAAATGAAGAAATTTTTCATTAGGCATACAGTAAGCATTGGCTATGGAATAGACAGTTTGTATCTATCAGTCCCCTGATTTGTTTTTGAGGGTGTTTCTTCTCCCTCATACAGGAGGTCTTGTCTGTATTTCGAAACTTCCTCAGTGTAATTGTATGAGTGTGGTACAAGCACTCAGAGAGATTTTATGCCCACACAAATACTGTGACACAGGAAGACCATGTGTTAAGGCTTTTCTATATTAGCAGTAATGTTTCTGAGCAAGAAGGAGTAGCAGACCACCTACAAAGCACCTAAATTCATACAGGTGTGCCTGTGTATACTGACATATACACTCTTACTTTGCAAAACAAATTTTCAGCCATTTATCAGCATGACTGGGACCAGATCACCTCCCCTACAAGTGGTGAAAGACAGAAAGCTGGGGCTGTTCAGCCTGGATAAGGTTGTGTGGAGACTTCACAGCAACCTTCCAGTATCTGAAGGCACCTCCAAGGAGGGTGTAGAGGACTCTTCCATCTGCAACTGTAGTGATTGTATCAAGGGGAATGCCTTCAAACTGAAAGACAGGAGGTTTATATTAGATGTTAGGAAGAAATTCTTTGCTGTGAGGGTAGTGAGGCACTGGAACCGGTTTCCCAGAGAACTTGTTGATGCCCCAACCCTGGAAGTGTTCAAGGCCAGGTTGGATGGAGGGCTCTGAGCACCCTGGTCTAGTGGAAGGTGTCCCTGCCCAGGGTATGGGCATTCAGAACTAACTGATCTTTAAGGTCACCTCCAGCCCAGACTGTTCTATAGCACAGGGGCGGTGGGACTTGTGTGAACACGCCTGGGGATTCTGACCAAACTTTTCAACCCCAATAGGCCGCGTGCAGGGCTCGGGGCCGCCACCTCTACACGCTGACCGGCCCGCAAGTCCTCACTGGATTCAGGAAGGCAGGAGAACGACCCGGCTCCCGACCGAGGAGAGCGACGGGCACAGGGACCGCACCGAGCGGCCGTGACAGGCTGCCCCGGCCCCGCCCGCCGCTCCCGCCCCGCCGGCTGTGACGGCACGGGGCGCCGGGAAGTGCTTCCGCCGGCGCCGTGAGGGGGACGCGGTGCCGCGGTCGAGAGTGCGGCGGGCACGGGGAGCCTGCAGCCCGGAGCGGGGCCGGGGCCCGGGCGGGAGCGGGTTGGTCACTGCCGAGTCCCCTTGCGGCGGGTCGGGGCGGTGAGCGCGCTGAGGGCACGGAGGTGCGTGAGGAGCATCCCCGGTCCCACCGCCCGGCAAGGCTGCGGTGGGTGAGGGAGCGGTGTCCGAACCGAGGGGTCGGTCCGACCCGAGGGGTGCAGCGCTGAGCCGGCTTCGTCAGCTGAACAGTTCTGCCTGGGATAGGGCCGCGTGCGAGGAAAGGGAATGGGATAGCTGTCCTTCAGAAGTTTACTAGGATAGACTCAAGTACTCGATCGTTCCATCATAACCTCCTCTTTTCTGCTCGTCCTAGCGGGACCGGTTAAGGCCAGGAGATGTCGACCCCCCCTCTGGCTGGGGCGGGGATGCCGCCGGGCGCCTTCTCGGGCACGCAGGCTCAGGCGGCCAGGGAGGTGAACACGGCTTCCCTCTGCCGCATCGGCCAGGAGACCGTGCAGGACATTGTGTTCCGAACCATGGAAATCTTCCAGTTACTGAGGAACATGCAGGTGAAAAGCAGCTCTTTGTTTTCATGGCCCTTGCTTCCCATGTTTTTGTCACTGACTGCCAGTATATACAGACAGAGGAGGTGGCTTAGAACGTTTAGATAATCAAACTGCTTTAAAAAGGAGGATTGACTGGAGAAGTGAATACTACTCTTAATGTATTTGTTTACTCCTGTAGATAAAGTGAACGTGTAGAATATTCAGAAATGCTGAATTGCTGTTGCCCCCACAATAAATAAACTAAATACACCCCGTAACTGTGTTTTCCTTTATAAATAGCAAAGTCTGTTTATATACCGGTTATGTTTCTCTGTTTATGTTAACATACAGGGAGTAATTTTAGAGGAAATCTCATTGGTTTTTTTTGGTAATATTTCCCACCTAAAACTTTTTTTTTCCTTATAAAAATGGACATAATCCTTGTACTTGACTACTTACTGAGAAAGCATACAAACTTTTGTTGTGTTTTCTCTCTGTGGAAAGCAGAAGATAAATAATGACCCCCGTTCCCTCTGTTTTCATGACTCTTGTGTTACTGAATTTTGTGGCTTGGGATTGAGACACAAACTCTCAAAGTGTAATAGTTGGATCACAATAGTGTCATACTTAAACATTGTGAAGACAATTACTGAAAAGAGTTAGAGGGATTGGCAATGACCAAAGTATAGAATACATGAAGCTGTTTGGCAGCAGTGATTGAGCACATAAAACACAGAATTTTGCCAGTAAAGAAAATAAAAATTTCAGTGATTGCTGTGGGAATAATGTGATTGTCTGATTTTAAAATGTACAAAATCCCATCTGAATTCTTTTGGTCTGTTTATTTTGTGTGACAGAGGCTTTAATATTTTTTATGTTTTGGTTCTCTTAAGTTACCAAATGGTGTTACTTATCATACTGCAACATATCAAGACAGATTGGGAAAGCTGCAGGAACATCTCCGTCAGTTATCAATACTCTTCAGAAAACTGAGATTAGTCTATGACAAATGCAATGAAAACTGTGCTGGGCTCGATCCTGTTCCCATAGAAGTAAGTATATATATATATACATCACAGCTTGGAATAACCACTCTCTGCATAGCATATCATATCATCCATTCTCAGTTGCAGGAGACTCAAGTCTCAAACAAGTTTTAATGAGACTGGATATTAAGTGGACTGAAGTCTGTTTATTAGTTAGAGCTCGTTGAAAGATTGTGAAACTTCCATGTTAACATCATCAATTCTTACTAGTTGGGAGGAATCCAATTTTGAAATTGAATCCCAATTTGAAATTTTCCCCCTGTACTCAGCACTGGTGAGGCCACACCTTGAGTGCTGTGCCCGGTTCTGGGCCCCTCAATTGAGGAGGGACATTGAGATGCTGGAGCGTGTCCAGAGAAGGGCAATGAAGCTGGTGAAGGGTCTGGAGCACAGGTCTGAGGAGGAGTGGCTGAGGGAGCTGGGGTCATTTAGCCTGGAGAAAAGGAGGCTTAGGAGGGACCTTCTCATTCTCTACAATTCCCTGAAAGGAGGTTGTAGCAAAGTAGGGGTCAGCCTCTTCTCCCAGGCAACAAGTGACAGGAAAAGAGGAAATGGCCTCAAGGTGTGCCAGGGGATGTTTAGGCTGGAAGTTAGGAAAGGGTGATTAAACACTTGAATGGGCTGCCCAAGGAGGTGGTGGAATCACCCTCTCTGGAGGTGTTTAAGGAAAGACTGGATGTGACACTTAGTGCCATAATCTAGTTGAGAAGATCTCAGAGGTCTTTTCCAACCTACTTGATTCTGTGATTCTGTAAAATCAAACTTGATTTAAAATTTTAGCCTTTTTCCTCAAGCTTCTTGGTTCCTTCATCAATGTTTCCCCTAAGAAAATGAAGGATTCAGGGTAAATTTTTTAAAAGAAGTAGGAAAAAGTGGGGAACAACCTGCTTCAAGCTCTCACCTGTCAACCTGGCTCCTTCACTAATAAACATTATTCTCTTTCTCTGACCATCAGTCTGTGCCTCCTTAGTTGCCTCATTCTGGTACTCCTAACCTGCTGGGCCGGTATGAACCAAACCTAATTGTGCAGTGGTGACGGAAAAGTTACAGCATCAGACTTCCATGAAGGAGGATTGGCCAAAGTTTTTCCCAATAAAACTGTTATTCCAAGTAAAATCAAAACTTTGTTTTCCCCCTCATAAGTTAATTTGTTCCTAATTCCTACTAATACTCTTAAACCCTGTTTTGTGTTATGCCTAGGGTTACTACTGCTCTACTTATCCAGAACTATGAAGTTCTTTAAATACTGGCCTTTGGATTTGGAGGCAACTTTATTAACAGACTTGTGATTGGCCATTGAATTTTAACCATATAAGCATTATATTTTGTATTTCACTCTCTTCGCTGAATAGGAATAAAGAAATTAGGTTCATTCATTGATTCTGTACAGTCCAGTCTAGACTACTACTTCTAGACTACTACTTCTGTCAGCAGTCACTGCCAAGTGTTTCAGAGAAGCATGGCAGCAAGCAAGGGAGTAGGATAACTTTCCCATTTTAAAGAATAAAACTTTTTCCATGATGTGTTGACTTGTGTTCAGTAGAGTAAATGAGTAAGCTTTTTTAGTGTGATGTCTCACTGATAACAGGTGCAGCAGAGTTTTGTATCAATAGTCGGAATTCTTTCTTTTTAATATGCTTAGTCTTTCCTGCCCTGAAGTTAGGAGGTGCCTTCTGTCTCATGTTTTTACTGGTTAGGGTGAATGACAGTGGCACACCATTCCTCTTGGATCAGTTTCCTTTCTTCTTTCAGTATTTCAATAATACTCTCAATCATATTATTTTGTGGCTGACATTCTAACCATACCTTTAAAGAGTATTTACAAAATTCTTTTTTTTTTCACAGTCAAGAGAAGTCAGTACCTACTAATATCCCTTAGTCTATTATTATCAATATAAATGTTTTCACATTTTTTGTAAATGTGTACTAGCAATATAATAGGTATTACTAAATTTTTATTAACCAGCATAGCAAGGCATGAGATAATTGTGAAGCAGATCTGGTTTAAATTTCCTGCTTTTGTGTGTTAGGTGTAATTTGGCTTTTCTTTGTGGGTTTGGTTTTTTTTTCTAATACGTTTTCTGAAAGACAGGAGGTTTTCAAAGGAAGTGTTCTACTTTGAGTACTACTTTATTTTTCCATCAGAGAGAGGAGTTTTTCCCAAGAGTATTTAGGAGCCACACTACTTTTTTTTTATGGTCTGCAAATGTAGTAAGTAGTTAACCTTTTCTACATTTTCATGGCAAAGTTTGGTGTGGTAGTTTTTGTCCATTTTGATAAGCTTAATAAGAACGGACTACAGAAATTCTTGCACAGAAGGAAATTAAATTTTCAGTGGGTTAAATCAAAGTCAGTTTTCTATCAGAATGCTGAAGGAGGATGCTGAATGCTTTGAAATATTACACCCCAACCTAAGTAACAAGTTAATATGCGCTTGGTGAGCAACTTGCTCCCAGGCTTTTGAACGAATGTCTTTTTGCTCATTTTCATCAGTACTAGTCTTTCATTTTCTGTAGTGTGTATGGGAATATGGATGTAATTTTGCTCGGTTCAGGACAGGAAAAGCAATATTGCACTGTGGACACTGTGGATGTATGCTATGTATACAATGTTACAGCTTATTTTTTTTATTAATTGTTAGTAACTTGGGAGTGTTCTGACACAGAAGCATGTATTTGTGTTGTACCTGCTATATTTACTGATTCTTTTTAATTTATTTTCTTTTTAGGAAGGAAACATACAGTAGTATTCATTTAGGAATACTTCATCAAAGATTTTTGGCTTGTGTAGAAACTTACAGAAATGATAGTACAATATGGTCTTTTCCAGCCTAACCAAAACTATGATTCTAGGTAACTATAGACCTGGTCTTAAGAATAGCCAAACAGAGGTTAACTAAAAGAGCAAGTCATAACTAGAGTATTAAGCAAGTAGCTATGTAAAGCCAGTCATAATTATGGTTAGTATTGGATCATAGAGTCATAGAATATGCTGAGTTGGAAGGGACCCATGAGGATCACTGAGTCCAACTCCTGGCCCTGCCCAGGACACCCCAAGAATTACAACCTGTGCCTGAGAACATTGTCCAAATGTTCCTTGAACTCAGGAAGGCTTGTAACCCTCTGGGTGAAAAACATTTTCTGATATCCAACCTAAACCTCCCCTGACTCAGCTTCGTGCTATTTCCTCGAGTCCTGTCACTGGTCATGAGAGTGAAGAGATCAGTACCTTCCCCTCTGCTAAAATACGTGATAATAATGACAAGCTCTTTTTTGTGGTATTTATTAGTGTGGAATAGTAAAATTTAAAATCACAGTCTGCAAGGTTCAAGAATACAAGATTTATCCATGATACACATCTTGACAGGCAAAGTGTGGGGTTTGCCTGCAGTTGTGAAATTGCTTGGGTCTAAGCATGGTAATAAGTGGGATTGTGTCCTTTTGAAGCACGATGTTTTCCTGGAGAACCAGCTGAGGTCGTTCCAAGGCCTTTGGGTTTGAGGTGACAAGATTGTGTCCACCTTCTCTTGAGCGTTTGAACCTGTGGAAGAAAATGGTAGTACCTTATGTATCTCCTGCGTTTGATTTCTTTTTTTTTTAATTTCTTCTTTTAATTTTTCTTTTTTTTTTTAGTAAAGCTAATATTTCTTGTCTTCACAGCAACTTATTCCATATGTTGAAGAAGATGGCTCTAAGCATGATGATCGTGGTGCTGCAAGTCAACTTCGTTTTGCTAGTGAAGAGAGAAGGGAAATTATGGAAGTAAATAAGGTAACAAAGTGAAAATAATTTATATAAAATAGGAAATGTCACGTTGGCGTCACAAAGCCTAAATTTCTAGACTGCTTTACTAAATGCAGAATGTCTGATGACTACCATCAAACTTGGGGATAAATACTTCTTGCACTTAACTATGTCAGAATTACCTCTTAGGAAACAACTGTTCTTGGAGTTTTTTGGTTTTTTGGGGGGGTTTGTTTGTTTGTTTGTTTGTTGGGGTTTTGTTGTTTAGTTATTATTATTATTACTACTACTTATTATTATTATTATTATTACTATTATTATTATTATTTTAACTCTGGCTCTAGAGTTTAGGTTCCCTGACAGTTTTTACTTGTGTCTCTTTTAAAACCGACATATACTGTTTTGAGCACAGTGTATTATGTTTATGCTTAGCCCACTAGATATCAGCACTACAGACTGAGGTAAGGTGCCTGTTGAACTTACTTCTCTTCAAAACTTACCTCAGGTTTAAAAAAAAACAAAACATTGACCATCAGATGTAAATATTGTTACAACTATGTGAGTTGGTAAAGACTTTTATATTTTGACAGTTTGAGGAAGACCATTCCTTTGTTAAGAGGAACATCTATTGAATCTTAACACATTCAGAAGACAATGTGCTATGAATTATAAAGATGCTGTTAAATTTTCAGTTTGAGTGGCAGTCTGCAGTTGGGGACAATTACTAAAAATGGATTCAAATCTAAAAATATATATGCTAAATACTAATATAATATTGAGATTAAAATATGAAGTTTTACCAGACCACAGTTTTGAACATTGTTTCTTCAATCTCTAAAGTACAAAGATAGGATTAATTAAATATTTCTATGGCTGTAAGATCTGTAAATGCTCAGTAAAAAGGAAGTATAATCTACAAAAATAACTGAACAAAGGAAATAAGTAGATGAAATTTTTAATTTAGAGAATAATTGGTGGATTCTTAACTTTTAAAATATTTCCAATATTTTAATTTGTCTTCAACACTCAGAGATGTATTGTATTTTTCATAACCTATTTATTTAGAAAAATGAGGACTACCTGAATTTAGAGAAAAGCAGTTGTCAGCTTCCCTGTTGTAATCGTTCTCCTAAGTGCTGATATAGCAGGGTTGTATATATTATATTATATGCAGTGTTGTACTGTGAATTTATGCACATTTATTTGCAATCTTTAAGTGTTAATAAGTTTAACTGTCCATATTTGCTGTGGTTTTAATAGTTCTGTGACATAGTTTTGCCCTTGTTGTTGTACTTGTATGCTAATGTATTTTAAAACCTCCTTGGTGTGATCTTGTGAAAAGAATTTCATAAATTTTTATGATGAGGTGTTATAGGACCATTGGTTGCAAACTGGTAATTAAGAATGCATTTAAACCTTCACTTAAATCTGGTCTGGAATCCTGTATTTACACCTAAATATTAGACCTACTTTTCCATATTTTCCATAGTAAATCTTCACAAGATAGTTGAACTTTCTCTAATATTCTTGTGGACAAATGCTTACTAACTCCTGCAAAAGAAAGTTAAACTTCTTGTTTTTTGGAAGTGCAGTGTTTTTTTCTTTTGTCTCCCTCCAGCTGTACAAGCACATCCACTACCACTTTCAAAGCTCGAATTTTAGTAGTTTTCAGAATAGGAAATGATTTGGGTTTTATGACTAGAAATAAAGAAATTCTTCTTTCTGCAAAGAAAAATCACTAGAATCATTATTAATCATTATTAATATATTAATCATTATTAATTGATCTAATTTCTGACACTGGCTGCTGGGCTTAACTAGCCCTCTCTGGTTTTAGCTTTTCAGTTCCTCTGTAGTATGTAACATCCAACTCAATTGGATTAATTTATTTTAGAAAAATTTCATAACGCAAAATGGTGCTGCAGATGCTGTGATAGGGAAACCTTCATTACAGATACGGAAGCTTTTTATGTTCTTGACCCACTGTCGTCCTTCAGCTGTTGCCCTGTTCTCACCTAATCTTTTTTGCTCTGATAGGCAGCATTTTTTCAGTCTTTGCTGTTATTGGTACCAAAAAAAGCATTGTTGCAATAACCCAATACTTTGACTCTACTGAGATATTTGAGTTTTTAGACTTGCCATGGGTTGCTGAATTTTACCCTTCTTCCTGTGATACCCCAGCCAGTCTGATTTCTTTAGTGGCTCTGGGTGTATGTGAAAGGCACTAACTGCCCCTCAGTGTGGAGCTCAGACAGAGCTAGTAGTAGCTCATACAAATCTTGTGGATCACGTATTCTCACATAAAAATGCCCCTCATTCCATGAACCACTGACTTGAAACGTGGCAGCTCTGCTTTGCTGCTGCAGGTGTCTGGTCAGGGCATCCTCAGTGGAGGAGGAGAGGAACCTCAGGTACTTCCTATACTCACCATCTCATTCATGGGGCAGGAGGACCTGTTGGTGTAGCAGTTCATAAATACTGCAGGAGGTTTTGGTGTTGGTTTATTGTGTAGTGACATCTTTCTGCTGTATTAGTCTTGCATTGTAGGTCAGAAAGTTTAATGTGCTCACCTTGGCTGTGGAAGTACTTGTCTGTTAATTTAAAATATAGATCAGTTTACAAGGTAATGAATTTCTGTCCTAGCAATTCAGTAGTAATTAGCAACTGTAGGTTTAAATAAAACCCGTTAAGCTTAATACCCTAAGGGAGTTTTGGCAGCACTAAGAAGTATATACCATTATTACAAAACAAACAAACAAACCATTTCTTGAGGACTGAACTACCTCTGCCTTTTGTACTAAACAATTCTCTGCTGCAGTTCCCAAAAATGTAGCTTATTCTTTTTTAATTGTATTTGCTTTCTGGGCTTGTAAATTGTTGGGGTGGTTGACCGTCTTTCAGAATAAATAATTTACTGTTCCAGAATCAGTTTAGCATTTGCATTGGTTTACTAGTACAAGTCTTGACACAGTTTTCATTGAAATTAATCTATTCGCAACAAGTGGAAACTGTTACCAAGATATCCTCACTTGTCTTCATATTTTTCAACGGTTTAATGTTCAGTCTACAGGTTTTTTGCCTTCTAAGTATAGCATCATCAATATTATTTTCACCTGAGGCTCACCTTAGGTCTGTAGTCTTGTAGTACATTTGACAGGACTTAGAAAATATCAAATCAGAAACTGAGGATGGTTTAATCTGTGTGGAGCAAGTACAGCTGAGGTTTCTTAGGTGCCAGAGGTCTGGTTTCAAATGAAGCACTTAGGAAAACTGTGGCGTAATTAGTAGTCTCAGTACATTTGCATGAAAATAAAATGATGTGAAATAGCATTAGGACATTCCAGGTGACTCCTTAGAAAACAGTCGTGTCTGATATTCTTTATTACCATTTGCTAAGTGTTTAACAGTGGTCTTGCTAAGAGAGGAAAAGGCAATCCACATGACAGACGTTTACGTTAAGCTGTTATGAGTTTACTTCTGGGATTTTTTTTGATAACATAAGCATTGTGCACTGCCGCTGATGTTGTTTAGGGAAGTATCCTTAAAGTGACAGCAATTTGCAATTAGTCTTTTTCTCTTTGGAAAACTTTACTTTTGAACTATGCTGAAAACCTAAATTCCTTTTAAACTACCTTTCACTTTATTTTCATGCATTTTTGTTTTATATGTGTAGAGTCCTTTCTCACAAAAATACAAATGTGTACCACGTAATGCTTTGGCAAGAGGGGAAGAGTTCTTTATTTGGACACCTTCTCACCAGATTAATCTGCACTGGAGACAGTTCCATCATGTTTTGAGTACCCAAACTGGCTCTCTGCAATGGTAGAATCAGAAGAATTTAGACTCAGTGGGAGGTCTGGAGATTATCTGTTTCAGCCTCCAGCTCCAAGCAGGGTCAACCAGCAAAGTAAGATCTTGTTGCTCCAGCTCATATCCAGTAGCATTTCAAATACCTGTAAGGATGGAAATTCTGCCTTTTCTGGTCCCTTTTTAAGGGTTGACTTTCACTGTGAAATCTCTCCTAATGTTTCATTGCAATGTTTTCATAATTCATACATCCACTTTCTCTCATCCTTTTGCTGTGTACATTCAAGAAAAGTGCAGCTTGTTTTTTCCATGATCTTCAGTAGGTAGATGAAGACAGTGATCATACCTTTTGGCCTTCTCTGCTTGAGACTGAACAAATACAGCTTTAATCATCTTAGTGGTCTTCCACTACGTGTTATTCAGTATGTGCTTTATATTGATCCCCAAATTGGACAGTCATTCTCCAGAACCAAATAGAGAGGGAATAACAATTTCACTTGACCTGATGGGTGCACTCTCTATAATATAGCACAGTGTGCAGTTAGGCTTCATTGTTGAGAAAAGATCTGCTGCTGACTCATGTTCAACTTGTCAAAAAGTATCAAAATTACCTCGGATCCTTTTCTGCAAATGTAATTTCTCTTCAGTCAGCTCTTTGCCTGTGCTGTTGTGTGAGTTTATTGTGTGTACAGATGTAGGATTTTGCTTTAGTTGAAGTTCCCAGGGTAGGTCCCTCTCAAACAGCTGTCCTACCACTGAGTATATTTATCACTTTTCCCTACTTAGCATTGTCCACAAATTTGATACAGTGATGTGGATTTGATACAGTAAGTGTGGATTAGTCATTAATGAGATATTAAGAAAACTCATTTTAGTATCAAACCTGAAAAACTTCCCAGAGTGGCCAGCTACCACTTGGTCTTAATACTGATGATCCCAGCATTTAGAATCCCATAGCCCAGACAATTTTCCATCAATCTTGTAATCCACCTATCCAAACCACATCTCTCCAATTCTGCTACAAGACTGTGAGAGATTGTGCCAAAAGCCTGATTGATATGAAAGTAAAGAAAAGCCCCTGCTCTCCCCTTGCCACACATCCAGGCATTTCTCAGTAGAAGGACGTGATGTTTTTCAGGCACAATGCATCTTTGGTAAATCCCTTTGGAAGAAAATTATACAGAGATTGATATTATGATGGAAAATGGGCCTTGGTATCAGTTGAGCAGACATAACTTAGCATATCATCTGGCAGCTTTAACAGAGTTTGAGCAAAGTGTTGAGGACATTCTTTCTATCATATTTTTTTCCAGCTATATGCATATAATATTGTCATTTTTTAGACTATAAAACCAAAGGAAAAAAGAAAAAAGAAGGAGAAGGACTCATTTAAAAAAGGAACAGTATAAATTTCACTTTCCTATGACAAATGTTGTGTTTCTGTAGAAATTTTGAGGCCACTGTCACCTTCATAAGGCTTTCAACAATCACTTTCTACAGCAGTTTAAAGGTCAGGAGTAACATGAGTTCTGTATCCAGCTCTGGGGTTTGCAACACAGGAAGGATATGGGCCTATTGGAGCAGGTCTAGAGGAGAGCCACAAAAATTATCAGAGAGATGGAGCACCTCACCTATGAGGAAAGGCAGAGAGACTTGGGGCTCTTCAGTCTGGAGGAGAGAAGATTTCATGGAGAAGTTATAGCACCCTTTCAGTACCTAAAGGGGCCTGAAAGTCTTCCCAAGAAAGAAGAGAACAGACTTTTTAGCAGGGCCTGTTGCAATAGGACAAGGGGTAATGGCTTTAGACTAAAAGAAAGTCAATTTAGATTAGATATAAGGAAGAAATCTTTTATGCTGAGGGTGATGACACACTTGTCCAGAGAGGAGGTAGATGCCCCATCCCTGAAAACATTCAAAGTCAGGCTGGATGGGTCTCTGAGTAACCTGATCTAGTTGAAGATGCTCACTGGGGAGTTGGACTAGATGACCATTAAATGTCAGTTCTAACCCAAACTGTTCCAGGATTCTGTGCTCATGGAAAAAGAACATGATGCAAGTTCTCTGTAGTAGAGTCATAATCACCAAAGTAAGCATAATTTTTTAATTCTGCCAAGATATATGCAATTAAAAGTACTAGTGTTATTAATATTTAATGTTGTATTACACTGAGATGTCCTTCTGGCCTGCACTGTTGTAGATCTTCAACAGAGCAGGTAAAAACTATAGCTGTCACAGGATTCAGGGGTGTGGTCTTTTATATAAGATTTTCAAGGTGGAAAACCCTCTTTGTTTTTTTCTTAAACAGAAGGAGAGCCTGTACAACATAGGCAAGTACTGTTGATGGTTTTGCAGGCACCAGTTGGAATATGATCTGACTCTTCCACAGTGTTTACACTACTTTCTTTGCCTGAAGAAGGGACTTCTAACAAATGGCTTGAGCGTAGCATAATGACTCATTTAATTTATGTGGGTTTTGTGCTTCAGTACATGTTTTCATAAATGTCTTACCTGACCTATGCCTACTAAGGTCTTGTTGGTTACTGGAAGGTGCAGTCCTTGCCAACTCCATCCTGCTGGCCATAGTGCTTGCAGGGTCAACCAAAAGGGATAGGTAATCACATTGAATATTAGTATCACCAAAGAAGACCTCTTAGGATTGGTTTACAGTCAGATCCCTTTCTTGGCAGAAGGGGACTAACAGAAACCTGCCTGTCAGATGTAACTTGAATTTAGGTCTCTTAACTCATTATAAACTGCCTCATTTAAAATAATTTCCCTGTGCTATCTTAAAACAGATAAAGTCAGGAGCTGTAGCATGTATGTGGGATGAAGTACTTTTTCTTGTTTCATACAACTGTTAATCCTGAGAAGCAGTCCAGAGTTCAACTAATTCATTTCAATAGAAGGAGGAAAGAGTGGGAGACAACTTGCAAGCAATCTGTTCAAACGAAAATTTGTCATTACTGCAGAATCTGCTTACAGAACTTGCCCGTTTCCCAAGAAGGCCATTTCACCTATCTTTCCAAGGTTAGACCTGGGTTGAGATGTTCTTACTGGCTCAGCAAAGTCTTAAGCAGAGGCCAGCACTTCCAGTGGTGCAGAACATATTAATTATGTATTACTTTGTGGTGTGAACCACTGCCTGTCAAAGATCAGTAACAAAGATCACTCTATGCATTTCAATTAGGAGACCATGCTCTCTGAAGTGAATTTTTTCTCCTCTCTTTATACTTTTAACAGCCTAGCAATCCAGGGATGGTGCTTCATCTTAGATGTGTTTTTCTGTTTCTAGAAAAAGTAGAAGAGCTAAGAAAATAGGTCTTCACTGAAGACAAGGATCTAAAATTATCTTCAGATAAAGAAACAGTTTTATACCTCCTGTCTTTACAGATGCTTTGGAAACAAATTAAATCCAGTTTGAAGGTTCCCTTGTCTAGTATCAAATAAAGATCAAGCAATTTACAGTGTCATAATGCTTGCACAGGAAAGGAAAACAATCTTACAGAATGAGTCTTTTGGGCATAACTTACATAAAGTTCATGTGAGCTTACCTAAGTAACAGTATTTAACAATACAATTAGACATGGATGGAGAGAGAGCACAGTCTGCTTATCAGAGGTCAATGGTTCTTATTTCTGTCTGACCATCACTGACTGTTCAGCCTTCATTTCTATTGATGAAGGTTTTGTAAAATCTTGAAATGGCATACCCTCAGTATCAATGAGTGACAGCTTGCATTAAACTAGTAGTTTTGATGTAACATTCACTGATTTCTTTAAGATTGAATGTTGAGGATGGCAAACAGAAACATGTTTTAAAATGCCACAGGTATGAACGTGCTTGTTTATCTCATCCTGCTTGTGCTTTCTCAAGCATCGAGACCTTTGTAGGAAGACGCTTACAACTCTCTTGTTTGGATGCTGTGGTAATGACATGATTCTTAGTTTTCTCTCTTGTCTTTAGGAGTTGGATCTCTGCTGTGTATTGTGAAGTCTTGGATCAGCAAATGGAAATGACAACAAGAAGCATTAGATAAATGCCTTTAGTTATCTTTAAAATGCTTTTTAGTCTGTCAAGTCCTTGATTAGAAATTCGGTGTTATTCCTACCTCTGTTTTCACATCCTTCTCAGGAGTCTGGAACTGAATGTTGTCTCTTCTTACAGGAAATGTGTGCCCTAAAGTCTGTGTTCAGAAATACTTCCCTTACTATGTTCCCCATGTAATCTAAGCCTAATTACCATAGTAATTTGTAATAGTAATAGTAATTATCATTACCTAATTACAGATTGTTTTTAAAGCTCCGAAGTGAATGGGCTTCCTTTTTTACTCTGGACTTCTTTCCCAGCTGACCAGCTGGGCAACTTAAAAAATTGTTGTATTGCCTGCATCAAAATTTAGGAGACAGTTTTCAGGACATTACTTCTTTCGTTGCTTCATTTTATCGCTGTTGCAGTTGCTTTGGTTGTATTACTGATCTGAATTCCCCTTTTAATGTATTGCAATTTGTATGGCAATAACAAAGTTATGTTAAACCTGAAACATTTTGTTCTCTTTTGATGGTAGCAAGACTTTCCTGTGCTTTCACTTTACTTGGAACTCTGGACTTCCTTAATGAATAAGTAGTTTGATCTCTAATGTGAGAAGGCTGACATTCTGTCAAATCAGAATGAAATGGAGAACATACTGTGTAACGTTAACAACAACCTAACTTAGTTCTCAACAGCTTCAGTTTGAGCAGGACAATGAATAAATGAGACAATAAATATGGGCATTATTGTGAAACGTGAAAGGTTAAGGAAATTTTATGATGTCTTAATGCCCAGATCTTTCTTCTGTAAAGACATAATTATTAAGTTTTGTTTATGCAACCAAATAAAAGCAAGTTTGCTGTTCTTCTCTTCCTTCGCAGGCTTCTGCAATTTGCAAAAACAAATATATAATTTTAAAGAATTCAGCATGCTTGGGAGAACCTTTTTCAAGACAGGACTCTAAACACGTCACAGTTGACCTACATAGGCAGAAAGGCTGCAAAAGCTTGATTTGTTTCACCTATACTTTGTGCTTTGTTCAAACTTCTACTGTTAATCCCTCATTTTTTCTGCAAACCCAAGTTACAAAACATACATTCACATAATTTACCCGTTCCCTGAATTCTTTCTTCCTACTTATAATGCTCTCTTTTGGACTTTAAAAAGTGAGGAATGATCCCCACAAACCTACAGCATTTGAGGGTGTCAGGTGTTTGATAAAAAGAATGCTGTGAAGAGAACAGCATTGACTCTCTACCAATGGTCCTTACCTTTTGAGGCTTTCATGTATTTTTAAAGTGTGCTTTTAAGGGGATGTATTATCCCACTAATAGTGCTCACAGACAACTGAGGAAGAGGTTCATACAGCATTTCATAACACTGTAAATTTTGTTGATTTTTTGAGTGTGCTAATTGAACTGATCACAAAAAAAACTGATAATAAACTCTTTCCACAGAAACTGAAACAGAAGAATCAGCAGCTCAAGCAGATCATGGATCAGTTACGGAATCTTATTTGGGACATAAATGCCATGTTGGCAATGAGGAATTAAACAAGGAAAATCAAACTTTATATTTGAAGAAGATACAAATCTCATTGGATATACTTAACTTCCTTGTAAGAAGAAACATGTTTTCCTACAATCATATTGCAGTAATGTTTGAAAAGTCTTCAGGATTAAAATGTTGGGGTTTTTTAATAACTTAAATGGTGTTGGGTTTGTTTTTATATAAGATTCATCCTACAGGTTTTACCTGAGTGTTTCCCTTAGACTGTACAGTGTCAGTAACTTATAGTAATAATTTGGATTGCTATGCAAATGAGGGGGTTTATAAATGAAATGTTTCTGGATTTTCTTTATAATACAATTAACAATTTTTAAAATGTGCTTGTATGCCATTCTGCAGTGCAAACAGCCTCTACAGACAGGAAAAGTTGCAAGACAGGAAAGTCGCTTCAGAAAGCTACAGGGCCAAAATCAGCAATCAGATACTGCAATTCAATATGTTCCCCGTTGTGGGAACATACACTACAGGCTACTATGCTATACAAGTTCATCTCATTCCATATCCTATCACTGGATATATGATAGCTTAGATAAATCGGAGCAAAATACAAAAGCTACATAAAAATTATATCCTTATGGATATAATTAAGTCTTTTTAAGGGAAGAGTATCTTAACTTCTTTTGCAATTGCATGTTGTAATTTCTTGAGTACTAATATAGGTATTGTATGGTGAATCATAGAATCATAGAATATGCTGAGCTGGAAGGGACTCATCATGAGTCCAACTCCTGCCCCTGCACAGGACCATCCCCAAGAATCACACTGTGTGCCTGAGAGCACCGTCCAAACACTTCTTCAACTCAGGCAGGGTTGGTGCTGTGACCACTTCCCTGGGAAGCCTGTTGTGGGTTCCTTCCAACTTGGCATGTTCTGTTCTGCTCTGATATGTCACCAAAACCTCCCCTGATTCAGTTTCATGCCATTTCCTAGAGTCCTGTCACTGGTCACCCCAGAGAAGAGATCAGTGCCTGCCCCTCCTCTTCCCCTCGGGAGGAAGTTGTAACTGCAATGGATACTGCCCTCAGTCTCCCCTCTCCAGGCTGAACAGACCAAGTGACCTCAGCTGGTCCTCTTAAGGCTTCCCCTCAAAGCCCATCACCATCCTCACTGCCCTTCTTTGGATGCTTTCTAATACCTTAATGTTATTTTTATATTGTGGTGCCCAAAATTGCCACAATATTCAAGGTGAGGCCACCCTGGTGCAGAGCAGAGCGGGACAATCCTCTCCCTCGACCATCTGGTGATGCTTTACCTGATGCCCCCCAGGACACGTTTGGCCCTCCTGGCTACCAGGGCACTGCTGACTCATATTCAGCTTGCCATTGACCAGGACCCCCAGGTCCTTTTTCACAGTGCTGCTCTGCAGCCTCTCATTCCCTGGTCTATACACACAACCAGGGTTGCCCTATCCCAGGTTAACCCTTGTTAAAATTCATGCATGCCCAGCCCTCTAATTTATCAGGGTGTCTCTGCAGGGCCTCTCTGCCCTCAAGGGATTCAACAGCTCCTCCCAACTTAGTGTTATTGGCAAACTTAGTATTCCTTTGAGTCTGGGGTCCAGGTCATTAATGAAGATGTTAAAGAAAACTGGGCTGAGGATGGGGCCCTGTGGAACCCCACTAGTGACAGGGCACCATCCTGATGTCACCTCATTCACTATAACTCTTTGTGCTCAACCATGAGCCAGTTGCTCACCCATCTCATAACATGGTTATTCAGCTGTGCTGAACATTTTGTCCAGAAGGATCCTGTGAGAGACAGTATCAAAACCTTTGCTGAAATCCAAAAAGATTATGTCTGCTGGCTTTCCTAGATCAATTAGTTGGGTTGTCCTACTGTAGAAGTAAATCAGGTTCTATAGGCAGGACTTCCCCCTCAGGAAGCCTTGCTGGCTGTGACAGACTGACCAGTGATGTATTCCTGTAGCACTGTATATGGTTGGAATGCTTTGGTTTTGTTTACCAGAATGCACTGAATAAACGCCTCATTAATCTTTTTCCTATGACTGTCAGTCCTAGGAAACTTTGGGGTATACTGATTATTTTGAGTTAATCATCCACCTTCATCTTTCTTTGTTTTGCCCTTGCTATTCTTCACAATTTTTGTTAGCCCTGAAAATAGTCCTGAAAATTTTTGCTATTCACAGATGCTGCTAGTGGACTATTGTCTCTTTTTCCAGATGAAAGAATATGTAAAACAACAGTTTCAGTACAAATCCATGGGGTACTTTACTCTTAATATTTGTCAAGTTGAAAACTTACCATCTTCATGATTTGCTTCTTGTGTATTACTTTTAACACTCATTCCATGTCCAGTCTTAGTACTTTTGTGTAAAAGATTTGTTCAGAACCTTCTGAAACGTCCAGTTAAATGGTATCCTTTTGAAAGATATCCTTTTTACAGTCTGGGGGTTTGAGAATGAATGCTTACTGATTTGAGATTCATGAGTTTAAAAATGTTATACTGGTTTTCACAGAATCACAGCATGGTTTGGGTTGGAAGGGACCTTAAAGATCACCTGGTTCCAAACCCCTGCCATGGGCAGTGAACCTTCCACCAGACCAGTTTGCTCAGATCTTCGTCCAGCCTGGCCTTGAACACTTCCAGGGATGGCACATCCACGGCTTCCCTGGGCAACCTGTTCCAGTGCCTCATCACCCTCACACGTGTTGCTCTGTCGGTCTTCCTAATTTTGTTTTTTAATAATTTCAACCCATTTGTCCACTCCTTGAGGTAAAAGTCACTGGTAATAGATATGATCACACCTGGTTAACAATATGTGACTTTTCCCTAAAATTCAGTACAATATAGTTGTCTTTTTTTCTCCTTTTGAAGGCTGTAAATATTAACAGGTGAATGGATGTCCTGTCTTATAATTGCAAATAAAGTGTTAGAAAATGTTAATTTTGATTAGTTTATACAGCCCTGAAATCTGTAACTATGACAATACCTGGATGTGAGTAGATGTCAAAACACCTTACAAATAAGGTCTCTCTCCTCTCACATTGCAAAAGGAAGAGTGGGTATCCTACTGCACTTATTACCAGCAGCAGAACTGTTCTTTTCCCATTTAGATTGACCACTATGGCAGACTTGTTGATCAGAAATAATAGTTGATTTCTACACCTGTGACAGTTATAACTATTTTATATGCAAAGCTTTTGAAGAGGAGATGGCTGCAAGTAGAGGTTTTATTTTGTTGGTTTAAAATGCAAATGCATTTTTCTATTTGCAAGGTGTGGTGGCAGCTTTCTGTTTTGTGGATTTATAAGTATTCATGCAGCCTAAAGGAAGTATTTGGAGAGGATTTTGAAATGGCACGATCATCTTAATTGGTAGTGTAAAATTCTGAGTTCTTCAAATTTTTGTTCTATTTTTGGAACAATTATGGAAAATGGAAATAAGCCTAGACTTGACTCTACTGCTTGTATAATATCTATGTCTTTTTCCTAAATGTATTTAGAGTTTGTTGACTTTTTTATTGCATACAAACAGTACACAAGTAAAGCTAAAATGTGAATAAGAGTGCAGTTATTGCAAGTAGATGTCTGGCTGATAAAATATTCAGCTGTCTCTGTGCAGCTGCTAGCAGTAGCCAAGGTCTATACTACAATTTTTCATCTGAGAGGAGAAACACTTCAAACCACTACCAGAATAGATGGGCAGTAGCTAAATTGCAAAGTGCAGAAATTGACAGAATTGTAAATTATCACAGTAAATACTGTCAAAGCAGGAACTTTGCAAGGTGTTGGACCAAAACCATACACTTTGACTTACACAGATGAAAGTAAGGGTAGTGAACGTAATTCATGTGCTAGCAGGTCTGTAAATAAGTATAGGATTTGGCCAAGAAGATGACAGTTTTAAGAAAAGTGGCAATTCCTCAGCTGTGAAACACTTTTGAAGGAATTACTGGGCATCAACATGTGCTGAAATTTAATATTTTAGTTAATGCTGACTGAACTTTAACTGCTGGTTAATGAAATGGCACCAGATGAAGTATTTACAAATTCCAGTAAAGCAATACCAACACAGATGTTTCAATGTTTGGTTTGTGTATGAATAGTTGACTGTTGTATCATTATATATCATTGAAATTATCTTCATGCTTCTGGCGTTCGCCTGCTTTCCCCAGCAACCCTGGTGGCTCTCGAAAGTGCTGCCTGCAGCAGTGCTGGACTTGCTGTCCCTCCTGCACACACACAGCTCTCTGGAAGCACACCTCGTTCACTTTGAGGATCGTCTTCGTCTGATTGGTAATAAGTTGGACTCTATAATCTTAAAGGTCTTTTCCAACTTAAATGATTCTATGATTCTATAGCTACATTTGTATTTTTGGTAAGGCAGAAGCTGGATAAACGTACAGGCAATCCCAGGAGCAAACACCAGAATGTAGGATCGTTATATTTTTGGAATATAAAAATATTTGAGGGAGTTGGGGTTTTTAGGGTTCTGTTTTGCCCAGATTGGACTTGGGAGAGTGGAGCTACAATGTGGAATACTTTATTTGTGGGAGCACTCCAAGTTAACACATACACTCAAAATGCAACCATTCATCCAACACCTTTGTAGACAAAATAGCGGGTATTGAATGTGCGGCTCAGTGTCACAACACAACAGTAGAAGATGCCTGCTAGGCAGTATGCAAAGGTCCAAGGTTTTTCTCACGTAAAAAGACAAAAGTGCAGAGCAGATTTATGCCTTGTTCAGGAAAGATGCAAGGAGTTTACCTTTCCACTTGTCTTCCATAGAGGCAGCAAGGCCATATCCTGAGTGCTCTAATAAACCATGACCGTTCTTGTTGTACCACAGAGAAAACCCCTGCTCTGATTGTAATATTTCTTACTGAGGGAGAAACTGGAACTTGTGCACAAATGCTACTTAAATTAGTCACAGTAGAGAATGGATTTAGAGGGAGGAGGACGTGAATTCTGATCTCACAAGAACCAAGATTTCATCGGTGTACGAGGTGGCTGCACAAGCCAGAAAAACTACAGGTGAAGGATGACTGACAACTGCTGTGGAAAACAGTAAGCTCCACATGTAGATTTGAATACCTGAAATTAAGAAAAAGTGTCAAAAAATATAAATTTAAAGACACCCAAGGACACTGTGAGTCAACTGAGGTTCACAGAGGATGGATTAGTTTAATTGCTTTGGGCTAACAAAGGAAATGGAGGATTATAAAGAAATTTATAAATACATCAGTACAGAAAAAATATTTGGGGAAGGAAATAAGTAGTTTTCTCACTCTTCTTATTTAATAGCAATGAAGACTGATATGGCAGAGCTTCAGGCCTTTAAAAGAGCACGGGTTTTTTTCTGAGTAGGAAAGGTTACTCTATATGTAAAAATAGCAAGCTGACTGATATGTATTGCAGGATATTAATGAAAGTGACAAAAATTATGTACCAGTGTCAGTTTTTATTTAAGAAAATGTAATGGGTAAATGAAATGTAAGAGGTAAATTAATAAAATATAGTAAAGCTTTTGTCTTGTTAAATCTAACTTCTGTGTAAATGTAAAGGATTTTTCTTACTCATACTGCATAAGGGACACATTCTGGCATCTGTTACTACAGAACAAATAACACTGCTAACAGGCTGGAACAGTGTTTGTATTGACTGAATGTAGTCAGAAGCTGAATCCATGTTTTCCAGCACTGCTCACCAGACTAGGCCCAGTGAGGACCATCAGCATATTTGAGGTAAATAAGCAGAGGCACATTTTCATATGTCCCCTTAACCCTGGGAACATCACAGCTCATCGTCTGCCTTCATGTTCAACTTGCAAAACATCTAATTGCTTAGAGTTCTGCTTCTGCACATGTTCCCAGCAGCTGATGGTATCCAATAATCACTGCTGAGGTTGTATAAACTGTGATTTTTCTGCATAAATCCTATAAGAGGCCTGATGTGCTGAGGCCCCGTTTGGCCCCTTGTGCCCTCACTTTCAACTGACTGCCCTTGCTACAAAGCTATAGAGCAATGTTCTGGAATGGAGTTGAAACTGAGTGGCTGAAAGGAATGAATTACATACACATCTGTGCTAAAATTTTTTCCTACGCCTGTGTGTGCTTATTGTGAAATCTTCCTTGAGAAATAAATTCAGATTTGCCTAAATAGGAAGAAAGATTGGTGATTTTAAAGTTGTCTGAGTAGCAATGGATAGCAATGCAGCTTTTTTTTTATAACCATATAGAAGTTTTAGTGGTATTTACAGTCCTGGGGAGGGGGGAGGAGGATCATGAAGACAGTCCATCACTAAAATACATTGTTGGAGAAGGAAGACTTTCAAACAGTAAGGGAAAAATACAAAGAAATATAACAGCAACCATCAAAACTTAGGTGAGCGTATACTTGCCATAAAATAGAGGCAATGAAAGGGAATTTGGGAAAACACAATTTAAACCTGCATTAAAGAGATAAATTTGGATCCAGTGAGACAAAAAAAGCCTCTGCAGTTTTGGGGTGCATGTCCAAATAATGCATAGTAGGGAGTGTGAGTGGGAGAGCTCTTGCTCTGAGACCAGTAGTTCTGATACAGTAATTCTGCATGAAATACTGCATTAGTTTTGGGGTTGGCATGTTACTAACACAGTAGAAAAGAAGACTACTGATGTGCTACCATATGAATAATCATTAGAATAACTTGTGAAAGTGAAGACGAGGCTCAAATGTAGAAATTCCTGGGATCTAGGTAGGTAATTAGAGTGATTTGGAGTGGCTATAGTACAAAACAATGAAAGAAGGTAAGCAAGAACTTATTTCACCAAGCAGCAATGAAGAGGGATGTATGAGAGAAACCTCTTAATGCCAAGATATGAAATACTAATTTACGTAGAAGTTTAAGATGCCTTTTTGGATTAAAGAAGTTTTGGTTAGAAGTTAAAGATGCCTTTAAAACTTGGAAATTTTAAAACTAAACAGCACAAAAATGCTAAATAAATGCTTTTGCAAAAGGAAAAAAAAAAAAAAAAGAATCCTGTCTTGCATTGGCAGAGTGAGAGGTGGATTCAACTGACCTGACTGGTTTTTCCACCTTTAGATTGTACAGTTGCAGAGAATCTGTTTATTGGATGATTGTCAGATGATGAGCTCCTGAGAGCACCTGGACTAGATGCCACCTGCAAGTATTAAACAGGCTTTCATGGCTTCTTTGTGATGACTTGCTGCAGAAATTCCTCTTCAGGTTAACATACCTTCATGGAATTTCTATTAGAGGAATCAGAGTGGACAAAGAAATGAAGCAGTACCTTGTTTCTCCCTCCCTACTTCTTTACCTCACATCCCAAGCCTCCCACTCCTAGTTTTGATTCATTTCCTAGTGAAGTAGCTGATACCTGATTACTGTCTGTTGACTCAGTGGGACTTAGGAAGCCTTTTACTAATGGGAAACATGATGCTGTTTATCCACCCTTCCCCAGCTGATAACAAAACCAGCTGCAGTGCTTGCATGCCTTGCAGAGTGAGCTGATGTCACAGTCTGCACCAAGGGAACATGTTTGTTCCAGCACAGACACACAGGGGTGATCTAAGAGCATAAAATACATGATCCTAATTTGCCTCAGATATGAAGTAGCATTATAAATGGTTATGTAAACCACATGTTACTTTTATAGCATTTACATATGTTACATATATTTTTGTTTGGTGTGGGAGTTCTCAATTACTTTTTAGGAAATGAGAAGATTTTTTAAAGGTCTTGGATAGTCTGAGCAACCCCATCTAAAATGCCCTCCAGCACTCAGCGAAGACAGAAGAAAGAGGTGGAAATAGAACATAGACACTGCACTTTCTCACAGGGTAGAAAATGGGGTTACATATGTGTAATTACTATTTCCACAGTCCTGATTTCTCATCATAATCATTTGGTAGCTTAGTTTATAAAAACTATGAGCCCCACCGTACCATTTGGAAAGTAATAAGCAGATTCACGGTAGTTAAGCCAAATACAATTAGATTTATTTATTTTACACCATGAAGTTGCGGAGACCACTATAATTTAAATTAGCTTTACAAGGCCAGAGTGGAATTGCAATTAATTCAAACAGAGAGTATGCAGCTTTCAGATTTGAGCCTTTGAACTTGACTCGAACAATTCAGCTAGTTTTCCTGCCAAACAAAAAAAGCAGGCAGAGAAACAGTAAATCCTTCAGGTCTGCAAAACTCACATCACAGACAGGAGTAAGGAAAGCAGGTGGAAATTTCAGCCCACTGATATTCTGAAACACAGTTCCCGAGCAGATTATCGAATGCACTACTACAATTTTGCTACATTTTTACACAACACCTACCAAAAAAAAAGGTGATTTCAAGGACAGAACTCAAATTTGTAGCATAAGGCCAGTAACATTCACCCTCACGCATGTGTGCTGGCTGCACTCAGGTTTGAGGCACAAATATTTATTCCCGAAGTTGACTGCTTCCATGTGCCATGCATGTAAAATTTCAGAAGCCCCTTCTATTATGGTTTGTGCACTTTTTTAAAGGCTTTTCACTGACAGGTAATAAAGTTAAGTCTCTGGTGATCAACCCTATAGTGGTATGCCAATAAAGATCTCTATTTTTATGGGTGGAGGTGTACAAAACCAATGAGCATCTCTGTCCCTGAAGAAAAGGGTAGATAAACAGGAGGGAACAGTGACAGAAATAGAGAGCAAAGAAATGCTTCCCCCAGGACTGAAGGATTTGTTTTTCCCTTATATCACTTTTTTTTTTTTTGTCAGTTTTTTATTTAAATATGTGAATAACTGTCTCCTTTGCATGTGAATTATATGTGAATAGCTGTCTCCTACTTGCATGCAAGTTTCCATTTCCAGCTCCAAGACAATTTGCATTTGAAGTTTGGGTTCAGGCTGTTGAGAGACAGGAATTATCTTCAGTGTGCAAATGTGAATGTGGAGTGCAACTGCCCAGGAGACTGGTGATACATCATCTCCAGGGTTTTTGTCAAGGTCTTATATTTTAACAGTGTCAGCCTTCCCAGTCTGTTGCAAGCACAATTTACACCCCTTCTGTCTCCTAAGAGGGAAGGAAACAGAGGCGACAGAGATGTTCCCAGAGGAGTGACTAATCTTTACCCTTCAGGAGTGTTCAAGGATAGCCACCTCTACTAATCATTAAATAGTTGTTTTAAAAACAAGGAAAAAAAAAAAGCAAATCAGTTAATCCCATTTCCCAAATGTTCTGCAATGCACATCATTATCTATTCTGCTTCTTGTAGTCATTACCAGAGAGAAATTAGGTCTAGCAATGAACGGTCAGTATGATGCTGTCAGTGACACACAGTTCAATTTTAAATTTAAAATAGACTCTGTTGTCTGCCTATATCAGCTATTAACTTTAGTGTCATTGTCACAAAGCCATCAATCTCAGTCTGTCCCAAACCTATTTTCTGTGTAGAGTCAGCCCATCTTCCTTATTTCCTACACATGCAGATTTTAAATCATCTTGTAAACCTTGTACTGCGCCAAAGGTTGAAGGCTGCAAGACTTGGCAGATTGAGGTTTTTTTTTAATTCCCCCCTCCCCCAACATACATTCAGTATCCACCATCAGATGACAGATTGCAGCTACTCTCTAAACTGGATCAAGCCAGAAATGGGAAACAGAAAAAAAAAAACCAACCTTAAAGCTGATAGGAAATGGATGAAAGCCTGGTTCCACTGAAGCTGATGGCAAATGCAGTAGAACCTAATTTCCAAGCAATTGCTATAAAAATTGTTTCAGAGAGACACTGCACAAAGTCTCTTTTGTAGGCTGGATCTTGTACATTTTAGAGATGATTTCTGCTTGTGTAGCACCAAAGCAGCTGAGTGCATCAGAAATGTCTCAGTTAGTTGTCATCTAGTTTAACATGGGGGAGTTTGTTACTGGAACATTTTAAGCACTTAATTGAAAAAGTCTTCTGTTCTGGATTTTGCCTGTCTTCTGGGTCTAACAGTGTCTAAGAACATCAACTTTTAAGGCCCATAAATTTCCGCAAAAGTTCCAGAAGACACAGCTTTGGGAACATATATGTGATTTGTAAAGGATAGCTGTAATAGGATGAGTTGCTTGACTAGAGAGCATGTTCTGATCTTCACTTTATTCTATCAACATGAATCTTCAAGCAAGAGTCTTTCTTAAATACTAAATGGAGAAGTTTCTGCCTCCTGAGTCCATGACAAAGAGTTGCTTCATTAGCCTACATCTCACTGAAACAACTGTAAAGGGACCAATTTGTTAAATGCAGTAACTGTGATGTTGTTTTGCATCAGTACATAAAACAGCAAGTAATGAAACCTGGGTAATTCTGGCCATTTGTATGTGCAATTACTTTGTTGTTAAAGTGTTGGGCACTTGAAATTTGAGTACTCCAAGAGCTGTATGGCTGCTTTGAGTGTCCTGCCCTAGAACTACAGTGACACTAATACTTGTTGCAAATCTTGTGTTCAAATCCCATTTTAACCTGTAGATGTCAATATTACTGTAACAAAGCCTAGGTTTTGTTTACAGGAACTCACAGGCCTGCTAAGCCTTGATGTAACTGAGCTGCTGTGATCCTTAGATAGTATCTAAGTGTTGGCAGAACTCCCGTACTGACCCTTTTGTCGCTTCTCACTCGTGGGAACTGGTGCTAGTAGGCACTTTGTAAGTGAGACATGAGAGACTGCCCAATGAGATGCAATACCCATCCCACTGGTGATTAAAGCACTTCCTTGAAAGACCCAAACTCAGGTCTTTAACCTTTGGGAGCACATCAGGCTCAGCTTTAGTCAAAGAGGGATGCAGCAACGTGAGTCATGCCTGAAAGGAGCCAACTTTATATCTGGAAGGTGCTTTCTTACACAACTCTTTTCTTTTTTTGCATACACAGAAGCCTCACTGCAGAAAGAGAAGGCAAATATGTATTTCATGAAAGCTGAGAGATGACACGGAGTATGTGCGTAATTTATATTTGCTGGAAGATACAGCTCCTGAGTACAAATCAAAGAGCTGTATCCAGAAAAGAGTAGAAAATACTGCAGCGTTGGGTTTGTGTGGCGTTGTTTTGGCAGTGGGGGGCTACAGAGGTGACTTCTGCAAGAAGCTGATGGAAGCTTCCCCCAGGTCTGACAGAGCCAACTCCAGCCAGCTCTGAGATGGACCAGACGCTGGCCAAGGCTGAGCCCGACAGCTACCTTTGGATAATGTATTCAAGAAGGAGAAAAAACTGCTCAGAATAAGAGCAGTGGACAGAGGAGTGGGAATATGTGAGAGAAGCAGCCTTGCAGACAGCAAGGTCAGTGAGGAAGGAGTGGGAGGAGGTGCTCCAGGCACCGGAGCAGAGATTCCCCTGCAGTCTGTGGTGCAGACCATGGTGAGGCAGCTGTGCCCCTGCAGCCTGTGGAGGTCCAGAGTGGAACAGAGATCCTCCTGCAGCTCGTGAAGGACCCCATGCTGCAACCCATGCCTGTGACCCCATGGAAAACCTGTACTGGAGCAGGCTCCTGTCAGGACCTGTGGATCTGTGGAGAGAGGAGCTCACATTGGAGCAGGTTTGCTGGCAGAACTTGTGACACAGCAAGGGACCTACCCTGGAGCAGCCTGTTCCTGACAGACTGTACCCCATGGAAGGGACCCATGCTGGAGCAGGGGCGGGGATGTGACCAGTCCTTCTCATTGGAAGAAAGGAGCAGGAGAGACAAGGTGTGATGAACTGACCACAGCCCACATTCCCCATCCCCCTACACTGCTGTGGGGAAGAGAGAGAGAACTTAGATATTAAGTTGAGTCTGGGAAGAGAGGAGGAGTGGGGGAAAGGTGATTTAAGATTTTTTTTCACTACTTTACTCTGATTTTTACTGACAATAAATTAAACTACTTTCCCCAAGCTGAGTCTGTTTTGCCTGTGATGGTAACTCCTGAGTAACCTCTCCCCTTAGTGATCCCTCCCCTGAGTGATCTCTCCCCCTCCTTATCTCAACCCACAAGCATTTGGTTATATTTTCCTCCCCTGTCCAGCTGAGGAGAGGAGTGATAGAGTGGCTTTGGTGGGCATCTGGTATCCAGTCAGGGTCAACTCACCACAATTACAGAATGAGAACAAGCAAGTGCTCCCCTTAGCTACAGCTGCTAAGGCCAAAGGAAAAAGATAGAGGTGGTATTTGAGTAACTTTAACACTGCTTCTGTGATAGCGGAGAATTTGCAGTTATGGGCTTGAGCATAAGACATGGCTGCAATACCTTCTCATCAGATCTTTGCAAAATTGTAAGATAATACTTCATTAGAGAAAATATACAACACATCCTATTCCTTATGCTCTCTTCACACACTTGTAAATGTCACATAAGGAACAGAGTATATATATAACTATACCTATAAGTCCTTGTCATGTGAAAGGTGGGAGTTTGGATTTTTGCCTGTCAGTATCTCTGGGAGAGTCAAGACCCTGGTGATAGTGTCCACTGCAAGAATATATCAAAAAAGCCCTAATCTGCTAATGCATAGATTAAGCAAACACAAAGAAATCTGTTAATATGTTGTGGGGTAAGCACAAACAAAAGCTTTAGTCTTCAAAGCAGCATTTAATGCATGTAGAGTATGTTTCTCACCCAAGGCGTCCCTCTGGCATAGGAGAAGATGGACTTAGCCCATCAACTGATCCCAGCAGTTTTGGTGGAGGTCTTCTCCCACTTTCCCCCTATCCCCAGATTACTTTTGTACTACTTGCTTTATGTTTGGGTGGAGTTTGAGTGGCTCTAGTCATAAATGCCTTTTATTTCTGATTTTGTTTTATTTTTAATAGGAGGCGCCTGGGGAGGGGTTTTGACATGTTTGTTGGCTTCAGCAGCAGAACATATTGATTATTCCTTGTCAGACAGCTGCTGTATGGTCTCAGTACCACAATGTTCTCCCATTCTGCTGGGATTAGAATGGAGGGGGGCCACATAGTCTCCACTTAGTTCCACACTCCATTCTGTTTCTCTGAGCAAAAGCTTGTCATTGTACTGGGGAGGATGTTGGCCTCAGTCTGTCCAGGGAGTTGCAGCTGCTTTTTACCTTAAAATTCTGAATGCCCTGTATGTTTAATTCTATCCATCATCCCACACTCCTCTCCCTACAAACACATATAATCACAGCTGCACACATATAATCACAAACCTAACCTCACATTATTCACATTTTGTATGGCTGGAAAAAAACATCCTTCTCCAATGGCAATCAATATTCTTGGCTAAGCCACTAGGTCTGACAGGACTCCAATAGCCAGGTGACATCCTCCACCACTCATTGAAAAGATGACTCTGCAGTGCCTCTTGTCTTCTAGGAGTTGTCTAAATAAGGAAGAAAACAGCTAGGACCAAATATGAGAGATACTTTACGGCAGGAGAACAGAAGTGTCCTGGGTACAGCATCAGCCAGCCAGTTAAAGATAGAGGAGTTCTCAGGAACCCTTGATCTTCATTTGGATTCTTTTTGTACCTCAGAAGGGTGTTTGATTTGGAAAGGTAACGTGACTCCATCTGTAAAATAAGAAGGATAATAAAATTTTGTTACAGGTATCTTAGTTTTATTAGTTATTGATACCTACAAGCAGATTGGCATGGCACAAGGCTTGAATAATGCTGCTGCCTATGGGGGCTTTTAACCAACAAATTGTAAATATGAGTCTGGAGCTCATCAGTGGCCTGGAGTGTGATAGTTTTGGCAATATTTGCCCTTGTCTGAATGTCATAATGGAGCACAGAGGGCTGAAGGAGCACATATCAACCAACACAGCAAGGTGTGCTTTGAGAAAGGATGTATGAAAACTGGAGTGCATGCCTTTCTAAACCACACAAAAGAAAAATTCAGTTGTTGAGGATGGTCTGGAGCATGGAGAAGACGATAAAGGCATCACCGAGGTGTGATATACTGGCTGAGTGGAAATGAGAGCAGGAAATATTGCAGTTGATGCTATAGGTCAGAGCAGTGTTCTGGGGATCCTTGAAGGGAAGCGCAAGTAGCTGAAATTTAATGCAGGAGGCCAAAGGAAAATGATGGAAGAATTCAGAGGTGCCGCTGCAGAGGCAGATGATTTACTGAGACATTTGAAATAGGTTGCAAAGGAAAAAGGTGAAAATGAAGAGGAGGCTCTAGTAGACTTGAGGAGAAATGATCAGGGCATGACCACAAATTTTGTCACATGGCTGACACGGGTGAGACTTAGAGAAGTTGCTCATGGTGAAGTGATGTCATTTGGCAAATGTCTTGGCTCTTGTTTCAGACTGGGCGAGATGAGTCTGAGGAGATTTAATTAGCATGTAGGACTCCTTGTAGGAAATTGCTAAGTGTTGCTATGCCCAGAAGTTTCTCAGGAAATAGAAAGCAAAATGAAAAATGGTCACGATTTCCTCACTTCACAGAGAAATTCTGCAAGAGTCGCAATCTGTGCTTGCTGTCCAGGAGATGAATATTCAGACCTGTTGTCTCCCTATGAATAGAAAGCTCTAGAAAGATCAAGTCCTTTCTTGAACCTCCGGAGGGTTCATGCTGAATGATGTTTGAAACATAGCTCAATAAACCCATTATGGAAAGATAAAGTATAAATTCAAATCTTGATTTCATATTGACTTGTTATAGACAAGCAACTGTTCTGAAAATATTTTCACATATTCATTTGTCTGCCTTTAGAGAATGCAGTGTGCCAATTTCTGAGAGAGAACAAAATTATCATGTATTATTTTTAGATGCAAGCAATTTGTGGTTAATGTTACTCTGCCAGAACAGGGTACCAATCTCCTAGTTTCAAAACCAGTCAAGTTTATTGGATAGCTATAAAACTCAGTGTGAAAGAAAGAGGAGAAATTTTCACCTAACTCAAATAATCTGACATGTACTTCCAGCCTACAGATAAGACTGAAGCTGGAGTAGCTCAATAAGAGAAGATGAAGAATATTAATGTACTGAAATGTCTATACGTGGATGCAAGGAGCATGGAAAATAAGCAGCAGGCACTAGAAGAGATACTAAACAATGAAGTTTATGAGCTGGTGGGCATAGCTAAGGCAAGGTGGGCTGATTCCTGTCAATGCTTTGAATATCAGTAAAGAGGCAGACATTCTGCACAGACAGGCAGAGGCATGGTGGCAGGATGCAGCTGTGTTTTCTCACTGGTGTGGTGCATGCAATGGGCTCGAATGATGTTGTTTTCTCGAAAAAACTTTAATTTGGTAGATCAGAAGAAACAATGAACATGATGGATCCAGTGCAACTTTTTTTTTTGTTCATGAGCTCTTGGAAATCCACACTCCTAAACAAACTGGATGTTTGTGATAAAAAACAGTTCAAGCACTTTTAGTTAAATTGACACTCACTGTTAAGTAGTGTAGTAAAGCTACAAAACACTGGATGCTCTGTTTGAATGTTGGGTGTATTCTTATGAAGCTTCCTAATTGCAATAATTAGTACCAGCCTTGGGACAGGCCACCCACTTCTCTTTCCCACTTTGATGTCAGCTGCTGAAGGAAGAATGTAAATAGAAGCTGGACTGTAAACAGAAACACTTGCTGAGATCTATGGTCCCAGTATTGCATCCCTGTCTCACTGTTTTAGGTTGAACAGCTCAAACATATAAGAAAGAACTATCTGACGAAATATGTAACCATAAAAAAGACATTTTAGCCACCTCCAGGCATGGGTAGTTTGACCATCAGCTGATTTGCACATTGCTTTTACACATGGAGTGTTGTCACTGAAATCCTGTGTTCATTACCTGAACCGTAGTGCTTGGAAAGCCGGCACTAGGTGAAGCCAGATTCACCTTTCCAGTGGAGCTGGGAGCCACAGTTGACCCAAACTGGGCAAAGTTATATTCTCTACTGTATAGTGATTGACATACTCAGGAATGAAAACTAGGGTAAAGGAAGAAAACAGCAAAATTTGGGCTTCCAAGGTGGCCATTGCTCAGCTTGTCTGCCTGTGGGCCAAGGTGAGTAATCTCCTTGGTCTCACTTGTCTTTTTCTCTTTCCCTCACCTGTTAAACTCTCTGTATCTCAACTCATGAGTTTTCTCGCTTTTGGTCTACTTGTTCTCTCTCAGTGGTACTGGAAAACTCAAGGGAAAAGGGAGCCTCGTGAGCATATCAGTGTGAATACAACGTCAAGGGACATTGTGCTAGCAACAAGGTTAGTACCAGGACTGTTTCTGGGGCACATTGATAAAGAACCTTCAGCCTGATTTGGCACCTGCTTTCCTGCTCTTAGAGGGATGAGATATCTCAAGAGCCTGTGTGAATTATGGAGTAAGAGGTTAGGTACCCAGAATACCACCTTCTCCTGGGAACCTCAGGTCCCTTTCAAGTTAGCTTCCCACAGACGTATGCACTATTAAAAAACTGTCTAAGGATAATTAATTCAGAGATGCTTTTCCACAGGCATTAGAGACAAGATTCCCTCAGGTTTGGATCTGTCCACTATCCATTATTTACCACTATCCCAGAAAGTCTTGAAGCTTCCCTTTCTGCTCCTCAAGCCACAGACCACACCACATCAAAACACCACTGTGTGAAACAGTCTCATATTGGTTCAAACACTCTGGGAGGAAAAACACCAAAAAATTATTATGTATTAGGTCCTCCATGAAGAGGTGGTGGAGACTAAGGCTGTATGCAAGATGTATGGATTATTAATTGCCTCCAGGACAAACCCTGAACCGTCAAGCTGCAGTCCACACCATGCCCCTGGAAAAGTTGCATGTAGCCCGTTGCACATGCCTGTAGGCAGGTAGGCACAGCCTAACTCTTGTTTAAACCGTGATGGGGAAAGACAGGCATCTGCTGCAGAATACCTGCAAGGGGAGGGCACGTCTCCAAACAGGCAGTTGCTGCTGTGGATGATCCTGGTAAATTATGGGAATTAAAACATTATCCTCTGTCACCTCCTGTGATCAGCATCCTGGGTACCTAATCTCATTTCCTCCTTGAGGTTTTAGTTTCGTGGCTGGTGGCTGCAGGGAAATGGTGATGTGAAACCACCGTGTTTCATTGTGGCTGGACAGTGCACTAAAATACATGGAGGAAGATTTCTGGGCTGATAGAGACAAGTATAAAGTAGTTCAGAGGTTGTTTATCCAGGAGTGAGCTTTTCCAAAGGCATCTGCAGCCAGCCTGGCTTTCTGGCCAGGGGAGACAGCAGTGTGGCTTGCAGGTGGCTGGGCTCTTCATACCTGGAATGTTGCTGCTGTCCCTTCCCAGCACTTTCTGTGGCACTCATATGCAACCCAGAGCAGAGAGAATGGAACCACATCTGCACCTGGTGCTTCAGACTCTTCCAACATGTTTCACTCTCGGGGGGCTCGTTGGTCCCCCATGTAGATGCTTCCTATTGTCTTCCATCACCCCAAAAACTGACGTCCCTACTCCTCTCCCAGAAGTCCTGCACCTGCTGAGCCTCCTTCCCAGACTCCTTCTGATTAGCTTAAATGCTTTTGAGCAGTAGGTGCTTCCTTTCCTGGATCAGTTGAAAGACAGGGAATGCTTGTTTGACTAAGCTGCCCCTTAATCCTTTAACAGGAAGCTTTTATCCAGCAGAACCAGGGAGTGAAACACACAGGACAAAGACTCGTTAGCAAAAAATATTGCACCGTTGTGGTTTCTTTGGCAGCTTGGCAGCAGACCGCAACACTTTATAGACACGTGTGTGTCAAAGGAAGCCATGTGGAGCTGGATGCAGCCTGCTGGGAGCAGGAGAGGGAGAGGAACTGGAGATGGGTCTGGGATGAGATATTGCAAACTACAACTGCCCTACATGTATCACTAGATCCACACTTTTAGATATAAAAACAGTGTGGGACTGTCAACACTAAATATGTCAGTCACAGGTAGAAATTGCTTGGCGTCCTGCAATTCTTATTTGCATGAAATCAAAAATAGTAGGAGGAAATCTGCCCGCAGCAGACTTTCAATTTACGTCAGTCTGCCAAACTCTTCAGTAAAAGCAAACCACTCTGTGAACACTTAGTCATCGCCTTCATTTAACATCCAGTGGGTGTAATGTTTGGCAGCCTAGCCCTCTGAAGAGACAGCCCTGGCATCTCATTTTAGCACATTATCCCATTATATTTTGTGCTGTAGTATCCCAGTGTAAGGAAAGCAAGGAAAACATGTAACTCTTTGCACAAGGGCCACACAACTATAGCTGGCTCATCTGGGGCAAGCAGAGTGCCTGTGATTAAAACCTGGAGCGTAAGGTGAGGTGAGAGCTTGGACTGCCTGAGCAAGCTGGGGTTTGGAGACCAGCACCCTCTACAGTTGAGGAGCCTGTTTCCAAACCTGCTCCTAGAAGGAAGCAAAAAAGACTGTTCACATGACCTGATCTAGTGATTGGCATCCCTGCCCATGGCAGGGGGTTTGAAACTAGATGATCTTTCAGGCCCCTTCCAACCCAAACCATTCTATGAATCCATGGGTTATGAAATAGGATTGGCACTGCTCTGCCACACACAGAACAACTTGGAAACTTATTCTCACTTCTTTCTTGTTTTTGTGCTCTATGTCCTCTTCTCTCCTCTCTTCAATGATGCTCTTGTGATGTGTGCTCTGACTACAGGGACAATGGCTGGTTCCTTGGGCTTTGCCAGCCCTTCCCAGGGACATTGGGTTGGCTACTCCATGGCTCACAAATAGTCTGACTCATGGAAAATGGAGGTTGCCCACTGCCTGAGCTGGGGGATCTTGGAATGTTCTCAGGGTGGACTTAAATATCTTTTTAGACACAAAACCTTATTCCAAATCTGACCCTACTGTGAACAGAAGACAGGTTTTCAAGAATACCTAGGTAGATGCATACCTAGGTCAAGTCTAGAAAGTAATGAAGTGCACAGCATTGATGTTTACTAAACCTTAATCAGCTCCTTTTCAGCAAACCCTATGATATTGCATTTATATCTGCAAGTAGTAAATATCTATTTTGGTCCTACTAAATATCTATTTTGGTCCTTAGGCACTTAATGTCTGTGTAATCAAAAATCCAAGGCCCAGATGGATCCTCAAGGGCTCCAAGCTTTCAGTGATATTCATGTCAGGGCAATTATGAGCAAGACTCATGCAATTACAAGTGAGGCACCAAGACACCTAGCTTTTAGATCTCCCTGGGGTAGAATCCAAAATAAGAGTGGTCACAGAGAGACTGCAGCCATCTGGAACATTAAATGTCACCAGAGGCATGCTGCCACAAAGGCCAGCCAGCATTAAAGCTTTCAGGGGTAAGGAGCCACAAGTAGACTGACTCCTTGGAGAGGACCTGGACCATTCATGCTCCCAGGCTGTGGCTAGATGGTCTTTGGCAGACTAAGAAGTGTTCAAAGCCAGGTTGGATGGGGCCCTGAGCAACCTGATCTAGTGGTTGGCATCCCTGCCCATGGCAGAGAGGTTTAAAGTAGATGATCTTTAAGGCCCCTTACAACCCAAACCATCCTGGGATGAAGAAGTGGCACAAGCCAAAACAATTTCCAGGAAAAAAAAAAAAAAAAAAAAGCACCCATGGCTGAATTACAGTTTCCCTAGAGATCCCTTGGCACTCCATAGCTGACCAGCACAGAGAGAGCCATGGGCTATCTGTACAGCCCATGGCCTGGAGCAGTACTGGAGGAGGAGGAGGAGACCTTCCATCCGCCGTCATCAAGTGCTCTGACTTCTAGGCTGGAGCACAATGGGCTTGCTTGTTCACCCTGTTCTTGGCCCCAGAAGTCTTGACTTTTTTGTGCATGCAACTGCTTTCTTGCTATTTCTCTAAACCTCAGACAACTCCCTGCTTTGCTGGCCAGCCACTGCCTGTCTTAGACATTTATCTGTCCCCGGGCACTGGAGGAGCCTGAACACCACAGAGCATGAGGCAGAAAGTCCTGTGAGAGTTTCACTGTTGTGTGCTCAGCTGAGCAACAGCAAAATCCCTCCTTGCATGTTGTGCCTGTTAAACTGTTATCCCTAGAAAAACTGGACATAGCTAATGTCATGCTTTTGAGACCTTATAACAGGCTGTGATGACATGAGCATCCCCATAATTCCAACCGAGCTGAGGGCAAGAAGGTGGATATTTTTATTTATGTTTGGCCTGTGACCTGATCCCATAAAAGTATCCTCACTAACAGGCTTGATACAGTGGGATTACTCTCATTACTCAGTAAAGAGTGAGCCCACCAGCAGAATAAACATTGGCAGGATCAAGTAGCAGATGACTCATCTTTTCCAAACACAAAAAGACAGCGAGACAGTAAATAAACATGTTGGTTAAATTAACTATCACACACAAACTCCATATGTATGTAAAACAACCTTGGGGTAGCCAGCACCACAGACTAAATTACTATCTAGGTCTCTATCCTAGCACAGGTGTACGCAGCTAACACTGTCCCTGTGCACAGCAATGTCACTGCTGTGGCTGTCCCCAGCAAGGGGAATGCTCCCCCTAATCCAAACCATGTGCCAACTGAGCACCAACAGATAAACTAATCGAGTCCAGCAAGACAAACATCTGCAGGGTTAACTTCTGCTCTCCTTTGCTTCCTCTACAACCTGTTTGAAGTCCACAGAATCATACTGAGTAAATTAGAGGGGAACTGCCTTCACAGTGTCTCTGGTGTAAACATAACACTACCATAGTCCCCCATGGGCATTGAAATAACTTTCAACAATCAGTATAAAAACATAACCATTAAATCAAAAAAATAATATTTAAGCTGATAACTGTTCCCTGAGGGTTTAAAAACTTCTTTTTTATTTTTAAACTAAAACTAAGTAGGTGAATATCTCCCCAGTAAAGTGATCCTAGCAGTGCAAGGATGAAGCAAGAAGGGCAGGATGCCTTGCCAATGCAGAATTCTTCTTTGTAATAGTCTTTTTGCTGGTTTTTTTCAGACATCTTCCAGAGGATCAAACAAGAAACATCTGACAGGATCGTGCCACGATCAATTAGACCTCACCTATGGGAAAGTTTTACCAGTCTTCACATTTTTCTTGTTAAATTTTATCCTACTGCTCCTCATAGGCTCCGTCGCTGGTATCCTTTACAGTAAGGAACTGATCACATCAACAGTGTCTTTAAAGGCTGAGTTCAGTGCCTGCTGGAGCAGTGGGAGCACTCCCAGTTACTACAGCATGTTTACTGGTGTGGGCATCCTGGGCCTGTCCTCTAGTCAGAGCACATTGTCATAGGAAGGTGTGAGGTCTCATCCTCTAACAGGAAGTTGGTGTGAACATTTCCCAGAACTTATGATTTAGGGTCATTCTGAGCAACAGTTAAGGCACGGTTTCCAGCGAAGCTGAGGAAGCCAATATGTAAAATGCACTTATTGCCTGTGAAAGTCAGACACAAGCAGGGATATACACAGATGTTCCAGCACTGGGGAAAACAGAGCTGTTTGGGGAGTTTGGATGAATATGCCATCACTGCATATGATATTGTTCCTTTTAAAAGAGAGCTGTGTGGTTTGTATGGAATTCTGTAGCCTGAGATGTCATCTTCTAAGTCTTAATGGAGCAATTTTTTTTACCTTGCAGCACTGGATTATCCACAAAGACACATTTTTCCCATTGTATTTTATTCTTAGAAGAAAACTGCAGCTGATGATGATACTTGTTAAGAGTATTTCAGCTCTAGCCTTATTTTGACAGCGTTTTAAATGAATTATGGGACCAATTTTGACAGTACTGTTAGCCATTGGTCCCGTTTTCATGGCAATTTCGACACTATCTCTAGCATTTTTTTCAAAGCTTTGCATGGGCTGGATGCCATGTAGTTTGATGGTGAGCTTTCCCATTGAAATCCATACAAGTCTAGCACATGGGCAATTTCACAGTATGGAAGTGATGTTTCCAAAAAAGTACAGTGTTGGTATCTTCTCCTTGGGCATGGGGCCCACTTGCTGCCTTCTGAGCTGAAAAACACTCCAGTTGTAGCAGTGGCTTTGTGCAACTTATTAAAGGAGCAGAATCTCAGCTGCTGCAAACTTAGTAGCTCCTCTGATTTCTGTTTCCACCTGATAAAATTACAGCTCATCTATTTACTTGTTGGTTTCATTTAAGGTTTGAATTGTGCTGATGAGCTTCACAAGATCCATTGCCTTCAGTGTCTTCTATTGAAATATCGGTGCTGAATAGGGTTGAGCTGTGATGCAGGAGCTCTTCACGTTTAAATAGCTCTTGGGTGAAATGGTGACACAGGCTGTGACAAGGTGAGGAGGGTGATGGCCTTTGGTGAGGCTCTGAATCTGACACCTGGTCATCTGTCCCTCAGACTTCTCACCTGTGCCACAGGAGAGCTGACAAGGTAACAAATGTTTTGAACTGGGAATAAAACCCCAGCAGGAACACAGCAGAGTCATGGCTCTGAATTCTTCCTGATCATTTAGTAGGACAAAACACACCAGAGCAAAGCAATTGAAAGATGTTCTTACTTTGTAAGGTCGCTTCACATCCATATAGTTTTCTTCTCCACATGGTTTGATTTCAGCAGTCTAAGGGCACAGCATGCCAGGCAGTGGAGAATCAGCCTGTGTCATTTTAATATGGAGCTTTAGCTGTGTTTCATTTTAGTAATATTTCACAGGAGGCTTCTATGACTGACAGGCACCAAATAAATAAAATATATGATCATTTCAAAAGCATAACCTGTAGGTTGCTCTCTTGTGCTGAGTACATTTGCTACTAATGTTCTTCCTCAGCCACAAATAAAATGAATCAACAAAGCTGCTGGACACAGCAGCTTTAAAACCAGTCTATAAACTAAACATGTAAAAGAGGTATAAAAAACATAAGGTAGGATACATCTATACACACACACATACACATATATATATATGCCAGTCACTCACTCACTGTCACATATTCACATGGTACAAAATATCAATTTCTTCCTTTTCAATCATATACTGTTAACAAATGTAAAAATAAATCACCAGTAAAAATAAACCAAACAACTCAGCTGCCCACACACTGAACTGTGGTATGCCTTGCTTGTCAGTAGGTGTCATGCAACACCACAGTTTTTAAACACCTGTCTTGCACAGAAATATCCCTTAAAGAGGATATTCATCTCCAAATGGCTTTTGTTGGTTTTGATTTTGGGTTTTTTGGGTTTTTTTTGAGTCATGAGTATTCTTACCTGAGTGATGAACATGTGTAATGAGAGCGTCCACTAATGAGGGACTGCAACTAATTCCCGTCTCTTTGGATATGCGGTTGGTTGTGTTTGGAAAGGCGGCAGCAGCAGCAGCCAACACAGCAGTGAGCTGGATAGACAGGGCAGCAGAGAAGAGGAGAGCCCTTGCTGGAGAGACTGAGCACAAAGGCAACAAGCCTAATACCTGCTCACCTCTACATTACCTTTTCTTTCCCCTTTTCTCCCTGTGCCCCAGTAATCCAATAAAAACTCCTTTGTTTCTGTCATAGCTGCAAACACAACTCAATAATGTCATCATACAGATCAGCCAGCTCAATTTTTCTCTTATCCAATCAATAAAATGACCATGCTGTGCTCCCTGCTCCAATTTAGAATCAGGGATGATAGCCTGAAAGAAGTAAATCCCAGTGTGCTGCTAATCAGACCTTAGGGTATCATTTTGTTTGGTTGCTGTTTTCACAGCTTGGTCATACACACACTGAACCTGCAAATGCAGCAATGAAGCTAAACGAACTGGGAAACAAAACCAAAGCTGAATTTTACAGATTTTAGGATGACTGGAGCCCTCAGAGAGCTCATCTGATGCCCCAGCTGTGAGTTGAGTGCCTGGGTGCTTGGTAGGAAGGAGTAGGGTTCAAGTCACATGCCTGGCATCATGCTAGTGAGTGACTTGGCAGACCACAGGGATTTATGGTTCTGTGCCCTGAAACCTAGATCCATCCACAGCCCTGAGGGGTTCACATTACCCTGAGACATGACATTAGACATAGCAGCTGAGATCAGCAGGCATTTCCGTCCCAGCTCCCTCTGGATAATTCCTGATAACACTTTGAATGTCTATTGATCAGAAGAAATTTTTCTATTTGCTCCTGCAATTGAAATCTCATTTGGTTTGTTGGCATGAAGGCATCACTGGCTTTTAATACAAAGAGAATGATATTTTTTTTTCAACATCTCTAAAGAAGAAAATTGTTGCAACTCATTTTTTATTTTCTTTAACATCTTTAATGCCGAAGCAGCTGAGGGAAGCAAGCCTGAATTTGTCAGACAGATAGATAGCCCTTGTTGTAGAGAAGTGTCTTGGAGTGTTCCGGTTAAAATTGGTTTTGATTTGCCAGAGTTAAGAGCTGTTGAGAACTGCACATGCAGTAAATGTTTTAACACTGATAATGCTGAGCTGGGAGCTGGCAGAAGCTCCCTGTGCCACTGCTGTAGCTGCGATCTGGCCAAGTTTGCTGAGGCATGGGATGTTGGAGGCCCCTGAGGGCTGTAAACCAAAGGGGCCAGGTGGAGGGATCCAGAACACTAAGTGGAGTGAGCTGGAGCCAAAAAAATGCCAAAGTCCCCATGGGGATCTGACCTCTCAGAACCCTTCTAAATCCAGCCCTAAGACAGGGTGATCTTTTTTTTCCCACACAAAGTCAGGTTCCCCAGGGGAGATGCCATGATGGTGTCACCGGTAAGGTAGCAAAGTGCTCTGACAGTGTATTGATTTTGCACAATGTAAGGTACTTTATGGAAAGAGAGAGATTTACTGTGTGACTGATAGACAGAAAGACAGGTAGCTATGTAATCAGAGAAAATGAAGTCTACTAGCAGCATCTTATTTATGGTTGTTTATTGTGAAAATACAGAGCACCAAAGAAGGACTGTTATTTTCTCTTTAAAAGGGAGAACAGCTTCCCAGCACCAAGTGCAGCATTGCAGTTAGTGACTATTGGACTAAGTAACTTGGACCAACGTTTTGTTAACAGATATGTACTGCTAATAGAATACCTATTGATCTATCGCTTGACTTGGGGCCATATCCTGGTTCTCATCAGAACCTCTGGGGTAGCTATAACCTGTGCAATGCCATGGCTGTACACCACCAACACAACATCACCCTCTTCCACAGAGAGCCTATTACCTCCTATTCATGTTAATGTTTCTGTGTCCTGTAAATGGCCACAGCATATCTATCTATAGGTCCAACACCTGGTGGTGAGCAGAGAGAAGATGCAGATGGTGTCAATGTAGTTGTCTGTAAGGTTGTCAATAAAATCTATAGATTGAGAAGTAAATATGGAGCGTCTAAACAGCTGGAATATACCGAGATGCAGAGATACAGAGAGAGGTGTCTGTGTGACTGAAAAACAAATTCATTCATGAGATGTATTCAAATATATGTCTGCAGATACACAATTTCCATATATATTACAAGACAGCAGAAAGAGAAGGGCGGATATGCATTTTCAGAGATTTCCAATTCTCTAAGCAAGGGAAAATACGCAAATATAGCAAATAGCTCAGAGCAGCAGAACTAATGCAGGCTGGTTTCCTATGGATTTGTGCCCTGGCTTGACTACACAATATATAACAACCTGTGAGCTCCAAATTACTATTTCCCATGTCTGGAAATCTAACAGGGTTTCCTAGCATCTAAGAAAGGGTTAGGCAAAGCTTGTGCTAGCTTGTGCTGCAACCTTTCCTTCAGTGGAGATGACAGCACAGCTCCTTCCTCTACTTGGCTGCTGATTTTCTTTAAATCTGTAGGGATACAGCACCACCAAGACTGTCAAATATGTTTGAAATTAGTCAAGATGTTGAAAAGTTATTAGTAGCACATACGCATACATACACGCACACACGTGCAGCGCGTGCTTGCAGAAGCATGGGCTCATAGGAAGCCAAGCCTAGAAGAATATGTAAAAAGCTCTCTGATCTATAAGCTGCTCATTCCCAGCATGAAGCAAAACAGCAGAATGTAATTTATTAAAATATTTGTCAGTCTGTTCTTAATTTAGAATCTGGTTCTTTCTGTAGGAGAAAAAAAGAGGTGCCCCTCCTAAGAGCTGAACAAGAGGAAAATGTGTAACTCTTCGTAGATTCAAAAGCTGAAGGACAGTTACATTCCTGTAGTCCCCCATCCTTGCCAAAGAGTGTACAGGCGAGGTAGTCCCCACATGACAAGGCGCAATTAGTGCCATAAGCTCAGTAAGACTTTGGTAAGATGGTACCTGTAGTCCCATACCCATATTACTGCCATGTGGTAACAAGGTATTCAACCTGGAATGGGGTAGATCAAGTCTTGTAGGATGTTCAGGGATTTTGGCATTTATTTTTTGAAGGGACACTAGAAAAGGTTGATTTGTTTAGCTTATCAAAGTGGAGGTTGAGAAAGAATATGGTCATTTTCTATAAAAATATCAGTGGCGAATATAAGCAAGGTAGAAGAACTAGTTAAATGTAGAGATTATTGACAGCCTAGAGCTCACAGTCATAAGATAATCTTCTAAAATTAGAACAGAAGTTGAAATAAGCTACCTAGTGAGCAGAGGAATTAATTCCTGGATCTGCATTTTAGCACAAGTGGGAGTAAATAACAAACTCGTGTTAAGATCTAGCTTAATAAAAGATTACCAAGAAGGTGTTTGACATAGTGGTATATGACTAGAAGAACTTGGGCTTTGCAACTCAAGATGTTCTTCATCCTCATGAAGTTCTAAAGGACTTTGTTCAGCAGTTCAGAGGCTGGATATTCGAAGCTGAGCTGTACACTATATTGAAATAACAGTGAGCCAAAGGACAGGTCTGCAGTGCAAATTCAGCATTGAAGGAGGATTAGGATCTACCCAAGAGTAATGGGGAGTTTAGACCACTTCCCCTACACACCACACCAAGTGGCACACCATGCAAGCCTCCAAGTGATGTGATTGTAGCCCTATCACTCCTTCCACTTAACCTGGCACGACATCAACTCGGGTTAAAGGCTATACTATTAGTTCCTGTTTCATGAACTTTATCACTTTCTTTGCTCATACCCTATTTACTAGGCTTGTAAAATATGTGTAGCCTACAACTGGTAGAAAGATTTTGACTAAAAATATAATTAAGAGAATTCTATACAACACAGACGTGGAAACTGGAAGTCATCAGCCATAATGATTGTGCTGTTGGATGTGCATAATTGTCACTAAGCCACCCAACAGCGTTCCCTGTTACGTGGGTTTGATTTCTTTTCCCTGATACTGCTGAACAGATTGGTGGGAGTCTGAGGAGAAGAAAACAGAAAGATTTATATTCTGCCTTGCACCCTAGATGCTGAGCCTCACCTTCCACCAACTCTCCAGCCTGACATCATTTCTCTGGATGAGTAGGTGTAGGAGAAATCTCATTCCTAATGTGGCATATAGGCTGTATTTCAGTCTCTCTTTATGTTTATCAGTAACATAAATCTCTTTTCTTACAGTGCAGAACATCTCTTGGAGGCAGGAACTCATTGACCACATGCTGCAGCAGTTGGAGAGCCATGCCTACTAATTACTGGCACTCTGCAGCACTTCATCAACATTTGATGTTGCAAGTAATAATAATGAGCCACAGCATGGGTTGGATCACAAAACCAGTAACTTCCTTCCTACTTCTTGTCTTTTTACCCGAGTTTTTTCTTTTCACTTTTCACCTTTGCATCCTGATCACCTCCCTCACCCCTGGACCATTAACAGTCTCCAGGTCTGACAAAACTTCCAAGCCAGAATACAGGAAAATGAAGGTACTAACTCTGCCTGGAAATTTGTCTGAGACAGAAATTTCCCCTGAGCCACTCTCACATATTTGAAAAAGTATATTTAGGTTAGTGTTCCCCAAGGTATGGCAGGCCTGACTGTGACAGCATGGGTTGGTGTTACAGGACAATTTTCCTATGTCAAGTGAGCAGTAAGTCTTTGTAGATCATAGGCAGAGAAAACTGATTGCATGTGCGTCCAGTTCTGTGGTGTTAGCCATCTGCACTTAGACTAAAAAGATATCACAAGAACTGATGATGCACTAAGGTACCAGAGAGAGAGAGAGGTCTGCTCAATTGAATGGACATTCAAGACTTTAAAATGCATGTAAATATTAGGAGAATGGAGGTTTTGTACAGTTAGCTTTTCATGGTGGCCTTCTTTTCATGTCTTACATCTCTGCAAGTTCCTCAGAAGCAAGCAGTATCAGCAAAGGCTGAGCAACTTCCAGACAGCTATGGTGGATGCTCCAGGATTCTGCAGCAGCCCTGCCCATCCCTGTAACAGACATCTCCCTTCAGGGGCTTCACAGGTTATTTCTCCCTGACTGACATCCGTGGTGTGAGAGCTATTGCTAATGTGCTGGACTCATCCATGTGTTGCTCTGGTTTCTGATGCTGCCACCCTGCCTGAAGCAGGACACAACACCAGCACAACGAGCAGAGCATGGTGGGTTCCTTTCTTCTTCTGTATATTGTTCCTGTCCTGGATCACCTTTCAATCCAAGTGGTCTTGGGGAAGTCAGCTTTCTCTGTGTGCCAGTGGGAACAATTGCATCTGAGGCAAAGCCCAACCAGCACCAGCTCAAAAACTCCCTACCTCTTCCAGCTGTACCTCAAGAAATCAGATGTAGCATCAGAAAGTACAGCTCACAGATTCTCTCAGTTTGGGCTGTACAAAGAGTGACACCTAGGAGTGCCTCAGCCCATACCCCAGATCCTCCCTCAACAGAAAACTACTTCCTTATTACTATTTTACACAGTAGAACAAATCATCTCCTTTCCATCCATAGGCCCCTGTAGTCCCTCCTTAGCCAAATCAGTGTACACCAGCAGCCTGGAGACTCACAGAGATGTTTTCAGCAGCACGTGTTTGGCTCCTAAGATAAGTCCATGGAGAGCACTAGCTTGCCACTGCACAGAACGAAGTAAAGTACAACTCATGCATCATGCAAAGCCTCAAGTTTAACTGCTTTGTTTTCTGGTATCTTCTTTCTCACTTACTTTGATTAATACTTAAAAAACCACCACCAGCGCTAAAATAACTGCCAGTATTTTGACTAACAACTTGCATTTTTGAGGTTGAGAAGCTAACACTGGTCATTAAGAAATCAGCCTGAAATCCTGTGTTGTCCAATATTCTATTTCTGAGGAAAAGCAAGGGAAGATCTCAGCCACATAAACTGTTACTGACACAAAACATCCTTCCTGCCTCCAGCAGCTTGGGAACTACACAGGCTGTGCAGGCAGTTTTTTGTGTGAATGATAATGTGATAAATGCTCTTTATTTTTAGTCAACCAGAACATACAAGAAGCTTTTAGGATGTTAGTCTACTCAAGTAGGAGGCAAATAGATTTTTAGATGTTATTTATTTCTATTTATAGAGAAAACTACTGTTTATGTCCCCCAATGTATTCCTGTTTTCCTTTTATTCTCAAGGGTTTTCATGCTGGAAAAGCAAATATATCTGTGAGTTAAACACATCTTTTTAGTTGAAACTGATATGAGGACTTACTGGGGAAAAAAAAAATAAGGTAAAATGCTGTCTCAGTTGAGTCTTACTTTTTTTCAAAATAAAATCCATATTGATGAATACTTGTCAAATCAGAATATGGATGATTCACAGTCAGGTATACAGTGTTAGTTTGCTAGCTGCTTTCCCGAACCAGAGCCAAGATTTTAATGGTGCCAAAGATGAGTGTCACTAGGTGCCAAGAAAGTCTGTACAATGCACAACAGGAAGTTTTAGTGGTCCTACCAAGCCTAAAAATTATGCTGCATGCTCTGAGTGTCCTTTCCTGGCACTTATCTATTTAGCTGATACAAACATATGTGCTATAGCATAGTTACGTTGCCCAATTTGAAATATTACTCAGTCTTCAACTCCCACTGATCTTAGTGTTTAGGTTTCTGGGAAAAAGAAAATAAACACAAAGCAAAACAAGAAAGATTCGGCTATCTTTTCAGGAATCTATATGTGGAGACAGAAAAACAGATACTCAAATCCTGGCACCAGATGTCTGATGGCATGTTTGGAGAATTAGTAAGACTGGAAAGACAAGAAAAATGGAGAGAAAGTCTTCACCCAGTATGACAGGAATGTATCTGCAAGCAATTATTATGTCATTATAGTTTCACAAACAATACGTATTAACCAGTACACAAATCTCCGTAAGTGCTAAATGAAATGTTAACCATTATATTCCAAATGCTTTATCACAAGAGACATTTTGTGACATCAGAAACTAGTTTTCCTTCCACTCAATTATCTCTATTAACTGGTATATGTATGCTGAATCCCTGCCATGCATTTTGTAATGCTGATCCTCATTAACTGAGTAAACAAAAATGCAGCCTCATTGGCAAGGCAGCTGAAGTGATCAGAGAGCAGGGGTCACTCTGGCCATAGATCATCCGTCATCACTCCCTCTGCCAGGGCATGAAGTTAGCATGTAATTATTGCGCACTCGGGGTGAGCAGGACCACAGATGGAGTCTGGAGCAAGCACAGCACTTCCACAAAATCCCACAGCTACAACAAGGTACAAGACTGCTTTATATGAAGCATTTTAGAGCATCGGGTAGATTTCAATGCCCCAAACCCCGGATCAATTTATAAAGAAAATGACATAAACCCAAAATGCACGGTTCACACAAACAACCTACTTTTGTTTTCTCCTGTGCAGCAGTGCAAAATTGGACTTGAAGGACTTGAATTATAAATGACATTTCTAGATCTCTATAAATGGGTAACTCTTCCACTGTTGAATAGTGGGCCTGATGCTTACAATTTGACATCATGTATAAAATCCTATCAAACTGAGGACCCACTTCAGGAAAACATTTAAGCATGTTCTTAAGCTTAACTACTGCAATGAAGCTGATGTGAGTAAAGCTCATATTTAAATACTTTGCAGACCAGGGATGTCATTATGAGCTGAAAAGCAGCCCTGGACTGAAACGACTCCGACTCCAGAGCGGCTGCATCTGCTCTGTCTCTAGAGTGGTTTGAATGGCCAAGCAGGGAGCACAGCTGTGCAGAAAGAGCCCTAGCCCCAGAATCCAGCAACTTCAGTTCTGCTGGCCTCTTTCCCCTGTTCAGTATAATTTCATGAGCACAGCTTGAATCTTTTCTCACTTCTACAAGTGTAAATCACAAGTAAATCCTCTGAGGAGAGGACTGAATAGTGAAAAACAGGGAGAGAGTTAGGCCAGCTCTTCTCTCTGTAGGTACTCAGTGAAATTGCACCAGCGCTGGAAAAAAAATTCCTAGGGAAAAAAAAAATAGAAAGGAAAAAAGTTTCTGTAAAACTGTCACACCCTTCAGCTCTGGATTTCCTACTGTGCTTCTGTCATCACCTTCTGATCTCCCTTTAACTTTGTACCTTATCTAATTCTTCCTGAGTTTGGCGATCCTAGTTCTCCCCTGACAACATTTCAGTGTAAATCCACCAGCTGGGGTTATGTGTGATTTACACCAGCAGGAGCAGGCAAGTGAGAGAATGTCCCCAGTAGCCCTTACCTTCCCACCACTGAGCATCCTTTACTCACAAAGAGTAGGGATCACTCCCAGCAGCTTGTCCCTTGTGGGCTGAGTTGTACGGGGGTGGAGACCTGTTATGAGATTTATTAACGGAGAATGTGGTGATGGCAGTGCTGTTCTTCCTGAAATTTGCATAAAATCTGTGTAGATAGAGGGAGAAAAATTGTGAACATCTGGCTCTAGCCGTAGCCAGTACAGAATTCCATTACCGTGTTGGCATGAGCCTGTGAGCATGGCAATGCTAAATAATTCATTAAATTAGCAGAAGTTGCATGTGGAAGACGTACACTAATACAATGCAGAGGAACGCTGTTGTCTATGGCAGAACAAGCTTTACAAGATTACGTATTTGCCACCTGATGTCAAATCAAAGCCTAGAAGGATATTGGTCTTGCTCCAATTAATTTAGTATGGGATAAAAGCTCAGAGGACACTCATTGCCCAGTCTTGTGGATGCTTATTCTTCATCACAGGGTACAAGAACAGCTGCTCTCCCTTCCTATGACAGTTGGGCCACTGGGCTGCAAAGAGACCCTGCCCAAGCACTGCCAAGACAGAAAAAGGGGTATAAGCAGGACTAACACTGAGTGTTTCACTCATTTGGCATAGCAGCTCATCCAGCATCACTCTCTAGATGAGGGTGATGAAAAGCTCTCAGCCAGGCAAGGCAAATGGCTTCTGCTCTCCTAGAACTCATCCACTGTGTATGTGTCTGCCAGCCACTGGATGAGGGCCACGAGTCCAGCACCGTGAAACTTGAGCACAAGGCTCAGGAGAGTACACAGAGCTCCCCAGGCCAGATCCAGGCCACCAAGGCCTGGGTTGAGGTCCTCAACTGTCTCAGAGGAGCTGGGAGCAAGTCCCAGGGCCAGGGCTCCTGCTGGGGTTCAGCACTGCCCCACTAGGGACAAGCGTTTCCTTGCCGTGTCGAGGGCATTCTTAATGTCCATGATGTCTTCAAGCAGTTCAGGTACTCACAGGATTAATCCATAGAAGAATCTGCTTGAATAACAACAAGAGTATAACTAGAAATCAGCATCAGCTGGAGAACCCAGACAGAAGGAGCACAGTGTTGGTCACTTACTCAAGATTAATTCAACCATCTCTAATTTGCCTAACATACTGAATTTGTATTTACTCTGAATTTGCTGTATTAGCTTACATACAGCATGACATTGGCTCCTTGCAAACCCTGTTTCTCATCTCTTTGTAAGCTAAATTTTTACAGCCTTTTTTCTGTTCTTTCTTTTTCTCTTTCTATATTTTTAAGGCAATGAAATAGAGTTCCTTCCTACTGTTTTATAAACAACTGCTGAGTTAAAGAGCAAAACTATGTCAGATCTCTGTATTGACTGAATGAATGCTATTCTCAAGAAGGACAGTGCTTTCATCTTAATTGCTAACTAGCAACAAAAGTATTGGAGTTCAGCACTTCAATATAAATCAGTGATGGAAAAAATCATAACAATTTACTAGAAAAGAGAATATCTTTTATTTTGGATATTTTATAGTGCTGCAAAAATAGAAGAATTTCATACCCCATACTAATATGAAAAGCAGCATTTCACAATATTTATAAATCCTTATTATGCCAGTTTCCATAATTTTAAACTTTCTTTTTCTATTCCTGAGCAATTTGCAAACAGTACCCTATGTTCTGATAAACACTGAAATACAGATATCTGGCAATACCCCATACTTCTGAGTTTACAAATGAGCTGTACAAAGCACTAGTAATTTAGAACTTATTTTTTAAAAAACATACATAGCTTTGAAACTGCAGAGCTATAAAGTATCGCCTTGAATAAGTGTGTGATTCCTTGTGATGCACTTAATGTCAGGCCTTTCATTATTTGCATCATACATGGTCACTGCTGGCTGGCCCCTTCCCAAAGGGTACTACAGTTCCCACACTCCCTCCACCATAATCACGTAGCCTGATCTAGTGGTGGCTCAGCCCAGTGCAATGATTACAATGCTAAAAAGGGGATTAGTGTCTTGAAGTACCCATCCTTACCTTAAAAGAGCCTAATCTCAGAGACAGGGTCTGAAGGTCTTTCAGGTATACAGCAGCAGAGGTGCCTAAGACCATGGACAGTGGGGGGTATCACCTTTTCCAGGAGAGAACTTTCTATCACAGAATATTATCTGAGAATTGCTTTAAAAAACTCCCACTCTCTAATTAAATGGTATAAGTATATCTTATCGTTAAATATGAACCTTTCTTGCTAAAATACTAGACTTTTTTGTAAACAAAACCAATCTTTTCAATGGGTCTGTGGTGATCCTCACTGTGAGGTTGGTGAGGCACTGGCTCAGGGTCCCCAGAGAATTTGTGGATGCCCCATCCACATTTGTGGCATTTGTGGATGCAACAACTTGTGTACAAGCCAAGTTGGATGGAGCTTTGAGTAATTTGGTCTAGTGGAAACTGTCCCTGCTCACAGCAGGGGACTTTGAAATTAGATGATCTTCAGTGTTTCTTCCAACCCAAAACATTTTATCCATGATTCTCTAATTCTGTGATGAGTTTTTTAAATGTGTAACCACAAGCCAGTGAGAACCTTTCACATTACCATTTGAAGCTGACATCCAAACTTCTTCAGCAGCTGGTCCCTGTATCCAATTAGTTTTCTTGACAGGACCTGAATATTAATTTGCTGCAGGTTTTAATTAAATATTGAAGAATTATAGTGACATGACATGACAGCCTACTGCAAAATAATTTACAATATCCTGTTATATTGTTATTCTAAAACAATTTTCCTAGCATGTTTAATCTTCTTAAAACCTGCTGCTAAATGAAATTACTGTATTTTGCTATATATCAAATAATGATAAATGGCGTCTTACATTTCCATGTGCCTTCCATATCCAAGGAGCAGAGTACTCACTCCTTCTTACCTGCGTTCCTCCTTCCCTTAAAGAGAAAAACATTTCTTTCCATCATTGAGAAACCCGAGGTTTTTTTTAGAACAGATCCTCAAGGGGGTCACTAATATTTTAAAAACTGAGCTCACACTGAACATGTGCTATTACTATCAAAGGCAGAGAGGTCAAAATAGATATTACAAATCTGTACAAACCTTCTTTGTCTAGTAATTCAGGTCAAGAAGTGCCAATTCACGTGTCTGATGTTTTGATGCACTTTGTGCATTGGCTGAAAAATAAATCACAAACTCCACCGTTCAACAGCAATTAGGTGTGTAATAAAATGGGTTAGATCCCATTCTATCTTGCAGCTGCAAAATAACACAGAGCATGATGAAATTCCTTCAATAATTGCAACCCAGATCCGGATTTACCTGACAAGTGCCGGTATGAGCAGGTATTGTGTTAACCTGCTGTGGAAATATCTATAGAGCTGGGCTGATGCTTCTTTTCAGGTTTTTATGCAGTGCCCATCCCCTCATTAGCTAAGCAGTGATCTACTATGCTTATCCTTCCACACACCATGAGGTCATGTATTTAAAATAGACTTTCATGATACCAGTATTTGAATATCACTGGCTGTGAATGACACTAGAATTTAATTTTGTAATCAGCTTTGCTTGAACTAAACAAACAAAGGAACATAAGATCTCTGAGTACCCAGTATACTTTTCAGATGTTAGAAAGATCTTTTTTCCAGCATGAGCAGGAAAAAATGCAGAGTTAATTCTGACAGCACAGACACTGCTGCCATTGTGCAGGCAGAAACTCGAACTTCCCAACTGTCTTGCTGGCTCAACACTCCATTAGACATTTGAAAGGGAAGAATCCATGATGGAAATTTTTTTTTTGAGGAATAGCTCGAGGGTAGAATGTTGAATCACTGTCACAGCGTTCTGGAAGCCACATTATTAGTAGTATTAGTATTAGTATTTATTATTTATTATTATTATTAATTATTTTCTTCCCTTTATAATCTCCAGCTTCCAGGGACATAAAGACACACTGCTGCTTCTCAAAACCATAAGCATGGCAACTGAAATTTGGGCCAGCATCATCAACAACCCACAACCTGAATATAGGGAAGGCAGAGGTGCCTGTGGACCAGCCTGAATGCCCCTGCAGCAATCCCACTCAGTGTCAGTTGTATCTGCAATACTGTGAGGAACATCTGCCTCTAAAGAAAAAATTATCATCAAACTTAATAATTTCAATCCACCTTCAAACACAGCAATAAAAATATGGGTAAGGATGTGGGATATAACAACAGTATGGATTAAAAACCAGAAGTAAATATAACACCTTTTTTCATAGCCTTTCCTCTGAGCCTGCCTCAGGCACATAGTTCATTTCCTTTAAATGTTGTTTCAGAACATCTTCTCAGAGCTGGTATGTTCCTTGTGGCACCCCTGCCAAGAGACTATCCATGGTAGTGGCAGTCCTGCTCACAGCATAGGTGACATCCTCATGCTGGCGGAGAGGAAAGAAGTTTTACTCTCCCTGTGATCCCCTTAATGCATATTCGTTTTTCAAACTAAGTGACTGGGATTGCTGCTGTGAAAGAGCTTTGGGGAGCCCATGTGCCGAAAGCTTTAAAAGCATAAAGGGAACTATTAGTTTTTATGAATCCCAAAAGGCTATTCTGAGAGTTGCCCAAAGGGAACACATGAGCAATACTTAAGAAGAAGAAATATTATTTTTCAATAAGGTATAAAATATTTACTTGTGATGGGCGTTGAATGATTTGTGGATATTACTTTGACAGTGCAGTGTTTAAGGATGCATTTTTCCATACATAGGCAGTCATCAGAGCCGTATATCAAAACCTAAAAATCTCTTGCCAGTGTGAATACTGACTGCATTGGAAACAAATGCATGTATAACTTACCTTAAAGTTGTGTGATTTTTAAATATGTGCATACATATTGTATATATTTCCTGCTGGACGAAACTCACAGCTGGTATGTCTCATTGCTCAAGAAAGAAAGATCAAGGTTATATTTTACATCATATGAAGGAAATTTAGATGCCTTTCCCATTATTTACTTAGGCAGGGTGCCTGCACTCCATCCTGTCAATTGAAGAATAAAAGCTTCCTCCATAGTCAGAGCAGAACAAAAGGTAGCCCCCGGGGATAATTCACCTTCCCTACTGTGTATCTTGCCTTCAGAAGCAGGGGTTGCTCTCTGCAGGTGCCCACCTCTCACCACAGACCGCTAATGAGCTGCTTAGCCCAGAGACTTGAGAAAGGAAGAAAAGTAAATGTCTACTAGTAAAAGAGACATAAAAGTATTTTGCCCTTGTTTAAAAAGTATTTCCTCAAAGTTCTTAGTCATCATCCTCATAGTTTGTAGATCTGTGCAAAACTCAAAAGAACAGTGGAGTCTTTGCTCCAATGGTTTTAATTCATTTACACTCAAGCCCAGTGGGCTGAATTTTTAATTCTGACTTCCACTGAACCCAAACTGAGCTGAAAGGCTGCAGATATCATTGTTCAGTATACAGGACTATTGAAAACCTCAAGCTTTTAATGGTTTCAGAGCAAGCAAGATAAATCCCTTCAGTTTCTCACTTTTTCCCCCCAATGTTATGTTTATTTTCCAGTTGGTTTAAACCAGCAATTTTTTTTAAAAAAGACTTCTCATTTGCTGCAAGGATGTTGTGTAGATGTGCATAAAACTCCAGGCCACTTGAGTGACATTATTCTTCTGAGTGCATTGCCCAGTAGCAGCCCTGGACCTCTGGAAGCCTAATTACACACCTCTGGATTATTCATGGGCACGGAGCCTGTAAGATCAGACACCCCTAATGAGAGATTACTTCCCCCAGACCTGACATGTAGCTACCTCTGATATGGATTGTGGTAGCATTTAACAGTGCACAGCAAGATAACCCAACTAAATCAGGACAAGATGTGGAAAAAGAGTAATGCTGCCAGCCAGAACTCTGGGGAGACTGTAAACAGGCAGATTGCAGCTACCCAAGCTGTAACCAGGCCAAGGAGCCGGGGGGGACACTGTCAGTAGCACAACAGTGGCTGCACTGTTCCAGTGATTGGAAGGAACTAAAACCTGGTAACCTGGTTTCTCTCTTACACCTCATATTAAACCACACAGCACCCTTATGGCTCAGGTGGGAGGAAAGGGCAATACCCTGGAATCAGCTCTGTAGGTTGCAAAAGGGCCTGGTGTAGGTTGCCACCTGGATGCATCCCACCCCATGGATAACCAGCTACCCTTGCCTGGCTGCATGCTCTGAAGGAAGGGCATAGAGCTCTAGGAAATAATCTGTGGCTATTATGGTTGCTATTACTTTTCCAGTGCTTGTTTGCTTTATGGAGCTGTCTGGGGACATTAGGAAGTTTCTGGATTGTATGAGACTTCTAAACTTTTTGGGTACCTAGGAATAAACTGAGACACATGAAATCATAGCCTAAAGGAAATTAAGAGTCTGAGTCTAATACTGGATGCATGCCTGAAAAAATCTATGAGTGCACCAGCAAGCTGAGATGTCCTCCCTTCACACCAGATTCATAGTGTGTACTTTTTTTGGGTTTATTGGTTTCTGTTGCTCAGCTTCAGCCTGAGAGAATTTTAGATGAACACAGCAGAGGCATCTGAGATAGCAGGGCTAGAAAGCATCAGTCTCAACCTCTTCAATATGAGAAGACGTCAAGCTATTTAGAAACAGTTCTTTTTGTGGCTGCTCAGAGCATCCCAGAGAGCACTAACATGAACATAAAGTCAGTTCCTTAACACCAGGAATCCCATGACACACTAGAACACAGATTAATATTAATGAGAAAGCTCCCTATGCTGAACTTCTAAGCATTCATTTCTCAGCCAATCCATGTTCTGTGAACCTGAAACCACATACAGAGTCCATGTGAAGAGAGAATCTGGTGAGTCACAGGGCTGAGAAGTTTGGAGCCCAAACCCACCTCTCCTGGGATGATCCTCTTGGTCTTTGCTGGTGGAGTAGTCATTCATTCCCTGTCAATATTAACTTGTTGCATGAGCACTTCCACGTGGATTCTGTCTGGAATGTGTTGCATGCCTAACGGTGACCCACTTCAGCTCTTGACTTCTATATCACTAGTGTGATATATCTGGTGTAAGACATCCAGGTTGTACACCAGAGGTTCACACAACACTTCATATTATAGAGTTGCTGACCATAAGAAATTACATTTATCCTCATGTCTTGTGTTGTCTCCCCAAAGACTACAAAAATGGAGTTCACTATGTGATGGATTATTCAAGTAGTTCTCATCTAGAGCCCAGCGTATCCTAAATACTGCTTAAAACCCTCAATAAAATCTGTACTCATTAATTGTGCTCTTCTGCTAGAACTGAATCTCTCTAAAACTAGGACAAAGCTTATCCATGGAGACAGAACTGGTCAGCCTGCGACTGTGGAATGAGCTCCCTGAAGACCTAAGGTCCCTGTTTCTCTAACCTTGCTTTCTCTAAAATAAATAAGGACAAACATGTGCATTTTTCCAAGAAAATAAAGCTAAACAAAATCAAAACTGATGAAGCTGGACCAAAATAAGACATTCTAGAGAACACACTTCTCTCCAAAGCAGGGACAAAGAGTAAACATCACATGACAGATATTAATCATATCACTTAAGGCATCAATACAAGGCATTCAGATACTATCAAGATGAACATATGCAGATTAAAAATCTGAATGCTGAGCTATTCAGCCAGTTTTTTGAATGGTCTGCTGTGAGACTTTAACTTCTCCCTTAAAACCACTTGGATTTGGAAAACTGCAATGTCTCCTTCTGTAGAGGACATCAAAGGAGATATTGATGTCTAAAACTGACACAGCTAACAGACAAATTAGTAGGAATTGTAGTAAAAATAGAAACAAGGGATGCCTGAATACACGTGATGAATTTTTCGAAGTCAACAGAGCTGTTATAAATGTAAGTCGTGCCTTAGGACAGGCCTTTAAAGGAGCTGATAAAGAGGTGAATAAAGGGGATAAGTTGATAAGGGCTTGTTCTTTGCCGCAGCAGTTTGTGCATGAAATTTTATTGCATGGTTTCACTGAAAACCAAACATGTTAATGGGAGAGAGAGTAACCATCACGTCTTGTACAGAAAACCTCTGAGCTAAAAATGATTGAAAGCTACTCCCTGTATCATATATGTTTGTCTCATTCTTATAGTGTTCATTATATAACCATCTTCACTCTTTCATGCACCATTTCATGCAAGAGCACCATAAGCCTTTGATCTGACCACTTGCCATTTTATCCAGCTATTGATGACTTCAGCATCTTTCATTAGTTACCAACAAGGGACCATCATCGAAGTAAGAAACAAAATTAGAAATATAGTTGGACATGAGCTTGAATCTCTCTTTTTTTAAATTTTCTTCCTTCTGGACTTTAATCCCTTGTCATTAAATGGCAGTCACTCGGCTTCCCTACCTCAGTGACACTATGTGAAGGACTCAGGGGTGCCCAGATTTTTCAGTAATGAGGGAGAGTAGGCACCCTATAGTTACAGAAAGGGCAGGAAAAAAATATGTTGTGGGAATACAGACACAGTCTGTTCTTGGTTCTATTAAAGATAAATATGGAAAAAAACCATCTGCTATCTTTTGAGATGCTTCTGGGTACCCAGGACAACCACATGAGGCTGCCAGATGAGCCTCCAAGTTTCCAAGGACCCATTGCTTTCACAGGGTCAGCCACAGAGAAAGAGGTACGGAGGGCATCTGTGGTGGCACAATCAACTGCACTCAGTTTGTTACAGCCCCAAAATGACTGAAGTTGGATTTTGACAGCAGAAGCCTGCCCCACTGGTCAGCATGGATGGGAATTTTGTCCTCTGCAGTGACAGAAGAGAGCTGCTCTGGTAGCTGTTTATCACTACCCACTGACAAGGACCATCAACTTCATGAAGGCTGCTGACCTTTTCTTTACAAAACTGTGCTGTGAGCTACTTTTCTACAGCGTAAACCAGATTCCTTTTATATCAAGCTCAGCACCTCCATGAAAAAATATACAATATACACCAATATACATGGCCTTACTTGGGGCTACAGCAACTCTCAGATGCAGTCATGCTGCAAGGAGCAGGTCCCAGAAACCAAGAGAGAATCAATGTTAAGCTGCAAAAAGTGGAAGAGCCATTTCTGTTGGACAGTCTTCTGCATAGATTAGATTTTTTTTCTATTTTTATCTGATTTACTGTGGGTTTCTGTAAAAGGTTCAGAAAATCACTAGTAAATAAGTAACCTGGAAAGACAAATATAAAAATATGTTCCTATTCTTCAAATCACTACTTATAAGGCAAATCTTGTGGCCCCAAGGAAGGTACATTGCACGTGTTACTAAGTGCATACAGGAGAAGGTGAAGTGGAAGCTGAGGTCCACTGAGAAAAGTCCATGATAAAAAGAGAAAGGCTAACAACCTCCTGGAAAGATGTAAATATAATTAAAACATGGAAAGGAGAATGTCAAATGGAGTAAGGTTAATGGTTCACACACTGCCACAGCTTGCTTATGAAGAGCATTACCGGTTTCATCAGAAAAGAGTGGAAAAGGAGACTTTGCAGCAATCTGCCTCACTCCTGAAGCAATCTGCAGAGCCTCACTACCAACCTCAAAGACATATCTTGACCAGGTCAAGAATGGTCACCTTAAGAGTACAGTATAATAAGGTAAGGAGGGAAAAAGCCTTAGAAATATGGTTCTATATCCTGAAATCTGATTGAACGTCACCTGGTTTGCAGGCTGATCAAAAAGGAAATGCAGCAGAAAGCTTGAGCTGACTTGAAATATTATCTCAGAGCATCTTTTTCAGCTCCCTCCTGCATTATTTGGCAATGTCTTTTGATACTGCTGTTCTTCTCTCAGTGAGACAGACACAGATGGTTTTCCTTCAGGCAAATGCTGGCTGGGGAGCTGGGGGAATTCCCACTGAGGAAAAAAGTCCTTGTTGTATATACTGTGCATGGAGAGGAAATCCTAATGGTATCCACATCATGTGGAGGGAGGTACAAAGGGAGTACAGGGGTGTACACTGAGGAGCCAGATAAGAAATGGAGATGCCAAATCTGACTTAGAATGTGAAATCAAGTGGTAATACTTTGAGAAATGGTTCAGAAGTGTAACAGTTCTGGTTTCTTCAGGGAATTAGTAACACAAAAGTCAGTCTGATTTTGCTCAGCAGAAGAGAAACAATACCTAGCTGACAAGATAGTTCCAAGTACAGGAGATGATTAGTTAGATTACACTGAACAAAAAAGGCTGCTGTGACAGCAAAGTTTCCTTTCTCGTGTCTCATGCTCTTAACAGATGTTTACTGAGAACACTTTTTTCCACTCAGTCTTTTAAAAAATCTGGTTCAAAGAGTTACGAATTCGTGACCATCAACATAACAAAAGAAGCAATAAACTTACTCATATCAAGGCTGATGTGTCAAAAGCTCCAAAGACCCAAGCAAGCAATAGAGTGATGTACTATGATATAAATAAGATGCTGTGATCCATCTCAATAAATTATTTTTATTACAATGTCTCAAGAAAACCACACCTTCTGAAGAGGGTTCTCTAAAAAGCACTTCCCTTATGAAGAGAAGTGTTTTACAGGTATACTGAGTATTCCTTATTAACTGGACTTTTTTACCATAGCATACCATTCTTATACTAGGAGGATTGCCACAGTGTAATTTCTATTATAACGAGTAAGAAGATAATTTTTTAAATTTTTTTGTACTCAAATATAGCTCCACCCCTGTAAATACAGGCAGGTCCTTTCATCCTGACTTTTCAGTTGTGGAAACAGAGACATCTTCATAAATATTAACCCAATATTTTCAAGGCGATGATCCCTAGACCACATCACTCTGATATGGGTTCATTTATCTTGTTTACTTCAATTTCCACATTTTGGCCTAATTTAGCTGATTTAGCATCACACACTAGTTTCACACTAAAGATGGCAGTAAATCATATGCTTCCTTATTTGCAACCCTCCAAAAATGTTCTCTGTTTTTAGAGAAGAAGAAGGATGAAATGAAAACAAGGAGTTAGGGTAAGGCAGAAGGTGAACATATTTGAAGATGCACTATGCTATAGTGAGCCAGAGCTTCCACTGTATGACAGTACACTTTAAAACCTGAACAGCAACTAATAAGGATGGAATCTACCCACAACAGCCACAGAGCCTGGTGAGAGCCACAGATTTCATCATGTTTGATAAGAATCAGTTTATAGACTTGTGCTGGGAGCTGCTTATGGCAGTCATTGGGTGAAAAAAAAGAAAAAAAGGTTTTTTGTTAAGTATAAAGAAATGGCAACTGTGTTTCAAGAAGGAAATTCATCTCTCTGATTGGTTATCCAAGCTTTTAAGTTCAGTCTACAAGCTCATGAGCAGGCAGTGTATTTTTCCATGCTGCCAGTGTAACAATTGCCACAGGAAATGGTGTTCTGCATCATGGTCTTTCTTCAACTTCTGAAGCATCTCAAGGGTAATGCCAAGGAACCACCTGAGAAGTACAGGTGTGAGGCAATAAAAGCACCATTAAGGCAAGATTCCCATTTATAAAAAAAAGAAGATGCCACTCTTACTATATTTCATGGAAAAATGTGTTTGTTGGACAGCAGCCACTTGTGCCCAGTAAGTGACATCTGCCCCATTGCCCAAAATCACATACCAGCTGCTGTGCACATAACTTGACCAAAAACGGGTAACCCTCCCACCCTGTTCTGTGTAAAATATGATGTCCATTGGCATAGTCTCACAGTAAGAGGTGAGGGATTTGATTCCACCTTCTTATGAATTTTAGTGTTAACACAGAGAAATTCATCTCCAATAGCTTTCTTCCATCCATCCATCCATCCATCCATCCATCCATCCATCCATCCATCCATCCATCCATCCATCCAGACACCAAGGTACTTACTCGAGGCTAGTTGCCATGATTAGATTAACAGTGAACACTGAGGCTTGCAGACAGAAATATGATACTACCGAGACTTTGGACTTAGGCCAGTCAGTCGTAAAGGGGAGTTAGAAAGTATTTTCCAAGCAAGGAGGCACACATACATCTGGGTAAGTTAGTGCAAGCAGGACAGGATGGGCAGATAGCCACAAGTTCTGAGGCACATGTGTTACTTTAAAGCAGTTTTCCTTCAGTATGTCTGTCACACCCAAATTTATTATTGTCACATAAAACTCATTCCTTTCATGGAACTGGCTTCTAGTCGTCTCTTTTTAAATTATATGAGTTTCTCTAGTGCAGTTGTGCTTTTTGGGAAAGGAACTGTAATCATCTGGAGTAACAAGTCCAATTCGCACAGAAATACCTCTTGCAGAAGCTCAGTATTAAGATGGCAATATCCCTTAGGCTCGATATTTCTGTATCAGAGAGATTCTGAAATTCACTAGAGAGATTTACTCTCAAGAGCTAAATAAATATCTACCTGTGCAGGAGGTTCAATTGCCACATAAATTTGACAGTTTATTGCCCTTTTGTGCCACCAGTCTTGTGCCACACCCTTATCAGCAAACAGCATTTATCCACCTTTGCACCTCCTCTGAGATCTCAGGATACAAACTGATGATCAGAGATGGAAGAAATCCACAGTGACAATTTAATATCATGGTAAGCAGGGCTTCAAAGTTCCTCTGTGCAGTGACCTCTTCCGGCACAGTCTAATAAGCTCTTACAGATTCTTTGTTCATGGCTTATGTTTGCTTTTGTCCAAATGCCTGAAAAATCACATAAGAAGGAGAAACGGGAGAAAAGACTGAAGAGAAAGCTCATGAGAGTATGACCTGTCCTTTAGTATTGCCTGTGACCCTCCTCAGCTGGCCACCATCTCCCAAGTGCCACCAGATTTGTCCCATGGGTCCTGAGTCATCACAACTCACAGAGCCCGTTTGAAGAGGTGGACCCAGGCTCAGCTCCTGGAGAGGAAGACAACAGTTTAATCTGACAAACTGATTCTGGAGATTTCCCTCTACCGTGTGTATCCCTATCCTTTCCCTCCAGCTCTCTTGAAGGTAACCTGAGCCAGTAACTGTCAGCTTGCTTTTGCGCTTACTTTTTGGATTATCCTTGTCTGAACCACATACAAACGTAGAAAATGTCAGTTTTGATACTGTCTCACACTTCTTTGTGTGAGACAGAAACCCGCTGAACCAACCAGAGGCCAAACCACCCCTTTACATATGGGCCTCTTCTACCTCAGGCAGGTGAGTGATTGCTTTGGGCATGTTTCTGTCAGCTGGAGCGAGCAGCATGTCCAGCAGCCAGGAGCTCACTGGGCTTGGCCTTCACCTCCCACCCCAGCTCTCCCATCCCCGTTGTGGGCATCTGGAGGAAGGTGTCTCTCCAAGCACCCCAGGGAGAGGCCCAGTTCAGGTTCAGCCAGTTCTGGCAGACACAGGGGCTGCAGGAGAGGCAGGGCTGGTTGCCAGGCCATGCTGGGCTGCTCTGAGCAGGCAGAGCAGCCACCTCTGCTGGCCAGCGAAGCTGCAGGGCCCAGCCATGACGACTCTGGGGAGTGCAGCTGGAAAGCACAGACTATCAGAACGGCTGCCAACTATGTTTAACTTGTCCTGAGTGTGCTGTGTCCTCCTCTGGTTTGGAAGTCATGTTGAATCAAACCATCTCACATGAAGCTCATATATGTGTCAGAACACTGTTACCTGCATATGCTCTTTGGAGCAAGCAGATTCCCCATATGGCGTTCAGAGTTACGGTGTGAGATAAATGGGAAGGAAAAAATCATCCTCTGATCTTTCCTAGCAAGCCCACAAGATAAAGGGAAACTAGCGACAAAATCCCAAACTTCCCTCTGGCAGTCCTGACAACTGAGAAAAACACCTACATTGAAACACAGAAGAGAGAAGAGAGGAGAAGGAGGAGGAGGAGCTGGAAGTGGAGAGCTGAGATGGAACAGGCACAAAGGTTCCCAAAACCCACAGCAGCTCCTGTCACCCATTTTAGGCTGTGATGTGCCTACTCAGAGCTGGCACCTCTAGCACAGCTATGCCAATGTGACAAGTTTTCTACTTCTTGTCCCTGGACAAAGGCTGAGGAAGCACTGTATACAGTCTCATCACCAGCTGAGCAAAGGGTTCATCCATCACTACCACACAGTGTCACCAGCTCTCTGATGCTGACTGATTTCAAGACAATACTTACAGCATTTTTGACCCAGAAGATCAATTATTAACATGTTTTGCTCAGTGGCCTTCCTCAAACATTTCTGCAGGACCCACAGATGGTTTTGATATACTTCACACACTATTTAGCCACAGGTGAGTACAGACCCTCTCACCTCTTTGCAATCACTTCACTTGCTTTATAACTGTATCATATCAATTACAATTTTTCCACTTTACCAGCCCCCATCCTTTTCCGCCTAATAGATCTGTGTGCCTGTCTGAAGGTTTCAATAATAGGATGCTGGAATCCTAACCAGCTCAAAACATCATCTCAAGCATACAATTGCTTTGCTGAGAAGTTTTCATGGTGAATTAAAATAAAGATTGTCAAGACATCTACTTTCAAAGTCCTGAAAATTGCTTGGGTTGGCACTTCTTAAATAATATAATTTTTAGAAAGATAATAATAGTTGTAGAACAGAAAAAGTTGATTCTCTTCTTCACAGATTTACTCATAGCAATAGGAGGCTTGGTTTTCTCTCTCATTGTTTCGTATTCAGACAATTGGAGGATATTTATGAAAACCCTGGAGGTGTTACACATTCTGGGAGGCCTGGCTGTCTCTCTGAGAACACGCACTGACTGCATGTTTTCTGTGATCATTGTCTGAAGTGTCCAAGCACCCTACAACTCCCAGTGCATGTATATATACCGGATAGGGGACGACAGAGGAAGATTCTTCTGTTTTATCAGAGGCTATCTCTGCAATCTGGTGCAGTACCTAAACCCAGAGAATTGCAGTGATTTTCCAAGATTATTTATAGTAAGTGTAGCAAATGCTCCATCTGACACCAAGTCCAGTACCCCAGTTAGAGAAATCAAAGCATTGATTGGTTTGGGTGCTGAGGGAGTTGTTGATCATTAATGTTCCAATATTCATATTTTCAGTCAACAGAAAAAATACCCCAAGACAGAGACGACTAGCAATTTTTAAAGTAAGAGAGAAGTGTAGATATCATCCATCAATAGATGAGATTAGATAGATGTGGTCTGTATTGCATTTATAACTGGCCTACACTACAATGAACATGTGCATTTTAATGCACTTAAAGATAATCTGTATCCCTGCTACACTCATTCCATCAGTTTTACATTTATGCAGCTAAAGGCAAATGTTTAAACATTTGGTTAATGCACCATATGTCTAAAATGTTTTAGTTCCATCTGACATTTTTTAAATATTTTTATTTCAGTGGTAGCTCACTGAGTAAATTCATTTCTTCTAGAGCTGAGTATCCCACACTTCCTTTTGCCACAGCATTCCTAGACCTGTCTGCCATGATGTCTTAATTTTTTGGCTTGCTAATCTAATTTAATCTAATGTAATTGGTTTGGCAGCTCTATTAACTTTTTTTTTTTTTTTTTTTTGTATGTAGGTGCTAAATGAGGCAGAATGTGTGCATGGTATGTGAGTCTGCCTTTTTCCACTCGTCCATTTTAAAGCATGTTTGAAATTTTCTGGACAGGGGCAAGAAAAGTGGGACAACACAGCCCCTCTTGTGCAACCCACCTGGCGGCAAATGAAGCATCCTTCACGGTAGATTAGCAGTGAAGCCTGCTGGCAAGCGATGGCACAGTGCAGGTCAGGATCAACTTTGTGCAGACCGCTCAGGGTGACTAATGTGCATGAAAACTGTACCTCAATGAGAAGACCTTACACAGATAAATATAGAGACGAGACAGACAATACAGAGGGAAGAGTCTGTCCTGCTTCATCCAGGGGAATTTAGGTTTGATAATGGCTGGGAACCCTCACTATTGCAGGCTGTGCATTGGGCTCCTCAAAACAATATTAGGCAAAAATATCCAAGCAGATATAATTACTTCAGTGTTTTCATTTATGAGTGGCTTCTTCACACATAACTAGCACTCTGCTTCCAAACATTTGTAGCTCTCTGGAAATTCTGACTGGGAGCAACAGTGCAACAAGTTTTTCAGCGAGATACAAAACCCATTATAACAAATATCAAAACAGCAAGTCAGCCTAAATGTTTAATGAAGTGAGACTCAAACACAGCTTAATAGATTTTCTTCAGAACTTCACAGGAACATCCTTCTTGGTTCTGAAAGAAAAGTCTTCAGTTTTCTGTCTGGATCAATTTTGTAAATTAAAATTGTAAGGAAACACAAATAAGTTTTTATTGCTGAATCCTCATCATGTAGTGTTGCGAAGAACATTTATTAGTGTGGCACTTAAAAAAAAGCTGGTTTTCTGATTCCAGTGATAGCAAAACAAATTCTCTGCTGATGTAACTTAGTTTAGGTCCTGGGTGCTGTGCCAAAAGGATACTTCACCTGATGCAACAATCAGGTTGTTCCGAGAGATAGATTAATTTAGGTTCAATGGATTTATGTCAAGAGAGAATCTAGCCTAATATTCCTCACTCTGGTTTCTATCTAGGGAAATATTCTAAGAGGAAATTTAAGTGGGTTTTGACTGATTTTACTTATTGAATTCCAATAGAAGACCTCACTGGGGAAAGGAAAAGGTCAGCTTTTCCTCAGCACAATCTAATTTAGATGATTGTCAGAACAGCAGCAGATGCTTTTGAAAAACCAATGATAAATATTTTTCACAAGTTAGGGGCAATTTGTTTTTCATGGATGGTGAGGCGCTGTTCAGTCATACCAGGGTGCGATCTCCGGAAGTGCATCTTTGCCTCTTTGGGCATTAACGTTTGCTTCCCTGTGGCAGTGAAAAAAGGTATAAGACAAAGGCTTGCATATCTGCAGATTTAGTCCACAGAGGATGATCAGGACTTTTAAGAACAATTTACATAAATGTCTGACAGGGAAGGCAAATGGTGGGTTGAATTGTGTCTGTCTTGGATGGACAGAGAGACTGGACAACTTCTTCGTCTGAATGCCCTGCAGTGCAGCACAGGCTGCTTTGCTGTCATCTTCTCTCACACAGATCCTGCCCTCTTGGCAAAGGAGTGAAGTTTTACACTTCTCCCTTCAGCAAGACACTGCTTTATACAAATGCCAGCAAATGAATCCCGATAAAGTAATCAATCAGTTTAACAGAATCAAATCCCTGTGTACTAAAAGGTGACATGAAATTACTGTCTAACGTATTAAGGGAATAAGCCTGGTGTAGCCCAATTACACCTTCACTATATACAGTGAAATAGTTCTCAAGCAATTCCTCAACAGAACAATAAACCTGTCATGAAAGAAAAATTTATTGTTCATCAAGGCTGTGTATTTAGGAAGTAATACTACTTCCAGGGTCATGCTGGTAGTAACTCAGCATGAGATTAAGGGAAATTATAGGGAGCCTTCATTGCATTTGATATTTTGCCTTTGCAGAGCTACCAAATGTCTATCTGAATCCCTAAATTTCACCAGCAAAGGACTACAGAGTGGAAAATAAAAGCAAAGGTTAAATAAATACAAAGAATACCAATTTACATATGTACCACTTTTTACTTTGTATATACTTTCTTCCTGAAATATGTGCCACTTTTTACTTTGTAAGAACTTTCTTCCCAAAAATAATCTTAAAATTTATACCAGTTAAAAATAACTACACTTTAAAAAAATATTCTTCTGATTTGCACTGGTGTAGCTGAGAGAGGAGTCTGACCTCTTGTCAATATGAAGTATTCAGACTCCATATTCCTGAATCCATTTATAATTCTGTTTGTAGTCTAACAAAGAAATTGTGAGGTGAACCACTCCTAATGATTTTCAATATTAAGAATTCTCCTCTCAATCTTTGTGGGGAAAAAAAAAAAAGACATACTAAAATAGAAAGTGTCATATCGCAGGCTTTTGGTTAGCTGAGCAGCAAGTTAAAATCACAGGGACAAAAGGTCATGAAATAGGCTTAAATATTGATTGGATGCCTGCTCTCATTCTGAAAAGTTTAAGCTGTATATTCCCATGAGCTTCAATTGCTAAAACCTTTTCTAACAGCTCTTCCAGGCTATGCAAGCAACTTGCTGTCTCACTAACTACTTACCTAATCAAGCTGTAATTAGTGTGGTTTTCTTTAGAGAAAAATTAAAAATGACCCAAAGCCATATTATAGAAGATGCACATTCAGTGAAAGGAAGAAATACAACAGATTTAAGAACTGCCATTTATAAAATGAATTATGGTTTTCCCATCATGGTTTTTTGTGAAGATTTGTGAATCTTGTGAACAATTGCTCCACGTAAATATGATTCCTGAATCATTTAACAATCATTTAAAGCAGAGCAGGTTCTGCTTCTGAGCAATTAGAGTATGATAAGAAATCACAGAGCTGCTGAGCATGGAAAGTGAAGCTAGTTATAATTCTGCTTCTCCACAATGGGGTGAAGGATTGCCATATAATTAAGCTTCCTCAAGCTTTTATGGAAATATTTATGAAATGAGAACATCTTTTAAATAAATTACTCACCTATTTATTATTCTAAAAATGTCGCATTGACAAAATATTCACTCTGGCTTGATTGTTAAACTCGTTCATGATTCAGGCTCAGCAGTCTGAAGCTAAAGAGCTGAACATTACAACCACAGGACATTTTCAGCCTGTGCCTACTACATGACCCCATCAACTCAGGCAGAAAAGACAAAACATACTGGGATCACAGCAAGTGGAAGAGGGAAAATCTGCCTTCCCAGCATTGTCTTAGCTTACCCTGACTACAAAGGCTGTCAAATAAACACTGTGTGAATTACGGGCCCCCTTATTTCAGAGAGAATATTGCAGAGCTGCAGGGCTACAGGAAAGCAAGGCAGGTCAATAGAAACAATAAAAGTCTTGGAAACATTCTCCTAGGAGAAGAAATTGCAATGATTGGAGTTATTTACCTGAAAGTTCCAGTCCATGAATAGCAACCAGAATAGCTTAGGATGGCTGAAGTGGTTTCTGGCCTCCAGATCTTGTTCTGCCCTCTTGGAAGATCCCATCTGTGCAGTAGTGCTGTCAGAGATGTCTGTAGAGCTATTGCTGAGCCCCATGGTGTAAGTCAGCTGGAGGGGGGACCACTAGGGACAGCTCCCTTCTGGGCTGTCAGGTGAAGACCCTAGAGAAGGCAGAAGGGTCATTTGTGCTTTCCTGTCTCAAGGTACAAGCTGGAGGCAGGAGGTAAGAAGGGAATAGCAATGAAATTGAACACTGAACCAACTCAGACACAAGAGAAAATTCCTTCCTGACAAGTGGACCTATGATATGGACCTTGATGTCATAGTGTGCTATTGATGGTGACAATGTGAAAAGGTGAAAGAACTGGGTGTGAACACCACTTTGCTAAAGGTAGTGAAAAGTGCTACCGTTTTGAGTCTTACTAGGAGTCTTTCTTATGCTTACTTTGAAGACTTAATTCATTGCTTGAGTCAATCTGTAGTGAGTACCATGAAGGGGATGCTTAAAGCAGTAGCTGTCTTCAATGGAGGGCTTTTGGCACCTTCTTTTAAAAGGAGAAGAATAGGACACTTCCAGGTGTACCATCAGAACTGGTGCAGTGTCCTGTCCCCTGCTCATTGCCAGCCCTATCAGATGGCAGCCCCAGGATGGTCCCAGCATCCCTCTGCTCAGGGTCACAAAAAAAGGAAAAGACAGAGGTTACAGGTTCCAGGTTCCAGCAAGGGAAACTTCAACTTGGCACAAGGAAAGAAGATTTCAGAGAGGGAGCAGGGGCCCGGGAGAGGCAGCGCAACCTCCATCTATGGAAATATTCAAAACCAGCTTGGACAAGGTCTGAGCAGCCTGGAGTAAGATAGCCCTGCTCAGGGCAGGAGGCTAGAGTAGCTGATCACGTGTATTTGACAGCCTCCTGTACTTCAGCACAGAGCCAGGTTAGACATTAGTTCCTCAATATCAGTAAGACTTGTCCTGCAAGATGTAGGAGGGAAAGATGGGAAATTGACTCTGCGTAGGAATGACAGTGTGGAGAAGCCCTGGGCTCTACAGGGCTTTATGTGCTGCATAAGAGCCAGTGCTGGATGCTACCAGCTCCCTATAGACCATGGATGGAGGGGAGGGAAAGCATCAGTGTGTGACAGCACTGAGGGTGTCTATCACGATAGCTTGATTCTTGACTTGCTAATGGATCTACTTCAGAAAGAAGGGAGTTTAATAAAGATTAACCTTTGGATTCTTAGGAAAATGAGAAAGAAATGTAGAACGACTTTTTTTAACAGTTCACTGATACACTTTCCTCTCTATGTCTGGTAAAAGGCAATAATAATCATTCTACAGAGACTCATGGAAAGTCATCAGCGTACATTGTTCCCATTTGATTTTTCATCATATCTGTCTATCTCCTGCCACAAATCATCTGAAATTGTCTCCATTCATTAGAAAAGACTATAATTAGGAATCATATGAAAACATTTCTTTTTTTAAAGAGCACTAACTTGCAAATGTCTGGTAGATCGAGAATATTTTCCAGATCCCCAGGCCCCACTGAAATGAAACTGAAGCTCAATTATTTTTCAGAGATCTACAAAACTCTAACACTTTTATTTTATTTCAATACTTTTTTCCTGTCCCTACTGACCCCAAAAACTCTTTCCCCCAAGACATGGAACAATCAACTTTTCTATTATTATCTGAAGAAAGATGTTTTTTCCACATTTTTAAATAGCAATGCAATAATAAGGCAGAGGTTTATTTGACTCACAGATACCAGCAGCTGCAGTTCCCCTCAGTAGAATAGCCATAACTTCCCAGGCTGAAAGGTTTATATGACAACCTTGCACATCCCATGCACAGATTTATGGCCAAGTCCATCTGCAAGGCCACCTTAGAAAAATTATCGTGCAATTCTAAAAATCAGTACTCCAAAACACAATTTTGTATATATTAGCAAAAATTTTTTTAAAGTACATAGACTCTTTCAAAATATTAAAATTCATCCCATCTCAAGGACCTTGTGAAACAGTGGTTGTATGACTACTCACATGACATTGCAATGTCTTCATGCACTGGTGCTAAATGCAGACAGACTTGACTGATGATTCCCTCTCCATTGTTTTTGCCTTCAATTCTCATCTCCAAGCACACAGCAATCATACTTGGATGTAACATTTCTTTATATCTTTCTGGCCACTTATCCAGTCTTCTCTTAAAAACACCACATCCTCAGTAGATGTAGTTCTTTGCTCTTTACCATACCTTCACGATGTACTACTACTACTACTACTACTACTACTATATTATTATTATTATGTTCTATGTGCATGAAGCATTCAGTGTGAATGAGATTAGGACACTTGCATGTTATGCAAGCACAAATACTAAGCACAGCACAGTGATTTTCTGTTTCGAGAACTGTGGTGTAGCCACTATCTGTTGTTTTTCCCTCCACTCCTTTCATTTTTGTTACCAGCACACGAAGGCACTAATTCCACATATGCTCTAGTGAAGAGGATGTCTTTTTCTCCATCAGATTCAGTAAGAAAGGGATTTCTTCCATGAAACCTAACTGATCTTGAAAAAAATATTCTTTTTAAAGATAGCTGAATAAATCTGATCAACAGTAAATTTCGGATCAATTCACTCAAAAGTATTACATTTGTGATTAAGTCTTGTAATCCAGAGCTGCTCAGCCAGAGTAAATTTGCTTACCACTCTTGATCTCAGCAAAACTTGCAATTTTTCACCAGTTAAGAATGTGTCTCAAATCACAAAGCAAAATCATGTAAAACTAATTTTCATTTGTTCTATGACCTTCCATTACAAAATTACAGTCATCCAGTGTGAGTAATTCCCATTGAATACATCTTCCCCATTACGATCAATAATGGAAGCAGAAAGCAGATGAGAAGATATTGTAGCTATGTTAGAAAATTTTCCCAACAGATTTGAGTGACTATTTTATTTCTCAGAAATACTACATTTTTAAAGCAGTCTTACATGTTTTAATTGCAATGGGCAACATGGCTCACTAGACCATCACTGCAAAGCAGTGCCTGAAGCTCTAAAACATTGAAACTAATGATCTAAAATTTCACAGAGAGAACCACAGGCTGCACAGCGGGTTTGTGTTTCTGTTACAACCAAATATTTTTATGTAAACCAAAATGACACATAGAATTTCATGAACAGAGTGTACACCAAGGGAAAAGAAGTGGTGTAGCCACTATGGAGATATATAAAACATCTCCTGTAACACACAAAAAGTGTGACTGCTGGGAGTCTCTATTTCCCTGTTATGTCAGTCTAAATGCATGCATCACACTGGATGAGCTGATTTCATCTTAATTCTTCTTTTCTCATGCCAAGAAATTCATTCTGATGCTAAAAAAATGTTCTTTTATTTTTCATACCAATTCTCATAATATGTGATTTTTTTTTTGTTTTAAAATGTCTTCACTAACTGTTGACAGGCTAGAAAGGTCACCAAACAAATTCAAAAGAGCTGTTTGATGATTTTCTTGTTATGTTGGTGAGCAACATCTCTATTTCAAATTCACAAACAACAAAACATGTTGTGGTTTTTTTCCCCATAGGCAGCTTCAACACCATGAGCATTTGGAATTTCTGCTTCACATTGGAAATTTAAGTGAATCATTTCAAACTCACTAGTCAACCTTTTCTCTCTGCTTCAGAAATTAAAACACTGCTGAGTTGGTAATCACAGTGGTCCTTCATGTGGAATGAGTTAAGGGTTAAAAGGTGCAGAAGTACAGGATGGAATGAAAGACACAACACAGCAACAGGGTATGGCTGGTCATCTAAAGCTTTTGACCAAATGGCTGCTGAGGCAGCATTTCTAGTGGTAGAATAAGGGTAAGTTCTGACTTTTGATCTGTGTCTTGGGACATGTATGCTACATACGGGCAAGGGATGTCTCTGCCCAGTGTAGGGTGGGGAGAACAGGATAACTCCCTTCCCAAAATCCACCAATATCCACCTACATTGTTCAGTGCAAAAGCGTAGACTCTGTCCCAGCCTAAACCAGCACACCTAGTTAGAGGCAGGAATTGGGCTACTCAAAAATATCACATGAGGTTGGAATGAAAACTGCCTGCAGCTGGAGAGTGGGAGGGGATATCCTTCCTGCCTACCCCATGTTGCTGGGGGGCTGCCTTCCTGTGAGACTGAGCTCCTCAGCCCAGGCACCAACAGCTCTGCTGGCAGGGAGCACCAGCATGTGCTGTCCCTCAGCCCTGGGTGGACTCCAATACCTACAAGATTGTTGTGTCACCTCATTCAGCCACCCAAATTACAGCTTAAGCAATGCAGAGTGAGGCAGCCAGAGTCACAGCATGGGCAGGCATCAGAAGTGACAGGATTGGGCATCTTCTCACAGCTGCCCCCTGACTGCTGTAGAGCCACAGACAAAAATCTCCGCTGTTTGAATGTCAGACAATGTCCTTCACTGGTGGCTTTATTCTGTGATCTTCATGGGTGGTAAAGAGCTGCAGGGGGAAATACTTGTCCCCTGCCAGGAATTATTAATTCCTTCCTTTATGAAATGAGAAAGGCATGTATGAGCAATCCCTAAACACAAATTAGATGGCTAGATCAGCGGTTGTCGGTCTGGAGAGGCACCGCCTCCTATTTTGCTATGAGGTTTCAAGGGGAGCCTCCAGCAGTTCCTTGAACCCTCAGACTTTCTTCTCCAGTTAGAATGGGCCATGGGGGGTAGGGGCAGCAAATGCACTTCTTTCAAGCAGTCAACTCTTCCAAGTAGTGAGAAGGAGCTACTGACATTTGGCACACCTAGAAATCATGTCAAGTAGTTGTCTACAGGGGTTTGGAACTGAGGTAATCAATCTGCTTTTAGAAAACTGTATCTCTGTAAATATCATATGTACATACTATGCACATTGCAAGCATGTTTCTATTTGCAAAAAAAGTACAAAGATGCAGAATAGACTAACAGTTGGGAATACTTATAGCTGTTGTGTATTATTTTTAGTCACTCTTCTCCCTTAGCAAAAACTTCACTGAGTGGGGAATAAAGGCTCTTGAAAGGCAACAAGAAGGAAACTAGACCTCCAAGAGCAGGATGAATTTCTGATTAGAGTAGAAGAAGGAGAAGGCTACAGTTGTGTCTGTAATTTATGACTTGTTACCTTTTTTTAACATTTTTTCCCCAATTATTCTGCTCTTTTTTTTTTTTTAAAGACCTACTAATTCACAGGTATTCAGTAAAACACTCCATGAATTAATTACAAGGGGATTTATCATATGTTTTGAAATACTCAGACAGAGAAAAATTCTGTGCTGAAGCAAAGGAGCAGCTTTACACCACAACCAGCATTTCTAAGAACAAAGAGTCCTGACTGAAAAAAACATCACACAGAACTGTGATCCTAAACAACCCAAGTGCAAGACCTAAGGAAGTGAAAAGCATACCAGAGATTTCTTTTAAAAAAACACCCAACAACAAACAAACCCAAGGGCAAATCTGCCAGTGATTCTTTCCTAGGAAGAGCATTGTACTGTATGCTTGTAAATCCTATGTGAAGCTCAAGGAAACAAAACTGCTCGCACCCTTTCAAAAATGCACACCAGCCCTTCTGGACATACTGAGGGTGACACCACGCCTTTGCTTTGCCAATTAACTCCATTTTGGCAGTACATTTAGGTACTTCATTGTATATTACCTAAGGTTTTGTTTTTGGAAGAAACCACTGGATTCATCCCCCAAAGGGGGCAGAGTGCAGCTCTGCGACCCCAGTCTCCCAACACCCAGGTGTGTTATTTAGTCTTGTCTTTCTCAGATGCTTGCTTAGGAAGTGGGTGAAATGAGGCTATCCTCCTCAAAGAGCTTTTGTGCCAGAAAGACATTGAACAGACAGTACCACATCCATGGCTTTTGGTAACTGAGATGCCATGTGCATGTAAAATAGATAGCGGTGTTGCAGAGTGGTGAGGTTCTCAGTGGAGCCTACATGGCAAAAGAACTCCTGGGTTGCTCTGTCACTTCTATGCTTCTCAAACCGAAGAGAGGAGCAGGACTAAAAGAAAATGGAGTCTTGTGTGTTTGCAGGTTTCCTAATATGGGTATCCGACTGTCAATAGTCAGCATTTTAGAGAACAGCAATATTAGAAAATAACTCAGAAAAGAAAAAAAAGTGATATTAAAAATAATTAAAAAGTCAACTGTTTTTGTGCTCCTGCTAGATGAAGTGCAGCAAATTCAGCTTTAACAAAAAGTAATCAAAGATAAGAATATAAATCATTAAACTGAGCAGGTACTGTGCTAAGGAAGATAGAGAAATCTTGCAACATGAGGTGATGGCTGTAGCAAAAAAACCTACATCGAACAAACTCAAAAAGCTAATGAGAGGGTGAAATGAAGACCACACAAGAACTTGAGGTAAATAATAGAACTTTTTTCAAATACATGAAGAAGAGGTCAACAAAGGAATCATTCATATCTCCCAGAGACAGAAGAGCAGAGACCAGATGCCAGGAGAGGTAGGTATTACAGAAAAATTAAATGAACTTTTGCTTCACTGTTCATGAAGGAGGAGGATGAACTGTTGCCAAAGAGAGAAATGCACTTTCCTGAATGCGAAAAATGAAACACAAAAAAGAACTCAAGGTCAAAGAATAAAAACTGATAACATGATTAGATTCTGAGAATGTTTCTGAGACTCTGGGGTTCAACAGGTCCCACTCATTGGGAACAGCACAGCAAGGAGCCCCTTATAACTGAGTCAGCTTGGATTTACTGAAGGTAGATCATTCCTGATCAAACCTATTGCTTTCTATGATAAAATAATTGAATTTTTGTACAAGGGGTGATCAGTGGACAACATTTATGTCAACTCTAGCAGGGCTTTTGACAGTGTCTCCAACAACACTTATACCTGAGTTTGGACTCTGTGGTCTGGATGAGTGGGCAGCCAAGCAGGTTGTAAAAATTGATTGGAGGGTTAGGCTCAGGGGACAGTGATTAATGGGTTATACCCTATGCAGAGCCGAGCTGGGGCTGACTGGCTTCACTGCAAAGGCTCTGGAGAGTCCTGGCAGACAGCACGTCAGGAGTGTGCCCTGGCAGCAAAGGTGGCCAACGGCATCCTGGGCTGGACGAGCAGCAGCACTGCCAGGAACTTGTGGGATTATCCTCCCACTAAGCACCTGCTGGATCACATCTAGACACAGTGTTCTTTTGAGCCCCCAAGTAAAGGAAATACATGGAAAAAACAGAGAAAAAATATTAGGTGCTGGAGAACTAGATTTTTTCAGCCTAGAGAAGAGGTGGCTTCAGGTGGACCTTGCTAACATCTATGAGGAGGCCATGAAGAAGATGACCATGCCTTTCACAGTGATGGTGGGGAGATGAGAGATTCAAGGCACAAATCTGAACAAGAAAAGTTCCAGCTGGGTATCAGGAAAAACTTTCTGTCCAAGAGAACAGGGAGCAGGTTACCCAGACAACTTGTGTAGGATCCCTCCAGAGAAGTTTTCAAGACTAAACTGGATAAAGCCCTGAGCAACCTTCTCTGATCTCACATCTGGCCTTTCTTTGTGCTGAGTTTGGGCCAGAAACCTCCTGAGGTTCCTTTCAGCCTTGATTATCCTGCAATCCTATGATCTGTAGGGTTCGAAAGCAAGCCATCTGAGAAGGAAGCAATGGAAGGTCCCATTAGATCCTGGTAACACACACGCTAAAGAATTAACCCCTTAAGGATCCCTGGCAAGAGAAATAACAGGAATACCAGTTAAAGGCAAGATTAGAAACAGAGACTAACAAGCAAGTGAGGGGAAAAGGAGCAAGGACAGAATCTACAATTAAAGGCAGAAAAGCTGCTTCTACCAGCACTGTCCTTGACTTGTTGTGCAGATTCAGAAAAGCCTCAAGGAAAGTTCTCCCCGGTGGTTAAAGCTGTCTTCTTTCCTTCCTGACCGATGTAAAAATATGGACAACCAGCAGTGCAGCCATAGGAGTGCCTACTATGGAGCCAAGGGCATGTTGATGCTGCCTGTGTTGAAGACACACAGATAGGTCCACAGCAAATTCTTCACAGTACAGACCTGTGGTCTGGGTCTGGACCTGTCTGAGAACTGAGTTCCTACTGCTGCAGAAACTACCCAGAGAACTTCACCAGCAGAAGCAGCCACCAGAGCATGAACCACTCAGAAATCTTCCACCATTTTTACCTGTTTTGTTCATCCTGGGTTAAAAGTTTGCCATGGAGGGACAATAAATGCAAACATACTGATTTTGCCTGCAGAAATCCCTGAGAAATCCAGGCTGTTGAAGGCTGGAAAGTATCGTAAAAATATGACTGCTTTTCTGTCCATGCCTATGAGAGACTGAGATGTGTAGATCATTTCCCGTTATCTACTGTAATCTTTTTATCAAGCAATTTTGATTTATATCCATAAAATGGAGGGACAACTTTTATTCTAGTAATGCAGGGGCTTTGTCAGACTATATTCACAATAATAGGGGGCTATTAGATCTTCAGGTAAATGTAGATCAAGAAAAACCATGTGTTCTTATGCTTGTAAATAATTGCAATTTAAAGTGTCATAAAAAGAAGTCAATAAACCCATTCCCAGGAGATCAGCAAATAACACTGCCCAAAGATTACAACCCAAGACTGGGGTCATTCTCAATAGACAGCTGTCTCATTTCCCTTTCAAAGAAACAGCCATATATCACACTGCAGCTCATCACAAAAGTGTAATAAAAAAATACACATTCGTTAACCTGCGGAAAGGAAATGGGAAGGAAAAAAACATGCTGATGAAACAAAAACAAATCAGCCTAGCCAAGACATGAGATTATAAGGAGCTCCAAACGAACTAAACCAAACTAGGTAATTGGACAGTAGAATTGAAACAGCCTAGGCATGTGGTTTGTGGGAAAGAGTTTAAAACTACTTGTAAACGTTTATGTGTTCTGAATTAGTTGTAACCTCTAAGGAAAAAGATACAGGAATTATTGTGGGCAACTCAATGAAGATACATATGTGCTGCAGCAATTAAAAACAAAAACAAAAACAAACAAAAAAAAGGCAAAAGAAAAAAAGAAAAATAATAAAAAACTAGGAGATATTGAGCATGGAACAGATAGAAAATAATACAGATCAATGGGACAATGAGACATCCTCAGCCTTGCCAAGTCAATAGACATTTATTTTGCATGCCACCTCTCCTGAAATCTACAGCCTCAAGTGCCTTGCAAACCAAAGTAACCTAATTGCAGAATTAAATAATAACAAGGAGAGATAAATTTGATTTTCTGTTCACAAATTGAGTAAAGAGCAAAGGGTTGTTAAGCAGTCTGGGTATGGGCTGCAGTCCTTCACAAATGATAGAGAATTTCTGCCTAGAGAAGACAAGAAAGAAAAGAGAAAAGAACAAGAGAGCAAAGAAAAATAAGTCCTGCACTGGCTGCTGAAAAGGACTAGTCAGAGTGTGACTAGATGGCTAGGTTTGTTTGTGGGTTGACATCCACATACATAGCAAAAAATCTATATATAATAGCACTTCAATGGTTAGCTCCAGGGGAATCACAGTCACTGGTTCAGTAAGAGCAGGGGTGGACCTCCAGTGCTGCAGCCAGGGTTCAGAGACAACCATTTCAACTTTCTGTGCCGATTTTTCACATCCCTGTTTTTGCCTGTTTTTTCCCCCTCTGGATGTTTATTTTGTAGGTTACAAAATTTCTTTATGTTCACTACATGTTTAGTGCTGAATGGGAAAACCACAGGGTATTAACTGTGAAATGTATGGAGAGCAAAGCTGACAGGCTCAGAGCAGGAGAGCTGAACATCTGACCTGCCAAGGACATGTCATGTGTATGTGATTTTACAGCAATAGTAATAGGGTGGATTTGCAGACTCTAAATGAGGAGAAGAATGCAAGGATATTACTGAGACAAAAATCAGTAAAACTAATGGAAAGCCTGAGTTAGGGAGGCTTTGAGAAATTATGTAAAAGTAGCAAAACCTCAGATAAATGAAGTTAAAGGCAAAGTAATGATGCTGAATCCTACAGGAGGGGTTCATATTCACACTATTAAAGGTGGAAAGGCATCACTATCCCCATCACACAGATGAAGAAAATGAGAAAAGAAGAGTTAAAGATCACCCACAAAGTTATAGAGTCAGGCACTGGTACATGGGAGAATCAAACTCAGCTTTGCAGTGACCTACCAAAAGACTACCCTGCAGAAAAGTCACTGAAATGTTGTACTATGAGAAACACCATTAATGTACTTTGAAAGTTTCCAGCTAGAGGTGAACTCTGAAGAGTAAAAAGGTGAAAAATAAAAAAAATAGTGTCCTGAAAATGACATTAACTTGGGTCACCTCATTTTAAAAAAAGATGTAGCAGAAACAGAACTGATCAAAAAGAATAAGTGGAATTGGCACTGTTCAGCTTTTGGTTTGTAACCCCAAGAAGGGTACAAAAGTCAATGAAGAGGGGAAGGAGAACTGGCACTGTAATGTGCTGAGAGCTTAACTTCAGTCTAAGGCAATTCTCATTCACCCTTTGCTTCCACATCCTACCTTTGAGGTCAAGCACTCACTGCCAATCTCTCAAAGCACACACTCAGGTCCTCTATATAAGCTTAGCATTACTATCATGGATACATGTTTTATTCTTACAAAGTAATTTTATGTGTGCCAGGAGCATATTTTTTTAAAAGCAAGGAATTTTAATCTGAAAAGGTTGCATGAAATTAGAGAAAAAATTATTATGAGCAGACTTTTGAAGGGAAAAATAAATCAGATATTGAAGGTGGATCTATTTTGTATCTTTTAATAACTAAAATAAAAAAAGGAAAAGCTTTTACTAAGTGAAAAACTAGAACTGGATCTAAAAACACCCCACAGTTTTATTTAGTGAATTCTCTGTTTTGAAAGAGTGAAATAAAGAATGTGGACACACAAAGAAGTTGGGAAGTAGAATGAGCATTTTTTCTTAAAGAAAGATTTTGTATAACACAGGGATGACCTTCTCTCTTTCAAAGAGGTGAACAAGTTAAAAAAAAAAATCAAAAGTGTTCCTCTTAAGCAAGCACTCAACACTGTTTACTTACATCTCTCTTCTTGTCAAAAGAAAAAAAAATGGAGGAGGTAGAAGCTGAAATAAGTTTGTTTTTCCCCACTCATTTAAAAAAATAAACGAAAAAACCTGCAAAACAAGCAACCAAAAAAAAACCACACAGCAAATTTAAGAGCCAATTTGAAAAATTAAAAATTACATAAAATAATTTGAGGAGATCCTATTCCAACAAAGAGGAAGTATCAAATTAGTCACAGCAATGCAGGTGACTGTCTGACAAGAACAGAGGAAAATCACACATGACTCTTTTCCTACAGTCAAATTCCCATTTGTACAAAACAGTGGTAAGCTGTTAGGTGGTAGAAACCCAGGTATTTCAGAAAATTGAACCGGAAAACATATTCTCCTTAGACAGACCTCTTCTTCCATGTTTAAACCTATTCCCTGCTTTCAGTGCTGTCATACCTTTCATCTCAGTGCTCCCTCCTCTTACCACTTCTCTAAGTAATACAGGTGACTAGATTAATTTGACCTGGAACCATCATCCAACCGTAACATCTACATTATTCCCAAGGTAGTAAGTTGCTTTTGTCCACTGTCTTGATAGCACTTTGGGGACAAGAATGAATCTGAACTGTAATAAAGCATATCTAACCCCTTTTTCTCTGTATATTACTATCCTGAGCAGATATCTCTGCCAGGTGTTACAGGATCAAGAAGCGTTTGAATAGCCATGGTCTGTAAACTCCCTGCAAGTCAGTGTGACTTGTCTAGCAACTAAAGGTCCTTTGCTTGTGTTGCTGATGTTGAATGGCTCTTTCTTGTTTCTGGTAAGATATTAAAGCCAAGAAGTTTCCTTCTGCAGAACTCCACTATCCTCCTCTGCTGTCTGAAGGTCTTACTTTTCCCTTTGGAAGACCTTTCATATACGTGTTTCTCTAAAATATTGGGAGATCGAGGAAATACCCTTCTGCCTCAGTCAAGTGAGTGAAAGGAGGTCTTCCCAAATCCACATTCACCTCTCACAACAAAGTGATCCTGCAAAAGGCTCCAGCCCCCTGGGCAGAGCAGTGTGCTCTGAGCCCTTCATGCAGTCTGACCACGGGGGAGGTTTGGGGCAGTCGACAGCACTAAAGGCACATGCAACATTTGGGACTTATTATGCTGCTTTAGCAGCCTCCAAAATAGCTGCTGACTCTCTGATCCAGCAGTGCAAAGACACTGTAGGCCCACAGCCCACTCTCTGGAGCACACCAGCCAGGTCCCCCTTCCATACCGGTTGCATATCAGCAGGACCCATATCTCCTTTGGGCCCCATGAAATGTACTTGAGACCCTAAGACAGATTAGTATTTTAGGGTTTTTTTCTCAGAGACACACAGGGGGGCCTGTACTGCACACACCAAAGGTCCACTTTACAGTGTGGAAAAGAAGGCAGGTGTTGCCTGCCCTGAACCACAGCACAAGACCACCTGGTATTTTTTTTTGGTGAAGTGTTCATTGTCCAACTTTAAAATACATCACTGACTATTGTCATGCTGACTTGACATCTTCTACATTTGGAGAAGTAAGTCAATCCTAGAAAGGGCACCCAAGTCACCTGCTTGTTTTTCAAAAGAGGTTTTGGGTAACTGAATTCCTTTATATGTTGACAATATTTATCTTATCTGCATATTGAAAATGTCATGTCTGGTCCCAGGTCTTCCCTAAACAGCTACCTCCAATTATCTGTAACACACTTCTTGGTTAAAAAGAGGCTAAGAAATTGATGAATAAATTGTTAACAGTGCAGTACAGTATTGCCCAACAATCTTATTAGAAATTAGAAAAACAAGATATAAGCACAAACACATTTAGAACCTCATATCCTAAGGCTTCCTGGTACTGTTTTTTTACAATGTCTGAGTATTGTAGCCAGGACAAAGAATACATCATTTCAGTTTCTTTCCCCTTCTCTGCCCTGTTGTTTTTCAGTGGAAAATGTTCTGGTTTACATTCACTCTGCTCCAGTGGTTGTTCAGTTATAATATGGTGTATGAAACATCCTGGCAAGAGGATATCAGAAGGGGTTGTTGCTTCTCTGAAGCATCTAGAAATTAATCTGCTGCTCTGAGTATGCCTGTGCAGGATAGACATGCAAGACTCTATTGCTCAAATCTGGGCCTATATTATTACATTTTGTCCCTTGGGGATTCATGCAAAATATAGGGGCAATAAGTGGCTGACTTATTAAGCAGATTCCAGACTAGGTGGAGTTAATGAAACTCTACATGGCTGCACCCATTCAAGACGACATCCTCCCAGGAGAGGAATGCACTTTAATATGGTAGCCATTAGCATGGTTACCAATCCTGGTATTTATATGTTTGTCTTCTCTTAGTAGTTTCCCTCTTTTACACTCCAGTCCCACTTTCAGAAACTGGAAAGTACTCTAAATAATAGATTGCTAAGGACCATTGTAGAAGTAAGAAATATTTCTGAAAATCTATTTCCCCAAATATAGAAGATGTTGATACCTAAATATGGGCATAGTAAAGTCTTGCTGCTTCTCAATTATGCAGTAAAACTGTACAAATACAAGGAGGTTGAAAGATTGCCCAAGGTCACAGTGGGAATTGGTAGCTCGGGTGGAGTGAAGCAAACAAACATGTGAGCTCTGATTTTCGTCATCTAGTTATTGGACAACACTCTTTATTTCCAGCTACTATTGACTTACACCCTTCTACCCTTGGAATACAGCTGGCATTTGGTTAATTCAGTATCCAATAGCTCATAATGATCCTGCTAAAGATAGACTGCTGCGGGGCAGTCAAACTCCATGAAACGATTGCATAAAAGTGTGATCAGGAGGTAATTTTTCTTACATATTATGATTTCTAATTCCTCAGTCTGAAGAAACTTTTTACTCAGATAAGCTTCAGGTAAAGTTGGTAAAAAAATTTCTAGTGGAAGAGTTTTCTGGCACAAATTGCTGAATACTTTCAAACTGAATGGTTTTCGGGATTTTTTTTTTTTTTTAATTTTCAGTTGGATGCTATTGAGATTTCTCATTTTAATAACACAGAATTTTTTTTCCCCTAGAAAGGAAAGAGGGAAAAGAAAGAAAATTCTCAGGAGGCATGACTATCAGGAAGACCTCCTCTAAAAGAGAGACTCATAAAAAAAGAAGGAATTTTATCACATTATTAATTTTCCAGGTTCCTCAGATGACACGTCAACCAGCATCACTCACATTATTTGCCATGAGAGATCCTGACACAGTGAATCACAGTCACCAGGGCATGTGACTGGCAGCTATTAGTGTAGAGGGTCTGGTTTAAAGTCACGGGCTTTCATTTACACCTGCCTGCTGTACATCTGCAATGGCCAGGGCTGTACGTGCAGCCAGCTGCTCTTGGTTTGTTTGCAGATTCAGAGAGAGCAATAGCAAGGGACAGAGAGTCCTTTTCAGCACTCCTTTCTTTCCAATTCTCTGTGCAAAATTACTAGAGATTTCCACTAAAGCATCAAAATATCTTTCTAGATGTAAGCCCAACTCTGCATAAGATAAAGAAATAAAAACTGTATAAACAATCTTAGCATTCAAAAACCTTTCCAAGCCAATTGCCATATAATGAATTCAGTGTAAATTTGTGCTGACCTTGGACACAAAATGATCTCTTTCTGCCCATAATTTGCATAGTGGATATTGCTTTTGAGTCAGGAATACAGTAAATTGCAGTATGAAGGTTTTAAAGGATGAAAAGAAAGTAGAGATGGAGTATTAGGTCACAGAGACCTGCATAAACCAGGAAAAACACCAAGAGACACTGAAGTTTTTCTCAAGTGAGGAAAGAATTGCATTATTTTTAAGGAGTAAATGTCTTTGTGTTTATTCATATATGTTAATTCATCCACATGGTTTGGCTGGAAGCTCATAAAGTAAATTCTACATAGGGTAGAGAAGAGAGACAATGGCTTGTCAAACTACACCTGCTGCCCTTCCAGCCAAATTCCCTTCCATCAACCTGGGCACACCTCTGTGCTTAGTGCAGGGGATAGTGCAGATCCACGCAGCTCCCTCCACACCCTTGTGAACCAGCAGCCAAATCCAGAAACAGAAAAAGCAGAAAGGAGAAGAAAAATGTTTTCTGGCCTCTGCACCAAAATGTTTCACTCAGAATGCTCTCTGAAAACTTCACAGGCACTAACATGCTGTTGGGACATCCACGATCCACCTGCCTGCTGAGACAGTGCCTCAGCACGGGCTGAGCAGCTCTTTCTCCCTCTGTCAGCAGCAGCTTCTTCCTTGGAGGACCTTTCTCCAGCCACGGGTAAGGCACTGAATAGTCCTGATGCTCCCCACTCTTGTCAGTGCTTTCCTCCTTTCTCCTCCGCTTCATGTTACATCAGCTCCTTGGGGCATGTCCGGCATTTCCCCTATGCCTTCAAAGTCCCATATCAAATGGGTCCATAGGCCTAGCAATGGGACACTTCTTGGGCACTTTCTGAATACTGAAAGCTACTGCAAGGCACCTTGCATATGCTCAGCATCACTGCCCTATGAGCAAAGGTGCCTCTGAAATGGTGGAAGGACAGAGTGCACTGAAATTACACTGAATTGCAGCCCTGCATCTTCAAAGCATCTTAAACTCCTAATCACAGTTTGCCATATGCTCTGCACATGATTTTGGCAAGTTGGTCTGTACTGGAAAACTGGTTATTCTCAGTGTAATATCAAGCCAGCACAGGTATTTCCTGTCACTGGTTGATATAGTAGAGCAAAAACTGTGTTTGCTATTTCTCTGTCTCTTTTTAACACATGTAACTGTTTAGTGAGCTATTCACACTACATGATCTTAATCTAGCTCAGTCCTAATAAACACCATCTCATTTTTGTGGAACAGCTTTGTCCCATAGGATCTGAAAGTACTAACAGAATTGTACTGTTTTCCTGGATAGACTCATTTTTATTCAATAAGATCATAATGTGCTTTGTACAGTCAGAGATTTTTTAAGTGAATCTTTAGATGTGTCAGTCCTTGCCCAAGAGAATTTCAGTAAATATGCCTAGATCATTGATTCATGCAACTCTGGACCTCTTCCACTTTATTCTGAAAAGTCAATATTTTTGAAGGATTCAGGATAGGAATGTTAGAACAGTGCATTGGTAAAGACAGCTCTTCTTCTGAGAGGATGTGAATGTTAGCGTCAAAAAACACTGTAAATATTAAAAGAATATTGCTCATGACAGAGAAGCAGATGAAGTAAAATGAGGCCCTGACTAAGCACACATGTTATTTATTGGGTGGGTTCTTACCAGTGCAAGGAAGGGTTTCCTGCTACACAGCATGACACCAGAGATGTCAAAAAACACAGCGTGGTTTACAAACCATGCTTGACTTGCTGCCTGAAGGCATATTCCACACACTCACCAAATCCTGAGTGACAAAAATATGGGAGTGCATGGCACTGTGGAGCACCACAGGGGAAAGGGTTAGGTGAGGTTTCAGAGGAGACGTGAAAATGGAGTCCCACTTCTGTCCTTGGCATGTTGCATGGTGGGTGTCACAGATGTCAACTGGACCACTTACAATTGATGGTGCTTTGTCTTCCTGCACACTCAGTAAGGAGCCCATGTTCAGCTCTCTGGCCCCACTGCTCCTTGGGGCTGTCCCTGTCGTTGCCCTTCACCTCATCTGCACAGTGGAGAAGAAACCTGCTTACTGTGGTGACACGAAGGGTTTTGAGATGCTGTGGTGTAAAGCAGGGGGTAAATGTAAATGACAGACAGGTCACAAAGCGTAAAGAGTGTTTGACCCTTCTTCCTCTGTTTGCAGAGGGGATGGAAAGGGAGGGGCATGGTTTCGAAGCAGAGATGAGCTGTTTCTGTTGATATTACTGTTGTTGATGATTCTTCCAGATGAGTTGAGAACAAAGGACTCAGACATAGACATCTGCACCCAATACAGTAACAGGACACCTTGTAATGTCTTTGCAGCCACCAGACAGTGGCCAAGAGACACCCTGCTTACAGACACCCTGCTCTCTGGCCAGTATCAGCAGTGTAAGCAGAGTGCTGGCACCCTGCCTTCCCCCAGTGCCAGTGGCGGTACAGACAGGCTGCCAACACCCTGCTCCTGGTGGACACCAGCAGTGTAGGCAGGATACTGCCCCCCCTTAGATCCCAGCTCTAGGTTCCCCCCATCTAGAACCCACTTAGATCTAAAGTGCAGTTCATTCCTTTCACCACTGCTGGTGGAGCCAAGGGATGGCACAACTCATAGCTCATGCAAAAGGCGTTTGCAGCATCGGCTGTTGCTGCAAGATGATGGGACACCAAGTGTTCCTGGCAGCGCTCAGAGGCCACAGCATCACTTATGGTCTTTGTTTGCTGTCAGTGATGGGATGAGTCACTGTATGGGCACAGTGTTGCTCATCTTTCCTTCTGCCTAAATGAAGTTTTTTTAGTTGTAAAGTGTTATCAGATTCCATTACTGTTTGGACCACACCAAGTTAAGAGGAAACAGCTGGCAATCTTAAAGCAGAGTGAGGGTTTTGGATGAAGACACAAAAACAAGGGTGAGAAAGTTTATGTGCAAGGAGGAGAAGATTTAGTACTTCCGAGCACTCAATCAATATTGCAAAATAATCTTAGCAACCTGTGTTCAGCTCCTGGCAGGGTTAGAACAGTTCAATTTCCTTCCACAGCTTAAAAACAAACAAACAAATAAACAAACAATAGGCTCACTCTGTAGCACCCTGCAGGCTTGTTCTTCAAATTAGCCCCAAAAAATGAGGGCCCTAGACAGAAGAAATCCCGTGACACATCTCATAAAAGGAGACATTTGTTGGGAAGTCCCTAGTTCAAACCTCCCAGTCTTGCTGTGTATGATCCTCTTTATCTGTCAGGCCTGACAAAATCACAGAATTATATAATCACATGATCATAGAATCAGCCAGGTTGGAAAAGACCTCTGAGATCATCAAGTTGAACCCTTGACCCACTACTACCCAGCTACTAGTGGTTACTAGACCATGGCACCAAGTGCCACATCCAGTCTCATCTTAAAAACATCCAGGGAGGTTTTTAACCTCCACCACCTCCCTGGGCAGCCCATTCCAATACCTGATTACCCTCTCTGTAAAGAATTTCTTCCCAATATCCAACCTAAACCTCCCCTGGCAGAGCTTAAGACCATGCACTCTTGTCTTACAGCCTGGGAGAAGAGATCGACCCCCACCTGGCTATGACCTCCTTTCAGGGAGTTGTAGAGAGTGATCTTAAGTCAGTTGGATCCCCCCCTAGCAAATTGCAGTGGGGTTTGCAGGTCACTTTTGCTGGGAACTCCTTGGAAATAATTAGGTAACAAAAGGCATTAAATGCTCAGTGGGAGAGAGAAGGGACAAGTTTGGGTAGAGCTTGTGAATGTCAAGCACCAAAACAAACAAGTTCAAGTCGGTGGGTCATGGGGGAGACCAGACATAGCTATCCAAACCCACCTATTTTCTTACAGAAAGCAACTTCACTTATTTCACCTAAGGACAGAATAAAAGGAAAAGCAAAGGGAGATGGAGACTCACACACATCTGCTATGAACCACTGAGTTCTTGAGCAAGACCTGAGGCCTCTCTGGCCTTTTTCTTGCCAGGCAAGAAATGTATGCCTTGTCCCTCTTGTATGCCTTCTCCCAGGCATACAAGAGGGACAATTACACTGCAGAACAGGTGCTCAAAGCAGAATTACACAAGTCTTTGTACTGTGCTTTGGAGCCAAGATCTATGCTACAAATGGGGAAGACTGATATTATTAATTCCAAGATCAAGTCCTATATGGAGCTAATAGGAATACTTGTTATTGGGACACTCTTTCCTCTAACCCCAGGTTACTGATGAAAACTTATATATCTTCTTCATTTCTTGCTGGTATCAAACAGCAGAGAAGTAAAATTACTGCTGTACACATGGGTGGTCCGCAAGTTAGGAGTGCAGAGGTAGATGGTCATGGACATAAAAAATAATGGTATCGTGCAAGCAGATGGCCTAGTTTGTAACACAGAATCAGTCACCATAAGAACTACACAGTTTTAGTCCAATGGTACTTAAGACGTCTTCATCAATAGTTAAGAAGGAGATTTAAGATTGTTCATTGAGTTCAACCATTAACCCAACACTGCACAGGCCACCACTCAACCATGTCCCTGAGTGACACATCTACACATCTTTTAAAAACCTCCAGGGTTGTTGACTCCACTACTTCCTTGAGCACTCAGTTCCAATGCTTGACAATCATTTTGGTGAAGAAATTTTTCCTAATATCCAATCTAAACTTCCCGTGACTCAACCTGAGACTATTTCTTTGAGGTTATTTGTTCCTATCCTCCAAGAGGAAAACTGACATTTGCCTGATGTAACCACATGGGTCGAACGAACTGGGATGGCTATCAGAAACCAGAAGATCCTCTTGTACTGAGAAAGGAATTTACCCAAGCTGACAATTCTTTTGTTATAACCACCACATCAAACTCTAGAGGGGTGATTTTTCAATCAGATGCGTCTTAGCATACCTTTCCTAGGCTGATTTTACCATTTTTGCCTAAGGGAGGATAACAAATGTGATTGCTGAAATCTCTGCCTTCTGAGAGCAATGTTAAGTAAAAATGGATTATGCTGCTTTATATTACCTGCAAGGAAGGCAATGACACAGCTATTAATGATCTACATGGACCCAACACAGGAAACTACTCACAGACACAAAAATACAATGGAGCTGGTCTTATGGACACGTAGCTTCAGTTTCCAGTTGTGCCCAGGCACAGGCAAATTCCTCACTCCTGGGTGTGAAATAGGGGTTGTATTGCTTCTCACACCTCAGAAGCTTTTTGGAGACCACAGGAGCTGAGCCTTGCAGAGTCTTTATTAGCTACAGTCATAGAACTTTTCTGCTACCCTGGGGCACACTTTTGCTGCTTCTGACCTGTATTTTTGACACTAATGAACACAAGGACATTTCGGGGAGCCTGGAGTGAGCTGGTGCACATGGAGTGGTTCTCTGGTCACCTCTCTGAAGACTTGGGCTGCAGACAGTTCATCTCACAGGAGTCAGAACCAGGGTGAACACGAGTGTCCTTTACAGCCACCAGCAAGGAAGGCTGCCAGAAGTGATGGAACAAGGCACCAGCTTCTGCTGTCCCCATGCACCAGGGCTGAGGTAGGCTTGGAGCAGAGCCACAGCTCCTGACCATCTGCACCACATGCAATAGCAACCATTTAGGTTGGAAAAGACCTTTAAGACCATTGTGTTCAACCCTTAACCTAGCACTTCCCAACTTGGGAAAGTATTTGAAAGCAGAGGTTTCATGGAGTAAGTGGAAAGGCACTTCAACTCCTCCTCAGGCCATGAGCAGCAGCTGAATTTAGGAGAACAATGCATCCACAGGAAGGACTTTGGCTCAGCACCCACTTTCCTTCTTGGCTGGAGAGAACCCTTTTCCATTGACTGTCATCAATCCAGACAGCATTTACTCAGGTTTCAACAGACAGCAACAAGTCAAGGGGCCCAGGCAGGGAAAGTAATTAAGTTTTCCATGCAAGCTGGATCTACCATTTCTGGAGCAGACTGGTGTACCCAATCCATATCACAGGCCTGGCCTTTGGAGAGATTTCAGGAAGAAAGAGGGGTGTATTTTATCCATCAGTCTTCTGATTTCTGTGTTGGCACAACCAGAGCTGCTGCAGTGGATTTGCAAGCCTTAAGGCCAGTGGAATTGTTGTGGCTTTCTCGTTTGCCCACCTGCATAACAAAGCCCATCAGTTTACCCTGGCTATGCCCCCATTCAGCCCAATGCTGTGCAGTTTAACAAAAGCACACTCCTTGGAGAGACAGTCAGGCCTGATTTACCACCTCCAAGTGATGGAGATTCCCTCCCATCCCTGGGTAACCTCTTCTGATAATGAATTATGAGAAGGAAGGGAGCCGTTTAGTCAATGGTATTTGTGTATGATAATTTTACATGTCGCAACGGTGCCCACTGCAGTAAGTAAATTGCCCCCTGGCTTTCATAAACATCATCTGTACACAAACATTATCCAGAGCAACTGTATGGCAGGGAAATTCTCCAGTGTAAGATAATGTCATCTCCACAGCTATAAGAAAGGTAAAACAGTACTTACCAGCTGGGAAAGAGGGAGAGGCGACAAACAGCAGCCAGCTGTAAAATGACCATGTCAGGGATACAGCTGCTTGGGTCTGCCTGATTTAAAGCACCAGCCCCACAAAGGCATGCTGAGGAAACTAATTCTGTAAGAGAGTAACTTCATACCCAGGAAAATTATGAAGCACCCAGAGGTCAAGATGGTTCTGTGGGGTGCCTTTATAATATGGCCACCAGCAGAAAAAATGTCAGAAATAAGGTTCCATCTAATCAGATGGAATTGGCAATAAAGCCAGGACTGCTCCATTTATTTATTTATTACATTAGGTCCAAGGGAACAAGAGCCCATTTCCCTTCTAAATTTGGATGTAATTTTAGCCAGCTCTTCATTAGTGTTTTCTACCCTCCATCTTGGAGCGCTTTGCAGAGGAAGTTGATGGCATCATTCCTGTTTTATTGGCAGAGAAACTGATGTCAGAAATTGAGGAGTGATTTGACCAAATTCTTGCAACATCTCAGTAATAGATCAAAGAAGGGAATGTGGCCCTGCTGCATCACATCCCTTCCCTTCATCCTCTCAAGCTGTGCCCAGCAGGAGAAAAACCCTTAAAAGTCCAGCATAAATCCACCACTACAAACCAGGTACAGACAGACTGAATGGTCCATTTTGACCATAGTCAATTCACTGCCTACATCTGTGGAGGCTGCAGTAACCTACTCCATCATGTAATCAAGGGGTGAATATTTTTGCTCTTGCAACATAGACTTATACAAGGAAGGTGTGCGGAGCGCAAGTGTCCTTCTATTCAGCTGTGTAATCTCTCAGTTGAAAGATGGGACACAACTGCTTTAGGCCATTTAGTCATTGCTTTAGTCATTGAATGTTACTTTCCAGGACAGAAAGACTCATCATTTTGTGGCTGAGCAGCAGCCTAGCTATTAGAACTGCTGCTTTTCTCACCCTGACAGGAAACAGCCCAGAAGAAAATTTTAACCTGTCTTTAAAACATAAATGGGTTTGTCCTAGGTGGACTTCTGACTTCTTCAGATATGTTTAAAAATTAACACTTCTTCCTCCAGCACCTATCTGCTAACACAGAGCAAAATGGAAATTCAATTTCTGCCTGGTGGTGTCAATTGAGCAAACAGCTTCTTCACGCACCAGGGGGAATCTGAAGCCTTCATCCTCCATCAGCACCTTCAACTTCCAAAGAAAACACTAAGCAAAATGTTATCAATTCTTGCAAGGGGGAAACCAAGGAGTTAATTTTAGATAAATCATGAGGACATGGGCCCAACACTAAGCACTGTGGCACTAGGCAAAGACATGAAATAAAGAACAGTCATTGCTCCCAAGGGCTTAAAATGGCTGGATCTTTCTGAACAGTTCAGCATAGCCTTTTTTTTTTTTTTTTTTTTTCAATCTATGATTAGGTGTCCCAGGGGAGGCAGCTGCCTGATGAGCACTTCAGGAAATTTGACCCTTATCTGCAGGTGCTTAAATGGGAGCTGAGCCCTGGGGAAAATCATGTGTCTGAATGGCCCAGTAAGTGGCAGTGAGGATGGCAGGGAACTATTCCCTTGTCAGGAGAGCATGGCTGTGATCCAGCCTCAAGCAAGTCAGGGGCAGCGAGACCAGCCTAACCTCACAGAACATTCCCCAGCCCAGGAGGTGGCAGCTGTAAATGGGAGAAGAAGAAAGAGCAGGGACCCAGGGAGAATCTCTCTTCCTGAGGAGACACTTCTTGACCTTGGCCAACGGCACCAACAAACAAAAAATAAAAGCAGGATCTATCAAATCAAGGAACTGCACTAATCCATCTGTACAACATGTACTCAGCTCTGGTGTTTTTTCTGGCTTTTTGAGCACCTCAGGCATCACTAAGAATTGGCTTTGTATTATAGATCCCATCTCAGTCCATGAACATCTTGGCAGTGTTTCTGCAGGACAGAGCACCCAGCTGTCCATGCTGTTGCCCACTGACACACTGCCTGGCATAAATCTGGCCTGTGCCAGCTCCTTGTCCCCCAAACATCACTCGCACACCCTTTTGGGGATGACACAGGCTAGGCACTGTCCCTACCAACATTTCACCATAGGTATATTGGTTTTGAGGGTGTAAAGAGAGGGAGGAGAAAAAAAATTGAGGCAAGTGGAAGCAAACTAGGCTGTGACACTCAGCCTCAGGGCTGGAGCACAGACCCTCTGATGTACTAATTGCATAGATGGAGTAATTTCCTGGTCTTTCCCCATTTCCAGTCCAGGGTATCACTAAGCTCTCCCTGCTCTCCTCTGTACTTTCTGCTCCCTTTCTTTGCATCAAACACTGAAGCCACACATCTGGGTCCAGCATGCCTTAGCCAGCAGTGGGACCTGATGCCTTCATTAGCAAGTTACATAATATTGATAGTAAAAATCATGAGCCAGTCATATTTCTATGCCTCAGAGACAGTTCTCATCTGCTGTCTGCTAAATAACCTGAAACAACCCAACCTACACTCAGCAGATTTTTTTCTCCCACTCTTCAAATCCTCATCTTGGCCCATCTAAATTTTGTCTCCAGGGATTTCTTGCAGAAGAAATCCAGCAAGTAACAAGTGACCTTCTCTCTCTGCTTACTTCATTCTCACCTTTTTCTCACCTCCCCCAGTAGGTCATGGGTTCATCTTCCTCTAGACCCTGCAGTCCCTCAGGACAGAACACCTGCTGTTGTCTTGTGGTTGTATACAAACATAATTTTGATGCTGTTGCTCTTTACAAAAAATCTGGCTCATTTTGTCTTCCCCTTCCTTCTCAGTCTGTAAACCTTTGCCACTTCCCCTGGTTGCTCTCATATCTTTTTAATGACTCTTCAGAGCTTTCCTTTAAATTCTCTGCAACTCTCAGAGAGAAATGACATGAATCTCTCCTCCCATTTCTCTTTTCTTCCTCTTCCAAAGTTTATTTCCAGCCTATTTTGCTCATAAACTGATCATCCCTGGACCTTGTTTCTCAGTTCAGATCTGCAGGGACCAAGCACAGTGTGTTCCTCCATATGTTATATCACATCTTTCTGTTTGCTTGCTCTCTAGCCAAGTTAATTGTTAATTAGTCATAAAATGTGAACCTCTCAAAAAAAAAAAAAAAAAAAACCAAACACAAAAACCAAAACACAAACAGAGAAGAAGAGTGAAGAGGAAAAAAGCAGACAAAGAAATAGACTCTGCAGCACAGCAGTGAGGGTGGTTGTGGGAAGCCAAAGCTTGGAAGCCTCCTTTCCCTTTGCTCTCACCTCCTGACAGCTTTCCTGGACAGGGAAGTGCCTTTGTTCCTTCCCTTTCCTCCTCTTCTGTGGAAATGTCTGCACAGAAAGCTCCTCTGAAGTAGCTGGGAAGCAGATATGGCTTCTCAAAATACACAACAGCCCTGTGAGAGTGTCACTGTCCCAGTGCCAAGGGCACAGTCCGCACCAGGCTCTTCTCACAACCACAACTCATTTAAGACCCACCCAGCTCTGGGGTGTCCCTCGCTCTTCAGCTGATCCAATGGCAGCTTTATGTTTTTAGTGGTACCTTCAGCATGACCAGGTTGTCTCTTTCTTTCCCTTAAGTATTTTTAAATATACTGGGCACCTCGTGAGGAAAATCTCACCCCTGCACTCCTGTCAATATACTGATGCCCACTGGGATGCCTTCATTGAATATATGATCACAACAGCTATAGATGAAAGACGTGCTATATATTTCCTTGCAGAGGACATATACCAGATATTAAACACTGAGGTCCCCATTTTCTGCTATGCTCCAGCTGCTCAGAGCCACTCTGATGCAGCAGAGTAAACATGAACCCAGCTAAACTGGGTTTACAGCTGCTTTGTGTTAGTAAACTTGAACAAAGCAGCTGGAGTTTACCAGTAGAACTGGCTCTTACAATATTCTTGGGTCCACAGGAGCCCTCTTTTTATCAGGACACTGGTAAAGACAGGAGCTGTGGATCCTGAACAGAAATACAATGAAATCAGTTTGAGGCAATGATGCACTCTCTGTGTAAAATTACACCACAGCAAGTATTTTATGGGAAAACCTTCGAAGTCAGCTGCTTTGGAGCATAGAGAAGAGAACTGAGGCTTCCAGGAGCAGCAGTGCTGCAATGATCTGATCCAACAAAATCTTCCTTGCTCCCCAACCCATGCTGGAGCACTGAAATTAATTATGCTGTGAAAAAAATTTTATTATACCATGAATAAAAGCTCTTATGTTTCCTACTTCTGAGTATTCATATTCTAGCTTTCTATCACACAGTCAAAAAGATTCTTTTAGCCTGGAGTTAGATGTGCAAAGTTCATTGTTCACACAAGGTTTGCAAAACCCCTTAATATGATGTGATTTAAATTTGAAGTAGCATAACCTTGTAACCAGATAAAAAGGGGTAATTGCAAAGGAGTGCAAGACAGAGCACACTTAAATCAGTGTTTTGGAAATTTAAAGTGAAAAAGGAAAGATTCAGCACTTTTTACTAAAGAAGGAGGTTGTGTAAGCACTTGAGAGGAGAAAAAAAGCATGACAAAAAAAGTTTTTTTCTACATGGAGAATTAATTTGAGCACTGAACTCCAGCCTGCTCTGGCACTTACACACTAGTACAGGGGGAAATGTGGACATAGAGCAAATGACATAAACAAAGAAAAAACTCTTCTTATGGAGACATCCATTCTCCAGACCCAACCCCACCATGCTAACACACTTGCCTCCTGTGTCGCACACAACTCCTGCTCTGCTACTAGAAAATGTCTGTACAAAAAGTGTAGCTCACAACCTCACTGCAGACAGGTTTGCATTTCTCAGGCACCAGAGCTGCTGTGCTTTGGAAGTGAGAAAAACCTTTGGCTTTGCAGGCTCACCAAACCCACACTGAGCCCATGCAGATTGCTGGCCAGGAGTATCTACAGCCCTCTGAGCTACTGCATTGCTCAGGGCAGGATGGATGGCAGCAGGCTCGGGCTATCAGCTAGGCTGAGTTACTCTGTCAGGTAAGAAAATGGATGCTATTGCCTGCCTGGTAGTAAAAGGAAAAGGGAAAGCAGCAGTAAGGGGTAGAGACAGTTATTATAAGTTTGACTAGGGACAGAATTAAATCGATGCGCTAAATGGCACTTAATGCACTTTAGTGACCCAGTGCATTTACTTCATCATACTGTGCCGTCTGGCTGATCACATTTGATGCATAACACATGAAAAGCACTAGAGGCCATTGCTGGGAAATCTCAGGATGCAAACCAAATTGTCTGGGCACCTCAGCATTTTTTTTTCATCATTTCTGCACTCATACACACCATCCCCCTTTCCTGCACAGCACACTGGATTCGATAGTACCTTTCAGAGATCAGCTTGGCACTGACTCCACATTCCCCTTGAGTTTGCCTTGTCAGGACCAGCAGTCAGGGCTCCAGCTCTGCATAAATTCTGACCCTTTCCTTGGTTTGGTTTGATTGAAACATCACAGCTGTCTTTTTTTTTTTTTTTTTCTGACCAAAAATCCAAGAAAACTTGGTGCAATCTTGGAAAATTAAATAACTGATCAAGTGTGCCAGCTGTAGGATGCAGTGGAACTTCACTCATTCACATGGTATCAGTCCACACACACAAATCAGACAGGCTGTCCTCAGAAAGTTCAAATCTGAGGGCTGTGTGAAGGCTCAGATTTCTTTGTTTACCTGATGCCCTGATGGGGGATACACAATGCCAGAGACATGGAGATGTAGAAAAGACAACACAGTTCTAGAAGGATTCTAGTTGTTGGCAAAGCTGGGTTCTTCTTCTGGTCCTGGCATTGGTCTGCCTTGTTTTTTTCTTTCCCCTTGCCACCACAGTCAGGGAAGATGCCGAAGACCCTTTGAAACATCTGTAGCTCCTTGGAAGACAACATCAGGCATTCCAATAGCTCTCCTTTGCCCAGCTCTGCAAACTCCTGTCCCACAAACCAACTAGCTACTCTCCACAGCTCAAGAGCTGAAATTGTGAGCGTCTCTAACTTGCTAGGCTGGGAAGAGCTCCCATGGGTGCTTTGGTCAGGAGGTCTGCAGGGATCCACAAACTTTATGCATGATGGGCATCTGCCATGGACTTGCCTACTGCAACTTCCACCCCCACAGTGATTCTTCTTTGGGTCAGCATGCTGAGACCCTGCAAGCAAATGGAGAAATGTCACACTGACCAAGACACCTCCTAAATTGATGCTGAGGACATGGGTAACCTCTGAAACAGCTGGAGCTGCAGTGTATATCCATAACTGTAATCAGCTGGGACTCAACAGGCTGGGGTGGCCATGCCTTACAAGACTGGTCCTCAAAAGTCTGCCCCTCTTTTATACAGGATTAATGATTTTTAACCATTTTCGTAAGTGGTTGTGACTGTGATATTGTTACTGCTGTGTGTCACCATAAATCATCATGTTTTTCCAAGCCTTCTCTTCATTTAGAGGTTAAACAGAATAAATGAGTAGAAACCACAACCACGCATGCAACAAAATGAGGAACTAGAAGCAGCTGTGCTTCTAGCAGTGCTCCCACCTACTCATACATGTTCCAGAGCTTCTTCCACATGATGGAACAAAAATTTACTCTCAAACTGCTTCACCTGAGGACCAGAAAACACTGGCAATGAACCCCTAAAGCTCACATTCTTCCTTGCAAAATGAGGATATTTATGCATATTCACTTGATATTTGGGAACAGTATGGTACAGTGAGGTTAAATGAGTTTTTACCTCAGAATAAATCATAAGAAGAGTTGGGAATAGGACCAAGAACACTACCAAAGGACCAAGAATCCTATCAAGAAGTCCTTGGTCTCATTACATGAAAACATCTTCCTCAGCACTTCAATTACTACTGACATTATCCCTCCAAATGTATCAAATGAATTCTGTTAGTAGGGCCATAAGAATGAATTTTTTGGGAGGCTAAACCCCACCCCCATTCTGAATCATGTCCAACTTTTGGACCTGTATAGCACAGCAGCACAATGAGCACAGCAAAGCCACTTTGAGGGGAAGCATCAGGCCCAAGGTAGTCTCAAGCCATGCTCACCCCAATGCCAAACAGCTAAGGAAGATCACTGATCTCCTGTGGGACCACATCTTGGGGCTCAGGAGAAGCGTGAGGAAGACCACAGTCATTTTGGATTTACTCCAGTGTTGCTGAAAGCAGAATTTGGCCCTGCATTAAGAGAAGGAGAGAAAAATATACATTGGATTTATTGGCCTTTGGAGTGAACTAGACAGATTTCAATACTTAAGGGGATTGCATTTAAATCATCCATGGATTTTGAAAACAACATTATTGCTTGGTATCACAAGCAATTCCCAATTTTTAGATCTTCCTGAGCTAGACTCAGTTTTAGTCCTAATAGTGACAATTCTATTACGGCTGTGAGGGAAATGGAATTGCAATGAACTGGTATACATTTCCTTAAAAATTATAAAGTCACAAACATTTTATTTCAGTTTCTCTTGAGGATTTGCTGGATATTAAAAATAGTCTTAATGTAGTCACTGGTTGGCATTAACACAGTACTCTAACAGCCTGCTTCAGGGAAAGCAGAGGACTGTATTTTCCTGGCAGCCTCTCACAAGGTGCTGTTCACATTGTAAATGTGCTTTGTTATCTAGCAGGATCAAGACTTCTCTGAATAAAAAGGTATTTTACCTTCATGCTTTGAAAGTCTAATTCTGCCCTTTCTGGGGCTGAAAACAATCCATTGTCTTCAACGCAAACAAGAGGGATTTACACCAATCTAAGCAAGTGGAAAATCTATTTTTCCTTGTTACGTTGATCTCCATTACAGTGTTTTAAAGTCTTGGCTTTAGAACACAATTTCAGGTACACTTACCTTGTTATTTTCATATTGTCTTCCCAGCTTCCTCATGCTCCATCAGCGGTAGCAATAGTGTGTATATGCCAATCAGGCCACTGGTACATTATCTACTGCACTGTACAACCCCACAGCAGGTTCAGGTGATGAGACGATACAATGGGGCAGATGTTCAGAAAAAAACCCACTCTAGTATACAAATAAAAAATCTGCGGTAGAATTAAAAACTAAACACTTTAAAAAAATCTAATTAGTCCATTTCAGACTTGTATTTTCAAAACAGCAGAGTTACTGCAGATGCCTCTGATTCTCCATCTGCAAGTCAAGATGGTCTAGATGAACTAGATGATCTTTAATTTCTCTTGCAAACCAAACCATTCTATGACTCTATGAAGATGTTCTAAAAGATTCCAAACCCCTCCTAAAAATGTAGGACCTTGTCAGTCTTCTACAGGGCTACCAAATGAAATCCCTGGTGGGACTGCCACAGACCTCAGGATGTTTACATAAAACAAGGAGGAACTGACTGTGGATCTGTTTTAGAAACAAAGAAAACCCAAAATGTATCCCCCAGTTGCCAGCAACTAGCCTCCTTTGTGGTTGTGAATGGGAGCTGATTCTGTGTAGAGTGGAAGGGAGGAATCTGAGGGAAAATATTTTACAGACTCAAAACTCTCATTTGTAGGGCAACTTGGAGAGGGTGTTGTATCTTTTTTTTTTTTTTTCCCAGTCATGACCTCAGTAGTTGCTGTTAACACTACATACCTCTTGTGAAAACTCAGAAATGGCTTCATCTTATGTTTTCTGGGATGAAGAATAGCTGTTCCTTAATTTGCTTCACCACCACCAGCAAGACAATAGTTAATTACAGAAAGGAAAAGGGGAGGAGCTCAAGCTGCACAGAGCAGCCTCTGCAGCACTGAGCACCTATCCAGCCTTAATGCGCAATAGAAATGCAGGTGATGTGCAAATCCAGCTTCCCAGAACTAGCAGGACCTGGAGCAGGCACCTCATAAAACCCACATACAGCCCTGGAAGCCATGCAGGGAAATGAAGTGTGGAATAAACTATATCATGCAGCGACAAGAATGTCACCTCACGCTGCTCAAAATCTTGAGCAAAATCTGTTTCTCTCCGATAACATTGTGGATATGATTAGCTAACAGCTTTAGAAAGGGAAAGCAGAGACTTGTTTCTTTTCTCTCTGCTAATCATTTAAAAGAGAAAATAAAATAAGGCATTGAACAGTGCCAATTCCCTTATCTACCCCCATTCAAGTGACAGCACAATGAGCTTCAGTGAGGTTGTTCAAAAAAGCCCTCAAGAGTGCATTTAAAGTTGAACTGATTATGAGCTAAGTACTTGGGGCAGATCCTCAGTTCATGTAAGAAAGCAAGGTCTCAGGGACTTCACGGACCTGGCTTTGGTGTACTCCAGCTAAGAATCAGTTTTTATTCCCAGTGTAGCAGGCTAGCAAGCAAAACTGACTCAGCATGGGATTTCTTCACCTAACACGTACAACACAGAGATCTCCAATTGTTCTTTACTTACCACTTTTCTATACAGCAGAGATTAAGCAGGCACAAGTCTCCAAGGATCCCACTGATCTGATTTGTTTTGGTTTTGATCTCCACTGCTGACACAGGCTACCAAGGGGTGCAAAGCGACAGCAGTGGTTTGGTTGAGGTCAATATTGTACTTCTGAGGTGACTTATCCCAATTTCCCCCTTAACTCACTTTGGTTCACATCACAGGGCAGTAATGGAGCACATAAACGGAACCCTTTTCAGATGCTAAAAGGGGCAGATGTGGATCTGACACACTCCACACCCACATTTAACCCATCCCTCCAAGATATGTATAGCACACAAGTCAGGTCTCAGACTACAGCTCTACACCAGCCAATCCATGCTAATTGCTAATGGAGACAACAGCCTTCTGGTGGCTCCTGCAGATGTAGCTATGTGCATTTAATCAAATTAATTCCACCCCAAGCTGTTTTGTATAAATAACATGGCAACAAGAATGCAAGTGTTGAAGGAGTGGGAGCACTGATCTCGGATCATTTTCAGGGTAAGATTTTTTTTCTTCATCTTCTGGCAGGGAGAAGTCCATAGCCAGTATCAAACAACAGTGACTGTTGGGATGCTCTGTTTTGAAGGAATCTGTAAATCAGGAGCAGAGCAGACTCACTCACATCTTTCAGCCTCTCCCCAATATACATCAGTCTTCTATGCCTGGCACACCAGATGGGTCGACAACATAATGACCTCTCCATGCTCTGGCAGTCTGAACCCCAGAAGGGATGAGGGCAGCCTGAACATCTCAGACAGGAACAAACCAGTGACTCATCTTTCAAATGTACAGGCCATGATCCTGAGCCCACTAGCATTACCAGGAACTTTCCCAGTGTGGGATTCATCCCACCAGAAGTTGGTATCTGTGCTGCAGGACCTGCAATAAGTGTGCCTGTACCATCAGCAGAGAGAAAACCAGCACATGTGAGGCACAACTTATCTCATGCCTCACTTATCTCATGCCTAAACCCATGTCTGAAACAGGTGAGGAGGATAATCCCTAGCAGTGCTTTGCTCTGTTCATGGAGGATGCAGGGAGACAATGAGGTCCAGCTCTGACAGAGAGGAGTACTTTGTACCCATCTAGAGTTAGGTGGGCTGAATGTGAACCCCTGTGACTGTGACAGGCTTCTGATAATCCCCTAACAATAAATATGGGTCACTAAATCAATACATATATCCTCAACCTGCAAAGATCAGCCTTCAAAGCGTGGTGATCATTTTTGCACATACACATTACAGTGACTCCTTCTAAAAGTTTCTGTTACCTTCCAGTGACTGTGTCACAATGCAGGGAGACTGTCCTGCTTTACACAACTGACATAGACTGAAACTTCTGCTGCCCTCAGGTAAGACAGTAAACACCTGTCAGTACTGCTGGACTAGAGGCCACTGTGTATAAATGCTATACCATGTACATTGTTGATGGAACAGAGACACAGGATACACATAGAGTCATTGCTCAGTTCAGGCCGAGGAGAAAGAAGATAAAGAGCCTTTCATTTAACTACCCTGAACTTGAGACACATGGCAATTATGCTCCCAAATTTGCATTCTCAAGAGTACAAGCAAGATTTGTTCTTCTACCCTAAAAATAAGAACACACTGCAACAGAAATGTACGTCCTTTATTAACAACTTTTCAAAATAAATCTGAAGAAAAAAAGTCTTTGGTGACACTATCTATAAAAACAACCTATCTTAGATGGTAAACCTATGATGTTATACAGGTTAATGAAGTAAACCAAATTATATGGCTTTTTAATTTCTCATTCTCTCTTTTTCTCTCACTCACACATTTGCTTTAGGTTTAATTGCACCATGTTGTCATTAGTCAAACAAAGAGGGAGAAACACTTTAAAAAAGATGTGGCAGCACTATGAAAACATTGGTAATGCATTAGAAAATTTTTCTCAAAAATGTACATTTTATACAAAATAAGATTGTATTTTTGTTTGCTTTTTTGCTTTACATTTGCCATCCTAAGAATTCCCATTTCAGGTTTCCATTCTCATAATCCAAACACTATACATATTTTCTCTCAAAATAAATATACAGAATTATGTACAAGGTCGCAAGGCCCATTGGATCATCACTAATCCACTGTGAAATAGTCACTAAAAACATCATGAAAGAGTGAGAGGGAGCATCTCAAAGCATCTGATGAATCCCATAACCCCCCATCCCTAATTAACCCCCGCCTAATTTAACTTCCCCTAATTTAACTCCAACCTAAAAAATGTGTGTGAAAAAAGTTAAAATAGTGGTATAAAGGCCAGCTTGACTTAGTTTTAAACAAGGGTGAGATGTACAGAATTTTGGAAGATGCAGTTTTATTTCCAGCAGACACCAGCTAAGACCCTGCACAGGGCAGGTCCCTTCTTGGAAGACCACAGGTCCATCTTGTCAAGTCCTGCTAAATGCCCAGGGAAATGGGTCTGTCAGGCTGATGCCCTTGAAGGCCACATTTCCAGGGCAGATATCAGAGCCTGCCTAGAAAAAAAAACCAAAAAACCAAAAAAAACCCCAAAAAAACGCAGACTACCAATTCATTCTTTTCTGTAAGAGGATGTTAAACTGGAAGAATTAATAAATCATTGTCAATTGATATAGACATTATGACAAACACTGAGTAGTCTTTTAGTAAGGGGGAGTCTGAAAGAGGAGGACACAGCATTTTACATTGGGATGTGAAGATTTTTTAAAAAAACTACATCTAGCTATTTCTTTCATTGCTTCAGTGTCAAATGATGACTTCCATTCTTCAAATAACATCTTTTGGTAAATGAGCTATTTTAAAAGGCGCCCACTGGTGAAAGATTAATTTCTTTGTTAAAATCTGCTCTAAAAGAGAAACTGCAATCTGAAATGGATCAAATCCATTATGTTTTCCAATGGAAAAGATCAAAGCTCTCGATAGCCATGCATTAGCACACCAGTGTGTTCACTATGAAATTATTACAAAGTTTAAGCATTCACATCTAGAAAAAGGTATAATAATTAGGGGTTCTCACAAAATAGAAAGAGGGCAAATAAAATCTTGTGCAGGTCCAAGGGACTGCAAGGAGCGCCAGGCACTTTCTATCTTGGAAGTTTGCCCCTATTTTTTGTTGCGTTTTTCTCACGAAACCTTCCTCCTGCAGTAGATCTTATTCAAATTATAACTGGGAAGGGTTTCTTTCTCTCTTTTTTTTTCCCCTTTAATAAATTCAATTAAAAATTAATCAGTTCTCCCAAATTCTAATCCCTACTTTTATTCTTTTTTAATGGCATGGATCTATTCACATTCATCCACCCATCTCACCCCTGATTAAATTAAGGTCAGCAACCTTTACAAAAGGCCACATGCGTAACACTCAGTCAAGTCATCAGGCATTCAAGTACCTGTAAAGTAAAGGCTAACATAGCCTGCTGTTAATGAAAAATAATAACAGAAAAAACCTACAAAAGGAGCAACAAGGAGTGAACCTTGTTTCAGCACCATCTGAATTGTGAGGGGAGAAAAAAAAGAATGAAGAACCATTAACTTGCACCTGGGACACGACAAAAGGGTGATTTCATTCACTAAGGAAACAACACAACTCTGCCTAACACAGGTACAGGCAAGAGGCTCTGCCTGCTGTCCTTAGGAGTGCTGGCCAAGAACAGTAACACGTGGAGTGTAACAGAACGAGTCTCTAAGCTGGGTCTGTGTCCAGCTCTTCCCCTGGGTTCCCGGGTACGGAGCTCGGAGTTCGGCGGCTGTTCTCGAGACTGGCCCTGAGGCACATTCTTTCCAGGCAGGACGACTATGCCCGGGTAACTACTGCAAAGAGAAATGCTCCTACCTATCCGCATCCCTTCTGCAGCTAAGCCTTCCATTGTTACTTGTTTAATTAGCAATCTGTAAACAGAAGGGGCCTCGAATCACACTGAGAGTGAGCTTTAGCACAGTCTCTTTCAGCCACCCCAAAAAGTGACGATAACAGAATGTCAAACAGCTTAAAAGCTTGGCCTGACTCACTGCACTCTGAAAATGGATAGTTACTCCTTTTCTAACTAAAACCTCAACCCACGTGCCCCTAAATGGCATTAACTAAAACCCAAGCAGAATTGTAATTCTTGGTTTTGTAAGGTCCCCTCTTTCCCTTTCCCTCTCCCTGGCCCCTCTTGCTGGCTACAGACCAGTGACTGCTTCCCAGAGCTGCAGATGCTCTGGTGGACATGGCTGCATGCCCACCTGCACACGGCACATGAGCCCTGCCGACCTCATCCAGTGTTTGGCACATTCTCCAAAAAACGAGTCTAAGGAGAAGGTCTATTCCAGTCATCAAAAAGCTAACTGATCTCCTAGAGGAAAAGCGTCATGGGAGCCACTGAGCCATTCACTCTGGAAAATGAAACCACTCGATTTTACCTTCGCCCGCAGATCAGCAAACACACACCTGAGAGCACCAGGAAGTGAGGGTCAGGTTCATATGACATGAGGCCAGCTGAATTAGCAGCTCACCGTGCACAGACTGGAGTATATCCTGCTCCCTTTCCCTCCCTGGCCCTGCCCACCTAACTGCTGTCTCTCTACACCTCTCTCCACATACTGATTTAACTCTCTAAAATGGCATTAGAAAAATCCAATAAATCACTGGACAGCTTTCCACAAGTGTAGAGAGTTAAATGGGCTCACAGAAATATCTGGTGAAGGTGGTAGAAGGTATCAGGTGAGACTTCATGGCCAGGGACTGGGAGAGAAACAGAAGTGATGGGAAAAGTGGTACCTCTTCCTTTCAGCAGTGTTAAGTCACTAGCTGCAGCCTCACACATGTTTTGGCAGATTCCTTTAAAGATTTGGTTCAGATTTACAAGGGCATGTAGTGATAGGACAAGGGGTAATGGTTTTAAACTGGAAGAGGGCAGGTTTAGATCAGATATTAGGAAAAAATTCTTTACTGTGAGAGTGGTGAGGCACTGGAACAGACTGCCCACAGCAGATGTGGATGCCCCATCCCTGGAGGTGTTCAAGGTCAGGTTGGATGGAGCTCTGAGCAACCTGGTCTAGTGGAAGATGTCCCTGCTCATGGCGGGGGGGTTGGAACCAGATGATCTTTAAATCTCTTCCAACCCAAACCATTCTATGATTCTAACACAAAATGTCAGGAAGCTGATGCTCCTGCCCTAACTCGCTGTGCTCTGTTCAAATATTGCAATACATGTGCAAAGCAAAGCACTCTCTGCAAGTCTTTACATGTCAAGTTGCATACAAACATTTAGCATTGTGCACTTTGCACTTTTAAAGCAACTTTCCATTTAGGGATTCTGATCTTAATAGCAACAGAAAGTATTTAAGGTTCACAGCATTCTCTCTACAACCAGTTGCTATTACTTTTACAAAGGTGGAAACTGAGGCATGCCCTGGTTATGGGAGTTGCTTAAAGCTGCATATTAAATTGGTGCCTGAGCCTGAATGAAATCGGTGAAAATTCTGGTCCAACTACTCTTCATCCCTGCTACCAGATTGCCTGTTTACAAAGGAATGAGGTATAGAAAGGCTTGCTGGTCTCCTGGGCATCGGCACTAAAACCTCTTGCTGCGACTTTAACAGAGCTCTTGGGGGTAGTGATTAGTTACAGAGCACCCCAAATGCACCCCATCAAAATGTGAAGTTCAAAACATTTTTAAAGTGCTTATTTTCTAATCAAATTGGAATGGCATCTTCCTGACACAAATGACTGCTTTTGTTTTCATACTTCAATGTAAAGAAACATATAAATAAGTAAAGAACTACAGAGAAATAAACAACTGGAATATTTAAATTTAAAAATACTTATATTTGAAATGCTAAAACCATTTTGGAGTGTGAGCAGCACTAGTATTTCAGGGACAGGTTTTCTGTGTGAGTTACCTTGCCCCAAGCATACCTGGGGGTACCCACTGCTGCAGTAACCAGTGTCTAACCATACACTTTACTTCAGGTGTCAGACCTCCAAGAGTGAATTTCTCCATATATTTGCACTTCCAAAAAAAAAAAAAAAAAAAAGGAAAACAAAAACAGAGAAGGAGAAGCCCATGCTTTGATTTCAAATAAACCAGTTTCTTACAGGCCAAATTCCTGCACTGCAAGCACTAACATGCTTTCCTATTTTCTGTCAACACCTCTTTTGCCCTCAGAAAAAAGCTACTTCTAGAAGTTTAGCTGCCATGACCAAGTGGCACCACTGCCCCCAGCAGCAGGGACTTGCACAGGCTCTGGGTGTCCCACATGACCATGACAACAGCTGGCTGTGCTGACTGTCCCTGGGGTGCTCAGCCACCCATGGACAGGGACACTCTGGACGCGCCTCTGCCACCACAATACACACACCTGGCACTGCAGCCCTGCTGTGCACACGTGTCCCTGCACTCCATGTCACTGGTTTGCTCCTCCATAATAATGCTCCTCTCTCCCTTCAAGGCAAGGCTGATTGCCTTTAAAAATGGGGTCCTCAACCAGAAGGATCTACCCTTTCCTCTGGTTCCTTGGGGGTTCTCCAGTTTTCCATGTGTCCAAAGGAGTTTAGCTGCAGTGGCTGCTACTGGCTTGGGGAAAACAGGAAAAAAATTAAAAAGTCAGCAGTAAATGAGAAATGTTAATACTTCGGTTCTGTCCTACTTGTGCTCAGTTTGTTTCTGAACCTGATGCATTTTCTCCCCATGAGATTCCAGCGTTTAACTGTGCAGGGGAAAAGGAATGAAAATTGCATTGACAATCAAATGCATGAAAGAAAGAAATGGCAGCTCTGAAATATTCACAACCAACACAATTTTGATTAAAGAAAGAACTCCGTTTTTAATAGTTTTTTTTTTTTTTGATCATTAAAAAAGTTTAAACCTGCATAGCAATCATTTCAAAAATAATTATTTAATGTTCCATAATGAAACTGTACACGACCTAGTCTCAGCGACAGCAGCCTGCTGGGCGGTTTGGCGCAGTCCGGAGCGAGCGGCGCGCCCCGGGGCCAGGACGCCGCGTGCGGGGTCGGGCGCTTGCTGTCGGCGGCACAGTCTGGCGGAGGGCAGCTCGGCCCCCTCAGCAGCGCTCCTCAGAGCCGTTCAATGTCTCGGTACTTCTTCCTCAGGATGGAGACCTGGTCTTTAAAGAGGACAGGGTCGAGCCTCATCTGCGAGTGGATCAGCGGCATATAGCCAAACCAGCTGGCGAAAGTGTTCATGCAGCTCTGCCGCTGGGCGAAGTGGTCGGGGTCGGCCCAGCGCGAGGCCCGGGATGCCTGTGTGGAGAGGAGAGCAGAGATCAGACATCAGCCCCCACACAACAGGATGGCAAGAAGGGCAGGTGCTGTGCCGGGGCTCAGGAGCGTGTGGCTCTGTGGCATCTGAAATCTGCTCGGGGGGTTCAAACAGGGGGAAGGACACACTGCCCACAGCAGAGCCAGCGGTGGTGAGCCAGACACCCCAGACTTTCCAAACAGAGCAGAGGGTAGTGCACTGTGATGACCAGAGCTCAAGCATCAGCCAGCCTGATGTGGAGCACAATATCCATGAGCAGACCTTCCATAGCTTGTCACAATCTATTTCACCCCATCTCTAACTCTTCTTTCTTTCAAACCCTCCAGTTATTTCAGAGATAGAACAAGTTCTTAGAAGCCACTAGGAAAGACAAGAAGGCCACTTCTTTCCAGCAGAGGTGCACACCCAAGCCCAGGCAAGCTGCTGCCCATGAGGAGCCATAGGAGGAAAACAATTATTACAGTTTCTCAGGGTCAAAACTGCACATTTGCAGTCCAGATCTGCAGAAATTTATACGCAAGTAATTTCAACCAGCTTTTAACTGAGCTCAGCAGAAGCCCTTATGTGCTTGGCATTACTCATGTGTGTAGACATCCTGCAGTGAAAAGCAGGGTGCTTCCAGGAATCCCACTGGCCAAGGCCAGTGCATGCGACAGTATTGTCTCATGGACAAAGAAAATTAACTGAAGTTCCACACTACATCAAGTTAAACTCTGACCCAAGGAAAAGACCCAAGGTCTTTGACTGCATATATGCAAAATATTGTGGCCTGATTTTCAAAAGTTCAGGGCAGCTGTAATCCTTGAGGAAATCCATTGAAACTCAGCAGCTTTAGGAAAAAAACGCCCTAACAGCTTTAAAGACATTATTCTTTATCTGTACCTAAAGAACATTTATAAACATAATAAAACTATTATTTAGGATAAAGTATGAATGCTGAGAACCTAAGAGGTTTTTTGTGCCACTTCCTATGCATGTCTCTATAGCGTTTGTGATTCCACTACAGTTTAAAAACAAATACAGATTCATAAAGTCAAAGGATGTAAATTAAAACATGAAGAAACAGATAAAGTCAAGGACTTGCCAAATGACTGTGGTATCAAACTTGATCTTTGTCCAAGGCCTGTCCAGTTTAGCTCAAGTGGTAGGTTATAATGTGCATTGATTACAGCCTCCTGATTATACTGAGCCACTAAAGAGCAAGTAAAAGCTTGTTGCTGGAGGATTATAGCAGACATTTTGGCCATTAACAGTGAATTTCCATACGACTATTAATCTCTGTCACAACACTGAGGTTATGTTAATTTTTTATTTGTCTTTCAAGGAATTATGAACATGGTCCATTACATTTCCCAAAGCTGCAGGAACAACTTGTCTTTAGGAGAGAGTTATAGTTCATGGCTGACTCGAGTCACCCACGCTGTAGGATGAAAAATGAGTGTTCAGGCTTTGCCAAACAGCCAAAGCCCAGCCCTGTGGAGAGGTGAAGCTGAAACTGGAGGCAATAGGTACTTTCTGGATGGGACCTTCTTGTTTGCAGAAGGTCTCCTGGGCACCCAGATGAGTCAGAATTGCTGAATGCTACCTATACCTCAGGTGAAAGTGCAGTGACATACAGATAAGGGAGTTCACAAACTGTCATGGCCAATCCCCAGTCAAAGATTCAACTAATGACAATAGGAGGAAAAGTGAGGGGAAATAGAGGGCCCCTTATTTCTCCTGCCCCCAGTAATCATGGCACTGTTTTCAGCGAGAGTCACAGACACCATGGCAGTACAGATGGGACGCTGTTCAGGACTTGCAGGTTTTGCAGGACTTCCTATTCCTCCCATTGCTCTCACACAGGGTAGGAGGACAAATGCCCCCAAGTTACCATGTATCCCTTTTACTAGAGGTATTTCCACTTCTGCAAAGACAGAGGGTTTATCCAGTAGCTGGAAGAGGATCTAAAGCAAGCATTTCATGGCTGCTAGTGAGTGATGGCATGTCTGTGGGACAAACACTGCTTACATATCACAAATTACCTCTGTTGTGACAGTCCAATGTCAGTGCTTGAATCATACTATATAATATAAAATACCACAGGGACAGCCTGGTACATTATATTAATTAATTATAATAAAAAATAGAAAACCTTTCTAGAATTTACTTCTGCTTCTAGCATTCCATGGCTCGGTCTTAGGTCTAGAATATTTAATTAGAAAACTAGAGTTTAACTGAAATTCAGTCACCACAATTGTCAGGAATTTGGAATCACAGTGTATTACACTGTGGGAGAAAACTATGAAGGGAAGCAGCATCCACAGTAGATGTTTGCCATTTTTTCCTTTTGTCTCATTATAATAAGCATATTTACAGCCTATTTACAGTTCTGCTAAAATAAAAATGGCAAAAAAACTTAACAGAATTGTATCACTTTCTACGCCTAACTCTGAAGCAAACCCGTTATATTATCAGTGCATCCCAATTGCTAAAATATGCTGTGAATACATACCTGTCCCATCATGGTCTCCTTATACTGTTTTTTCTGTGTTACTTTGATTGGAGGCAATTTTGTCACAGCTGACACCAAAAAATTCATTAGAATGTCCTCACAATTGGCCAGTTGGTCCACCATATTCTTTAGGCTGGCAGGCAGGTAATGAGTGTACAGGTAGTGATAATATCTGGAAACCAACAGCAGAGTTATTAATACAAGTCACTGGGCTTTCAGGTACCACAAGCTCCAAGAAATTTCTTTCTCAGACACAACCTTTTCTGGCCAACTTCCAACACACCACTTCCCTTCTCTGGTCTCATCCTCCAACAAGAAGGGAAAACAAATCAGTTTCTCATCAAGACAGTGTTCATGGAGAAACAGAACATACACCTTTTTTGTAACTGGGTTGAAAGAAACAATGAAGACCCAAGTATCAGGATAAAGGAGAAGCAGGAAAGAGAGCCCCACATTGCTATAATGTGACGGACAACACTGATGAATTAATCCTTTTCCTTCCAAACTGTTCAGTTGGAAAGAACTCTAGTAAAAGTGCCCTACTACTGTTCTTACTGTTGAAATCATTCTCCTTTGGGCCTATGCCATCCCCTATGGCCTGTCTTCTCCTTTGTAGGGATGTGGATTATTTTCTGACTTTTTCCTAAAATCTAGAGAGCACTTTGGTCTGATGAAATCCTAACAACTGAGGGTTTCTACAACATGCTGCAATATGCTGAGCTGTGATGTGTCCAGTGTACTTCATTTCTAGAGTAGCCAGAAGACTTTTGCAGTCTGCAGCTGTCAGCCAACACATACCCAGAGCTGGTCTGGAAGTAACCTCCTTTCTGCTATGCTACAGGCCATTCAGCCGAGCATCTTAATGAATTCGGGAACTCTTTGAAGTGTGTAATTCCTGATGTTAAAAAGAGCAGTCCAACTGCCTCAAAACACAAGTGACTTCAAAGAGACCCAACAAGCGCAATAATGATTACCAGATCCCCAGAGCTAAACCAAGAACTTAAATTATTACCCCATAAAAAGTAGACCCACTTATTATCTTTCCATTTTTGACCCTCCCCGGAAGAATGTTCTTCACACCCCACCACCCTACCCCCCTCTTTACTATTTTGTTCCGTTCAAAAAGAGGACAGCAGATGCTCCAGGTTCTTACTTGTGGTAAATAGCAGCTCCTGTCAATACCATGGAATAGTCATTAGTCCATTTGGAGGTATACCCCCACCTCTCCTTAGTGTTGTCCCAGAAGTGACTGCGTGCAGGGTACCCTACAATCCTCTCTGGAAAGCTCTGCCAAACTGTAAAGGCAAAATCCACCTGTGGACAAAGGCACAGGCCAAATGAATACCAAAACTGTTTCAACAAATGTCAACAAAACAAAATATTACCTTGCCACTAATTCACAATTCAGAATCTTGGAACTGTTGCAAAACATTAATTCTATATATTCATCAGTAAATTAAACTGACTGCTTGACATTTTGCCCTATAATTATGCACATTTTAATGGTTCCTGTTAAAGGGAGTCTAGAGCATCACAGCATTACATTAACATTTTCAAACTTGCCCTTTACATATCAAACCTTTTCAAGTTACAGAAAGAATGGGTGTAGGTGCATGTATTTATACTTCAATGCAATACCGAGAGGTAACAGCCATGTGGGAAACTGAAACTTTTGCACGTCTTTGTGCATCTCACCTACCATTTCTGCACTGTTAACATGAAGCTTGGAAAATCAAGAGTCAAGCACTCTAAACTGTAAAGGTGGCTTAGTGAGATTAAAACAGGCAGTCAGTGCTGAGTCCATTTATATCTTTCATCTGTTTTGAGAGTTTTGAAGACTATGCTGGTCACACTTTTGAGACTGTCTATATGATTGAAAAGGTTCAACATAATTGCTTAATAAAGAGAAAGATAAGATTCCCATTTAGTTAAATGGCATCAGGAGCCTAAACTTTAAGAAAAATGCTTTCTACTGTAAGAGCCACAAGAGGATGTCAACTGCTGCCAATGGTGTTTTTCTATTATATTGTCTTGATGTAATTATTTTCATAACTCAAATCTCTGAGAATTGAGAAGGGACAGGACACTGCTATTCTAAGATCCCACCAAACAAACCCTGGTGGTACTAGGAAAGGGATGACTGGGACAGTTTGCAAAAGCCTCGTCAGTATTATATTTGAAAAGAATTTGGTAACTACAATGAAAAGTTGGTAGGCAGTCCCTCCACTTCATCTTAGATTTGGAGCTCAAGCTAGAACAAAATTATTTTAAAATGAGTGAAAGAGATTCTAATTGTCCTAGTCAAACCCAAGAAAAGGAGAGCTTTGCTTCTGCACTGCACATTGTGTTGCTCCAGCACCAGAGGGACCTAAAACCTTGCTCAAAAGTGTTTGAAGAGCCTTCCAAAAGCACAGCCAAAGTCAAGGGTGTAGAGGTTAGATAAAAAATAGCTGCTTTGAGAACAGTCTCATTTCGTGTTGATTACTGTCAGACTTCTCACATTTACAAGTGTTTTTATGAAACAGAAGAGTCACACATGGACTGGAACACAAAGTTAGGGATTGGATATTTTCTTTAAAGTTGTTTCAAGGAATCTGAGGCCAACTAGAAAGACAATGTGCACAAACCAGTTACCGTTGTGATAGTTCTGATCTCATCCAAATCAATACCACATGAAAGAACTAAAGAGGTTTTTTTCCCTATAAAGGCCTTTCCCATAAAACGTGACATCTGTTTTCTTTAGAGAAGTCTGAGAATCTCAAACTAAATTAATAATAAAGCTTCTGCACTCAGTGGCCTCTCTTGTGCTTTCAACTATCTGCCCTTGTACCAGGGAGGCACACTAAAGCAACCACCCTAAGAGAAAACTCCCTTTATTGAAAAAAATCCCTCTGTTCTCATCCTATATAATTTCCAGCAGCATTGCCACTCTCAGCTGATCAGCAGGAAAATCCAACCAAGCTGCAAGTCTCTTAAACCTCCGGATCACTGACCCGTGCTGATTTCAAATTATGTCCCACGCACACATCCCTCTGTGCATGTGGAACAGCTCCCGTCACAGAGCAATTTCGCGCCGTTCCATCGTGGATGGAAAACCTTTACTACCCCAGGGCTGGACAGTCCAGAGGATGTGCCTAGTGACTCCTCCTTGCAATGAGAATGTGATTGTGTTTGACCACATTCATAAATTGCTTTCTCTGGGCCTTGAAGCTTTGCCACAACAGCCACCCATGAGCAGCTAGTTTCAAGGGAAATGTCACACCACTTTTGCATAAGTGGTACAGTGAGGGAACTGAAGCAATGGAGGCCCACCAGCTCTTCATGGAGAGCCTCCAAGGAGAGCTGCTGACCCTGGCACCCTGGCAGAGACACACCAAAGCTGCAAGGTAGGTGCTGGCAAGAGCTGCTAGCTGGTTCTGCCTACAGCACAAGGGCCATGGGGCTCATAAAGCAAATAGCCACTGCACAAACACACAGGATCAACTGCAAGTTGCTCACAGGAGGGAAGAAGCCACAAAGAAACATCTATGTTGTCTCACACAACAACAAATATTTGCATTTCAGAATGTTTAGAGTAAAACACAGCCAAGACGAATGAGGAACACTATTTATTTACTTCATGTGTTCCAGAAGCTTAAATAATGTCAAAGTTTGGATGACAAATAAATATCAGTTAAAACAAAACAAAGCCCCAAATCCTCATGGAATTCACAGGTTGGATTGCTGTAAATCCCCCCTCAGTAAAATGAAGCCCCCAAGGCAGCTGAGATGGGACCCTTCATCCTGAGCAACAACCTGCTTAGGAACTCCAGCCCTAGGATAAATGTTTTTTTTTAATTGGGCTGTGCAAGGCTTTGCACACAAGCGCTTTGACAGCAGCCATATTCTTCCTTATCTAGCAGAAACTATCAAGGTGTAACCCTGGTATGAAATAGGTTCAATGTCAACTATTTCTTCCATTTGAGAAGCAAAAGAAGGCTACTGTGGCGTTTTCTGCAGCAGTCTAACCACAGCATAACATCCATACAGGAAAGTTGCAATCTCATCCATTTAGAACAAATTCAGTAACATCTTAGGGTATATAGCAGTGACTGAAGATTAATGTTACACATTTCTTCACTGATATATAACTAGTGGTAGCATCTCCACCACTGACAAAAAGGCATTTTTATAAAGGTGAAATGGGGAGAGGAGAATGGCCATGAACATGGGGGGAAAAAAGGGAAAACAAAAGAAAATCGAGTTTTTCAAGCTATTCCCTGGCCATCATTAATAATGTATTTCCCAAATATTGCACTCTATGTAAACTGTCATCAGTTTCCCTTGTGGTTCTCAGGAAGAGGTTCTAGAAATCAATACTCATCCCAGTTGTAAAAATTGGTTTTCTACAGTATTTTTCTTTTCTTAGTGCTATCTTGCTCTTGGCACAAACACTCGAGCACCTAAACTAGCAAAGATCTCCAATTTTATGGGCCGACACAATGGTGAAGGAACACTCCTCAATGAAATCCTGCATTAGGGTGGCACTGCTGTCTTTTAGAGCGATAGCAGTCCCCTGCTGCTGACAACACTTCCTTCTCCACCTACACCCTACTGATAATGAAAGGAGGGGGGGAAGCTACCCCAATCAGAAAAGTGAGAACAGAATATTAAAGCCGACTGCTCTTGGCTGCCTACACCCGCCTGCAGCTATGTTACTAAAATAATAAAGAGCGGAAGAACCATATGCTAATGACGAGCCAATTAACCAGGGTGAAAAGCTCCTCTGATGGCAGGCAGTGGCAGCATTGCTGAAACAAGTGCAACACGTTAAATTTGAGGAGGGTGGCAGGAAATCTTGTAACGTTTGCTTACTGGCAAAGCCCGGAGAAGACCATATCTGCTGTGCTCAGGCTGAGCCCAGGAGCCAAGCAGGCTCCCAGCATGACAGAGCCCCTTACCTCTGTGGTTGAAAGCACGGTGTCCTCATCCAGGCTTAGCACTGCATCAGTCACTATGTTGTCGTAGGGCAGGAAACGACTGCTCATAACCTGTGGGTATCCAAGGCAGGAAGGGGAGGAAATAAAAATCACTTGAAGTACTCTGTTCCAAGGTAAATACTCCATTTTATTCCTCACTCTTATTTCCTCTTGTCTGAGGTACATGGCATATTTCTGTCTGATGGAAAGGACCCTTCAGCTCTAGAGTGAAAGAGTGTCATTTTTGTCACCCCAGCAGTCAGCCTTCAGCCTACACCTTCTATCTGAGGAGTAATTTCTGAAAAGACCTCCCTCTTTGGAGCAGGGTGCTTTCCTTTTGTGACAAACTGCAATGGTCCGTACTGAGAATTAGATGTACCTACAGCTTCTTTGGAGAGGACATTTTCCCTGGTAGCTAAGACTGTCCCTCTGTTCTCCTATGGAGTGTGAGGATCAAAGATAGTGAAACACTGAGAAGGACTTTGCAGCATTCATAAGGCTACACAGCTGGGAAACCAAGCAGCCCAGACCGTGTGTGAAGGATGTTATGGTATCAGGATGGTGCAACATTCCCTGTCAAAAAAGGAGAATATGCTATAGAATATATGTATCAATTGAGTTTTAATTGCATCAAGAATTATACAGATATTGTAGCTTTTTAAAAAGTCACATTCTAAGTGACCTTCCAGTACCTGAAGGGAGCCCACAAGAAAGATGGAGTGACAGGACAGGAGGGAATGGTTTCAAACAGATAGAGAGTAAGTTTAGATTAGATATTAGGAAAAATTCTTTACTGTGAGGGTAGCTAGGCACGAAGCTGTATAGGCCCCATCCTGGAGGTATTCAAGGCCAGGCTGGATGAGCTCTGAGCAACCTGGTCGAGTGTGGGAGGTGTCCCTTCCAACCCAAACCATTCTATATATATAAAACCTATATGCAGAATAAGCTTTTGAAAGATATGGCAGCACAGTCCTCAAAGTAACAGGAAATAGATGGGAAAGCTGGATCAAAAAGATAACAGCAAGAAATGAAAATCTATATGGTTTCTTTTACAAACTAATTAGCACCTTTGGAAAACTCATGTAAAAAGGACACAACACAATTTGTTTCCCTCATTTGCTAGGAAAAATAGTCTGGCTAGTTACTAGACTTCTTTTCAAATTCATTATGCCAAAAAAAAACACTACAAAAGTTAACTGCAGTAAGAGGAAACCACTGTATGGAAACAGGGACATGGAGGAGTTTTGCACATCTCTAATAACAGACACTGTTTGGGAGCAAGTCCTTGGAATCTATGCCTTGACTCAGAGAAAGCTCTGTCTCCATAATCACAATGTTCGCAGTGTCTGTTTGGAGATTATCTCTTCATTGCTACAATGGCCTTGTTCTGGGGAGGCACTGGCTGCCACAAGAAGTGATCTGGCTGAGGTTGATGGTTTTGCTTTGCTTATGCTAAGGTAAAACAGAGCAAACAGCTGGCAGGAGACCTGCGTTCTCACCCCTAATCTTTTACAGACCATGTGAAATTGTCAAATAGTGCAACGACTGGGACTAGTCATGTATTTGTTTCATAGCTAAAGCTACCTTTTGTAAAATGGGTGAGATAATATTTCTTGATTTCATGGGGAAGAGTTAAGATTAGGTAAAGGCAGACCTCTGCGATCACCTGCACGGAGTAATGTGCCTGCCAGTATGTTTCAGTTAAGTCTGGAGGCTAAAAGCAGTTCCTTTATGAAACCTTTGAACTACGCTGCTCTGGCTCTGCAAACTTTGTCCAAACAAACAGCTTTCCACGCACAAAGCCATTTGGCATACGTTGGGATATTAGAGGGAAGAGACTGTCCAGTATAAACACACCTTTGTGTACTCAGGAGACTCATTTGTAATCTAAACAGTGCCTGGGGCCAATTTCTACAAATATTGGAGAACTGGTCAGAGATTTTCTCCTCCATTTCACCTCTGCAAGTTTTACAAAAAGAAAATTAAAAAAACCCAGAACAATCAAAAGGTTCAGAAATCACTATAGCCTTTCTTGGCCCTGTAGCAACTCTCCTGATACTGTTTACAGAGCTAGCTAAGGTGAGAGCCTTTAGCTGCCAACCTTGCAGGGCTCCCTCTCTCCTCTTGTTAAAGTGACAGGGCAAAAAGACCAAAGAGAGGATTATAAATTCAAAATAGGATTGTACAGCCAAAGCAACTAAAAAAGTTTCCTTTGCCAATGCAGAGCTCAAGAGCCAGCTGACAGAGGGGACCAGCCCAAATCTGTTTCAGAGTCTAGAGGCAAGTTTTGCTTCTCTCATTATAAAGGAATCATCCACGTCGGTGTTAAAAAAACCATTCTTTTCCCATCTGATGCTGTCTGTTTTGACTTTGTAAAAGTACAAACTTGTGTTGCACAGCAAGTGATGATGTGGTGATTTTGCTCCCATACAAGTGTTCAATGTCACTTGTCCCTTCCTCTTTTTTTGATGGTAGGATCCCAACACTGGCAGCAGTACCCCACAAGACCATAAGAAAAGGCACTTTTCAAAGGCTAGTTCTCATCCTTTCCTCTGCTTTTGAGTTCACAGCTGACCCCCAAGTCTTGCATCTGACTGTTCAGACTCAATGCTAAAGCTGCATCACTACCTTCATGCACTTGCAGAGAGGCAGAAATCTCCACAGATGGGGAGCACTACCTACTCTTGGGACCACATTTCAAAACCGAGTTCCACCTGTGAATCTCAGATTCAAGGCATTAATTCCCCTGCTGATGACTTCTGTGAGCATAGGGCTCATGCATGAAACACAAATCTGTGACCAAGCTGGCACAAAAGGCTAAGGAATAGAAAGGAGCTGTCACACAGTTGGGAACTACAAAGCTTTCACCAAAGCAGCCAGAAGAATAAATTCTTGTCTCATTGGAGAATATAGGCAGCATTTTACTATGCTTCCCTCCACCTACCTTGCTCTCTCCTTCAATGACTATGACAGGCACAGAAGTGGCAGGCCAGCGGTGTTTGGCTGGGAGAGGTTTATCACAATTCCATAAAACAATAATCTGAAAGAGAGTATTGGACCATGATCAGAGACCTTGGTGGCAATGCAGTCCAAACACTAAAGTCTCAGATCTCCAGAAAGACATGTTAAATTCAAATTAGGAGTTTCAAAATCAAAAGCAATGATACAAATATGTATAAAAGTAACACTTCCTACAGTAATTTCACCCAACCTGACTACTTACAGTATACATCCTCTCAGGCAAATATAGACTGGACAGGAACTTGGGAAGCCTCTGTCTTGGCCAGGTCATACAGATGTCACTGATTTACTTTGGCTCTCATTAGAGGCAAAACCACTTGTGAAACTCCACTGATAAGACTAAGAGCCACATTGGGAGGAAGATCACACAGCAGCTCTCGAGGCACAGACAGCCATTTGCAGTTTGCAGCACACACAATGTTGATCTTTAAAGTACAGTCATTATTTTACCTGTCTCATGTAACAAAGAGGTTTAATTATTATCTCTATTCCACTCCTATTATACTCAGAATTTTTGTTTCCCATGCATGTAGGTCACAGACAGTAGAAATCTCGGAGGAAAGAAACATCAGAATTGAAACAGGGGGTTGAAACAGGGCTGAGTCACCAGGCTCTTCATTCCTGGCAGGGCGGTTTTTCTCCGTTGTGACTGACAGCCAAACAGCACTGCTTACCTGTGCACAGTACTGGGACTTGGCTACAGCAACCAGGAGTTTCAACACGGGCTGAGATTGGGAAACCAGGGGAGTTACTGCGTGGATAACGGCAGTGAATGTGGAAAGAGGCTTCAGACCTGAAGTGAAGAGACACGTACGTGTTCAGTAAAGACAAAACCAACCAAGGTAGTACATATTAAAGGGCTCCAGAGATGGAAAAAACAATCTGCACTTAATGTAAACCTTGCCATGTTTTTTAGGCCATGTCCCTTCATCTCAGATACTAGGCTACCAGATGAGGAGATCACACTTCCCATTAATTCCCACACTCTCTGAAACACCTGACTCCAAGAGAATTACTGCCTTTTCTTACTCACTATTTCCAAAGATGTCCTGCAATCTCTTTCTTCCATCCAGTTTGTCCCACAAATAATATTGACAACTAGTTTGTTCAGTCAAATGTCCTTCTTGACACAGGCAGGCTCTGTTTTGCTGCCTGGCTCTGGATGCTCAATGTTTTCTACAGACTATCTCCACAACTTCCAGAAGCTTGTTCAGTTTTCTCAGTTCCATTACAGTCTCTGTCAGATTTTTGATCTTTCTACGTTGATTCCCATCCACATGCATCTTCAGTTACCTCCTGAGCTGATAATTCTGCTTGCATCCTTGCCTTCCATTCTGATATTTTAGTCTCGTTATGATTTCCTTTTCTGCCTGAAATAACAGATCCTACTGGTGTCTACCCTTCATTACTGCTCTCAACCTCATCTAAATTCATCTGTGTGGGGTCACAGTCATTTTTCATCAAAATTACCACAGAAATCTTCTTCTCCCCTTTTTAACACAGTAACTGTGAATTTTTAGTAGGTGAGCAGTACAGATCCACGGAAGTGGGAGGCACAGGCTGAGCCAAAAGTAGCAGCAGTCTGGTAAGCAGGATCACTTTAGCCTGTAGGCACATTCGCCTGCAGAACTCATTGTTCAAGCTCTGCTTCAGGACAAAGCCGTGAACCTAAGCCCTATTCATTCCTTCTAGTGGGATCCATATGAAGACACATAGTATGGAGAATAAATCCATACCAACTGTGCACTCCAATAACAAGTGTCATGGGTAAATTACCACTTTTCCAATTTGCCAAGCACGAATAAACAAAGAAAGGAAAAAGCTACTCCTCTTATGTCCCCTCAGGCTATGAATGCATCAGCAACTCAGGCATTCATTACCAGCAACTGAAAAGTACGAAGGGACATAGATTTTTTTAAAAAAATCTTTGCAAGGGAGAGACATATGATGCATGTTGATGAGTCAGAGACATTCCAGTCTACAGTGGGCAGGGAAGAAAGACTGAGACAGGATAAACGAAAGGCACCATTAACTAGAAACAAATGGCAAGTCACTTGGCACATGCTACTCAAACACTAAATTTCGAATTTCCACTAGAAATTCCAAATGCTACTACATTATAGCAAGGATTCACTCACCGAGATTAGCATAGTAGTAAGGAAAATCTCCCAGATATGAGGAATACTGTGGCAGTACAAATAACCCTCCAGGATGTTTGTTCCATATTAAGCTGTTACGTGATATGTGCTTAAATATTCTGTCCTGAATAATCTGAAAAACAAGAGAAGTAATCATTTTTAGATAAACTGTCATAGTCATTGGTAGAAGCTTCAGAGACTCCAGTTGACTGGAATCATCACCCATTTTGCAAAAAGCTGAGGCACACAAATTACTAGACATTCCTCCTTGATCTCTCTAAAAAGGACTCAGAACCTGAACACTCTGACACCACTTCAGAAGCTCAGGCCATATGCCATAGGTTTCAGTCTCCCTGGACGTGGGGACCACGCAATTTATAGCATTTTATATTTCAAGTCAAATATTTTGTCTATTAGAGTATCTTAGCAGTTGTAAGCCTGATTAGTTCATTGTCAGTTTTACTACCCAGAACTCACAGATGATAATTATTTGAAGATGGCATTACAAAGCTAGGTATTATTTGGAGATAATGAGAGCATTCAAAATCACAAAGACTTACAGCAAATCAGGCTTCACTAATTATTAGTTTTTGCTTAATTATAAAGGGATATTAGCATTCAGATACATCACTGATTCCATGTCTCAGTTCTGCAATAGTTCCTTGTTGGATGAAGCAGAAAAAGATCCTTTGGCAACTACTGTCTGTCTCTGTAGAGGGTCACAAACATAGATTCCTAGGCTTTTAAGGTCAGAACAGATTGCTAGATCATCTACTTCATCATCTAGAATACCACAAGCCAAAAAAAAAAAAAAAAAAAAAATTACAAGGCCATACAATTCATGCAATTATTATGTATTTATGAAACTAATTACAGTTGCCTCACATCAGATGCCTGATTGCAAGAACCAGAGTGGTTCTTACACTGATGGGAACTTTCCTAAACTTTCTGCAAAGACATAACAAGGTTCAGGTGGTGGAAAGCTATAACAGGACGAGTTCAGCCTCCAAAGTGCAGTATGCTCTTGAGCCACATGTTCTCACAGATTTGCCTTCCCTCAGAGCATAAGAAGCTGTCAGGTGTGGACATGGGACACTGCAAAGGGTCAGGGGGCAGTGAAGAATGGATTTTCTCCCAGGTTGGCTAAGGAATGCCTTGCCTTCTTCTGCAGCTCATCTTCTATGATGCCCGAAGGTTTCACTTAACTGGCAGGCAGTGCACAGGGCTCAAGTGCCAAGAACATGCTGGTCTCCTGACCTAACATGTCTGGCCTTAACATAGGCCTATCTAGGTGTAACTTCATGTCTCTGAAGCTGGAGTGAAGTGTAGGAAAACCAAAAGCAAGCAAAAAGACTCACCACAAACAGTACAAAAGCAGTTGTTGGAGTCTAACCAAGTTCAAAACTCTGTAAGCTGCTGAGTTCAGGGACATTTGGTCAATATAGAACATGAATAAGTGTTGCCACAAGCAGTGGTTTTCCTGGAATTTTTGATTGCCATGACAAGAAAAGATTAAAACACCAGTTACATTGTGCTAGACAATCCACTGCTGGTGGCAATATACGTACTGCTAAACTGGGGCAGATGTTGAGTGCATGCTTGTCTGAATGTTGCCTGCAGCCAATTACCATAGCTAATATGCAGTAATTCACTCACATGAGTAAGTTAATTTAACTGTTTTATTTTTTTTTTTTAATAACAGGACTGTAGTTTTATCACTGACAAGAATGTATCTGAATATTTCTGTTTGGTAAGTTAGGTATATCAGTTGTCAGGTCTCCAACACGGTGGTGGGGAGAGGAAAAACCACAGACAATGACTGCTGTTTGCCCATCTGCAAGTTATGCCATTAAAAAAAGACAGAACCTAGAAAGTACATATTTTTCAGTGTTTACCACAAAGCCTAAATGCTACAGCTCTTCCCTCCTGCTTTCTCAGAACTGGGGCACAGTCAGATAAGGAGAAGTCTGTGAATTTACATGGTCAGGAGGTTTTCACAGACGGTGGAGTTTTCCACTGAGCTGGTAGCCAACAAGGCTGCAGGGGAAACACATGGCTCCTGTTCAAAGCTGCCTCGGTGTGCCCGAAGCCAGCGCAGCTCCAGCGTGGAGCAGGGCCCCGGTGCCACGGAGCACACACAGCCTGCTGTACACGGGAGGCACACAAACCTCACCAATGTGGTCCTGCTCCAGGCTCGGGACCCAGCCTTGGTGGTTCATCACAGTTAACAAATGGGTCACTAATTTATCATTCTCCTGATCTACATAAGAAACTTGTCTGTCGGAATAGAGGGGACAAAAGACAACTTGGCAGAAAGAGAAAAAGGTAAAAACGATAACATGGAGGACCAAGGAATTAAAATATAGAGTGTACAATGTTGCACATGTTGCAGAGGAGACAGCAACTACATGGTGTCTCTAATGATGAGGCATGACAGGAAGTTTAATAAGAGAAGAAAAGCATTAGGATCTCTGGCAAGATCTCCCTTTTCTTTTTGGAATGCATTATTCGTCCAATATTTTTGTCTCCCTCATCCTCACACTTCAAAAAGTTCACATATTGCCTTAATCATTGCTGCTTTTCAAAGTGCCCAAGCCAAGCATCCAATACTTCTTGTCTCTACTTTGTGCTCTCTCTTTCCATTCCTCTTCCTCAGCGAAGGACTGAGCCCACTGTGCATGGATGCAGGGAGGTTTTGGGTTTGCTTTTGGAGAAGACCAGGCTGAAAAAGTGTAGACACCCTGGAGCATGGATGGTGTCCGGAGCAGCACAGCACTCCCACTCACCAGCCTGCAGCAGACTCTCATGAGCATCATTTCCTAACCCACATCATGTCCAAGGCACTGGGCAGTTCCTCTGTGACTGTAATAGGGGGTTGCTGGCCAAATTATTCAAACCTCTTAGTTTGGACTATGAGCTGTTTGGCTTAGGCCACCAAATGTTGTGAGAAGATCAAAGAACTTAAAATGTGACTTAAGGTTTCCAGAGGTGTGCAGGATAAAGGGCTGAGATGCTTTTGCAGACATCTGAGTTGGTGAAGATTTTTTTTCTGTGCTGATATCCTCAGACATGGACATACACTGGCACTGCAGCAAGCAGGCAAGTGATTATTCTGATGATATCTAGAATCATCACAGCACTCTGACACAAAAGTGTCAGAGAGAAGATGAATCACATCTACCAGAAAAAAATAATCCTGCTAGGAATTTACTTCCAGACATCAGATTTTAAGAAAGGGATATACTGCTTGCAGGTTTCAGACACCAAAAATTACTCTCAACTCTTTTACTCCTTTCCTAGGGAAAAGTTAACTCAGGACTTTACTTAGGTAAGTTGAAATGTGAAATTAATATCTGTTCATAAGAACAGAGTCCCTCTTTGCTGTCTCAAAAAATGGAGAGTCCTGAACTAAAAAAACAATCAAAACCCAGAACATAACTTCAAGATCAGGCATACATTAATTGGTTTCATTACACTAAATCTTTCAGGAAGTTTTTTGTCTTCACTTTAGTTTTTGCACTCTGAGTGGAAACTCCAGCTTGCTGGTTACCCATCTGCTTAAGCTTTATGGGTTTTGCTGTCCCTTGGAATCCTATAGCCACATGGGTCAATGGGTTCCAAGGCAGCACGAAAGACACATCTGTGAGCACTGGAACTCGATCAGTGCACACCAAGGCTGTGGGGGCTGCAGTTACATCCCCTTGGGACCAGCCCCAGCACAGGTAGGGGAGGGGCAATGGGGAGAGCCACGTGCCCCTGTCCTTTTACCAATTCCTAACAACAACAGAGCGCATGCAGGGAAGGGGCAGATGATGTGTGAGGCACCTGATGGTCCCTGGGAGCACTTCTGTAAGGGTTAATTAGACTGCAACCTATGGCACATGGTCTTCCGGCTTTGTGAGTCTGATCCTGGTGTGGGCTATGATAATTATCACCACCTCATCAGTGGCTTATGAAGAGTTTGAGGATGCAGAGCTGTTCCCAACAGGCAGTACAGATGAAGACATGCTCTTTTGAGGGTTGAGGGGAGCATTGTGAGGACAGCTATGCCAGAGGCTCTGCAAATGTTCCCTGGCTGGTTTTCTTCACTGGCACAGAAAAACCTGTGCCAGACTGTCTTGCAGCAGCTGGAGGTAGATCAGCCATGGGCAACCTGTACTGCAGATAGAAGTACTCATTTGCAGTTTTCAAGGAAAAGCAGGCACAGTGGGAAATGTGGAGCTTTACAACTGTGCATTACAACTATGCACAAAGATGGATGCTATTGCAGAAGCATTAGCATTAGCATCATCAGTGTAAGATGAGTGCATTTGCCCCTACAAAGTGAGTCTTTTCCAGTGGTAGAAGTGTGTCAGAAATTTATGTGAAAAATTGGAAAACAATTAGAAAAGAAACCTGCTTTTGAAATTGCAGCCTGGGCCCTACTTCTGAAGAGCCTTTCATCTTTCCTCTGTCTCTGAATTCAGAAAAAATTCTCTCCACATTTGAGATCATCTGTCTCCCTTTCTAATAGCAGTCTAATTATGATTATTTATTAATAATTTATAAGGATGATCAGGCCTTTCCCTTATCCTGTGTGTGAAGATAAGACCCAGCACTTACAAGCCCCCTCTTCTCCTTGACCCAGACCAACAGCCCCATCACAAGGGATCAAAATGTTAAGGAATGGTCAAGGAGGAGCTCCATGGTAATATTTTTTCCAAAATGAATTCCAGAAGGGTTTCTTAAGAAATACATTCACTACCAATGACAAGGATAGTGATTCATAAGCCATAAAGCCTTGCAAAGTCAAGATCACACATGACAACTTTTCCATGTGTTGGGTAGCTCCCATTTTTCACTGTGTCAGTTTTCTAATGTGGATTCCGATAATGAAGAAAGTATTTCCTTAGGGGAGACAACTCATCAAGGTGCCGAGCTTTTTTCCCAGTGACCAATTGCATGTCGTGAAAACCAAGGTCTGACATCAGCTGAGGACAGGAGCAACTGGACAGGTACAGAAATCTTGCTGCTTAGCAAGGTCCCAGGCAATTTTTACTCACCTCTAGTGTAGTCAATACAATCTTCTCAACTGAAGAAAAATAAGCCTCCCACAAGAACTGTGTCTGCTGTCTAAGTGCTAGGATTTTATCCTGATGGATAGACCTGATTGTAGAAGGAATCTGTAACACAAGGTGCAATATAGTCAGAAGCTTTAGAAACAACACAATCTCATCAAATTAATATGCTGCTGACAAGCCCTCTCCTCTATTAGTGAGCTGCACAGCTTCAGCACTCCTGTCCAACAGAGATGTGTGTCGACAGTTAAAGCCTTGATGTAAAATGAATGAGACACAACCCTTTATAACCTCTGGCATTGAATATATGATTTTTTTTTTTTTAAATCTGCTTTCTTTTAGTTTTTGGTTGTTTTATGGTAAAAAGCTGCTCCCCCCTGCAGCATTGTGTTGTGGCACAGTAAGGAGCTCCTCCATACATTCTTCATGCTTTTAATCCCACAAAGCTCTTTGTGGACTAGTATTTTAACAACCTAGTACCTGCAGGTCTTGAGAGTTCAACAATAATCCCCACATTCAAAGTGTATTAAAGGGATCTGGAATTGCTTTTACCATAGCATGGCAACACTAAGTACCCTACAGAAAACATAGCAACATCTTAAGTAAGACTCCACTTTTTGGGAGCCCATGGATCAAATTGCATTTTACTAATTACCGTAGGTGGAAAGAATAATGTCTTCCACAACACCTGTTATTCACAAGGGAAAACAGTGCTTATTTTTCCCCTCTTTCCATTAAATCCACATATTAATTGAGGTATAAATTGCCTTACAAATAAACCCTGCATTGTCCTTCTGCATTGCTTTTCCATTAAAAAGTGTAACTGCTCACTAGACGAGAAGGAAAGGGCTTCATGTCTACATCCTTCCCTATCTCCACATCCTTCCTCCACACTGGGGTGAAACTAATGTACATACATGCCATGCTTCAACTTAGGACTGTGACCAAGGCCTCCAGTACACCACTTGGACAACACAAACCAACACTACCAAGGGAATTTCACTGCAGTTGGCTACTCACAGCTGCAAAAAGGTATAAAGGACATGTTGCTGATTTGTGTTCTTTTTTTCTAGTGATGAAGAGTTGTGCTTTTGCACCTACTTTTTTTTTTGATTTCTAAATGGAATCATAGATTTGTTTAGGTTGGAAAAGACCTCTATGGTCATTGAGTTCAACCACTAAATTGGGCCATCTTTTTCTCAGACACTCATTTCTCATAAATCTCTTACCTGGTATATGCTGCATAAGCATATACCTGGGCTGTGTGTTGGTTCTTGTGTACCCCAGCTTATTCTGAAGTTTGCCTGCAACCCATCACATCCTATTCTTTCCCACACTTTGCTCATTCCTAAAATATTCTGAGATGTAGCGTGATCATTATTTGCTTTCACATGTTCTCGAATCAAATGATTTCACATGAAACCTTTTTCCTGAAGAAAATTTGATATTTTTAGAATTTACATGTAAAAAATTTTCACAAGAATCAGCAAATTCTTTACTGCAGAGTTTGTAACCAGGTATGGACATTTTGTTCATGGCTCCACTGGGTGCAGTTTTAGTTGAGACAGTCTTTGCTCTCTCAGCCCTTCAGCTATTAGACCACCATCTTAGAGACACTGCTAATATAATACAGAATTTGAGCTTATGAGAGACTTAGCACTGCAGCAAGGAGGAGCACAAGAAAAAGTTCATATTGTTGAAGATGCTACTTTACATTTCTTTGCTATGGGCCCTTTAAGTAAATTATAGGTCTTTAGGTAAAATATTCCCTGCAAAACTATTATGGAAGATAGAAGTTGGAAACATGTTTTTCTAAGTGATCACATCACTATTTGTGATGTGTCCCAGTAAGTAGAGGGATAATGAACATTACCCATACTGCCTGCACAGATGTATATTAACCACACCCAGGAACATTATCAGCAGCAAAGACAAGATTAAAGTCACTTCACACTGGCAATACAGCATTTTTTCAATAAACTTAAAATTTCATTGCAATATGTGCAACTTTGTGTCTGTGTGTATATGTGTGTAAGCAACAAATAAAATCAATACTTATTCCCAACTATACCTTTCGAAAGGGAAGGCTGCTCAGACTGTGAAGGTTACTGCAAGAAGTTATGATTTTACACACCACACCATGTTTGTGAGTGCCAGTAAACACAGTGTCAAGGTTAGAAAAAGGCCTTGTGTGGGCTCTGTTACAACAGCTGGAAAGAAAAATCAGAGCTCCCATTTTAACTGCATTTGCCTATTAGTTATTAATCTACTTGTCCAGAAAGACAGGTGGGCAAAATGATGTATTAATACTAATCTGGCATGATTACACTTGAATTATTAGAACCTTAATAAAAGGTCATTTCAGCAATGAGTAGGGGGGAGGGAAAAACCACCCCACACAAATAAATGCAGAAAGGCTGGATTAAGCTCTCCCAGCGCTGTGATGAGGAGAATATGCAAATAAAAACATCCGAGTTGCTCTCAAACAGGAAATGAAAAACTGTAACATAACAAAAACATTTCCCAGAGCAGACATTCAGGCCCTCTGCCAGCTCTTTAAAAACACTGTTAATAACGGTGCAGTAGCTGTTCAATATGGAAGCAGCTGTGAAGTGAACGAATGGCATGTTACCGGAAAGCACGAAGATCAGAAAATTATTATTATTTAAAGAGAGACATAATTTTGCTCAGAAAAGTGTGCTGTCCACAGAAGCAAAAATCAAATGGCCCTTTTATATTTGTAACTTGTATAACATTAAATAGAAGAGGTAACACTTTGCAAGGTTTGCAAGGCCAGTTCTTCAAAAATATTTACTTCTTTAGACAAGTTAAGGGGAATGAAATGAGATTTTCAAAGATAATTTGTTTTGGGGGTGCCATGGCACCTGTACCTTTGAGGATTTCTCTCTGTGGATGACACTGAATTCAGTGATAAATAAAACCCCCCCTTAGTGGCTATTTAGTGTTTATTCAGTGGTTATTCCAGATCTTGTGGTACTCAGCTTCATGCTGGGCAATGGAATTTTATCAAATGCTACTTTGGGAAAAACAGTTTTTCAAGAACTTCTCCGAACATCAACTTCTCCTCCGACTTTACAGAATATATATATAGACTATAAAACCCACTAAGGTATAGCTGAAAAAAAAAATAAACCTAGTAAATTTAAAACCAAAGTAGATGCTCAAAGGAGCAGGGAATGTGTTACTTTTCAGCCCACTTTTGTTCTATGATCCCAAGATTAACAGTAAGTGACATGAACACTGCTTCAGAAAGCAATGTTCCACACATCAGAACAGGGACAGATGCCACTTCCCACCAAACTGTTACATGGTAATTCCTGCCTGAGAAAATACCTGCTTTCCTGAGGATCCCAGTGCTGTGGGACACCTGAGGATAAACTATTTCTGAAGGACTGGAGCAGAACACACCCTCAAATGTTTTATCTTCCATCACAGCACCTGGACCAGGACAGTTCTTCCTCAGACTGGCATCCAAGTGCTCCACACTAGCATTTCATCCTCTTTGCAAAAATCAAAGTTTAAGAGTGCATTTAAGAGTGTGGCCTGGTGTCTGCAATGACCTTCAGGTCAAAAAATGAATGATGTCATATTAAATGAGTTCACAGCCACTCTGACACAGACAATCCCTTCATGATAAAAATTCCTTTATAGTCCTGACCTTTTGGATTCATCTTCCCTGTCCGTTTAGATGGTGGCAGCAATAATCAACTGATCTGCTGAAGGCCGTGGTCTTTTCCTTACCTGTAATAACAATCTCTCATCGCCTATGATGGCAGCTTGGTTCCAATCAATCACTTCCGAGAACGGCAACTCCCATCCATTGCTGAGCATGACCGGGACACAGGCGGCCTGCAGGGACACAGAGCAGGGGGGTTACCTGAGGTTTCCACCAACACCATGGCCCCTGTTTTCTGCACAAGCTCAGGAGAGGCAACAGGCAAAGAACACCAGAAGCCAGAATCCACAGGAGGGCAGCCCCAGGGATTACGGTTTTTCATTTTGTGCTTATTCATATGCACTGAAAGGTGGGCTTTGTATGGAGAGTGGAGTTTGCAATGTGCTGCTTACACTGCCAGACAAGGGCAGAAGTGTTAAATGCTGAAGATATAACACTGGAGAATTTAATAAAAAATGATGAGCCCCCTTGCTGCTTTGTGAACCGTTCAGCAGGGAGCAACTCCCCTAATTTTTATATTATGTTGCTACGCAACTCTACAGAAAATACAGGTCATATTTAATTCTAGAGCACTTTTCCCAGAAAGGAGGAGTGAATTCCCTATCCTTTATGATATCAACTCTCCAAACAGAGCCAACTGCACAAACATAACTCATCTGTCATCACCTGTCTACAAAAATAAGAATTGCTTTATGTCTTAAACAAAAAGCATGCACATTTAATATCTATTTCATACCAGCATGATTTGTCTAATCTATTTAATCTTCTAAAAATTGTACAAGTTCCTCTGTACAGAGAGTTTGTAAATATTTAGTAAATAAGTCAGTATTTCTATAGACAAATGATCACTACTAGGTTCTGGTCAGTTCAATCACAACATAAGATCCAAACCAAAAATCTCCTGATGTGATGAAGGAAACTAGTACCAGAGGATTTGTATCAAGCCTGTGCTCTGGTTCAGTTTCTTTTGGATCAAGCTAAGCTTAAGAGCTCTGAGTTTGGTCCAGACCTCCTCTCACCTCCCAAAAGATGGTATAAAGGGGAACACTTCACACTGCTGTACCTTCCTTGGTAACATGTATCACATACAGCATCTTAGACTGGCCAAGACTGCATTACAGCAGTGCTTATGTGTAAAGGAAATTACATCAATGCATGAAAAAAGCCAACCAGAAAACACTTAGCAATGTGTTTTCATGTTTAAAACATTCCACTAATGCGGATCAGGCCTTTCAGCATGCCCTTGATCCAGACAGAAATTGGGAATCCATCATAATTGGTGAATACTGCTCGTAGCCTGCTAGGAAAATCCTTGGTGCATGCATTTTATCATTGAGCTGAAGCCTCCAAGTTCTGTACAGTGAGGTGTGGTCCCTGTTTTCTCCTCCTGAGATGATGTATCTAACAGAAGCTGCATGACCTGGGGACCAGATGAGAGAAGAAATGAACAGTGCTCTTCTGAAAGATATGAAGTGACATATCATCCCATATAAGCCAGTCCCACTTCTTCCTCCAGAGACTGGAGAGGGAATAGCTCTTTGCAGGCTATAAATCTTCTCCTGAGTAGGAAAAAGAGGTAAGTAACCAAAGTCCTAAATTTGGATCCCAAATCTGATAGTAGGTGCTGGCTTCAGTGGTTAAACCTAAGTGTCCAGAGCATCCACTGTACCCAAGAAACCCATCAAAGGCTGGAAGCCATGATACAGGATCTACTGGGGACCTTCTGGAGAAGCAGGAGAAATCAAGAAGGTTTTCTGGAAGTTACCTTTCTGGGCTTCTAAAACAATATCATATACCTACACTTAGATAGCTGAATCCTGCTCTGCACCACAGTAAACAATACTATTACAAACTACGTCTGGTATATTTTGTGGTTAAGGAAGAAAAGGGATGTGATGACAGCTTTACTGTCAATACTGGGATACTTCCCAAGTGGTAGAACTCCCAGAGGCAGGAGCCTCTAAGGTGTCTTCTTTAGTGAGATTTGCCATCTCAATAAAACCAAGAAGTGCCTCAGCATCTCCTTCTCTCCACTTCAGCCCCTATGGCAATCCAGATGCCAGTCCTAGATGCAATTATGCTCTAGGTTGACCGAAATAGTATGGTTGACTGAAGTTCCTGAACCTCAGGCTGAGCTGATTCTTGACAAAAAGAAAAGTCACACTAGTTGCAGCTGGAGTAGGCCAGTGTCAGACTTGATCACTGTGCTGCCAGGCACGCTGCCACAGTGACTCCAGAACCCTTTGGCATTGCCTTCTGCTGCTGGCCTACAGCAAAAAAGGGAGACCACTAACCAAAATGTTTTTAAAAGGTGAAGGGGATTCATGTGCGCTCCCTGAGATCAGCCTATATCCACCTTCCATCTGGAGCTTTACCACCTCTAGGCCACCTTCTGCATGTTCAGCAAGTACCATCTCAGAACTGGCAATGCATAAGCATGTCTGTTTTGGCATATGTGAAAACAAAAAGCTATTTTTGCTGCTCTGGGGCTTACTTGTAAAGGCCAGTGTCTCCCAAGGGAAGTCTCACAGCTCGATAAAATACTGCTCAAAACCGGTCCAACATCTCAGCCTCACCACATTCAGGGAAACCCTTTTCCTGGAGGTAACGCAATTCAACCTTCAGATGAGCTCAGCACTCAGACCCTCCTGGGAAGAAGCTGCCAATTGCTCCAGAAGTATGAATAGAGGCTTTCGCAAAGTGGATTACTGTCCACCAGGGAAATGAAACACATTTCCCTCCTCCCCACCTCCTTGCTATTGCACACTGAATTGCAGCCAGCATAGCCATTGCTTTAAACAGCAGCTCTTACCTGCAAGGCTTCCAGAAACCTGAAAGAGCCAAGCCTGCGGCCACGGGGAACCAGACAGAAAGTGGCATTGTGCAGCATTTCACGGTAATCATACCTAACAAGAACAGGGGAGAAAAGAGAAAATTCAATTAGTGGTGAGTCCTAGAGTAACTGGGCATGAAAATGCAAACAGCTGCTGAAACAGACAACATCTGGATAAAATCATCCCCAACCAAGACTGTTCACCATCAGGTTAACTAGCTCCATCCCTGCGCGTGTGTCAGCCACCACCCCGGCTCCGTTTTGTTCACCCTCAGGAGCTAACCACCATGGGAGAGAGCTGGGGAGACTGGTAATGAAACTGATAAGGAAGGAAATAATTTTGCCTTTGCAATAATGAGCCATTTCTATATAAACAGCCTTGCATGACTTCTAACAACTAACATTAAATGTTTTGATACCTAAAGCATTGTTGTGGCACTTCTGTGACCCTGATTTCTATTCAGATTTAGTCAAAGCCATGCACAACTGCAAGGTTCATTGCTGCATAAGAGGTCTGTATAAAGCAAGAAAAAAAAAATCAAAATATGCCAAAGAAATCTTCCCTTATCAAGCAGGCACTAAAAAAGGCATGGGGGTTTACAATGGCTCACTTGGTGGTTATTGTTAAGGGTGGTGAGAGGGATAAACTGCCAAATTTTGGCAATTAACCACATAGTTGCAATGATTCCTTCTCTGAACGAAAAGTGCTCATAGACACTTTTGAGTTTTTTTTTTTCAATTCCGTCAATCACCGCAAAACCATTCACAAAAAACACACATCAAATCCTAACAGTTTCCAGGCTGTTATTAGCTAACTGTACTTCTGGCAAACCCATGGAACTATGAATGGCATCGACCTCGTCTGAGTCAAAAGGATCCAGACTGAACACCCTCTGTTCTCCAGAAGGTCCTGGACCCTGCAGATAGATGTTATTTTGACAGTAACTTGTAGCCCTGAAATTTTCTAACACTAATATTGTGGTTTTACCATGGCCTGCAGGCAGAGCAGTTTTTTTCTATGTGTGTCTATGTGTATGTATATACATACATATATTATTATACTTTATATACAAAGAAGTTGGGATCTACACTTGTATTCTTACACAGGCCAGACAGATGGGAGTAAGCCAATTTTCAATTATAAGCTCTGTCTTTAGGAAGAGACATCTTGCAAAGGCCCATTTGCTTAAACAAGCGTGTATAGCTAATTTGCACAAGAAAAGGTCACTGTGAATGGATTAAGATTATCTCCACTGAGAGTAAAATAAAAACCCTCATTGCATTAATTAAAACTACAAAACAGACTTCAAAGTCGCTTTTTAGTTTTTAAATTCTATCTCAACTTTGGTTAAAATACATATATATACATATTCCATCTGAGTGGCAATTTCTTTTTCTCTGTGTGGGATAGAGATTGGCAGCCATGTCCCAGCTCAACTGTCAGCACTGACAGAGCACACAGGCAAAAATATTAGAAAACTGGAATACAGAAAAAAAAAAAAATCCCATTTTTAAGCATTCCTTTTTTACACATCGAGAGGTCTGAGGCTCATTGCTTTTGCTGTATATTGTATGACAGAAAATGTTAATAAATACCAAAAATAGAATACCCTGTAGGGCTAGAATACACCAGTCAGAAGAATACACCCCATCATTAGCTTGCTAAAATGTAAAATCCTGTTAGTATCCCAGAATGCAACATTATCCACACAACATTGATGGCAAAACCAGAACACAAAGAAAAGCAGAGAGCAAGGCCACTGCAATGAGTCCTCCATATCCCAGAGACATCCTATATTGGGCACTTTTTCTTTAATATCTAACTTGCTGATATTAGGATAGATACACAAAAGGAAAAAAAGGAAAAGGATTTTGTTGACCATTTTCCACCTGGAAAACAGTTAGCATTTTGCTCCCATTTGTGCCTTTTAAAACTTAAAGTGTGATTTATTGCTGAGCTGTGTAATAGCACAATTCATGGTCATCAAGCAATTTATCTACATCATATGAACACAGAAAGCCTCATCCTAACCTTGATGTATTGGCACAAAATTTCGCAAAAATTTACTCACTTCAGGGAGAACCCACAAATACAAAAGGAGCAGAACCAGACTAAAGCAATATCCATCAAGAGCTGCTGCAGTGAATGAACCACATCAGATTCTTCCATTGAACAAATTTCCCTGCAATTTCAATCAAAATGCCTTAAGGTGACTCAACAGGATCTTTGAGCGCAGTGATAGGGGACCACTCCAGGATCAAGCATCTATTTGAAATCCATAAACACAAGATGATACTTTTACTCCTACTAGCTCATGGGTAGTGTGCAAAGCAATGGGGCCATCCTGCCTTAGCTGGAAGACAGAAGATGGACCAGTATGTTTACATATAAATACCTTTTATACAACACACGTAGCCAGCCTCAAATACAAAATATCTCTGTCAAGTTGCAAGCTCTTGACAGTGTAATTTGAAGCGTTGCTTCTGGAGGAAATAATTTACATGTACCAAACAGCATCTCAGAGTAGAGCTTGCAGCAGAGACTGTTTCATATTTTTCTCAGACTGCCAGACAGCATTTGGAGGAGACCTTGGCCACAAAAATGTCACCAGGTAAACGAAACTCCAGCCCACAGGCCATGGTGGGGACAGAAGGTGTCAGGGCAACTTTCAATTTCAGACTCCTTCCCACTTGGCTCAGTAGGAACCACACACACAGCAGGAGGTTTGAGTTTTGCCAGGTTTTTGTCAGGGAGGGAAAATTGTTTATGTATGATTGGCAATTTTTTCCACATAGAAAGCAAAGAGCATACACCTGAAAACATCTCTGCACTTCCCTTAACACTGACTTCAAATACTTTCAGTGAAGTAAGTGAGATAATCTCTGTGATTAAAGGTAGATATCAGAGTTAAATCTTTGCTGGACTTGAAATTTCTCCTTCACTTTTCCAGGACAGAAATCAGAACTGGCACAGACTTCCAGGAACACCCTCTTGTCTAGAGTACTGATGTTGTACATCAAGCACTCACCTGGCATCTACTGCAAATATCAGTATCACATCAGCAAGAGGCTTGATTTCCCCATCATCTGCAGTGAGTAACCTCAACAAGACCTCAGGGAGGCAATGAAGTATTATAACCCCACTCGCAGCTGGTGGAGGGGCCTTAAGCTATAGAGAAAATAGTCAAGTGTTTAGAAGAGGTTCTTGCAGAGCCTACTCTTACTCTTCTCCCCTGGCAATGGGAAGAAGAATGATCTGTTTTCAGAACTACTTATTTCCATTAGCTGGTAACATCTGAAGATGGGAGGGACATTTGTTACAATCTTCCAGCTTGCACTGCTGTGGTGTGGGGACAACTCTGCATTACCTGCCTATCCAGACACTGGTTTTACTAAGTCATGGAGGTTTGTCAGGGTGAGGAATCAGAAAAAAGGCCAGCATCACAGAGCACAGTACAGGCAGCCAGCCGGATGCTTCTTCCTTTCTTGTGCTGCTTCAGTGTTGCAGTACTTCAGGCACTTTCCTTTCCTGTTGGCAGCTAATGCTTCCCAAGCATTTCATGTAGAAAAGCTCTGAGTGGAGCTTTTGAGAGCAGTTCTCTGCTTTGCTCAGAGGGTATTTATTTCCAGAATGCTCCAAGTTTCCACGTTAGAAGACTGTGGGGAGTGGGGGCACATGCTTATTGCTCATATATTCCTGATTCCTTCATTCTGCACGCTTGCACAGAGGTAACATTTTACTGCCAATTTTAGGGTCGGTTTGGCCTGGGTCTCAGCTGCAGCATTCAAACATGTTAAAATCCAAAATGCATACGCCTTCAAAATGACAGTTGGGTCCTCAAAACTAAAATAGCTACAGATTTAACCAAAAGCTGGCAACCCTCTGCAAGTATCAGCAGCATGTTTTATTAACTTTCAGGCTTCCTTTTGTAATGATTAAGTGTATCTTCTTCACAGCTAATACCTTTATAGGTAGCATAAAAGAATAGCTCTATTTGTAATCAGTTCTAATTTATTCACAACTTAATTGAATTATCCCCTCCCTGTTACCACCCATAGTTGAGAAAACATGTTCAGCCCCATCTATCACACAGCTGTAAACAGTGCAATGCCGTGTGGGCAATTATCTGAAGGAGAAACACTGCTCAGCCAAATGCTCTTACCACTTTAACTTCCTGATCCAACGCATAGCTTCTGTCTTTCCCCATCCCCCCTCTTTTTTTTTCCCCCCTTCTGATGTGCCGACCTTGTCAATCAGCACATGGATTAGAGGGCTGCTTGGGATTCCTGGTTCTCCATTATCCCAAGCAGCCCAGGCAGGCTGCAGAGGCTCTGCAGTGACTAATCAGCCATGCCATACATTCCTTCTTACAGCTTAAGCATTTCCCCATGTCTCTACACTTTAGAGATTATAAACTAGCCTGGGAAACATTTTCACTACCAATTTTAATACAAACTATTTTTTTTTTGAAAGCCACATCATCATCATCGTTGATTGAAGAGAGGTCTAAAGAGACCAGCAGATATGTCCAGATGCAATGATTATCATCCTTTATCCAGCTCCATGCCACTTGTCGCATCTATTCTTATCTAATCCTCTGAACACAGATATGGGATACCATCACCATTCCCTTTTCATAGATAGAAAACTTGAGATACAGATGACTGGTGGCTTTTCCAGCAGCTAACCGGACCTTGGGAGTCCTAGCCCCAGCATCCTAACCTGCCTCCTTCCTCTCTGGTGATGCAGCATTCACTGAAAACCAGCTGCACATTATGGCTACCAAAATTAGGATGGAAAGACAGAATCCAAGCCAAATACAACAGGTTTAACCCAAATCAAATGCAATGGGTTTAACTCAGCAGTACATATTTTGACACACATAATGCCACACATAATCCATCTTTTGGAAGATGCTGGACCTCCTCTTTGGCAGGGATTATCAGCACATACCGTTGTAGATGTCAGATGTGACTAGAGCTGTTTTTTTATTTCCTGAGCCAAAAAATTGCAATGGCACTTAACCAACTATGTCTAGGGCTTCCTCCCTGAATCTGCAAGCCCACAAACACACACTGCATCTTCCAGAAGTCTCTGCATCAGTTAAAGTGCTACAACAAAGACAGATATTGAACACCTATAACCTGAGGGTAAATGGTGGAGTGTTTCCCAGTTTTCCATTAAGTATACTCCGTTTCAGCCATTAACCAACTGGCCATTTTTCCATGTGTGAATGCTTCATGCAGATGGCTCTGAACTACTGTCTGGAGAGCTTGAGAAGAAACCCACTCAGTCACATGGAGTGTCTCGTTGCTTGGTTTCCATTAAGGTATGTTGGGTTTTAAATAAACTGTCAAGTAAAACTTGGCACAGAAAACAACAAGTGAGTAACTGCCTTTGTAGAAGAGCTGACAGCTCAGCTGTGTGTCAGATAGATAGCTGCCCAAGACTGAGCTCGGAAGGCTAACGCATCCTACTTGGAAGGGTGCCGTCACTGGGAACTGCTTGCTTTTGGATTTACGGCTGTGCAAGGCTTTGGGGTGATCTTAATGCCAGTTAACTGGCTACTGGCTGCCAGTTCATCTCCTGCTCCGCAAGCACTGGTTCTGGAATTAGAAAGTTTGGAGGTGCAAAAACATAATTGGAAAACTTTTTTTTCCCTGTTTAAAGGGCTAATTGATTTCACAGGTGTTTAATTATCATTTGCTGTGAGATAATACCTTGTAGTGCCATAAAAAATGGATTTAATTTTCGAGTACTTGCAAAACCATTGCCAAAGCCAAGTTAGAGCGAAAGCTAGATAATTATTCTATAAATCAAACACACTGCCTCCTTTCTTTGAAATTTTTAATACTTGGCTATAATGATATCTGACGACCTTGAAACTAACATAAAAAGGATTTTCTTGCCAAGTGCTGAAAGGCAGCCATTGGAGTATTTCTTTCAGCCTAGCTCATTACCGCAGCCGCCGCCACCGCGCTGCCCTGGCTGCAGGACTCCAAGGGACGCTACAGTCTAAGTGCAGCGGCAGCGTGTGCAAACAGCGACTTCAGAACACAGGTAACAGCCGAGTATGGGCATGAGCCCAACCTGAAAATTCTGCACAGTTCTACTAGGAAATTAAATGCCATGGAAATTAAACTCTGCAAACATGCAGCAATTAACAGCAAAGTGCAACTGTTTTCTACTTTCCATGCCAGCATCGTCCTTTAGTTCAGAAGGTTGGATTAACAAAGAAAAACAGGGAAGTAGACTTTTCATTTTAATGGACTGCTAAAGGAACTTTATTTTACAGTTAAGATGAACAGTAAATGGTAAAATTGAAATCTTTAAAGTCTTCAGTGGCATCACCATTGGATTCAGTTCACTTCAATATTATGAACAGAAACATTTGGATACACAAGCCATTAAAGTCAATGTGCATTCTAACAAATAAAAATGCTCTAAATATTTTTGTCTAAATATTTACCCATAACATCCTGCAAATCTATATGGTGCATGCAAAGCATGCACAACATTTGGCTTGCCAAATACTATCCAACTGGCTCTCAGTGTGGTGGCTACACCACCTAGAACAAGTAGTCTGACACAGTAGCAAATGTGTTCTCACCAGCATAATTCAATGTTTAAAGATAACCTCTTGTTTATCAAGTGTGCCAGAGAGGGTTCATAAGAGGTGTGTCAGAGACAAACCTTGCTGAGGTGCCTTTCTAGGCAGCGTTCCGCCCCAGTTACCAGCAACCTGCTAATGGTACCGTGCAGCGCTTCTCCTAAAACCAAACACTGCCTCCTAGGCTTTGAAGTCCTCTCAGAGCACCCGTTTCACAGCAGCAGCTTGCTGTGCTGGTAGTAAGAAAACTCACATTGTGCCTGCACAAGAAAAGTCAGCAGGAAAGCAAATGCGCTGCTCGTTTGTACCTTGTGAAGAATGTAAATGCAGCACCACGTATGGTGAATTCAGTACCCTCCAGGTCGGCGGGAAAGCAGTGAAGACGCTGATGCTCGCACGCACAAATGCATGCACAGGAACACACCCACACAGCCACCAGATTTTACCCAGATCCACTTACCCTGCCATGCCCTCTGTAGTGAGAAAAACATATATGAATCCTCTTTGTCTGAAATGTGCCCATCTGACACTTATTGGCCATCCAGGTGCTGGACCCTTACAAGGTAAAGATAAGACCAACCTCTCAAGATGATCCAGTGTCTCAGGAAGGCTCTTTCTAAGAGGATTCTTCTAAAAATAAATTATACCAGCACTTTGCATCATTTTGGTGCCTCTACCACGCCATTTTCTGGAGATCACAAACTTCTTTTCGAATATTTTAATATAAAGAACCTCAGCCTGCTGGCAGGAGAACAAAGCAGCACCTCCATTTCACTGATGAGGAAACTGCCATGCAGCCTGAACTTCGGTTTATCTACTCAGCTTTGTTCCTCAGTATTCTGCATAGAAAAATGAGGGAGTAATTTAAAAGTAGTATCTAACTCTTGACAGTCCGCTTTGGTGTTTCAACAGGGAACTAGCATTCTGGGCTGCATCAAAACAAGCGTGACCAGCAGCTTAAGGGAAGTGATTCTGCCCCTCTATTCTGCTCTGGTGACACTGCATCTGGAGTCCAGCTCTGTGGTCCCCAACATAAGAAAGACATGGACTTCTTGTAGCAGGTCCAGAGATGGCCACAGAGATGATCAGCTGGAGCACCTCTCCTATGAAGACCGGCTGAGAGAGCTGGGATTCAGCCTGGAGAGGAAAAGGCTCTGGGGAGTCCTTACTGTGGCCTTTCAATATATAAAGGAAGCTTATATGAAAGATGGAAAGAGACTTTTTACCACATTCTTGCAGTGATAGGACAAGAGTAATACTTTTAAATTAAAAGTGAATAGATTTTCATTGAACATAAAGAAGAATTTTTCTACTCTGAGGGTGGTGAGGCACTAGAACAGCTTGCCCAGAGATGCTGTGGATGCCCCAACCCTGGAAGTGTTCAAGGTCAGGCTGGACTGGGCTCTGAGCAACCTGATCTAGCGGAAGATGTCCCTGTCCATTGCAGGAGGGTTGGATAGATGGTCTTTAAAGATCCCCTCCAACCCAAATCATTCTGTAATTCTATAATTTGGGGCTATTATATTCTGTCCTTCACAGAGTGACTTTGTTTGGACTTTACCCTTCTTCTAGCAGTGAAGCAGTGTCAAACACTAGTCCTAAATAGCTCCATCTGATCCCATTAACCACTCACATGCTGTGACAGTCCAGCAGTGAACATCTTTGGGGTAATTTCCCACTGTAAAGACAATTTTCTTATTGATTCATTCTCTAACTTAGAAAAATAATAACCCCCCCACCACTAGAATTTCAGTTATTAAAGCATCAATTTGGATTAAAGACCCAAACAAAGAAAAATCTCTACTGCATTTTCTGAACAAAGAAACAAATTTTAGTTCATCTGCCACCCACTCTAATTTTGAGATTACAGGACATACCTGAAAGCCTCAGCATGCAGAGAAATAAAAGACTTATTGTGAGATCTCTCACCTGTCAACACACCTGTTGGCTCTGAAGCTGATGATTCCCTCCTGACTGTCAAAAAAAATAAAAGGCCTCCAAATCTTTCTTAATTATTTTTAAATAGCTCTTTACTGAAAACTTGAGGTTACAAAATGCTGAAGAGGATCAGTTTACCAGAGTGTCATGCTTCAGTATCTATGGTTACTGAATGTTTTAACTAACACAGAAAGAGAAAAGCTTGATTACAAGTCCTGGATGGTAAAATATGAGTAAAATCAGTGCTCTGCACCCATTTTTGCCACAGTCCAATAACCGGATCCTGCAGAGTCAAGAGGACTCCAGCGTAAACAACACCATCCTCTCCATTAAGCTGCCTGTAGAACTGGGGCTTCAGTAGAATAACAGAGAAAGTACAACCCCCCGAAGATCAAATTAGAAGGGGTTATCGTTTCTATTCTTGCTTTGAATGTCTGGCTGAGCTCTTTACCACACAATTTAGAATAGTCCTTATGAAGCTTATCATTTTCTATTCAGCTCCACAGATTTTCCCATTACGGCTATCGAGCTCCTAAGTGGCTTGTTGGCATCTTTAAAAGTTATAGTCCTCCAGACACATCATCTAAAAATGGAAAGCAAAGATGATGTGCAATACTGGCTCTAATTATGCAGGAGTTCGTTTCTATGAATGACTGGATTTGTTTCCAAAAAAACAAAGAGGGACTTTACACAGGAACTGCTGGCAGAGCCCCATGTTGTCTAGGCATGCTGACCCAAAATGTGACCATGCTTGGAGGAAAAATTAGTTCAGCAAATCCATGGAACAACTTTGAGTGAAATAGAGAAGTGATTTACTTACTCATACGAAGTCAGCTCCAACTAGTGCCCAGGAGCAGTAACACCACAACACATCTAGATACTTTAATATTCTGGTAAGATTGTTAGTTTTTATATTTGCCTTCATCTCAGGATCTCCAAGTATTTTCTCTCTCCTTTCTATAAAGGAGACAAAGCTACCCCAAAAATAGGATTAGGACACAAAGTGGGGAGGGGGAAACAACCCTAGTTCTGTGTATTTTGATTTTGTAGCACTGAACTTCAGGGTGAAATCCCAGCACTGTTTACAGTCCAGGGTGGTTTCCACTGACTGACACCAGGTGCTGATCTTCAAGATTAATGAGGACTAATTTCTGCAATAAAGCAGAGCAGGAGTGTGAACTGTGTAAGAGGAGGAAACTCCAAATTTGTTTTTCCCTATCGCAGCCAACAGTTAGTATTAAAATACTTTTCATTTCCTAAGAGAGAGAAAAGAGGATACAGAAGGAAAGATGCACTGATATATGTTTTTTGGTGATGCCTCTTATTTCAAATTTCATTTTTGTTAACGTAAAGCTACATCAGGCCACACCATGTGCAGTTTGAGAACCAGAACTGTGCTTCACTGAGTGGCCAACTAAAATGAAATCTGTCACTCCACAGATCTGTTCCTTCTCTGTATTTCCTCACTTCTGCTGACAACAGTAAAATCCAAGTTTTCTATTATTTGTTCTTCTCAGCAAAAAAGGCATCAATAACAAGTGCATGGCTCCTCTTCATCTCTGCAACACCAAGTCCCCTTTGGAGCCAGACTCTCCTCCTGAGCCAGAGGAAGCCACACGCCATTAAGTGTAAATTCAGAATTGCAGATGACTTTTGTTAGGCATTTTTTACCTTTCATAGGGTTGTTAAGGCAACTCCAGTGGTCTTCGGCTGACGATGCACCAGATCAGAGTGCCTATATTACATTCTGTAATGCTGGAGAGTTATCCACTTTTGACAGGAGAAGGGGTAATGGTTTCAGACTGAAAGAGGGTAAGTTTAGATTGAACATAAGGAAGAAATTTTTTCCAATGAGGATCCTGAGATGCTGGAACAGGTTGCCCAGAGAAGCTGGGAATGCCTTGTCATTGAAAGCATTCAAGGTCATATTGGTCAAAGTTTTGAGCAACCTGATCTATTGAAAGATATCCCTGTCCACAGCAGGGATTTGGACTAGATGATCTTCTAAGATTCAACCCAAATCTTCCTATGGTTCTATGATTCCCCACTCTGGCATGTGGGGCTTTTAGGTCCCAACCTGGGCATGCATAATCACTGTCTAAAATACCCCAGAAGCACGTTTGCATCCATGCATACTTACATGCACACGTCTGCACTATTTACAAAGGGCTCTCATCTGAAAACCACTGATGCATGTGCTTAGCCTTCTTCTCCTGCCTGACCCTGCCCTGACACACAAAAAACCCCACATGCAATTTTCACAAAATTACCTTTTCAAAAATTGAGGCCCATTTTGAGAACAAAGTTAGAGGAATAACCAACCAAAGCAAACCGAAAGCCTTGTTTTGAAGGAGATCTCTTCTCAAGCATGCAAAGTGAGACTTGAAAAACCAGTATGCAAAGGTTAAGTGCCAAACACTACCCAAACCAGACCATTTTGTAACTCTGAGTGCCTCTTTTCATTTTGCTCCTAGGAGTCCCAAGGAAATCACAAACCTGCTGATGGTGAATGCCTCACTGCTCACATCTGTACCCCTAATGCCTCACCACAGTGTCAGGCATCTGAGCTATGTTGGGCCCAAGCCTAAGAGATGCAGATGGTGTTTCTCAGTCCCAGTTGATGCCCACTCCTGCTCCTGGTGCTCAGCACTGCTCATAATCATGTTTCCCCTTTTTTGCATGCCTGCCCTGCTGGGTAGTGTTTGCCTGAATGTGCTACGTCTGTTTGCAAGCTAATAAATTATTTACATAAACTATTCAGGCATAGCAGAAAAGATATAAAACATTTATCAACAAAGGGACCAGTTTGTAATTTTAAAATAATTATGTTTCTTTAAAGAAACCAACAAATTCAGTTGTCTCAGAATTACTTACTAGTGTGTGCAGACTTGAAAGGACTCTCTCTTTTGCAGGGAGTAGTCTCCACTCCAAATAAAGCTTTAACCATGAGAAATTTTATATCTCAGCAAGGAAATCTAAAGCTTGCAGGTTTCGTAGTCAGAACCTTAATGAGAAGCACAGGCCAGGTTTGGCATATCTTGGCACCTTCTCCTGTGATCTGTGAAATGGTACACCTCACATGAGAGGTGGAGTTGCAGGGCAGGGAACTCCCAAGTGTATTTGCAGCTCTGCTCTGAGGTTCAGTAGCTGAAGGACACCTACACACACTTACATCTGGGAGCAGCTCTACCAGCCCCAGCACCGGGACATGGCCAGACACCTCCTCCAGCCCCACTGGGAAGTGTGTAGGGCCAGAATGACACTGCCTGCCCAAAAAAGCCCTGTGCTCTCTCCCTGCTACCTGTCCTGCCCTTTTATACCTCCTCCAGCAGTGAAGGCACAAGGACAAATAGAAAGGGAAAGGCATCAGCATGCAAGTGCTGAGAGACCCATGATCTGGTGTGCTTTGCAGATTGCCAAGGAAAACATGACTGTCCAGACAAAAGGGTTTATGAGAGGATGCCAGCAATGTTGAGATTAGTTAGAGGAATAACAGCTCTTCGGCCAAATGCTAACAGCCAACAGATGGAGGGGAATGATGTTGACTGTAAGAGAGGCCATGCAATGACGCAGTGCAACATGCAAGTGGACTGCTTTTTTATACAGGTGTGTTAATTTTGGTATTAGGTTTAAAATATATTATTTTTAAAATTACAGTGATAAGCACAGAGAAGGTAAAAAGACATCTGTAAAAGAAACCTATCAGGGTAACTGCAGCTTCTTAAAAACTGTAACTGCAGCACCCTGTGCTAGTGGGAGAACAGGCTGCAAAGTTCCCAGCTGAGTCTGGCTTTTGTGTGCCTTGTCCCCAAGGGGTACAAATGAGCCTGTGAGCTCTCCCTGCAAACTTCCGAGCAGCTGTTCTCCCCCAGCCCCCTCTCTCAGACTCCAGATGGGTTGTGATACAGGCATTTTCCTACAGCGGTGCCTCAAATCACGTGTTAGATGTGTCAGCAATTTCTGCCAACATCGGAGGCTAAAAAGGTGCAGACCAGGAGCAGGTTTTTGAACCATCTTCATGTAGCACAGACATTTTTACATACTGTTTAAGAGACTATAAAATGCAGTAAACCAAAATCCTCTGTAATGCTTAGCATCTGACACAAGACTTTTTACCTAAGAAAGGAGCAATTGTGCAAAGGATCAGAGGGTCACTATGAACAAACAGCTCAAGGCTGTTAGGGAAGAGCAAATGAATCCTTAGACACATCAACCATGTACACACAGAGAAGAAATTGCCCCTTTGTACCTGGAGTCAGTGAACATGCTGTGCTAATATCCCCACATTTTATAAAGATGTTGAATAATTGAAGACAGAGAAAAGGGACAGAGAAGTTATTTAAGGGACTGTAGTAAATACCCTTCTGAGAGAGACTGAAAGACCTCAGCTTGTTCAGCTTATCAGAGAGAAGAGGAAGAAGCAGCTTGATTACAGCACGTAAGTGGCTCTGCAGGGAGAAAAATAAAAGGAACCAAGAGTTCTTCAACCTGCTGAAAAAGGGCACAACAAGGATCAAGAGGTGGAACTTGGAAGTGAAACAAACATCAATAGAAGTCTGTACAAACACTCGGCACCGAAGGTATTTTAAGCAGTGAACCAAACTGCCAGGAGAGATGGTAGCTCCTCCATTAAGTGATCTCTTGAAATTGGAAGGAAGTGCTTAGCTGGAGGATATGCTGTAATTCATCCCAGTTTACTGGACGCAGCACAGGGGTAAAGTGGGTGACACAGAATGGGCTGCAGTGCACAGGAGATCAGACAGAGTAATCTCCTGGTCCATCTGGCCTTCCATTTTCTGTAAAAGCTACTAGTATCTGGTGCTTTTTCATAGTCCTGAGCACAAAACCTCTACTTCCAATACTCCACCATGCAAACTTCATCCAATTACATTAGTACTGAAATGCCTGGGGGTATCTTCTGGTAAGCAGCCTAGGCACTCTTAGATCACTTTACTAGAGTTACAACAGACTAAACAGTAACAGTATACACTTGATAACAAATAATCTTCAGGATTTTTGCTATTTCGGACCAACACATTCAACTTACTCAAGAATTATTCATCCGATGAATGAACAGTTTAAAAAGTATCTTTTTTTTTTTATAACAGAGATCAGTGTTATATTTCTATATATCTCAACCGATTTCATTCCTATAAAACACTTCATAAGACTTTTCCACAAGGATGATCATTTCAATCAAAGTACCAATGCACAGTTTCGGCAAACTTAACAGAGGCATCCATAAATTAGCAGGGAAGAAGGGGGGAAAAACCCAAACAAACAAATGATTGTGCCTAGATGGAAATTTTAAAATTATACTTTTTTAATGGATTATTGAAACTCTCCCGAGTTCATCTGCAGATACTGGATACATGAATAGATAAAACTGGAAGCCTAGGGATTAGCAAAGTCATTAACACAATCACATTTTCCTTATGTGAAATACTTTGTTTTCTCCTCCCTCTGTCTTTCAAAGGTTTATGATCTCTGTCTAATAGTGCAGCCAGTTCTTTCATGAAATGTACCAAGACCTCTGTAATTTAGTTGGAAACATCAGTGTTTATTATCTTTTGCACTGAGATGTCCTGTTTAAAACTAATTTCTCATCATGCATTAATATTCTGCTATAGGAGGTTTGCACAAATGGAGAGAGAATGAGAAATAAATTTGAAGGCAGCTCCTTGCTGGTTTTATCATCCCCCAGGATGGTCTGTGTTCAGAGAGGAGGCAGATGAGGAAGGGGAGGACTGCAGTTCTGAGCACTGCAGTCACACTGCACAAATACAGCTTTCTTGGTCTATACCTTCCTCTGCTTTGGGTTTTCTTGCTCTGCTGAGTAAATACCTATCCAGCAGAAACCCAACCAGGCGAGGAGATCTGTGGTTTGTGCCTTGACCACACCTCAGCATCTCGAGCTGGCTGTGATTTCCACAAGTGTCTCCCAGCTCCGCTCAGGCAGCACAGAGAGCAGCCTCTCGCCCGCTTCTCCCTTGGCCTGACAGGTTCAGTATGGTTCTGCTGCGACCTTTTCCATGGAGTTCTGAAGGATAACATAATTGCTGCTTCAGCAGATTCCCCAAGAAATTCATGAGAGAGCTTTCAGCTCCAGTTTTGTGAGGAATTTGGAAAAAATTAAAACCTTTAAAGTGACACAAGACCTTACTGTCTGTCCCAGTGCTGCCACAGAAGTCAAAAGCCTCAGAAAACACTGCTTGAATGAGAGATTTGACAAAAGCCCCATAGAGAAATTATGGCATATGTTGTTAACCCATTACTCTGTGAATTCTACTGTAGCTGGTAATTTTTGGGTCTCTCTTCAACCCTCAGATTCCTGACAAATGTGCAGATTCATTCTGCCCAGGGAACCAGCATACTGTGCATTCAGATGAATGCTGCAGGGAAAAGTCCATGTAACTCTTCTGTAGCTGTTTATATTCATCACAGCTGCAAACCAGCAGTCTCTCAGCCTCAGGTCTTAATGCATCTACACTCTTACTTATTTGAAGGAACATAACTAATGTGGAGGAACATAATCACATGTAGAGGGAAGGGCAGCATCAGCTGGACTGAAGGATATGCTGCTCCACAGCATCCCAGGCACGGATGGTGGTGCAGTGCTGTTTTCCCAGTCATACAAACCAAATCCCACTAAAAGCTGGTACCTGTCTCATCCTGTCTTGGTAAGCCCTGCTGCACAGGAGAGGAAAGAAGTGCCGAGGTCAGAAGGGAGCAGGCTCGGGAGACAGCCAGCTGCTGCGTGGGAACAGGAGCTCCCTGCCTGCAAAGGGAGAGCTGGGCTCTGGGGTTAACTGAGATTGAAAGGCCAAGCGCCCAGCAGAGACATCCCCGCGGGCCGGCTGGGACCCGGCCTTGGCTGGGTCTCCAAAGGACAGGACGGCAGCCTGCTGGCACGATCCAGCCGTGTGAGCTTCTTACCCGCATACTCGAGTCATGCTGCCCTCGGGGCCAGCCCAGATACTCTCATAAATTAGAGCACTGAGGTCACCACGGTCAGGTTTTTGCACATCCTAGTCTGCAACAGCCCTGCTAAAAGCTGTGCTCTCTTCCCCAAGGCACGTGGCTGCTGACAGCAGTCCTGGGCCAAGGACACACGGCGTTCATGCTGGCGACCCTGCAGTCTCCTTTGGTGCCCTCTGCCCAGAGACACGGTGCAACAGTGGGCATCCCCTGTCACCTCAGCCCCGGAGCTTCAGCCTCCGGAGCTTAAAAACTTGGCTGTAGTTTTCACACATCAAGAGCAACAAGGATTTTACTTTGCTGTGTCCGTTGGTTAGAAAAATACACCAAGGTCAAAGAAAGAACATGACTTGAAGGTTCTTTCCAGCAGCATCAGGGTCTCGGTGCCTAGCAGAGGTTACGCCAGCAGGAAAAGCGCTTCTGCCTCTGACGTCTGTATCGTGACCCCGAACAGCCAGTACTGGGCGAGTTCTGTGTGCAGCCCGAGGACTGTTTGTAAAATGATCGATGACGCACACAAATGGGCCCTTGTTTGTCTTACAGTACACTGCAAATATTGCTTTTAACGATGAAGTTTTTGCCAAATGGTTCACCCAATGGAACACACCCAAAATGGGATCCCAGAGATAAAACTGCAAAAACAAAGTAATGTGATCACCAGCTGTCTTCCAGGAGGGACTGATCAATGCCCTGTGGTTTGGGCCTGGCCTGCGATACTGCTTCAGCAGAGCTGAAAAGTAGATGCAAATAATGCCAACTATCCACCTCTGCTGCTCTTAGGATCAGCCTGGATTGCCAGGACCTGCTGCACTGCCTTTAAGCTGAAAATCCTCTCCCACTCAGCTTCTGGACCAACTCGAGCCCTTAAAATTTGAATTCCCTCCGTTTACTCAGAATTTGTTTTTGAAGGGGTCCAAGTCACTAATGAATACACAAGTGCAGATTTTGGTAAGCAGCATCTCTAATTACCCCTACCAACCAGTAAAAATAAATGGTGGTTCCTGTACGATTCTACCATGTCCCCAAACCGAGCAAAACTGACTTCACACCTCTCTGGAGATTAGGTGAGAAAGGTCTGCAAGAGGAAGGTAAATGAACTATTCTCCATCTGAACCCTCTCCTGATGTCAGGTGGATGATGTTGGCCAGATTCTGCTCTCAGTTACTCTGGTGTGAATCTCAGTGGAGTTGCTCTGGATTTACACCGATGTAGCTGAGAAAAAAACCTGCCCTGTCAGTTTTCCTTCTTCGGTGACCATTCTTTTAAATCTTGGACTCCATCTTAGAACTGCTTCTTCTTATGAGTTGCCTGACTTCACCACAATGCCAGTTGGCATCTCTCTGCTGATCTGCCAGTGTTTAACTCAGAGGATTTTCAGACGGCTTCACGGATACTCTTAGAAAAAAAATCAGCTCAAGGGGTATACCTTGCCTTTTCTGAGTGCAGCCACCTGGGTAACAGGTCCAAATGTCTCTGCCCATGCCTTAGAAAAAAACATCAGCAGCACCGTGGAAATTGGAGTTTAATGTTCTCTATTTAAAGCCAAGAGGTTTTTTTAATCTTTGGCACTTGTGAAAGGCTGTTTTTCACAAAACTGAGTGATAAAACCCTACAAGAAACACTCATCCCCAAACTATCTGTGTGGCTTTTGCACACATCTGTTTCTCTCCTGTCCTCAAGAGATGTCTAAAATCTAATTAACCAATTAATTTGCAAATATATTCTAATTTATTCAAGACAGATTTTCTTAGTGTTAAATTATCTGACAGTGAACCATACGCTGTACACAGGAACAGGACTTCATTAAAATACCAAAGGTTACACAAATGGAATAAAAATTATATTTGCACTACAGTCAGCACATACTTATATCCTCTAATGAGAAAATGTGTTTGTATTTCCCAATTTCTAATTTGTTTTTGCATGTTTGGTGCAAACCTGTGGTTAATACATTTGCAACACCAAACTACTACACCTAGTGTGGAAACATGAATATCTTAAGAGATTTCCATGCCCGTTTAAATTGTAACAGAATTTAAGTACACAAATAATCCACCATCAGCACTGGTAAAACTCTTCTCTCAGCCCAAGCAATGCACAGCTCATTTGTTATTGAGAATTACATCCATGTCACTGGTCAGCCTTGCTCCTCCTGCCTCTCTCCACAGGCAGCACCTTAGCTGAGAAATCTCAAGTTCTAATTGACAGCACTTGTGCAAGGTGAGTCTAGAGGAAAAAGATGATGCCTCATTCTTGATTGCCACATGGAACTGCTCGGTTTTTTTGGTTTTGGTTTTTTTTTTTTTCTTTCCTTCTCAGCTCAATAGCTGTGTGGGTACAAATTCCAACAGCTGGGTTAAATTCTGCCAGCTACTAGAGAGATGTATCATTCACCATCCCATGGCATCAGTCACAGCTCCACTCGACCTTCTCCAAAGCACAGGAGATGCACTGTCGTGCTCAGTAATAACCACCCAACAACAACAACAACAAACACAAAAAACCCCACTCACTAGTTGGAGAGTTACTAACTCTCCAAGAATTTTATTATACAGTGTTAGCACAAACAAAAATACTTTGTCAGTATACACTGGGCACAGAATTACTTCCTGAAGACATTAATACCAAACAGCTGTTTTCTTTGCTTGACAAGCAACGTAGTACTTTTACTACAGTTCATTAAATTCCAGTTCCCCCACAATCAATTAAGACCAAGCTACAGTTCTTCTAGGTGTACATAAGGGGCTGCCCCTGTGATGAAAGGTGTTCTAACTATGTCTGTAACACAAGAAAAAAATCAGGGACTTCCCCCCATCATACAGCAGGTCACTGGCTGAGCTACAACAGCATCCAGATCTCTCTCTCAGTGCTGCAAACCCTGGGCTGTCAAGATGAACCCAAGCCTGTTTTCATGCCACCAGGGATACGTGCTCACAGCAGGCTCCACAAATCAAGCACTGCTCATGGCTGCAGGCACTGGAGCGTCAGGAATCCATCAGTGGCAGTGTCTAGCTCCTGGGAAAGGGGCTGGGGGCTGCAGGGGGCACGGCACCTCCCATGGGGTTTGACAGCTGAGTGGGATGGTCTCAGCGGGAATCGAGACTGCTGGCAGCACTCTTCTTAATTAAAGAAAAGGAGTAGGAACAGACAGCTTTTCTGGGGGTGGGTGAATTAGGTTGGAAGACCAGTAAAGCTGGGGGAGAGCGAAACCCCTCTCTCAGGGCACACTATCAGTTTTAAAACTACACTTCTCATATTTTTCTCCACATATTTTTAGCAGTAATATTTAAGGCAATTACATAAAGAGGTAGAAGTGCCCTACCTGCCCCCACCTCCTTGTACTTAATTTTTAGAATGTTTACTTTGAGCATGCACTGACCTGGAAGAGGGAATGACCTGCAAAATGATCGACTCTGCAGGTGAATAGATGTATAGTGAGATGTATAGCAACTGCCAGAAGGGCAAGAAAAATATGAAAACAATGGGATGATGCAGGAGGAAAGGACTTGGTGGTACGATATGAATGGCACTGCTCAGGCAGTCCCAAATCCTCCCGCAAGAGAATCTGGTCTGGGTCCAAAGATGGCTAATGGGGAAGGGGCAGAAACAGTTTCCCAAACAGAAAGCAAGTGTTAAGTCTGGGGAGGAGACCAGAACCAGACCAATGTGGAATGCAAAACAATGAGCAATACAAAGCAGGGCCACTTGGCATCCCATTTGTGTTTAGCTGTACAGTAAGAACAGCCAATATAAAGAAGATGGATTTAAAGCACTACATTATTTTAATTTTTTTCAATCCACAGTTTGTAATTAAGACATGGAACTAACTGTCATTAAATATAATTGAGGCCAGGAACCTCTAGGTCAGAGAAAGTATGAGCAACAGATAACATGACTACCACAGCAACATTATATTTCACATAAAACGAGTGAGGGATGCTTAAACTCCGTGTGTCTCTGGTGTACCTTGGACTGGAGGTGTGAGAGAAACTCAGTCTTGGGAGAGTAATTTTATAATCATCCCTTCGGGACCAATACCAACCACAGCCAGAGGCTGCACAAGACTGTCTACAGATGCCAGCTGGCAAGAAAACAGCCCCTTCAGGAGAAGCAGAAGAACCCTTTCCCAAGCCTGCAGGAGAAGGAAGGATATGGAGATGAACAGAAGGAAAGGAAGTTGTGGAGGACTGAGGAGCGGAGACAGGATCTGAACCTAGTTTTAACTCCTATTTGTATGTGTTTCCTTCACAGCTGCAGGTGAAGCCTGAAGAAAGCAAACTCACAGGTAACAGGGCCAGGAGCACAGGACGAGGCTTTGGCAGTGAGGTGAACTGTTTGAGTTTCCTATCGTGGCCCATCATGTCAGGAGGACCTGTCCACATGGCTGGACGTGGCCAATTATTCCTTCAAAGAGTTTTCAAAGTCATTTATTTTTGCTCATATTCAAATGGAAGAATTGAGCAGTACAACTATTTATTTACTTACTGCAGTGGTCACTGACAGAGCTACCTACAACCACCAAGGTCTGAAAATGAAGCTCTTGTGATTGTACAAAAAAACCCACAAAAATCTCCTCATAAATGCTCTCAACTATTCCTAGCCTTTGACTTGAAGCCCTGTCCATTTGAGCTCCTGCTGACTGAACAATGACATGCTGACTGTCACACACCAGAGCTCATGAGAGGTGGGGAGCACTTGGGGTCATGTTGGTTGCCTTGTGGGTCAATGTGGTTGTCAATGTACATAGCTGCAATTTCATTTCCTTATGGAAAATTGAACAAATTAATTCAATGGATTAACTGATTTTATTAAATACCTGAGAATCTTTGCCACTCATGCTACTCCTGACCCTTCTTCTATCCTCAGCCAGTGACCAAAGACCTTTGAACCCTGCAATAACAACAGGAGACTGCCTCCTTTCCTGACTTCGAAGATTTCTAGTCCTATAAACTGTACATATTTACAAACTTGACTATAGTGTATCACTTGGAAACTGTGCAATCAGGTACCACTTCTCTGGTTTAGTTATTAATAAATACCGACACATCCACCACTGACCAAACATGCAAAGGTTGAGGAACATGAAAAACGTTGATCAAAACCAGATCCTGTTTCAGTGCCAGCTTAAGCTATGCGATGGTGCATCCTCCCTCCCACTCCTCAGGCCACACTATGATCTCAGAAATGTTTGTTAGGCCTTCATGAACAGCACCTGGGCTAAGTTCCTCTTGAGCTTATCAGAAACACTGCTTCCAGGGGCAAGTGCTCTCTGACAAGCTCCTGTTTTTAAATCAACAGCCTTGGAAACTTATTTTTCTTGCCTGAATAACAACTCAAGTGGGACAACATTTTTTTAATTGAACTTCCAAAGAGAGTTACTGACCCACATTGTGGACACTTTGGAAAATTACTATGACTAAAGCCAAGTCTCTTCCAACCCCATAAACAGCAGTCCAAAGTGAGACCCTTTGAGCACTCCTGGACTGCAGTGGGCTGTAACCAGCAACCTCCCTCTGAGAGGCACTCCTCTCAGGGCTACTGACCTCTCAAGTTTGCTATACTCGGAGGAACCCTGCCAAATAGAGCCTGGGCTGATACTCCCACTCCTCAAGACTCAACAGTTCTCAACCCGCTGAGAAGATGCAAAGCCATCCAGCATGAGTGAACTTCACTGAACTCAAAGGGTCCTTGAGGTCTGTGTGCCTGCCAGTGTGAACATGCTAAAGCACATGTACTATGAATGTTGCTCTCTTAGAATCTTAAGTACGTTAGATTCATATGTGAGTTAGGCAGGCCTATAAGTGATGTACTGTTGTGCTTATATCAAATTCTATAGAATCTATTTTTAAATTGTTTAAATTAGGCTATCAATTAAGTACTGTGAAGTCTGAGTGCTGTTAGAACCTTCAGGCCTACACTGTTGGTCAAGTCTGGGGCTAACTTTGGCAAGAGGGTCCACTCCAAAACTTGTGACTCAATAGCAGGGTCTTTTTTATTCCCTTCCATCCTTACACTTTCACATCCTTACTCTTTATCCATCCTCAGCCTCCACATAGGTAGGTTTAGGTTGATCTTAGTTTTAGACTGATTGATTTTAGATTTTAGTCCTGTTTTTCTCTGTGTGCTTTAACGGTCTAGTAAGTTGTATGGTGATCCTTGCCAATGAACTTTGTCACACTTTCACTTCAATACTTATATTAAATCTGCTTTTGCCAGTACCTTTGACAGTGATTCTTTGAGCAACCTAAAATCCTCGTTTGTGATCAGCTATTAAAGTGTAGTCAGTATCATCTGCCTTAATGCCAAACACAGTAAATTAATGTCCCAATACAGAGGATTGCAGGGGCAGAGCACAATTTCTTCTACAGTTTTCTTATGAAGCAGGTGACACTTTTTGCCTTGCTTGAGCAGGGCCTACCGCTGACAATACATATCATATGCATCCTGCTTCTGGCTCACCTCTGAAATGGCAGTATATGCTCTCAGATCTTCCTGACAAGCTTTAGCTTAGTTAAGACTCACTCAATATTTTCATTTTAGATGTTGGGAGATGAAAATAAGGTGGGGGAAAGTCTGAAATCGTCACAGCAACAAAGGGCATTGCCTATAATCGTGCAGCTGTGATTTAAAGGCAAGTGACAGTCTATAATTGAATTGTCTGGGGCTGCCTATGGTTTATTTACTGAATTCAGACATGCTGGGGGGGGGTGGTAGTAAAAGAGCACAAGTCTTTACTTATGCATAGGGAAAGCAGGAGGGGGGTCTTGGCATTCCAGGTACCTCTGGTATTGAGGAACCCACTATATGTGTCATGACTTTTACATCAGCTTCTCAGGAGCAGCAGCTAAACATCATCATGTTGAATGAAGGGGTAGATGTGTCCACTATGTGGGACTTCCCACCAAAGGAGAGGATGCAATTCATAATAGAAAACTGCTTAAGTCTCTCCCAACAGGTCTTCACCAGGCTGAGAGGGCAGAAACATTTCCCAAGCCCTTGCTTCCATACTTTCTTTTCTCCAGGACCTGTCATAGAATTACAGAATCATAACATCCAGCCTTCAAGATAATCAAACCAGTCCAACTCTCAACCCCATACTGCCACTGTAACCCCTAAACCATGAAAACATATCACCCAGCGCCAGATACAGATGCCTCTTGAACACCTCCAGGGATGGTGACTTTTCCACCTCCCTGTGCAACCTATTCCAATGCCTGACAACCCTAACAGTAAAATTTTTTTTTTCTAATATCTAATCTGAATCTCCTCTGTCTCATCTTAGAGCCATTTCCTCTTGTCCTCTCACTGTAGACATGGCAGGAGTCCTGTGTGGCTCTCATAGTGGCCTTTTGGAAGCAGGTACAGTTTTTTCTTTAGCATACTTAGAGGTATCGACAGATCAAAATCAAACAGCTGTGATAAAGCCCCTAGAGGAAGCCATCCCACTCTCCCAGCACAGGGCTGCACAAGGCTGAGGCAGTTGCACCAGCCCAGTCTCCCTGCACCACAGTCCTCTTTGCAACAGCCTCCAGACCCAAGCGGGCGAATGAAAACACGTGGTGGAAGCAAAGGACTGCAAACACCTTCCTGCAGGGAGCGGATGCTCCAGCACTGGCCACAGCCTCTCCACCAGGGCCATCCAGAACAATTTGGACATCTGTCCATGGAAAAACAGGAAATAAAGGTCTGAGGCCACCAACACATTTAACACCAAAGAGCCCGGACAGTGTGCTAATTGCACCACTACAATGTGTTAATCACCAGCCTCTGCTTCTCGGGAGTTACAGAATGAAAGAGGCATGATGGTCACTGAATATTTTCCTCAGTAGGCGTGCAGCCTGATACTTTGGATATTTTTACAATATTAATAAGCAAAGCTGCAGACATACAGAAATGCTTTTGCAAATCTCCTGGAATGGCTTTTGCATGTGTTGTCATGGGGGCTTTTAAGGACAACCTGTTGTCTGCCCTGTTTGCCCTAACAGTAAGCTAACAACACGCAGCTGTTAGGAGGGACTACAAAATCTCTTGTACCAACTATTGTATTAGGCAGGGAGAACTGAGACACACAGGCTCACATCCACAAACACACTCAGATCCAACCCACTTCCTTCAACTCAGACCAGTCTTGGGTCTGTTTGCAGTGGAGGAGCCCCATCCCTTGCTGGTACAGTGGATGCACTACACTGTTCATTAGGAAAGATGGGAGTGACACTGTGGTTTAGGCAGAACAGCCTGGATAAGTCCCTGCCACTAACAACAAGTTTTAAGAGCCTTTAACAACACTGTCTGTATGTTTCTGTGTGCTTTAGGCAACCCTATAATGATCTGATTACATACTGGACACTCCCCAGCACTGATCTAACAAGTGCTCAGAAACAATATAGTTTAACTATAGCATTTCTCTTACTTCTTTTCAGTTAAGGACACTTTACTTTGGCCAATAGAGATCTTTTGACTCACTGGACTAACCTGGGATCATCCAGCTGAACCAGCTGACATTTCCTGGTGAAATTAAGGATGCAGAATTAATGGGGGGATTAACTCTGGGACGGCATTCACTAGTCCTATTCTCTGCTCTCTTGGTAAAGCCCTCAGGAGAGGAAGGAAAACACCAAAATCTAAGTGGATGGATTGTAACAGACTTGCTGTTCACACTGTGGCAAAACTACGTCTGTTAGTGAGAAAAAATAATTAGGTCCCAAATCCGCATTAAAATATTTTTGCACGATTTTGCTCTTCAAGAGGAAAACTGTTCCCACATGGTTTATTTTTAGGTATTTTACATTAGAGAGATCAGAAAAAGTCTCTTTATTTCAATTTCTTGGTGGGAAGTTTTTACAGTAAAGATACCTGGATTCAGGAGAATGCAGACAGAAGAGGGGAATGGGTGAAGAAAGTTGTCCCTGGAAATACAAAAGTACAGCTGAGGCCAGTGCAGAGGTGATGAGGGGCATGCTTTGCTCAGTCACTTTAGCACTCAGGATGCACCCTTGTCCAACACAGTCCATTTGCACCTTTGCAGAATAATTTCACGTTATCAGTTTCATTCACATATCATAAATGTGAATGTCTCAGCACCAATCCTTTTGACACAGCTTCATTGAGTCAAAGCATTGTACTTTCCAGCCAAAGTCCAGAGCAAGGTCAGGGATATCCTGGCACATGGAGAGGATGCTTGTGTTCTTCCAACAGTACAAGGGGAGAACAGAGTGAGGAGAAGGACAAAGATGCAGAGAGTGAAGAGACTTCAGTGGAGACAGGATGATGAGGGCTTTATGACAGGAGCTGCTCCCCTTCTTAGTGAAGCTAGCAGAAGGATTTTCTGCATCAGACCCTTGGTAGAAAATGCTTGATTTTATTTTTGTTTTAAATCAATTTTGAACAGACTGCAAAGTTACGTTTCAGCAGAGCCTTGGCACCCTGGATTCAGTCTCAGGTTAATGCCCAGAGCTCTGAGGTTTTGTTTTCTTACAAGCATGCTTTGTGACTCTCTGTGTCACATCCCTGGCACACATCTTTGGGAGGAAATTATCTGTCTGCACCAGAAGCAGCTTCTGCATCATCCACCGCACATTTCTCCTCTCACATAGAGTGAAAATGTCCTCCTAATTCCTTCCAAGCCACCCAAAAATGTCTTTAACCCTTCTGATTCACATCCCGAGCACTCCTACAAACCAAAGGTCAAAAAATTGCTCCCTTGACTTCAAAGACATGCTCTTCAGAGTCAGGCCAACTGCACATTACTTGCAACTGGATGGCTCTTTCTTTGGAGACATATGTGCCATTTTGTGCTGTTGGAGAGCCCAGGAAAGGCTGCTAGAACAGTAACTTACTGCTTTTTTACTTGGCACCAGTTAAAAAGCAATGACATTAGGAAAGAAAATTTTAGTGATGTAAATGTCACCTGGGGCTTCTCCCTCCTTGGCATGATGCTTAACAGCTGGCAGGAGAGCTGACCCGCACAGCTTCTCTTCATCCAGGTTGGGGGGTGACAAGCTCCCATGATAACTACTGAGATGTGACCCCTCCCAACACTGTGCAAATCCAGGTGTGAGGGACTCACTTCCATGAAACCAGCCAGGGAATGACAGAACATAATCTCATATGCGCCTGTTCGATTGACACAATGAGATTCAAAGGCCTAATCCTGAGAACCACTTGCAACACTTACCAAAGCCAGTTACATCTCCCTAGCGGGAGAGCACACCTGAGGTTGAAAGCTATACATTCACTTAACTTCCACTGAAATAAATATGTGAACAGTCCCTATTCACTCCTGCATATCCAGCCTGGAGTGTTTGCTCAGCTCTGGGATATGGCCACTGAGAGCACTGGAAAGGGGTTGGATCTCTCTAGATCCCCAAGGAAAACAAAATCATCATGAGCATTTGCAGTATAGCCTTGAGCTGCCTCTTGCCCCACTGCTGTCACGCACCTCAGCACCACATCAGCCTCAAACTCAAATTTTTGGTATTTTACCACACAAAGAGATGTGGGGAAAAGGGTGTGAGTGAACAAGGTGCTGAGAAATGAACCAAAGCAGCAATTTATTTCATGCTGACATGGTCCATTGCAAGTAATAAGGAAACTTTTTATTTATTTTGACTTTGGTAGACAAGTAGACAAGTAAAACGGACACCAAGGATGCCACGGAAGGTGGATTATATGTCCCTTTACAGGCAGGCACCCCCAAATGACAGTAGCTGACATCCATGAGCAGTGGTATGGGACAGTTAAAAAACAGCCATTTTGCATCACTAGGAGGGTAGATGGGACAGACAGCAAATAGTCACCTTGATTTGGTTCAGGAAGACCTTTGGGACAAGTGCCCACCCGGGTGAGAGGCAGTCCATGCATCTCCTGCAGCCCTTTGGTCTGGGCAACACTGGACAAGGAGCTGGCACTGACAGGTCCAGAGCTTCCAGACTGCTCTCCCCTCTCAAAAGGAAATGCAAAGCCTCAAACACTTTAAATAACAATGTAATGTCATCCCTTATAACAAAGGGATATAAAAAATAAATTTCTCATATTACCTGGTTAGGACACTGCACCTTGTGCAGTTTCAGACTGAGTGCTGCTAATTGTTTAGATTCCAGAGCTCCCAGATTAACATGGAACTTGCAGTCAGTGCTGCACACCAGCAGCTCTCTCTGCAACACCAGTCCCACTGAAATCCCAGGGAGCTGCCTTGCAAGTGCACAGCCAACTGTCTGGCTCCAGGCTCCAAGCAATAACCAGCAGCAGACACAGGGCATGTTGCTGCATTCATACAATACCTATGGCTGTTCTAGGAGTAAATAAGAGGCTCTGTCATGTCACCAATCATTTGAAGCAGCTCCCAATGATTTGAGCCGTTTTCCCGATAAAGATAAGGACATCACGCAACTCAAGAGCAGAAGTAATGAATGTCTGATGGACCAAAGCAAATCCTGGCCCAAGCTAGTTTTTTAATCAGCCAGTTTTTGAAAGGTTATTTGGCAGGGTTGGCTGTGTGTTCAGAGACCTGGGTTTTATTCTACTGTGCTGATGAACTCCACTTTTGAACTTGCTGTGCTTTAGCCGTTGGCCATTACCACTCGTAATGCTACCGATTTTCAAACACTGCCAGAAAATTAACCTGTATTTCAAGGAGGTGGCTCAAAAACAGAGAGCAAGAGGGAGGGAAAGTTGTGCAAATGGGAACTGTAATTGTTGAATCCAACAACAGGGAGACAGCAGAATTTGGTTCCTGCAGTGCAGGGAGTGGAGACCAAACACAAGAGAGGTGTAATGGCAAGTCCCTTTAGGGAATATGCATCAACCAGACCACAATGCAACTGTAGCCACAAGTGAACCATAGCCCCAAGTCAACCAAGAGATTTTGACCTGTTTGAGGTGATGGGTTGCAATTCAGAAATGTTCTCCTAATTCCATGTGAACAAATTTTGGCTTGCTGTCTAAACTGCTTTCCTTCTTGTCACCTCTGTGATGGTGATCAGCTTGGGAGGGCAAAAATATGCAATGGGAGCAGAGACTTCAAAGGACAAATTTTTCTTTCAGAAATACACTTCTCTCTCATTTTCTGTCAAGCTTGAAAACAGCATCTCAGTATACTTCTGCATACTCAAATAGAGGTTAATCAATTACTCTGCTTGAAAAATGTCCATATGTTTCAGACAGTGAGCTTCTGCTCAGAAGTTTCTTTAAAATCTGTTTTCGTACTGAGAGAATAAAACCAACTGTTTTTCAACTTCCTCCCCCTGCCCCAAGGCAACACCTCTCAGACACCGAATAAACACCCAAAATGGACCATGGGCACAGGGTCACTTTGGGTGAACACCTTGGGGCAGTGGGTACATTGACATTGTGGTGCCATGCCCAGCAGAAGGACACCAGAGCACTCCAAGCACCTTGTCCCACCTTTGCTGCCCACTCCTGGCAAGGCCACTCATCTTCTCCTGCCACGCTCTTGATGTGGTTATGGAGATGACAAGAAGGAAATCTGTCTTACATTCACTAACATGTGTTCCACAATTGAAAGAAAAAGTGCTTTAAACTGAGGAGAACATTTTCATTAAAGATGATTATGAAAAAACCCCGAGCCCTTCACTGATTAATTTCTTCTCAGCAGGCACTGCCCACTCACTGAAATAGGTGGTTTTAATAATAACATTTACATTTTTTGATGCAAAATCAAATACTCATTATATTTGGATTTAATATTTTAAGTGGTGGAATAAGACTGGATTTCTGTTTAAAAGGGCTCTTGACTCAAAAACAAAGTTTAAAAGAAAAGTAAGAGCTGAAAATCCAAATGGGGCCAATTCTCCTTCTTTCATTTCCTGTTTTCTTCCATTTGAATTTTATCTCTGCCTCAGACTCTTCCCATATTTTCATGATTTCATAACCATATTTTCCCATTAAAAATAAGTTTCTTGTTACTGGAAGAACATCTTCAAAATCACAAGAGAGAAATTTACTGCCAAACACTACTGGAAAAATAATTATTCTGACTATGCAAGGCACTGTCACGCGGAGTCAAGGTGAAACTCCTTCTCATGAAGAGAAGCAACAAAAGATTTAGAGAATTCACCTACTTAATAAGATAGAAAACAATATCTTTGCTACTTTTCTTTCTAATTTTTCAGTTATTCTAAGTGTTGGTTGTATCAAGCCTTTGTAAAATACCATGAGGCTTCAACTGCACATCGCTAGAAGTTGTCATTTCTGAAACTGAAGAGCCAGACTCCTTTAAGAGAATTATATACTGAATATAATGCACAAAGCCTGTGACTTACACAGAAACCATTCTGGACCAAACCGGAGATACCGTTGCTAATAATCTGTAAATAAAGGGGAAGTGGCTTTTTCGATTTCCCAATTAAGCAAGATAATACTTCCATCAATTATGTTTTTATGTGACATATTCCCAATATGGATGTAATAAATGGTATTATGCCTCCTGGTTAACGGCTTAAAGAAAATCCATTTAATTGTCCCTGCCCTTGCAGAAAGTAACACCCGTCGTCTGTAAACCATCCCCTAACTCCTTCACACGACTAGTATATTTCTGGAAGCCCAGCTCAGTTTTACATAACATTACACACTAATTAGTAACTTCTAAATGCCAATCTGATGCTGCTGCTCCACTCAGAGAATATTCTTCCCTCCACAGAAAAGACAGGATTATCCCAGCCTCACAGAAGTTCTCAGGGAAGGCAGCCTCTTTGCAGTTCCTGTGCTGACAGCCATGGGATTGAGGACTGATGTGCATGAGGCTCCTGTGAACAGGAGTCATAGGGTCTTGGATAGTTTCCCACTCAGAAACTTCCAGTGCAGAGCAGAGAGACAGGTGGGAGGGGGTTGGTAGGGTTCACCCTTTGGTGGCAGTTGATGGTGGTTTGGTAACACAGGGCAGAAAACTCAAAGTGCTGTTGCTGAAGGGCTGCAAAGGTGTCCAAGGAGCTCATGCACAGCAACTGAACTGATGCAGGTGATGAATGGAAAGGTAAGTAAAAACAACCCTGTCCAACTCAACCCAAAACCTGAACTGCAGAGGCAAAAAATGAAAGTGAAGCCTGCTAGCCCCTCTAGAGGGCAAAAGAGGAGAAAGGTCTGTCCACTTGTGGCTACAATCTCCATCCAGGCCTTCTTATCATCCTCTGTTTCAGGGTATTACAGCAGAAACACATTCTTCACGTATTTTTCCCAGTGCTGTTTTTCTCCCAGCCACCCATTCTGCTCTGTGTAAGCAACATGGTTTATGTACTCAGTGCTTAACAGCTATTTGCAGGAGCTCCCCATATGTCATGAAATGCTTTATGCCTGAATTTTATCCCGAGTATCCCTATTTCATTTACGATGCTGCTTTGCATCAAAGCACGTAGTGGCAGGCAGCTGCAACCTCATCCATCTCCCCCAGCTGGGCTCTGAGCATGCTGGCTGAACATGCTCATGAGTTTGATGACTACACCTTTATTTCAATGCAGGATGAAGTGACTGAACATCTGAGTTAGACCCCAAATCCTTGAAAAAAAAAATCTCTTAAAATTTTCGGAAGCCAGGTTTTGATGTACTCTGGCCAGGAAGCTTTTGGATGCTCCCCCAAATGGTTGTATGTCAGGCCAGCAGCAGCAAGGAGTCTTGGTCCACATCCCACCACAGGCTGAGTGTCCTGAGGGAGCAGCTGGTCACTAGCAGACAACGTAAGCCCTATAGCACCTCCACTGAAAGGCCACAGATGCTGCTGAGGATGCCCAAGCCTGCTTTCAGACCTCATGGTTGTCATCTCCCAAGCTACAAACCCATGAAACGTGATGAGACAAAACCTTGGTAGTTTCTCCATTCTTCTTCAACAGTGATGTCCAAAAACCAAATGTGATGGGAGCAGGGGCCGTGCTGGAGGCCACAGACACCTCCTCAGGATCACCACCAGTGTCTGACCCTTAAATCCAGTGGGTGACCATTTCCCCCACAGGGAATATACCATGCCAGGCTTACAGAAAACAAGCTAACACATACCTGTTTCTAGGTTTTAATTTAAATTGGGTTGGTGGTGAGAGAACATCTCAAAAGCAGAGCCAAGACAGAGACTCACCAGCAGCTTCTATTCCTCAAAGCTTTGTAAAGCGGTAAAAAAAGAAAAAAGAAATCTATTATTTCCAAGGCAGGTTGTTTCCCCTAATTAGTGAGTCAGCTCTGCTAATAAAGATTACAACAGGGCATGAAAGCAGTGCTGAAGATGGGAGTATTTATGCAGGTCAGTGGGGGTTTTCCTAAACATTTTGATTACAACTTTAACTGCACTAAAACACATGCAAAAACCCTATCATTAAATTTAAACAGCCTGATGATATGCGGTACCAGACTATGAGAACTGCAAATAAATTGCTGTAATCTGCCATACTGTCACTTACTCCTGGCTCCTCAGCAGCCATAATTGACTAATAGGATAATAAGGTGGCAGCTATGAATCTGAAGGCTTGACTCCATTGTTTTAAATGCCCTTGAGGAAAAAATATTCCAAGTCAAGAAGACAAAGTGGCCTGATCACAATCATCTCCCTTGATTCAACACATTTAAATGCTCATTTGGACTCCTGGGTTATACTGTGTAAAATGTGGTGCCATCCTGGTCTGTCGTGCAAGTGTCCAGGCAATACCCTAGTTCCAAAGAGCCACCAGCATACCCTGCTGCCCTTCACCACGCAGGCCTGTGAAGCCACAGCAAGAAGCACCTTCTTTGGCCAGAGAGCTAAGTGAGAGCCAAGGCCCAGGTTTGTGCATCCTGACTTTGCTGAAACCTAGGTAAATGCCCTTTTACCCTGTGGAGGCCACTTTTCCATGATTTTGGGACCAGAGCATGAGAAGCTATCCCCATTCTACTCAAGAGTTACTGGGGAGCCAATCACATACCCATTTCAGCAAGCAGATTCACCATGTGAAAATGGTCTTGGTGAGCTAGGACATGCTGTGTCAATGAGTGGGACAGATTAGGAGGATCCACTCTTCAGTGCTGCTTACCAAAGAGTATCTGAGGGGCTAAGAGCAAACAAGTTATTTTCCAAGCAGAGCAGAGGCCAATCTGGCTTAGAGAAATTGCCTTTTTGTTATCACAGCACTCCAACCCATCCTGTAGTCATTCTAGAGCTGGAGTCAAAGCTCAGACACAGACCTCCCACTACATGTGTGCACATGTGCATGAGAGCTGGACCATGGGAAACATCCCCACCAGCACTCAAATCCTTAGGGACAAAAGCCTGGGGTAAGATAAGCGAATGTGATACGGCCACATGGGTACCAGAGCAACCCACACAACAGCAAAGTCTTTCAGAGAGCTAAACTGCTCCTTAGTGTAAATGGAAAGCCAGTGATGAGAAATGTATAAGCAAACTGACCTCCAGAGTGGATCAGCATCCATACTTCTGCAGTCAAACATGCTCCTCAACGCTGCTTGGTGCAGGACTGAAGGCTGGAATTGGTGCCAGCCCTCCATGTCCCGCGGCTTCCCTCCCTGCTGCTCCAGCCTGCATGCCAGACAAGTGCTTTATTGCTTTTTCCCCTGCCCTTTGCCTTTCTCAGACATCAACAACTCGTTTTGTCACTCCCTTATGGGGAATAGAAAGGAGCAGCGGGGCGGCACTGCCGCGCTCCCCGCAGCAGGGCTCCCCACTGCAGCCAGCGCTGCGGGGTGGCTGCTGCCATCACTGCCTTTCACCCCAAGCCCCCATTGCTTTAACCGTCCCTAGCCCAGGTAAGAAAATCACAATGGAAAACTCTCCAGTCATTTCACAGTGATTTGTTTCAAAATCTGAGGCACTGGTGCCAGTTTTGGGAATCAGTCTCACAGGCCCCCCCTAGCCTCCCACTCCTCACTCTCAGCAGCCATAGGGCTTCTGCTGTGACCAAGAGCATCATTCCTCCATTGAGAGCATCCAGCTTGCTCCAGCTCTTTCAGGAAAAGCATATTTTTCAGCACAGCTGGAGGAGGGGAGGGTCCTGCTCCATCAGGGTACCTCCAGTATATCAAAGACAGTGTCTGCAAAGGGATGGACCTTCAGAAAAAGTCAAAAATCCTGGCAGGCACCACAGAAGTAATGTGGGTCCCATGATCAAGAGGGAGAGAGACAAACTAAGGCAACGGGAAAAAAACAGCCAGAAATAGGATTCCAAAATCAGAGACGGGATTGCTCTGGAAGCGCCCACAGCTAAAAATCAGGATTACGAACTACTAAAGGGGCTTTTTTTACTTTTTTTTTTTAAGGACTTAGTTTCCCTTATTTAAGAATAAGGATTAACTCCTAATTTGATCCAGAGCCTTTAGCCCTACCTAACAACAGAGCTGGAAAGGACTGCTGTTTATCCATGATTCAGCCTGTTTAAAGCACGGCATGTTAAAGCAATTAAGGGTCCTTAAAGATAAAATACTCCTGCACAGAACACCATTAGGTCCATTTGAGTATGCAGTGTCAGCAAGCAAAGCAGTATCTTTGACTCAGTACTCTAAGAAAGTTTGAGCCTGGGTAATAACTTTTCTTTAATAATGCAAATTATAGAAAATAATGAGAACATTTGCATGCTTCCTCGACAAAGAGGGGCATTTCAAAGTCTCAGGGAGCAGCCTAGGCAATAAGAAATGTTCTTGTTCTCATGTGTCAGACTGCCTTGCTTTTTCCTCTTTCCTGCTGACCAAAGGCTTTCATGCTGGAAATGCTAATCACGCTTGTGTTTGCCATAGCTCACTCTCTTGTTCTCACTGTCTATAGAAACCTGCAATTCAACCAAATCACCGTCCACTGCGGTATTCACCACAGCACATCTATATGCCCACACATGCTTTACCCAGGCACTCCTCCGCACATCCACATGCATGAATCATCCTAGAATTCAAGGAGATGGGCAAAGCCTGAAACCTCCGAAGTGCTAAGCTAAAGAGGATGAACCCTCTCATTTTTCTCTCTGCTGCCAAGTTCTTAGCTTTATGCTCCCATCCAATCATCAGATTAAAACCCCTGGTTTTCACAAACTTTGAAATAGAACTTACTTTAGAGTCATAAGATTAGAAGCCAAGGGTGCCTTCCGCTGAGGCACGGGAACTGCCTGGACAAGCAAAACAGTCATTAAGAAGACTTAAAAACAAAGAGACAAAATATTTTTCAAGGCCGTGTCAGGAATGTAAAATGACTGAAATAATAATATTTAAGTAAGAGAATTAGGGGCCCTAAACCAGTCCAAGAACACTGCTCTGGGCTACCACAATCCACCTGAAAATGCCCTTTCAATTAACATATATGGATGTGCTGGTTTTGGCTGCAGTAGAGTTAACTCTCTTCACAGTGGTTAGTATGGGGCTGTGTTTTGGATTTATGCTGAAAACAGGGTGGATAAAATAACGATGTTTTTGTTATTGCTGAGCAGGGCTTACACAGAGACAAGGCCTCTTCTGGAAAGGAACCTGGGAGGAGACACAGCCAGGACAGGTGACCCAAGCTGACCAAAGGCATATTCCATACCACATGACACCACGCTTAGGATACAAACCGGGCGGGGGCGGAGATAGAAGAGGGGAGATTTGGAGTGATGGTATTTGTTTTGCCAAGTAACCATTACATATGATGGGGCCCTGCTCTCCTGGAGATGGCTGAACACCTGCCTGCCCATGGGAAGCAGTGAATTAATTCCTTGTTTTGCTTTGCTTGTGTGCATGGCTTTTGCTTTCCCTGTTGAACTGTCTTTATCACAACCTACAACTGTCTTTATCTCAACGCTATCTCCCAACTAGCTTTTACCCTTCCAATTCTCTTCCTGATCCTGCTGGTGGGGGAGTGAGCAAATGCCTGTGAGGTGCTTGGCTGCTAGCTAGGGTTAAAGCACAACAATGGGAAAATGATTATAAAATCTGGCATAAGGTTTCCTAGTACCCACACAACATCTCCACACCACAAAGACGTCACCAAGTGCACACTGCAATTTGCACAAAAAATTTCTAATAGGCTAACTTTGATTGGTATTGACCCCTCTCCTGCTTATCTGAACAGCTCATATGTCCAAACACAGATGCCTGCTACCTTTTCAGGTATCCTCTGGGTCCTCTGCCCAGCCTCCAGCTGCTGCTCCAAAAGGGTGCAGACGTGTGTTGTGTCCTGAACCACATCTACCACGCCTGGGAAGGTGCCTTGGATATATCTTGTCTGCTTGGATTGCCTGGATCCCTCTCCTGGGGTCCTCAGGGTGCTGATGAGGAAGCAGGACTGTGTAGGAACCTTCAAACCCAGCTGGTGCTGTGCTTTGGCTGTCCAGAGGGTAACAGCTCAGCCGTGATTGACACACGATACCCTCATTAAAACAGCACAGGGGCTCTGAGAAACCTTCCCTTTCAATTATATCTGTGGAAACCAGGATGATGTTGCGATGACGAATGCCTAAAGAAAATATAAATTTGGGATTGTTTTCAAGTCCCAACACCCCACCACTCTCTCAGGATTTATAAGCCAGGTAGTTCATTCACTCTTATACTACTTGTACACAAGATCTCTAAAAAGTTACTGTTTGTTTTTAAACAATCTCACTATATTTCTCCCTGTGACTCTTATGATAAGGGAGGATGTGAAGGTTTTTGAAAATGCTGTTGAAAAGCTTAAAATTTCAATTTTAAATGGAAAAGAAACAACAATGCGTAAGAAATAAAGACTCTGGTTTTTCCATTTCACCTGTGCTATTTATTTACAATGGAGAGCTCTACATTACCTGCTAACTCTGGCTGTATTGCAGGGTAGGAAAAATGAATGGATAGCGCTTTCTAGATCTAAAATAATGACAATGATCAGCTCAGAAGACTGTGGAAAATGACTTCTAGGCAAAGTCCTGATTCACTTTGTTACACAAAGGAAAAAAACACAGAAAACCTAAAACTCTATTACATTTTCCCTAATCTACACTAAACTTTTTGCTGGATAATAGGGTTTTCAAAATGATCCTAAAACATCTTTTGAATGAGAGGTCACTTGCCTGTATGTAGAACTTTCTGAATGCATTTATGCTGATGTAATATGCACTCTCCCCCTACAGAGGAAAGGTTGCATTCAGTGAAAGCACTTATCAAGATTAAATTTACATTTTCTGAAATTGTCAAAAAGTGCTTTTCATGAAGAACAACTGCAGAAGCCACACTCACATTTGGAAATGTTGCAAAAAGCAATTTCCAAAATAGGTTTTACTACTCCTGAATGTGTCAGAGCTAGGAAATCCACAAAAGGACTGATTTACAGTTTTTAAAGAAATGTGTTGATGTCTTTGAGATTAAAAACAATATCAAAATTAATTCAGAATATAACTTAAATGACAGAAAGGTTCACAGACTGAACTGCACACTTAGCTACATCTCAGACTCAGGACCTTTATATGCATATATATATGCTTGTATATTAGCAAGTACAAAACACCTTTACTATTTTTACATAGGTCTCAACACAGTAAAAATACATTTCATACATGTAAGCTTTCAATTTTACATTAGAAATGTGTCCATGTTATTCACTGGGGACCCACATGAAAGAAATTACTGAGATTGCAGGAAAAAGAGTTCCCAACTTACAGGAACCACATCTGTCTCTCAACACAAAAGATCAAAAAATAAAACAATTTCAGTAAGGCTCAGCAGCCATCTCTGCTGTTTTAAGAACCTGCACTTTGAACTAGAACCAAATCCTGCCAAGCCTGATAATCCAACAGCCCTAAAGGACTTAAGGCATTAACAGCTCTCTTCCTCTCTCCTTCAGTGCACACATCTGAGGTTAGGGTTACGTTCTCATTTTGAATACAGGGGAAATTTATACCTACAGCAGCACACATCAACAAAAAAAAATACACTCTTTAAGAGTGAAGTTAGTTTTGCAGACAACATTAGCAATGTCATTTACCAAATGGGTTGTTGCCACTCAAAATTTCTGACCACATGAAGAGAGTTATTGGACAAATGAATCCTTCCTGGTGTGTGCTTTGAAATATTAACAAGTTGTCCAAGTTACATTCTGAACCTTTTCCGGTGTCCTATGAGAAATGAGTCTGGTATGTTCAGTCCAGTTGCCAGAGAGCTGACGTTTCTGCGCCACAAAAATTATAACCTTGATTATTGTTCCCCCTCGCTGGCAATTCTCAGCAGAGACCTCAAAGACGGAATATGCCTCAAACCAGAAATGACTATATCTTGGAAAAGGCCAATTTTCAATTGCAGGGGCACTCCTGTTGTCATGGATCGACCCACGATTTTGCTTCACGAGTGGAGGAACCCCACACTCAAGTTGAAAGAAAGACCCAAGAAGTTTTGCTGCACTGCTGCTGTTCCGGTACTATAAATGCTTCCTAGAAATGTCAATAATTATCTATTATTGAAAAGAAGTTAAAAGACATGACTTAAAAGCAGTCTCATTTTGATTAATTTCTGCCACTTGTAGGCAGTTACTCATTAAACATTTACACTAGAAATAGGTATTTTGGGTAGATTATTATCACATTTGCAGAGGCCTAGCAAACAACATGCGGCTTCATTTCCAATTGTTACACTTTTGGGCTAGAAATGTTTTCCAAAAGGGTAAAAAATTGGTGTGCTAGATCACCAACAACTTGGTTCACTGAGATGGTTTTATTCTTTTCCTCTGATATCTTAATGCAATGAAGATAGTCTCCTGTGTCATTTTATGAACTACATCACTTCAGTGCCAAAATCCACAATAACAAACAAAAAGACCAAGGTAGTGTATTTGTTTCTACACATATGCATATATGTGTTTATATATAGATATATATATCACACAAGAATACAGCAGAGCATTCTCATTAGAGTGCTCTAAAAAAATTATTCCATAAACGTTCTTTCTTGGCCAAATTTAATTTCCCTTGATGAATATTGCATAAAATGTGGTGGATTTTTTCCTTTGCTCTCAAAGCAGAAAAGAATCAAAGTAATTAAAGAATTAGAAGCACCTCCTCCTGACTCACAATAAAAGCTGATCATTCCCACAGACTTTGCTATTTGTAAACAGCATCTTGCTCTTTCCAGCCCGCACGAAACTCCGTCTTCAGCAAGGAACCAACACTGACCTCCAGTATTAGTTGGTGGATAGTAACACTTTAATGCAATGGAAAAAGAAAGCAGAGCATTCCTAAAGAAGATGAAACCTACTGTGCCCAGTGACAGTGGCCCAGGGTTGGAAGTATGATGTGTTGGAGTACAACCACTGGGTCGGTGACCTCCCTTCTCCCCTTCTTTCTCATTCCCTGATGAGCTAGAATGCCACAGAAATCAAGGCTGACCAGCTCAGGTTTATTCTGCTATTCATCAAATAAAACCTTTATCAGTGGTCAAAATGAAAGCAAATTTAGGAAGTCATATTATCACAAAAGGTGCTCATCTGTTGAGCCCATATGAAACAAAGGAATAAAAAAGCAGCACTTGTGGGTCATGTTGTATCCTTCGTCCAGGCTTATGATTATGCACAGTGGAAGTGATTCAAAATCATGCCTAATATGGGCTACCACAGATGCTCCCACCACTCCAAAACTGCTTGCACACATAACCCCCTCAAGAGTATAGTCTATCCTGAATTAGCCTCATCTTGCCTCTACATAAAAGCACCAAATTAAGGTTCCCTGCATCCTGCACAAGCCTGAAAACACTGTTAGTCGTTCCAAGAAGAATTAACACTCCATTAACACTCGTAACTATAATACTTATAACTATGGACCAGAAGACATGAAGATTGAGCCCAACAATTTAACTGCTCTACAGTCTGCAATGCTGCATGGAACTGAGAAATCAGACCCTAAACCTCTGCCACCAACTCAAAACAAAAATTCCTTCTCTGTTATGGAAATAATGGTTGATTTATAGTTAGAGAAAATAAAGTTGGCAAGTTTAGTAACTCCTCCAAGGTCACAGGAAGTCAATGGCTGGTCAGGAACCAGCTGGTGGAACTCAAACCTCTCCCCACTCCCAGTTAACAATGGATTCACCTACTTCAGTGAGCACACAAGGGGCTAGAACATCTGTTCTCCCAAAGCCAGCTAGCCATGACATATTCCCCTCCCCAAGAAAAACAAAAAATACACGTTTTGGACGATTTCCTTCCTGCAAGCTCACTACAATGACCGCAAAAGAGTAAAAGTGGGGATTAAAAAACCCTCCCAAACCCAGTATTAAAGATTAAGGTAATCTATAAATACTTAAAGATTGGGAGCAGTTGATGGTGGTTTGGTAAAACAGGGCAGAAACCCCAAACTACTGCTGCTGAAGGGCTTCAGTGGGATCCAGGGAGCTCAAAACTTAAACACAGCTCATTTCTTAAACACTTAATCCTGGGATGATTTAAAACTCGCATGCATGGACATATTATGCTTTCTGAAAAAAAAAAAATCTGGAAAACCTCTTGGTAAAGGGAGATTCCCTCGTTTCCTATTTGTGCCCGCCTAAAAGAATGAGACAGGCGATAATAGCTGCCTCCCTGCAGACAAGTGCTGCTGGGAGTGCTGGAAACATCCAGTGACTAGAGGTTAATTTTTTATTAATTAGAGCACAAAGCATCCTGGCTTGTCCCTCATTAGGCATCTCCAGGCAGTTTGGCTTGGTTAAGCAGAGAGCAGAGGGAGGCAACAGGCACCCTGTGACAAGGCTGTCGTGGAGAAGGCTGATCGCTCCTGCTCCAGGAAAGCTTCTTCAACCAGGACACAGCAAGTTTGATCAGCAGCGGTTTCTCAGGTTGGACAAAGGTGATCCCAGTGCACTGCTTGCTTTATTGTCTGACAAGGCTCCTGAAATCTGAGCTTGCAGCAACAAAGCCCATCCATTTCAGCCAGGTTGGTTTTTTTTTTTAAACAATTGGGGAGGGAGAAAGCACCAGGGAAGGCAGGCAGAGAAAATCATCAGGAAAGCAAGCAAAGAGAGAAGAGAGTGAGAGTGGGTATTGCAGATTCATATATTTAAATATAACCCTATTATGTCTGATACGCCAAAGCAAAGAGTCTCAATTTGAAGTTTAAAAACAGCTAAGACTCTGCTAATGAACACTGTGGGCTGGGTACACCTTGAAATATATAGCACCAGGAATTACCAAACTTGGTTATTTTTTTCCTTATGGCAAAAAAAGATTCCACAAGTATGGAAAATTTAACCCCTCTAGTTCATTCCCACATCCTAGCAAGTTAGCTGAACATCTCCAGATGGGCCTGAGAAAAAACATACAGTGCCTGCATGTACATAACTGTGCACCCTTTCCCAATGACACGTTGCAGACAAGGAATGTTGCTTTCCCCACAACGTGGGGAGGTGTGTGTCTGTCCCCACGCACACACTCACATGCCAGAGTTTCCTCTTTTTCATTTATTCTTCTCATTTTTCATTTCTTATTCTCATGGGAAGACAGCTCAGACAGTGTCTGGCCTTACCCAGAGATAAATCTCCTTGTTCTTGTCAAAAGCAGAGCCGGGAGAATGGCAGCGCTGTATTTTAACTCTTCTTCACAAAAACGGATGAAGAATGGCAGCACAGCATCAGCGTTGGCACAGGTTACCAACAGCCCACCGACACCATCCACACCTTTCCGAATCAGCTGGCATTTCATTTAAGTGTCAGTCGAAACATGCTTATTCGCCAAGTCCTAACAGCGGAATATTAAAGGATACTTGCAAAATGGACATCATATCAAATTAAGGACAGTTTAAAAATTGAAATCAATCACCAATTTTAAGTTGACTCTTCAACAAGCTCATTGTTACTACCTACTGCTGGTTTTGCCAGGCACAGGGAGTTTCGTTCCTTAGCCATCCTTTGAAATTACTGTGTTTTGGATTCAGCTGCATTGCATCTGCCTGAAGATCAAAACACGCTTTTCAAAAAATTACAAAACCCTGAATTAAGTAAATAAATGCATAAGTTGAGGTTGGAACTATCTAGGCAATACACCCCAGAGTGAAGTTAACCAGCATAAGAATTAGAAATAAAGCTGATCTCTGGATTCAGATTTCTTTTAAATTGGAAGTATTTTCAAAGTTCTTAGGAAGCTGAGCCACTGGGATGCAAAACCAAGTATCTATTTCTTTAAATCACTTTAAAAGGTAACTTTATACATCAGAGCCCATGACTGTTCAAGTATTTTCAGAAAATTTGCTGAAAACTCATCAGTATGCCTCTTATATGCTATACTGTAGCCCAATACAGAGGCAATAGCCATAGGTACCACATTTGCATTTTTATGCAGACATTTACATGAATAAATGAAGTGTTTTGTATGTCTGGATTCCCATTTAGGCACAAATCCCTGTTTCCAAGAGCACATTTTCAGGAGTATGCTAAAAACAGAGCCCTTAAACAATGTCTTGCTGCAGCAGCCTTTCCCCAATGTGGCAGTGAGCTTGCAATTTTAAACTCATTTTTCCTCTGTATCTCCAGAGCTCTGCAAGACCCTTTGAGGATTTTAAACCCCTACAAGCATGCCTGTTTACCACGGCAATGCTACAGCTGACAGCAAATTAATTCCCTTGCAAATGATCCTCTTGGCACCACATTTTGGAATTTGCTCCACCACTTCCAGAGAAGATACATCGAGACCTAGAGAAGCATCAAGTCACACACACCCTGAGCATTTTTAGCTCATCGCAAATTTAAGCATTTTAAAATAATTGAAATGGGGGGGGGGGAGGAAATGGACCGTGGGAAAAAAGTGATTAACCAAAATATTCAGACTCCTTGCAGGAAGGCTTACTTCAGTCACTGCTTCTCCCAGATAGATGGTGATGAGGAATTGCCAGGGACTTCACACCCTAATCAGTCTCTGGGAAAGCCTGCTCCCACAGTGACAGACATGGGCTCTGCTCCTGGGTCTGCTCTGAATTTCCTGTGGGACTGGGAGTTATTCAAAATTTGTAGTACTTCAGCATTCTACCAATTCATCAGTGGGTCAAATCACAGTTTAACACCAGTTTCAGTTTCTAAAAGGAATGTATCCGGTTGTACACTCAGTTGTACTCACTGTACTCACTATGAGACAAAAGGATAAAGAAATCCCCCATGCCATTTTTAAAAAAAACAAATATCCACACCATCCCTTGCTGCAGAACTGCCTTTTGCTAAATCCTGTGAAATGCTATGATGAGCTATTTGTTTCCATCCCCGAAGAATTCCCCTTAAAAAGTCTGCAGCTCAGTTGCAAAGTGTTTATTTCATGCCTTCAGAAATTGGGATTTTCTGAAAGACACTGTAACTTTCACTGTCCCTGAAACTTGCAGTACTCCAGCACCTGGAAGCACGGCTGGGGAACCATGGGGCTGGAGCCCACGAAACTGAAGCACAGCTTGGAAAGAAACCCAAACTCCACAATTCCCTTAGCGAACATGTGTTTTTCTCTTCAAGTTGAATCCCCTGCTTGCTGTTTCTGAGGCTAAAGTTAAAAAAACTTATAAAATGTCTAAGTCATTCCTTTTATTTTAACAGCTCAGACTTGAAACTATTTGGCGCACTGCTTTCATGCGTGACAACACCAGATGAATCATTATTTTTATCAAACTTTGTATTTTAGGCAAAAATCCCCTATTGGAATAGAAGACTGCAGAGAGGCTGGTTTTGTAGATACTGCAGCAGTGGGTAATACTACTACTCTGCCATGAAAAGACACCACAAAATACTTGGACCTACACCTTCAAGTCCCTCTCTGCAACAGCTCCTCATCTGAGGATGGTACTCAAGGTGTGCCCACCAAAAGGTCCTGATCTACCACTGGAGCTTCAAGGCATGGGTTTCCATCCCATAAAATAACCCAAGGGCAAAGTTTCCCAAACGGTTTACTTTCTAAGTCCCTGGTTTTTCCCCCCAAGGAGACTCGTAGGGTGCTTCATCTCCAGCCTGGCCTGCCTGCAGCTCATCAGCAGCAGCTTTTTTTTTTTTTTTTGCCTTTCTCCTGCTGTGCTCTGAGCTGGACCGAGGATAACTGAAAAAACAGCTCACATATTGCTTGCATGGTACAGCACTATCATCACATTCTCACACCTCCTCTGTCAGGTATGGCAGAGCATACCCTCAAGCTCAGATGAGGTGAATGCAGTGAAGGACACGCTGCCAATAGGCCTCAACAGGCTCCAACGCTACAACGGCATCCGCAGATGGGAGCATGTCTCAGCAGTGACGAAGGGGGCATTTCAATCTTGTTAGTTCAATCATATTAAGCTTAAAAAAAATGAAAAGCACACCTCACGTACATCAAACAAAGGTGTCAGACAAGCTGAAGCTGCTGCCTCAGCTCCTTTAGAGTTACTCTTGTTATACTGTGTGTACAGTAACTCTGGACTCCTCTCTCTACACTTTCAGTGTCCACATGAGGTACCTGAACCACCTCTCTTTTTCCTGCCATTAATTGGGCAGAGGAGCCTTCAGTACCTTACTGGGTTATGATGCAATCTGGATGCTGTTTGCAACATGTGATGAATTTTGGGAGGAATGCAGCACTTCCATTAACTGCTCTGTAACTGAAAGCTGCACAACTTGAAAACTGTTTTCCTACTTGGCTCTTCAGTGGAGTGGAAATTTCTGTAACAAAGGTAAAATCATCAACCACATCAGGAGCTACTGTAATGCAGACTTGTGCTGTGGCTTTTTGAGCCTAAGTCCACTGGTCCTTATGTGGGGTGCCAGGACAAAATCTGCATGACCAGAAAAGAGAACTAGAAATGCAGAGAGGAGCCTGTGACCCTGCTGCCACCACTTTCCAGCTTCCTTCATGCCTGGTCTATCCAAAAAGCCTGAGACTCTTATTTCCCTGCAAAGTAGCTGGAAGAAACACCAGCACTGAATGACCACCTGTGTGGGGCAAAAGGTAAGTGGGTTTCCTGCCAGGGGAGTCCAAAAGCTCAAGCTGTACCCCAAAGTCTGGATGAAGTGTTTCACCTGGCTAAAGACCATGGTCAGTAAAATGCTGTGCAGCACTACACTGCTAACACAAAAAAATACGTATGCTATTAAATGTGCCAATAATGAGTTGAAAACACAGTTACGCTGGAAAACAATTAAGGCTGCTGAAATGCTCCAATGATTTGTAGGCCCAGTAATGCCAAGCCCTTTTAAGCACTTTCTTAAAAAGCACCTCCTCTCACACAGTAAAACAGGAAGCAGTGCCTTCAGACACTTGGCATTAGCCACCAGGAGGCAGGCAAATCTAAACAAGTTCACGTAGGCGCAGAATTAAACCTGACAGCCGTACCACTCCTCGGCAAGCAAACAATATGACCAAAGGGAAGCACTGAAACGTCCCCCATTTGTAAAGCCAAGCTCAATTGTAAGCAAAAATCCTTCCCAAAGAAAGCTATTGAGAACTGATGGAAACCAAAAACATCGGTCTATCATTGCAGGCGGCATCATGTGCTTTTCCTGGTGCCTCTGCTCCTGGGGCAGTTTGTGGCCGGTGGCCCTTGGATACTGTGTGAACTTGCTGAGCAAAGCCCCAGTCACAAAGGAAACACTGGCTCCACTGCCCCAGCACAGCACAGCCGGGAAAACAGAGGAGGAAGAAGCCAGCCTGCTCCATATTCTCCAGGACCTCCTGCAGAAGTGGGCAACTGCTAAGGGATGACCTGCAAGCGTGAACACCCAAAAATCTTTTAAAATGTCTATGTGTAATTAGGAAAATGCCGTGAACTATGGTATGTAAATTACAGGTATCTCAACAGACTGTGAGAAGGCATTTCAAGGTAGCTGAATTATCTTGACACAAAGGAGTTATTTATACATAAATTACAGTAACTTTGCCCATGCTAACGAGGCTGTCATTTCCCCCTGTGATTTACTGTGATCTTGTAATGTGAAAGCTTCATTTGCCTGGCACCAGAGCAGTAATGGGATTGGTAATTCCCACACCGTGAGTGCTTTCCTTGCCAAAGGTAGTGGCGAATCCTGGCTGCACTTGCAGGTCACGGCAGTCCCACTAGCCACTCCCAGCCCTTGGAGGCCACCCCACACATCTGCACCAGTCCCTGACCTGACAGCTGCTGGGGTGTCCACAGCTAGGGGATGCCTGGCCTCATCGAGCAACCAGCTTGGGGGAAATGGCATCAACAGGCCAAAACAAAGAAGACCATGTTTAAAGCTGAAAGATGAGCAGGAAAATTAAAATGTGCCTGAAGTTAATTCTTTCATAACAAATGCATGAGGAATTAGTGTTGTTAGGGCATTTGCTTTTATAAATAAGGCACTTTTTTACTCACCCTCTAGATTGGTCGTGACCCACAGGCTCTGTCCTACCAGGTTTGCTCTGGGCACCACCAGGCTGCCCCCAAGCTAAGCAAGGGGAGGGAAGGAGAGGAGATGTCCCCCATGCAAGGTACAGCTTAGCTATGATTCAGAGGTGCAGCCACAGATCCTGGCCCAAGAGGGGCTCTCCAGTTGCACCCTTCCTTTCATTCCTGCAAAAACACTCTGGCTTTCCTTACCAGACACAGCTTCCACTCAGGTATGAATCTGTACGAATGCAGTCTTGGTCCTTCTGCTTTTTTTATCTGTTTATGAGTTAGTAAAAAGGTATTTATCTCAATTTCAAAGCAAGAGTCATCCTGTGCGAGCCTAAAATTTCCGATGTGGCAGTGTGCTGACTCTTGGTGAAAGGTACAAACTTAGCCAAAATTATGGGAGTCAGTCTGCATTTATGCTAAGCTGGAACTCAGACTGGTTTCATTAAATTACCTGATGGGGAAGTACTGGAACCAAGTAATAGCAATTAGTTGAAGCACTGAGTTTTCTCCAGCTGGACCTTGACACAGAGTAAAACTGGGCAGAAGGATCATAATAACCCAAATGTGCACTTGCAGTTAAAGACCAGCCTCACACCTGCCCAGCCTGCGTCATCCCTTTGCCAACACTCTGCCTTATACACCCCACCTAGAAAGAGAGACAAGGATCAAGGGAAGCCTGGATCCATCCCACAGTGCAGGATCAGCTCCAACAGCAGCAGATCTTTTGGGAGAGGGAAGTCTGTGATGTCCATGGCCACCATGCTGCTCAGCCAGCAGCCCCCTCCCAGGTGAAGGCCACCCATCCAGCAACAAAACAAGGAGGGTAAGACCAAAAGAAGAATTTTCTCTAATCTGTGAAAACAAAGCCCACAATGCCTCCCTAAACATCCATGTAAACTCTTCCGTTTCCAATAATTGTCCATATTGAATTAAAAAAAATAGTTTGCTGCTACGTTGGCAATTTAAAAAGTCCCTTAAATCCTGTAAAAAAGGAAAATGATCCCTCACGCTCAGCAGGGCCATCCTGCTGAAGAAGATAATCCGTTTAGGAACAACTGCAACTGTTCTTGGAAAGAAAACAGAAGACTCCTTGAGAGACTTCCACCTCATTCTCAAAACTCCTAAGTTTTAGCCACAAGGCTGCTACCCCTCTTCTTTGTTGCAGGACCCAGGAGTCTCGCTTTAACATGAAGAAAAAAGGAGAAGGAAACAGCAAAGTGGAAAGAACCACCCTCAGTTCAAAGAGAACTATTAATTTTGATTTTCTTTAAGTAAGTGTAAAAGAAAGAAGGCAAATTTTTTTATACTTTTATGTTTTTGAACTGTGACCAGGAATTGTAAACGCTAAGGGCCTGCTGCTAACAACGAACACGGACAAAAAAGAGGACTCATTTTACCCAGGAGGGCTGGCTGCTTTTCTAGTGGCACTTAGGAAGCCAGTCTTGACCAGAAGCTCACCAGGATATTTCTTGGCTGGCAAGGCTGCTGCAAATTGAACTGAAATAATGCTAAATGAGGAGGAGTCCCTTTGGTTGCATTGCTAACAGAAGCTAAAAGAAAATTATCTATTTACACCTTCATGCAACATCCTCTCAAATCATCTGAGCACAAAGGTAATCAGCATTTGCCAGCGATCGCTGCCTTGCATGGCTCATGGCAACCTCACACTGGCCTCATGGGTTATATCATACGCTTCAGAGAAAAAACAATTATCACCGCAAGCCTAAACAAGTCGAATAAATAGGATATGTGACCAAGCTGTCCAGCAGGTTTATGAAAGCAGAGTAATTGTTACTGTCAGACCTTGGAGGCATAGAAAAAGAGGACAAAAATGCACAGAGGTAATTTGATAAACGACATTTCGTATGCAAAGCAGAGTGATGGTGAATGATTAAAGCAGCAAACACCTCTAGCCAGTACAAGAGCTGCAAACCACGTATCTTCCTATTTGGCTGGTTTGCACCCTTTGTGAGCTATCATGACAGGGACTTTTGAAAAGAGCTGACTCTCCAAAGCAAAATTTGCAGTGGGCCAGCTTACATAAATATTGGAACTTAACATTTATCTTCCCGATGCATGCAGAGATGAAAATCCCCATCCCACAGCACCACAGCGCTTGAGAGACAAGAATTAAGCGGGAAATAATGTGAAGAAGTGGGTCAGATAAGAGATAAGCGGAGAACAGCACACACTTCACGCAGGCACGGTAGGCACAGGACAGGGCAGGAGATCCAGACTGCTAGGCTGCTTTCCAGCTCTGCCCTTCCAGCTCCCTTTGGGATGGTGAAAAACCGTTGGTTGCCTCTGCCATGGGCTAACTTCCACATCCATAAAGTGGAAACAGGGGTACTCCATTTCCTTTGTAAAGCTCTTTGAGATTTATAACTGTACTCTGCAAGATTCGTACTTTGCCATACGTAAGTGCCACATGCACAGTTTAGAAAGGGTTTTCTGAAATGAACTGTTCCTGTTCTTATTAATACACTCCATGCAGGGTAGGGAACAACTAATTAGATTACAGCCTTTCAGAAAAGACCTGGTGATTACAGGGAATCATATATGCAGTGTAAGCCAGGATATCTTCTCAAGTTAAAAAAGAAAAACAACAAAAATAACTGACAGAAAGAAAAACCCTAAACGCTGCCCAGTCTGGAAAGCAGAGACAGGAGCACAGGCTGCAAGATGCATGAAGTCATCTTTCCACTGCTGTCAACAGCTTGCGTGGCCCCAGCTGACAGAGCAGAGGTGACGTGCCTCCAGAAATATGTAGGGCAATTGAGTTTCTAGAAAAAGCCCAAGTGAGGCCACGTCGTGCACCAGGGGAACGGGAAAAGTCCTTGAACTGGATAGCCCTGCAGTTCAATGCTGCCTGTCTGGCTATGGGTTACACCACCGAGGTGGCCAAGGGGATGCAGCTGGGATTAGCCAGCCCAGTACTGGTGCACACCTGACTGGGAGGACATTTGGCTGCCCTGGAAGTGAACACCTGAAGCTACAGGTGTCAGCCCACCCAAGACAGCCCTCATGGCTCGGAAAATAAAGGTGTGTGCCAGGGATGGCACGCTCTTCCTGCTGAAGCTGTGACGCCAAAAAGGAACTGTAAAAGGCAACTGTAAAAGCCATGAGCTCTCTCCTACCCCTCCACATTTCCTGCTTGGCCTTAGCATGGATCCCATTTCCAGCAATGTGAGAGAATGGCCTCTAAGGCTCTGCAGGTAAAATACTCTGGGTCAAAACACTTGCCTACACTTCCAGGAGACCTGCTGTATAAAGCACTGAAGAGAAGATGTGGGTCCCTCTCCAACCCGGTCCGTGCTTTGGCCTCCTCCCTCTCCTGTTCCCAGCAGTATTTCCCTGGGCTCAGCTGGAAGGATTGTAAATAGAAGCAAGTCGGGATGTGTGAGCTATTCAATATTTGCACCGAAAGAGGTCAGGTGCCTAGGGAACCAAAAGGCCCATTTTCCTCCTGGAAAAGGAGCATTAGCACTTTCTTAACAAGACTGTGCCCAGTTAAATTTAGCGACTGGCACACACATTGCACAAGGTCACACCGGCTTTGCAGAAGCCCATCTAACTTTGACATCGTCGCACCTCATTTCTTTTTCGTATATTTGCGATAAACCAATTTGTCATTCATGCTTGAACATCTATCCTCTGAGTCATGTCTAGGCACAAGGGTTTTTTAAGACTGGCGTCTGGGGGCATGAACAAAAAGGCCATTAATGGTAGTGGAGGCTATGGACAGTAAGAGGTTTAACTCACCCAGTTTATGAAAGTAATTTGTTTTCAGGTTATTGGCGGTGATGGTGGATATCAGACTCACATTGCAAATAAGAAGAAAGAAAAAAATCAGAGACTTGAGAACCAGGCTAAAAACAACACCACAAATGAATAACTGTGGAAAACATTACTGAAAAATATTGTATATCCTCTTTCCCAGAACAGATAAACCCATGAAAAAGAGGCCAGGTCTGGAGACTAGTTCTCCTACAGACTCTTTTTCTCATTTCACCATTGTTTCTTAATACTTCATATTCACCAAGTGCAATATTAGATTATGACTGGCATTTCTCTTATGTGGCTTATATTAGAGAGGGGTCCAAGCAAGAGCCAGCTGGAAGGAAAAAGGGAAAATATTTCCCAAAATTTTTCATTAAAAAAGTATCTGCTACGAAATCCACATCTGGATTTTGCTGCTGAGACTTATCTCTATCTTACTTATTTCATTCTCTTTTATTATTTTTGCATATCTATTATTGAGTTTTCTTTATGCATATATCATTATGTATACTCAGGTTCACAGATAATCTTGCAGCCAATAAAATCCTTTTGCTTCTAAAACCAAATTATTGACCCCAGTCACCTCCAGCCCCGCTCTGGGTATAATGCCTACCCAGTTTTCAAGTCGTCAGTTAAGATGGATACTGCTTCACACTCCACTTGGGTTTTTCAGCCTTTCTACATGCTGTTGAGTGGATAACCTGTTTCTTAGCAATTGTATCATTTCACTAATGAGCAAAAAGAAATAAAAGATGTTTGCACACAAGTTAATTTTCCCCCCAAATTTTAAGGTGCTTTATGCTAAGTTACATATCCTAACACTTTGGAATGGAAGGTACTATATGAAGATTTAATCATACATATGAGAATTCTATATACACATATACACTTGCATATTATTTATATGGCCATATATAACTCAAATTAAATGAATGAGTTTCAGCAGTATTGCTTAAACAATATCACCAGTTATTTGTGAAATTTTTTCCTCTGAATTTTCCATAAGACTCACAGTGATTGAAAACAACTGCACCACCAAGGTCTCCTTGTTAATGGATGTGTCAAAATCCCAGAGGTAAAAGTAGTGACTGCAGCTCCGCACGTTACACTGCATTTCTCATCCATTTCACAGCACAGAGCTGAAGTTATTTTTTAAGCCATATGGTTTTGCTATACTTGCAACCTACAGCTAATACTATACTTTTAAGTGCATGAGTAGGCATTTACATACATAGAATACAAAACTCAATCTCCCAGTACTCATTTACATATATATCTTTGCACACACATGCAAGATTTATGTATAATGGATGCACTTAAGAAGCCCCTTCTGATCCTTTAGATATTGGCATCTCCAGTAATATGCTCCATGTTTGAGTGGATGCAGGTATCTCTCCATTCCCTGCTCCTTCCACATACTACTGCAAGGCATAAACCGGTCTATATAAGCATTATGCATTTAAAATATATGGTACATTTCTACCCAGAGAAGTAGTCCCCATGCATCCATTTTGAGCAGCCTGTGCATAGATTGCTGCATACATCACTGGTGCAATCTCGTAAATCAGTCACCACTAAATTGAATCTCCACTGCCACAAGCATCTTATATGAAGATGTTATAACTCAGCAACAGTACAATAACCACCTCTCATGACCTACTAAAAATTGCATGTCCCCATTTGTGACCCTACTGCCTTAAAAGTCAATGGTGCACAGTTGTACACTTGTGTTTGGAGATGAGCAGCCAAGATGTAACTGGTACCTAACCAGAACTAGCATATGCTCAGACACAACCAGCACCAGCACCTCCCTGGGTGATCTTCCATTGCTTGAGGGACAAAAACCACAAACACCTCAGTCAACTCAGTTGGGGAGCTTAGCTGAGGACTGCCCTCAGTACCCACCAATGCAGCTGTCGCCTCCATCCCACTCCTGCACGTTGCCCAAGGCTTATGCATGGCACTCAGTGAAGAGGACACAGAACTTTGAAGCCACTGTGGATACCAGCAGGAGAAAGCCAAGCCAGGCTCCTCAGCTGTTCCACATCACACACTGCCCAGTGCACTTTTATTTGTTCTATAAGACAAAGACAAATAAATAGTGAGAGCTGGTGAGACACTACCTTTTATTCAGATTGTTAATTCATGAGAATAAAGTACTGCTGCCTCTACGGACAGGCTCAGCTCTCCTGAGTTACAGCAATACAATCCACAAGAAAATTTAAGAGGGGATCCTTCCCAAGACTAAGTGTTACACAGACAGGACACAGGCAACAGGTTTGAGTTTGGCTGGGCATTTGTCTTCAGCCGGCCAGGGAGCAGGGTCACGCAGCACCAACGTATACAGAGAATATAGGTTGGGGAAGAGAATTACAAGGCTGTAAAACACATCATGGGGTCCAGCCAAATCACATCAACTAGGAGAATGGAGCTCAAAGGGTTTGTGATGCCAAAGGAAAGCTGTGAAGTGTTTACTGAGGGGTTCAATGTCACTGTCATTCCTCTTTTGTACAGCTCTGTTATTCAGATGCTGCAACAAGGGCCATTTTTACATTTCGTGGCTTTTCTGAAAGGGTTATTCTTATTTTGTATCCTTTTTCCTGAACTACACCAACATGAATTTCAGCATTAATTCCCACTGATTACCTGATTTGCAGATGCTTACACATACGAATATTTGTGCATGCCAATCAGGTAGATTCAAGGGAATTATTCAAATATATAAAGAAAAGCAGAAAGGTAACAGCAAACATGATAACAGAAAATAACAAAAGATGTATCCTGTTCGACATTCTTTAAAAAAAATAAATACAGGTTAAAAGATATAGTGGTAGAAACATTCTTGAGATTATCAATGAAGCATGATGCTGCATGATGCTTTATTTCTTACTGTAGTTTTAATTAAGGGAATAAGTTAGTTAAATAAATGAGTGGCACACAAAAGAAATCTAAAAAAACCTGCTGTTCATATTTGTCTCCAATGTCATCCACAAAGCTACTGCCCTGTGAGTCCTCCTCAAACACCTTGAGACTAATTTGCCTATAAAGCCAATAAGACTTATTTTCCCCAGGAGAAGGAGTAATTTCATTCTGGAAGCAATGTGCTACACAAGCAAACCCAGAACCAGGTGATGGAGAGACTGTGCTTGTATGCGGGGCAGGAGCACAGATGCTGCAGAGGCAGAGGAGACAAACAGGGCACTGCTCCTCTTGAGTGCCTGATCCCTGGCAAGACACAACTGGAGACCCGTGTCAGCAGGCAACCCACATGGCCTGAGAGACGTGCCAGCATTTCAAACAGTTGAGATCCCCTAGTGCCCAGAGCCCAGCAACAGAATCTGGGCCAGAACACATATTTATTGTGTTTTTAAAACACCTATGAAAGCGAGGAGACACTCTGAAGGGAGATGAGGGAGAGGTTCCACCCATCACTCCCAAAATAACATGAAGAGCTGAAGAACTACAAAAAATGAGGGGGGAGGAAGAGTTGCTGCTGACAAGGCCCAGGCAGCAGTCTCAGGGCAGCACAGGGCAGTGTCTGCCTCAGTTGAACACAGTCTGCAGGGCAGAAGGTTCTGTGCAGCCTGGGATATACCAGCCCATGGGGGTCGGGGAGGGTGAGCGGGTAAATCTTGTTTAGGGAAGCAACCTTTTCCATGCCTAGCATGGAGTCAGAAATTAGACCCTTTTGTTTTTGGAAAGAAGTAATTCTAGCTTACTCCATTCCTGTTACAAATGAAAGGCTGAAGAAGGAGGGAAAAGGCTTAAAATGTATATTAAATTTAAATATAGACATCTGACATTTGTAAAAAATTAATCTGCAGTATCTAACTGCAGAGCTGTACAAATTGGTGCTTTCTGTTTACATAGGAGGCTTATGAAGTCAATTCTCATAGTTCAGTGGAAATTGTACTTTAGCATTTAACTCTATTAAGCTTATTTTTCTGTGACAGAGAGGAGGGGTCCAGGGAGCACAGTGTAGATTACACTCGAAGCAGATATCCTACGAAGACGTCTGGAATGGTTTAACAAACTCTTAAACTGACAGCAGCCAGAATGCAATAGCTTTCATAGAGAAAAGGCTGTGAGGGAAAAAGGGGGGAAAAAAAAAGGTCATTTTAAGAACATTTCCGTGCCTCCCAGATGATAGGCTGCTGCAGAGCTGTTGGCTAAACCAGGGATGCTTCACAAGCGAAGGAGAGCTGCACACCCTCTTGTCCCACTGGCCCCTTGCCAGTCCCACACCAGCAGGACTCCAGAGGCAGCTCTGCTCAGCCAGCACACAGCCTGGGCAGGAGCCAGATCTTGCCCTGACCCACCACCCTGTGCTGGCCCTGCTGGAGCCTGGCTCAACTCCACCAGCAGGAGCAAGCAGCTTCAGTCCCTGCTTCAAATTAACAAACAAAAAGAAACAAACAAAAAACCCCAACAACAACAACAAAAAAATAAACTAGGGAAAAAAAAGAGAGAAAAATACTAGATCTCATCAAACAAGAAACAAACCCCAGTTTTGCCTTCCTTGCTCTGTAACCAAAGGCAGATTATCTGTACACCAGCAGAAACAGAACAGCAGCTCCACATCCTGCATCTCCCGAACAGCAGCGCACGGTGCCATTTATTGTCGGTCCTGCCCCGTGATCAATCAAACACTGTTTTGGCTGCTCATAAATTTACCTCTGTAGATAACATACCACGTAAGAGAGAGAGGGAGGGAGGGAAGGAGAGAAAGCAAGACAACACTCCCACTTATCCCCAAGGCAATCCTAACAGCTCTGGGCAATCTGATACAAATTGGATTTTAAGACCTCAATAAACATCTAACAATATTTGAGATGGCAACATATTAAGGGTATTAATGTACCAAAGAATCATCTCCCTTCTTCTTTTCTTGAAGTAAATAAAAGCTGGAAATCTAACATCTAAAAACCCCAAACTTGTCCTGTGCAACACTCGTTTCAAGGAGGTGCTCTGTAATACCTTGCAAACAACCAGGCGTGCACAGCACTGATGTCAAGTTGTCAGATGCACAAATCTCCACCATCAGTCAGGCTGATTAATATTTGAATAAAGCCCCTATCTCTACGTACACAGGAAAATATGTGCAAATGAGATACTGCAATGTAAGGGAGATTAAGAATCCAGTACAACATGAGATTAAAGATACTGCTTCTGCCTGGGGTCTGAGGTCAACATCACTCCCTCTTCCCAAGACACAAAAGCATCTCTCTTGATTCAGAGTGCTCCAAGGGCCCTCCAAGGCTTTTCGGTTGACTTCAGCTGCAAGAGATAACACAAGGTCCCTTGGTCTGGTGGTGGATGCATTTGGATTACTTTTGGCTTGGATACAATGCAAGTCAAGTATCAGGTGGACATGAGGTGCTCTTAGTGCCCTCCTGCTGGGAAATGCAAGGTCTAGAGGAATATTCCAAGGAGTCTAGGGCAGGGCTCTTCATCCCAGAACCCGTGCAGGGGGGACTGCCTTGGTCAGTGGTGCTCAAGGGGAGGCAGGACACACTCATCAGACCCAGCACCTCCATCACTTGATGAGAGGCTGCCATTGCATTTGCCTGCCCTGCTGGTGGCAATGGAGCAAGACAGCCCAAAATGGCCTGGAGCCATCCAGTAGCCAGCAGCTGGCAGCAGCTCTGGGTCACTGCCAAGCCCCATATTAGCCAGGAAAATGCTTCTGTTGTCTGACCTTTCTAATCCTGCTGCATCTCATACACACCAGAGCAGTTGGAGCCAAAGTGCTAAAGTTAGGCTTGGGAGTGCCATTCCTCGAAAGCCTTATCCCTCTGACACAGATCATCATCTAAAAAAGAGATTTTCTCAGTCAACTGGATCCGCTCTGAGTGCCTCTCTCTGAAAGAAGGCCAAGAGCAGGGATTCAGTGGAGATGAGGCCAAATACCCTGCCCTTCATGCCAAAAAACATCAGCTACTGGTATTAGGTGCCGTTGCCAGACGTTCACAGGACAAAAGCTGAAGCCCTTCAGCCCAGATGAGCAGATCTGGATGTGCAGTCTCAGCAGTCAGGAGCAGTTTGGCGGCACAAGACCAGGCAGGGGCAGCCCAGCAGAGCCACAGCACAGCCCAAGAAGGACATGGCTGAGGCTGCGGCACACACTGTGTGGGGGCCCTGCCGGGGGCAGCAGTGCTGTGCCAGCACTGCCGCTTCCCTTTCCCTCCCTGCCTGTTCAGGCAAAGTGCTGGCATGCCTGCTTGTAACAGAAAGGGTCTTAAAACTACAAAAAAGCCTAGACAGCTCTGCTTTTCTGCTGCTTTGTTAATGACACGCTGGCCTCCAGTCCATACAATGAGATCCAAAGGAGGATACAAAGGTCATGTTAGGAGAACACAGCTCCCTTGACTTCAAAGAGAAATGCAAAATCGCTAGCAGATTACGGCTTAAGACTGCCTGTAGGTTTCCTGGTGACACATACCATTCACATCTCTGTATGGACCTGGCCCCTGCACACGGGTCAGCATTGTCAGCATTGCTGCTCTGCTCTGCAGCTCTCAAAGCTCCATAAAGATGCAGGGTTTTCCTTCTGTATATTTTTTTTATTCAGTTGCTTTCATTTACCAACCAGCATGTCATGCTGGACATCTAACGTAAGATTGTTATGTGCCTGCTTCTTGACATGAACAAGCTCATGGAAACATTCAGGATCATCTGGAGAGGGCTCTGAGCAACCTATCTAGTTGAAGTTGTCTCTGCTCATTGTAGGGGGGTTGGAACTAGATGACCTTTAAAGGTTCCTTCCAACCCAAACCATTCTGATTCTATGATTTAAGACAAAATGTGCACCTCAGAAGGGCATCCTGTGCTGAAAGGCTGAGGCATAGCAATCACTTCCTTCCTGAAAAAAAGCAGCAAAGATTAAAACCACTCTGACATCAAACTGTCTGACAAGGACCCTGTTTGTTCCAAAACATGAACAATCAAACACACATATATTCGTGCCTACCACAGTTGCAAACTGTGTTACAGCCATGTTTGGCAAATAAAGATCAATCGAACCCAGGTCACTATCTGCACGGATAACAGCTGCATATATCTAATCATACAGAAAAAGTAAATTTTCAATTATTTTGTATGTAAATTATTTATCATGCGACATTTCAATGTTTTTTCTTTCATACAACTCTGATGAGTAACAGATGCAAAGCAAAATTTTGAAAGCACTGGAGTATCTGGCAAGCCACCTCAATCCTATTGATTTCAGTAAGACCTAAGTAAATTCTGTCACATCTAAACACACCTAAAATACCTTCTACATAGTCCTAAATCTGTACTTAAGAGTGGAATCACAGTGCCATGGTCTGAATGCAGCTGTCAATACTGAACTGGTCCTGATGGCAGCTCTGCAGAAGGGCTTTAGCAATTCACTTCACTTCCCTGACTGCAATTCTTGTCTGTGTGCAGAGGATAATAATAACAGGGTTTTATAGGGTATAAAGGGGTTCTATTGGGATTAACATTTAAGAAGCAGAGCGTGATCTAAGTGTTACATTTGATTAGGAGTAAGACTCAAATTCTGACCGAGAATATCTAAGAAAATGAGGATGTACAAAAATCACCATATGAAAAGCAGTTCTCTAACAGAAGAGCTTGTTCTACCCAGCCCTGTAAGACCATCCCAAGCGGAAACCTTCGAGCTATGATTTGGCATTTCTACATAAGATTTTCTCCTCTCTATCTCTTTTTTTTTCCCCCCATGTGATTAACAGCTTTATTAATTTAACAGCTCCTTACTTAAGAGGATTCCACCAGCTTATTGGTAGGATCCTGGATAGACAGTGCAGACTGTACTGTATACAGGAAGGCAATCTAAGCTCATCCTGATGTAACAACTTCACATAGTACTTAACATATTCGAAAACACACAATAAAAGTATTCTTCCTAAACTAATCAAACCATTAAAACGTCAGCCTCAGCCCAGATCCATGATGTATTGTGTTCAGCTGGCAGGGAGTCAATTCAAATGGCGTCTCCTTAAACCTCCCTGATTCAGTGAGTCTGACCACCATGGTCCCCCTGTACCCCTCCTGGGTTCTCAGTGCTGCCTGCCCGTGTAAAGCTTCAGTGAGCAGATATTCCGGCACCAAAACACAAAGCAGAGGCTTTTCAACCCCCTCATCTGCAGGCCTCTCACCAACACTAGTAATAAAAACTGTAAAAGAAAAATTAATAAAATAATTCACTCTGGGATGCAACATTTTTTGCTGTGCTTTGCTCAAGTTAACCACTCAACTCATAAATAAATAGAAGAAAAAAAAACTAAAGAAAAAGAAAAACAAGATAAAACACACAGAGCAATGAGAATGTTCTGAAGTGTGCTGGTAAAGCAGCACATACCACAAGTCAGACTGATTACTCAGCAAGCAGGAAGCCGTGTCACGATCTGACTCACATTTCTGAAGTCACTCTGTGATGACTACAGTATCCACAGCCAGAGATGGCTCAGATTGCTTCTAAAGAGGGTAATGCCAAAACTATGAACAGCTAGTTTACAAGTTCATGGGAATTGCGTGACTTTTTTACTTGAAAAACATTCAGTGTGTCAGACAGCAACTTTCTTACCCCCTCTGAAAAAGGCTTGTCTCTCCCAGAGCCAGCTCCGAGGACACTGAACCCAGTACAATGCAGGGGATAGTTGCTACAAGCCCTGTGAATGCTTTCCTTGGCAACTACATTCACACAATACAAAGATTTTTTTTATTTTCTTTTGAGAAAAGTTTTCATTAAACTTCTTTTAGGTATTAATGACACTTTTAATAACTGTTCCTCCCCCTCCAATCTGATTTTTCTGAAAGGTTACAATACCTTCCAGCACAAGCAGTAAACCTGGCACCAGACAAGGCATGCAACAGCCCAGCTCCTGTCCCAGCCCGAGCTCCTCCTGCTGCTCCACGCTGCTCAGGCAGGGCTGGCCCAAGGAGGCTGCATGTGCCGGCAGGGCTGCTCTCATCCACTGCCTGTGACAGCCCATTTTATCCATCTTCCCCTAAAACATAATTAATTCCTGCCTGATTTCAACAGTACAGACACAGAGAGTACAATTGTTGTGCTTGCAAGAGCCTTGTCCCCACTTTTTAACATCAGAAAGGAGGAAAGCTCAGGGATAGGCTTGTCCTGTGACTCAGCTTCCCAATCCCTCGTGCCCAAGAACTTGGCTTCCTGCTCTGCTCTCCCTTGGGCCAGAACCTCTCGTGCAGTATTGCATCTGGCTGGGAGTGCAGAACTGCTCACACAGTCCAGGGAGGTTCCTTCTGGACTGCAAAGGGTATCAGTCATCACGCCAAGAAAAAAATTCCCAAACTTCCCATCCCCAGAGAAGCTGTGGGGAGGAAAAGGCATGCATTCTTTGACCATCCAACTAGGAAGAAATGGCGCAGAGTGACGTCTCCTTAGTGCATATCAGAGGGAGCAGCTCATGCCAGGAGTATCCCACGTGCAACTCTTGTTTCTTCCCTTCCTGAAGGGTTTGATCTACCAGACATTACCTTCTCCATCAGTTTTTCTCTGCACTTTGAGCCTGGATCTCAGCACCATGGTACTCCCTTCCCTTCAGGGCTTACATCCTCACCCCCTTGGCTATCCAGACATCTTAGCTGGTGAGACATCCTGGACTTGTTCACTGTCCCCCTGCAGAAACTTTTTAATTCTTGGTTCCAACAGATTTCCATGGAAATGTTCTTGCAACCAGAGCTTCCAGTCCCAAAGCAACACATATTTTTCTGGTAACAGTGATCCTTCCAGCACCCACCAACCCCCGAACGCTCAGTCTTCTGTAGGAAGCCCTGAAATAGGCTCTTGCATACACCAGTTACATCTGATTCTCCTCCAAATTCTTCTGATTTGTTTTTGGGGTAGCACTGGCCCTTAAAGATCTTTGCTTTGTCCTTCCCACTCTTCTAGCATTACTCATACACAAACTGAAGGACACCTACAACCTCCACCACACAAGCATTGTAACAGTTTCCTCCTATCAATTTTAACCACAATGATTTCTTACTCATGAGGAAGTGTGAATTCATAAAGAACATACCAAAATGTCTCTCTGGGGTATAATTCCATGTATTAATTAGTTTATGATTAGAAATAGTACCAATGAGGTTCAAATGAAACATCCCTTCATCCTGTAACCGGAAATCCTCCCTGGCTGATGGTTGAAGCTATTGCTGAAGTCAGATAAGATGGTAATCATTCTCTTCTGGTCCTCTTGGTAGGAACTGATGTAAAGATGTGAGCCAAGGAAGCCTTTTCCCATGTGCAGCAGCTCAAACACAATACATACTCTGAAGATGCTCAGTGAAGGTGCTTATACACTAGACTGTTTATCTACTCACAAGCAGAAAGGACTCAGGGGATTTTCCTGTTGCCCCTCCTTTCTCCAGGGAAAAACCTTCCCTCTCCACCCTCATCCTTAATTGAAAAGATACACAGAGTGGAAGTTGCCAGATGGAAAACACAAGGGAAACACATGGCATAAAATAGGATAGTGCATAAGACTAACAAATGGGAGAAAGAAAACACATTTTTTTCATGGTGTGATGTGATCTTGGCCAAATAAGCATAGCAGGATTTGTGCAGGTTCATAACCTGCTTCAATAAACAACAGACTTTGCTCCAGAAGAGAAAATGTCCCTAATAATTAACTTTCAAGTTGCTCTGTGGGATTTTCTGATGATCCCGTGCTGCCATTTGGCATCTCTGCATGGGACTTTCTGAGTCTGACTCACATCTCATTATACAGTTTCCTTGTGCCACTGTAATGCAATCAACTCCAATAAACTTACTCATGATTTACATCACCTCCAGCAAGAAAGGAGTTGAGCCCTCCATCAGTTCCTCATTCTTAAGCAAAGTTTATTTTTTAATTTGGCTAAATTGCATTCAGCACAGTTTCTCTGTTAGAAATGTAGACATATGGAAAGCTAATGCAAAGATTTTTTTTATTACAAGGAAAGAAGCAGATTGATTAAAGACATTTATAGGATGTTCTCTTCAATATGGACACTACTAACTATGCAAAAAAACCTTGCATTTCCACAGTGACAGAACCAGTGCAATTTCAAACTCTTCAGTGTTATCTGTGTCTTTAAATATCCCATTCCCCTTTATTTTTAACCCAGGGTTCAAATGAATGTGCTTTTCTCCTTTTTACACTTAAGAGTCTTTAAAACCTGACAATTAAAAAGAAGACACTTTAGAAGAACGCATCGACCTTTCTGCAGCGTCAGGGAGAACAGCAGGAATGCCACCACAGCACTGGCAGGCAAAGATGCTCTGCCTGCTCCACAACATCTCTGCACAACCCCCGTGGTATTGTCCTCCCCAGCCAGGAAGGACCCCTCCCCTAGTGCTATTCCCCATCCCAGAATTCCATGGGAAGGGACATGCCAAGTGCACATCAAACCAGGGCCCCACTCGTGGCAGGCTCTGCAGCCCCAGCAGCAGCGAGACCTTTGCCTGAAGCTGACCCAGCAGGGACTGTGTGCCTATGGAGCACAGCTCTTCCTACCTGGGGAGGATTAAAACACTAAAGGCTGTCAAGTATTCAGCAAAAACATGCAGTCTCCAGAAGACTGGGTGTTCATTTCTCCTATGAATTTGACCTGACCTCTCAGGAGACATCTCTACTGACTGGGGCTGCCATGTGTTCCCCAATGCTGGCTTTATGTGAGGGGCAGGTGTCTGACACCAATTAGATTTAAACTTGCTCAGTTTTGTAGCAATAAAATTTAAACTTAGACCAACAGACTAGGAAGAAGCTCCCTAATTTTCTCCCTGGCTCAGTTGTTTATGTATTTTCTGCCTCGTGTCTCCAAAAGAGTAACCAACTTCAAGTGCACTTGCACAGGCATTATGAATAGGAATAACACCTTAAGCAGCTGCTAGTCATTCAATTCTTTGAGGATTATGAGTCTTGCTTCAGTGATCTCTGCTTTAACCTACCCATATAAACCAGCTGTGCTTTAGCCCTCTCCATTTATACTCACTGACACTTCTCGGGTAGTGTTTAGATCTAAACCCAGGTTGTATAAACAGGCAGGCTGCATTGTGATTTCTTTCATACACACTAGCCCCAGCTTCTTTTTGTAATTTAAAAAGAGGTCCTCCATTATTTTGTCCTTATTTGCTTTTCAAATAAGAAGGCAATGCACTTCTAGCACGGAAGGAGATATGCACTGGAAAAGATTAAGAGGGATAATTTCAAAAGCACAAAGGCCACTTATGCACCCAAGTCCCACAGTGAGGGGACAGAAATGGGGAGAGGAAGAAAGTAGAAAAATTCAGGAGGTAAACTTGTGCGTAAGAGCTGACACTACTGGTCCTTCTTCCCTCCAGCTCGGCTTCTGTTCCTCTTCATTGCATCTGCTGAAACAGCACTTAAGAGCTGCTGTCTGATGCAAGTATTGCAGCCTGTATTCAATCTAATGGTTAAAGCCTACAGGTGCCATTTGTCCTCCTGTAGCAGAGCCAGAGCCACTGCCGGGGACCTCCCAGAGACTCCTCTTTAGCCTGAGAAACAGAAACCAGTAGTTTGCAGCTGAAAATGTTGGATTCTCTAGATATTTTCATAATGACCTTCCCAACAGTTTATCCTCTCATCTATTTTGAGGCTTGACAATGTCCTCCAGAAGACTCAGCTAAACAAATGTTTAATAGCATGACGTGCTTCTTTAATGGAATGGTGAACACTGCCATTTATTTTAGAGTCCTTGTCTTTGGCCTAAGAGTCCTTTCTTCTGTCCTATTAGTTTATGGTGTTCCAGCCTAGAAGTGTCTATTTTTTGGGAAGGTTGGATGTGAAGTGTTTTAAAATCTTCTCTACTATAGTTTGGCATGCAATCATTAAACAAAGACCCAAAAAATGTAAAAAGAAAGTAAACAGAACAAAACTCTAAAACACACAAAAAGCTCTATAAAAAGAACAAACAGCGAAACTCCACGATCTAAAAAATTATGTCAGGTGCATGTTTCTGAAAGGCATGTGGGGCTGCGGGAGCATGAAACCGAAAGCCTTATAAAGTGACTTCCAGGCTCTCATAGCTAACTGCAGGGAGGAATTCATGTCCTGCTTTTCTTAGCCAGAGCAAGCCAGCACTAATTTTATACCAAAGAATGCAGCCTCATCTTACACTCCTCAGAAAAAAAAAAAAAAAAAACCCAAAACAAAACACAAAAACCCAACAAACCAAAACAAAACAGAACATGCTTAAAATGTTTCTGTTCCTGTCTAGACTTAGGCAGCCAAAGGGATTAATCAGCTCCTTTTGCCCAAGCTGTGAACCATCCTGGGCAGCCAAGTGATGCTGATGGTGGAAGGGGATGCAGAGTCTGCAGCTGTGTGGTCCCTGCAGGGGCAAGAACCCTGTTTAGAACAGCAAGCGGTGCTGTGAGGCTCCATGTCTGCTCTCAGGACACCCAGCAGGCTGTCCTACCCCACTGCTGTAACTCCTTCCTCAGGATGAAACTACAGCAGTGCTGCTTTGGTACAGAAAATGTCCAAACTGGCAATGAAGAGAAGCAATCTGGACATCCCTCCTGGCAGGGTCTTTGTATCACACTGTGTATCTCACTTGATCAGGGCACATAATCTTCCAAGCTTTTGGCCTCTCCTCCAGACCAAGTGGCTGCCCTACCCACAGGGGGATGTTCCAGGAGCAGGGCAAGTGACAGCGACACACTGGCCATTTCCACATGAGGATTCCCAGCCAAGGCCTAAAGCATCTGAGCGGTTTAACTCACTTAAACATTTACATTGAAACGTGTTTCGTTATAATTGCAAACTGGTCTCAGTAAGATAAGGCTATTGGGATTAAACTGCCATTATCCATTTAACCAGCTATTAGGAACAGCTTTACTAAATGCAGGGACAGAAAGCAGCCAGGACAACCCGGCCAGAGCAGCCTCTCCATCACACCTCACCATCCAGCACGGCAGACTGAGCGCTCAGAGTTCAGCAGCACAGAGAGGCAAAGGACACATATAAAGAAATGCCCTTACTATAAAACCCCACCAGTAACTATTTCAATAGATACCAGGAGCTCTTGAGCTTGTTTCAAGATCTGGGAAGCACTGGGGTAGGAGGAGGGCTGAGGAAGCTTGGCAGCATATTAGAAAGCGACTATATTAAGGTCTCTTAGAGAGGTGGCTGGGGTTTTTTTATGATTTTAAAAGAATCCCTTGTAAACAGAAAAACTCAGAATGATTCAGAGATATCTGACTTAAAAAACTATGTTACTTCAGCCCACAGTGGAAATTTCTGTTCAGAGAAACATCTGCATTGATTTAGGTATCAGTGAAATTTAACATGTTCTCTAAGTAGCAGCACTTCAGTAACAAAAACCACAAAAAAGGGTAAAAAAAGCTTCTGTCACCTTGTACGGGATCTGTATCTCAGTTGCACAGATGCAAATGTGGAGGAAACACTGATGACTTCTAAGGGAACACCATTCCAGACACGGAGCTCAGAGATTAGCACCTGCCCTTTTACCCCCAGCCGAATATGCAAGCCCAAACCTCCAGCTCAAAACACAAGAAGTGGGGAAATTCCAGTCCCAGGGGCACTGAGTCCTAAGCCAGCAGTGTGGCTTAGGCAGACAGGACACAGCAGCACAGAGCCAGGCACCATGTAGAAATGGCCAAGCCTGTGGTTCCCACCAACACCTTCTCTCCTGATGCCTGGCCTCTGCTGCATCCAAATTATCAGCTCCCATGCATGATAAGTATGGCACACCAAACATTTGAGACCCAGTCCAATTTCCTCCCAGTCAGTAAATGTCTGACATGAAACTACACCATTCAATTAATTAAATAACCTGAAGGAACGTTCTAAGACACTGTCACACATATTCAGTCGGAGCAACAGAAGAACTTGAAAGGCTAATATTCCTGACTGTCTGGTGCTTAACATTCCCAAACTTTCCACTCATTAAAAACTGGTTATTGACAACAAAAAAAACTTACACAGATAGGTACAATTCCAATACCACAAATGCCAGGCAGTAAAGAGTACAATAGAAAATTTCGGGAATATTGGGTATTGAAGAATTAAAGCTAATTTTTAATATCAAGCATATCAAAAGGATACTATCCATTCCTTAGCAGTACTAGTGGGGAGGGAAACAAAGAAGGACCTCCACAGAAGGGATGCGACTCCCCACTGGGCTCAGCAGAAGCCATCTCCAAGTTCACGTGCCGAGAAGCCAATCTCAGCATGGGTAAAACTGTGACTTGAATGTGAAATGAAAAAAATGTAATTAAAATGGTCTCTCTCAGCTGACAGCTGTAGACAGCCACCTTCCTGATGTGACAACCTCTGTGACAGCAACAGTCCAGAAACCAAGAGCAAGTTGAAGGAGAGCAGTGAATAAAAGTAATGATAATTATATAATGTTCTCTGTGTGAAAAAGAAAGCTTTTTGTGATTAATAATTAATCCGGGAAGAGAAAGGAGGGTTGTTATTTCTGTATGCTAAACAAAGGGGTCAGACAGACATCTGACTGATCTCAGCTACACTAAGGTAAACCAAGATCACTTTTAGAGATTTTAGTCAAGTCAGGCCCAGATCACAGCTGATATTGGTAACACACATGGAGGTCTCTGCAAGGATGCACAGGGATCCTGAACTCCTGGGAGCTTCTGGCCCAAATATTTAGTACATCAGATCACACTGCACCCCTGATTCACAGAGCAGCACGGAGTTATTTTCCGCTTCGGATGGCATGTCCCTCACTGGGTACCTGGAGGTTAATCAGTGTAGGGATGGAAATATTTCCAACTGCCCCCCACGACAGATGCCAGTGTCCTCACCAGTGAACCACGGCTGGACTGCACACACAGCTCCCCAGGTGAGACACAACTGATGCCGATGTGCTGAGCAGCACAGCCCCCTGAGGGCCCGGGCAATCAGACACAGAGGACATCTGTGTTGTGAACAAGCTCCATCCTTTGCCCTCTTCCCTTTCTCCTTCTCATTTAGCAGTTACCAAGTATTTTCTGCAGGCTGCTTTTATCACATCAGCTATGATAGGGAGCTTTTCCCATGCGTTGCAGTTTACAACAGCAGCCAAAGTGACTTTGGACTATTTGCATACTAATTTATAATTAAAACCAGAAAAAAAATTCCCAACAGGGTAATTTTAAATTCCAGCAATCTTTTTTTTCCCAGTAAATTTAACAGGTAATGCCATAAATCCTCATTTCCTTTTACACTGATAAACAACACGAGAGCCTTGCTCTATGGAACAGGAGTGCCTGGAAATGAATTGATTTTCTGTCCACATCCTCCCAGAATAAGCGTGGGGGCTGGCAGCAGAAGTGCAATGCCTCCCTTCTGCACCAGCAATCCAGCCAAAAGCTTCCCTGAGCCCAGTGGCCACCATCACACAACAGAGAGCCTGAGGAACTATGCATCATGTCTGGCTGGTTGTGGATCTCCAGCCAGGCTGACACTTTTACAGCTGGGTCAGCCCAGGAGGCGAAAGGGCAGGGAGAGAGGGGGCACCGTTCAAAGAGAGCCCCCAGTGAGCCTCAGACTTCTTCCTCCAGATGCAAAGTTGCCTCCAATATGTAAACAGAAGGAATTGCTATCCTGTCTGGCTTGGCTGGTGATTTAGACAAATTATTGGACTTAAGAGCATTGCAACAGCATTGTCTGGCAACAGGTAAATCTTATCCACCATGGGAAAGTCCGAAAAACTGAAAAGGACAGGGGGAGCGGGGGTTAATGTCTGCTGGCGCTGTTAGGAACACAAGGGTGCTTTAAAATTCCTGACTTAACTACCCTCTTCTTCTGTTTTCATCAGAATCTCTGCAAGGACAGACACTAATTAGCTTTGACTAATTAATGAAGAAAAAATCTAATTAGCAACCCTCCAAACTTTGGATGACCTCTCTGCCCAGTGCTTGCTGTTGCACCCCTGAATACCCATAAATTGCTTCCTCTTGCAAAGGGAAAGGACAAAGGGTAACAAAAGGGTGAATGGCAATAGTAGCAAAGGGTCAAAATGCAAAATAGTAGCCCTCTACCACAAGCATGAAAAGGGAAAGGCTGGTTGAAGATATAGGAACTAAGGTACTAGATATCCAACATCTGGCACCTGCCCCATCCCCTCTGTCCCGAGGCCACCCAGTCCCACGTGCTGTACTTGGAAACCTTTGGCACCCCAGACCATCTCCAGCAAAGCCCATGAAGGGCTCCACCACCCACCAATGGTTGTGTGTTGCTGTGTATCCTTTTACATATTGCTGATCCTTGGGCTTCCCCACTGCCTCAGCAGGTAGAGAAAAAGGAGTCAAGACGCAGGTACCTAACAGCCCAAAGTGAAGAACTCCTGCCTTGGCAGGAGAAGGTGCTGGGTGCATTTCCCTCTGCAAAGGGGCCTCAGCCAGATAAATGCTTCTCAAAGGCAAGCACTCCACCCTGCCTGATGGCTGTATGAGATTCGAATTTTGAGAGGAGAGTTCAGTGGTTTGAGAGCAGCAGCAACAAGCAGCACAAGCATTCTTATTATAAATTTGGGATAAAAGTGCAGCATTTACTTTGGCATGAAAGTCTGAGCTATTCTTTCCTAAAACTTCCTCAGTAAAAGGTATTTATTTGCAGTACAGGACATTTGAAGAGCTTATATTAGCCAAGAACACTGACACTGTAGCATCAGACAATGCAAACTGAGGGCACACCGTCCATTTGGTGAATTTCAAAACATTTTTACTGGAATCAGCTCATCCCACCCCATTTTTTCCCTTTCCAATAAAATGGCATTAGCAATCCACTTTAAATCCCTGTTTCCTGTCTGAATTAACCCCCCAAATTACTGAGCAATGCATATGTTTGGAAGACTTCAGCTTCATGACTCCCAGCTAAAATAAATTTGAAGACATGATTAACATTGAATGCATTGATCTATCTATTTATCCAGTAAGATGATGTTTTAATATACCCAGGACAAACGGTAATTCATGTGCAAACACATTTGAATTGAAAAATTAAAGTCAACCATGAATTATTCCACTATCCATCATATTTACAAAAGCTGCTATGGCCATTTCTAGCTGGCTAAATCATAACATTGTCCCTAGAAATACTAAGCAATATATCTAATAGTTCCTTCCATTTTGTTATGGCTCATTTTTTACTTTTTTTTTTTTTTTTAAGAATGTGCTTTCTTAATTTACCCTTCATTTCTATAAAATTGTATGTTTGATATGTTTCCCCTGCTAGTCACAAGAATGTAGTTAAAATTACCACAGCTAAGAAAGAAAAATATTTTCCTCTTTTTTTCCCTGTTTATTTTGTATATTCTCAGCTTCTCCATTTCTTCCGAATATCTGGCAGTTTCTTTGTTTTCTGTGTGTTGTCTTTCACATAGCAACAGAAGAAAGAGCAAGGATAAAGTGGGAAGAAACCCTTCACACGGGAAAATATGAGCTACTCTCGAATCCAAAGAACTTTGTACACTCAGAAGAGCTAATTAACAAACTAAATAATATACTTTGGAAGCAAACACTGACTCACAAATGCAAAACAAGAAATGGGAATCTAAGGGTCATGGCGAATCACAACACAAACACGAGTCAACAAAATTATGCTGTTACAAAAAAAAACCAAGAATCTTGATTTTTAGGAAGAGAAATTGCATACATAAGGAATGGGAGATAATTGCTCTGTTTATTCAGCCTTTGTGAGACCTCAGCCACATTCCTGTGTCCAGGCTCAGACAATGCATTAAGACAGATACAGCACCAGACAAATTTAAAACAGCCCAGATCCTGAATACGGGAACAAAAGTCAGAAGACATTTAAGAAATTTAACAAATTACTGAAGGATAATAGAACTGGAGAGTAAAAAATAAAGAGGATTATGAAGCAAAAGCATAAAGAGTTAAGGTAAAAAATTTAAAATATAAAAAAAATAAGTTGAAGATTACTATGTCCAATGGTGGATGGACCAAAAAATCTCCAAGTGCAACAAAATGCATTACAGTTGGGTATCAAATGAAAAAAAAATCAGTATTAAAATCAGTGAAACACTGGAACAAAGGCTTCCTAAACCTGTGTGATATTAACTTCATGGAAGTTTACAAGAGCAGCTTAGCAAATGAGATCAGGGCAAGACTTCTTCTTGTCCCAGTGCCATCAACTAGATCATTTCTTGCAAATGTATATCCTTGCTTAGGATTCTTACAGAGTCCTGCTGCATGCCTGAGGACTGAACAGCAATACAGGTAGCAACAACCTAGGACAGAACAAATAAACAAACAAACAAGCAAACAAACAGAAATGAATCACTTCCATCCAGTACCTCGTTAGATCATGGGGAGGATAACAGTTTGACAAGAGACATTCACTGCATCTGCATTTCACTGACATTACCAGTGCCAAGATCCTTGATGTTCATCTTTACGCTGCAAAAATGTATTCCTATATTTAGCTAAACATCCAACCCTGACAAATAAATGTTTCATCAGCAATCTTGATTAGCAAGGATGGAAGAGTACAGATCTCTGCTGCAGTTACGTTTCTGTTCCTGAAAATATTCCCCAACCACATTGCAAGGGAGGTTGTGTGACGGGTCCATGCTTGCTTCACAGACCAGGAGCAACTGCAAAAAGTCAGAGGTTCCCACCCCTGGGCTGGATGGTGCTGCCAGTCAGCTGCCCTGCACGGGGCACTGCTTCAGCAATGCCTCATATCACTTCTTGCCACACCTGATTCCTTCATGGAGCCTGTACAAAATACCCAATTCATTATGTCCACTCCATTCCCGGAGGTGATTGAAATAAAAAGCTGTTCTGGTAGAAAAGCTTAGGAAATGAAACACGAGAGAGATGGGGAAAGAGAAGGGAAAAAAACAGAAATCAAGAATAGAAAAAAGCACTCAACCAGGTGGATGGAATGAGTCCAGAATTACTTACAGCTCCAGAGCTGAAGGAAAAAGAAGAAAATGAACACCTGGGCATATTGTGAGATTAAAAGTATATTTAGTATGTGTGTCCCAAGACAAGGGCAAGTCATAGATCTGAACCATGGGCTGAGAAAAGAAACTCTCTTTCCCACAAAGATGGAATCTCAGCATTTAAGTTCAGGAAAGAAGAAGTATTTATTCATAAAGATAGCTTTCTCTTTCCCTGCCAGAAGTAATGAAGATCATACTTAAAATCTACCACCTGCACATGATTATTTAACCACAATCAAAATATTTAAAAAATGTAAATTAAGTACACTGACGGACAGAAATGCCAGTTCCAGCCAAACCACCCCATGAAATTCCTTCCATAACGCTGGGATTGCCACGGGCTATAATTAAAAAAAATTGTCAATGTCTGAGGTCCCAAGTATTTTCCCACAGAAAACCCACAGAGAGATCCAAGATTTGTACACTCTGTGGTAAACATTAACACAGGCATCAGCACTGAGAAGGTACAATCTGGGAACAGCAAATCCGAGGCTGGTTCACTGGTACTTCTGTAGTATTTCAGCACCTCTTGTTCTCACTCTGTTTCTCCTTTTTCCTCTGTTTTTCATGAAAGAGGACTGTTCAGAAGCACTGATCCTACATGGTTAACTTGAACAAGAAATTACCAAACTACATCTAAACTGAATCTACTAAATTGAATCAAATAAAATCTCTTCCTTTCCCTATCTACTGGGAGATCTTCTGGTGCAACTCATATTGACTTACTTTAACACTTTGCCCTTACTAAATGCCTTCCAGTTTTCCAAGGGGAAAAAAATGCACAAACACAAGGAGTGTGTTCTGGTGCTCTAGACAGGTAGGAAGACAAGTCTAGCAATGCCAAGCACCAGCGCACTGCCTCCCAAGATCTCCAATCCGAAAGCTTTTTCACATGGCTGAGCTTCAGCACCCACCAGCGGGTCTGTGGGTCCTCCCAGGCTGTGTGAAACAGCTTGTGTGCAACCTGACACGGATCCACAGAGCCAACCCCAGGAGCATGACGGATGCTCTTCTGAACAACCTTTCACTAAGGAGGGATTTTGTGCCAGTTTTTGTCAGCTAGGTAATAAAAGGAGCTTAAAGTGATTTGGTTTAGACAGTTAGATATGGGTGGTTGCAGAGGTAAATGGGCCACTCCCTCATCTAAGCCAGGAACTTGAAAACACCCCTTAAAAAGAGTATAATCTGTTATTAATAAATCTTCAAAGGCTGCTGACATGCCCAAACACACAGAGAAAATGAGGTTTTGCAAATCACAGTGTTCAAGGCTAGTGCCTGCTTACCATTCAGTTGAGAACCAATATGGACAGCAACAGAGGATGGTTCTTACACAAATATAGAAACTGGAAGCCCTAAAATCTTATTACTGGCCTCTGCCCACTGGCTATCCTACTTACTTGTTTTTTCTGTTTTAATACCACGTTTTCCTATTTTTATGAACCTGCTTCCTGTAGCTATAGGAAAGAGCCTTGCAAAAAACAAGGGGAAGCTGATGACACAGGGGAAAGAATGAAGCTGCCTAACAAAGGTGAAATAAATCATCTGGAAAACATCTATCTCTTTCCTCTAAACTCACAGTTATAAAAATTCCCATAAAGGGAATGGAGAAAAACAGATCTCACAAAAATAACACAAGGGTTCTCTTTTTATTTTTCCTGCTGTTGTTGGGTTGGCAGTGCTCATTTAAAAATGTATCCCTTCCTTGACGGGGTCCTTAATCTCAGCCTTCAGAAAGGGTGCTGGGGAAGTTAAAACGTGTTTAATTCAAAACCAAAACAAACTTCTCTTTCTGACTTGCAAGTATTACATCACTGAGGTAAGGGATTGGCCATACTAGTAATTAACTCGTGCATTTAAGGTTCTTTAAACCAGGAGGCTACTTGCACGTAAGCTTGGTGATGCTCTTCAAGGGACAGCTCAAACACGGTAGCTTATTCCAAGCAGATACTCCTTGGCATATCCTTTATGCAAACTATTCTGAAACACGCTTCTACCAGTGTTCAAGACTAACCAGTGAGAGTCATACTGGGGAGACGCAGCTTAGGCTGCACATGCTTGGATGTTGGGACTGCTGCTTTGGAGAGGGTCCACTCCGGGACAAGGCATTCGTAAACTGCAGGGAAAAGCAACTAAAGCAGTTACTGTTTGACAGGAATTGGCCAGTCTGCTGGGCCCAGCATTGCAAAGCCTGCTCTCGTCTTCAAAATGATGAAAAAGTTGGTCCCACTCACCACGGGTGGCCCAGGGCAGGAGCTGGGTTATGGGCAAGGGAATGTATAGGTGCCATGCCACTGTGGGTAGAATTATCAGGTACAATGATGCTGTTTAACATATTTCCTTTTTTCTCCCAGATCTCTCAGCAGGGTTCATGGAAAGATTATTTATAAAGCTCTCTTTGGTGAACTGTGATTTAATCAGACATAGTTTGAATATCACAAGACGTATTAATTACCATTGCTGCACAAGTGCAACTGAAGAAGTAAAATGTTTTTCATTTGCATAGGCTGAGAGTATTTGTTTAAAATGTTCTTGGTATCATTAGGATCTAATCAAAACAGAGTGCATGATAGTTACGCAGGAAATACAAAAAAAATTACCTGCTGCTTAAGTATCCAGTTTTCTAATAATATTGCAATAACGTCTTGACAGATAATTGGCTTCCCAGTTATAATGGAATTCCTTATCTAAGTTGCTAAAATTACCTATTGGTATTTTCAAAAGACAAGGAAAGGTTGGGAAGGAAATGATAATTCTCTCCAGAATGGAGAGATTTAATCAGGAAGATAAGTAAAGATACCTGATTTCTTTTGAAAAACAAAAATAAAAATTATTAAAATAAGTTTTACAAAACCTTCAACCCTTTTGGAAAATTATGCAATTGCAGTTTTAAATTAAAATTTAGAATAAATTGATTTATAACTGCTGGGTTGTTTTTAATTACCTGTTTGAAGGTCCCTGCAGGTAGAACACCTGACTTGAATTTTACATATAGATGCCATCATTACTGCCTTTTTTCAATTTTTGGTTGTCTAAATCCCAAGAAACTACAAAGTGACTCAGTTTCCCAAACCTCAGAAAAGCAAAATCTTTTAAAGCTTCCCAAAGTAGTGTTTAAGAACCACAACACTGCTTTTGAATTTAAGCAAAGGATTTCATGATCAAATGTTCTTACACTGTGAACAACACAAAAATCTGAAAGCATTCCCTCGTGGAGCCTGTGCTGTTGTGCCCAGACTGCACACACACCCACTTTCAGTCTGTGCAGCTTCAGTTCTGCAGCCTTTGATTTCAATTGGTCTGTTCACACACAGAAATGCATGATCCATGTCATGAGCTGGACTGCAATTTATTTTTGAGAAAATCTTGGTCTTCTCAGTGTCCTGTGATTTACAATTGCTTGGGAATATAGCTAAAAGGTGTTGTCCCTAACTAACTGAAGTCACCACCTGAGATAGATCTAAATTTTCCCCAAGGTTTTAAAAAAAATTTTCTTCAAATCTCTGGAGTTTTAATAAATCAATACTTTTTTGTTTGTTTGTTTGTTTAGGCAAAGCACTTCTTTAAATGATAGCTCTTTTAATGCTGTGGTATTAATACTTCAATATAAAAGCTAAAAACATGGTTTTAACACCTATCATTAAAAGCACATCAAATTTCGCCTTTTTCCAAAATTGTTCAGGCTTTCCTCTAATCTTTGAGTGTTGTGCATTTTACTTCACCAGAGGCATAACATTTCAGAAGTATGATCAGCTCTTGACAAAATATCTTTCTGAGGAGGCATTCTTCAGTATAATCTTCAGTTTTACTAACAGTTAGCAAAGTGTGAGCAAGTATAGAGCAGACACGTGAATGTGGTCATAAGAGGGGCTGGAGACGTGGGGTGGGAGAAGAGTCTAGTGTTCAAACTTCTAGGTAATTCTCTCTGTACTATGAAAACCAGATTTGTCAGCTAAAACCCCAGCTCCTAGCACAGTTTAGAGGGTATCAACAGAAAGTATGTGATTTACTAGTTGTGAGAGCTGTGCCCTTTTGCAGAAATGAAACTAACAGACACATGCAGAGATGGCAACTTCTAAGTAATGGAATTTGTTTAAAGCTCTTTCTGTTATCATGCTTTGACAGAAACAGGTTCTAGCCACAAAATCTCACTTCCTATCTGGGCTCTGGTGTCAGGCTCCAAAGGGAAGCTGCACTCACTGTACAGATGACAACTACATCCAAAATTCCACTTTAGATCTAAGTCTGGATAAAGAAACCAGGTGCTCTCTATCCTTCAAGTATTCAGAAGGTTTGAATCCAAATGTCTTGTTCAAATCTACCCTCCTCACAAAGAGGATAAGCCAAATAAGTCCCAACAGAGTATGTATTTGCAAGTGGTCCAATAAAAAAACACTTGGCTATTGAGTGCTGTACAAACTTACACAACTCAGCATTTGTTCTTCTGGAGGACTTCCTATCTGATGATTTCTGTATACTTTATTAACACTTGAGTTTCAGAACATGCATGAGGCATTATCTTCATTCAAACGGATAGATATTTATTCAGATAAGGAACAGAAAGGTGAAGTGACTTGCCTGAGGTCACATCAAGGTTTCTGGCAGAGGCACGATCTTTCAAAATCTTCTGAACTCTAGGCCTCTGTTTTAAATTAGAAGACTTCATCACATTTATAGCATCTCACCCTCCCCTACTGCCAATCGTTTGCAGTGTCAAATTTGCTCCGAGCTAAATGCATTCATTGATGGAACTCTATTACTTGCTCCTAAACATTACTTACGGACTGCTACTTCAAATGAAATTCTCTGCACTGCAGTCATATTTTACCTACATGGTTATTCTAATTGAGTATTGAGCAAAGTGGCTAATTAGGAGTCTTCAAGGGACTGTTTGTTTAATTTTGTTTTGGAATGTGTGCTTGCATAAATGCCATACAAGAAAAAGTCTGGAGGCCACAATCATCTGCAATGTAAAAATATTTCAGTTTCTCTGAAGTTTTCCCTCCCCCGAGGGCTCTAATTCATCTCTCCTAGTTGATAAATCAAGTCAGAAACACCCTCCCCCCCTTGCTTTGGTGTCTAGTAGAAATATGACCCTTTTCTTGTCCAGGCATGCAGACAAGTGATGAATCAGACTTTCCCCGAGAAAATGCTGCAGCTCTTTTCCTAAGGCACATTACTGCCTGAATAACTCAGGTTTTCCTGAGCAGAGGGCCTGCTTTAACAGCCTTTCCCTAACAGGGAACAAAAGAGGTATGGTCTGAGTCTGATGTGGAGAAGATTATCAAGTGCCATCCAGATAACCCCTACAGAAAACCAAGATTTTTCACAGCACACTGCTTCAGTCCCTGCCCTGGTGCTGTCTGACTGCTGAGACAGTGCCCGAGGTTTCAGAACATTTAGGCACTCTGGTCACAATGAAAATACCTGTGAAGGCTGCCAAACACAACTTAGCACTACTGGCAACACACACCAATAAGCCCACCTCCTTAAAGTGTTAAAGGAGTTTTAACTTGAATCATTAGCATTATTCATTATGATCTAAATCACAAGTATTTCAAAATATTTCCAAGTCATTAGAGCCCTAGAGAAAGTGGATTTCCCCACAAAACGGTCTCTTCCTCTTCACAATGGAACAGGGCCAATTTCTTTTCTTCCCTATAGCAAAAAGACAGAATCTCATCCAAAGAACAGAAGAGATGCAGGCTATTTACAAATGTGAAAATAAATCTGCTATAACTTTAAATATGTAACTGATCCCTTGATTATCCAGTCTTTCTATGTATCCCTTGGCTTAGCGCATGCTCTTCCTTAGCATGACATTCAACGCTGTGGTTTCTAAAATTTTTGCTCACATTGTTAGGTATCAACATGACTGAATCAAGAACATTCAAGTTTGGTCAATGTTCAGAAAATAACGAATTACTTTGTCCTCACAGGACTCATGCTACATTTATGAACATTCCCATTCTACAAAAGAAAAAACTTCTGTAGAAAGAAAAGATGTACTGCCTTATTTTCTACAGGTTGTCAGCCAGTCACGTAAGAAAATTCAAGTCTGGTCATTTTTATTTCTTGTACCCTGAAGCTTACAACAACTAAGTGCAATGATTCAGGTTTCCCTACCTATTCCATTCTCTGCAGTCTTTAACTCCAGATACAAGCACGGCTCCATTAACTCACCAGCAACTTTCACGATATTATTTAAGTGAGCCAGGATCTCACTTTCTCTTACTTGGTAAGCCAGCCATCGCAGGAAAACAGAAACACTTGCTCCCAACAAACCAAACAAGTCCTTTATGGCATGGCAAGTCCAGCTAGGAGGAAGCTGAAATACAGCTGAAACAGTGTATATTCCTCATTGGCCCTAAAAGTGGAGGAAATATCTTACATCTTCTAATTACTGCTAGTTTGGGGGATCTTTTTTCTTTTTCTTTTAAATAAAAATAAATTAAAAATTGATTAATGTGCTGACTACTTGGAAGAGGGAAAAAAAGGGGGCAAAAAAAGCAAAGCACAGAGAATCCATTCCTGTCCATCCTGCCTTGCAGCCCAGCCGGGTACCTTGGACTTTGCCTGCAGCATATGGTTTGATATTGTACATGCTCCATAGGGTACTAAAACCAGGAGAACAAGAGAGGAAGAGTAAATAAAGGTACTCCTGAAGCAATAATCTTGTATATGTTGGACCTTCCTATACAGCGCTTCCAGTTGTTCCCAAATCTCTTCTTACTTGATCACGTGCATTAGGTTTTGTGTGTTTTCCCAAACTGCTTTAAAATATTTTAAGAACAGGACTAAGGAGCAAAAGCTATCTGCATTGGAAATAAAAGTACAGTGCACCCCATGGCTTTACAGTTGATAACTGCTAATCAGTTGTGTAGGGCACCGATATTTAAGAAATTTTGTATCAAATCTGGCAAGCCAGTCTAATATGAAACAGACACCCAGTCTTGAAACATTTTTATACAGCCCTGCTCCCATGTCTTCCTTCTGAGTAGACACTAAACAGACTTTTTTCATCTCCCAGGAGCTGTGCAATAGAAAGAGTACTGCAGAATGTACTCATCCAAATGATTGTTTATTTGGATCACTGTAATCCAGACCGATTTACACAAAAAGGGTACCCATTTAAGTGAGCTTGTTTCAGTTCATTCCTACTTCACACTTACACCAGGACTCCCCAAGTCCCATGAGTTAACACAGATGTTTGAGAGATGAATCAGTAACTGAGGCTTAATATAAAGTTTGCAGACACCAAGCAGAAAGAAGCACAGCTGTAATGCACAGACCCCCACTGTGCAAATGACTCCAACTTCCTCTCTAAAACAGCTTCAAGTATTTTATTAATTCAGAGAAGGTCAGACTTACATATCAACATCCACTGGTTTCGAGACAGCCTGTGCTGCATATTGTGAGACCACTGGATACAGTAACCAGCTAGCCAGGTATGTCTGAGGAATGAATATTCTCTATGTGGCTGAAAACCAAATACAATTCCTCAAAGGGTAAACGGAGCCTGTGCAGCACAGTAACTGAAAGCTTTTGGTAAAGGCAGTAGCTGACATTCAGGATGATAACTGGGAGAAATCAGCTTTCACCTAGGAAGTGTATGTGAGCAGTGCACTACCTTGTCTCAACAAGTATTGTTACCTCTTCTCTCAAACTGCTCCTCTGTATCCTTGGCAATCCCATACTCCACACAACTTCAAGGAGATGAGTGAACTCACTGCGCCACTCTGAACATGGCACAGGCAGCATGGTCAAAGCTGTGCCCCACTCACCAATTTACACCCCTCCCTGCCAGCACTGCTTTGTAAAAACTCTACAACACATATGGGTTTGGGCATTCTGCTGCCTCTAAGTGCTGTGCCCCACACCCGACAGGACTGCTCCTCCCAGCTCCGGGGATTCACACTGTACTGTACAGTACCAGATGACTGCAAATGACTTGGAAGACAAAGATTCCAGGTGCTTATTAGAGTGGTTGAGTTAATGAAGTAACACTGATTGTGCTGAGCTTCGCCCTCTCTCTGCTAGCTGAGCCAGGCTGACAGAGGAGGTCTAGGGGGATGTTAAACTTCCTACCTACTTAATATCAACTAACTTGAAAAATTAATCAAGGAAATTCACATTAATACAACTGACAGGCAAATGTAATTACACTGTGCATAACATTTAATTCAATATGGTTACTGAGCCTAAAAAGCACATTACTTTCTTTATGAGATTGCTTTGCTATTTATTAGGGAAAAGGTCTTTGTAAAATGACTCTTTATCCAGCTGCTGGGAAGAAAGAGAGATCTGGGAGCTACTCCCATGGCATAGAAATTGCTTTATTCATTTCAGCTAGATTTGCTGTTTAAAAATGAGATGTAAATCAAGGCCAGAATTGCATTACTAGTCTTCCACTTCTTAAAAGCAACTTTAGGGTGACCACTGTGGAAACCCAGTCTGAGTTGCTGCAGTTCTATTCCTCCTGACCCTTCACACAGCTCCTACACACACTCCAAATCGCTGTTTATCTTGTTGTTTTAACAAGACTTTTTTTTTTGATTGCCCAATAAATGTCCTGTTCAATTCTAAGTTTCAAAGCTATATCAGATGGCAGAGTTTCATCAGTTTAGCTTTCTTGCTTCTTGAGAAAGGAATGAGCATCAGTGGTGACAAAAGAGTCACCTACTTGTAGACTTCAGCAGAACTCACTAATGCCTTTTAAATTAATTTGAAAGGCTGTCTTGGCAAGAAAGGCCAGACCTTCCTCTTTTTAATTAAAACAAAAAAAAAAGCAGGGTGAATTTATACCTTAATCTCCTTCTCTGGTCAAACAACTTAGCTTTACTCAGTGCTAGCAAGTGGACTTTTTTTTTTAAAGCCCTGCCCTTCACTCATAAACAAAACCAGCCAGAGCTCTGTCTCATTATAGCCTGCACAGACACATGGTCCTGCTGTGAGGGCAGCCCCATGCAGAGAGCTGCACAACAGCAGAAGGAGCAGTTGTCTGCTAGTTTCTTATTATAACAGAAACCCTGTTCATACAGTGCTGGGGCTGTTTAGAAATTCCAGCTTTAAGCCCTGTTCCAATGGTTTGTAAACCTGTATGGGAAAATTTGTTATGGATTGAATCACCACATGCCAAGCCCCGCTTGTGCAGCAATATGTGGTCCCCTGTCACTGGATGCTCACGGATGCAGGGCACTGGCTCCCAAGCCCCATCCCCTCTGACCTGTCACCTCAGCTCTCATGCAAACTGACTTTTGGTTTCCAGCTGCAACAGCAAACCATAGTGTTCTTATCGATCTGGTACAAGAAACATGGCAAGAGGAAACACTGGAAGTGAAAATTTTCTCATTTCCTCTTTGGTTTCAGAATTGGGCAAAACATGACAAATATAGCAGTACTGGGAACAGAAACAGATATATTGGTAAAGAAATCCAATCCTTTCATTAGCAGTGCTAGCCTTAGCTACACTTTCACACCTGTCTTAATGAAGTTTACAACTCTCTCATTACAATTAACAAAAGAAGCAGTTTTGGACCCTGGAGTAACAATTATAAAATTATTCTAGACCTGACAGATATGCCACAACATGCACCTGGACAAGTACCATTTCTTGATCTGCAGATCAAATGCTACAGCAGGCCTGTCAGCCAGCGGATGATGAGTACAACAGCCCTGAAGTTTCTGTGGCAGTGAAGATAGTTAATAATTGGAATAAAAGTGTACATTGCCTGCCCATAGCTTACACAAGGTAGGTCATGGCTGCTGATTTGGCTGGTGGTCCCTGCACTCCTGTAGCTGGGATGTAGCAGGGAGGCAGGCAGGGCCATGGGTAGGCTCTCTCTGTGGGTGCAGACGGCACAGCACGAGGCTGCTCTGCACAAGAGCTGGTGACCACAGGCGACAGCCACCCGTGTTTTAAGAGCAATTCTAGGAGTGGCCAACTTCACCCACTGACTGCTCTTCCCATGATAGCTGAGAGAGAAACATGGGCTTCCCTTCTCCCTTTCATGAGGCGCATGCACACGCACGCTGTCATCCCCGCTCCTCCCTCGCTCCGGGCAGGGGTCCACAAGCTGCATCCCGGGTCGCAGGGCCAGCCTGGCATCCAGCTGCTCACCCTTGGCAGGGCCAGGATCTCCACCCGGGAAATGGTGGGTGCCTGTGGCTCTGTAACAAATCTCTGTCAACAAGAAGCTGTTAAAAAACAAGAGCCAGGCTAAGGACATCCGAGACCCCCCTCGGTTCAGGCTCCCCGGGGCTCAGCGCACAGGGCCGACCACAGCGAGGGGCCGTCTGGCCCTCCCTGCCTTCCCCACGCCTGGGGGCCCCGGCCCCGCATTCATGTCAGACGCTCCATTGTAGCACCAGCCTCCTCTTCAAATGGCCTTTGTCGGGCTGAGCGGCCCAGGGAATAATCAGAGCAGGAGGCGGCGGCCGGCCCCAGGCTGGAAAAGCTTCTCCTGGGTGCTTTGGGGCTCGGGGAGGGAAGAGCGCTGTCGATGGAATGCCCGTCCGTGTTGCTTGGGAACTTCCCAACCATGAAAAAGAGCCGGAGGCGTCACTGTTGGCAGGCGCTGCTCACAACATGATACGGATAAACTGGTATTGGGGAGCCTCCAAATATAACCAGGAGGGTTTGCATTTGGAAAGTATGAAGTGACCCAACTTTAAAAAAAAAAAATTTTTAAAAATACCTAAAAATCTACTGCAAGTAGAAGCCTTTCAGTTCCATACGCCAGGCCATTTTTCAGCTAGCTGTCACTTTTCACTTCAAAGGTTATTCCTTAAAGCTAAATAAAATATTTATGTTATCCAGTACAAGCCATAAAAAATTTCTGATTTGCTCATTTCTGCCCACAGATTTGAAACCAGCCTGTAATTTCCCTTCTGTTGTTTGCAGGTTTAGCTGCGAATATTAAGTGTTCATTATTACTAAAACTGAAAAACCAACAACCAATCCCAAGGTCAAACCCAGATATTAAGTGCTGAGTCATTTCCTGCCTTGCTGACAGATCTTCCCCAAAACGCTTGCTATGACATCAAATCAGTTAGATTTTTTTATTTCTGTATCAGAGGTTATCAATAGTTTTTTCATTGGTGAGAATGAGGTGGACCCCTGCCCTGCAGAGAACCCTGTGCAGGTTGCAGACTGCCAGACCCCTATTTACACACACACACACACAGAGTAAATGTAAATATCAGTGCTCAACTTATCAAACAGATTTCGTTTTATTTATTTATATCAATATATCAAACATATCCAATTTTATTTTTGTCAACCAACTCAATTAACAGCTCACTGCATATACTGTGTAAATAAATCTCATAATACTGCCACTCTACTTTTGCTTGTTTAATCCCCAAGCTTTAGAGCTAGCAGCTCACAAATCAGAAATGAAAAAGCAGGTTCACTCATCCCCAAACAAATTTAACTCCTGCTAAATTTGATATTATTTTGCATCTAATTTCATTTAGGGTAAGGGAAAGTCCAAAGCTTTCTATGTCCCAGGTTAAATACTAAACCTATAGTTTTCACCAAACATTGAAAGAGAAAAGCTCCATAAAAATGCTATATCATTATGCATCTACTCCCCATGCATTTGCTAGTAAAAACTAACCTTTGTAAAGGCCAACTTTTCCTGTTAGTTTTGCATGAGTAAATTTAATGCTGTTCTACTGACCTCACTCCTGTTTTTCTATTTTAACTTGGCTTAGTCAAGTTGGAGTCATGTGGATGAAAACATGGTATCTTGAGAGACAGAGGACTTACACGACATATTAGTGTAGGTGTCAGTATCCAGCACATAAGAGGCATGATGAAATCATTATAAATAAAAAAATAAAGATTAATAAAGCATTTTATTACCTCCAGTGTAAAGCGCCATAACACACCTTCAACCTGCATCAGAGGAGAGGGAAATTCCTCCCTGTACATGGGAGCTATCATCCCTGCCAAAGTAAGCATGGAACTAAGAGGTATTTAATGAACCAGAAGAACCAACCTAACCTACAAAGGAAAATGAAACATTCATTTTGAGGGATAACAAAATATACCTCAGATGCAACACGCAAAATTAGGAAGCCAACTTAAGGACAAAGGCTGCGTTCACACATGAGCTATGGCAGCGAGGTGCCCAGGTATCTTGTGAGATCCTAAGGACACAAACACGTTTCCACACAGGTACAGAGATCCATCCAAACACATCTGGAAGCATCATCCAGCATATCAGAATATACACCAGCATGTTAAAAATAACCCATTCAGTGTGATGATACCTGTGTGGGACCATCATTGCTTAACAACCAACAGGCAGAAGAAGAGCCCCATCTGAAAACTAACAGAAGGCCTGTTGTCACAAACCATGAAATAAAGTTGTCCTCATCTTGACAGCATAAGAAACACAAATTAAGAATAATCCAATACGTAAACTGTTACTACTTGGGGGATTCAAGCATTAGAAAGAAGCTACTTGGAGACAATTGGGAGAACAAATATTAAATAATAATGCATTAGAAGTAATAAATTAAAGATCAATTGTGCTTTATAATTTGAGTCAGAAGTACCACTGGCTTTAATCTGAAAAAATGCAACATAACTAAGAACAACTGAGCCAGCATTAATCTCTGAATTCAGTGCTGTGACAGAGAAAAATAAAACAGAAGGACTTTAATCCCACATGAGGTTTTATCTTGCACTGTTTTGATCTGGCAAACTTACTTTGAAGTTTGCTTGTTTTCACAGCATTTACTAGAGAATCATGACAAGGGCCAAGGTCCTCCATTCAGCCAAAGCTTCCCAGTAGGCACCAGTCCTGCTGTCCCTGCTCTGCGGATGAAGCGGCCCAGTGTCCAACCTCTGCTGGCTGCACATCCATATTAGAAGATAAGCATGCCTGCAATCTGTTCCACTTCATGCTAATTACAGACAAATCCTGTTTAGTCTACCCATGAAAGTAAATTGATTTGCATGGGATTATTTACAGGGGTAAACGGGATCTAGACTGGCCCTAAGGATTTGGGGCTTTTGGCTGCGATATCGATGAAGTCCCCAGTTGGATGAATTTTTGAGTGTCTTTTGCATTGTGTTAATACAGGTCACCACATGTGATAGAGAGATATCCTCCCTCCATCAGCCCTCCACAATACAATCTTCTTTTTTTCTTTTTTCAAAAAATAGCAGGGTTAGTTTACTATTGTAAATCTTGAGCTTTGCTTTGAATAGCCAAGGGATCTGGTAGTAGATAACTGTAAATTTTTCTTTTTTTAAGAGGTGTTCCCAAATGGACTACCTTTTTTACACCAGTTTTCATTTTTGAAGCAGACAGATAAAGCAATACTACAACTTGGTCTAGACCTTCCCTTTGCCCCATTTACTACACTCCTCAGAGACCCATACATCCGTTTTAAATGAGGTATATCTTATACACCTCTTACATTGTCAGCACAGCATTTTCTCCCCAGGCTTTCCAAGCTCTCAGCTTCCTGCAGTCACTGTTGACACCTCACATGCTCCTACTTTGTAGGCCATTGTCTTGTGACAAGCAACTCAGGTGGCTCCAAAGCAGGGTAGTCTTCCTCCAACAGGAACAAGACCAGAGATGAAATGGAGACCTCGAATCTCTGAATTTCACCTTCTGGGAATTTTCCTATTACATGAGAGTGCTTGTGCTGACAGAGAGGGACCATCTCTCCTCTCATGCTGTGAAGCTCAAAAATTCACATCTACACCAGCTTCACCTTTCAGCAACTGCTACACTGGCTGAGGGAGGACCACAGCTTGTTGGATCCTTGCTTTTCTCTTACATACACATACATGTGCACTTGCTGTCTTAGCAGCAAAACCTTTCAGCCCTGGGTGGGTTTCCCAGTGCCTGAGGTCTCCCAGGTCTCCCACAGCTCCAAGGTTCTTCCATCTCAAAGCAGATGCCATGGATTAAACTGTTCCCTTGGAGAACAAGGTGTTTCTACATTGACTGTACTGGATTAATGGATATTACCATGAATGTTTCCCTCTTGCATATTTAAATGCAGGTGAGATTAGCCTGGCCTAGCTGTGACCCATCCTCTCACTAAGGCCAGGCAAGGAGTATGACACCTTCTGGCCTTAGTCACTCTCAGACACCACTAAGGTCAACTTAATACATCCAACAGAATGGGTAGGACTTTTTTAAACCACTTCCAGGTTGGCAATGTTTTTAAATATCCTAAATGTGCACTAGATTAAAAAAATATTTCTCTTGTTCCAGCTCTCATAGCTGGGTGGCTCTGTGAGTAGTTTTGGGTTTTTTGCAGAGGCAGATAACCTTCCCCTTCAAAGCTCAGCAAATGTCAGGTATTTACAGTGTCATTGCTCCTCTCGGGTTTCTAAGGCCTCTCTGATACAGATACTCAACCATAACCAGGGCTCTTACACAAACAGCCTTTTTTTTTTTCCAGTTTGCCTGCCCTAACAGCACTTAAAAGCTTTTCAAGCAGTAAATTCCAAGTCAGCTAAAGAACAAGAGACAGAATTGCCTTAACCCAGCTCTTCTGCTTTCTGTGTGATCTGCGCTTACTGTTCCCATCAGTGACCTCATGTTAACATGGTAATTTTCCTGGTTTACTTCTTGTATCCACCACAGCCACTCATCTGCTGCTTGGGACAAGCAGCATCTCTTCAGTAAGCAATTGCACAGACACAGAAAGGCAAACCCCAACTCCCTGTGAGATTCCAGGTCTGCTAATTCACAACAGCAGCAGCTGCAGGACAATACCTTACAGTCCAAATATGTGCACAGCTCCCAGTCCTGGGAATCAATGAGCTCTATGAAGAATTATGTATGTCCCTAAAATACAATCCAATAGGCACTCCAGCCTTAAGAAGCTGAGGGGTGAGAGGCTGTCATGGATGTCCTGTTTGTCAGTACCTACAGGTAGCTTATCTGCAAACTAGCAAGCCTTCAGGTGATGAGCCATCCCTTTGCCAAAGTCACAGAATGACAGAATCATTGAACCATAGAATGTTTTGGGATGGAAGGGACCTTAAAGATCATTTGGTTCCAACTCCCATGCCATGGTAAGGGACATCTTCTACTAGATGAGGTTGCTCAGTACCCCATCCAACGTGGCCTTCACGTGTTGAGTTATATGATGTGATGAGTCACGCATTATGTTCCTGAGTCCACAGCGTCTCAGTTCAAGACAGCTTGGGATTTGGCCCAGGAAACACACTGGTCCTGTCATTTTATCCAAGATCCCCCACTTCCAGAAAGATTTATCTTCACTGGTTCAGTCTGGCTAAGAAATCCCACAAGGCATTTGGCTTTGCTTAACCGTGGGTGTATCTAGAACCGGTATCACAGTCAGCAATGACAACAGAAGGCTGCAACCCCCAAATTCAACTAATTAGAAGAATAAGACGAATTCAGGCTGGATCAGATCTCCCCTGCTAACTCAGTTTATTGTCTGTATTGACCAGCACAATCTGGCCAAATCCCCAGTGCAAACAGGCAGCTTCTGCCAATATCGTCACAAAGCCAAAAAGTCTTAATTTGCTACAGGAAATGCTCATTTTACTGTATCTTGTACATCTGGCAACAGCTAAAATGTATCTAACTTAGTCAACAGTCAGATGTGATGAAACACAGCCAGCATTTTTCCACTGGCGTAACGCAGAGCTCAGCAGACGAGCTGAATCCAAAATTTGAACACCACTGAACATCAGATGTTTCTACATTCAGTTTCAATTAAATGTTTTTGTGCAGGGCTCAGAGACAGAAAGGGGCTGTCTAGCAATATGCTACATGACAGAGGATGCATAAAGTAAAAAATAAATAGGAGCACCTACACAAAGTGCAAGTAGCATGGCAGAGAAGCATGGCAAGTAGCACAGCAGAGAAGATCTCTTTGTGCTGCAAATCAGGTTTTCCCCCATCTACTAAAATATTCAGATAGCTGAATTATTCTTTGAAAGTTCACTAAGGGTTGGGGTTTTTTGCAGTTGCCCAATAGAAATAATTAAGTTTGACAATTTGTTCCCATCTAAAACATGCTTAAGCCTTAGGATGTGCTTTGTATCAAATCCACAATATTTGTTTTGTATTTGTGTAGCACTCTGTAAACACGTGGTTTCCTTCTAGCACTGTTGTCAGAAGGAAGCATTGTGCCAATCCTAGGTGCCAATGCCGCCTACAAAATAATGTAGCAGTTGATTCTCCCATCCACCTTCCTCCAGTCCTCCCTCCATACACACGATCTCTGCTCTGATTTCAAATTTTCCAGGATGGAAAACTGTCCACACAGTTGCATATAGTCATGGGAGCAGACTGGGAAAATTCTCCTCTGCTGCTGGAAAACTTGACTAACCAGCATCTGAGATAGCTCCAAAACTGACTTGTTCTCCCAGCAGAACAGAGGCATTGGTTGCTAATATGGAAAGCCCAAATTCCCAGCAATCATGCTTAATTTCTGACTCATTCCTGTTGGCATCATTCATTTCTCCCTCTCCCCTTTGATTCGATCCTTCCCTGACGCCCAAATACAAAAGCAGGAAATTGTCTCCATTTTCCTTGTTGATCAAAGGGGAAAAAGAGGTGATAATCTCCAGAGCAGGGACAAGAGACTGGGTCTGCTGGGAAAGATGACATCTACTGCCCTCCAAGCAAGCAGAGCTTTATATGGAGATTGGGAGATTTCTTGCTCCCTCTCTTTTTCACATTATCACTTGCTTTGTAAGTCTTTATTTTGGTCTGACACTTTTCACAGGGTTGAGATCAGCTCTGGGATTTGCCAGTTTTCTTGTGGGAGGGATCTGTTTCATTTAAGAGAGAGTGGGGGAGAAAGTGTTTGATTTTGCAAACACAACCTGCACACAATGATATTTTTATTCCTTTGCTTTCCTATCCAAAGGTCTAGGCTCAAAATCACTGAGCAAAAGTTTGATTTAAAATACTGAGATTAAACTGAAGGCTGGAGATGGGAAGACTTTCAGTTTTCACTAGATGTTTAATCCTACCACCCCCCCCCCATTGCTTTGCTATGGGCTCTGGGACAGTATATTTTCTCCTGCTGTGCTGCTGCTGCCATCCTAGGAGCCTTATCTGATTTTTCTAGTAATTTCTACCTGGTGTCAGACAGCAGCTGGGAGTAGAGGTAGGCAGTGAGTGTGGAGATGTCAGGGTTCCTACCCTAGGGCTTCCAGAGGGGCACAGGGAATTCCCAAGGCCCACCCCGCTTGTGTCCAGGGGCCAGGCAGCCCAACAGGGCTCACCACCAGCTGGGATGGGAGGTGTAAGGGGGGCTTGGCCCCAGCTCTTGTCCTGCACTTGTCCAGCAGCACACAGAGCACAAAATATACTTTCCAGTTAATGTTTTTTCATCCCAAAAGGATGTGTGCTGAAAGCACACTGACCTCCTCTCCCCTCTCCCTCGGGGGAGGGAACCATAAGGCTCTTGCTCTTGGTGGTTGGAACAGCATGACCCTCTCCGAAAACCTCCTGGGAGAGAGACAAAGCAAGCAAACCAGTGCTGTGCTTTATCCTGGGGCTTAACAAAAGGAGGTTTCCTGTCAGCCTGCTCTAATGAGATGCATCACATGGGCATCTCGAATTAAATCACTTTGTGCTTCCCACCCCCCCTCCAGGAGGATTCCCTGGCCCTCAAAGCCCTTCTTCTGTCACAGGTTCCCTGGATGGAGTCACACACCCTAGTGCTGCTCAAACAGCAGGAGAATCCCCCAAAGCAGCTGCTTCAGCCACCCGAGCTCTCCAAAACACGGGGTCACCTTCCTTTGGCCTCCATGTGTGCCTCACAGGAGAACAGGGCCTATATGCTAAAATTATACAAGTAAGCCAAAAACCTCTAAAACCAGCGCTAAAGATAAAGTACAAATGGGATTAATTGCCAAATCTACAGCGCATTGGTGTGCTACTGAAGTCCGACGCAGCATCTAAAAGTATTCAGTGCATTTGAAGAATCCTTCAATAACCTGATGGATTATATTTTTTCTGTGTGGAAATGTTACTTTAATGTAATTTCCCTAGTGCATTTAAAATGACAGGATGTATATCTTTCTTCTGATCCAAAGTAAAAATGTGGTTTCTTACATCTCAAAGCCAGCTACAAATACCTATAACCTATGAACGCAAAACCCCCCTAGGAAACAGAAGTAAAATCTATCTATATACTCTTTTTTTTTCATGCAACAGATCAGGACTGACAGAGCACTCTGGAGTTGGAACAGGTTTTCAGTTCTGGTTACAACAGTGAAAATTCTTCAGCAAATACAGGAGAATCCAAAAATTTAACCTTTTATCTGCCTTCTGCTTTTAATATTCAGTGCATAATGCTCTGCCATGGTACAATAAAAGTTTGAGTCATTTAAGTAATTTCACCTCACAAAAAGAAAAAAAATCACAAGGGTAGAGGCATGGGACAGACCCACATTTATATGTGGAACAAAGAAAGGCAAACCAAAAGTATTCCTCAATAATTTCCAATCATATACTCCCTGTGTAGAATGGCCACGTGCTGCAAGAAAGTAGCAAGATAAACTTCATTTCCAGAGAAAAGAAATATCTGGTTAGAAATAGTCTGAATGAATGAACCTGGTGTAGATCATGTGAATGTAATTCTCAAAGCTATTTCCAACCAGACAACAGTAATGAGAAGAACTCTTCAACTGAAGAAGTAGGTTACTTTCAAGTTGCATTCCTCTCCTTCTGGATTTATTCCCTTCTCTTCCCCAAGTGCACTAAACTCATGGAGCAAAACTCTAAAATCTGGGAGGGGGGGGTGTTTGACTTTGTGTTTGTTTTTTGTTTCGGAGCAACCATTTCATAACCATAATATTCACAAACACTGTTTGCTTTTCAAACAGATGTTGCACTGTAATTCTGTCCAAATGAGTTGGCTTGGGGTTTTCTGTTTGATTAGGGAACAAAGCTGTTAAGAGCAGAAACACTGGGGCTACCTGAAATTTGTAGGAGTTTCAATGAAGAAACCTGTGGGATTGTCTGAAAGCAATACAACCAACCAAGAGAAATTCATCAACAGCTGCTTTCTACCTCCTTCCCTAGTATGAGTCTCAAAAGAAGCCTAAGACCTTCTCTCTTAATCCATATGAGTGTTGAGGTCTAATAAGTTCCTAGGGATGGAGGTGAGAAAAGAGGAGCAGGACACCAGGGACTGCATTCATACGTGCAGGCAGGAGCTGCACGAGCCTTCTCTCCCCACGAGCCCACACTCACACAGGTAGAGCAAAAGCACATCAGGGTGGCAGAATGTTGCAAAAGGACCTAAAAGCATGGCCTGAAATGAGGCTTCTTATAGAAGAGATAAGGGAAAAAAACCCACCCATGCATGCCAGAGAAAAATGATGGTCCCAGAAGGTCAAACACTGCACAAAGGAAAAAAATGTTGGCTATTATGCAATATGAGATAAACTAATCGAGGTCAGAGGAACAGCAGCTGCTATGCAGATGGTACTTTCCACATCTTGACTGCCAAACTGGACAACTCGGGAGACTCCATTTCCGTTAATCTTCTTGGGCAATGACGGGCTGCAGCAAGCAATTTAAACAGTCATGTCCGAGTATCCACGGAGTCTACGGACAGCCTGTGAAAAACAATGGCTCTGGGGTTAACTAAGCCACAATTCTGATGAAAAGCAGATGTCATTTAATTATAATGGGGGGCTTCCACTAATTATAACCCGTGGACATATATTTTAAAGTACACCAAAGATCATAACTAACAAAAGCCCAAGGCTACTAGTACACACAGTTCCCCTCATGCCATTAAAATTGTACAAGTAGCAATGGGCTACTTCAACAAAAAGAGCCATCATTTCTGTTGTTACAATAAATCCTGCATCTTGATATAAAGAGCAGTATAGACTTAGTTCAGACTCCTCTTCTACTTGTCTGAGATAATTACTTTATCAAAAGCTAAAAATCACAAATTAAATTTGTGTTAATCCAAAAGTTTTTGCCCTACCCTTCACCCTCATGAACAGAGTACTATTCCTAACTGAACTCCAACGCAGTCTTTGGCATAACCCTTTTTTTAAATCTCTGTTTCATATTTTCTGTATGTAGGAGCCCCTGAATTACGTAATAGGATCTTGGTCAAAAACTAAGACTTTTAAACATTTTTTTCCCCTGTCTGCATAGTGATTGTAAAGGCATCTAAACCACAAGCTCTCTTAAGCTATGAGTTCCCATTCTGCTATGTTTGGAAGAAAATGTTTTCTATGAAGAGTGATGTAGGAGGCAGTGGCAGATAGCCAGATAAACTCCTTGCTTTCGGTCCATATGTGATCATTTCTCAGTACAAAGAAATCCTAATGACCTCAATTTCTGTGCCTAAGGTTCACTTTTCAGAGTATTTTAAACACACCACCGCCCCAAATGCTCCTCAGATCTAATACATGTAACAATCCCAGGAAATTCCTTTTGGTTTACCCTTTACTTACAAAGAAAGCCTCACAGATGAAATTAATTTCTCTTAAATTCTTTAAACAATATGCAAGCAGCGCAGGCTTCGAACACAGTGCTAATTATGGGTAGCAGGCTTTTTTCTGTTGAAATGGTCAGGTTAAAAATTATGGCATGGTTTACAAACTACAAAAATTCCTGGTTTAGTAGGTAATGTTTGTGGCCCTTCCTGGTGAGGATTCTGTTTACATGCAAGGGAACATAAGAGCATTAAAATGTAAATCAAGACAAAAAGAGCAATATTTTAAATTACGTGTCGCAAAGGCTAAGGTAATTTTACCTCAAAGTTAAAACCTGGCACAGTTTTTATCTTCACAGAGGGTTATCATGCGAAAGTTATAATAAGGTATGAAAAGGGAGACAGTACAGAAGCAAGAGTTTACACAGAAAGGTGACTTCCCATCCTATGTCAGAAGAAAAGTCAGCCTGACTCCCTCGGTATCACTGCATAGCAGAAACTCCCAGCTTCCCGGGTTAGCCATGGTTTACACATCCCTTACAGTACTTAGCACCTCGCTTCAAAGCCAGTTTCCTTTGGGGTCAGGCAGGGAGTGACACCAATTCGTATTTACAGCTGTAACTACACTCTTTTCATTCCTCTCTCCATCTTTAACTGGGCCCAAGACCCTGCTTTTCTGCTATTCAGTAAAGACTCCAAGCCTTGCATTTCCATACACTTCAGCACTGCTCCTCTGGCTGGCAGGAGATGCCAGCAGACAGTAAGAGCAAGGCTGGAGGGTCTGTCTTCCCCTCCCACAAGTGCAGACTGCACATCGGCTTTCCTGCAACCCTCAACCTGGCAGCAAGTGGCCTGTAGACCATCCTGTTCATTTTAAATCCTCAAGGAAAGACAAAATAGGATGTGCTGGGTAGCAAAGGAAACTTTTTTTGTGCCACAGCTTCCTCACTTTGCCTGGTTAGGGCTTACTTAAAAGGAGTGGAAGGATGGTTTAAATTCTTATATCACTTCTCCCCCTTCCTGAGGAAGCTCTGGTGTTCTGGCCAGATGCTGGGAGCAATTCCAGCTCCATCTGTTTGAGAGTTTTGAGTTGTGCAACATAAATTTTACTTTAATGTGTGGTAATAATGACCTCCAAAACCCCATCGTGCCTCATTCGAATGTGCTAGCTGAAAGCCAGTTTTCATATACGTTAACACATTAAGTATTGCAGGGTGCATGTTAATGCTGTTTATGAAGATTAAGCCACACAAATTCCTATTAGCACTAATGGTGGTTTCATGACCTAATCCCCAAGAAAAACAAAAAACTGTATTTTTGAGAAGCTCAAATTTCACCCCTATACTCCCTACCCGTGCATGTCTGATCACTCCCACCTTCAAACACCCCATGCACATCCATTCTCATTAGGTCTCCCGGGCTCCGTGGGTTCAGGACAGGTCAAGCCTTTAGACTGAAAAGGCTTTTACAGAAGTTACAAAGTGGTACAGGAAACAGCACCAGCGCTTCATTAAAGCGAATTTTCCCTGTTAAGGTAATACCAAATCAGTGCTAGGGTCTGTAAGAAAGTTTGAAAATCTCAAACTTTGCTGAGAGTGAGTCTTGGCACTCTTACCTAGACATCTGCATGGTCTGTTTTAACAAGCCAGAAACAAATGCTGGCTGTGCTCCGTTCCTGTAGTTCTACTTTTCCACAGCCAACCTATCCCATTTCACCTACTTTTTCAATGGCAAAAAGAAGACACAAAAGCTGATGAAACAAATGTTTTCAAATGTAAATCTCAATTCTCCCGTGAAAAAGCAAAGAGCACAGGATGCCCCCCCCACCCAGTCTTTGTTGCTTTGCTTTAATTCACAACCCAGCATATACAGAGAAGCACTGAAGTGTTGCTTTCTGGGTGATGTATTCTTATCATAATATATGTTATTTGTTTTCACAAGCAAAAAAGACAGAAAAAACTATCAGTCCTTTTTCAGGTGGAAGATGTTATTCAATACTGTTGCAAGCAACCAAGCATCCAGCTTCAGCAAAAATCAGCATGATGGTTATTTCTTTTCATTCTGCAAAGATCTTTGCAGAGGTCAAGGTCATGCAAGAAGAAGCTGTGCAATTAGTTTTGCCATAAACCAAGGAGGGGGCAGAGTCAGATCTTGAGACAGGTTCATGCTGAAACTGCCATTTTCAACGGTCACGATTCCCAAAGGAGCAGGTTTCCTCTTCATGCTCTCTGACCTCTATCCCAAGATACATATTAAAATCAGACAGTTCCTTCCTTTCCCCACTCCAGCCCACTCTACTCTCAGAGCACCCCTGAACCTGATGGCTGGGCCTTCCACATCTGTTTGCTCTGCACTGCCACGCACAAACCAGCTCAGGGCTCTGTCTCGGTGGAGGCAGAACTCCCATCTAGAGGTTGAAGTATGTTTCATGACATTCATCTCATGCCATTCATCTCATTTTACAAACTTAGGTCAAGGCAGCAAGTTACGCATCAGACAAAGAAGTAAAACAATGATAAGCATCATTTACCAAAATTATTCAGCTCTCAAGACCGAAATAGTGCCTGTGTATCCAGTTACCACAGGAAAAAATGTTGTCCCAAGGCACACTGAATGAAGTCACATATTTGGCCTTTGAGGTAAAGGAATTTTTCTCATGAACTGTCACTGGTAATAGATTAATGAAAAAGTGGTTGTGTAGTCTTTGTTACACATCAGGTTATATGCACTGCACTGAAGCTTGTCCTTTAGCTTAATATAAATGGCAGTGAAGAAGACTAAGGAATATATAAACTTCATATGTATGCTGCCCCAAGAAACAATTAAAGAAACCAATGTTATAAAAAAAGAGGGCATAATTATGCATGTGCAACACAATTCTGTGCACACTGGAACCTAAATTAATTAATCATAACTTGTCTTGTGTTCAACAATCAAGCATAAACCTTTGTCCATGATGATCAGATGGACAAAAAACCCTTCGTCTGTAGTGGATCCAAAAGACTATCATACCCCTTAATTGTTTGTCTATATCTACTGTTCCTAGCATCTTAACACTAACCAAAAAGGGAGAAGATAAAATCAAGAGTAAAAAAAAAAGAAGATTCTTGTCTAAGTAACCTTCAGAGCCAGAAGTTTAATAGGAACTAAGCAACTAAGGAAATTGGATGAGCTTTGATACAGAGCAGCTGATAATATACATTGGAATAAGCCTTAAGCTACATTTGCAAAGCTTGAGTTGGATGCAGTGAAAGAGCAGAACAACAGTCAGGGCAAATTTGAATGCCTGCGATGAAAAAGGTACAACAGAGATAAGGCCAAAACATGATGAAATCACAATTTATTTTGTTTAGGGCGGGGAGCCCAGACTTTTCCCACTGGCCTTTTTCTAAAATAAATAGGAAAAACTAACTAACTGTCACAAACTACAGAAAATTCAACAAGCAAAAGAATTTAGCCATGGGTTCCAGATGATGAATTCTAATAGCTGGCACTGGCATGCCTTTTACCAATTTTTCAACAGCTCTAAACAGTCAAAGAGAATCATATTTTGGGCTTAAGAGTTTTGGAGCAGGGGAGAAACCAGACCCTCTCTTCCTTCCCATGTAATGCAACAGAAAGACTTAATCTAGTTTCCTCAGTAGGGCTCACTGCCAAAATATTTAGTCACTTTTATTCTGTTTGCTTTTGATACAATTAGACGTTTCTGGTTTGTCATATCCTTATCTGATTCAGTTGAGTATTTGTTCAACATGAGTGGCTGGGAATGGGGTATGCTGTTTGTGTGCATATTAACATACACCTCTGACCATCTTTCTCTGAAACACATCCCCACACTCCCACACACCGACATAGGCAGTTTTAGTTAACTGCCATATGGAAAAACAAATATGGCTAAGATATCCTGTGAAAGAAGACAAGGAGATCGGTAAACTCCCAAGTAGTACATAAAGAGAGGTTTCAAAGCTTTTATTTGAGTAAGAGATCAGATCATCCAGCATTCTGTTTTGGCGAATTTGTGTCAAATTGACATTCCAATTTCGGCAGCATACATAAAACTGCACAATTATTTAGCACTGTACAGATTTTACATAACTCTTGAAGTTACTGACTCGATTCATTTTCCTTCCGACTATAAGACAGATTAATCTGAAATGAATTAAGACAGGCAACCAGAAGTAATGTTACTATAGCCGGTAAACATTCTTTAAACTGCTATATCAGTAAGCTGCTTAAAAGCCTCGCTATCATTGTACGCTGCATCTGCTCAATAATTACTACCTCCCAAACTGGGGATTATGACTATATGCTGCGTACTGCAACACAACAGGCAGAGCAGTACAGGTAGCCAGCAATCCCCAGAGCAGACATGGGAAGTACTTAACTGCTCACACACAAAATAATAGGCCCTGAAATACAGTGCCCACTCCCTCGTACAGGCAGATGCTCTGAGCCTTGAAATCAGAATTTCTATCATCTCATCTTAAAAAAAAATCAAGCAGCTATGTATTTCATTTCCAGAGGCAGAAATATTTCAAGACAGTAGGAATTGTTAATGACAGGAGAGTATATTGTAATTACAGTTTACTAAGGTAAACAAACAAAAAATAAAGGGCATTGCCCAGAGCAATGTGGAGGAGGAAGGAAAGATTCCTCTCCCCCCCCAAAAAAAAAGGGTTTAAATTTCAAGACTAGGACAAGAAGCACTTTGGGAAAAGACCTGTTAATTCCTATAGGACTGTGCTTCAGTCATGGTTTAGTCCTCCACACGTAAGTTTAACAAGTCCACAGCTCCAGACATGTTCAGGATAAAACATAACCTCTGCCCATAAGCACTTTAGTCTAGAAAAGCTTTTCAAATTGCACAGAAAATGTGGCAATTGTGCACTTAAAGAGTTTGTGCTGGTAAAAAAAAGGAAAATAATCACCACCAAGTGTGAAGCACCTCCTAACTGAGGACAGTTTCTGGTTGTGTGCAGAAGTGGTATTACACAGCTGCAGTAGCTGAACTAACTGCAAAAATAAAAATAACCCCAAAACAAAAATCACACTGTTGAAGACAGGCACAGACCACCAGCATGGAATAAGAATAAAGAGAAATTTGTATAATAAGACTGTTTCAGTTGTAAGTTTAAAATTAATTTTGCTGAACTTGCCAAAGAAATATTTATCACCAGGATCTTAATTCAATGATGTCTCAGTCTACATAGTGAGAGGCAGAAGAGAATCAAAGGAAGAATTAACTGGCAATGCAACAGTTTCCAGTTTTGATTTGGTTTGTCTCCTTCAATAGTAACTTGCACATACATGTTCTAATACCTGACATTAGAGGCATCTGAATTTTGTTCTCAGTCCCCAAGATGAATGCAAGAACACAAGAAAATAGCTGTCTTCCACCTGGGTACTTGTTTATACTCTGCTTATCAGATGGTTTCCCTTTAAAAGTAAAATAAAAATAAATCACATAAGTTACACAAAAATTTTAATTACTGACACTAACTCCTTGGCTACTGGGAAGTTTTCAATCTCTTGTCAGCACTGATTAATAAAAACATATCCAAATGCCCAAAGATACATAACGTTAGAGGGAAACAGAGCTGTACTATTAACTCCTTAGCTTCAGGATATTTGGTAGCACATGGACCCTTTCCTCACCAGAAGTCTTTGAACACAAATGCCACAGTTAAAATTTCAGGTAAAACCAGAAATACGGTTAAACTGTAGTTCTGGAAGAGACTCAAACAGAGAGAACACAGTCCTACAAGCTGCTTGTTTTCAAAGCCATTATGTATAATTTAATATCAAGTAAAATTATGGCTGGCTGGCACAGTTCTCCTGAATGGGTGTGCTTCACAGAACTTCAAATGTGCTATTTAACAAATCAAAACCAATGGACCATGCAAATATTTCAACAAAATAGGATCAATGCTTGATATAAACTTACTTAGACAGTGTTCAAAGGAAAATTACAATCTACAATAAGAATATTTAAGATGATGACTCTTGTATGAAATAAGCCCTGTTTTACTCTTGCCCCTCCCTTCACATCAATAATTAATTTGGGCTAGAGGATGAAACAATGTAAGGACTCCCATGAAGGATACCATTTTGTCATCACCCAATAAAAAGAGTATCCATTAAATACAAGCCTGAAAATACCTCAGCTCCAAGCCTTTGATCAGACTCCTCTAGCATATTTATACCCTCATTGTTGTTACATGGTTTAAAAAAATTTCAAATAGGACCAGCATGGAAAATTACCTGGGTACTATTTCCAGCCGGGAGCCCCTGGTGGTCTAGTGGTAAAGGCGCGGTGCTGTCACCACCGAGACCCGGGTTCGATTCCCGGTCAGGGCCACTCCCCAAGCAGATGGAGCTCATTAGCCCCGTAGGCAACCCATCTACGTCCTGAGGACCTCGCTGCCACCGTCCAAGCTCGCTTGGCCCCAGCAGATGAACCTTAGGATTAAAGGGGGCTCAGTTCCGCGCACACTGTGTCTCACCTAAAAAATCCAATGCGCAGGCTGGAAGGTGTAAAGACCTTCCCCGGATCTTCGCTCGCGAAGACTGGCCATTATTTCCAGCCAGTTTTCTGGCCCAGTCACATGCCCCTGTATATGCAAAGGAGTCAAGTATGGAGGGCCCAGTTCTGCAGCATGTGCAGACCCAGTCCAATAGCTTCAAAAATCATTCAGGGGGTCACACAGCCACCCTGGGGCCAGAGCAGGTCAGCTGGTCTGACACACTCCAGCCACCTGGGCTGTGTGCCCAAATTCTCCCAGGGACACAAATGAGGTTTTAAGCACTTAAATGCTTGATCACCAAAACCACACGGGGGACCCACGTGGATGTTTAAGGATGTCACACTCACTAGTGCAGCACTACTGATGGTGTGAACAGGAACACCTGCACAGGCTCCCCACCTATGGACCCCCGCTCCATACAGAACACGAGAGAAGCGTTTGTGAAAGCTGAGAATAAACACCCACTGGCACTTACAGTAACAGAGTATCCACCTGCTCCTTCTATACTGATAACCTTATCCACCTTCCCCATCTGTTTAAAAAAAATAATTCCCTCTACATCCTGAGAACCTGGCTTTGGAGGGCACACATCCTCCAACCCACTAATCCGTTTTAGATACATAAATCTGGTTTGTGTGACACTCCTGATGACTTGCTATCTACTGGTCGACCAGTTAGGTGACCAGTCGCAGTCTTCTAACCCAGAGAGCACTGGCTGATTGCTCTGCTGCATACCAGATTTGGTTTAGGGTGATATATCTGTGACAAATGGGCTGAGGACTTCAAATTACTTAAGGGGAGGGAAGAGCTTCTCCTTATCCATGTGTCATTAACAAATACTATGGTTCCAGAATCCAGTAAGAAAATTTCACTGTATTATTTGAGCAGACAGAAAATGTGGATCTTCTTTTCAAATATTCAACTGCTAAGCATTAGACAAAAGACAAGTAACTAATGCTTGTTTAAAATAGCTTGCTTTGTTTAAAATATAACATATTCCCCCTGGCATTAACTACCTCAGGTCCCAGGGGCTTGGGTTTATTTCAGGCTTTGGTAACCAATGGAATAATTATTATATTATTAGGGGTTTAAGCAAAATTCCTAAGTAGTGTAAATATCTTCCTGTAACTGATTGGTGATAAACTACATTACACATCCTCCAGAAGGCAATATATTCTGAATGCTCAGACAATATTTATGAGTTTGTTTCAAAGGTTTCTGATTTTATTTACAGTGTTTAAAGTGTGTAGGCATAGTCAAAGCAATACATTTTTAAACCCCACCATAAATCATTCACTGGACAAAAGCAAACTTTCATTAAAAAAAAAAAGTGCTTAATTGCTGGAGAATTTCCTGAATGTAAACTGTCACTCTGGATACCACCTCTTGTGCCTTTCTTATAGCTAATGGTCATTAACTTGCGGCAGAATGGACACTGACAGCCCAAATCACCTCGCTCTGCTGTACAGCCTCAGTAACCCTGCTGATGGGCCAGAGACCCCCAGCCAGCTCAAGCCCTCTGCAGCCACTTCAGCAGCACAGACAACCTTCATCACCCAGGGGACCAGCTCATCACTGCTGCTCCCAGCCTGAAATTCAGCATTTCAGCACCTGGTGACTATGAAGGGAACCACTGAATATCAATTACTCATATTTTTCTCTAGTGTATGTTCTTCAGATCAGGTTTACCTTCCTGGTGTTAACAGGCATTTGTTAAACTCACTGATGTTAACAGTTGCCTGTTAACATTTAAACTGTCTTCATGCAAAATAAGATCTAAGAGAGATATCAAAAAGGTAGAACTGACAGTCCTACAAAACGTGAAACAAAATCCCACCACTTCCTTCCATGTCAGTACTTCTAAAGGCCATTTCACACCTGGAGGAAACCATTCACATTTTAATGTAAGTGCTTTGACTTCACCGAGGGATGTTGATTTGCCTCCCCTTTTCTGGTTGCTCCACTTGGAGAAGACCTAATGCACATTGACACTGCCCACCCAGCAAGGGACCCAGTAAGGATCCTTTCACATGCAAGGATCCCCAGGTCGAATCCAGTGATACCATCCAGTTTGCCAGAAGGAGTTTTGGAAGTGAGAGTCGAAAGACATAGATGTTGAAAACCACACTGAACCATGGAATTCAAAACTTCTTATGAAGACAGTGACAATTGAAGAGACCATATCAACATATCCAAGAAAAAAACCTACTTCGGTGGAAAAATCCAAAAGATTCCTTCAATTCAGCTAAACAATAAAAAGGAGAGAAAAATATTTCTTTCTGAACCCAACAGTTGTTCAAAATATGGACAGAGTTGCGTGCATCATAACTTTCACATCTGCCCTCTGCACCTGCACATTGATAGATAACTCAAGAGATAACAGAAGGGAAGAAGAGGAACTATAATTATCAATAAAACCCTGATATTATTTGTAAGTATTCTCAGAATGTACCTCTCCCCTTAAATCTCAGCTCCCAAAAAAGAACAAAACCGCTCTCACCCAAAGAGCACAGCACTGCCCTTATCTTTCTCCACATCACATCCCTTACAACATCACTTAACTGGAGATGTTAGGGCCATGGCCCAGGGCACAGCTGCTCTAGTTACTGGGAAAATCGAGTGGTTCTCCTATGCAATGTCGATTAATATCATTTAGGAAGCTGACTTTGTAAGCATTAGAAAAATCAAATTAATTTCATCTGCATTACAAAAATCTAATTTCTTTCATAAGCATTATCTGGCTTTGCTTACCAGATTTTCCAGCAAAAAAGCTTGCTCTTAAAAGCTGGTCACTGACTCTTTTTTGTTTGACATTCCTCTGGTACTGGTCAGAGACTTCATTCAGCTTTAATCTCACTTTGTATCAAGTCATTGAGAAAAAGAACATTCTGCAATAGCCTTACCCTTCTCAATGCTATCATCTTCATGAAATTTTGCACCAGAGTTCTATCAGCTGCTTTGGTGGTCATGACAGGCAAAATGATGCTCCAGGGCCAACTTCACCATTACAAACATCCAGGGAAACTTCCAACTACCCGTGTGGTCATGGCCCATAACCCAGTGTTTGCCAGCATGAAGTACTTAGATATTTTAATATATGCTGCAATTCATGTAATACAAGACCAAAATCAGTAAGGAATGGGAGAAGAACAGGGGCAGCCAAGTGGAGGAACAGCTGTATATTAAACACCATCCATGGGGCTTTGCTGGAGGCAGGACAATAAATAAAGGCAGAACTGCTGATCTCAGCTCAGTCCTTGAGGAGCTGTAAGGTCTAAGCCACAGAACAGGTACTAGCATAAAAAAGCGTAAGCTACACAGACAAATTGGGTAATGTCTGTTCAAGGCAGAAATCTAGGCTTGAGCAGGGAAAGATCACAGATGTGTCATTGTTGAAAAGGAAAACCCAGTCAGGTAAAAAGATTTAGGTCTCCTGCATAGCAGGACTAGGAAAATCCATGCTGGCTGGCTGCCCTGCATGTGACCCACTGGAATAAAGACTCAAATCTACTCTCCAGACAGACATCTCCTTACAAAGGAAACTGAAGATTAAGACTCTACTTGAAATTACCACTTTGTAGGTTAATCTGTGCACATGCACACATGTACACAAACGCACTAACACATTGGAAATCCACTGCTGGAAATACATCTGAAGCAGGTGGAAATGCAGGACGTAGAGCATTCAGGCTGTGACGTTTAATGCAGCCATAAATATTACCAGTCTCAGCTATTCCAGCACGACACAACCACCACTCATCAATAATGCTGTCACCTCTGTGTTAGCAACAAACCACATGACAGCCACGGTCACCCCTTCCCCCTGGCCAGGAGGGACCGGCCACAGATGGAGCTCAGCATGCCCACACAGGCACAGCCCTGGACACCTTTCTGCAGGGGCAGGAAGAGGAAACACAGACTGGAACCCGACACCGAGGTGTCATCCAGGAATTTGCTTGATAGCAATTTTGTGATCAATTGCTGGGGTACTGGGCTTTTCAGGAATTATCCAGGAATGCAGAGGCAAACAGAAAGCTCCCTCTGAAGTCTCCTTGCAGCAAGTGACCTGCCTGAATGCTCACATGAGGGACGCCTGCAATCAGGCAGCCTGTCCTCACCTCCGGGCCTTGGAAGGGCTCCTGGGCAGGGAAGAACAGAAAGGCTTTGATGCAGTGCAGGGGTGTACATGTCAGTAAGTATCTACTGACTGCTACAGAGCTGACAGACCACTTCGTTAATGCAGCCAAGCCTTTAAACAGAAAAATCAGAAAATCTCTTTAATATAAATTTTAATTTTTTAATTTCAAGTTCTATTCAAACCGCTTGTGATGCTGAACTCACCTACAGAGGACTTTGCTCCTTCCTTTGCTAAAATGACAGCTTTTAAAACAGCATCTGCAGTAAGGTGCATCAAAACCAAAATTCAGTTTATAGGATTTTAGAAAGCTTTCAGTTAATGTTCACTGCTACTTGCTTTGTATTCTTTAAAATACTCCTCACTGATCTTCCCTTTTATGTTATGTCTCCTATAATGTCAAATGGGTCAGATTTTCAGAAGGAGCCAGTTCTGGCACAAATTCATCACACTTAAACCAACAGTAAAAATGTCAAAACCTTTGAACAGCAGTCACCAAGTAATACCTGTGCTGGGGAACTTCCACTATGAACACTTATTTTCAAATTTCACTCTGAGTATTCAAAGTTTTAAAAATATTTTAGTGCCCCTTCTCCACAAACCAAGCAACTTCATCATGAGGTTCACGGGGTTTGGTGGGTCTAGATTTCAAGGACACAAAATCAAGTGAGTTTTGGTGAAGAAGACACAAAGAAGCAGGCTAAATGTTGTAGAGAGGGAGAAGTAATAGAGAGCCCAGCAGAAGGAATATTTTCTTACATTCGCAAAAGGTTCTAATAGGTCTCACCATTGCAACTTTCCTGCAGAAAGACTGGTGTAATAACACACTGGCCTTTGCACAGCCCAGGAGAAAAGCCTGGAACACTGCACCCCATCAGATATACTGACCTGTGATACTCAAAAGAGACAAGAAAATGAGTTTTCTAGTTATTTATGTAAGCAATTCAGAAAGCAAATCCACCAGTTTCTCTTCTCAGAGACACTTTATTTTTGTGGGGACTTTTCAAGGACAAAGGCTTCAATTCGTAAACTTCAGTCAGGAAAGGAAAAAGCAAAAAAAAAAAAAGAGGTGGAGGGGTAGATGAAAAGTCCATTACACTTTTTTAGCGACAAGCAACGCTGCACCAATTGGTACCATCAGTAACTCCTTGGTGTCCCTGGTACATAGAAGGGCCCAGGTCAGACGTGATGGCGGCAGCACTGACTGCTTGGTCTCACTTCCATGGCATTCCTGATGGTTGCTGTGCTGCTGGCATGGTGTGGCATCCTCCTCCCAGCACTCAGAGCCCCTGCCTCCAGAAGATGTCAATAATGAGATTCAAGAATAGCAGACTTGTGTTTCCCTCAGGAAAACAATTAAAAAAATATATCTTCAGACTTCTCAAACACCAGTCATGTATCAGACAGGTATCTCTAAACACCTGCCCTCAGGAGCTTTGGGTGACAGCCTGGTACCTGCACAGCAGCCGGCTGAGCCTGGCAGAGGGGCACACCCAGTGCTGGGGAGGGATGTCGGGGACCCAGCTGGTACACCTGGACAGCCCTTGGGACACAGCAGGTTAACCGGATCCCTCTGCCTTTCAGGGAGCTATCCTGCACTCCGAGAAGGAGCTTAGCCTAAAGAATAGGCAGGCAGGACCTCAGAGCAGAGGCAGGAGTACCCCTCGCATTGCCTGCACAAGCTAGGGCGCAGCTCTCCCCAAAGGGGTGAAACCACAGATGCCCGTCAAGCAGGGGCACAGCCGCTTGTCCACCGGCCAGAGCTGACCCTGGAGCCAGCCAGGCAAACCCTCTGGTGCCCTCTCTGCCTTTCCCCAGAGTGCACGAGACCCAAAGCAGGGTTTCTTTGCATTTTCCCTTCCTTCCTGGTTTCCTGCACTGTAATTATTGCAGGCCACAGCAGGCAGATAAGTGACAGGGGCAGAGAGAGCAGAAGGGAGGTGCTGGCCTTGCTGCCTGTAATGGTGGGGTCCTTCCCTGGAGGTTGGCCATTAGAGGCCTCATCTGTCACCAAGCCAGAAATCATGGAATCGCAGATTAAAAGATTTATAAAAGGCACCATAAACAACTCCATCCCTCTGGTGACAGGAAGGACATACTTGACAGGTCTCTGGAGTGTCCAAACTAACGATGGGGACAGAAAGGCAATGAAGTGCACACCAACTCAAAGGAGATACCAAGGGCATCTAAAAAGGTTGTATGTAGGGGAAAAAACCACTTTTATCAGCATTTCTATAGAAGACACAAGTGATAAAACATGGGATGGAAAATACAAGAGCCACATTTTCAGCAGCACCATGTCTTACTACCAAAACCATCCTGTTAAATACAACTAAAATATTCCTGCACTAAGGTATTCCTGCACTCAAGCCAAGAAAAGCAGAGTTGTTTGCTAAAGAACAGACAAACAAAGCATGAATCTGAGAGAGAGTTAACCAAAGCTAACTGAGGGGTTTCCAAAAGGCTGCTGGACAGTGTAAATAAAAGAGACCTGAAAAATTTGCTGTAGAGAAAAATTGGGAGGGAGAGCTGACTTCCCCCTCCCTCATATTTCCAAGGAATACCATTGCAAAGTTTTGACAATGACGAAGCATATTAGCTAATCACGAAAATTCATCAAGTATGTCATAAGTGACAGGGAAAGAGTACTTGACTGCTAAAATTGGATGAGCCACAAAACCTCCTGACAATCACTTACATAAATCACAGGAACACATCCATCATTTGACACAGAAGGTGTTTCCAGAGTGTTATATTTTCATGCCAAGAACAAGGAAGTTTGTATACCTCTTTTGGAATCATACCATATTTTGATCATTACCACATCAAACCATTCCAGTAGAAAAAAGTGGGTTATGATTTTGTGGTCTAAAACTGAAATATTTGCAACTGAAGTAGAGGGCCTTCCTGTCCACACCAAGGCAGCATGAGCGAGGCAGAGCTGCACTGCCGGGGAGCTTGCACGTAAGTGATGAGGAACAGTAAACACGCATGAACACTTCACACTTCACGGGAACACTTCAATTCAGGAAGTAGCACCAGATTAGAAATGCTAATCCTAAACGGTTTACAACACTATTGGAATAAAAGAAAAAGGGCAGAAGGTTTATTGCACTTTGTTTCAAGGACTGTACATGTGGGATTTTACCATATCAAAAGGTAAGAGCACTTAAGTGAGTGCAATTGTAATTCTTTTATTTTCAAAGACTAGGTTCTGGGTTTGCATGTGTAAACTAGAAATTTTGTAGTTGTTTTGTAAACTTGTTTCTTCTCTCCCCTCCCAAGTACTCCAAATACGAATTTGTAACATCATAAATATAAGTTTCTCTTCTTCCTTCTACAAATACAAACCCAAGATAAAATCTTGCAATATACTTGAAGATGAAATGCTGTTTCATTTTTTGTTACAGGAAACCCTGATCACCTCCTGTGAACCTCCTGTTCTTCAGAGCTGATCCCAGTCAGCAGCCAGAACTGCTCTGCTCTTTAGATGTTTGGTTGCATCCACCCCACACTGAGACTCTCTGCATGCTTCCCATTAGAGCAACTAAGTGACTTCCTTTTCCATAAATTCCAAGTGCAGAGCAGGAAACAGCACATGGACTAACACAGGTTAGCAGCTTACGAGCTTCAGCTGCTGATCCTTGCACCAGGAATGGGTTTCCCTTTGGAAGGGGTAATGCACAAGATACAGTCAGTGGTTGTGCATACAAGGTATCAGGAGGATGCAGAGAGCAGCAATAAAATACACATTTCTTGACACATTATTTCAAGAAGAAATAACCTGCCATCCTCAGCTTCTTTCCTTCCTTCTGCATTTTTTTTTTTTAATTCGAAGCCTTGACAGTAGCTCTCAATATCCCACTATGGAATTTTATATAACATTATGCATTGTCAACATCCTGTGGAGTTTGAGGATGTCAACGATAGCTTAAAAAATAGCACGCTAGTTCTATTCTCTACCATTCTTGAAATGCTGTCAAGAGATATATTGATAATTAAATCTCTATGTACATCAAAAGACATCTCTCAGCCCAGTAAAATGCATACACTCCAGCAGCACAATTAGTCTGAGATGACATCCTAGATTTTCTAGCTAACAAGGTCAGGAGAGAAAAGATGGGAAATCACACCTATTCAACTGCAGTCTTTACTGGCATTTGTCTGCAAATGTTAGCTGTATTTCTTTTTTAAATTTAAACTTGTCTTGCTAGCAAATGGAGAAAAAGATTGATTTTATAGTCCATACACTAAAATATAGCATGTTGAAAAACAATATTCCACATGCCTCAGGAAGACCAGCAATTGCATATCAGTTCTTATCATTTTCACATAAAAATTTCTGCACAGTTGCCACCTACTTAACAATAAATAATTCTTTTTTTTAAAAAAAGTGATTGTCTCAATAAAAGTAAGGCATCTCCATATAATATCATGGGCAAGGTCCCTTGGTTACCAGAATCACAAGCAGGAGGATAGTTGAAAAACAGCTTATCTTCAATTATTTTACAACAATATTTGCCACCAAACATGCCCAAATAAATTACGGTCAGTGTACCTGTGCACGAGCACACTGAACCACAGAAAGCTGCTGTAACTCTCTGACAACAGCAGCCCTGGTTATGGCCACACAAAGGAAACAAAGAAGTCACTGATATTTGTACTTTACTCTGCTTATGTGACATTATTCTACTGAAATTCCAGTTCTTCAGATGACCTGCAGGGTATGCAATATAATCCAGCTCAGTAATTTTGCTCTTTACCTCTCCACAGAAAGAGAATCACATTTCTCTGCACATGCTGTGATTTATAGCATTCTGTTTTGTTTGTGCTCATAGATTCCTATTAAGGCCACTAAATCATATGGCCACTGATGGACCTCAATTAGCACAGCAAAGACACAAGAAAAGCTTTGTTAAAAATAGAGTTAGCTGACAAAAGACATCCTTGAATCCAAGTTTTCTCAAACAACAAAACAAATAACCTGATGAAACAAAATACAATGGGCAAGTAGTTGCAACCTTAACCATAGAGAAACACCCCATCAGTTCATAATGAGCACGGGACTGTCATTTATCCTGAAACTCAGAACAAGGCATTGTCCAACCGCTCTGACAGCTCTTTGTTACTATCCCCATGATTGTTTGCAAGCATATTCAATCCAATTAACAGTTTTTTGTAACAAGTATCTGGCCTTTGCTAGGAAATGTAACGAACTCTTTGGAGAGAAATCGGAACCTCTCACTAAATTCCCTTTCATTGCACAAGGAGTCCAGGCTCCTTCCCATCCCCAACCCCAGAGGATGGATTTTGTTACGGTCACTTCACTCAGGGTTGAATCCTCAGTAAGCTGGAACAGACTCAAATGGATGGCCTAGAAAAATGTGTATATCAGAAATTAATTTGAAACAAGGATATACAGCACAGGTTGGAGTATAAATTCAAATTCACCCAGGGCAAAGGGGTGACAAGAACTTTAAACTTCAATTAACTTTCGCATTTTTATTTAACAGCATACCTGCAATCTACTGCAAATACTACAAAATTTGTTGGGTTTTTTTAAATGTATCAAAGTGATTCATTAAAATCCATCTTTCAAGGTACCAACAGAAAACAAAGAATTAAGGTTAAATTAATGACCATGAAAACAAGTTTAAGAGGCATAAAACAATCTTTACTATTGCCTTTGGTTTCTAGAAGATGTAGAACAAGACAAATTCCTTCCCACCATCTGCAAGTACATTATCTCATGCTTTAACATTTTTGCTGTACAAATGTCTGTTGAGTGATTACAATAGACTAATCTTTTGGAACAAGACAAAACTAGATTTTTTTCTTTAAAAACAACAACAACAACAACAACAACAACAACACTTCAAATATCTATAGTCAAAGTTACGAGATGAGGGAGAGAAAAAGCAACAAAAAAAGAGAATAGTTCCTTTTTACCCATTTTCTTTCCTGAAAACAACTGAAAATAATTTCTAAAATATTCTGTTTTAAAAACCTTGCATTAGTTGTCTTGGTCTAAAACCATGTAATAAGCTTTTAATTAGCACGAGAAAAATTCTTTATGTGTTTTTAAGAATAACAGATGGATTTAAATAGTAAAGTACTCACAAAAGGAGCTTCCAAAGATTTGCACTGACAGCAAAGTACCAACCCTATAAACACTAACCATTGGGCACAGCACTTTCCCTCTTGTGCAGCTCCGGAGGGAACGGCTATTTTAAGCAATGGATCCCAAACCCAACAATACTGGTCCCTAGAGATCAATAAGGAACACAGCAAAGGACCATGTAACACGAACGTCTTTAATAGCATGAACATCCTTAATAGCAAGATACTTTTTGAACAGCTGGCAGTGGAAGGAAGGAACCTTGTGGAGTGCCAAGGAATTAAATCCGCCTGTCGGTAATAATGCACCAATTTTTGGTTTAGCTTTAGGGGTAAAAAACAAATGAGAGAAAGTAGCCAGATCATGGCCCCTAATCCTCAACTTAGACCTAAGTAATGAGGGTAAGTTTTCTTTTTCCATCTAATCTAATGAAGCCGGGGCCAGTTTAGACCTTAGGGAAAAAGAAGTTCCAGAATAATACAGATAAAATTCTTAACTGCAGGTAGAGTCAGACACTGGTGAGCCAGTGATTTATAATTAGTGGTGAAGAGCTATGAAGAAGGGAAAACTATAGATATATTTGTGCTGAAGTACAAATAGGGAGCTTCTACAGAACAGACTCTGCCTTTTCCAATACAAAAGGAAAAGCAAAACAAGAAGCATTTTAATTGGAATCATCTCTTATAAATTATATATGTAGTCTCTCTGATTGAAAGCAATGATCCTCATTCAATTCACAAACAGTTGCAAACTTGTGAATGTCTTAATTTCCAGTTTTCTACACCAGACTTCTGACATTTATTAGAAGTAACAGGGGTTTCTACAAAGGGAACTGGCATGCATCATGGCACCTTGTAAAAATACAACCGGGAATCCAGAAAGAAAAATACTTTTGTTCACAACTGCCATCTTGTTGCAGGGAGATGGCCATGCTTTCTTTTGTAAGCACACACTTCAACATATCTCTGTAGAGTTCAAATAAACCAACTGACCTAATTAGCAGACCACAAACTACAGGACAAACATGGGAAAAGCTTCTTTGGCAAGTGTGTCTGCCTTTCCATTGGTGTCTAGGACCACACTAGGCTTATTACTATAAAAACATTCTACACAGATCATACTTTGACTCAGTCTAGCAATGCATCTCTTCTCTTTCCAGGTACTTTAACGACCTTTTAGAAGTGGTAAGAAAAACAGTTCTGACGGCAGCTTTTTTAAGAGAAAAGTAATTGGGCAAAACACTGTCACCGGCAGGTAGGCACCTGTCCCTCCTTCCTACTTCTTTCCACCGATTTAGCACATCCATATTAGCAGACGGAAAGACGACAGAGATTTATTTGCTCATAAACACTTCTCAAGTCAGCAGCAGACAGCTGCCCTCTATCTCAGGGAGAAGGCTCTATTCTGACAGGCACTTCAAATGCATTTGTCAATGTGTGTTTGGGTATATTGATAACTGCTGCCTCTCTCATCCCCAAGAGGTATCTCTTCCCCATTCCCATGCCATGTGACACAAAATCTGACATCTCGAGAGAAAAGGAAAACCATGCACACTCACATACATGCACGCATCTTTGATCTATATAAGCTCAAGACACAATAACTCCCCTCCAATATTCTTACCCTGACATTTCACAACTGCAGGACACCAGCCATTTCAAAGCAAGTTGAATCTCAAACAAGTCAACAACATTGGAGGAAAAAGAAAGACAAACAGGCCAAACACCTTGACCAGACATGTGCCCAGACTCCTGTAATTTCAGAGGTGCAAGAGATCTGGATTGGATTTTGCAATTTGGAGCTCACTCCAGACCACCTCTTCCACCTTCCTCCACAAGAAGAAGCTTTCAATCGAGGCAGGCTACAGCTAACGAAGTCATACAATTTAGCTGATCCAATAAAATCATCCAGATGGGAAAGATCCTTCCTCGAATGCCTTGTTATCTTAATTAGATAATCGAGCTTTTAAAGTTCTTTAGTTTGTGCTGTTGGGAGGCAGACACATACACATGACTCACTGAATGACTCAGGGCGAAGTTCAGCTCTCTCCTTGCACCTGCATTCAATTTAGCATGACTGTTTCTTGCTTCTTTGCTGCTTGCCACATCAGCTCCTTGAGATTCTGCAATTTCCCTAAGTGGGGCAAAACTCTGCCTCACATGATCTCTTAACAGAATTGATCTTTGGAAAAGGTCTCCTTGGCCTTCTCTGGAGTCTTTTGTTTCAGCCTCCATGCTATTCATGCCAAATAAAAGAGGCTCTTGCATACTAACCGAGCCAAAAAGGAAAAAAGTCCAGATGGTTTAGTAAGGAGTTTGACATGATTACAAAAAGTTTCCAAAAACTAGTAACTTTCATGGACTGAGCTGTGTCCTACATTAGTAGAATGATTTGTTTTCCATGATCTCCTTTGGTCTTTTGAAACCTCCCAAAAGCTCAACATTTCAAATGGCAATTTGCTTTATGCCTCTTAATTTTTACTACATTCTTCACAGAAAATGCTCCTCTTTCCCTTCACAATGGACATTTCAGAAATCTCCTTCTGTTTATTTTCTGAGAAGCTCCACATGTTCTAGATGTGCTTCTCTAAGAAGAGCTCCACTGAACAGGGTAAACACATGTAGACACAACTAGGCTGGGCAAGAGGAAGGTACTTAAAATTGCCTCAAAATAAGGCACAGTTACAACCACAATATCCACAGCTTATACATTAAAATAATTTGATGAGAGACAAAGTTGTTAAGTAAAGTTCTCAATCTTAATTCAGAACCCACTGCTGGAGTAAGACATTTAGGATAGGTCTCCTGACACCTAACTTCAGGCACCTGCAAAGCCAGGCACTGTAAGTCAGCTATTCAGGCTCCCTGAGTCAAGAGGGAGAGATGGGTTTCCCCAAAACCCAGTTCATTCCATCTGCTAAAGTGACACGGATGTAAACAATGTCGATACAAACCTGAGTAGCGTAACACCAGCCTCTGGAGCTGCTCTCTCTTTTCACTGTCTAGAACACGAGATTGGTTGCCCATCCTGGATGAGGTATTTACGTTTTATAAGATGAATTCAGAGCACTACAAACTCCTCTTTAATAGGAGGTACTTTATACATCTCAGAGATGTTATACACTTTCAAGTACAGATCTGAGTATTCTTGCATATAGATATTAGGAAAAAATTACTGATGGTAGTAGCACACATCAGAGCACCCTACTGCTGTGACACACAACCACCACTCATCCAGGCCTGTCAGCCAGATGCTGCAGCTTTAAGTCTACATAATACACCAGAACAGGCACAGATGAGCATGTCCTGTAACTGTCTGTACAGCTCACCACTGCCCTGTTTGGCAAATCTGAAAGCAGAGGCCGTATAACAAAACAGAAGCTGATCCAGTGATGGAAGTGTAGCAGCAGGAAACAGAAATACTGAAAGCCACTTCTTTACATGCAGAAAGGTATCTCCCAAAGGAAATAACTCACTTTCTTCTTCCCAGAGCAAAATTGCAGTGGCACTCATGAATGAGTAAAAGGGAGAGGAAATAACACAAAAAGAACTGAAAACAGACTAAAGCCCTTTGTGCAAACCATGGACTTTGGACCTGAGAGTGCTGCCTTGAAGAACTGCTGCCACTGGGCTAACTAAGCTGAAACAACCTGCTGTTTCCAGGCCACAAGGTAACACCTCACAATAAATGGCTGTGGAGTAAGTTCTTATAAAATGAGATCAGCTTCACACACCATGCACTCAAAATCCAACATGCAACATCAGGTCTGCCATTCCTCAAAGGAATAGCAGTAAGATAGAGAGCTTGAATTTACTCGGAACATAATCACTCATTTTATTTATCAGTTCAGAGAATGAAAATCTTAAGGCACTTTGTGAACAGTCTACAACAACAATTTATGACCCACAATGACATTCTAATACATGCTCAAAAGCTAGATATCCACATCCTTCCAAGTGGAACTGAAATATATAAGGCCCTTATGCAAACACTGAATCAGGGTTATTAATCTAGAGATCCTGGCATAACTACTGCAGGCATTCAAAAAAACCCAAACTCAGTAACAACCCAGTCCTGGTACAAAACAGATCAAAACAAAAGTTTAGAAAGATAAACAGTATCTGGATACAACCAAATGGGGAAAATGCAGAAGGTTGTTTCAAAGTTAAGGCTGTCTGGATCTAGATAACACTGGGTCCATTCTGTGCTCCACGATACTGTCATTAATATTCCAGCATTTGAATTTTTTGTACCTACAAATGAGGATCAGGCTCAAGCATGTCTTTCATCCAGTAACCTGAACACTTTCTGTCCTTGTTGCCTGCCATATCCCAGCTGCACATCAGGTTCTTACCAGGCCCATTGCTTAGGAAGAGCTCAGTCTTACCTCTACCAGATCCCATGAAGACATACAAGGCAGTAGGACTTTTTTTTTTTCAGGTGCTCCAGACTTGAGCCAAACTGCACACTTGAACATGTGTGCACTCCCAGTAGAAGGGAAGGCCTTAGTCTCACCATCCTACTGTCTGGGTTTGGGGACAAACTGACTCTACTACAAGCCAAGCTATAAACAGCTGTCAGCAGCAGCCTCTTAAAAGACTTGCAGAAAGTGGCAGTTTCAGTGGCACAAAAAAGTTCAATGAGGGAGCAAATTATAACCACCAGCACGCCTTCAGCCACACAGAAGCACTGATAAGCCAAAAGAGAAGCCAGGTTTTGTAGACATCAACCTGCCAGACCATGTTAAGGTTTGTGAACACAGGTGCCAACACTAGGACCTGGAATTTAGCCCAGTGACCTTATTTCTGAGAGTCTGTAGACAAGGAGCACAGAACTGCCAGAGCAGCACAAGGAGCTTGAGAAAAAGTGTCACTGCTGGCCACAACTGTGGATGCCACAACTGCTGCCACAATGCAAGAATCAGTCCTATTACCAGAATTGTTTTCAAATCAACTCTTTGCAGGCGATGGAAAGGAAGGTAAGAGCCACTGCTTTGTTTTGGATGGGAAAAAATGCTGTGCACTGGAAGTAAACCAATATAAATATGCTGATTTTACAATGCTGAAGCATGGCAGTTACTCTGAGCATCCTCATTATAAAAGGAGGCATTGAAGGGAGAGATGAAAAGAGTAGGCAGCCATCAAGACTCCCCACCTCTGCCAGAGCCTTTCTGAATGCCATCCTTATGATTACCGTGGCTTTTCAGACATACATATGAAAGTGCAGTTACTGTTAAAGAGTGGTCTGGCCAAGAAATCTGTCCCACCCTCTGTCAGGTGGTTTTGACAACTTCCATATTCGAATTTCCACAGGGTAAAAGTCTTCAGCTTACAAGCTTCCCATCATATCATCAGGGGGAAGAAGCTTTTGCTCACCAACACTCAAGTCAACCACAAAGCATGACTAGAGCAAAACCATGCCCTGGGTACCCAGCCCACAACACACGCCTGCATGATTTTAAACCAAAACAGGCCTCCAGAGCTGCCCTGCTGCAGAGCCACCGTGCCTTCATAGGGGTGACTGACCTGTCTTTCACAACACCCCATGCTTTGCCTGTGCCCTCTAAATGGTTTCTTGTCCGCATAACCCAGGCAGTGGACAACTGCTTTGGGACGCTCACAGGTACAAATGCTGCATGACTTTATGAGCTGTCACATCAGAGAGGCTGTGGGAGGGTAGGAAGCATTACAGGGAATTTAATGAGAAAACAAGCACACAGGAGCAAAGTCAACTGCATCTGGAAACACTGGTTTTGCCTTTCAGGTGTTATAAAAAACAGATATACTAGAGATATCAAGACAAACAGACACAGAAGACAGTCAGAGGAAACGGCAAAACAAACACATAAACAGGAGTTTTGGAAAAGGAATTAAGCATGCTAAACTCTAAAATGTTGATTTACTAATACAAATGTAAATTCTGCTTAAAACTTATTTTATTTTTCTTTTCATTTTTCCAACACACACACACATTACAAGCAAGTTGTTGCTGGTGGGCTTACTCAGCCATGAACACTACACTACTGCTATCAGTAAGATCAATCATGCACTAAATTGCTACTGAAAATATACTCTCTCTTCTGGCTTTATTTCTCCACATGGTTAAGCTGCTATTTTCTACTGTACATTTTTTATGTAGGGAGTAACTGCATTTTGAAGCCGCCTGCAACTTAACCATTGGCTTTTGCACAAGGGTCAATACGAAATATTTCTTTCCATACTCTGATGATACCAAAAGCTGTGGCCAATACAGACACACAGGCTATGGTCATGTTTAGCTTGGGACTGTGCTGGTTAAGCAAGGAGTTAACAGCCTCTTAAATGGAACTACATCATGTTTGTCAGTTTTCACTGACAGATGAATCCACAATAGTCTCCTTCTTCTCTTCAGAATAGGCATATTTCAACTACTTCCCTCACTTAGAAACTAATTAAGCTACGATTACACTTGAAAAAAAAGAAGTATCAGCAAAAAATAACTATCAACAATCTAGCACCACCACTTGAAAACTAAAAGATGCTTATATGGAAGACTCAAAAAGCCTCTACTTGACTTTGAGTTATCAACAGCTAAAATGCCAGGAGGAACTTGGACATCCTTTGAAGGTTTCTACCTTGTTAAGCAGAGATGCATGAAGAGAATGTGAGGCTGTAGGGTTGGGGATAACACTGTGGCAGGTGCTTTTGATGCTACAAATACTGGTGGACTGAATCACCACCTTAACGATATCTAAAAAGGAAGCTTATTTTTCTAGCAATTGTTTGGTGGTTTGTTTTTGTTGGGTTTTGGGTTGGGTTTTTTTCCCAATAGATTGCCTATAATTCTCTGCTTCTTTTGCAGATTTAAAGTAGGCTTGGAAAGCTGGGGAAGCAGCACTGGGCTTCGTAGTGAATTTTTACCTTAGTATATATGAAATCTGGTTTTCCCCAGCGCAATACTGAAATGTGAGTCTTAAAGACACCTTTAACTGAAGGCTTTAAGGTATTCCACCTCTTTGAGCTCATCCTTGTGAAAATCCATTAGATGCTGAATTAAATTTGCTTTATAAAAACTTAAGACACTCATTCAACTGTTTTTATCCTTCCACAGTTTGGTCCATTTCTAACATGTTCTCCACTACATCTCCCAGCATTGCCATGGGCTTCAAGAACTTGTACTCATGAGACTGTCAACAACACCACAGCTGTTCTGCTGCTTACAGAAAATACTGAGTACCAGGAAAAGAGGAAACAAAGACTGCAACATTATACTGAAAACTGAGCATTGCTACTCATCACCTTGGATTTGGTTCAGCACTGGGTTAGCAGATCTGTATTTTGTAACATGAAGCACGCAGGATTTCATCTCCTATGGTCTTGAAGACTCCTGATTCAGCAAGCAAAGTCTCAGTATCTCTTCCAATTCTCCAGCTCTTTGGTAACACTTTTTCTCACACTGATCCAGTCCTTACAGGTTGGGTTCGGTAGCATGAAATACATTAAACCTCATCCTCAGACACAGGAAGGAATACAAAGAGACTGGGTTGTTCACATGGCTGTATAATCCTGAGCACACCAGTCAAACCTCCCCATGCTACATTCACCACCTGAAAAGCTGGGACACTCCAGAAGTTTGCTACAAGGCTTAATTAACCAGCATCTGGACCTTGGCTCAAAGGTGACCAATACAGTCACTCAGTCTCTCTGAAGATGGGGATGAGAAAGGGAGGTGTTTTATACTGTACAAGGTCTCTGAAAGCACTGCCACTGATTGCTAACAACAGTCTGCTAAGGGAGAGTGAAAGTGTCTCAGTCAGGACACAGGTGAATAGCATAACCTGTCACACTGAACCCTTGGGTCCTAAGTCCCTGCACAGTACCACACCAGGGGGCCACACAAGCCCCTCACCTCTGCTCTGAACTGAGGACTAACTGCACTGTTTTCTCTTTTTGCAAAAAAAAAAAAATTACAAGGGCACAAACCGAGAGGTCTAAGTTGACAAAAATGCTCCAGCAGAGCTGGGATTTGAACCCGCTTCCAGTCCAGGGCCTTATCTATTAGGTAAAGCTGTCCAAGAAGATAAGCTCTGTTTCCATGTTCTTGCTAAAAAATATCTTTTATGTGGGTGTTTTTTTTCCACAATGACCTAACTCTTTCTCATTACTGTCTCCCTTGGAAACAAAAATTTACTTTGCACAGTTTCCTCTGGATTCTGGGGTTTTTTTTGGAGAATAATTGCTCCTAAAATTAAGGATTTTGTTTGTTTGTTTGTATATTGAGTTCTACATGGCTCTTTCAGATAAATGCAGAATGAAAGGCAAATGGAGTTCAACAACCATGTTGCTGAAAAAAGTTAATTTACGGATCCCAGCACAATCCACACAGACCTGACCAAGAAGTCAAGAAATCTTGTTCTTGTGCTTAGTGCAAGGTGGCTGCTGGACCAGCAGCATGTCAGAGTGGTTTTGAGGCTTTCCAAGCTACATTTTTACTCTTTTTCCTCCTATTGAGGAAATATTTCCTGAACTTCACAAGCAAAATGGACAGCAGGATATCAATATTCTCATGTCTCTGATGGTAAAAAGTGCATCTTTGTACTTGTGTTGATGTCCTTATTTTGGGGAGAAAATTATGACATATTGCATCAGAAGAAAACATTTTTTTAGAAAGAAATTATCAAAAATAACTGTTCTGTCAACCGGCTTATAGTTCCAAAGTCATCTCTTTTGGCAATGTAAAGGCCTGTTCATGCTGCATGAGACATCTTACCTGAATGACAGAATCAGATGTAAAATCTCAGGCAGTTTCCGACAAGGAAAAAACTGTTATGAGCATGGACACACAGAGGACAGTACATATTTTGTCTTGGAACCACACGCTTCTGCTTACCTACCAGACCTTTTTTGGTAGGACAGAAGCTTCCCCTCTCTTTCAAGGACCCTGTGATCTTAATTAGTGCAAGGGTTCTGTGCTATCGCTTCTCTCACCAGAATTGCTGTTGGCCCCTGCTGCTCTTCCACTGTAAAGTCAAAAGGTATCAGAGATGAACATCAAGAAAGAAACAAGCTTTAAATACTTTTTAAGAACCAAATGTGCTGCAAGCAAGCCCTCAGTCTGTGATTACGCCACATAGCAAAGGAGGGTAGTGGCAAAACTGACAACCAACTTTGGAAGATCAGCAGAAGTACATGGAGAAAGCCAGACTGTGAATATACAGCTCCCGAACTATAGCTTTAGGTTTACAGAGGTATTCAATCCCCACTAAGCTTATCTGCTAAGTCACAGTAGAAAATACTAATATTCCTGACTGTTCCATCTTTTCATAAGCAATCACAATAACAACATAGTATGGTCAAAAGTGGATAAGAAATTAGGAATGGCCTATGGCAAAGTTTTGTTCAGGTTGCATCTGTGAAAAGTATATCTTGCAGCATTGCTTATCTTCTGCCAAAAGTCATAGAGCAGATCCTCTTATGCCTCATTCAAGTTTATTTCTTTTTGGAACCACTAACAGTTACAAACCCATTTATAAAATTCTGTGAGAAACAGTCAATTATCTTCCTTTCTTTTTAAAATATATTAAAATTAGAATGCAATAAAAGTCTAATTTCACTGTGTCAAGAGTACTACTCAAACTCAAGTGCTAAATTATTACTCACTTTCAATTCATCACTGCTTTCCAGAATTTACATACATCGAAATCTCAATAAAAACAACTTCACAAGGGTTATAGACAAGGAGAGAAATGAGACCTGGACAAGACTGCATAATAAGCATGACCATCCAAGCCAAGCTTCTACCCCTTTCAGGCTGTAAATCTGTCCTAGCACTTCACACCAAAACTAAAAAGTGGGATGTAAGTATAACAAATTCCTTCAGCTGCAATGAACTGCAGAAGCAAATGTTTTACATTCTGTATGCCTTAAGTTCTTTCAAATTAATTTTTACTCATACACCACCAAATAGCTACACAGCCAAAATCTATTTTAGTGTACATTTCCCTGCTCTGCTTGTAGGTGAAGGGAAGAAAGAAGGGATTGGCAAGATGCGTTTAAACTCTAAAATAATCCTTACAAATGACATTTTGCCAGGACATTTCCTTCAATGTAACACAAAAGAACTAATGCAAATAGACTATCCTTGTAAAGAGAATTGAAACATTCCCATTTTCTCTTTGGCTCTAAAACCTTTTACCAGAATCACTGTAAAATAGTTTCATTCAGGAATGTGAGTACAATACACCAGACTCTTTTCTCATTTCAGAGATACTGAAGCCCTTACTGCTCTAATCTTCCCACAAGCACCACACCACTCAAGCCCACGACTCAATTCCAAGCAGGGGCTACACAGACAGCCTGGCCTGGGCAACTTGAGCCTTTTTGCCAACACAGGGGCAAGAGGAGATGTGTGCCTGGAGTGGCTGCGACATGCCCACAGGCCAGACACGGTGCGAAGACCCAGGAGAGCTGTCCTGTGCCTGGCAGAGGTCTGTGCATGGAGCGAGCTCAGGCTCCACGCCACATCAGCTGAACAAACCCCAGTTCAGTACCCAGTGGCTCAAACCCCATGTCACCTCACTGCCCCAGCTACTGAAGACCATTCTGTCACATGGAAAAGATGAGGGGTGATGGGTTACAAATTACTTCTGGAGAGATTCTGACTGGGCACAAGAGGAAATTTGTAACAGTGAGAACAATCAGCCATCAAAATAATCTTCCCAGGAAAGTGGTGGATCCTTCTCCAAGAAAGGCTGGACCAGATGATCCTTGAGGTCCCTTCCAACTTCATATTCTGTTCTATGACTCTTATAGCACATAGGCTCTGCATGGGGCCAGCCCATGAGATGTTAGCTGGATTGTTTTTTCTTGATTTAGCATAGATGCCTGGAAAAAGAGATACTACTGAAAGGCAGGTGACTGACCAAGTGCAACAAAGACACTTGACACCTCTGCTCCCTTAAGGGTTTTTTTTTTGTGGTGTTCCCAGAGAGGAAACTGCCCCCAAAACATGGGGTCACCATGAAGCCAAGATGCTACTTCAATTCACCTATGAAGTATTTTGACAGATACATGGGATTTAAGTGCCCCTAGGTGTCACACAACATGAAGGAAATTCAGCTTCCCACAGATTAAAACCTTTATTGGATGTTTCTCTGTATGGCCTGGAAGCATTGCTCTTCAAAATGAAGACTTGTATCTGTCTGACAGAAGTCAGCTATTGAACAGCAGTGTGGTTCACCCTTAAGGCTCTGAAATATTGTATCCATTAAATGGTACTTTTTTTCCAAGCAGCCTATGGAGTTACAAGGTACAATTTTCTCCAGGTCTGTCAGTTTGATAATTTCTAATATCTACCTGTGGCCCAATGCAAAAAAAAATGGGGGACTACTACAAGGTTCCCATATGTTCGTTATCATCAGGTTTCACAATCCAAAAGAACCTTGTGGAGAAGAAGAAATCGAGACAAGCACATCTTCATTCCTGCCTCCTCCCGTGCCCTCTTTAAGATTTCATTTTATTTTGCTGCTCCTGTTTTTTAGGGGAGTTGGTGTGTTTTTTGTAGGGGAGTGGTTTTGTTGAAGATGCTCCATTTCCTTCTTCCCACTTGTCAATGCTGCTAGTTTAGGGACTTTTGAACTCCTTGGGTGAATGCAGCTGAAGATTTCCAGACCAAAATCCTGCATGCAGCTGCAGCAGTCTCTGAACAGCTGGGTCAGCCCCATCAGTCCTTGTCCAAATTGCACATCTGAATGAGGAGCACACCCATAAAATACCAAAAAATACGCAAAAGCACAGAGGCACTGCCTTGCATAGAAAAGGAGCTTTTACGAAGCACTTTCAGTATTAAAGTGTGGTAATTACTTTATAATTATCCTAACTAGCTGTGGTGCACACTTATGTTACCTGAACCCATGTACAACAGTGTAAGGTGAAATTCTTCACTGAAGATGGAGGAGGGAAGAAGAACCAAACAGTTTGTTCAGCAATTTGGACACAGAGGGCAAAGGTGATTTAAAAGAAAAACAACTGGCCTGTGGAGAGATTTCTTCCTCATATCTCCAGTCACTACAGTATAGATACTCCATATGCCATTCAAACCCTACTAAACAAAGGCAGCATCATTACCTAAGCTGTAACTTCATTGGCCCTGTACTGTATTCCTCACTATGGACTGCAAGCATCACTCATAATGGTAAGCAGAGTGATCAGGTTTTTTTAGAGATCAGCTCTGCAAATCAAACACGCTCACAGAACCCGGGACTTAAAACTGATGGATGACCCCACTCTTATTCCACAGACCAGTTGCCACAAAACCATTTAGTAACAAGGGCACCACGACAGTTCCAAGGGACAGGGCAAATGGGTGATCGTACATGTCCATAAGGGTGCTTGCTGTGAGGGAAGGACAAAGGCAAACACACCTGGGGAAACTTCCAATGCCAAAAGAAGGCAGAATGGTAGCTCTGAACTTTGTCACAGGACAACCTCCAAAACAAGTAACAGGGAAAGCTGTCCATTTTCCACACAAACTGAGTATGCAGCTTTTCCACAGGTTGTGGAAATAAAAATACTTGTTCTTCCATGAAAGCACTACGTCTGCTAAGACTGGTTTTAAGCACAAGTCCAAGCCCATATTCATCTAAGCCAGGTACAAATCATATCCTCATCAAGTAACTACAATCTGAGCTAGTCATCTGCAGGAGCTCATGGTCAAGCTTTAGGGCAAGAGTCATCTGACTTACTTTTAATGCCACGTCAGGAGGAGAGGAATTGCACCCTGGAGAACACATTTCTCTTCAGCAACTATCGCACAAATCCAGACAACCCACATTGCACAAAACACCTCTACATTTTATTCTATGTGTCCAGCTTGTCTGCAGAACTGATACTCAAGGCTGTGCTTCCAACCACGCTAAGCCTTAAGGGTGGTCACAGTAAGCATCCACCTGGGGTATAACTGGTACAGATACAACTGGCATCACCCCATTTGGCTTCAGACCCTCAGACACAGCAGTCCCAGCGTTCAGGGAAGGGGCCTGCAGGATGACTGAGCTCAGACAGGCTGCCAACAGTGTGAGCACACCACACCCAACCCACGACTGTCCCAGTACTACCTCAAGGCACACACACAGCAGGGATTACCAAGAACATTACGCTTTTGCACATTTCCTCACTGCAGACACTCCAAAGGGCTTGACTGAGGCAGAAGATAAACCCTTCCCTCTGTCCCTGCTTTGCTGGATTAGACAGATTCACTCACACACCAGTTACAGTTTCAAGTTCAAGAGAGAGATTTCCCTTTCCTTTCTCTTGAATGTTTCTTGTTAGAGGAGATTGAGGGAGTAGGACACCTGGGGATCAGACCTAATGGATTCCAGCACAGAATCCAAGTCTCAAAATCAAATCCTGCTGTCGCTGAAATGTTGCTAGGTATCTTTGTTATTCTTTCCAGTATCTGTCTTGTTGTTTTGGTGCTGTCAGAATGATTGTGTTTCCTTAGACAGTGAATGTCCTGGGTGTCACCGTTACCATGCTCCCGGAGCTCATGTGACATTTCCAGTTCCCAAGACATAACAGGGATTACTGCAGCACACACTCCTGCCTGGGAACTTGCAGGGTGCGAGGACTAAACAGCGAACACAAAAAGCCATAGGTAAGTTGCTACAGTAATTAGATTATACAGTCATCATGAATATGAAAGTGTTTGGGTGCAGCCTGCATTCATTAAAAGTACAACCAAACAATTGCTGAAGAAAAATTTTTTTTAGCACACACATATGTTTCACCATCAGCAACAGCACAAAGATAACTGGTGGCTGCACCTCTGACTCCCAAGGACTCGTTAGCTCTAGCTATTGATCCACAAACTAAATATATTTTTCTGGGAATTTCTGGCCAGGAATGTTCATGCCGACCCAAACTGCTGCAGGTTTAATAGGTCGCCCATGGACTGTAACATCATTCTCCATGTTCATCAGGTTCATGCCTGTGAACACATTATTATCCACCAGTCTCCTCCACTAAGTAGCAAACTGCTGGGATTTGGTTCTCCCTTTGTTTGAGGGTACTTATTTGGAGGGGGTGATGGGCTACTAACATCAGGGTTTAACTCAAGTACACAAAAGCCAGGAAATTCACAGCCAGGGCTGAAAATGTGTGCTGACACAGCAGCATTATCTCCTGCCATTAAGCCTTTTCTGGATCTTTTGGCACAACAGCCTGGGTTAAAGCCTGCGTGTCAGCGAAGATTTTTCAGACTTTGCCACCGATTTCTTTGCTTAAGTTGCTAGCATCACTTAGATATATTCTTCTTAACATTACATGAACACCTCATGAAGATGAAGCACATATGCACACACTCCCCCACAACTCACACCTTTCCATGTGTGGTTTCACCTTCCTTCTCCCCAAGGGCTGTGAATATAGCATGAACAAACCCGCAAAATCCCAGCCGTCCTTCCAAAATGGACACAAAAGGGGATTAAGCAGTGCTGAATAGTGCTGACAAACAGACCTGGGCAACCGTAGCAATTGGTATTTCAGAGCAGCGTCACATCCCAAGGATCCGGCTTTGGCTTCCCTCCCAAACCCAGGAAGGTGGGCGGGAGGAGGACCCTGGGGATTAGCCATGGCACAGCTCTACTCAGGGGCAGAGAGGCCAAAACTGAGGCTGGGGGAACTGAGTCTTGGCTCTTCTAGTCACCCTTGGTGAATTCATTATTCATTATCCAGTTCTTTAAATAGGGGGTGAGGATAGGAAGCTTTGAGGGACTTTACTTGGAATTGACTTCCCAGAAAGGGGAAATTCTCCATCCCAATGGCAGGAGACCTGGGCTGGCTGCAGGTAGGCACAGCCACAGCTACCTACTCCTCTCCCCTTGCTGCCCCAGCCCCTCCAGGATCTTCTCTAACCTAAAAATACAACAGGACAGGGTGGGAAAAAAAAAAAACAGAGCAATAAAGAGGTGAGGTTTCTCCCATTTCTGCTTGTAGCTAGGAGCTACACAATGGGGGATGGCTGAAAATGGGTTAAATTGTGAAACTGCACCGATGAGTGAGCCCAATCCCACAGGACAGCTCGCCTGGACACACTGGTGGGTCCCCAGAGTCCAGCACACACAAAACATCCCACACATGGGACACAGACCAGCCCCACACATCCATGACCTGCATCAGGACCTGCTAACTTAGAAATCCTGAAGCAGGTGAAGTCTCAGCCATGGCAGCAAGAAAAGGAAAGGGGACCCGGGTTGAAGTGAGCAGCCAGAGGAGTTTGCCCAGGTTAAACAAGTGACAGCACAGCAGCCACCAACTCTGAACCAAAACCTGTTCTTTTCCACACAATTTAAATGTTCTGCCAAGCAAGAGAAGCTCTGGCTGCCTGTAGGGCTGAGATCCATAAGGGTACAGCACAGCCCACACCCTCATTTTCTCTATCTACTTTTAAAATCCAGACAAAGATTTAAGGCAAATTTAAGAAATTACTTAAATGACAGTGAATGACCAAGATATCTCACCAAGAACAAAACTAGCTAATCTGGCTCTCCAAACAGGCATTCCAGAAATTGCAAACTAATCAAAATAGAGTTTATCTCATTGGTTACAAAGCATTTGTTGTAGATTTACCACTAAATTAAAAAATTAGGATGTTACATACACCCGCCCAAAATTTACCAGCATCATACAAAGAAATCGCCAGAATGACTCAACATCAAATAAAAGGGCAGGGTTGGATTTTTCAGTTTTAAAGACATGTAGTTAATATAATCTATAAATAACTGAAATAGTGTTTCTGAATGAAAGGGCCATTGTTCATTTTTATCACGGATATGAAGAGAAGTGCTACAGGGAAGGCAGGGGAGGTTTTCCAACAGAACGTTATAGATTTATTTTATAAAAAAAATCCAACAATAGAGAAGGATACCTTTGGGGCAGCAGTTTCAGGTATGCTTCAGTACAAAGGCAGGGACTTTAACAATATGGATGTCAAAGAGATGAACTTAACCAATACACACTGGAAAGAGAAAGGAGAAACTGGTGACAGATAAATTTGTGTTTTATTGGGACTCTAACATCCTACAGAATTAACATTACTGTTAATATAATATAGCTACCTATGAGGATTTTTCCCGATTAATATGAGCAATTTTGGACAATGACACTTAAGTTTAATAAGTTACTCAAAGCCTAAACCTAAACCAGTTCTTAGCTTTAAATCAGATCAGCTTCCAGTTCCAGTTCACTGGGCAACCACGGAAACATTTGTCTTATCACAGGGGAGGCAAAAGTACAGCAGAGGCAGATATGCTCCTTTCCATGGCAGTGACATAACTTTGACAGTAAAGCAACAGTAAAAATTTGTCAGGCAATAAATTCCTCTCCGAAAATGCCGCTGCAGCAGTAACAGCTGCCAGGAGCAGGCCATGTCCTGGGCCAGAGAGTCTTAACCAAACGAGCCTACATATTCACACATTAATCCAATTGGAAACCAGCGGGTCCCATCCTGCTTCCCACAGAGTTCATTCTGAATCCACAGCACCATCAACTGCTGAGGAGAGCAGAGCTCCCTGGATTGACAGGGTTGGCAGGAGAGCAGGCGCCCACCCAACTAGTCTGCCCCACAAGGTTGGCCAGCTGATGTTAACCCCGCAGGGAAACCAACCCCTGGCTCTGAGCACACAAAGGATTAGAAACCTTGGGTTGAGATCACTAAGTCTTCATTGCAATTAACTGAAATAAACAGATGAACAACAGGGTGAATGAGGTTGCTTAAAAGAGGTAGCCTTCAAGCCATGTAGTAAACAGCAAAACAAGCAAAAAAAAAAAAATCCAAAGCCACGCAACATCACCCTCCCCCTGTACATGTTTTATTCCATCGATGAAGGAGGATTCAGTCAAAATCTGCAAATTGGTAGGCAGCACATTCTGTGCTGTCTGTCAGTATTACACATCCTAAAGGGCTGAATAAATAATTGAAGAATAAATAATTGTGCCAGGGCTTTGTCTCATGGGCCATTTTTATAGATTGCTGTCTAATGATAGCACCATCTGCGACACTCTGCATTAATATGGGATAAAATTACATAGTGCTTTGTTTGCTCTGACACTGTAATGTTATGATGTCCCTTAATATTATCTTGAATAAAAGGCTAGAGCAATGATGGAAGTGTCCCAATTGCTTGTAAACTCTCATTTAGGGAAATCCAAGTTTAAGCAATTGGAGACTTTTTTCCCCCAGGGACAGGACAGGGAAGACTGGGGAAGCCTGACTGTTTCCAATGTATGTCATATCAAGGTAATTAAAAAGAGAGGAGCTTATTAGTACATTTTTGTTATGCATGTCCAATTCAGAGGCTGCACGTTAACAGCCCTTTGCTGACAAGGCGGCAGCCGGGCTCACCTCCAAAAAAAACACACCCCGGTCCCTTCCTCAGCACAGACAGGGAGCCAAAGAGATCAAGCACAGGTTCTCACTCTCTAAATCCAAAGGAAATAAAATTACTTACATTAGTTTAATCTCACATGAAAGCATACCAGAGGTGATGGAGGTTACCTGCAAGGAGACACACGCTTTTTGCATGGGAAAGACAGCAAGCTCAGTACAGTCACCATTTGCTTTCCAATAACACTTTACACTTCTTAACAATTCTCCATCCAATAAATATTTTCTTATTTATTCTTAGAAAGAAAAACCTGAAGCCACAATTAAATATTCACCAACAGTACAGTTTATGCTCCTCCTGCCTTCTGTGTGCTTCTCCATGCGTGCAGGACACCGGTGGCATTTCCCTTCCCTCCTGAAAGGGTCCGGTGCACACCATGTCTCCCTCCCTCCCCAGCTAAAGGTGCAGGGGGTCGGGCAGAGCAGCACACCAGCACCCCATTCCCTCACCCCTACACATCTGCAACTGCTGCAACGAGCAGCTGCTGGCTGGTAGACTGGTAGATGTGTGCGGACAGGAGCTAATTTGGATCCCAGGGAGACAGAACAAGTGCATTACTTACCTGCGGAGCAAATCGTGAAATTTTAAGAATGTTTTGAAAAGCCCAACCTCACTGTCATCACAATCCAGCACCACTCCAGGGAGGCTGCGAAGAGAAGAGCTTTGGCCTCTCAAGCCCCAGTCCTCCATCCCCAACCACCGCTCAGCCCCTGCATCCAGAACTGAGCATTTCAATTTCCACATCCCAGAAAAGCAACCCAGAAGAGACATTGGGCAGATGGGATCCCTGCAGTTACAATACCTCCAATGTTACAACTGTGACCACAGGCTTCAGGAACTAATTTGAAAAGCAGAAGTTTTCAAACTCTCCCTGGATCAAATTGAGTTCGGCTTCAGAAACACAGAGACCAAAGGAAGAGGGTTTGTAGGAGGCTCTGGAGAACAAAAAATTGTGTTTGCTCCACTCACTGAGATGAGGATGAAGGAGAAGCCTCTTGCCTCCAAACTTTTCTTGTACTATCAGACAAATATTTTTTAATCACTCAGTCCCACCCTAAGACCTGGGATACAAACCAGTCGCGGACATATGGTTATAACTTGGCTGACCAGAGGCCAAGTTACACCTAGATTAACAACTAGAAAGAGACCTACTGATACAATCCCCTGCAGCCAAATGCCTTTGGATGCACAAGGCTCCTCCAAAGAGACAATACATGCAGCATCCTACTCCTGCTCTTACCAGTGTGGGCCATGGTTGAGATTACTACACATGCACTCATTGGTTACAGTGTGCCCTTCAGTTTCTCTCAAACCTCAGAAACCCAAACGTGTGATGCAGGATGCTAAAGTATACCACCATAGCATAGGAGGGGTGGGAACACCCTTCTGCACAAAGGGCTTGCTGGGGTTTTCCAACAGATTTGGTCACCCACACATCAACCAGCACCAGTACGTGCTGGGAATCAATTAACTGGTGACCATGGCTCGCATAATCTCAAGAGCTTCACCCCCAAACTTGCATTGAAGGAGATATACAGATGGCCACCGAGGGCCCCGTGTCCTGCTCTCTGCCATGGAGACGCTGCAAAGGTCAGACAAATTCCAACACCCAACCTGCAACCCCACTGGGCCAGCTGGGAACACAAACCCCTCTCCTACAGCAACAGCAGGGCTGTTCTGCATTAGTGACTAAGAAACGTTCAAATGTACCCAATCAGACACCACACACATTTTGCAAAACTAATTCTAATGCCAGAACAGCACCAGGTTCGCCCCATGCAGCTGGGTATCCTGGGCATGCATTCCTATTCCTCCTGGAAAAAAGGAAAGAGAGCCTTCCTTGAGAGCAAAAGGTGGAACACAGACTGTGGATGCACACAAGAAGTGGGGAGCAACAGACAACACAGACACCAAAACATTACAAGGGGAAAAGTATTAATCAAACAAATTACCAAAAAAGAAGAATAAGACTACAAATCAGAAGAATGTGTTTCCTTCAGCAGAGAAATCAAACTCTCAGGGGGTGCCCCAGACACTGGATCTGTGTACACCCTCAGAAGTGGCTCTGCCTTGCAGGCATTCCTCTGTTTCATTTATCTGTTTTGCAGATAAAGAGGGGCCAGCGACCCATGAAGTGTGGGGAATTCATCCCCTGGCGCCCAAGCAAGGCACTGGACGGCCATTGGGACAGAATTGTGCTCCAGTGAAGTTCAACTGCAAATCCTGTCGGAAATGGCACCACTCCCTGAGGGCTAAAGAGGAGGGTCAGGGAGAGGAGGAGAATCAGATAAAAAGTGAAGAGGAAGGTACAAGTAGGGTGTGCAGAGCATGCTGGCTGCTGCCTGGTCTCTGAGGGTAAATAACCACTTTTGTCAAAGCAGAGAAACCGAAAAAAGCATAATAATAACAAAAAGTACTGCTCCTGACATTAAATATTCATGGCAACAGCTACGGTGCGGCTAATGGAAAGTGTCCGTAAAACCTTTAAGAAGTTTGTTAATGCGCAGAGACTGGCAGAGGTCACAGCTCGCTTGGTGCAGATTGGGAGCAATCGAACAAAAATAGTTTGTCCCTTTTCAAACTAGCACTAAAAAGGTATCCATTTATTGCACCAAAACCACTGAAGGCACCAGGAAGGGTCATAAACACTCATTAACACTATTTCTGGTAGCTGCCTCCCAGCTGCACAACCATTAAAATCTCCCCTTACCTGACACCAGATTTGAGTTGTTGGTAGAGAGGAGGCTCCCAGGCTCAAGAACAGTGTTCCTCAACTGCAGCGCCACCTTCCCCTTTACCATGCTAAGAGGTAAGGACCAAAATCCACATAGTCCAGTAATTTCCACCCTACAGTGAGGTTCTGATGTAAGTTAGCGCACAAAACTTCTCTACAGAAACACCATGCAGGCCACTTGTCTTTGTTATTTCCATTTCATAACAAAGCCACATACAGACTTCAATGTCCCCGTGTTTTTAGGATAGAGAGAGAAACATCTGATACTCCAGGACCAGCACAACCACAATTTGCCAAAATACCCAGTTCTCTTCCTGGTCCTCAAAATAAATCAGTTATCCCAAACTGGACAGTTGCAAACTCTGACTTTCGCAGTTTCCATCACTGTTTTATTCTGAATAGCAGCAAAGTTCAACTTCGCACCCCACTCCAGGTCATGCAGGGGAACACTGGGGTTTTCTGGGCACAGCAGGAGCTGAAGCAGTGCCAGCCATCACAAACCCACCTGGTCCTGCAGCAGCACAGATAGAGAGAATGGGTACTTCCAGACAACTTGGTATTAGGAACACAGGAGAGCACCATTTAAAACCACTTCTGGCTATTTTAACGGAGAGGTCCCACAGGATCGCATCAGCTGGAATAAAAAGCACCAGTTCTGACACTGTGTGCTGACTCTTGCCTCTCCTTCTTTCCAGCAGAAGGGCAGATGCATCCAACAACAGCAGCTTTCTATTAGTAGCCCCACTTCATACCATCTACCATCGACGAGCTCCAGCACAACAGCGTTTAGAGTTCTGACATCCCCCTTCCAGCCACTAATTCCTTGCAAAAACAATCACAGAGCCCTATCACCAGTCCAGACGCAAAAGCAATTAAAACTCTGTAACATTTATGCAATAAATACAAACTGCAAGGGTAACTTCAAGGCCGCCAGGTAAGTGCTGCCTGAAGGAGGTCACCAGGCACACACCTCTTACAGCCCAGAGGTCGCAGAGACAAGCATGCCCAGGTGTTTTAAATGTATCATGTAAGACTTTAAATATAAAAAGTTGTACAAATTTCTCTTACTCCCTGTTGGCAAATAATTTTAATCCATATGCTGCTCCTGCTGCATCAGCACTGGTCTTTTAACGCTACTGCTAATGGTGAAGATGTAGACACCAGTTGCTTTGTTTTACTCTGGATTTCAGAAAGCATTGTGCCCACATAAAATTGTTTGCAGTGCAATAGTAGGTCACATTAGGAACCAACATATTAGTCATATTAATAAATTTTTTGAAAAGGATTTCAAAGCACAGGAATCTGTCACTTCCATTGCTTGGTTCCATTAATCTTTACCAGTTTATTTATCTCCTACGGCTTGCTCAGCTTTCCAACCACTTGTATAAAAAGGTTTCCACTCTTTTACTTTTTAATTAAAAACAGAGTGGAAAAAAATATTGTGATTCACTCTCAAGACACAGAAAAATCCATATGTAATGGAATAGAGACCACCTAGAAAACCAACAACTGTTAGTGGGCCTTTTTAGGTTAATATCCATGATATTCCTTGGTTTAATTTTACATAGAAAAGGTCACCATCCAGCACATTTTACTCCTGCATATCATTAACCCTCCACATTCTGCAGGTCCAAACACTAGACTCTCACTGTGACAGAGCTTCCCAAGATGTCTTCTGCGAATGCCAAAATCTCTTGTGGAGCATGAGCACTGGTTAAACCCTGCCCTGCACAGAAAGGGGCAAAGGATCTTGGGTTAGGTTGTGCTTCTCTCCCCACTGCTCTGGATAGGTCTGACGAATTCATTTATCAAACAGTTAAGAATAACGCCTGCAAAACCCACCAAGTTTCATGTGCTGAGTTGTCTGTGGTGCCTGTGCTCTCTAAGACCAACTGTTTAACCTCTGAGGCTTTGATTTTCACAGCTAACATATGTGGTGCATGTTATTTTAGAGTCTGCAGTGGCCTAATAGTAAAGACGATAAAAAGCAAAGAAAGAAGGACAGGTTGGTGGGATGATGACCAGCAAAACAGAGAAAGTCACGGTGTGTGCAATTCTGTATAAAAGGTGTGTGTGTGCATGTGCGGGCGTGTAAATGAAAATCATGATCTATGTATCAGTTCTGAACAAGCAAAGAGACACCTAAATCTCACATAGCCCGTAACAGAGAAATGTTTGGACACCACCAGACATAACATACTCCACTGAGTCAGAGTATTTCCCTTCCCACAGAGGACGGCTTTGCAAATTTAACTTCCATGCAAAAAATTTCAGTTTGGGTGAAAGCTTTTTAACAGTATCCATTTGGCTTCCCAAAGCAATGCCCAAGACAAGCTGAGCAAGTCATGCCAGATGAACATGTAGCTTTATGCTGGTATTATGTCAAAATGTACCCCACACCCATTCCCCGTGTGCTCCCAGTGACCGTCTGACCACTCATTGCCCTCCTGGTTCATTTTTAGATTAACTCCCAACAAAAATCTCAAACTACAAATGTACTTGCACGCATTTTCCGTACACAAACAGTGTATTTTATTGTACTTAAATATGGGGAGAAAAGACAGATTGAGTGAACTATTCAAAGCCACAAAGACAGCACAGGAGAATTCATATTCAAGACCTTCCCGGATTCAAATTCAGCATATTAGATCATTCCTTCCTGCAATAGCATTTTTCTTTATCTACACTTTGCCACAACAACAAGTCAAACTCATCCACAGACAAAAAGCATCAGAGATGCCATTATCCACAACAGACTTACATCAGGGATGAGCATGACTGCAGAACCCAGAGGAAAAAAAGTGCTGAAAATAAGATATTAAGAGCCAAATTAATTGGTGACATAAGCAGGTACAAGTACATTGAGTGAAATGGAGTAGCTTATGCCTGTAATGAATATAACCGTAAGCATTTAGCAGGTTCTTCCTCGAGTCTTTGTTTAAACAAATCTGAATTTATTAGTCTGCTGCTGAATAAATATGATAAACTCTTATTGAAATTATCCTCTGGTGAGCAGCAATAAATACTAGGCAATATTCTTTCAAGTCATACATTATTTTAAACTGGTTAAGAGCAACTCCAGGCTTTCTGCATGCACAAAGAAAAGTTATCTTCAGTACAATAACTGAGTGTAAAATAGCATGCTGCTTTGAGTTTGGGAAGGCACTTGGAAACATTCCCAAGTTCAGCACCAAACCAAGCAACTCAAGAAACCCTATCTCCATGGAGTTCATACAACAACAATACCGAACATTTCCATACATAATTTACAAACTACTATGAAATGCTAGAGGTCAAAATTTCCAGGGAATAATGTAACAGGGAAAACGTGCATGGCATGTTGGATCAGCTTTTCTGATATTACAAAAAACTGGAGCAAGGACACAGGCAGCATCTGTAATTAGGAAGAAAAAAAAATCAGCTTTTGTCAGATGTGGCACCCAAACACACTTCAGAGTTCATTTCATTAACAAGTACTTAGACACACACATAGACCTCATAAATGAAAGCAGAGGGAGAAAAATCATGTATAAAGCATCTTATTTGTGCTCTGTTATCCAAACCCACACCCAGAGCCACTTCAGCACTTCCCAGTGACCTCCAAATGTGATGTTCAACAAACCTTGGTGTTGTGAGACACTTTCAGCACTGCATTTTGACATCCTTTGGATGTTTCCATCTCTGGAAGTTGAGGTTCAGGCAGCTGCTTGACCTGATGCCCTGCACAGGGACTGAAAGCAGGCAGTGCCTCATCTTCTACATCTTCCCTCCAAAGTTACCACTTATGGCAAAGCTTCAACCAACATTAAACTCTCAGTGCAGCCACTCTGAATGGCACACTGAAGAATTCCTCCAAACAGGCGACAAAAACCCCTGCCATGGCAGCGCTGCCTCCACTACCCTGCCTTCATCCCCCTTCCCATGGAGCAGCCAAGTGTCTCAAATACCACTGCAACATCTGCTTCCCAATGCAACTGTGCCTGATTCTTTGTACAAAATAAAAATCAAAACTAAAACACATAAGCATGCAATATAAAATTTGCATAATGCGAGTGAGACAGAAAATAAGACAATTTAACTAAAGTGATTACACAGACATAAACTCTCTGCCAAAGGGACACAAAACAAACAAACTCTGTTTAAAAATACATCTTGTACATCACTTTTACCATGTTTAAAAGACAATCACATTCTTTAAACCAGAGTCATTTGCTAAAGTCCAGGGCCCTGCCAGCCCTGAGCTTTCCCCAAGACCTGGCTACAACACCCACAGAGCCTGTGGTGGAGAAGACATCTCCCCCCATCAGTGTGTCCCCTCTGCCTGCATAGTGGTTTCACACCAGTTTCAGGTGAGATGGTACCTGATCTAAGTTGGATACCTCGGTGTATGGCTGGTTCAGCACAAACCCTATCCCAAATCATCACACTTTGGTGTTTTGGTTTGGTTTCTAAGGAAATTGGGAGCAGTGAAGTGAGTTCACACAAGGTTTGTGCTTTGAAATCACATGCTTGTGGTTCACCATCCAGCACTGTCAGTTCTCAGATTTGGTTTGTTTGTGAATCAAGGTGCCAGACACAAATGCCCTCACACCAAGAAGCTCTCCAGGTCAATGTGGAGGTGTTTCAAGCCATGATGAGCATCTCTGCTGCAGGTGTGTTTGTTTCAACTACATGGTTGCCCATGTGGTTTATAATCTATATCTCACATTAAAAATTGAGAGAGTACCCTTCTCACCTCCTCACTACCCAAAGAGTGTAACCCTACTTCTAGCAAATACAAGAGGAACAGCTGAGAGGGAAGAAAAAGCTGTTGAACTAAATGATGTAGTGCTGCTTCTAAAATTCTTAATTCCCCCCCTCCTTCCACCCTTGGGCTTTCACACACAACATTTATCTCCCTGATAGCTCCTTGTAGCTCACCCTGCTTCTCTTGATGGCCAGGACGTCCCACTCAGTACACATCAGCCCTGGCACTGGGGCACCCCAGCAGGGCAGAGGCCATCTCATACACCCAGGCACAGCTCAACCAGAGACTCTTTATTTTGTGTAATAGAAGGAAGCATAGACTTTCATGCCCTTGACTGTGAGTATACCCTCTACTACAGGGGTGTATTTTACTGTTTAAATCAAAATGTGTGTTGTCTTTTTTCAAAGCTACTCCCACTTTAGGGTCATCTTTATTATGTTCCCCTAACTCCAAAAATTACAAGGTCCAGCAGACTAATTCCTAACAAAGACACAGATAAACAGAAATGGGTCAGACAACAGCTTTGTCTATACTTAAGAAAATATTGCACTGCCTGCAGCCACCAGCTCTTTACTTTGGCTTTCCTTTGGCATACCAAAGATGGCACCTTTGTCTATACATTTTTTTATCCCAAACACCCCCGCTTTACTGCTATTTGCCTGTGAAAACACCAGTAACTGAGAATATCCTCTGCAAAGGGCAGCTGTTGCCTCAATTCAGTCCTTTTGCAGAGAAACCTCTACCAGACAGGAGTAAGTCTGTCCTTTCCTCCACTTGTTTCCAACCCACCCAACAAACAGCTGCACAGAAGCAGCATCTACATGAAGATGTTTTATCAGCAGTACATTGCTCTGACAATAAACTGTTGGGTTTCCATAAAACCCATCCCAGAAATAGCAGCATTTCAGATGGCTCTGGGAACCAAGGTTTAAAGACAGTCACTGCATCTGTACCAGATCTTTGGAGCCTCTTTTCCTCCTCCCTTACCCCCACTGGTCTTGTTTCACCTGAGTATCTTCACCCAGTAGTTGTAAGGGAAAGCAGACACCAGCACACCATTACCACTAATGAATTGGCTCAGTCATGCCATTAACAGTCCCACTTAACCACACTGTAGCATTCCTTTGGCAGTGTCTCCCACCATAATGTAACACCAATCCACCACGCTCTCCCAAGAGAACTGCCAGGGCTCAGTTTACCACGTTGCTTTATTTCCCACCAACCACCCGAAATGCTATCCCACTTGACTCTTACTGCCCTGTAATTAAGCATATAGTCAAGATTAGAGCAGTCAATATCCATCTCAGCTTTCATGAGCAACCCACAGACATGAGGTCAAATAAAGAAATATCACTACATGGGGATAGTTACCAGCAGCATTCTCACTTACAGGTAAATAATGGCCAGTCTTCGCGAGCGAAGATCCGGGGAAGGTCTTTACACCTTCCAGCCTGCGCATTGGATTTTTTAGGTGAGACACAGTGTGCGCGGAACTGAGCCCACCCTTTAATCCTAAGGTTCGTCTGCTGGGGCCAAGCGAGCTTGGACGGTGGCAGCGAGGTCCTCAGGACATAGATGGATTACCTTTTTACAGGGTTAACGAGCTCCATCAGCCCGGGGAGTATCCCTGACCGGGAATCGAACTCGGGTCTCTGCGGTGACAGCGCCGCGCCCTTACCACTAGACCACCAGGGGCTCCCCACTTACAGGTAAACTGGACATTATTCATGAGGTCCAAGATCATGATTTTAGCCTTTCATAGTAGAGAAATTAAGTCAAGATTATATATACAGCTGGCCCTTTAATACTAAGAAAAAACAAACAAAACAAAACAAAACTAGCTTCTGGCTGCATACATAGTTGCCTTGCCTTGCAACAGGAAGCTTTGTTTACTGCTCTAAGCATTCAGACACAAAAATCTGGTTTCTTCTTCCTCATGCTTTAAATATTTGTCCAGGCCATTCACAACTTTTCCCTTAAAGCATTCCCTAAGAAACAGCTACCCTCCCTGTCCTGATACTGCTAAACACTCAGGCTCGGCTATTGATAAAGACCAGAGGAGCAACATGAGAATGGGGAAGGGGATCTGGCAACAGGAGTCTTGAGAAACCTGAGCTTCATTTTATGTTCTGCCACTGGCTTCCAGGGAAACCTCACTGAGCTGCCTGGGGCTGCCACCTCCCAAAATCCAGCACCTGGGGCAACAGTGGCACACAGTGCCTCCCATCCCTCTCACCACCAGCTCAACCTCCTCCTTTGGGCCAACCCAACTGCATGTGGGAAGATGCCATCGTGGTCACTGGTATTTGAGCTGACAGCATGAACGCAATGAGAGCCCAAAGGAAGCACCTCCCACCAAATGTAAATTACAGATACCCAACATTTTATCTCCCTAAACCACAGTCCCAGGCTTCTGGCATCAGTCCTATGAACACCCCGTCCTCTTAGAGTTAGATGGGGAACACATCATGTTCCCCAGCACCAGGCCAGGGCAAGGGGGGCAAAGTGAGATTTGTATGTGCTGCCTGTTGAGGAGCTGGGATGGCTGTTTTGTTGTGTACACTGACCTACACCACCAACGTGCTCCTTAATACCAACATGCACCCTGACGATCAGGCAACCCCAATTCAACCAGTATGAAGCATGAGGACACCAATCACATTTCTGACAAAGCAGTCACAGCACATGGTGTGACATTTACACTGGCCCTGCCTCCCACCTGAGGACACTTGTTTGATCTAACAAAACCAGAACTGCTCTAAGAGATGACATCCACCTTGTCACAAAGTCTGGAGGCCATAACACCGCCTGTGCAGCATATCTGAGTGACTTTGGCTTTGGAGACCAATTCCCAATTTATCACCCTGATGTGGTAGTGATGGCTGCTCCATCTGCACTGTTGAGGCATCATGGTCACACCTAAACCCACAGACATGTTTAATTCAAAAAATCTCCATTGAATAAGCTTTACTTCTTCCTTGCAGGGGCTGAAAGCAAACTAATTGAGCAGCTTCCCCTTCAAATCTTTCAAGCCTCCCATTCAGCTCTTGTTTTCTGAGAAGCACAGCTGAACTCAAAATCTGTCATACCTCCCAGGGCTCCCTCCAGCTGCAGACATTCTGGACCACTCATCCTCCTGATCCTGGAGCAGAGAACCACACAAGGAAGTCCACTGCTTAGGGATCGATTATAGAAGCCCTGAAATCCTCCTTTCCTGCCAGTTCTACTGTCAGCTCCAGCAGCGCCAGGAGATTCTCTATGGGCCCAAGCCCAAAGGAAAAATGGAATAGTTTGAAGTAGATGGTTTAAGTGTAAGGGAGCAGAGATCTTCAGTGTGTTGTATTTCCTACAAAGAGTCTTCTTACAAGTAACTCAAGCACCCCAAAGTGAGTTCAAGCCAGCTCTTTTTTTCCTCCCTTTTTCATCCTGCTCCTTTTCACGGGACCATACTCATAATGATGGAGAAGTTTGAGTCGAAAGCATCATCTACATAAAGGTTGCCTAGATACTTTGAAGAGGAGTGCCACAGAATGTGGAAATAACAGGATTTCACTTTACGTGGCATTTAAAAGAAAATGCACCTAAAGCCACTACTCTGCACACAATGGGAAAGAGAACAAATAATGAGTCCATGCCACACATAGCAGGACTGAAGCTAAAGGCTTCAATTCATTTACACTGGAAAAGGGAAACCAAATTATTCCAGAGAAATTAGAAGTCTGAGAATCAGAACCACCCAAACTTTTAAATACAATTCCATTGCTGTGAATGCAAAGTAATGTTCTGGAGACACTAATGTTTTGGAGACATTAATGAATCAAGGATTATTAAACTTTCCAGGGAGATATCTCCCAAATCTACACATAAGTGAAGTAATATCCCAGACAAAAAAATAAGACAGATGCATTCCAGACCTTGCATGAAAAAGAGGAACATTATATACTGTGTGGAGATGACAAACATCTCAGACCATTTGACTTGTAGCTGGACTCTGCAGCCTGTGACACACTTGACACATTTTGCTCACATGTGGCATAAGATTTCAGTGCAAAAGGACGCATTTACACATCAGCCTGCCATGTGGCATCCATCCTCCACTTCTCAGGCTTCTGTTTAAATAGATCAAAGACTTCTGGCCATGGAAAACAATGTAAGATCACATAAGGCAGCCGGGTGCCTCCTAACACCTTCCCTGCTGCTGCTGCTGGCTGTCTGCTGGCTGGGGACTGAGCAGCCACAACAGTGCTGTTAAACAACTAAAGTCAGCAATGTGCAGATTACAGCAGTATCCCCAGATAAGATGAAAGAAAAGCGTATTTCAAGGAAAATGCATTTCAAGGAAATTACTCCAACACAGGGCAGCAGCAGCTTGGCACACTCCTGTGTGCAGGCACTGCTGCTGCCCAGGAAGCAGCATTTGCTGGGGGAGGATCCCCCCTGCCCCAGCAGTGGGTCCCTGCGCCCAAGACTGTGTCACTGCATCGCTCTCTTTGAAGAAGGAAAGATGCAGGGAATGAGGCACTTCAAGGAGAGTTTTCTCTGCGATGCTATCATTTGGCAATTTGTTACGTGCTCCCAACCCCATTGTTTCTGAGACTCACAGAACAAAAGCAGCTGCTCATCAAGATTCAAAATTACAAGGCTTGCCTTGCAGAGAGAAAGCAATACCCAAGTCATATCTGATTTTGAAAAGGATACAATTCATAAAAAGAAGCTGAATAAAGGTGTATTTCCTCTTCTATCGCTTTAATTAATTGTGCAAAGAAGAACAGTGTTGAAACAAACATATTCCAAAGCATGCTGGAGTTGAAGGTGCATTGCGGCCCCACAGGTTTCTCTTTTTTACAAAAAAAGTGGATTCTTGCTTATTACTTGCTTATTACTTATTTAAAGAAAATAAGAAGGCAGTAAGTTTAGACTGCGAGTTTTCTAAAAGGATTTGGTTTTCACACTTTATCTTCAGACAGCCATAAGCCACTCGCGTGTCTCGCTTTACTATCTAATTGGTTTAAATGATCTAGTTTCACTTTTTCACAGAAGAATATGCCGCTAGCATGTAGTGACAGGAAGAGCTTTTTGCAGGGTAAGAACAAGCCAAAGGGAAGCAAAATGGCATACTGCCCTACAAACAAAGAGCAAGCAGCAAATCTAAGGTGAAATGAGTATAATTAGCTCTTCAGAACTGCTGAATCCTGTGCTGGGAGTCCTGATGACCTGAACTGGAGGTAGATCAAGCCAGCAACGCTCCACAGAGATGAAGATACACAGCAGTTAATGTCTGGCAGAAATGCAAAAAGGGCTGTATCAAGGAATCCTCACATAAATCCAAGCACGAAGATGGACCACTGTCCCTCATGCTGCCAAGGACAAGCAACATGCAGAAAGGGCTCGAACCCAACTTTAAGCCTCACAGCTCAGAAATGTTGAATTGTTCATGTAGCCCACAAATTTTCCACCCTCTTACTTTACCAAAGCTTTCAAATAAAACCCATTGTTTGTAAGGAAAAAATGTCCAAAAACAACAGAAAATGTCTCTTCTCACCCATAGAGATCCATCATATCCTATGTACGCACTCACAACACCTTACACAACCCACCTTTGCACAACAGGATTTAAAAAACTGTAATAACTGATTCCCTACTAATTTGGAGAGGGGCTAAAACCACACAAAGGCATCTTTATCTTACAACTAGACCAAAACAAGGCAGGAATAAGCTCATTCCTAGGCTTATAAAACAAGCCTTTACAGATAATTATGTTTTATTACTCTTCATTTTATGAGGTTTGTGCTATACAAAACAAATACCAGATGCCTATTTGTTGCATTTGGGGGGGAGAAGGAATCTCCGCAAGCACTGCTGTAAGAAGCTCTGCTTTTAATTAAACACAATAAATGCATAAAAATTAATACTGTTGGAAACCAGCAGGTAGGAAGCAAATGGATGAACTATAACTGTTGAACTCTCCCCTCCAAGCTCCAGTGGCAAGAGCAGCCACTCACTAGCCTATTGCTCAGGGCTGGCGCTCTCTGAGCAAGGCTCCTTACACACGCGTTTCCCTGAAAAATTAGTACCACACTTTTCAGATAACCAAAAGTTTAAAGAAAAATGGAGGAGGGAGGAAAGACAGCAGGATTGAATGTTACTTTTGTTGAAGAGACACACATGTACTTAGCCAGGAAAATCTGTCAGTAAGAGTCAAGTAGCTTTAAGATGGGGAAAGAGGAAAGAAAAGACAAGGAGGTGCAAAGGGATTTCTGGTAACCTTAAAATAAAGCAACCAACCAAAACAGGATGAATCCTTTAACTGTTAGCTTGCCAGACTTACACAATATGTTCCCAAATGGCCTGACAGAGTGTGCAGGACAGGACCTCATGCCTGAGAGGAGGGACATGCATCTGAAACAAGGGGATACAACCAGAGGGAGGCACACAAAGCATGACCAATAACAAGCAAAAACAGGACACAGTTCCTCAATGACAGTAAAATGCAGCCAACTTTCCAGCAACTGCCAAATGTCAGCCATCTACCCCCCAGAGGCAGCACCAGGAAATCTATTTCCCATTTTCAATGGTGGTTTCCTTTTTCACTTTAATTGCATTAAGATTCAATCATGGGGTGACAATAGACACTTCTTACTTAAGGTTGATACCAGCCTTTACAATTTACCATTGTTAATCCAGTTTTCAACATCATGTCTGATCATGCTTTAAAGTTCTGCAAAACAGATTGAAATTGTGTACACAGAATCTCTCTGCAGTGGGGAGCCAACATTTTTTTTTTATTTGAAGAGATATTTTTAAGACAGGGTGCAGAAACAAATGCAAGGTAAGTAGCAGTGGGATGGTTTTCATGCTTTGCTGCTGATTTTCTGGTTTCCATCTGTTCTAATTATCAAAGCTGAGGATGGGTCTCTTCTATTACCCTCCACCAGCGCATATCCTCAACCTACTTCCTAATCAAGTTTGTTTACAAATATTCATTGAATTCCATGCTTTATTGGCCCAGTCATTTAATTGTAAGACCATGGTACCACAAACAGCAATTACAGTAATCAGTGCATTGATTATTGTGAAACACAGTTACCCTGAGACTAAACTTAAAGTAAATAAGAACTATTGCTATAACCAGTAACTACACCAACAGGACAACCCAGGATCCCAACACTATCTCTAAATTCTTAGATCTCTACTGTTATACCCAAACAACACAGACAACTTCACTGTAAATTATTTTACTATGACCTGTGTCAGAGAGAATTTTCATGAAAAATGAAAGAATAAAAAACCTTTTTGCTAGAAAGGGCTATTATTACAGGCTGACAGAAATAGCTAATAAAACAAAAGCTGAAAACCTGTTTTCACAGCAATTCACTAATGCTGTGATGCAGAAAGGGAAGAGACAAGCGTCCTAATGGCTCCACTGGTTATTTCGTTTCTCGGCAATAGTAACAGAAATGAATCCTGAGAAAGGTGGCAGGTGCAGAGTGCAATGATTTTTCGACACTTGCAAGGCAAATGGTTAAGACAAGAACCAGGTACCCTTGCACAAACACAGAGCAAGAGTCAATCCAGATCATGGGGTGCTACACCCCCAAGCTCCACAGCAAAGACAAGCCAGGGTCTGAGGAGAGGCAGCAGCTGAGAAAATAGCCAGCCCTATGGTTACCTCCATGTCAAGAGACATGCACAGAGAATTTAGACATGAATAGGAATATGGGGCTTCCACTGAGCTGAGGGGACCTGACGCCCTCACACTGGGTGCAGAGCTTGGGGAGCAGCTTGTGTGGCTGAGCAAGGGGTACTGCCTGCCCCAGCTACAGGACCTCTTGCCTAGACAAGACATGCTGGGTCTGTGACCATGCAAGACTCAGCCAGGGACAACCAAGCGCTGCTCAGACCTTCCAGTTCTCCTCCTCCTGCCCACGGCAACCCAGAAAGAACATTTACAGGCAGACAGGACAATCAGATGGTGGGCTGTTCTCAGATGAAGGTGAATGACCACCTCCTGCTAATTAACAACTCAGGTACTTGTCTCCTTACATGCCACATCTGCAGAAGCCATCTTCCAAGGAACAAAGCTAAGACTCTATTACCACTCTCTGCAAGTAAATTTTGGGAAGGCCATAGAAAAGCAATCGCATTTGTGTGCATGTGAGCTCACAAACTAACCCCAGGAATTCTCTTTATGGCAGGGGGGTCATTTGCAAGGAGAGATGAGAACAGCATGCACTCACACCCCCCCCTTTGATGTGTCACCCACCTGCCTTCAGACAGCCCCAGCCGCTTGCGCGCTTTGATTACCAGAGCCTTCCCCGCCACCACTTCCCTCAGATGCTTTAATCTTGCCACAACAACAGTGCCGTGAAAAGAAAGGGGGAGAGGGAAGAGGGTGAGAAAGAGAAATAAAAAGAGAGAAAGGAGATTTGAGTCTGGAAAAATCAACTTGATGGAGGAATCTGGAAAGAACTGACTCGCTGTCAGACAGAGATGAAAGCACTAGAAATAAGGGATGTGATGCGCGCTTATTAAAATGGTGGCACGATTCTCATACTGGAAAGCACATCTTTGACACCTGCTTGAAATCACTCCCACGAAAGAGCCACCCAATGATCTAGGGCGGCTAAATTTAGCAACATTTTTATCTTTTGTTGAATATGCATAAAAGCTTCTCAAGACACACATCTAATCCAAAACTATAACAAGAAGTATTTCAAAATCCTGCATAAAATGATCCATGGGCCAGACTGACCATCAAGCCTGAAGCAATGCCAAACAGTGAAGAGAACCAGCTTGAATTAAAATTTGCAGAACTGTAGTAAAAAAAGCAGGCAGGGAAGGGAGATGGAGAGCAGTTATGAAAATGCATGATTGCCTGAAATATTTCCCCATCTTCAAAAAGTGTCGCCTTGAAATTCCTACCTGCTTCATTCACCTTGCTGCTATCAGATTTTTTTATTACTCTCTCTTTTGAGGATTTGTCTGGCACTTAGTATGCAGGAACAGTGCACAGGAATAGATCCTGCTGCCATAGATAATGCAGTTCTAAGGGAAACCCATCAATTGTTAATGGCCATGCAAATTGTTGAAACTAGAGAGTTATTCACAGTTATCTCGCTGTGATTTGGTAAGTGTCCATGCCTGATGTGATCACTCACTTGATATATTATTCCATTACAATTCAAGTAGTAGCCTTAGCTTTTGGTTTTAGGGGAAAAAAAGCATGAGGGAGTGTAGGAGGGTGAAGGGATGTTATTTGTTTTAAATTATTTCAAACAGTCATACATACCTTCTTATGCAAAGTATGATAAATCCCTCCATGAGACTACAGTCATGCCTTACTGAAACATTTAAATCTCTCCGATCAGGAACTAAAGGAGTTTTACCGTGAAACTTCAGACCCTTATCTTACAAAGCACTTTCTTATGTTTCAACAATACACACAGTGGCCCTGGATCTTCCAGCGGCAGGTCACATCACTTTATAATTTTCTGATCATCTGCTTATGCAAAAATTTGCTGACACTTAATAAGTTATAGGCGTCTCCTCAAATCCATAATGCATTCAGTCTCTTGCAGCAGCAACTTACTGATCATTAATTTTCAGCTTTATTGCAGTTCCAACATATCAGATGCTTTTTTTTTTTTTTGCATCTTGTCTGAGATTTATTACTTTTAGCAAAGTGTACTTTGTTTTTTTATTTTGTTTGCTCATTTTTAAACAGCCCTGAAGGGGAAATGTTACTCTTCTTTATAAAATAATTCTAAAATCACACTATTAACAAGTAAATCCTATAATTATGTTTCCCATTAGGATTAGATAAATTACATTTAATTAAAAGAAAAATCTGCTAGCACCCAGCACAATGGTTGGTGGCAAATTCAGAAGATGAAACATTCATGTGTTTATCTTCCTGAAACAGCTGATTGAGTCTATAAACCAACACACCCAAACAAGCCTTCAAAGATATAAACTAAGACATTATAAACAAAAATTTGCCCCTCCCTTCAGACAAAGATTCTGATTTTTAGAAGCAGCCTCTGATTTTATTCTTGCAGACTACAACTACAGTTTTGATGAGCATTCTGGTACTAAAACACTGAACTACCTGACTGCACCAGGAATTCCAATATTATGATAAAATGTCTCCAATTATTCAGAGGCAAAAAACAGTATCAGAAGTCAAGATCTTCTAGGAGAATGAAGAAAAACAGGATTGCTAACCAACACTGCCATGCTTCCCTGTCTCCACAGCACTGCTGTTGGTCAGGTGATGTTCTCCATCAGACTGAGGGCTGCAGGGGTCAAAATGCACACTGCAGCTCTAGGAAACTATTTATACCATGCTCCGTTTTACAGCCTCGCAGAACTAATTATTAACAGGACAGGGTCCCCCCTGTACATTTGGCAAACACTATGGCATTCGTTTTTCCTTTAGGAATCTACTGCTACGCGCAGGCCGTCAGCATCACGCTCTCAATTTTGTTTAGGAGCTGAAGAATGATTGATCTTATTGATTTGTGTCAACGGTCTGACATGGCCGCATCGACCGGCGGTAATTTTGTAGGAGGAGCTGGGAAGGGAACTGGAGACAGCAGTCTCTGTAGCACGCCATCCTGCCCAAAGAGAAAATGTTGTTAGAGATGCTGGTACAGCCGTCAAAGGGACCACACTGGGACTCGAACCGACACAAGTGAGCGACCAGACATTTCCCACGACCGTGTTTACAGCAAATCCACTGCTAAACACCCAACTGTATAATTATAATCTATTACAATTATGCAAAGAAGTAACATTTCAGAAAGGCCTTCTCATTTCCCATTCTTAGCATTGAATACTTTTGTTTTGCAGCCAATCAACTAAATTAGCCCTAATTCTGTTTCATTCACAAACACAAAGAGGATATTAGAGGGGGAAAAAGTGAGCAAATGGGAAATTCACTTAGGAACCCAGGAGTTATTTTGTTTTCATATATTTCTGGACTAGAAACCATCATGGAGAAAAAAAGTCAACTTACAGCAGAAGAGCTTTACTGAATTTGCTAACTGCACTGCGAGAGCCCTTCGAGGAGTGACTGGGAACGACAGTGCTGCAGTGCCTGGAAAGGCAGTGGCCTTTGGTAGGACCTGAGTGAAGCAAGGAGAGTTAAAAGGCTCATATACTAATGTGACCACATATCCTGACCCAGGACAAATTTCAAACCCCAGAAGAGCTTTTGTGGGGACTTCCCCCTTCCAGACACACAGAGAAGAGCTGCTTTATACTGCTTCTGACAACTGCCACCTTTTACAGGATAATCAGTTTAGACCTTCACTCACTGATGCTTCCTGGAACGAGGATACAGGAAACATGAATGAGTAGTATCTCAGTTTTACACAGTGCTTTCTCTAAACATTGCAAACACTAAAGTAATGCATGAAAATGCTTAGGGAAGGCAAAGTGTTCTTCCCATTTTAAAAGCATATGAAAATGTAACCATGGTGGCCAGCAGCAATCCTGGTTGTCCAAGTACAACTTCAAAACCACATGTGCTACAGGAAGGAGAAGGCAGGAGGTCCTACAACAGCCCTGCCAGCACTAAACTTCACCCAAGGACTGCAGGAGCACAGAGAAGTCCGTCTCAGTGGAGCACAAAACAGGAACCTGATTTAGCCAAGACGAACGTCTCCTACCTTTCAGAGAACACCCATCCAGCCTCCTGTCTGCATCCTGGCTGAGGAGGCAGCACTACACCACTTGAAAAACTGAGGTTAAATCTCAGTGAGAGATCAAGGAAAAGACTAGTGGGGAAAACACAAGATGTTTAAAGAAAATGGCATCTTTTTTCTCCTGTTATTAAGGAGGCCTAACCCTCCTGACTGGCTTACAGTTATGTTTTCTTATTCTGAAAAATTATAGCATTTTAAGAAGTTAGATTGCATTTGGAAAGCCATCAGCCTGGCAGCATCATACCAGTTCTTTCCCAGCTGCGCAGTAAGGCACAACACTTTGTTGATATAATCTCTGTATTTCTTAAAACATTACTTCCCTCTTCTCACATGAAAATCTCCTCCCTTTTGTTGTCACTTGGAATTCATTTCCTTAACTTGTTTATTCTGCACCACTGCAGTGCACTGATCTCCAACCTCTCAGCCTCTAAACACCCTCCCTCTCAGCCTCTAAACACCCTCCCGGGTTTTGTGGTGCCCATGCTACAATATGAGGACAGTTTCTTCCAATGCACAGCTGACAACTGTTATAATTTAGAATTTGCTCTATAAGTGGAAGAAAGGATTCCCACCATCCTCTGGGTTAGATCTGTAATCACCCCTGTGCACATCTGGTGTCACAGGTACCTCCTGCCTCAGCTCCTTCCTGATGTGCCTGCTCCAGAGATGTGGGGATGAGTTGGATCAGCATTACCTAGCATTGATGCTCCAGACAGTTGACTGAGGAGGCTCCTAAATTAAGGGTAAAACAGTAATGATACATATCCTGTTTTCTCCTGAAATTTGGATTGAAAAAGCAGCAACACAAAACCTCATATAAAAGCACAGTATAGCCAGATGAACAGAGGAAAAGGAACAAATCTACTGCTTTGCGTAAACCATGAGAAGGTTTTGAAACCTATATGTGTCAAAATACTTGGCAATGTGAAAAGCTGCAGAACCTTAAATATAACCTTAAGTTATACTCACACATTCCCACAGGCTAAACTAATCTCCACACAACACAGGACAGGAGTATAAATCTTGCATCATCATCTAGATATAGCCAAGTCCTTGAGAAGTCAGTCACCTCAGCAGCTCAGAACAGGGCATTTAACTCCATTCACAGGCCAGACAGTTATCCATGTACCTACTGATTATTTTTCTCTGGTTAGAAAAACAGTTTGTTTACCCAAGACCACAAAACTCTGTGGATTTTCTGAAAGAAACCCCTCAGAGAGAAGAAGAAAACAATCACAGATAATACTCCAGAAATCATCAGATTACAGCACATTCTCTTGACTCACATCTGTTGAGTAAATAAGTGCTTTGTGTCGACCAGTTTCATTTACTTCCCTCTCCTGCAAGCGGCTGCTGGTTTACTTTCCAGTGGGCTGTTCCAGGGCTGTATGTGGGGCAAAAGGATTATTTCCAGCAGAGTCAAACCAGTAGTCTTTTCTGATCGGGTTTGTCTTGAGCTGAAACTCCTCTTGTTTAATCCCATTCTCCCAGCAAGATGCACTACTTCAGAGCTGCACGGATGCAAAGAGGTCCACAGCTGGGAACACTCTCAATGCAGCAGGGAGCAGCAGGAAGGTGCACACAGCCCCCCAAAGAGAATCTCAAATTCAGCCACCCCTCTCCCTTAGGAGCAAGTTCAGTGAAGCTTACCTTAGACCATTACAAAACGTCCTGCAGAAGTCGGAGTTTTCTCTGTGAGACACCCGGCCATGGAGGGCAAGAAGGCAGGAGCACTGTGGGATGCTCTGCAGCACCTTCTTGCTGGGGGTACAGGAGGGCTTTGTCTTCCAGGGTAGCTGGAAATATTACTTTTAGCTCTGTTCTGATCTGGGTTCAACAAGCCCTTCAAACTACTTGTTTCAAGATTAATTCTACTTGAAATTAAAATGATGACTCAGATAATTTTTTTCTTCGGGTTTTGTTCTACGGTCAAGTGTCTCTTCAGTGACGAGTACTTATCAATAAACTATCCAAAAACAATTTCCCTGGGCAGGAAAAATTAAAGCAGACCCCTCTGGCCGTGAAAGCAGTGTTCACCTACATTCTGCATGCAGAACACACCTGCTGCGGACCAGATCACCGATCTACTGTAATGCTTTGTCACCACAGAGCCTCATATGAGGTGCTTCATAGAAAGATGCAAAAAGGCCTGGGGCAAGCAATTATAATAATAACTCGTCCCACAAGAAAACTTAATTACTTGAGGTTAGAAGGGCACCTGGTTTAATGCCCATGGGCAGGGTGGGCTCCTGTGACGGAGTTACTTCCACACACCCGGCCACACACACGGCAGCACCCAGCACTGCTCACACCGGGAAACACCCCCATGCACACACATCCACCTGCTCCCACACCTCTACTGAGAGGGAATAGCCTGGTGCAAATGGTCAGGATGAGGATTGTGTGGCTGGCTGTGAGTTCAGGGATGCTCCTGTCCCCCCTGCTCCCAGCTCCTACCAGCGCCCTGCCTGCATTAAATCAGCATCAACGGGCACATAAGGACACTCTGCAATACGTACAGAGAGTAAGAGGAGGAAAACAACAGAGCAAGTCCTGTATTTCTCAGACATACATTAATGCTTTGTTATTTACCTGCTTACTGCATTTTGGAATAAACGTATTGTATACCAGGCAAATTTCCAGTTTCTTGAAAATTGATATTAAAAAAGTAGTCTGGTGGTGATAGGTCTCTGCAGGAGCCAAGATACTCTGGGAAAATGCCCAAGCTCCCTCAGTGGTTTTTGAGTTTTATCCAAGCTCTCAAAGCAGCCTGGTGATATACAAGATGCACAGGCTGGTTCCCAGTGCAGTTCAGGCGTCCTGAACAACAGCCATCCAGAACCTGGCTGATTTCTCAAACCCGTCCTAAATAGCTGCAAATGAGCTGACTTGTGAAGGCTTTTACATGATTCAAAAAATAATCCAGTGAGTGATGAAGTGTAGCATTTACATTTGTATTTTAACACAATACACGGAAGCTCAGTATGTTGAAAATACAAGAATTTCGCCTTTGTTTGAAACATGCACATACACGCGTATGCAGCACCCAGATTATCATCACATGCTGGGTGGGCAAGCCTAAGCCTTACTTCACATTCTTCTGCCGGTCTCGTGAATGGCAAACTCATCCCTCGTGTCTACGTCTAACACTTCTCCTTTTTCAATAAGTATATTTTATTCCTGGTGGGAAGGAAATGAAACTAAAACTTGCAGCTCTTCCCATTCTGTGCCTATTGCTCGACTGTGACCTTTACTCAGGATTTTCAAGGGTGGGAGGTTCAGGGGTGATTGGCACACGTTCCACCAGTAGAGTGCACACCAGGTACCCGATACCAGGCATCAATGAAAATGTTCAGCTGGATATATTCACCTGCAAAGTACACATATGACCCTGACTAGTGCTAACATGTGCCCTGCAGAGATGTCTCACAGGTACAAGCACAGTGTGCTGCTGCTCTCTCCCTCTTCTGTCGGCACCCAGCAGTCCCAAGCAGATCTCTGAGCAGCTCCTTCCATAGGTTCCTCCACCACATGCCTCCAACCTCCTCTGGCAAAACTAGTCCCACCTCATGAGGGTCTGTGTGTTTTGCCTGCCTTTCTCAGTCTAGCCATGATCACCCAGGCTTTTTGAGCACTGATCAGTCAAAAAACTAGAGTCTGTAACAAACACATCACTATACTATTTGTCCTCCACCATAGTTCACGTTTCTCCAAAAAGACATTTTTTTCCTCACTTCCCCATTTTACTCTCTTCAATTCCATTCATTTTTTCCCCTTTCTTTCATTATCATCATTAACTTCAGCTATCCTCCATGGATGAGGAAAAAGCCTCCTTGAATGAGCTTCTGAAGAGACCTCATGTTTTTGGATACTATCACCACTACCCTCTCCATCTTCCAAGGGCAGAGTTGCTGTAGATCAGAGAATATGCCCCCAACATCACCTACTTTCCTAGAAAGATCCTCATTTTGGTGCAAATATTTTCTCTGCATCTGGCTTTACTAGAACATTGCATTCCTCCATTTCTTTCGGTATCTGTAGTCATTTATATTACCTTCCAAAAAGTAATTATTTGGAACCAGTTAAGCCTGTATATGAATTCTGCCTTTGTTTAAAACACACTGTACATATGTATATATTTAGACTGTCATTAAATATTTAGGAGGCTGTCTTCAAACTTCAGCAGCAGCAGTGTTTATTCACTTAACCCTTTGTGAAGCTGAAAGCTTGAGGCTGAAACCCTATTGTGGAGGAATTCAGAAAGCCCAGCTGCCCTAGTGCTGGGTGACAAAGGCCAACTTTGAGAACCAAGGACACCATAAAGCAACCAGAGGTTTTCTTTGTTTTCCTTTATATCCTGTTTGCTAGTAGTCTAATCATGATAATGTAATTCATTTTAGTCTGCATTAACTTTATCTGCTGAGATGCATAACTAGGATGCAAATTAATTAGCTGTGACATACAGATGGATCTTTCAATACAATTCACAGAGACAGAGTCAAATACACACATGCCCAGCCCTCCTTCCCCCAAGTGAAGTAAGACATTCTACAAGTTCTTCCACAGGTCAAGAAGTCACCTTTGTTGGTATCTTCAACCTCCTAGAGAGGAAACACCACATCCTGCAGACAGGTCAACCTCATGCAAACACAACACCAAATATGTCATAGATGAAACACCATCACAACTTGCAATGTGTGCTGGCCTCAAGTTTAACACAACAAAACGCCACCACCCTGCTGACACGAGGTTACCATGTTTTAAAATCTGGCCACCTAATTTACCCGACTTGGCAAGGCCTCTAGAGCAAATCATTCATATTTCACCCCGGCAAGGACTGGTATCTCGGGGCCAGTTCCCCATGGCCCCCACACTCCTGTCCTTCATGTGAAGTGAAATAGTGTTAAGGATCACAGCAGAGGATGGGAAAACCGACACAGAAAATCACAATATGCAACTCCCAACTCTATATGGATATGCAAATACATGTATCCTGAAGAGTATGTTTTTTCTTCTTTTTGATTAAAACCTTGAGGATGTATTGTTGAATCCAAGCCCAAAATTCCTCACAAGAACCCCTCTGTATGCAGTTTTCAAGGCCCAGACATATTTAGAGACATTTCTTTCCCGAGCAACTACAACCTCGTTGATTATCAGATGCTGCTTTAGGTGGGATGAACAACAGAATCCCTCCTACAGCTTTCACACCTGGGTTACAGATCAGCACAGAAGCATTTCAACTGCCTGGTTGCATTATGCTACTCTGGGGATGTGACCCTGTCACATTTTATAAAGGGAGGGGAGCACCAGGCATGGTCCCTATTTGCACAGAGGAGCCAGAGGACACAGGCCACGGCAGGACATGGTGCTGGGAGATCAGCAGATGGCATACTTTGCTGTGCATTGGCACCAAAGCAGGAGAGTGAAGGGGCAGCAGCATGCTCTGGCAGGTGCACTCGCTCCGGTAAGATGCTGGGTCAAAGAGCTTCAGCATTTGCAGTTGTTCAGCAGAGCAAAGCCCATTCACCTCAGCAGCTCGACCACAGATTCAGCCTGCCTCGGTTGTTGAAGTAATCTTGTTTTCTCGTCAACATCCTTTTTTAGTTCCTGTCTCTTAACAGCAGCATTGCAACAAATGTTGAAGCCCCTCCACCACCACCTCAGGTATGGCTGTGCACGTTAGCGGCAAGTACACTTTTTGTGTGAATAGCACTGCATACCAGTTGGCTGCATGCTATTGTATCCCCTGAGGGTTGTTATGTACACCTCTCACTACAAAATAAGTGGCAAAGACACTTTGGGAGGAGCAGAACTCATGGGGAGAGGTCTATTTTTTATTAGACCAAATGGTATAGCTGTAAAAAAATTGACTCACGTCAAACCACAGGCAGGTATGTTTGCTTTTATGACAACTTGACAGCACACATGCTATACTGTGCAGCAAACAACGAGGACTTTTCCCATCTCTAAATTAGCTCCAGTGTTGAGATATAAAAACCAAAAACCAGCACAGCCTGCAAGGCTGCAATTGTCAGATCTCCCTTTTTCACCACAAAAAAATATTCCCTGAAGGAGATCACAAACAAAAGGGACTCCTGGGTGACAAGTCATGACCTTAGCTTAGTATCTCTACTGATCACCCGCCACTGCCGCTGCATCGCTTCCACGTGTGCATCGCTTCACCATTCACCCATCAGTTTCCTGAAAGTGAATGGGATTAAAAGTCCACTGAGTGTTTGCACTGCTGTTTCCTCCCCCTCTGCAGCAGAATTACAGTAACCAAAAGGTGACCAGAGTTCACCCAGGCACGCACAGGCTTCCTGGCTTTACAGTGCTGACCTTCCCCATCTCTCCCAAACCCCTGGGGGCAGTTTCAGTGCAGAAACAGGCAGCCAGTCGGAAATTTTCATCAGTATTAATGCCAACGTAGTTTCTTCCCAACTGCTCTCCAGAAGTATTTTTCCACCCACGTTCCCCTGTGCACCACAAAACCTTCCAGTCGTTGGCAGCTTCGGGTGCAGCTCCACTGCTGTACACCCAGTGCTGTACAGCTGGTCTGTTTTAATTCAGTGTCTAATTCCTGATACCCAGGAAACGTTCTCATGTGAACAACTTCATATATAGGCACCTACTCGCCAGCAAGCATAGTGGTGGTCGGCATTTAAATGAACTAATCAGTTGCAAACGGCTTAGTCAGCATCGCAGTCCTGGAGGTAATTCCCAGGAAGCGATTTTCCCGGCAGCTATATATACAAACCTGAAAAGCAGACTGGAATACAAGGGCAGCAGCATAGAGAGACAAAATCTGGCTACACTGTAACCTTACCAACGAATAAAAATAAAAGTCAGGGAAAGTCAAGGAACCCAGCAAGCACACAGTATGCTCGCATCACCAGCGTATCCTCTCACATGTAAAAGACAGAAACTCGGACACAGGACGCGAACACAGTCAGCATTCCTTTTTCCTCCTCTTTACTGATGCTGCGCTGGTTTGAACTGAGGGGAAAAATACGGCTAGGCAAGTTCCTGGCTTGTCTGTGGAGGTACACAACACCGGCCAGACGTCGGGCAGCCCCTTTTGGAGAAAGCATCCCAGCCACCGCCCTCAGCAACCAACCCTCTGCGGGAGCCAGGGTCACACGCGACCTGGAGAGGGCTGAGGAGTCGTACAAACTTTGTCTCAGGGAAGGGAGGGCAGCACAGGGCATCTAAGAGGCGCTGGGGAGACAAGGGGCAGTGCCAAGTGCCAGCGCATCCTCCGGCAGCATCTCTGCCGCTGGCCACGTTTGGAAAGCCAGCGGGCTGCGGATGCAGGTCATCAGTCCCCGGGCAAGCAACGCCACGGCTGCAGGACACCGCATCGCCCTTCAACGCCTTCCCACCGGCTCCCTCGGCCAAGGCAGCACCGAGCCAGCCGGCAGCCTCACGGGGGACGGGGGAAGCCACCAACCTGCTCAAAGGAAAGCTGGAGGCTTTCCTCTGGCCACTGAATGCGTATCGCCACACATCTGCACACATCTGCCCAGTGGCCGGAGCCGCCTGCAGCGCCGGGCACGCCGGCATGTCCCTAGGGGACACAAGCACGGGGAAAGGGTCACCGCTCACTTACTTTTCGTATTCGGCGTTGTCTCGATCGCAGCGCGAATCCTTGTGCTTTTGCCAGTCTTTGCCATGCTTGCAGGTGGTCAGGAGGACAACATCCTCTCCGTTATGGACGTGATATAAGGCATTCCTGGTGTCTGACCCTATCCCCGTCAGGTACCTTTTCCCCTTGAATACCAACATGTACTTCCTGAGAGGGGGGATGGTGTTAAACCTCAAAAATCCCTTCTCCCCTCCTGTCCTAGGATGATCCTTAGAAAAGAGTGGGATAGAAACGTCAAAGTTGGGTCTGAAGTTTTCAGTACTGATGCTGGCTTTGGCCAGCATGGCCTGGCCAATGTCGAACCCCACATCCTCGGTGTAGTCGGGCCAGGTGCCGGAGTATAAATTAAAAATCAGGTGGTTTCTGCCGTTGTTCCACAGGTGGAGGCTCTGCACCTTGGAGCGGAGGTTGTGCACGTACTGGGGAGAGAGCTGGTCCCGGTCCAGCGTGTCCAGGCTGAGGACGAAGAGGCAGGCCTGCCCAGGGTCCGAGGTGTAGAAGCGGGAGCCCTCGATAGCGGCCAGGACATTCTGGTAGCTCTCGGCGATCTTCTCCCCCTTCTGCTGCGGGTACACGTAGACCTTGAAGCCGTTTTTCCGGCACTGGGCGAAGTCGAAGCAGGACTCCATGCGGCAGCGGCGCCCGCGGTAGAGGCCGGCGCTGGCGTCCCGCCGCTGCCGGGGGGAGACGCGCCCGCCGCCCTCGGGGCCCGGGCGTTCGGCGGGCGCGAAGGGCCGCAGGGCATCGGGGAAGCGGGGCCAGGGCCGCTCGGCACCACCGGGGCGCGGGCCATGCCGGCTACCGGGCGGCGGGTGCCGGGCCGCCCGCAGCCGCACGCCTCCCAGGTAGAGCAGCAGGGCGAGACAGGTGCCGGCGGAGAGCAGCGTCAGGTAGCGTTTTTTGGCCTGCATGTGTCCGGCGGGGGTCCGGGGGGCTGCGGAGGAAGGCGGGGGCGGCCCGAGCTCGCCGGGCGCCGCTCTCAGCTCCGCTCCGCCATCTTCCCGCCGGCGAGCGCTTCAAACTCTCTTCGCCCACCTCCGCTCGGCGCCGATCCCCAAGCAGCCGGCCGCGGCCGCGCATGTGGGCGACCGCCGCAACTTTCTCGCCGCCGGTGTCTCAGGGGCGGCGGGCGGCGGCCGGGCGGCGGCCCGGCGGGGCGCCCCGCATGCACTCAGGGCCGGCCCCCCGCGCGGGGCGGGCACCGGGCAGCCCTGCTCCCGCCTTCCCGCCGCTGCCGGCGCTCGGCTCCGCCACGCTCCCGCCCGCCCCTCCCGCCCCGCCAGCCCAGCCCAGCCCAGCCCAGCCCGGCCCGGCCCGGCCCGGCCCGCCGGCTCACAGCCCGCGGCCGCCGCGCCGCAGCCTGACGAAGCCCCGCATCGCCCGGAGCCCCCGCCCGGCCCCGGCGCCGCTCGCTCCTCGCCTCGCTCCTGCTGAATGGCCCCCGGGACGGAGCGGCGGCGGCGGCGGCGAGGACCCTCCTCCTCTTCCTCCTCCCTCTCCTGCTCGCCCCTCCCTCCTTCCCCGCCTCCCCGGGCCGTGGCCGCCGCGGCCGCCGAGCCCGCGCCCGCTCCGCCCGCTCCGCCCGTCTCCGCCCGCCGGGGCCGCGACCCCCGCCCGCCGCGCCCGGCCCGCGCCGCCCCCGCCCCGCGCGCTGACCTCACCCCGCCGCGCTCCCCGCGCACCCATTGGCGGGCGTCACGTCCGGGGGGGCGGGGCTTCCGCCGCGCCCATTCATAACCCGCGGGCGGGGGGCGCTGCCGCCGGGCTGGGTTTGTGAGCGGGGCTCGCTGTGGGCGGCGCCGGGACCGGAGCGCTCCGTGCAGAGCCCGCGGGCCGGCACTCAGCGAGCCCCGGCCCAGCGCCAGGGCCGCCCTTCGCTCCAGGTCCGCTCCGCCTCCTCGCCGGTGCAGCCCCCGGCCGGGGGCGGCCCGACTCCGGTCTCTGCCAGCGGTGCCGGCGCCGCCGCTGCCGCCCCCTGCCGAGCGCGGCGCCGCCGCTGTGCTGGAGCCGCCCGGGGCTCGGCTGCACGCTGGGGAGCGGGCACGGAACCGTGGCTGAGACCCAGAAGCTCAGCCCCGCGGGGCCTGGGCACTGCCGCCCTGTGTGGCGCGGGCAGGGCCGGGAGCCGCGGCCGCTCTGCCCGGCGAGGAAGGCAGGGAGAGCGGGGGACGCGGCTCCGCTGCCCGTGCCGGGGCTCCCGGCGCTTCCACTGTCGCCAGCCCTGGCCGAGGTGCTTGGCTCGGTGTCCCCCGAGAGCAGGCCCTGCGCCCCCCCGGGGGCGGCTCCTCGGGGCTGGCAGGCGGTGGAACGATGCTGATGAGCGAGGGGTCTGTAGGGAGCTGCCTCAGTACCCAACATCCCTGCAGCGACGTGTTTGTGCCGAACCTCAGCCGCTCCTGGGCGTTCAGTTCATCGCCAGCAGCCTCTGTTCGTAGGAGAGCCTTCATCTCCCAGGCTGGAGAGGGGGACAGGAGTGCAGCTGGGAGGGGTGATTGCACGGCGAGTGAGCGTATGTGTTACAGTCCTGCTAGCTCAGCAAATAATAGTGGGGAAATTAACTGCGATGGGCTTCAAGGTGCTTGCACAAGATCCTGGATACCAAGAAACTATCCCAACCTGTCCCAGTGTCCTTTCCTTGTTACTTATATCCAGCACTAAAACTGTAACGGATTTGCCTTTCCTGGGTTGCAATCCCCTTCTGCTGCCAGATGCAGAGGGGTCTTATGCGACCTGAGGGACAGAAACTCCATATTGGCCAAAAGCTTCCCCATATCTGTGCTCTTCCATGGCTGTCCTAGGAATGAACTGAGGCTCCTATTGTGTCCTTTCCTCTTCTCCCTGCTCTTAATGCTGAATTGAGGAGGAGAAATGTGAGGTAATGTGTGTGAAGGCAGTGTACCTCTTCAGTGAAAGAGGTGAGAGCCTACTAGGGAAGGGTGCTTAACTGATAGAAAATGAGGGTCAATCCTGTAGTTGGAGCCAAGAGAAGACAATTCCCTTCCAAAATAATTTGATTGTAAGGAGGACTATTGAAGGAAGAAGTTGGGAATAATAAGAAAGATTCTGAGAAGAAAGTCATATGTACGGCCAGTGTAGATTTAGGTACAAGGGGTAGAAGTTTTGGACAATGACTTAAGTCGAGAAGTGGGATTAAATATTCATCTATTTGTTAACCCTGTAATCCTCTGAAACATTTGTCACAGCCCACGTACAAGAACTGGGATGCTGTTCAGGAAAAAAAAGAGGTCAGCTTCTTGAAAGGTGAACCAAGGCTGCTCACAGAGGCACCTTCTGTCAGGCGCAGGAAGGTGGAATCCCATTACTGTCTGCAAATTAAGCCACTGGGGACCAGTTTCAAACAGAAAAGGAAGGCTGTGAGCTTTGCTGCCTGTGCCAAGGACAGTAGCTGTTACAAATAGGTTTTGAGGATGGGGTGATCATGAGCCTGTGATACCAAAACGCTCCTTCCCCCAGTAGGGAAGTGTAGAAGGGAAGTGAAAGCTATCGGGTTTCCAGCTGAACTGCCCTGCACTTGAGGTACCCGAGCTGTTGCCCACTTCACAGCACCAGTGAATACTTCAGCTTTAAAATATTTGGATCTGGAAAAAGGCAGTGAGGTTGTCATTTTAGACCACAGAGAAATAAATCTCTGCAGATCACTGCTACCAGGCTTTATCCATAGGATTCCTGAGTTGTGGCATGATTGCCCCAGAGAGATCTGGGTCCTGTTGTGGCAGGCAAGACCTACTTAGGGAGGTGTGTGCATGCCTGTAACTGGGTAGAGAGTGGCTATGGGGATCACTTGCCTTTTTGAAGACCTTTCTAAGCCATCACCCACTGTTTGTAATTTTCCTATGTAACAGACTGAAATCAGCCTGGCTCCAGCCCATTTCATTGCGGCTGCTTGGGCGCTGTGGGCAATGTGGCAGGCGGCAGGAATCACACAGCTTGCCTTTGGCTCTTCAGCTGGATACTTATGCACAGCCTGGGCAGGAGCTAGAGACAGAGTGCTCCAGAAATGGAAGCCTACCTTTCTCTGTGGTAATAAATATGTCTGCATCTGCTACCAGGCAGGTAGATGGTGGAGCACAAACCAGTGTATAACTCATATCATGCCTGGAGAAAAGGAAGATTCTGTGGTGAAAGGGTATTTCAGTGTATCCACGTGGCAAGTACATAAGTCACCACCCACAGGTTTGCTCTGGTCAGTGCTGCCTGCTAAGGATCTGCAAGGTTGCAGGTGCCTTTTGACCCTGGTTCGTTACCCTTTGCACTCTTCCAAATAATTTATATCTTCGTATGTCTGGCAGTTGTTTGGGAACCTGTCCAAGCCTTCAAATGAAAGGCCAGGAGAGGGAATTGGTTTTCTATTTCTGGCTTTGCAACTTAACACCTGCCTAATCTGTGGCAAGTCACTTGGGGCCAAAATCTTACAGAGGTGAGTTAGTGTGTACTCCTCATTTTGAGTCTTTCTCTTGGTGTCCACCTGTAGCTTGATATGCTTTCAGAATTTAATCCTCAGTGTTCCTGTCTCAGTTGCCACTTAAATCTTGTGGTACCTTCCTCTTTTTTAATGTGAAAAACTTCCTGCTGCTTGGCCCACTTGGATGAGTGTTAGTTTTGATGCTGTTGAGTAATGCCCTTGACCGGACGTTGGATATTTCTCTATCATCAGGTTTAAACCTGAATGTAAAAACTTGCTCCTTGGATTGAAATCCATTCAAAACGTAAGAGGAAAATGCTGAAATGCTCTCACTTGTTCACCTGTCCCAACCTCCCCTCATCTTTATTTTTTATTCTGCTAACTCTGTGCTTAAGGTGTTTCCCCAAGTAAGGGACCTAGAATCACCTGCATGCCTTCCAGGAGAGCATCCTCCCAGAACGGGTGAAGTGGAACTCCCCCTCCCGAGACTGGCTTTTTATAGGTAACTACCTGGGGCAATCACCCTATTAGATTACCTGTGGGCCTCACATTTCCAACTAAATGGGCTCGATAATGCTTTCTTGGCTAATAGGACTGCTCGAGAGCTGATTTATCACCATTGTCAAGTGTGACATGGTCCTAGGGAAAAAAAGCGACATAAAACCAGAGTGGAGCTAAGACGTTTGGAAGGACTTATTGACAGGCACATGTACATTTAAAAATTGTTACTCTGTTTTGCTTAATGAGCTCAAACCCCCATTCTTTGTGCCACAGTGTGCTTTTCCATAGTGAAGTGCAACAAGGACTTCCAAAGAGCTGAGGCAAAACCTTGCAGAGCTGGCAGCCTGGAGCTCCAGGCTCGGCTTTGTGCTTGTGAGCCTGGTTTCCACTGAGGTCCTGCAGATGCCACTTTGGTTTGGATGATTATACGCAGACTGAAGAGTAAAGCTTTTAACAGAAGTCATCACCTAAAGGCTGGAGGAGAGGATCCAACTCCTGTGTGATGTTTGCCTCCCAGGGACCTTCCTGGCTCCCACCAGAAGGTGAGCAAAGCCAGTGTTCTCCTTTTGTTGAGTAATGACAAGACCAGGTTAAACTTTGGAAAGCATTTTTTGAAGCCCACTCACCAGTCTGGAAAGACTTAAGGCTGGCTTACAAACTGTCTCTGCCTTCAAATAGCCCTTGGCCAGAGTTGTGTTGCTTTATCATTAATAAAAAAAAAAAAAAAAAAAAAAAAAGAAAGAAGGGAGAAAGGAGGGAAAGACAGAACAGACTTTCAAATAGTTGTGGAATGGTAATACTCTGTTAAAATTATTCCTCATCTTGGAGCAAATTAAAATGATCTTTGCTTCACAAATTAAGACTAATGCTGTGGTTGTTTATCATGTCTTGGTAATATCACAAGGGAATAAAAATATCAAGTCTTATCCGTTGAAATAGCAGATATGTAACTGTTCAAGCTTTGACGTTGCAACAGCTGTTTCTCATGTCCTCGGAAATAACTGGCTGTTACAGAGGCTGTTTAAATGTGAGAAAATCAGTGGGTTTATAATTAGTTTATTTTTAAGGAAAAACATAACTGCCCTTTGCTAAGAAGGTGAGAGTTTCAGGTGGGATGGAGGGATAGCAGTGTAGGCACCTGATTTACTGTGACATTAAACAAATAGTAAAACCAGAGACTTATAAATATTAAGATCTTAATCTCACAGCAGAGCTCTGCTGGGGAAAGCCAGAGACAAACAAGGCTTTGCCTGTAACTCGCTCTAGGGTCGGTGTCCTGGTGTGCTATGTTACAGAAGTGGGATGACTGTGCTGAGTGGGTCTGAATACAAGCAGCTGGCTCTGACAGTAGCTTTGCATGAGATTCATCGGAGGACTTAGCACTCTGTGGCTATTTTGAGTGCAGTCAATTCATAAAACTCTCTCTTTGGGTGCAGCCTAATTTGGAAACACCTTAAATCTAAGAACATCTAATGTGGTGGGGTTGGGAAAGCTCCTGGGCTGCCTGAATACCTGCTCTCAGGTGTGACCAGCATTGCAGGTAGCTTGGGGGTGACCAGCAGTGAGGTCCCCAGGTCCTAGCTGGCTCTCCCTGCACAGAGCCGGTGGCCCAGTTCCACACTTGAGTACAGCTTTTCACTTCATAGTCTCTGGGAAGACACTTGGCCAGCAACTGCTCTGGGGAAGGGAGTCACCCTACATTGTCCTGTTGGGCAGGAGGGCTGGCAAAGAGGGAGTGAGACACGGGACATGGGCACTGGGAGGATGGCCAGGTGGTGGGCAGCATCCTGCCAGAAGCCCTGCAGAGGTGCTGTGCCATGGGTTACATCTCCACCACCAGTTTTGGGAAAGAGTTGGCAAATGCTTTCACTTTGTGAGCAAGTTCGTGGCTGGGAGTCCCTAAGGAGGGGAAAGGGAGGCATTGAATGACTGCACGTGATGCTACTCTATCCCCAGTATTTCCTAAGGGCTTTTTTAATTAGTGCTCTGCCTATTGCTTTGCCTGGCATGTCCCTGCATTTTGCTGGTTGTTCCCTCCCCTCCTGTGCTGGATGGGGAGCACGTGGGGGCTTGTGCAGCCTGTAAGGCGTCTGCATGTAGCCAGCTGGGCTTTGGCCCCAAGCCTCACTGGGACAAAGGGTCGGCTCCGAGGGCTCCTCAGACACGAGCCACAGGGCTCTTTCCTGCAGCGTGTGTTTTCTCTGCAGGCTGCCTAATAAAAACTGTTTCACAGCAAAGGCAGGCTGGCGGAGGGAAAGCTCTTAGGCGGGTGCTATCCCCGAGAGCACCGGCAGTCTTAGCAAAGCCTATTTATTGGTGCTTCTTTCTTTGAGGAGTAATAACTTCCAGATTTACTCCCTTTTTAACTGAGCATATTTCAAAGTGGGTGTAGAACTATTTAAATAGCTTCTGTGGAGGTGGGATGAGAAATTGCTCTTATTCCGTAGTCTGCAATCAGCACCAAACAAGCACTTTTCTCCACTGCACACACAAACAGGCAAGTATCTGCCAGCAGCCTCAGCACTTTAGATCTGATTTTCTGCCTGCTGGTGTAAGACACAAGGAATTCCACTAACATCAACAGAGTTCCAATAGTGTAGTTTTATTTTATTTTAAATACAGCTAAATCTCTGTATTTTTTTTTACCCCGGGGACTTCTCAGTGACTGTGCTTCAGGAGATGAACCCCTACCCCAGTGCATGGGTAGTGCAGACCTGCTACAGCCCTTGCTGCCCAGCATAGCTGGGCCATGGCATGGTTCTGCACAGCCCTTCACCTGGGTTTTGGACAGATCGAGGAACAGCTCTGTGACCCACGTCTTCCCAGACAGCCAAACGCATCCTGTTGCACCAGGGAGAGAGGAGGAACCTCTTCCCTGGAGGAGGTGGAGGCTACAGGTGTTCTTGGGATGCTCTCTTGGGACATCTGAACTTGGGCCCTTTGTTTTGCCTGTTCACCTATGGAAAGAGCCTCAAATATAAGTGCTGGTGGAATAGACCCAGTGAAGGATAAAGAGTGCAAGGCCCCAGACTCTCTGCTTGGATGGAGCAGGAATGCTATGAGGAGCAAAGAGTACTAAGGAGACCCAGGACTTCAGAGTTGGTAGAGTAAGAGGAGAAGCAGCCTCCCTGGTGGCTTCCAGAGAGACCTCCTTCCCTACCAAGTGGAAGTGTAACCACTCACCCCAAAAATCCCCAGCAAAAGTTTGGGTCCTTGCTAAGCCAGTTCTGTAACTGGCAGTCTGTGTATTTTCGTGCATGGCTTTTTTTCCTTTTGGTGCAAACATGGGTGGCAATCTGATTAGCTTATGATTCATGATTTGGCTAATGTCCCTACTTCCCCCAGTCCCCACCTGTTCAAATAACTACTACTGTAATGTAGGCTGTTAACTTGAAATAACTTTTCCAACTCCTTTGGTAAATGAGTTCTGGAAGCTGCTTTAAATCTCATCCAGGAGCAGAAGTTGTAATAATTTACCTTAAATGCTTTTAAAACCAAATCAACCTGGTACGAAACTCTATGTGAGCATTTAGGAAGAAACAAGTTCACTTTGAGCTGTTCTTCATCAACTAATGCTGTGATCAGACATGCTGTTCCGGGAGAGCCTGGTTTCCAGCCCCTGCTGCTCAGCCCTGCCTCTTGCCAAAGGCCATCCCCTCCCCAGCTCTGCCATACAGAAATACTGCTTTTCACCCAGTCCTGACAGCAGGAGCCAGGTGAGCAAACCCTCTTGTTCAAGGAGTCACAGCTGATCTGGAATATTGTGCTGGAGCAGGGTGAAGAGAGGCTGTTCTACGTAGTTTTACTGCCAGACCTCAACAGAGCAGAGGGAAAGCCTACACAAACAGCCATGCTGGGTTGAGGTTGGTGACTTGAGCCAGCTCTGCTACAGTCACATCAGCGAGCCGGGCATCGCACCTTTGGTCACCTGGTCCAGTGCCCACCACTCACCACTGTAGTTAACCCTGCCCGAGTGGGTTACAGCAGTGGTTCCATGTGCCCTTTGCACCAGTTCAAACAGATCAATCAGGTTCAGAGCAACTTCCCAAAAGCCCTAAATTATGTAAGTGATACAGTGCAAAAAAAGAAAAAAAAAAAAAGGAAATACTGTTACTGAACTCACTCAACAGAGGACTGATTTGTTCTGTTCCTCAGCTGGCACAAAAAAGTTTTGAAGCACGTGTATTTCAGCCTCTATGCTTATAACCCTTGGGAAAACCATTAGGCAAATTCTGACCTCATCCAGTCCTCCTCTTGCCATGAGTTCTTCTGCAGTTCACCTGCCTCATTCCCTGCACAACTCTGAGGTGCTGGTTTGGTGCACTGTAGTGTGTTACCTCTTGCTTCCTCCACTGCAATGGATGTCTAATCCATCACCCTTCTCTGGTGGCAGGTCAGTAGGCTGGGGTTTGCATGAGGCACCCCTTGCCATGGGCACAGTACACAGCCTCTGGGCCTTCCAAAACCAAGTTGATGGCAGCAGGGAGAGGAGCAGTTGTGGGGCCATGCTGCTGCAGTCAGCATCTAGATTTTGCACCAGGGGAGGTAGATGCTTTGCCTGTGGGTAAAAGTAGTAAGTTCACCATGAAGTGCCTCTCCACAGGTGGTGTGCTGATTTCACCCATGGCAAACAGCATTAATATAATACATCAAAGCTGGCTGCACTAATAGCAAACCAAGGGAAAGGATTTGCTATACATGCTAGCTACTTTTCAAATGCAAATGTCTGTTTTAAATCAGATTAAGACAGAAGGAAGCCTAGAGAATGCCAATAATTAATACATGATAAAGAAATAAACATCCAGGGCATCAAAAGGTAAAATGCAATCACAAAGATGAAAGCAATCCATCTGCTCCACGCAGCCTGCTCTGCTGCATGGAGTAAGTGGGTGTGAGTCCCCATCCCCATTTCCATAGGTAGGTGGTGAGTGTAAACCCGAAGCATCTGCTGAGGAAATAAGATTCTTTAAGTTCAGCCAGGGAAGTGGAGAATCCTTGTGCTGGGCTGGCCTGAGCTCAGCTCTCCAGGCTCCCCAGGTTCTGTGAGCCATGCTGCCGTGGAGAGGGAACCTTTAGCAATCACTTCTATTCACTGCCATGACCTCAGTCCCTTCAGGGTGTGCACAGCTGGCTTCTGTGGCATTAAACCAAGGAGATAGATGGTGTTTGGGATCCCCACTAAGCCTTGAGTGGGCCTCAGAAATATTTTGCCCTGGGTTCCTGTCTCCTCTTTCACACTTGAAAAGTACACCAACCTCTCTTTCTTTCCCCTCAGTTCCCCAGACCTGCACATTGACTTACAGCTGGGATTACAGCAGAACACATCTCCTCAACATTCAGTCTCAGAAGAAGAGAAATAGGAAACCTGAGGGAAAATGGTAACAGAATCTAACCCCCTTTCATACTTTTTTCAATTCACACGGTGCTGGCATCGGATCCTGGCAGTGCCCTGTGCTTCCCTCTTCAGCTGTTATTGGAACAGCAGCACTTAACTCTGGCTTTGCTAAGCTCACACAGGGCACCAGACTGTATCAGGCTTTGCATTTCAATGGTATCAGAGTTCAGCAGGCCCAACTAGCCCACAGTCCTTGTACTGGGTGAGCTTCACTGAAGGCAGATAGACATCACTGTTAATGTTTGGAAGCTGCTGCTTAGCAGTGAGCTCAGAGGTGAGCTGCAACAGAGAAGTCCTGTGGCTACTGGTTTCACTGGCTGGTCTGTGTACCAGTCCCTGGATTTGGAGAGTACTTGATCTCATCAAGTGCTTTTTATTTTCAACCCTAGATACCAGAAAAGAAACAGAAGTCTCTTCCCAGACCTCTTAGGAGTTGTGTTGCTGAGTTAAATGTTTGCAAAGCCCCTAATACACAGGGCTTAAAAATCAAATCATGGAACTACAGAATCATAGAATAGTATCAACCAGGTTGGAAAAGATGTCTGAGATCATCTAGTCCAACCCTTGATCCAACACTGCCATGGTTATTAGACCATGGCACTAAGGGGCCACATCCAGTCTCATCTTAAAAGCCTCCAGGGACAGTGAATCCACCACTTCCCTGGGCAGCCCATTCCAATGTCTGATTACTTTCTCTGTAAAAAATTTCTTCCTAATATCCAACCTAAACCTCCCCTGGCAGAGCTTAAGACCTTGCCATCTTGGTTTGGGATGGAAGGGACCTTCCACAAGCTCAAAGCCCCATCCAAATTGACCTTAAACATTTCCAGGGATGGAGCATCACAACTTCTCTAGGTGACTACTTCCATTATCTCACCATCCTCACAGTAAAGACTTTCTTCCCACTATCTGTATTGGTTTTGAGGGGGGCTATAGAGGTGGCTTCTCTGAGAAGCTGCTGGAAGCTCTCCCATGTCTGGCAAAGCCAATGCCAGGCAACTCCAGGATGGACCTGCCACTGGCCAAGGCCAAGCCCATGAGCCTCTGTGATAACATATTTTAGAAGGGCAACAAAAAAGTTATTGCACAGCAGTAACTACAGCCAGGGAAGAGAGAAGTGAGAATATGTGAGAGAAACAGCCTTGCAGACACCAAAAAAGGAGGGCAGGAGGTGCTCCAGGTGGCAGAAGCAGAGATTCCCCTGCAGTCTGTGGTGCAGACCATGTTCAGGCAGGTTGTACCCCTGCAGCCCATGTTGGTCCATGAGGGTGCAGAAATCTACTTGCAGTCCACGGAGTTCCCCATGCCAGAGCAGGTGGATGCCCAAAGAAGACTGTGATTCCATGGCAAGCCTGTGCTGGAACAGGCTCCTGTCAGGAGAGAGACCCCATGGAAAGAAGAATCCACACTGGAGCAGGTTTGCTGGTAGGACTTGCAACCCTGTGGGAAACTGAGATTGGAGCAGCCTGCTCCTGAAGGACTGACCCCTGTGAAAGGAACCCATGTTGAAGCAGTTTGTGGAGAACTGCAGCCCGTGGGAAAGACTCACGTTGGAGAAGTTCATGGAAGACTGTGGAAGGGAACCCATGCTGGAGCAGGGAAAGGACTCCTTTCTCTGAGGAGGAAGGATTGGCAGGAAAAACATGTGATGAACTGACCATAACCCCCCTCTCCTGTCTCCCTGCACTGCTGGGGGTAAAGAGGTAGAGAATGGGGAATAAAGTTAAGCCTGAGAAGGGGGGGTGGGGAGGGGCAGGGAAAGGTTTTTTAAGAACTGGTTTACTTCTCATTACCCTACCTGGATTTTGATTGGTAAGAAATTCAACTAACTTCCCCAAGTTGAGTCTGTTTTGCCCATGATGGTACTTGCTGAATGATCTCTCCCTGTTGTTATTTCACAGAATCATGGAATCACAGAATATGCCGAGTTGGAAGGGACCCAGAAGGATCATCAAGTCCAACTCCTGGCCCTGCACAGAACCATCCCAAAGAGTCACACCAAGTGCATGAGAGTATCTTCCAAACACTTCTTGAACTCTGTCAGGCTTGGTGCTGTGACCACTTCCCTGGAGAGCCTGTTCAGTGCCCAACCACCCTCTGGGTGAAGAACCTCTTTCTAATATCCAGATCTAAACCTCTCCTGACACAACTTCAGGCCATTCCCTTGGGTCCTGTCACTGGTCACCACAGAGAAGAGATCAGTGCCTGCCCGTCCTCTTCCCCTCACTAGGAAGTTGTTACTGCAATGAGGTCTCCCCTCAGTCTCCTCCAGGCTGAACAGACCAAGTGCCCTCAGCCACTCCTCACATGGCTTCCCCTCAAGGCCCTGCACCATCTTCATTGCCCTCTTTGGACTCTCTCTAACAGTTTAATATCTTTCTTATATTGTGATGACCAACACTGCACACAATATTCAAGGTGAGGCTGCCCCAGTGCAGAGCAGAGAGGGTCAATCCCCTCCCTTGGCTGGCTGGCAATGCTTTGCCTGATGCAACCCATGAGCCTTTTATTATATTTTCGCTCCCCTGTCCGGGGGAGGAGAAGAATCATAGAGCGGCTTTGGTGGGCACCTGGCATCCAGCCCAGGTCCAATCACCACATATCTAATCTAAATCTACCAGTTTTTCAATTTAAAACCATTACCCCTTGTTCTGTCACTATAGGCTCTGGTAAAAAGTCTCTGTCTTTCTTATGAAACTCCTTTAGGCACTGGAAGGCTGCTGAGAGGTCTCCCTGGAGCCTTATCTAGGCTGAACAGCCCAACTCTCTCATCCTGTCTTCAAAAGAGAGGTGCACCACTCTCTTCTGTTCATCTTCGTGACCCTCCTCTGTACTTTCTCCAACAAGTCCATGCCTTTCCATTACCTGAGATCTCACAGCTGGATGCAATACTCCAGGTGAGGTCTTATAAGAGCAGAATAGAAGGGGAGCATTGCCGCCTACATCACCTGATGGCCACACTTCTTATGTAGCCCAGGATACAATTTACTTTGGCACACTTTGCCAGCTTGTAATCACTGCAAATAATGACACACTGAAGAGTGAGGATACTCTGGGATCCTCTTTCACACTGTGACCTTCATATGGACAAGACCCTCTCACTGGGCCTTGGAAGCCCAGGAACATACTCCTTTAAAAATAAACTGAAGAAATCATGAGCTTCCCACAAGCCTCTTTTATGTTTCTCTTTCTTTCTCATCTTCGTTCAAACCCCATGTTAGGCTGAAAGGAGCCCCAGGCACGACCACAGTGTGGACAGATGGACAGTGTGAGCAGCTGGCCCTTCCCACCTGACACGGCAGGGATGGAGGTTACTGCCTCCATCACCCGCTGATGGATCTGTGCTTGCTGCCAGCAGAAGCAAAGGCAGTTCCAGTCATTTTGGGAGAAAAGCCCTCTGCAGCCTAGAATGGCCATGCCATCATGCAACTGGAGAATCATTTAGGTTGGAAAAGACCTCTAGGATCATCAGGTCCAAGTGTTAACTGAGGACTGACAAGTTCACCCCTAAACCATGTCCCTAAGTGCCACATCTACACATCTTTTAAATACCTCCAGGGGTGATGAATCCACCACTTCCCTGGGTAGCCTGTTCCACTGCTTGACAGCCCTTTCAGTGAAGAAAGTTTTCCTGATATCCAATCTAAACCTCCCCTGGCACAACTTGAGGCTATTTCCTCTTGTCCTGTCACTTATCACTTGGGAGAAGGTGGTTGCAGAGAGCGATGCGGTTACTCCTGAGCCTCCTCTTCTCCAGGCTGAACAAAGTGACCTGAGCCACTTCTTATAAGACTTGTGCTCCAGACCCTACACCACCTTCTTTGCCCTTCTCTGGACATACTTCAGCTCCTCAATGTCCTTCTTGTAATGAGGGGCCCAAAACTGAACCCAGGATTCAAGCTGCAGCCTCACCAGTGCTGAGTACAGGGGAACAATCACTGCCCTGGTCCTGCTGGTCACACTATTTCTGATACAAGCCAGGATGCCATTGGACTTCTTGGCTACCTAGGCTGTCTCATTCTCAGTTGCTATCAAACAGCACTCCCAGTCCTTTCCCACTGGACAGCTTTCCAGCCACTCTGTCCCAAGCCTGGATTATTGCATGTAGTAATCCAAGTGCATCACCACACAGCTACAAGGGCCCATGCTTTACTGCACTAGGGTACATCACCATTATTATCTTACCTTAGAGCATCCTCCAGGTACCTCCTGGATGTCCCTTCAGTGCAAATGGAAAGCCTTACAGCACAGACTGGGCCTTTCACAGGTGTGGAAGGAACAGATTCCCAAAAGTGAGGTCTCTCATTGACTGGGCTTTACATTGAGCTCCATAAATTCAGCAATCATTGCTGGCATAAAAATCAGAGAATCACAGGATGACTGAGGTTGAAAAGGACCTCTGGAGGGCATCTGGTCCAGTCCTCCCACTTGAGTAGAGTCATCTGCAGATTATAAAGTAAGAGATGTACAGTCAGTGCCTGTGGTGGTTGGGCTCTTAACCACAGGTAATGACAAAAATTGAGCCAACCCCCACTGGTTGATACTCTCCCACTCAACCAGTGGGATCAATCAGAGGGACTGAACAACAGCCAATAAGTCCTTGTCTAGCCCTTCCTCACTGCAGAGAACCCTGGCAAGTATGCAGATCCAGATGTGATGGTACCATCTCTGCTCTCCAGGTTGCATGAAGAGGAGATGCCAGTGCCACTGGCGCTGATGTAACAGCACACATTACTGCCTTTCCTCCAGCAACTTTGTCCTGCAGAGGCCGGTGGAGCAGCCAGCAATGCCTGCAGTTATCTTTTGGAAGACAAGCTGGGCCAGCAGAGAGGACAGTCCTTTGGATTTCTAAGCAAGAAGAATATATCCCCTCAACCACTGGTTATTTAGGCTTGACCATACCCCTGTTGACACTATCAAAGCCTTCTGGCAGATTGCAGATGTCAGCATGGACTCTGATCTTTGGCTGCTGCCCAGAGAAAATTATTAATCACTTTGACAAGCACTGTCCTAAGCAAGTAAGCAAGTCTAAACAAGTAGTGCTCCAGTGTCAGGATTACAGGTAGTATTAAAGCTGTGAAAGGTCTGAATTTCCATTGTGGCCTCAGGACCCCAAAGGTTTGATCTGAATAATGAATGCAATCACCATGAGCAAATATTGTAGAAATGCTTACCAGCCTAGGTCAAAGGGATGTCTGAGATGGGAATTACCCAGGAGTGGTGCTGAGGCAAATGCTGCTTCTAATACCTGCATATACTCACAGTTATAGGAACCAGGAGAGGTGTAGGTGATTACCACGTGCTGGACTAATCACACACAAACCTTTACCTGTGTGTGTGTAGGAGAAAAGGACCTTTTGAGATCTGTTACCACTTTTGCCCTTGATTTCAACAGAACTAAAATACCACTTTGACAATTCCCACCAAGGGCTAGGCTGCTGTAAGGAGCAGCCAGCCCCACTCCCTGCTGGCCTTGCTGTTGAAGCCTATATGGCTTCACAAGACATTCTAATCTTAAACACCAGCACTTATCAATTCTGATACTATTAAGATAGTAGGGCTTTCTTTAGTGGGGAAAGAAACCAGCAGATTCTGTTGAATTGGGGGATCTAACTTCACAAGCAATGAACTTTTCCTGTTTTTCCTGTAATTTTCATGACCAGAGGTAATGAGCTGGATTTCACAGGATTTTAGGTTCCGATTGGGCTTCCATCACAGGCAAAGGTGATATTTGCAGGTTGAAGTACAGCCTTTGTTTACTTTAGTGCCACATCTCCCAGCAGCTTCAACTAGGAAAGAGTTTTGTCCTTGCTGTCTTTCACTGGCAGGGCTTTTGTTCCCATGGTCAAATCAATAACCTTCCCGTTCACCTCTGTCCCCACGGCGTGTTGTGGGGCAGCATCCTTGCTTTGCTCCCTCTCAGAAACAACCACTTGTTCAAGTTGATTTCTGCCCTAAACAATATTTCTTCTTGCAACTTAATTTTTATTTATTGCCTAAAATTCCAGATTAAATGCCATCTCCTAGCAACTGATATATTTTTGTCCCTAGTCTGCTAACTTTCAGTGTTTGGATATTGCTCTCTGTTCATTTTGCTGCCTCAGACAGAAAACACTAGTTTCCAGATACCTAGTGGTATGTACATTTGTTAAACTTCTAAACAGTTGAGTCAGTTAAACAGCTGGCTTTATATCCACCTATTTGTTGACTTGATAGATGTACTCTGGAGATACAAAAGAAGTACACAGTGTAATCTTCCTGTTTGGTGCATCTTTACAAAAGGGTGACATGGGGCAGGAGCTGCGTTGTCAGGAGTGCCTCACCTGAGGTGTTTCAGGATGGGGCTCCTTTTCCCACTGTGCACACCCTTGACATTTCTTGACATGTTAAAGAAGCACTGAGAAATAAGCTTACTACCTCTGCAGATGAACCACATGTCCTCCTACCAAGCCATGGCAAAAGCCCACGTTGGCTCTCAAGAGGAAGACAAAGCTGAGTTATGCTCACAGTGAACCTTACATGGACTTCACATTAAAAATGAGCCATTTTTCTGGCTGTTCAGCTCAGATTCTGCAGTGTGGCTTTTAAACATGTGTGTGGAGAGACATTTGCTGCTTTTATCCTTGTTGGTAGTATGGCAAGAGCTCAGCATACTTCAAAGAAGGGCTCATGCATCAATCCAGGTATCTCATTGGAAGTTCTCAAAATTAACTTTAGTAAAGTACAGTCTCTATCTGACCTTGCTCTGATGGTTAGCAGAGGGAAACAGCAGCTTTTAGGGTGTACTTTGGCATTGCAGCTGCCTGTTTTAGACTGGGATGGAGAATTCCCAAGTAGAACCCATAAACAGACATTGCAGGTGTTTACTGCTGGTCAGGTGGATCCACTAAAACAACAGGGCAGAATCCATCTTTAGACTCCGTTTCTTGTTGTGTCATTTTTCTATTCATGTAAACTTGAGTTTAGCTATTTTTTTCCTGTTTGCAATGGTTATAAATGGAATTTATGTGTAATAAAAGATGCTGTCCACAAGCATAAAAGAACAACTGATAATTCATGATTTTTATTTCTGTGACTTCTCACTTCCAGAATACCTATTTGACAAAATGTGAGTCATATACATTGGCTTGGATGGATATTCTTAGCTCTGATTTGTACAGTGAGATGTAAATAATCAGTAAATTAAATGAAAATATTCTCTGTGAATTACTGCCTCCCCTCTCTTCCTTTCCCCCCCTCCTTCCCTTCCTTCTGCTTTAACTCACCAGTGTTCAAAGCCATGATGCCATTGCCTGCCAACCTGAAAACATGCTGCTCACCTTCTCCAGCAGCAGCATTTCATTCAGGACCACTAGCAGACACGAAGATTGAAGCTGCCCATGACTTTCTGCAAAAACAACACGGTATCAGGACTAGTTACAAGCAACGGGGCATTTAATTTTACATCTCTGCTAAAAAACATACTTCCCGCCCCAGGCTTCAACTGTGAGATGGACAGCTGAGATGGACACTTGCAACATTCTTTAATATCACTTTGTTTTCCTGCAGAAGCCTCTGCAAGGTACTGGCCAAAGCTCTGCTTTTGATAGATGGGCCTCAAAAGGCAGATTTGCATCCTGCTCACTCTAAAAATCACAAAATATCTGTGTGAGGAAGGATGTGTGCCAGTGGGCCCCTGACAGCTGAGTGCAACCACAGGTAGCTGTGATCACCCGATGAGAACATGAATTTTGTCGGATCTTGCTGAGCTGGTTGGGTCTTGCCTGCTACATGTGATGGTCTCATTAACACCTACTGACAGATGTTTTCCTCTCAGTTTGGCCAGAGGTGCCTGCTTGTCAATAGGCAACACTGAGCGGAGACGTGTGTCAGCTTTTGGCAATTTTATGCAGTTTGGCTCCAGAAGGATTAAACTCTGCTCTAACACAAAGTAAGGCAACCTTGTGCAATTGTGTAGAGCAGTGTTAGATTAAAAAAATCTGTGCACTGAGGCTTTGTAAAGCGGATATTTGTCAGTTTTCATAGAGCAGAAACAGTGAAGGCAGTAGATTGCTTCTGTGCATCCCTTCTCCTCACTTACCAGTCACCCCAGACAGAGCACTGCTTACACATGGAAGGCAAGAAGCTCTTCTCTAAAAAGCAAAGTTTGGGATGAGCTTATCCATGGTCTGACTTTTCCTACTGCACAGCCTGCTCTCCTGGCACCTCCTGTCCCTTGCCTCAGCTCACCCTTGTTCACAGTTCCATGATGCCAGTCTCCTGCACTCAAGTTTATCCAGCTGGGTTCGTTTAGAAGGATGGGGAGTATTAAAATACAGGCTTTTTCTAGATGCAAACTGTACCACTCTGTCTTAAAATGACACACAGGCATTTAATAATTCACATGAATGATTTTTCCCTGCACAAGAATCCAGGTCTGTCACTGACACAATGTACTGGATTTGTGTGGCAAGGCACTACAGGGGTGGCTTCTGTGAGAAACTGCCAGAAGCTTTCCCTGTGTCTGACAGAGCCAACACGAGCTGGCTCTGAGATGGACCCAACACTGGCCAAGGCCGAGCCCAACAGCCACAATGGTAGCCCTTCTGGGATAACTTATTCAAGAAAGGAAAAAAATCCTGTTCAGTTCAGAATAAGAGCAGTGGAAGAGGACTCAGAACATGTGTCACCTCTGCAGACACCAAGGTCAGCGAGGAAGGAGTGGGAGGAGGTGCTCCAGGAGCCAGAGCAGAGATGCCTCTGCAGCCTGAGGTGCAGCCTGTGGGGAGGCAGCTGTGTCCCTGCAGCCCATGGAGGTCCACAGGAGAGCAGGGATCAACTTGCAGCCCCTGGAGGAGCCCTCGCTGGAGCAGGGGGATGCTCAAAGGGAATCCATGGGAAACCTGTGCTGGAGCAGGCTCCTGTCAGGACCTGCAGATCCATGGGGAGAGGAGCCTATGCTGGAGAAGGTTTGATGGCAGGACTTGTGACCCCATAAGGGATCCACACTGGAGCAGTGTGAGAAGAACTGCAGCCCATGGGAAGCACTCATGTTGGAGAAGTTCATGGAGAACTGTCTCCCATATGAGGGACCTCATGCTGGAACAGTGATGAGCCCCCATCCTGAGGAGGAAGAAGCAGCAGAGACAACGTGTGATGGAATGACCACAACCCCCATTCCCCATCGCCCTGATGGGTGCAAATGCTCCCAGAATATTTTTATTTAGCAGCACAGCACTGATGTAACTTAGGGTTCCTCTCCATGGACTGGTGCTACACCAGATGAGGCTTGTTCAGGAAAAAAGAAGGGGGTAAAAAGAAGGCAGCAAAGTGGGCCATAAGAAGATAGAATGAGCTGATACCAAATGTAATGCAGAGGCAGAGGTAGAGACAAGGCTGTGAGGAACAGGAGACGTGGTGGTGGTGGAAAGGCAAAAGGGAGAGCCAGCAAGGAGACATAGGAATGGCAAATGATCTTTGTAGCAGCAATTTGAATGGACATGTGCCAGGAAAGATTTAATTTGTGAGGGATGGAAGGAAGGATGTTGCGGTGAGACGTGAGATGATGTGAAGTTTAGCCATGTGGATGGACGGGAAGGCTGTCTTGGCTATGCTATGAAGGAAGAGTCTGGAAGGCTTCAGCGTGGTCTGGAAGTAATTGAGGGATGCCCTGTGGCCTCCATTATGTACAAGGCCAGATTAGATGTTCACACTAGTACCTCCTGAGTTTAGCATCTATAAATCTGTGAAATAGAAGCTTTAAACTATGATAAAGGGCTGAATCCTTGGGGCATCACATTGAAAGCCCACAGTATTCTGAGATATTGATTTTAAGACTGGGATTTGGGGGTATAGTAAATCTATTTCGGGATTTTTTTATTATTATTATTATTTTTATTTTAAGGTTTATTTCATCTACCTGGTTTTGCAGGCAGAGTATATTAAAAAACCTCTAATAAAATATTTAAAGCCCTCTAAATATCCCTCAAAGAGTCTTTTCATAACATGTGTTGCATAAACAGGCAAGATGCTGCAGGGATGTGATATACAGATGTCATCACTTTGATAGTTTCATAGATTTCACAGCCAGAAGGCACCACCATGGTGGTTTCCTCTGCCCTCCTGCATAATGCAGACCATGGAGCTTCGCCCAGCAATTCCCACACCAATACATAGGCTACATCATGCAGAAAGACATCCACACTTAATTTAAATATCTTTTGGGGTGATGGAGAACCTACCATATCCCATGTCAGCTCCTCTGGTGGTTAATTACAAGACCATTAAGGAGAAAAATGTGCCTCACTTCCAACTTGATTTTTTTTTTTAGCTCCTGTCTTCCTGGTTTATATGGCTTTGTCTGCTAGGTTAAGTAATCTCTGATACTGTGTTCCTCCTCCATGTATAAATACTTACAGATCAATTCATCTCTTATACTCCTCTTTGATAATATAAATGGACTGTGCTCCTTTGGGTCATTGTAAGATATGCTTTCAATCAGTCTTATAGCTCTTCTCCCAACCATCCTCAGTTTTACAACACAGTTTTTAAGTGTTGACAGCTGAACTGGACTGGTTTTGTCTCATTAATGTCATGTGTAGAGCCAATATGTTTCCCCTACCACTCAATATTCCCATTTATACATCCTAGGGTCATATTAGCCCCTTTAACAAGAGCATTACCCGTGGAACTCGTATTCAATTGTTTATCTATTGTGACCTCTTAGGTAAACAGCCAAGAACAGCTTCCTGAATATTCCCTTTATAAAAACTCCCATGGGATCACTCTTCATTTGCAACTCCTCTTGGGAGACCTGTCATTTAACTGCCTCCTAATCCATTTTAAAAGTGCCACATTGATTTTTACAGTGTTACCATTCAGAACAAAACAAATGGCAGAATTTAACCCCCCACATTGCTTCTGATCTTCCCAACTCCCTATTTCCAAGAGATGCGTGCCCACAGTTTCTGATTGACTACATCGTAGCCCGGGCAGCTCTGTGCCTTGGCTGGCAGCGAGTGATTGTGCAGCCACCCCAGCTCCTGTTTCTGATGGATGTCTGTTGCTGCTTCAAGTCTGTAGTGGGGAGCACAGGCAATTGGAGCAAAAGCACCAGCCATGAGCTCCAAAACATCTAGAGAGGGTAAAACTGATTTGCAGCTCGTGCTTTCAGAGATGGCAGAACTGTTACTTATGTGCTCAGATACCAGTGCTTCTTGATGGCTTTCAGGGAATATTTTGAGACAATATCCTACACTCAGGGGATCCCAACTGGCCCGTGGAGAAGTATCAGTCTGAAAATTCCATATAAATGTCCTGCTGCTAGTGCTTGAAACCACACTGCTTTTAGAATGGTTTTAATTTAACACAGAGGGGTGTGTGACTGGTGACCCAAGAGAAATGCTGAAGGCTGAGGGTGGTCCTTGGTCCGACGTGTTTGGATAATATTCCAGAAAATCTTGGTGTTCCTGTTGGTTGCCAAGTCCCTCATGGGATTAGCAGAACACTGTCCAAAAGGTCCATATTTTGGGATTAAGAGGCAGCTTGTTAAGGGACTAATAACACGGAGAAAGAAGGGAAGCATGAAGAAAGCCTCATTTCCCCTGCCTAATACTGTACAACTCAGGGAAGTGGAGGAGGGCAGAAGACATATTGCCTTGGGGTAAAACAAGCAGCTGTTGTCTCCAGGTGGAATTAAACAGTGGGAGCCCTGGTTCCTGCAATTTCTCATGTTTCTGACGAAGTTTTACCTGCCAAGAATTGCCTAAACCAGTCTGAGTCCCGGACTTGAGGAACACGTACAAAACCAGTTAGCATAACAGTACCCTTCATTCTCTGAGATAAAACTTAAACAGAGGCAAAAATAACCCTGCAGTGTCCCCAAAGTACTAAAATGTCTTGCTGTAATGATGACAGGCTTATCTGGCTTTCCTGCATATGGGAGTGTTTTCCTGTACAAATGCTTGCAGCTGCACTTTTCATGTGGGGCAACTCTTGCAGCTAAATAAAATTGTTAAAATGAGTTAATCAGCTTAGTACAATGGCTCCCCATATTTTCCATAAAACAATTTGCCTCCCACACGGTCTGTGTCTCCGTCCCATTTCACAGCACAGGAGAGTCAAAGTGCCCCTCGGGCTCAGCATCCGGCGCTCAGCACCAGCCACGCTCTCCCACCTCGCCTGGAGAGTGCCAGATCAGAGCATTCATGCTGAGACTTATGATGTGCCCTAAAGTGCTTCACTTCTCTGCAGTAAAAACTCCCCAGCGAAGGAAAAGCGGTTTTCCTAATCTGCCTAGAGCTGTTGGTGGAGGCCAGAGGTGGCCATGTCAGCCTGCCCTCTGTAATGGATGGATGAAGCTCTCGAGGCTTCTGCCCGCTGGCTATAAAATGCTGCCTCTCTTCAGCTCATAATGGGGCTCAGTATGATTTTTGTTGCTTTAACCCTCATTCCAAGGCTTTTCTCCACCTAACCTTAAGACCCTGCCGGTACCTAGTAAAGACCAGATCAAAGCCTAGATGCTGAAGATGGGCTGACCCTGGCCCTGAAGGGCGCCACCCATTTTGTGTTCTTCAGTCACACTAACTGCTGCTGTTTGTCACTGTACAGCACAGCAACTGGGCTCTTGCTAAGTGTGGTGATTTGGGATGAGAAGGTGGGCCTGGACCCTGCTATCACCCTGGGCTCTGGCTCTGCATCTGGACTGGCCACAGCAGGGGACATGTCGCAGTTTCTCAGCTGATAGCTGGATGTACTGACTTAAATGAGTCTGGACTTACTCATAGCTACAGAAGAGCAGGTTTTTACCTTGAAGAGGTTGAAAAAGAAAAGGTAAATTCACAGAATATGCCAAGTTTGAAGGGACCCAGAAGGATAATCAAGTCTAACTCCTGGCCCTGCACAGGACCATCCCCAAGAGTCACACCAAATGCCTGAGAGTATCCTCCAAACACTTCTTGAACTCTGTCAGGCTTGGTGCTGTGATCGCTTCCCTGGGGAGCCTGTTCCAGTGCCCAACCACCCTCTGGGTAAAGAACCTCTTTCTAATATCCAGACTAAACCTCCCCTGACACAACTTCAGGCCATTCCCTTGGGTCCTGTCACTGGTCACCACAGAGAAGAGATCAGTGTCTATCCCTCCTCTTCCCCTCAAGAGGAAGTTGTAACTGCAATGAGGTGTCCCCTCAGTCTCCTCTTTCTCCAGGCTGAACAGACCAAGTGCCCTCAGCCGCTCCTCACACGGCTTCCCCTCAAGGCCCTTCACCATCTTCGCTGCCCTCCTTTGGACACTGTTTAACAGCTTAATATCTTTCTTATATTGCAGTTCCCAAACACTGTCCCAATATTCAAGGTGAGGCCACCCCAGTGCAGAGCAGAGTGGGACAATCCCCTCCCTTGACCGTCTGATGATGCTTTGCCTGATGCTCCCCCAGGACACGGTTGGCCCTCCTGGCTGCCAGGGCACTGCTGACTCATATTCAACTTGCTGTTGACCAGGATCCCCAGGTCCCTTTCTGCAGCTCTGCTCTCCAGCCTCCTGTTCCCCATTCTGTACAAACAACCTGGGTTACACAAAAATTCTGGTATCCACCTTTCCTTTTCTTTTTTCTCCAAATATGTCTTTTTGGCTTTTTATTATTTTGTCTTTTTTAAAGAGACTGAACTGCTAATGATTAATGACTCAAGCATTTGACCACCTGCTGTTAGAGCCTGGACTTCGGGTGCTGAAGGCTCAATCAGCAACAGTGTGCTTTGCTAACAACGTGCAGAGTGGCCACCCAGGTGCTGAGGGCGTGCACACCTGCCACCTCAGGCTACAAGCTGGGTGTTGGAACAAGATAAGGAGAGAGGCAAATCCTGTCCTTACACAAATGACTCAGCTGTGATAACTCCCCTCCAGGGAAGAACAGGTACAACTCACACACATGGCCTGAAGATATTCATCTCTGATGGGCCATAATGGATCCACCTGTGCGGATGGAACAGGCAGATACAACACCTTAGAAGACATCTTCAGTCCTGAAATTGCCATGATCCAGTATTACATCTTCCAGTGTAGAACTCCCCACCTGAAGGGATGTACTGGGGGCATTCCCACCAAGCCTAAGCCACACTTGGACTTCACCAACACTTGGGCTTCACCAACGCCACTTCACGGGGGGTGTTCTTTGCGCACCCCACGGGATTTCCTTACCAGACGGGGCTTCCACCACCACCTCAATGGATCTGGACTGGGACCACCCCGTTGACAGGACTTGCGACCACCACTTTGACCAACAAACATCAAAATTGCAACAACCAAGTCTAAAATCCAGTGGGTTTTGTGGGTCCCTCCAGTGGCCGGGAGGGGCCACAGCCCTGCTCTGACTGCCTGTGCCAGCACTGCAGCCTCACTCCAGTGCCACGCAGGTGTCTGCCGGTACCTATCCTACCAGCACTGACTCTCCAACAGTTCCTGCCAGGTCTTCCAGGCATGGGGGACACGAACCATGCGGAAAGGTGGCCATCTTGTCTCTGTCCTGTGGCCACGCGTGTTTTCTCCTGGTGGAAAAGGCGAGATGCCATCTCGATTGGGTCTGGTGGGCAGGGCTTCTCCTCATAGGCTGGTTTAACCCAGTTTTATCAGTATTGTTATCAGCATTCTTCTTGGTAAAGAGTTATTTTTTCACTTACCTCTGGGTGTATTTGGTCTCCCTCTCTGTATTGGAGAAACCAGTCATTAAATCCAAGGGAGGAAACTTCTGCCTGATGTCTCCGCCCCTCCAGATTGTCTCAAACTGAGACAATGGGGCATCCAGGGTTGCCCCATCCCCGGTGCAGAATCCGGCACTTTCCCTTGTTGAACTTGAAATGTAATGATAATTAACAGAGGTAACTCTTTGCTTCCCATTCCAGTCTTACCTGCAGGAAAATTGAACGGAGAGATTTTGGTAAACAACAGGTCTGTCCTCCTGCCCTCCCACAGGGTCAGGATTGCTGAGTGATGCTGATCAAAGCTTTTCTCCACCTCTTTAAGTAGTCGCTGCTGCTTCAGTATCCCTCTTCCTAGAAAGCTTTTTCTAGAGTACAGCATGCATCCTTCTTGCTGCCATTTCAGTCTCTCGCTCCAACACTGATGTGGAGATGAGGTTAATCCCCATGCTTCTCTAAAACAAACCCGTAGCAATCTGTCCTCTGCTTTATCTCCTAAGGCCAGTGCCCTGGTGCCATTTATTTTAAGAAAACTCTTTTATTTGGCAGCGTGTTTTTCACGTGCAGTAATTCAGTGTATTTCCCACGTGATGATAATAACAGTAGAAGGCAAGAAATCATGTCAGATGCAGAAAAGCAGGAAGGCAATGACAAGGCAGTGACGTGAATGAGAAAAAGGAGTGCACAAAAGAGGAAGAGACCTCAGACAAACTGACACCGGGATGATTCGATACCTCACCCGTGAAAGTGTCATGCCACGCACTGAGACTCTGACAGATCAGTGCCTGGGTGCAGTGAGAGAGGAATGTCAGATAAGCATGAGCTGCGGATGGCATCTTCTTGTCTCCCAAATAAGGTGTCTCTTTTGCACCAAGATGCCTGGTCTGTTCAAATCAATCTGACTTGCAACACAATCTTCTTGGAAGACTTACAGCTCCTCTGTTGAGTTTCAAGGTTTAACAGTGACAGGAAAATGTAGTTCCAGTTTTACAGATAAGGAGATGGGACTTGAAGAGACAATGTGAGGGAACTTTTTCTTCCACACAAAACAGATCAGTGCTGGGACTGTGAACATCACTTGTGTTTCTAGGATTCTTCATTCACTGAGATTTGTAATGCAAAACCCATACGAGCACACATGGAAACTCCTTCTCCACAGCCTCAGTAACTATTTTCTCTGTCTCCAGGGAGGAATATTGCATCTGATTTAGGTGGCATATTGTTTATAATGGAAATAATCTTAGTGTGCAGCACACAGAGGTGTAATAATAACATGGTGCCACTGTAACCCCTATGGAGACCCCGATGGTGGAAAGGGTATGTGACATAGCAACTTTTCTTGCATGATGGTTCTGATTTTCTTCAGCCTGAGGAGTAACATGCACAGATCAAAAGCAGTTTTTCCTGCTAACATATTCTTCTGCTGACAAAGTTTATGGAGTAGAAAGCTTTTAAAGGTATAAACAGAATTTAGTAAACTGCAGCACCATCACAATAAAAAACATGATTTATGATTTTTTTAGAAGACAATTTATCTTGACTTTGTCAGCTATAGCTCACACTATATAATTTCGTTCTATTATTCTGTATTAAGCCCAGTATTTTGTGTTTGACCAAAACATGTCATCAGTCTCTGCCTTACAAATGCAAGAGCATTCAGAATTATGTCTGAAAAGAAAAAACCCACATATATGGAGAGCACAATATCATGCTGGAATTGCAGCACTTCAGCATTTTTCCAAAAACTACCTAATCCACTGACTTTTAAATCACCCACATGCCATAAATGCATTTATTTAAGAATAAATGGGGGCAGGTGGGATGGAAGTGAAATGCCTCGCACATAAACAGTGTAGTACCTGCTCCTTTGGCAATTTGGTCCCCTTAGAGGATGCTTCACTGCTGACAAGGGCATTCCCCGAGTCTCAAGAAATAAAGGCAGTGAAGGAGGATTCTTCCTCACCCTGTGCAGTGTCTGCTTGCCATTGCACTGCACTAAATCCAGGGTAAATCACGCAAGATCAGTAGAACTGGTCTGGATTTACACCCAAACCATGCCCAGCAGAGCAGAGCCCTTTGATTGCTTAACACCTTCTGTAACATGTCATGTGCTGCATTTAGCCAGCACCTGCAGCCCATACTACAAACCACTGCACAGACCCAAGGACCACAGCTGGGGAAGGAGATTTGAAGGTGGGCAAAAAGCTCTGCCCGCCTTCAGGTGCTGGAAACCACCCAAATGAGACTGGTTGGACTGTCAGGTGAGAGTTTTTGCTGGCAAAAACCTCTGTTTTTTTTCCCCTTCTGTTTGTGAACTGGGTCAATTCCTGACCTTGTTTAAATCAAACAAAATACTTCTACTGTATCATAAAAATTCCATGTTTTAATACATCGCCATGCACAAATGAAGTCAAACAATGCAGAGTACAAAATTGTCAAATATACAAAATGATAAAGCAGATACCCAAAGCTTCCAGAGATTCTGCCCAAAGATACCAAAAACTTTGATATTGATTTTAGTTTTATTGTTTAAAAGAATTCCTCCCTCCCACCCGGGTTTTATTTTTTGTTGATTTCTGAAGACAGAAGGAATTAAAGACTAAATATAAAAACTGTAAGGTGGAATTACCAGCAATGGCCACATCATATACTAAAAATTAGATTGCATGATAATTTCTGTTTTGGGAAAAAAGCACTTCTGTGCAGGTGAACACCTTGGATGCCTGGGGAAACGCAGAGTGCATCAAACAAAAAGGCACACTTTTGTTTCATGCCACGTCATTTGGCTCCATCATTAAAAAGTTCAGTCATAGATGTACAGGGAATAAGAGGGTGTCACTTCTTAAGCATTAGAGTGCTGGTATCTTCCTAGATTATCAACCAAGTTAACATTAAAAGGAGATCACTGGCTTAGAATATTTCCTTAGTTAATGTAAACCAGAACTGACTCCAAAGGCAGCAGGACCAGACACAACTTGCTGTCTTCAGGAGACTGTTTCGACCAGACAGCATGACCATGGGCTTGCAGTCACCCTTCTGCATCCAGCTGTCCTGGATCAGGTGACCAGGTCTCCCAGGACCTTGATCCCAGCATCTCTTGCTCCCTGCAGCTCATGTCCATCAGCAGCGGCCGATGCTGATGCACCAGCACAGCCTGGCATCTGATTCTGTCCATGGGCTGCTCATTAGAGGGTAACCTTTGGAGACAACTCAGGTGTGGCTGCAATTCCAGCTGTCAGTTCTGCTTTTTTCAGGGTCACATTCAAACAACCTTAAATTCAACTCTCCAAAACAGAGTACCCCAAATTTAGAGCCCCCTTTGGTAGTTTACGATGTGCAGAGCCAGGCAGGCACTCCTCCCATCTTACCCTGACTTGTGAAAAAGAAATAGTAATTGTGGAGTAGGTCCAGATAGCTGCAAAGCTGAAAGCAAAGCCCAGCACATCCCAAAGCATGGCCCTGACACTTTCAGATTCTGCAGTAACTCTGAGAAATTTAAAAATACGCCTCTTTAGCCTTGACAAGCAGCCCAGCAGCTCAGTGCAAGGCAAAGGAGACTTCTCCTCAGAGCATGCAGCCTCTTTGTGGAAATGCTGGTCATTCCTATTGCTGGAGCATTGTCCAGTTCTGCCAGGCAATGTCTCCTGCAATGGCTGCAAGAGAGCAGGATGGAACGGGACAGGTTGCACTTGCAGGTTAGCCCAGCATGGCCCCATTCCTCCCCTCCATCAGCAGTGTTGGAGTCAGAGCACAAGGCTGAGTTTGGGTCTCATGCTGAGGTGCTTTGCATAGGCTGGAAGTTCCTGTCCCTCTGTGTCTTCACTACTGTCACCTTATCTCTTTTCTATCTTTCTCAAAAGAAGCACAGAGAAGGAGCCTCCTGAATACAAGGGATGCAGAAGTGGTGCTAAGAGGACTCCCAACATTTCTTTACCAAAGTCTGGTTCAGTAAGGAAAACCTCTATCTAGATGTAAAACCTTGCTCTCAATATTGAAACAAAAAGTCAACCAACCAGTCAAATCCCCTAAGCATCTGATGGGACAAATTGTTGATTTTTTTCCTTCCCTGCACAGCTTCTTATTGCTTACAAGCTGTTTTGCTGCAATACCAATCTACCAATCTCCCTGCTTAAAAAAAAAAAAAACAAACACTATGTTTTGCTATGTAATTTAGTGACTTATGATATCAAATAAATAAATTCAAGGCAAGTTACTTAATAGAAAGGATGTGATTACAGATGTAACAGAAGCTACAGAGGATTTTTTTCTTCTGAAAAACTATTTAGATATATTTGGAATTAGTATCAGAAAGGAGATTTTCATCTCATTCTCAGACTAAACCTGGTTGCATTATAATAATGCTGACAATTCCACTCGTGCAAGTTCAGCTTCTTCCCTGCCCAGCTGGATCCCAGACATGCCAGTTATGGAATGCTCCCCTCCAGAGCTGCACAGTGTCTCAGCAGCATGAGGACACTCGTAAGCCATCACACACCGAAGCCAGTGACTCTTCAGAATTTATTTGACAGGCAGCAAGCACGTACCAGTGTTCTTTAAACAATAAATCTAGCCCAAACTCATTTTCTTAGGATTTCATACTGGATTAGAGGAAGAATCCCCAAAGATCTTTATCTTCTTATCTATGGCTGTAGCTAGCTCATTCTTGTTTTAGCTTCTTGATGTTGATTCAATACCAATCTGCAGTAAGTATTGCCTTTATAGTTTCTCTTGTTTGTGTGAACTGTTTACTTTTCAGACTGCACACCCCTGTTCGTGCCGTTCCCCACTGATTGGTGAAGAACTTGGAAGATGCTCCAGAGGTTCTCACTTGCATCTACTGACAGCGGTTTTATGAAACCTGAATCAGACACTGAGTAGCCCAGTGCTTATTTCCGAAGTACAACACTGAAACCAGCTGATAGTAACAGGGCCCAATCTTGCAAAAACCCACTGCTGGGAGCAGCTGTCATTACTCTGGGTAATCCCACTGATGTCATTTCACTTCCAGGGCTTTATTAACCAGCTCCAATGGGGCTCGTCATGAGAGCTGAACAGTTTGTTGTGTTTGAAGCAAGGAACTTGTGTACCATGCTCAGCTGCACAGAGATACAATCGCCCCCTCAATCAGCACTGCAGCTTCTCTGCCAGTTGTCGAAGGCAGGAAAATCTATTTCTTGCCAGGAAGATCCTACCTCCTTAAGAGGCAAACCCACAGATGTTATTGCTTGCTTAGACTACACATCCACGTGGCCCCATGATTTGCATGCAGCATTTTGTCCCAGGTTGCTATTAATGAAAGGCAACAGACTTTCTCAGTGTGTCCAAGGGTTCTGTTGTCCTTTCTCATCCAGTTCTCTTCCTTTAATTATGCACAGCAGAACCTTAAAACTGTGAGCAGACCTACTGACGCTCATACCAAACGTTAACAAGTACAGCTTTTCATAAAAGCCGTTTAAATTAAGACCATTTTGTGGAAAAAAAAAAACAAACACAAAAAACCCAAAAACTGATATAGGTTGCCCTGCGTTCTTGTAATATTGGATACTTCAAGGTATTTTTAATTCAGAAATTACATCTGATGATCTAGTCTAATCCTTGCATAACACATGCCTAATGACTTCATCCAGTAATTGCTGCATCGAGCCTGGATTTCAGTTTGAGGTAGAGCTTATTGACTTAGAAAAATACTCTGCGTACATTTAAAGACTTTATGTGATGGAGAACATGCCAGGTAACTAAGTAAGTTGTCTCCATGGGTAATTATCCTCCCTGTTGAGTACTTGCACTTAATTTCTAGCCTGAAATCAGTTTCCAACCAGTAGAGCACATCATTCCCTTTTCTTCTAAACAGAAGAGGTACCTGCCCTCAGACAGCACTTTCCTGCCCAGGTAAAGATTGTGATTGCAGATAGAGATCAAGTCACCTCTTCAAATTGCCTCTGATAAATTAATAGCTTGAGCTTCATTAGTCTGACACTATAATAAGACCTGTTTTCCTGCCCTTGAATGACACTGGGAGTTATTGAAAATAATCTTTCCAAGTTGTCAATACCCTTTCTGAAAGACTGACAGTTACCAAATGAACTGGAATAGCATCACTATTGCCAGGTCCTACATCCCAACTGGCAAGAGCATCTCTGGAGCTGATGTTGAATGGATTACTTACTGCACCTTTGCAGCCACTGTGTTATTCCAGATGTACTCCCCATGCTTCTAAGCAGACTTGCTGCCATGTCTCCCAGATTTCTGACTTTTCTGTCCTCTGGGTTACTCTCCACCCCTAACTTGCTCATATTATTATTTACTGCATCTCCGTTTTTGTCACCTCTGTCTGTTGCCAACAGTAACTTTCTCTTTCCCTGGGAGGTATATTGAAAGTAAAGCATACCTTGGGAGGACCTCATCAGAAACAGTCTAACTGAGGATAATTTCATATTTACTGCTATTTTTTTGTGATCTAGCCTGTAATCAGTTTTAATCCACTTTATATGGGTGATATTGATTTTGCATTGTGCTATTTTTGTTCTTTATCAGAATCAAATGCTCTATAGGAGGCTAAGTATGGTATGCCAGCAGAGCTTCTTTTCTCAACAAGACTTTGATACCACAAAAAATGATAGCAAATTATTTGGTATGATACAATTCTATAAAAATAAACTGGAGGGTTTTATCAAGTATTAATTGGTTTAATGATTATGTTATATCAACTTTTCCATGATTTTGCCCAAGACTGATAGGAAGCTAATGAGCCATAGTTTTCTGGATCAAACCTCTCATTTTTTTTGAATTGTTGTGGTTTTGGTGTCATTTGAAGCTTCTTTTATGCTTTCTGGTTCTGAAGAGTCCTAGTCAAGTTTTCCTTCACTTTTGGATTCACCTAATGATTCTACAAATTTAAAATTATGTTTGGAGAGTTGCTGCTTAATATTATCCGTAATTACTGATGGAGTAGGAGGAATTACATCTTAATAGGCAATTTGACTCCCTCTTTCTACTGCTTTCAAATACAAAACAAGACTATTTGTTGGGTTTTCAATGTACTGTGAACAATCACTGTGCTGGGCCTGTCTAACATCAGACTTAGCTTTGCTATGACAGTATTTATTAGGATATATGTAAAGCCTTTGGTCTAACCAGCCCTAACCTATTTGCCACTGACTTCCCATGCTTTTTTTTGGCTTCCTTCATTAAACATCTACTTTTCTTACTTGCTGATCTATCCTCATAAGCCTGCCTAATCACCCATACATTATATTGGTGGCTTTTTCTGCACTCCAGATTACTCTCCTGAATTTTACTACAGGAGGTTGCAGGTAATGCTGGTAATAATTTCCCCTCACCCATCAATTTTAATTACACCAAAGGACCTTCTCTTTTTAAATTAAAATCTCATTGACCACAGCCTATATATATCAGGGTCAATTGCAGCACAGTCCTGCAGCGGGGCCGTTCAAGGAGACTCTGATGGCAGAGATGGCAACTATTAAAGGGGACCAATGTGAAAGATTCAGGGTTTTACTTTGCTTTACTTTGAATAACACAGATTTTGTGGCTTTGTGGCTGCTGGAGGGAGGTTCACTTTGGCAATGACAAAAAAACCCACCCCAGTCCTGGATCCATGGCTGGCACTGATAGACACATCTGTGGAGACACTCATGGAGCAGCACCAATGTAAGTCCACTGGGGCCTGGCCTTGTGTCTTCTGAAAGTGAAGGGTAAAAGCAAACCAAAATTGTATAATTTTTAATGGTTTCATTTCCTCAATAATGTTACATCTGTTGTCGAGTGACAACACTTACCCTTAAAGAACAGACAGGGAGGGATGAACTCACTGGTAGAGCATTGCCAAACGTCTGGACAAGCAAAACCAAAGAGCTTGTGGAGCTTTTTCAAACTCCCCTCCTTGAAGGCTGCATTTCCCTTAACAGAATAAATGGTGGATGTTCAGGTACAGAAAGCCACACAGATGAGAAAAAACCACAAGGATCAAAACAGTGCAAAGGATGCCTTCAGCTGCAGCGTGCTTTCTGGAGTGAGCAATTCCTTCAGGTTTCTGGTGGAGGACTTCTCATGGTTTGAACCACTTGGAAAGGCTGCACTTCTGTCAGGGATTCTTAGTGGGGTCTGATGCTGCAACCTTTCTGGACACAAAAAAACCCAGGCGAGCGTGACACCAGGGAGAGGAGGAGGCTGCAGGTCTGCACAGGGGAACAGTGTCCTGATGGCAGCACTGCCTTGTCTCGGAGATAATAACTAGTGATCAATGTAACAGCAGCACTGGCCTTTGCAAATTTATCTATCTCCACAGGGCTGATAATGGCTGCTTGATGAAAATAGCATTAGTCTCCCACTCTTTCACACCGAACTAATGGCTCTGAACATATTTAAATTGACTTCCTTTGCCGGAATAACTTATTTGCTCCCTTTCATGTTGACTTGGTCTTTGGCACTCTCGACATAAATGATTTATTGACCAGAGATAAAGCATTCTTTCCCCTGAACCGTTCCTATGACCCAGGCAAAAGCGGATATATCTGCTATTAATAAGGTGTTCAGCATAAAAAATGCAATAGACTTGATTGTCTGCACTCAATAGCCTTTCCGAGAACACAGTACCTGCCCCCATTCATAACAACAAAAATCTCTCCCACGTGTTTATTTATATTAAAAACTTTTCAGAAGAATATGCTGGGATCCAAATAGTTGTTCAGGAGATGTAGAACAATTCCATAAATATCCCTGAGGAAGCATGGCCTACTTTGGGAGAATAACAGTGATTAAAAAAAATCTAAACACAATGAATAGTTAAATACAAGCCAAAAAGTACAGTTATTTCCTTATGGCTCTGGCAGACAGTTACACACATGAGAAGTGTCACGGGGCTCGGGGGAACTATGCTTGCAGTTGTCCACATGCATAGGCTGGCTGCAGGATGGAGACCTACACCAGCTTCAGAGAAGATTTGTCCGATAGGCACCTACAGCAGACTTCTCACCGAGTCTGGCTACTCAAGGATCTGGACTTGATTTTCACATTTCTCAGGGCCTATAACACTGCTTTTCTAGGTCACCATAGCTAAAATCCTGGGAAGCTTTTAAAACAAACTGTTTTAACAGGAGAAGTGCACACATCTAAATTCATGCCCATATACTGGAAGATGTTCAAAACTAACATTGATACAAAAAAAGCTTCTAGTGGCTCTCTGCCTAACGCAACTTCTTCTCATACACCCTTTTAAGATAACACTCTTTGATAAACTTTTCTTATATCATTCAAATTATTCTGGATTTTTTAACTGGGTAGTAAAATAAGAGAATTCCTACTGTAGAAGTAAAGCATTCTCCTTTTAATATAACATATCAATCAAAGTACTTTATTTTTTAATTGCTGTACCAACATGAAATTGATGTCAGTTGCCAGAGTGCATTTTAAAACCTGTAGCAGAAAGAGCTGTAAAATTTGCTGAAGCTTACAGTGGACCTGTGCCATGTGCATGACTGGCTCTATTGGTATCAGATTCCAACCTGCAACCCTACGAAAAGCTCTAAAAAGTGCAAATGTTGCTGTTGGCAAAGATTCTCATGTCTTAAGAAAAATTTTACACCAATTAATTTAAAATTAGGGACCAGGATTTTCAGAAGGAGACTGTAGAAGTTTACTGCTTTGTAATTCTTGGGAGCTCCATTTGAGAACCCGTGGAAAACCCCAAACCGTTAGAAATCACTAATGACTTCTGAATACCCTGGTCATCAGTAAAAATAATTTTCTTTTGGACTGAATACTGTAGAAGTATCCAACATGCTGAATCTGAGATGGGTGGAGAGCTGAAACCTAAGCCCATTACCATCTGAAAAAAATTAAACCCTGAAGATAATTATCTGTTTGTTGTACAGGCACCCACAGTGGCTGACCTTCCATTCTCTAGCAATGAACTGCACAACAGTTTTAAAGAATTGTAACACAGGAGCTTCCTCTAGAAAGTTGCCTTTGATTTACTCGAGCTGCACCCTCTCTCCATCACTGCATCTTCACACCAGTATTGTGTCTCACCCAGTTTGGAATAAATGCTAACAGCAACTCTACTGTACCTGTCTGTCAGGCTGGAGAGAGCGACAGTCTTTAAATACACAAAAAAAGCTACCTTTGATTTCAAAGAAAGAAGGAACAAATAAGTAAACCCCCTCAGTATGTTGATGACATCAGTTCATTATAAAGAGTGTGTCAAGAAGGTCCTGATGTGAGGGACAGACATTAATTCCACTGAGTCCCCACTGAAGAAACAGTACCACAGCCAGCTGTGATACAACCAGTGATGAGGCCAGCCATTCAGAGACTGAACAAAAAACAATGTTCAGATTGAATGCAACAGTCTTGAGCCTGCTACAGTATATTGAAAGGCTTATTGGAACCATTTGCTTATTCCCAGTTCCTACCAAAATACTGTTTTGGATAGAAAGTGGAAGAAGTTAATGAAGAAGTCTGCCCTCTCCAAAGGGAGTGTCTTGCTCCTCAGAAGTATAATCTTACACTTTACCTTTTTCAGAGAGTTTGGTTTGGACTATGATTCTCCAGCCCTGCCCAAAACATAAATGGTGGCCAGCATAAAGAACCTGAATTCTTCCAGTTTATTCTGGTTTTACTGTAGACCAAACCCAGGGTCACACACATTTCTGAGAAAGGCTCTCTCCCTCTCTGAGTAAGAAAACACATTGGCACACTAGAAATGAGAACCTTTGATATTTGGTGGATGAGAGGGAGAGCAGACACAGTGTCCTACAGCTCAACCTACCCTGTTCTTGGCTACCTCTGTGACAGCTGTTCTCTAAGTCTTGATAAAAGAAGTCTCATCTCTGCCACGTGCAAATCTATCTACACAATCTAACGTGAATTGGTGAAGGGATGATAGTAGTGGGCTTCAGTTTGGATGCAGTCTCAGCACAAATACTGAAACATATCCTCAGTATTTTAAAAAAAGACCATTATATATATATATATATATGGACTGTGCTAGTTCTGTGAGGAAAGCACATATGAAGTGCTGATATCGTTTAACAGAATACCATTAGACTGCAAAACTAACACATACAAGACGTTTACATTCCTATCAGGGTGTAATATTGTGAACATATCCACTGAGATTGGAGAATTGCTGTAAGTTTTTCCTAAAATATCATGCCATCTGCATACATAATAAAAGAATCCAGTAGTTGCCATGCTAAAACAGGACTTCTAGTGAAGGGCATAGACAGTCCCCTAAAGGGAACTCAAAAGTTATGCACAGTGATGAAAACTGGAAGAAATTTTCCAGCTAAAGGTCTGTAAATGACCATTTTCAACAAATTAGCACTGGATATTTTGCACCACGTTTTTACTCCACAGCAAACCAGGTCTTCCCAGAATGCATCATCTGAGTCTGCTGATTTTACTTCAAGTTTGTCTTCAATCCTCCACGGTCATTTTCTGGCAGCGCCATTTATTGTGGTTTTTTCATGAAGGAAAGTTCACTTTCATATCAAGTGGCAGGACAGCAGCTTTAGAGGCTGGAAATGTTTATGGAGAGCTCTCTGCTGGGGCTGTAAGAAACAAAAGAGGAATTCAAAACCAGACAGTGAGTACAGAACATTATCATGTATTTCACCTAAAATTAAAAAAGTCAGGTTTGAGCTCAGTAAATGTACTCCTAGAACATATATTGTGACTCCAGTACTTTTTTTAATCAACTTTACTCACCAACCAAAAAACTCAGTGCTTAATCAATTTCTTAGATAAATATAAAGTGCAGACCAGCAATCATTTGCATGATTTAACAAATCCTACTTGAATTTTATTGCCTCATGTGAAAGCACGGCTTACTCTTCCCGTAGTCTGAGTCCCAGAGAGCAGGCTCTTCTGTTTGGTTGGATTTGCATTAACTACTGAAGGCTTGATAGCCAAATGCTGGAAAGGCTCTGCCAAATGCCCAAGTAGGATTTAATATTCCCTGACCATTTCTGCTGGCCAGGATGGTGAGAATTGGCCACTGGTGCGTACAAGATGTGAAAACAGATCACCCACATCCTTCCTCCCTTCAGAACCCATAAGATAAAGAGGGGGATTGCAGAGAGTTTCTTTTTTCCCTGCTAAAAGCAGTTCAGTAATTTCAGTGTTGGTGGCTGCTATTCTGTGCCTGAAAGCCCTTGCAAAGGTGTAACGCAATCACACCATAAAGGAAGAGAATGTGGAGGTTACCCGTAATTTCTCCTCCCCTTCACCCAAACTTTTCTTTGAGAAGCACAGCAAACGGACAAGAGGCAATGGACACGAGGTGCAACAAAACAGTTTCCAGTCAGATGCAAGAAAAAAAAGCTTCCTAGTAAGAGTGGTTAAATTTTGGAACAAGTTATCTGACCAGGCTGTGGGACCTCCACCTATGGAGATATTTGAAACTCAACAAGATGAGGCCCCACACAACCTAACGTGGCCCTGCTCTGAGCACAGCTGACTGAGACCATCTCCTGAAGCCTCTCCCAGCATAAATATTTTTATGATTGTACATTTTTTCTGATGGGGATTTGTGCTCCCCATTCTGCCTTTCTGAACAGGAGATGAGTGCCCATGCAGGACTACTCACGTTGAAGCACATTCAGTTGTTTATTCACTCTGTAGCACGTAAATGCATGTAAACCCATCACAGGCTCAGGCCTCTGGGGCCAAGGAGCCATGCAGAGACAAGTTCACCGTGCTATTTCATAGAATCATGGAATCATTTATGTTGGAAAAGGCCTTCACGATTATCGAGTCCAACCCTTAACCCAGCACTGCCAACTCCACCACTAAAACATTCTGGGACACAGCCAGTTTTCATGGACCCCATCTCTGACCAGGCCAGTGTTGGGATGAAACTCATCAGGGTGTGGTCTGAACCCTTTCCAGCTGATATCCTGCTTCTTTCATGAATGTATGTGTCTGTGTGTGTGGGAAGAGCTGTTTTCTGGGACAGATTCCAAATTGTGAAGCTAATGGGATACTGATGCTGCCAAGGCAGCATTCACGTCAGCTGAAACTCAGGCTGGCAGTGGATTTCTGCTTCTCACTCCTTCAAAATCATGCCTGGTGGGCTCTTCTCTGTGTGTTGTGGGCTGACTGCCTCTGCCAAGCTGTCACTTTGCCCATATTTGCCTCTACCAACCCCAAACTCCTGAAGCAATGGACATGAAGGTCTGATCAAGCAGGCAAAGGATGGGATGATAAAAAAGTAGGTGTTGCATAAGACTAAAAAAACCCACCCACACCCTGCCACAAACACTTGACCCCTCAGTGTAAATATGCCCTATGAAATAGAGGAGCAATAACAGCCAGTCTGCTCAGTTATTTCCCTCCTTATGTGGGCATATTTACCTGACTACAGTGCTATTCTTCATTTCTGTTTTTACAGCTGCCTTGCTTTTATTCTCCAGGTTCTCTAGGGCAATGTTCCCACAACCACCTACTGTCACCTTCTACATGAGATGCCCATGTCAGTAGGTATCTGAGAAAGACTCACATTTGGGACCAAGAAACTGTTTTATTCCATGGAATAAGGGAAGGTTTTGAACCTTCAGCTGCTCTAGACAGATAACTGACTGTGTCCTTCAGGACAGAAAAGAAAGCAACGGTGGCATTAAGCAGGTTTGAAGGGAAAGAGGAAATCTGTAGTGAGGTTTTAAACTTGGAGAGGAGCAAACTTGTACCTCATCTCAAATTTGTTTGATTCCAGGTTAACTAGAGGATATCTCCTATCTGTGTAGCATCAACAGAGACAGGCCCATCTCAGAAAGGAGAAACAGGACTTTTTTTGAGGTCATCTACTGTGAAGAAGGGAAAAACTGAAAAGCTCTCCCAAGCAACGGAAAATACCTTGCCTAGCCATAGAGTTGCAAGACTAAAATAAAATGGGTAAATTGGCTAATTATATCAGGTCAGGCCTCAGGATTGGACTCACACTGAAATTCTCCAATCATCCATATTGTCTCAGCCATCAGCCTGTACTTGTACTTAAGTTTGAAATGAGTCAGCTGGCCCTTCAGACAGAAACTCGTGAATGAGGGGAAATGGGACTGATCCCAACCTGAGCTCTGTCCACACTGCAGAGGGAGCACAACCACTTTGAGCCATGCAGGACACCCAGCAGAGGAGTCTGGATGCAACTGGCATCACTGAGCAAGGGAGTAGTAGTAATGCTGTCAGGCTCTTTATTTAAAGCAAGTAAACTGAGGATTTAGTGGTCATCTGTCCTGTTCCTACTCCTCTCCCTTTGTCTTTTGAGGACAGCATTTCAGAAGCACTTATTTCCTCATTACCTATATAATTTTGGGAGCCCAGCTGGAGATTCCTCTAAGGACTCTGGTCTTCTAACAGTACACATCCAATGCTTTCTGAACGTAAGACATTTATAAAAGATATCAAAAATGAGCAGTTGTCTTTGAAAACCTTTCTAGAGCTCTCAGAACAAAGACCGCCCTTTGCAGGGGGTTTGTAAACTTACCAACAAAATGGAGTACAGATCTAATCTCACATGACATTTTCAAGAAGTTACAGTAGAAAGACAACAATAATTTCAAAGCCAGAGATATATTTTAGTTTTTGAGTACCTGAAAAGTGTGATTTTTGTCTAACTGAGAAAGGGACATATTTTAGATTTATTTTAAACATGTTAATTCAAGTCAACCTAGAGGTATTACCTATTTGTCACATTTTCATAATTGAGGGATTCTGATAAAGAAAACAAGTGTCTATTATCTTTGCTAGGTTTATTCTCCTGGAACTAATTTTATACTATATTTCTAAAGTCAGCACATTTCAAACACAGGACTATAATGAAAAATGCTTATTTCCAAACATCCATCTACCAACTATTCCTTGGAGTCTGAGAAAAACTGCATTCACAGCTGCATTTGGTAGTATTTTTCCTATGTTAGAAAGGCCCCAGGTATCTCATTTCATGTGTCTCATGTCAATTAAGACATGCTGTACATTATTGCAGACTTGTTGCATCTTGTTATTTCCTAATTAGAGTTCATAGAATCATTGAGGGGTTGGGGTTGAAGGGACCTTAAAGATCATCTAGTTCCAACCCCCCCCCTCCCCAGTGTGCAGGGAATCGGCATGTTCCACTAGACCAGGTTACTCAGAGTGCCATCCAGCCTGGCCTTGAACACTTGCAGGGATGGGGCAGCCATAACTTCTCTGGGGAATCTGTTCCAGTGCCTCACCACCCTTATAGTATAGAACTTCTTCCTGATATCTGATCTAAACCTGCCCTTCACAGCTAAAGGCCGTTCCCCCTTGTCCTGTCACTACACGCCCCTGTGAAAAGTCCCTCTCCAGGGTCACTGTAGGCCCTCTGAGGTACTGGAAGGTGTTATAAGGCCTCCTCTTTTCCAGGCTGAACAGCCCCAACTCAGCTTGTCTTCACAGGAGAGGTGTTTCAGCCCTGTGATCAACTTAATGGCCCTCCTCTGGACTCATTCCAACAGGTCCAGGTCTTTCTTGTACTGGGGACTCCAGAGATGGACACAACACTCCAGGTCATGTCTGTGTCCAGCTGTGAGGCCCCCAACAGATACCACTACCTTTGAAGAATTTTGTACACTGATAAAAGCAAAGGCCTGGCAGCCCATTTCTAGATTTACCCTTTTCTTTATTGTGCACTGAATTATTATCACTGAGGTGTGAGAGCACGAGGTGTTTCTCTGAGGTTTATGAAAGTTACTGTAAAAATACCTGCTCGGGGAACTGATCCCAATTAGTTCCCCACTGGGAAGTGCTGCCATGGGGCAGCCTTGACAAGGCCACAAACCATTCACTCCAGGTCAGATGAGACTGAAATCGCACCAGCATTTGGTTTCACTCTATCACTAAACCTTCCCATTACTGTTCAGGGTGGAGAGTAGCACCAGTCCTTTTAACCTGAAGGTAAATGCAGCTATTGCTGCACATCCTTATTACCTAACAAGGTCACTGATAACCAGAGTCAACAATGCCAGAGATCCAAGGTTACCTCAAACTATTGCAGGCGTGCAGCTGGAGCCAGCACAGAGAAGCCTGCTCCATCCACCTCCAGCTGCCTCCTCCCATCGGAGCAGCTCCGTCCTGTACAGGCACCAAGTCAGGCCTCAGGGCTGCACAGAGACAGTAAACTGCCTCCCTGCACGTGCCACAGCCCAGCAGCCCGTGCAACACCCAGCGGCCAAGAGAGAATACAGAGACGTGGATGGTTTTTGATAAGACTGTCAATTTTGTTTTGATTCCCAACCAGTCATGTCTTGGTCTGACTTGCCTGATTTCCCCCTCAATACTAAGAACAGGTAGCTGATACAGTCTTGAAGGTTATTTAATGTTGTTTGTCAAATGCAGTTGTCAATACAGTGGAAAAATACCAAGGCGGAAAGGAAGGAAGTCTCTTCTTACTTTGATTTTTTAATTTGATTGCCAAGCAGGAAACCAAGATTTTGATTTTGGAGTAGCTTGACAGAAAAGGTGGATCTATGAGCACAACACCACGTGGGCAAAACCATGACAGCATCAAACACAGTAATCCTAATCCCAAGCATTCAATACTCATTAATGAGGCCATGAATAATAATTATAAAAGCTGAAAAAATACACAGAATTAAAAATAAATGTTGTTATCCCTTTGCCCCTACTTTTTTTAGGATCCAGTTAGGATATTTTTCATGAGCTATGAAACTCAACCATGAAATAAGATATCTTTTGTTGAAATGATCAGGGACATTGATGTAACTTCACAAGACTCCACGAGCAGAGTCTTTAAAACAAACAGCAGCTGACACATGAATTGCTATTTCTGCAAGAATGAATTCAGGATTTCTTTTTTTTCTTCTTGGCAACTTGCTCCCACAAGCAGGTACTCTTAATCCTCCTGGATATAGTTTTAATATCTGTTGATACCATCACCACAAATATGCTTCTGAATAAATATTCCTGTATGAGATCTAGGGGAGAGAGAATGACTTTACATGCAGTAAACTCCTCGGTGTTATTTGTGTATTGCTGCACTGCTCACTCTGAGCGGTCCCAGGTCCACACGAGGGCTTAGAGGTGGCAGCTGGCATTCAACTTGTGCACAGCCCGCCTGGGCGCAGTGCTGGGCCTGGCACTGCCACAGTAAGGCATGAGGACGTGGGTATGTGGGATCCTGGCTCGCTCACAGATTCACTGTCTGGATCAACGGCACATCTCAGGGAAGGCTTCAGGGTGGCCTTCAAAAGGCTTCTTAGGCAGGATGCGCAGAGCTTCAAGACAGATGATGAACAGTCAACAAGGTCAGGCAAATCCTTTCCTCTGTATTCTGACTCATGAGATAACTCACTTCCTGCCCGTGATGCTGGGCTCTACAGCCTGCATCAGGCAATCCTGAGATGAGACATTTCTGGGAGAATGGATGTCGTGGCAGATGCTCTCAGCAGGTAACCTTCTGAAAAGCCAATTAGTCAGAGGTTATCACAGCTGCTCTGTGGAACACAGTTGGTTCACACAGGATGGGTTGAAAATATAGTTGTCCAAAATGTGTTTCACTAAGCTATTCAACGCCCTCAAATTGTCATATTAGCCAAGAGTCTCTTCACAAGTCACACACAATCCCAGCTCCCCATCTAAAGCAAATCTCTCAGCAACTTTACTAAGTTAAACAAAATAAAGACACATATTGATTCAACGTACAGATGATTTATGCAGGATTTTGGTTCCTTGCCCCTTCCTTCAAAAATTAGACTTCTTGGTGGACAACTCTCTAAAGGGCTTGAGCTCACACTCTACCTTGTTCCAAAAAATATCTTAAAACCTTTTACACCTTCTGAACTTGATTTTACAGTGCAATCTGGAAATCTCAGAATAAAAATCTGTCCCAAGAAATTATGTCCTTTTTATGCCTGTGCATAACCAGCATGTGAAAATTTCCCAAGTTTAGAAGTTTGATTCAAAAATCAGGAAAAATCCTGGGAGACACTCTTTCTTCTTTAAATGTGGTTAATTCATCTCAACCCAAGACGCTTCATACATCCCACCACCTACCTGCTGCTGCAAGCATTCAAAGAAAATAGAAAAACGCTTTTGCGTTCGACAGATTATAATGACTTCCTTGAAGTAAAAGGCAGTTAAAATATTTTGGAAAAGTGCACATAACTGCTTCCTTAGTGTTTATAGGTTCTTTCAAAGAATTCTCTTGATCTACTGCACACTTACCCATCCCTGTGAAGACTGAACTGGCTGTCCAGCAGCATCCTGCTCTAGAAAGTCAAACTGCAGCAAGCAGAAAGATTTAAAGGTATGTAACACTAAGGAGTCTGATAGCCTCAGCTGGTGCTGTCTGAAACTGAAAATGCATATGAGATTGCTGACTTTATGCCTCATCATGCATGTCTCTCACTGCCTGCTTGTAATCAGTTCTTGGTCTCACAAGTCCTTGAGGGGTGCTCTGCAGGAAGTGAAAAAGGTTGTCACAGATGAATGGCATTCCACACGCTGTGGCTCTGTATGGCCATTTGCACTGCATTGTGAGTCTTTGCATATCTATTGCTTTCGTCTCCAGAGACTGGGTTTTAATATGAAGCACCCGGAACTGCACAAACTGAGTGAACTTAAAAAAGACACAGCCTTTAGTGGTATCTTCAGCGTGCACCTAAGGTGCTTAACCGCACAGTCCCCAGTGGCTCGCAGTGGTTTGGTGGCTGCTCTGATCGTCACCCGGAACTTGCATTTGCATTTCTTCTGCAGATTCTGCAGGATACTTTCAAGTCAAAACTGTTCATAAGTGTGCAGCAGCATTTGGGAATTAGTTCTGTGCATTATATCATCCTATTAACTTGCTTTAGGATCCTCAGTCAAATACGCAATAAGTTAAGAAACATAATCAGATGAAACCAAAGACTTCACTAGAAAAATCAAAGTATTAGAGCAAAGTGTTTGGAAACTCTCTGGAGCTAAAACTCCCTTGCTGGTTATGCAGAGCTTATGCAGGATTAATAGGTGGAACAAACTATCCACCTTTAGGGAGATATTCACTGTGAGGTTCCCTGAAACAAAAATTTCCATTCTGTGAATTGATTAACCAAGCGAAAAGGGAAATTATACCTACTAAAACCACCTAAAAGACTGCACATATGCACACATACACAGTTACCACAAAACAAAGCAAATATACACCATGAAGCCTAAAAAAAACAGTTCTCACCCCTTAATTTGTTGAACAAGCAACTTTATTTAATAGCTTTTTGCAGGAATGAATCAATAGTACCCTTTACTTGCACTATCACATCATGTTATTGTTGTGTTTTCCCCAGGACCCTTGCACTGTTCTGAGCACCAAAGAGACAGAATGCAGAGAAAGGCCATTCTGACTGTACCACTTGGTACTCGCTTTATTCTTGCAGTTCAGCATGTGCCCCACCACTTCATTTAATGAACAATGTCCAGCAACCATCTGGAAAATAATTATTGCTGTTCTCATGGACACAGTGTCTAACTATTTCACACACAAAAAAAGGCCTCAATTTCAAAATACAGCAGTGAGAAGACATGGTCTTGTTTTACAGTTCCGAGTTAAGCACAAAGGGAGTTACAAGGCTGCACCTGATGCTGTCTGTCCAGCTCCTGTATCCCCATCAAGAGCTTCAGGCTGTCAGAGCCATGTGGGGCTCCTGAGTCAGGTGAAAACCCTATGAAGGAAAGGGTGTTTGAGGAGGCTTGTGGAATACATACTGTAGGTCTGGAAGCTGGACCTTCAAGTGGGGTACAAGTAGGACCATAATGATGGCAAAGTCTGGGTTTGTTCATCTGTGCAGACTTCTCAATATGCTTCCAATGATGCCTTCTCCAAATTTGGCCGAAAGTCTGATTTTATCTGGAAATTGTCCTTTACTGATTGTTGTCTGAAGGAGAAATTTCTGAATCATCAATGTTAAAATCCAGCATGGCCTTCCACAGCCACTGGGCTGTGCAGGAAAAAAGCAGTCACCATTTTATCCTCATCAATCTGGTTATGACCAAGTCTTCCCAGGCACCCACAGAAAGGTCTACAGAAAAATTAGCATGGTGCATACACCACTACTGTTCTAAAAATAAAATCAAATCAAAGGCCTCTGGTCTAATTCTCCCAGCTGCAGGACCAAGCTGAGGGAGAGAGCTGGAGTGAGGGCAACTCCCATCTGAGGCAGGGATCCTCTTCCACCCTGCGACTGATGCTGGGACAAGGCAGGCAGCAGAGAGGGCTCACCACTCTGCACGTCAGGATTCACAACTCTCTCTGGGCAGTTGGAAAGTGAACTACAGAGATCAAAAGTTACCACATTTGAAGAGTCCTCTAGGTGATTTCTAAGACTGTATCTGGATGTATATCCACCAGAGACCCTAAATACCAGTAACGCTGCCTCGGCAGAAGGGCTTGATAAACACAGGATGGGCAGAGTAAGTTCTTAAGTCAGGCATGAAGTCCAAGTACTGAAATTATGTGGGCTGTATTGACCACAGAGCCAAGAAAACAAGTCATTCACGAAAACATGACAGGTATGAAACAAAGAACACCTAGCCAGTGTTCACAGTGCATGAGCTATTCAGTCATTCAGGGTTTTGGGAAGTTCCTGCTCAGCACAGGAACTCTCTGATGGGTTGCAAATTGTGCTCTACTCTGATTTGCCCCTTTCCTATCATTTTAATTTGGAGGCCATCCAAAGCACCTGCATATTTTTCTGTCTCTTTTTGCATCACACACATGTTGCTGAAAATATGATTGCACAGAAATGTATACAAATGGTGACAGAGCCCACCACATGCTGTGGAGATGATGCTGTATGTGGTTGCTGCCATCTCAAGCAAGATGTTGAGTAATGTTCCCCTTTGTCAAAACTAAGTGGTACCAACCATGTCCTGTGGGGCAGTTTACACAACCTGCTGGAGTGCTCCACATTGCCCTGGCTGCCTGTAAAACCAGTTTTCCTTCCAAAGGAAGTCCATGCCTGGAAGATGGTGCACTCTCCATCCTCAACCTCATGTGCTGTCAGCAGCAGCCCGGCTGGGCATCCAGTCCCCGGGGCTGGGACATGGTCTCAGGTGCTGTAGCAGGGGCATACCCAGTGTAAGTCAAGGATGGGACCAAAGCACTTAGTGGAAGAAAATAATTCAATACCAGGTAGAAGTTGACCTTTAAAAGTCAGACAGAAGGGCATCACGTCACTTTAAAGAAAGGGGCTCTGGGCTAAATGTCATATCAAGGAAAAAGACTTTCATTCATCATTCAGATTCTTTGCTTGCAGAACACACTAGTATGGAGTAATGGATGCAAGGAAGTGAAATATGAAGCAGACCAGCAACTCAGTGGTTAAGGTGAAGGCCTTATCTGCCATATCATAAACTCCTAGACTTCCCTTTGCTGTCTAGTTAAATAAATACATAATTGTTCTGCACAAAGTAGAACAGCATAAAAAAAAAGACACAGAACTTAGTTCTTTCCCACCCGGAAGCTCGTCTTTAAGGTTAGAAACGTAAATAAATAAGCTTGTGTGGATTCCTGAGACGATTCACTTGAATCTTCTACAGATAACTTGATTAAAGCTAGCTGGGTACTTCCACACATAATTGCAGACTGTAACCCCAGATAAATGCAAATCACAGACAGACGTGACATGGGAGAATCCATCCCTGCCTGTGCTGAGCTATGAGAAGCAACTCCCTGTGCAGAGCACCAGCTCACTTGGCTCTGAAATTTGCATGGTGGCTGCACAGACAAACTCATTTCACCCACCCCAGACAGACAACCAGCCTACACTGTTATCTAGGCTTCTTCAACAAGGAGTAGAGAAAGACAGGGCCCTTAGAAGAGTGACCCACCTACTTACTTGTCATATTGGATAAACAATTCTTTGGCAGCTCCTCTCTCCACTGATTACCAAGAAAGATGAATGATGAGCTCAGAGTAGGTATCCAGCAATTAAATGGCAAACAAGAGGTGACAGGAATTGCAACTTCATGCTTAATTTGATGTTACAATTTTCAATTAGCATGTGAAATGTAGGTATCACAATGTTCTGGATTAGCATGTTTAATGCTTACATTTCTACTGATATAAAGAATGATATAGATTCTGGTAAGGGATAAGAGCCCTAAATTCCTTTGAGGCCTTGGATATTGGAATTTGACAAGGAAATTACACACCGAATAATCTTCTTAGAAATTCATACACATAACTGAGATAATGAGATGTTTTCTGCAAACAATTCACAAAGTAATAAAGTTTCGTAGAGGAATTATTTACTTAGCATTATTGGTATCATTTTGTAGCTGGATAATTTATTGTGTTTATGCTGCCAAATTGTTTCGATTTGCCACTGATTTGCTTTTCATTTCCACTTGCAATATATGAACAAACGGACATCACAGTCAAGAAATTCACATGGGTAAGTAAAATTTGAGTAAACAAAAAATAATGGTTTGTTTATTATTAAACACCTTTGATATTCTAGCTATGATAGTAAATTAGGTTGGTAAGAATTTGTAACTGGAATAGTTCTACCATTTTATCTCAGGTCAAACAGTTATCACAATTCATGTGCAGACAAACTTGTGTGCCTCAAAAATAAGGGAAAAATATCTAATGGGATGTGGTATTTCTCTTCCAATGCCAGAGAAGTAAGGGTCCCAATTTAATTTTTGCCAGAAGAAAATGAAAGAAGGAAGGAAGAATGAAAGAGGGAGAGAGAGAAAGAAAGAAAGAAAGAGGGAAAGAAAGAAAGAGAGAGAGAGAAAGAAAGAAAAGGGGAGAGAAAGCGAAAGAAAGAAAGAAAGAAAGAAAGAAAGAAAGAAAGAAAGAAAGAAAGAAAGAAAGAAAGAAAGAAAGAAAGAAAGAAAGAAAGAAAGAAAGAAAGAAAGAAAGAAAGAAAAAGAAAGAAAGAAAGAGAGAAAGAAAAAGAGAAAGAAAAAGAGAAAGAAAAAGAAAAAGAAAAAGAAGAAAGAAAGAATTCTGCTACTGGAACACAAAACATTTTGGTTAGAAAGAAGATGGACAAGATTTTCAAAATCCCCCAAATGATTTGCACACCAAAGTCTCATTAGAAGTCAAGAAGACTTTGATTTCCAAGTTACTTGTGAAAATTTTCTCTGATGATTCCTACAAGTATTTCAATATTTATCTTAAACAAGTGCTGACACATCATTCAAAAGCAGATCTGGAGCAGCAACAAGTTTTGGTAACCCCTCAAGACATTTTTAAAGCCTCACCCACAGGAGACACAAAACTTCTGGCATGTCCATATGTCTGGAATCTTCAGTCTGCATCGTGCATTTGTCTATTTAGGGTAATTAAGGGCATGCCTCTGTGAACACATTACTGCGAGGGAAGGGGCGTCTGGATTTGCAGCAGAACAGATGCTCCGCCACGGTAAGCGCAGGGCGGCGCGGAGCGCGGTCGCTGAAGAGGAGCATGCAACGCGTGTCCAGCATTCACACTCCACCTTCCTGCTGCCTCACTGCTACCTGGCTCAGGTGGCCACACTGGCAGATTTGTTTCACAAGCCACTCACTGCCCAAGAGCAAACACAGACAGAATATCTTTCTCTAAGCCATTTTTAACCTGTTCACTGTCACCTCCAACTCACCCTTCAAGGATTTTGTACTTGGTGCTCATCCCCACTTAGGCTGCACCAGGTTGGGTGCATCATGAAGAAATGGATGCTGGTACAGGCTGGCTAAGAGGTTAGCTAGGAGGATCCATGCCCTAGGTTCCTGGAGAGGTGGTATTTAAACACTGTACACACAAAATGCCTACATGGAAAAAAAGGAAGCTATGTTGAAGAGACTGAAAAAACTGAACAGTAGCCTTGACAGAAAACCAGTGTGAGACATTCAGCAACAGCCACTTGTTTTGCCCCACTAATAAATGGGTTTTCTCTAGAAAAGCCCCAGATTTCAGGACTGGCACCGAAGGGTATGGATACCGGGAAGAGCTGCAAATGTGTTAAATATCAACCTCTAAATGACACTATCATTCAGCTTCTACTTTCCATTCTGAGATTACAAAGAGAAATGATCTCACCTCATCAGGGCGTAACTACAACATGCTACTGCAGCTCAGGCCTCCCTGTTTTTTCCGGCTTTCTCTGGTTAGAGAATCCCATAAGATTACTGTATCTGTGGCCCTAATGGAGCATCCTGGAGATGTCTCTGTGATCACTGGGCACCGCCTGCCAACAAGAACTTTTGTCTCTAACCTCTTGGCCCAGATTCCAGATGAGAAATTCATTCTAATATCTCAGGAAATTACATCTTCTGATATAGCTGAAAGGTGTTTGTTCATTGCATGGGAATATTGTTCATTGCTATTACACAGACCAGAGCACTCCAGTGAGCACTTCTAAATCCACTGCTACAAATCCACCCCAGATTTTCATCTTGCAGACACGAATGGCTTTACATGGAAAGAAAAAAAAAAAAGCTTTTAAAAAAAACCTTTTGCTTCTGGTTCAGTCTCAAGATTTTCACCAGTAAATAACCTGGTAAAAAGTTAAGAGTTGTGAATCTGTTATATAAAAAAAGTGATCCAACAGTTCTACTCTTCTCCACCGGAAGGCAAGCTTTAATTTGTGTTCTAGTTTAATGCCAGACCTTATGCTAAAGTGCATGGTTTATGCAACGCTGGGATTGGGAATATGCCTACCTATGCAAACTCCATATGACATTCTGGGATATCTGTTAGCGGAGTATGCACGTTCAGTGTCCCTTCAGGATGCCTAAGAGGAGTCAGTGTTCACTGCCAAACCAGCATTCTCTTTACACTCTTTAGCAATGGAGAGATTCCCCTTCTGCCTGAAGACCAAGGCTCTGCTTCCAGCATGCACACAATACTGGGAGGACAATTCTGTGTGATGAATCACACAGTGGTGGAGACGGTTCTCCAATTTTTCCTTCCCTTCTTCCACTGCCCAGCTGCTGGGCCAACTCTGTATAGTACAATGGACCTGTGAAATAAGCCCATGAGAAAAGCCAGACTAAAGCTTTAAACCAATTCCTTTCCCAAATCTGCTTCAGAGCTCCAACACAGCTGGCAGGGAGCAGGAGGAATGGCCATGGGCAGCAGGAGCCTCTTCAGTCAGCTCTGCAACTGAAGTATTCATAATGTGGAGTCCTAGCTTGTGTCTCCCCAAATGCTGACTGTGGTCTCTCAAAGAACATCGATGTTTAACTCAATTTAGAAAGGTAATAAAGAAGGAAGCCAGCAGGCTGCGAATGGATAGACTGTGCTGCAGATAACAGGCACAGCTAATTCTGGTTTTAAATAACAATAGGGACAGCAGACCCACTGGCAACAGCCAGAGCATTTCTTGAAATTATGCATTCTCTGACTTTTCTTTTGCTACTGGAGGGCCCAACTCTGCAAACTATTTTTAGTACCATTACTTTGTCAGTGCCCAGCCATGAATTGGGGTCCCACTGTGCTATTCAAACACTTAAATAAAGGCTGGTTTCTGCCCAAAGACTCTGAAATCCAACTCTGAAATCCACCGAAAATCCCATAGGTTTAAATAGCAGAAAGAACTACAGTAGCAGTGCTTTGGTTTATTGTTTTTTATTACTTATTTTACTAAATTTTATTTACTTCATTTTTCAGGAATTGTAGTAGAATGATGAAAAAAATGTTTCCAGGCAAAAGACTGGAAGAACTCTGCAGTACTGCTGGTGAAATAACAAGCCCTTTTAATGAAAGAAATTGTTAGCATTGAACAGCCCAAAATGGCTTCTGCAGAGCCACAGCAGTATTGTATGCAAATATATAATTTAGTTGTTTTTATGTAACCTGGCTATTTTGTAATCACAGAAGTAGGAGTACGGATTAAACAAATGGGGCATATGCCATTTGTAAAGAAACTACATGGGAAAAATATGCACTGCAGTTATAGTCCTGATATTTAAATTTAGATACTCGAAAAACATACTGTCAGCTAACAGCAAACTACTCGGTGTCATTAACGATACTGATTTGGAGTCAAAGTAGAACACGCAGAAATTAAAGTCTATGTGTGCATATGATCTTAAAACAAATTTTAATGAACAGTGATTATCTTGTTTCTGTGGGGTGCAGCTCATCCAGGCGTGCTCCACAAAGCAAGAGCACAATCGCACACTCATTTGCCCACGAACAAAGGAGCTCCCCGTGTCTATCACTAGACAGCCATCACCTCTGCCCTGACAACGTGAGGTGCTGGGAGGCATGCACAACACTTTAAAAACACTTTCACACAATAAATGCAAAATACAGACAGGTTCTGTGTCTGGAATCAAGACAGGCTACGTGTCTACAATAACTCTGAAGCTGAAACGTCACGAGAAACATACATATATGTGTGCGTATATACGTATCTCACACAAAATCTACCAGTCATGACTACATATACAAAATAATCACAAGTGTTTATGACTGAAATACCTACATCCTGCAAATCCAGCAACTCATCCATACCACCATGCTGAGATATCATTTGCAACGACCTTTAAAGAAGATGACCCCTATTCCCAGAGAGCAGACTGCCTGTAGGACAGTGTCTAGGTCCTGTGTCTAGGATATTAGCTCATGATTGAGTGGCTAATATCTTTACACAACTCCAGTTCACCGGATCTAACAAGAAAAGCAGTTTTGAGACCATGTTTTTGCCCCCTGTTCCGAGATTCTCTTTCCAAAACCTTTGTAGCAGCCTCTAAGAGGTTTTTGGAAAGCTTTGTAACCTTCTCCACTAAAGCCAAGGTGAAGACACAGTCTTATGTACTTCTCACAGCTGAAAGTGCAATTGGATCTCTCCAAATGGTCTTCAAAATCTGTGGTAAGGATCTGGATCCATTCTGAAACCACACTGAGTCATCTACCAAAGACCAGAACAGAAGTACCACTGAAGGTGACAGCAGCTAATTGTTTGAAATATCTGTTCCCCACCACACAACATGAGCTACCTACATTATATAACACGTTCAACCCAAAGTACACCTACCACGCATGGTATTTTTGGGCTGCTGTACCAGCAAAGGTCTTGCGAATGAAAGTGTGGCCCAGATTAATCCAACTATTTTTAGACACCTACTGCTGTTACCTATTTTATGTCTGCAGACTGTCTACACCGCAGAGCGGGGCCCCTGCCTCCAGGCACCGCCCCAAACCTGATTGCTCTCAGGAGATCCTTACTGCTGGCTACAGTGGGAATACCGAGAAACCTGGGAGGTACCTGCAGGTATATGGGACCTCAAAATTTGATTAGTAATGCAGAAGAGCAAGGTTTTCACTGAAAGTACAGTTCTGTTGGAAGGGACCCACAGTGATCATCTAGTCCAAGTGTCTGACCTGTGCAACCTCAGCTAACACATGAAAAATGAACTGTGACCTGTGCTGCATCTACAGAGCTGAGGGGAAAAACAAGCAACAAAACTATCTAAGTTAACCAAGGCTGAATGTATGAATATGAATACACATGGGGAACAGTTTTGGTTTTTTTTTGAGTAAGGCAGTGCCATTTTTACTTACTGATGTGTAATAATGCATTCTAAAGATGTTTTATAGGAGTTATTGTGAGAGACACAATTAGTTTGGAAACTGTGCCTTTTGAAGTCCATGACAACCACTAGAAAGGTGAAAAACAGTCTCCCTGGATCATTTCTATGGAGGTTTCTGATAGTAGCTTGGCTGGTGCTCATTTCTCTGCATGGCAGCAGAATTATTGACTTTGCTGGGAACAGCTAAGGCTCCTTGCTTAAATATCAAGTTGTGATAAATCACTGTTAACTCAAGTGCTGGCTACAAATTGTGTTAAAATTTTATTTTAGACTTTAAAGACCAGACAAAGGATTTAGAAGACTGGAAGTTGTGTTCTGTTGACTGCTTTCCCTATTAATTCCATACAGGTGCCTTGATTGTTGGACCTCTCCTTTCTCTAAATAAAAAGCCTGTGAAAGTCTGACACCAGCTATCTGCCAGCAGTCCTGCTGTGACTGCACAGCAAATCACCTCAGTCTATGCTCACTGGTGCTGATGGAACTCCCTTCACCCAGAAGCATATCCATCCTAAATGGACAATAGCTCCCAATTCCAATCCCAATCCCAATCCCAAAATTAGTTTTTTTTACTTTATAATCTTGCCTCCCCATGCCATAGCACTTGCTTAATGTAAGAAAGGGACAAAACTAATGTACAGAACTGTATTTGTGCATATACATATACCATGAAAGAAGAATTAGCAACTTCTTCTCCAGCACTTCTTGGGGACCTACAAGCATCCCAGGTAACTCTGCTGCACCAGGGAATAGCCAGTAACTGGTTTCCAGTGTCATCTGACACCCTTTCCTCATGTCACATTTTTGGAACTGTCTGCAAACTTAATATGGAATGTGAAATCAAATTATGTAAACAGCTAGTCTCACTCTGGTAGAAACATTAAACTCGATTCAAAGGTAGGATATCTAAATTGAGGAAGATCCCATTTGTACCCTTAAATGAAAGGCTTATTTTTGAGGCCTTTTTAATGCTGATGATTTGCCCCAAATTGAATCACTGATAGTCCAGATGAAAGGTCCAGAACCAGGACAAAACACCTCTGAAGACAACATCTGGGCCTGTGGAATGAATATTGTACTTGAACAGACAATCACATCTGCCTCTTATTGACATCTCTCTATCTATCTATCTATCTAGATATCAAATTTTTATCTTGTCTCTCTGTGTTGGCACTGATTACTGCACACACCCACACTGTCAGCAGCTCCAAACAAAAATATTTTTAACTGTTCCAGTTCATCCTTGGTGTGTCACCATGCATGCCAGATTTACCTCTAGAAGTCTATAATTTCTGTTTTGTCTCTCTTTAGTCTGAGTAACATGTAGGAAATTTGCACTTTGATTTCAAGGTCAGACTAAAATGGATTCACAGTGATGCTTACCCAGGGATGATTAATTTTAAAAAATACTGTCATCTCCATAGCTAGCCCATGCAAGTGAAATGCTTAAAAAAAAAATACTTTGGTTATTACTAGTGCACCTGAAACCTACTGCCAGTTTTTGTAGGTCTTCTGCCATGTTTTTTCTCTTTAAATAAGCTCGTCTCTAAATGAAGCAAAAAGACACCACAGGCACCCATAGAACGGTAGGGAAAAAGGATTTCACTTCTGATTTGCAGAGATGCTCAACTGTGGCAGCCTCCTTCAGCTTCAGGAGAAAGGAAGTGAAAAAAACAACCCCAACTATAAAGGAGAACAAACGTAACTGCATATATATGGTAAAAACCAGATTGGTGACAATAGAGTTCCATCACTTAAATTATACCTAAAAACAAGCAAGTAGACAAATTAAGGAGATGTTTTCTCTGTGTACACATTAATGTTGGTATTACACCTCAACAAAATAACTGCCTATTACGCACTCCTTGAACAACTATAAATTTGGCATCTGCATGCCAGTGGAAGGAATGGAAGGAATGAAGTAGCCAGTGATATGAATTGTAGTTAAAACTCTATTTAAAACAATTATATATTTATGCTAGCTGAAATTCTTTACTGTCCATAATCAGGTTTCAGCTCTAAAATCCAAGTCACCAGGATACATGCATGACTTACACTGTAAGACTGTGGCTGTAAAAGAACATTAAGGAGCAACCCTTGCCAAAGTAATACTAAATAATTCCTTTCTAGTTAAGATTAAACTTATGGCTAAGAGAGTAGAGGCTTGCTAATTCACATTAAGGATTGGGAGATCCACTGCAAATTTCTGAAGTTTGCAACTAAGTGAGAAACACATTTAAAAAGTAAGTGCAATTTATGACAAAATGCACTTTGCTCATTTATTTTGACAACTGTTATTTAAATTATTTATGCCTTTCCATCATGTACTGGTAAATGTACTGTAGCCTGTTTTGTAAAAATAGTCATTGGTGAGATCAGAGTAACACAACATCCGCTATTCCCCTTAGCTTGGAGGTGAGCAGAAACCATCATTTGTGCCTTGCAGGCACAAACAGGGTTTCAGAAAAGGGTGGTGGTGGTGGTTCTTGGGTTTTGTTTTTTTTGTTTAAGACAACGCTAAACCTACAGCAGCTAGTCCTGTTTCAAACGTTTGTACTGAAATATGTTGATAGAAGTGAGGCCACTTATTTAAAGGGTTATTAATGTGATACTAGGATTCCCGCCCTGGAAATGTCCATCAGTGTCCAGGAACAAGGTTCTAAACACGAAATTAGTTAGTAGGAGCTTTGCTTGAACAGGCTGAATACCTACTGTTTTGAATTGATGCATTTCTTTAGAGGAAGAGAAACTTTGCCTTCTCCCTGTTCTTGTTTCAATTCTATCTGGAGGAACAAAGGAGGAAGCCACACCTTCCTCTCCTGGGTTGTGGTTTGAATTTACAAACTTGGATCACGGGCACAAAATCAAGGTGAGTAAGTGCAAATGAGGAAGGAGAAAAGTTAAAGCAGATTTGGCTCTAGTCATTCCTGGAATCAAGTTGTGTCAAGACTATGAAACACTCAGGGTGTTGGCTGGAGTTGCATCACAGACAACCTACGCTTATGAACACCATGTACTCAGGAAACAAGGCAGTTGGGCATCCCATGAGGATTAGCGCAGCAGGCTTGCCAGTGCATGTGCTTCCATCCGTTCTAGCAAGGATTGCAAATCTGAAGAAGGAAATAAAAAAACCCAACAAATCCCGGCTCCCCACCTCCCCAGTAAAAGATTAATTATTGTGAAAGATGCTGACAGCCTGAATTAGGGACATGAGGGGTTTGCAGGGGTTTTGAAATCAGTAACTAAGCAAGATACGTTACAGGAGATCTTTGGAAGGGAGATGGAGAACTTCTTGAGACCCCCTTCCCCTGATACTTACAAAAATCCAATCAACCAGAGTCTGACCTTACAGCTGCATTCACCCCATGTAGTTGATACCTTTAATAATGCTTATTAATTATCCTTAGTTACATGAGATACCTGAATTAATGATGGTGTTCTCGATTAGAAGTGTGGTTAGCCTTGGCATTCGGTGCCTCAGCAGATACTACAAATACAGGCCCTACAGTATTATCTTCTCACTTACACACACTCATGACCAAAGGTACTGAACATCCTTTCTGTGCAAGGTTAAAAACATGGCCTTGAAAACGCTTATTGTGCAATCAAAGTTATTCTCTCCTGAACCTAATCATTAGCAAATGAGCTTTAACATGTGGTTGGGGCTTTAAAATCTGCCCCCAGCCCACAGGCACATGGCTTTGTGTCTCAGTGGCTGCAGGGGAAGAGAGCTGACCTCTCCGCAGGACAGAGGGAAATTCTGGGCTTCAGGAAAGCAACAAGCTTTAAAAAGCAGAGTCATTAAACTGTAATTTAGGGAAAGAGGGGGAGAGAAAAGGTGGGAAAAAAGATTTATGGATAATCTCACCAGTCATGTGCGTTAGCTGCCTATATGCTGAGTCACTCTTAGCTGTTTAAACATGTTTCCTTGGACTTTTTCTTTTTTTTTAGTTTTGATTTTGGGTTGGTTTTTTTAGTGGTATAAACCTTTCTCTACTTAATATGGTAAGATGCAGTCAAAGACACCCAGGCCTTCATCTTGTTCATTTTCTTCTCCTACTTTTTTCTGCCTCTCTGAATCTATGGAAACTTAGACCCATCAGAAGGGCATCCACAGGCAGATGAAGCAAGTCCTACCATGCATTCCATCCAGTCTGATTTTTTTGTGTGGAAAGCCACTTTCAGATACACAGTTTTATAAGCTGGAGAGTTAAATTTAACAGCCAGTGGATGGCAGCGGGAAAGCCCGTGGTACAAACTAGTTGGATTTCCACATCAAACTGAGAGCAGCCTCATGAATGTGCTGCTCAGGCATGAATCACATTTCTGTGCCATTTACAACAAAAACCTCAACAGTTAATGTTCTCCTTTCTCTTCCTCTGTTCTCTTCAGATGTGTAAATAAATGCAATTCACTGACTACTCTTTAGATGACATACACTCTGTTGGATGGGGTGAGACAGCTGTGGATTTCTCAGAGCTCTTTGCTTCCCCTCCTGTAGGAGCAGGACATATACAGAGACTGAGTTCTCTAAAAATAGGGCTGAAGGCAGAGCTGTTACTAGTGGGGACAATCAGATTAGTCTTGGACTAATCTGAAGTTTTCTTCCAGATTTAGCTGGAAACTGAAGTTTGCAGCCGTCTCAGAAGCATCCATCCTCTGGAGGTGTGGGTCTTGTACAATGCCTGGAATCCTGTTCACTACAGTCGGTCTTGACTTGGTTACATCTCACCAGCCCCTTGCGACAAACACCAGCTCCCAGAGGCTGCAGCCACTTTCCAAATCCCTGCTTTGAACAATAAAACAACCACATGAACATTTCTGAGTGTGTGTGTGTGGGGTGTGTGTGTGTGTGTGCATGAAGAGGGAATTGGTTTTTTAGCTTCTGGCTGGATCTCGTTAAGATCAGGGTAAGATCATAGTACAGAGTCCCTGAAACAGCCCAGAGAAAAAATAAAAATGCCGTCAACTACCATTAGTTACCCTCGGATTGTAGTAGTAGTTTTGTGCACATAACAGCAAATCATTAAACACACTTCAACTATAAATACAAATAAACTCAAAGAAGCAAATCTTCTTAAAGTCTGCAAAACCCAATCTTAAAATTTTAGGTGCAGTTCCCTAGTTAAATTACAAAGCACTAAACCTAAAATTAACTTGTTCTAGGCAATCTTAAAATAGTAGATTGCTGGATCTATGCTTTTGGGTGTTCTCAGTTAACTGCTCCTGAAGAAATATAAAAGTAGTTTATTACCTCTATAATTACAGTAAAACTTTGCCCTGTACTTTTCTCTCCTGGCTGGAGGAGACAAGTTTGGATGTATCATGTGAAACTGAGCAGGGAATATCAAAACGACAAGAATCTTAGAAGTGTCTGAGCTATCGGAGGTCTTGAGATAAACTCCATACAGCCTTATCCAGGACCGTGCAGGTTTGTCTCTTCTCCTGCAAGACCACTTATAAGTGCATACAAACACACATATATGTACATAGATATATGTATGTATATATATATATATGTGCATTCTTATATGTACACCTACAATTACACATATACAGATAAAATAACTCCAGAGAAAAAGAACTTCCCAGGCACATTTAAAAATAGAAGCTCTTGCACACACATGCAGTTACTTTTCAAAGTATTCACTTTTTTCCTTATTTCTCCTGTCACTTTGTCTATCAATAGTTTTGTTTTTGTATAAAATTTGAGGCTCTGGTCTTGACGATAGAAACGATAAAATGCACTGCCTGAGAACACAGAATATTGACAATATTGTCAGTCTCGGCAGAAGATGAGAGTCAGACTCGCCTCCACAAAACCATAAGGCTGGCTGAAAAATCAATCTGAGAGATTGACCTGCTTTCTGATTTTTCAGTTGTTAGAGTCACATTTCCAAGCTGTTCTCTACAGACCATGAAGGGCCAAAAACTTCTTTTTTATTGCTTAATGAAAGCTGAAAACTTATAATTTCACGTGACTTCAGGAGCACTAGCTCATAAAGAAATAACAAATACTGTTACAGTTGTGATAAACCATATGATTGGTCACAGTTTTAAGATTTTGAGGGTTGAAATGCTGCCTTCAGCAGCAAGTCATGCAGACAGACTTTTAAGCAAGTCATGAGATGTAAAAAAAATCTGGAAAACAATTTTTTCATAAGAGAAAAGACAGAATATTGCTATTCTATAAAGAACTCCAATACAACATGGATATTTTATAAACTTTTCTGCAGGGACTGCAGCAATCACAGTTTATTTTTAAATTCACCTGCTTTAACCCAGTACATGTAGAAATATTTTCAGGTAGAAGATTTCTCTTGGAGTAAAATAATGCACCTGGTATCCCAAGTTCTTCCATGGAATCAGATGTACTTCCTTGTTCTTGATTGCGTTTGCTACTGTATTGCAACATTTTATAATTAAGTCAGTAAACTTAACAATATTTAAACTGCTGTTCTGATTAGAGAGCTTAAAATATGTGGAGAGTAGTGGGGTTACTTTCAAAGGCACTTGGCTTAATTTTTCTTCCACTGTAATAAATGACTGTTTCAGACAAGTAACACAGTAATACCACATATTTAGAACTAAAAAAAAATTAACCTACTTCTATGCTTCTATTTGCCCTCTAGTGCTTTTTCTACTGTTTTCCAGACTATTGCTTTTCTTGAATTTTTTAAAATTTGTTCTCCTAAACTGACAATTTATACAAAATACTTGCAATAAGACAAGAGAAAGAGCCTTCCCACAACTATGCAATGAAAAATTTACTAAAAATGTCAATACTTTTGAAAGATCAGCAGATGCCATGACTGTTAGGGTCAATACTAATGACTGGTCGGTTCTGGAAAGTACCATGTTTCTCTTACAGACTATTTTAATATTGAAAGCAAATTTTGAGATATTAAAAAGTAAAACAAAAACAAGTGAGACATGTAAAGACTCCCCTCTCAAACTGCTATCTAGAGAATGAGTCATATATTCATTTACAGCTAAGCTTGGATTAAATTGCTAGCAGTGAATCTGAAAGCAAAAAAATAAAATCAGAACTACTGTCCAAAGATTAACTTCTTATCTCAGAGAGAAACCAAAAGGATTTCACTATATATCCCCCAGTGTTTGCTCTGTTAAGCAAACTGAATTACAAAGAAATTCTAGAAAACATGAAAAATCTAATTATAAAAATGTTTTTGCTAAAACATATTTTATGATAATACAAAGGCCCTCTGTTTCCTGTAACACAGCAGCTGCTTTACATTATTTTACACAAAAAACAATGCACTCAAGCACCTGTTCTACAGACTGCAATTTTGGTGACAGCAAATGACTGAAAATAACTCAATGCAGAAGTTCAGACCCTTTCCGTTCTCCACAACCTGTGCCAGGTCTGGCCAAAAAGAGCCTGTGATATCTGAATCATATTGATCTCAACCTAAGAGAATCACAGAATCATGGAGTCATAGAATGGTTTGTGCTGGAAGGGACCTTAAAGATCACCTCGTGCCCCACCATGGGCAGGGAACCTTCCACAAGACCGGGCTGCTCAGGGCCTCATCCAACCTGGCCTTGAACACTTCCAGGGATGGGACATCCACAGCTTCTCTGGGCAACCCATTCCAGTGCCTCACCACCCTCACAGTAAAGAATTTCTTCCTAATATAATCTAAGTTATTCCTTGTTTTTCCAGAGAACAGAAATGAAGTTAACCAAAATGTAAGCTAAAACCACATACAATTTCAAAACTTAAATACTCATTTGCTTTTGCCTAGGGATTGTATAACTCATTTAATCAAAAACTCACAGGATAAGAAGAGCTTGATCTAAATATGAGGTTGCACATTTGCACAAGAATATACTTTTTGTAGTATCAAGATATTTCCCCTTTCCTCATTATCCTTTGGCAAAATGACACCAGGAAGCATTTTACAGACACTACGGGTCAGGTTATAACAAATTTGCCAAACCCATTTGCAAAACTGCTCCCAGGATTTCTTGTTTTCACCAGATGGTGTTAGGGTGGGATTGGTGGTGAGCACCAAACCTGACTATTTCTGTGCTAATTCCTTCTGAAAGACTTGCTGACAGCAACATGTGAAAAGCAGAGCTGTGAAGTCGTGCCTCCTGTGTGTGAACTGGGTTTTTCACAGCGTCAGTCAACTGTCTGGGAAAGATAGCCATCCCCCGTATGCTCCCCGTCTCCTTCCACCAGCCCCTTCCAAACAGTCAAAAACAAGTCCTGACACCAGCCAACCTTTTTTTGAATATACATTATCATGCCAAGAAATCTTGATTCTTTGGGCTTTGTGTTACATTTCAAAATAATACATAGCAACACTGGTCGTAGGACAGTCAGCAGTGGATGCATTCTTTCATTTACAGTGGAATTGACACATAAAGATTTATCATGGGTTTTATTTCAAGGAGGCCCAACAGAAAACACAACCAGCTTGTCAATACTTTGATGGACTTGGAGTGTAATTCTGGGGGTGTTTGTAAACAGAAGGACAGAAATCTGATTTTAACTGAAATTACCCAGGACAGGCAAAAATAAACTCTTGATGTATCATGCTATCATCCTAGACTAACTCTGGACAAAGATGAAGGCATACTGAGGCTGAGTGATTTTGAGCTATTTCATCTGAGAGCTTCCTTAAGTAGCAGGCATTCCTTCATCACACTTTCAAAAGGCAAACTATTGAGTGCATTTGGACAAGTCTGAAAAAGGGACCTCTTTTACCCTTGCCAAACAGTTTTCTTGGAGAGCAGATATTCTCAGAAAAACATCTGGCCCTACTACTATTAACATCAATATTTAAATATTTATTAGCATATGATGTCTGTGTATCTTAATATCTTTGACAATAACAATCTTAAATATTGTGCAGATGCTTATTCATAAACCTTTTGACGCCTTTTCTCTTTTTTTTAGTCTCCTCCTCTACACTGCAGTTCAATTCATCTGTTTTCAAACTTTAGTTAATCTGAAAAGACACAAAAGAAAACCTGCCTGCACTTGCTTGATACCATTTTGCAGCTAAGGTTAAAAACAATGAGAGGTCTTTCACTGTATGCACACCACCTTCACTTGGACTGAACAAGTCAGACTGCCTTCAAGCACTGGCTGTGAATGCCAGGAAAGCTGGAACGTTGAGATTGCAGTTTTTGGGAAAGCTGCAGTACATTTGGCCTTATCTGGGTATGAACATGTATCAGCCAAAAAGTGTTCTTTAAGCTTTTTGAAAGAAAAAGCTTGCAGAAAGAGGAGGTGAAAATTAGGTACCCAACCACCCAGTTTTTGCATCTAAAAATGACCCAGCATTAACAAGGACGGATCACTCCCACATTCCACCTCATGGATGGCACCCACGGACTTGCAGCACTTCTAGCCTTAGGCTTCTTAATCAGAAACTCCCATCTCACTGTGCGAGCCAAATGCTGGCAGTTCAGCAAATGAGTTCCTGGTCTGTCAGTCTAGAGAATGACAAGGTTCAACTGTACCACGGGAAACAAGTGGATCCTTTCATTCAACCTAACATTCTGTCCAGCCCTCCTCAGGAAACAAACTTGAGCTCCAGGGAGTCTCACGACCTATTGTTTTAATGTCATTCCCAGAACTCCCAAAAAAGCTGGCAGCCCATGGCTTGGGCGGGGGCACCCCCTGCTGGTTAAGAACTGGCTGGAGGGCCGGGCCCAGAGCGTGCTGGGTGAACGGGGCTGCATCCAGTTGGCAGCCGGTCACCAGTGGTGTCCCCCAGGGATCAGTGCTGGGCTCAGTCCTGTTTAACATCTTTACTGATGACTGGGACATGGGAATTGAATCTGCCATTTGCAAATTTCCACATGACACCAAGTCGATCTGCTGGAAGGCAGGAGGGCACTTCAGAGAGACCTGGACAGGTTGGATAGATGGGTCAAATCCAATGGTATGAGATTCAACAAGACCAAGTGCCAGGTCCTGCACTTTGGCCACAACAGCCCCCTACAGGGCTACAGGTTGGGGAAAGAATGGCAGAAAGGGATCTGGGGGTGCTGATTGACAGCAGGTGAACATGAGCCAGCAGTGTGCACAGGGGGCCAAGAAGGCCAATGGCATCCTGGCCTGGATCAGCAATAGTGTGGTCAGCAGGACCAGGGCAATGATTCTTCCCCTTGCTCAGCACTGGTGAGGCTGCACCTCAAGTACTGTGTCCAATTCTGGGTCCCCCAATTTAGGAAGGACATTGAGGTGCTGGAGTGAGTCCAGAGAAGGGCAGTGAGGCTGGTGAAGGGTCTGGAGTACAAGTCCTGTGAGGAACAGGTGAGGGAGCTGGGGTTGTTAAGCCTGGAGAAGAGGAGATTCAGGGGAGATCTCAGTGCTCTCTACAGCTACCCAAAAGGAGGTTGTAGGCAGGTTGGGATTGGTCTCTTCTCCCACCCAACCAGCAATAGGACAAGAGGGCACGGTCTTATGCTGTGCCAGGGGAGGTTTAGGTTGGACATTAGGAAGAAGTTCTACACAGAAGGAGTGATTTGGCATTGGAATGGGCTCCCCAAGGAGGTGGTGGAGTCACTGTCTCTGGAGGTGAGTCTCCAGAAGAGACTGGATGTGGCACTAAGTGACATGGTCTAGCTGACAAGGTGGTGTTGGGCCATAGGTTGGACTCGATGATCTCAGAGGTCTTTTCCAACCTAGTTGATTCTGTGAACTTCAGCAAAGGAAAGCTGCCTTCAGGGAGGAATAACCCCCAGCACCAGGACACAACTCAACCAAATGTAAGCAAAGCAGCTTTGCAGGAAAGGCCCTGGGGGTCCAGGTGGACACTAGGTTGACCATGAGCCAGCAATGGGTCCTTGCAGCAAAAGTGGCCAGCAGCCTCCTAGGCTGCACTGAGCAGCACTGCCAGCAGGGCAAGGGAGGTCATGCTTCCTTTTGCTCAGCACCAGTGGGACAGGGTCAGGGGTGCTGTGTCCAGTCCTGGGCTCCCTGGTATAAGAGAGACCTGGACTTAATGGAGCACTTCCAACAAAAGGCTACAAAAATCATTAAGGGACTGGAGCTTCTGTCATACGAGGAGAGGCTGAGAGCTGCACCTGTTCAGCTCTGGCGAAGAGGAGGCTCGGGGTAAACTTGTGCCTGTGTGTAAAACATGTGATGGAAGAAGTAAAGAAGATGAAGCCAGGCTCCTTTAGGCAGTGCCCAGTCAAGAGGCAATGGGCATGAATATGACATAAGGGAAATTCCATTTAAACATAAGAAGAGATTTTTTTACTCTATTGGTGGCTGAACACTGGAACAGGTTGCCTGAAGTGGTTATAGAGTCCGTATGCTTGGAGATATTCAAAACCTGACTGAGGGCACAGTCCTGAGCCCCCTGCTCTAGAGGACCCTGTTTCGTGCAGTGGGTTTGGACTAAACAACCTCAAGAGGTCCCTTCCCACCTCAGCTATTCTCTTCTGTAATTGGTTTTTCCAACAATGCAAATTAATTTAAGATTTGTAGCTGTACTATACTTGAAAGCCTCTAATTTTCTAAGTAAAACAGTGGAATAAAGTAGAAGTAAATTTAATGCTAACTCAATTCATCAGGTACCCTATTGTGTACTTCCCTTTGCACAGTTTTCTCAAATCCTTATTCTTTATGTAACATCTTTCAACTTCATCATCTAGAGCGTGTAGGTATCCAATTCAACATCTTGTCCTCAATTTACAGATCTGAAACAGTTTAGCAATGCTCTCAGAAAAACTTCAGAAATAAAAGTGGCAGACTTTATGAGACCCATAGGAGGCTTAGGACGAGACCTGAGAGAAAAGATGGCCATGAATCAGCGTGTGAATGTGGAATACAGTGACCAGAACTACAGCCAGACCCAGCCCCTGCAAAAGCTATGCATACAAATTTGTCTCAGCCCTTGTGTGTGTGTGTAGCTCCTCACTCTTCTGCAGCATTATTTCTGTGCACTGCTCCATGACCACCGAGTTTCGAAACATTCTGCAATTGTAACTATCAATGAAATCCCACCTTGACCAGTGCATTTAAACATCTTTTCATCTACATCATAACTGTGCTTTGGCTTAAATTATGAGTGAATGTTTGAAAAATGAAATTATTTTTTGAGCCTGGACTTATTATTATTCAGGAAAAAGCATTTTTCATTTACAAATGCTTTTTTCTAATTCACTTGCTTTAAACAGCCAGCAAGCCATTTTGCATTTTTAATATAAACTCTCAAAAATGCAGATCTTTACAACAGCACTGAAAGCAACTTTATAATTAAGTCCATCCCAAACTTCACATGTATTTAGAAATTTGCCTTTATGTGAGATCATACTTAAACAGTAAATGGATTGAATTCCTACTGATTCCAGTATTCAACTATCAGCTGAAAAACTAACTTTAAAGAAGTAACCTTAGACCTAGTATTTGTGGTTAAAATAAGATTTTTACTCTACAAGTATAATGAATGTGGCTGAACAGCTGCTACAGCCACTGCTGGAGGAAAATAAGCAATTTAATAAAGAGTAAAGTGATAATTATCCAGCATCCTGACTCATTTTAAGATATGGCATCTTCAAGAAACAGAACACACATACTCCCTTTAATTGATAACTGAAAACATTTCCTTGGGCTAACTAAATATCTAGTTGACTGAATTTTCATTAAAAAAGAAAAAAAAAAAAAGTAACATGATCCCCTGGGGAGAATGTTCTTCAATTATGAACAGCCATGTTTCATTATATATTCTCCTCTCATACCATCTTGAGAAGCCCACACTAAGCTCATGCCATAAATCTCTTCAGAAGCAGACTATTTACTATCATTCATACTTTTTTCAGATCAAGAGTAAGTAAGAAGGCATTCTCCACATCTGGGCAGTATTGCATACTGTGTATTTCCAGCACTACTGAAGCTCAAATCTACCCTTAATGATTTTCCTCTACAAATTGCATCAGCCACGTTTCGTAATTCACAGTGAATATAGATTGTTCTGCACTTTTAAAAAAGCTGGTAAAGGGAATTCTCTCAGGAGATCACCTTCCGTTATACCACTGTGTCGTTATAACACTGGCTTGGGGAAGAGAAAGTTGGGCCCAAAGGAGAAGATTTATGGCAAATGAAGGGCTGGACTGAGTGCAGAGAACAATGAAGAGTCTGGAGCAAAAGCCTTATGAGGAGCAGCTGAGGGAGCTGGGGGTGTTTAGCCTGGAGTAAAGGAGGCTCAGACCTCATTTTTCTCTACAACTACCTGAAAGGAGGCTGTAGCCAGGTGGGGGTCAGCCTCTTCTTCCAAGTAACAAGACAAGAGAAAAACAGTCTCAAGTTGCACCAGGGTAGGTTTAGATTGGATACTAGGGAAAGAGCTGTCAAACATTGGAACAGGCTGCCCAGGGCAGTGGTGGAGTCACCATCCCTGGAGGTATTTAAAAGATGTGTACATGTGGCACTTAGGGACATGGTTTAGTGGTGGACTTGGCAGTGTTGGGTTAATGGTTGGACCTGACAATCTTAAAGGTCTTTTCCAACCTAAACAATTCTATGATTCAATGATTATTATTATTTCCCTCTGATGGCCAGCCTGAGGAGTCCACTGGAGCATCCTGTGATGCTCTGCTACTTGGGCTTTCTCTGTATGTAAACTGGGTGTTTGGGTGTACTGAAAAGGGGGAATATGTGAGCCTTCCATCACTGTGGAGCTGAGAAGTAGCTAGACCCAGGTGCTGGAGAGCAGTACTGGATCCCACAGTATGGGTGCACTAAGGACACAATCAACATTATCAGTGAGCAGAGAGGTTCATATCAATGGATCACATAGTAAAGTAAGCAAAATGGTAAATAACAGACAACCCCTGTCTATTTCAAGCTGCTTGTGGAGTTTTTAGATGTGCTTTTCAGCACGGATTTGATTTTAAAAAAATCAGCTGAAATAAACTCCGTAATATTTGCAAATCATATATTCAAAACATAAAACTATTTAAAATTGAAAAAGTCTTCCCATACACTTTAATATTCAGATGCTTTAATCTCTTTTATGAAACCTTCTAGGACATCTCCTATTTTCAATAGCATGAGCTAGGATATTTATTGAACATTTCCAGGCCACCATTCACTCCCCTTAGGAAAGGTTTCATCTAGCCAACAGCAGCTCTCCACAGAGATGCTGACAGCCAAGAGGTCAATGGTTACCTTCCTTTTTTCAACAATGGAAAGGAAAAGACATTTCTGGTGAACAGCTCATCTCATCCTGTTTGGAGGCAGACATTTAAACTAGGCAAGATGTAGGTCACATCATTAGGTCTACAGTTAGGAGAGAAGAGCCCAAACTTACTCTTTGTCAGATCCAAGCTCAAACGTCCTTCCCTGTGCCTTGGCCAAATAGTCCCTATTGGGTAAGAGCTTCAGAAACCATCTACAGGAAATACAGGACACACAGGAAGAATTTAGGATGTCTCAGTCGGGGCTTTTAACTTTCACTAACCATTTAACACAAAAACTGTAATAAAGTCCAATCCCTTCAGCAAGTTTTTGTCAGAAACATAGTGGCATTGTTGCAAACGTTACAGTCACTGATGCTTGTAGCAGAAAATAAAAGTTATTTTTAACAAGGTCTTCGAACTACCAAATACCCTCCTGTCACCCGTTTTGCACCAACCAAATGCACAGACATTGACTGAGGAAAAGAAGTGACAAACTTATGTCTCTGGAACACAAGAGCAGAACTTTTAAGATACTTATAATGCCCTTCATTTGACAGAGGCACCGCTGCACTCAGACCTGCTCATTGAGCCACCCAGGCCCACAGCAGCTCCTTCCTGGAGCACTGCTGGGTGTTGCAGCAAGTCTGCTGCTGGCACAGGGGAGCATGGGGCTGCCTGCCCTCACCCTCCCTGCTCTAACAGGATCTAGCATTGTTAGATCATGCTGCATATCCCTTCTTCAAAGGTTTTTCTGAGTGTGGGGAAGGAAGCTCTTAGTTCTGGACACTGCTGTTAATTTATATGCCATAGGTGACTATTTTTATTATTAATCTTCTGCACCTGTGCCCAGCATGTTGGATGGGTGAATTTTAAATAAATTACATTTTGCATACTCACCCCTTTTGTGATTTTATTATGCAAATAATGCTTCTCTTTTCACCTCTGAAACCATCCACATGCCACAATTTCAAAGTCAGACTAATTTATAAATACGCTGAGAAAGGCAGATCTTTTTTAAGGACTCAATACAATAAGAACTGATTTCTGTTACTTTGTAATCTGGAGGGTAAATGGGAGAGCCCATCGTTTTCCCGTGGTTTTTCTTTTTCAGAAAATAGGAGTTTAACTGTCATTTTTATCTATGGTTATATTCTGTTCTCTCCAGATTTCTGCAGGTCATCTTAAATCTGGCCTGTTCAACTGGCTGTGGTATTTGATGATTTTCTGAGACACAGACTGCAACTCTGAATGCAAAAACCACAATAAATTCTTGAGGTGGTTGGGGACGGATGAATTCCCAAGGTAAGGGGGGCCAGGTGGGGGAGCAGGAGAGGAGAACAATGCGGAGGACAACTAGAGGGAGAGCTGGCAGCTTTCTGAACATTTGGATTGCTCTCTGGAGGTTGCCTTGGAAATCAGTGGAGTTTGCAGCAGGATGTATTGAAAAGATATTGAGCACATAATCCTCAGCTCCTTCATAAATGCTGATCCACAGGTGCTGATCAGCTGCTGCAGAGCAGGAGTGGTAGTAACAGATGTCACCAGTACAGAAATATGTTGGCTTTGTTAAGCCTCGGGTTTTGCAGAGGCAAACACGGACTGGTCCTGCACATCCTGATCAGTTCTGACTCCCTGTGACGCTTGGCTGGAGAGGGCCTCCCTTCACCACCCATTTTTATCTACTGGTTCAAAGAGCAGAACCAGTTTTCTCAACATTTGCGTTCATTTCGACTAAGCTGCAGGCATTTCTTAAATGCTCTCAACATCAGCGTACTGATTATTTATCACTCAGAGCACAGGTCGGTCATTCTTGGCTAGAAAATTATGAATATTTCTCAATGCTTTCTTGATCTTAGTCTCAAAAATTAAGTTAGTCAGCTGTCTTGGTAGACTGAATACAGTCCTGCTCTAGTGGAGTTGGTCCAATTCCAACTGTAGAAACTCTTGGAGGTCATTTTTCTATTTTACTGATTTCATGTACTCTTTACATTTGAGCCCAACTAGGAAAGCCAATAGTAACATTTCTGGCTAGAAGTCCTTTCTTCATTATTGTCTTGTTAATATTTTAGCTTATCTTCTCCAGTGAGTGCCCTGTCACCTCTGTATTATGCAAGACTTCTTTGATGAATCCAAACCAACCAGTAACTACCAACCCCAAGGACACCCACTCTAATGCTGAATCCAACAGATCAGATAGATAGAGAAACAATTCATAGGAATCATTAGCAATCTTAGCTTGCACAAAAAAAAGAAATACAATAAAAAAGTGTATTTGATCTGTTCACATTTAGCATCAATTATAGAGATAACGTAAAGTCGACAGATTTAAAATTTTAATTACCTTTAAATTTGCATAGTGGTTTACTAAATGCCTTTTTGTTTAAGTCTGTTTAATATGGTATTTAATTAAACCTCATTCTAGGTTGAAGTAATTTAATTAAAAAAACTTACAGCCCGTAGGTCCTGCATAAACAGCATTGAGCAGCCCTTGTGCTTGGAGCTTGTATGATCACCAACAAAGTTGCTTCCTTGCTCAGGAACAAGCTGATTACTTATAAAGCTCAATTACTAGAAATGTGGAAATAGGGAAATACTTTGCCATGGGTAAATCCCAACACAAAATACATCTGTCCCACAGGAAAATGCTTCTGTACAGAGGGGTTGTTTAGGTGTAAGTGGGATCCTGCATGGAAGCCCTGCACACACCCTTTTCTGAGTGGGAAAAGGAGTGAAGGATACAGTATTTTCAGTTAATACTCCAAAGGATTTTAGTACAAAACACTGAAAAAATTCCCAACACATACATTCCTCTTCTCCATGGTGCACCTAATACAAAGCTGGTAGCATAAGGATGTCTTTAGGTACCTGTACCTGGCCCAAACGATGTCAAATTTGGTGTACAACAATCCAATCATTAGTTTGAAATGTAACAGTTCAAACAGTGCTCTACCAAGGATTTGGGCAATCTTGCACCGATTAATAACATATTTAAGTCCTGGCAGTATTTCCCTCATAGGCTTACAATATTTTTCACTTCCAAATGAAAATTTGTCCAAGCTTATGGCTATCTTGAGAGGTGGGGTCCATCAACTGTGGGTTGTAAGACTTCACAGATTCTCCTGGTCCTGCTTTGCCTCCATTCAAAATGCTGCCATGAAGACTATTTTCTGTTTCCTTGCTTCATAGAATCATAGAATCATAGAATAGATTGGGTTGGAAAAGACCTCCAAGATCATCAAGTCCAACCCCTGATCCAACTCCAATTACTATATCATGGCACTAAGGGCCATGTCCAATCTCTTTTTAAAAACTTCCAGGGATGGTGAATCCACCACCTCTCTGGGCAGGCCGTTCCAATGCCTGATCACCCTCTCTGTAAAGAATTTCTTCCTAACATCTAACCTAAACTTCCCCTGGCAGAGCTTGAGCCCATGTCCCCTTGTCCTGTTGTTGGTTGCCTGGGAGAAGAGACCAACCCCCACCTGGCTATAACTTCCCTTCAGGTAGTTGAAGAGAGTGATGAGGTCACCTCTAAGCCTTCTCTTCTCTAGACTAAACAACCCCAGCTCCCTCAGCCTCTCCTCATAGGACTTGTGCTCAAGTCCCTTCACCAGCCTGGTTGCTCTTCTCTGGACCCGCTCCAGCACCTCAATATCCTTCCTGAACTGAGGGGCCCAGAGCTGAACACAACACTCAAGGTGCGGCCTCACCAACGCAGAGTACAGGGGAAGGATCACTTCCCTGCTCCTGCTGGCCACACTGTTCTTGATGCAGGCCAGGATGCCACTGGCCTTCTTGGCCACCTGGGCACACTGCTGGCTCATGTTCAGCTTCCTGTCAATCAGCACCCCCAGGTCCCTTTCCACCTGGCTGCTCTCCAACCACTCTGTGCCCAGCCTGTAGCGCTGCAGGGGTTGTTGTGGCCAAAGTGCAGGACCCGGCACTTGGCCTTGTTGAACTTCATCCCATTGGAGTCAGCCCAACTCTCCAGTCTATCCAGGTCCCTCTGCAGAGCCCTCCTGCCTTCTGGTAGGTTGACACTCCCTCCCAACTTGGTGTCATCAGCAAATTTGCTGATGATGGACTCAATCCCCTCATCTAGATCATCGATAAAGATGTTAAACAGGACTGGGCCCAGCACTGATCCCTGGGGGACACCAGAGTGACCAGCCACCAGCTGGATGCAGCCCCGTTCACCAGCACTCTCTGGGCCCGGCCCTCCAGCCAGTTCTTAACCCAGCAGGGAGTGCCCCTGTCCAAGCCATGAGCTGCCAGCTTTTCCAGGAGTATATTATGGGAGACAGTGTCAAAGGCTTTGCTGAAGTCCAGACAGACACATCCACAGCCTTCCCCTCATCTACCAGGTGAGTCACCTGATCGTAAAAGGAGATCAGGTTGGTCAAACAGGATCTGCCTCTCCTAAACCCGTGCTGGCTGGGTCTGATCCCTTGTCCATCCTGTAGCTGCTGTGTGATTGCACACAGGATGATCTGCTCCATAACTCTGCCAGGCACCGAGGTCAGGCTGACAGGCCTGTAGTTACCAGGGTCAGCCTTGCAGCCTTTTTTATGGTTCGGGGTGATAATTCGATGATAATGGATTCATATTTACAACAGGAAATGTTGGAAATGTCAGAAGACTTCAAGGTCCCTCTGAGCAGAGCCCATCTTTACCCATCATTTCTTATTTGTTACTGAGCTATTGATCCTAACTCTGCCAGGGACACCTGCCTCTGCTACCCAGTCAGAAAAATCTCCAAAGACAATCAGATTTTCTCCCAAGAGGCTTCCACTTCTGGGTAGAGTTTGTTCAAAACACCTGTGAGGTCAACCCTTACTGTCATATTGAGAAATCTTAGAAGAAATCTAGAAAGACTTCCCTTTAGCATGATGTCTTCAGAAAAAAATGACAGATTTGTTTGGATTCTGGCTTACTGTAAGAGAGAGCTACTGTCTTATTTTTCTTGCATATCTATTTGTTGCATTTACCTCCTGTTTTCTGACATAGTCAGCACGCAATCTTTTTCAGTCTTTGCAGTCCACATTCATAAAGCACTGAGTGCAGTGAAGTGCTGGACCACAAGGAGGGATGCTGAAATGCTGTCATAACACAAATAAGTGCAAAGAAATAACAACAGTATGTGGAAAGGATTAATTTTCCCCTTTGCTTTCACCAGTAAGAAAAAGAATGCTCTTAATATTCAGACAGAAAATAATCAGTGCATATTGCACACAGACCACATGTACCAGTTAATGTGCAAAGAAGGACTTCACAGGATGCCTTGTGATTGCCTTCACAGGGAATTAGTGTGCAGATCTGCAAAGGAGTTTCATACTTCTTGATGACACTGTAAAAGAGAGTCCAGGCTGAAGCACACTTAGGTACCTTCATGTCTGATTTCCCTTATTCTTGGGTCCTTCACTGCAGGTCTCTTTACTGGGGGTGGAAACACAGATATCCCAAAAGGCCACTCACTGGATTCATATTCTTTGGTTCAAGATTGCTTAGAAGCATATGTCAATGATATTTTCATGAGTAGCATGCACTGTCACACAAACCATCTTTCTTCTCTGTTTATCCTATTCTAAAACTACCTAAAATGCATTAAAAAGGAAAATATGCACATGATAAGGCAGACTGGGAAGTTTTGAGCACGGCTGCTGCTTCATTTTCAGAGGTGCAAAGCTATCAGAAGCTCTTTGCAGTCTTTGTTCTCTCAAAAACCTTCAAGTATTTAATGCTAAACCTCTGATACCTGTGGGTACCTTGTGGAAACCAGGCTACCCCAGGGAACATGTGTACAAAAGCAGTCTATTTTTTGTAGACTATGTGGCCATGTGCAGCTGCTTATTTAAGGCAAGCTTTGAACTCTGAAGGAGATGCAGAGATAGAAGACCTTGCAACACTGTGGCAAATTATATGTAAATATCGTACACAAGGAAGCACCCTCAAACAGTGATCTTATTTGTGTTCTCTCTAAATTTCCATCATCTTAGATTCTGACTAAACAAACACCATTCATTTTGTGTAGTTATTTGGAGAGAGAACCCAGTGGGAACTATACTTCTCTGAAACATGTCCTAGATCTTTTTAGCTCAAAACCTCCACCACCCACATCCCTGGACATTTCTACATTCACCTGCAAAAATTAACCCTTAATTCTGCTGTATCTTTCCAGATCCCAAGGCAATTGGTTACTAGGCAACCTCCCACTATTTTCCCTGGTTTGCTTTTAATTGAAGTCTGTGCTAAATAAATAACATCACCAAAGAGGAAAGGCACTCTAATAGTGAAGAGTCATTACTGAAATCATAGCAAGGGCCTTGGTACGAGGGGAATGGGCACAGGAAAGCATTTCCCCCCCCCTAAAATGTCCTCTTATCACCAGCAAACAATTGCTAAACATACAGGGAAGGACCTTTTGCCTATTTGTCTTCTAAGCGTGCAAAAAGAGGCCCCCATGAAGGTGAGGTCTGCACGTCTGGTGACCTGCCCCAGGGTTATCTCATTCTTCCGTTTGCCCACTTGCCCATCTCTCATCCACATCCCCTGACAGAGCCCTCCACAGATGGAGGGACCCACTGAACTGCCCAGCCTTCCTCTGGGAAAAGACCTACACCTGTTTCTCCACAGACAGAACCTGCAGTTGATCCACCCTGTCCGGAACAGGATACAGAGGACTCTTGGGGAGCAAACTGAATTGACAGAGCTCCTGGTTTATACTCATAAGCAACTCTACCACTGGAGTGGTAGAATTGGATCCACCAGACCCAGAATGAGGTCAGTCCCACAGCAAATGTTTTGGCACAGATTTTTGGGGAAGCCAAATCCAGCACACACCATTCCCACACTGGTATCTGCACATGCAGCAGGTTGGTCTGGAAACAGAGCTGGATTTTTTGCAGCAATTCCTGAAAGCTCAAATACAAAAGGTGCCACTTTTCAAAAAGTACAGGTCCTTCCGCTTTTGCAGTACTGTCTCTCAGAGTAAGGTGGAAACGTGGACTATAAATGCTGCAGTTCCATACTCCAAATGGAATGTGAACAAGCTTGTGTGGAGACAGAAGGTGAGAACACACCTGCAAAGAGTGCTAATGTGAACAGTGAATGTTTCACTACACAACCCCCCTAATGCTTTGGTAGTCATTAGTCATTACAGTGGCCAACTCAGTAAATCAGTTTTCAGAGGAGTTACGAACTTGCAAGAAGCTGGGGAGGATAAGCTGTAGCAGCCTGTACCAGATGACATTAAAAAGCTACAGAAACATCTCAAAAATAGAGCCATTCTACTAAATATTCCCACTGCTGAGTTAGGTGGAACGTTGTGATGGGGATCTTGCTGCTGTCATAGGCCTGTCTATGGCAGTAGGTGCACAGCACTTGAAAGCACATGCTGACTAGACCCGTTCCAAGCCTGGACTCACAGATGAATTTATGTAATATTCACAGCAAAGGAAACAAAAAATAGATCTGTTAGTTTCCTTATTTAATGACTGGACAATTAATGATGTAATTAGTTTTTAGGAAGAGTGTTTAACCAGAGAAACAACTGACCTAAGTCTCAGAGTAGTAGTATCAAACATTTTCATAAAGTGAGAGCTGTGGAGCAAGCTCTCTTCTTCCAAAGAGAGCTCTGCCTGGCTTCTCCACAAAACTCTTCACTCCCTGGAAGCCAAATTCTTGTCCCAGCAAATTCAGCCAGGCTGCAGAGCTAGACCTTGCAGGCTCACTTCATCCCAACAGACTGAAAGTATTAAAATGAATGCCTTCACAAGTTTAGAACCTGATTACTTTATATTCACTGGAGGAAGAGTGCCTCAAATTTGAACTACCCTCTGGAAGCCTATCTGAATTGGTGGCTTAAATGGGGTTTCTTGTCTCTCAATTCAAGGTTATAATGCAAGTTTGGTGGGAAAAATCCAGGCTGTACTATGCCATTGCCACACACTTCCAGTACCAAGGAAAGAAACACTTCTCCATTGTGCCTTGTTTGCTACTCTGTGAGAAGAGAGATTTTCCTAAGTGATAAGAATGAAACATTTCACTCAAAATCTTCAAGAACACAGAATTAGTTTGTGATACCTGAAATAGCACTACTGAAACACTTCCTTTATATCTCATTCTGGTTCATGACATATATCTTCAAGACATCCTCTGCCAGACAGCCGATAAGACTTGGTCTAGGGCTCCAAATGACTAATTGTTAAGAATATATCTTAAAGACAATGCTTTTAATTTTGTGTGTTTGACATCTTTATATAGGTTTTGAGAGATGATAAATAGTTTTTCACCAGATTTCCACTGGTGCCATATGGTTGCTCACAAAAAGCTGAACAAATTAGGTGTAATGAGGCTCATTAAATAAAATAAAAAGGGAAGATCCACTGTTAAGAGGACTTTTAGAACATGCAAGATGATGTTCAGGTGGAGAAGATACCCTGTGCCTCGCTCCTCTGGTATTTCTGATAGATGGTCAGAAATGCCTCTGCCCCTGCCAGAGGAACCAGTGGAGCTATGAAGAGAAGTAGCCTCAGGAACATTTCAAATATGAACAGAAGGCAGACCATAAATACCTTTTCCAAACACAGATGCAAGCCAAATGTCCTTAAAAGTGGAGAAACTGTGGGAGAAGCCAGCTGATGGACATGGTAATACTGAATCAGGTAATTAATGGCTTCTGATGGACAGATGACTCATCAGTCAAAGGCACCAGGCCAGAAGTCCAGCTGCAGCAGTAGGGTGAAAGAGCTACAGGCAACAACTGGGAAGAAGGACAGGGAAGGGAGAGAATCTCTACAAAACTCCATCAACCTTTGCCTTAACAGCTGTTTCGCAGTTCAGTCTGGCAGCGAGACTGGGTGTCCTCTGGAAGCAGCCTGCCAGAACAGCAGCAGTCCCTTAAAATGTAACAAAATCCCTACCATCAGCTTGCAACACATGCAAACAACTAGATAGTGCTGTGCACCTTCCATCAGGGTTATCTGAGTATTTACACGAGCACAAAGGATGCTTTTGTGTGACTCCAGAAGTTGGAACATGGACTCAAGCACCTCAGGTCTTATTTGCACTGGGGCCACTCTCGCTTGAGCTATGTTAGAGAAGAGCATCTCAAGCTAATTCTGCACTGAAAATCTATCTATAGTGTTAGAGAAAACCCCAGCTGGTACTCCTGTGGGACACATCCACTGCTTAATTATTGTTAGAGCTGTGACTCAGAAAGATGAGGTGCCCCTATTGCAGCTGCTGTAAGAACCAGCCTTCCTCTCCCTGCTTTTCCCGTGCAAGTGTGTGCTGCTTCTCTGACCTGGCTGGAGGACAAGCCCAGCGACAGCAGCTCACCTGCCAGTAAAATGTGGTACGAGCACAGCAGTTAGCCTTTCTTCATGTCTTTACATTTCCAGTTCCCTCTAGTTTTAAGAGATTTGCCAGTAACAACAACTATTGCATCTCTGACTTCTGGACATTTCCTAAAGCCTGTGCCTTCACCTAAACCCATCACACTGCGAAAGTCCTCTGCAGGATTCCTGTTTTAGACATTAATGTCTAAAATAATGTCTTCAATAGAAGCAGCAGATGCACAAGGCAGAAATAAAGACATACGGAGCAGGAAAGAGGGAGGACAGCACTGATTAAGTTTTTCTGTGTTACAGCTTGTTCTTCCAGAAAGGCTTGCTGTCAGCTGTTCCCTAGCACTGTGCATGTGTCTCTTCTGGCTGGAAAGCACTGCATTGTGTGTCAGATGCAGCACAATTTCTCCTGGCTATTGCTCACTAATTGCAGACCCACTTCAGGGTCATTCAGCCTCTGCTCAACAGGATGCTGCACTTCACCTTCATAAAAAACCCTTCCTGGGGCACATTACACAGCAGACCCTACAATGAGAGACATGATACACTAATTAAGTTACATCAGCTGTATATTTTCTCACATCCCACATAAAAGGATGGTGCACTTTTCAAAAACCTTTAAGGAAACAGATAAAGTGTAACTAACCAGTGGGGGAAAAGAAAGGTCTCCACCTATTCTGGCAATATGTCCTTAACAGGTCCTTTCACAAGGAAAACCCTGTTAGGCTGGGAAATGAAAATAAAGTGTATTGGTTCGGTCTGATCATAAATGGGCAGATAATAAGGGATTAATGTATCAGACATTATCAAAACAGGGAAAAAAAGATAATTGTTGTACTTATGTACACCCTGTTCGTATATCCAGAGGGAACCTGTGTAACTCTTTATATTTCCCAAGCTGAAGAGACATTTGTAAGATTTCACTGCCTTGACTATATTTACCTTATTTTATGTTACCACCAAGAGGACTTAGAGCTGATAAAATATACTTCCAAAGAGCACATTAGTCTCCTGTAGGAATGATGAGCTGCCATTAAAAATGACAGGTATTTTCGATAATTTCCCAAGGGAAACTATCCCCTGACTCCTCTGAAAGCTTTTCAAACCCCACTGCTGCTGCCATTCACAAGGCACAAGCAAAACACCCCGCTCCTGCTGTCCATTTCCAAGCGTTCTTCAAAAAACAAATGACAAATTCCCCAGCAAATTGCTACTGAATACAATTTGCCTGCCCTCCTTGATTTTGCTTACAAGGAAGAGTGTTTTGTTCACATTACTCTTCCTGCCAAAACCATATTATCACAAGTTAAAAGGGGAAATTACTTTGCAGGAGCCTTTAATTAAAAGAGGGTTGTATTTCATTGCCTTTTTTCTCTGTGATAGGCATTGCTATCCCTCCCCTCTCCTTTCTCCATCTTCCAAAACCCAATCCGGAACAGGTTTGCACAATGGTCTTTTACTGAATCTACATCACCACTGAAATTCACTCCTGAATTCACCGAAATTCACTCTGTCAGAATGCAGCATTGCACAATGCAATACATAACTGTTTTATTCTCTGAGGGCTTACCTGGCACTGGCTATCACACTGCTCTTTCTAGTACTGCACAATAATTACAATGTTTTTACCAGTGTGTTTATTTAGCATTAAGAAATAATTGCACAGTATGAGAGCCCGGCTTTTTTTTTTTTTTAATTATTATTATTTACTTGTCCCATTAATTGTATCTAAATTGTTCAAATTTTAATGTGTTGTTGAGAGTAAAAATTATTAAGAGCATCTTTTTCTATACTGTTAACTTTTCTCTGAATTAGGAAACTAGTTTCTCATGCCTGCCATGAGTCTAAGTGAACTGCTATGTTCATTTTCTCTCAGAAGAGAGATAATGTTGTGTGACCGTGTGTTTTTTGAATGATTAGATTCTTTACCTCTGCTTCCCTTTTATCTTCACTTCTATCTAGCTCACTGAAATATCACTCAGAAACCTGTACCAGACATATCAGTGCCATTTGTGATCAGATATCTTTCCAGGATTCGCTGCCTGGCAGACCACTGCAAGATTTTAAGACTTTCTGCAGTAATTTCATTTTTTTCCTTGAAAGAGAATTTTTCCTCTAAATGTATTCCCTCTTCCTTTTGGGGCTGATACACATCTATGAAGCATATCTTGCTTTCCTTGCTTAAAAACTCCTGGATCAGCAGAAGTGCGTGGAACTGTAGGTGTTAAGGGTTTTTCTGACAGCATGAGGCATTTGGATGGTACACTACTAAGCTCATTTCAAAAGAAACTATGGGGGGGTTATTTTCACTGTTACACAGCACAAATTTATCACAATCGGAATAAAAAGACTTAGCAAAAAAACCCATAAGCACGTCCTTGTCAAGAAACCATTATCTAAACAGCCCCTGAGATGTGTCACAAGCACAAAACCACATTCTTTCCTCAGGAGATGCCTTTCAAAGCCAAGAGGTAAAAAAGGCATGATAAAATATAGGGTTCAGAAAAAGATGACCCGAGGTCTATACACTATAATTCAGCATGCATGAGCTCCAATCCAAAACATGGAAACATTGAGGAAACTTAAGGTAAATCACCCTAAAGAATGAAGTCTCTGTGTAGGAGGTTGTGTCCCTCAAACGTACAAGTAGATGCTTTCATTCAAGCATAAAATAGTCATAACTCTCAATGCTGTAATTCTCCTTAGAGGATTTTATGAGCTCTATCACAGATGCATTGACTTAAAGCATTAGCAGATTTGGCTTATCTTTCCCTTATGTATTTGAGTATATATGGCCCTGCTCAGTGATGACTGATTTGAAAGTTGAGCTCACATTTAACATAGCAATTTGCTCTCTTGCTATAAATCTCTCTCACCCAAAAATAACTGCAGGAGGGGTGAGAAAAGGAGGGAAGTCCTGAGCTCAGCCAGTGCTATAGAAGTATCTCCTGAATTCCATTTAGAGTCAAATAGACTCTTTCTTTGAACAGGCCAGGTTACAGCCAGAGAGTTGTGCTGTCTTGGTCCTCTTGGTAGGAGAGAATTGCCATTACAGGACAATAGAGTCTAAGGCTATTTAAGAAACGACATTATGAAAGGCATTTTAAGAATCTGAGTTGTAAAAGCTGTGGTTCTAGTCTAAAGAATGAGTCCATTAAAGAAAGCGTCACTAGATGTTTCCATGTTTATTATGTGCTAGTAACTCTGGGCTGAATGTGTGCAATTTGTGAGTACAAAGACATTTTTCTTCTAACAGCCAATCTTAAAAACTCAAGCTGGGATCTGAGAGGTGGGGTGGGCTTTTCATTCTCATACCTCATTACCAGGAAACATCAATTAACATATATTTGCTTATGCAGCTGTAACTGATCCTTATTATTCCATTTTTCAGTCTTGAAACCCATTTGAATATGAGAGCCAAAAAATGCAAACCAGACTACAGAGTTTACACAATGATGACCCGGTGCCTATACACCGTAACTCACCATACCTGAGCACAAATTGAAAACATCTGACAAAAAGCCACAAATGTTGCAAAACTAATAACCCAGATAAATGGTGAAGGTACTACTGCTTAGAGTCAAACTCTCCCCAGACGACTGCATGGGTTGTTACTGTCCTCTGAACTCCTGCCAGTGTCTTTTCAGGAATGAGTGCTCGGGGCTCAATGTGTTATCCTAGACAAAGTCACAAAAGCCAGATAGGAGGGCTATTACCTCCCTATATTACCATGTAGTACCTCTGTCATCGCTTCCCTGGTGGCAAGCATACAGTATTGTGAATTTATATTTAACCTATGGCTTAAGCACTAGAAGGGCGGGAGTTTATCTACAAGGCTTTGAGCAACAACCTGTGCTCCACCCACACAAGCTACGGGCCACCAGCCCAGCTCAGATGAATCCAACCTGGAGCTCCTGGGTTCAGCCTCCTCACCCTGGGATCAAAGAGTCAACAATTTAAGTCAGTAGCCATTTTGTAATGAAATGAGATTTTTAGAAGACTATCCTAAATTACAATCAGTTCATAATAATTAGCAATGAACAACAACAACAAAAATAGCATTCATTCACTTAAAATTATTTTTAATGTTATAATGACTGGTATATAATTATACCAGAGAAGGGCTATTTAAAAGAGGGGGAAAAAAGAAGATAACTTCAAAAGAAGAGAATTCACTTGCTGTTTATTTGCTTCAGGGTTCTAATTACTCTGGAAACCAGCAACCCTCCTGATAGGATTACTGACACGAATGCAACTGCAGCTGCAAGGAACGCTGAGCACATCAGTTTTTTAGCACCATTAAAACAGTCCTCTATAAATACCAGATGCATCTATCTATCTATTTCTCTCCCTTCTCAGCACTTACTAGCGGAGCAGTCGCAGAGCATATCACAAAAATGAAATGTGTAGCTGTGGCAGAACTGGCGCAGTAGAGCAAGTAATTTGTATCAGGCTGTATAAGAGTTTAAGTTTTATTATTAAGTATATGTCACAGATATACTAGCACCAGTTCATCTTCTTTCCCCTTATAGTTCAGATTTACACACTTATTAACAAAATCCAGACGGTCATCTCAACACTCTCATTTAGCAAAATAAGCCAGTCAAATCTGGTCAGAGTCGCATGGACTCCATGTAGCAACGGAGAAAGTCTTGGCAACTTTAATTGTTGCTGTCTAGAGGAGATTTATGATGCTATCCATCCTGGTCCTAGCTAATAAATCACATCTTCCTCCAGTCTTCAGCAGATATGTTGGATGAAAAAGGCTGGGAGGTCTCTTTAATGCCTCCTGAAAGTGGCACAGAGGTAGAAAAAGAACCACTAGGCTCGGCACTGCTTTTGCTTTTACTCACGTGGACTCTCAGAGAATTGGTTTTGCTGATGGGTTTTGAAAACCATCAACAGGAGAATTTTTCTCAGGAATGGAAGTTGGAGGAACATCGAGCAGCCTTTCTGTTCTGGACCCAGCACCTAAAACATCTGGCTTGGTGCCTCTATGCCTCATCCTCCAAGGAGCAAGCCTGAGGTGACACTTCCTACCATCTGTCTTGGTTAGTAGGCCAGCTCTCAGGACAGCCACTGCTTTCTACCACACATATGCAGCCATTCTCACCAGGCGGTGCCAGGTACAACAGCAATAAAAAACAATAGCTAAAAGAGAAGGAAAATACCTTCAAATGTCAGGTTTTTGCATTCTGTCCCTTCCCTTCACTTTTCTACCCAGCTAATACGAAAAATCAACGTCGCAGAGCAGTCAGGCATTTCTTAGGTCCAGTGGGAACAGCATCAAGGAGAAAAAAGTATAAATGTTCCATAAAATATTACATTTATCAAAACACTCAAGAGACAGGGAAATGCCAAACGAGCAGTTTCCTTAAGAGATCATCCTGTAATGGTTTTTGGGCAGCAAAATCAGAGGATAAATTAAAATCCTTACATGATACTCTTAATAAATGTATTATTGAAAGACACGCAAGAGAGGCTGGGAGCCTACACTTATAATATCACAGAAGAGTATCACAGAATATTCTGAGTTGGAAGGGACCCACAAGGATCATCAAGTCCAAGTCTTAAGTGAATGAACCATGTGGGGGTCAAACCTACAACCTTGGTGTTATTAGCACCAAGCTCTAACTGCCCCTTAAGCCTGGGAAGACAAATCAGATGGGGCACAAGAAGCACACCAGTCAAATAAAACAACAACCAGCATTCCAATGTTTAATATCTTCATAAGCGATCTGGATGATGGGATAAAATGTACAATTTTTTAACGATACCAAACTGAGCGGGCAAGTGGACACTTTGGAAAGGAGATCCATCCTGCAGGAAGACTGCATAGGCTGGAACAGTGGGCTAACAAGAACCTTATGAAGCTAAACAAGGACAGGTCTAAGGTCTTGCATCTGGAAAAACAGAATCCAGGAGTGCAGCACAGGTTGGGATCCACCTGGCTGGGGAGCAGTTCTGTGGAAGGGACCTGGGGGTCCTAATGAACAACAAGCTCACTATGAGTGAACAGTGTGCTGCTGGGCAAAGAAAGGCCACAGAATGATGGCCTGCATGAAAATGTGCATCCCCAGCAGAGATAAAGAAGTAGTATCCTGCCCTAGTCAGTGCTTTTCAGGACACCTGGAATACTGCATTCACTTTCAGTCACAGCTGTATAAAAAAGGTGTGGACAGGCCGGACAGGGCACAGAGAAGGGCCACAAAAAAGGAAAGGCTGAGGGAACTGAGTTTGTTCAGTCTTGAGAAAAGAAGGCTCAGGTCAAACCCTGTCATCGTGTTCCAGTATTTAAAGGGTAGCTACAAAGGTGATGTACCTTTGTAAGGTGGTGACTCCTTTTCACAAGGAGTCACAGGGGAAAGGGGAGAGGTACTGGATATATATTACTCCTGGGGAGATTCTGACTGGACAGAAGAGGAAAATATTTCACAATGAGAACAATCAGCCATTGGAATAATCTCCCCAGGGAAGCAGTGAATCCCCCAACACTTGACACATTTAAGATTCAGCTGGATAGGGTGCTGGGCCATCTTGTCTAGACCACGCTTTTGCCAAGAAAGGTTGGACCAGATGATCCTTGAGGTCTCTTCCAACCTGTTATTCTATGATTCTGTGGTTTTTCCTGTCATTATAAGGCATCTCTGTAATTCATACAAATATATGGCTTGCTAATTGACATGAAAACCTATTTGTCTATTAATAATGAAAACATTTCCCTACTCCTCCTGTAAAGTGTATTCCCAATGTAAAATAAACAGAAAGTCTGTACACTAGAGTGTAATGCATAGTACAGCGATCCAAAATTAAATGAGCTGGCTAAAGAAAAGGAGCGACAGCAGCAGAGCACAAAGCTTTTCCTCCTACAGGTAGACTCCTCTGAGCTCCCTGGCTGGGTTATATTTCTCCATGACATGCTGCAGAAGGCACTACAGACGTACCCAAAGACAAGACAAACAGAGCAGATGCAGAGACACATGGAAACAGTGAGCCACCGGTCGGCAAGGCAGCAAGCAGTCAGCATGCTTCAGTAGCTCAAACGCTGGCAAGCTTTCAGCCAGCAAGGTACAGTCATCAGGTGGGATCTGAAGGAGACTGTGGGGTGACTTTGTGGTAGGGAGCTCTTCCTTGGGATATCATCATTTAGACACAGGTGGAATTGCAGAGATGGGGAATGACCTCACTAGTCCGTAAAGCTGCCAGGGAGGGAGGGAGCTTAAGAAGGGCTGGAACAAAGGAGAAGAAGCTTAGGTTTAATATGTACACAAGAGTCAGGCTTGAAAACGATTCCCAGTCTCTCTGGGTGGCAGTTTCCCAAAGATTCCAGAACCTCACTTTGCTTGTGCTGATAGGCATCACAGAAGCAGGTTCATAAAGACTAAAACTGGCCTCTAAATATTCGAAATCTTTACTTATTTGAGTTACACATGTAACAGGATGAAAAGACTGTATCATATCTTTGTTAACAACCTCATTTATGAAAACTGAATGAGACTGCAAACCCTAACTGCTGGCTAATGCTTAAAACAGCAAATAGTACCTATTCCTTGAGCAGTCAGTCACATTAAGCATCAAGCTTACTTCTCCCTCACACTTTTGAGATGATGTTCAACTCTCAAAGGGGAAAAGAGGGAAAAAGAATGCTACCTGCAGTCTCATAATAGCATCAGTTGTGAAAAAGACTAAGCTTCATGATATCCAAAGTTGCTATTTTTGTACATGCTTGGAAAAAGCACAGTTTAACAAAACTTCACAATCAGCAATCCTCACAAAATGTTCAGCTTGTATTTGCCAGCTCTTTACCAAGCCAATTCATTTTTAAAAAGCAGCTTAGCAGAGATAACCACTCAGATTTAGATTTGAATTCTTCTGTATGACATTCGTCAGTAGAAATGAAATACTTTGGAGATAAAAACAATCATATTGTTTCATTAGCCTGAAATATTTCAGATGGGGTCAGCAATAAAAGTAGATAGCTTTTAGATATGAGCACAGCAGAAAAACTATGTTTCACAGTGAGAGTTCAGAATGACTCTGGCAAATAACCTGCTCTTCTAACAGAAAAAGTGAGAGTAAGGTCAGCTCAGCACGTGGACTGACTTGTTTGGCTGATGAAGGTCTTGCTGTTCTTTGAGCTCTGTGTGTTGTGCATTCTAATACACAGAGTTTCAAAGCTTCCTAGTGGTTGCTTTACCTCACTGGGAAAAGCAAACACAGTGGCAAATGTTCCATAAACTCCAAAGACAGGGCCAACCTTATGATCTACACACATTATTTTCCCTGAAGGCAAGTCAAAATAGGATGCCTTTCACGCGTAGATGTCTCAGAGTGTTCTTCCTCCTTCAAATTCTTGATGAGACATCACTCCAGACAGGAAACATTTATGAATGTCCCTTTCTCCAGACCATCACAAGATTTAGGAAAGGTTGTGGAAGTCAGTGTGAGCCCCAAAGCAGATTTTAATCAGTACTCGACTGACCTCCCAATGCATACATTTCTTTATAGAAAAGCTAAAAATTACTTTTATTAGAAAAACAGGCATTATAGAACCAAAGCACTAGTATTTCAGGAGGCAATGTATAAAAGCAAGCAAGAAAAGCAAGCAAGCAAGAAAATTCCAGACAAAATACTTCTTAATTCCATTTCATCTTGGAAAGTTACTCAGACTTCACTAGAATACATCACCACAACTTAGTAAAGATTTTTAGCTTGACCAGCAGAGTACCCTGAGGCAGTATATAAACTTGTTGGTATTAACATACAGGACACAACTTAAAATTTAAGTTCTAAGAGACAACTTTGAACTGAAAAAAAGAACTAAACCAAAATAAACGATATACTGAACTTCAACTGCCTTTCAGATTAAAATTTTATTGGCATATATTGCTGAGACTTAATTTTTAAACTTCTGAGGAACATCAGAAGTTATTTTGGGACTTTAACTGTGAGGCACCAGCTGTCATTCTGAGGTATCATCAGAAAGATTACAATGAAATGTTAAAGGGAAGAGTCATTCCCTCCAGGCCAGCTGAAGAAGGAATGGCACATCCTCATCTTTCCAAGTCCACCACAACCCCTAAATTGGACAATAGCACACTTCAATTATTCCCCTGCTTTCAGTGTGCTAAAAATAAGACTGACATCATAAACCAATTTTAACTAATATTATAAAGCTAAGTGCATGCCAATGTCAGTAAATGAAATGTAAAATTAATTGTGCTGCAAGAGAGGAAAGCCTTGTGAGAGAATTCACTGCAGTAGTAAACGGTGAGCACTTTGTATGCCCTCAAGCTGCACTGAAGTCATTACTACTCAGATGTCACGAAAGGTACTTTCAGAAAGTCTTTTTCAACACGATGTTAATAATTTATTGTCAAACAGACACAAAAACCAGCTAGCCAAACTCAAGACTCACTGATGTTAGCTTCTCATGATTCCAAGGGGCAGTATTTGGCCTCAGACTGATGCACGGGAGACTCTCTCTAACTGAAGTTTTGATGGAACACAAGATTGTCTCCTCTAGAGTGACAAACACATCATTTTCAGAAACAAGTACAAATGTCATGTTCTGAAAACAGGTGATCATTAACCTAGAGAGCTAAAACAAACATGAAAGTCAATAGGGAAACTTTTTAAAGCTGGTACTCAACATCTCAGGTTTCTACATACCCTCAAATCACTGCTGCTTACTTTCCTGGAAAAATAAGACTTGACTGCCCTTAGCAATATACTCACAGTGCAATGGATGGATGAACTTCTATATGCAACATTCATGCCTTAATTACAACACTGCCAGGGAGACTAAGTCTCCTTTGGTGGTGATTATGTTAAGAAACATGAGGCAGGAAGGTAAGGTTGGCAGGACATCACAGCCAGGGAGGAAAAAGGCAACCAGTAACTTGTAAAAACAAAAGAAAACAAAGGTGTTGAAATTATCCATAGGAGAGAATACATCCTTTTAGACATCTCCCTCTTTAAAAACCTCTTTTTTTCTCACAACCACAGTTAATGAAGCAATAGGGAGGACTGAACTTGACACCAAACAGTTTTAGGACCAGGAGCTGAAAGTACAGAGATAACTTGTTCCATGATTCCCAAGGGAGTGCAAAATGCAGGTCTGAGTGAGTCACTGGACAGGCAGGGGAGTTCAGGGACACAAATGGCCAATTTAACAAGTATGCTAATGTTCACTGAAGGGAATGACAATTAGAAGAGCAAGCTGTGTCTTAGGGATGCGATGAAGAGAGAGTGAGGAGATGCAGTTTTTCGGAAGGAAATGTGTTGAGCTGGGATCTTATCTGTGCTCTCTACCACTGAGATCCTGACTCTGCTACAGAAATACTGACTGTATGTTTGTGGAAGATTGTTTAAAAACAATCTAAATATCACACAAATACATTTTTGTGCATAAAACGTGGTCTTTGAAGTCCCTGCATCTTGGTCTTATTCTGTAGAGAATATTGCCTACCACACAGGGACTAACACCCATAAGTGTAAGTAAAATGCTGCGACAAGGTGGTACTGCAGAATGAAGAAGCATTAACAGCCTTGTTTCCAACATTGCTCTTGATCAAAAGATATTACACTAAATACATATAACTATAGCGGTTCTATAATTAATAAGTGTCAGAATAATAATTTTCAGAAAATCTGTGGCAATGCTAAGACCACCAGCTCCTCAAACACTTAGGGAGTAACCTTGCTCTGTAAGGTCACACTCTTTGGTGTTTATATGCCAAGGTCTTTGCATATGTATTCACATTTGAAGAACTGTTCCCAGCACCATACTGCAAAACTCCATCTCCATACATAATTTAACACGGCCATGTGAAACTTGGTTTAATATGCAAAGCAAAGAACACATGAAGTGATAAACATTTAATGTGAGTGGAGTTGAAGGTGACACACTACCATAAAATGAAAACATATAAAGCAGTATTTGTTCTTCCTGTCATCCCCTGCTAGACAACTTGATAACAAAATGACATACATGTATTTCCAGACTTAATCTGGATGCACAACAAAACCTAAAATTTAAACTAGCAGGCCCCAAGGATTTGGATCCAAGAATAGACTATGCCAAGAGAAAACAGTGAAATCTGATGATTACACTTTTCAAACGAATGATCCCTCAAATGTGTCATGCCAAGATTATAAATGTAACCAAATATCCAGAGAACCTACAGGCGAAATTTAAAATAGAAACCAGCCTTTAAATACAAAAATTACCTGAGCCAAAGATGAGCATATTTTTCTTTAAAAACAAATTTTGCTAGTTGTTTATTTTCAATGTATTAGTCATGAATGTGACACTGACCAGTAGCTGCTTCTTGCTTACACCCAATTTAAAATAAATAATAATTAAAAAGTCTTGCATCTACCGGAAAACCAACTTTCTTTCCCTACCAATTTTGACCTTTTCTGTTTGGGAGACATTGATTTTTTTTACCGCCTGTGTTTCTAATGGAGCTTGAAATTAACACGGCTTTTTTGTTTACCTCCTAATTTGTGCACCACCATCATCAGTGCTGTCAGCACAGCTCTGGGAATAGGGCTTGTTTACTGCTTCTGCATAACCAGCAAGTGGAAGCATAGGAGCAGAAAATAGGTTTGGTTTAGAGTTTTGCCTCTATTTATTCTTTTTGTCCAGGTCCTTTTATAGGTTATATACTAATGACTTGAGTGATAACATGACCCATTTTGTCAATATTCCTTAAATGGAACATAGAAAGACTTGAGCTAGGTCAGGGATATGTTGAATTCCTCTGGTACATTTATCATAAGAAGCTGGTATTATTGTTGTGTCAGTCCAAAGCATCTGTCAGCCTTTTGCACAGCGGGAGTTTCAGCGAGACCTTGCACCACCTGTCTAATGTGGAACACCAGCTAGAGAAGTCCCACAGAAACTCATTCTCTGAGTCATGGCTTTGGCACAAAATCCCAATCTCTGCATTAAGGCAGCTTCCAATATCAGAGTCCCCCCAGTGGTATAGGAACAATGTCACTGAATCAAATACTCAGGATCAGTGCACAGGCTTGTACTCTTGAAGATCTGCAGCTTTACGATCACTGTAAGAATGAACTTATTTCTCTTGGTCACCACCAAAGTGCGTGGCCAGGAGCCGGTGCCATACAAATCAATTTGAGTAAGTTACCATGTCATTATCATGTCCTTCAGCAACTACATGGTTGCTACATGATATGTCCATTTACTACTATGATAGGTCATTGTATAATTGACATTTGTGATATGCTATCAAACCATTAATACTGCCAACCAAAAATAACTCTACCCATTTTCCAGATAGTACGACAAATTCTATGCACTGATGTTGTTTCAGTGCAAAGGAATGGACTACATGATCTGTGAAACTTAGATATGTTTTCCAGATGTTTTTCCCTAAGAAACTTTGTAGTCCAAGGTGAAAGAGAACAATTCTGTTTCCAAATATCCCCATGCCATGCTGCCATTGACTCTTGTATGAGTGCTGGTATAATCTGTACATGTAGGAAAACTATTTGCTCATAAAAATATTCTAAACAGTTTTAGAATAGCTGTTCTAAAAAGTCCATGTCTTTAAGTATTATACCCACAAAAGCGTCCAAGTCTGGAGATCTTCCTCAAGATAATCTCAGTAACATGAGTTTCTTGTTCCCGCCAGAAACGTATCCTCCTTCTCAAATTCCATACCATCTCCTACTATGCTCCCCAGTTTCCCCCTCCATACAATATACCACTTCATGATTCTGAGAATTTAGTGCTGCATTGATTCAATGCCTTTGATGATGTGCAAGCAACATATCCAGCCAGTGGGCATTCATTAATAAAAATCCCGCTTCATTCCTTGTGAAGGATGAAGAGCTGTGTTTTAAATACAGTAATGTGGTATGTTGCACCTTACCAACTCTGTCAACTGTGCTTCTATGTCAAAATAATAACTTTTAGTTTACTCAAACATACAGTGCATTCCAGTTGGGTTTTTTTTCTGTATTCTTTCCCAGATGACAGCCTTGTTGATTTCTGCTTGTATCTTCATGCCTAAAGCCTTTTTCCCCTACAGAAGGTCATTAAGTTTCAGAGGGGCTTTTTTTCTGCATGAAGCTACCAAAATTAGTTTGTCTCTCAGCACTGCTCTGTTAGCATCTCAGAGACTAAACAATGCTGCTACCTCTGGAGACAGGAACTCAGAAAGGTCATCTCTTGACCCAGTCAGGCTGTGCATATGCACTCTGTATCCCCTAGGTTGTCTATGGGCTGAGTATAAATCATTATCAAGCAGTAGAAAGACAAAAGTGAATCTGAATTTTAACACACATCTTCTGGGGCAGGGGAGGGGCAGGAGATGGAGAGGAAACAACAACCCAAACCAGAAAATAATCAAAACCCACAAAAAACCTCAATACCTGGAGACTTACTTATTCTTCAGTGGAAAAAACCTGTAAGGTATGAGCGAAAAAAGAACCCCAAACAATGTTATTCCTAGCCTCCTAAACTGATCCTAAGAGGAGGCATATCTAAGGAGGAGGAGAGGCTAACTAGCCTTGGAAAGTGAGTTGGCCACTTAAGGAAAGCAGATGCCCTTGTGGAAGGTTTGTGATGGGGAGACTTGCCCGTTAGTGGGCATGTTTCCTAAGCCATCCAATCTGATTTTAATAATCTGTTTACTTCTGGCCTGAGCTACATGGAAGCAAATGACAACAGAGACCACTAAGAGTCTCACGAGCAATCCAGACTCAGTGGATTTTCTCAAAAACAGTTAAAATAAAAGATACTTGGATTACACCACAAGAACAGTGGGACAATTTGGGACCTAACAGTGTCTCAAAAGAGAAATTTGCCTGCAGATTAGGAAAGGATTCTCTCTTCTCCCTCTGTAATCATACAGTGGAAACCATTAATAGTGAACATTTGTCATCTCTTTGCAAATGAAATAAATGGGCTCCTCCGAACAACTGTGGTTAGCACAGATGACTGGAGTGATGGGATGTGGTGCTTTTCATTGTAATTGCTATAGCACTGTGCATCTGCTTAACCAGCTCATTTGGGCCACTGCTGAAGGCTGACTGTTGGTCTGAACGGACCGTGGTCTGACTGGGAAAACCAACCTTAAATGCAGTTTATCCCTGAAGTTCAAAAGCAGTTCCCTGATCTTACGCTCACAGGACTCAGATACAGTTTGAAGTATGCTGGAAGAACTTCCACAAGTGTTTAGTCAAGGTTTACTAAACTAAGTTGCTTTTCACCAGCATGCAAACATTTACCAGGGCACAAAATCAGAGGATCTTAAAGACATAATCTTAAAATAATGAAAGTTATTTACGTTTGTATTCTTATCCACTGCTATTACAGTAATTGTCTTAAGAATAGATTCATCCATTTTTCTGTTTTCATTTCAATTTTTGCCAAAGACTGATGTTTTAGAATGTTAATGTTATATAATTACATATTCTGTAAATTAAAGCAGCATGGCATACTGGTTGGGAAAAGCACATTTCACACTTCATTACTTCTGCAGAAACTCAACCAATGTTAAGTTCTGAATCTTCTGTTTCCAGCAGTCAGGGTTTCTTTGGTTGTTACTTCTTCTTCTTTTTCAGGGGTTTCTGCTCCCCAATTATTTGTCGCTTATCTGCAAGCTATACTGTCCTCGTGACAGACACGTGGATGGCAATGGTGGAATTGTGGTGGTTTCCTCTAGTAACAAACAGAGCTAACAACGGAAGTGAATGGTAGGTTTGGGAAATGCATATGGATATCACAACGAGCACTGGAGGGGGACAGTACTGATGGCAGTCCAGATTGAGAATTATTAGCACATTTCTATACTGACTTGGAGTTTTGATACCAGTAGTGAGAACAGAAGAGAATATATTTGATTTATTTTGATTGGTACTGCAGAAGGAAGTCACAGCACGTTATAGAATTTTCTCAGATGTGCTGAGTTCAAATTGGTAACGTTGTCAGAGTGGCTGAAATATTAAACTGTAAACATAAAAGAAAGTTCAAGAGTTGTTGACCACCTTTAAAAGACAAAAATATTTGAATTTATTCACATAGGTTTAAGAATTTATGAATGATGGAACTAGCCATCTGTACGACACCAGCTCTAACCATATCACAAATGGGAGCACTGGTAAATTGCAATGCTCATTTAGTAGCTTAAAGCCGCACATGTGGATTTTTCAGGCAGCAGCAGGAGTGGCCTATCTCCCACTGATCATGGATCTTATTGTATGCCACAGCAGAAGAAGCACCCTCACAGATGTGAAATCTTCCCCTATCCAGACCACAAACAGACAACTCAGAGCCTTTGGTTTCAGTTTGGCTTCTAACCAGCAAGTGGATTGTATGCAACAAAATCTGCTGCTTTCAAAGTCTGTGCAACGTGCACAGACGGCGTCAGCGGCCGAGCACAAGGTTCTTCTCTGTGAAGTTCTGTGAATCAGCCTCTTTACTTTTTAACTCCTTCTGAAGTAGGCCCCTTACTGAAGCTGCAGGTTACACTATGCTAACAACAAACTGATTCCCTGGGGATGCAGTTATACACCGTTTCTCAACGCTTCCCATACTTTAAAGGATATAAACTCTTTTTAGTGTCATAAACAAGAAGCTGTTCTCACTGCAATGGCACAGACGTGTCTATTTAAGCAACTTCTATCATCTCCTTGTGCTTTCAAGCACTCTGAAATACCAAGACTCACAGTACCACCAAATTTTACGTATGGACCATGAAGGCAAATAAGGGTTAAGTTTCTGATCTGTTACCACCAGAAGCTCAGAGCAGAAGTAGAGGCAACATGTCCTGAACGGCAGTCCTGCACTGTAACCCCAAGCACATCCTTCCACACAGGTATTTTATTTCAAGATGCACATTTTTCTTTCCAACTTGGCAGTTTCACTTCTTTTTAATTACAGCTCAAATTATGTTCAATTTATTTTTCCATGGCTGTTTTTTTCCTGTTTAGCACTCTGCTGTTTTTTCCTCTCTCCAGAAACACCAAACATTTTAAAACCTCTTTTGTTGTTAGCGAGCAGGAAAGGAGGAGAATTTCTTGAGAATGTCTCTCTCTTTCTCCATGGAGGAAACAAAACAGATGTTGTGCTCTCCTCAGGGAGAAGGATCCTATCACACAGCAGGTGTGAGCAAAGGCTGCTTTGCATGTGGAGAGAAAGAGCCACATTAAAGGATCTTGCTGGAAAAGCAAAACTGATAGCAAAAGCATTTGTTCTTTTGAGTTAGAAAGAGAAGTTCATTCGCCTAAAGAAAAGAAGGGATATGGAGAAAGCAGTAGGGAAAATAACACCCTGCTTTGCATTGGCAGGAGGAGCAAAGGCTACTGCCAACTTTCCCAATATTAATCTAGCATTTCCCTTAAAGCAACAGTTCTACAAAATAGGGAATGGCATGAAAATGTCTACTTTGGTTTCATAAAAGCTTTAATGCTTCAGCCTCAAACTAAGAATAGCCTATAGACTCCACCTCCCAAAACATCCATAGCAAAATGTGTGTTCCTTTTAAACCTCATTATTTCTGAAGGGGGTCAACACTGGTCTTTTAAAGACTTTAGGCTGACATTACTGGGTAACTTTTACAACCTGAAATATCTTCTAAACCCTTCATCGTGACCTAAAAAAATAGTTTTAAAAATTCCCCAGCATAATAAGAAACAATTACTGAAAATATAATTTCACCTTTTAAAACACTTCCTTTGTGTATATGTGAACACCAGGTAAGAAATAATAATGTTTGTGTTAACACCAATAAATCCTAGACAACTCAGACTCACTACAGAAGCACAGCCCATTGTATATGGCAATAATTACACAGAAACTGGCACAGTTAGTTCCAATCTCTTGATACTGGCCTCACTTAGGATGAAACAGTGATGCTCAGTCTCTATCACACAGGGGAAAAAGGTGAGAGCAGCTTTCTCCATCTCCATGAAGACTAGTCTGCTAATGTAAAGAAAAAATATTTCCTTTGGAGTTTTAATTTTTGTTGTCTTACAGATCAAAGAGTATCTTCTTCTGCGTGAATTAAATCATGTTTGCATAAATGTCAGCTCACTTTTAAGGACACCTCTGCACTACAGGCAGCCAGTTTTATCTGCAGAGCTCAGTTTAAAAAAAAAAAAAAAAGGAGACATCAAACGAGCTGGTCCCAATGCTGCTTCCCAGATTAAATTTAAGAAGGGACAGGTGTTCATAGGCATTATTTATACTGAAATGCAGGCTCAAATGCATCCCTAGAACCTCCAAGATTCTTCTGTTACCCTCCCCTGGCATCTTTTGTCTTTTAAGTGGGAATGATGCCACAGCAAATAAGACCCTGTTTGCTTAGGATTGAAAGAGCTATGGTATTTAGGTACCCTTTTACTTGTTTAGTTCATCTGTTCAATTTTGATAGATGCATTTTTGACAAGTCCTCAGTAAGCAGAACTGGCTGGTTTACACAGGGGGCTAAGGGTGCTGAAGGACAGGCAAGGCTGCTGCATATCCACATATGTAAACAGGTACAGCCAAATGCAGTTCAAAATTGCTGAGAAGGGTTAGCACACTGTGTCATGAACACCATAGCTGCATAAATATCACCACTGAGTGCAGCAGGAAATCAAGGGAGTGCAGCGCCAGAGGTGCAGGAGGAGAACAGAGCCAAAGCTACAGCAGCAGACCTCTTCAGAAACCCCCAAACCCATGTTCCCGGGACCTGTATGCCTTGGAGCTTACACCACAGCCTAGCAATTCATCAGATCATATACTGGTGTACAACAGAGCACAGACTTCTATTCTTTGGATTCATTATAGCAGAGACCAGGGCACTGTCACTTCTGCACAACCTTTTTTACAGCAGGTAACAGTGTCAAAGTATTGCAAACAAACACCCTCTTCCTCTGAAAAAAATAATAATATACATATTTTTTTGGTTGGAGCTGCTTTTGGATAACAAGTGAGCCAGCCAAAGATTGGAAGTGGACACATTGCCTGGAATAACCTACCAGCAAGAGTCCAATTCAGTTTTACATAGGAGCACTATTCTAAAGCAAAGGACAGCTAAAAACCTATTGTTTTCTTTTTGTGGTATCATGTTCTAACTGCAAATAGGCTGTTGTGGCCTCAGTGCTACCTTTCTGACCCTGCAGCAAAGGGACAAGGGACAGGTCTGTGCACTGTGCCAGTACTACTGCCCTAGAGTGTCCAGAAGGGCAGTGGTTCAACTCTCCCTGTGTCAGTGTCAGGCCGCACACCCTCAGCAAAGCAGGTGACTTCATCAGATCCTACAGAGCTATGCTTCATAAGAACAGAAAGAAGATCCCAAGTCCACACTGTCTTTACCTTTTTACTCTCTTTGCAGTGGAAATGTGTTCTGCTGCATACATGAACCTCTGGAAATACTGAGGAGCCAGGCTAGGTTTGTCTCCATTACCCAGATACACTCTGAATTTTTTACTCTTGAAAAATAAACAGATTAATAAGTTTGGTCCATCAAACAATAAATAATTCGTGTGCACAAATAGATTTGATTGACAACAGCCCAATGGTGCACGCTACCAATGCAGCAACCTGCCTGCTGCAAAAGCAACTATCAGAAAGCAAAGGGATACAGCTGCTGAAAGATGATGTGAAATTAAAGAGGGAATGAAACGTGTGATCTTATTTAATCACACCTGGTGCTTCAATTTTTCAGTAACAGCACCCTGCTAGACTGTGTCAAATCAGTTCTACAAAGAAAAAAATTATAGTTGGAAAAATGAATTAACTCTTTCATCCCTGCTGTTAATACGTTATTCTAGTCAGAAACATCTTTAGCAGTGGCTGTTAAAGATCCTTTTTTCTCAGATGAAAGGTGCTCAGCATCTGATTAACCAGAGCTCAGTGGATGACAGGGTTCCTGTGCCAGCAGGTGAGTGTGTGCCCTCCACACTGAGAGAAGCACAAGTCTTAGTTGTGTGAATAAGCTCTTCTTATACAAAACAAATCTTCCTGGTCAGAATCAACTTGAAGGATTGAAGTGCCACACTGGGACCAGTCGTTTCTATTTGTTTCCTTAGGTGGGTGGCACATATGTGCAGAGAGACAGTCAGAGGAAGCAGGACAGCTGGGGACAGCAGAATGCGAAAGGGCAGAAAGCAGCTCTTCCCTTGCTTTGGATGTTCTGCTCAGCACAGATTTCCTGTAAGAAGAAAATTTGTCCCAGCAATTCCCTGGTTTCTGTTTTCTTTTGGGCTTTTCTTTTTTGAAAATTTTTGTTTGTTTGTTTGAAGTCTCATTTTGCAGTTTGGGTTAATATTAAATGTCAAACATAATTTGATTCTGTAGGCATTGCATGGTGTGATTACTGTGTCTCGTTGGCTAGTCAGACACTGTTCCTCAGTGTGCCCTATGTACTAATAAATCACTTGTGATAATAGACAGTAAGGTGCTCTATCTAATGTAAAAAATAGCCGTTGTGGTCAAATGTTCCATTCTTTGGGGAAAAGGAAAGAAAAATAATCCTTTTACATTATTTCATTCAGCAGCAGAAAACAAAAAGCCAAGGTATATTTAGCTTAACATAAACATCCTTATATTAAATTCATCGAGAAGAAAATCAAACATGAAAAATAACTATCAGGCCTACATTCTGGTCTCCTCATTGAATTAATGTCACCAGTATGACACTGGACAAAGTAAGATATACAAGTCTATTGTCTGGATGAGCTGTGTGTTTGGAGAGGAGTCCATTTTTAGAGGGTAGAAATTTCTACATGCAAGTGTTACTTGTTTAAGAAATTGGTATTTATTTGGACAGTACTGTCTCACGAGATGCCTAATTTTTACAGTATGGATTCAGCCAATTTACTGAAATACTAAGGCATTAAAGTAAATACCTCAGAACAATTTTAAGAACACTGTAGTCTCTTCATCATTACTTGTATAACTCATACTCAGAGAGATTATCACACCAAGGAGCTTTTTTTTAATAAATATAAAAGATCTTCATAAATAGAAGATGCTAACACTGCAACACAAGGGTTTAATTTAAACCAGGGATGTTTAAAACGCTGAATATAATCATAGTTCAAATTAACAAAAAGGAAACTTTGGTTTACACCAGTTTTATTCTCGTTTTACATTTTTAATAAGTGTTTTCCTTTAGGGGACAGAACCAAAGACAGAACTGAAATGAACTTCAAAAAATCATCTAGTCTACCCCCTCACTTGAGGCAAAGGCAAATACCCACACATGTGACTCTTACCTATTCCTCACACATACAAACCTGCTCTACTCCAGTTCCCCCAAACACTCCACTGCAATATGCTTACAGTATGTTTCTAATATCCAAACTAAACCTCCTTAGGTGCAAACGAAACTAATGACTCTCCCTTTTACCTCTGGCACGGTTACATGCCACTGTGATTCTGTATCACAAATCCTTTATTATACTCCAAAGATTGTCTCTCTATTTTTGTCCTTGCATCCTGGACCTAACTCTTTCAATATGTCCCGACTGGTCTTTTCTAAATCTCTGCTCACTCCTACAGCTCTTTTTCTGGCACTCTCCAGTTTGTCTATACCGTTTCATGGTGTGAAGCCAGCTCTGGACACCATCCCAGCAGAGTGACAGCCAACAGAAAAGAGTGAAGGATATCCTATGGCTTACACACAAGACTCACATTAAAGTCTGGTCTCTTCCCCATTTTCTCCACCAGCCATCTCCCAGTGTGACTCATATTAGCTTGTGATGTCCCAATACCACAGGCTCTCTCACGGTTACTTACTCAGATATCCCTTGTCTGCATACATACATTTGTTTTCCCTTCCTGGGGAAAACACTTCACTGCAGGCCTTACTTATATTTGCTGAATTTCCACCTTACTCATTTTAACCATTTCTCCATTTTTTTCACTTGGGACTAAACCTGCCCTCCACTATATCCCAGGCCTACTGGAGCTTTTAGTGCCTCACACACTGCATTCTCTAGTCCATTGCTCAAGACACTAATGAAAACCATGGGCAGTACCAACCTGGGGAAGAATCTAACAGCACTACACTTCAGGCTCCCTCCCCACCTGCCAAGCAAACAATAACTGTTTCTTGAACACAGTACTTCAGTGAGTCCTTCACCTGATGATTTTTTAACCTGTTTATTTTAAGAAGGCTATATGGCTTTCAAAACACTGCCAAAAGCTGTACGAAAGTCATACCTACTACCTTTATCTCCTACACTTCTTATTTCGCTTGAAAAGGAAATTAGAGAGGTTTGACACATTTTTTTTCTTAATAAATCCACACTGGCTGTTTTTCTATCAGCTTATTATCTTCTAGGTTGTTTACAAATTGATTAACAATTTTCAGGAGCATTTCACCATGTATCAAAGTTAAGCTGACAGGCTTCCTCATTTTCGTGTTTAAATTTGCCCTTCCTCATCCTTCACAAGTTCTTAAAGATAAAAGCTAAAATTCAGGGGTGGCCTCATCTGACTGCCAGGCACACAGGGGTCAATTTCAAGAGATCTCAGTGATTTAACTGTGTCCAGCTCCCCTCCACTGCTTCATCTCTGTCCCCCAATCCAGCTTTTCCTTTCCCCTCTATTTAAGTTAATTTAAACTGTTCCAGGCATCCCATCACAACTAACTTGTCTGGGAAAAATGAATCCAAGAAAGGGTGGTCTTCATCCTCCTCCTTGTGACCAAATTTCCCTTCATGTCCACAAAGTAACAGAATTCTAATTTCCTATATCTCTCCCTTATTTCTATGGCATTGTAAAAACTGAATTTTAATACCCCTTGCAGTTGCCACTCATTAAACTATTAAACAAGTAGTTTGTGCTACTTTTAAAATTTGTCCATTAGCAATGCATTATCCTCTTATCATTAGTAATAGCATTCATGATTTTCCAGTAATTGCAGAAGGCCTGAAGTACTTGTGATATTTTGTTTTCCTCCTTCAGTGGGATTAGTCTGCTGCTGTGTCTGTAGTATCTTGTCTTACAAAAATCTGTCAGCTCCCTTGGACTTTCTTTTCCCTTCTTTTCTAGCTCTTACCTATCAATTCCAAAGTTCAAAGACACCAGCTCTTTTAAAGTCCTTTGACATTATTCATGCTTTCACTCATTCCTTCCTTTCCTTCAGATCAGAAACCCTTTTGTGATCATTTTCACTCACATTGTCTTGTCTTCAAATTCTCAGCCACTTTCCTCTGATGACTCAGAATAAAGCATAAAGTAAATTTCTTCACTAATTTCCTTTGCTCTCAGAAACAAAAGTAACCCTCTTTAGGTTTTAACTCTTATCAGACAGCCTAGACAAGAGTCACTTGACCAAGGGTAGGCATCCATTCACCTTGTCACCCCAGAGATCAGGCTCTCCCAGAGTGAGATTCAACCTATGCAACAGTAAATGCCCAAAGCAAATCACATCAAAAATCTCTAATGGTTCATATTTTTCCTAAAGTGAACCACAATGGGAAGCTCTGACAATTAGTTCACACACTGGCCTCTATGAATCACAGAAGTGTGCCAGATGGAAAGGACCTCTGAGGTCCCTCAAATCCAACTTCCTGCTCAGAGCAGGAGTAATGTTAGAGCAAGTTGCCCTGGGCTGTGTCCAGTTGAGTCTGGAATATCTAAAAGGAATGAAATCCACATCTTCTCTGGGCCTGTTCCACCACCCTTTCCCCCCTCCTTATGTTTAGTTAGAATTTTCTGCATTACAACTTGTGCCCATTGCCTCTTGTTTTGATTTCATGCACATCTGGGAAGAATCTGGTTCTGTCTTTTCTGCACTCTCCCAACAGGCAGCTACAGACAGCAGTAACCCCCCCTTAACCTTGTCTTCAAACTCAGCCCTCACCCTCTTTTCTGCATCATGTGCTCCAGCCTCTGACTGCCTTGGTGATCTATCCATGGACCCACTACATTTTGTCATTGTCTTTCCTGTGTTGAGCACAAAAATGCACAGACTGCTCAAGATGTCACTGTGCTATTGCCAAATGGAAGGGAATGATGGGTTCCCTTGACCTGCTGCTTGTACAGCTCAGAATGTTCCTGTCCTCCTTTATAGTGGGGGCACACTGCTTATTCATATTTAATTGTTGTTTATCAAGGTAGTCTTCAGCAAAGCACTATCCAGTCAGCCAGCCCCCAGCCTGTACTGGTGCAGGGAGTTATTCCATCACAGATGCAGGACTCTGTGTTTGTTGAACTTTCCAAGTCTCTGTCAGCCCACTTCTCCAGTCTGTCCAGATCCCTCTGAGTGAAAATGCTGTCCTTCAGCACATCAAGCCCTGCCTCCAATTTGGTATCATCCCACAAATTTGCAGAGGTGCACTCTGTCTCTCATCATCACGGTCACCAACAAAGGCACTTGGCCACTATTGTCCCCTTTATCAATCCCTTAGGGATGCCACTAGGTTCTCCATCCACTTCTTGTCTCCATATTTGTTCCATAAATCAGAAATTTGGCTACAGGGACACTGTGGAAGACCACATTAAAAGTGTTTTTAAAGTCAAAGTATACAACATGCACTGCTTATCCCTTGCCCACACAACCAGTTCTCTCATCACAGAACACAATCAGGGTATTTTGCCATTGGTAAATCCATGTTAGCTACTAAGGTATCCATGTTGTTAGCTACCTCCTTGTTTGTTGTGGGCCTGGACCTCTAAACCAGGAAAGACTAATTACTCCTCTGTGTCATCCATACAATGGGCATCTGTTAATAGTTCTTGATAGTTAAAATGCTTCTTACCCCTTGGACCTTTCCTATCAATACTTCTCTTAGTTATTCAGAAAATACAAAAACTACTTAAGCTTGTGGGCAGTAGATTCCATATGTTAGTAAATTTGTCAGTTTGTTGACATAAACTTAAAGACAGCATATATAAATACGTATGGCATTTCTGACAGTTAACACAACACACACTTATTTACATGATTTGCACTTTTATACACAACTCATGATTGATTTCCATTCCTTATATTCTCATTATATTTGGGCATGAGTAATGATAGATTATGTTAGGTATTTTTTTTTTAATTATTATTTGGGATTCATGTTAATTTCTAGTTATAAAATAGAACTTAGTATAAAAGTAAAATGCAATGAAAATGCTGAAAAACAGTATTTTACAAATAAGCTATAAAATCAAGGCAAAAAAAAAAGCTTCTCATTTTATTTTTAAGTAATCAGTCTCATTAAGCAAGGAAGCATTCCATCAGTGAACTGAATGTCAGTTCTGGTTGCCATATTTCTCAAGAGCATAGAACTGGTAGATCTCATCCTCTACCGCACAGATTTTGTTTATAGATTCAAAGAGGAAAACAAGCTTTTCAGCTTTTTTTTCCCTCCCAAGTGGTTTCTTATTTTTTAATGCACTAGTCACTGAATTGAAATAGCTGAACAAACATGAAAAAGATATTATCTCTGCACCTGCAGAAGTAAAAAAAGTTTAGCTCTTCAACAACAGGTGTTTAACCAGTGGCTTTCACCAATTCTGTTGTCTGACTTCCGTTGCATCTCAGCAGCAGTCACTGCTATACATAGAAAAATATGAATTTAAGTAATTACAAGAACCTGTAAGATCTAACTTTAGTCCACTGTCTGGAGTTCAGATAAATCCAATGTACTTTTCTTAAAAAAAGTAAATATGTAGCACAGTTTTAATTTAAAAGGACATAAAATATTTCATACTCACTATGCACTGCACAGTTTGTAACTGTTAGAAATGCTGCAATATATTAATCAATTTTTAGGTTTTTTATTTTTTGGAAGAGGAAGAAAAAAATTAACCCATGACAAAGACCTTGCTATGAACAAAGACACATTTCCCATAGGACCCAAGAGTGCACCGGGGGAAGAAACAGGAATAGGGTAGATGTAAATAAAATCATCTTTTGATATTCAGAACAGTGTTGAAATAATTTTCAAGCAAACATGTTGCTGGCTTCAAAAAGCTTTTATTTCATGCTTTTGCAATTGTAAAATATCAAGCTATTGAAGCTGTAACATGCAAAATAATTTGCTTCACTACTGCCAGTACGGTTCTGGCCTCTTTGCATTGTTTGACATTTTTTGCTATCTCAGACACAGCTCTGAACCAAAAAGCTGAACATACCAAACAAGGCTTTTAAAGTTCAAAAATTGGTTTGCACTTGTAATAGTTTACTTGTCTCAATCTTCCCTTAATTATATATGAAAATTCTTCCTAATTTATTCCCAGTCTAGGTTGGACAGTAAAGAGAACAGTTCTAAATAGAAACTATGCTAAAACCCATAACGCTGGGCACGGATGAATTTTATTTTCCGTTCAGCACATCTGTCAAGTACCTAGATCTGATGTGCTGATAAAACAAGACAGCTTGTGGCAATAAACATGTCAGATCCATCTGTTTTTCAGGACACTGAGAAGAAAAGGAATTGCTCTCTGCGGTATTCTGCACACTTGAGACCACACCAGAGAGGTTTCCCTCTGCTGCTGACAGCAATTCAGCTCTACTACCCTAGGCCAGTGGGTTTCCAGCCTTGTTCCATGTCTTCCACCCAGGCACGTTGTGTACCTGTGGCTTCCTCTCCCTACTCTTCACAGTCTGAGAATTGGCTGATGGGACAAGGAAGTACCTATATTGGAAAGGCTTTGGCAAAGTCAGGAAACAAAACCCAGAAAAAAGAGTGAAGCCCATACTGAGTCCATCTAACCCAGGGTCCTGCCTCCCACAGTGGCTCTCAGCAGCTGCAGGCACCTCACTCTGCTCTGCATCTCAGACCTGGTTCAGACACTGAGGACTTTCTTTTCCCTTCTTTTTTTCTTTTTTACGCCTCCACCTTCTTAGAGCTACAGCATCCCTTCTCATGCCATTTCCATGCTACATCAGGAAACTTTCACTGTGAATACGCCTTTATACCTCTCAAAACACAAGTCAGTGGGCTAAGCAACTGAAGGTGACCCTGAGCAGACAACAGCTGCAGACAACAACAGTGCGTGCCACCGTTTGTCCAGTTCCCCAAAGTGCAGCTGCAGCCAACACTGAACTGCAACACTGGCAGCTACCAAAGAGCCTCCCACTGCACGGCTCCAACATAGACCACACCAGCTGGAGCAGAACAAGCACAGAAACAGTCGACAGGACTGAGGTGTTCGTGACAGAAATCATCTTCCAGCAGGGTTTTAACAAAAACCACATTTGAGCCACCTGCAGCCACATTCAAGGAGTTTGGCAGCCGTTCAGGGGATGTGCTACTTTCTCACAGGAAGGCAGAATTAAAAGCTTTCTTACAGGATATATACAACCCTCTGATAATGAGCTGACTATAATTATCTTTAAGTCAAGTAACACCCATCCATTTCTGCTTTTGACTAGCAGGAGGAAAGAGGGAAGGAGATCTCCAGGCTAAGTCAACACAGGAGACCTAGATGACATGCACAAAGTTCAGCTGCTTTCTGGAGAGAGCAGCCCTCAATTTTGGCAACAGGAAGATAAAAAAAAAATACAAAAGCTAGTTTGTACCATATACTAGTCAAATATCCATATTATCCAACCCACCTGAAAAGCAAATATCCAAGAAGTCAGAGCTCATTAGAAGACGATCCTGCTTTGCTCAGCCCTTCCAGATTAGTCCAAATTTTGAGAGGTTTCTACATCTTGTTTCAACTTCCCCCTAAATATTTAAAGCTAACACTGAGCTGCTGGTGTTGAACCCAGGCTGTAATAGTTCCCCTGGGAATCACTTGCTGTAGCTGGAAACCATCCTAACTCTCACAAAACAGAATAGCCAAACAACTTTTCCTCTAATACACTGGGTTCCCTGTGCAGGACACACAAGAGTAGGGCATAAGTGTTATGAGATGGGATGGAAAGGACCCATGGAGTTGGGGGGTGCCCTTTCTGTACTCTCTGCCATGCACTGCCAGATGGAGCTGGTCTGGAGATCACAGGTGTGATCCACATGTGTGGATCTGGCATCGGATGGGCAGGTGAATTTGTATAAACCACTTTTACCCTTCAGCTTATCATGCAGCACGTATGTAAAGAGCCAGCAAGGGGGGGTTACAGAATGGATAGGGGCTCTGGTGCAGCCCTGCAGAAAAAGCAGAAAACCACATAAGTCTTGCAATGCATGAGAGAGTACTATGATGGATCAGACCCATACTAATTCATTCTGCTAAGCAGCAGAGGCAAAGGATTAAGTTTATCACCCACTGTAGTTCAAGAAAGTCATGTACATTATCAGTTACTTAAAAAAGGCTGGTAAAAATTGTGAAAGAAAAAAAACAAGCAATCAGAGCTGAGGGTCTGATGACTGAACCCCAGAAATATCCTTTTGGAAAGCTGGCCTTATTTGCTGCAAATCAGTTTCAGCAGCCAATTAAAAGCTATCACACCAGCATGCTGTTTTATGTAAGTTAATAAGCATTTACTACTGATGGTTTCTGCAGTGGCTGCTTAATTTTTAATCATATCCCTAATTTACTGTTTACATTTTTAGCCAATTAGAGTATGTGCATGTGTATGTGTCTGAGACAGGGAGAACATGGAGACCTATGTTTATTCAGAAGCACAATGCCTTGCTCTCTAAATGAGGAGATACATGTGTCTCCTGCTTGAATTTTTTTCACGTAGCCCTCTTATTTTTCAGGAGAATGCCATCTCAGGCTGTTGTGTTATGTTGCACCATTCTGCTGTCAGAAATGGGCACCACTGACCTCTCTGTGCGATGCTATACCTGGAGTTTGGAATTGAATGTCATTAAAATAGCCAGTGCTAAGAAATGGACAGTTTTATTGGCACTTTCCTGAACAGAAATCCCAGCATCACTTTTCATCTGCAGATCAGGCATTTAGGTAACACCCCTGGGTCACCCTCATCCTCCTCATCCACATTTCAACCTTTCATTAGATTCCTATAGTCATAAAAGCTAGATGCACTGAAGGGATGGAAAATGGATCATTTATTTTTAAGTACTGAAAATTTTTCATGGCGATCAACAGTAACCATTACAGAGGGAGAGTAAATAAACCAAAGGATAGAGCTTCGGAGAGAACTGGGTGGTGATGGAAGGATAGCAATTAGAACATCTCAGAGCCCAAGAGATGAGCTAATCACAAATAAAATAATATTACATTCCTATTACTACCTGACATGCTGTTTGGTGTAATGCCAGTGATTAAAAAAAGAATCAAAAAGGAGAGCCAGAAATGCACTCAGCAGAGGCATAATGTGGTTGATATGGATCCTGGCAGAGCTCTCAGGAGGTGATCTGACACCCAGCACAACCCCTGTGCCTGTGCCTTCCACATTCAGACTGCCTCCGGTCACAGGCTCAGCTGTACAGCAAATTAGGACAGGCAGTAACAGGACTGCACGCTCCTCAGACACAGACTGCTCTCACTCCCAGCAGGCAGCGGCCGAAGGGAAAAGGCAGGGCTCTTTGTTTCCCCCATGTAGCATCTACTTCAAGGAGACATGATGACAGGTACCTGAGGACCTCCACAGCAAAGATTTAAATGGAGGTACCTGACCAGGACTCACAGCCTTCTCCTGCTGAGCTCATGGATTGACACCTGGATACTCACATCCCACTGTAGATGCATTAATTGCATCCTTGAGAGCTATGCTGAGAAACCCAGACTGCTGTTTACTTTATTTTGTGCTCAGGAGAAAAAAAAAGATGCAATTCTATCCCTCTGCAAATATAACACCTCCAATTTCACTTCATTTTCTCTACAGCACAAGAAAGGTAAAGATAGGAAATCGATACATTCACAGAAAAAAAAACCATCTAAAATTCCCATAAAAGGAAGAAACTACAGGGCTACGGATGTCCTAACAGGGGTAGAACAGATTGGATTAATGTGCTGAAGTAAAAGACAAACAAATAGAGAGGAATGAACTCCTTTTAGAGTAAATGCTACAGATTACAGTACACCTTTTCAGAAGCCACTGCACTCTGTAGCCAAAGCACAGGGCAGTCACACACGGCCTTCACACAGGAACTGTTCCTAAAAACACCCAGACCCAGGAACGTTGCTGCCGAGTACGCACAGCCCTGCACTCCAGGAACTGGGCTCCTGTGTTTAAAACAAAAGCTGTCGGCATCAAACAGGCAGCTCAAAAAAGGCAGCTTCAGCTCTTGTTTTCTTCTTTGCCCCCGGGAGCAGGAACTTGCAGCAAGGAAGGAGGAGACTGTGTAGTAAAAAGGAGACAGGAAGGTCTCCAGTAGGCTCCGAGTCCTAAAGATAGCAATGAAATAGCACGAAGGGAAGGAGGAAACCACCCTCCCACATAAGAGGAAACCCCAAAATAAAACCTTTTGGCAGATGGTAAAAGGCTTTAAGCATTCAATAAAACGAATGAGCTACATGAGAATGCAAAAGAGCTTTAAGTGAGACACAGAAAGACCAAACAAAAGACATAGGAAGCTTGCTTTTTTCAGTCACTCTTCTGTGTTATTATTTCATTTTTGGGTAGCGTTTCTTTAATCAGTTTTTCTATTTAATTGAAACTATGCGATTCATGGTTTTCAATAGACTTACAACTTCACTGCTCATCCTAATTATTTATATGAAAGGGAAGAAGTATTCATTACGTTTTCTGAATTACTAGGTAAAGTTCAGTTATAGTGAGTATTTCATCAGGGGCTCTCAGCCTGGTCCTGGTCTGTCCTGTCTAAGACTGGATCCAGCTCCGTAGAGGCAACAAAATCCACAATCATAAAAAAATAATAAAAATGATTTAATATTTGTATCAGGCTCAACCACATCCAGATGAAAGAAGAACTCAGAGGACTAAGATCTGTCTAACTGCAGTTATTAAAGCACTCAAGTCTGAGAAAAACTGCTGAAGTGCAGGTAAGTTATAAACCTATCCCAAGACAATATACAAAATGTGTCCTTGTCTGCTTTAGACTAAAGGATCGTTTAAATTACAAGTAAGAAAACAACTCCAAAACCCTTAACCCAGAATTTGCAACTCCTTAAAGCACCTAAACGTTGCTTTAATTCTACTACCAGTGAGCAATAGTTAGGCTCGGTTAAAAAATGTTAATATGAAAGATGATATTATCACTTGCAGGAAAAAAAGTGCAATTTAATGGCATAGAATAACCAGATATTGCTACAGGTACAGATAAAGACAATAAAATTACTGTACTGAGACAGCGGAAGTTTGGTGTCAAATTAACAGTGGGTAACCTCACTTGTTATATGCTTCATGCTGAAAAGTAAAAAGTATGAAAAGCTACTGCCTACTTTTCCTCTATTAGATTTAGGTATCCCAAATTAGATGACAAGTCCTCCAGGTGACAGAGGCAGGAAGTTCCAGAGGGCACTATATTGCACCTATCATTGACATCTGTTCTAGAAGGGCACAGATTATCTCTGGGGGTGGCTGTTGCTTATTTGTTGATTATTTGAGCATAATGATGAGCAACTCAATGCATGCAATGAGTTCAACCACACACCAAATTTCTAGCTGGATAATATATGATGTGACAAAGACTCTTCAAACTGCTCAAGCTAAAAGGCAGTATAATTGTTTTTATCTTTGATTATGCCATTTGAGTATAGAGCATGACTAAAAAGAGTAAGATAAAAGCAGCTTTTGGGTTTCATTTCCAGCAGTGATTATGAAATTAGGCTTGCAAATAACACAGGCAGTGCACATCATCAAAAGAGATTTTGAGATCAAACAAAAAACAGGTTTTATATAGTTAAGAAAAAAGTTGTAAAGATAATAAAATATAAAAATTGTATTTTTGATACAACAAAATGCAAGAGATCGTATTTTTCAATTTTAGAGAGACCTATGGTGGGTTAGAGAACAGAACACATTTCTCTATTTGTGCTTTTAATTAAGTTACTAAAAAGGTTTATGGATTTGATCCAAAGGTCAGCAAAGTCATTGGTACCCTTCATTGATTTGAATGGGCTTTATAGTCTCATGCTGCACAGGAAAAATGGGGTTTATCCTATTCTCATTCTTACTATTTTCACATCTCGCTGTAACCAATGGAGCATTACTCCTTCATCTGCACTCACAGAACCAAGAGCAAATTTGAGGTCTCCAATTTTCAGAATCAGATAATTGGGATATAACCAGTTTGTAGACATAAATTTAGATTTTTCTTACTAGAGAAGCTACTCTTGCTATTTGTTCACTGTGCTAGAATTGATACAGAATATGCACATGAAGAATAAGGATCAATTTTAAGTCAGCTAAAGGTTTTCTCAAAGACTCTACCCAAATTAATTATAAGCAGCAGGAACTTAAGGAAGACACTACCTTTAGGTGCTCCTAATTTCTAGAGACACCCTTAATAAAAGGATTTCTTTCTTCTGGTCCCAGAATCTGTTTGGATTCCTTACCTAAATAGCCTGCGTTCTGATCATCTGGGGCATAAGAAAACGCTGAAGACACCAGTAAAACATATATTCTTATACCAAAATTACCATGTGATCAGCAAAGCCATGTAGAAGCAAAGTAAAATTCCCACAGTGACAGTCTCATTACTAGAGAGAACCAAAAAGATGTCAAGAACAGCAGTAACAGTGTAATAAAGGAAAACACGAGTTGCTGACAGAGCAACAGTCACCCATTTTAGTGCTTATCACAGCAGCTGACATTTAAGAAGGGAGAAATAAAATTTATCAATAAATCTAGTAAGCAAATATCAGTAAAAAATAATAAAGCACGCGGAAAGAGCTTATTAGGATTAGAAGAAAATAAACCACAATATTCATTATGGACGTGAGAAAAACCTCCACACCTAAATGAAACATTTCTAGAAAAAAACCAAAAAAATGCTCATAGATGAACTTATTGTATGAAGTTACATCCCAGCAAAAAGACATGCATTACCTTGATGGGTTTTAAGGACTGGTTGCCTTTCTATGACCCTCAAATAAAGATGCTCCAGGTTTAAGCAAAGTTGTACAAAGGTCAACAATATTACTGGTCAGTGTCACAGTCAACAGCTGTGACAGAATGGATCAATGGATGGCAGCCACACTCGTGGACAGTAAAGCAGCTCCTGAGTCTAGCAAAAGGTCTGTTCACAAACTACCCAGGTGACAACTGAGTTGTCAGTGGAGCTTTAGAGGTAGAACTATCCTTCCCTTCCTCTTCCTTGTCCCTTTCATCTGAAATACAGTTTGTTTGCTTCAAGGTCTTTGAAGTTTGCACTGAGAATTATAACTGCTGTGACTCTGGGAGTGATCAGTGTAGGCAATTTTCAAAGGTTTTTCTTAATCCTTAATTGCCTGACTCTTTTAAAAGCCATTCCATTGTCTAAGATGATGCTGATTGCTCCTTCCGACATTCTTTAAATAGTCTTTAAATGGCTGGACCATCTTGGCACCTTATGACAGAAAATCACAAGGAACTGCTGAGAAGTGTTTCACACAGCTACACTCTCTGGAACACGATAAAGAAATTTCTCACCAGACAATTGTAGTCTAATCAGCCCTTAAAACATTCAGGCTAAAGGAAAATCAACAAAAGAAAACTAGAGCAGGAGATATTAATCTCTTGGTCCAACTTTAACAACAATCCTCAGTTCCTCAGGAGTTCTTAAAGGAATGAAAGTCAAGAGAAATAAGAGTAAGAAAGAACACTTTCCTCTTTATTCCTCAAGAAGGCTGGAATGACCTAACACTTTAAAAAATAGAAAGGAAATGTGATTACCATTCCCTCTCCATCTCTACATCTGAAATATGCTGAAGTGCAAAGAAAACAAAACCCATACAGCTTAGAGGATTTTGGAGAGTAGATTTTAGGAACAGAAGCTTTGCATTACTGAAAAAGGTAAAACCAGTTAGTAAAAACTTCATCTTCTTGCTGTGCAAGACCTTTTTTTCTTTCATGTTTTTCTCTCAAAATCCAGCTCCTTAAAGTCCTACACAACAGCACTCTTTCAATGCAGAAAAACGAGAACTGAACTTCAGAGTCTGCTGGCTGACATTACCAGCAGTAAGCCTCTCAACTGGTCTCACTGAAGAATGAAAGAATATGACAAAATTGCTTGTTTCAAGGCCCAGGTGTTGGAGTTGCTTCAACTCCATCTCACTTCATCAAATGCCACCTGATGGCAGCTGGGTGTGCCAGACAAATGGACTGGGAAGATGTGAATCCTATTTCTAGAGGAGAGGAATCAGAACTCTAAGACCATGTCAATGTACATGCCTTCAGACTGCGCTCAAGCTTGAAGGGGAACCTCAACATGCCTTTTTGTTCCCATAAAAAAGTCTCTAACTTGCTTATCCCTACAGTCCCTGAGGATAATAGCTCCAGCCCTCTTGTATAGTTGAACCACTATGCCAAGTCAGAGTCCTGACATGCTGTACCAGGCTGTCTGGATGTAAAATGCTGAGCCATTTCTGAGGCTGGCTATTTTTTAATCAGGTTGTCTTCAGGTGGAAGCCACTGTATAAGCCAAATGTATGTAAACCAACTATTCTAACAATGTGGTTAAGCTTAACTGAGTATAAGCTGTAAGATGTGGATGAAAAGTGTGGTTAAGGGGCTTCAGAACTTTGGTATTGCCAAGCACATACTGCCTAAAACTCAACTCATCACTGACACTGAGAAAAACAGTCAAAGACTGACTCAGTGCCATTATACCTTTGGAAAAACACTGAAGTTCTTAGAGCGACTCACTGCAGATTTTCTCAATGTATCTTTTCTTTGTACAGGGAACTTCTAATAATTCAGGTGACTGGGAGACATTTTTACTGATGCAAGTATTTTTCAATTTCAGGATGATACAACTGAAGCTGAACTGCAAACTGATAAATACATTTTTTAAAAAACAACAATTTCCTGACACATTTCCATTCACATTCATGTTGCAAATTAAGGCTGCTGTATTTATGCTGTCATCTGCTGGAATTAACACTTAAAAATTTACAGATGCTTCATGAATACTTAGGCTGTATAGAGGTAAATCACATATTTCTTTGAAAACTGTTCAGAATTTTGTTAGAATTCAGAACTTGAACACCAAGGACCACAAGATCATTGTTAATACACTTCAATGTATTATTTTATAGGGAATCAATTTCAATTAAAATCCATTGAACTAGTGACTGGAAAAATTCTATAATATTGATCTTATGGAGGAACCAGCATAGTTAAAATTATTAATCATACTTGAGCATGTCATAAAACACTAGGCTAGCACCCATGTTTTACAATCAAGTCAAATAAAGGCTTTAAAATAACCCACCCTTTCCTTTGTGGAAGATGCCAGAGATCTGCATACTGCTAAGTAATAAAGAAGCAGTTCATAACACTGCTGACTGCCTATGTATAACTAAGTAAATGAAGGTGCTCTATCATATGAAGCATAAATGCCATTAAGAGTAAACTTTTATTTGAATAGAACCACATTCATTTTTAAAATTACAGTACAGAAAGGCTTTTAAAGAACGTGAATGAAAAGAAGAGAAGCTTTTAAATAAAACAGGTTCTTTTTATACACATAAAAAAGCAACTTTACAAAGGCATAAAAAAGAGAGGTTTTTTCCCTGTCTCCCTTGAATCTTTCCAGTAATTAGAAATTTTTATTGCAATGGTCATAAACTCTAGTAACAACAGGAAGAAAAATGCTTTTGAACTCTTTGGCAACGTTCACCTTTAGGGATTCAAAACAGCAAACCTTCATTTTACGTTTTCAAAAACGCTTTAAGTGACTTTCATGTTTGTTAAAAGCGCCAATATAGTGAAACACTTTACAGACAGGACACATTCATGCAGGCGCCAGCAATACCAGTTTCATAAAGTCACAAAGATGGTGTTACCAAAACCCATCTGAGCGGAGGGAGATTCATCCAGCTTTCAGACCAATTTTTTTTTAGCGTAGGAGTTTACATCTAGGCTTAGCAAGTGGGAATTTATCTCACCCACATTTAGTCATCTGCTGTGTAGACAAATACATCTGCCAACCATCCCAAGCATCTGTAATAATCAATGAAGAACAACAGGTATAATTCATCTGACGCATCTGAGGTGTGACTGGTGGATCTGAAATACAGAGGATGTCTAGCGACTACAGCGTGCACATGATAGTAGGATTGCTTAGAGTGTCTGTGGAAGGCAGAAGATATTCAGCTGAAGGCATGCCAAGTTAGGCTTTGGCACTTTCACCACCACTGAGGCTGCCAGTGACTAAATTTTAGTTTGTAAAAAACTTCTTGAGAACAACTTATTTCACACAAGCATGAGACAGATTCCCAATGGACCCTAAAAGAATTAGGAGTGCTGGGGAGCCCAAGTGAATGGGACCACAGAGAGGGGCCAGGGTTCTGGGCTCTACCTAAACAACATCTGCTACTATTAGAGGCTCAGTACTGATCCAACTGAGAACTGCACTTCTTATCTTCTTACTTCCAATGTTATCCACTCAGTTTGACTATAAAAGTGTTAGTTGATGAAGACAGGTTTGAAACAGAAGCCCAGCAATGAAAACTTTTATGTACTTTCTAAGGGGTCAGGAGTATAGTTAGGGCTCTGATTTCCTCAGTTCTTTAAAAAGCAACTGTCAAGGGCATGTAGCAACAGAACACGGGGGAATGGCTTTAGACTGAATGAGGGTAGGTTTAGATTGAACATAAGGAAGAAATTCTTTACTGTGAGGGTGGTGAAGCACTGGTACAGGTTGCCCAGAGAGGCTGCAGATGCCCCATTCCTGGAAATGTTCAAAGCCAGGCTAGATGGGGCTTTGAGCAACCGGGTCTAGTGGAAGACGTCCCTTTGTGGCATGGGGATTGGAACAATATGGTCCTAAAAGTCCCTTCCAACCCAAACCATTCTATGATCAACCCTAATTTTTATTCTATGTCCAATTTCTGGAAAAATCTCATTAGAAATGACAAATAAGTTACATTGTAAATGGCACCATCTTACAATATGTAGACTTGATTTATTTAGACTCTGTGTGAAAGACTGTACCTATTCCTGGAATCCTTTTTACCAGCCTGTTCTTTTCAGCTGAGTGAAAACAAGTGATTTCCACTGGCACTGATCACAAACAGCTGTTGTTAAATAACAGACTTTGACTGCTGAAAACTCTCCTATTTAGTCTTTCATGACTGGCAGCAGCACAAGCAGCAATATTTTATTTGTTTTTCTTAAACTTTGAGAAAAATTGTTTTTTCTCTTTCCAATTTACACATGAGTGGGGAAATACATACATATATATATGTGTGTTTATATATATGTAATATATATTCACTAAACATGTAAGACAGCTTTGGCTATGCATTAGGTCAGAAGGACTAAACTTTACAGACCAAATTTTCCAGTAGACTGACTTCTGAGAAATTTGAAAAGCAGGAATAAAAAAAAATCAACATCAATAAAATAAGAAAACCAGACAACTGTAATCATGTTCTTGTAATCATACAAAACAGCTAATACAACATTCCCAGTAGACTGAATTGCAATATTATTTATAGAAACGCATAAAAATGCAAGCACATAATAATATTATACAGCTAAATTCTTGCCATAGAAGTTCATCAATACAAATTTCATAGTTGCTACATGTTTCCTCATTCACATTGCAAACTAATATACTACACATACTGAAGGACGATTGTGTGCTAAACCTATCCAGAGTGCATTACAATGTATTGTCCAGTGTATTGGAACTTATTTTACCTGTCAGCTGAATCACTCAGTTATTCGATATGAATATGTATCAGCATCACAGCAATAGCTAAAAGGTAACTAACAGCACCATAGTAATTCAATGGCCTGCCAGGGACCATTGATTGCACTGCAAAGTATATTCTTCAGGTTAGAAACCAGCCATATGAAATTCAAATAACTGATGCCATAGATGGAATTTGATATTTATTGCCACTGATGCATGTATTTTAGACATTTTATCTGCGCTCAGACACACACTCCACATACGATATCGTGTTTCGGCTAAAACAAATGAAAACCATACAGAACCCCTAAGTGCGTACTTGTAACCTGAAAAAAAATTATTTTCAGAAGTCTTAACAGTGTCTAAAGTCTAAAAAGCCTCTCAGGAACAACCACAGCTTCTGACTCCAAAGCCTACATCCTCTGTTAACTCTTGAAACTGTCCTTGACTGGAAGTGGGACAAATACAATGAAGACTGCTCTCCTGTAGTCTAAAAGATGGTAACAAAGTTGTTTTACATTCTTGGAAAGTGGTGTTAAGTACAAATGCAATGATTCCTACAGTTGTACAGGAAAAGACATACAATGGAAAGGAGTAAAAGGGATATGGACATATAGTGAAAATAAACCCATATTGAGAAGAAGGTTAAGATTTCTTTACCTATAACTAGGCAATTTATCATGCTGAGTCCTGAACACAGTTTTCATGCTATGATAAGGGATAAACTACTACTATTGGGTAATTTCTTACAGTGTTTCCATGATACACTCTGTGTTCAACTCACAAGGTCTCTCAGACATTTTGGAGCATAATAGGAGCACAGAGCAAAGGAAATCAGCTGGGAATTAAGCTTGCTGGAGCTTTTCCGAAATATCAAGTGGGTTTTTTCTGTGCCTTGGATAGATGCCATATATGCAATATATGCACAAAACATTTGCGTAGTAGTCTGTGCTCTAAGAAGAAAGGCCCTTCCTGACCAGCTGGAAGCTTCAGGGTTAGGGAAAAGAAAATGGTGAGGTCAAGACAATGAAAACAAAAGAAGTCTGTCTGGTAAGAGGACAGTCAAGATTTCAAATGCTGCAGGCCTCAGAATACAACAGAGACATGAAATCAAGATTCCTCGAGTGTAACACACTTCTTCCCAGCTGCCTGGAAAGGCAAACACCCTACCTACCTGGAGCACTCACAGAGGCAACATCTGCTGTTTTTTACAGACAAGAAAGAACATTTTTGATGGAAGGAACTCATGATTCTTCAGGTGTCAAAACCCCAGGTCCAGAATGTACGAAAGGAAGAAAATAGTACATCCTGGAAGTGTAACAGGATGACTATTGCAAACCTCAGTTGCACTGACTTCTTTACAGGGATGACAAAGAAATGGGCTGATCTCAAACAACATTTCTTCAAGGGACATGAAGGACAGTAGGCAACAACAGTTCAGATGCCACAGGATCCATAAAGCCTACACAGCACGGGGACAGCAATCAGCAATTCCCTTCTCTTAGCTCCAGCTGACCTTTCAGTTCTGCACTTTGCAAGGTCCTATGTTCTCAAAATTTCTGACCACTCAAGTCCCCTTCCAAGCAGGTGTGTAACTCCAAATCACTCATGCTGTGTACTGGAGCCACCACAGCAGGGAAAGTCTTGATATGTGGGAATTCAGAAGATGGGAGTGAATCCAGTACTTTAAAGCTTTGATTATGGAAAATGACAACGAATCTCACATGCAATGATGCAAGCTGAAATGACAGTGCTCAGGTTCCTCCCCGCTTTACATTCAGAAGGAAAAAGTGGATAAGGTGAACAGGAAGCAGCATCACATTTCTGACAGACTGGGAGAGTTCAGGCAGGGAGGCAGGCAGGCAGGGAGGCAGGCAGGAAGGAAGACAGGCAGGAAGGAAGGAAGGAAGGAACTTATTGTGAACAACCATTGGGCACGTACGTATTTCAGCAGCTGAGCATCAGTGCAGGATGAGCAGAAAACTTACTGAGGAAGTAATTTCAACAGGTATCAAATGCTGAGATGATTTTCACTGGAGAACAAAGCTTTGTTCAAACACATTTTGCTAGCAGGAGAAATAATGGCCTGGTAATACATTCATGTAGCACTTTGCCCTACATGAAACTCACAGAGGAGCTTAGGGACCCAGCATCATCTTAAATGCAGGTATCATATAGTCCAAATCCAAAAATGCTTCTTCAGCTCAGCCCTTTGAGCACATTGCTGTCTGTGGATACTTTGCTCAGAATCACACAGCACTGCTCTACCACTTTGAGGACAGTCTCTTCCATGTTAACCCAAAGCAGGACTTGCATTGAGAAATCTCAAAATAACTTCTTCCTTCTCTGTGTAGTTATATAAGGCTTTTTTTGAAAAAAATGATCTTTCAACTCAGGCTTACAGTGATAACAGTATAATAATGGTGTTTCCAACAGTGTGCAGCTCTCGCCAAGAGACATTGGAAGATATTTTGTCAAATTAGTTCCTCAACATCAGTGGGTCTGGGAAAAAAAGCACAGATCAGGCCTGTGCCCTTCTATCCTAGTGGAGGCCGGAATAGCGTTTCTGCCAGTAATAGCCTCAATCAGGCAGTTATTGCTCCAAAGAAAAGTCTTCCTAAAACTGAAGACAAGACTTCAAACACACAATCATGTACTATTCTGGCTTTAAGATCCCCAGAACAGACTGGATGGTGTCTTGAATGAAGAAGAATGAAACAGTTTTAAGTCATTTTCTGCAATAGGAATAGAAAAGAACGCTATTGCGTTTTCAAAACGAGTTTAACTTTCTCTGCAGACAACAGAATACAAAACCACTTAAAATATCTGGTAAGTATTATATAATGCTTTTTAAAAAACTTCCCCTGCTTGCTCCAGTTTCAACTGGGGTATGAACTAAAGTCAGTGGAAGTCTTTTTGCTGACATCAATGGGCTCTGAATTAGGACCTCATTGCTTGTAACCCAGCTTGTGTGCTACATTAATTCAGAAATGGGTTTTAACAGCTTCTTTCACCTAACAATCTCCTGAGCTGTGGACTTAGAGACGGAGAGCTTTTTTCCCCCCTCTTTTTGGAGGACTTTTTAGAGGACAGTAAAGCACAGCCCAGCAATAGCTACAGTGTGACCTGCACTTTGCAAGTGGAATTTCCAGAAGGTATAAACTGCTTTTCAGAGAAAAAATGTTCTCCAAGTGTTCCCCAAAACAAAAAACCACTTACAGAAACCTATTCCAGTAACAACCTGGATTAGGAACATATAAATCATAATAAAAATAGGAGTGGACACAGTGTGAAGAAACCAGGAAAGGGGATAGAACCAGTTTTGGAGAACAACTGACATACAAACAGCTTTACAGACTGCACTGCAGTTGAGAAATAACATCTTAACCTCGGTACTTTTAAGCAGGTATTTTCAACAGACACACACTCCAACTTGGTGTAAATGAAGCAATAAGGGGAAGGAATACTGCTGTCATCCTGTCACTTCACTGTCCCCCCGCTCTGGAATCATACAATTAACACAGCTTTGCTGTACAAGGGAACGTTCTTATGAATTGTTGTTCTGCCCCATAACTTCACCTCTATTTAAGAAGATGAAAGTAAACATAATTTTGGTTCCTCTAATTTTTTAAAAGAAAGAGTTTTAAAACACTCTGCTTACTCTATTTTTATACACCTTAGAGGTGCCTGCTCTCATACCACCCTTGGAGAACCAATACCACATGAAGATTGCTGGCTTCTGACTTTCAGACAAGAGGTTTTACAGTCCATGACGTCCATTCACAGATTTGTTCATTAAAACGGTATTTGTATTGTTTTGTACTGGTTTATTCCCCTCAAGGACAGGTTGCTCATGCTCCCTCACACAGCCATTCCCAGCTGAGCTCTGAAACACAGGGCAACAAGCTCTTGTGGCTGGTAGTCACACCAGTGGCCACCCAGCCCTAAAAATCATAGCTCTGAATGCAATGTGTTTTGCCTCCCTTAACTGACCCACTCTGTTACCAGCTGTGGGTATTTGCTCACATGGTTAAGCTATAACAAACTACAAAGAGAGGAATAAATCCTTTTGACAGAAATTCTCAGTTCAAGCAATTTCACCAAGGATATATTGGAGTGACACTGAAGTGCAGCACAATGGCCAGCACCACTGTGGGGGAAGACAGCTAGAGCTGCAGACCACCAGCTTTTTGTAAGCTCGTACTGCCTTTCATAAAGCATATGATGGCTTGCCTTTATGGGATCAAACTTAATAACAATTTTCCCTCTACATGGAAGAGAGAGACTACATTAAACACTCATCTGTACATCTATCCCTAGCCTGTCCTTCATAGTCCAGCATCTTCTTACCAAAGTCCAAGCTTGTATCCTCAACTGCACGGGCAAGGAATAGATCTTACATGATGCTGCCCTGAGCTCCTTGAAATGGCAGCCACCACTGTCTGACTTGATCATAAGTCATACATCAGTTGATGTGTCCACAGGAGAACCAGAGACGACCAATAAAGGAGAGGCCAGGAAACACGTAGTTCTCAATGTCAAACACAGGTTTATCTGGACTGCAGTGATCAACTGATCCAAATTTATAGCTAGTGGGTCTTCACTGACCCATATCAGTCAAATCCCAACTTTCATAAGCAGGCCTATAACTGTGCCGGTGGGTGACCAGAACTTCACAGTCCATCAAACCCTCCAGATGCAGGGGAAGAGAGAGCCTGGCCAACACTGAAGAGGAGGAATAATGGACGAATGGAAAAAGAACAGTTCTAAACATTTGGGGAAGACATTTATGCTTCAGCAGGTGTACTGCTTTGACATGACATAAGATCAGGTGAGCTCATATTTACAGCTCATGGCAAGATGAAGGAGCCCTAGAACTCCTCATCACAATCCACAAGACACCAAGCCTGAAGGAACAATTCAGTTGAGACATCAGCTCTTTCAGATAAAATGCAGCTTACTCAACTAATCAGAGAGTTTTTCCCCAAACACAGTGAGCAAGGCTTAATTAGGAACATAATGTCATGTGTGAAGGACATTTTGTTAAAAATACACTGCATGTTCTGGAGAACTCTAGTTTTTTCCTATGATGTGACATATAATGGGCACTGAACCAAAACACCACAGAAGTATGTGGTTTATGCTATCTCACTGGACTACCAAACAAGATTTAACATTCAGAAAGTATTGCAGATATATAGTAGAGGATCTCTAAATATTCCTTTGCAGTATTGCCACAGTAATTGCTTTTCTTCCATGTTACTACAGCCACTTAAAAGCCTTTATAGAGAGCTAGCAACACAAGCATTTTTAACCTCATTTGGAAAATATGTACAACTTTTTTGTTACTTCTCCTTCCCTGTCTTCTAATCTAGATTCCATAGTGTGCCCAGTTTTCCATTTTCTTAGCAGCATCCATTACAAGCAACTCTATTTAAGTCAATAAAATTGCTCCTTCTTGGAGAAGGAATCAGTCCTCTGCAAAAAAACACTCTAACAGGTAATTTTCTGCTGACAGCTCTTACCATAAAACAGGTTACAGAAATTACTTTTTATCTAACACTGAAAGTAAACAATTAATGCAAACTGCACAATGTTTTTAAAGACAGTATGTTCACTACCTATGCCCTTTATATGTATATCTTAGTAAGCAAACAGTTAAGTAAGACTACCATCAAGCCTATTCATCAGGCAGCTGAACACCTCTATTTATTTGTGAGTTATTTTACCTTTTGTTCCCCCCTTGGAAAGCGTGTGGAATCTAGGAGACGTTTTCACGCATCATTTCTTGCGGGAGAATGTCAAGTCACCTTTTATGCCCTCAGGCAAATGTCTCCGACCTGATCTCAGTAACTCTCTGTATCAAAATTGTTTTTCATACCTTGTGTAAGCAGCTGGAGGTTTCGGACTTCTTCTCTCACCTTCAGCTGAAGGACTTGCTGCAGAATGTGCTGTCGCAGGCTTTCCTGGGCAATGCCCATTCGTTCAAGCTTTTTGTCAGTAAGTCTCAGCAAAGCACGGCCTGGGTGCAAAAAAGACAATGAAAAAATCACCCAGGGATTTCCATTAATGCAATAGTCTCACTCTGACAGTGTAATTTGCTACAGAAAAGATTCTCAGCCCTGAAGTATCTCAGTTTGAGGAGATACTGTTTCATCAGTGAGGTACTTCCTTACTGGTAGAGATCTGTGCACCACTCCTGCCTTTTCTTTTGATCTTCTGTATTGTTTTGGTGGTTTTTGAGAGATATAGGCATTTAAAATAGGTATCTTGTGCCATTTGGGACAACCATTTGCTGTTCTTTAGTGTCAGCTGGCTTTCCATAGGCAGGATATCCCCTGTAAGTCTACAATTGACACAGGTGCCCAAGAAGACTCTCATCTCTATTCACTTATCCGTATTACTGTCAAGAAACCAGTAACAGTGGACTTTACAAATTAAATCAATTTAAGATATACTAAGGATGAACATTGTTGCAATTCAGATATATCGAATATATCAGCGTAACAACACCATTTCCCCATATGATTCTGTATTGTATGGTTCAGCCTTCCCAGTATCTCTCAACAGTAAACTATCACAACAAAACAATAAAAAGCCAGAGATTTCTAGCAATTATATCTGAATCATTCCTGAAAAATATTTTGTCCAACTATAAAAAGACATCTGCTCAACTATAAGGAGCCTTTGCAGGCAATCACTCCCAGTTTGTGAGTTATCTTTACTATGAGGTTAATGTTGAACCAGAGTCCAAAGCAGATTGTAGATGTTAAAAAATCAAACAATCTACATTCCCCAGATTCTGCTAGTGGAACTCTGACTCCATCTTTTGGGCATCACTATGCTGTAAATAAACAGGAGAAGACTGTACACTGGCTGAGCCAACACTAAGGAAGTATTTAGACCAAGCAGAGAAATAAAGCATCAAGCAGAGCTTTACCCTAGGAAGAAAACTAAAACTTACTTTCTTTGGCCTTCATCACTGTACCACTTCACCAAGAGAGAAGTTTCTCAGCAGCCCTCCACTGACTCTTGATTCCCAATATTTACATTTGTTATCTAAAGGTGCCCTGGCCAATGCCAACAAATCAAATTGGAGCTACATTGATACTACTTTGAAAATGACATGTTGTTTGGTACACTTTTTAAAACAAATTCAACTTTTTATCTCCTCTAGTTCCTTTTAATTGTTAAAAATTTCTTCTTTGATTTCTCAGGCTTTATTCTGAAACCAGAAGAAGATAGCAAAGAGTAAGTTATTCCCTCTGCAACACAACAGTCTCTGTGCTACCATTACTGTGGCTTTTGGATGAACGGTACAATTTAGCTCATTAGAAAGTTTTACTCAACACAGCAAGATAAGGACCTTATTCAATCTCTTTCCTTACGAAACAGCAATGAGTACAGAATTTTTATAATTATTTTAATTAAAAAATTTAAGATAAATGCTAAGGTTTTAAAGGGGTGCATAATTTTTGCCCCAAACCAAGCAGTTAAGTGTATGCCCTTCACTAACTGCTAGATTTCGCTCACAAGAAGTTCTCTGAAGTGTTTAGTAAAATCTTGATACAATGCAATGTAAAATACTAGAATATTACTATTAATAAAGCAAGATGTTATTGATCAGATAAAAATGACAGTGTTCATAGATCTTCTGCCCTTCTGTGTCTCTCAAGCACCACATACTACAGAGGATGACCTTTTGATGAGGAAAACTTTCTTTGAAATCATAAACAAGAAGAATTCTAAGGGTTAATGTAATAACAAATAAGGAAATTAGTCTCTTATAGATCAATGCCAGCTGTCCAATTCCCCTGGTGATAAAGGCAGCAATAATTACTTCAATTTTTATTTGTCTTATCTCACTAAAACATCTTAAAGCAATTTATAAACGATGTACAACAGTTCAGGAGTATGGTCTGTAATGTCAATCTAGCAACTGAAAGCAAATAAAAAACCAAGTCATCAATTTAAAGAGTGGCAACACACATGTCATCTTAGGGCAGGGAGTCAGCAACAGTAATATGAAAGGACAGACAGAGGCCATGCATCTTATCCAATGCCTTCCACCTCTTTTTGGCCATGGATAGTCATTACTCTTTCCTTCCTCTGGGCAACTCTCTATTTCATATTTAAATTGGTTTTCTACCCCAGTCACTGCCTTTGGAAGTTGAGTGTGCACAAAACAGAGACGTCTATTTTCAACTCTTGGCATGCCAGTTTCTCTGCAGCTTAGGCTCAAAGCACAATGCCGCTGGAAAAAACTGTCTTTGACTCATACTATCTGCAGCAGCTTGCACAAGTTGCCTTAAGTTAACTCTTTCTTGCACCAAATCCAAAGTGACATGTTGAGGCAGTGATGAGGCAAGAAAGCAAACATCCAAATGTGGCATTTCAAGAATGCAGTAAGTATCTGAAGCGTGAAAACTCAATACTCCCCTTACCTTCTTTCCCCTCAGCACTGAGAACAACCACCACCATGCCAGAACTGAAATAATTTTTCATTCTGATAGTAGATCACGTTCTTTGAACAGATACTGCTAATGCCTGGGTCAGTCACCAAAGCCAATTAGTTACCGAGGCCAAGATCCTGATAATCAGCTAATGATTTTGGATGCATCACTGTCTTGTTTCCTGTACTGTACATATCTGCAAGAGTTATCATTTGGTGCTAAGAACTCTGTGTTATTGAACACTGAAACCAATTGTCCAGAGAATTTGTAGAATCTCTGTCCTTGGAAGCATTCAAAACCTGTCTGACAAGGTCCTGTGCTGTACTTGCCCCTGATTGGAGTAGGGGGTTGGATTAGATGATTGCCAGAGGTGCCTTCCAACATCATCTGTCCTGTGAAATAACCTGCATGAAGGATCTCAATCTAAAGATCTATTTTCTTTGAAAAAGCTAAGATTAACAAAGGAAATAAATAAAAATACATAAAGATGGTCATTTTGTCAAGCATCATGGTTAAAATGAGAGAGACAGCTATACAGTAAAAAATCAGGGTAGATATTTAATTTTCAGAAAGTGCTGGATAGAATATATTGTCAAGAGCAGATCATGTGACAAAAGTAATATTTTCTAAGAGTGTACACTGGTCTTTGCTCTGACAGAAGTAGAAGGAACTTGACTACCATCTCAGGAAAATTTCCCAGTACTACAAAACTGGCACTACCTCTTAGGTGTAGCAGCTACCTGCCTAACAGAGAACAGGACATTTTTTTTCAAAAGCCCCTTGACCAACAGAACCATAAAAACTGCAGTGGCAAACACCTAGGCCTTGGCTCTAGCTAGTTGCAAGGCTGGAAATCAAATGTTTTACATAACCCCCACAACTCCCTCAGTATCTGTACACATCTTTTAGCACATAAACCCCAGCCCTCTCATACTCAGGGCAGATCAGCTGTGGAATGTTTGGAGATACCCCAGAGGCAGACACGAAATATAAAACACTTTCCAGCTTAATAATGGATTGATGGCCTAATTTTTTCTAATATGACTTAGCTGCTGCAGATCTCATTTGATCAAGCTGGCACTAGATGAAAATTTGAATGGAGGGAGAAACACTGCATGCCACAGAAGATTAGCATGAATATAAGCACTGGTCCAATGAGGCTGGCACTGGCCCTAGAGCAAGGAACATGGCACAGTCTGCTGTACCTAATCATAAATGCTCACACCTTCCTGCACTGGTATAGCCTGTTGCTCTTCACTCAGCTGCCAGTTCACAGACACACGGAGGGACACCTCGCAAGAAGCCTTGAAAGAACACTTGTGATGCGGGAGAATGGACAGGTAAGAAATGACTTACTAAACATGTAGAAAGAACCAAAGGAACACAGGGAAATGAGAGCACATAGTTAGTCAGAGGCTGATCTCACACAAAACACTGAAGAAAACTATGAGTAACTTAAAGTTGATGAAAATGATAAACCACTAGTGGGAACAAATGATGTGTGTACAGCATGGACAAGAAAGGTGATCTTGTGTCCTGAATACAATTATGACAGGTATACCTGATTAGCAAGACAAGATGTTCGGTTTACTTACCATGGGGTTCAGAACCCAGGAAATGAAGAACACAGTAGAGATTCCAAGGACACTAAAAAAGGCCCTAATGCCAGACCAACAGCTCACCCAGCCCTGTGTTCACAGTGTCAGTAGGAGATGCATTCTGGGAGAGCTGCTGGGAGGGCTACTTTCTGAAGTCATTGCCTTTGTACCACAGCAACATCCAGAACTGTTATACTAGGGTTATTAGAGAGGACACAATTTTAACACCTACTTATTGTCCTGATGTCCCTAAATTTCTTTTTTTTTGATCTTCCTGATACTGTCTGCTTCTGTAGCCCCTTGGGATGGTAAATTCCAGAAGCTCATTGCCCTTTTTTGTCTGTCTTATATTGATTTCCTACTAATTGTTTCCAGTGTTTGCTAGGTCTTGCATTGTAGGTTTTGGTTAACAATTCAACATACACCTGCTGATTCTATTATCTGTAAACTTCAGTCATATGCCTTTTGGTTGTATTTCTGATGGATTCAGCTGACAAACCTAGAAAACCTGAAAAAATAGGAACGTAAGATTCCCTAAACACCTAAATTATGCAAGATGAAAACTTTTATCTTTTATACTTAAATGCTGCAAGTGCCATTTTATTCTCAGTTAATGGATAACAGTGTGCTTGTCTGGTTTTTCAAACATGTTGCTTTTGTGTTTACTTGAAATAGTCTGATAACAGCTTTCCTCTTGCTTATATAGCCTGAATGTTGGCTTCTCTTGACTTCAGTGCTTAAAAACAAGCCTTGCTGGACACATCAAGTAAGACATTTCCATGACAGAGACACAGACATTACTATCACCATTCAGGTGCTGGTGAGACACAAGGATAAAACTCTCATAACATACTCAGGAAAGAACACAATCAAGAATGGGCAGAGAGAGAGGCTATGACTTCACAGTGAGGAACGACAAAATTACGAGAGGAGGTAAGAAAAAGAACAGTCACCTACAGAATGTTAATGGCTTCATGATGGCAGTGGAGGGAGATCAACACTGGGAAAAGAGAACTAATAAACTTGGGAACTGACTTGAAGAGTGAACAAATGGATATAAATACAATTGAGGATGCTGGGTTCAGAAACATCTTGTAAAAGAAGCAGCACAAACCAGAAATCAATCCAATTTTCAGAGCAAACTCAATATGACTTCATGATGCTTTTCTTGATAACCCATCGAATCTTCTACAGTCTTATATTTTCTGCTCTCTACATGAGAATTGAAGAGCACATCTCTCCTTCTCATGCCTGTCTCATTCCTAGTCAATCAGACAAATCAGCCACTTTGTCATCAATGCTTTGTGGCAAATCCACAACTTTTCCTGCAAAAGCAGTTAGGTCTGGTTTGTCTTACTAATGATTTTAGCCCTAAGACTAATGCAGACTCTTGGTAAACTGCAGCTTGCATTACCACCCTCTTTGTCCCATTTCAGCTATCCATTATGTCACTAATCAGGAAGACTTACTTGCTTTAGAAGTAAAAATGGATTGGTTTTTCATGAGACATACCATAGAAGCAAATACATTACTGACCCACTACAAGCATAATGGCAGCTGCCAGCCTAGACAAAGGAGATTTAGCTCCCAAAATTGCTATTGGTAGCTGCCTGGTACTTCTGATACAATGAGCAACTCTAAGTTTAAACAGAGAGGAGACACAAGAGATACTGGTACAGAAATAAAGTAGAAGGAACAATAGTTTCTAATGACAAGGACCAGGAGGAGTAAAGGAGACTATTTAACCTTGATGAATATCAGAGAACTAAGGAAGCTCTCCAACATCAGATCCAGCATTCTTGTGCTTTCTTATCCTGTTTTAAAAAGTAGCAAACCAGTATGAAGCTGTAGGATTTACCTTCTGCTAAGACACATGAATGGGAGAAGCACATGATTCCAGTATGCCTCCAGTGGAAGCATAGGAAAGCACAGGAAGGCAAATTCTCATGTATCAAGTTAGCTTTGGAGAGACGCTTTCATTTGTTAGCATCATCAAAATGATTCTCTGGCTTTTTCTCATTCACTATTTGCTAGATTTGTACAAGACCAGCTCTATAATAAAGTTTCTTAAAGAAAACACTGTCATACTGGTCAATAAATGTCTGATCAAACTCAAAAAAGCAGCTATGTAAACACAGGTACTTTCTGAATATTATCTGCATCCTTTGTCTCAACATCATACCTGTTTATAATTCTCAGAAGAGGAAGCAATGACTATTGTTACTGCTGCCAATAGATCTAAAATAAAATGGTTTATTTCCAAAAAACCCCCTCTCAGGTCACAGTTCTCTTGCACGATTCTGTCCTTCCTCCACACGTCAGAACCATGACCATTAACAGGATACAAAAGAAAAGTAATTCAACATAATATTTAACTTAGCTGCATTATCAAATACATAATTAGCAACAATCAAGACATGACTGTCTCTAAACTGGTCTATTTCTCATGAACTGATTAAGATGTCAGTGTTGCCTCTGTGAAGCTATTTAACTCAGATTATTTAGTTTGGTAGAACTTCCTCTCACCTTTGTGCTGCCTTTCCCAATTCCCTCCATATTCCATCAAATACCACTGTCATTTTCTACTCTCTTAATTTTGACACAGTCCTTTGAGCTATACACCTCCTGTTCAGTGATGGTCTCTGAAATTGCACCAGGTTAGGAGATGTCTTTCTGACATTAAGTTTTTCCTTGGCTCTTCACAAGGATGTCTCCCAGCTAGCTACCCCCAGCTGTTTCTCCGCAGCCATCACTGCCCTGGGGGCTCCTATGCCCTGCTGCACAGGCTCAAGCATGTCTATCAGCTCAGACACAACAATGTTGGATTTATGCTACTGAACAAAATCAACAAACCCGCAGTAATGGGGAAGTCATGTAAAAATTATGAAAGACAGTGAGTTAACAGAGCATGGGTCTTGAATACTCATTTTAGGAACTACATTTTAAAAGTACCCTTACTCTCTCCCTTTCTTCTGGCCATGCAGCTCAAAAGAGTCCAAGTATCTTGAAAATTAATGCTGAAGGTAAAAATCCCTCTCTAGAAGTGAAAGTCTCCTGACTCCCAAACCCTCCCAAAAATAAAGCAAACAATTCCTAATTCTTGGCTCACCCACACATTTTCAAGGAAGCATTTAATTGTATACTTTAATTGTATGGGAGCACCACATATCCTTACATCATGAAATAATAGAATCACTTAGGTTGGAAAAAACCTCTAAGGATCATCAAGTCCAACCCTTAACCCAGCACTGATAAGTCCATCACTAAACCATGTCTCTAAGTGCCACATCTATACATCTTATAAACATCTCCAGGAATCGTGACTCCACCACTTCCCTGGACAGTCTGTTCCAATGCTTGACAACCCTTTCCACAATGAAATTTTTCCTAATATCCAATCTAAATCTTCTCTGGTGGGATTGCTGTGACCCAAGTGCAGGACCTGGCATTTTGTCTTGTTGAACCTCATACATCTGTGCTTGGTCCAGATCCCTCTGTAGAGCCTTCCTGCCCTCCAGAGGATCAACACTCCTACCCAACTTGCTGTTGTCTGCAAACTTACCAAGAGCACCCTCAATCCTTTTGTCCAGATCATCAATAAAGATTAAACAGAACTGTTACAGATACATAACAGCCTTAGCTATCAAATTTTGAATTAAGTACTCTAATGCCTAATGACTTACAGATACATTCCAAAATAACTTTATCCTTAGACAAAATTAGAATACAAATCTCAGTACAGAGAAGGGGTTAATGAGAGACTGTGCATCACGATTACTGGAAGTGGTTCAGTTAGTAATTTACTGTACTGATGGGAACTATATTGATTCCTTACAAGTCTTGAGTAAAAGATTGTTAGACAGTCCTGTTTTTCAGATGAACATATTCAGGACCTGATGATTGTAATAGGAGGAAATAGTAATGACTTGAATTCCCCTCTGAAATATAAATTCAGGCACAAATCATATTACACCACTTTTCAAGTGTACTGTAAAATGTGAGACAACCATTTTTAGTGCTCTCAGGAAGGACCTGATAGGACCCACAAAGTAAATTAAGGATAAATGTAAAACTTCAGCAGACAGTCTATAAATCCACATTGTTTGTTGTATATACATTTGCCAACCTACTTCCTGGACATACAAAATTAGGTATTACCTACAGCTATATATAAATATATACAGACATATAATAATGAGCTTCTATTATAGTGCACGTTGTCCTTTTAAAGAAAAAAATACAGGACTATTGTTTGTTGGTATCTGTATGCTAGATTTATGGTCCCCCTATTCAAATAAACAACCCAAGGTCTTTTTTGTTTGTGAAGCAGTAAGTGAATCTATCAACACCTTTGATTTTGTCCACCATCAGCAGGACACAAAATTCTTCTATTCCCAGTTAATCTGATGTTGCTCAGTGTGCAATCCATTATGCATTATATATCCCATTTCTTTGTTAATTAAAAAAAATCACATTAGATCATGCCTGCTGGCAAAACTCCTGTTAATTTATTCAGGAGTAAACATACATTCATACATTATAATATACAGCTTCTACATAGAACAGGAAAGGGAGACGATTTGGAAAGCATTAGAATCGACTGAAGTCTTTACAGCAAATTCAAACAAGAGCCTTTCCTGTAACTCCCCATGGTAGATCTCACAAAAATCAGGTTTATTCCAGAAAAAAAAGGGATCATTTACTACCACAGGAAAAATAAACATACACGCATGCACACAAAACAAACCCCACACCCATTCTTGAGTGCACAACTCAACTTGAACTGGGAAATCCCTGAAATCACACAGAAGACTATCTTACCTACTGATATTGCTAAAGATGATCTTACTAAGTGATATTTCTAAAGCAAAAGAAGTACTGGAGTTTTGCCTAGAATGGAACTGGTGTGTGCATCCAGAGAAGGGGCAAGCTCTGTGAAGTACATATGTGAACTCAACAAAAGCTGCCATTTAATTAAGTGAGGAAGACCATCTGCTTCTATCTCAGACAAATGTACCCACTAAGGTCTGAACTGCACTGGTATGAAACACCCATGTGCCTGAAAAGCAGGGCCTGTGAGCCTGCCTCCCCCATCCATGGGACAGAAGCTGTCAGTCAATATTTTTGCTTGCTCTAATTTGTTACTAATCAATCCACGCAATAAGCCAAAGGTGCTATGCCACTAAATACCAGTAAAATAACAAGGATAATAAAAAATAATAATATGCCAATAAAATAACAAGGACATGATTCTTCAGTATGAAATATACTGAAGGATGAAGAAAAGTGATCCATTTATATGGATTTAGATGTAAATCATGGTTTTCATCTGGCTGAGATGGAATTCATTTTCCCCACAGCAACTCCCATAGAGCTGTGCTATACCTAGAGAACACACCAGTGATTTGGCTACTGCTGAGCAGTGCTCCCATGGCATCCAGACTGTTTCTCCAACATCTTCCCCCACACCAGTAGGCTTGGGGTGGGCAAAATCTTGGGAGGGGACATAACCAGGACAGTTGACCCAAACTGACCAAATGCATATTCCATACCATATGACATCTGCTCAGATATAAAAGCTAAGAAAAAGGAAGAGGAAGGGAAGGCATTCATTATTTTAAAACATTTGCTTCTAGAGCAACTGCTACATGTGCTGGAGCCCTGCTTCCCAGGAATCAGGGGACATCACTTGCTGGTGGGAAGTAGAGAACAAAACCTTTTCGGTTTTTCCTTTGCTTGAGTGTGACCTTTTACTTTAGTAAACTGCCTATGTTTCAACCTACAAGTTTTTTTCTATCTTCTTTTCTTCCCCCACTTTGCTGAAGAGAGGAGTGATAGAGCAGCTTGGTGGGCTCCGGTCAAGGTCAACCCACCACAGTCACAACTCAGAATGCGATCTCGGGGGTCATCTCACTCAATCTGCAATGCGGGGAAAGCCTCCTGGTTACCCTAACTGCCATACAGCATTTAGGCAAAACCCTACACAAAGAAGAACTATTTGAAACATGCTTAATTCATTTTCTGAGTATCTTTTAATGTCAAACTCATGGGAAGTAAGAAGCACCGACATAATGTGACCAGACAGCTTACTCCACTGCATTGCAAAGGGTCTGTGGGCCATCAGAGGTCACAGTAGACCAGAATCTGAAAACTTAAATTTTTTAATAGGATTTTCCAATCATTACTTTGTTTAAAAGAAAAAGAACAAAATTATTTTTTTATTAAATATTAAAATAAGCTTTCATATCCCAGTGCTGAAGTACATACAGTATTAAAACACTTCTCAGTTCTGTACCCCTAGCTCTCTACTGCTCTACATTGTTATCTGCAAGCAGCTTTCAGTGGTGCTTTCTTCCACACCCATAGAAGCTTCATTCTTCAATTTTTTAATAAAAAATGAAACTGAGAAAGGTTTTGTGTTAATATTCATGATGTTAATAATTCATATTAATAAAAATGGAAAATTAAAAGCAGCATGCTCATAGGTTAAGCACTGTAGACTGTTTCAACTCTCCTAGCCTGAAGGATGAACCAGCCACATGTCTCCTGATGCATTTTTTGCTCTAGCATTTCTCTTTGTGGGTTTTAATTAGAAGCCTAGCACCTGTCAAGCTGCACACAATACCCCTGATGGGCCCTGAACTTACAATTTATGCTGCCCATTTTATAACCTAGGGGAAGATAATTTTCTTGTTGTAAAAGCTACCTCTACTCAATTATATGCACAGTCTTACAGATACAGGCACTAATCTGTTGCTGCATTGCTGGCTCAGTAGCACAACACCGTTTGCAGAGCTCCTTTGCATTTCTTCCAGCCCTTATTACTGTAGCTGTGAGGAGAATCAGGACATAAGGATTTTATTCTGCTGGCCTATTCCTCCTATTTAATACTTACACTTGACCTGTAGAACACTGTGAGGCAACAGTCATTTTGGATTAGAATAAAAACAGATACCTAAGCAATGACTTATTGTACTTAGTTTGTAAGCAACTCATCCCTGTAACAGAATTCAGACCTTTAGAAATTCTGCCTTCTGTACCCTATGCATTTGACTCAACAATAATAATAATAATAATAACATTAATAATAATGATATAACAGTAACATGCAGGAGCCTTATCAGAGGCTGCAGCCTGGCACTGTGGTGAAAATAGAACATGCAGCCCAGCCCCCTGCTCTGGCTTTGGGTCTCATTCTACCAAGCAAAAATAAAAGCTCATTTTCCACTACAAGGTGCAGGAAAATGTTGTGTGGCCTTCTTTATAAAAATAACTACTGCAGATAGGAGCAAGGGAGCTCTCCCAAAAAGAGGGAGACAGCTCATCTTCAAACTACCAGGGGAACATGCTGAAGCCCAGTTCCTCCTTCAGGCCAGGGAGCCTCAGTGCTCCTGAGGTAAGGCTGCACTGACCTTGCTGCAATGCACTTGGGAACATGTATGCAAGGCGCAAGAGCTCAAACCTCTGTCAGCTTCCAGCCTCTTTCCAAGACCAGACACAGAACCTACTCCAGTCCTCAAGGGCCCATCCCACTGGCAGCAGTGGTGTTACACAGCCCTCCCTTTCCTGTGTGCCAGGGAAAGCACCAACTTCCCTGGGCAGGTGGATATTTTGGAGGCAGGATTTGAAAGCCCTCAGCCCGAAGGGGAGGCCTTATGCTTTTCTGCTCAGATCAGGATAATTTTGGGCATGCATAAGGAAGCAACTGGAGGCACTGAGGTAAATTCATGGCTAAAATAAAATGGGAAATAGGATGTTCAGGTACCTACAGGCCTTTTCAGAAACCACACAAGGGCCTGTTCTGGGTGATAATTTAGAAGTTCATTTTTCAGTAGAGATAATCACACATAGGTCCTGAGGTAGGCAAAATGGGATCTGTGTGTGCCACTCACTCTGGCTGTTCAGCAGTAGATTCCTAAAAGAGAGCTTGGGAGCAAAGCAAGGCTATAATAACACTTTTTCAAAATACTCTCATACTCCTTAAGCTTTTAGTTTAGGGACTAATTAACAAAAACACAGTTGGCTAATTTGAGCTACAGCTGAGCCTAAGGTCAGTGGATGGCTTCCAGTGACTGTAGCAACACATAGAGCTGCTTGTGAGAGGAACTTCATCAACATTTTAAAATGGAAGAATAATTTTGCCATTTCCCATGTGATTTGACATAGCAGGAAGGGGAAAAACAAGAAACAAGTGCTGCAAGGTAAACCCAAACTAATTAAAATAAGAAATGAGTTAAATCACAGAATCACAGAATATGCTGAGTTGATCCCACAAGGATCATCGAGTCCAACTCCTGGCCCTGTACAGGACTCTCCCCAAGAGTCACACCAAGTGCCTGAGAGCATGCTCTCAGTCCAAATGCTTCTTGAACTCTGTCAGCCTTGGTGCTGTGACCACCTCTCTGGGCAGCCTGTTGCAGTGCCCAAACACTCTCTGGGTGAAGAACCTCTTTCTAATATCCAACCTAAACCTCCCCTGACACAACGTCAGGCCATTCCCTCGGTCCCATCACTAGTCACCACAGAGAAGAGATCAGTGTCTATCCCTCCTCTCCCTCTCAAGAGGACGTAACTGCAATGAGATCTCCTCCTCTTCTCCAGGCTGAACAAGTGCCTTCAGCCACTTCAGTTTCTTCTCAAGGCCCTTCACCATCTTTGCTGCCCTCACTCCCCAGGCTTTAAGTAATGAGGCTAATTCACAATCAGAGCTATCAAGCAGTGAAATAGGTGATTCTCAGGCCCTTGTGGTCTTGAAATGAAGTTCTTGGAAGAGAGTGTTCAGAAGAGCTCAGGTTATTGGGGTCTGCACAAGAGGGAGGCCGCAGGACTGGGGGGGTGAGATTCAGCATGCCATAAGGCCTTGGAAAAAAAGTGTGGGAAAGAGTAAAAGGAAGAAAAAGAAATTTATATAAACCAAAGAACTACCACTAAACTCCCAAACCTTGGGAAGTATTTGGTTTTTTTTCTTTATTTTATGTTGTCTTTCTGATAGCTTCAGTGGGTTTTCTTTCTATTATAAATTAATTTATTCCTTTCAGAGAGAACAGTAAACGTTAAAGCACTGTATTACGTGTGAATTTTCAGTTACACCTCGCATTTAAGAAAGAGTACATGGAGAGGACACACTGAACACATGACATGATCCACCTTTAAGTCTTTTTGTTAAAGAGGCACTAAATTGAACAAACACTAATCAACCAACAAAATCAGATTAGAGAAAAAACAACAGCTGTGGCTAGTGAATGTATTAAAAACCTTATGGATAATTTGCATATAATAATTTATACAGAGGAAGAAGACTAGAATGTATCATCACAGAAATTTTTTGCAGTAATACTGAAGACTAATTCTCTAAGCAGACCAAAAGAGCAGATGACACACTGCTTAAGCACAGTTTTTTTACTTACAGAATATGCATTAGGTACCAGTGGCACACTAGTTAAGTCTTGGGTGAGACACTTTCCTGATGGAAAGACAGACTATTCTGACAGGTGCTTTCACTCGTGTCAAAGCTCAGACACAAATACACAAAATCATTTTTTCCACTGGTTTACACACACACACAAAAGAACACAGAAAAGAAAAACATCTGTCAACAAGGGGAAGTGCTGGATTCTGCACCTGGAATGGGGCAACCCTGGGTGTTCATACAGACAGGGGAATGAGATGGTGGAAAGCAGTGCCATGGAAAAAGACCTGGGGGGCCTGGTCAACAGTAAGTTGAATATGAGTCAGCAGTGCCCTGGCAGCCAGGAAGGCCAACTGTGTCCTAGGGGGTATCAGGCAAAGCATCATCAGCTGGCTCTGCACTGGGGCAGCCTCACCTTGAATATTGTAGCAGTCTGGGACACTGCAATATAAGAAAGATATTAAGCTGTTAAACAGAGTCCAAAGGAGGGTAGCAAAGATGGTGAAGGGCTGTGAGGGGAAGCCGTATGAGGAGCAGCTGAGGACATTTGGTTTGTTCAGCCTGGAGAAGAGGAGACTGAGGAGAGACTTCATTGCAGTTACAACTTCCTTGTGAGGGGAAGAGGAGGGGCAGGCACTGATCTCTTCTCTGTGGTGACCAGTGACAGAAACCAAGAGAATGGTCCGAAGTTGCATCAGGGGAGGTTCAGGTTAGATATTAAAAAGGTTCTTTCTCCAGAGGATGGTTGGGCACTGGAACAGGCTCTCCAAGGAAGTGGTCACAGCACCAAGCCTAATAGAGTTCAAGAAGTGTTTGGATGATACTCTCAGGCACTTGGTGTGACTCTTAGGGAGAGTCCTGTGCAGGGCCAGAAGTTGGACTTGCTGATCCTTGTGGGTCCCTTCCAACTTGGCATATTCTGGGATTCTGTGATCAGTAAAAACTGGCAAAAACTTTCCTAAACCACAAGAGTCTAGAGAATGTTTTCTAACCCTGAGCCACAAATTTAATCCTCAGTCAAGTACTAAATTGTTTATCTTCATCTCCATTCATTAGCTTCCACTCAGTCTTCAGAACAAATGCAAAATCATTTTAGGGTTAGTTTCAAATGTAATATTGGTTATGCACAAAACACAATTTCTTGCTTCCACCTAATAAATAAACATTTAGGCTTAAAATTCTTTCCAGGGTTGTAGATACACATCTTGTGAAACTCCAGCAAGTAACAATATTCACACAGAAAGATCTGAATAGCAGCAATACAACCCCAAAAAGCAACAACAGATACTAAGAAATTGTTTACTTCATCTTCCAGTGTATATTTAAATTCTAAACCAAATATCCAGATCTGTAAATACTCTTCACTCAATTCATTTTTATTTCTTCTGTAACATTCTCCTTTGAGTTCTCTTTGTGATACACATTGTGCTTGCTTTTCTTTACCATTTTTTTTCTATTTTCTTCCCATTAGGACAAGTTCTTTTCTGCAGTTTTCTCTGCAGAATGCAAAGCTTCCCTGGTTAAGCCATATGTTGTGCACCATGTAAGCACTGACAGTATGAAATCCTGTCCATAGCCCAGAATTAAATCAGCTGGATGGTAAGCAGGATCACAGCTGTCTATAGATTGAAGTATCAATTACAAATCCTTTGGCACAGATGCATAAGAAGCTGATCTAAATCAAGTAATTTCTACCATGCTCTCAAGCAATTTTCTGGTGACCTTGCAGACGGACAGGCCAAAATTCTTTCTGGAACATACAGCAGGACATGGACACTCCTAGTCATGGCCTCAAGACCTTGTATCTGTTCTCAGCAGCCATGTACTACTTAGATGATAAGGATGAGATCACATAAAATCCACTCACTGTGGTGTAAGAAACATTTTTGATGTTCAGTGAGAAATAAAAGCACCTGGGGTTCAGGTGAATACCAGGTTAAGCCAGCAATGTGCCCTTTCAGAAAAGAAGGCCAGCAGTCTCCTGGGCTGCAGTAGGGCAAAGTGTTTCCAGCAGGTTGAGGAAACTTTCCTTTCCCTCTACTTGACCCTGGTGAGGCCACATCTGGAATACTGTATCCAGTTCTGGAATCCCCAGTACAAGAGAGACCCGGACATACTGGAGCAAGTCCAGCAAAGGACCACGAAGTTGATTAATGTACTGGAGCATCTGTAAGACAAAGAAAGGCAGAGAGTGTCGAGACTGCTCACCCAGGAGAAGAGAAGGCTCAGAGGGAGCTTTCCAACAAGTGTAAATACCTGACAGGAAGAGTAAAGAGACAATGGCCACAAACTGAAACAGGAAATTCCATTTAAATATAAAGAACCTTTTCTATTATGAACGTGCTTGAACACTAGAACAAATGTTCAGAAAAGTTGCAGAGTTTCCATTCTTGAAGATACCCACAATTGACAGGACACAGCCCTGGACAACCTGCTCTAGATGACCCTGCTCCTAGCAGGGATTTGGACAAGATGACTTCCAGAGGTGACTTCCAAGCTCAGTGTCTGTGATTCTACTCCATGATGATACAGAGCAGCAAATCAGGCTGCCTGATTCAATTGAGTTAGCATGGTCACAATTAGTAGCTACTGAATACAAGAGTCTTACATAATTTGTATATCAATATATTCGATTAAAATGTGCACACCAAGGAGTCAGGTGAAAAAATATCTACCTACATGGAACCTCCCCCAAAATTGTTCAGATATAGGTGTACACCACCTGCAGAATCCCTCAGTAGCAGCATCCAGACATTGTTTTTCTCTAAAGGAAATGCAATAAGTATCACTGTTAGTTAGAAAGGTAGAAGGATGGGGACTAGTAGGTATGTAAAACATGGGGGATTTTTCAGTCCTTTGAAGCTCACCTGATGTCACACACTCTGAAAAGAGGGTCATGGTTGGTTCCAAGAATGTCCATTCTCCACTGCCATCCACTCCATCAAATTAACCAGTGCCACTGAGGTCCAGGCACTGGACCGTTGTTTGTTCTATCAAATCACCCCAATGTTTCCTGGGCTGATACTGGCGCGGGCCATTTAATACTTACCCAGAAACTCTCAGGTACAGTTCAGGATGAGCAGAGACTGGGAGCTGTTCCCCACAGACGTCATGAACTCAGCCATCCTGTCCTTAAGAGCCCTTAGCCGTATGGGCACAAGTTGTCATTCCTCAGCAATTAACCTCAGTGCTAACCGATGTTTGAAGAAACATCACTGACATCAACACGGCAACATTTCAGAGCCACAAGTTCTCCTGGCAAAACCCAAACAGCTCTACTAACACAGTACATATGCTGCATAAGGGACTGTTCCATCTTAATAAGGAAGACTTCCAGGATTCATTCTCTCTTCCTGAAAAGTAAAAGCATAAGCTGGTTTCTCAGAAATCAGAGATTCAGAGGTGAGACAAAATTATTTCCTCCCTCCTGAAGTCTATGTGTTTATTGGCACAAGCCAGAGCAGCTGTAAAGGATTTCCTCTGCTGTTTCTTACCTGTTCTAAACTTTTAAATGGCTTGGTTTTCTCAACAGTGGAAATGAGGAAAAGCAATGGGAAAGAGTTGTTTGGTTAAGTTTTTAATGGCTATGGCAATTTTATTTAGATTTAATTTTCACTTTTAGGCATTTTAAGGATTCTGCTGGCTTTAGGCCTGTCTCAGCTCTTACTTATAAGAAAGTTATTCCAACATTTCCAAATACCGGAAATGAGAAGGAGAAAGAGAAGAGGTATAAATGACTTGGATACTGCAATTGAGGAAAGCAACACATTTCTTCAAGAAATGCTGTTTCTGTGAAGTCCTGTAAGAGACAATGTGTGAAAAAGAGCCCAAAAAGCAGTAATGTCAAGTCAACAATTTTGGATTACTTCTGAAGGGCAACAAACTGCATATCACATTGCACAAGTCAGAAGAGCTGTCAAGGATTTTTACACATATATTCTGCCTGATTCATGGGGACCATTAATTATAGTTGGAGGGTATGCCTGTGTCAATTCACTTGCAGTTCTTGGGAACACCCTTAATGTGTTCTGCAATCCTGACCTCCAAGCCAATACTGCTTCTGAAGCACTGTCAGGCCACACCGAAAAAACTGCTGTTGGTCTCCCACCTGCAAGTATAATTAGACCACTAGCACAGACTCTACAGGAACAGCTTTAAAGCAAAGGCAATAAAATATCTGAGAAAGGAAGACTGACAAAAATCTGTTACTTCTAAAGACAGTTACCAGGCTTTGGTCTTTACCTAAACACAGTAATTAATGGAATATCAGTCCAGCCTTGAGATAAACACCATGTTTATGATTTACATAAAAGTAAATCACCTCCCTACAACTCTGCAGACTGAACACCTTCTGTGAAGTAATTTCCTCAGCATGGGAAAGCACCTGCTCACTGCTAGCCATGAAGGCCCTGCTATTACAGAGTGGCTGGGTACCAGCAGAGCTGCTCCAGGACTGCTGTAATGGACAAGAAAACTCCCCTACTGTCATCAAAGTGGTCAATACGAAGACAGCTCCTAATGGTTTGTTTTGTCAGGATTCCTGAATGTTACAAAGCTGTTAATAAGAAACATTGCCACTTCCCACTCAGAGTTTTGAGACTCACCACAGATATTTTCATCAAGCTTTAAAGCATCACACTGACCACTGCAAAAGGTTTACCTGAAGAGGTGATGAAAGAGGTTAGAAAGAACCACAGTGCCAGGAGTTTAGAAAGGTCTTGACTTAAACTCACACACATGCTGACAAGAACATTTGAATCTAAAAAGAGAGGAGCATCTCCTGAGATGAGTCCTGACTTGCAGCTTTTTGGAACTGCCAGCCATTCAATGCACTCCCCAAGTTTGCAAAACCTTTCACTGAACCTTACCTAGAAAAGAGAATCAATTCAAGTCTGCCTTAGGATGTCCCAGAATGACTGGGAGAAACAGCTTTTAGAGAGCAGAAGAATAGGTCAGCACACAGCTAACCAGGCTCTTAACATAGAAATGTTTCTTGTTATGACTGACTTGTGCAATGCAATCTAGAGTTTTCTGAAAGCAAAAGAGACCTGCACTTTAATATGCAGTATCAGATAATCTCAGTTACATGAAACAGTCACTATGAAATGAAGTGATTTTAAAAAGAGAGAGAGAGACTCTTATTTCAGATCCAGGAGGGGTTAATGGAAAATCAATGTCCTTAGATAAGAAATTTTACTTGTGTGATAAACTAAAATATTGCTCCATATACACTGTCATGGTTTAACCCCAGCTGGCAGCTCAGTACCACACAGCCAGAGGACGGGGAGGAGAATCAGGAAAGGAAAAAGCTCATGGGTTGAGACAAGAACAGTTTAGCAACTGGAACAAAGTAAAATATAATAATATTAATGATAATAAAATATACTACCACTACTACTGATGATAATACTTGTAATGGGAAAAAACAAAACCCAGGAAAAACAAGTGAGGCACAGCACAGTTGCTCACCAACTGCTGACCGATGCCCTGCTTATCCCCCAGCAGCAATCAGACCCTCCTGGCCAATTCCCCCAGTTTATATCCTGGGCACGATGTTCCATGGGATGGGATATCCCTGTAGCCAGTTCAGCTCAGCTCTCCTGGCTATGCTTCTTCCCAGCTCCTTGTGCAGCTCCTCAGGGGCAGAGCACAAGACACCAAAAAGTCCTTTACTCAGGGTAAGCACAGCTTAGGAACAACCAAAACATCGTATGTTAACTTTATCCTCACACTGAATCCAAATCACAGCCCTGCACCAGCACCTAAAAAGAAAATGAACTTTATCCCAGCCAAAACCAGGACAACACTTACCTACTTGAGTGTGAACTCATGCAAAGTGTTACTCGTAACTGAGGCATTCACACTCTCATTCACATTTTACAGCTTCAATTTTAATCAGCTGCTACTTATAAAGTTACTTTCACATAGTTCTTGTTCTGTATTTGGTATAGGGCCTGCTTCGATGTTATGACAGTGCTTCAAAACAGAAAGACAGGAGTAAAGTCATCAAATGACAAACACAATGACATTTCAGGATATTATTTATTATTTTTAATAATAAAAACTCAATAGTTGTTCACATTAAAGAATTCTTATTGCAGAGTCCAAGGGTGTCCAAAGCTAGAACAGCATTTGCTTAAGGGGGCTAAATTGATTTTCTACCAGTTATATTTCTATTTTCTCAGACTGATACTAATGGCCAGTCTTCGCAAGCGAAGATCCAGGAAAGGTCTTTACACCTTCCAGCCTGTGCATTGGATTTTTTTAGGTGAGACACAGTGTGCGCGGAACTGAGCCCACCCTTTAATCCTAAGGTTCATCTGCCGGGGCCAAGCGAGCTTGGACGGTGGCAGCGAGGTCCTTAGGACGTAGGTGGGTTGCCTTTAAGGGCTAACGAGCTCCACCTGCCCGGGAGTGGCCCTGACCGGGAATCGAACCCGGGTCTCCGCGGTGATAGCGCCGCGCCTTTACCACTAGACCACCAGGGGCTCCACAGACTGATACTACAATGAAAATAAAGCACAGGAGTTGTCTCTGGTGCCTTTCTTAATCAGGTGATACTGTTATTTTTTATCCTTTATTATTATTTTTGGATTGTGGTAAAAACTCACCAGTGGAAGGACAGATAAGTATAACTTTTCTGAGCTTTCCTATCATCCTAAAAGTGGAATAAAGAATTTGTATCACCTCTGTTACATTCAGTCCAGCGGTGGTGTGGCAGGAAGGCAGTGAATACATCATTTCTCCTTCCATTAAGTTCTATTTCTACATAGTTTTAATACTTACAGAAATTGGAAACATGATCAGTTGAGGTAGAGATCTATGCTCCAGGTTCCTCTTGCTTAACTTGGATGAGTTATACTATTCATACCACCACAAGGTTTGAAAGCAATAAGGCTCATCTAACAAGAGATGCAGAAGATTTTTAAGTTATGCATCACACCTCTCATCACATTGTTGAGAGGCAATAGTCAATACAATATAGTTTGACCACAGCTATTACATTTTACAAAGGAACTCGAGAGAGCCCTGGCTGCTCCCTTACTTGGAACCTGCTTGACTTCTACCTTTATAGCTCTGTTAAATTACTGCCTGACCTACAGCAAAGATAAAGCTCCTTTCTCCAGGGGTCAATTACACTGAGCATCTCCAGTACATGACCACAGCACGGTTGCCTGACACACGACTGCGGCCTAATCAGGTCAAAGATATGTCATCTCCCCACAAGCCTAAACTGCACAGGATGGTCACAGCCACACACCAATACTTAAAACTAGAGATGAAATCCTGCCTGGATGCTCCTGGAGCAGGAGAGAACACATCGGTCTGTAAAGAGATACTGCTTTACTGTCTATAGGAGTTATACTGAACTACTAACAAAACTTAGTATGCTTGCAAGAATTGCAAGAGGTATCCATGCCTACTTCATCAAGGATGAATCCAACCCATTTCTAAGTTAACCCATTTCCAACGTGGTTTGACAACCAGATGATATACAAAGTGTATGGACACAGGGCACATTAGAGCAAAACAGTCTGAAGTTGGGTCAAACTAATTTGTTGCCCATGTTAGGGCACTGCAAGAGCAATCTGTTTCAGGGCTTCTAAATAACCTCCTGTAGAAGACAATTACATGACTGGTCACTGTGGTTTACATAAAATAAAAAAAATTTCAATATTCCAGCTATGATTTTGGTCCAAGGTCAGATTTGGCAACTTTACTTTTCTGCAAGCAAGAAAGCCATTGATTATTGAAAAACAGCAAGTTGTGTATTTTTTTTTAAACTCACATATCAGTCTTAAATTAGTAAGTCTTCAAAGTCTTTGGAAAATCTGTTTATAATCATTTTGATAAATTTTTGAGAGATAGTATCAAAAGATACTGCTTCCCACAGCTACCAATTATAACTGTAGGTTTGTACAGGGGAGTGTTTCAGACTGCAATTGTTTATACTATTCTTTTACTGTGGGTAATTCATTGAGGTGCAGAATGGATCCAGCACATCAAAGCCTTTGCCATACAAAAGTGTTAACGGCACTGCAGTTTACAGCGCTTTTTTCTCCCAGATGGATGATCATACTGGTGTAACAGTTCCCAGCAATTCTTGCAAGTCAGCAATAGACTGCACAAGATTTAGTGGATGCTGTTTAGCTGGAGCTTGCTTACTTAAAGAGTATGCAAATACTTGTTTACTACAGAAGGATTCACTCAGAGTGTAGAAAATCATATTCTATTTCGGCTTAAATTTTTAAGACTACTATGACTAAAAAGAGATAAAGTTTCCATCTCTTTCTGTAAGATGTATTCTGACATCTGGCATTCCAGAAAAAGCAATAAATGCTTAGATACTGTAATTGTTATTTTAGTGACAACTAAGTAGCTCTCTAATAAAGGAGAAAAACAAACAAAGAGTCAGCCCTGAAGCACACCTGGTGAAAATAAACAGTCTGTCAGGGAAAGGAAAGCCAGGCATCATTCATCAAATCCAACAAAATAAAAAGGCTCTGTGAGTTCTTCAGAAGTGGTGTCTCTGAAGGTCAGAACTGTATTGCAACAGTAGGGATCTGTAAGTAAATACTGCAAGTTCTTCAAAGCTAACTTCCATCAGTGTTGACAGAAATATCTCAATCTGTGGTTGTTCAGTTTGTAGAAGAGAAGGCTCCAAGGAGACCTTACTGCAGCCTTTCAGTCCTTAAAGGGGGCCTATAAGAAAGATGGGATCAAACTTTTTATTAAGGCCTGTTTTTTAACCTGAAACAGGGTAGATTCAGACTAGATATATCCATTTTTTTTAATATGAGGGTGGTGAAATAGTGGAATGGGCTGACCAGTGAGGCTGTAGATGCCCCATTCCTGGAAACATTTAAGATTGGGCTGGACAGGGCTCTGAGCAACCTAATCTTGTTGAAGATGTCCCTTCCCATGGCCAGGGCGTTGGACTAGATGACCTTTAAAGGTCCCTTCCAACCAAAACTGTTCTATGAATCAAAACACCACACATTTGGATCATGTATGAAAACAAAGACTCACATGAGCATATATGTGTTCATTTAGGTTGCATTTTCTGAACATAAAAGTATCTGTGTACTTGGTTTTGAGCGAGAATCCATGAAAATCATTACAACATGTGCAAACTGCATACACAACATATTATGCATAAAAAATAAAACTTACTGATAATTATTTTGTACAGAAGGAATGACAGTTGTATTTCTAGTTTGAAAAATTCATTTTTAAATAAAGCAATATGAGAAGAAAATTAAAGCTTCCACAAAAGTATACCCTTGATTCGACAAATAGCAGCAGCCCCTCTAAGCAGGTATTCCCTGTACAGACAGAAATGTGCAATGCAGCCAATAGAGAGACTTCTAAAAATGACATATTGCATATATTCCTAACAAAGGAGACCAAATACATATTTTGGTACACACATACAGCACAGGTGTTGATGACTATGATTATAGCCACTTGACATCTTTCATAATCATCAAGTGCTGCTGAACCACAACCACCAAGGATGAAAATTTCCATGTTAGTTATTTTGCATCAGACTGATTTTTTAGGCTTTATTATTGTTGCCAAAATTTCAATGGTTTTCAATACAAGGTCAGAGTATATACTTGCATTTCAGTTAAATGAATTAAGTAACTGCTGGGAAGAAGAAAAATACCCCACAGTTTCTAGTTGGAAAGCACAACTTGATAGTAAGCCTTTGTGCCAGGGTTGTCTGCAACCTCTCAGCAGACCCACTCAAAGAGTCATTTCAAGAGACTGTGCATGCTCCAACCCCAGGCTATAGGACAGAGTAGTGCCAGGTAGTGCTTTCATGGAGCCAGATACAATGAGAAAACTGTCCTTCTAAAGGTTTCCACTACTGGAAAAGAAGACCATTCAACAGAAGGACAAAAAATCTGAAGACAGAAGAAAAAGGAGACTAAGATTAGGACAAGGAAATGCTGGAAGGTCCCAGTTAGGTATGACTAAAACAGAGTCTGAATTTGCAGTGCTTTGAAAGGACATTAATCAGTATCTGAAACAGAAGACACTCAAGACTTCCTCTACTGTCAGCCAGTTCACTGGCAAAATGAAGCTCACTGTCCTCCAGGGACTGGTCCCTGCAGAAGACTAGAAACCATCACATACATCTATAATTGCCATAAGCAGTCAGACACAGCTCCACTGAATTCATCTCTCATGATGAGCAATGTGGGAGTCAATGCAGTTCAGCACTGTGAATTAAAGTTGCACTCTGCAGTTGTATATGCATTGAAGAATGTATTCCTGCAATATCCCAGACAATTCCCTCATAAGGCTCCACCCTGCTCATGGAAATTAAGATTCAGATGATCCAGTTTCTCTCTGAACCATTCATGCAGTAGTTCAAGATTTAGCCTTATTAAAAAAAAAAAAAAATCTTGTACAGTTTTATGGCCTACGTATTCTTCTGACCTGAGTAGGTAACTGTTTCTGCTTTTGTTAAAGAGAATTTATGCACCAAAGTAAAATCTTCTGGAAGCTTACAGTCACTGAACTACTTTTCTGAATGGACATCAGAGAACACCTGAACTTCATAATCCAAATCCCCCAAGTGGTTTTGCAAGCTCTCAAACCCTGAGGTTAGACAGTCTATTTAAACCCAAAGAAGCCATAAACCCAGAAAAAAAGATGCAATGGCATTTGCACAAGTAGAATACACTCTTGCCTAGAAGTGGGACCAACAGTGTGAACCCTGCTTTCTGTCAGATTGATTCGATGTCTGCACTTTACAGCTGTAAGTCCGATCCCAGCAATATAGTTAGATCAGCAAACCTTCTGGCACTTGTGTGTGTAGCCAAAGATAGTTCCATAGATGAAGTTCTTCTACTGATCTGATTCAGGCTACAGTTGATGTATATAATATAAACTTGAAGAGTTATGTGTTTGGAAGAAATGGTTACATTCATTATTATTTTTAGGACAGTGCAAGAGTCAGTTTGGAAGTGGTAAATGTAAGGAAATTCCTAGGCAACAGCTCTAGAAGTCAGTCTCCTACCAGGCTGCAGGTTCTGGTACCTATCTCAGCAAAAGAGCATCACCTGCAGCTTCAGCGGCAAATTTTTATCTGCTCTAGAAACAATGTGTACATAAACACGGAAACCAGATGGTATTAACAGGCTACGTGGGGAAACCTGTACAGAAATGATGCCTAAGAAGAGAATTAAAAGAAGAGCAGGTATGTGAGCATGTATCAGCATCCCACTGGGCTCGTGAGAAATGTGTAATAGATTGTTTACAAACGTCATCTTTGCATATCACATTTGGTACATTTGCAAAATTCAAGCCGAGGGGGAATTCAGAGAGAAGACAGAGGAGGACTTTAAATCTCAGACTCAGATTTTCCATACTACGTGTATCTAGCCTTGCATTCTCTGGTCAAACACGGGAAAATAGAATAGATTCAAACCCTAGAAGACCTGTTGGGAAAACACACATTACATATACAAATTACTAACTGGTTTTACCACATAGTTTTCTAAGTACAAGTATTTACTCCAAATGTAATGTTTACAACAGGGGTACATCTAGTAGCATGTAGGACTGCTCACATCCAGCTTGAAGTGGCAATGCCTGTATATTCAAAGTATTACCCTAGACCCAATCAAACATACTGATTGAATGACTAGGAAAAAACACATGCAGAGCACCAGAAGAACAACTGGCAGATCATCTTATCTGTAGTTTTGCTAATTAGTTTCTCCTGCTATATGAGGTGCCTAATTCAGGCTTGTGAGCTTCCAAGGAGTGTCTGCTTCTCAAGAAGCAGAAAAATAAAGCCACAAATAGAAAGCCAAATTCACACAATGAGGTTGCAGAGTGCAACAGACTCTAGAGACTGCAGACATTCCTGCTAAAGGACCAGTGTGACCATGCAGCCTGTGTACCGGGTGCACACATGCTTACCATGTATTTTTCCATCCACCTTCCTAACCTTTTGAAAACTCGATTTTGTCAAAGTCTACCCTTTTTCCTAGTAAGCGCTTCCACTGCTGAATGACCTGCAAAGCCAGGATTCATTTTCTGATTACTGAATCGCTCAAGCTTCCAATTTCAGCTTTTGAACACACGCTGTTGTCCTGCTAAGTCCCTATATCCAGTTATCAAGTCACCTATCAACCTTCCTTTCAGCAGCTTCATCTCCTGTAACATGACAACAGAAGGCTCACCCTCCAGGCTTGGAAAAGGCTGTGCTCTGCCTTCCATCTACTTCTACACTATTCTTAGAATTAAAACATCACAACTGGACACGGTATCCTTGTAGACTTAAGCAGCCTGACCTGTGTATGTTACAACAATCCCTGCTATTCAATACAACTTCAATAACAAGAGATTACATTACTCCCATTAGCTTTTCATTTAGAGTACACGTAATGTGGCTACCTACACGAACTCCCAACTCCTTTTTTTCCTTGACAGCCTGCTTTCCAAGGGAGAAGAGGCCATACCTGCAGGATGAAGGGGTTTCTTATATACTGCACTACATTTGGCTGCAATTAAACAAATTTTCTCAGAATAATTTAGCTAGATTATTTATATCACACCTGTACTATTAACCCATCTTGCTGATTGTGTGTTACCACGTCAACTGCTACACTTGGGCAACCAACACAGGAAGGCTGAAAGATGCTGCACAACCAGTTAAACCAGGGGACACCAATAAAGGCCCTTTTCATTAGTGCCTCCCTACTGTGTATGGGCATCTGTCAATGAACCAGCATGATTCCAGCACACAGCATAAGGAATTAAAAGGCACATGTTTAATTAAGATGTCATGTGATCCTAAGCTGTATGCTCGCCTCGCAAAAAAAGCTACTGTATTCCACATGGTAGCTGTTAAATACTCAAGTCAAACCCTTGCCAATGGAGGGGAAAAAAAAAAAAAAAAAAAAAAAAAAGAAACAAATACCAGGTTAGTCTGACAGGCTGAGCATCAAGATAACTGGTATTACCTATACAATGCAATTCTTTGTTGACAGAAACCCAAATTAACTGTTCCATTCTTTTGGCAGAATTGGCAAGAGGCTAACAGGTCTGTAGCTCCTTGTGTTGAGAGTAACAAAAAAATCCCAAACAATCATTTATTAACAGAAAGAAGCTATCTCCATGAGATAGACTTGGAATGAGTCAGTATGATATGGGTCTGAATACGGCTTAATGTGGCATAAAAAAGGACTGTACACATCTGTGAATGGCAAATTCAGCAGTAGATTAGCCTAGGATAATGGTTACAGGTGACATTCATCAAAATCAAGCTGTCTTTTGTTTGCTTTTGATAAGCCAGTATATGACAAGCTTTATCTATATGCATTTAGCATCCATAAACCAATGGACACAAGCAATTTTGCATGGCAATTCAAACAGTGCTTGACAGCGGATTGGATTGCAGTACTTCATAGGGTTGATATGCTCATAACAGATTGTCACATTCCTGGCATTTCTCCAGACAGTGTTTATACTGCTTATAAACAGCAACAAAATATTAAAACATGTAACAAACATTTCCTTATAGGCCATTTGGGATTATTCCACATTTGGCACTGTTTTTTGAATAACCTTATTAATCTATCTTCAGGTTCTGAGCTGTTATATTTAGATCAAAGACACGTACTGCAAGATAAAATCTACATAACCTTTGCAAAATAAACATTAAAAAGTGTACATTCAAAATTATAGTCTAGGAAAACCTTGACTAAATAGAACAAGTGTGCCAACATTCAAAACCAAACTGGACATGGTCCTGGACAATCTGTTCCAGTTGACCCTGCTTGAGCAGGGAGGTTGGACTAGATGGTTTCAAAAGGACCCTTTCAACCAAAATAACATCAGGATCTAGTGATTTTTGACATGCAAACAGGTAAATCGTCTCAATTCTGCAATTCACTGCACCCAACAGAACCTGCAGAGAAAGAGGCTTGGCTGTATGCACATAAAGTTGTTTGAGGGATCCAGCACTTCCCTCTGATCTCAGCGCAGTGTCACCAGGGCCCGTGCAACGGAGGTGCTGTGTCAGTACAGCTGACAGGACTGGGATTACATTGACAGCGTGTTTCAAACACATGGCACAGTGACAAAAGATACACATTTCCTCAAGGGTATCATTGTTTGGCACTTCACAAAACAGAACAAAACCTCGAACTCCCCATGGGGAAGATTTGGGATTTTTAGTCAGTTATCAAGAAGCAACACTTTTGTGTGTGGAACTTGGAGGCTTCTCTTACCAACCCAATAGCCAGGAATTCCTCATGCTTCAAGCAGAAGTACTGGGGAGCAGGGTGAGGTCTGTGCAGCCTGATGGGTTGCAGGCTCTGGAGGTTCTAAACACTTCTGTGGGACAGCTCATGTTCTGACACTACTTCTGGATTCATCTGTTGGTTTTTTTATTTGGCTTTGTTTGGGTTAGGTTTTCTTTCATCCTTTTCTGCAAGGCTAAAAGACTAAAATAAAGACTAAAGAAAAACTAGAATACACAGCAGACTGCAGCCACTGAAGAACAGAGCACCTGATTTTCAGCAGAAACACAGCCAACAAATATAAGCATTCACACATTGGATTATGTTAATAGTAGCTGTAGTTAATAATAAGGCATCAGAACAGGAGTTCCCCAAGTTTTACCCGAGGCCAACCACTTACTGTTGATTGCTGCATAACAAGAGTTTGCCTCTAGTAAACACTTTGGGGCTCAGACACATACCTTAATGAAATCTCAGGGGAGGAAAGACTGTATTTTGTCATGTTTTTCCTTAAGGAGTCATGTCTTTTGTGCACCTTGTTAAAAAAGTTCATGGATTAATCCCCATGCCCATGTTTCAGACCAAAATTGCTTATTAAGATCCTAGTTTTTTGTGTCTCTAGGCTCACATTTCCAAGTCTAGGGTTTCCACATGCACAGATAATAAAATAATTTAAAAGATACAGGTTTTTCACAGTTGATTCCTGTTTGAGCAGCAAGCATTTGTCCGGATGCACACAGAAGGACAGGGAGCCTTCTCCTGCATCAGTTCAGTGTTGATCAGCACTAGGATCTGAGGATTCAGATAAATACTTCACAGGGTGCACAGATCCTTGCTGTGTGAAGGCATGAAAGTCAATTCCTGAATGCAGTAAGGGCTTGAACAGAATCCAGCCCTTTTTTTTTTTTTTTCCCCCAAGAGCTCCTTTCACTAAATTCACAGGAAAATGCTGGAGCTGGGTCCTCATATCTTTGCTGAGAGAAACAGGTATTTCCCTCTGCTGTGCATTCTACAATAACAAGGACAAAGCTCTATGCCAAGTGCACTACACTGGACCCTGTCAGGCTTTCAACCTGTTCAATTAACTATATCAAATCAAACGATTTCCACTGGAGCACAGGTAGGCATTTCTTTTTTAGTGAAGGTTATTCCCCTAGCAAACCTGAGCAGCAGAGGTCAGCTGCTTTAGCACTTGAGCAGTTAAAAAAAAAAAAAAAAAAAAAAAAAAGGCAGCTTTGGATTTTATTTTTATTCTAATATGGGGGAAGTACAGAAAGGAGAAATCCTTTCTCCCCCAGTCTCTTTGCTCTCTGCAAAAGGCTCAGCTGGCTGGGCTGGTATTTCCACAAACGGAATCATTTTCAAAGAGGGACATGACAAACGAGGCGCTGACAGGCTCATTAGAGCAAAGCGGGGAAGCTGGGGGTGAGGACCGCAGGTCTGCGCGCTCCGGAGCGCTGCGGTCGGCGATGGCAGGGGATGGCACAAACGCCGGGATCCCGCCGGGATCGAACCGCGGCACCGCCGGGCACATCCCGCTGCCGCCGGGTGGTAGCCGGTGCGCCGGCGCCCCCTCGAGGCAGCGCCCGGTACTGCACCCGCGGGCTCTGCGGGCTCTGCAAGGGAAGAGGGGAAACCCGCAGCTTTCCCAAGGGCATCCACGGGCCTTTCCAAACACCAGCCCGGAGCCACTGAACTGCTGAGGTGCCGCAGGAAAGTCCTGCAGGCTGCAGGCGGCTGTTTGCCCAGCCGCAGCAGGGGAATTCGGGAGGGGTCAGCTGGAGGGGCCAAGCTCGTCTGCAGGTCATGCTTTGAGTCCTGCCAGAGGGTCTGGGCAGTGGAATGAGAACACAGTTGAGAACACAGGACTGCGACAGATGGGGTTAATCCATTTGTCAGAGACTCGGTGCAAGAGCAGAATTGTTGTCTACATATCTGTTTAAAAACAGAAACCATAAAGAAGCTGGAATCACAGCGTAGCTGATGGAGGGCGTCTGGCTTGGGAAGAGTCACAGGGGATCAGGCAATGGCCAGACTCAAGAGTGAAAGAAGGACACAACTTATTGCAGATTGACCAGATGAGAGAGATTAAATACACATTTAGAATCACAGAATTAAGGCTGAAAAAGACCTCCAGGATTGTGAAGTCCAATCTTTGACCAAACACCACCATGTCATTGAAGCCATTGCACTAAGAGACATATCCAGTTGTTTATTGAATGTTTCCAGGGATGGTGACTCCAGTACCTCCCTGGGAAGCTCATTCCAATGCCTGACCACCCTTTTAGTGAAAAAATTCTTCCCGATATCCAAAACAGAAGTCAAACTCTCACCCATGGCTTCATTCATGTTCAGATTTCAGGAGGGCTTCCTTCTGTGTTTCACTGTGAGGTTAGCTGTGTTTTTAGACTGAGGAACACTGCCAAATAATTATAAGATTACACTAAGACTAAATCCCCGTATCATGAATAGCACATGCTGGCAAGTAATAAGCTGAAATAAAAAGAATCAGCTCTAGCTGCTCACTGATATCACAAACACACACCCACTAAGGAGCAAATTAATTCACTTTTTCGAAGTGAAGAACTGTAAGGTCCTCTAACAACCCTCCATTTAATCACTCCAGTTTTCCTCATATAAGTTTTCCTTACCTACAACTGAGCCATAAAAATGACTTCATAGCTGTAGAGCAAAGGTGACAAATTCTCCTTCCCCATCATTAGCACAAGTAACCTGAAAGGAGATCCAAAAATTTTTGTCCTGGTTTCCACCAGAGTGGGATCCAGAACTTCTGAAATGCTGCAGGAAAGCCTGACTTGATGGGAAACGAGAGCTCAGCAGTACTAACCATCAGTTTAAGCAAGCTGCAAAAGTAAGTTCCAGACTCCAGAGATACAGCAGAAGTTTTAAAACAGCAACCCAGAACGCAACCTAATGAGACTTCGGTCAGAGCACAGCACTTGGAACCAACACAGTTCATGAGAAGCCCTAAATATTCAGTAGCCAGTTCTAAACTAAGGACATCATCCTTTGAGTAGTTCATCAGTATTAATCAAGTGAGGAAACAAACAAACAAACAAAAAATAAATAAAGAAGGGCCATCAGGGTTAACAATGCTGCATTCTATGGTTTCAGGCTATTTCTTTAAGATCTTCAAAGTAACAACAAAGTGTTTCACCTTGCCAAGCTTCTGGATAAAGGGATCCCATAGCCTAGCCAATTAATCAATTGATCAATCGATCAAGGAACATGATAAAGTAATAATGTAATCACTAACAGTTAGTGATGGATCCAAAAATGTGTAGAAAAAGAACATCCTAAGAAATAAAATGAGAGGGTAGAGCTTCAATATTGGGCAAAATGTTAGAACTTACAATAAAGTAATCAAACTCCCCATAAAGGAGCTAAAGAAAAAATAGTTGATAAAAAGCACGCTTTGTCAAGATCATGTGAAGGGTCACAAAACAAAACGTGGACAAAGAAAACAGGATGAACATAAAAGGGGTGTTTTCATAACATCCTCTCTTGGCTATATTAAGTCCATTAAATTCATCTGTTTTGAGGCATCCTTTGCCTCTTCACTGATTACGTCAGCAGTTTACTCTCTTACCCTCGGTTTTGGAAATCCCACTTAAGCTGGATGCCTGGATCACCTAAGATAGATGGGTAAGCACCCAAAGGTTAAATCAGTAGCTCATAAGGTTTTTGGCTCTGTCAGTGGATCACAATCAGTGTTTGGTTCTTTTTGCACATAGGCTGTGGAGCCTTATCAGCAAACGAGGAAATATCACAAAGCTTTACAATATGGATTGAAGAATTCCTGAAATAGGCTTTGCTAAGACATTTGATACAGTTTGCCCTATTTTATCCTAATTCACATTTTTAGATCCCTTCTGAGCAAGAAACAGAAACTGATTTTGAAACTGGCTGCCATGGTGAGAGGTTCTGGCAGTGCATTTTACATGATATTGATATGAATCAGAATTCTGTAGAGAATAGAGTGGATCAGGTTTACAAAGACTATACAACAATCATCTTCTCAAGTGGAATGGTAAAACATGATACGATCTCTAGTTGGAGAAAAATTACTAAAATAAATAGAACAAGATTAAATTAAAATTGGGAAAAAAACTTGTATTAGAGGGAAGGAATAATCCAATTATCATTGCATGTATAATTATGAAATATTATTTCCCCAACAACTGGCAGCACACGAGAAATAAGTACCAAGGAGCAAGTAAACACTGCTTCAAATGAAGTGCAATATACCTTTTTCTTCTGTCCCCTAAATACTCATACTGTCAGAGTACAGAAGAACTCATGTAAGCTGACAGTAAATTTCAAATCTGAAGCTAAAGGACAGGAATTATATTTTTCAGATCAAAGATGATTTGGATTCTTGTTCTACATCAGGTAGGAGTAACAGCTATAGCAAACCGGCTACCACGGCTCTTACTGAATTCTTATATAGTGACAGAGGAAAGAAAAGGAGGCAGCTACAGTGCAATTCACTTCTAAGTATGCTGTAGAGCAATTTTTTACTGAGACCATGAGAGATCTTCCCAGGTAGTTAAAAGTGGAGAGAGTTTCCCAAGGAAAAGCTACCAGACCCAAGAAATATCCAGCAAGATAGAAAATGGTGTAAAACATTTATCAGCTACTTGCACAGCAGATCTCACAGCTGATAATGAAGCGGGAGAGTGGAAGCTTCATTCTGAATTTAGGAGATATAGAATTTAGTATGTCATTGGCATGCAAGGCCAAAAACGCCTCAATCGCCCTTTCTCAATTTCCCTTTCCTATCAAACAGAACAGATGATATCATCACTTCTTCCACACAGGATTTTATGTAACAAATAATAGTATCAAACACTCCCCACTGCTTTGAGCACAGAGAAGAAAATAGCTGCATTTCATTACTAATTGATAAACTCCACAGATTAGTTTTCATAGAAAAGATGTTATACTTAAGTTACAACTCCCACAAAGTGTTCGAGTGCCTCATTGTCGCCTTCTCGACAGCAGATGAGCCTTCCTGGTCAAACCAGATCTCTCATGAGCCATTATAGTCTTGTCTCCTGTTGTGGAATTTCGCTATATATTACATGAGCTATAATCTGATCGAAAAGCAAAACCCAGAAACCATTGCTGAGACATGAGAGAAGACTACTTTTCATACAAAATTTTCTGTATCAGTAGGAGGCTGAATAATGAAAAGAAGATGTCCACTTTTCCAACTTCTTTCAATTCTCCACTATATAAACACAGGGTTACATTAATATATTTCTGATACTATTTTCCATGCAAAAAGAACAGTTGCTACATATTACGCAAACAGGAGACTTATCCCAACACCCATCACTCTGTGATGTGTTCCTCATGTTAAAAGTTTGAGAACAGCCAAGTATGAAAAAAGGAGAACTCATTAGTCCTTTACATTTTCCAACGTGAATATCACAGTTTCACAAAGAATGCTGCAAATAGGTCTGACCTTATCCAGGCAGCAGAATAAAAGCTCTCTCCAGGGTGAAGCAGTGATTTTATTTTTTTAACTGCAGATGGATGTAGTCAGGATTGATCTGACAGCCCACCAACCAACATTGCTATTAAGACCTCACAGAAAGAGCATGGCAAAGTGGCATAAATAAGGACTGAGGGTAACTCTGGCTTAAGTTTTGCACCACAGAGAAGGGAAGGGCTTCAGAGACATGGTTGGAGATGGAAGTTGCTTGTATTATCCATTATCAGATGAACACTGCTTGGCAGAAGACATCTATTGTGCTGAAGAGCACTGTCACATGCAAAACAGGGAAAATAAGGAATACTTCATTGGAAATGACCTCCATTTGGACACAATGAAGATGCTTTCTGAGTTATATGACAGTGTTGAAGAATGTTCAAAACTTGCTACAGGTTTGGGACCAAGGAAAGAAAAGGGTGGTAAGCAAAACATTAACAATGCTTTAAAGGAGGCTTTACTTCCTACAACACCTGACCTGACCCAGGACCATCTTCACTTGGTACCAGTCCTACACCTGACCATAAAGACTGCTCTACCAATAACAGCCTAGAGGGTAGGTTTATAAGGGACAATAAAACAATGTTCAATAAAATAATCCAAGAAAAGGTGCCAGTTTGTGTAGTCTTCTACTGTAACTACAGTAGGATTTGTGAGAAGACTCTTGTGGGACAGGTGTCAGGTAACAAAACACTTTACAGAACACCACATTTTGCTTCAGTCCTCACGTTAGGTGTGTTATAGCACTGGCACCAGAGACATTTTGGGTCAGTGTGATACTCATTAATAATGGAAGGGAATAAAGCCAAGGGAATGGATCAGGAAGTGAGCAGAACTTGTTCCAAATGAAATAGCCCAAATGAAAGAAGACTCAGCTGACTCAAGAAACACCTTTTATATACATATCATAACACATTTTACAACACTGGTATCTTTATCTCTGTTGTACAGATAGCAAAACATATGGTAAAGGTTCAACACAATCAAGAGCTCACAGTGCAGTGAATAAACCCACCTGGTTTTGGTCACCCTTCCTGTCCCAGAGCTAGGAATGAAATCTAGGCCTCCTGTGCTCCACTGCACACCTTTCATCCCCAAGTCACTGCACTGGTTGCACCACAAAACTCATTTGACTTCCATGAAACAAAGGGCAGAATTAAATTCTATATGTTCTAAAAACTGGAAAGATATCTAGCAACACTTTGATTAAAAAAAAACCCAAACTTTCTCTGTATGGAGTAACTCCGACCCTGAGGATTCAGTGTGCTTCCAAAGAATGCCAGAGTAACTCAGAAACAAGAACCAAGATATCTCCAAATTCCAATGTAGTATCTTAAACCATAAGGCCATCCCTTCACCAACAGGCTAAATAACTTCAGCATTTTATCTGATATGATAAACTCTAGCATCTACAAAGATATTAATGATGTGAAAAAAATTTAATTCAGATTTTAAAAGCATGATTTTACATAAATTTCACCAAAAATATGTCAATAAAGCTGATTTAATGCAAGCATCTTTAGAGGTTACAGAATCAGACAGATTTTAAGACTATTTCAGCAGGTTTTCAGTAGCAGTTCATCTTTCCATTTCTGGGGTGCTGTTTGGTATTTAATAGTTATTCAGAAGTTATGGTCCCTTCTAAAATTAAAATGAGGTTTTCTTGAGCCCTGTTCCTTTCCTCCTTAAAAGTTTAATTTAAAAAGGCTTGAGTCCTTTCAAGTCTTTTCAAGTACCTCCTACCAAATTCTTTCAATTGGACCAAGGTACCTCTTGGGTATTACTTTGACAGAATGAGGTTTGCTTAATGATCATAGCATTAAAACCTCTGAAGACATGCAGTAGCACACTGCAAACATAATAATAATAATGGCCAGTCTTCGCGAGCGAAGATCCGGGGAAGGTCTTTACACCTTCCAGCCTGCGCATTGGATTTTTTAGGTGAGACACAGTGTGCGCGGAACTGAGCCCACCCTTTAATCCTAAGGTTCATCTGCCGGGGCCAAGCGAGCTTGGACGGTGGCAGCGACGTCCTTAGGACGTAGGTGGGTTGCCTTTAAGGGCTAACGAGCTCCACCTGCTCGGGAGTGGCCCTGACCTGGAATCGAACCCGGGTCTCAGCGGTGATAGCGCCGCGCCTTTACCACTAGACCACCAGGGGCTCCGCTAGACCACCAGGGGCTCCACTGCAAACATGGTGTTGAAATAAAAGGTGAAGCAGGGTTTCCTTCCTTCTTTTCTCCCTTCCTTTCCTTTCCTCCCCTCCAATACACATTCATAAACTGTCCCTTAGACATCATCTTTATTATTTTGTCAATGGACCATTTGCCCCCAAATGGTTACTCCTTAGTCATTCTATGCCCAGTCTTGTTTATGTTAATTGTGAGACATCGCAAAAATCTTCATTTGTTTCAATGGTACAGAATAAGACCATCAAAGAACAACTCATCTCTCTAGAACTCCCCAGTCATTTAAAAGTACTGCTGCCCAGCAAATTCAAAGCCACAAATGCACACAAAGCAAGCTCTTTTTTTCAGGTTTATTCCCTGGAATACATTGGTATAAAATGAGAAAAACTGGCAAATCAGTGCAACGTTTTATTTCTCCTCCTACTGGTGTAAACTCCAACACCAGCTGCAAAGCTTCCAGTGACATGACCCTACCATGATATTGCCTTCTTGGTTGTACAGGGCACTGTCATCTTTGTTCCTCCCTTTTTGTTGTCTTATTTTTCCCATCACTGCTAATTCCTATCAGATGACCTTAGATCTCACTCAGTATTACTCCTTCAAATTCTTTTGGTTCTTTCTCTGGGTCCAACGCCATGAAGAATACTTCTGGCCTGTTGCTGAATAAGTCAAACAAATGTTCTACTCCCTGAATCCAAGCATGTTACATACAAAAAAATCTGCCAATTTCTTATTAGGTCTTTCCATATTTAATTATGCCTAACTGGGTACAAAATGCATTTCACTGGTTCTGAGTACTCAGTAAGTACTCAGCAAATCAGAAGACCACGGAAGAATTTAGATGAGAAGGGTCCACAGAAGAATTTAGATAGGAAGGGACCCTGGCAGATTTCTGGCCCAACTGCCTGCTTAAAACAAGGTCAGCTATGAGATCAGATCAGGTTTCTCAAGGTTTTATCTAGCTAGGGCTTGAAACCTTCCCAGGACAGAAACTGAGCAACCTGTTCCAATGCTTGACTGCTCTCTCGGGGAAAAAGTTTCTCCTTATGTTCACCTCGGTCTTTTGTTTCAGCTCAAGTCTAGTGTCTCTCATACATCACTGCGAAGAGTCAGGTTCCATGTTTTTGACAACCTTCTTCTACACACTGGGGGCTGCTGCCAGTCCCCCCATTCCACCCTGGCAAGCTGCCTCTTCCCTGGACTGAACAAGCCCAGATCTTTCAATGGTCAAAGGGCAAGTGCTCCAGCCCTAAGCATCTTGTTGGCCCTCACCTTAACTTGCACTGGAAATCCAAGGACTGTAGTCTAAAGAGCGCAGAGTAAAAGGAATAATGACTGTCCTTGATCAGGTTACTACATTCCTGTTAACAGTGCTGTGATTCTGTCAGCATTCTTTGCTGCCAAGGCACAAAGCTGGTTCATTTCATCTTCCTGACTATCAAGACCACAGGCCCTTTTCACCAAAGCCGCTTCCCCGCCAGTCAGCCCCAGGTTGAGTGGGGTGCAAGAGGCTCGGCCTTCCCAGCTGCAGAACTTCCAATTGTCCTGGTTGAATTTCATAGGGTTCCTGTTGACACATTCCTCCAGCCTGTGTCTGGTCCCTATGCCTAAACCCCTATGGATGGCCCCTACTCTTGAGTCTCTAGACTGTTACCTCCAATTTCCTGTCATCTGTAAATCTGATGAGAGTATACTCTGTCCCAAGACATCCTCAAGATCACTGTTAATATGAAGATTTTTTTCTTAGTAGGTAAGTTTCCAGATGAAGCACTTTTTTCTTATATATCTGACTCTGCTCTTTGTCAGAAATAGAAGGTATAAAATCTTTGCAAAGAAAAGGTAATTTTGGGTTGTATTTTGTCCCCAACTCTATAAATTGTAATTAGCAACTAATAGTTTCAACCAAACACCACATTTTTCAACACCTATGGTCAACAATTGTTAGATAAGTTTGCCCAAGATTATTTTCCTGGCTTATGACCATGCCTTAGATTTTATCTTCAAATAAAGGTGAAATATCCTTTTCATGCCCCTTTCTTCAAGTTCTTTTCCATCCTATTTTTCCATATCAAAAAAGCCTGTAAAGTCATATTAATTCCTGAGAAATTTTCAACAATCACATTAGTTTTCCGTGGCCATATCTGGGAAGTTACACTATCTTGGCTTCATCTTCATATTAGTTTCCGAGTTCCTTTCTGAGCTACAAATCCCCTGTTCTATCTCTTTATCAGATTTCAAATAATCACAGTCATGGGGACCAACAGCACCGGAAATATCCTCCTGAGTTAATGATTTCATGCATAGTACTATCACAATATACTTTTATAAAATCTATACAAATATTGATCATGTTTCTTCTTCAGTAGTCGCTGAACTGAAGTTATTTTCTTTCCTGCAGATTTACTTTCTAAGACTCACACAGATATTTTCCTTTTTCCTCTTTTGTCTAAAGAAAGAAAGATTGATCTCAATTCCTGTTTTTCACAAAAGTCTATGAAGTTCAAAGTTTTGCACATCTGCAAGGAAACTACAAGGTTTCCATCTATGTTTATGTTGAAATGAAAACAACTCCCTTAATTCTAGAAACCGGCAACATGACAGCAAAACAGTATTAGAAAATACTTTAAAATAGCTTCAGTTTCTTCTGGTAGTGCTCTGGATGCAGTCAGCTCTGTACACATGGGTGGAGACACAGACTACATTCCTACAGACTGCATTCAGCAGATGGTGACTGAGAGGAAATGGGCACAATGGTTATGTACCAAATCTCAACACTTACCAAACCAATAAGAACCAGCTCTCACACGTAAGTGTGTACAGGTACTCATGGATACATAGCAAACAAAATACTGGCAGTTTAGTTTGCCAGGTTTGCAATCATTCATATGTTACCACAAAGAAAATAGTGACAGGAATCAAGGTAAAATTTGAAACACCACAAGTTCACATATACAAACAGACACTGAGTGAAACACACATTAGTTAACAATGCATTAGTGTTAAGACTGAAGTTTGTATGTGAAACTCAAATCTCTGCTTAACATAAATGTCTGAACTCCAATTCCCAGTTTTGTATACAACCACTTCAGAGAACAAATTAGTGTTCCACATTAAACTGTTTACAGATTAATTACTGTCAGGTATATGAGTAAAAGTCTTATTTAATGAAGTTATATTTGCTAAACTGATCTCTGCTCAAAGTGGTCAGCTAAAAGACAACTACAGCAAACTGAGTAGGAGTTGACAAGTCAAGCAGATCAACAAAATCAATATCAACTTCTAAAGAAGATAGGAAAATAAAATACAATTATGCTTTTAATATATTCTTTTAAAAAAAAGACACCATGTTTTGAAGGTTTGGAGGTCCTGCATGTACTTGGGAACAAACAAATATTTTTTAGACTAGACAAGGAAAGTATGTGCAACTGGGAAGCACCCTATCCAGTGAAGGAAAGGTTGTGAGAAGGAATGGTTGGTTGTACTTGAGCCACATTTGGCACAGGAATCAGTTTTGTTTACTGGAAATAATAGTTTAGATTGATACTAGGAAATACCAACTTTAAAATCATAAAATACTGGAACAGAGAGATGCAAAAATCTCCTCCATTGCAAAGTTTCCAGAGCAAATTTAGACAAACATCTGCCAGAAATGAACTTGCTTTATTGATCCTACTTCAGGCCTAGGGAGGGACTCAGTTGGGCTTGCTTCCCATCTTATGTGTTAAGGACTCTAAGGTTAAGTTTTATTTCTTTTTTTAAAGGTGGGGGGAAGGACACAGAAAAGAGTATGAATCAAAATGAAACACCTCAAGGAAAATGAAAATTTACATAAATTATGTTTTTCCCCATAGGATGTTTCTTAATGTTTGGGTTCGTGCGTTTTTTATTTATTTGGAATGAACAGGGAGGGGCCTTTACCTACACACAGACTGACTTCTTTCCTTGTTATATTGACCCTGAATAATTTGAAATTTATGTTTTAGAGAGATGGGGAAATCACTTATCAAATCCTAAGAAAGCTGGAATATTCCCCCTACTCTAAACCCTGCAACTCTCTAGTCATCCAGTCAACCAAAAGCCCTCAGTGCACAGTTGCTTAATCTATTAACAGCAAAGTAAAACAATTTGCCACATTTTAAGTAAGTAAAATATTTCTGATAGCGCATACTTTACCAGTTATGTCGTGCTGTTTGAATGACTCACTGTAGATTTGATACTGATTAGGGCAATGTTTCTTCAGCCATTTGCAGACATCCTGCTGGGTCCATAATGCCACAGGCTTGGTCAGCTTCACAGTCCCGGACTAGAAACACGGAATGAAGAACAGAAATTATGTTTATTCGACACACAAGTTTCAGAAATATTTATCTGTGACATCCATATACAACATTCAAATATCCATGTTCAAACTCACAAGAGGGATGTCCATTTGTGTCCCAACTTGGATATAACCACGGAAAATCAGAAACATCCTCAGTCCAGGCATGGTCCTCAGCTACAATTAGGAAAGATCTTGCAACAAAGGCCTTTAGTGAAAACAAGCCTAAAGACTGGTTCTGCCTGAGAAAAGGCCAATGGAGGGAGAGCTGGGTTCATACCGAGCATTTCAGCTGACATTGTTTGAGCCATGTTTATAAGCAGCTATAGTTTTTCTGCTTCCTTTTTACCTTTAACCCTCCTACAACCACCTTTATATGAAATAAATAGGACTCCTGCTTAAAACAGTTGCTCCTTTATAATAAATAATAATTTTAAAAAGAACTCTGTTCAATACTTTCCTGTAAATTCAGTTTTATAATAGATGAAGTTTATACATAAACATTCATAAATTAAGTTGTTTGCATTATTATATGTACAAAGTCACATTTCATTTAATCAAACAATTCACCACTGCACATACACTTTTTTTAACCATACAAGAATGCTGAGTTCTAAGCAATCTGAACTGCAAAAAAAGAAAATATTTTAATTAAATAATTAATTTTTTTTGTGTGTTTTTTTTTTGTTGGTTGGTTTTTTTTGTAACACAGACTGCCTAGGAGACTAAGAAAATCTTAAACAGATGGGTGGTTATTACCAACAATAAATGTTTAACACTGGACATTGCTGGTGTAAGCAGGTATGAACACCAATGTATTCATTTACTTCATTATTTTGTCAAGGAACTGAGCCCGGGAAATAAAATCAAAGTGTCTCTGTTTCCATGCTATACATGCAGAATACTGTCCTCCAGCTCTCTGGTGGTGTAGTAGGTTCAAGAGAAATTTTTCTGCACAAATTTGAGGTGAAGAGGAATGTCATCCCAAGCCATCTTCTCCATTAGGGCTCATGGCAGATTCCTTCAATATTGCCAGCCAGAGTTTATCCCAGCATTTACACAGATGTACTCTGTCAGACAGACCTTTTCAAAGTTGCTTTAAAATTTTTCATTACTGGAAGCCCTAAGGACAAAAGCAGTTTTAAGCCAGTGCTTTGCATGTTCTATTAAGTCCATAAAGTACGTCATGCAAAGATAGTAAGTTAGGGCCAGGGAATATGGAAGACCTAAAAATCCAGCAGGCAAACGTGCCTTGAATTTCTCAAGTCCAATTGTCCCTATCTCTTTTTTATTGCCTATGTAGAAGTTAGAGAAATAGCAGGAAAATTACAATTGAATATATAACACAATGCACATCCCCTAGCTCAGCTTTTTTTGATTTAAAGAAAAATACGCTTGTCAGAAACACTAATAAGCATCATCCACATTTAGAGGTATCACAATAATGCAAAAAACACCCCAAATAATCATTCTCATTTCAAGCTGCGACCCACATACGTACAGCAGGCAGGAGCTTGACAGACCTGGCATCCACAGAGAAAGAAACTTCCAGAGGTGTTGAGAGTGTCCTATAACCAGGACAGCCCTTGCTCTACCTCTGCCCTTTCTGAGAAGCTCATCAGTCTTCTACACATACAGGAACCCCCATAGGTCTGGACAAGGGGCAACCTCTGTAGGGAGAGCAAGTGCCCTGTAACTCCTCCAAGCACCTCATGCAACTTGGAAGATCAAAGGCCCCTCTTTGAACTTTCTGGCCTGCTTGTTACTGCTGTTTGAGCCAGAGAAGAAACTGAATTTCAATGAAGAGCCCAATCTTATGGTATCAGCTGATTTTTATTGCATGCATATATAAATGTGTGTCCTTCACAAATACATCAAAGAAATAAACAAGTAAAAATAGCTGTATCACACTAACAGTCTCTCTGATTCCAGAGAAATCCCTGAACAACAGGGTCAAGACTTCAATGTCTATCTTTATATGAGTTACTGTTTAAAGATATTTCTTGAGCACTGGAATTTCTGAAGACTAGAGAAAAGTCTTTCAGTCCTTGAAAAATAAATTGGTTATGGGCTTTTCCTGTACATCATAAAAGTACTTAAATGACATATATTTGTATACAAATACGTATATAATAAAAATACTTAAATATTTGTATACAAATATGTATAACTAGCTACAGATTTACAGATTTTATTCTGAGCTGAAAGCACACAAGCAGTGCCAATGTTTGTTTTAACTGAGAGGCTGCTCTTTTCAGTTCAGCAACTCTTGTCCTCTTAAAAGGTATAAGCACCGTCATGTTAAATAGTTGAAGAACGAGTTTATCAACAATTACAGTACAAATTTAACACATCCCTCTGTGCCCATGGAACTGAAAGATGGTTTCAAATGTAGCTTTTAAGCTGTGCAATATACAGATCTCTGCACTGTAAACATACATGCTGACTTCTTACTGTCCAGTGTTCAGAATTACGATAGAAACATGTTGCACTTAAGCTTATAAATGCAGTCCAAAGATACATATTTACACTGACACCATCAAATATTAGGTTTAATTTTCTAATTCATAAGGACTTAATGAGCTAGAGGAATACACGGGTTTAAAAGCAATGGTTCCAGAAAGCATATTATAGTCACTTTCATTTTTGGAACATCATATCCAAAATTATTTCCCAACCAGATCCTCTAAATGAAAAGCTATTAAAAATATGCTTCCCTCCCACAACATTAATTTCTTCCTTTCTTCCCTGCTCTAAAGCTAGATCCCATACAAAAAAACAAAATCCCAGTAAACCAAGGAAAATTACCTTTACCATGAACATACCTATTAAATGAGTCTTCTGCCATTAACTACATGTAAATTATCTAGACAGGTGGAAAACACACTGTTTTATTTTATTTCTGTTAATCAGCTCAGTCAAACAACTGACCCAAACTGATTAAAACAAAATAATACATCAACAGTTATCTTTGGACTGGCCTTCCCTTCCATTTTCCTGGCATAATCACATCATAACACTACCTTTGCTGGCAACACTTTAATAGCTTTAATTCCGCCAAACACTATACCAACTCATGTGCAAGATACAGATCTAATGAGAATAAGTCTTCAATATTCTCATCTTTTCTTCTATATTTTAAGGAAACCCTTTTTCTTCAGGATTTCGTGACAAACTCTTCTAAATTGCCAACCCCAGTTTTTGCTCTGTGTATCTCAAAGTATAAAAGTGACTCCCAAGAAGAAGAAAAAACTACTGCATTTACTTCCGTGACAAAATTTTGCGCTCTCCTTGTTCCACAGTGCAGAGAAGACAGTATTTAAAAGCATCAACCCAAAAATAAATAAATAAATAAACAAATTGAAACTACGGCCATGCATTACAAGACAGCGTATGTCAGTGTTGAGAAGAGCATTAGCAATCAAGCCCTGCTATTGCTAAGCAATGACTTACAGGTTATCTCTTCAGCCTTTCAGGTGCAGTTTACCAAGCCTGCCAGTTTTGAAGGTCAATTTATTCACCAGAATTTCTTTGTCTTTATTTAGCATATTTTACTCCAGAAAGAAAGAAAGGCTTCTGTATTTTTGAGTGACGAAGGATTCAACCTCATTATTAAAACTATTTTACATACCATGAGACAAGTTATTTAAAAGAGCTTCTCTAACATTTTGTGTATTTACAAGCCTGCTCAGATTACAAAATCCAGGGATTGTGAAGATCAGGGTCCTCAGTCTAACAGGGCAGGTCTGCTAGAAGAAGGCTGCCTCATACTATTTGTAACATCCAGTTTGCCAGCATACTGATCCTGACATATAAGCAAAGTCAAGGAATATTTGCATTCAATTTATCCGAAGTCAGACCCTACAGTTTCTGTATGAAACAGACAGATAAAAGAGGCACTGATGAAAACATTAAAGCAGATTCTGCTCCCTCCCACATACATCTTGGGAGACTCTGCTCTGGAGTTTCCAGTTTAACTAGAAAAACACAAAGCAGAACCAATTTTGTCATGGTTTAACCCCAGCTGGCAAGTAAATACCACACAGCTGCTCATTTGCTCCCTCCCCCAGTGGGATGGCGGAGAATCAGGAAAAAAAGTTAAACTCCTGGGTTGAGATAGAAATAGTTTAATAAGTGAAACAAAGTAAAATATAATAATGATAATTAGTATCAATAAAATAATAATAGTAATTAAAAGGAAGGGGAGAAGAGAGAGAAATAAACCCCCAGTAAAACAAGTGATGACCCGCACAATTGCTCACCACCTGCTCACCAATGCCCATCCCATCCCCAAGCAGTGATCAGCCCCTCCCAGCCAACACCCACCCCAGTTTTCATACTGGACATGACATCCTACAGTATGGAATATTCCTTTGGCCAGTTCAGCTCAGCTCTCCTGGTTATGCTCCCTCCAAGCTTCTGGTGCAGCTCCTAAGGAACAGGGCATGAGACACTTAAAAGTCCTTGACTTGGGGTAAGCACAGCTTCACAACAACCAAAACATCAGTTTGTGACCAACATTATTTTCATATTAAATCCAAATCACAGCACTGTACCAGCTACTAAGAAGAAAACGAAGTCTATTCCAGCCAAAATCTGGACAGGACACAAAGCAAGGCCAGGCTGCAAGGAAAAGCATCATCGTTTATTAGACCAACAGTGTGGGTCCTGCCAGCTGTGTTTCAGACACAAATCTTCATACAGAGTAGATGTGGATACAACTGCTCAGTGTTGAACCATTATGTTAAATAAGTCAGGCACTTTGAGGGAAAAGGGGGCTGAGAGCTGCGAGGGGAGGTATGAGAAGAACAAAGAAAAGAAGCAGTAAGGTTGTTGCCACATAGCAGGGACAGAGAGAGCAAGATGGGTGGCTGTCACCCTGAGAATAATACAGGGTCAGCTGGGGCAGGAAACATTAAAATGTGTCAGAAAACCACTGATGTGTCTGTGACCAGAGAGACTGGAAGGAATAAAATGGAATTGTTCCATGTATGAAGTTGAGAAGGAAATATTTATTAAATCAAAACATAATATCTTCTGCAAGCAAAGTATAAGGGGTTATATTTAAAAACTAGAAAAGTAAAATTTTATGTCTATCCAATATAGATACATAAAGCAGGGAACTTAAACTACACAGTTCCAAGAGCCATCTAAATTATTATCAAATTTTTCAGGCTATTCTGGAAGCAAGACTAACAGCATCATCCTCATCGTTTTATGCCAAGAAGCAGCTGGGACAGCAATGCCCAGTAAGAATTTCAAAAGCACGATTTTTTTAAAAACATACTTGGGTTATATTTCTAAAGCTGAGAAAATAAGAATATTTTTCATATATTCCAAATTAACTTCTCCAACATTAAACTGACACGACAGAATTCAGAATCAATGGCTAACATAAATGCTGGCTTTGAGTTCTGGAAAGAAAAAAGAACCAGGCTCGTGAATGTGTTATCTTAAAATATTGAAAAACCCGCAAAGGACACATTTTGGTTTAGAAATACACTTTCTCAGGTAGTCAGATAGTTTATACTTATAGATTTTTGCAGCAAAGACAAAAGAAAATTACAGTAATAAGCAGACACACCATAGAAAACCTGAAACTTCTGTTGTACTGGGTTCTCATCTGTGTTGTTGAGAATTGTAATACTAAGAAGAGATGAAAATGACAAACCAAAGAAAATGTGTTTATTAAAATAAAAAAAAAACACCAAAAAACCCCAACAAACTAAGGAAAATACAGTAGGATTTTATGTTGATAAAATAACTCTTTTATGTTAAGAGATTAAATGCTGAAAATTTTAATTGCATCAGAAATTCAAACAGTCCATTCTAATTTATTACTTAAGTCACTGGGAAAAAACAAAAATTCAGCATGGCAAATAAAGTATAATTTTAAAAAATTACTGCAATTTAGTTTAAAGCACACTTTAAAGGCCAACTTTCCACCAACTTTGATTTAGTCAAGACAAAAACCCTAATGCCACCCAGAAAGGATTAAAAGAGAGACACTACAGCAGCTATCATGCAAATCATACATCTATGACTGATCAGCACTCGATGTCCGCTTTAAATGAGACCTATAGAGACATGGGAGACCTAACAAAACTCCCCAGTCATGCTGGTGTGGTCAGCTAGCGCCCTGCATTCCCTGAGTTGCAAGCTTGTGTCTCACATTTGCAGTCCAAACTTACCTGTTCCACATGGCAAGACCCAAAATGCAACTTGTTGGCATAATCTGTTACCTGCAGAGCATAGCAGAGAGCATGAGCAAGACCTGGAAGCTGTGCAGCTCCCTGGGCACTCACATCTATGAACACAGAGCGTTGCCACCAGCGCTGGTGCTGGAAGCAGCACAGAGCCCACATCCCAGTCCTTCCGTCCACTCTCCCACATGTGCCGTCCTACATGTGGTTTGGTCCGCTGGCACCCTGTGCTGCCTCACATCAGGGTCCACACACAGGATCCCACAGAAGACAAGATCAGTTACAAGTACACACAAGAGGGTATTATTTCCCACCACTGGTCAACAGAAGGATGGGAGCTCTAATGCCTTCTGGTTTACCTAAACCCACATTCTAAGAATATATTGGGTTTTTAAGAGAAGCAACTCGGTGCAGCCAGCTCGCTGTCTCTTGCAGGAGCACAAATGAAGTCCAGAAAAGGTACCCGAGGATCCAGAAGAATCACATCCTCAATTACTCCGTGTTAATTCAAACATCCTTGAACTCCCAGGAGAGAAAGTGGACCCGTAGAGATATTACTTCCCCCTCAATTCAGTCTGCACAGATGGGGACAGACTTCTAACACTGTGGGGGAGACAACAGAGTTAGAGAAGGAGATAAGAACACCTTAGCAACACCGGCTCAGGGCTCCGAGCACAGGGTGAACAGGACCACGAAGGGGAAAGACTGGAGACTGGCAGGGAAGGTACACGGAAGGTACAAAAGAAGTGGAAAACGTATTGTAAAGTAGATTTTCTACTCCTATCCTTCCATTTTCTGGAGGAAAAGGAGAGGAATAAATGCTGGTTCTACAGGAGCCACCCCTATGGTAGCAGGAGCAGTCCACGGCCTCCCATCTCTCACTAACAGTCTCTCCACCTTTTCACACTGCCAAGGCCCCAGTCACTCAGTGGCTGCTCTTTGTTGCCTCCAATGCACTGCTATAAATGGCTGACTGTGCCAAGACAATGCTCTGCTGGTGTTTAAAGCCAGAAACTTCTACCCAAGGGTCTCAAACCAGTGCAGCACCACCACTTGCTTAAAGACTGATGAATGCAGAGGGAGGTTTTACCTGGCTTTCAAGCAACTCTGGGATTGACCCAATCCAGTACCTTCTGTACCAGTGCCACAAAGAGGTGTACTACAAACAGGCTGCAAGGGGGAGGTAGGGGGATAGGAGAAACAAATTATGAAATATAATGACATTCATCTGAAAAGTACGAGGTTGCTAGAGGGAGTTAACTCCCTCTTAAGGCTGTCACAAGTATAACCATCAACAGGAAAGGACAAAGTTGTCCAAAAAAATATCACTGAGCATTGTCCTGATCAGGATAAAGACTATCAAAACACCAAGCAAAGATAAATAAGGTAACATGTTTCCCATGAGAGTACTCTCTTTCAATGAGATATGCCACTCTGAAAGCAAGAATTGCGACTGGCAGATGCCAGTGTTGATATAAATGGCAGTGGCGCTATCAGCAAACTGTGTCAGAATGAGAAAGGAGAAGACAGAGCATTCCTCAGCATTGTCAAGAACCCTGCCTGACATCATTCTAATTGCTATCAAAAGTCCTGAAAGCCACAACTGGAACAGACAGGCCAACAACAAAATCACAAACAGGGCCAGGAGCACCATCAGTTTTAGGTTTTGACAGTAAAATCCAAATCAAAGAGTGTAATCTTTTAAAATTCACTTCATCTAAAAAAACTGCATTTCTAATCTTGCCAAACTAAAGATCCATCTCACTCACCACAAAAGACTCCTTCCAGTCCAAAAATTAAATATGTGCTTTTGGATATTTGCCAAGAAAATGCAGAGAGGGAGAGTTGCTCTGTCAGAGTGAGGGTTCCTACTTCACAAGATATGTCAGCTGTTTGATACTTCTTCATTGATGTTGCTCTGATTTCCCTTCTCTACCTGAGACAATTCAAACCTGTCCAAGTCTGGCTCACTGTCTTATATCACAGACTACAACTGTCACAAGTAAATACAAATCCTCCTGGTCTTCCAAACAGAAACTTGCTCTGTATACTGCACAGATCTGGAGAATCATTTCCATTCACACAGCAGGTGCCTTGTGCAGCTATGAAGAGAAAAGCTTCCTCTTTGAACTTCTCTAGCCTGCTTTTTACCACTACTCAGGCAAAGAAGAAACAGAATGAATTTTAATTGACAGTGCTGGATTAATAGCAACTTACAACAAGTAATTAACTACACTTTACTACTAGCACATATTTACTGCACTTCACCATCCATTCTCAGCAAAAATAAAAATTCAAGACATTCACCTTCGACATGGTACACATAACTTGCAGGTTAGCTCATATTTTATCCTGTCTCAAGGACTAAGTACTACACCCACTACGAAGAAGATTTATGGCATAAGTCTTCATCACAGAATACTCTGTTCAGACTTGTAGTGGCCACAAGAGAGTGCCCCACCCTGGTGGAAGCTGTAAGTTCAAATCCATTCAGGTACATACAGGAAAGCAAACAGGAATATGTAATCACTAAGACAGTGATAAAATGTAGCTCCCCATTTCCCAATAGTTTGTCCTGAACTCAGAAATCCTGTCAGAGCAACTGAAATTCCAATTTGAGAGAGTTCAGTATTTGCAAAAAATATTTTCTCCATGTCTAGATTAAAATAAAAATTTAAAAAATAACCCCAAACCTACTTGTAGTACAAAACTGACATTACAAATGAGTCTCCATTCCCACTTTTTTTTTTTTTTTTTTAAACCAATCCTGGCACCTCTGCAAGTTAGATCTTAGGCACTCACATCTATAGTTGAACTAAATCGAGACTGCTTATCAGGAATTCCATTAAAATAAAAACAAAGCAGGTATATAAGTAGGTACACTGATGTTGTGGGTTCTTGGAATGTCTCATGTACTTATTTAAAAAAGCTCATATAGAAGAATTTATTACCTAAAATACAGCCTGCAGCAGTAACAAAATCCAATAGCCAAACTAGACTGGAAAAATGCAACCAAGGTTGCAGAGACCAGTACCATTTCCAGAGACTTAAGGTAACATTAGCAGCAACACAAATATTCAGGATATTCTAATAAAAAGACTGTTCAAATACAGGCTAAGCCTATCTTCAGAAACATGTACCTAAGAGTGTCAGTGGGGGTTATGTGATTTTTCTGTGACATGCTTTTTAAAGAAATACTCACATATGGCATAATATGGCTTTTGATGAGGCATGTACTTTTCTCTTGCCATTAATGATACTGGCAGATTTGTTGGGTTTTGTGGGTTTTGGGGTTTTTTTTGGTTTTTTTGGGGTTTGTTTGTTTGTTTGTTTTTGTTTGTTTGGTTGGTTGGTTGTTTTTTGTTTTGTTTTTTGTTTTTGTTTTGTTTTGGTTTTTTTAATTTTTAGTATTTACTGATGGACTTACTCTGACATAGTAAATCTGTCCAGCACAGACCACACCTCAATCCTTCTATTTTCAATTACAGTATTCTGCTGAGAAGATACTCAACACATCACAACCTTGGGTTTGAGTACTCCCTGTGTATTTTTTAATAGCTGTTGTATGTCAAGAGGTGAAAGGTACAGTCCATTTTTTCATCTTGAAGACACAGACAGTGAAGCACTTCTATATGAGAAGAGCTATAAAAGAAGCTGTTACTTCGCATCAGCAAGTAGTGAGGTTAATTCCACCATTAGACCAACAACAGTACATTTGTACAAGGAGAACATCTAACATCCTGAGAGGATCTTAATCCCTATTAAATAATGACAGGTTGCTTTCTTACAAGGTTTACTCCTTCTGAGTGAATCACATTTTTGGCACCTTTGTTTCCAGCAGATGTGCCAATTAAGAGGCTTGTAGTGTAAGAAGTAGTATAACCTTTCCATGCCAACTTTCAGACTTTATGGATAGGCTCATTCATATGCAAAAGGCAAGTGCAGCAGCCAAAGCATTTTATACCTCAATAGCAATCAAAGTTTTCTAGCTATCTTTGCCAGTTGACTCTTAACTAGTGTTCTCTTGAGCCAAGTACGTTTTGAGAACAACTTCATAGGCCAGACATGTACATGAGTAGGAGTAAGAAAAGGTCTCTAAAGCTCAGCTGACAGGTCAGCCTCTTGCTTCCCAAGAAGACATTGCTTCCACTTCCAGCAAAAGCAGGAGAAAAAGGCAAATGTTGATAGAAGAGGCAGATTAGCCCAACCATCAGATTCATGCAACAGCAGTGCAATGCCTGTGTACAGAAAGTCATAATGTATTTCTCAAATAAATATCTAGACAGCAGATCCATTACTTTTCAAAACAAGCAAGGCACTTTTTACGTCAATGTAATTTCTTGTTAATTACTTTTGAGAAACTAGTCTTATCCCCCTAATAAAGGAATTCCTGTATTCACTTATCATCCTTATGAAGTCCTATATTCATAAAGAACTTAAGCACTACAATGCCCTTTTATTCTCTTTCTTAGCGAAAGCAAAAAGGCCTCAAACTGAGATCCACAAAGGCCAGCCCCTCCTGCCTAGGAAGCAGCCCAAGCTAGCCAACAAGAAGATACAGAAGAAAAAACACAGAGCACAAGTTCCATATTCATATCAAGGCCAGCCCAGGCCAGCAGGAGACATCTCTTCTCACACACAGGAAGCATCTCTTCTTGTAATGCAGCAAATAAACTTGAAAGCAAAAGAAAGGTCAGGAGCTTGTCCTATAAAAGGAAACAGAAGGATGTGACAGCAGCACTGTCTCTGCTCAAAAACCTGAAGATTTGGAGCTATAAAGCACACACAGATGGGACTTCATTCAAGGGTAGGGGCAAGAGGGATGGGGGTGGGGGAAATCTACTTCCTAGATCAGGCCATTCATGGGAAAATGGGACCTTCCCAAGGAACATCCAGCAGGCACCACAGGGAGGCTAAAGAGGGCAAGAATGCCAGTGAAGATTTGCATCTTCAGTTCCAAGTATCATCAAAAAAATACAGCTCAGATACAGCCCAAAATGTCCCAGCAACATCTTCCTGAGAGATGTGAGAATGCAGAAATGTGGCATTCAGGTTTTCAACAAAAATATTACACCCACCTGGCCTAAATATAAGGAACTTGGGTCATAAGATGAATGTGAGAGAAGGGCTGAGAGAAGGTAAATTAAGCATAGTGAGGAACAATATTCATCTGCTGTAATGTGTTCAGTGCATACAATATATATCCTTTCTGGAGAGAGATCTGTGAAGGGATAACTAAATCAATGTGCTGGGAAGACAAACTGGCCCTGAATAAGAACTAGAAATATTTTAATTAGATTTCTGAAAGGAACTCAGTTCCCTTCTCTTTCCTGGACCATTTGCTTGTAGTTTAAGATTACATGAAAAATTCACGCTAATCCTTCAGTTTCTGTTTGCAAAGACCAGTAGTGTCAGGCAGTGAACAGCAGGCAGTTCTCAAGATTCACTCCAGGGGCAAATTCATCTCACAAGCCAAAATTTAACTCTTAGTTAAGTAGCTGATGTTCCATAAGACCACAACATAAAAACACACATTACTTTAGCATCTCAAATTCCCTGTTAGGTCTGCCACCCTGTTTTGCTGCTCAGGTCAGGGCTTTTGGCTCAACAGCAGCCTTTGGCACGTGATATTTTTACACAGTTAACACATTTAACTTCTTTTGCTTCAGAGCTGACATATTTTCTGAATAATAAAAAATTCAGAAAGGTCCAGTAATACTCCAATCACATTAATAAGGAAATCATTTTTATGCAGCTTTTTATATCCATCCAACTACTGACGAATAAATGACTCCAGGTAAAACTCACAATTGCATTGATTCATTTAAGTCTCTCTAAGAAGCATTACATTTAGAAATAAGCTCATTCCTATCTATCCAGAAACAGCAGGTAAAACTACAAAGTTAATATGCAAAAGAAAATTTAAAAATCACAAATGGCTTGACAAATCTGCTTTGCGGGTTTAATTTAGACCACGTTATTGCAGTGCTTTACAGGTCAATTGCCAAATTGAATTAGTCTGCTATATATTCTCCAATCCTGTCTGTTCAAGGTTTTTATGCTGGAAGCTTCTGAATTTGTACAAAGTCTAAACAGTACACATACACAAGAAAAAGAAGTTGTTGAAAAAATTCCAGGATGGAAGATGTTTTCAAACGAACCTACTCAACACTTTTTTTCTTTCCTTTTTTTTTTTTTTTTGGCAGCTCCTCAAAAGCCTCCGCTTTCTAATCTCCCAGACATCAGAATTCAGAGAAATGAACTGTTAAAGAATGTTACCAGACCTTTTACATGAAAACACGGCCAAACACAGGCAGCATGAGTAATTATCTGATATAAAGAGCACCATCTACTGACAGGCAGCACTCTGACAGCCCCAGACAGTTCTGCAAGGTACTGCATGGGCCTTCCAGATAACCTAGCTTTTAAGGAATTCAGCTTTCTCTTTGAGATGTTTAATACTTTTCACATTCTCTTTCTCACTTGCATTGTCTCAGCTATGCCATTTAAGCTGCTCTCCTGCTCGTGGCTCACCAAACAGCTCCAATTGCTTCAAGATGCAGTAGCACAGTTCCAGCAGTCAGCCCTCCACCTTCCCATTTCTCTCCCACTTCACTTTGTGACTGAAGCTTCCCCATGGAGCTGCTCACCTCTTGTATAAATCTGCTGTACCACCACCTTACAATTACAAACTAATTACTACCAGCTGTTTATGTGGATATTTCTAAAACCTCCTTAGTCAACACGGATTTTCCACTGAAGTCAAACACTTTTGAACTGTGCCGAGATGAGAAACAATAACCTCCTTCAAGCCTTACTTCACGTGATGAAATATCTTTGTGTTCTCATGGAGGAGATTACACAGAAGTAGAGGTTTCTTCCTCGCTTTTATCCTACTGCTGTTTTACTTCTTTGAACACAGTACTATAACTTTTTATTATTTTACTACACAAAATTATTAGCAGATGCACATAAGAAAAGGCTGTTTCCTGACAGACAAGAAAATATTATCAATATCCACAAATTCTCTTGGCTAGTATTATCAGAAATAACCTTTGCAAATGCTGAATAACGTCTTAATCACTTCTGAACCCAGGCATCACACACAGTAGAGATGCACTGAACTACTCTGTCACATCGTTTGAAAGTACTTGCTAGCACTGTCACAATTTCTTACTAGGCAAGATTTGTGTTGCAACACAGTAAGAGCTAAATTTTATATATATATATATGCTTCAAGAGGATAAAAATAGTAAACAACTTTTCTAACAAATTGGTCAAAATTTGGTCTTACAGGCTTTCACTAACAATCAGAAAAACCACACATGATACTTAGTCTCAAAATTGAAAGTAGGGAATAAATATTCAAGTATTCACATATGCTTTGTGTTGCTTCACTGATTAAAACATCAGTAACACACCTGAAGCTCATCACTTACATTTTTACATTTCATGGTGATTCCAAAGGTCACTGAAACTCAATTTACTGTTCTTACACAATCTATGCAGACCCTTTGCTAAGGGAGAGGTTTCAGTCAATCTGTTTATACATGTGGAAGATTAATACCCACTAACAAAATTATGAGAGGAGCTTTCATATAGGTAGGAAAGTTTCAAGTTCCACCTTGTTTCATAGTCCTACTTGCTTATGTCAGCACAGTAGTTTTATTCTTCTGGTGTATTTGCATGCAGCACCAACAATTTCCTGTTTTTACCTCCTCCTCAATTCTAAGATTTATAAATACAGTGGGATATTCAGACTCATCCTAGAAATTCTTCTTCCTTTGTACTATATTTCATCCTCTGCAGTCAAATTCCCTCTTGCTGCACATACTCTGCTCCCTTGTCCCATCTTCATCATTCACCCACTATCCCTGCAGGCAGCCTACGCGTTCCTTGGCTTTTTCTTTTGATACTTTGAGCTCAATCATATATTGAAGGCTAAGAGATGGGTAATTTCACTGCTCCCCATTCTATTGTTCAGATGATTGTATGCAGAGGGCTGCTACATTTCTCTGAGCAAAAACTGTTCGTAACATTTCACTGTAAGATCATCCAATTCTCATCTCTTATGCATTAGGACAAACCAAAGCATTTGGTAAAGTTTGGTTATTTACGTTACTGCTCTTAGATTGATATCCCCTGTTCCTCCTCCTAAACTGATTCAGTCTCCCTCCAGCTCTATTTAGACTGCACTTCCACAGAGTTTTGTCTCAGCACAAAAGTAGCAAAGCAATACTCTCTTTAACTACTGCCAGCACGGCAAAGTAATTAAAATAAGCCAAATTAACAAGGAAACATCGCCAAAGGGGGCATTTCTCACTGGTTGCTCTTGACCAACTAGTACAGAGTACTCTATTGCTAATAAAAGCCAGAGTGAAATAATTCAGGTGGATGATAAATCAATCAAGTCAGAGCTCAGCTGTCAAGTCAATAAAATAAGAGCAGGTAGGGGCTAGGGACTGAAATGTGCTTCATCATTAACTGCAGTGCTTCATCATCAGCTCAGTTCAGCTAGGACACACTTCCAATTCCACTGCATCCTGCCTCCTCTCCAGTCTTGTAGAAGGCTTTGTAAGATCCTGAAGAGAACCAGGTTTGTAAGAAAAAAAGTGTGGAGGATGGCGACACAGCAACAGATGACAATTCACAAAACCAGAACAAAAAACTAACCATGGCACAGGTATATGGGAGAAAGATGACTATAAACATGAAGAAAAAAATTAAATAAGAATTTCATCAACAATGACCTAGTTTTATTTGTCATCACTTTGTCACATCTAGAGAAGCTACCTTAATTTTCAAGTTCACTTTCATCTGCTCAGTTTGTGTTTTTAGAACGACATTTTGCATAAAATATTTTAGAACACAATAATTGCATGAACTCTTGTTTTTTTCTCTCCAAATGTCAGCCCTGCTCATCGTACAGTATTCTTTTTGGAATCAAAAGCTAAGACAACTTTCTTCCCCATTATTCTTCTTCTAGGCTTTTATCAGCATTTTTGTGTCTTTTGAAACCTGGAAACGAGGGCAGGAAAGAAAAGGTCAAAAGGGGAAAAAAAAACCCAAACCAAACAAAAAATCCAACTGAAACCAAACAGAAAAGGTGGTATCTTGTACTATTTTCCTCCCAGCAAAAGGCAGAAGGCACAGTACATACAATGGACACACAACTAATTGAATTTCATCTGAATTTGACAGTTTAACTCAACATGCTGAACCCTGACCTCATTCTGAGCATTTCATTTGGCACTGTTCTTTTTTTTTTTCCCTCCCCTTCAAAAATACTCTTTAAAAATTAAGCCCTTCCAATAATTTAGTATTTCAATAATTATTTCAACAGAGAGTAAGAGAACATGAAACAAGAGCTATGGAAAACAAAGTTGATAATTATTCAGGCAAAAAACTTTTCCAAAATAATCTGTTAGTATGGACAACTAACTACAGTTTGCAAGTCACAAAGTAGCCTTCCCTACAGAGAAAGAAAACCATGGTGACAGTTTAATAAGCATGAACCTTAACAAGCACTTCAGATTCTTCTTCTGCAGTCAACAATAAAGGTTTCAGGAAAGCTTAGTACGTGGAATAACAATCTCAGTTTTCCTCATCAACTTCACATATTACCACCTAATGCTGAAATGTTGACAATTAAGCTATTTGGTTTTTAAAACAAACATGAAAAAAACCCGAAGAATTCCAACTTACTAAAAGATAAGTAAGTATGAGACAGCCTCATATCTGAATGAGAACACACAAGTGTGATAGTCTTTATCTCCAGAAAAAGTTTTTCTATTTACTCAATAAAAAACCTGATTATTTAAAAATACATCTTCGGACCTATACACAAGCTTTATTTAGACAAAAGACTACATTTTCAGCATAGGTGTGCTGACATTCAGTCATATCTACCCTTTAATAATGAAAACACATTCACAATATCTTTTGCAATCTAAAGCATACTGCTAAGGCTGAAAGCAATCATCCTTGAATGAAAGATGAATTAACAGCAGTTCTAAAACCATTAGGTACATACTCTATTGTCGCGCTTTTGTTTCAATCAAGGAAAAATAGGCAAAAAAAGTAGAGGTTGTCTAGGTCAGCAAAGTCATCAGTATTTGATGGATGCACTTACAGACATTAGAGAAAAAAGGAAAATTGGCAGAACATAATACCCACTTACAAGATTCTCTATGTTAAGAACCGAAAAAAGGCCTCAAGATATGCAGTAACTCTACCTCGTTCAATGCTGAAGGTTTTCTATTTTCAGATATGCATGTCAAGGACACATTTAACCCTACAAGTGCAGCTTGATGTGTCATCACAATATTAATTCCTAGATACTGGTAGAATTACAAATATTCATTCCACCAAGTACATCTGACAACAGCCCCTACCAGTAGTAACTACGACCTCTGCGTGAGGAACTGGGAGGTTAGGGAGATGAAAGATTAATGCCCCAGACCATGTTAGTGATTGCCAGCAGTTGTGTGAGCAGGAAATGCAATGTTCATGTTGGCAATAATGTCCAATATAACAGCTTCCTGTAACCCAAAATGGTGGCCTTGCTCCCCCTCCCCAGCAGCCCGGGCTGCACACTCCACCTGCTTCTACTCTTGCAGCTCTTGAGGTTGCAAGAAGGGTCACACCTGTGAGCTGTTGAGGGACATAAGATGGGCATGGCTGCCTCAAATCCATGTTGAGCTTCTCCCACTGCACACTCGCAGTCAGACTGATGGGCAGCCCTAAGCAGATTCTGCTGGTTATTCAATCTGAAGCAGGCGTTAGTAGCACTGCAGCACAGGGACCAGGACGAGCATGTCCCATTTCAGGCAACACTTTACAATTTTATTACATCAGTCTTAACTGGTCAGTTAACTCTGACTCGAGAGAACTCTTTGTTCTTCATAGGGGGGCAGATGAGGAGAAAAGACAGAGGCTCTGAGGAAGACTGAACTGGTGGGCAGAAGATGGCTATGTGTTGGTCTGCAGGGTCTCACAGGGAAGGCATAATGAAGATGGCAGCTGGAATACTAAGAGAACAGGAAAACATCACAAGTGTGCACAAACAGAAAAGCCAGTTCAAAAGCTAAAATAAGTAAACAGCCTAAAACCAGAAAGTAACCTATTTTCTCTTCTTAAACTGTTGATTTGTTGATAGAATTGGATTCACATTCTGTAATCTCTTAAAGGGAATTTACTTGTGAGGTTTCATGCCACTATCACCAGCAGTATTTGTCTTTTCCAAGTGTTCAAGGCCAGTAGCTTGGGGTGCAGCTGCAGTTAGAGCTCTGGGCAGTGCGAGCCAGAGGCAAGAGGCTGAGAACTGGCACCAACCCTTTGCACAACAAAGGGCATGGGGACCTGTGGCACCCTTGGGGTGACCAGACACTCAGAGACACAGCAGGATTTGAGGACCCAACACCTCTCAGACTATGAGGGTATAAAAGCCCAGGCGTTCCTTTGTTCAGGATCCCTCCTTGTAGGCACCAGCTCAAGCTGTTAGTCTGTTAGTGCACTATGATGAAGTTATTTTAAAGACCCAGACCTCTGAGACTCTCTTATGGAAAACCTGGGGTCGAGCCGGTAAGGAAGCCTTGCCTGACGGTGTGAGTGTGGTGAGCGTAGCTGTGAAAGGGCCTCAGTCTCAGCTCAGATGGTGCAAGTGTGACTGACAGAGTGGGTCTTGGATGGGCAGACAGGAAAGCTTCCTTTACATAAGTGCCAAAGGCCTCAGCTGCACATTAACACCTCCCAAAATCAAAGAAACACGCTGTTGTACTGCTTCCTCACTCCCTCTGTCCTGTCGATGCAAACTTGCAACACTTTCAGTTTAAGAGTCTGTCACACTTGGGCATCATTCTTAGTTTTGAACTAACTCTGCAAATGCCCAGAGCAGTTAATGACAATATAAAGGCACCTCATCAACATAACTAGAAGCAGAGAAGTACTAGAAGTAGGACACAAGCACTAAAAGCCATCCCCAGGCTGAATCACTATATCAGAGTTTCACTTAATGGCATCACAGCCAAGGAAACCCCATGCTTCTTACAAATGAGTTGGTCAAAAAAACAGAAGAGGAAGAGGGAAAAATTATCCCTCATTAAACAGAACATTCATCTTACCTTCTGTGTGCCCTGCGGATGATACAGAGCATCACAGAAAATATGTGCTTCAACATTTGGGAGTTGTTTCCCTGCTCCCTGCAGTGGCACATCAGCTACACAGTAATCTACAGCTGACTGTAGAACAGAGAAAAAAAACCACAAACCACTTCTGACTGAAGTCCACATTCAGAAACAGCTTAAAAGAACAGGTATTTGCAAAATATGAAATGGAAGAATATTGAAAAGCCTCCTTGATTTCAGAGGTCATTATTGTTGGTGTTTCTGCAGTGCCTAGAGGCCCCTCAGTGCCAAACCCCAGTTCACTTCAGCCTCCCTCCACCAAATGATTCCAATCAAAATCAGAGGCATGACACAGACATCAGTGCAGGCTTGTACAACTACCCACCATGGAAAACAGCTGGAACAGGAACAGGGAACAGGAACAGGCAGCAAATGTACTGCTGCATTTGTCACTCTTGGACAGCCTGACCTGGACAATCAATTTTACATACATACACATGTATATACATACATACGTGAAAAGACAAAATTTTGTCAGCAAATTTATTCCAAATCTCAGATTTCTACTGAAACAAGAGTTTTAACTGCTCCTAATTATCAACATTCTTCTATATTTGGGTGAACTTAGCCAGAGAGCACGAACTTCACTTCTATTGAAGAGCAACAGGCTTCTAAAGTCCAAGACCAATTAAAGGAGAAAAATGAAACACATACACTCCAATAATTTCCTTTTAATTCAAAAGACAGACTCTTTTTTTTTTTTTCAGATTACACAGTATTTGCTTGCCAGAATATCATCTTGACCATAGCCACAAATATGGGAGTAGTCTATCCTAATTGTTCCAAATATCATTGTTGAGGTAAATGCAGCTTCTGAAATACAGTCTCCTAATGCAAGGTCTCACCTCCATCAGACATGGATAACCACTTCAACATCAAACACAGAGGCTGGTTAGCCAGTAAGGTAGAGGAAAGAACTGAGTTCCAGGTCCAAATACCAAAATTCAAGTGTCAAAGCAGTCCCCAAAGCACAGGCAAGTTCAGCTGAGTGGTGCTCACTTCAGATGGAGTCTGATCCCTCTCTATGCTCCCCTGAGCACACTGACTAGACCTCCACCAAATATAAGAGGAGTTTACACACCCAGCCACTTGTAAGTAGCAAACTGAACTCTACCCATGGTAGCTCAGGGAAAGACAGACTCCACCCTGCCTTGGCCACCCTTTTCCAGACTTCTAATGAAATCCTTTCCCTCCTTAGCACTGATAACACAAGAAACTCCTTTCAGACATTACAAGGCAACTACAGTCCCACACCCCTTTTATGACTGTGACACTTCTCACTCCCAGTGCTCCACAATTATATTATTTTTCAAAGTGGAAAGGAAAAACGTTCCCACTTCTAGAGAAAAAGGCAAAGGTGATTCTGCTCCCCTACTCCACTCTTGTGAGACCCCCACCTCGGGTACTGCATCCAGCCCTAGGGTCCCCAGCACAGGAAGCATATGGACCTGTCAGAGCAAGTCCAGAGGAGAGCTGATGATTAGCGGGATGGAGCACCTCTCCTATGAAGAAAGGCTGAGAGAATCGGGATTGTTCAGCCTGGAAAAGAGAAAGGTCTGGGTGACTTAACTGTAGCCTGCCAGTACCTGAAGAAAGCCTACAAGGAAGATGGAGAGAAACTTTTTACAAGGACATGTAGTGACAGGACAAGGGGGAATGGCTTACAAACTGAAAGAGAGTAGGTTTAGATTAGATATTAAGAAGAAATTCTTTACTGTGAGGGTGGTGAGGCACTGGCACAAGAGGCCAAGAATCTGTGATGTCCCATTCCAGAAGTGTTCAAGGCCAGGTTGGATGGAGCTCTGAGCAACCTGGTCTAGTGTAAAGTGTCCCTGCTCATGGCATGTGGGTTGGAACTAGATGATCTTCAAGGTCCCTTACAACCCAAACCATTCTATGATTCTATGATGACTAAAGCAAATGTCCATCAGTTTTGTCAGAAGTAGCAACCACATGTGGCAGATTAATGAAATTATTGTTATAGCTCAGGTGAGATGCACCATTTGCAGACCTGCAGGGCCAGCGGTGGAGCATCAAACTGCTTTCCCATTTTAAAGGCTAAATTGGTCCTATAGAACATTTTGTAATCCCTCTACTCACAACGCTATTATTTTCTTGACCAGGCAATTCTGTACTTTTCCTTCCCCTACAAGAATAAAATACTGCTTTATTTTTGAAGCAGTCGCTATGAAGCCCTTAAAGTAGCTTCAAAGTGGAAGCAGAGAGTTTGGATGGCTTTGTCGAGCAGCTTCACAATGAGGCAAGCAGCAGAACTGGCACTGTAAGTACATTATGCATCCACACGTTGTATGGAATTGCTTTTTCCTCTAAAAGCTGTTCCTTCTTTTTATCTATATTCCCTTTTCCCTGAAGAGAAGTTCTTTTAAATAAGGTGTCTGTGTCTACACATGTCTATAGTACTGACATCCCACTTATTTCTAGAGTACTACCACAGCTTTTTACTGCTTATGTTTGCTAATATGTACTGCAATTGCTGCTCCTTCTCACACTAGTGTAATGGGAAAGAACACAAATTTCACATTGATAGCTTTAACAGGACGACAGGAGCCAGAGCAGACTACGCTTCCCTCCTTATGCTCTCTCAGCTGCCTCTTTGTAACCATCTGCTCAGGCCAGCCCTACACAAGGACTGCAGTCACTCCCTGCAGCAGAAGCCACTGCGCTGCTGGGCATTTGTGCAGCCCCGAGCACACCGCAGGGTCACAGGCTGCACCTCTTCCCACGGGCCAACACCGTGACATCCTCCACATGCAAGCGCTGTGTGCATGCAGCTACCGAAAATGTTCTCATCCTTTATTTTTTTCTGAAAGTCATAGTCCAACTGTGAAAAAGTCCGACTCTAAAAAGCCTAACAGAAATTCCTCTTCCTGTTACCACCTGATGGACTGAAGTCATGGATAGAGCACCTGCACAACAGGTGAATTTCATAAAGGATCCCTTTAGGTCAATCAATACTGTCTTTGTGAGTAAATTTCCCCTGTTCTACTTATATCCATAAGTTAAGTATTCCTCTGAACTAATTATTTTGACTTCTTATGGGGAGAAAAGCAATAGGGAAATAATCCCACTTGGTGATGGGGGGCAAAGGAGAAGCACATGAATAATGGTCCTTTGCAACTGCTCTTCTGTCCCCTCACTGTCCTGGATACAGCACTACCAACTCAGGCAGGATCTCCCACTTCCATGCAGCTACTCTCAGGGCAGACATTTTTCAGAACTCCTAGACACATAGTCAAGGTGAACAGGATGAACAAGAGGAGCCAGATCTTTTATGCTGAATGTAGAAACCTCGCTGCAAGAATGTGGGCTTTCATATTACACTATTTATAACATAATGGATGATACAGCAATGGTGAAAAACATGCTACAGCAAAAACACACTTGGATTCTGAATCAGACATTTGTCCTCCTGTGATAAGCTGGTTTACAGGACCCCAACAGAGAGAGATGTTTCTTGTTTTTCTGGCTCATGAGAATGTGGATTCTGAACTAAGCAGCTATATTTTGCACTACAGGGAGGGTTGCTCCAGCACTTCATTCACACCAGTGAAATCCCTGAGCGATAAACAAAACATCAGTCTCAGCTGCTTGAAATGTACAGAGTCACCCAGCATTCCTGTTTCACAGCTCAGGATAAGAGGTTTATTCGCTGCACGGTTCTGAAACTTCAGGCTTCAGCCAGAGGTCACAGTTGTGAATGACAGGCTGAGAGAGGAAGAGATACATACACATCAAACGTTTCAGCATCCAACTTAGACACCTGAAACAAGACAGCATGGGTACTTCTAACTATGCAACACATGACAGAAAAAGTCTATTGAAAATGAAGATAGAAGCAAGCACACTAATTATTGTGCATTACTTATAATCACAGAATGAGACATTAGAAAGGCACATTGCCCTCAAGTGTAATTATTTCAGCTATGCGATAGTAACATTTAACAAATATTATTAAGTCCACTTCTTCAGACATACTGTACACTCAGATTCTGTGCCCATTTTCGCTCTTATTAAGGAAGACCCAATGCAATAACTGGTGTTTTGTCACTGTTGCAGTCAAAGAGTGGGGAGAGGAAAAAAAATTGGGGAAAAAAAAAATAAATCACACACTATATGTATTGACTTTCATTGTGGTGAGCTGTTGTGGACATTGGTAATCTGTTAACTACTGCTCCAAAAAAAATCACCTAAGAAAAGCAAACTTTCTGTCAGAAAACAGTCTGTCAGAAAGTGTCACTTTCATCATCCAGGGTGAGCACCTCCACTGGGAAACACGGAGAGGTCTGCAATTCAAACACCCTCCCACCCTGCCACACCATTTTACAGCAAAATCTGGAGGAGTGGAACAGCCCAGCTGGGGTTTTGTTGAACCTTCACTTCAATAGGTAAAATGTTTGTTAACGTCAGTCAATCCAATCTGCGTTCTTATTCCCATATCCTGTGGCCACCAGAAGTCTCACAGGAAGACCACACAAAACGGTAAAACCTCTTTGCCCCAGTTCAGTGGGCATTGGTGTTTCTCAACAGACTGCAAAAAAAACCAACCATCTAGTGCCAACACCCCTGCCATGGGGAGGGACACTCCCACTGGACAAGGTTGCTCAAAGTCTCATCCAGTCTGGCCTAATACTGTATTTCTCATCCAACCCATTTGATAAGCTTGACCAAAAAGAAAAAACATTAAGAAACAAAAGCCACTGATTAAAAACCTAGAGAATTCTTCTAGAAAATTACTTTTTCTAGTCTCTCATTAGAGAACAGCACCAGGACATTTTTTTCTTTAAATAACTGACAAAACTTTTATATTTCTAAGAATTCTGTAACACCCTTATTATTTAAAAGCCACACTCTTTTGTGCTTGGACTTTTCATCGCACACTTAACACACATTCCCCAAATACTTTCCAATCAGAGCAGAGCTCCACTCCTGGGGAAGCCACATGACCTGTTTTCACCCCACTCAGTCCTGACCTGGGCCCAGTAAGCTGAGATAAATTCTCATCCTCTTATTACTGAGCTCATCAGCCCTTCAGTGTTGCTTGGTGTCATTTTGAAAAAAAGTATTTTTTTAAGACAGCAAAAGCAACCAAAAGAATTACTGAGCTACACTGCAACAAAAAGTATAGTCTAATTGTGTCTATATAGCACTCAGCAACATAAGACAAGATAAAAGCTTCTCACTTCTTTTACCAGGTTTTTTTTTTTTTTTTACTTTTCGTAGTTTTCATGAACATTTTAAAGGACTGTTAATTTGTCTCGAGTCGGATAAAAAAACCTGCAATAAAACATAAAAAGTCTAACTGCAGTGGTTGCCATTAGAAAGCCTTTATTACTTGCTACTGCTGCTACCACATAATGAGACAAAGTGTGTCACCAGATATGCACACCTTACTTAGAACTCAAAACTCGCTGAATAAATAATCTTCTAACAAGTGACAGACCAGGTTTGGGTCTCACGTTCACAATGAACACAGATTTGTGAGTGCAGCATGTGGGAGGCCTTGATAAAAGTTACTACTTCCATAAGAGATCATTTGCTGAACCTTGTTAGAAAAGTCACCTGTTAAACCATACTCAGAGAAGTACAGGACTCCAAAAGTATAATAAAATTTTTTGTTTGTTTGCTTTTAAGAGAACTCTACTCTATAACTATGATATTAAAACCAAACAGAGCCAGAAGCAGAATTTTAATGAAAAAAGAATTCCACAAAACACACATAACAGAGGTTAGATGTAGATGGTGTTAAAGAAATAATTTATATTTTAAAAACTATATTAGAAAGCATCCTTGCCTTGTACAATGAATTTTGCACTCTGTAAAAGTAACCGGTTAACTCAACTGCTTGTTTTTATATACCATAAATGCTGAAAAATCAATTACTGACCAAGGAAATGTGTATATTGATATACACAAATAAAAACTGAAGTATTTTTACACTTCATCTATTTTCCTAATTTGTATTATACCCTGTACATTATCAGAGTCTGACTGGATTATGCACATCAGTTTAGATATTAATAACTTCGGCCTTTTCTGGTCTTGCTTGTATTTGTAATAAGGTGGTTCCTCAGAGAACCAGCTGAGGGAGGCTAAGATCACTGTTCCATTTTCCATTCAAATTCTATCTCAGCCTATAAAACTTAGATTCCATACTCATCAGGAACTTAAAAATGAGTGATCCTTCACTCACACTACACTCTCTATTGTCTGCATCCCAAATACAGAAACAAATACTTCTACTCCCATAATTACATTACAGTAGCTGCATAAAAAGGAAATTTAAATCTATCTGTAACACATGAGTTACTACTGTTCTGTAATTCTATAGCTCAGGACAGAAAAAGTAGGACACATTTCATTATAAAGGAGATTTTGTTTGGTTTTTTGGACAGCAAAACCAGCTGTTGAAAGTGCTGGAAGTGGTCTCCATGAAGACAAATTAGAAAGCTGAAAGCAGAGAAGAGGGTCTGGAAGGCATCTTAAATTACATTCAATATATTGCATTGCTTTGTGCAATGTAAGTCTCACTACTGTGGATATGAGATATGTGTTAATATTATTTGGATACCTAGGATTGCAAAGAAATCTTTTTTAAAACATCTGAGCAATGAGGAATTATAAAACAAATGGCTCTGCCCACAATGTTTTATTTACAATACTTACCTCTATTCCTGCTCATCTTTGCACTGTACAGATATGACTGCATGGATGAAGTTTCATAATAACAGCTTAATTCAACTCTTGAAGCCACACAAGTTAAAATCCAACCCTTTATTCACATTTTCGAGGATAAAGCAACACAGTTTTTAAATTTAAGCCAGAGCAAGCCAGAAAAGACAGGCCACCTCAGGCTATAACATATGAATTCAAACATCACTAAATTAATACAACACATAAAAGACAAAGGTACTAACCATGCAGCAATACATTCAGAAAAAAATTCCACTAGCTTGATACTATTGTGCCAAGTTTATTCCATCAAACAAAAATTCTGTTGATTTGTTTTGTTTTTAAACGTGAAGCATGCCCAATTTTCTAAACAAAGCTACCGCAATCAGATGTAGGAAACCAACAGTGGATTTCACTACCTTGAGAGCACTATGCTTCCCCTCTTCCCCAGCTGTCTCCACCAAGGACAGCCTGTTTTCTATCCATCAGTCCAACAATTACAGCTCAGACAGTGGAAAACAGGCTCCATAACATTAAATCACTGATATATTTCATCCTGATTTTTCATTAGGATAAGTCTTTTGCAAGCAAAGATGTTTGATATGACTGTGTTCCACGCCAACTACACATGAGCCCATTTTCAGTTGCATCATTTAGCTTCTTCACTCCCAAGCTTGTAAGTTCTGCTCCAAGTTTAACACACCTCTTTCAGCTTTCAATATAGGGCAGATTTTCATCTGCTGATGTTGAAACATGAGCAGGGTTAGCTTGTCTTTCTCTGTGAAAAGCTGGGTAAATAAATTATTAGCTGAGCTTTGTCTCAAAGCCCATCCAAAATTCGGTGTCCTTGTTACCAAAGGGATGACGCAAAGCAGATAAGCACAAACCTGTTCTCCAAGGGTTCAAGAGAAATCAGCAACATGCTTCATAAAGGCCACCAAATACACTGCAAAAGTAGCAGTGATTTTAATCATTGCCAAACTGTAGTGGATCTAGTTGGATGAATTAAGTCAGAATGAATGAGTGTTAATTGCATTAATTTAAAACCAGATATTTTAGATAAAAACCTGAATGGAGAATTCATACCAAGCCTCTATTGTCAAGGCTACTGCTCAAAACATTTAATGATATTTTATTTTAAAAGTGAAATACATCACAACCATATGTGTATTACTTATTAGGTTTATTGTACTCTTGGCAGTAGGAAATACTTCTACTTGCTCAGTCATTGAAATAATTTCTATTGCCTTTTTTGAACGTTAAGAAAAAGACACTCATTTTATTTGCTCTACTAACTCTCAAAGTGTCAGATTCAGTAAAAACTTGATTTTCCACTCTGCCGAAATCATGCCCAAACCAAAAGGTTTTAGGCCTTTAAAGATAAAAAAGACTGATAAGGCTTTTAAAGAATCTCTCACAATTATTTTTTTAACATTCTCTTACTTTTCATTCTAGTTAAAAATGTATCTAATATGACAAATTTTTGTCCTATACCCAAAGTATCTGGAGCACACACATTCACCTGCACTTGGTAGTCATGTCTGCTGCACTCAAACAAAAAGCAGCAGCTTATGAATAAGAAGAGATGCTACATTTGTTTTTAGGAATTTACCTCTGAACTATGTTTGTTCACCATCATATTCAGACACAGAAGAATTGGCCTAGTATTTTACCTAAAATGAGTTACAGTTTATTAAAATCAGTCACCCATATAAAAATCTGTATATTCATATATCCAAAGAACCTTTCTCTTCCTTTACCTGCCCCAGGAAAAAGCAAATAAGCAAACAAAAAAAAACACTCAAGAAAAACATCTGTTCCCATTCTGATTGTAACCCAAGTCATTTTAGGGAAAAAAAAGTCTCCATGGTGCCTGAAAAAGAGCAATTTCAGTATTTTAATTATCTTCATTTAGAGAAAAATAAAATAGTGCAATGTCCAAGATGCGTGTGTGCTAGAACTCCATGGCAATACTTTGCTTCTGTAAAAACCACTCAGTATCACAGACTGATACTTTTGCACCTTTTTATGTCTTTAAACAGAATTATAAATGCTTTTTAAGCAGTAGCCAGGACTTCAAGAAGCCTGGATTCTTTAAGAGTCACCAAAATAAATAAGAATCCAGTCCTACCTACCTTAGATATTTCTGGCTCCACTTGTCTCTTGGGTGTCTCTTTTGACTCAGGCCCTTTTGGGGCACTAGTGTTCTTAACCGAGGGCGATTCAACTCCTTCACCTTCAAGTTGTAGATTAATACCTTCTGTGGGGACAGGATGATCAATACCATTTGGATTCAGATTGCAATGGATAGCTGGGCAATAAAACATAAGAAAGAGAAACACTGCTTAGGAAAGAAGTACACAATGTTTCAAACATTTAGCACAAACTACTGAGAAGTGCCATGTGGTAACCCAGAGCTATGTCAGACCATAGCAAATGAACCATCTGTACCTTGATGCAGATTCAGGGTGAGATATTTGAGAAAGAAAATGAGAGAAATGCAGCATTGTATTAAGACTATTTAGTTCAGGCTACTGTGTTGAATTGTGCTCCACCAGACTCACTGCACCATCTAAGATCCTCAACTTAACAGCTTTTACCAGGTATTCATCATTCAACCATACCTTTTTTCCTTTTTAAACAAGTAAGTTGAAGTTTTTCTATTACGTTTTCAATTCCTACATTTTAGGTCCTAAAGAATGTGGGATAAGTAAGCTGTATGCAGCAAGTCAGCAAGTCATTCTCTGCACAGAGTAATGACTTAGCTGATTATCTCTCCTTCAGCCCTTTGTACCACTGCAAGTTACCACCTACACCATCCTAACAAGCAAGAGAAATGTACTCTCTAGGAGTATATAATGAGATGTAGACTAATGACAGCAGAATAAGGAAAGTGTCCAGAAAAAATAAACAAAACAAATGCAAACTATACCACAGAAATGCCCATTTAAAACTACGGCAGCAGTTTGTTTTCTGCCCAAATTTTTACAGTTTCAACACTCACATAGACTTTAACAACCTTCTTGGCATGCATGGCAATTTTAAAATGTGTGGATCTGAGGCAACTTCCCCTTCATGAGACTATCCCACTTTTGCATTTATACTCCTGCGTAACTGTGCTACTTTTAGTGCTACTTGTAATTAATGGTCCCAACTTCCCATGTGCAAAAGAACTTTGCTCAGATACTGTGATGTAATGTTTGACAGACCTGAACAGAAACCTAAACCACAATGTAAAGCCAAAATAAAAGCTGCCCTTTTACCCTTGCTTGGCTTAGAAGGAAAGGGTGTGGAGCCGGGGAGGGAATCAGAACTGCCAGTTTCTACCAGCTACAGATCAGCCCTGCAAAGCCTCTCAGGGGAAACTGGCTCAAGCTCACAGAGAAGGTAAAGGGTTCTTTAACTACAACACCTTTTGAAAATTCATTCACCTTATATCCCAGAGTCTTAATTGAAAACTTTGAGCCTAAGTTACAGCAATTCCTTGGTACAGAATTAAAACAAAGGGCGAAAACTTAGCCTTTTCTCCTTTGAATTTTTAAAAACTTTCAAATATTTGTAAAAGATAAGTGATCTCTGTGAGCACCACAATACCTACACGTGCAAGTCAGGACAGAAACACCTTCTACAGCAACTTAAAAATCAGAAATGATTCTGTGCTTTATATCAGTGTGTCTTAAGACACCAAAAAATTCTCTCTTTCCTAGATCATATCCACCTACTATTGTCTAACTCCTCTAGAACATATTTACCTACCTCAAAGAAAGACACAATTACTAACAATTACTTTGCTTATCCTCCAGACCACAGAAAAGATGGATGTGATCCACCAGACAGATTTTTTTCACAGCCCAATGAGGATGGAAACTGTTCTTACAGTAGCCAAACTAATTCACTCCTTCACAAAAAGTTGGAGATATTCTAACCAACATGTTAAAGTACTCCAGGACACCCTACTCCAGCAAGGGCTGGAAATTAGCAGTAAAAGGCACTTGGTATGTAATGTGGTCCATAAAAATCCTCCAACTGTCTTCCATAAGGACCTTGCCTAGCTGAAGACTCCTGCACACACCTCTGAAATGCTATCAGACACCAGCAACACCCAAAACAGGCAATTTTTGACTGTCAGCTCTGTTCCAGTGCTCACCAGAGAGAAATGACAAAGCACAGCGGGTCTTAACCCTGCCTGAAAGAACACTGCCAGCAGCAAGCTTCCTGTGAATTGCAACTCCTCCCTTCCCAGTGCCCCCAAACAATAGGGATTAGGGAGGAGGGTGGTAGAGAATGAACAAGGAAATCCTTCTGGGTTACAGCACTCATTTACCATGCATTACAGGAAGCTATAAATGATAGAGGTTTCTGATAACATGGTAGCATGATGACTAACCTTATCTCCTTCTACATATGACCAGGTGATTTGCTTAATGGATGAAGGAAAGGCTGTGGATGTTGTCTACTGGGACTTCAGTAAAACCCTTGATACTGTCTCCCACAGCATCCTCCCAGTGAAACTGGCTTCTTATGGCTCAGATGGGTGTTCTGTTCACTGGGTGTAAAGCTGGCTGGATGGCCAGGCCCAGGCAGTCGTGGTGGATGGAGTACATAGAGTTGGTGGCCGGTCACAAGTGCAGTTCCCCAGGGCTCAGTACTGGGGCCATGTCTGTTTAGTACCTATCAGTGATCTGGATGAGGGGATCAAGGGCATCCTCAAAAAATTTGCAGGTAACACCAAGTTAGGCAGAAGTGCTGATCTGCTGGAGGTTAGCAAGCTCTACAGAGGGATCTGGACGGTCTGAATCAATGGGCTGAGGCCAATTATATGAGGTTCAATAAGGTGAAGTGCTGGGTCCTGCACTTGGGTCACAACAACCCCAGGCAGCCCTAAAGGCTGAGGAACAGTGGCTGGAAAGCTGCCCAGCGAAAAGGACCTGCGGGTGTTGGTTGACAGCAGCTGAACATGAGCCAGCAGTGTGCCCAGGTGGCCAAGAAGGCCAATGGAATTCTGGCCTGTATCAGAAAGAGTGTGGCCAGCAGGATCAGGGAAGTGATTGTCCCCCTATACTCAGCACTGGTGAGGCCACACCTCGCATCCTGTGTCCAGTTTTGGGCCTCTCAGAAAGACATTGAGGGCTTGGAATGTCTTGGAATGTCCAAAGAAGGGCAACAAAGCAGCAAAGGAGCAGCTGAGGGAGCTGAGGTTCTGTACCATGGAGAAGAGGACACTCAGGGGGACCTTATCACTCCTCCAGGTGGGGATCAGTCTCTTCTCCCAAGTAATAAGTGATGGGACAAGAGGAAATGGCCTCAGGTTGGGAGGTTAAGGTTGGATTTTAGGAAAAATTTCTTCATGAAAAGGGTTGTCAAGCATTGGAACAGGCTGCCCAGGGCAGTGGTGGAGTCACCATCCCTCTAAGTATTTAAAAGAGATGTAGACGTGACACTCAGGGACATGGTTTAGCGGTGGACTTGCCAGTGCTGGGTTAAGGGTTGGACTCGATCTCAAAGGTCTTTTCCACCTTAAAGGATTCTATAACTCTATAACATCACCTGAATGGCTTAAAAATTAAATACATCACTTGACAAGATGCTGCCCATAATGAATGTTAGTGCTGTTTCAGCAATGCTTTTTATTGGACTCCTTCAGGATACAAAAGAGAAAAAATGGAAGAGGCTGCTAGCAATTAAATACATGGTGATTACCTTTTAATTGAAAACAGATGACTGGTTAAAAGAAACACAGGCTGCCACAGGAGACCTTTACAGAGTTGTGAATACTGGAGACAGAAACTTTTTTTTAAATTTCCTAGGGGTATTTATTTCCTAAAGAGAATAAGTATCTCAGTCACTTGGCAAAGCTAATCTCTCTTTGTCATGACACATCTTCAGGTGACCAGTTCTATTGTTGCTGCCTCCAACCCTGAGCTACACCCAGGATAGGAAGCAAAGAATATTTGCTTGCATGGGTCTGTTATTTCCTGTTACCACACAAAAAAAGCACTGATCCATCTCTGTGGCAGACAGAGGTAGAGCTCTTGCCTCCTTTTAAATATCAATACAAACCAAAATTGCTCCAAGATTTGTTAAAAGTAAGGAAAGAGGTTGATGTTTGGTCAATAATAATTTATTCTCTTCTTAAATCAGCACCTTATATAATTTTATCTAGATAAGGTCAGCTGTAAACTCAGGATCAACTATCAAACCTAATGGGATTTGAGGGGCTAACAGCACCGAGGGTTAACACTCCATAGAACTGAGTTTAAACAGCTCTCAGAATATAAACACAAATCAGTAACTTTGCCACAGCCCAAGTGCTCTGACCCTCTTAGCTGACACTTCTTAAATCTCTTTCAGAACTTAATGACATTCAACTGGAAAAGATTCTACCTATAGACAAAGTAGTTTCTTACTACAATATCATCCAGACCCTTATTTCTCATTACCCTGGTTTTGGCTAACACCAGCTCATCCCACCTTTTGTATTCAGACCATTTCCTCACACCACTGCTTTGACAATATTCCTACTGCCTCAGCACCTCTTCATTCTACCAAACTACATCCATCTCATCAGTTCCAGACTTTGAAAGTCCATCAAGACAACAAACACCCTCCAAATCAGCTGATAGTATCAGCCTAATACCACTGGATATCAGCAGTATAATGAGCTTTTGAAACAGAATCTCTTCCAATATTTTTCCATACAATCTCAATATTCATATATCATCCATATGTCTCACTAATACAACTCTTCATCCAATTTCAGATCACTTAAATTCTCCTTTCCCTGCTGAAAACCCCACCTCACCATTGATTAATGCCATGTCTCTCTTCATGCTTCCCTAACAATTGTCATTTAACTTGGGTTGAAAGCTTTCTGTGATGGGAACTTGTTTCCATTTGGAGAGGGAGGGTGGATGTTCTGTAGAGCTCTGCAGAGCAACAAGCACATGATGAATGGTGCTGGCAGACACAATACCATATAGATCAACAGATAACATTTATGAACAAACTATTATTTAAAACAAAGGTACTCAAGTGTTCTTGTACTCCTAACTCAATGGTTGAGCTGAATATACTGGAAAATATCCACTTTTCCAGAACTTAAAGAAAAGACTGCTGAGATCTGCTAAGTTATGAGAGTCAACAGCTCTGAGAGAAAACTAGTTAAGTGGAGCACCCAAATTGTAAAAATGACTCCATGAGTGTCCTAAAAAAATAGAGAAAGAACAAAATTAATGCAATACATGGTGACTTTTTTCCACATGGTGGAACACAAACCCAAGTCCTTTCCATGTATAAAGAGCAAGAGAATTTGTTGCCCTGCAGGAGCTGCCCGATACACGTGAGCCGAGCCCCGTGCCCACACAGATCCCTCACAGCCCGTGCAGGCAGTTTGAAAGGAGAGCACACAGGGCAATGTGAATGCTCTGCTCCCCTCGCTACCTCCCTCCCATACGTGCCTGCCTCCCGGGTGGCAAGCAGCCAAGAGACAGCTTGTCTGAGCACGCTTGATGGTACACAGAAGTCACCAAGAGCCACGGTAAGTTACTGGCATCTGGGGGCAAGCCTTGTCTTTTCCTGGAGGGTACTCTGTGAATCCTGTCTGGAAAAAAGCCTGAAGGCACCGTTTAAAACACAGCCTTGATACATCCAAAGTTTTGCACGGGCAGATGGAAAGTCTTTGTCTCTCCACCTGTAGGCTCAACGCTTAGCTGATAAATCTATGATCAATTGCTACCTCTGTGCAGTCCACTGCCTACCGTGTCAAACATTTTGTAACTACTTGTTTCAGTGGGAATACTGCTGGCTGCCTAAAATTTTAAACAGATCAATTAAGGCTATATTAAAGCATATTTGGCAAGTACTTGAGTTACATGAAATAACAATTGTTCTATTCTAAAAAGTGATCGAGTAAAAATAGCATCATCTTACTCATGTGCCCCGTTCTCTGTGCATCATAGTCATATGTTCGTTCGCTTTTGCTATTTGGAGACAAAAAGCAGGCACAGGAGATACCCATCCAACCTCTAACAATCCTTAGAAAACTTTCATGTGTCAAATACTGGCAGCCTTGCAAGCTTCATTTTATATATTCATTTCACAGACTCAGCTGCACAATACTAAGAGGTAAGTCCATACAGTACACCCACTACTCCCACCATAAAATGCCACACTGGTGAAAAGGACAAACAGAAGTTCATCCCTACAGTCTGAGCACTAACAAAGCCAGGTTGGGCATAGCAGGGACTTTATAAACAGGGTCCAAACATCTTTTCAGTCATCTCAGTAGTCACAAAGGTCATGAAGATTTACAAGGTATTGCCAGGGAAAAAGATCTTTGGACAGTAGCTCTGGACCTATTCCTTCCATCTCCACTCATTTATTTGTCAAAAGCAAAGCAAATCTCCAACCACATCAAATTTTGCAGTCAGCACCTTCAGTCAGATTTCTGTGCACTTCCAGATGCTGCATTTCAATACCAAGTAGTCAAACAGCATCCCTAAGGCTTTTTGCTTGCAAATTCACAACCTGCTTTAACTGGGTTGATCAGATAGGAGACATTTACATTGAGAACACTGAGGTCTCATTCAGATTGAGATGGCTCCTCAAACAGACCAAATGAGCACGAAGGATCTGCACTGCCAGGCCCTTCCTGTATTTCCCAAAGCTTGTACTTCATTAGTAACTCTGAATATCCCCAGAAACACGGGATTATTTCAAAGATTATATCTGATATGAGCAGTTAGTACCACTGCTATAATACTAAAAAATAAGACTAAAACCAGATAATAAAGATAGCTTTAATTTGTACTATAAAATTTAGAATTATTTTGACTACTTTGTCTGGCAGAAAGTTTTTTCCCCAGTCATCAGTTTCCATAACTCCTATGGATGGTCCAGCAGCCTCACCGATCAGCTTCTAGTTTTGAATTACTTCTCCATAACAGTCCTATCTCTACCTAAGGTAAATTGGTAGAGTTCCCCCAACCAATCACTTAGGACCAGCTGAAACTGCAGTCAAAGTTTCACATGAATACAATCTGCTGCTTATGTTGCCACCTAGTAAATACTGCTGGCAACCTGCTGAGCAAGCAGCTTCAAGATTTTGCCCACTCTATTTCTCAAAACTAACGGCCTATCTAACGGCCACCAAATCAGCAGCATTCACACAGAGCAAAGAAGCCCAGCAAATCAGTCAGGATGTTTTCTACTTCAGTACAGATAACATGAATTTATCAGAGACCTCCTCTAGGCTGAAATCCCAAAGTACTTAACTGAAGTAATATTGGTGTCTAGCTATTTGCTTCTGTTGGTCAGCATCAAAAATCAGCATTAAGCAATTGCAAACAGGCTGTGCCAAAAAGCAGGCCAGTGCTGAGCTGTGGAGTGCATTATAAACCGCTGCTCCTGATGAGCTGTGCCTGGAGCTTTGAGCCCAAAGCTCAGAGAGACAGAGGCAGCAAGGCTTAGCAGACAGAGACACACACTGCTGTACCTGCAGGTCCCTTCAGAGAGCTGCTTGTGTTTCTAGCCTCTCCAAAAGAACTACTAATCATCTACCGGATTAATCAATTTAACAAACAAGCTTCTTTCTTACAAGATATGAATTTTACAATCAAGACTTGGTTCAAGCAGTGGGACCTGCCCAACAGCTGGGAGGTATCTTGAAGGGTAAGAGAAGAGACAGCTCAGCAGCAAAGAATTGTACACTGAACCAGATTGAGATGGGCAGGGAGCGCAGAGCAAAGGGGAGACAGGTGTAGGAAGAGGACAGAGGCAGAAGGGGATAAAGTGTTCAGAAGAGGAGTGATCATTTTAGTTTGTAACTGTGAGTTGTGGGGCTTTTGCCTTTTTTACCCCTTTAGAATTATCATCAGCAAGAAAATTTAAAGTTAACTGCATTCCTGATGCAGCTATCCCAGAACAACTCTAGCTAGACAACTGGGTAGTCATCAACCAATTACTACTACAGGCCACTCATTCTTTCCAGAAACAATGAAAAAGTACCCAAAACTAAAGCCAAAGAATAATACAGAAAAAGTGTGTTTTCTGAGAAAATCTGCTACACTTCACATACATCTCCCAAACACACTTCAACTATAAAATGATACAAAGTCTTGCACAGGATCAGGAATATATCAAGAAACCAGAATGAGTAACTTAGGAGTTTCATATCTAGAATCAAACTAAACTCATAATTTGTATGAAGGTCACACAAATCTTGAGTGTAGGGAAAGAAGAACACCTTAGTTCTCTACAGAACAGAAACACTAAGCCCAGAATAAAAAAATCCTCTTCTTGTATGGGTTGAGTTTGACTTCTGAGACCTTCATCCCACCAGGATACGTATGTAGTTAGGTTTGTTCAACTAAAAAATTTCCTTGTGCATTTTTTTCCATTTTCCTAAGGTAAACTACTTATTTTATGTATGGCAATATCCACTTGCCATCTCTTATCTCACAGACTTCAGCAAATGCTGTAAACATAAAAGACAGTTTCTGTTACACCTGCTCTTCAGGAGACAGACTGCATGTCATCACTATGCTAGATAGACCTTGAAGCCTCAACGATGCAAGTTCAGCCTTTGTAACAGCCAAAGGATTTCATGATAAAAAGCAGGCACAGTGACTGGACAGCCAAATTATTTCTGAAGCATTTTCTCATTCCATTTTAATAAAGGTACAGTGGGTACAAGCAGCTCTCGAATTCACACAAGTAATAGAGGCTCACTGAAAAATGAACCAAGTCAGTGAATAAATAAGGCCAGACTACCACAAATCCTGTACAGGTACAGATAAAGAGGAGAATACCGGCACAGAAGGGGACCAAGTGAGCTATGTAATTATCTTAGAGCAAAATGGATCTTAGTGAACAAAGTAATAAAGGTCACTAAGTTACATGCATCACATGTACACTAGAACATAATTTGAGCGATGGATTAAAGTACAAAATAGTTGGTAATTTGTTTTGAAAACTAATTGCATCCTCTGTTAATAAGAAGGCTTGTGTGAGCATCTACAGAGCTTCTCTTGAAAAGAGAACAATTCTGGATTTCAAGACTGTGAGATACACAGACTTGCAATCAAAGAGGGTGCTATAAGAGATAAGAAGTATGAAAAACAAAGAAAATGAAGTGGTAGATAGAGAGGAAAAGATCTAAAATAATTCTCTCTCACAAGGAAAAGTATTCACCATACATTACAACTGCCAGTCACCAGCCAACTTAGGCAAACTCCAGACTAGGTATCACTGTTGCCTTCAAGATTTTAGAAGAGAGAATTAACACATCTGTGTTTGCAACAGGTCTTCATTAGTTCCAGTATTCCTGGAAGAAACTTGTTTTGTAATGACTGTTTAGGAAATTAGCTATTCATGCTTCACCACAAATTATATTTCTGAGAATGCCTCTTCTCAAGTCCTAACAGCACTTCTATTCAATTCTACAACCAGCCAGCAAGTACATCAAAAACCTTTTTTAAACACTAGTGGGCCTGTCCGGCACATAAAGAACAGCTCAGACACACACAGTGTGTCTTTATTATGTCACCAGAGGTGCACTGTCCCACACATGTATCACAGATCTCTGTCTTCATCCTGCTTACAAAAGCTGGTATCTGCTGAACACATGGCACAGAAATGGTTGCAATTTAGCTGAGGACCCAGGCTTCATTTCTTGTCACATGAATGATGCACAGTCATCAAAATGCAAAGGAAAATATTCATTCTCACTAGCATAACTAGTATGCAGTCTGGCAGTTGACTTCTTTTCAGTCCTGGCTTTCTCTCAACTGCTCATAAGTTACCTCTTTTATCATTGTTCGAGGCTACCCCTTCCCTTACACATTTAACTGAAGAGTCTGGAAATGCCTTCTTTCCTTCCCCCAGCAAAATTCTTCACCTCCTACTGCTTACTCATACCACTGTATCCTACTCACTCTAGTACCCCAGATGATTTGTGTAGCAACAAACCCTTAGCCAAGAACACACAGAGGACAATCCAAGAGAAAGATTCTATTGACACACAATTCTCTTTCTTTATGTTTATGAAACAGCATTACTAAAAGTCTCTTTCTTGCTTTTACTAGTTTATTTGCAAAGAAGCAAATCAACTCAGCTAAAATCCCCTGTGGGGGAAGAAAATAAAACTTAAAAAAAAAAAAAAGCCACAAAGACAAGGCAGAGGAGAACAAATAAGTGGGGAAATGGAGGGAACTAATGACCTGAATGTTCAGCAAGCAAAGTTCCACATTATATAGAGATGGATAAGGTTGCACTCAGACAGGCTAAAATCCACACCAAATGTCTCCCTCACATCCTTTTCCTGGTCAGTCCCATACTCCCTGCAAGCCTATTAGATCCTGTAATTGAATGTGGAGTTCACTTCAATCAAAGTTCAGTTCAATGCACACCTGCTTGCTTCTTCCAGGAGCAGCACATCCTTGGGTGAATTCTTGTTGTTTCAAGTAATGAACCTGCTCTTTAATGCCAAGTTTAGCTCATGCTGCACAGAGAACATAGAGCTACTGACAGCAAGTCCCTTACCCTTTTGCCACAGGGCACTCCTGAAGAGAGAAAAAGGTGAGGGAACATACAACCCACCCAAGACAGAGGCCACTAAGGGTATATCTGTAGATCTAATTGGCTTCCTGAAGGTCTTTCTCAGACCATATTTCACCTCATTTATGCAGGTCAGTACCAATGTTTCCAACCCTACCTGCTGTGGGGAATCAGTATTTTCCAGGATGGCATTTCTACAGCTGCAGCCTAATTCAGGGCCCCTCCTTCCCCCCAGTCCCATTGACCTGACATAGCAGACAGTTCCTCTTACAGAGCAGTATCAGTTCTCACACGCTGGGAAAAAGAGATCTACATATCTTATGCATCACAACTCTGCCTGTTAACATTTTATAGCTCAGTGCCTAATTCCCCATCTCCTCTCTGTTTCTGGGTTGTCCTGGCCAAATTTTCCTCTCAGCTATTCGATGCAAATCAAGCTCTTGTGGTGAGTGGAATTGTTCTGGACACACACCAGGTGAACTAGACTTCTGTCATAAAAGTCATTAGGCTGGGTCAGACTAACAGTTTTGGCCTTTATGCCACTCTTTAAGAAAATGGTGTGAGACCAGGACATATAGGAACTGTTCCTGCCTCAGCAGGTTAGGGATGACCCAAAGTTGAAAGTGTACCTGGGGAACTCTGTGTTATATCAAAAACTATTTCCTTTTTTTATTCAAAGCACAAAACCCTACAGCTTAATTGTTCTGCCTTGTGACCCAGTTCATTTTTCCACCTCCTCCAAGCCATTCATCCAAACCATTCATCAAGGCCATTCTCTTCATGACCATCTCTTTTCCAAGTTAAAGAACGATAAACACTGTAACTTGCCTTCAGAGAATACATCTGTCTCTGACCAGCCAACTAACCTTTCCTGTATTCTTTCCCTCTTTTGGGGTGCGGCAAACTTTAAAAAAAAGGTTTTTTTGAATGCTGCAGGGAGTATTCAAAATACAAGAGCAGTATGCAACGACACAGAAACAGAGATCTTCCTTGCCTTGTTCTGAGCTCTCCTCATAGTTCCTGAAGTCTTATTTGCTATTTTGACCAGCATCCATCAGCAAGGCTGCAGAAGACTTCACAATTACTCCATTTTCTAGCCCTTTTTTCCAGCTTTGCTTTTGGCACCTTTCAGAAGTACTCCCTCCATATTTTCTGCACGTTTTGAACGGATAAGTGAGGGCTGAGTCCTTCAGTTGTTATCCTGCAAGGGTAAATACCTGCATCCCTTCAAATGCAACAGCTTTCATGAGAAATAACCCAAAATAGGAGTGCTCAGTTCCAAACTCTGAATATCTCTTGTTCACAGAAAGGGACGTCCTTGCATCAGAGATGAAATGGTCTGGACGAAAAGGGGACACCAAAGAGACGAAACTGGGCACAAGTGATTATACCTGTCTCAGCCAGGACAGCAGAGGAAGTTGGCTCCAGAACCAGACACAGAAACTCAATAGTCAGTGCACTGAAAAGTAGCCTCCTAACAGCTCTACTACCTCTGCAAACTACCAGTACCATTTTCACAGACCAATGGACAAAATAAAAACTTACGGTGCTCTGCAGATACATAGGTCTGCACTCACTGGCAAGCCTACACAGAGGATGTTTTGGACAGAAACCTCCCCAGGGTAATCAACTCAACAACCAGCACCAGCCTGCAGCTCTCACACCACCCAGCTACAGTGCTTTACTCCGAGCCTGTCACTGCTGCTGTCCTGCCATAACCCTCGTGACACAGCAATACTGGGAAGCACTAGAGACTGGATCCAAGGAACTTGCTCTGGCCTCATATACTGAGCTATAAACAGAGGAACAAAGCTACACAACCTCCTTGGATGTTGCCAGCCATGCTTGGACATCACAGAAAACCAAACAAAACCTCCAAAACCTCTTGAAAACAGTTCTATTTTATAATTTCCATTTAAACAGTGAGCATGAGTACTTTCCAGAAATACTTTAGGAAATGCATCCAGTGTCTAACTTTTGTCATTTGCTTACTTGCATTCTTGGTGGAAAAGCATACGAACTTTCAAAGCATCACTCCTTCGCTTTGCCTATGTATACCACCACTTGACAAGTTTTATCCTTATGATGGGATTCGATTGTACAGAAATAGTAAATTTATATTAACCAATGTCCTCCTTGCACTTCTAAATCTTCCATGTATTTTAAAGAATAAGGTCAAACACTCAAGGAACTCTACCTAAATTGGTTGACCTGAAAGTACTTCTGAGTTTCCAGGAACACTGTTATCCTACAATGAAATTTCATCCAAGGGAAACACAATGTGACACCAAGTCTATACTAAACCTTGATTCCTGCCTAATACAGGTTCATTTCTAAAAGCAGAGAGGGGAAAATGATCAAATAACTGCAATCATATCCACTCTTTACTCAGCCTGAATACACCCAAAGAAACTCCACTGCAGTGACGTTCTTTGTTGCCACAGCTTCCTTTTGGCATCTTTAATTCCCACCATGGAATGCACCTCCTGAACTTCAGCTCACAGCCTCCCTACGTGATGCCTGAGAAGCATGGTTGTAACTGTTCAAAACAAAAACTTGGCAATGCAAAACAGACTCCTCAACTTAAACAGCTACATTTCTGCTTTGGAGAGGGATCCTGAACTGTGACTTTTTCAAGTGCAGCAACACAGATTGGAAAGCTCTAAGCAGTGGTTCAAAGCAGAGAAGCACACACTGCCACCAGGCTGTATGCACACTGCAGGGGTGGAAGAGAGGCTGTGCTGTTGCTGACCAAGAAATAAGGCTGTAGTTGTCACAGCCCAACAAGAAGGCTGCTACACGAATGTGGATAGGAGAAGACCTATGTATCCCATAATTGCTGATGAATTTTTTCAATAAATGGTCACAAAATAACATACAGAACACAAGACCAAAGGCTAGCATTCAAATCTTATGCCTATCTGTCCTGTGTGCACCTCCAGCACCAGTCTTAACCATCTCCTCTGCTATAACCCAGTGTGACTGTTTCAGCTGGAAAGTTGAAGTGAGATGTGTCTCTCAGTCCTGCTTCCAACTGGCAGAGCTTTCCAAGCCACATGTTGGAGTCCCTCTAGCTAAGAAGCGGTTAGACATTACTGAAGAAAACAAAAACACTGACGGAAGTATGTGCTATTTTTGAGTCAGAGGGCTTGTTACTTCTTTGCTCCATAGGCAAGTTAAGTGCGCTGAAACACCATCTATTAGATCACGTTCTCTGGAAACTTGGAGACATCTAGTCTGAGCTTGAAGTGGGTGTAGGACTAAGACAAAGTTGAATAAATGAATACCTGTCAAAAGAGTTGCACTTTTGGGCACACCCTGGAACAGTGTGATAGATACCTCCACTGAAAGCTGCTTCAAAGCTGTCCTTCAGGCGATCCTGAACTCGCTTTAACATTCTTGGCAGAGTTGGCATAGCACATCTATGAGCTCACCGTATCTCAGGTCTCTGAGGAAACACATGGCACTATTCAATATCCATGGAGTTGCTAGGCACTGAAGGCATTCCACCCAGGTGCATCACATAGCTGAAATTCAGAGGATCACTTTGACAGTTGGCTACAAGCTGCAAGTAACTTCAGCCCTGCAGCAATTAACCTTGACACCACACCCCAGAATGCCCTAACCTCCTTTGAGTCTTAATCCCCTTGAGGATTACCAAGGGGTAAGACCAGCATTGCCATTTTATGTGAGCAAGTCTCCACTTCTTAGTAAAAAACATTACCCTCTAGGAAGATCCAGGGTCTGAATAGCATGAGCCCACTACAGCAGAGCCATAGCAGAGAGGAAGTTTATACAAACTTTCAGGGGGAGACCTGCAACAAATGTACGTGTGCCCTTTCGAAAGCCTATACACAGCAAGAAAGGTGTTAGACCAAACTTCATTAAACAATATGAAATTGCTCCATGATATAATTAGCACCTTTTTTTTGCTCAGGAGTCTCAAAGACACCACAGGTCAGAGCTGCAGGGGATCCAACAGAACTGTGTGGATCACCTGCATGCATATATCATCTGGTGGGTACTGTCAGTCTCTCACTTTCCTGTGCAATAAACACTGTGGGGAAAAGAAATCATTTCTCTCTCTTCCTCTTTACCTCTGCTGCACAAGAGCAAAATGAAAAAAAAAATTTTTTGAGAACACTGTTGCAGAGATCAAAAGCCTTTTTCTACTGGCTCTGACCTAGTTCTTTCATTCTTACTAGAGGGAAAAAAACCACTTAAAGGAACATTGTCAAAACTGTTAGCTCTAAAAATAGACTTACCTTGGCAGTGCTCCCATCTAGATGGGCTCATATTAAGGAGTGCAAACTCACTTTCCCCATACACACACCAATCCTTTCATCAATCTGGAAGCACTGGAAGTATGAAGCCCAAAGGACCTCCCAGTCCACATAATCTTCTGGGACACTCAAATACATATTATATATAACTGGTAAGGAACTGTAGTACTCTCCAAATTCCTACTTCATATTTGCTAGTCCATTGCTGTCAGCTAACCCAGTAAAAAATTTTGGATATTTTCCTTAAGTAAACTGATGGAGATTTGTTTCCATAAATAGAGTCCAGCACTCCATACTAAGATAGGATAAAAATAATGAAATTCGAGTAAGATTTCAACAATTTTTGAGATAAAATGAGCAAATTTTTCAAAGATTCTCCACAAAGTATAAGCTACAAAACATTTTCACCTTAGCCACACAGAGCATTTGTGAAAGGAGAAACAAAAGAAATTCTCTGGGTTTGTGGCTGAGGCTGACAAACAAGCAGTTTCCATAGAACAATAGCCGTGGTGGAGCTGGTGGGGCAGCGGATGTCGGCTCCAGCCAGGAACTCCCATGCTCCAGAATCCATGGCTCCCTTGTGCCCCAGGGACCTCTCCACTCCCTGCCAGTTGCATCACAAAGCCAGCCACTTGCAAGTTTACACAAGAAGCCAGTTGGCCCAACCATTCAGCACTCTATAAAAAATTCTGAAAACCCTGGAAGCCCATCCTGGCCAAGATCCTAGCTGACTACTACAGAAACTGGAAGGACAGACAACCTCAGGTTAAACCAGGTTTTCAGAGCTTTCCTCATTTGCAAACGTCCAGAGCTGATGTACAGCAGGTACATCTTGAGATCCCAAGCCGCAAACCAGGAAAACAATTTTTCCAATTAAAACAAACAAATCAAACAGAAGAATAAAAAAACTCAACTGTCTGTGCTTCCTGAGTTCGAGATATTTTAAGTTCAGCAAACTGCCATTTTTCTAGAAAACTATTTAGAAGAAGATTTGATAGCAACTTTACTTTTGACTGAAGTAGGATCTGTACACTGTAGCGATGAGAGCCATGAGGAGCAAGTAACCTCTCAGCTTCCCAAATACAAGTCGTAATGCAATGTGTTCCCTGCCAAAAGTCACAGTTCAGGAACAGAACACAGCTCACTCCGAGGGCTCCAATACAGCAGAAGATGCATTAAGATAAAAGCATGCTTTTAAGCATAGTCACAGAAAGAAACATAGTTCCAACAGAAAACGATGGATAATAAAAGGCCTGAAATGGGCATGCACTATGTTCACACAAAGTAGCCACAGCCACATGGCAACTTGTGCTGAAATAGTGATATTCCTGGGTAAGGGCAACAGAATTATGCAAAGGCCAGAAAGTTCAGAGATAAAAAAACAAAATGGGAGGAATGCAGAACATACAGACAAGAAAGCCTGTTCTGAGACACCACAGCAGGATGCATCCTGAGGGAAGGAAATGGGAAGAAGGAGTTAAAGAAAAAAATCCCAGCTCAGGAGAAGGGAAAAAGCACTGCTTCCCAAAGCTTTAGCAGAGCTTTTCTTCATTAATATTTACAAAGCTTTTAGAGATTCTCAGATGGAAGGCACTGCAGATATGACAGGAATTATTAAGGACCTGAAAAGATCTAGCAAACAGACTGAGAAGGACTCCAAGTAAATAAAGGAGGATGACATTAGCGAGCACACTGAAATAGGGGTTGCTGCTGGCATATGAACCATCTGGTGCATGGCAGTCCATTTCATTTACTTGCTTACCCACTACTGGGCACGCATGCCCAGTTCTTGTCACTATGCTTTTGCCACCAAAGAAGTAATGCTTTTACTCAGGACCACTCACTACCTTCCTCCTTTGTATCATTCCAGTCTTCAAAACTGCCATTCAGTAAAGCAGCCTGTGCATAAGAAATCTGTTTGCCTCATGAAGCGGCTCAGTATGAACAACTTGAGAGGTATATAGATACCTTCGGAGATACAGTGATCTTGTTCACCTTTATTTGAATTTGCATAGGAAGCTGTTTTTCAGGGATGTTAAGCTCCACACTGTGTTCAGGAAGCCTAAGTTTTTGCTGGACTATCATCTGCACTGTTAACTTGGGTACCCAGCAAAAGGCAGCTTCAGCATGATTTTCAGCAATAATGCAAGTGCTTCTGATGGAACTATAGATCTCAGCATAACTGAGAACCAAAGCTCAAGGCAGTGTCAAAATTAACATCCCAAAAATACTGACACATCCCAAATTAAGCACAGGAGAACGGGTCCTATGGCTAGTTTACACACTGGATTTCTTAAACTTTCCCAAGGGCACCAAATAAAGCAAGATGAGGCACAAAACCCAGGACTGTCAATGCCTTGCTCTAAAGCACTAGAAAACTGAGTGAATTTTGGAACTGCACGGCAGCAAAGCAGACCTGCTTTTTCCCATACACCTAGATACCTCTCTCCTGCAACTTCCCAAAAGCCCCATGGAAAGGGAACACGCAGCCAATGTCAGACGGCTGCAGGAGCCCAGCATCAACTGGAAGATCTCAGCAAAGCATCCGCCTTTCCAGGTCTTGGCAGGCATCGTCTCAGTTACCGGGTCCTTCCCCGGGAGCCGGGCACACCCCGCGAACAGCTCACAGCTGCCGGCTGCCCAGGCGCTGAGCGCCTCGGCCCTCGGGCACAGCCCTGCGCCCACGCGGGAGCGACGGGGGCCGCGGGAGCTTCGTGGGCACCGCGGCCTCGGGGCACTTTGGGGATCGGGGCGGTAGCGAGGGCCGGCGGCGCCCGCGGGAACCGGCCGGCGGTGGGGCGGGGGAGGCGCCCGGGGCTGAGCGCGGCCGCCGGGGCCGCTCCGGAGGGAGGCGGCGCAGGTCGGCCGCCCGTGCCGGGAGAGGCGGCACCTCCGGGCCCGCCGGGAAGTTGCCAACCGAAGCCTCCGGGCGGCCCCCGCCGCGGGCGGGGGCGGCGGCCGCGGCCCGGCGGCACCTGGCCCGGGGCAGGCGCGGCGCTGGGGCGGCCGGGCCGAGGGCGCGGGGGGTGCCCCGCAGGCGAGGCCGGGGCGGCGGAGCGGCCCCGCCGGAGGGCACTGCCCTCCTCCCTCCCTGCCGAGCCGAGCCGAGCCGGGCCGGGCCGGGGCGGCCCCGCCGCGGCGCAGGTGAGTGCCCGGGGGAGGAGACAGGGGAGGGACCCCGGGGGCGGCGGGCAGGGGACGCGAAGCCCTTACCTTCCACCGCCATCCTCCCGGCCTCGCATAGTGCGCCGGCCGCCGACCCGGCCCCGGCGGCGCTGCCCCGGCCGCCCCCCCGCCCGCGCGGGCTCCGCTCATCTGCAGCCGCGGCGATCAACCTGCAGCGCTCGCTGACAGCGGGCGGGGCCGCGCCGCGGATCCCTGGGAAACGTAGTCCCGGGAAACGGGCGCCCGGCCAGGCACCGGCTCTCCTCGCCACCGGCGGGGGGCCCGGGGCGGCTCCGCGTGTCCCCGCCGGGCAGGGAGGGCAGCGCGGGGCGGCGGTGAGGGCCGGGAGGGTCAGAGACCCCCAGGAGGTGCGTGTGGGAGAGGGGCTGGGCGGGCACCCTGCCCCGGGAAACTTCACTGCACAGCCCTGGGGTGTTTCTCTCCAGGATTTCAGCCCCCTGGGACATCCAGCCTGATGGTTCCAGGGACTGAGGTGACAGCCCGTTCCGTCCCCGTCCCATCCCGCCGCACTCCCTCGCTGGCCGGAGGAGTTTGTCCACAGGGAAAGACACACACAGAGCACCGGGGACCACCAGTCAGCACCTCGCCCCGGAGGGAGGCCTTCAGTCTTTTCCATTCCCCGTCTTCATCCTGTCCCTCTCTGACAGGTCGTCCAACAAATCCAGAACAACGACGGAGATTCGGGACGCAGGTTAGGGTGCCTTTACTTCAGGTCGTTACAAATCTTACACCAAACAGTCTGGCACCCTCGAGATCTGTCCTGAAACATTGGTTGACTGAAAAACAGCAGTGGGCTAGTACCCTTTTCAGTTTCATTTTGAGATATCAAAAAGGTTTTGAAGATTTTTTCGCTTCAAAAGTAGCCATTTTTTCATTTTAAATGTATCAGTAAATTAATCTTTCCAGAAAGAATTTATGAGTTACTTTACTCACCTAAGTTACGTCATTACTAAAATGAAGATGACAGCAAAGGGACTGAGTATAGAAGGGCAAATACAGATAGGCCATGAAAACATTGCCGCATGTTATTTTTGTTTATTAGCAGTGGCTATTGCAGCTAATAAGTGTTATTTTTGCAAAACAAACCTCCACGAGTTCAAATTAGAGTGCAAGAGCATACAATGTCCAAGTGAATGTGGTACATAAACCCCAGGAATTTTGACGTTCTTGAATTATCTAAAGTAATTAAAAATTGGGTCTTCATTATTTATTTTATGAAGGAAAACCAGAGCCTGTAGGAATGGCCTTAAAGCCCAATATTTTCCTCAAGCCTTCTATTAACCAAGTTTGCCCTGAAGACCTGACTCATTCTTTGTTCTCATAAGCACTTGAACTATTAGCCTTTGTGTTGTACATAAGTCAAGATACAAGCTTCCTGGAGCAGCAGCCTTGTCATTCACGTGTCTGCAAAGCAGGCATACTCACAGTGCATTATAAGTAATAATGCTTGAGAGGACATGCTGGTACTCCCAAGTGCAACACAGTCTCACACCTGATCCCCTGTGCTGGTACAAATGGGCTGGTCTTCACATACTTTCTGCCAAGAAAATAGGATGTTCCTAGGTTTCACAGTTTTCAAACATATGTAATACACACATATAGCCAGCCTTCACTACGTAATAACTTATGTAATTTTGATGACTTTGTATCAAACTTATATATTCAAATATTAATCATTTATTTGACTGTGGCAATATTTGGAGGTATGTTAGAGTAATTACCTGGCTAATGCATATGTAAAGCAGTGCTTTCTTGGTTAGAACGAGTTGGAAGCCATAGAGGGAATAAATCAAACCTCAGAGTTCAAGTGACATGGACATGGAGAACTGGAGTCCTATCCCCATTAGTATGCTGAATTTTTGACTGGTAACTGCATTTCAGCTGTGGGCCCTGAGGACATCCCCAGTGAGTACAATTTTACTAAGCCCTTTAAACAGCCCTGTAGTTCTTAATTACAACTTTGTGCCTGCTGAAGAACAGCAAAATTATGGCTGTGACTAGATAGCAAATGGGACATGACAGGTGTTAAAAGGTGTAGTGTTTGATATCTAGTGTTACATGATAGCTAGGGAAACCTAATATTTAGCTAGAGAAACCTAATATTTAACAGTATCTAAAACCATCAGAAACTTACCAAATTCTGGTCAAAACTAGACAAATTTAATTTACTGTACGTCGCTCATTAGAGAAAAGAGGCTGTGAATTGATTCAATTAATATATGGCAAAGTACAATCTGTTTTGATAAGAGCTTTCAAAAACATCAGTGAGAGTGAGCTAACTTTCTTAAAACACCCTGCAAAATTACAGAGTAGAAAAAGACCATATTTCTCTACTCAGAAAGAGCTCTCTCTTACTTTCTCTGCCTTGTTTTCTTGCTTCCCTTTTTAATTTGCTTCTCTCCAGACAGGTTTCTTCTAAACTTTCTCTTAAAAGCATAGCAAACTCCCTTTAAACAGACTTGGTTTGTCACAGCCAAAGTCAATTTGCTGTCTACTTTGCTCTAGGTCACCAGATGAAATAGGCAATACTGACCAGAGGCTCCTTAGCCATTCCAATTATTTCTGAATAGGACTTCTCCCAGCTAACATCAGAGGAAAGTATTTCCATCAACAGCATTGCTGAACAACAGTTCTGAAGTCTAAACAAGGTGTTAGACTTGTATACTTCGCTACACTATCATCCATCATCATTTTTCTTTTTTATTCCCCTTTCACCTTACAGAAATACAACAGTAATTAAGCTTTAAGCAACCCCTTGTTCTCCTAAGTCCTTTCTGTAAAACAGTGAAATTCTCACTCATCTTCATCTGATGATCTTGTTAGCAAAGTACTTCTGCCATACTGTGTGACACAAGATTTTCAAGCATGATTAATTATTTTGGGTGCCCAAACACATGCACAGTGGCAGCTTTCAGGGACAGTTGAAGAAACATCTGAAAATCATAGACCTCAAATCAGGCACTGGGTGTCTCTAGCAGTGAACAGCAGCACAGCTGTGACTGCACATTTTTGGCTGTGATTTGCATAGCTGAGTGGGCCTAAACTGTGATGGTGGGATTAAACCATTCAGTTTGTCATCAAACTCAACTGTGACTGAAACAGCCCTATCACAGGACCGTACCACCTGCCTAATAACTCAGCATCTGGACTCTTAAGTTGCCTCACATATTCCTGGGAAAGAATATGTGAAAATGAGTGAATATTTCAAAGGTAACCGATGATAAGTACGTTTAGATTGGGAAAAGGTGTGAAAGGAGCATGCGTAGGACTGCATAGATTTGATACTGATGGGGAAGGTGAAGTGGGGCTTTCCACTTCAGTACCTCTGCCAGGACCGAGGGCTGGAAGAGGAAAAGGGAAGGGCTGTATGGTGGTTCAGGCATGCTAAGTACACACCCTAGGCCATGAGCTGCTATTGTTTGGCAACTTAAAACAAGGAAGTTTCATGAGAAACACTACAGTGTAGAAGGTAGGTGGAAATACAGGTGTGGAAGTTGTAAGAAGAGAATTGCCTTCCAATTTCTCTCCCTTTGTCAGAGTCAGCCACACAACTGGAAAAACAGCCTGAGGAATCCTGGGTGTCAGATCTGGAGCGAGAGGAGGAGGGGGTGGAGTTTCTCAGCATTCTCTTTTTTTCTCCAGGAAGTGGCATTTCCTAAGAAACCTGCTGAGTCTCATGCGAATACCTGAAAGGCACACGGAGAAAATGCTGTGTGCATTGCTGCCTTTTTTTTTTTTTTTGTTATAAAAAGGAGCACTTCAGCTCAGCTAGGCATATACAGAGAAAAGGGTAGGAACAGTTTCGGTAAAAGTCCCCTGCTCTGATCCATGGAAACAGAATCTTGTGCTAGTGTGATCCAGCCTTACCACCACAGAATGCACCTAGGTATGGTATGTGTTAAAGTGTAAACAGTAGTATTTACAAGCAGTTTTCTGATGTCTGAGAATGATTCAGATGAGCTATCAGGCAGGCAGGCTGTAATCTGCTCAAAAATAGAAATACGTGTTTAAAATATATGTAATATGTTTTTAAAGTGCCACTAAGGCACTGAAATTGAGGTTTAAATGGTGTAGTAGTCTAATTACATAATTAATATTTTTTGTCTATCGTATTGCTGAAATATATTTCAAGTATTGCTTCTGTCACATACTTACATTTCCCTATTGTCAAAAATATATTGCAATTAATACTACAGAAAGTGCATTTGGAGGTGTGGAAGAGACGCAGAAATAATTACAGGATGTATGCAAGGTATATTTTATCATTACTGTGGCAATTTCTGGTGTTTAATTTTTTTTCAGTATTTGATTTATTTTTAAAGAAAAAAAATACATTCTTAAATAGCCTTATCCTCTGCTCTTAATTTCAAGGAACAGATGGAATTTGAGTGTTAAAATACTCAGAAGATTTATAGAATTTATTATGTTTTACTTCATATGATAGAAAACCAGGATCCATACATGTCAGAGGCAGACAGCAGCATATACAAATGTCACTCCTGCTTTAAGTGTGAGGTTAGTTCCACTGTCCAGTAACACCTATGTCTTATGCACAGAGAATGGTATTGACTTTTGCCATCTTTGAATGACTTTACGGGTTATTTCATGCATTGCTTTGTGGTAAACTATAGAGAATTTTTAAGCAAATGTGGAAACATGCCACACATTTTCCTCCCAAAGCAAGTTTGGGACAACTTTCCCAGCAGTAAAGTCCCAAATCAGCAGTGGGGCTGCAGGCAGAGACCACAGCTGTGGCTGCCTTGGATGACAGCTTTTTGAGTCAGGCTTTTCCAGTTCTGTATGGAGGGACATTGAGAGAAATCAGGCATAGACTGAAAAAAGAGAACTTCAGGCTGTGTATAAGGAAAACCATTTTCACCCAGTGGATAGTCATGGATCCGAGCAGGTTGGTGCTCAGAGAAGTTTTGCAGCCACCATCCTTGGTGATTTCCAAGCTCCCACTGGATGCAGCCCTAAGCAACCTGCTCTGATCTTGCACCTCACCCTGCTTGGAGCAGGAGCTTGGGCTACAGGCCTCCTGAGGTCCCTTCCACCTTAAATCATTCTGTGATCTTTTGAAGACTTTTAGCTACCCTGGACCAGTACTACTAGCTAAAGCAGTGGATTACCTTCCTGCTGACTACTGCTATCATTAACCTCAACCAGCCTTCCTTTCCACTAAAACATAACCTGCCACAAAGCCCGTTGAGTGTTACACCCATCGGTTACCTGCTCTCATTCACTGGTGACTACCCGAACAGTGTGGTAACATGAGGAATTGGGCAGTGTGAGGTGGGAACAAGCAAGTGAGGATAGTGTCACTGATACAGAATCTGGCTGTTTCAACAGTAACCTCAGATGAGTTAGTTTGTACTGGAGATCTGAAAGCAGTGAATGAGATTTGTGGTTTCCTGAAAAATGCTTGTGTCTCTTTTCTGCAGAGAAAGTGAACACACTGAGTGCCCTCCTTGCTCATGATTGCAGGGTGTAAATCACTGAGCATAACCACTCCTCACAAAAAAGGAAAGAACCATACCTAACAGAAGATGTGTATGTAAACAGAACTAGAGAAGCAGTCTAATATAGCAGGTCCACGTTACCAGCTGGCAAATAGTTGAATAAGTTGTTTAAACAGTCCTGACTCCTGCTGCTGTTTGCTGAACTACCTTGATATAGGCTGGAACAATTCAGTGCTCTGGGTAACCTGCAAGCACTGAATTATAGAACCAGTGGGGCTGGAAGGCAGCTCTAGTGATCATCTGGTCTAACACCCTGCTGAGAGCGGGTTGCTGGTCTAACCCCTGCAACTAGATCAGGTTGCTCAGGGTCATGTCTATTCAGGTTTGAATATTGCCAAGGGTGGTAACTCCACAGTCTTTCTGGGAAACTTGCTCCAGTGTTTGATCACTCCTCAGTTTCTTTTTCTATCTAAATGGAATTTTCTGTATTTCAGTTTGTGGCCATTGCCTTGTTTCTTTTCTGTCTCCATCTTCCCCTCACTGTCAGGTATGTATTCACATTGATGAGATGCTTTCAAAGCCTTTTCTTCTATAAGCTGAACAGGCCCATCTCTCTCAGCCTCCTTGAATAAGAGATGCTCCAATACCTTAATCATCTTCATGGCCCTTAGATGGACACACTTCAGCATGTCCAGGTTTCTCTAAATATCAGCACAACTATCCATTATATCAGCCACTCCTCCCAGTTTTTGATTATGAACCCACTTGGTGAAGGTGCACACTGTTCCATCATCTCAGTTCATTAATGAAGATGACAGAAGATTATTGGCCCCTATATCAACCCCTGGAGTGGACCGCTAATGTCTGGCTTCCAAATGGATTTTGTGCTGCTGCTCACAACCCTCTGAGCCCAGCATATCAGCCAGTTTTAATCCACCTCACCAACTACTTATCTAGTCTGTAGTTTATCAGTTTTCCAAGACAGTGTTATCAGACACAGAGTTGAAAGCCAGTCATTTCATTGTAGGAGGGTGTTTTGCTAGTCAGGCTTTATTTCCCCTGTGTAAATTCATTTTTGACCATGGATTCCACTCCAGTGGCATTCCTATCCTAAATATGAGAAATGGTTTCCAGGATTAGTTGCCCCATCACCTTCACAGGGATCAAGGGGAGGCCAACTGATCATTGAAGTTCTCCAGATTTTCCTTGCCCATCTTGAAGGAAGGAGTTACATTTGCTATGTTATGGTCATCAGGAATCTTCCCAAACTGTCACGAGCTTTCAAAGATAATTGAAAGTCATCTTGCAATGGCATCAGCCAACTCCCTCAGCACTTGTTGGGTGCAACCCATCAAGTTCTGTGGTTTTATATATATCCAGTTTGTTTAGATGTTCCCTAACCTAATCCTAATCCAGCCAAAGTTTTGTCTTCCTTGCTCCAGACTTTCTCACTCCTCTCGGGGGCCTAGGGTTCCTTAAAGTTGAGCTTACCAGTAAAGAGGAAGTAAAGCAGGCACTGACTACCTTGCCTTTTCTGTGTCATTTGTCACTAGGGCTTGTTCTCCTTTCAGCAGTGGGCTGATATTTTTCCCCATTCTTACTGTTAGTGTAGATGTAGAGCTCTTCTTGTTGCTCTTCATGTCTGACACCAGATACATCCCCAGGTGGGTTTGGCATTCCTAACAGCATCTCTGCATGCTTGGAAGGTGTCTCCTCCTGAGTATAACAATTTTCTTCTCTGTTGTTTTAAGGACCCTAGATCAGGTCTGCTATGGAATTAAGTCAATTCTGCTTATGTAAGGTCTTTATTTTGGTAATTCTATACTGCTTTTTACTGGTTGAGCATTCAAACCACTCCTGCTACACATTAGACATTGACTAGTGTGTGTACTGATGTTTGTGCTGTGAAACCTTAGTGTGCTCAGATTTGGGTAACACACAGCTCTTCCTGATGGGCAGCTGCAAACTTTTACACTTATGCAAAATAGATTTAAAATTCATATTTGTAGCTTTTGTTACAGGTGTAAATAACTTCTGAGAAACAAAGTTTTAGGTAGCATTATTGTAGCTCTTCTGGGTCTCCCTCACAAGAAACAGGTGAACCTGTGCAGTGTGGGATGTGTGCATCTGTACAGAGCTTGCCTAGAGCATGGTCTGTGTGTGCCAAGTAAGGCTACCACATCCTGAGCATCCTGAGCATAGTGCACTTACAACCAGAACATATAATTTGTAAAATCACAGTATCCCTTCCACACTCAGGCAAAATTATTGGGCGAATGGAAAAGGGACATATCTGGATAATTCCTGATGTAGCCATGAGGAATCTGAAGAACAGAGCTTGGGATCTGACCTTTAACAACAGTGATATTTGCCACCTTGATGCCAGTAGGAAGAAGCTATAAGTAATAATCAATACTGTGTCATCTTTGATATAATAACATACCTAGTGTGATTCTCTGAATGTCAGAGCTGTCATGGTTTAGGCTGAAACCAGCACAGAGCTAAAAAAAAAAATTCGTGTCTCCTTTAAAGTTCTTTTATGTGCTGGACTTGGATGGAAGCAGTTGTGTTACTGCAGAAAATGGTAACTTGATAATGATCAGAGTTGAAAATGTCTTAGCAGGATGACCTTTACCTGCTTATAAATGACTTAGAACAGTGTTGAAAATTTGAAGTGGTTGGCAGTGATTTGTGAGCATTTATTAAGGCAAATCAGATAATTGCATTTAACATCACAGATGGCTTGTATTTTCTAAAGTGTTTTTACTTCAGTGCAATAAGATGACTCAGAAGCTCAGTGGGATATTATGACCCTGATTTTTCATTGCCTCACACCTCATAGAGTGAAATTCCCAGTGTAGAGGAGGTGTAGGTCCACTTCTTAAGGATTTTACACTTTTGCTGTGTAAAAATCAACTGCCAGGAGCAATGCAAAGCATCACAGCTCAATCTTCCACTCACCCCTTTCTTATGCAGCTTTTCCTTAACAGTGTTATGTTTTGAGATCGTTTGTGCAGCATTACTTTACATTTTCATTTTGTACTCTACATGCTTTTACTACCCAGAGGGACAAGGGAATTCATAACAATCCAACAGAACATTAAAATGTCCCTGGCATCCTGGAAAGAACACCTATTCCACATTCCTAAAGGTCTTCCAGTTATTTCTGAACAGACTATTTTTTTTGCTTTTTAAAAGAAAGAGAATTCCCCATGTATTCCAAGTACAAGAACTCAGAGCACTGTTCCATATGGGCAAGCAGAACATCTACTATTCCTTGGCAGAGGGGCAGTAGCACTGGTCTGCTTCCTCTTGGCAGGGAGCAGGAAGGGTAGGATTCTGAACATTATTTATCAATGCATCAAACACTCAATAAACTGCCTTTCCTAGAAGTCAACAAAGTGAGGAAAAACAGCATTTGTTGAAGCTGCTTGTCTTCCTCTCTCCTGGTGGCAACAGTAGCTCAGGTGACCAATGAGCTTAAACGTGTAACTCATTGGGGACTAAGTTCACAGAGAGAAATCTTACTGTCACTGACTACTCACCTTATTTCATTTGTCCTTGAACAGAAATGGTCACAAATAGCAAATGGGTACATACTTCTCTGGAGTCCCAGCCTTAAAACTAGGGTTATTTCCTAGGAAGATTTTTTTGCCATGATTGGAACACAGGAGCGCTTAAAAGACAGTGAAAACTACTGCTATTTGCAGCAGCATAACAAAACTATAGTATTTCTGCAGTGAGGCACCACTGCATGCCAAGCAACATCACTCCAGAAACAGCATTATCCAGAGAATCTGAAATTGTCTCTGCTGGAATGATGACAAAGAATAAATAGTTTCTCTCACTGACACTTTCAGCACCTTACAATGATCTGCAGTACAGGCTAACAGTGGAGCCTGCAGCTAGTATAGACCTCTACCGTGTAAGCTGAGGACTAGAAGCACTGACCGGAGGCAAGGTTGTGAATTACAAACAAACCACAGAGTGAAGGCATGCACAGGTTTTGTCTATGCATATGCGTAGCTCAAGCTGCTGGTGCAGTGGGGATACATCAGCTGGAATGACAACAAGTAATTAACGGTCTGTCCAGCCACTCTGCTAATCTAATCACTCAGCACTGCTAATCAAATCACTCCAGTAGCTGGAGTGGTGTTTCCTGAATGCCAGTGCTCCCTAAAGCTAAGCTAAGCACAAGTGAAGTCATTTGGGTGCATTAAGTTAAACTAATGGTTGCAAATGAAGATGAGCTTTGGGAGTGCCAAGTCCTCAATTCCTGCTTTCTCGCACCCACAAAGCGTCATCTCAGGAAAGTGAATGGAGTTGTTTTAGAATAGGTTGGGATAGAAGCAGGATGAGGATCCAAATGTATTACCTAGCATGGTTCAGTTGACCCACAGTTCAGAACAGAAATCTCTGTTCACACTGGCTGAATTGGCTGTATGTAGGTCTTGCTGTCAGTGCTAAGGGTAGGTCACAGACTGCTGGAGGGAGGTAAATAACCAAAATAATGTCCTATGATACTTATTTTCCTGATCTATTAGGAGAAAAGACCAGTTTGGGGAAGAGCTCATAGCTGTATGCCCAGCTTAGATACTGCTGCTGCCCAAGCAGGAACTGGGATGTGAGGTGTTGGTTTCTGGGGGAGGAAGTGCACCTTTCCCATTGTCACCCAGCAGAAGCAAAAAGCCCAGCTCTCTGAGGCTCTTCTGAGCTGTCACTCCAGCTCTCTGGCCCCTTTTCAAGCTTCCCTGTGCCAAAGAAGCTTGCTGTCTCTCTGTCTGCCCCCAGAGTTATGTGGAGGTGAACATGATCTTTTTGGGGACAGGGGGAGGAGGTTCCTTCAGTGTTGTTAGTGAGAGAACATGACATTCTTCGATTTCCACAATCCCTTGATGTTTTTCTTTGTTAACCCAGCATTTTATGATAACCGCAAAACCCATTGTAAAGTTGTTATTTTGCCACCCTAGAGATAAGCACAAAATAAGTTGTAAGTTATTTTGTGCTCCTCTTGGCAAGTGGCTTTGCATGAACTACTGAGAAGCCTTGGGGAAAAGAAGGGAAAAAAAGGAAATTATGGAAGACAGCAGTGCCAAGCAGCATTGCAGGCTGAGTACATTATTTAAGTGCCCTTGCAGGCATTATGCAGCTGTACCAAACTGGGTGAAGGTGTCTCTGAGTGCCCTGCTCTGACACCTTGCCATGGAGAAACTCTGGAGCATGCAGTAAGCTCAGAAATGCATGTGGTGTTTGTGACTCTATGTGTAAGTGTTCCAGCATCAGTTCAGCTGTCTAAACACAAGTGTCTGGTGCCCTTCGAGATTCTTTCAGTGACATCTCTGACAGTCATTGTGGTGGACTTTTCCATCACAATTGTCTTCCTACTGAGCAGCAGGAGCTGTGTGACTGTCCTCTAGGGCTCTGGGGTTTAGGCCACACCCAGCAGTTTTGTGCTTACCTTTGATGTCCCAGCTGCACGGAAATGCCTGCCAGGAATAACAGAGAGCTGGGAACAGCTCAGCCCTGTCTTCCTCAATCTCATGTGGAAGGTGCTGGGCCTTCAGCCTTGTCAGCCTGCACTCCACCCAGAGCACACTGCAGAGGAGCTGAGTGTGTTCGGTGTGGAGCAGCACATTCCATGAGGTTGTGCACCAGCAAGACCTGCTGGACGTGGCGGTGCACAGGGGCACAGTTCTGACCCATGCTCAGTCCTGGTGAATACGCTCTGAGCACAGGTGTGCAGACCAGGAACAAACTGCAGTCACGGGGATGCTCTTGGTTCAACTCATGCATTTGAGGGAATTGTAGCCTGAGCTGGAGTTACTGGTGTGATTTCTGAGGGCAGTAAGCAACCATGCTCTGAGCCTAATGGCTTTCACTGCACTATTTGTGCAAGATAACAGGCAAAAGTGACCTTTAACTTTGTGTCTTACGGGTGTCTTACAGGTGAGAAATCTGTGTTTTCTCTTAAGACTGCTACTGCAAGTTATTTTTAAGAAAGTAAATTGTAATGGACTTCATTATTTTTAACACACAGGAAGAAATCAAAGCACAGTCTTTTAGTTATGCTTTTATTTTTCCACTTTATTGCCTTTTTTTCTAGTTTGAACATATCTGTTTTACAAGCCTACAGCAGCAGAAATCTGAGTTATGTGACAGAACTACAGATTTCACATATGACTTTTTCAACCTTTTCCCAAATAAGAGTGAAAAGATTTTGTAATACAAAACAGCCGTGTAAGGGGTTTAATGTTTCTTTTTCCTCTCAACTGCTCCAAAAGATCTTTTCAAAGAGTTTTCTTTTAATTGAGTCTGGAAACCTTCCACTTTTAATGAGAACTTACTGACACCTAATTGCCATTTGCCTCCTTCAGTTTCTCTTATAAGACTGCTTCATTTTTCCTTTGTGCTCTGAACTTCTCTGTAACTGCTGCAGTTTGTACTCCAAGTGAATTCTTGAGTCTTTGTGATATAAGTTTAAGTCCTTTATTCAGTATTTCACCTCGGCCTATTCCAGAACTACACTAAAAAGCTTTCAGAGCTAAATACTTATTAGCCACAGAATGTAGATGCCAGATTCCTACCACAACATGGGTGATCTTGCCAGTGTACCTGTTTTACAAGTGTCTTGTCTTATCTGATGACACTGAAAGACAAAGAACGACACAGCAATATGGTGTGAGAGAAGTACTGCGAAGCTCACCATTGAAGAAATACATAGTATCTTCCACAAAATTAGCTGTACCCTTTCGTTGCACAAGGCTTTGCCTTTAATAAGGCCTCCAGAAGAACTATCAATACTGCTTTGTGGTGACCTTCTGCCTCGTGGAGAGTTCACCCTGTGTCAGAAGCAAGGAATCTTTCACTGACTGAGGGCTGAATAGGTCTTTCAAAAATGTTTGGCAAACCCCATTCTAACATACCTTTACTGTTATGCCATAAAAGGCTTTTATAGAAAGTCTCTAGTGAAGACTTTCCTGCTTTCCTGCAGTTAATTTCAAAATTCCACTGACATTTTCAAGTTCTCTGGATAGCCTGAAGGTAACCTTCCAGTTGCGCCCCTGCATCGTGATTTTTTTCCTTTAGAAGAAGTTCAGATCCCAAGACAGTGAACTGTAATCCTTGGTCAGATGTTGGTTGATTCTCTGAGATTTTCTTCCTGGCTGAAATCAGCAGAAAGAAAAGAGAGCTACAGCAGCAGGTGCAACTTGTGGCAATCATGCTACTTCTGGTCATTTCCTACCAAGAGTAGAGCAGCGGTTTGAAGTGGTGCATCAGGTCATGGGCCTATCATGTCAATTGTGCTCTGAAGCTTCTAAGTTAAGGTGGAAGGGTGATGTATTGGTCACTGCTGTCTTCTTAAGAATTCTGTGAGTAATTAAATATTTCATATTAATTCAAACTAGGCCATCCAATACATGCTCCACTGTCAGGTTTTTCTTCTGAAAATGAGTTGAGGTTTAGCATGAACCAACTGTACATAGTTTGTGTGGCAATTTAATGGAATAACAAGATAGTGAGTAACTTCACTGCACAACTGCATTTGGGGCAAATCCATTTGCAATCTCAAATTAAGGTGTTTAGCATTGTTAGGCCATCTTGTTGCCAGAAAGCCACCTAACCTCTGTGGAATCAGATGTGATAGAGACTCTCTTTCAAATAATTACACTAACAATGCCAATACTGTCAACAGTTACCTGTCATTGTCTAGACAGCCGGTGAAAATAAAGATGGGTGAAACATCTATCCTGTGTTCTGATGGGCTTTCTATGTCAGTGAAGATCTGAATTTGTGACTGTAAATTCAAGTTATCTCACTGACCATTAGGCATTTTATATTTCTGCTCATTTGAATCCCTCTGTTGTTCACAGAAGAAAATAATCTGTATGCTGTTTGCATCTATGGCTTGAGGGGTAGTTTCTCTATTTTTATGTACATAAGTCTTTCAAGAGCAATATCCTCTCTCTTGGTTTTATTAAGTGTTCTTGCCTCAAATATAGTGGCCTTACTGTTATCCCAAAGGGCTTAAGTAAGCAGAGCTCTGACTTCATAGTCTGAGGCATCAGGAATCAGAGTTGCAGTAGCACAAAGTGAAATACAGTAGGTATTGTGCTACTTATGATCCAGGAATTCAATGTTTCTGTGGGTTTCTGCAGGGTCTGCCCAAGGCAGGCTTGAAATTCTCTCTTGAAGTGGTGCTGGTCTACACCTCAAGCAGCTATAAGGACAAAGTTTCTTTAACAAAATGCAAGAAATAAGCCTATGTAAAACAGTATTCCTTTCATTTTTCTGGCAGTTCTAAACTTTGATACCTGGAAACTATGTGTTTGTAATGTCAAAATCAGATTCTTTTCCCACTGGGAAAATTACATTCCTGAGAAAAGATGACTCTCTCCATCCAAAGTGCCATCTGGCAAAGTTCAGCTTGTGTCCTGCTGAGTTGGTGTAGGATAAGGTGATTGGTGCCTCTACTGCTTGTTCTTCTGTATTCCTTATGAGTAAAGTAAAGTAAAGTAATAAAATAGAGTAAAATAAAATAAAATTAATTGGCATCTAAGCAATTCTGGATTTTGGGCAAATTAATGAAAAACTTGGACACCATTTCTAAGAAGTATTCAAATAATTGCCCTGAAAGGCTGTACAATTAGTTAAATTTAAAATCTTGTCTGTGAACAAAGAGGAAACACACCTTTTTAGTAAATTCAGGAATTTATGTTTTGACATTAGAAATGTTAATAGATTCATCCAAGAATCACTGTTGACCTAGATTTAAGTATTGCAGAAAAAGAAAGACTACTAAAAAATTAATATTTTACACAGAATGGAAGTGTCAATAGCAGTAGTAGTAATAATAATAATAATTTAATACAGTTTAAATTGTAATACACACATTTTCCAGTTCCTATCCCTTTTCCTGGGATGAGCTGTGCGTCAGCTTGGTCTGGATGGCAAGGACAATATCCTTCTTTCATGTCAGGTCTTTTGCAAGGAGTATAAGCCCTCTGAAGCAAGGTTTAGATGTTTTTCTACAAGCAGATCTTTCAGTGTTTCACCTGCTACATTTGCAAGCTCACCTGTGACCCCCACTTGCTTCATGCAGCAATGCATGAAGCTGCACGTTCTCTAACAGCACCAGTGTCGTATCCCATTTGTCATGAACAAAAGGGCTTGAAGCCTTTTTCCTGCATTCCAGTTTAATGCATAAACAGAATGGGTATTTTTCTTTGATGAAAGATTAATGTTATCTATTATAAGCATCTATTTTTCAAATGTTCATGAATTCAAGGATTTCTCAGACTTCAAAGAAATAGGGCATATGGATTTCAAATTTGCACTGATGTTCTTTTTGCTGAATCATTGGGCACCCTTACTAAAAGTAAATCCAGGTTTTACAATGCTTCTTCTCGATGCATAGGAGTACTGATGTAACATGGTCACAGCAATTACATGACAGAAAGAGTCTAACAATAAGCACACAGAAACAGGGCAGTCCTTCACTCCTTGCCCAGGGGTACCTGATCAATGCCCTCCACAGCATGGTAACACCACCTACATCTTTTTTTACTAGATAAGTGTTTCCTAGATAAGTGTTTCCTACCACATAGAACTGGGGCTGCTGGGCTATCCTCTCTTTGTAGATTATGTGATTTATATGTCTTATGGCAGCTAGTAGAAGGCTACAGTAAATATGAACTAACGTAGGCTTTGATCGTCCTGCAGGAGGATACTTGGCTTTCTACAAGAAGCTGGATGAGCCTAGAAAACATTTACTTCCATCCTTTCATCTGAAGGACGCTGCTTGTTAGAGAAGGCAGCTTACCCTAATCACAGAAGGGCTCTCACTTCCTCTTATTTCACATTCACAATCTTCCTCCAGAAAGGAGGAGAGGGTGGGAATACTGGGAGTGTAGAACCAGAGTGCTTACTGGGCTGCAGTATCTGTGGGAGTTATTTGCCACTAGGGGTGATGGAGGGTCTTTTTGGTTTTGCTCCCTGAGTAATGAGGGAGCAGTGGAAAGGGGAATTTCATTGAACAGTTATACAGGTGGGTGCAGACAGTGCTTACTCATTACTCAGCAGAGTAAGAGATGCAGAAATCTTACAGATTCAGAATTCTACAGATGCAGAATTTTAGAGCAAGTGTGGTTGACTAGACACGATGGGCTGGGGAACAGGAAGATAGAAAACTCTTGTTTGACCTCTGCCAACTCTTTTTGCTAATGCCTATATTTACATTTACTGCTGGATTGTTGCCAGTCCCTCACTGAGTTGTCATTGAGGAGCTGTATGACATCACTCTGCATCAATACATGGTATTTTTAGTATGTTTGGATATAATTCACTTTTTCAGCTGTGCATCAAAAATCTAAGCCTGTTGGCCTTATCTAGAAATAACAGAATTGGGTTTTTTGTTTTATTTTTTAGAGACAGCCACCTGTATATCTCAAGTTTATTCAGAGTTCCCACAGGAAACGTATTTTTAACTATTTCAATTATAGTTGTATCAACTGATTTGCAATTATTACCTTGTAGCTCTTCCCTGCTGTATCAACATCTCCTTTTCTAGTCCCTTTTTAGAGAGATCATGATCTTCTTCCTGTGACCCAGAGGAAGAATTTCAATGTATTATTTGCTGAGGAGCAAAACTAAGAGTTTGTAAAGCTATATTTTCAAGTGGTGCTTCTACCTTCTTCTGTCTTCATATCCTTTTCAAGTAAAAGGTATAAGCACATTTCTTCGTCAGCAAACTCTCTCCTTTGTTATAACTCAGTGAAAAGCATTTGTTTTATATTCATGGTTCCTATGAATCTATATAATCAATTCCCATTTTCTCTGAACATTTAAATTAGGAAAATAAAATGTAAATGAATTAAAGATAAGTCAGATAAAACGACTTGTTGCTGCTGGCCCTGATTCCACATAATAAATTATTCTCAGTTAGGTAAGTAATATGAGGATTTTATTTAGTGGACATCACTTTTTAGGTCTATATTTCTTTGTGTTCAACACAGTGTTTTCCCCAAATGCTTAATAACTTCCTTTAATATCATATAATTGCACTCCAAAGTCACATGACGTTGTCTTCCATCCCAACCTCAGCAAATACTACAGTTTCCTACTGACACCATATAAACATGAAGATCAAAATTCATCTGACACAATCTAGTACCTAATTTCCATTTGTCTCTCACTCAAGGCAAGGCATACACTATTTTATTCAAGATAACACAGTTTTCAGGAAGGCTAATACCTCTTTCTGGAACTCTGAATAAAAATTACATTGGGAATACTCCATGGCAACATTTGTAATGAGAAGTGAATTTTTGGAGTAGAAATAATTTTAATTACATTTGGTTTTCTCCAGAGACCTGGATTGTCCTGTCTTTGAAATAATCTAATATATTTTGCACCATAGGGCTCTGAATATATTTTACTGTGTTATTAAGACTATTATTTAGTTTAATACTGCAGTAACTATGAGCTAGATTGGCCCATTTCCTGCAGAAGCTAATAAGATATAGAACCAGGCAAATATTGCAAAGTTGCCTTCACAGAGTTCTCTGTAAATCTCCCCCTTTAGGCTTTTGGATTTACATGAATATAGGATTGGCAGAGCATATAACCTCCTGCTGATAAAAGGAATGTAAGATTCAGAGAAGCTCTATGCTCCTGAATTCTCCAGCAAAAATCTGCGTGGACTCTTGGAGAAACAGAAGTTCATGTCCTTCTGCTGTGGTTAGAAGATAACCTATTCTACAGAAAGGGGATTTGTAAAACCCAAGCATTCATTTACTGGAATAAATATTTAGAAGTATAAAATATTACAGGAGGGCAAAGATACTGAATTTTGTCCAGCTGGTTGGTCCTGAAATACTGCCAACACACATTAGCAATTTCTGAGATAAGTAGGGCTGAGACATCTGTCCTCTCAATTGTCCACCTCAATAATAATGCCATGAGCATTGTGACCAGTTTTGTTAACCTTTCTAATGTTTTTTCTCTCGCTAATCGTATCAGCAAGTATCTACATGGATATAGCCTACAGTAGTAATTAAAGCTGTGAAGCTACTTGGCATTCAACTAGCCTAACTGTTACCATCTCACTGCACCCATCTGGCATATGGCTGTGGGCTTCATGCTAAGATCATTCTTGATTGCAGGTTTGGGGACAAAGAACAACTGGATTCTATCCACAAATAGAGAATGGAGGGTGCTTAGTGTGGCAAGCTGTCCTGGTTCCAGCTGGGATAGAGTTCATTTTTTTATAGGTTCTGGTACAGCGCTGTGTTTTGGCTTCAATATGAGGATAATGTTGGTAACACACTGATGTTTTGGTTGCTGCTAAATAATGCTTACCCTGAGTTAAGGACTTTTCAGATTCATGTGAGGAGCTGCACCAGAAGCTGGGAGAGAGCATGGCTGGGACAGCTGACCCAAACTCGTCAAAGGAGTATTCCATATTGTAGAATATCATGCCCAGTATGTAAACTGGGGGAGTTACCTGGAAGGGACCAATCACAGCTTGGGAACAAGCTGGGCATCAAGCACGGGGAGTGGTGGACAACTGTAACATCATGTCATAAGCCATATCATTTATCTTGCTTGAGTTACAATTAATTACAATTATTATTAGTAATAGTATAATTCCAACTATTACTATTACTATTATTATTACGTTTTCCTTTGTTTCAATTGTAATCAGTGGTACAGGGTCTAATTGGAATCCTCTCATTAGTGGTGTCCAGCACAGCTCAATACTGGACCCAGTATAATTTAACTTAATTATGAATGACTTAGATGAAGGGCCAGATGCCCCCTCAGCAAGCTCGCTGATGACACAAAGACATGAGGAGTGGCCGATACCCCAGAGTGCTGTGCAGCCCTTCAGAGGGATCTCAACAAATTGGAGAGATGGGCAGAGAACTGTCTGAAGTTCAACAAAGGCAAATGCAGGGTCATGCATCATGGGAAGAACACCCATGCAATAATACAAGCTGGGGGCCAACCAGTAGCTTTGCAGAGTTTTCCAGGACCTGGGGTCCTGGAAAGTAGCTCTGTGGAGAAGGACCTGGGGGTGGACCATAAGCTGTCCATGAGCCAGCAGTGTGGCCAAGCAGGCCAGCAGTAAACTGGGATGCCAACAGGTTGAGGGAGGTGATCCTGCCCCTCTAATCACCCCTAGTAAGGCCACATCTGCAGTGCTGTGTCCAGTTCTGGGCTCCTTGGTACTGGAGAGACGTGGAGCTCCTGGAGCAGGTCCAGCAAAGGGCCACAAAGATCACAGAATCACAGAATATGCTGAGCTGGAAGGGATCCACAAGGGTCATCAAGTCCAGCCCTTAGCCCTGCACAGGAACATCCCCAAGAGTCACACCATGTGCTCGAGTGTATCATCCAAACACTTCTTAAACTCTGTCAAGCTTGGTGCTGTGACCAGTTCATTGGGGAGCCTATTCCAGTGCCCAACCACCCTCTGGGGGAAGAACCTTTTTATAATATCCAACCTAAACCCCCACCTCCCTGACACAACTTCAGGCCATGGGTCCTGTCACTAGTTAGATGATTAAGGAACAGGAACACCTCTCTTACGAGGACAGGCTGAGGGAGTTGGGTCTGTTCAGCCTTGAGAAGAAACAATGGAGAAGGGAACCTTATTAATGTATCTAAGTATCTGACAGGAGGGTGTCAGGGGGATGGAGCCAGGCTCTGCTTGGTGGTACCAAGCAATAGGATAAGAGGAAATGGGCAGAAACTGATACACAGAAAGTTCCACATGAATATGAGGAAGAACTTCTTTACTGTGCAGGTGACCATGCTTGGGAACAGATTGACCAGAGAGGTTGTGGAGTCTCCCTTACTGGAGATATTAAAGAACCATCTGAGTGCAATTCTGTGCAATGTGCTCTAGAATGACCCTGCTTGAGCAGGGAGGTTGGAACAGATGACTCACTCTGGTCCCTTCCAACACTACCCATTCTGTAATGTCTTACTCATTCTGTAATGTTTTAGAAGTCATAATTGTCAAATGGCTCTTGAATATGGTTATATGAAATGAAGAGGTATTATGGGAACACAACTCTAGTCATTTCTGGAATGGCAAGCAACCCACCCACATGTTCCCCTTAATACTGACTGAACATCTGCCCAGTTACAGAATTGTGGGACAAAGAAAAAGTAATAATGAAGACCCACATGGTTCACTCAGTTCTGTTTCATCCAGTTGGGGAAACTAGGCAACAGATGTTGATTTTTAAAATTTCTAATCTACACCAAGCTATATCCTAAAGTATAAGAATGCATTCCAGAATCTTAAAACAAACTTCAAGTCTGTATTAGATGAACAAAGAAGTCCATTATGCTGGGCGATAGGAAAAATGGAAGAATTCAAAAACCTTATTAGTGTCCCTGGAAGGAAAACATTAAATAAAACTCTTAAGTTATGCTAGGAAGTGGTCTACTACCTTGTGTTGCAGAGTAGACAAAAGAAATAGCAATATCTCAATTTCCCCAGACTACCACTGTGACCCCAAATCTGACAGCTGTTTTACCGTCAAAGATTGGAACAAGATATACCAATCAATCACTTAAGAATTTAATAACAATAGAACCACTACTATCTTCCATTTACATTGTCTTAGATTGTTCAACACTGAGAGTTTCATGAAAACATGAAATAATCTCCTTTCTATTCATTCTACCTCAGGAGTTGAATTATATTTGTCAAGGATAGCAATATTTTCCTTTCCTTTTACTTACTAAGAATGATCCCCTTAGATAAATCTAAATAAGATACACCAAATAGCATGTATGTCATGTGCAGACAGTGCAAATATGGTACAAACAGCAACCCCTCCTTTGTAGTTTCTCCAAGATACCAAAATACCAAGTACCAAAGATTAACTTATGTCACAGGTTTCATTTCCCAGTGAGGCATTTTAGGTTGTTTAAAAGCCATCTTCTAAATTTCTAGGCTAATAAATACTCATGATTGGTTTATAGCATTTGATCTTAGGCCAGCAATTTTAATTCACCTAAACAGTTCTCCTCCCTTTCTAACAATTTCCTCTGAATATAAGGAACTGTCAATCCTCTCCAAATTTTCATTTGCCTAAGTTAAATAAACCCTAATCTTTTCATTTTTCCTTATAAAACGGACACTCCATTTTCCAAAGCCTTCTATGTCCTTATTCCAATTTAGTTTAATTTTGTTTTGTTTCTCTTGGACATAGGTGAGAACAGAACACTATATTCCAAAGCATTCCAGTGTCTCATGAAAAAAGTTTTCTTATGGTGACTCTCTACTTTCTTGCTGTTCATTTTCTCAACTTTTTGTCACTTGTAAGTTTCATTGTAATTTGATTCTACCTCCTTGGCCACTAATCTATGATGAACATTGGTCCCAGTACTCACCATTGAGGCAGTAACATCTGGCATCCTAATAATTCTTTCTAAAATATGATTTAGGGCAATTTTTTTCCCTGAAACGACTGTCTATCCACTTCATATTAATCCCTGATATCTTCAGCTTAAATGCTAATTTCCTATAAAGTGTTGTAAGAAACGCTTAACTTAAATCTATCCAGACTATATCTGCTGCATTACCTCTGTGTAGTAAATCACTGATTTTATATTAAAAAAAAAAAGATTAGTCTGACTTATCTTTAACAAAACTGTGCTGCAAATTAGTCAACTTTGTATTACCTAACTATTCTTACTTATTCATTCCTCCAAAATCTGTTCTAAAATTTTGCAGATTCACATTAAAAGGCCTGCTGTTGCTCCAAATCACGTTTTCCTCCTTCTCTGAAGATAGGTACTAGATTTGCAACGTTTCAGACAACACTTAGAGTTTCACCAAGTCCCCTTCTACTGGGGAATCCTATTTCACTTGTTGTTTCATAAAGAATATAATTTATATTGATGCCTAAAGCTGCATTTTCATAAGAAATTCCTTATCCTATATTTGTAGTGCTTCCTTTACCATAGTGATTTTCTGAAAGACATTCTGACTTAATCATAGCTGCGGAGGACAAACGAAGGAAGCAGGAGGAGTACAGGAAATGGTGCGCAATGTGTGAAAAATGCTAAAAGGACTCTTGCCTGATGGCACGGACGTTTGCAGGCGGTTTGGGCCTGATTCGTGAATGGGTGGGGTGTTCTGTGGTCGTTTGGCTAATGTTTATGGTGTTTGCTGTTAATGCATGTTTTTTGGTGTTTGTACCCCAGTTGTATTTGTTGTATTATATTTGGACATGTATGAACATGTTAGTCCCCTCATGAATTTTCTCCTCCCTGATTGGTCAAGGTTTCCCTCTCCCTCATTGGCCAGGATTTGCCGCAGTGTGGGCGGTCCTGCCATCTCCCTCCTTTCATGTTATTGGCTCCTAGTTAAGTTATGCATGTTGCTGAATCCCCATTGGTTGTTTAGTCCCATGCTCCTCCCAGTTTCCAGATCCTTCCACTCCGAACCCTATATAAGGGTTAGCCCCCCCTCAGTCGGGGACAGCGCCCTTGACTCTGTACCCTCACGCATCCCTGCGTTAATAAACACCTACAACAGAGCAAGAACCCTTTGTGCTGTCGTTGCCTCTCCTTTCACCGGGCTGCGGCAGATGGAGCCCAGACGTGGGGCTCTGTTGTAGGTTCCTCATATTGAGGAAAGTCCAGAGTGCCCTGCTGGGATACTGGAGGCACAGGCGTTGAAGGTGTCCGCCCCGGCAGTCACCCTCAGCTGGACGGCGGGCAACGGGTCAGCGCACCGGCAGTCCCTCTCGCACCTTTCTCTGCAGCGCGGACTAGGTGAGCAGCTGAGGCAGTCCTACCCATCCTTCCCCGACTCCACACCCCCTAATTCTGTTTCACGTCTTGTGGACTTTTAACATCATGGGTGCTCGCCTGTCCACACGACAGAAGTTTATTTACCGCCACCTCAAAGACTTAACATCACAACGAAGGAAAAGGCACCTGCTTTATAAAAAGGCTTTAAAATCATTAGCACGGTGGCTGGATGATAAATGTGAGCCTGTCCCGGACGTCTTTAATCTAGAAGACTGGGACGATATTGGTTTTTACATTTGGAGAGAACAAGAACATGGCGTTCCTGGAGCGGCTGAGGCACTTTTAGCGTGGCGGCTAGTTTTGATGGCTCTACAGAGCCAAATGACGACATGGAACTCTCGCCCTTTTACCACTTCACCTCATCGTTACGGGGACTCTGCTAGAAATCAAAATGGTGGGGGAAAGTCTATTCTAAAGAGATCGCGTTCTGTGTCACAAAATGGCGGCGTGTCTGAGGGAGGGAGACGGAGCCGTCATGAGGCGCATGAAAATTCGAAAGCGCGTGAAAGTTGCCTTAGGGAAAGGTCCCGCCCCCAGAGCCCACAGGCCGTGCCTTCATCGGCAAGCTCCACCTCCTCAATTACATCAACACCTCCCTACGATCACAGGGACAGGAAGGGAGATAACATCAAGGGTCATGTCATGGGAACGTCCCCAGACAACATCTGCAAAAGTGGTGGCCCCCATGATCGGCAAGAGGCCTACCCTCTGGGTGTAACCTCGCATGATGATGTGTGGAAGGCCTGTAAGGCCCAGGCCATACAGGCTGGGGACACAGAATTCCTTAAGGCCTTCCCTATTTTCTTTGATAACCCTAATCGTTTACCGGAATGGGTTCCAATATCATACCCGGTTCTAAAAGATATTAAAAAAGCAGTTGTAGACTATGGGCTGGGAGCTCCATTTACCATAGGCCTTTTTGAGTCCCTATTTCAGGCCTACACGCTTATTCCATATGACATTCGGGTAATTACAAAAGGGTTGTTAACTACAGTTCAAAATTCTGTCTTTGAGAGTGAATGGAAAAGTTTAATTACAAAACATGTTAACGAGAAAATGCCTAATGAGAAAGGTCCCATTGATCATCTAATTAATACCATGTATGGTGATGGTCCTTTTGCCACAAAACAACAACAGATTGGAATTAAAGTAGAATACTTGAATACTTCCAGAGACCTGGCATTGCAGGCTATAAAGAAAGTAGCAGATGCTTCCACTTCTGCTCCATCCTTTACTATGATAAGGCAAGGTCAGGATGAACCCTTTATTGATTTTATTACAAGGTTAAAAGAAGCAATTGTAAAACAAGTTGATCAAAAGGAGTCGCAAGACATACTGTTTCAGAAACTGATTCTTGAAAATTCTAATCAAGAGTGTCAGCACGCACTGAAATACCTTAAGAATCCAACCCTCTTAGAAATGATTGAAGCGTGCAAAAATGTTAATTCCAACACCCATAAGGCCAAGCTCTTAGCAGCAGCCCTTTCAGGTCCTAACAAGTGCTATCATTGTGGTCAAAAGGGTCACCTAATGAAGCAGTGTCCACAGCTGAATGAAAAAACCACCCCTGTATTGCCTAAAACTCCTTGCCAGAGGTGTGGCAAAGGTCGCCACTGGACAAAGGATTGCAGATCAGTCACCGATCTGCAAGGCAATCCATTACCACCAAAACCATCTACATTAAAACGCAGAGTCTCCTTTAAGTCACAGGACAACCTTAATTCCAACAGCGGTTCGGGAAACGGACGTCCGAGCGCCCAGGGGGCGCGAGGACAACAAATTCCCCTTTTGTACAGAGAAGATTTTCACTGAGCTAAATTCCTCACAAGAGGCAAAACATCCCTCTACTGCTTCTGATATTGTTTCTGATTGGGTTTATCTCTATCCTTATTCACCTATCACCACCCTTATGGATAAGGATCAACTATTAGGGGTTTTTCCATCTACAGATGTTTCACCACAAAAAACTTATTTAATAACATCCACTCAGGCTTGCCTTGAGAAAGGTATTTTTGTTATTCCTACATTGTTACAGGACATAGACTCTAAAAATATGTGTATTTCAATTAATGTCTCCACTCCTCCGATACAAATTACAAATGATGAACCCATAGCAAAGCTTATCTCAGTACAGCAGTTATCAGCTATGACCATGGAGGCTAACTGGACACAATCAGTCGCTTCTCGACCACTGCTAACATGTACTTTGTCTTCCCCAGAGATGCCACAGTCTTTCCAGATCACTGGGTTGATTGATACGGGAGCAGATGTGACTATCATAGCACAAAAGGACTGGCCTCCCATCTGGCCTGTCTCTGATACCCTCATCAATATTAGTGGTGTCGGAGGATCGAAGATCCCGCGGAGAAGCACTGCTCTCATTCAGCTTGTGGGGCCAGAGGATAAGTCTGCCTCTCTTCACCCTTTCATTTTAGATATTCCTCTTACTTTGTGGGGCAGAGACTCGTTGATGCAGTGGGGCATTGGGCTACAAACAAATTTGTAAAACGGGCCACTGGTGAACTGCAGCTTCCCCCACTGATTTGGAAAACGTCCACCCCTGTTTGGGTAGACCAGTGGCCCCTGTCTTTAGAAAAGCTGCAGGTACTAAATGATCTGGTCAACGAACAGCTGGCTAAGAACCACATTGAGCCCTCAACAAGTCCCTGGAATACCCCAGTTTTTGTAATTAAAAAGATCCTCCAGGATCTCAGAAAAGTTAATGATGTCCTTGAGCCCATGGGGTGTTACCCATTTAACTGGTATTCTGTACAACCCTACAGGCCAAGGGATTGTAGAGAGAGCCCACCAATCCATTAAGAATCTTTTGCAAAAACAAAAAAAAGGGAATATAGGAATGTCCCCCCAGGTAAAATTGGACAAAGCCCTGTATGTACTAAATTTTCTAAACAGATTAGATGATGGTAACATTCCCACAAGTAGAACTCCAACTGAAAGACATTTCCAGATTCAGAATGAACAGGTACTACATAAAGCAAAAATCATGTATAAAGATATTTTAACAGACAAATGGTTGGGTCCCTTTCCCCTCATTACTTGGGGGAAGGGACATGCCTGTATTTTAACAGATAGCGGCACACAATGGGTACCATCGCGAAGAGTGAAAATCTACAGAGATCCTGCAGATTCCGGCACACCGATGCCACCACTCCCAGAACAAGCTCCATCATCTTCTTTGTAATCTTCATAATTGCAACCTGTTATCCAAGCTACTCCAACCAGCATCCCTACTTGGGCAATGGGCCAGGGAAGTAATCTTTGAGTTACTTTAGCAAAAGAAGCTAACACTTGATACAGTGTGCTTAGCCACTAACAGTGTTGCTAACCCCTTCTCCACTTGTCTGTTGCTACTGTCAAGAGATACTGTTTCTCATGAGTGAATCCGGTTGTTGTGTCACTGGAAATGCCTGACTGCAATTGGAGCCATAGCAAGATATACTCGTCTAAAAACAAAAAAGGGGGAGATGCGGAGGACAAACGAAGGAAGCAGGAGGAGTACAGGAAATGGTGCGCAATGTGTGAAAAATGCTAAAAGGACTCTTGCCTGATGGCACGGACGTTTGCAGGCGGTTTGGGCCTGATTCGTGAATGGGTGGGGTGTTCTGTGGTCGTTTGGCTAATGTTTATGGTGTTTGCTATTAATGCATGTTTTTTGGTGTTTGTACCCCAGTTGTATTTGTTGTATTATATTTGGACATGTATGAACATGTTAGTCCCCTCATGAATTTTCTCCTCCCTGATTGGTCAAGGTTTCCCTCTCCCTCATTGGCCAGGATTTGCCGCAGTGTGGGCGGTCCTGCCATCTCCCTCCTTTCATGTTATTGGCTCCTAGTTAAGTTATGCATGTTGCTGAATCCCCATTGGTTGTTTAGTCCCATGCTCCTCCCAGTTTCCAGATCCTTCCACTCCGAACCCTATATAAGGGTTAGCCCCCCCTCAGTCGGGGACAGCGCCCTTGACTCTGTACCCTCACGCATCCCTGCGTTAATAAACACCTACAACAGAGCAAGAACCCTTTGTGCTGTCGTTGCCTCTCCTTTCACCGGGCTGCGGCACATAGCCTTTCACTGTTATCTTTTTACAGTCAAAATGTCACTAATTTGTGAGAATTTTCCTAGCCCTGTGTCTGCTATAAGCCTGTTTTAGTTTGTTGCACGTAGTCAGTGTTTGGTTTAATTTTGTAACACATATGACAAAAGGGCACTGAAAGGTTACTAAGTCCTCATTTTCTCAGGCTTTAACATAAACGTTTTTCATTTGGCATAAAATGCTATCATCTATGATTTTTACTATAAAAATCCATGTATTTTCTGTTAGAATTTTCTGACAGGTTTTATAAAACCTTATTCCTTATTCATTTTTACATAGGATTTTTTACCATTTCAGGGTATATAACTTTAGCAACAAATGGTTTCAGATGGAGTAGTCATTTTACTTCTAGTCATGTAGCTCTGAGCAAATCAAAGGATCAGCTTAGTGGATTTTGTGATATAGATGCCAACCTATTAAAAAATGGCCTGAACCCTTCTCACATGTTGGCAAGTGGTCCTTACATGGGAAGGATGTTTAGCCATATTCTCATCTAGCAGAAACTTAGGTGTATAATGAAGATTTGAAAGGAAAACTTTATTTCAAGCACCCAACAAAGTGACTTGATTCTCAGAAGGACTTCACTCTCAGCAGCTCACCACAGGGCCAGCATGGGTGCACCAAGGAGGGCCTTTATCCATGAACTGTGCCTTTGCCAGTCTTCATTTCTGATGTTCAGTAATTTTCATTGTTGGCTTAAAGTGCATTTAATAAAACCCCAAAGATAGAAATGGTGATTCATCCCCTCCTTATGAGCAATGTTAGCGCATTTCAATTTGACATACAGAAGACACATATCTAATATTGATAGCCCTCTGGTCTCACCACATTTTGATCTCCTTCTGCTGTCCTAATCATGCTTGTCATTGAATATTTCCACCTAAGAGTGGGAAACATGATTTCAGGTGCAACTCAACTTTCTGACAGCAGTTCATCCAGCCCCCAGGTTTTTTGCCTTATACATCTCTTTGCCTGCCTGAGTGATGAACTGTGCATCGTGTCCAGTCACCCAGATGCAAAACACCCTGCACCTTCTGGCTTCTCAACCACTTACCTGGTATGTCTCCCTCAAAGACACAGTGAAGGACAATACTGACTTTTGGAAGCATGGAACTTGCACAAAGGTTGGAACTGCTGATCACAGGATTAGCACTATCGTCCTGAGCAGTTCGTATTCCTGAAGATGCCTTTTGGTGTGAATGCCTGTAACATTCCCAGATTCCTGCGACTGGCAGGATTGGTTATTCATTCATCTAAAGCAACTTTTGCATTTAATTAGACCTCACCAGATAAAGATTATTCTCAAAGTGAAAATACTGATGTTACAGAAAGAAAAGGAAAAAAAAAAAAAGGATAATGCAAATGTCTTTAACCAAGAATCAATTTTCAACTCCAAATGTTTTAAGAAGAGAAAAAAAAAAAAAAGACTTTCATGGACATAAAAACACAGTGACCCTGGGATAGTGTTTCTATATACCTTCTTTCTGCTGCTTCCATGTGAGCCAGACTCCTTGGCTGAACCTTGCTCCTCTAGCACTGGCCTCCAACCTGCTGTCCCCAAAGTGCCTAAGAGGAGACTGTCAGGTTGAAGTGCTCGGCCTGGGGTGGCCCAGAGAGACCCCAAGCTGTTCAGCCTGTCCTCAGGGACAGCTCCAAATACAACTGAAGTGCTGAGCCATAAAACAAAACCTTTTCAGTCCTTGGAAACTAGGATGCAGGAGGGTGTGTGAGTTATGTGTGAGTTAGATTATTCTATTGTTTGCTCATTATTTTTGATCTGAATATTAGAAATACTTGAGATTAATTTGACTATGATTAGAGCAAGATGAAATTAGTTCTCATTATTAAACAACATTGCTGGATGTCCACGAGAATCCTGTATTGTCTATCTTTCCTACATAAATAATAATAGCTATTTTCTCTGGCTATGAATATTATATGTCAAAGTTAATCTTCAATTCCCTTTGCTTATTTTTTCAGTATTTTTTGCTCATCCTTTAAAATAATACCAAAATACTTTTCAGCATGCTAAGTGTCTATCACCTCTTGCAGGCAGAGTTAATGTCTCCGTGGAGTTTTTCATTAATCCCACAGTATTAATGGGAGTTTCAATCCTTTCATTTGTAAAATTTTCTTTTTTTCTGCATAAATGTGTGCACTGTCTGCATTGCAAATCATTGTTTCTAGATTATGCATCTTCTGCTGAAAGAAATGATCTTCTGCAAGTGTTTTTCTGGTGGCTGCTTTGTTCAAAAAGATTTCCTGAACTTTCTGCTCTTATTCTTCCTATGTACCATCCTCAATCAGAAATATCTCCGGAAGGTAGAAGGATATTAGCCGAAGGGAAAATCCATCTTATCATTGCCTATAACAGCTCCATGGCCAAGAGATTCCACAACAGGATTGGCTTTTGGGGCATGGGCTGTCATGGAGAGCATCACACAAGCATCTCTGCAGTTTCCTCTGCTCTTGTTGACAGCACTATCGGGACACTGAGCATGGCTCTGCAATGTGCACAACCCTAAGAGCAGGGGGAGCTTCATCCTAGCCTTTTGGTTTGTCATCATAAATCCAATTACAGGATCAGAAAACTCTATTAGTATCTAAGTATGATTTTAGGAGGCCTTAAAAATGAGCCTTAATTTTACATGTCTTAAAAAACAATAATGAAGCCCTCTCTTCACTAGCAGTGGCATAGCCAGAATCAAGAACCCATTAACGTTATCCCAAATTGACCTGTCCTAAGAAAAAAATGTTAAGAAAACATGTAAAGTCAAAAAGAAACAACAAAAAAAATTACCTTCCCTTGAGAGAGTAAACAAGAGACAATGTCTCGAGACTATTTAAATGGGCATGCATTGCCAGTGTGACATAGGCACTGAGCAGGTGACAAGTCACAGAATCAGTACAGCTGTCTTTGGCACCCTGGGAGAAGAGTGGGGTTGCTCACAGACCCTCCCATGCCCTGTCTTAGTGCATGAGTGGAGCCTTTTGACAAGCAGGAATGGAGAGGAAGGTCTTAATGGTTTATCAGAACGATTAAGAAAATGGAATAGGTGGAACCAGTGCCTCAGAGCAAAATGATACATCACTATATGACTCCTGAGATTGCCACTGCTGCTTGTTTATTAAAGATGCAGCACTTCTGTTGCAGCCTGTGAACCACTTGCTAGCACTGTCTATTGCAGGAAAATCATCACTATATTCTTTCACTTTCATTCTGTTCTGTTAATGAGGATCTTGTGTGTTTCTACATCTGGGATTCCTAATTAATCAAACACTTGAGCCACCCAAGGGCAAATTATCTTCTTTGAGAGGGGAAGATGCAATGAAGGACAAAAAAGTCCAATCGTTTTGGCCGTCTTCTTTAAGTGTAATAGAAAAGAAAACAATATAAATGGAAGGCAATTTTGGTTTAATTAAGAAAAATGAAAATAATTGTGTATTCTGTTTCCACTTGTGACACCTTGTTGGTATGTACCTTAAAGTACAATTAAATTGTGGCTAGGCAATTTCAGAAGTTAAATTCTTGGTGCCTCTGCTGAAGAGAAGATAGCTGTCTATAATAATGGTAACCTGAGATTATTTAATCTACAATCCTTGCGTTCTGTACTTGTTCCTTTTTTTTTTTTTGCTTGAGTTTTTACATATTCATGCCATTTTTAATCCTCAGTTAATATTCATATAGTTCTCTTCTTTTTCCTTCATTTTGCCTTGTTTTCTATAGACTCTTTTCCTAGTTTGCCTGTTTTACCCCTCTTCCTGCCTGTCTCACATGCATCTGTGAAAGACCACTTGGGCAACCTTGTGAATAATCAGATCTGACCTGATTTTCATAGAAATGTTTGGATGCATTGTTAGATGATGATGGATAATGATCACGCTCCTTTTGCCCAGGCTTTGGAAGGGATCAGGCAATGCAAAGGATTTGACCTTGACCTGACTACCTGAATGGAAGTGATTACATATGGATATTGCTTGTTCTAAGAGTCACGTGAAATAGAAGTGCCAGACTATGTTCTCCCTCACTATTCAGTAGCTGTTTGGGGATAATTTATTCTTGAGATGACAGAATGCAGTATACAACTTGTATCCTGTATACCTAATGAGACAATTATTTCAGGAGGGTCTGAGCTATTCAGCAAAACTGACACAGAGCAAACAGAAAGACTGTGCTGGAGAGGATGACCACGTTTGTTTAACCCGACAGGCTCCTGGTTAGGCTTTCATTTGCTTGCATGTAACTTCCTCTTGTGGAAAATGAGGTCTCATGAATTGGCCTTGAAAAATGATTCAAGCCAGTTTTCCGAAGGCTGTGTACAAAATATTTGGACTTTCAGAAGATGTTGCTCTTCTCTGAATATTAACTGTGAAAGTAATGGTGAGTAAACTGAGAATGGGTGAGGGGAGAATAGGTCTTTCTTTCCAACTGACACAGTGAGACTGATGTCTCCTAAAGAAGGGAGACAGACAAGAGTCAAAACTGAAGTTGTAAGCAGAAATGGCTTCCAAAACACTGTAATACAGTGCATATATTTAACACACCATTTTTAGTTCACAAATGTTTGTTGACGGGAGTGACAAATATAATGTGTGTATGAGGCTGAGGAGCAGGAATGAAACATTCTGTCTCCACTTGAAATATTCTCCTTGTAAGCCAAACAAACACACACACCTGCAAATTCCTCACGAGTCAGCCATCTGAAGCTCAGAAGATGACTCACATTGTGCTTGACTGGAACCCTCGCTAAGGTAGGCCTGTGTGGACTCGGTGTTTCGTGCCACGGGATGTTTAATGGCTGGGAGTAGCGATGTTGCAATGCAGCAATTTTAAGTGAGAACTTTCTTCATTCCAAGCAACTGAAAAAGATCTGCCAGCAGGGTTATTTAAAAAAATAGTATAAATATAGTTCAAGAAGTCCTCAAACACCACTGCAGATCTGGATACGATGTTTACTGCATCAGCTGATCTTCTCAAGGTCTCTTTGGTAATACTGTGGGTCAATTCCTGTGTGGCAGCCCTTAATCAGGAAATGTTCTTGGATGAGGTCAGCACAGGTTTTGACCATAAAACACAAGTATAGGGTAAATAATATCAAATAATGTGTATTATTCTTTAGATCTATGGCTTCCAAAAAGAGAAGAAACCATAATATATGATACCATGAGTTGCTATTGGTTGCAGAACCCAATGCATGTGGAAATGTACTGCTCAAAAACATATCAGTGAAAAACCAAGAAGGGGCTCATAGTTCTACATCTTTGCCCTTTTTTATTATAATTTGATATACTTACTCAATTTCAAAGGATAATAGTAGTCTGTAATTACTCTTTAAAATGACGTCTATTTTTAGTAGGTTTGAATTATTGAGAACATCAAAATGATTTGAGGACACACTGTTCAGTGAGCAGGCACGTCAGTGCTGTGCATTTGGATAAGAGTGGGGTGGGAGGTGATTTTGCCAGCACTCTCTGTGAGAAGCAGAGCTGAACCAGGGCAGGTGGGCACAGTCATATTGACAGAGCAGGAACCAACATCAGTCTGTCACTGAGACTTCAGAAGGGCCATGAAATCCTGACCATCACGAGTCTGGTCCTCTAATAGTTCTGTCTGGATGGCTAGCCGACAAAGTTCTAACTTCAAGTCCAAATGCTTAAGAGTGTTGAAACTGCATTTCACTTGAAAAGAAAAATATTTAAATCAATGCCAATTTTTGCATTGACTCAAAGAAAATTAGGATTTTACCATGCTTTTTATCAGAATGACACTAGGTAGACCAGGACATAGTCATTACTTTCTCAAATATGTCCTTGATTTCTTTGGTGGTGTTATGTTCTTTAAAGAAAGGGAGGAGGGAAGATGATTGTCCTTGGTACTTTCTGCTGGGAATGAACTCAAACCTAGACTGAAGGTTGGAGCTGGTGTTCTACTTGTTTCTTCTTTTTCTTCAGAAGTAAAAGGGTAGAAAATATTTTTTTCTTTTGCTTTTCTGGTGTTTAATTTTGTGCCCATAGTGACAAGTGCTTTGTAAATATCTTAGAGACATGCTCTGTGCTGTGCGGAGAAGTTCAGAGGGACTTGGGCAGGCTTGAGAGGGCCCGTGTGAACCTCCTGAAGTTCAGCAAGTCCAAGTACAGGGTTCTGCACCTCAGTCAGGGCAATCCCAAGTACACGTACAGGCTGGGTGGAGAAGGGATTGAAAGCAGCCCTGAAGAGAAGGACTTGTGTGTTTGCTGGTGAATGAGAAGCTCAACATGATTTGCGTTTGCAGCCTGGAAAGCCAACTGTGTCCAGGGCTGCATCCAAAGCAGTGTGGGCAGCAGGTTAAGGGAGGTGATTCTGCCCCTCTACTCCACTCTGGTGAGACAACACGTGGAGTACTCATCCAACTCCACAGCCTCCAACACAAAAAGGACATGGACCTGTCAGAATAAGTCCAGAGAAAGGCCACAAAGATGATCAAAGGCCTAGAGGACCTCTCCTATGAGAGCAGGTTGATAGGATTGGGGCTGTTCAGTCTGGAGAAGAGAAGGCTCTGGGGGACCTTAGAGCATCTTCCAGTACCTAAATGGGCCTACAAAAAAGCTGGAGATGGATGTTTTATTAGGACATGTAGTGATAGAACAAGGGACAATGGCCTTAAACTGAAAGAGGGTAGACTGAGATTGGACATAAGGAAGAAATTCTTTACTGTGAGGGTGGAGAGAACTGAAACAAGTTGTCCAGAGAAGTGGTGGATGTTCCATCCCCAGAAGTGTTCAAGGCCAGGTTGGATGGGGCTCTGACTAACCTGCTCTAGTGCCCCTACCCTTTTCAGGGGTGTTGGAATTAGATGATCTTTAATGTTTCTTTGAACCCAAAGCATTCTGTGACTATTTCATTAAACATTTCAACATGCAGAAGATTCAGAAAGAAGTCCTACCCTTTTTGTCCATTCTGCACAGATGAAATATATCTCAGAAACTGAGTCCAAGGTTATAAAGAACATAACATGTCAATCTTAATTGCATTTTCTATGTCACATTTGACTGCATTTGAAAGTCCTAATCAGAGGATTGTATTAAAGAAAACAAATAAAGGTTCCAAATTTGCTCTTGTCTGCATGTTGGAAAAAAAATTAATCAAAAACAAACAAAGAAACATACTGACAAAGAAAATAGAAACCCAATCTCATTTCCCTAAATGGAATCTTATTATATCTATATTTGGAAACTGAAATAAAAATGTTATCGACCACTTCTGTTTCTGCAACAAGGTTGCACAAGGTATGGGGACAAAAAACGAATCTGCTCCAGTTGCCTAATTGGACAGAAGTAGTTGCTGAATGCCGGCCTGACCTAAATGGAACTGAAGGATTTTCACCAACCTTTCATCCTTTTATATTTTCTAAGGTTAATATTCCTTTCTTTGTGATTCTTTCACTAGGCTGCAGCTGGGAGAACAAGAGGTACAACTGAACTCGGAGCATCTTTCCATACCTAGCTGATAAGGAGGTGTTTTGCTTGAGGCTAGAGCTAAATGACCTGTTCATAATCAGTGTTTTTCAATTAATTTAATCTTTTCTCTTGCACATCAGTTTGTCATGAAGAGACCAGATTATACAAATACCTCTCTCATCTAATATTGTATGATGAATGCTTCAAGAGAAAATGAAGTAACTGCCTTTGTATTGCTTGAAAACTTTCACTTCAAGGCTATTTGCCACTCATTGTGGCATCACTGCAGTGAATACAACCAAGCAGATGGGCTTGTCAGGACCACTCTGAAGCTGTTGCCTGGAGAGGACAGAGGAACAGGTAGCAACTACTTTGGAAGTAAGCTTTTGAGTTTCAGTCACTGCAGCTAAATTGGTTCACATTTTCTGTACAGCTCCGAACTAGAGACAGATAGTGCACGAAAACCCCTTGTATTTTTCACGCACATGGTAACACACAACTTTTGCTAGAGCAAGTTAGAGCAGGGCTGTGTTTTGCCTCTCCCTTTGCCCTGAGATGGCCATCCTTCTCCCTTTTCCCAGCAAACCACCAAAGTAGAGATGTTAAAGTTGTAAGCTGGAGATATAAAAGATCATGTTACAGCCTGCCAGTACAATCAAGTCTGGAACAGAGATCTCAGGATCCTCGACCCCCACGAAAGAGAGTCATATGACACATGAAATGTTGATGGAGAAGGCTGCAGCTTTCACAAATAATTCAGAGTGTCATTTAGCAGAAGGCTTGATTTGTGTAAAATAGAGGGGTTTACACCAGTTTAGCAGATGTAATAATAAATAGCATCAGGAGATCAAAATGCCTGAAAACACAATGCAGCCAATCTTGACTTGCTGTGTTGCTCCACAGCCCCTACCTGCTCAGTTCTGCAGACAAGGGTTTAGCTGCTTACTCCCAGTGGCCACTCAGATTAAAAGCCTGAGCTCTGGGACATATGGCTGTTCCACTCACAGTGGATGTCTCGGCTTGTTTCCAACACACTATAACTTCAATTTACCAGAATGGCACTTGTAGATGTCCAGTAAAAATGTCCCATTTTATCAGGGAAAACGCTTTCCCAGTGGTACTGTTTGCCATTGAATAGAATTAAAAAATCACTTTGTCTGTTATGACTTTTATTTTCATAAAGAATGCAAACATGAAATACTTAATGTGATGTCCTAATTAATGCAAATATGCCAAAACTCTTTATTTTCCAGAGAAAATTATATTACACTGTTACATTTCCCCATTTCATGGCTGCATATTTTATACACTGTAACCATGGTTACTGTGTCATTAAAGTCTATTCAGGGGGACTTGGGCATAGCATCGAGCTATTGCAGAGAATGATTGCTTTTGTAAATTTAAAAGAAGCTCTGCAGCTAATTAGTACGAGTTTGTGTAAATTGGACCAATGGAGAACATGAAATTTGGGACAAATTATTGTAGAGTCTGAAGCAAATGGGGAACATTTTTATTTTATTTAGAACTTGATTTCTGTATCGCATGCCTCTTAAACTTTTAATTCTGTAAAGCTGAAGCCACTCACTGGCATACCACTGATACAGGGACACAGACAGCCCTGGCTGAACAGGGAGGTGAATGGTTTTAAATGGGAAGTACTGGTGATGGGCAGAAAGCTGGGGAAAGGGCGGGGCATGCCTGAGCTGTTCTGATTTTGTATCATTTGGAAATTTTAGAAAGAAATTCAACTGCTTGGGAATTTTTCAATCTGTCTCTTTCCTGCCAATTAAGTATATGTTTCCTCCTCCATGTGGTATGCTACGTATCTGGAGAGGGGGCTCTCTCGTCTCTTCTTTACTGCCCAGCACTGTAGCAGCAGATGCAAAGCAGTTATCTTGCCATCACATGTTTCTTCAATCTGTCTTCAAATACTGATATCCTCATCAGAAAACAACAGGTCTATGGCCATGTAAATGCCCAGCAGCCTTTGCTGAGGAAGCTGAATCTAACAGCTAAATTTGGATGCTACTAATCACTTTTCCAGCATGCCCCCAACTTTTCAATAGTTGCATGATCTGTGGAATCCTTCTATGTTGGTAAGAATTTGCCATTCGTCCTATTCACCTCTGTGCTGGGCAAATAGGGGTGTGTGTTTTGTTTCACTACACTTTGGAACATTTGGAGCATGGGCCACTGCTGCAGCAAGCTTGAGTGACTGCACAGAAGTGAGAGTATGTGGGGTGACTGCTTCCAGCAGCAGAGCAGTTAATGGCCTGTCCTTCTCTTGTCTCTGGCCCTGTACTGCCACACACCCTCCATCTGCCAATAGCCAGGGGCAGCGAATTTTCTGAGTTTCATCTCTTATAATATTTTGCAGATATTAATAACTAAGCTTACTGCTCCTCATGGACTCAGAAAACCCAGTACTGTCTTGATCCAAGCTGATGTTTGGTTTGTATTGTGTTGCTTGTGTAACACTGGGATACAGCAGGCATTTTTCCTTCTCATGGGTCTCAGCGAATAAGCAAAAAATCAACAGCACTTTCTCCACATGATAGTAAACACAAGCTATGTAATGCCCTGTTAAAACCTTCTGTCTCGATCACTAATCTTCCCCACACTCTGAATTCTAACACAGGAGCTGTGGAAGGAACCACGTTGTTCCCAGCAGCTTCAGGGAACACACTTCCCCAGATGAATGGGTAAAAAACCCAATATAAATCTTGAGAAGTCACCAACAACCCCTGTCTCTTCACCATTATCCAATTTTATCCCTAAAAGCAGCTCTGCACAGCCTGGCTGTCAGTACCCAGCATGACAGTCTTGGCCGGAGAAGATGCAAAATCTGGGTTTCCCATTGACCACTGCCAGTTTAGCCAGTCAGGTGCAAGCAGCCCTCAAACAACTGCTAAAGCATGGGTGAAAAAAATTCTGTCAGTGCTAAAAAACACTGAGTCTTCCATATTCTTTTTTATAACAATTAATTAGGCTATTTTGTTTTCAGGACTGTTAGTTGAATAAATAAGACCAGGAACACGGCACAGGACTGCGTGTGTGAGTCCATTCTCCCTGACCTGGTCACAAATAGAGTTGCAATTTTGAGGTTCAGGCTCTCTGCCAATCTTTTCTCCACTATGTGGTCCTTCTGAAGTTTTTTTCTGCATCTGTTCAATTATCAAATTTGTCTGCAGGATACCTGAACCCTTATCTAGGATAATACCCTGTCAGGAGGTAGGTAATGGCATGGTGTAGTATAACATTGCTATGTAGCAATGCTGTGATGAAATACCAAGGTAGCATGTCAAGAACATTGTATTTATCTTTCTGTGGTATTTTTGCATCATTTTGTAAACGGCCAAGTATGTCTGTGATGATGCGGTGTTATTGGAGAACATTTCAAAACCTATTTTGCACTCAGAGTTAACTCTGGGAGAGACAAGCACTTCAACATCACAAGCAGTGGGTGATCCTGCACCTCCTCATTTGCAATAGTTCAGCAAAACCACCTCCAACCCTGTTCAGAAAGTGTGGGCATCGCCAGTATGCGCAGGCTGAGCTCTGTTTTCCTCTCCTGTATTACTCCCTGGCAGAGTGTTAACCACTCCCTAGTAACTCAGTGTTGAAACACACTCCATCTGAGTTAAAAGCCTCAGAAGCACACACAAGACACACATTTATGTGGGGAAACAGAGAAAAACTGCCCTCATAGCAAATGCCGTAAGCACATAATCCTCCATGTGACAGGGGCTTGCACAATGCAACAGAACTCCAGAGCACTCCACTTGCTACCTCAGTCTTCTGCTTTTTTTCATGGCTTCTGCTAAATCCACATTGCATTTCCCATTAAGTAAGTAAATGCTCATTTCAGAGAAGCCCTGGCTTTTGGTTTGGTTTTTTTTTTTTTTTAACATTTCCAAAAATAAAGCATAACCAGAGGGTTCCTGTTATGTAACATAAATATTTTATTATCTTCCACATTACTGACTTGCAGGAAAAAAAATCTAGACATATTTTTTGCCTCTTTCATTAGATAACCTTGAAAAATATGATGGCATACAGCACAAGTTGTCCTGCATAACCATGCAATATTGCATTATGTATACCTAACCCTTTGCCAAGTTAATGCTTGAAAAAACAGGAAAAATAAAAGTCTACATCTTACACCAACTCCCATTGCTTTTTATCTAAAAGTAATTGTGCCTGACAATGTAGTCTTTCTGCATCACAGGCATTATTTTTTTTGATATTTCTACAACAGAAAATTGTAATTTCTGCTAGATTCATCATTCCATATCACAGAGCTGTAAAATTAAATTACAAATTCTGCAGGTCTTGGTCTACCCAGGCTAACTGCTGTGCCACAGAGAGCTCTGCTGTGGTTTGCCAGGTTGCTGCACAGATGTAGCTGCTCAAGCATTGGAGCATACGGAGAGAGCCACAACACCACAGTCACTGGGCCAACTAACACAGGGGCATCTCCATGCTTTTCTTAGTTGGATGATTCTCACTCCTGGACTGTGCTGGTTTGTCAGGGACAGAGTTAATTTTCTTCACAGTAGCTGGTGTGGGGCTGTGCTTTGGGTTTGTGATGAAAACAGTGCTGATAATTCAAGGACGGTTTTGTTATTGCTGATCAGTGCTTACACAGCATAGGGCCTTTTCTGCTTCTGGTCTCACCCCATCAGTGAGGAGACTGGGGATGCACAAGGAGGTGGGAGGGGACACAGCCAGGATCCCAGCTGACCCAAGGGATACTCCATACCTTATGGTATCAGGCTCAGCACATAAGGCTGGGGGAAGAAGGAGGAAGGGGAAGATGTTTGGCATGGTGTTTCTCTTCCCAAGTCACTGTTTCACATGACAGAGACCTGCTTTCCTGGGGAGAGCTGAACACCTGCCTGTCCATGGGAAGTGGTGAATCAGTTACTTGTTTTGCTTTGCTTTTCTATGATTTTGCTTTACCAATTAAACTGTCTTTATCTCAACTCACAAATTTTCTCACTTTCACTTTTTCAACCCTTTCAGGAGGGCTGAGGGGAGGAGAAGGAGGAGGAACCCAGGAACACACCGCCTTAGCATGGGCTCAAACCCTTGTTCATGAAGTTCAGACAGATTTGGGGCTGATGAGGGCATACACATCACAACCCAGACTGCCAGCTCCCATTGACTTTTCTGTATTTCCTTCCCACAGCATGAAAGTTTTGGGAAGCAGCCACCAAGCAGTGTTTTGCAGCTTGTTCTTAACATCAGACTAGAGAAATGACCTGTGCATTAGTAGCCAAACTGCCATTATTACAAACCAGACTTAATCAATACAAGCAAAGATAACAAGCAGGACATGCTTACTTTGCTTCAAGAGACACTTTTCCTGGAATGAGGAACAGATAAGGCTACTGGATAGACAGCCTCTCCCAGAATCTCTTCCTCAAATATTCTCTGCACATACTTTGAGCAACTGCTCTGTTTCTGCAGCGTTTCCTAATGTGCGGGAATTCTTCCCTGAATGTCTCATCCTCTACCTGTGCATTAAGCAGTTGCACAAAGTGGTCACACAACAGGCTGGACATGTCCATCAAGAGCCACTGTACATCCAGAAATCCTCAGTAGAAGCACACCATCAGCATTCAACACATGTGCTGCCTGGTTGACCTTCTCCAAAGGGCTCATGCGCTTTTTACTCTTATGCAAAAGGCTCAGGATGTCTCAAAGATCAAGGACTAAACAGAGGAAAACCTAACTTGGTTATGCAGCAGTCCAGTCTGTGGTTTGCTGCAGAAAGAGCCAGAGGGGAGTGGGTTATCACCATGGAGTGCCACATCAAAGAAAAGGTATCAAGTTGTCTAAGAAAATGTGCTTATTATTAAACACTTCAGGTACCTAAGAGGGAATCACCCAACACAGTCCTCATTGTACAAGCACTACTTGAGGTCCTCTCAGCCTGGCATAACAAAGCTCTCCAGTTAGCAGATATCAGGACTATTTAAGGTTTGTGATAACATTTCCAGTTGACTTCATTTTTGTTTGAATTACATGCCAGGGATACCAGTAATATTTTGGTATTCTTGCCAAAGAAAAGCTTTTAATATTTACAGACTCTGAGCATGCCAGCTGGCTGATGCTAAGAGTTTGAGTTCCCTTCAAAACAAAATTATTGGAGCCATTTACGTAAGTCTCATTAACAGTTTACTTTAGCTTTCATTTCCAAGACATCAACATTAACATCTATGATTTATTTTGCAGTCTTCTGTGGGGAAAAGGAAAGCCCTCACCTCTGTGTCCATATTAACATTTATATGAATCAGCCAGTAATCACTTGGGTCTAAGAGCTGCGTGCCATGTTTTAAACAAGATGTGGTTGAGCTTCCAGGCACAAAACCAGTAGATTGGGCCATCCAGGAAATGCACACGAAAGGCCACCAACCTCAAGCCAATATTCTAAAAGGTTTTGGTCCATGGAATAGGTAATGCCATGAAACACTCTCATTGGCAAATTTAATCTGTTGATGTTAGAATGCTACTTCTTTTCACAGAAGGTTTAAATGACACAGCATAGCTTCACTTCTCATGCTCCTCTTTTTGGCAGATTTTAGCTCCAAATCTTGCTCCTTGCTCCACGTTAGGCTTTTCACAAACCCAAGCATTTAACCCTGACTCTGTGAATGGGCTTCCTCATCTGTGATGTGTCACTTTGAGCTTTTTATCCTCCTGGTCCTCAGTTTACTTTAGACAATTCTCCTTCAAGACCACCAACACACATATTCATATTTTGAGTATCCCTCAGTTTTGAATGGTGACATGAGCTTGTGTGGATTCTGCTGATGTTGGTTAAGAAAACCTGTCCATCATTTAAGACAGTTCTGAGAAAGAAAGCTGCTGGTTCGCTCTACCTGCAGTACTGTCATGCTCAACACAATTGTCACAAATTACAGTGAAAGAATTATTCAATTTATTTGTTTGCAAACTACCATGTATGGTGCTGCTTTCAGAAGGGAGTCATGGGCAGGCTTGGCAGCTGCCCAGAGGAGAAGCCAGCCCTCCATGATGGGGAGATAGTGCTTCCACAGGAAGGGATGAATATGGCCCAGTGGAAGGACCCTCCAGATAACGCAGGGGTTTTGGTGTATGTCTTTCTCTGTGTCTTCGTGGTGCTCTAGATGACTAGATTCTGCTGTAATCCTGCAGCAGGGCTGTATGTTTTGCTCAGTAAACACTGTGCCATGAGGTCCAGCCAACTCCACAGGAGTTTGGCCAAGTGCTCCCTCCCAGTCAGGACCCCGTTCATGCTCTAAGCTGAGCTGGAGTGACCACACTGTCCTTACCCACCACTCAGCTGCAGCTGGTCATGAGGAGGCTTTAACCCCTTTGCACCAGGAAGTGAAGGGTGTGTAGGAGGTGTTGGCTGAGCTCACACTTGGGGTGACAGTGCTTTCAGCAGAGCACAAACTGACCCCAGGACCAAGAGCAATACAATGTCTGAAGGTTGCACCTTTCCTGGGCATTGTGAGGTGGCCAGTGCTGGTTGCAGTAGCCCAGAAGCAACACTAAGTCATCTATACTTGACCCTTTCCAGGGTACAACATGACCAGGTTACATTAGCAGTACAGCCTGCTCTGGAGCAGCCTCTGCTCCTTGGGCTCTTCTGAGGATGGGTCTGATCTGGCAGACCTTCAGTCCCTAGAATGTGGAGAAATCCCTCAATCATCACAGGTGGGAGATACTCATCTTTTCAGAGATGGGAAGGGCATTGGTGGACAAAGTATTACACAGGGAAGGAAACAGTTACACCAGGCTGTGTGCACAGAGAGTGGCAAACAAGCCTTAGGAGAGCCATGTGTTTCACATCTCAGAACCTACAGCCTGCACAATCCCACCGATGACCACCTCTAATGGGCAGAGGACAGTTTCAGATCTGGTACCAAAAGTATATTATTTTGTTCCCCTAATGCTTGCAGACAATTTTGAGTTCCAACTCTTTCCTGGACAGCCACATCGTAGTGGAGTGCTAGATAACTCTTTCCTTCCTTATCTTCCTCAAGAAAAGAAGTGAATCTGAAGATCTCTTACACTCCCACATGGAGACCCCTGAGTGCTGTTGTAATTCTGATGACAATTTCAATACTTTCCTCTACAAAGACTACTCCTTACTCCAATCTTGCTGAAATTTCAGTGCACTCTGTACCCTACAAGTAATGCTGAAATATATGAAATTTTCAAATAAAAAGGCATATATTTGGGGCATTACTTTATATTTCTTTATTCTGGTTTGCACTGTCAACTCCTAAAAATAAAATAAAAAAAGTTGATTGAATCCTGACTTAATAAGTGAAGAAAAATAGTTATGGTCCTCTAGCATCAAAAAATCTTTTAAATGTATGTCTACAATAATTTATAAAGACCCTACAGTTTCTTTACCACATGCTATTACTGAGGTCTTGAGGAAATAGCTGGAAATTGTATTAAAGGAAGTAAAGAAAAGGTGGAGGAGGAAAGTGTGCGTGAAAACATTCTTTCCCTGATCCATATCTGAATGTTCCCAGTCAACAAGCTCTCAAGTCTGCACTTGAACTGTGCATCAAAAGAAGCAGCCAATGTGTACCCTCTTGTCAAGCTCATTTCAAACTGATGCATAACAGCTGTGTACTAGCCAAGGTCATTTCAAAGGTGTTTACCTTGACTGCAAACTAGATTTGTCTCTCTTCACTCAAATATAAAGTCAGTAATATTTGTAAACCAAACATTGTAAGGCAAAGGTCTGACTTGAAGCTGATGCTCACGTTGGAGCTGGGAACATGAAACAGCTGTATATCAATGGTATTTCCCTGGAGATGCTGACCATGACTGTATGATGAAGGCCAATTCATAGACAAGGTCTTGGGAAAGGTCTCGGGAAAGGTCTCTGCAGCAAGCTAATGCTATCCTCCAGGGCAATACTAGAGCCTCTTCAAGGTCTACCCTACCTACCCATGGGTAGCACTCAGTGCCTGGCCTGATGCTCTCCCAGTCTCTTCTGGCCTGGCTGCCTGTCAGTGCCCATCAGCAGACACAGAAATGGCCTCTCCTAGAAGAGAGAGTCCTGACTCAGCCAGCTGCAACCAAGGCAAATGAGATCTGAAGCACTCTGAAAACAGTCTTGAGCATAGACTTTCTTAAGCTGGATCTCAGGGTGCCCTCCACTTTGGCAGCCCCTGAGAGCAGCCAGCTTCAGGTACAGCAGGTCTCAGACAGAGCACCTCATATTCTTAGGAGGTACAGACTTATTCCGTGCTTCTGACACACCATTTGCAAAAGGTGTCTCATAATCCATGACAACTATTAGGTGGCCAAAGGACATGCACCATGTCCCTACAGGCTGGAAGGACTCTGGGGTATTAAGAGACTGTGTGCAGACACTGGGACGGGCAGTTGGCAGGGCAGACCAGCTTCTGCCACTACCAGTGCATCTTAAGCAACTAATCAGGGGCCAACACAACACTGCTGTTTTTTCTGAACCTGTCTTGGTCCTGTGTATTTGTATTTTTTTCTTTTCTTCTTATGTGCCACATAATATGATTTTTACTCTGGAATCTTTAGCATGCGTTTACTGTGTTACCAGGACAGTCTGCATAGGTCCTTTGGCAGACAAATATTTTTCCAAATTGCTTGACCTTTCATCTGCTCTTTCTGTGATGATAGTGATAATGAATTAACAACAGAATGGTATTCCCTGTGTAAATAGGGATGGTCGTCTTCAAGTCATCTCATATGTTCCACTTTATGACATTTTTATGTTTTGCAACGTGAAAACAAAAGAGCACCAGACTTACCTTAATGCTTCTAATGGAAGGCAAAAATGAGTTCTTTGTAGATAACTACTAGGTTCTTGACATTTCTGACTGAATACAGTATAGTACTCCATTTCTACTGTGGTACTGCAGCTGCAAGCATTTGCCTGTGTCTAATCAAGCAAGAAGTTAACCTTGAATACCAAACTCAAAATCTATAAACTAAAAGCTAGAACTAACTTGATTCCCTGAAGGTCACAGATTTAAATAGAATGGAGCAAATCCATTTGAAAATGAATCATTCTCCATTATTTCACATGTATAGCCTTATGTCTTTAATACAGGATTTTCAAACTGCTTATTAACCCTTTCCAAAAAATTGTTTTAAGTAGTAAAATCTTTGAGTCAAATCTGGCTGTTCTTGTTCAGGGTTTAATCAAGCCAGGACAGCACCCTGGGGCAAAGATGTCATTGGACCTGTGCAGCCAGGAAGAAGAGAAGCGAGAGTCTTTCCTCCTCCCTTGTATGAGCACAGAGGTTAATGTAATCCAATTCCTTGTGCTCCAGTAAATGGTGAAGAGGAGGCATTAAAAAGCCAGCTCTGCAGCACAAGAAGGTGAAAGCAGATTCCCCTCAACCAAAGGGAGCACAGAGGCCCAGATCATTGCATGGACAGAGTATCATGCTCACTGGGTTTGCTCCAGGCCTATGGGAAGAGCTCACCTCCCGTTCCCACTCTGCCCACAATGGTACTCACAGCCACAGCCCATCATCCCATGTACAGCAGGGGAAATTCTGACTGAGAAAACACTGCCGACTCAGGTCTTCTGAGATTCACAGGATAAGATTCAAAGGATATATTTAGCCACACTGTCATTTCTTTTTCCAGGACCTCATTTACAGACCAAATATTTACTGTTCCTCTTCACAAAAATGTGAGGACATTTGAGATCCTGTACTCTGGTTTGCAAGGACTTACTGTGTTACCAGCATACAGCTTTAATCATAGAGCAGTTAACACTCAGCCACAGATAACACATTACAGGCTCCAGGTTCATCTCTAGACAATGACATCTGCATCTAAATTTAGGTGTCTGAGCTCCCATTTCAGTCAATGGAGCTCTGAGTGCCTGAATATCAGGGTCCAGGGGTGTTCAGTGGAGCACGTGAGATATCTGCGTGAAGCTGGTGGATGTGACCCAAAACCTGCACACCCTGAAGAGGCAGATGTGTTTTCTCTGGACTTTAGAGGTGGCACTGGACACTGCAGCAAACCCCAACATCCTGACCTCCATGTTTTTCATGGGCAGTGCCAGAGGCTTCAGAGGAAAGCATAGTCTTTGGTAGGCAGCTGCTTCAGTCTTCCATCTCTACCACACTGAATGGGAGAGGGACATTTCTCTCTTAACCCACTTAACAACCAGTTTAGCACCCTCAAATATAATGTTTTGTGGCACATATTGAATTTCTTCCTTGGAGCTGTAACTGCTGGCCTTGCTTTTGTTCTCACGTGGTGTCTCATCTTGTAATGAAGATTCAAGTACTACGTGTTGCAATTTCATCTCCCAGGCAGCTCCTCAGTGAGCCTTGTGCTAAAAACGCAATCCCTGGGATTTATTATAATGCTGTTACCATAGGGGACACATGAAACTGGAGTCCAAGTAAATCAGAGGAGTGATAGGATCCTGGGCACTGGGGAGAAGTTCTATCCGTGTGAGAAGTCAATGGATCAACAGTTACATATGAGGCCAGGTTTCATAGATTGACTCCAGTTCAGCATGATCTGCTGATTTTATAGTCTTCACTACCAGTACCCCTACTTGGGAGCATAACTGTGCACAGAGCTAAAGGAGGTATTCACTGGAATTTTCCATTTTAAATTTGGGTTCTTTTTTTTTTTTCCCTGAATATACTATGTTATGGTCAGCTATTTTGGTTTTCAGAAGAAGATGCTTTTAACAGAAGCATAATTTTATGTATTGTGACTGTTCTCTCCTCCCTTTTTTGGAGTTCACCTTTGTACGGTTCTTTCTGTATATAAAATTTCACAGATAATTGCTTTAATTTTTGTTCCCATGGAAAGAAAACATGTTTTATGACAATCTGGAGCAGAACCTTGCGTTCTCTGATCACCTCGAATTTCTTATGGGTGACAGTGGAAGAAGCTAAAGAACAATTTGTCTGTGTGTGTGTCAATTAACACTTCAGAGACCCGAATACTCTGTCTCTCTCTCTGTGCTAGCCCCCTTATGCCCCTTGCAATGTTTATCCCATCCCCTACCAGTGGTTACCCATCTAGTTTGACCCTTTTTAAATTAAAATGGCAATCTTTGTGACAAAACAAGTTGTAAAAATTAGAGATAATTTCCTGGTCATGCTTGAGACAGTGGTTTTCTCTTAAAGTCATGGTAATTTTGATGGGCCTCTTTTTGGTGAAATCCTTTCAAGAATTACACAGGGAACTAGGTGTGCACAGGTGGTTTGCTGGCGTGGTCATTGTCTCGGGGAGTTTGCTCTTGGCAGAGGGAGGAAGCATCAGGAAACCCAGTGGTGAACATTTACAGCATAACCTGTCAAGGGGAAAATTTGTCTTATTATTAATTAGGAGGTGTCTATACCTGCAGCAGGGAGGTTGTGTATTACCTGCATTTTTTTTCTACCCCATTTGATTTAGTATTATCCTTATAAAATGTAATCTTTCTTTTGATGCTGCTAAGCTCTTGACCTCAATAGTTTGTAAAAATGAGTGTCACAACTTAATTATACATTATGAAAGACAAGACATTAATTTTTAATCCTTTTCTTTTAGTTTAGAGTATTCCTGGCTGGCCACACTGTGCATGAACATAAGAAAATAACCTTTTGAGCAACCATTTGTCAAAACTTATGCCAACACTTGTTACTCGATATCCTCCAAATTTTATCTCTGTGTTCATTAGAAAGCATTCAGACACTGTAGTGTGGCAACAAAGACAATGTACCACCTCCCCATGTAGCATCACTTTGCACTGGCTAAGATTTTTGAAACTGTATCTTCAGACAACCATGACTGGAAGTGTTAATTGCTCAGACCCTGACTTTCTCAAATCTAGTTAGAGTTATTCTTTCTCAAACCTTCCCAAAACTATTGTAACATTTATTCAGATATTTTAAAAGATATTAGAGAAAAGACAAGAGGATAAACCAAACCCAAAGAATAAAATTGACAAATTGGGTTGTCAGTGACACTTTCTATCTTCACCATCTGAGTTCCCTGTGGTTTGTGGCAATAAACAAATTTTAATTGAGTGACAGATTGTTATTTCAGTACTGAAAAATCCTCTCACAGTTTGGGGGAGAAAATGCTCTGATGATTCTTATTAAAATCAGTCTACAAATCATCAAAGCCAGAGGCCTTTTTTGATTGCATTTTTGGAATAGCCATCTGGACTTCCTCTGGAGATTTGCACTTGAACCTGGTCTCTATTTTTTATACTCACTTTGCAGAAGCACACTCTGTCCAGAAAATCCAAGACCTCAGGTGCAGCTGAGATAATGAATTACATGAAGTGATGTGCTTTGAGGGGTCTCTAAGGAACTCTTTGTTAAAATTCTACCACCAGTCCAGAGGCAGGAGGGATAATATTCCTCCTCTACTGAGGTCCACCAGATTCCTGCTAAATCAGTGCTGCCAAAGTTGACTTATCCTTTGTGCTCCTAAAAACCTGCTGAAGGAGAAATTGTTTTCCTCTGTAATGACTTGCTCTACTTAGATTGGAACTGCAGCTTACCACGGGAACATATAATTTATTTATTTTGTGATAAGTCTGTTATTGACCTGTATTGGCAGCTCAGTGCTTGCAGAGCACAAGTGTGCAGAAGTTGTTTAGTGATATCAATCACATTATAGCATCAGAAGCAGTCTCCCATCCCAGGGATTTCACATTTGCAATAGGAAGATATTAAGTATTTTGGCAAGGGGACAATTAGACAGAAAGGGGCCTCTTTTTTCATTTCAGGACTGCTCCTGAAGACCATTTATATGAAGGAAAATTTCCCATTTGGTCTAGAAGGCCTGGACCAGGTGCCTGTAGACTCTCTGAAAGAGAGCAAGTACATTCATGGAAATGGCAAATCATGGGGTGATGCATTCCATGTCATCCTCATCACAGCAGTTGTGTGTGCTTTTTTACCCATCACAAATGCATACCACTGGAATTAGGTTAGCCTCAGCGCAGAAGGTTAAACTAGTTTAAATTTTACACATTTGCCGCAGGCTGAAAATTCTTGTACTGACAGGAGTTGTGTGTATGAGACATTATTTTGGCAACAGTGACTTTGTGTGAGCCCTGAAAGACATTCAGAAACCTCTAATGTCTTCCTAAGCTGGGAAGCCTCAAGATGATTAAAAAGTGTACATCCAAAAGAACAAGTATCCCCACTGTAGGAAGTGTCTTGTCATTTTTGGAAGTTGGAAGGTTAAACCTGTAATTTTTTTTTATTTTAGATTTTCATGCCATAGTATCAAAGTCAGTTTAAAGCTGATTGTTCTCTCACTATTGTTTCTCTATTTTTTTCTTGTCTATATTTTCAGGAGATGTTTTAGTTCTCCAGTATTTCCCTTTTTGCTGTTGTCAGCTCCCTCTTTAAGAGCCTTCTGTCCTGTAAGTTCTGACAGACTGAATTCCAGATTCAGTTACCCAGGATTAGTATTGCTAACTAGGCTGCCTCCATTGCGCAGTGATGATCTGGAAGGGGGCATGTGCATACAAGGGATGAAGCTTTCGGATGGCACAAAGATGTCTGCAGGATTAATCAATATGAATGAGGAAATAACTAAGCTCAGAAGGCCCTGAATAGAGCACCAGCCAAGGAAAGAGTAGGAGTGCAAGCAGGAAATTGAGCAAGAGAAAAAAATGTTGGGTTAAAACCTAGGGTAAGTAAACGGTGGAAAGATCAGGGGTTTTGGATGCAAAGTGACAAGGAAAGCCCCATTCTTTGGGAGGAATTCAGAAACCCAAGGGCGTTAGTTGGGCACTTGGGCTGAGAAGAACCCAGAATAGGATTGACAGCATTGAACAGAGGAGGAAGGAGGTGGAAAGACCACAAGCTAGACAACAGGAGCAACAATGAGAACACCATGTCCTTCACTGTGCTTCCTCTGTGGAATTAAACACCTCCCTTCTGCTCTGGGACAGAGTTCTGGCACCCATGGCCAGAGCTGCTGCCTGCACGTCGACAGCTGTGGGTCCTGGGCATGGATGCTGGAACATGCTGTTGGTTAACAAAACAATTTTATCCAAGCCAACCTGAAACCCAATATTTCATTTTCATTTTTGCTCAGAAGAAAAACAATTCTATTTTTTCAGGAAGTTGGTATTTTTACCATAAAATGCTTCTATTTTGCCAAGAAAATATTTGTTACTAGATTATTCCAGCTGGAAGTTACCACTCTGCTGGGGCCCAAATTATTATAACAAACTTCTATCTGCCAGAGTATAAATGTGTTAGGTCAAAGCTGAAAACAAATAGAGATTTCAAGTCAGTATTTTTCTTGAGAATCAAATCCTATAACAGAGTCATTTCCTGCAGTGTTTGACAACGCATAATTTTCAGGTGGAAGATAAGAATGAGTCATAACTCTGCTCTTGCTCATAAAGATACTTGGTTTTGGGAATCTAGGTCAACCTAGATGAGGATGGACAACAAAGTACAACGCATATTAGTATAACCTGGCTGGCTTTGCATTCCTTGAGTGTCCAGGTGTGTTATCTGTTGAGACACACGACAATTTTCCCAGGCTATATAACTATATTGCCAGGTTCTTCCCTGTGGTAAATCCAGCTTGAATTTAAGTGTATCCAAACTGAGGTCAGCAGGTTTTGTATGCTTGACTGGAGAAAATTAATGGCTGAGGCCAACACAGGTGAGAGCCTGGATTCAGTGGGCAGTGAAGGGTAAGCATGAGGAACAGTGTCATGGATGTCGGGTGTGTTTCAAGACATTTATATTCCAATTTTAATAACACTAAAGGAACATTTGTTCTATGTGCATAAGTCTCTACATTAAAATACTGTAAATAATCTGCAGGTCTCAGTAATTTTTCAAGTCTGTAGGTTATAATATTGTGCTGTAAGCCTTGGAGGGCTCTGTGCACATTGTAGTTCACCCTGTTTTCCTGGGCCTTAGTTGCTGCTGGTTTTAATCAATACCCCCCATGCTGGGCTGTCACACTCTATATATACTGATTTAAAGATGTGTTGTACCAAATAAAATACAAATAACTTGTTTGAGGTCATATTTAAACAAACAAAAGAAATTAGCTATAGGTTGGTTATTTTTGACGGATAATTATATCACTGGGTTTTTTCCCCTTTACTATGGACAGTAGAAGGAATTCTATTTTTAAAGAATTTCCTCCAAACTGCTGCACTCATTATTGATTTTCTTTCTACAGTTGTTTAAACATCAATATCTAACCAATCACTTAATGAAAATGCAGTTTACTAGAAGTTATTTTTATCTTAATATTCTTAAGTAATTTATTTTGTATCTCAGTTGCATGGAAGGTAAAGAGTTCAGGGAGGAAAAAAAGGCAAATATCTGTGTTCTCAAATGCCTAACCTTTAGGTTCACAATTAGCCAAGATGTCTTTCACCTCTCTCTATCGCTTTCGCTTCTCTATTGATACGAACAACTCAGACTCAGATGTACTGTAAGGCATTTTGAAATGAACAAATAACGAGTGTTTGTTCAAGAGGAGGCAATGTCCAAAATTTGTTCTGCAACAGATAAATGCTAACAAAGATATTTCAGAAATGGTTGGCTCCTGCCTTTCCACTGGCTTCGGACTAACCTTTTACATAAATGTTTTGCTGTGTGTTCTTCTGTACAGCAAAGGCATTATTCCTGAACAGCTTTTTCCTCGGTACCTTGCAGTTGCATATTGACATTTAGACTTACAAGTCCTAATTAGCACAACTGATTTTCCTCTGGGAGTTAATATAAATGATAGCAGAAAGAAAAAGTGCTCCTGCATCTCAGCGTTGCAGTCACTCTATCACAGAGCTACCTTAGTAAATCCTTTAATTATGGACAAGCTGTCAGGTTGCTTAATGCTTCTAAATACTCAAAAATGCAGAGCATTCAGCATCAGGGTGGCTCCTTCCTCCCCAATCCCCCTCTCCCCCTGGTAGTTACCACCCAAAACTGCCCCAGCTCTGTCAGCCCCAGGCATGATCCGCAATAGCTTGTGGTCTTTTTTATCAAAAAGCATTGAAAGATGCAATACATCCAATTTAGACTAAACTCTCTGGGGCAGTGTGTGTGCTGTATGTGCTCAGGAAGTCCTGGGCACCAGGATTAAGGCAATTAGAAAGGTTCATTGAACACTACTATTTATAGCCATGCACAATAAACTTGATAGGCTACCTCACAGAAAACGGAAAAACAGGGAAGAGGAGGAAGAGACAGATAAATTGTTTCTCGAGAAAAAGTGTAAGCAGGATGTAAAGCAGAAATATCCTTATCTGCACAAGACAATATTAAAATATGCTGAGCAATGAAGAAATTTGAATAAGTTGATGGCACCAATGTTGAGAAACAAGATGACACAGTTTCCCAGAGATTTGTGGCAGGTTTTTTTACTTTCCTGAGTAGAGTGGGGTTTTATCTTCAAAATTTGCCTTACAAGAAGCTGTAGGGAGTCTCCTTGTACCTAGCTAGGAGGTCAGAGTGTACTCAACAGAACACTCAGCAGTGCACCGCTACCCCTACCCTCACCTGTGCCCACAGCCTTGGGCTGACTGTAGTAAGGCTGACAAAACTGCCAAGCAGCTGGACAAATGTAACAAAACATTCTATTCAACAAAAAATAATCAGTTCTCTCCAAGAACAAAGTCTAGGTTAATTCACCCTGCTTATCATTTGGATAATGCCTTCAATATAAGATTTTAGAAGGACATGTTTTGAAAGAGAAGAATAACCTTTTGGCTTCGGTCTTTTTACATCTATTTAGAAAGTCTCCTGCTTTCATATTCCTAAGGGTGCAGAACCACTGATGGTAGGGATATGACTGATAGGACTCAGAGTGTAGGCAGGGAGCAGTCGTTTCATCCACATTACTGAAGTTGGAAAGGGGCAAACTGGAAATGAGCAGTATGAACACTGTTCACACTCTGCCAACCCCAGCCCCTTATTTTGTTAGCTGTAGCAATAACGGCTACTTTGTTTTATATATATATATATTTTAAAAAAGTAAAAGCAGAGGAAAACAGAAAAAGGCAAGCTTTTATGTGTCAGCTTAAATTTCTATTGCTGGGAAGGAATGTCCCACCAAGGTGAGCACCAGTGTGTATCCCTTGCCTTAAGCTCTCAGCTTCACCTCTACTGTCTTGTTTTATTTACAAATGATTTGCAACACACTTTTATCTCAAAGTATGGTGGAAGGATGCATCCAGGGACTATGGTGAAGAGTGAGATCATTACAAATTATCTGAAACCACCATTCACACATTTTCCAAAAGGTACTTGGAGGAAACATTAATAAAAAGCAAGGATTGCAAGTGGAGGTTGGGGTACTTGTCTTGTGTATAGAGAAGGATCTGTAGGGTAAGGTCTGAGGAGTTAAGGAGCGGTTAAGTGGTTTTAAGAAAGCAGTTAATCATTGGTAAGAGTCTTTAAAATCTCACTAGGATACTTTAGCACTCATCTGCTTCTCCTTCTTTTTTTTTTTTTTTCCCCCAACTTTAATTTAATCTGAAATCAATCTATTTAAAAGAGTGCAATTCCCAGGAGTGTGCACCATTATTCCAATAAAGTGAATCTCCTCTGATGGCATAAGGCAGTTTTGTATACCTCTCTTGGAAAGAGGTAAACTTTTCCAGAAAAGTTATATATAAATATGTATTATATATATCATATATAATAATATATATAATATATTATAATATAATACATAATATATATAATAACTGGAGAAAACTGGCATGAAAAGCAAAAGCAGCCTCAGAGATTGTCTCTGCTGAGATACCAGAAATTATGGGCAGACCTGACAAAAAAATGTCCGAAGAGACAGATATAAGCAACTAATTTTTCTTGGAACACTGGTGTGGATGTAGTTCAAATCTTCTTTTTTAACTCTTTTCAATTACAGGTTCTCTTTACATTTAATAACATTTGTGCTATTTGGTTATTTTACACTAGTGGTTCTAGAGAAAATATAATCCTGGAGACGTGCTAAAGGAAGAGCTTTTGAGTCCACATTCCTAACTCAGGACTCAGATAAATAGATGACTTCTGACAAATTAAGGAATTGCTAAATGTATTCCCAGTGGTTTAAAAGTGCACATGCAAAGTGATGTGCCCGTCTTCTACCGAGGTTTAAGCTGAAATGCTTTATCTCATGTTTGCTATGGGCTAAGGGCACGCACACAGTGCACACAGCTAGTCATCAAAGCTCATTACGCTGTAAAATGTTAGAGCACTGCTGTGTCTGAGCCCTCAGCCTCTGACAACGAGAACAGAAAATATGCTCACGTCTACCTGAAATGTACAATATCGACTTCACATATTACCACCACAAAGCTCATAAAGCAGCTGCCATCGGGAATTACCATCAAATGGGGTCTGCCTTGTGGTAAAAGGTAATGTTTACAGAGCAAAAAAAAGATCATTTCTTAAGCCATGCCTTTTCAAATCAATTGACTTTTATTAAAATCGGTGAAAGTAATGTGTCAAAAAGAAGAAATGTAGGCAATGGTTACAGAAAAGCCAGCAAGAGAGCTGGAAAGCAGAACAGAGAAGTGTAAACTTTGAGTGTGAATCCTCAGTCAAAGAGCCAATATGGGCAGAGATGTGTCTAGGTATGTCAACACAGGATTCATGGGCCTTGGGATTTTCCTCTGTCCATGGTCTTCCTGACTGGACTGAAACTTGTATAAATCAACACTTCAAACTTCAGAGTGGGTGTTGCAAAATTGAAGAAGATACTAGAAAGAATACAAATTGCTAAAACCTTAGAGATATTACTTAAAGTAACAACTGTAATGGGCTCAGGCAGTTTAACTAATAAAAAAAGAAACAAAACCAAAACCTAAACAATCGAGAAAATACAGGACTGAGTTTCTACCAACTAGTATAACTAGAGGGGGAGGGAGGAAAAGGCAGAAATGCAGATAAAGCCAGACAAAGGCAAATCAGAAATTGGTAATTAAAATTTATTGAGGGGGCAGTTAGTCCTTGGAATAAATTGCCAAGGGAAGTTATGGATTCTTCACCTCCTGAGCCTTCTCAAAGGGCATCTTTTTCTCAGTGAACTCGACATGAAGACAATTGCAAAGTCCATCAGAAAATTATCTGAATCTTTTTCCCCTGAAACTTTATGAATGTGTGGTGGAGAGGAGCTGAAAGTGTGAGCCAACGGCAAGCATTTGCAGCAAAGCAGGTCACATCAGGCCACTGGCAGTGGAATGATGGTATTATTTCTCTAACACTTTTCCAATCTGAACAAACAGCTGAGATCATCTCATTTTGCTCCATCCCCTCCAATGACCCACTCTCACCTTGGCCAGCCACTTGGGTCCCAGATGCTGATTGCTGTAAGAGGGAATATTTATGTCCCACAGACACAGGTTGGGGGGGCTGGCAGGATGCATGCTCTCAGCCAAAGTCCAAATATAATGGCCAGTCTTCGCGAGCGAAGATCTGGGGAAGGTCTTTACACCTTCCAGCCTGCGCATTGGATTTTTTAGGTGAGACACAGTGTGCGCGAAACTGAGCCCACCCTTTAATCCTAAGGTTCATCTGCCAGGGCCAAGCGAGCTTGGACAGTGGCAGCGAGGTCCTTAGGACGTAGGTGGGTTGCCTTAAGGGCTACCGAGCCCCACCTGCCCGGGAGTGGCCCTGACCGGGAATCGAACCCGGGTCTCCGCGGTGATAGCGCCGCGCCCTTACCACTAGACCACCAGGGGCTCCTCTGACCAGGGATTGAGGAAAGACTGTTTTGGAAGATGAGCCCCCTCTCTCCTTCCAGAGAGGAGGCTTAGGCTTTTGGAAGAACTCATATTCCTGCCAAAGATGATAAACTCATCAGAGAACAAGGCATGCTTTCTGCAGTGTCCACTACAGATGTCTTGGTCAAGTCTAAATTACTGGAGCTAAAGATGCTGCAGGATTATAGACAAAGCTCGGGAGTCAACTTGAAGCCACCTGAAAGAGAGAACAAGAACCAAGAGCTGAGTAGCACAAACCCCTGGCACACAGGTGGGTGTGAAGATGACACTGAGCTCAACCTGAGGGCACTGGCAGAGGGATCAGGGTGGCCCAAAGCAGGCAAAGCTCATATTGCCATTATCTCAGCACCCCCTTGTCTCAGCACTTCTCAGGGACTGGAGTTGGCATGCTGGACATGGCTGTACTGGCATTATGATCAGGGTGAGATCTCCACCACCACTGCCCCTTTGGACAATGTTCCATTCCACAGGGAGCAGGGAGAGAGGTCCCCCACAGACCGTGCTGGTCATGGGCAGCTTCCTCATGGGTGGGTGGGGGTAAATCTGCTGCCCACCCACACTGGGGGACAGGTGGGGCAATGGAAGGCAATGGTGGACACACATTATAGGGCAATGGCAGGCAGTGGTGGGCACATGCTATAGGGCAGTGGCCTGCCGTGGTGAGCACATGTTGTGGGGCAATGGCAGGCAGTGGCAGGCACGTATTACAGGGCAGTGGCAGGCACGCATTAAGAGGTGGTGACGGGCAGTGCCAGGCACATGTTTCCTGGGTCAGTGGCAGGAGGTGTCAGGCACATGTTAAGGGGCAGTGGCAGGAGGTGTCAGGCACATGTTAAGGGGCAGTGGCAGGAGGTGTCAGGCGGTGTCACGCACATGTCAGGGGGCGGTGGCAGAGCGGGACCCCCGCGCTCCGCTCCCCGCCCAGCAGATGGCACTCGCGCCTCGCGATCCCGCAGGATCCCGCCCCGGCCCTGCTCTCGTCCCGCAGGATCCCGCCGCGGTCCCCTCGGTCCCATTCCCAGGATCCCGCGGCAGTGCCGTCCCGCAGGATCCTGCCGCGGTCCCATCCCCAGTATCCCACCGCGTCCCCGTCCCACGGCAGTGCCAGCCCGCCGCCGGGAGTGCCGGGCGTGGTCCCGGGGGATCGAGAGCCTCGACCCCTTGCAGCGTGTCCCGGCCCCCCAGGCCGGCCGGGCTGCGCACCCAGAGCGCCCGGGCCCCGCGGCAGCCCCGCTGAACAGCATCTCTAAGGGTGGGGGAGAGTGTCAGGCTTCGAAGTCAGGCTGATGAGGTCACTTCTATCCCACATCCACAAACCCCCGCTTTAGTTAGAGCTATAGATAGGCTTTATTTTACCTCCAATCAATCTCTCTTGGGGGTCAAAGAAATAGGTTCTTCAGAAAAACAATCATCCTTCCAATGCACACAAGAGTGAAGAGAACGGTTCCCTCCCAAGAAGGTGTAAAGAAAAGGAAATGATGGTCTTACAGTTTCTTGTACTCACAGGAGTGGACACACATGGCAATTCCAATAATTAGGGTGACTCCTTTGGTGCTGTTCTTGACTCTGGCTTGCTTTCCAGCCCACTGCCCCACTACTTAAAGGCCCTTTCTCAGTGTTGGATGTCATCTGCCTGGAGGTCCACAGCATGACTGATTACTTTTACTTAAATTCCTCCATCCTTTTCCCTATCCTGACCCATGTCTCTCTAAGTATCTGCAAAACTACCTATCTGCAAAACCCCTCTGATCAAGCCTCACTGGCTTTAAAAGCCCATATTTTTCAAACAACTATGTAAAGCAGGACAATATGTAGATAGATGGTACCTTGGGATGCTTTACCAGTCACACTGAATAGTGTTTTCTTATTGTTTCCTTGCACTCCCCATGTGTCTGAATCTGTCTGTGTTCTGTTGTCTAAAATTTGAGTTATAGGCTCTTTGGGACAACAATATTTCAGACATATCCCTATTCCATGTTTGTAAGTATTTAACACAGTGGAGACGTGGTCCCTGAGCAGCATTTTTTCGGGCTAGAGTAATAAAAATGGTTGTTATTGATGCTATGCTACCCAATACTATAAATTTGTTTGATGCTTCTAATTATAAGTTCTTATTCTGGTTATTTATAACTTTGCAAATTTTTATGCTGGGTGTCCGCCTCTGCTTAGATTTTTTTTGGAAAGTTTCAGCAAAAATGGTTATGCTATTTCCCAGAAAAAAGATTATGAAAAAAAGACATTGTTTTGCCAATGTTAATGAATTGGTTGTAAGAATTCTTTTTTGGAAATGCTAGCTACTCTATGCTTTGGCTTGAAGACTGGCAGGCTGGAGGCATCCTGGTGCCAGACACATAAGCATTTGCCCATATTTGGCTGGGTTTTAAGCCCTATTCATTAGTAATACAGTAGAGTTTGGCAGATAAATTCCTCAAAATTCCTGTCTGTCCTGAGCATGTGCTACCTTTTGCAGGCCAACTGCATTATCTCCACAGAGTTACTTACTCCTTCTGCAGTCTTACCAACCCAGGTTTTAATTGCAGATGCTTTTAAAAGCAACAGCAAGATGGCTCGTGACTGATGCCTCCTGTGCCCACACACTGCCAGGTCAACAGAGGGTAAGAAACAATCTCACTCGAGGCCAGGCAAGAAAAGACCAAGATCTCAGATATATGTCCAGAGAAGACCAAGAGCCTAAGCTATAATTGCATAGGAGTTCTGGTGGGTTTTGTAAAAAATAAAGTAAAAGGGGAAACTGGTTGGACAAGGAGACCATAATATAAAATCAGTAAGGAAGAACAGGGGCTATATGAAAAACTGTAAGACTGGCAAGATCAGAACAGGACAAAGGCAGGGATGAAGAAAGTCCTGCTGCCCAGGTGAAAAGCTGCAAGGAAGGATGAGTGCAAGGACATAGGTCACCTTTGGCCACTGTTGTGATGAAGGGGCAGTTACAAAAAGGAGCAGATCAGATGAGAAGCCAGTCTGGATGAAGAGAGACTGAGAGAGAAATGACTGAGCAGCCTAAGGAGAGAATTAGGAATGGCAGTTAGTGAGAACTGGTCGGAAGAAAGGAGAGATTGAAACAAGCACCCAGAGTGGGAAGGAAGATGGGAAACAGACTCACTAGATACAGAACTGATTTGGAGAGCTTGGATGTGGAGCCAGGATCAAGTACATGGAAGAAAAGAAGCATAATGAAATTGGCAGAAAAAGCAGAAACAGGAGAGACTGTGGATGGGGACAGAAAGTTTTGTGTTATGCTGAATAATGTTTGAAAATGGGATTTCCTACGCAGAGAGACAGGAAAGAGAAGCTTTGCGATAAGAAAGGATCAGAGGGAATAAAGCAAAAAAAAGGTCATGAATGTGTCAAGGGAGAAAAGAAAAATAAGAAAGGAAAGCCTTGTAAATTGGCACACATGATCTGCGACCATGAAGACTTGAAATTATACCCCGTTGCTGAAACCTGCTCTGTCACCATCTAAAAAGTACCTGTGAAGTTCATTTTCAGATTGTTTCTTATGCTCCCTTAGAAAGCTGGCCCACCCAGAAGGGGTGGTCTAACTTTCTCTGGATAGAAATTCCAACCCTGTCAATGACTTCTCCATGCTGTCAATACAATTCCACATAGACGAATGGCAGAGAGGATTTTGTTGGTTTTTAAAAGAACCTTAAAAATTGCAAACAACTCTCTCCTCTGCCTTTACTTAAAGAAAGCTAGCTGCAAGACAAGCTGTCAGATGGTAAGAAACATCAAAATTACAGATACTGACTGTAACCTTAGTTTAATGTGCTTCTGTTCAGCTGCATGCAGAATGGCTCTATTTGTAATTCCCAGTTAATTTATATCCCCTTGTTTCTGGCTTAGCTTTTGTATGAAGACACTGGAAAGATTATGGAGGAACACTGACGTTGGTGGATCCAATTCACTGATGACTTCCATCTCCTACATCACATTTCTGACATGGATGGTCAGTGATAGACCACTTTGATGAGCTCAGGCCCTGGCTGAGTTCTCACTATCCATCCCAGACAGGATGAATTGGGTAGGGAAGGCAGCCAGAAGAGTTGGCAGAATTTATCCCATCATTCTGCCATGAGAAAGCATAACTGATGCTTGTAGGATGGTGAAACACAGATTTCAGCATATTCCAGCTGTGTACCTGGACTCTCCAGGAGCATACCTGGCCAATTTTTATGCTCATGTAAAGGCAAATATGACCTTTTCTGCCAGAGGCAAACCTTCAACAATCATCAACATTTTGGCCACCCAAAAGGAGGTTGCTGTAACACTCATCTGATGTGGAATCATAAATAAACAGAAGGTTATGAAGACTCTTGAGAGCTGTTGAAAGGAGCTATATATTTAAGGTTTATGAACTAACTGCTGAACCAGAGTGTACATCCACCCTTAACTGTATTTCTCTATACTCTGCATTTTTTTCTTGATTTTTCTTTGTACATCTCCCATTTACAAACTTTTCTTATGACTTTCCCAAGCCAAGGCACTCTACAGATTCCTTTCTGAGGGAGCAGGATATGCAAATGGGTCTTCTTCCTTCTTAAATTAATGGACTTAGATTTTTTTTTAATGTTCTGAGATGTTTCATTCATGCCTCACAGACACCTTGATTTACCTGCTCTTTGTGGACTACAGTTCCCAAAAGAGATATTTTTGAACAGGAGAAAGAAGGATGTAGATCAGGCCTTGCTATCAACAAAGATGCCATGCTCTTCATTACAGTGCAGGAAGAAATGCATCCGGCTTCTTACTGGATGCGAAAGCAAAACACACAGACTCATCTTGCTCTGATTAACCTTGCTGAAAGATCTGAGGATTCTTGTCCTAAAAGAAGCAGGAATGATTTGTGTAGTAGGAAGATAAGCTTTCTGAGCAACTGTGTGATAGAAGGAAAATTTAAGAAGCCTATAACTATTATGTAGGAAAGTCATGGAGATGTGGGCTAAGGGCTTCAAGTGCTGTATGGAAACATGAACTGAAAACTCAGTTTGTTCATCAAAAACTGAGCCTGATTTTGCTTTGTCATATGGGGACCAGGTTAGATGGCTATCAGAGCTTCAGCCAACCTCCCCAGTTTCTTTTCTTCAGGTGCTCACAAGTGCTCCACAGCCTGGATGCAGGGGATGCCACAAATACATGTGACCTCCAGGTCACAGGAGGAGCAACAGCAGCAACCTGGAGCCAGAAATGTGCTGCTCAGTAGTCTCAAAGACTCTGGAAGTGGCAACACTGCCGCCACCCCACTGATCCATACCTGCCCCCACATGCTGCTTGATGGGACTGAGACTGCAAAAAAACCTATTACTGGTTCAAAACAACTAAGGAGTGCATGGGAAAGGGGGTAGATCAAGTTTTGTGAAGGTGGGACAGTGCTCTGCTCCACATCACACCCCTGAGAGCGTCTGGGACAGCGCCAGAGTGGTATTCACTGCACACCAGCAGCAATGACCCACACCCCACTCTTGGAGCCCCTAACCCAGCTCCAGAATGGCAATCAGACCAGAAGCCCCACCTGGGGAAGAGTGGTCATGGGAGGCCAGAGGATAAAAATCATGGCACAAAGCCTCCACATGTTGCACCCCTGTTGTCTTTGGATTTTACAGCAGTCAGACCACACTGGATCCTAGGGTGGTAGCTATGTCCCTCTTTTCTCTCTCTCTCTTTTTCTATCTTTCTCTCTCTTTTCTTCTTTCTCTCTTAATTTCTGCTTCTTGAAATCTGGGTAACTTAAAGATGGATGGGTTGGAGTCAACACTTTGTGAAATGCTTTACTGTGATTTATTGTTACCCTTAAAATTTGCCAAGTTCTCTTACTTTCTAAAGTTTGTCACTGAAAGTGTGTTGTTTAACCTCCTGAGAAACCTTGTTGTGTTTTTCCCTTGCTGTTGCTCACTGTATAAAACCCCTAAGCCTCTTTACCAAACTTGCTGGGCAAGATTTGTTAAAATGGATTATGGGACCTTTGACCGGCAGTGGTTGGTGACACATGGAAGAGGCTGCAGCTCCTTATTTCATATCTCTGTCTGCTACATCTCCAGCAGTGAGACTGGCTTTGCATCTTAGGCTAGAGTCAGTTTTCTAATACAACCTAGTGACAAACTCATTACTTTGGTCCCAGAGCAAAAACCTTTCAGGAGGACTTAGGGAAAAGAACTAATTCTGCTCAAAGTGCTTTGCAAGATATAATAGAAGAAAAATGAAAAAAACTGGTATTTCTGATGGTGTAACAAGAAGTTACAAACAGAATGGTAATAGGAGATGTAGCTGAGGGTCCTTTCCTTTTTGACCTGCTTGAGAAGTGGTGACTGCTTGGATCTGAGCCACGGTAAGTCATATGGCAGCAACCTCATCCTCACCAGCATTTTTTTTGTCGTTCCACCAGAAGATGATGATTGATTGTTCTCTTCACATGTGGACTTCGTAATAATGATCTGCCTTTTTCCTCAGAAAGCTGAATTACTGGCCTGAGATTTTTCTGTGAATTCCTTAGGGCCACACTGAAAGACCCGTATACTTATCTGAAAGAGCGTGGGATGTCCTCGTGGTTGCAACACAGGGCAGAGAAGGGTCCTTAAGAGTGCAAATGGGTATGGTAGGACCAGCACCAGCAGCATCTGGACAGTTTTGAACATCCAAAAATAAAGATTAAAATAAAGATTAAAAGGTGGTTTAGCTGATGAAAAATTGCTTGTCAGTCATCACAAAATCTTTTTGCTTGTATTTGAGAGATAATGTCATCACACCACAGGAAATCAGAGAATTTAAAATGCAAGAGCAAGAAGCAGATACAATTGATAGAAGGCTCATGTTTACGTGGTGCAAGACAATATTATTGTATCATGGATATTGAGATAACTCTCTGTTCATGAAAAATGCAGGAGGCCAGGGGGGTTATGTTTTTTTTATGGGAGGGTACAGACCTATTTGTTATGCAACTTAGACCTAGGAAGTGGTATGGGGTTGGTTTTGGCTTCTTTGACATGGTTTTGGATAAGATTTTGGTATGTGGGCTTAAACAGAGCTCAGATTGCAAACTTCAAGAATTCATAATTTTTAGTGGCTTGCAAAAGTGGTCCAAAACCGAAACCCTGTGGGATAACTGATGTTTGAAGTAATGCTGCAATTAAAAATGAAATAGGGAACATGAAGTAGCTATTGGAAAATGTGGTTCATTTTATAATATGATTGAATAATAGAACAAACACTTATGAACCCGCAACTAAGCCTAAAAGTGTGGGTCCAGGTTTTAGATAGAAATAATATGCAGCCAACTATTTCAGAAATAAGTGAAGTGCTGTAATTGGTGAGGTCCTGAAATGTGTGTGCTGCCAGTTTTTAAATGCACTAGACAAACTTGAATTTGTATTTGTTTTGACTCAGTCCCCTGAAATAAATTTGGATCAGATATTTAAAATCCAATTATGCTATCTGCCATATTTCAAATGCTAAAATAAACCCCCCCAAAGGAAATAAGGTCTCCTTACTGCTTTCAAGTGGGTATTAGTGCTGGGAACAACCGAAGAACACTATCATCTTGGTATCCTCTTGGTTAACACGATGGTTTCACTACACATTTGACTCCCACTAAAGCAATGGTATATCAGAAAAAAAACACAGGAACTTCTTTCTCCCCAGTAAAAATATACATGATGCTCATTAAAACCCAAACAGGTTGCCAGTGCACCCACATGCTTTATGGTCTGTGTTGTGTTTTCTGAGTGAAAACTTCTCAAGCATTCGATATTGAAAAAAACAAATTCCAATATTTTGTTTTCTTTTTTTTGCTAGTGGAACTCAAGAGAAAACAAAGGACTGGGACAAATTTTCCACAGTAAGCCTATTGTCCCCTGGCTTCAAGTAGTAAATTCATCATGTACTTTACTCTTCTTTGGTTGTCACTTTGATCTACAATGGTTTGTACTGGAAATAGAAAACCACAGAAAACAAAAAGCAGGTGTTTCATCCCTTTCCTCTCTTTCCTTTAGCATTATTCTCTGAGGAATTCAGTGATGGTCCTCAAGAGCTTCTGACCATAGGTGTGAAAAGAACAATAGGGAATGTGCTCTAAACCCAGCCAAAGTGCAACTCCCAAAGGAGCATCGCACCTATTGCACTCTGCTGGCTGGTCAGGGAGACCTGGAAGAACTCTGGTGTCTGAGACAATAAGCAGTTCTCTTTATCCTTCCTAGTGTACTTGGGAGTATTTTGCTGTCATCTGAGCATTCATCTCATATGAAAATCTCTCATGAAAATCTCATATGAAAAGTCATTTTCCTTGTGATGAAAAACATACCAATGGCTAATTCAGTGTATGAATTGTAAAGCTTTCACCCAGACTAAGAGGAACTCTTGATATTTTACTGCATTGAATTGATTGCTTCAGCTTCCCTGATTTCTGTACTGTGAGTGGAAGAAAGGATTTAAAAAAAAAAAATTAAATTATTACTTTCCTTTAACTTGGGTTCAGCAAGAATAGCAGCAATTTACCAGTTCTCAGAATCATCTTTGTAACAGTATTGCTGAAAGTCTGGAAAAATGTGGGATATCTCTGGGTTTAAACAATTTTGTAAAATTTGGACCTGTCTGTCCCCAGTTTGGCTGCTGTTTGTTTTCCCCACTTAGCTTTATGGCAATCTTTCTGTGTATGGAGCCCCAGGCTGACAGCACCCTGCTTGGTTGAGGTCCTGCCCCACCCTCTACGTAAATAATGATCTCACCGCAAGGTCTCCTATGATTTATTTGGCAGGGATGAAATTCTCCCACCTTCTTTTGACTAGCAGTCTGAAATGTTTTCTTTCATGTATCCTCTTGCACTGACAAATTCATCCCTAGGTCCTCCTTCATCCTACCTGCTCCAGTCTGGCCCATGTCCATTAGGCATACTCTGTGTCTGGGCTGTAAAATTTCCTTCCGTTCCTGGCATTTCTCATAAGGCACTTCCTCAGCTCCAAAAAATCCACTTACTGTGTCCCAGGTTTGAAGAGACCACTGTTAGTGTTATTTCATACCTAAAACATCATTGTACTTTTTCTTGGCTCTATTCTGGATACTGTGGGCTGTAGTGAAGAGAGCAAATACCTTTCCTCGTATATTTCTAAAGATCAATATAAATAGTGAAAACAAGATTGGAAATGTTGTCACTGTTTTCCAGACTTTCCACTCTGGAATGATGAATTTTTTTCTTGTGTTTGTCCCATAAGAAATCTTTGCAGAGATTTTCTGCAGCCTTCTCCCACTACCCTGCAATCAAATTCTTGAGCATTTGTCACCTAAGGTCTGTACTACTCACACTGCTGTGCCAGCTTCTGCAACACTCATTTCAAGTCACCTGCATTCCTATACCAGCAGTCTTTCTCCTACAGAAATTCTGCAGACTCAGTGTTAGTCCCCATGAAACACGACTCCAGAAGTGCATTTATTTGAAGCCTTTGTACATGTATAAGGGCCAAGCTTATGACATGTTTTGCTATGTTTTTAGTTATGAATAGGCATGCAAAAAAACACGGCACCAGTGCTGGCAACCTGTAATCCCAGATAGCCCCCTTTATGTTACCACTTCCTTACAGATTTTTGTCATTGTTGGACACAAGCACAAGGAGCACATTGTCTCATCATTTGACCTTCCACATCTCCTCTGACAGTAATTTTCATCTGTCCCACATCTAAATGTGTGGGTTGGCATCCAGCTAATTTTCTGCAAAATTTGAAAATTCCTCCGAGTAATTTCATTTCCTTTGGAGCTGAGCCAACAAAGCCTCACGCTCATCCTGAGTGCTCAGATAATTTTCCTGCCATTTTCAGAGTGGGAAGAGGGAGGGAGGGAGGGAGGAAGGAAGGAAGGGTGGAAGGAAGGGAGGAAGGAAGGAAGGGAGGAAGGAAGGAAGGAAGGAAGGAAGGGTGGAAGGGAGGGAGGAAGGAAGGAAGGAAGGAAGGAAGGAAGGAAGGAAGGAAGGAAGGAAGGGTGGAAGGAAGGAAGGGTGGAAGGGAAGGGAGGAAGGAAGGAAGGGAGGAAGGAAGGAGTTTGATCAAACTGTACAATAGCATAATCCAAGCAATAATTCTTTAGGATATTAATCTGTTTCTGCAAATTTGTACTGAGCAACAGTCAGACCCAGCTAGGTAGCTATACTCACAAGTTTCAAAGAGGTGTTTAACCTCTCACAGGTTAAAACCTTTCATAAAGAGTGAAGGAGTTTTCTACAGTGACTTGACAGCGACATGGCCGATTTTAAAGGAAGGTCATAAGTGGTCATGGAGTTAAGAATCTCACAGCTTCAGTGAAGCCTACTGCATAGAAGTACCTATGCCATACATGCATTTCATGTTTTCCTATTTTTTAAACTTACTTTACTTTACTACCCAGAAGTAGCAATTCCCATGTTCTCAAACTTATTTTAATATTGATACTATTTTTACCCAGATAAAAGTGAAGGCTCTTCCTGATCATTAAGAGGAATAAAAAAATATTGGCACACATATAAAGTCCCACGAGCTTTCAAGTAACATTAAATCATACATTTAATAAACCTGTGATTTCTCCCAGCTGACTTCATTATCTGAGGACTGCCTTACCTGTGCAACTAACCAGAAGCATTATTTAAAAAAATCAGAGTTTCTACTCTTCTGACTTACCTTTTTCTGGAGTTCATAGGATATGCCAAAAATGTGAATTTCCACAGCTCTGTCACCTGACCATTTTACTGCATCCATTTCACATATGGGCACTGACACAGACAAAATGGAAGTGACTTGTAACAGTGAAATATTTTGGTGGTATGAGTACAGTTAATTTATTTCACTGTCAGTAAAATAATTAATCACATTCTTTACCTTGAAGTCATTGCTGATTTTGAAGGGCCTATTTTTATATTTACACTTGAATAGCTACCTGAGTTGATAGTAAGATCAGGCTTCCACACTATAAATTGGGAGAAGGTCCTATAGTGTTCTTGCCTTGCACTCACTTGGCATGGCAGAAACCATAAGTGGGCTCCAGCCAAAGGTTCCTGACTTCCCATTTTTGGCTGTGTGTGAGACCTCACCCTGTCCACAGAGACCATGAATACTAGAGCAGTGAGGAGCAAGGGATCCATCAGGAATGCTGCGTGTCGTAACCACAGCCAGTGCTCCCGGCAGGGCTCATGGCCCTCGTTCTAGGGATCGAAGCAAAATATTTCTTCATCACTTCTGAATTTTAGAGCAAACACAGAACATGCCCATGGTCTCTCCAAACCTCAGACAATTTACTTTGGCTACCAATACACCCACAGAAAGAGTTTTGCGATTTATATATTTATCCTTTCCTTACTTAGTATTGATTCTAAATAAAGCAGAAACCATGCTTGACGGGAAACCTATGAGTAAGGACATATGAATTAAAGAGTTTGTTTTATCTACCCACTTTCCTTCTACTGCTGCCAAAGAAAGTTTTCTTCTTTGTAGTGAAAGTAATAGTGCTCTGCATATAATGACTATGATATAGATTAAGGAGAAGCTTCTTTTTCACATATTGAGTACTGAGACACTGTTAAATTATTATTCCTGCTCCATTATTCATACTACATTAATCTTATCAAATCCACCCAAAAAGGAACATGTACTGACAAGCATTCATAAAAATCACCTTTCTTATTTGCCTATCACTATAATCTACCATTTTATACATCTAATTTATTTAGTTTAACTTTGACAGATCTTACATCTGCAGCAGAAACGAAAAGGAGATACTTCTGTGACAGCAAGTGTCATGGAGCAAATTAATCTGAATTGACAACACTGATATGTTTCTAAAGTTACAATAATTTTATTTTACATTCATATGCTTCTATCAGTGGTAATGTGCAGCCATTTTTCTTCAATGGATAAGTTTAAAATAATATTTTTGTTTTGTCTGTGGAGAACTATAATAACCTTGAACCAGCACTCCAGATGCAGGTTGCACTATATAATTAGGTACCCTAGATAAACATTACTGTAGAAGTTAGAACTGAATGAACTTTTAAGGAATGGAAAGAAAGGGAATTATGATCCAGTGGTAAGAATACACTTCAGGCAATGGTCATGTAACAGTGTTTTCCTGATGATAGTTTTACCCATTTGCTATAGTAAATAAGCAAATATGCTTGGAAAAAGAATTAGGTCCTTTTTTTTTTTTTTTTAAATGCATGCTTATTCCTTGTTTTCAAATTTCAACGCAATGCATATTACTGATGATGGGATGAAAAAGCAGTTCAGCCCCTAAACCCTTGCATGCACCCAGTTTTCACCTACCTTAGGATTTTCACAGTTTAGTTTGTTTGATATAATTTCAACATATGCCACTATTGTCCTTCATAGAAATGGCCATCAGTTACATGTTTGACCTGCTGATATGATTGATGGGAATAAAAATAAAAAAATCCTGTGGAGAAAACAAAACACCAGAGGAAGATGCTAGCCGGATGCAGAACCAGTGATACTCTTCATAACTACCAGTTTAACTCTTCCATCCAGTAGTACAAAATATGGGTGGCTGCTTCTCTGCCATTGTGGCTTTGGAGTCCAGGTGATAAACTCCTCTAGGCAACAGAGGTGAATATGATGTGATGTTGCTCCATGCAACTAAAAAGGGCACACTGGTGCTGAGGCCAAAATCCGTGCTGAAATCAATCCTGCAAATTTCCAGATGTTTTGGAGGAAGCCTAGTGGTTAAACAATGCTCTGTGAGAGACCTACGATACCCAAATGTCCTTCCATGTGTCCAGCCTAAATAAAGAGGCAATTTTTTACTCCTGGGTGTGAGTCTATGAAGTTGAAACTCAGTTTAAGAACTAACTGATGATTTCCTCCTACGCCAAAATAAAGGTACCTTAATGACAGCTCTGAACTGGCTTGTCATGGTGAGAATAAAGGCTTCACTTGTAGTCATGGAGGGCATCTACTCCTCACCAGTGCTCATATTCTGCATACCATTTCCTTTACTCATGCCTTCATTTTGGTTCTGGGAAAGTGGCCCATGCCTAAATTGAACAGGAAGGAAATGGGTGCCTGCAAACAAAATAAGGCTGTAAAAGGAGAGAAACACAAAAGCAAAAAAAAAGGAAAGTGGGCAGGGAGAAGGACAATGCTTAGACAGGGTCAGAGGTATTCTTACTAAAGTTGAGCAGTGCATATGAGAGGATTTGTGAAGTATATATTGAACTTTCAGTTTAACTTCTGTGAACTGTCATGGGAGAGCTGATCCATGGCACAAACCTAGGAATGCCAAATACTCGGTTCAGTTTTGGTGGATGTTTGGTGATGGACATCTATGTTAGTTGACTCTAGTACAGTATAATATGTACAATTTAAACCATGACACAGAATGGCCTATAAACTTCTTCAGGTCCCTGGACTAATTAAATAAAAATTGTATGTTTGCAGTTGAGTGTCATTTCAAGTTCTTTCCCCAGAAGAGGAGTGCAGTTAGGGGCACAGCACACAGCTGGGAGCAATCTCCTGCCTTTCACAAAAACCTGAATAACTTAACCACCAAACATCAGATGGATACACACAAAACTACTTTAGCTATAGAAATGGCTACAGGCATCGCCAAAGCGAAGTTGTTGCTTTCACTTTCATGTACAGGAAGTAGCTTGGGTGATCTATCAACTTCCAGGTACCCCACAAGGCCAGCTTTCTTGTTTTCTTTTTTTAACTTTTTTTTTTTTTTTTAACTTGTCAGATTACTTGGAAATGGATCCCTGAACCCTGATATATATGGTCCTTGCTTGATGATATATAAAAGCTTTCTGAAATAATCTCTGTTTTTTCTCTTGGAGCAGTAATTGTCATCCATCAGGGTCTGAATTTGTTTTAAATCCTATCACACTACTGCCAGGAGAAACAGCAAAAAAAAAAAAATTCATAGGTTTCCAGAGTCTGGCTGCAGTGACAAGAGCCTTTAATGTTCATTCCACCCTTAACCCTGTGCCTCTCTGAGTCATGATTCCCTTCAAAGGACGTGATAAAAAGAAAAGTCTAGAAATTGTCTTTAGATCAAAAAATAACCTGAGAATCTTTATTTCTCCTGTGGGAAATCCCTCATTTTCAAGACAGGCTCATCTGTCAAAATAAACTATGGTGACATTTAAATAGTCTTCCTTAGTAATTATGTTTCACTTTGCAGTTTTGTAATTAGTTGTTACCTCTAATATGCAGTGGCTGCAAAACTACATGCTCATAACTCACGGTTGAGGTCTTGAGATGGACTGTTTCTTTGCATGAAGAGGAATCAGAAGTGCTTCTGTCTTTCTAAATCATATGTTTGGAGAGTGGGGAACAGCAATTTGTCAGTGAGTGGAATAGTACAGCTTGAAGGTAAGTTGCAGAGAAGTCACATTAGTGTTCAAAAAAATCCCCTCATAATTTTTTAATAGATACTCCAAATATCCGCAGTGCAAATGGTTGGAGTATAAGTAACCATAGGGAAAGAAGCAAAGTCTCCGCAAAGACTTGGGAATGCTTACACATTAGAAGTCTGTTCCTTAGCTCGGAAAATAAATGAATTACTGTGAAAAGCTGGGGATTGTTACTGGGACCAGGGGTATCTCAGGCACTACTTCCTCATGAGAAAGCTAATTAAAGTCTACCAATGACTAAGTTGTTTTTAATAATAAAAACTATGGAGGCTTGAGAGATGCTAGATGGATTTATTCACATTGAACACTTTCCTCATGATTAACTTGTGCAAATACATTGTTGTCAATATGCTTTAGACAGAAACACATTCTCCTGTACATATAGGACTGGCAGAAATTTTTATGGAAAAGCTCAAGCACCTTGTGACTTCCTCCTTGATCGTCTGAAGAGAAGACCTGTGTCTTTACAGCTAAAGATCAAAAACCAGGACAAATGCCTGTGTGCCTGAAAGACCAGGACCACATCGGGTCTCTTGCACAAGAGTATGTCCTCAGCCACAGAGCTGGAAGGAAATGCCTGGTGTGTCAGAGGGATACCCTGTGCAAGTAGCTGCTGTCATGCCCTGCACCACCTGGGCTTACCCACGGCATCCCCACAATGGCAGCAGAAGTGTAATCCTTGTGGCAAACGGAGAAACCCGAAGAGCCACAGTGTTTGCCTGCAGCTCCACTGCGCAAGCTGTGACACCACAGAAAGGTCAAGCAAACTGGGTGTCCATTTGGCGGCCTGCCTACTCACTCAGGTAGAGACCCATCACCTCAACCTCAGACTTCAACACCATATTTAGCTGGTGTCAACGGGAAACAGCCTCTGACGGTGAAGTGGCGTTGCAAGAAGGAGGCTATATATAGGTGTGTACTCAGAAATGGTGTGTACTTTTGGAGGGTGAGTTCAAGGAACCAGGATAAAAGTTTCCACCAAGCTAGGAGGAAATGGGGAAGCCTTCAAACTGGTCTGAGTCAGGCCTTCAGGGAAGCCTCAGGGTGCAGCCTGTCTGGACACTCACCTCACTTTTCTCACTCCCTTGTTGTTGTCAGAAGGTTTTCCTCCGCAAGAGGTGGCCTTGGAGCAGATGGCTCTGCCTGGGCTCTGGCGGGGCCCCTGGGGCAGCAGGGTGCCCAGGGCAGCCACAGAGCTCTGCTGCCCACAGCGTCCTCCAGCACATCCTGCTCCCAGTGCCCCTCCTTTCCCTGTAGCCCTTTGACTACCAACACTTTTGGTATGACCACCCATCTTCTTTTCACCACTCAGTGATCTGTTTCACAGAAGTTTCCATTTCACAGATTTCCAGTTTGTATTGTGTCACCTGCCTCTGGAGTTTCACTCAACTGGTAGTGCAGGGCACTTTTTAAAGAAATCTTTGCTAACTCCTTCCCTGCCCTTCTCATGAAAAATAGCAGAATGTGAAATATAAGACTCTGTTTAGACTTTGTAAATATATGGTTTAAACATCAGTAAAGCATTGAGAACATCTGGAATAGCTGAAGAAGCTAAAGAAAACAGACAGGACTTGTTTTCCTTCATAGGTACCGATCCATTTTCATTTACTTCTTTCTATTAACTGGGTTTCCTTGACTGTGTCCACAGCGATCTCAATTATGTAGCAGTTAACCTGTTCCCCATGCCTAACAAAACCCATAATTAGTTGTCTCGTGTCCACAGTTTATGACTCAACTCCATGCGGTTTTTCTATATCAAAGGCTTGGTTACCAGATTTTTTTTTTCCTCCACCACAGTACTTGTGCCTGGACTGGGAGAGGGCAGCAAAACCTGAGCACATCTGTTTTGTTTGAGGACAAAACCACGAGAAAACCAGACAGTTTTATGAAGATCTTCCTTGGGTGCTTTCCAAATACTACATAATCTTGTAGGAGAAACTGTTTTCTTGAGGAATGTCCCTTAAATTTATATATTCAAGTTGTCACTTGGACATAGGAGTAAAACCTTCTCAAATCAAATGCTAACTTTGTGCTTTATCTAGAGACAAGGGAGACAGAAATACACATCTTGGGATAGGGATGAGTTATTCTTCTTCACTGACAGGCAAGATTTTTATATAATGAATTCATAAACCTCTACATTAATTATGTTTCATTATCTCTTAGGGCTCCTCATGTGGACGGATAAGATCATTCCACATGAGAAAACAGATTACTTTGATAAATAGATAGCTTTGCTTAACGAGAATGAACATTTTAATAAATATTTATGCACGTTTTCCATTCTGATTAATTTGCAGTGGGCAGAAGAGATGTGCAAACAGCAAACAGGTCTTTAGACTGATATAAGAATACAGCCAACCACTACTGGAGAATAATTAGACATGAACAATTAAAGAAGCTGACCTAAATGTTAGCTCCATGGTCTGTGTATGAAGGCAAGCTTTCTGACCACCCTGGATGCTCAGCTCAGCTGCTGCCTCAGAGAAGTGATTGCAGCAGAGGAGAAGTGTCAAAGGCACTGAGTTATGTCCTCTCCACCAGACTGGAACAGATACTGCTGGGAAAGTTTCACTTTGTTTATCTTTGCAGGAGGGATGTATTTGCCCTTGTTAAATCACAGCTGGAGACATTATCTCGAAGCTGTGATGTAGCCATTGCTGAGTGGTCCTCATTAACAAGTCTTGTGGTTAGAGGAACAGAGCAGTTATAAAGCTCCATTATCAGATAAGAAAGAGAAGTGCTCTGGGAAGGACTTTTTTTTTTTCTTTTTTTTTTTTCCCAAATGAGTTGCCAATTTATCTGAGATTTGTTTGTTGAAGTCTCCCATTTGGCCATCAAGGCTGTGTGTTTTTATTCAAGGAGACGATAAGCAAAGTCTGGTGTACGCCTTCGATGCTTTTACAGAACGGGCAGTCTGTCTTTCCCTGATTTTCCGTTTCTTGAGTACAGTTTTACTGGCAACAGAGCAATGAATACAAAGTCTCTTGTATAATTTTCCTGGCAGCAAGGAATAAATGATGTACTAATGCTTTGGCTCTTGAAGGATTATTAATTAACACATATGAATAACTGGATTGTAGTTCAGTAAAAGAGGAAAATGCCATGGTAGATGATTCGGTTAATGTGACCCAAATTATTTTGCCCCAAAATGTTTATAAAAAGTTGAACCCTGATGAACTCTATGTGAGTTTAACCAGATCTTAGTAGGACTAGAGAGCTCTAAGTCTTCCACCTTCTAGCTACACTTCAGTAGGACCCACTCAGAAGCAGTGGTCCAGAGGCAAGGAGCTGTTCAAGTGCAAAATCCACTGCACATTTCAGATCCCTTTGCAATGAGGGAGGGAGTGAGATAGCATGCTGGACCTATGGCCAGGTTCTGACAGAAAACTACAGGGAAACTGCTGAGAGCTGCACTTAACAGAATGAGCAGCAGAAAAACCAGCCATGATTCTCATTTCTCTTAAAAAAGCTACTGCTGTTTTTTCAGTTGGTTTTAATATCTGTTTTAATAATGTCACACAGTTGCTTTTATATTTAAATCTGAAGTGAGGGATTGCTGATGCTCTAGCTTTTCCCATCTTGGCAAAAAGGGATGGATGTTTACTGTCATACTCTCTGGATAGCGATGCAAGGCAATCCATGTATACATAAAGGCAAGTGAACCTTTTCAGAGCTAAAATTAGAAGGGGGGCTTGACTTATTGTAGAAATTTAGCAACTATTGCTTTTAAAGAAGTACCTAGTGCTGCCTGTTTCCTGGTTAGCAAAACTTAAAGTAGGATTTTCCATTAAAGTAATGAAAGCAGGAATTCAGATGCCATTATCATGGTTTTAGATCAGCCTCTAATATCTGCTATATTGACTCCTACTGGTTAAAAGAAATTAAATGTTATTTATATCAAGGGGAAAACCTATGGCAAATCAGACATGACTTTTAGAACTTCATTCCAAGAGAATGGTTTTTTTTAAGGTTTTCTATTCGTTAGATCATCAGATATTTTATAAACAAACTCAAACCAAACAAAAACCAGGGCCCATAATTTTTCAATTGGAAAAGGCTAAGAAATCAAACCAGCCAAGAAATGGTAAGAAAACATTTCAGACCTAAATGCAATCAGAAGACATCAATTATATGCATTTTTAAAGTAGAGGAACAAGAACAAGACTGATAAACTACAAATTAAAAAGACACATTAACTTGAGAGATGATGGGTTGTAGAACTTAGGCTCTAGCAGGTATTTTTTCACTAAATTTGTGTGAGCCTGGGGCATGTATTTGTTGTGGTTTGAGTCTTTTGCAGACAGCATTTCACCACAGGTTTGGACTTTATTTCTTTGCAGTCCTGGAAATAAAAGACAAGGTACAACTTGAGTTTGTGAGTATGCACTGCATACCTAACCTAAGCCCCCCTTGGATGGAGATCTTCCTCACATCTGCATTAGACAGAAGAATTTTGTTTTGAAAGCCTTCTGAGGCATCTCCTTTACTTCATGGACAACTTGAGGCTCTTGGGAATTGCTTTTTTAGGTGCTAAAGTTATAACACAATTTCAAGGATTCCTGGTTGTGCAGTGATGGATCCTACCTAGTGGTTTCACACTTACAAAGAGAACTGCTATGTCTTTGAATGTTTGTCTGTGAGCTGGGTTAAGCACAGCAGCAAAATGACAAGCAGTAACACCCGGGGTATTTCTTTCTTTTTTTCTTTTTTTTTTTTTTTTTTTTAAATTCAAAGCACTGAAGTGAAATTTGAATATTCAAAGAAAAACTTGAAAAAAAAGAGCAGGCTGGTTTATCTGATCACTGAACTCTTCATTTTATAGGTGGCTGCTGCAATAAGCAACCTCTCCCTGTAATTGTGGTAGTGCACAGTCACTGCTCTCTCAAGTTGGTTGGCCCATTTGAGATGGGAGTCAAAGTATGCTGCCTGTTTTAGCATTTAATCCCAACAGTTTAAAACAACCACAATTTTTAAGCATATAATTCATCTTGGTTCCCTATGAAAGTTTTAACATTTTTCATGGTCATCCCAGTTTTCAAAGATGAACTTTTCGGGCCACCAGATGCTTTCATGAACACCCTTTTGTAGATCTCCTCTCCATATTTTCCACCTCCCAGATTAGATACTTTCAACTGTGTTGCATATTGTAGAGGTCAATAGTATCCCACTTGTCACTTAGCCTGCTGTTTAGAGGTCTATGTTGGCAAGTCAGGCTTTCAGCACTGACGCAACTTTATTATAACAATAATGCATTTTAATTTATGGGCATCCACGCCTGAGGCATCTTAACAAAACCAAATAAAATCTAAATGGCAATAAACAAAGGCAAAAGGCCTATAAAAAGAGAGCTTGGAAGCCAAGAACTTAAAATCCCTGCAAAACAAAGTAGGAAAGGAAATGAGAAAGTCAAAAACCTTGCCTACAAATGTTTTCTGGCGTATGCAAGAGACAGAGTGTTCCCGAAGTGAAGGAGGAGACCATCTCCTTTGACCTTCTAACAGACAGTGACCAACACTTACAGCTTGAATTACTGAGAAGGACACAGAGGTGCTGGAAGTAACCTTCTCTTACCTCGGAACAGAGGTCTTCATTGGAAGAGCCATGATATTTTTGAAATTATGTTGTCTCTCTTCACTTCTCTGGAAAGGTTCACTGCAAACCTTGTCTTCCCCTCTGTGTTTTGTTTCATTTGCTTGAAGACAAAGAAACCAATCTGTCATATGGCTGTGATGGTCCTACAGGATTTGAGCTTAAATTGGCTGATTTTGGGAGTAGCTAACTAAACTGTGTATTCACACACATCTCTAGCTAGAATACGCATATATAACTAACTATACTGTATATACACTAACTACATCAGAACCCAAAGGATTAGTAGGTTTAAGAGAAACACAGAAGGTATGTTAACATAGCTTTATTTTTGTATCTTCAGCAGAGGTTTTTTTTTGATCTTATTATTTCTGTGCCTCAGGTGTCTGATCTGTGAAGTGAGGATACTTATCTGGTATGTTGAAAAATACCATAGGCACAGCAAATCTCCTCTTGTTCTCTTACCTCTGCCTGCAGCAAATCCTAGTCTCAGCTTGGATCTCTGCCTTGTGGCACACTAATAACTACTGGTCTGCCAGGGGCCCCTCCAGCACCTTTTCTTGGTCAATTCAAATTTGAACAAAGCCCTTAACTGGAAGTTTTGTCCCTGCTTTGGAGGAGCTAATACCAATTAAAAAAAAAAAAAAAAAAAAGCCCACTGAAACAACTTTAAAAAATGAGGCTTTTGGTTTTTAAGCCTGTAATTACAGCATCAGTTCCCTTTTATGCTTCTAAATTACAGAGAAGCAAGCTGCCCTGTTTTCTGATGTTTTATTTTTTTAAAATTACTCAGTGGCTTTGTGGGGAAAGAGTAACTGAATATTTTTGGTGGTGTTATATAGGCGACGCCTTCCCCATTAGCTCTTGTGATTCTCCCTCACTCCCTAAGGTTCACTTCAGGGGGAATGGAAATTAATTTGCTTCAAGAGAAGTGATAATAAAGAATGTCCCCTTTTCATGGTTTAGCCGCTTGAAACAAACTCTTAAAAATGTGCACATCATTTTTAACAGAGGCTTTGCGTTAACCAGGATTAAGCAGGCTCTGTTCTCGCTTCAAAACACAGTTTTCCGGGTAGTCTTGCAGCGTGATTGGCATGGGCCTTGGCGCGAGGAGTGAAATGGCGCCAGCCAGCCACAAACGTCACCCCACCTACCCCGACCGGCTCATCCCAGCTTGGCACCCGCACGCCCCTGCACACGGGCCCTGGTCCAGCTACGTCACTCGTGCCGACGCCGCTGGCTTTGCTGGATCCAGCTGTAGCCTGGAGAAACACGTTGAGAGGTTTTTAGAGGCTACAGGGACTATTGATCCGTCTTTCAACAAAGGTCGGCTAAGTTTCAACTTTCCCTGGAGCTCTTGCCTTCTGCTATTATTTTTCCTCCCTCTCCGGTTTTTAGAGAGTCTCTACTTCAAGTTCTTCCCTTTACATTAAGGATGATGGATTTCAGATGGTTACCACAACAGACTGTCTCACAGTTTGCACCAGCACTCGTCCTTCCAAGCCATTGCATGACGAAAGGAGGGATGGGTGGCAGAAGTTGGGTTGGCAATGAGACAGTGAAAAAATATTTGCAGTGCCTTCATGTTTAAATAGTTAATCACTGCATCCAAAAAATGTCCCAGCTGAGAATCTGCACACTGCTGGTAGAGCACACAGCAGGTTCCCTGAGCATCCACCCCACCAGTTCACCAAACTGTATAGAATAGAATAGAATAAAATAGATTGGATTGGAATGGAATACCATACAATAGTGCATTTGGAAGGGACCTACTATGATTATCTAGTCCAACTGCCTGACCAGTTCAGCACGGACCAAGTGAAAGCCTGTTGTTAAGGGCATTGTCCAAATACCTCTTTAACACTGACAGGCTTGGGGCATTGACCACTTCTCTAGGAAGCCTGTTTCAGTGTTTAATCACTAAAGAAACGTTTTCTAATGTCTAGTCTAAACCTCCCTTGGCGCACCTTTGAACTATTTCCAAATGTCCTATCACTGGATACTAGGTAAAAAAGATCATCACCGCCCTTTCCACTTCTGTTCCTCAGGAAGTCACTCCTCTCATAATTTATACTTGTGCCTGATATTACTCCATCCCAAGTGCAGAGTCTAGTATTTGGAGTTGTTAACTTTTATCCCATTAACTATAGCCCAAAGCTCCAGTCTATCTAGATCCCTCCACAAGGCATCTTGTCCCTCAAGAGAGTCAGCAGCACTTCCCACTTTGGTACCATCAGCAACATTTCTAATGATGCATAGAACTGGGCATTAAACACAAAGCCATTCAAACACGTCCTTGTGCTGTCTGCCCATATTATTGGACCACTGTTCTCTGACATACCTTTCCTAATTTTTTAAGCCAGTTCTCTACAGACTACAGTAACCAACAGCTCATATATGACACTGCTGAAATGCAATCGTGGGACTGTAGCCATGAAATTGTGCCTGTTCATGATTTTTTTGCCAGCATGGGAAATGAGCAGCAGAGACTTGTCAAATAAAGAGTTGTCTCAATTTACTGCTTGATTCAAAGAAAACATGAAGCGTTTCAGAGATTCTAATTTCTAAGGCATTTCTACAATAACTTGTGGATTAATATTTATTTATGGAGCTGTAACTGGTTTAATTCACTTCTGCTGATTTTTACCCAGGCTGTTCTGTTGTACCTGGAAGATGATTCAGCCAGACCACTGACTTTAATAAAGTCTAGGATTGTCTTTGGACCCTAGACTGGCCAGATGGCAAAAAATGAACACTTTCCACCACTTTTAGATTTTAATTTTCCTGGGCTATAACAGACATTGGAATTTACAAAAATTACTAACTCGCTTATTTAGTTAGGTTTTCTTATTCTTTTTATAATATTTTCATTCTAAATTTAGTTTATTGAACTCAGTTTACACAATAGATGTAGATATAGAGGTACATACTCTAAGTCCTGCTTCCTCCCAGAACTAACTTAATATTATTTTGTTTCAGCCTCATAGAAACAATGCTTGATGAAAATTAATTCAATGGATGATACATACAGGTCAGGAAAATCTTAGAGGCTATGGAATCCCATTTTTTCTGGGATTATTAGAATTGTATTATGAATGATATTGCACTGTGTTGAATCATATATAATTTGTAATGTGCTTTTGATTGCCTTTGTATGACTAGATATGTGGTTGGGCTAGTTTCATATATTTTGTTGTTGCAGAGTGGAGCAATAAAACCTGAAAGAAGCAATCATTCTCTATTGTATCTTTAATAAAATTTGATTTTTCCTTTGAGAACCTTGAGGAAAAATCACTATTCTCTGTCTATCTGTCTTCCTACAGCAAAAAAACAAATCCAAAACACCTTCAGGTCATTATGGTCTGCTGTTTCAACACAAGGATTAAATTTTGACCCAAATAGCAATCGTTCAGTTCCTTGTAGAAAACAAGAAACAAGAGAGAGTTTTCACAACTGTAGGTAGGGGAAATATTTGATTCTTGGTTTTCAGAGTTTGCAGAGGTGAGCTCTCACACACAGTGACCAATGCTGCCATGGCCACTGCTCTGCAGAACGGGGTGATTTTGGCTGCCCAGCCCAAATATCTGTTCAGGCTGTGCCTGTGCTCATCCCTATCACACATTCACACCCCCAGGCACATCCCTGAGATGGCCATGGTGGGACAAAGACCTGCTTGCACCCTGGGGAGCACAGACAAGCAAGGCCAAGCATCAACCCTGTCCTGTGGTGGCTGAACCCAGCGTGGTGCTCCTCGGGGCTGTTTTGGCTGAAGTGACAAATGAATGTTGAAAAGGCTGTTTGCTTGGGTGGTGCTTGGCTGCTCATCCCCATGCTGGTCTCAGGGGAGGCTGCAGGGATGGGCAGTGGATCTGCAGAGGGCAGCCCTCTCTCTGGTGCAGTGGAAGGTAGAGTGGGAGAGAGGAGGAAGCTGGGATATAAGAAATTTCATGGATAAATTTCATGGATTTCATGGAAAAGATAGAATTTGGGGTGAAACTTGTGATAGCTTACGTGATTCACCACTATTACCACAAATTCAGATTAGCTCGTTCAGATTGTTGGATCTGGGGACTTGCTTGTCGGCTGATGTATGGGGAGGGAGAAGTGAAAGAGATGAGAGGGGTGAGGTATGAGGGGTTCACCTGGGCTTGGGGTCCAAGTCTGCAAGTACATACCTGGGTTACAGCCCAGGGAGGAAGAGCAGTGGTGTGTGGATGGGATGGGGTGAATGGAGGTGTGTAGAGGAAGGCAAAGGGCCTTCCCTGGTCTGGCCAAGGCACTGGCAACACAGAGCACCCTCAGGCTGTGTGGGAAATCCATAGGGCTCGGACACCAGTACGTGGTTGTTCCCAGAGCTTGTGGTGTTCCCAGCAAAGGAGAAACCAGGGCTAGCTGGCACCTGCCCAGCTGAGACTTGGGCATGGTTTGGAGGTCACCACAGCCAGACATCACATCTGTATGGGGCCAGTACATGCTCCAACACCTGCCTAAGTGGAGCGTGGGGGCTGTGGCTGGGACACCAGCAGTGGCGACAGCAGGAGGGCTGAGCACAGCCCAGAAGGGCGGGGTAGGGACTTTGATGTTTGGGTGTGTGCTCTTCATTGTTCTGGACATTTTCATTACTTCTGCTTTTCCTCTGGTCTTTTGCTGCTGAATTTGTGTCAAAGGGATGTGGGAGTGAAGGGAAAATGCAGCAGCCACTGGCAGAGAAAAATGTCTCCAAAGAGCGGACAGGTTTCTTGGTTCTGATGTGGAGCCACCTCTGTTTCTACTGTTGATTTGAAATGTACATTATCTGCAAGAAATAAGCATCTTTAGTGACCTATTTTGAACTCACAGAAGGATCTCTACTGTTCTCTCATGGTGCTCTGAACAGTGAATCCCTCCTTTATTTAACAGGTGACATCTTCTATCCACACACATTTTTTAACTGTTCAGCTTTGTTAGACATGAATAGTTGCGGTTTTGATGCAGGGACTCCAAACAAGCCTCTTCCCTCCTGTGTGTAGTATCTCTAGAAGGCAGTGACACTTTCATGAGCATTAGTGGTGATGTGGGTTCTTGTCATTTTCCCCAGCTGAGTTAGGAACCAGATGATACAAGTATGGTGGGGCAGAAATTATGAACTTCCTTCACATCTCTGTAACTTTAATCTGGCTCAGTCAGATCCAGGCATTGCAGATAAAGGCAGCAGTCAGATATCACCTTCAGTCTACATCTTAGACTAGATTACCAGCTGGATTATGGGATTCTTCAGGACCAACCCAGGTAGCCACAGGCATAATTGGGCAGCAATTTCTTGACAAAGGAGGATGAGAATGACTGGTCGTAGTTTAGGCACCATTTCCATAGAAGATTAAAACTTTTGGGATCCAGTGAGAAACTAAGTGGGATGTGAAAAGGCAAGAAACAGTATTTGTGGGAGAGCATTTGTCTAATGGGAATTCACACAGTCCTGTGGGAATGGTGTGAAAGCCAACTGCCACAATTACCAGAAGATGGCAATACACAAAACATTGGTAGAAAATTTTTTTATCGCGCTCTATTTTGCTGAATTTATTCTGGGTTCATTTTGCCCCTCAGTAGCATTTCTTTTCTTTATAAGCAGGCTTTGAGCTCGTGAGAGGGGAAGTACAGCCTGTTACACTGTCTGGGGAAAATATCTAATTTTCCCGGGTGTCTGGGTGGAGTTTTAGGATGTTTGTTAATTTTAATGGAAACCCCTTGGTGTTTGCACCTGTCCATTGTTATTGCAAATGGACTGAATGCATGAAAGTCATGAGAAACATTCATTCCCTTCTTCTTCTCCTCGAGAGAGAGGAAGTGTAGAGCTGGAAGCCATGCTACAATGCCACCTGGAACAAGGAACACCATGAGGGTAACTTCCCTTTCTGGGGTATTTTACTCATCAGTTACTCTTGGAGTTACTGCACAACACACACGTGTCTGGATATTCCTCAGTTAACAGGCAAGGTGAATAACTCAGAACTTCGATGTCAGACTCATGTTAGGTTCAGGAAGCTTAAAAGTCTGCCATATCCTCTTCTACCAATGTTAAGTCCAGGTGTACTGCAATGCATTGTGTAGAAGATTATGTTGTTACAGGGGGTTTAATTTACAAAGGGGGGCTTCCTGACAAAAGGATGAGACAGGTCACCTGCATTATTAACACAGCACCTCCTCTTCCTTTAGAGTCTGATCCAAATGATTTCAGTAGCACTATTAGTGACCTACAGGAAAAACATAACTAAGCCCATTTGTATTTCAGGACATATGATGAAAGAGGACATTTAGCCATGTTTTGGGGTGCAGCTTCGAAGAATGTCATTCAGTCTTGCAATATGATACTCAGTAATAGGTATGATGTGCCAGTAAGAAAACCAGCATTAATCTCCATTATATTTCTGAAATACAGTTCAGATCAGAGTCTCATTTCTGATGGGAGCCACAGAGTGGGAGAAATGTGGTCTGGTGCCAGAATCATCTCTTGATTCCAATGTGATCCAAGTGTTCCAGAAAGATGCATTTTCTGTATCTTTTCAAAGAGATTTGAGCATGATATGAGATCAAGGGATAAAGATAAATTTTGTTCCTGGCAGAATGGAGATTTATCTTGCAGGATAGCTCAAACCATGACTTTTTCATCAGATCTTCATGCAGTACTAATTGGGATAGTCTGTACAGACTGTGCTCACCACTTTTGACTATCAAGAGGACAAAGAAGAAATATGCAGATAGCTTGATTTTTCCAGGTGCACAGGAGCTGTGGTCACAGAGCTGCCACCATCTCAGAATATGGTTTCATATGTTTCCTTCTTGCTGTGGCAGTTCTATTCTTTCAAAGAGACAGACAAAGTGGATTAGATAAACTGAAGTGGTAAAGGGAGAATGAGACAAATGAGTGAAAGCAGGAAATTGCAAAAACCTCCAAGTCATTGTATTGAACCTTCTCGGAAAACAAATCTTGATGTCTACCTTTAGCTTAATGGTTGGTTGCAGGACCCACTTGCCTCTCCAAGCTTTCAGGTATGGATACTTTAAGGAGATAATGCAGTGGAAAATATGATGTAGTCAAGAGATTGCGTAGCCCTCCATGTCAAAGGAAAATTTTGTGATGGAGAGTAGATGGATTATCCTTTGCATGTGAAGCAGATGTATTAGGCTTCCAGTTTGCTGTTGGGATAAATTACTCTGTAACAGGCTTGTGTCTGTTTTGCAGGCATGTGGTGCTTTGACAACAGTAATTGGTACCTTACTGGGAGCTGAGTGCAATAGTAAAATTGTGAAAGGCAGCATCACGGCCTCATGATGGTTTGGTTGTTGGAAGAACTGACTGAATTCTCTTTTGAAAGAACATAAGAACCATGCAGACACAACCAATTCAGACTGAGATAGGCACAATAAGTTAAGTGGTGCTACATTTCTTGAGGGCATCTCAATAAAAACTAAATTAACATCACCATTAATTGGGGGCTATGGTTTTAAGTTCAATGAAGTTTAAACCCATTCTTTGTGAAATACAGTATAAGGACCACCTAACTGAAAAGATGATGTTAGTAACATCAAGGCTGACATAAAAGCTTTGTTATCACAAATGCATCTCTTGGCTCTCAGCATGCGCTGTTTCTGAAGTCTTGCCTTCTCAGGAATAATTTCAACTGTAATCTGTTTTATTGCTCGCTTGGGTTCTATTCTTGCACAGAAAAAACATACAGTCCCAAAGTGGTAGTGCGTGATGGGCACCATCAAGGAGTTTTGGGGAAGGTTATACAGGTAGCATAGAGATGTGTTAATATTGTCATGTTGCACATCTGAGACATTATTTTCCATGCCAGTCATGCCCACAGCGGTCAGTTAATCCAAATTATAGGGGGTATTAATGTTTTTTTCAATGTCCTTTAAGGAAACAAATTACCATAGTTCAACACTCTGGAGCTCAAGAAACACACATGAAATGGAGCAGACTTGAGTTCGTATTTAGCCTATGGACTTGAAGTTTGTTCTTCCCCACTGAAAGTGCCTTCACACCACATTATTGTCTTTCTCTGGTTAGTTCTCTCTCAGTCCCTCCTTTCAGAGCTATTTTGTTTTACACCACCAGTGGTACCTTTATTGGAGCCAAGAACTTGACTTCAGATCTCTCACACCCCAAGTGTGTGCCTTGACAAACAGGCTGTCGTGGAGACTGAGCAGCCTGTTTTCACTGGAAATTCCAGGTAGACACAGCAAAATTCCTCCCAAGGAAGCTGGTGTATGTGCTCTCACTGAAATAGGCTGGTTTTGACAAATACAGACCTTCTAACAAGATGAAAATTTCCATGCCTGTCGTGTCCTTGCGGAGATGCTGATTAAGTACAGTCTGCCTGAGTGGTCAGTCCGGGGGTGCACAGCACCTCAAGAAAATGAGAAGAAAAAAACCTGCACCCAACCCCAAAAAAACAGCATAAAAGTGAAATGCAGACCCAGCATTCATAACATGCAGAGCCAAAAACATTGTGGTCAAGCAGCAAGACAAGATAACAAGTCACACTTCTGTCTGAACTTCATGTTCATTTCTGATGAACAAAGTCACATACAGTGTTGGTCTGTTCCCACCTTTATTTGTCTGAAGTCCCTTTGCAACTGTTTGGTAACCAGATCCTTAGATCCTTCTGCACAAGGCAGGCAGCAGGGCTTTCTTCTCTCCCTTTTTGTTTTCTTAATTTTCCACAATTTTCCAAATTCTGGCCCCATTTTCTTTGCTCTGCTTCCGTTTTCCCCTTGCCAGAGGCTACCTACTGCTCAGGTTGGGGAATATGCATGGACTAACACCCAGAAACAAATTTTATGTTGAAAGAACATACTGAGAAAAAGGAGTTTCAATAGACAGTCATAGTCTTTTTCTTCCATACTCAGCTTTCTCCAGTCCATTTTCCTCTTCTGTTGCCTGACTCCACTGCTCTAATCTGCAAGTGATCTTCACGGGCTGTGCAAAGCACTACAGCAAAGAGCAAATAATCACAGGGCTGTTTAATTTGGAAACAAATAAGAACGGACAGTCAGGTAAAGGACACCTTATTTGCTTTCTTGCAAGAACAAGGAGATACTTAATCATTTTTAAAGCACTAAATCTTACCAAAGGGAAACGGTCTTGTATTATGCAGAAGCACTAATGCACAACCACGGGATTTAAGTAAAGCCAAGGTCAATAGAAATAATGAGGGGAATTCAACGTTTGTATAAGTAATAAGACTGTAAAATTATGTCTGATGGGAATTGGTGTTTTTTTAAAGAAATGTTAAACCAGCATGTTTTTAAAAACCATCTGGGGCTGTTATTAAATACAACTCATAAAAAGAGCTGGTGAGAAATGGACGACAGACCGATACACAGAGGGAAGGGGGCAAGTGATATCATTCTCTTCTAATATCTAGACCTGGAAGGCAGAATAGTACAGAGTTCCAGACTCCTGGTCTGCCTGTGCCAACCAAAATGCTGGCATGAGCAACGTGGTCATTCAGCATTGTCTCATGGCCATTGTGGAGTGCCTGAGTCCAGTCAAGGTCACACTTGCCACAGCTGCTTAAGTGAAGAAAATCCTTACCACTAGATTGGAGAGCCTGAGATTTGGAATCAGGTGAATGGATTTTTCATATCTTAATAAAGAGAAATTTTACCAGAAGATCCACAGCATTCCTTTCTGTAACATCTTATAGAGCTGTTTCTCTTGAATTCTGAAGCCATCTTAATTCTTGCGTTTCATTTGTTCTCCATGTAAACAGATTGGCAAGACTTAGCAACCTAATGAGGTGGAATCCCTTCATCTTAAATCTCTGGAAGCTTCTGTTGTCTGGAAAAAAAAGGCTTTTGTGAGAAATCATTTAATTCTTAATTCATTTTTATCACTACTTTATCTTAATCAGAAAAAGAAAATATGAAAGAAATTTAAAGACATTTGCTTAAGCTTGTTACATATATGTAAATGAGGGATTTTCTTGTAAATTATGCTCACCAAAACTGAAAAATTGAGGATTATTTAATAGTAAAATCAATATAGACAATAGTGCAGTTGTGAATATACCAAAGTGAGAATTTCTGAATGTTAAGCTGAACACATTAGATCTACATTAGAATTGCAGCATTTGAACTGAAGAACTATGGACTGCAAAATTTAGCAATTACTCCAACCAAGCTCAAATGTCACATTAGTAAAGAAATGAAGAGCTTAAAATAAAGCCAGGCTATATTTATCCGTCTGCTTTAAAGCAGATTTTTCTTTGTGTTAACAGCATAGACAGTGCCGTCAGAATAACAATCTTTGTGAGTACTGGGTGTGTAACAGGAAGGAATTTTTTTTTTTGTCCAATGGAGAAAATAGAAAGATTTGCCCACCCTGATGCTAAAAATACAGAATAATTATCAGCTGAGGCAAGTACACTTCTGACCTAAGCATACATGCACACCATGTATTTTCAAGTCTGCTTTGTTAGAATAAACAGATGATTTTTTCCTCGAGTACAGATGTTAAAGGCAGGTGCAAGTGCCTTTCTTGGGGAAGGGAAAAGCAGTCCCAAAGAGGTAGAAGAAAACAATCCAGATGGCTTTGATGCTGGTTAACCAACAGTTAAAACACATGCCACAAGCCCTCCATAGATGACCCCAGGTGATATGGGCCTTGGTGGCACAGCCCTACATAATTTATGGTCTCTGCTCCTTCTGGCCAAGGTCTTACAGGTTTCATAGCAAGATACACTGTGGTATTGAATCACAGAATCACGGAATCACAGGCTTATTGAGGAGGGAAGGAGCCTCTGGAGGTCACCTGGTCTAATCCCCCTGCTCAAATAGGGCCACCTAGAGCTGGTTGTCCTGGACTGTGTCTAGAAATGTTTCAAACGTTTCCAGCAGTGGAGACTCCCTAACCTCCCTGAGTTATGTGTTCCAGGGTTCAATTACCCTCATGGTAAAAAAAGTTGTTGGTTTTTTTTTTTTTCAAATTAATAGGGGAACCTGAAAAAAATCCCTGGTGTTCGTAAGGGATCTCCTGTGTTTCAGTTTGTGCCTATTGCCCATTGGGAGAGTCTGTCTGGTATTTTGCTATTGTGAAGTCTTTGAGCAACCTCAGCTATTAATGGAATGTGATTCCTAATTTTTGACTCACTGTAGGGCAATAAACAGCTTTTCTGATTTCCTGAGTGGATGCTAAACCTTCAGAAAACTAGGAGTCATACAATAAATGAGTAGGTATAAAGTCAATGCATATTCAGCTTGCATAATTTTGGCGAAAGAAGGTGAAATTTCCTGCTTTCTCCCTTCTGCTTGAATTCTGGTTCAGTTTGTCAGTGTATTTCACTTCTGCTTTTTTCAAGGTTTTTCTTCTAAGCTACAGTGGTGGTCTTCACCTCCTAGCATCCAGGTCACTAGTAGCCCCCTTTGGAACAGCTCTTTTATAATCTAGAGGGTATCTAACAAACATGAGATGTGCCTTGTGAGAGCTAGGACACAGCATGCTACTCCAAACCACTTCTTTAATTATACTGCTTCCTGTTTTATCCTATTTACTCCTTCACCATTTCCTACTGCTCAACACAGACAGTTGAGCAGCAGGAAGAACTGCCTGCTGAAGACACATCTCAGACTGCTTCTCCCTGTCTGTGAAGGCATTGAGGTTTCAGACTGGATATACATGTTTTGTTCTCTCCCCTTCACTGAGGAGTGCACAGGTATGGGGAAAAAAGGAGGGAGAGGGTTTGGTGTACTTGGTCATAGACACTGGGGCAGAGCTGAAAGCCTGGGTTGTAATCACAGTTGTGCCAAAATCAAAGGGTGTCTCAGATCGAAGATAGAGGTCTGGGCTCAAACCTCTTCAGTGTGTCGACTCTTCTGAAGCATTTCATCACTACATCATTCTTCACCACCTATTCCAGAGCAACAGGAAGAAGGACAAGTTACACTCTTTAAGTGTAAAGACCTTTTTTGATTCAGGGCCGTGTGAATACACATAGGCTGCTAAAGCAGGAACATCAGCAGTCATTAAAAAGTGAAGGGCCTATCTTCCAGAAAGGGTTAAGTAACTGATTTTCTTCATGTATGCTCTTTCCAGAATTTTCACAGAAGTCCCAGTTATTCATTTGTGTCATAAAAAAGAGCTACACTTCTGAGAAAGAGACAATCTTACACAATAGCATATAAAAGCCACTTTCACTGGGTTTGACCACTAAATAGGTAATTTTTTGTCTGGAAAAAAAAAGTAAGGAGTAACCCAGGGGAAAAATAAAATCCATGTAAGCATGTCTGTATTTGAGCTGTTTTGAAGGTAATCAACACCCAGTTGTTGCTCTCACTTGGTAAGAAAAGCTCCTTTAATACCTTCTGCCAACTCTTAAACGTTTGGCTTCTCTTCTGAAGAGCTGCAGAGTGCAGGCAAAATCCTTCTTACTTTGCAACTTTGGGCCCTATTTGTTTTGGATGTGATGTTTAGTGGGTTTGATTCACTAATCTTACTTTATTAAGAAGCTATACACAGCTATCCCACAAAGAAAAGCCTGCAAGGCAGAGAAAGACAAGAATGTGCCAGGGCAGAAAGTGAGACAGGGGACCTATACAAGTTGAATGTACCATAATGTAACAAAATCAAGGTGGTTTTTTTTTTTTTTTTTTTTTTTTAAAAAAAAAAAAAGGTGGGGGGGATCTAGGCCAAGGGGAAAACAAGTTCACTTTATTCCTCACAATCCTCTCAGGCAGAAGATGGAGGCAACTGACAGAAAAGAGCAGCTACAGTCAGGAACCTAGAGATATTTTCATTTTCTCTAGTCCTTCATCATAGTGGGCAGTTTCAGGCCAGTGCTTTTAGTCCTTTCTGCACAAGCAACTAAGCAGTTCTGCCTGTGTCTGACAATTGTTTGTGACAGTGCTTACCAAAGGAAACCTTTTCTGCATCCATTTAATCTCAGAAAATATACCCATAACATATTTACACTGTGTAAGATCACACTTTACTTCCCCCCTGCCTTATTCTAAGCAATCAGATCTAACCATTTGCTGTATAACCATAAACACATGATTTAATTATTTCTGAAGGTTTAAATACATTTTCCCCCAATTTTACAGGTATATACAACTAGAACCATTCCACTCAGTGCAGTCAAGTGAGGTTGACATCCATGTTAGCTCAGCTCAGCTCTTTTATGCTCAGAAAATAAAAACAGGATTATGAAAAGAATTAGGACTTTTTTTTTTCTCTTTTATTTCAATTAAAATCCTTTAAGTTAAATGTGTTACATTTACTTTTGTTTGATTTGGGAGGGGGGAGACAGAATTGCCTGCTTGACTTCAAATAAATGAGACTTTTCAGAAGGAAACCCCATCAGAAGTTTAACCTCCTGCTTTGAATTCAAAGGTGCTTCCAAATTTTCCCCCTGTGAATTATCTAAACCCTTTGACTTTCACAGCTGGAGTTCCTTCAGCCTTTCCTGGCAGAGTAAGGGGAAGTTTCACATGTGGTGAAATGCTTAAACCCCTCTGGGCTCTGCCTGCCCATGGCTGCAGTGGGCTCTGTGAGCAAGGTGGCTCTGTGGCTGTGACAGAGGCACAGATCATTGTGCCAGACAGGTGCTGTTACTGACTGTCCAAGCCAAAACTGCCTCTTGCCATATTCAAACAAACTTCGGTGCCAAATCTTTCTGAGCACAAAGGCATTGGACTGAGCAGTGAAATGTGTTCGCTGCACTTGACAGAGACAATATGAAATACCTTGCTTCTCCACTTGTAGCATATTGATATCTAATCAAGCATGTAAAAAGAGACCAAACTGTTGACTCAGGATAACACTGGTGAAGTGACCCATGGACCTGAGATTAATTTTTTTTTCTCTGTTCTTGCCATCAGCAAGCAGGCACTAACCATTTCTTTGAGCTTCCTGCTGCTTCCAGAGGCCCATAAGCCATGGTAACAAGAGCTCCCAGATGCTGTTTCTTAGTAGTAATGTCTGTTTTCTCCTCTAGCTGGAAACACATCTACAGGAATTAGATAGCTCATTTGTTACTCTTTTATATTGTCTGTGGCCCCTTTCCACTGGTGGAGCTGTAGCAGCAAGAAGATAGTCGATGATCTGGGGTGGGTTACAGAGCCCGGTTATTCGCTTACGCTTTCAGTGAATAACATAAAGCTGCAAACCAAGATACACAGCTGTGCAACACCAGTCTGAGCAACACCAGAATCGGTCATCCACTGAAAGATTCGACTTCTCTTCACAGAGAAATTCACAAAGAAAGAGGAACTGAAATAGGGTTCACAGAAAATTTGTGGAGGGACCAGACTGAAACCAGACACATTACCATAACCCAGAAAGTCTTTGGGCAATCGGGTGTTTGTCTCTGTAGGCTCAAAATTCCCCTTCAGCACAACCAGCAAATGCTTGCTTGGGAGGTAGAAGTGAAAAGCCAGTGGATCTGAAATCTGAGCTTCCACAAGAATTTCTCTGGTTGGTGCTCAGCGTTGCAATGGGGGGATTAATATGTCTGGGAGGCAGGATGTCGGGTGCTGGGCTGACTCCCAGTGGCTGCGGTTATCGCTCGGGTAATCCCACATGGTATAGCTGAGCTAAAACTAACTTGTATCCATTTCTCCTCAGCCCATCTTTACAGAAGCAAGAAGATTTTCTTACTCTGAGTAAACACCAAAATAGCATTTTTTTCCTTATAATTCTTCGTCTGAACTTTGCAGCTGAAAATATTTCCTTTTGCAGCAATGACTATCTATGCTGGCAATGGCCGTGCTGGCAGTGATGCAGACTGGCTCTATTTTACTTGCCTCTGGCAATTTAATTTTTCAGTAGCACTTTTTTTTAAAGCATTTACAAATCCCTCAGAAACAAGTAAGTCTTGGACATGCAAAGAATACCAGGCATAAACCTTAAATCATAATTAAAAAGAAATGCAAAAAGTAAGACACATCTTTTCATGCCTGACATGGGGCTGAAGATTGCCTTGTGCTTTTGGCAGTATGCTGTGTGCTTGAATTAATTATAAATCACATGTAAATAAAACCATACCATAAATCAGATGCCCTCCCACAAAGGGCAGTTCTAAAATGTCCATTTAAAGAAGTGTTTTCTTATCCTTTTCAGGTTTTACTCAGAAAAAGGAGGACTGTATATTGTTCAAAGTCTGGTGGAGAGAAAGGAGAGGAAGACTTTCTTCATGGCTTGGGATAAGAACAGTTAGTTATGCTAGAATTTAAAATTCAGTATTGAATTTATATTCCTGAGGCACAACACAGTGAATCTGAATAAAACAAATTCATGCAGATCAGCTAAAAACCATGTCTGACAAATGAGTCTAACCTCACTTTTCTTACAGTATGACTTCAATCATAAGGAAACATAAAAATTGCCTTTTCATCCCTCTTGCTTCAACATTTCTATAGCTTTCTTCTTCCTGCCTGAATAACGTAATTGTCCTGCTTCTTTGTATCAGACCTCAGTACTGAGCCACCAGTATCAGTGAGTCAGCATCCTTTCCCACAAGATTCAGTACTTGGGATTTTTCAAGGAAACACTGCCAGCTTATTATGTCTCAGTGGGAATTTTTTTGGAAAACACCTTACATTTGGAACATAAAAAAACCCCACCGTTGAGCATTATGTAGATGAGGGCCAAGGACCCATTATCTTACCAAGAAGGTAGTAAACTGCCCAGGAGGTGGGGAAATTACTCCAAGCCTCCTTCCAGTATTGGCAAGAGGTTCCCTCCAGGCTTAGCAGAATTGAACATTAATGTACCCTGGTGAAAGAGTGAATATCTCCAGGGCTGAATTTGAAACCCAGCGTTCTCCTACAGAGAAGGAGCAGAGGGGGGCTATTAAAGAACTGTAGATTTTTTTAATTCATCTTATTGTAATTATTTCAATTTACTGTTTAATTAGCCAACTCTGGAAGTATACATTTATTTCTACAGTTAAACTTTCTATGGGAATGGTATCTCTGGGGCATGAGAGCAAACACAGAAAACTGCTATTAAATGCTTCCTGTGCTGAATAGGCTTTTAGGTATTTTAGCCTCAAGCAAGACTAACCAGGCAGCAGGACTGATGCCTTTTTTGTGTGCGTGTGTCAGATTTATTGTTGTTCCAGCAAAACTGGAGCATGTGTCTTATAATACCTGCACCATTGGAGTAATGATGATTCTTCACAGGACTGTATTTTCCTAGTTTAAGGGTTTTCCTAGTCATTACCCTTCGTATAACCCAGGATTTTGTTTGTCAGAGTCCTTTTATTCTGTATTCTGTGGGTGTTTGAGTTTGTCCTATACCCTTCAGGATTACACTGCGGGATGTTGCAATAACCACCCTCTTACCGTGGTGTCAGAGGGAGCAGGGAGATTTGTGTGGGAATAGGTGCAATTTCTGCACTTCCAAAGCAGCTTGTAAATACAGCGTAGCACAGAGCAATAATGTGGTGCTCTGCCATCCTGGTCACTGCTGAGGGAGCCTTTGCAGTGATACAATATTTTTTGTAGGGTGAGTTATTTAGAGTGGGGTGGCTCTGTGGTTAATGCCGCTCCTTGCAGCCTCAGTGTGTGCCTTGCAGGTCTTCTTCACAGTGACAAGAGGATAATGGCATGGCTGGATGGGAGAGGGGTAAAATGCAGTCTAAGAACAGAGCCATTTATTCTGCCAGAGCTGAGGAAGGAATTGCATCAACAAACTGTGAACAGCATGAAAGCAGAAAGAACTGTAATAGGGCTACTGTGTGATGAGAATGGTTTTAAGGGAGTGAGGACAATGGGACATGAACAATCAAACCTGTGCATATCATCCAACACTGTTCTTTTTGCAATTCATTTATTTGTGCATGTAGAAACACTCCATAATTAGTTTAACTGAAGGGAACACTAAATTAACAGTAGCTAACTCAGAGTTTGAGTTCACAGTGCTGTACAGAGCAGTTTTGATACTTCCCCTATTGTGGGTTCTGGCCATCACTTTCCGTCTGAACAAGCACAATTTTCTATGCCTGTTTAATGCAAATGCAATCCCTGCCTGCCCATTTCTCTGTGACTGTTTAATATGCACTCAGCTGCTGGCAGTGGCCCCATTCCAGACTGGAGGCTGTTGTGTCCTGCCCTTGTCTCCAGGATGTCAAGGCCCCTTCCCAGAAGTGGCTGATAGAATCCTCTGAGGTTGAGGAGGAAGAAGGTCACCCCTGCTACCTCCTCCCTGCCTGTGTGTGCTGTGGGACAAGGAGAGGTGGGAACCAACAGCTCCAGGTGTGGCAGGAAAGTGAAGCAATTGTCTACATCCAAAGGAACTGGTTGGATTGCACCAGAAGGGAGAGCCAAGTGGCAAGACTGTGTTTCACTAAACCAGTGTTGTGGTGGGGAGGGAGGGACCCAATTTCAGCACACAGACCTTTGCAGCAACTTCCTTAGAGGGGCTGAACATCCTTGTGCTGATTTTAAAGTGTCCAAGTCCATGAAGGATACACAGAAAGCCTGGGAGCATCCCTGGGTCACCACTTCTGCATCTGGGCATTGAACTGCTTTGGTGCTGCTATCTCTTGTCTGTGAGCATCCTCTGTCAACAACACAAAATCACCCAAATAATGCTGTGGGGTCTTCATCAATAAGTGCCAGAGAAATCTCTTCTTTTCTGAGTACTTGGTTTTTGTGATTGTTTCAAGAAAGAAAGTCTGGTTTTGAGGCATCAAGTGCAATATTTTTCTGCATCACTCCTCTTTCTTCTTGAGGTTTCAGCATGTCAGTTTTCTTAGACTTTCAAAACCATTATCCCAACAGCAGCAACTACCCGTTCCTTGTATCCCTGTGCTGGTTCCCAACCCACGCGGCATCAAACCAAGCTGTTTCTCTCTAGCTCCCAGAGACAGGAATAGCCCAGTTTCCCAACAGCTTCACCGGCCTGCCATCTACTCTCTGTTTGTTTTGTTGCAATTCAAAAAACACACTTCAAGCGTTGACACATCTCCCAGCTGTGGACACCCTTCCCAAAAATATGGGCCTTGGTACATCTCTTACTGATACTGAGTTTTCATTGCATTATATTGGATAAATCATCCTTTAGGATGTACCATTTCACTCATCCTAAGTGCCATAGGCAGAGCTGAAGTGCCACACAAATAACAAACCAGTGATACTGTCAATAGACAAAGGTCTTGTTTTATGTGCTGACAAAGTTCTGTACACCCAGAATGATATATATCCTACTTGCCAGAATGTTTATTTATTTATTTAAAAGAGGATGAAGACTTTCCTTCTTAGATAAAGAAATAAAGAAGAAAAATACTCTCCAGAAAGTTCTGTTTTCACCATTATTGAACCACACCCTGTCCTTTTCATATAAGAAATATTGCCAAAGCCACAATCTTTCATCATGTGGTTCCTTTTAAATAACCTCCTAGGTACTAAAGGTCAGAATGATTTAAGAAAAATAACCTGGTAGTATGAAAGAACTTTTTTTAAATGCAAAAAGACAAACAGAGGAATCCTACGCAAACTTGCCATAAATACAAGGGATGAGGATGATGATGAGTGGAATAAACTACATTCACATTGTGTTCATCTGCTTTACTTTGTCGCAAGTTTTGTTCAGTTCAGAAGTCTAATATAAAAATAGAATTATTCAATTCATTGCAATTCTGAATCCATTCCTATAGCCTTTCCCCATAGATTTGTTCTTCAGCTCCACCAGGAATAGTCACACAATGACCACAGTTAGCTTTGTACTATTTTTATCCATTCTCACTACTGAGCTTATTGCCAATATTGATTCTTCCATCTAACTAAGGTAAAGGAAGAAAAATGTAAAATTTTATTTCAACTATTTTTGTCCAATTTTGCTTCTCCAAATTATTTCAATGAAGACATATTTTGGAGTGTGGGCATTTCCTATATTTGATATTTTTCAAAAATTGAGTAGTTTCTGCTAGTCTGCAGAGATTGCTGTTTTGTTTTGTTTTTCTACAAATATTTGCTTATTTCTAAGCCACAGTTTTGAATTACTTTAAGAACAAAAATTTGAGCACTTTGAAGGTGATTCACAAGTAAACCAGACACCTCTGCCTTGGAGTGGCAATGTTTACCCATACCAGGATGGGCAGGATGAGTGTCTGAGGATCATGAAGGTCTTGGTTGAACTGAAATCATCACCACAGCCCATTGAAGGCCCCAGTACAAGCTGTGTTCGTGGTGTATGCTATGTGTGCAAGTCTGTGTGTGTGTGTCTCGTGTTTGGTTAAAGTTATGTGCCCATTCCTAGCCAACACTTTGAAACTTCATTATTCAATTCTCAAAACTTTTTAAAAGCTGTGTAATACCAGGCTCTGTTTTGTTTATAGCAGACTATTCTTTTGATTTTACTATGAGAGCATCAGGGGTCAGGAGTCTCTTTTGCTTGGTGACGTGCACAGCATAGAAAAAAGATTATTACAGAGCTTAGTATTTAGTTTATTCTTTAATTTCCCCCATACTCCAAAACAGTATATTTTCTGGGACCCAAGGACTGTCTTGGTGGAGGACAAGCACATATGAAAAAAAAAAAGTCTAAAAGGCGGGGTTGTAGAAGATTTTGGAATCACGAGGTTTTGCATTAAATGAATGGTATTTTTGGATAGCCGTTTCCACTCTTTGAGAACACAGCTGGACAAGCGACAGCTGAAGAACCCAACTTCAAGTCCATCTCACTATCTCCTTCAAATATTCCTGATACTGCTTTTCCTTTCTCTCATTGAAGGAGAAACTGGCAGGGCACGACAAATCCTGCCCCTGGCTGGGGCAGCAGAGGCAGTGCACTCCTCTTGCTTCCTTGTACCTCTCCTCCTTTCAGCTTCAAGGTAAGAGTGGCCTCACCTCTAGCCAGGGGCTGGCAATACATCTGCCTTCCATCATCAGCTGGGCTGGGAGGAGAGCAGCAGGTCAAGGCACTGTGAGCACAGAATCCCCCTTCAAGTCACTCCCAAGGCCCAGCTCTGGTTGATTGTTCCCAGCCCTCACACCTCCCTCCTTCCCCTCACCTGAGCCTCTCCACAGCAACATTTCCTCTGGGAAAAACACAGGGACCCCTCTCCCACCTACTACCCATTGCACACCTCTTTCTTCCTCCTGCAGCCTTCCTTGAAAAACAAGCTACCACCCCCAAACCCACATTTTTTCCAAGCAGTCCTCCCACTTTCTGTTTGCTTCACCCTCTCCCTCATTATCCTGGGTCTTGCTTTTGTTTGTCTTGGCTATTTTGGGCTGGAAGCTCTTTGGGGAAGGGAATAGTTTAAGTGTTGCCTGCTCAGGATGTGAAGTGTTTGAGTCATTCCAGCTGAGAGAAGCTGAACTGATAAAAGAGGCACAAACTGACTGAGAAGAGTCCACCTGAGCACGGGTAACTAATTAAGGAATCAGCTTTAACAGGTATAATTCATTAAACAGGTGTAACTTTAGGGAGAAAAAAGTCCTATTTTAAAAGGCATGGGTAATTGTTTAATCCTGAGGTTTCTCAGGAAATCCAGTCCAGGTCGTACTCTGCTATAGTGAAGTATAGCATGTTCACAGGGTAGTTATAGAATAAACTGCAGTCTCTGGCTCCTTCCTCACTGTTGCCAATCCTGAAGGATCACAAATATTGTATTATTTTAAATGAGAGTTACATATAACTTCTTGCAATATAGAAGTATAAGTATATAAATTAAAAACAGTACCATGTACTGGGAAGCAACTATGTTTTTCTCCAGCCAATAGCTCTGTGATACAGTTTTAAACTATGTTACTACTTGATACTAAAACTATAATATCGACTGCAAAATTGTTGTGTACATTGAAAGGATCAACATGATATTTCTTATGAGGTGTGTGGGATCCTCTTTGCTGCCAATAAGATCATTATTCTCATTTTAACACCTAGAACACCCCAAATCTCCATATCTGGCAGAGTCATGGAAACATCTGGTATCTATTTTGAAATTTGAGATTCTGTTGTTATAAACTTTTAATTATATGTAAAAACATTTTCTGTTGTAAAAGGGCGTAAATTATTTCAAATGAATCAAGACAAAACTGGGAATTTTTTGTTTGTTCAGGACCATTTCTCTGCTACACCAATAAATGAGACTTTAATAGCATGTGAAATTTAAAAGGGAGTTAATTCCTTTTTATACAAAAAGTGATGTGAGAATTCAGTGAAAAATGAAACCCAAGTATTTTTAAGGAGTATGTCTTATTTGTACTCTGTAAGGAGAGCACTTCTGATGAGCACCTATCATATCAGGTAGGAATCTCTTTCTCATTCTTTGCTTAAGATCCTCTCATCTGTAATATATGAATATTTGTCATACAAGACTAAACACTGATGACTTTTTCTTCTTTTACACTATAGAAAAAAATTGTTGGATATTCAAGCTCTGTTCACATGGTTTAAAGAAAAACAGTCAAGAGTAGAGTCTCTCTCTGCAGCCACTGAGGCCTTTGGCTTGCACTGTCAACGACTACTAAAATAACATTAGCTTTTGATAACAGCACTCAGACAATCTCTGTTCCGTTTTTATGGGGCCCAAGGCTTTGTAGGTGCCTCATTCTGTAGCTGAGGGAAGTGGTAGATGACTACTTTTCTTATGTGACCTCTCTGTGCTCCCTTCCTTTAAACATAGTGGCAATATGTGAGGCTTTCCAAGCCCGTCAGGGCCATGCATCATCTTTCCTCCATGAAATTACAAGCTGTGGTTAGGGCAAAGGTTGTGAGCTCTCCAAGAATGACACCAGGCCAAGAGTGTTGCTGGGCCAAATGTGCCTATGGAGTTGTAATCAGTCATATCAAAACCACCTGGGTCTTCTGAACTGGAGCCTTTAATACTTTTTACCTTCATTTACACCTTTACAGTGACCATGAGAATCCAGTGCTGGTCAATATTTACTTGGTTCACATATTAACTACTAGACTAGACAGGAAGTAGCAGAGAGCCAAGCCCAAGATAAGGTGCAAAATCCACATAGTCTGTCTTTGTTATTAGTTCCTACTTCAGAGTCAAGAGCAAAACACCAGCCGAAAAGTAAACTGAAAAATTTAATTGTTTTATAAAATAAGATTATGAAATTCTATATAAAAATCCAGCTTCTTAAATATGGTACATTCACTTCCTCACAGAATATTTAAATATTCAGGTCACTTTTACTATATTTTCACCGTATTTGAGTTAAAATCATTGGATAAATTAAAACATCCTTACCAAAAGATACCACAACTTATACAAATAAAACTAAGCAATAATAATTTTTTAAATACAAAATATAAGGAAATTAATAACTCTCAAAGCATGCTACAAAATTTTTTACCAGAAAAATATATGGAATCATTTTTGTTTAACTAGAAAATATACAGCGTGCTTTTCATTTCTCTTCCTAAAATTCAGTCTCATACACTTTCCATTTAATTTAATAAATATGTACAACAAAAAACGTTTATTCTTTGAAGAATATAAATAGCAAATACTGGAGTAGAGCCTGGTCCAGCATTCCTTTCTCATCTAGTGACTATAGTGGGACTTTTCAACACTGAATGTGCAAAAATGCAGAATCAGGCTCTTAGTGTTATCAACGGGTTAATAGCTTTTACAAAAGTGATTTTTATTAAAGAAAAAAAAATCCAAAACCACTGCAGAAGACTTAGAACTATTCCAGTCAGGCATTTCTATAAATAGTAAAATGTACTGTGGTGAAACAATGTTCCAGTTTAATTACTGCTGGCAGTAATTAAGGAAAAATAGTCAGTGGAGAATTAAAAATATCTTGAGTTAGACACATCTTACTTTCACAGATTTAAGTTGATTCCCTACCATTTCTAAAAAGAGTTTCTGGTATAATCTGTACATTGTAAATCTGTGAAGAAACTTAACCACCTTCTTCAGACTTTGGATGGTTCGTTTTGGAAAGTGGTATGTTTTCAAGTGCTTCAGGCCATACATTAAACCCTTAATGGTGTCTTGGTCACCATTCTTTATTCTCCACAGATTGAGAAGCTTCAGGACTTGCTCTGTGGGTTGACATAATTTCGTTGTGCGTTCAACATCTTCTTTTCCCACTTTCTTGCCTGGTAAACTTGCCATCAGCATGTTGAGATGTTCAAAGGTGAGGTTCGGGTGGCCAATGTGCTTTAAGACACTGTTTTCACAATGATCAATATCTAGAGAAAGCAAAAACAAAAGAGAGGTAAGTACAGCCCATTACAGCTTAACCGTGGCCTGCAAAAAACTTCCAAAATTCCAAGGTGAATATTCCCTTCCAAATTTTTTTTTCTTTATTTCAAATAATTCTCTCAGGTTTGGTTTTTAGGCTCCAATTACGAAAAATATTTAAGAATTTAATTATCTTTGCAAATATAAACAACCTCCAAATTACAAACTTCATAGCAGGTATTTATTGCTATAGAGTTGTGTTATCTGTCCTGTAAAATGTTGCATGTATATAATAGAACTCTTAATATTTGGTTCCAGTGAATGAAAATTTAGCTTAATCTCTTCAGAATGTCTAGGCAAGTTTTGCTAAAATAGTAATTTTGGGGTTTGCAGTGCTCTATACATGTCACAGTGTGACGGAAGATACATTCTAAATAGCGGAGGGGTAAAAAAAACATTTCTGCAGCCTTTTTCAAATCTATTCTGAGTGGACAAACGTCATTTGAATGTGGTGGCTGCTAATGGTGGTTTACATAAGAAGAGTTGACCTGACTGTTGTAAAACCCTTGGTATTAACATTGCAGCACTCTTTCAGCTTTGAAACCTGTCTTGGTAGATTCAGCATAAACAAAGCAGAGAATCATTATGACAAACAGGTACCAGAGGGGGAAAAGATGGGAAAGCCTACCTGTGTATTTCTCACTGCCATGTGCCCCCACTCTGTGAATAGATGTCCTAGTCCAAAATATCAACCTCCACTTTTAGAAAAGTAGCTGCACTCTCGGTTGCAGGCGTGCAGCTCCCTCTAACCTCCACAGTCACTGCTCAGGTATAACAGTGGGAAACACTTGCCTCACTTGAACAAGATTTTTCATACGTTGTGCAGTTTCAAAAGGGGATGTTGGCCATGGCACAACACATAGTCCCAAGGGGGGCTACAAATCTGGGAAGAATTCGGTCCTCAACTTATCAGGAGAAGCTGAATTCTCTTCCTGCGTCCCCTCAACTTCACTGCTCTTACTGCATCAATAAATCTCATTCAAGCCCTGCAGGCCCAGCTCTGAGCATAACACATCACCAGGAGGTATTTGATCTCAGGCAATTTTTAAAATGCCATTTAAAAGGTTGCTTTTAACACACATGCTATCACAGTTAGATACCTTGAATAATCTTCTTGACCATATCCTGCTCTTTGTTCTGCTGCTTCCATAATTTCAAAAGCTGGAAGGTCTGCTCTTGAGGGCTGTGTCTTTGTTTAATCCTTTCGATGTTTTCTGTGCTAACCTTTGTCCCAGGCAAACTGTCTGCCAGTATGTTCAGCCAGTTAGGTGTGAGATGGGTAGGAACAGCAAACCTGAACATAGCCTCCTCACAGAGGGTTACGTCTGAAACGAGAAATAGAAGAAGATGTCAGTTGTTCCAATCTGTTACCCTGCCTGTCTCAGGGCGAAAAAAAAAAAGCAAGCAGCAAGAATGATAAGAAAAAAGGTTTAAAAAGCAGGTTAAGAAGTGGTCTCTATGAAGAGATTTCTCTCTGTGCTTGAATTCTATTTGATCTAAGCTACGATAATTAAGTCTACTCTGGCCATTACCATAGCAGGCAAATGGCTAATAAGCTAAATATTTTTATCATAAATGCTGATAAATTAATTTAAATAATAATTAAAGGTATGATTTCAGAACACTCTTCCTTAATATGATACATACCTATTCCACATTTTTGAGGTGTCATATCTGTATTTTCCTGACAGATGTTGTCACGAACCTCATTTCCCTTCAAAGTTGTTTTAAAACCCAGGGCACTACAGTTCGTGTGCTTAAGACAGGCTGCTTTGGATGATGTTTCATTTGAGAAAAATCCTTCTGGACATTTCTCACACACAGTGTCGCTCTCAGGGGTACCTGCAGAAACAGGAAAACAATGCGTCCAATTACATATAACCTCAACTGTAGGAAAAAAACCCCACAATTAGAACACAAAACTAAAGGAAAATATTCCTCTCTAAGTTGTCCTGATTCTGATTTCATATTTCTGATCTATTGAGGAATTACTTTGAAAACAAACAAACAAACAAAACAAAACCCCAAACAAAAGATTCTTTAAGAGAATTATGTTCCTGCTGGTCTATTACAGTAAATAGACTCATAAATACAGTTGTTACCAAGTTTAAAATCAAATATTACTGATTAAATCAGTAACTTAGTAAAGCAATATCTTTAAAACCTCAATTACTTGAGTCTAGTCAGACATTACACAATGTCTGATCTTCATCTTTCAACTGTACAAATACTCTGTAAAGTAATTAAGTGGCATAAAAATCTGTTTTGAATTTTACTCTGCAATAACTGCCTAGAATCTTACTTGAATGGGTTGCTTCAGTTCTACCTAAACCACAACCAAACTAAGTGTCAACTAAAGACAACATTTTTTAATCTTCTCTCTGGGCTTGAATAAAACACTACTAAAAGAAAGTATAATGTCCAGTATAACAAAACTATTTAATAAACATACATGTTTTCATTGGTGATTTATAAGGTATAGTTTTACTTCAGAAATAAATATATGATACAACAACAGAACAACAATATGTGGTTCTATCTCACTGACAAAGAGGAAGAAAATTAATACAAGAAATCTGAAACAACGCAGTCTAGCCACCAGTGGCAGCAAAGTAACAGCACTAATAATTGTTGTATATTCACTCTTAATTCATCCTTATTCAGCCAACATTTAACAAGTGCCTGAAGTCTAGTATCTAATATTGTATTATTGAACATGAACTTAAGCACATGCTCAAAATTTATTTGAAATAATTGTAAATTATATTTGAATAAGAAAATACCTCCATCTAGTGTATTTTTAAAGTATTTACATGTGGATGTTTATTTTGATGATAGCTTTTAGGTAACCTTTATTTACTTTGGGAAATCCTTAGAGAAAAAGAGTATGAATCTCAAGTTTTCCACAAGCTGTGAAATAAAGAATAGTGGTTACATACACTTGACCTAGCATTTCATCAGACAAGTGAAAACAAAGGACTTTATAGTTGCCAGAGACCCTGTACATCTCCAACCCGCCTCTCAAATCCTCTGCTTTCTGTAGCCAGTACCCAGACTGCACCCACAGCGTCTGTCCTTGTGCTTCTTGCAGAACATGCACTGCCTGTGGCTCTGGGCTGGACAAAACTCCAGCCAACAACTGCACCTGCACAGGCAGCAATTACCTGGCCTCAGACAGCTGAATTTTAGCAACTTTCCCTGCTATGGACAGGCTGCTGTTGTGTTCTGCCAGCAAAAAAGGGGAAAAAGGAGTATTCCTGCAAACAAGGGTCACTCTGCTCAGAGCTTCCTGCGTAACCCTTGTGGCACAAGAGAGGAATAAACTGGGTAATCCATTGGCATTCTCAGGGTTGAGCATGAAGTCATCCTCCAGCTTTGCCAGCTTCTTCATCGCTGTTTATCTGGCCGTTCTTGTTCAGGGCACAAACTGCCGCTGTCTGTCCATCCTTCCGCCGCTCCCTCCAATTCCCCTGGAATCCCCCATTCTTCCCAGGGAAATGTCAGCCGCCGCTGGGGAGACAGTGCTGCCTCGTAGCAGCGCTGCTGCTCCGGTACACTGCTGCTATAAACCCTGTCATGCACAGTGTCAGAGGGAACAAAACCTTAATCTGCACTCACAAAAGGGGACAACCAAAGTGATCTCCCAGTGTAATCACAAGCAACTGGCAGTGGGAAAAGAGATTTCTAGTGCTTTAAGCTTTAAAGGAGGCAATCTTTTAAAGATTTTGGACCACAATCTACTTGTGTGGGAGTGGAAGCATATTTTCCTAGAGCTAGGTTTTATTTCACCTGAATTTGCATTCTTACAAAGTTCAAGGCTATCGTATGGCAGAAAGCAGCAACACAGTATGGTACATGCTTATTAAATTCTTAGTTTTTGCCTCATGTCAAAAACTGACTATTGGCACAGGGGGATGCCATTATTTTTACAATGTTTTCATTCCTTTTTTGAGGTCTGCCTGGATTTAGCTAGTTCGTTCTGATGGTCTTTTGGAAACCAACTTTCCAATAAATTACACGATTCAACATTTTGTCTTCTTTCAAAGTTTGTTTCATTTTGAACTGAGGGATTCGAATTTGTCTACCACAGTTTCACCATGGTCTCAGGGATGCAGCAGGTTGGTTGCTCAGACAATCTGTGTTTTGTTCATCTCCCAAACTGAGAACTTCATTTCGGGCCTCTTTTGACTCGCTACTGAGGTACAATGGAACCTTATTAACCCAATCCCCTGGGTATAATAGTTTAGGTTAATGAAGTTTTACAATATGGAAATGAAGTAGCTTCCAGTGGAAATGTTTAACAGTGGCAAGGGCATCAAGGTAATGCTTTGTCAACCAATTACTCAGGGACTAGTGAGAAGCTGCAGCAGTGACATTTTCCTTATATCAAAGCTGCTCTCCAATGAGATGTTCAAAACCCAAAAGAGGACTCCTAGCCTGTCATTCAGCACAGCTCTAAAATGTACAGGCCAGCCCTGATGTTTCTCACTCCATGTATGTAATTCCTAGGGAAATCATTCTGTAGTCTGGAGACTGGTTGCCCACAGGTTTGTGTCTGAGATGCTTTGATTTTCTGCATTCCCTTCCTTCCTCAGTGCTCTTTTCTGGGCAGTTATCGAGCTCTGGTACAATGACAGTTTACAATTCTTTTGGGCTGTGTTAAATACGGGAGCTAAACTAGGCCATGGTATTTGCCAAACAATACATGATGTATTTTGTTTTGAGGGAAGAATATAGTATTGGTTTAACAATTTACGTTGTCTTAAATGAAGAATACCCTCCACCAAAAAGTGCCCCTTCGCTCTGTATCCATATCAGACATACAGCCAGCCTGCTTGACAAAGAAATGCTTGTTTGTTTCATAATAGCAACAGTTTCCCTAGTAGTTCCACTTAGGATGTTGATAATTAATTATTAACACATATTGCTGTGATGCTAGACCTATATTAATATTGTTATAATTATACACTTGGTGTCAAACATGTAGTGCTCCTGGTGTTTGTCAAGATATACAGTTGCTTGAAACAGCAGATTTCAAAATGAAAAACATTATTATTTATTACACACACAAATACTACGTTCCAGATAATGTTCCTTTAAAAGAGGCAATCCATCATGTTTCTCATTAGAGTGCAATTTGCTACATTTGCTACTGCCATTAAGTTATATATTACAGCACGAGCAGAGTATTCCACTGAGAAACGTTCCTTTGGCTACAGTCCAAATGATGCAGACTAGAACAGGTTCAATTGGCTTTACAATTTACTGTCCTGTAATTTCATCTGCACGAGCCTCTTTCCTAACCTTGTAACTGCCGCCAGTCGTCGACGTGCGGCAGAGCTCTAATTCAGCCCCTGCGTGTTGGCAAGTACGTACCTGGCTGTGCCACACCGAACCCGGGAGGACACTCCGTGTGCTTCAGACAAAACTCGAGCTCCAGGTACCTGCCCGGGATGCACTCACAGATGCGGTTCTGTGTGCTGGAGCACTCCTGCTTGACGTACTGCAGCTCCTTGCAGACGGTGCTGCAGTACTGGCACTCGTCGTGGCTGTTCCACTCCTCGGTGTAGTGCTGGTCCGGGCACGGCGCACACCGCGTCGGGCTGGTGGCTGTGCAGTGCTGCTTCACGTAGCTCCCGGGAGGACACTGGTCACACAGCAGCTGACGAGACGTCCCTGGGTCGTAATGGCGATACTTGGGGGGAGAGTCAACCTGGATGGTCCACTTCACAGAGATGTCCAAGAGCTAGCAACACGAAAATAAAACATCACTTCCTTTAGTTCTGGGGAGCACTGTGATCGAAAAGAAACCTACGCTTCAATGAGTTTATGAGTTTAGTCATGGTACTATCTTCAAACAAATGTTTGCCTTAGAATTTGTAAGATATTAGCCAGCTTTCAGACTCTCACACGTCTGTCTGAGAATGGGAAAATTTTAGGATCTTGTCTAGCAAAACATCCCAATCTTAATATTTCCTTGTTCTTCCAAAGATGTAGATACTATGCTTCTCCCATTTACACCCTTTTAATATCACTGGGCAATGACCTTTTCATGCCTAGTACCAGAGAATCTGGTGCACAGCCAAGGTGGGGATTATGCCTGTTCCTAAGTTTTTAGTACTTCAGATGCAAAAGAAATTGTGTATGAGCATAAAAATCTGACTAGTGTATTGCACCATCAAATGGTTAGAACAATAGAGGTTACTTTTTGATACATTCTTTTTAATCCTGCACTGAAATACAACAGTTCTGGAGATAAAATGTGGCAGCTATGTCCAGGGTGAAGATGCAGTTTCAGACAGAGGTAAGAATACCACAGTTTATGAAGGGTACATTAAGGATTTAATTGCATGAACTGGAAGAGGCCAGGCTAATGCTTTCATTTCTTATGTAAAACCACAGGCTTTCAGCTGTTGTGAGGAGCTGGTTCAGTACTGGCACATGTCATGACAGCTACAGCCCTGCTGCTTCCTACAACAGTCTGCTTTGCGGGTGTGATTTGGGACCTAGAGATCTGAGACAACACTACCCTGCTGCAGAGACAACCTCCATATCACTTCATTTTTGCCTTATAACTAAAAATTTGGTTATATGATTCAACCAGTTTACCATTAAAAAAACTATTGGGAACAGCTCATTGTTCTCACTGAGAACCTAACTCTGTCCTGTGCTTCATGAATGGCTGCATGTGCCATTTCTCTTCTAAAACTTGTACATTTTATAAAGATGAAGTATATTGGTTCTGAATTAAGATAGTTTTCAACATATCCAGTCAAATTATACATACAACTCATTTGTCTTTGTTTCTATTTTAATCCTGGTCAGCCAATTCAATTTCAAAAATATATTTTCTCTTTTTCAATGCGGATATCCCCAAAATCTAAATGGAATTAATTCTTTTTCTTTTTTTTTTTCCCGGGCTTTGTATTTCCTAGAGGTTTTTCATCTAAGGGTCTCACTTCTGCCATGTCATGGCACTTCTGAAGTGATAGTTTTATTAGGTTGTAAAGGACAATTTAAACAGTCATCTGCATTAGCAAAAGTCACAGCGATCACCAAGTGATGCCTAAATTAGGAACTCCTTCTGCTTAAGAAAATACTCTTAAATGTATTCTCCTATTACCTGTCTACGAATCCACTTTTTACACAGCTTTTTTATACAGCTATACCTAGACAGCCTGAGGAATGAAATACAGAGAGTGTGGCTATTCCCTACAGCCTCTTGTAGTTACCCTTGACTAAGCCTGGTAATTTATACAATCTGTGTTTTCTACAGGTGGAGAGCCCATTTTTCTTGTGGCCTCAACATACAATCCTTTCAAGAAATTCCTTAATAGTCTTTGAAGTTTGATGTACAGCTCCATTTTCCTTAAATGACTGAATCTGTTTCATGTGATCTGTTTAACAAAGAGGGTGCAGCACATTTTTTAATAGTGAATGGCTTTCCATTGATGAAAAATGCCCCCACCCTTGGTAAATCTACATCTGTGACGCTAGTAATAAGGAAGTCCTGGTAATCTCATTAATTTTTTATGTGAACAGTAAGGTTCTCTTCTATATTTCTAATTCAGTAACAGCTAATACAGCATACCAGAGTCCAAGACTTGCATGGACAGATGCATTCCCTTTACAGAATATACCAGATTGCGACAGACAGCACAGATGCTCCAAACATCAACCCCCATTTCATGTGTCTGTGGAAACCCAAGACAATACCCAATGCAGATGAAAATCCGACACTGTGAAAATTATTAGGGGCAGCAACCAGACATATGGGTAGTACATCCTTGTGCAGGAACACTGGGTTTCCTGCTCTGCAATTCACAGCTCACAACAAATCCGAAACTGTCACTGCAGTAGAATCTTCTCTTCTAGGTTGTGCCTCTGCCCTTGGTGACACATTTTCATGTAACAAACAGGTAGGTGAATCATTTCGTGGCTATTCAACTCTACTCTGAAACATGTAGGAACAAGAACAATAAGATTTTCTCTATTTCTCTTACTCAGCTATTTACATTGGAAATCGTGTGTGAGGCAAGTGAGGAGTTTTGCTGCAGGGGATAACTCAGCATTAAAATTAATTAAAATTCAATAATCATGAGAGCATGGGGAGTTTTAGGGAAAAATGGAGACACTTGCTTCCTGAAGAACCTACAGCTATGTGAAATAAGCCAGGAAAAATTGAAAACAATTCAACATAATTTGAGGGGAGCTGATGTAAAAAACTGAGCAAAACGAGACTTGAACAATACTTGTTTGAGGCCTGCAAAGTTTTGCCTTTGGAAGAACCAATAACTATGGACTAATAGTGTCAAACAGAATATTATTAATCCAAATGAGCATAACCAAACCCCATAATAATAACATTAATAAATCGGCATCAATAAAAATACAATTAGTCCTTCCATTTGATTTTTTTATTCGTGCTTTTAACACAAAATCACATGAAGCCTGTCTTCCCTTTTATCCTAGAAACACACATTATGCAGCTGCAGTAATCCATTGAGCAGTGGCTGAGCCATATGTATGCAGGATCCACCTATTTTATTTACAAACAATTACAACAAGAAGATTCTTCAGTCAAACTCAAGATATTTATGCAATCAATATCTCAGTATTTTACCAGAGCATTTTATACATAATTTTCAATATAGAGCTAGATTACCATTATTACTACTGTTTGACTACCATGATTCTTTCAGCACAGTGAGCTGTGCAACTCACTGCCATAGGACATTGTAAACAGCTGAGTTCAAGATGTTACTTGACGTAGTAATGGATGAAAATAATAAAGGGCTATTAAACATAAACATCACCTTTTGATCAAGAAATCCCAACCCCCAAATTGCTTGAGTCTGAAGGACTGTTTTGGAAAAATAGTGATATTTTTCCATTTTTCTCTTCCATCTCTTCTAAACATCAGATATTAACCCATAGACAGCATATGGCTTGGTTTAGGACATTTTATTCTGGATTGGTTTTTTTAGCCAGTATAGCCATTAGTATGTTGCTAAGCACATTTCTAGACTCCAATCCCCAATACCACACTTCATAAGACTACTGTAAGTTGCTTAATAATGCTTAAGAGAAATGATCTGCAAAATTGTCTTTTATGGAGGCTGAAAACACCTAGCATAACTGAGTATTCTAAATATTGATATGCAGCCTGCAAATCAGAAGTTATCTTTGAACCTACATCAAGTGCCAAAGGCAATCTATTTTTCAGATGTTTTACAAAAATTCAGGAAAAATGCTTGAAAGTAATTAAAAATAATTTTTAATAGTTTTGCAGCAGCAATTCGGCACAAAGAGAATAAAAAGACTCTTCTTGTCTTCCAGTTCACAGAGTGAGCTAGAGGGGAATGTCACTAAATTGTCCTTTCTCCTGTCCTAGCACACACTGAGTTTGTGCTTACATTAGGAAGTTGAATCACCTGTTACAGCAGATTTCCAGAGCAAAACAGATGGTGCCGAGCACCTGACATCCTCATTATGCAGGATTCAGAGGGGATATTTTGGACTAACTTCAGTCTGCTCTCATGGATGAGCACGAATTAGTGGCTTCAGTGCATCTGGTGCATCTCTGGAGTCTCTCTCTTGATTTACTTTCATCAGTCCAGTTTACTTTTGTAAATCCACTTATTCACTACATTGTTATGATATGCAAACTAAAATACAGTAAGTAAGGTTGGTCAGGAGAGGTCCTTCAAAAATATGTTCCTGAAACAAATTAAAATGGTAATAAAATGCATTTTATGTTGTTCCTGACATTTCCTGTCCTAAACTATGCTATGACCAACTTGGTAGCAGATTCTTAGCTACACAAAACCTCTGATTGATCTGAATGCCCATATTTAAGGGTGGTCTACACAGGAAGCATCTGAATCTCTACTGTAAGAAACAGCACTATCTGAGCACATGAAAATGCCATGATTAAAACTTACAAGTTCAAAACATTGATCTTCCCCAAAACTTCACAGAAAGCAAGATTTCTTCTATAATCATTCTGGCACTGGCCTGTTTTGCTCTTACTGGAAAAATTGGCATGTTCCAATTTGAAAGAAGGAAGAAACTATAAGTCTGTCTTCAGTTTACTGGAATCAGAAGTAGGGACAATGAACACGTTCACCCTTTAACCCTCAAGAAACCAAAGCTGGAGTACATCAGAACTACACTTGGACAAATTCATGGATTCGTCATTCCGAAAATTGTGTAAAATTCTGTTCATCCTTGTTTAGGAAAGGTTAATTCATCTGGGAAGCAGTATAGAGAAAGTTTAAAAGGAAATTAAGAGCTTCATTTAGAAGAGGATCTTGACTTTTCCAGGAGTTTGGCAAGTCACAACTGCACTTATAGATTTGGTACAGATAGTGAACACACAGAGAGAGAACTTTCTCCATTAAAGGATAATACTGGCAAATGAAAAGCAGATTGTCTCATCCTAGGAAGATTGGAAACAGCCTTTCACTGAGAAGCAGGTGCAAGAAATCCAAGTAGTTTAAATATAGCTCTCAATGAATTTCTGAAAGTAAATGTGGCATTTGGTTTCCTGGAAGAGCTGGCAAATGGACTTGAAAGATCTAGGCAGTTTCTTTAAATTTTAAACCCTAAGCAAGTCCTTTTTATCCCAGCACTGATGGAAGACAATAATGCTCAGTATCTTGTTCATCTCAACAAATTAACTGTTAGTCTGATTCAGAGTGCACTCAATTGCAAACAGTTTTCCTAGCAGTAGTGAAATGCAAGATCAATTTTAAAAAAATCCCAAAGGTTGGGTTTTTTTGTTCTATGAGTATGAAATGTTATCAGTAACAAAACAGTTACAGCAAAATCAAACCAAACTAAAGCCTAGTATCGTTAACTACATCTAACAACTTACTGGGTTAAACAGTTCTAGTATCATGGGCCCACTTCTGAAAGGACTGAAAAACTCAATCTTCATCCATCTCCCTGGAGAAAATCCTGGGCACCTCTCAGTGTGTTGTCTCTATGTAAGGAATTGGGATGAACTGTAAATATTGAAATACAAGTCTAGTGCAAGTCAGTGTCATGCAAGTAAATACTAAGAACTTACTCAAAATGAGTTACCCAGGGTTAAAGAGCAATTCTTTCACTGTGTCACTCAACATGTTAGGCCTGAAGCTATATTTCTCCATACCATCTTTATGTCAGCATAAAAATGCTGACATAAAAGGCCTGTGCAGTCCATTTATTTGAGTCCTTGGAAGATTCTTTTGAGAGAGAAATAATGTGATTGTAAAATTTCACTTCAGATCTTGGGTATGAAAAAAGTACAAACCCTTTTCTTTCATCTTTAAATGTAAGGCCATGAGCTGCTTGCTTTCTCTGGTTGAATTAAAATGAAGTAGAAGACAAAGCACATGAAGTAAAAATCCTTCAATCCCTTTAAATCACTGCTTTGTGATAGAAAGAAAAGTGGCTTTTCAGCATATGAAAATATTATTATATAGCTTGGCTTTGTGGTTTTGGGTTGTAGACCAAAGGAGAATGTTTAATTTGCTGAGGAAGATAAATATGTTTCTGTTTTGCATTCCACAAGTATTCTGAAGCATATTTTCTTGTGTGATAAATAATCATTCAAGACATCTGTAAGATTGCTCCTGGTGTTTGCATTGGGTTCAAAGTAAAACCTCACAACTCTCCTACTTTGCCTTCTACACAAAGCATTTGGACCAAGCTAAGGCAGGAGGCCTTCCCATACCGTCAGCCCTTGGGCAGAATGCCTCACTGAAATCATGCACAGGCCCTGAAAAATCCCTCTGGCAAAATATAGCACTGAATGATGTTATCAAGGTCCTCCTCACTGATAGCTTGTATCTCTGAATCCAGTACATGACAATGCCATGCTGTTCCATGTCCACCTATTGCAAATAACCATCATAAAATACTTGACAGCCTGGGAGAAATTACTCCCATCCATGTGGGAGAGACTCTGGTCTCATCCTTCTCTCCTACTTGTTCTGGAGGCCCATGCAGTCACGAATTTACCCTCTGTGCTCTGCAGCACTGCTGACCTGTGGGTTGCTGTAGGCTCACTGAGAGCACTGCCCAGACAAAGCACCTTTTGGCAGAGCACAGGAGAGTGCCAGGTACACAATGGAAGCTAACACGAAATCATTCTCACTGGTTTGAGTTCAGCTTCTAAGGCTGTTCCACCATTCTGCCAACTGTTTAATACAATCCTTTGGACATAACAGGACCTACTTTTGTTTGGAAGGTGCTCTGTGGAGGCCGCTTTTTTTACATAAGGAATAATAACTGGTGACTCTCCTCAGTGACCTGCATTCAAAACTGGGGCTGTGAACCACTGTCTTCCTTTCTCTGTCAGTAAAGCAGTATGTCAAAAAGTCAAGTCTTGTAGAGACTTTTGCAGACCATTAGTTGTCATTCACAAAGAAATTTAGGGGTCTAAGCTATTGTTTCATTTTCAGTGATAGGAAAATGACATGCAGCTGAAAAGCAGTTTTACATCTTATCAAAGAAGTGTTAAATGAAAAGTCTTCATTCGTATGAGTTACCATTTACCTTGTAGAGGGAGAAAACAGGAAAATCCAGCCAGATAATCTCCAAAAGATGTCTTATCTATAACGTATATTTTGGAACATTATTCACCACAGTGTCAGCAAGATTGAGAGTTAACCTGAACTTGGGATGTTCCTACGGTGACTACAGTCTGCCTCTGCCTTTACGCTGACAGAATTCCTAACAACTGACAAGCTAGCTAGAGAAACAGTATGTCCAGTACTTTGTGCAAACAGGTGTTTCTACAGAAGGAACGAAATTAATTTTTCCATGAGATTTGAACAGTGGGTGTTGCTTAAATTGTGACAATATCTTTTAAAAATTCTTCTGGTAACCTTAGTGCTTTATTTTTAACCAACACACATGCAGACAGACAGAAAGAAAGTCAGACAGAAAGATAACTCCTACACTCGCGGGCTGCAAAGCCACTGCTGCCTACACACAGCAAACCCAACAGGCAGGCCAGAAAAAGCATGTCACATGCACCCAGAGATCCAAAATAGAGAAAGGTCAAGTTTAAGGGTCAAGATAGTTACGTGACAAGTAATGAGATTCAGCTCTGGAGAATTTCTTTCCATTCAGTCCAATTTCATAATGCTTGTCTGTTTATAAGCAGCCTCAGTGTTCCAGCAAATAACACGAACATGAACACAACACCACTGCAGGTCCCCCTTCTGAAACCTTAGCAAAGACGCCAAGGCTGAAAGTACATCTTGGCCAAAAAGTCTTTTTAGCTATGGTGTCCCCAAACTAGATTTAAGGTGTGTAAGCCAAACATACACAACTTCGAACTGCTGTTGTGCCTCCTACAAGGGTTCTTATAAAAGAGATACTGAAAAGACTTTTCTGAACTCTAGCTATCTGACAGTACTTAAACTTCACTGATTTTACTTAAACTTCACCAAACTTTAAATAAATGGTTTTAAAATAATAATAACAAAATACAGTTGAATGATGAAGGTCTATTGTATGTATTCCTGCCACTCATGTATTTCAGTTCCAAGACTCATCTACCACAGGATTATGCTGAACTTCACCAAGTGTATTACTTTATGGGAGAACATGAACAAGCACATGAATTTAATCAAAATCCTGATGTGATTATTTTATTACATCCATAGATAAGAAGCAAAGCTGATAATGAGCTATTGCTGAAATTCCCATATTAAATTCCCATGCTTTAATGTTGACAAAGGAGCATCACATGAGATGAAAAACTTGTCCTGCGTTTCAGTCTGCCGACCACAAGCCTGACAAATTTTGCTTCCCTTGCACTATTAATTACTTTGGGTTTGTTTCTCAAAAAACCCTTTCAGAAATTTGTACAGAGAGTAATAAACATGCATTACTCATCAGATCCTGGAAATCTCCTTGCATTTATAAAAAGGTTTCAGAATAAATGGATCTCAGTTCTAATGCTCTGCCACAACATTAATGCCACTGTACTCACCAAAACAACACAGGAGTAAGTTACTCTGCTGGTAGGAATAACAGCCTGCTCTGAATATTATTTTTTAATGTTTTTCTTTTAATGTTTTCTTATACCAAAGATGAATAGCTTCCAAGTAGATGTTACATAGGATCTCCCTCTATGCAGGTTTTAATTAATCTGAACTCATATACAATTCCATATGACTAAATGGATTAAATAACATTTTGAAAGATTTACCACATCTCTAAATTTGCATCTGGGAGCATCTCACTAAATCTCTAAGTAAACAAAAACTTATTAGAGCAGGAGGTTATACTAGATTTCATAACACAACTTTTTCTGTAATAGTTACTGACAGAGCTACTAATTCATCACTTTCTTGCACATGAAGCTGAATATTATAAGCCAAAACGAGCATCACACACTTATGCTCTTTTTTTTTTTTTTTTTTTCTCCCCTGGAGGTCACAGTGGTTTTCCCCAGTAAGAAAGGCAGCCCAGTATCTGAGATACCAACAGTGCCACTGCAAGCAGAGATTAGAGGCAGGCAGTGATGGAGCTCATGTATATCAGAAACAAACATCCCAGCCTACAGTTTCCAAATTAATTCCTAGATACACTGTTTTGCATCAGTCCAATATGATGAAGCCTTACAAAAAGAGGGAGGAAGACAAGAAAAAAGGCAAAAGAAAAGCAATTCATGCCGCTACCTTGAGAATGGGATGAAAATCCCTGCTGTCTCCCTGGAGCTGGACGCGTCCATCACTCTTCAAACTCATCAGGAAAGTTAGGAGTGATGAAGTGAAAAGGGTTTACCAAGAAAACTGAGAGAAAGCAAAATAACCCCCAAACAAACAAAACCTGCAAAAAACCAAAGCCAAAACAAAAACCCCCGAAGAAAAGCCGTGTGTCTGTACAGCCTGGTGTCTGAAGCTGTAATGCATCCTAGAGCCTATCTGCCCCTCCGAAGGGACTTACCACAAGCGTGCAGCACAGGAACTTGTTCATTGTGGTCGGTGGAAGAAACCTCAGTGCGCTGGGAATCAGGCAGAGAGTCAGCGCCAGGCTCCAGCAGCTGCTTACATTCCCAACATTAAAGACACGATATATATATAGTCCCGGTGTAACAGGAAGCTTGGGCTCAGCTTTGATCACACATTCCCTGCCATGACCAAACTTTTCTCTCGCGCACTCCCCCTCACCGCCCCCCCCCCCCCTTTTTTTTTTTTTTTTTTTTTTTCAAGGAACCTGTAAAACTTGGTGACTTAATGGAACCCTTTGAGCGCCGTAACCACAGACTGGAAAATGCAGGAGGGAGTGTCAGGGGCTGGCCAGGGGAGGGTTTAATTGGGCTCTGTCTGGCTGTCTGGCTGTGCCCGGCTCTCCCCTCAGCAGCGGGGCCGGACGGGGGACCCTCGCCCCGGGGGCACGGCCGTCCCTCAGCTCGGCTCCCCTGGGGCTCCCAGCGGCGGGGCTGGCTGGGAGCAAAGGCCGGGGAGGTGGAAGCTGAGGAGAAGGAGGATCCCTGCTCGTTTCCCTTCCCTGCTGAGGCAGGAATGCGAGGAATGGCCCCTGCCGCTCGCCGAGGCAACACCGGCCGGTGGCCGCCCCGAGGGGCTTTGCCCGAGGGAGAGGCCCGTGGGAAGGGCGACACGGGGCTTTTGCTGTGATTTCCCAGAGACAGTCGGTGTTCGCAGCATGCCCCTGCCCATAGGGGAAGCCTCACTCAGGGGGCTGTTATTCCCCCCAATCTGAGTTAGAAAAGGGCATTTTTCTAGAGCCATAAGGATCGAACCCTCCTGTTTGTGCCTCACGGGACTGCTCCGAGGGCTCCGTGGAAGCCCTGGGGAACCTGTGTGTGTGCCAGCTGTGGAGTAGAGCAGAGGTGCAGAGAAAGGATTTTTTTCTCCCAACCTGCAAATATCCATAAAGGATTATGGGAGGCTGTGGGATCCCGGGGTAGAAGCCAAGCCCAGATGTGCCTCCAGATTTCACAGATGGTTTTCTCTCCCTTTTCACAGGCCAGAACAAAACCTCAGCTCTGGATATTCCAGCTCTCGAGCATTTGAAACCTGGGGCCTCTGCTGGCACTGGGCTGTGCAGTTTTGCCCCTTTGAGTCACAAGGCTATGAGGGATTGGCAGAAATGAGGTGGAAAAAGCCTGCATATTATTTCATAACAATTCAGCCATGCTAAGTCAGGAAACCATCTTCAAGCACAGCCTTGCACATTCTTCCTTGCACATCTGTAACCATTTGAACGCCCATCAAGCTTAACCTAAGATTGAAACAGATTATGGCTTCACTCATTAGGATTACGAAAATTTAAGAGATTTGGATTAGTAATAAGTTCTTTGTAAAAGGTGATGTCAAAACTGGTACAACACCCAAGGGAGTATTGCTGGAGTATCTGTTGGGTAGTAGTCACCACTTGATTGGTATTGTACCTAGAATGGATGATGTAACTGTTCCTGTAATCTTTTCAGAACTTTTTAGTACTTTGGCATTTTTTCTTAATTATATTTATGAACATACTTTCCAGGCAAAAGGACAGTAGTGCCAATAAATAAGACCTACCTCTACGTTTCAACATTTCCATTGTGGGGTAGGGGTAAGGACTCTTCCTGACATGGACATCTCTGACCATGTCAGGGTAGCTGTGGTATTCTCCATATAGGGGCCAACTTCAAATGTCAATCATAGTGTTATAGCAATTCCATCAGCAAAAGTTATGGAAGCCAAACTAGCTATGTCTTCTCTGAGGCCAAGAGTTGGACATGGCAAAATGTCTCTTCTGACTGGAAACAGCTTGTTTCAGTGTCAAGCCAGAGGTCCCTGGAAGGTAGATGATTACTTCCCTGTCAGACAGAGTAGAAAGAAAAGCACCAAACCCATAGCAAGCTCCCTGTGGTTAAATAGCACTGAATTTCTATGGGCCTTGGATGGGGCTGTGTCTTCTCATTGCTGGTGCTAACCATAAATGTGCAACAGCTAGCTCTCTAGAGAAATAAAACTATAGCTCATAAGCCTGTATTCAAACAGGTTAATGCGTATAGACACTATTGTTTATATCAGAATTTTCTAGAGATCAAAATATTTTATGCCATGAACCGGACCCAAAACCAAATTAAAAAGCCATTAAAGTTCTTTAGCTGAAAATGCAACTATCATTAAAAAGTGGTATCTTCAATAGAACTGTTTTGTGTATATTTTTGTTCAGAGTTAGATTTGCCAACTTGTCTGAAAAGGCACTTTACTTCCACAAGCAGTGAAAAAACTGGTATAGGTCAATGACAAGAAAACAGATCTTCCTCAAACTCATTCAGCTAAGTGGAAGGGGGCCCAGGTGTATCTGTTTCAATGAGGACAGTAGGTTTGGGCAGTTGCTAAGGAGACCACAATCTTAAGGATACACGAACATGAAAGTTTCAACTATCCAACCTCATTGGAGTCCGTAGAGCTGGCTGTGGATGCCAGGAGGGAACTATATAGTTGTACTTAGCATGTTTGATCTTGAAATCACACATAGACAATAAATACAGGATCCCACACTGCCATTTTCAGTGTCACTTTCCAAGGAAGAACTGCACTTTAACAAGATTTAAACTGCAGTTTGAATGTTTTCACAAGTGTTTTACAATGTTGCCACTTTGCCTTTGGGAATTAGTTAAGATGTGCCTTGCAGAGCATGGAATCATAGGACAAGGCAGTAAACCCTGTAATAAACACTTGTCCATGCTACAACCAAGTTGTTCTCAGCAGTGTTTAAAATAACCACGTTTGTGGCTACATAACAGAGAAAGGACACAGCCTGAAATTATTTTTTTTAAAATTTGTCCTTTTAATTATTCATTATTCATAGCATAGTTTACAAAATGTAATAGGAAAAGAAACTAAAAAAGTCAGAATTTCTTTTATTAACACACCTAAAGTGTTGAGTATAGGCATTAAGTATTCCCAATATGACTAGCTTGTTTTAACAATAATTAGTTAACAATGATGTAAAAGCAGCCCTCTAGTTAATAGAAATGCTTCCCTGCAATTTGTAACAGTAGACAGACTTGAGAAAAAGGGTAACTTTCATTGGGCAGACTGGAAGTTACCAACACTCCATTGCTTTTGATCTGTAGTGACGTGCTTTTGGTAGGACATCAGCTTATTGATTCAGTAGTAGTCATATTTCCAGACAGGTATTTATCTTTCCCTGTTTTTTATCCTCACTATTTGTATTGCTGTCCTGGATGTTATTATTGTTGTAAATCTATTTTTGTTCCCATGCATCATTATAATCACCAGGTATATAAATGGCTTTGCTCTTCCAGCCTGTCTGCTATCTGGAAAAATTCACAAGTCCAGACCGGTGACTTGGTGCTGGCAGGTGAACACTGTGCAGCTGAGTCATCTCAATATATCAGTGTGATGTTTATTGAGCTCAAGCAACAAACAGTGGGAAGACTGTGGCTTCAGGCTTGGGACTTAAAGTTCACCACACATTACATTTAGAGAACACTCAGAGCCTCGTAATTAAGAGACTTCTGTCAAACTAAGGGGAAGAGGAATCTCAAAAAGATCAATTGCCTATGAAAGAAAACATATTAGTAGCTACAAGAAGGAAACAATCTGACATTCTACATGCTGTTACAGCTGTCTCTTAGAAATTAATCTCTCTCTTTAAATTGTGAGAGCTGATGATCCAAACTATCCTGAGAAAACTTTGAAAATGAAAGCTTAAAGAAAACTGTTAATTTGCAGGCAGTGCGATGGTGCAGGTAGCAGAAAAGAATGTTTCAGATTTGGCCAAAGTAGGAGAAAACCCTCTGCAGGTATTTCCCCATCCTTTTTCTCTCATATAACTCAGAAAACTCAAGGAGCAGACTTCATGCCAACATATACTGAAGGATGAGAAAAAGTATTTAGCTAGTAATGTTGTTAAAAGAAAACTTACACCTAAGTAATTATCTTTGGTTTAACTGTGTGGGTTTTTTTATCTTGTAAGTGGGTTTGCCTTTTTTATGGCTTATTTTGTAAATCTGAGGCAGATAAAAGGTGCTAATATTCCAAAAGGAAAACCTCACTTCTCAGACTGTGTCCAGAGAAGGAAATATGGAGCTTGTCCTATCAAAACAGAACTTGATTTTGATTATAGGATTCTAAGGTTTCAGTGAAGCTTCTGGAAAATTTAGTCACAAAAGGCTTATAGAGTTACCAGCCATTTAAAAAAAAAAAAAAAACACAAAAAACAAACAAACAAAAAACAACAAACAAAAAACCCCAAACATCTTCTCCAAATTTAAAGGGAAGAAGGCCATATATTCTTTGCTGTTCAGGTTTACCTATCTAGGGAATTAAGTCAGCTTGTCAGTCTGAAGAGTGATAGTTCCCTGTGCAAACACCCTTAGCTTGCAGACACTGTTGTCTTCTCTAGTCCCTTTCCAAAGTGGATTCACACCACATAATTCATCTGGATTTGTGATTTTTTTTCAGGTTTATAAGCAACCTGTATCAGTAGGACCAGATTCCTACCTTTTAGATGGATGTAGTTCAGAGTAAGCCCCACAAACAGACCTCTGTATGGGGACAACCTAACTGCTGCACTGTAAATTTACACCCCAACCTGCTTCACAGTCACTCCAACCTACAGGCAAACAATCATGAGCATACAGAGTGCTGGAGAGCTTGGACCTGAGAAATGGCAATTTCATTTAGCCATTCCTACCCTGGCCATTTTTAGCCTTGAATTTCTTCCTAACTTGATCTCTGTGATATCAGGAGGCTTTTTGCAATGATTCAGATCCTTCAAGCACTCAGAAACCCTTAAGGTTTTCTGAAAACCCCATTTGTTACCAGACAATTTGATAAGAAGGAGTCCATTGTTCCCAGAACCAACATTTCCAGTTAACACCAGTACTCTAAAAGAGTGACAGCACATACTTTACCGAAAGCTACAGAAACTGGAACTGAAACAAGACAAGCTTTAGCCAGTAAGATTTTCTGGCTAACAGGTTTTTCTTTTTTGTCTCTGCTAATTTGCTTGCTACTCTGTAATTGAAGGTCACTGGTTAAGGAAAATGGTCCTGTTAGCTCATGAGGAGCGGCTGCAATTTCATTGCTTTCGGTCTGACTTCATTGTGTATATTTGGGCAGTATTAACATGGCACCAATTTTCCCTCCTTCTACTTTTCCATATACACAAGGTTGTTAGGCCAGAAATGATGCCACACTCAGCCTTCAATGCATTTTGCATGGACACCTGAGGTTTTTTTGCTACATGCTCTGAATTCAAATCTCTCAGACACTGGATTCATTCAGCTGTGAACCAGCTATTGGCTTGTGCAGTTTGATGGGCAGCCTGTATAATTTACATCCAAATGCTTTCACCAGCTGGGGATTTCTAGGCTCTCCGCTTTCAACCAGTAAAGTATTTAAAGGCAGTTGTCATCTGTGAGAAGAAGCTGTCATAGGACCTTAGCTGCTCCTTGTGACAGTAAACATCTACAGTACAGCAGGGGCTTTCAATGTGAAGAGTCTGAAATATAGGTGAGATAATAGACTGGAACCTCAAGTGTAGACTTTGCTGAGGTTAGGCAGAAGAACCACTATGAGAGAGTACAGTCTCCTAAGGAAATCAAACAAAATAAGAATATTGAGTATAAAAGCAGTATCTTTCAGCTGCAAATATTAAGCAATCTGTAGGACAGTTCTATTGGTTATATAGATAACATTACAAATGCAGTAATTTCAGACACACAGCTTTTCTCCTTATTTATATGAAGTTTCTGACCATGCCTTCTGTCATATCACTACCATGCTCCTTCAAATTTCTCCAACATCCTCTCCTTTTCCCACTGCACTGAGTGAAAGCATCTTGTCCACGTCTTTGAGAGTGATATGGTCCTTTCCCTTACTAATTACCTGCATGTTTCTTTTTATCTGGCTTCTGTTTCCTTTCCCATGCCACAGCCCCAGCTTGTCCATTTCTCCTCAACCATGTCTATGTGTTCATCAGTACTGTCCTTGCTTCATGCATCATTCTTGAATAAAGTTTGAAGACTCTTTACTTGCTAGTCTATCCACCCTGTCTGGTAGCAATGAGTGTCTGATGGGCAGGCCATAAATGTATGTAATGTATGTGTAATATATAGAATCATAGGACCATAGAATATGCTGAGTTGGAAGGGGCCCATCATTAAGTTCAACTCCTGACCCTACACAGGACACACCAAGAATCACACCATGTGTCTGAGAGCATTGTCCAAATGCTTCTTGAACTTTGGCAGGCTTGGTGCTGTGACCACTTCCTTGGGGAGCCTTTTCCAGTGCTCAGTCACTGTCTGGGTAAAAACTTTTTCCTGATACCCAACCTAAACCTCCCCTGACACTATACGTATTATAAAAATTGAATGTATTTCTCTGCCTTCTACTTGCTGTACTTTTAAAAACAATTTGAAATTCCTTAGGAAAGTATGCTGCCTTTCTCGGACTTTGTGCAGCACCACCCAAACCCCCCCCCATTTACAACTATACAGAGAAACAACCACAATAAAGTAACAAAATCCATAATGAACACCCAATGTTTTCTCCTCAAAATGGCTGTCAAAATTTATTTGAAATTCCTTGTACAGTGTCAGCTCTGCATCTTCTGGCTTTTAAGGAAGTGAGTGCAGTGGTGCAAGCCAAGAAAAAAAGGAGTAACCTTCATGAAGTTATATTGAAGGAATATGCAATTTGTGGATCATGGCAAAAGTCACTGAGAAAGCTTGCCATGGCCCTGCAGAAATAGCACATGTTCATCTACTAAAGGCTCTGAAGCACCTTTTAGGTACTGTTGCTTGTGGCCAGACTTCAAACATAATAGAGCTTTTGTCCTTTTCTTGGCAGAGAAGGTTGAAAACCAAAAACAGGAGGGGGAAGAAGGTGGAAGGAATTTCAGACTCCTCAGGAGATGCATTCCAGCTGGTGCGGACTGTACTACATCCTCCCTGGATTCTACAGTGCATTCCTTTGTTTCCTCTGACCAGACATTTTCTTTTGTTTAGTCCATCAGTGCCCTCCAAAGTATGTTGTACCTCCTTGGCAATGTGAAATGCATTGTACTGTCCTTGTCTCCCAGCAGTGAAGTTTCCCCAGATTTAGCATTTTTATCACATGCTACTCCTTACTCACTGTGTTAAAAGAACTATTAATTATTGTTATTAATTTCTCTTATTCAGCACTGAGAAGCGAGCTAAATTAAGCTTTGGTGGAAGCCAAACTAACTGTCGACTTCATGCATATTTATTCGTCATCACCATACACACAGCAGGGTGGCACCCTGAGAGCAACAGCAAAGATTCCAGCGCTTCACCCAGCAGGGACCAGGGTTTTTAAAGAGATTGCCCAGTCAGTGATCATTGTCCACAAGGGAATGCTGTTGATTTAAAGATTTTGCATCTACCACACTGTGCTTTAGTTAGTACTGTGGGTTTGCTGTATTTCATGCAGTGTAAATTTTAAACATTGGACATTTGACTTCTCTGTGTATGTGTGTGTGCAAGATATACCTCTTCCCTGAACCTGCCTTTATTCACCCATCTAAACATTTATAAAGTTCCATCTCAGCTTTATTGTAACTTGTCTGCTCCCAGTGTTTGGGGGATTTTGCTTGTGAGGCTTAGGCTTAACTTTTCTAGCTTTTGCACCTTTTTTTTTATTATGGAGTTCTCCATACACTTCTGTATTCCTAGAGATACAAGGATTTTTCTAGCCTGCTCTCAGAGTAGGCAATACAGCTTTGTACTGTGAGACAAGTTTGCACATTACCATGCTCCTTTTCAATCAAGATGCAAAATATCACTACTGGGACAAATATTACTCAAGGAGCCTAGAGTCAGTGGTGTGGGCCAGGAACCAGGCTTGTTACAGTGCACAAGAATTTAAAGGCTCCTCCCAAGCTATAGTAAGAAGTTGATTTTTTTTTTAGGAGTAAAGCAGAACTTCCTTGATAAAGCCGTGATCATGCCCTCTTGATCTTTCCTGAAATTTTTCAGTAAATCTTCCTGCAGCTGTGAGTTCAACTCGAGGAGACAGAAGAATGGCTCCTTGGCTAGATCTGCTCTTGGATGGGCTTAGGACTCGAGAGTCTTGAGAAGTGGAAAATTAAAGGAGAGGAAATGAACATTCACCCTTTTTGAAAAGGATTAACACAGAAGAGATGAACATACTTTTTCCTATATAAAAACATTTATTGCAAACATGAAAGAATAAAAATAATTTTAAGATGCCCTTTGAGTTAAACAATTTAGTGCTGCTGCTTTAAATTGTTGATGCTGACTGCACAAGAAAAGCTAACAGTGTTCTGATTTGTTGTGAGAACTTCTCTCTAAAATGTAAAAGCCTTTCTTATCAGACAAAGCCTTTCCCTTCTCTGCTTCTGCCATCTTTTTTTTCATATTGCTATAAAAAGACCAGCAGTAAATGTCAATGAAAATGATGGAAATGTGGAAATACATAGAAACTGCTGCTCTGCTTTCCCCTCCCCTCCCCCCTCTGAATTCTTTTAAATAATTTTGATCTGCATCCAGAGCAGTTTATGGAGACAGAAAACAGTGCATGTGGAACAGCAGGCACGAATGTGGAGTGAATACTAATGCACTCAAACACCCTCCCCCAAGCTCTCTAAGCATGAAAAATCCTTCTGCAGCATAACTACCAGTTCCTGCAGAGCTTGCTTATATCCTCATGGAGGAAAGTCCTTTAGCATTTAATAGAAAATTATTATTTTTTTCATACACTTTCTGAGCTGTTAGAACTTAATACAAAATTATATCCTTACTGTATAGTAGCTTAGAAAAAAACCTTCTGCAGACTGTCATGAATAAATTCTAAAATGTTTTTATGGGAGATTTTTCAGGACAATAATACTTTTTTATAGGACCTGCCTGAATACCTCTTGTTAAATAAAATGTGATTTCTTCATAACAGTAGAATCTTGAACTAAATAGATTTTACAGATATATTTACAGGACAAATTTTGACTCTTTAGTGCAAGAGGAGAAAAAGGACACTTGTAAAAAAAGCAGAAGAAAATAGAAAAAAAATAAAAAATTGACCTTTTCCTGAAAAACAACAACAACAAAAAACAGTTCTAGGAGCCTAAACACTGAAATTATTTAAACCTTTTTGGCACAAAATGCCTCAAAAGGTCTTTTTAATCTTCTACTTTCAGAGGCCTAATTACAATCTGGCATATAACTCAGAGATGCCAGCTGATGTCAGTGAGGGGCACAGGACAGAGTCTGGGGCTAGATTGGTATCAGGACTTTCTTTTTTCACCAAATCATTCATTTTGTGAAAGGGACCATGTGATGTCTGTCCTGCAATAGCAGAAGACTGCAATCAGTGACATTGCCTTTTCTGCTTCCTCCACCTCACATTTCTCATAAACTGGCTGTTCATCTTTCCTCCCATTCTGCCTATAAATGACTTTATATGTTCAGAGTGGAAATACACTTCAGTAACTACCCAGAGGGACAGATGTAAAACTTCAGCATAAGTGTGCATTGGATGCCTCTCTTCCATAGCCTCTCTTCCAAGCACTCTGAGGACAAACCAGCTCACATACACAGTTTGAAGTTGCAAAGAGATGAAAAGCATCACAATTCCATAAAGATAGCAAATTTACTATTTTTAAACCTCACATGGGCTCTTTGCAAATATTTACTTCCCCTGGGCCATTTCTCTACAAAAAGACAAGGTGGCCCAGTGTAAGGCTCTTGAAAGACCTGACTTCAGTTCTCTGCTGGGGCATCACCTTACGCATGCGCTCCCAGCAAAGCATCTACACTGGTCTCCAAGTTATTTTGGCTCCGCAAGAAGAGATGAGATCTGACAATCTTGCAAAACGGAGCCTGTAATTTATTTTTTGCCATGTGTTTTTTATTCTGTTTGGGTAAAACTCCATACAGTGGTATTGCTAACAGATTATGACCTCAAACTGGGATGCGCTTGGATTCTGCAGTAAGAAGAGCTATATGATTACCTTGGGTAGGTAACCAAGAAGTGGTGTTGACAGGCCTTGGCATTTCGCATGTGGACTGCGACAACGGAAAGATTTATTCAAAACTACTGCATCAATTAGAGTCTGTATTTTATTTCACTGCAATATGCTTCTTGGTGTTTTGCTTTCTGGCCTATTTAGCAAAATAAGCTCCCCTTTGAATACATCAGCTGACTATTAAAATGAGTGAAAATCCACGGCCTTCCACAACAGCACTGCACAGAAAAAAGCGAATTAAATTTAGACATGTAGATGAGAAGGGCGAAGGAGATTCATCAGCCACTCTGGCAACAGCAAAAGCCAGACAGTGATGGTTATCTCTCCCTCTCCCTTCTCCCTGCCAGACGGTTGTAGGAGCTGATTCAACATGACAGGGAGAAAGCAGAACCCAGATCAAGGATCTCTTCAATGGAACCTCATTGCCCCACAGTGAAGACTTGTTTTTTTCCCTCCCATTATCTTCAAGCAGCCTCGCTACCTTTCTTTCATTTCATCCCTCTCTCCTCAACCTTACTCCTTCTTCTATCAAAAAAGGAGGAGGCATAAAGCTATGATGTTTCCTGCTGTTACTACCATATGCACTTTCCTTGCATGTTCTGACATATCTTTTGGGCCTGTCTTGACCATTTGCATTTCATACTTCCATGTTTTGTGTTACTCACAAACCTTACACAACCTCTTGAGTGTTTTCTGAATAAGTAAGATTTAGATATGGTCAAACATAGGCAATGGCACCACACCAATGAATAGTGTCAGGCACTATTTTAGACATCAAATCAAAACTCAGGTGTATGGTGCTGTGCTCCTCCCTCACCCTTTCTCTGCTTCAGCAAATGCCCCACCAGTGGCGCTTGGAATGGACACATCTGTCTTCAGTTGGACTCTGGGGAGACAGAAAACAACACAGTATTTAAGGGCTATAAATCTTGCTCAGCAGCTGAGGGCTAGTTGAGCATGAGCCAACCAAAACACGACTGGTATGCAAATATGACTGTAAGTCAATCACCTTATCCTCATAACTAGCAGACAGCCCAGGATTTGCTGAGCTCTACTGCATGGCAGGGTTCCATGCCAGGATCTCCCCCTGAGTGGGGGGACACCTGTCACGGTTACTCTCAAGGTTAAGAGCATTCTTGTCACGTCAGATACTCAGTAGGTGAACTGGCAACGGAAGCACTGAAACTTTGAAATCTTAGCAAAGCAATAAAAAGGATTGCTTGTGCATATATGATCCTCTAGATATAAACTGTTGACAAAGTCTGGGCCTGAGCCTGAATCCAGCTGCACCTAAAACTCCCCTCTGAGAAGGAGTTTAGAATGCAAGGGGGTCCCTTCTGAACCTCATGACTCGACAAGATGGTCTAAAGGCAGCTTCTGACACCCCTCTATGCAGTGCATACCTTGCCAATGAATCTTGTTAATCCACTGTCACATCTGCCATTGAACTTTGTTATCTCACTGTCTTATATCAATAAAATGTATTGTTGCTTCTCTCTTGCGACTGAAGTGCATGACTCCATCCAGAACAAGGTGAGACTCAAAGCACACGAGGGTCCCCTATACTCCAGCTAGAGTCATTCTATGCCAAGGCCTCATTCCTGACATGTGCAAATACATGTCCAACTCCAAGTGTGCCAGTAGCCCACTGATTCGAGTAGGATTACTCATACTATGAAGTACCTTCCTGAACTGGAACTTCAGTATTTAGTTGAATAGCAGAAAAAAAGCTTTTGAGATCCATTGAAAAAGTGCTAATTCAAACCCCACGTAAAATGTAGGCTAGTCTGAACAACTACATTATTTCTCTAAAAAAATATACAGTCATCTTGACAAAGCTCACTTGTTACTGAATTAATTTTTATATGGCAAGTTATGGGAAATTTAATAATACCTCACGTTCTTTTTTTTAATGGAAACTATGTGAAAATATTTCAAGTTAATACATGCTTACATCCTTTAGTAGTCTTCAAAACGTAACTAGAAAATCAACATTTTTCTTTATTATGGTCCTATTTAAAAATTACAAATAGACACCACTTCTTTCATTCTGAAAAATCTGGAAACCCTTTTAAGTAATGCATATCAATGAAAGAAAATGCAAGTAGATATAGATCAAATAACATCTATATGAAAGTAGATATAGATCAAATAACAATTTTGTTTTGTTTACAGCCGACCCTTGTGGAGGTCCTTTGCTTTCTCACATACTGGATGGTTGCTTGGGGCAAACTTTGTGAATCATTTACATTTGCCTACCATTGCATTTGACCCAATGACTTTTCTGTGAAACCACAGTTTGTGGTACCTCCTAAGGGTATCCACAGTGAAAACTTTGTGCATCATTTTAGGGGTGTTGTAATGACTGAAATACAGTGAGTAAGAGACACACAGGAATTTCCCTCACAGCAGGAGATGAAGTAAACAAATAAGAAAATACAATTTCATCATAAACCCTTTGGGATTGGAGTTGGGTCATCATGTCAAGCAGTATAGAGAGAATAGCTTGGTCTCCATGTTCATTAAATTCTACTCTCTGCTGAAACTGCAAGCAAGAATGTTAATTAGCAGTTGCCACTCTATATTGGACTGGTATTGAGAGAAGTCTAAATATTCATCTCACTAAAAAATCTGTAGCTTCTTGTGACCTAACTTATTTTTGAAGAAATTATTTAGAAGTAAACAATTCTGCTTCCCTTTTTCAAAACCTCACTCTCCCTCTTAAGCTATTCTAATTTTGCAAAAAATGCACAATTAATTCTTTTAAAAACCCCAATCACTTATTGCTACAATTTTGTATTGATGTTGCTCAAAGGATCACATCACAGCCGTAACATTTTGCACTGAAACTGTTGGCTAGATTAGTTGTATTGGCCACATTCATGGATTCCTGAGTTGGGGAGATCGTTTTGTTTAGCAAACGTGCCTACTTGTGCAGTACAGATGACGCAAATGCTCTGAGCTGACTTACAGAAGATCAAGAATCATAGTTTGGGTTGGAAAGAACCTTTAAAGGTCATCTAGTCTTACCCCTGAGCAGGGAAATCACAGAATCTTGGAACAGTCAGGGTTGGAAGGGATCTCTGCAGATCACCTAGTCCAATCCTCCTGCCAAGGCAGGGTCAACTAGAGCAGGTGACACAGCAACTCGCCCAGGTGGATTTTGAATGTCTCCAGAGAGAGAACTCCATGACCTGCCTGGGCAGCCTGTTCCAGTGCTCTGCCACCCTCAAGGTAAAGTTCTCCTTCATACTGAGGTAGAAATCTTTGTGTTTTAGTTTATGATCACTGCTCCTCATCCATTTTGATTGTAAGATCCCTCCCTGAAACATTAAGGTTTCACTGAATAATTACAAGCAGCATCAAAAAAATGTGGGACTTATCCTGTCTTTGTACACAGAGCATCAGCTTCTCTTTTACGCCATGCAGTTCACAAAACATTATTCTGCTACCTCAGTATTGAACCCAGCAGCTTTTGCCCACTTTTTCCAAAGTGGCACTGAGTCTGAATTCAATGACACAAAGAAGTGGAGGATACACCAGTATTCTTCGTATTTTGTTCCAATGGTTAACCACCACCAAAATAATTTCCTGACTGCTTATTTTTGGTATCTTCTGATTTAAATTATGTAGACAGTTCTTCCTGATGTCATTTTGAACAACTGAAGCCCCAGTCCAACACCTGTTTAAATCAAGGGAAGCATTCATATTGATTACAAAGAATATTGAACCAAGCTCTGAATTATATATAACACTTCTCTGTGGTTTATGAAATGAATGTTAAAGAAAGTATCTCTTTATTTTCCACCAGAAAGAGAATATGAATGATAGAGAGAATGCTGCCCTCTCATGGTTTTATGGATGAATAAGATCTCATAATAAACTAAAAATGCAAAAAGAATATTTTTAGGCTGCTACATGCTGATCTCTTCTCTTTTATGTATTGCACTGAAAGGCATACTTGTAACAGTTATCACTCCTGCCACAATAAATGTGATAAAAGCACTGAAAACACAGCCCATTAATGTCAGACATGGAAGAAATGAAGCATGAGGGGAAACTTGCAAGATGCAAATTGAATGTCTCTGTTTTCCAACCAGCTTTGTAAGCTCATCCATTCTTCAGATGAACTGTTCTATACACCATACTTCCCCCGCTGGACAAGTCCTGAGTGCCACTGAGCAGGAGGTACAGAAAGAACCTTCCCAGTTTCCAGATTCCTGGAACGTTTTTCTCCTCCAAATGAGTAATCTCCTGAGCGTGCATAAGGGAACAGAAATAGGAACAAACTGACTGAGAGTAAATCAAGCTTCCTACACATCCTTGGTAGCTGTTGAGCAGTATGGAACATATCCAGCATTCCCAGCATATCCAGAGTGGGCAAGGCCCAGGGCAGCTACTGAACTAACCCCAAGATCAGAGCTGCTGTTGGTCTTCCGTGCCCTCCATGCACATTCCCAGTTGATAATGAATTTTACTGTCTTCACCACCAGTTCAGATTTCATAATGAAAAACACAGCACGAAACAAGAAGACCTCATGTGGTGATCTCCCTGGAAAAGTACTCCTGCAGGCTACTCAGAGCAGCTTCATATTTTTTTGGAAGAACTGGATATAATACTGCATAACCTCAGACCAAGAGCTCAGTCATGTCTCACATTCTGCGGAGTCCTTCATGTCCAAAACCATGTAAGAAACCACATGAAAATGTGCAGACCATTGAAATCCTCAAGTAAACATTACCCACATTTATTTATCACTGCTTTACTAGGGATAACCAAATTCCATCTTGATTTGCTGCTAAACTATGTAAATTGGAAAAACATTGCATAAAATAATTAGTCATATTTAAACAAATCGTAGGCCAGACCATTAGTTCATGTAGCCTTGTGTCCTGCATAACAAATTTCACCTAATTACTGCCAGTAACTTATGTTGCATTATAATAAAATCCTCCAAGAATGTGTGAAAATGTGAAAAAAGACAATTTCTCTCCTCCTTTGGCAGATTGTGAAAGTTATATCTCTGTCATTCTTGTGTTTGTGTATTTCCCCTTCACTTCTCACTGAAAGACAGACGTCTTTCAGTCATCATTTTATAACCTTATTGAAATCTTAATTTTACAGATGGATCTCCCAAACAGTTGTTACTCAAAGGATTTTTTTAAATGGAAACTTTCTAAAAAAACATAATGGCTTTGTCTCCACAACGTTATTTTTTAATAGTTTTGGGTGTAGTCATGACAGTATAATGTAAAATACACTTCTATTCCCATATGGGATGGTAAACTCCTGAAGTTATTGCACTGAAAGGGGAACTTCACCCTTAACACACTGGGAATTATATGACTTATCCATTTTCTCAAAATTGGACTAGGATGCTTTGGTTTGGCCATATTAAAGCTAAAAAATTACTTGGATACCAAATGTGAGTACTCAATACATTTCAAATTACTTTATTTTGGGTCAGATTATAACACTGTAATAGGGTCAATGGCAGCAGACTAATTCTGGTTTCCAGTTGGTCTCTGGGAAAAAAAAATCTCATGTCTATCACAGTCAACCAGATACATCCCTCTGTGCACATACTGGATTTTACTTCTCTTGGGTGTCCTGGAGGAAGTGAAAGTCCTGGCCTGTCTCTTGCTGGTGCCAATGTTGCATGTTATGATAAAAAATTTTAAAACGTCAGAATAAAGGTAAAATATAAATATGCTGTATATATTTTTTTACTCCCCCATTTCTCTGTATAGAGCTTTCTGGTCTTCAAGAGCTCACGTAGAGAATCATATTCAAAAGGTCACTTGAACATGTCCCTCTGTCCCTTCCCAACACACTTGCATCAGGAAAAAAAGAACCAAAACCCAAAAAAACAAGAAAAGCTCACGACAATTAATATTGCTGTATAGACCAAACAGGGTAAGTATCTGTTGGTACATGTCTACACAAGAAGAAGATTCAGACAGGTTAAGCAAGCATAGCTCTTTAATTTCTCTCAAAAGACTCAAGTGGAATAAGTGTCTAGGAAAGTTATCAGCTGAGGCCCACTTGAGGGACTATCACAAACCTCAAATTTCCATTCCACTGAGATCCAGTGGTGGCAAATAGAAAGAGATGCACTTGTAGAAAATTTACAGATCCAGAGGGAATTCTTCACAGATTTGAATCCTCTCTGATCCGTATGTTGGTGTAAGAGGCTTATGACTTATTCAGATACACAGCTTCCTTACAAGGCTGTCCTGTTACCCAAGTAGTCTGGGTTGAAATGGTAAATGTTTCCCTAATAGAAGGTTACACTGAAATACTATCAGTTTGCATTTCTTATACTAGGTTGAAAATGCATATAAGCAATGATGCAAGTTAAATAACGTTCATCAAAAACTACCCTGGCATTTTGATTCACCCAGTCTGCTTTTTTCTTCCTGTCTGCAGCTATGCTAAATAAAGCATGGCACATTTTTCATATTTGGGATTGGAAAGCATTCAATTCTTTACATCGTGCATCTTCAGAATCTTAACCAGAAATATACCTTGCCAAATATGTATATTGATGCCAGTGGCTAAACATAATGTTACAGAAAACAGCTTAAGAAGACCGTGCAATCCTAGAAAATTATGTGCAAGCTCTGTAGCCTGAAGCTTTAGAGAAGTGGCTTATGGACAGCATTGTAGATTCCAACTTCCAGCGTTATGTGTAGCCAGGCATGCTATTACCATAACTCCAGCTGATAAGGAGAATAAATGTTGTTGCTCCAGAATGTATCTTCAGTCAGTATTGCCATGGGCCAATAAAGTTTTGGGTCTGTTGCTCTAGAGGACACAGAGCTATCTCTGATGGGTACACGCCATAGAGCCATCCACCACTGTACATGAACAGAAGCTCTGAGATAAAAGGAATGAAGAATGGTATGTACTAGTAGTCACCTTTGGGTCCACTGAGCCCCAGTTTTCCCTCACTCTTGAGCATGGTCAAGTGCCAGAGAGAATCACAGAATCACAGAATCATTTAGGGTGGAAAAGACCTCTAAGATCATCGAGTCCAACCTTTGATTGATCACCACCTTGTCAACTAAACCATAGCACTAAGTGCCACATCCACTCATTTCTTGAACACCTCTAGGGATGGTGACTTGACAACTCCCCTGGGTAGTTCATTCCAATGCTTAACAAACCTTTCCACAAAGAAATTCTTTCTGATTCAGGTGCTCTTACTGTATTTCAGAATTGCTGCATCTCTCTGTGGAAATCTGTTTACTGAAATAGCTGTACAGCTAAAACAGGTCCAGAGCCACAAAACAGAGACTTACCTTTTGCTTTGTATGTGTTTTGTATTTGCTGTGCCTTGGGGTTGTTTTCTTACTCATACTTTATCCTGCCTTATTAGTATGAATAAAGGAGCTGATGACTACAGAGATCACAAGGATTTTATTTAGTATCCCTCAAGGGTCATTTTGAGCATTTTTGTAGCTATTTATCTACCCCAAACAGAAAGCAAATGGACAAATGAAAGAGAGAGGAATGAAGCATTATGCAAAGAAAGAACTGAAGGAACTGAGATGACTTAGTCTGCAGAAAGGGACAAGATTTTTTAAACAGTAGCAGCAAAAATAGCTGTTGTATATCCACACTGAGCACAGAAGAGGAAGAAATCAAATTAAAAGACAGCAAGAGAGCTGTAGGCTGAACCCTGGACAAATACTTTCTGCTTGGAAGACAATTAAATACCAGAAGAGGCTGTGTGAAGAAGCTGTCTTCAGTGTCACTAGGGTTGTATAAGGAGAGGTTAGAAAGACCTTTGTTAGCTACAGTTAACTTTATCTGGAGACAGCAGAAGGTCTCCAGTGGTTTCTCAGGGTCCTTTCTAGGGAACAGCTGCTGTCCTGAATAAACTCTTCAACTTCTTCTCCCCATCAACTGACACTGAAATCACAAGTAATAGTTATGAAAGTTTCAGGAAAGAACTTCTGAGAGGTTTAGGGACAAGCTTTCCAAGTACACCCGGAGACTTTAGGGCTATTATACCCAGTGCCACCACATTGGGAAAGAGGGTTAGCAGAGGCAGAGGGATGAAGCTGTGTGGTTAGGGGACATTTGCTATTGGGTGTTTACAGCAGCAGGGAGGAAACCAAATTAACAAACTCTTGGCAGAGTTACCAGGTGAGAGTTTTTTATTTATTGTTCATATAGTCATATTGCTGTTTTTTACCACTAAGTCTCTGTGCCTTTTCTTCCAAATGCAGTTCCAGCAGTCTCCTATAAATTCTTGGTCTTGGTGGCAAAGATGTGTTGTGTGTTAGGGGCACATCAGGAGCACACACAGTCTGCAGGAGAGCTTGAGCTGGGGATTTTGGTTTCAAAAGAAGATCCACCCAGGAGCTATTTAAACCTGTCCCTTGTTTTTGCCAGTAACACCAGGAAGAAGGCTTACAGACAGAAAATCACTTTCTCCTAAAACCGACCAGAGGCCTTTTTAGGGAAACAGAGTAAAAAAATACATCTCCTAGTAGAGCTTCTTTTCCTGACTCCCTGATGGTCCTTACCTACCAGTTCCAAGAAGAAGAAAGTAGGAGCAGAACAGGTTTGAAATGCTTGGTTAGGTATGGGGAAATAGCAAAGCTCAGATTTACAAGGAGCTTAAAATGCAGGACTGAGTTTGGGATTTATTCTGTTCAAGAAAGCAGGAGAGGTATTCATGCTGACCAGGTGAGGAAGTACAGGGGAATACACTTATGGGCTCTTATCACCATAAAATAATGTGCTTAAATGATAAGGTCAGCTTTGCAAAGGCAGGAGAGCATGTTCTAATGGACCCTTTGGTCAGGGGAGGCTGTGAGAGGCTGAGGGAAACCCAGATGCACATCTGGAACAACAATCTTTTGCCTGGCTACACCATTCCCTTCTTGGGAATCAGGAAGCAAGTTCAAGGATGGCTGAGGCTCTCAAATACACCACAGGACTTTTATCTAAGCAAGGCATGTCCTCTGCCCATCCCACGGGCACTATCAGATACTAAGTTTCCCATAAGTCATGTAGCATCAGTCATTCTTAGTACTCCCTGAATTTTTCTAGTGGGCCTTTTGATACTTTCCAAGCATTTTAAAGTAAGACTCAGCTTTTTGTTGCAATCTGACATCCCTTCCAACCATTTCTAGGACATGCTGTAGGCTCTGCTCCAAATCATGTTTCAAGGACCATTTATTTTAGTCATTTCTGTGTCAGTCTGCATCTACCAGCACAAACTAGTCCAGGCACTTGCTCTCCCAACACAAAAGTGACTCACTGTGCCTAAACACTGTCTTCTCCACCCCTTCTCTCCTGGGTGAACTCACTGCCCCCAAATCATTTAATCTTCCCACTTTGCTATATCATAGCAGCTGCCTCTTCCAATGAAACTAAAGCCACTGGCAACCAGACCTTCATTTCTGAGAGAAACACCAAGATCAGTCCATCTGTTTCTTGATCTTTTGAGGCTGTTTCTTCCAGTCAGAAGCAGAAGATAAAAGGATTTGTGTTCTTCAGTCATAGGAAATACAGGGGGCAGATTTGAGCAGAGGATAAATAACTCTGTCAGGGAAAAAATAAAATATGAAATAATGAAATAAAATAAAATGAATTGAAATAAATGAGATGTTCAGTGTCAGAATCTGAGTGGCATTTATGAATGTACAGGAAAATACTAGCATCCATGTGGTCTCAATGTTTTTGTAAGAGCAGTAAAGCTAACGTGGATTCAGTCCAATCTCTAAAATTCTGACACAGCATGTTATTGCTAATTCTTGAAGATTAAAGCAGCCTCTGGCTCTCCTTCAGTGGCCCAATATGTATTGCAGGCTGCCAGAAAATAAACAAGCTGTATTAATTGCCCTCTGTCCTGGTGTTTCTTCCAAGAATGGTTGGCACTGTTTCTGTAGCCATTGCAAGTTCTTGCCAATGGTCACAACTAAGAAGTGGATTGGTAATTGTGGCCCTTTTTTCTGGTTTCCTACATTCACCACAGGTATATCACACCACCATGAATTTGTTATTAAAGATATTGAGACTGCATAGTATCAAACATTTCTCTTCAGGCATTCATTATCTACTAGAAAAGTATTGAACAAAGTATCCCAAGGTTAAACTTTCCCAGTGACTGGTAGGCATTTAAATTCATTAAGCAGTGGAATTCACACTGGAACTGCAACGGTGTTTTCCTTTCTTGGGCAAAGTTTTGGTGGATGACAGGGTTTTCCAGTAAAGAAACTCAATGGACCTTCAATCATTTCAGTTGAAGACTTTCTTAATTGTGAATCAACTACTTAGAACTGCATTCCATAGAACTATGGAACTGAAGAGACAAATAAACACAAGCATGCATTCCACTCTATTTTAAGAGGTTTGCTTTTTTTTTTTTTTTTTAAATCAGTGCAGATAGTATCTCTGATTCAAATTTTCAGCTTTCCCGGTGTTCTCCATGTTCTCTATCATACCTCCCTTACAGGAAAACCCTAATGAGGTCTTAAATTCAGACTTTTTTATGATTCTTCTCTCTCCAATACTCAGGAAAAACAACACATTGCCAAAGCTCCTTCAATATTTGTATGTTAGAGGCAACATCTGGTGTGTGAGATCATTGCACACACCCAGGCTTTTAACTTTGAGACAATTCCTGTAAATTACAATAAAGACAACATGTTTTGCAAACTATGCTGTTTCCAGGCCCAACACACTTTGGTTAGTACTTTATCTATGTTTTCTCTGTTCTTTGGATAAAATGGCAAGAGGATGCATCAGGTAGTGTGGGATATTGACATAATTTTTCTAGTGACAGAAGAAGGGAGGCTTGCAAGTGAAACCTGAAAAATTATGTGGGTAAAAGGAAGAACACAGATCAGAGTATTAAATTTCCATTGCCTTTTATTTTAAATTTAAGGAAGAAAAAAGAAACTGCTGAGATATGTAAGCTGCTAATCATTGCTGACTACAGCACATGCAAATACTCAAAGCCACTGCTTTGCATTAAATTAAAGAGGTGTTGCATTTCTCCAGTGTAATCGATAAGTTGAGTAAATAACTGTTCAGTACACTCAAGAAGCTAGTGTTCAGTAGGTTCTGTGAGAACAAACAGCATTATGCTATTATATTCCACTTATGAGACACCAGTATACTCTGGGAAATAGTGAATCAGGCCCTGTCCCTGGGAATTTCCATCTGACAATACTTAATAGCTGCCTTAGATGGTCAATAGGGGACGAGATCCGATCAGCTTGTTTCCTGGTCCTTAGGTGCTGGCTTTGGCTGTGCTAGTTTCTTGTCATTACCACTGAAACTTGGATTTAAGCTGAGGGAATTTCTGGAATTTAGTGTTCATGAGTTACTTACTCACTCTCTTTGCTTTTTGGTAGTATGTCTTTTTCCTGATTCATGGGTTGACACCAGTCATCGAAGTAGAGACAAGAAAAAAAGGAGGGTGTCATTCCAGCCTGAGCAGGAGCTGCTCCCTCGTACAAACACAGCAAACACACACACAGTGTCTAGCAGGAAAATTTTATGGTTTAAAAAGTAAAGCCTTTGAACGAAACACAGATCCCTTGCAGCAAAAGTGGGAAGAATTTTTTGTGTTCAGCACAGGAAATACTTTATTCGTTTTTCCTTAGTGGAAGCAGCACAAAGAATAATTCATACTGAATTGAAGTTTTGTGGTGTCTCAACTTTGTTTAAAACTCTTTGCAGAGTCCAGCTCTACACTGTCTGCTAAAAAAATCTATTTTTTCAATCATTTAACTGACACAGTGTGGTCTCCTTTGAAGGATGCAGAGCAGCCAGAGCAGTCAAAGAACAATTGCCTTTAAGACAAGAACAGGTTTGATTCTTTTCTGAAAGATCTCATCCCTTTTTCATTAAAATACAGAACATTCTTACTCACTTAGATGAACTCTGGGCCTCAGAAGTCCTGTAAATAGCTTTGTATTTTAATAGCAATTAAAATCCTAAAATGCAATGAAATGATGAGGAAAATTGCATTTAATCTATACCTGTGACTGGATGAGCACCTCTAGTTATTACTTCTGCTCACAAGAACTGTTACCTTGTCAGAGTTCAGCATCTCCTGCCCAGGGCTGTTTGGGATTCATACAAAAGGAAACTGCAGCCATAAACTTCTTGGTTCATTGAGTGTGCTCACAGCACAAGGGGAGTGCACTGAGACCTGCAGTCACAGCCGCCTTCATTTAAAGATGACGGGAAGAGGAAAGCCTCACAGTAACTCTGAGGGTGTGGTACTTGCTCAAGTAGGAGAACTGGCATACGGACCTTTTAGGGCAACAGAGCCCAAGGCCATGGCTCTTGCTTCACAGGAGAGAGTCTAACCATGATGTTAGTGACACTCAGTAAGGAGTGCAGTATTGCTTATTGTTGAGGTCCGGACACTGTAGTTTGAATTTGAGATTCATGAGTCCAGAGAGACAGCAATGAGGAGACCTATAGCTAGTAGCTCAGTAGTGAGAGAACTCTGCTTCTGAAGTAGGGATTAGCTTTAAACTATTCAGTATCAAAACACTCAAACTTTTTTTGGCTTTTGACCTTTTACCTCATAAAAGAGAGCAAACCTTCTGGGAGTTCTGCTGCTTTGTAACAGAGACCAAAATGTGCACTGAGTGGAAATGGATTGAAGTGAAGAGCCATTACAAAGCTTTAAATGAAACATAGTAAAGCACATAAAATTACTCTTTACCCTAAAAAAGTTTCCTTTCCACCTCCTCCCCACCAAAAGACTTAGTTTCCCTTTACTTTGCTGGGGGTACTTAAAAAAGTCTCAGTGATGGCTGCAGACCACCTATGTGATTTTCCTGCACGAGGTAATTTCAAACAAGCCACAGACCTAAGTCACCATGAAGTGTTTAAGAATATAAATATGTAAAATTCATGGATACATTGTTCACTTACCTTATAACATAGCCAAGCATTCTTTCCTGTTATTGCCATCTTATTATTGGGAAAATGCCCAGTCCTTCTCATTCTTACAACTCAGCAGGTTCTTTTAAGCCAAAGCAGTGTTTCAATGAGAGATGAGCTGGTAACTTCACTTTCAAGTTTTTATTAAATAATTTCATTTGACCTTGGCAATAAGATACCTGTTAAATAATTTCATATGACTATGATGATCAGTGCAGAACCAAGATTTGCAGACAGGGAGTTTGTAAAAATTTCTGGACCTAAGGTTGAAACAAAGAAGCTCATTCTTCCACAGAAAAAAAAAAAAAAAAAAAAAAAAAGGGATACTACTTTGCCATCCCTCTGGTTTTGCAATAAACTTTTCCATTTCTGCTGTGTTGTTTGTGTCTTCTACACTGGTGAGGAGTTAACTCAACAGACAACAACAACAACATCCTGAATGTTTCAAGAAATATTTTATTTTTGTTTAAGCCTACTGCAGTAGATAGCAATAAAGTTGAATAGATGGAAAAGAGCACAATACGCTGAAGAATCAACTCCTTTGAAAGCAGTGAAGAAACAGAAATTGCCATTAGAAGCACTTTAGCCGCAGGCTGGAAGGAGCATTACAGAGACACACAGAATAAATGGAGAGCTCATTAGAGACTGACTGCAGTGAGCCAAGCAGATAGGTTAGTTGGGTATTTCCACCTCCAGCTCCGGAACTTTAGTCATTCAGGTTACCAGAAGAGTGACTTTTCTGAAGTTGTGTCTATTTTGCTAAAGGATCAGCAAGCCAAGCTAAATTAGCAGATCTTAAGTCCACAAATAAATTCCCATTACGCTGGCTCAGCTAATGAACCACTTGGTACAAACTGCCTTCACAAAAAAGTGATACCACGTCTGCTGCTCGGATTTGACCTGAATAACTGTGACTACTTCATTTGACTTTGCATCAGTAGTTTCTCATTGTGTTTGCGTTCACAGACATCCACATGTTGCGATTTCCAACCAGACAGCAGTGACAGAGAAGTTCTTTCTAGTCCTAGGGATGTTTCCAGGAGGGGAATAGTGAGGAACTGTCCTGCACTACCTTGACAAAATTTGGCTTGGGAAATAGCTTACAGGTTTGGGTGATCTGTAAGTAAAAAATTTCCTTTTGGCATCAAGTTTATTTACTGGTCATTCAGGAAAGGTTATAGATTAGAATCATTGATTTATTCCTCAGTTAGCTCTTCTTAACAGAAGCTCTTGTTTCTCAGCTTACATAAAAAGTAAGCTTTCATGGTAAAACTGCTGCAGCTTGTTTCAGTTTTACGCTGCTACATTTCTCAGGGCTCAGCGAGGGACTGCAGGGTGTCCAGCAATATCTCTCCTTCAGCAGTGAAAATAAGAAAAGCCTTGGCACTGAAACATCCATCAAGACAGAATTCAGTGATGACAACATAAAGGGATCCATTATCTGATTTCCTGTATATATTACAGACCTTGGACCTCTCTGGTTTTCAAGATCAGAGAGACTAAAATATGTGGCAGGATATGAGGCCATAAGTACTACTCAGATTCTCCATGTAGCACTGACGCAGGGTTGAGACAGTAGCGAATTCTACACTGGCTTCCTGGGCAGGTGTGCTTTTCACCCTGCCGAAGGGACATAACATTTGCTTAACTCCTGACAATTGTGGAATGCATTGCTAACCTCACCACAGCCTGCCACAAATGCAAACGGCAACCTACGGCAGCAGGACAAACCCATCCCCACGTCTAGCTTAGAGCTGCCTTCTCCTTCCAGCCACATGTAGCCTGGCAATCATTCAGTCCCTTACTGTTCCTCACCTGCTTTTTGTGAAAACAATGTCATTTCCATTACTGGCATCCAAAACCCGACATTATAAATATAAAAATCAGACGGCTATTCCCTCTTTCTTTATGGGATTTTCCAAGATTGTCTTGGATATATTTAGTATTCATGTGTAATGAGTCAGAGTGTCCACCTGTGGTCTCCATAAACCGATTTTGTAAATAGCATTGACTGATGTGACTCAAAAAAAAAAAAAAAAAAAGGCCAGTTTCTGTTTTCCAGTTTTAGTCTGAATTCAAACACTGTTTGCAGTTCCAAGAACTCTGTGGGTTTCATGCTCTGGGTCAGTGGGTGGAGAATACTGGAAAAGGCACACTCCATCCTGTCCCCTTGTTCCGGTGGGCTGTAGGTCTGCAGAAAGATGCCTTTATTTTATAGCACAGCAAACAACTTTTTCATTTAGAAACTGTTTAATATGCAACCTGTAGATGAGGCCCTGGCATTCGCACTTTTCTGTGTCCCTTCTTCACTTGGAGGTTGCTTTTGAAAAATATTGAATTTTTATCAAGCACAAATGAATGCAGAAAATGAGCTGAGGTCTGGTTTTTATAGGTGCTGAAAAGCATGGAAGGATGTAAGGCTAATTGACTTTCACTAACACTTTGAAGAATACTCGAGAACAACTTACTTCAGTGTTCTGTTAGCTAAGCTCAATTTAACCTGCTGCTAGTGGAGGTGGACACACTGTGAAGTGACACCTAAACTACTTAGTTTGGACTGGAGTCACTTGTGTGTGGTGTAAAGCCTTTTGGAGCTGCAGTAGAATCACAGAATCGTTAAGGTTGGAAATGACCTCTAAGATCATCGATCCCGACTATTAACCCAGCATCACTGTTCACTGTTAAACCAAGTGCCCAATGCCACATCAACACACACCTTTTGAACACTTCCAGGGATGGTAATTTCATCATTTCCTTGGGCAGCTTATTCAAATGCCTGACCACCCTTTCAGCAAAGACATTTTTCCTAACATCCAGTGTAATCCCCCTTTCCCCCCCCTCCCTCCCGGTACAACTTGAGGACATTTCCTCTTGTCCTGTCACTGACCTGGGAGAACAGAACAAACTCTACCTCACTACAACCTCCTCTCAGGTAGTTGTAGAGCAATAATGTCCCCCTGAGCCTCCTTTTCTCCAGACTAAACAACCTCAGCTCCCCCTGCTGCTCCTCATAAGACCTGTGCTCCAGACCCTTCACCAGCTCCATTGCACTTCTCTGGACATGTTGCCCTTCTTTGGACAGCACTTGTCCTCAGTCTTTGAATGGCTGAAATGTGGGTCTGAAATGCTGCTGAGTGAATTGAGAGGTAAACTCTAGACCCTTCTAGTGCAAGAGAGAAGTTCTGGACAGGCATTTAAAGACTAAGAACAAAGAAGAGGAGGCAGCTTGTATCCTGTTAATAACTGAAGAGTTGTGTTAGCTGAAGCTCAGATTAACCTCTCTGGCAGATCAATATTTCGAGTTAAAAGCACCATTATGCATAATGTAGAGATATATAGATTTGGGTTTAAAGCCAGCTCTAAAAGGATAACTGAAACCAACTCTACAATGAGGGCAAGCCACACCTCCAGAAAAGATAAACCTGAAATATACCTGAAACTCAGGTTTCATGTTAAAATTCTGCATTTCTTATATGTTCTTAAGGCTTTTCTCAAGTTCTTGCCTTAAGATCTACTTTCATCAGCTTCCTTTGTAATCTTTGCACAAAATGAGCAACTAGACAGCTGTTCAATAGTTGCAAAAGGACACTATAAACCCAGTTCAGATTAAAGTATTAAAAGGACATGTATAAGTACATAGGTACACGCATAAGAAAGCTGTAAGTATTCCAAAATAACCAAGGAAATAAAGCAAGAGGATATACTTGCTGAATGTTTTAATATTCTGTTGTCTTTAGTGGAAATTCTGGTGAAAGCCAAGGGCAGGCTGGCCCCTTACTTAACAACTGAATAAAATAATTACTGATTATAGCAATATCAGAGGGGTTTCTTTTAGTTTTTACATTAAATGCCTTGTGTTTGGGTCTTGGAAATAGACCTCTAACTCAGTAGCATGTGTACTGAAAGGTCCACTAAGATTCTTAGAGATTTTGAACCTGCTCTGAGTTGCAACTGCTTCATTTTCCTTCACCACAATTTTATGAAATTTACAGTTAGCATGTTTTCATTTTGAAAGCCAAGAAATGTGGTACCTTGAAGGATTTTTACATTAATTCTTCAAAAACACTTGAATCTGGATCTTAAAGCAAACTTCAAGGCCTGCAAAACCACTTGGATTGGAATGTATAATACAATAAAAGGCAATATTTGCACGACTCTTTGCCAGCTGAAACCACCAAGCACCACACAGATCGACTAGGACATGATTCTGCCAGGTGCCAACGTGTCTTGTGAGTCACTGTGTACTCTCAGCTCTTTGAAATGAAGTAAAAACACGGCATTTACTGAGATCCGGTTTCTAACAGATAAAGAGTATTTTCTGCGTTATGCTTTGAACAGAAGAAAAAACGCAAAGACTCCACTTGCAGACATCAAAATTACTAAAATGACCAAGGGACCAGCATTTCACATATCATAATGAATGCAAAGCAAGTAGCTGAGCTAGCAGATAACATAAGGCATGTTAATTTGAAATTATAGCAGCATTTGATAGCAAGGCAATGGTTAAAGTTCTATCAGCATTTCAATTATAAGCCACCCTAAAAATCTACTGAAACCAGATATTTGGTGTGTGATTTCTGAGCCTTGGAATCATTCTAATATTTGTATTTGATTAAGTAGTTTCCACTGAAAAGAAATCAAATCAGTTATTATTACAGCATTCTAGATAACAATTCAACTGAAGTTTAGGAGAATTAAGTTTATTTGTGTTTCTATTACCTAGTTTTGTCCTTAACATTATTTTCAATGCTTATTATTCCATAACTGTAAGAAGGAACTTCCTTATTTTAAAAATAACCTTCAAGAGTACAGTAATTGCTCATTCTTTATGAGTATGTGCTAAGTGTTCCTGGTGTAGATACATGTGGCTGACAATTTCCTCTTTGTGCTAAAATATGCACTAGAAATAAAATATAACTGACTCAAGCTCAGTACGTCTGCTGTGTGGGAATGGAGTCTTCTCCCTATGTACTTTGTGCTTTTTGATGCCTGTGATGCTCTGTCAAGATTATTTTTATTTACTGGCATAGCACAAATTTCCAGTCTTCCTCAGATTAGCAGTAGTCTTACTTGGATATGAATCCTAGTAGGCTGGGCACTTTCCAAACAGGAGAGGCAGCTGAGCTTTTGTTTCAATGGTGTCACAAGCTAAAAAGGCATGACAGAAGTAGCAACTCAGCAATGAATGAAATCTAGCCAGGTCTCCTTGGGCATAAAACAAAGCCAGTCACCCCTGGAAACACAGGAGCAATTATAACAGTGCCAGCAGCATGACATAGACCAAAGGGAAGGAATTATAAGAAAAAGAACCATAGGCAATTAAAGCAACCAGAACTTTAAAGTAATTACCCAGTCTGTAACATAGCCAAAAGCCAGGATGGATGCTGCTATTCTTGAGACAAGTGTCATCGAACATTTTACGGCCTGCAGTGGTCAGTGCTCAGAGCCTCAGTGCTGGAATTTACCTGCAGGAGAGCATCCCAGCAGCGCCTGAGTGACTCAGGGTGAAGAATGTCATCTTCTGAATCACAATGCCACTTCCTGTGGACCTTTGTTTTATGTCCAGGGTTCCCCTGGCTGTCTGATCCTAGGTAGACTGTAAGATCTTCAGAAAACTGACTTTATCTAAGGTCTCAGATCAAGTTTGTGCAATACAGTCAGCATTCCTGGCTTTTCTCCAGGTTGAAGGTTTCATTTAATTCCCTCTAGTCCTTAAGAAGGTAAGAATGGTAGGCCTAATTTTAAAATATGCCCTTGTTTTTGTTGAGTGTTGCCAAGCCTTCTGGTTCCATGGTCATTTAAAGAGCAGTCAGAATTTCCATTACAAACTCCACTTTCAGGGATTTATCATTGCAATGAAAACGTCTCCTCACAGCACATATATACTCTGAACAAATTCTCTGGTGAAGGAAGCTGACTCCAAGTGTCAAAAATTGCTATACTAAAGCAGGATACAAGGAAAAGGACTAAGAACTTGATTCTGAAATGAATGCAAAATGCTTGGGTTTTGAGGAATTCCAGTGAACTCCAGAGCTTTGTTTACGTTGTTAAGCAAGTACAGGGACCAGATTAATTAATAGTTGTTAAAAACAGTTAATCAGCTAAATAAATACATAAACAGACACCATAAATACACCTTGCATTCATGCAAGGGAAAGCCACATCTGCCCATAGATGAAAGGACAAAGACCAAAATCCTAATACAGAAAATAGTGACATCTCAGATGTGTAATGAATTTCGGGTGTGTTTTTTTACCTCAGTTCTTGTTCCATTTAACAATAAGGAACTCATGATGTTAAAAGAGGTTTCTCTTCTACTTTCTGAAGGAGAGAGTTTTGATAATGCAGTGAGTCCTGTGCCTCTTCCTTCTACCTGCTCACAATATCTATCTTATATCAATACAATAGGAAAAATTGATAACAGTTATTGAAGAAAGATTAATGTGTGACATGGAGTAACTGAATAATGTTTCTGTAGATAATCAACTCTTTTGCTGAGTCCAGAACTCTAATGCAGCATTTCAGCCATAGAAACTGCTCCTCCTCTCATTAGTACACTGACAGAATGGTATCTCTTTTGTCAAAATTATTTCCCTACACAAATCCAACAGATCCACAGAATCTAACGGATCTAACAGAACCTCATTTGCATGATCCCGTGGTAGGTATGATCCTGTAGGTATGGGCAGACCTAAAATAAAGCCTGAAACTGTTGTTTTCTGATACAGAGAGCTACTTAATAGCACAAATTGTACTGTGTATACAGTATGTTAAAAGCAAAGCTGAAACTTACTTATCAAGAGGACACTTGCAATCCTAATTAAGTATCTCATGGATATAATAAAATATTGATTTTGCCTACTGAAGGAACAAAAATTATGTGAGACATACAACCAAAATTTAGGCAAACAGCTGCACAAAATTGCTTCAAGATGAAACTAAGAGATGGAATACAGAACAGACAGTGAAAAAATAATTTCTGAATTTTAACATCATAACTATGGACCTTGCAAAAAGTAGGGATCAAGAGAAATTAATGGAAAAGTCAAGGGAAGCCAAAGAAGAATGGAAGATCTGTAGTCATTTTGAACATATTTGTAGAGTTTATGACTCTTAACTAAATTCTGTACTGCAGTTACCACAAACCCACATCAAATATTCAAAGAAACTGCCATACCCAACAGATTTAGTGAGTTGTAGACCAAAAACATATGCCTGTGGAAGTGAAAGAAAAAGGTTTTGACACTTAAGTGTATCAACATTTTATCTCCTCCTTTACCATTGAATTGAGCTGTAAGTACTGATAAACAATAGCAATTATATTGAAAACAAAAATCCCACAGCATTCTTTAAACTGCATTTTGACAATTATTTTCTTTAGTTGTTTTTTTTTTCTTTTGGTGCAATGCATTTTGTCTGTAGAAATATCAGGATAAGGACACCCCTAGCATTTCAAAATACTGCACACATTTTAATTACCTACTCAGGTGGTTTTAATATCTATGTCCTAATTGAAATGAGATGAAGTGACTGCAGACAGACCTGCTTCTTTCAGCTCTCCTCATAACACTGGATCTATCAGTTCTTGTGCTTCAATCTCATTCCATGAATTATTTTTAAAGTACTTATTTTTAACATAAGATCACTAGATAATGTGGCAAAACTGTTACATAATATGTCATGCTAAAACTTACTTTTTTTTTTTTTTAATCCCCAAGAGAGATGATACACTTCTTCATATACTGGAAAGACAGCTTTCTGGGAAAAGTAGAGAGTTTTCTCCAACTCAGCTCCTGACCAAACTGCTCAACAAGTTCAAGTGTAGCAGGTTTTAATCAAACTTACTGAGACCTTACTGAAACAATAATTTTCGTACGTTTGGCCTGCAAGGTTTGAATTATCACAAAAGTTTAGTCATAGTAGTTAATGACACATAATTTTAATTAAACTTATGAAAGAAACTAATACGCTACAAGTAACAGAAGTGGCCCCATGGGTGTAAAATTGTTGGCTCAGAGTATGAAGAAGCTCACTGGGAGCAAAGACCCTGGGGTTGTGTTTTAGCTATATCAGGATTGACTCATATTTTTTAATTCATGTTTTTGGACTCTTATTTTTTGCTTAACCTATAAGCTCCAGAGGCTCAAGAGTGTTAAGTTGATTTCAACCTGCTTTTGTTTCCCCTCAGTCTTCTAGATCACTGGACACTCTACAAGAGGTATCTGGGGAAGTGTACAAGTCACCTGAAAAATTTTTACAGGATCTCTCCAAGACAGAAAGAGATGTCTTAATAACTAAACAATTTTTTTTTTTTCTCCAGTGAAGGGAAAATTGAAAGTAAGAGCAAAACATAATAAAACTGACAAGGAAGGGTTGTTAAGGCAGAACACACAAACTCATATTTGACAGTCTCTGTGTGAAATCAGCCAGCTGTGATACTTGACTGACAATTAAAAGATTCTATTTTCCTCAGTCTGATAGAATGAAGGTGTTACAGGCTGCCCACCTGCAGTTCCTAAGGGGATTTCACTTCAGAGCCAGCTACACTTTAAATGCTGGCTTACTAAAAGTCACAGAAAAATTTTAGGCATGTGGTAGTTGTTACATGCATGGAAGCAGTGCTACCTCTCTTGCCATGTTTATGTTTCTCCAGGTATGGGAACTACCTACTTTTATCTTAATCCACACATACCTGCTGAAAGGACTAAAGACACAGTTTGGAAGAGCTTTGAAGATAAGGGAAGAATGTGGGTAAAGTCACATGTGTGTGCTCTGCACCAGTACCAGGAGTAGTTGTATTCCCAGAATAACACAGGGGTGCACTAATTTTGCTGAAAAAACAAATAAACCAGCTGAGAACAATCTGGTGAACAAAGTAAAAACAAAGAGCCAACATGCAAAAACCAAAAGCAAAATCAACCAACCAAACAAAAAACCATTTTAACAATTTTTCCCATGGAGGTACTAAGCTGTTTCTTTAATATTGAAATACATCAAAATGATGCTTAGGTACATTTAGTCTGAAAATGCTGTCAAGTGCATTCTGCTTCAGACAAGGAAATATTTTACGGTAAAATCTTTTCAAAACTCAAGTCAGTTTTAACCAGTAGTTTATAGTTACAAACAACTGGAACTCACATGCCTTTGGGCACTTGTGTCAAAAAGCTTTTACTGAGAAGGGGTCAACACACTCAGACTCAGCGCTGCTGATGCAGAAAACTTTGTCATATTTAGTAAGCATGTTACAGTGAACAAGAGCCATCTGGGAAGGTCTCTGTCTTAACAATTCAACTACATTTTGTGGAAGGGTTCTGTCTTAACAATTCATCTGCATCTGTTCACCTCCACTGGTAACACAATGTGCAAAATGTCAGAAAAAGATTCTTTGTGAAAAAGAAAAATTAATTAGGGATGAAAATTGTAATATATGGTTACTATTAAATTAATCTTAGGGGTAGGCATCCACATGAAGACAAAGTCAAAAGAAAGAGACAATTTGTTGTAAACACCTACTTGGTTATTAAGCAAAACACTAAATGTCTGGGCCTGCTTGTATTAGGCAGCAGGTCAGCGACAAATGACACCATAGAGATGTTTAAGAGACATCTGGATCCAGTGCTGGGTGATACAGGTTAGAGGCCTGGGGGTTACAGTGGTAGTGCTGGATCAACAGGTGCACTTGGAGATCTTAAAGGCTTCTTCAAACGTTGACAATTCCACGATTCTCTGAAAACCAAAACCAAGCCTCAGTTCAAGACTCACTAATAAAAAAGTGTCTGTAATATTTAGTCTTCTTTATGGTTGAAGTTATTTTTTAAACATCTTCATAATATATTTTTGGGGCTAGAGGGGTTATCTTCCTATTGATTTCAAGTATCTGCCAGTTTTCTTACAGTTTTGCTCTACTGTTAAGTACAAAAGTTGAATTCTGCTTACAGCCCACACATTATTTGCTTTTCTCCTTCCCATGTCTAGGAGTTTATACTCACCTTTGGTTTAGATTCTTGAAAAGTGACAGGTACATATAAATGAATGAGCTGATCCATTAAGTGCAGTAATGCTGTATTGGTACACACAGTCCATGCACATTGTTGATCCTTTCAGGTTATTGGCCTCAGTGGGAGTTCTTCTACACTGTGACACTGTGTTCAGTTCAGGCAAGAATGGTAAGCATGCAATGTTTCAGAATGAAGGATACTTGGGAAACCCCAGGTTTGATACTTCCTAATTTCAAGTGTTGATTTTGTAACCAGATCTAACTTAGTCTGAATCAGAGCCCAGGGGAAGAGAGTCCATGGCAAAAGCAACTGAAGATCATACAAACACCAGGCTCAGTTTGGGTTGGCCAGACAGACAAATATCTGGCATTTCCCAACTTCAGAGGACTTCATTTTCCACCTAAGTGAAGTGTGAGTTTTTCATGTGTGTTGCTAATTTATTTTTTTAAGAAAGTCTACTCCATTCACATGCAACCACCTCTTCATCATCCATGGGACATCAATGCTGACTGCTTGAGACAGCCACATGGAAGCCTTAATCTGTCTGAGCAACCCTTAACACACTCAGCCACCAGCCACACACGCAGTTTTTGCCTATGGAGAGAACCGATGGAAGTGGGGATGGAAAGGGCTTCTAGAGTGGGACAAAAGAGGCCTCTTTTTCCCAGAGAGCAGCTCCTGCATCCCTGTAATCTCTCCTGCTGTGCTGACTGCTGTGGAGCTACGCTGGCATCAGCTTGTGCTGGCAAGCTGCCACAGCTTTCCTGAGCTCTTGTAGGGAGAAGTGGGAACATCTTTGGAAAAATAGTTTTGAGAGAAAAAAGTATTTCTTTCTACACTAAGAGCTCCCTCCTCTTTGTCCTGCCACAAATGTATGTGCACACTCCTCACAGAGCAATATTTCAAAGCTCTGTTGGAAGCACCAAAGATGTTAAAACTTCTCAGGATGAAGTAATAAGAACCTTTCATGCTGAAATGGGTCAAGGCTCCCAGATGTGAGGGTAGGCCAAGTGCCACCCTGGCAATTAAAGCAATATAAGCTACAGCATCCCACAGGTTGGAGGAAAATTTCTTCCTTTCCTCCAGTGCACACCCACATATGAGGTGCATGTTGCAGGTCCAGATTATCCCAATAAAAGTACTACCACTGACTACAGGATGAGAGGAACCCTCAGCAGGTTTCTTATCTGAATCAGTTTTCTTCCTGAATGATTCCAAATTTTAAATGCACAAAGCAAATGCTGAGTGTCTGATGCAGCTATTACAGGAAGAAAAAAGAATAATGTCCCACAATAGCACATTTCTCTCTCAAAAAGCTTTGATGTCAAGAAACAAAATACCCAAGTACAACTATTTTTCTAACTTATTCGTCTTTGGGGGTTGCCAGAGGAAGGTCTTTTTTGCTTCCCAGACCACCACAAAGTTGTGACACAGGGAACAAGTGATCGTCCACATGACTCTTTTGTGAAAGTTCTGGATTTTCCGAAGGGCCGTTTACAGTTACATGTTTATTCATTTTTCCAGTCAGTGAGCACTACAAAAATAAAGGACAGAAAAACAGAGGTTATGCTGATAGTTCCCAAGTGACTATCAAGATCACGCACTTTTAGTCTCTGATGCAGATGATAGCAGATTTTCTCAGGAAGCTAAGGAAAGACACAGCCCAGCTTTGTAAGGTTGCATAGAAGATAATTATTTGTAACATTTGTATCTATAAACCCATATTAGTAATCGATTTTTAGGTGATTCTTTGAATTATTGCTAACATTTATCACATTCTCCAACAGACACCAACTGTACTTGTTCTAATGAGGTAATGAGGAATTTTCCATCACAGCTGAAAAGCCCTTAGGTGACCAAATACATCTAGTACTTAAAAACCCCATATCTTTCAGTTGAGGAAACAGTACCAAATTTCTGGTCTTCTGATGCTCAGAAATATTCTGTAGTTGCAATCTGACATTTAAAATGGTTTTACCTTTTATTAGATTTTCTGTCTTAAAAAAAATAAAGTCAAATGAGAAAAATTCTGTGTACTTGACTAAATACTAAGAACGATGGCCCATTTTACTGCTCTCCAGCATTATTCACTGAGTAATCCAATATGCAGTCTTGTGCCAGTAGTAGTGAAATAGATTATACCTTGTTTCCTCTTTAGGATGTTGATAACAGATAAGCTGTTCATCTATATTAAATTAATAACCCTTCTCTGTGATTTTTCCTTTTTGCAAACATTTGAAACTTCTGAAGCAAAGAAGCCATGTCAGATTGATAAGCCATGCCAAAATGAAAGTAGTCATGAACAAAAAGTTGTATTGTTGGGTAAAAATACAGAATTGTCTTCAGAGAAACCTTTCTGCACAATTTCACTATCTTTCTCATATTTTACCCTTTATTTTTTCTGCTTTCCAAAGTAAGAGAAAAACAGTCACCTGGAATGGAAAAACCCTTGTGACATGCCTATCAGGTGTAAAAAGGTGGGTCTGAAAGAGCTACCTGGCTTTGTTACTCTCATTTAATAGTGAAATTTGTTTCTCCCACATGTAATAACAAAGTCAAATGCTTTGTGGAAATCTAATAGAATCAACTCTCTACCCTTAAGGTATGAGATACCATAGCCAAAGGAAAAATACAGGCACAACTTCTGGACCTGAACTGTTCTTGGGAACAACTGCTTAAGCAATACTGTGGCATTGTGCCTAAACTCTTTAGCCTTGCTGGACCTAGACTGACTCACACAGGATCATCTTAGCTCTCTCTCTAACCACTGCACTGGTTGATCTGGAAACCAAATTGTCTTCCCCTGCATAAAGCAGTGATGACTCTTCATATTATCAAGCAAACTGACTGTCTTATTTCAAAGGTTATTCAGGTAAAACGTTGAGGTTTTATTGCAAGTCACCTCCCCACATGAAAGACAAACATAAGACTAAAGCCTCCAACTTAAATAACTGTGGCATTTATCAAGAACACTATATGCTGCAACGAGCTAAAACAGTGGGCCTCAGGACCGCTGTCCAGTGGAAGCAAAAAAAGACACATGTATTCTTGTGGGCTGCAAAATTTCATTGGTAAGAAGTGTAACACTTCAAGATCATGTCACAAATTATTTTTTAGGATATAGGATGTAGAACACGTTGGCATTTGGGCCTGAAATTGAGAGAAAGTTGTAAATACTTCAAATATAATTGTTCATTTAAACAGGGACACAGATTAAATACAACTTACTAAATATGTTACAAAACAATGGCAACTAGCCACCAGAATGTTGTAGTGTGTTTTCACTCACTTGAAGTAGTTAGAGACGACACATCTTCCCATCACCACCAGCAACTCTGAGCAGTAATCATTCAGTGAAATTCCAATGCTTACGTTACATAAGCTTGCGTGTTTTAAATGAGGTAGAGTTAACTTTCTTCACAGTGGCTAGTATGGGGCTTTGTTTTGTATTTGTGCTATAGATATATAGCACAAATATAGAGATGTTTTTGTTATTGCTGAGTAGGGCTTACACAGAGACAAGGCCTCTTCTGCTTTTCTTACTGCCACAGTGGCCAAGGAAATTGGGGGTGCATGGGAGACTGGGAGGAGACACAGCTAGGACAGGTGACCCAAACTGATCAAAGGCAGATTCCAGATCATATGACATCACACTCAGGATATAAAGCTTAGAAGAAGAAAGAAGTGGGGGGACATTCAGAGTGATGACATTTGTCTTCCCAAGTCATTGTTATGTGTGATGGGGCCCTGCTCTCCTGGCTGAATACCTGCCTGCCCATAGGAAGCAGTGAATTAATTCCTTGCTTTGTTCTGGTTGTCTGCATGGCTTTTGCTTTCCTTATTAAACTGTCTTTACCTCAACCCGCAAGTTTTCTGGCTTTTAACTTTTTGATTCTTTCCTCAATCCTTCAGGTGGGAGAGTGAGCAAGCAGCTGCTGTCTGGGGTTGAACCACAGCAATAGGTGTGCTGGTTTTGACTGGGATAGAGGTAATTTTCTTCACAGTAACTAGCAGAAGCCTGCATTTTGGATTTGTGCTGGAAACCATGTTGATAGCTCAGAGATATTTTAGTTACTGTCAAGGCCTTCTCTGCCTCTCACATCACCCCCCACCACAACAGTAGGAAGCCATCTGGGATCATCATAATGATTCCTTCTGGTTTTAAAAGCTCTGAATACTATATGTAATCCTTGTAATTAATCTAGCTCCATAGGCTTCTGTTTCCAAGTCAGTTATTTTGGCTGTCTGTATCAGGACAGGAGAAATAACTAGTTGCAGACAGTCAGGGTTTATTGAAGGCAGGGAATTACTATTTGGAGCAAGGTCTGTTTCTAAAAAGCCTACTGTATAAACCTATATTCATTGGAAACACCGAAGTCGATCTCGATGACACATCCTATTTGCCGAAAGTTTACGGTAGATTGACTCATGCAGTTTTATGTCGTGCTCTGTTTAAAATACTTTTTTTTTTTTGGTTGAGTGGTAGCTGTTTCAGTGGTTACCTTTTGGTTTGATGGTTTGTTTTTATAGGGCAGAGAAAGTTTACCCAAATTACGGGCAGTTGCCAGTACTGCCTGAAGAAAAATGTCATTCTGACATTGATTTCTTTGGGGAATGAATCATGCGGCTATATAACTTTGAGCAGTGCTGTCTGTCTAGATTTGTGATCTTTCTTCTTTCTTTTAGAACAGAGTTTGTCACTTAAAACAATGTGTGATGTCTCATCTTAAGCATATTTATAGCTTTCCCTCTGTTTACTAACAGTTCTGTTCTGTGTGTCATTCATGTCCGGCATGACCACCATCGGTAGTTCCACTTCAGTATAGAAACCCATAATTTCACTTTATATTTTGTCCATGTGCATAATTTTTGTGACTAGGTTTTATCCATGATGGGGCATTACAAGGAGGCCTTCTTAATGACAGAAACCATAATGTGTCCCAAATATATCACAGTATGGATAATTGCAGATAGGAGTTTAGGGGTATTTTTGGTTTTGACAATTAATGACTGCCTGCATGGAAGTTTTAATGCATTGCATCACATAAAAAACCACAAACAAGAAACCAATGGCACATTCCTTTGGAGAGTTTCCTTGAGCTCAGCTAATCCAAAGAAAATGAAAACAGCCAAATCTTTAAATCAGCACAAGCAGAAAACCTAAGTAATGAATATAGATTTATGGATTTCTTCAGGCCAGTTCCTGCTCACTTGAAATCTTCCACTTAGGAGGAAAGGACTGAGGAATCCCAGGAGCAGCAAAATCAAAGCAGCAGATGTTTCTAGTTTGGTTATAATCTCATGTAATTAGAAAAACAGATAAATCATAACTTCTCATTTTCTCATCCCTGCTTACTTTTTAAGGTTGCTTGATTCCTTTGTTTCCTTGCTCTATTACTGTGAGTCCCTGTTCCTTACTATTTATTAAGTGCTGGTTGATGCAAATCTTTGGAGGTATAAAGCTGTAATGCCATGGTGTTGAGGGGCTCTAGTCAATAAATCTCAGCTCTTGCCCTTTGTGTCCTTGAGAAAGGGCAGCTCAGCATTCAGTTTCTAACTCCATCACCCTCCCCACCACGGAGTGGTACTCACTGAACCTGCTCCAGCCCTGTATGGCACAGCCTGAGGGCAGGTACAGTCATCACATCCCAGGGGACACGATTTCCTCTGCACAAAGGAAAGACTCACACTTACTGACTCATTCCCCACCACAAATTCTCCTTAAAGGAAAACATGTGAATCTCTTCCTAGTGCTAAATGACAGTAATTCACTTTCAGATTGATTAAACTTAATTTTTTTTTATTTTATTTTCAAAGTTATCATTGAAAATGAGCCAGTTCCAGCTGGGGAATTGGCATAGGCAGTGTTGATCAGGATGCCAGTCTAAATCCACTTCCAGTGCTCATCTGTACCCTTGTGAAATTGGCTTCCCACTTCTGTGAGCAGGCACCATGCCATCGCACTGCATGGGTACTGGGGTGGGCAGCCAAGCAGTCATGTGCACACACACTGGCTGTGGGCAGGAAGGGCACGAATCCAAGCCCAGGAATGTGGAGGCAACAGCATGGCTGGAGTCTGCACAGATTCAACAGTTAATGGACCGTGTCAACAGCATGAAGCTGGAATTGCCTCTGATATCAGCCAAACAGCCTCCTCCATTGTGTGAAGTACTTTTCATTGCCAAGGAATCAAAGACATATGTTGCACCAGAAAAGAAAAAGGAGGAGAGGAAGGAGAAGAGCAATCAGGTTTCTTAATGAGGGGTTGTGCATTCACACTCTGCCTGCCCTTTCCATAGCCTTTATTCTTTTGGTTAGGTTGATGTTCTTTGGAAAGGGAACAACTGATGTGTGACACAGCACTGTGGATGCTTTGCATGGCAAATCTCTTCTGTGCTATAAAGCCAAGGACCAGTTAAGATTAGAGGAAATCTCTTACCATTAATCTGACAGCTCATAAGCTCAGGTTTATTCTTAACTGCTTCTGGTTGGTAAGAAATTAAGGAAGTGCTTTGAACTTCCCAAGAGGTAAGACCTTTTTTTCCACAGCACAAGACAAGAATCTTCTGGGATCTACTGTTTCCTCCAGCACATGCTGCTATGACCAAATTGCAAGCACCTAGCAGATTGTGGCAATTTCCTGTTCCTTAGACTGAAAGTGACAGCAAATCCCATGAGAGTAAAGTTGGACTCTCCAGAATCCTTGGAGAAATAACAGTGCTATATAATATTTTATTGACAGTGTTGGACATAGTCCGACACTGTCTTTGGAACTGATTTAATCTTACTTGTAAACTCATAAATTCTTTTGAATGCTGTCATAACATTTCACATATTAAACAAAACCATGCACCAGTTTTCGGTGGTGAGAAATACTGTGCTGACTTATGAGCCTTTCTTCCATATCTATACTTACATTGCTGCAGCCAGAGAGCAGGTAGATTAAAAAGCAAAGCATCTAAGTAGGTGTCACTTCCTATGAGACAAACAAAAACCTGAAGTTTAGGAGAATCCTGTGCTGGGGAAAAAGGCTGAAAGCTCTGTGGTTCTCAATAGTTCCCACCAATGGCAATGTCATTACTATTCAGAAATCTTTTTAACAGCCCTGTAGCTCATTCTTTTATTTGCCAGAGGTAGCTCAGCAGTAGTTCCAAGTGATGTGAATTACTCCAAATGGTAGAAGTCACTGCAGTCCTTTTATCCAGTCTGTGTTAGTGCTGTAATTTATATGTTAAACTATTAAATTAAAAACCAGCCATAATGACACTACACTGTACACCTAATCAAGTATCCACAATTCGAAGAACTGGGCAATCACCAACCATAAGGAGTTCAACAAGGGAAAGTGCCAGATTCTGCACCTGGGATGGGGCAACCCTGGATGTACGTACAGACTGGGGAATGAGATGGTGGAAAGTGGTGCCGTGGAAAGGTACCTGGGGGGTCCTGATCAGTGGCAAGTTGAATATGAGTCAGCAGTGCCCCGGCAGTCAGGAGGGCCAACCGTGTCCTGGGGGGCATCAGGCAAAGCATCATCAGACTGGTCAAGGGAGGGGATTGTCCTGCTCTGCTCTGCACTGGGGTGGCCTCACCTTGAATATTGTGTAAAGTTTTGGTCACAGCAATATAAGAAAGATTCTAAGCTATTGGAGAGCATCCAAAGGAGTGCAACAAAGATGGTGAAGGGCTGTGAGAGGAAGCCGTATGAGGAGCAGCTGAGGGCACTTGGTCTGTTCAGCCTGGAGAAGAGGAGACTGAGGAGAGACCTCATTGCAGTTACAACTTCCTCGTGAGGGGAAGAGGAGGGGCAGGCACTGATCTCTTCTCTGTGGTGACACATGACAGAACCTGAGGAAGTGGCGTGAAGTGGTGTCAGGGCAGGTTTAGGCTGGATATTAGAAAGAGGTTCTTCACCCAGAGGGTGGTTGGGCACTGGAACAGGCTCCCCAGGAAGTGGTCACATCACCAAGCCTGACAGAGTTCAAGAAGCATTTGGACAATACTCTCAGGTATGTGGTGTGACTCTTGGGGATGGTCCTGTGCAGGACCAGGAGTTGGACTCAATGATGCTTGTGGGTCCCTTCCAGCATATTCTGTGATTCTGTAATTCAGTGTAATTCAGAGGCGTGCATATGACATGGGAGGGGAATCCAGCCTTCCGGTCTCCAAATTACAGGTCAAAAGCAATAATCAAAATTGAGGAGGAAAACCCCATCACTTTAAAGTCTTCCTTAATTACACAAAATTTGAAGTTGTGAGAAGACTAATACATTAGTAGGTTAAAGGAAAAACCCAAATCAAACACAACAAAACAAACAACTTTCTGAGTACAAACTGAGTAAAGGGGTTTTTTCCCTTAGTTTTGTGATGCTGTCAAGTGGAAAATAAGCCAGCACCATCAGCCTGCCTCCCCATCACTACCAAACAGTCTGGCAGGCAATTACTAAAAAGGTGGGAGAATGAGGTTCAAATTTTCCTTCTTTCCCAAAAAGACACCCACACATACATAAAACCAACATTACGATACATGTTACCCAAACTGTGAGTCCCCAAGCAACAGGGAAGCAACTTAGGATGCAAGACAGAGTTCACTGAGCAATGCAGATGCCTTGAGACACATTTAGTAACAGGGTTCAGGCACTGGCCAAGGCCAGGAGACTATGAGCTAGGAGGCAGGTCTTTAAGCTTTCTCTGGTTTCCTGTGGACCCTTCCTTGTTCAGTGTGTCTCCCACTCTCATCTTCCTCACATCATTGCCTTTCCTTTTTGCTGGATGATCTCATAAATCTTCTGGGGTATGTAGCTGCCTCCTGGTCTGTTGGTGTTTCTTTTACAAAATGCTGAAGAAAGTCATAAAAGCTGTTTGGCTGTGGCTCTACTTAGAAAATATGAAGCAGAGTTTGAACTGAAAAGGAAATAAAAAGAGAAACTAAGTAATTATAAATTTGGATGTTCTGCATAATAATAGCCTATATGGTTAAATGAGTAATGCAAGGCACAACAGCTAGAATTCTAGGACCAGTGGACTAAGATCCTGGAGGACTGGCAGAGCTCGTGTTTTGAAGTTTTGTCATTGCTCTGCATGATAAACATGTTTCATATAAAACCCATAGGTCGCACATCCCCTAGGTACCATTTACTCATTTATGTGTTTTATCCTGGACACAATCTTAACATCTACCATCTCCTGTGACTATGTCTGCTACTCATCACATGGCTTTTTCCAGAGCACCCCACACAGTTCACCACTTCATGGAATGGTTGTGATCGTGCTGGAAAGCAAAGCTCAGCTTTGCTCTAATACAAGGCTTTGTACAAGGTTCTGTCAATCTGTGCTTCAATGTCAGAGTTTTTTCTGTTCTCTTAAAAAATGTTAAAGAGAGCAAAATCAACCTTTTTCAGATTGTCACAGTGGGGATTATACCTGTTCTCTTGGGGAAACTTGTGCACAATTTTGCCACTAGTCTGTATTATAAATTTAGAAAGCAAACACAAAAGACTGCACACAAGTGCTATTTCAGTTCACAGCCATGTGTACAGGTCTGCTTCTAAATAGAAATACTTTCATTAGCCATGCAATCCTCTGTTTAATTGCTTACATGATTATTTTTTTAAGAAAGGAGCCTCAAACCAGAATGGGAAGGGCATAACTATGCAAGACAGAACTGTGATTTCAGACAGAACATTAAATTTGGTTCTTATTTCTGCAGCCCAAAATAACAACTCTCCAAAGAGCATCAGGGATGTTCAAATTCCAGAGCCAGAACTAAGCTCCATGGCTCAAGACATGATTCGATTTCTAGGAGGAGACTGAAGAACAACTCTACGAGACAGAAATGCCTGAGATAAGAATGTAAAAATCTAAGGCTGGGTAGATGCCCATAATCTCTCATGTGTAAACAAACAGTTAAATTTATGTCAGGGAGCAGCATGTTCAGTTTTCTGAAGAAGCCATGTTTCCCAGAAGGAATTACATAAATATTTATGAAAATGAAGCAGGAAATATTTTCCCAGGGTAGAACACTGTTCAGCACTGCATCAGGTCAGTGGAAGCTGGGGTTTATTTTGTCAGTCTTCCCCTGGAACTGAATCATTGCCCTCTTGTTTGCAAAAATCTGTTCTGACACAGGAAGAGGCTGCACTTATATAAACACAATTACAAACCACACTGAGTATTTCACTTTCTATCACATCTCTGAATGCATAAGTGAATGACTTACATTCTTGGACAGCTTCTCTGAGTGATTGCACAGAAAACAATAGCAATATGTATCTGTCTTAGGCCTCTCTGGAAGGTTGGTGCCTTAAGTCAAAGGTGTCTTCAACAGAACTGAAAGCCTGCATGCTGACAGAGAAGTATTCTCAATCCAAGTGTTCACAATAAAAGTGCTTATAACACATTCCCTGTAAGCCAGGAATTTTTGCTAAGTGCAAAAGTTAGAAATGCAACGTTGTAATGCAGTGCTACCTGAGTGAGCAGAAGTCACATACAACCGAGGTCTATTTAAAAAAGGGGGTACAGGGGTCAGTACTGCACCTCACACATCATTCAGCAGCTCTCTGAATCTGTGGTCTGCAAACCAAGCTCTCTCTGAAATTTCAGTGCTGACCAGCCATTCTTCTCCCTAGACAACAGCTGTCTCCAAATCCCTCCTACCTCACAGCAGACACTTACAGCTGGAGACTGTGTCAGCATTTCTGTTTAGGGGCTAAAAGCTGAGGGGGATAGGAATGTGAAAGGAGAGGTAGGAACATCCCAAGAAGGGGTTGTAAGCTCTAATGCAGATCTAAAGATCTTCCAGAGCACCATGCCTGTGTCAGACCAGACAAAGCCCACATCTACCCCTCAAGACATCCAACTCAACAGAGAGTAAAACTCACCAGCAGAAACCCAGGAAGATTATAGTTGACAGGGGAACATATATTTCTATACTGCTGATAAAGCCTTTCAAACATCCAACAAGAATTATCTATAACCATTGGAGTCCTAGAAGCTCTGTTTACTAAACATATAAACAAGGACATTTTGGAGAACTTTGTCCTTAGTTTGGTTCTTTTTGTCAGTTATTTTCAGGCATATCCAGATCTAGTAATTGTTTACATCTTACTCAGAGGAACAACAACTGGTGGAGAGTGCGTTTAGCCTTATGGAGGCTCAAGTAGCCATTGAAGGGTGTTAAAAACAAAAATGAGGTTTTACAAAATAGCCCTAGGATTACTTTCCTCCCTACACTTTGCAAACCATGTGTTACTGCTCTTCCTTTTCCATTTTCTCTAAGCTTTGCCACTGCAATTGGTCTATATGGTGTGACAGACTGAAGTATCTCAAATGATCATGACCTCTGATACCAGGAGAACTGAAACCATCTAGGATCCCAAAGTGGAGAAATACTCTAATTTTTTTTTCCTCCTTCAGATGCTCCCAAATTTATTCAGTGCAGTAAGGTACTGAAGAGGAAAGTTCTCCTTAATACTCAGTTTGGGTTAGATGCCACCAGACTCTCAAAACTGATGGCTGAATCAGCCCATGGTTATAAGCAGAGTGTATTAACCTAGAGTCCAACCACAGGATCTGGGACTCAAAAAATTATTAGAACTGGTTTTTGGTGAACACTATTTCAGGATATCTGTATTCCTTATAGTTTTTTGACATTTAACTACTAACATCTGAAGAATAAGCAAATGAAGGAATTACAAATTTCCAAGGAAGTTACTTGGACTCCAAATAGGCAATGCATGACACAAAGGTTACCTGACCAGTGCTCATCTCAAAGAACAGAATCTTTCAAGATATTCTTTTGTGTCGTCTTAGAGTTTTCTTGTAAAACAGTCATTCCCTTCAAAGTATTTGCTTTATGTCTTTTATGTCTGGACACTGTTTGGTTTTCTCTCTTGCCTACAGACATTTTTTAAGCCTGACTCAATGAGAATTAACATGCACAATAGGCACTTTGCCTCATTAAATCTCCATCAGCAATGAAACTCCTTGAAGATTTTTCAGTGAAACTGGTTTGATAAATACTGATTTGCCAAAACCCAAGCTTTTCAGGCTAGTGTATCAGTTTTGATGGATTGCCTGTTAAGGGAGGTTTTCTAGCTCCAGGACAGCATTTCTGGTCCAACGTATAGCAAGACATAACTGATTAGCATACAGCCTTGTAATAAGGCAATATAACCTTAAGGCTCTAGTGCAAACATTGGTTTGAATTAGGCAGAGAAATAATCTGAATCTGGAGCTCCTACATTTTAAGAGTCTTCACTACCAAGTTTTTAGATACATTAATCTCTCACTGTATGTTCAGAAGGTTTGTGATTGTCGTGGTGGTGGGAAAGTAGGGTCTTGATTTTTTTCTAATGTGGAATGAGAACATTTGTAAATGATCACAGCACTATTACAAAAATGTTCCCTGCTTAGTCCTGGACAGTAACTGAAGTGGCTAAACAAATGGTTTCCTCTCTCACTTACACTTACCTCTCTTTATCCCTGATAAATAACAAAGAAGTCACTGTAAGTCTCTCAAGTACTGTGGAACAGATAGCATCATTCATGTCATTTGGCAACATTTCCCAAAATGCCTCCTCCAAAGCTAAGTACACTAGCTTCCCACTCCTACGCTCTCTATTCTTGCTCTTACATTGACCTTCTGCTCACAAAATGGAAAGTGAAGGGAAGAAAAAGATAAATAAAACAGATTTACAGTGCACAAGTCAGAGGCACAGTGCCCAACGCAAATCACAGAGGAACAAGTTTATTCCTAGTATGACTCTACTCAACTATAATCCTGGCTTTCTCTTTCCTCCCCCTCTAGCTGTGTGTACCCATTATCAAGGCCACATTTGAGGGGGTTAGTTAGATGACATTCCTTAGGACAGAGACCATTATTTATTTCTGAAGTACTGTATATATTTTAACAAAAACGAGAAGTGTTTTGAAAAGGCAGACAGTCTGTGACTAGTGCAGAAGGAAAGAGGGAGATGAGTGTCTTGACGCCTCTTGGGACTTAGGCCAACATTTTATCCCAGATGAAAACCTGAAATTGAAGTCTTCCTTCAACCTTTACAAAGAGGTATTTGCTTTTACATCAGTACTGCTACTTATTCTATCTGCCCAAAGCTGAAACATTGTAGGACTAGGGAACTAATACTCTCTTAAGTAATGAGGAAAACCTCTGAAAAGCTATTATCATAGGGAATACATTTTTTGCCTAGAATGGAAAGCAAACATGCTCTCACACACTACACAGTTCAAAAGCATAGTTTGGCTTTTAGAGTAGCTATCTCGTTCACTGTGGGAGAAACCAGAAGTTAACAAAATTACTGGAAATATTACAAATACTCACCTCCGCTTTCTTTTCTGCCAGGCTATGTCAAACAGCCTTCTGTCTCTGGTTACTGTGCTCTCCTTAAGAGAAAGCTAGAGTTGTTTCTAGGAAGGAATTGCACACAGAGAGATATCTGTCACAGTTCCTTTCAAAAGGAAGGATGCACTCTACCTGTTCCTCCATCCAAGATACCTCCTACACCTATTTTCAAAAAGTCCCAGTAGCCAACTGAAAACCTGGTAGGTGCCTCACGCAGGTTTGAACCAGCCACAGCTTCCTGGACAACCCAAACAAAACATTGGATATATGCTACACCAGCATCCCGATACATGGCCTCTCCCAGCGCATGGAAAAAATGTTATGGGAGGAGGAGCTGCAGTCATTCAAGCTCATCTTGTTCTGCATCTTCAGTTCTGAAGTGTGCCCTTTCTGTACTGTGTCTATCAGTGTAATCTGGGCTTAGAGTAAGCATTGTGAAGTTATCCATAAGCATAAAATCATCACTTGTGGGTTTTGGGCTAAAATACCCATTAATCACATCAACTTTTCATATGCCGCTCTGGGGACTGTGGGTACATGGCACCCAAAGGGTGTGAAATAGCACCGGTGATTTCCACCCACAGCGAACTGGCAGCTCGTCCATTGTCACTAACAGCCCCCTTGGAGGAAAAGAATCTCTACATGTTATATGGAGTCTGCAGTACTTTCAGCACGCAACCAGACAAAAGTATCCTATAACTAATTAGTACACACTTGGATACAATACCAAACTCTTTTGTCTCTTGAGTAAGTGAAAAGCTGGGCATGAAGAGTCAGTGCTGAAAGGAAAAAAATTACAAAAGAGATATTCCCATGTGTTGAAGAAATTTTCCACAGCAAATGCAGCTACATGTCTCACAGATAAGAGATAAATTGGAATAAACAGCTGTCAGTGTTAAATAAATATCCTGGATAACGTACAGGACTGAAATAACTACAACATCGTCAAACTCTTTTCTTCACTTTATTGAGCTGTTCTTGCATGTAGCTCCCAATCTTTCCACTGCTCCAGTTAGTGAAGCATTTATTTTTGAGTCAGCTGCATTTCTTAAGACAGTAACAACGAAAGGCATTTCCTGAGAAGCTGCAAGGATGAGCAGCAAGAAAGAGCAACAGCTAAGAAAATACGGGACCCTTGTAGTGCTTTTTATCTTCCAAGTTCAGATTTTTGGTTTTGATGTTGACAATCGACCTACAACAGATGTCTGCTCAACACACACAATTTTACCTGGACCAAAAGGTGAGGAATTATCAGGTTGCTAATGCTGAGACCAGTACTGCTAAAGGCTGATTTTTTAAAAATAGAGACATGGAGGGCTTGTGGCATGGGCTGGGCATGAAAGATGTGAATTATTGTGGACTGTACAGACATCTAGGAAAGTAGAATTGTAATGGGCGAAAATGATGAAGAAAGGATATTTAAATTTGCTTTTCTTCAGTTTCAGGAACAGTGTCACATATTTTCATATAAGTTAGAGGTGTCTTTTTGCATCTTTCTCCAGTCGCATAAATCTTCTCTTAACTTTTTGTGTTCATCACACAACCAGTACAGCTACAAACTGAGGAATTCATCTAAAAGTGGGCGCCTATTGTGAACTGCTAATCGTCTGCTTTGCACTTACAGATAGGGAGAGGTATGCAGTATTTAAAATGACAGAACTATCTTTATTTCTAAATGTTTACTTGCAAACATATCTCTCCTGCACTCATCAGACTGATCCAATGGCTCTTGTTGAATTAAACAGGACCTTAGCTACAGATTTCAATAAGAACTGGATCAGCCCTGGTATATACAGGTATTTTATCTTCAAAACACTTTGCAAATATGAGAAACCAAATTTTCTGCATTAACTTACCCTTTCTGTAACACAGTTAATGTTGCTGGAATTGCCTGGAGGGTATCTTAGCAAAAAAATAAGGTCCATGACATACAAATCTATCTTGTAGTAACAGATCTAAAATACATATTCCACACCATGGCTACTGTAGTTCAAGCCATTGCTTTCTTTTTAGTAATTCATTGTATTTTTCTATGGGCTACAGATTGAGAGGAAAAAAGTGCAACTGATGTAAATTTAAAGCAGAAGAAAGATTATCAAGTCAAGAGCACTGTTATAGACTCATTTGTTTTTATGATGGATTATTCAAATGCATGTTGCTTAAAGGACTATTTTTAATCATTAAGTTAATTTCTTTATGATTACAATCCAAGCTTAAACTTTTGCTGCCACAGCATAAATGCAGAGAGATTTAATGATCCCCAAGGGAGCTAGTGGGAGTTGGTTTAGTTAGTATCTAAATAACGGCAGACTGGAGAACAAAGTTTGACAGGATTGTGTTTAACAGGTCACAAGGCTAATGAGGTGGTCTCATGACAACACAGAGTGGATGGGACTCCAGCTGGTTTCTGTGGTCTAGCTTGTATGGGGAGCATCTGAAGGTTAGGTATCATGGTTCTTTGCAAGTTTGGTACTGAGAAAGTCAGAATTTAGCCATTAGCACTCCTACTGCCTCCTGGCTGACATCAAGTCACAAGATGAGACAACCAACGTATTGACATAGCCCACACTACTACTTTAGATTACTATGCCCAAGATCCATGACTGGTAGAAGGACTATCAAATTAATCACCTCCAAATTACTGGCTCTCATCCACTGCAGGTCATCCATTTGCAGACTGTGTGATGTAACTTTATAATTTCAGTTCCTACCAGAGCTGAACTCATCCAGGACAGTTACAAGCAGCTCTCAATAGCACTAGTTGTTTTAACTACCAGTCATCTGGGCAACTAAAGACCAAGCAGGCTGACTGTATGAACTATCCTATTACTCCTCAGGCACCCCTTGTAGTCGTATGAAACATGCTGACCTAATATGGCAGAAGAAAAGTCTGTCCTGCTGCCAGTTTTCCTCTATCCATCTTATGTCTATGAACTCTGAGCACATGATCCAAGCTTACGACCACAGCCACAGGCAGCATTTTGCTGCTTAAACTCTAACCTCAATAGTGGACAAGCTTCTGACTTGTGCTGCTGTAGGTTTTATTTCCTGTGCTACATCTGTTGTGTGCCTTTGTCCATTGTTCTCACAAAAATGGGTTTTGACCCACCTGGCACAAGTTTCAGCCCCTCACCTCCCTCTGCTCAGCATCCCTGCGATATTAAAACATGGTGGTGCTCCCACTAGACAGAGGTGCTGAGGTCACTTGGTATATTGGCCAGCTTTCCTACCACCACAGGCCAGATTCCTGTCGTGGCAACTTCCTCCTTCCATGACAACATGGAAGTGTCTAATGGTCCAAGGCAACCAGAAGTCAAAGGAACTAAAAGGTATTCAATAGCTGTTAAGACTTCCTACACTGTTCCACCTCAACTATCCCAGTGCAAGGTACAAATTTTCCTGTAGGCTAGATCCAGTCTGTGTGCTACAAGTGGGATGGTCCCTGGTTCTTTGCAACAGCAATACTGCCATTTCCACCACATAGCCCAGAGGAGAGTAGAAAGCTGAGGGACAAGTGAGCTTGTTCAAAGAGGCTCAGAATTTATAACCCTTTATTGCTTGCACTGTTGGGGGCTGCATTTCTCACTTCATCATCTAGGCATTCACAGTTGCTACAGGAGCAAACTCCCAACCTCTCCATATGCTCACACTGAAAAGCACATGTTTAAGAAGGGTCATTAGTGCTGTGAAAATAGGCCACTTTGTCGACATGTTAGCCACATGTAACTTGGACAAGTTACTTCGTGCAAGCCATATTCTTCCCCTTCAAAAAAATACTATTTGGTATGATCATACCTGAGATGTCACAAGAGAAGCAGGACATGAGTGATGGGATGAAAAAAAAAAAAAAAAAAGGGTAATTCCAGGCTAATTATCAGGAAAGTCTTCAAACCACTTATGACACTCCCATCAGCTCCCCAAAAGCGTGAGGCAAACCCACTGTGTTTAACTGTGTGTATAACACTAAGAGCTAGAAAATACTCTCGAAGACTGCAGTCTCACAGCAACAAAAGGAATGTAGTAAATGTCCTGTCAGCCTTTGTACTTTGTGTGGCAAGGACAGAAGTGGGTCCGAGTTAAACTGCTCAGCATGACAAACCATCAGGAGTTTCAGCCTGACCTCTGGTGGTTCACGCGATGATCACCAGGCGACTGCAGTCCCCACCATCCATCTGCTGTTTTCCATCGTTGGTGCAAGCAAATGAAAATTGAAGTCTGTTTGCAAAGAATTATGCAAAGAAATTTGCTAAATAGGCACTCCAGAAAAAAGGAATATTAAAAAAAAAATAAGAGAAAGGCAAAGGCTGGCAATCTTCTTCCAGTTTTCTTTTCTAGGTAACATTCAGATCTCTTCTCAAAAAGAGGGGATTATTTTCAATGAAAATAGCCCCACTGCAATGGCTGTCTAGTGCTGCCTTCCTGAGAAAGCTTTTGAGGTACACATCAATCTGGCTTACGTGGCAGTGTGAGGCCTTTTCTAGGATTCTTATTGAAATACTCAAGGAACAAAACAAACCAAAAAAAGTACAGATTTTCAGTGTTTCTAACTAGTGATTTTTGGTGTTTGATCTCAGATGTTAGGAACAACTTGGTCCTGGCTGGGTTGTTGTGGCACAGGAACTGGGCTGAAAACTTACACTAGGTAATGTTGATCCACAGCTGAGTAACTGGGGCAATAAAGGCCAAGTTCTGTACTTCATCCACTTCTTGTGTCCAAAGAGAACCAGATCAAGCACAAGCAAAACAATGAAGTTTCCAGGGCAGCCAGGTGCTTGGCCTTGCAAAACTAGTCAGGGCCCTATTGCTTGCTTTCTACCCTTCCAAGCCTGGAAGCAGACTGGCTGTTCCTGCTGCTGAGAAAGGATGTGGGACTGTGGGGAGGTAGCAGCTAACACAGTGAGAGCAAAGGCACAAGTTGTTGGTGCATGCCCTGGCAGCATCAGGAACACCAGGCTCTGCTCCCCTGAGCTCTACCTTCAAGGGGTGTCCCAGCTCTGTCCTTTCTTCCAGCTTGCTCTTGCCTATAGACTGGAAGCTCAGTTTTGTCCAACCTGCAAAGGAAATTTTAAGTGGGCTGACGTAGATGAGATGGGATTTGACCTGTTCTGAGGAAATCAATAAGCAAGAACATGAGGGTAAAAATAAGCAGAGAATCCAAAGCTTTGACTCCTAAACTCCCATTAAAAAGTGAGCAGAGGGAGATGACTGGGGTGGGGGCTGGCTCTGTGAAAGCTGATTTAACATGGATTCCTGGGAGCTCAGTGCTTCAGAAGGTTGGCTCTAGATCTTGCTATCTGCCCCAGGTCCCAGCTCATGTCCTTTGACACAGGAGCTTTGAAGTCTTGAACCAGATCCAGGTTGAGAAATTGGAATGAGATGAAATTTGAAGAGTACTGGGAGTTTCCCATAGCAATTTAGATGTTTCCTTATCATTATTTCTGACAAATGATGCTTATAAACTCTTTGACATTGACTGGTGCCTTAAAATAGCATTTACTGTGGTCTCCAGTATAGCTGTCCATCTCTCAGCTTTAATTGCACTTATGCAATTTTACTCCTGGAAAATCTCTCTCAGAAACCAGATATGCTGTTATGCACATTTCCTTCCAAAAATATAAAATGCTTTACCACATCCTATAAGCTGTTCAAGACTATAGCTAAACTTCCCTCTTAGTGCCTCAAATTTGATCTGAAAAGCCCTTTAATTTCAACACATAATTCTATTTTTCATGGCTATCAAAATTCCTCATTTTAGTGTACATTAAATTTCTAATTTTTATCAGCCTGAGCTACAAAGCATGTATGTGTGGGTTTAAACACATAAATTCAAAAGATAGTGGGTATTTCTTACCAATGGCACTCTTATTCCTCCCTGAAGCCAAAATAATTCATGGGTCTCTGAGACCATGCCAGAATGGCAGGGAAACAGACTGAGAAAATGAAATCAAGTAGATCAGGTAAAATGAGAATCAAGGATAATTTATTTCTGTGTTATTAAAGAAATAATATATGTTCCATTCATGCACAAAACCCCCAGTTTCAAATAATACAAGTCAGAAGAGGTTCACTGAGCCTACTGGAGGCTTGGGTACAACTCATGCAATGCAATAGCAGTGGAGGGTACCCCTACTGAAGACAATGGATGTTTACAAGTAGAAAAGCAAGCAGAGAATTTAGTTTTTTCTTGAAGATTCTATTTCATAAGGGAAATGTTGTCTAGTTTGGATCTGGATGAAAAAAACTGCATGTCTAAGAATGGAGGAATATGTGGGAGCCCTGTATGTACCTGCAGGACAGCTGGGAAAGTGACCATGGGTGCAGTTTCCCACTACAGCTGCACTCAACCTTCAGGCTTTCTACAAAAAAGAAAGGCCAAATATCATCTTCTTCTTACACTCTGACCATGTGCTGGCTCAGCTATTTACTCACCATACTTTTTACTGGGCTGATTCAGCTCACTTACTAAAAATGTGTATTTGCCTTACCGATACTCTTCTGTTAAGGGAGTTAAATTCCTTCAACACAGGGTCAAAAGAGTGCTCAACATCAGGCAGAGGGGAGGGCGGTGTGCAGGACAGTGCTGGGAGCTGAAGCAAGGAGGAGGGAGAGGGAAGAGGACATCATGTCAGATAGGCAGATGATCTCAAGAAATCCTTTCCTCACTAGCCATGTATAGTGTGAATGCAAGAATGGACACTGCTATGGGAAATTTGCTAAGGATCTAACAGACACTGAAAGTGAAATCAGAGGAGATCTTGAGTCTTTCTGTTGATGTAACTGTGACACGCTCATACATTGGAAATACAAACTGGGATGTGTTTGCTTATTTCTTAAAGTCTGTGACTCCCTCTGGTGACAAACTCTCAGGAGTTATTGTGCAGGCGCAAGTGCTGCAAAGGTTCTCCCTGCTTAGGGTCAGTCAGTGCCCAAGGCTGCAGAACTAATCCTGAGCTATCTGCAAGGTTCTTCCAGGAGGGCAAGTCATTCAGTTGCTCCTGCAGGGTTCTCAGGGCTTCAGAATTATGCTCATATCCTTATCCCTTTAGTGTAACACCCAGGACAGGCAGAAATCACCTGTACTCTTTACACTCTCTCTCTGGAGATGGGGAAGGTCTGTCCCTCTGTCACCTCTGGTGGCACTAAGAGCATGAAACATGTTGCTCAGCAGAATTGTGTCACATGTGATCAGAGGGTAAAACCACGTAACAAATTCCATACAAAACCTTTGTGATGGGACATTGGCTATGCCCAGGAATGCTAAATGCATCCAAGGCAAGCTGTGCAAATCACCCATGTGGTATACTAATCGAGATTAACAATTCTTCCCCCCTCAAGCAGATTAGTCATGGTGCAGGGCTTCTCAAGGACTTTTTGGCTGGTAATGGGGTTTTTTTTCATTTCAGAGTATCTGATGTAGGAAGGTAACTGTGCTGTAGCCCAGAGTTAGTGCTGTTTCATTTGGAAGGATAGGCACGCCCTGGAGTGTGGAGGAAGATATACCTGCAAAAAAGAGGATGAGAGAGCATTAACATTTCTGGAGTGTTTTTGCTCAGGAGACAGGAACTGGAGCTGACCTGAGGCCATGGCTTGCCAGCACACCTGTCAAAGTGTCCCTGCATGGGCCCAGAGAGTCTGAGCAGAGCTCCAAGAGAACAGCCTATGTGCTGAGAGATATACACAAGTGTAAGCCCAGATAGGAGTCTCCCCCTGGCACTGGCCCTTAGGCAGCCTGCAGATGTGCTCTCACAATGATGCAGGGCTGCCTCTATTGATAAACGGGGGCTCTGTAACCTGGTTCTCCAAAAACCAGGATCAGCCCTTGATCACAAGATTTGTAGACTCACTAGATATATGAGAACAATATATATGAAGCAGAAAACATCCTCAGTTCATGAATACAAACCCGGTAAATTGCCTACAAAAGATTCAGCAGGGAAATCTAAGCCACTTGAAGGTCAGTAAAATCTTACTACTTAAATTCTTACCAAATGTAACCTCTCAACATTGTGTTCTTTAGTGAAAGTCCTAAAAAGACAGAGCTCCTTTCAATTGCCTGAAAATCCTGCTGATAATTAGACCTTTAGCATTTCCAAGAGCTTATTTATAGGAGAAAGAAGGTCTGTTGTTCCCTCTCAATTATAACTAAAATTTTCTAATGGCTGCAAAAGTCACTTTCTATTTATGGCTTCTGTTTTTCTTTTGCCTTGCACAGTCCCAGTCTGGAAGAGTCAAGTAATTTACTGCTTCAGGTATTCATTTTAGTAACCTGGTATTTTAAATCTGTAACAGAAGAAACAAATCAACTTGAGTGAATACTAACAAGGTTGAGAAATGGTTTTACTTCAGTTACTGATTTCAAGTGCTTCTTTACTCATGCTTCAAATGCCAGTGCAGTGCATTATCTGACATCCCTGCAACCACACTTTTAAAAGTACTAGCAGGACAGATTATTTTTCTAGATAATAAAAAAAAAAAAAAATCGCATGTCCACATGAAGCCTCAGAGGAAAGGGAGGGATAGTTATTATAAATTAGAAACGAAGGCAACTCAACCCCTGCCCAAAGCAGTCAGCCAACCTCTCACAAAACCTCCTACTTGGTTGCAAATCATAGCGAGACCACAAGAGGGAAGCACGACACAAGAATTCACGTTTCGTGCCAAAATTGAGATCACTGCACACAGCAGCTAAAGGAGGACACAACACATTTTAACACCATATTAGCAAGCACTGGGCTTAATCCAGTCTTAAATTAACATTGAGAGGGTACCACTAACTAATACTGGTTTGTGTCTACCCTTGTTTTGCGATGGCCTAGCTATTCTCAGATGACATGGGGAGAAAAGGAGGATTACTCTTCTTTACAGACAAATTATTTTTCTTCCCCTTTTTCTAGATAAGGAAACTAAGACAGAATGTGGTAGGCTGATATGCCAAGGTGATAGATATTTCTTCCATCTCCCTTCAGCTTTTGGATGGTTTAAGCAAAAATCTGGACTATACAAGGTATAAAACAATAAAAGTTGAGGCCATCCATAACCTCTCAAAATCTCCAGAATAAGCTTTCCAACACTTTCCATTCCTTTCACCTGTTGGCTCTCAATCTGATGGTCCATACAGGACAACCTTCATCTGCAGCAGTCCCATGTGTGAAAAGCTTACTCCAATGTCTTTCAGAAAAAGTCATTGTAGCTTTCAGTGGCTTGATATGTTGAAACTGAGATAGGAATAAAACGTTTTTGGAAAGCAATCACAGCCTCTCCACTTTTATACTGACTTTCTTTTTTTGGCTCTATATGTAAGATTAACTGTCTAAGCAAGGGTTCTTTAAAAAGAAAAAAAAAAAAAGGAAAAGGTATCTGGCAGAGAGGTCTTCTTTCTCCAGCAAACAAGAGTCCCTCTGGAGTCTTTAACCCCACAGAGCAGCCTGCAGGCCCCAGGGAATGTAACTAGCCAGCCTGAGAGATGATGAGGACTGCCAGGGTGACAAACCCTAGTCTGAAAGGTCAGCAGGAATTTGGTTTGCTTCTCACAGGCCAAAGAAGCTCCAAAGAAACAAAGCTTCTATACCAGAGCCAGAATTACAGCCTATCTTACACAAAGCAACTAGTTGCACAGGGAAAGGTTGGACATGAAAAGCCTCCCACAATTCTCTTGTCAGAGAACACAGTCCATTTGTTAAATATCACAAATTGTATTTATAGTCAAGATTCACTCAGCTTTCCCAGCCTTTGAATCATGCCCTGCTTCCTTTCTATTATCACACAATTTTCCCCCTGTACGGGTTTCATGACCATATTGGCTCTTAACTTCCTCTCAGAATTTCATTTCACAAGCCCTTTGTCAGCTCTGGGAACCTTTTCTGAATTTCTGAGCTACTGAGAAGTGACTTTTACACTTTTCTCAAGGGTTTCACAGGTGGGTTTGGAAAGGACAACATCTTGTCCACTGAGGTCAATAGCAAAATTAAGCTGCACATTCTCTAGCTCTGCTGTTTGATGATCAGTAGAATCATAGAATGGCTTGGGTTAGAAGGGACCTTTAAGATGATCTAGTTCTAATTACCCTGCTGTAGGCAAGGACACCTTTTACTAGGCCAGGTTGCTCTGAGCTCCAACCTGGCCTTGAACACTGCCAGGGATGGGGCATCTACAGCTTCTCTGGGCAACCTGATCCAGTGCCTCACCACACTCACAGTACAGAATTTCCTCCTCATATCTATTCTAAACATACTCTCCTTCAGTTTAAATTAATTTCCCCTTGTCCTGTCACTACATGCTCTTGTAAATAGTCTCCTCCATCTTTGTTGTAGTCTCCCTTCAGGTGTTGGCAGGCAGCAATTGAGTCACCCAGAGCCTTCTCGTTTTCCAGCTGTACAAATCAAATTCTCTCAACATTTCCTTCATCCCATCTTGGTGGCCCTCCTCTGGACTCACTCCAACAGGTCCTGTCCCTCCTGTGCTGGGGACCCCAGAACTGTGTGCACTACTCAAGGTGGGGTCTCACCACAGCAAAGTAGAGGGGCAGAATCACCTCTCTCACCCTGCTGGTCACGCTGCCACAGATGCACCCCAGGACACAGTTGGTTTTCTGGGCTGCAAGTGCACATTGCCAGGTCATGTCCAGCCTCTCGTTCATCAGCACCCCAAGTCCTTCTCAGCAGTGCTGGAACCCAGTACAAGCAGGCTGATCCTTCCATCAGCTTCAGGCTCAGACCCACAGCTTCAGCTGTATATTTAAAGAGTTTGGCTTTTGGAAATAGTATATACTGAGTTTTACAATATTTTTAAGAGCCAGTGAAAATAGATATGTTTACAATGTCTATTGCTGACTGCTTACAGCTTTTCTCTTCCTACTTTGTCCTGTGGCAGCTGTTGTTAAAAACAAAGTGCCTGAGTGAGCCAGCCCACACATACACATCATGTTTCCTCCTTGTCTCCCCTCTAGCAAGTGCTTCCTCCCTCCAACACAGATGAAGTTCAGCCCTTTATCTTCCTCAGCTTAGACCACTGACCTTCTACCCCAAAAGGCATCCTGACCATCAGGGTGAGTCTGCCCTCCACAAAAGAGCCCCAACACTGAAGGGTTTTTTTTGCATCAAAGGACAGACTCAGCTCAGTCCACATAACTGGCATGGAAAGGTGCCAAATGCCTAAAACTACGTTTTATATGCTGCAAGTAATATGCAGCACTTCTCATCTGGTATCACTCCCCAGAATAGGCCATGGCATGTGACCTTGTGACTACAGAAGTAGAAGGTAAATCAGGAATGAGTGGGCAGTATTTCTCAGAAAAAAAAAAAAAAAAAAAGAGACCAATGTAATGATCAATCTTAATGCAATCATGGAAAGGTACTTTCTTCCCAGCACATAAAAAAATCACTGAGTTCTTTGCCACAGGATATTTATTATAAGGGTCAAAAGTATTCATGGATTTAAATGGCACAAGGCTACTCGTTGGAGGGAAGAATCAGTAGTTCATGAGAGGTCTGGATGCAGTGCTTGGCTCAGGTGAGCCTTTAAACCACTGCTCGTGAGAGTCTGGAAATGGCAGCCTGGGTCACAGTCACCCTCAGTACATCCAGTTCCCTGAACACCTCCTGCCAGCGCTTGGAGGCACCATCCTCAGTGAGACAGGTTATTGGTCTTGTCACATACTGCTGTACTGTCCTCACTTCTCATTTGCTGACACCCAGGCAGACTTTCCTCCCCTGGCTCTCCATACACTGAACTGCAGCCTCTCCTTCCCTTATGGGCTGCAGGCACAGACACAACCGGCTGCCAGTAACACGTGAGATCCTGGCTGAGCCAAGACACTGTGGCACTGCTTCCCACTGCATGGCAAGGCTTACTGCCAACAAGGGCAGGGAACAGGGGGAGAGGCCTTGGAAGGCTGCCTGTATTCAGTGTTGCCATTTGGTGCAGGTGAGTTGTGTCCTCCGCCTGCATCTGCTGGGGGAAGGTGGGCAGGAAAAGAGAGAGAGCAAATCTCTTCTTGGGATTTGACTCAAAACTAAGAAGTAAAAAAAAATAAGAAAATCGACTTTAGTTGTGCCTCAAATTTCCTGCATAATGCAAAGAAACATTGTATGATACCTATGGAAGGAGATAACATTTCTTTCTGACTAATTGCTGCCTTGCACCTTTGGACTGTAAGCTGCACAGTGAGAGACTCTCTGTCACAACAGTAAAAGTGTTTGTACAGTACTACACAAGAATCTGTGTAATAGGGTCTTGATCTCACTTGGAGAAATCTCTGCACTACTGTAATAAATGCAATGATTTTGCCTCTTGCAGATGCCCTGTGTGTGACTTCTTCAAAATAAAGCATCAGAGTAACTGCAAAACTAGTTTGTTATATCAACATACAAATGCCATCTGTCAAAAACGGAAGGCAAGAATTCTGCCATATTAAGTGCCAAGGTCTATGTTAAGAAATATTTCAACATATTTACATTCCTCCCATTCTGAAAGCAACTACATACCTTGAACACAGAGTCACTAGGAAGACAATCACTAGGAACAATTAATAAACACCTACTGCCTCCCCTGGCAATTTGTCTGGGTGTTCACAAGTTTCCCAACAGAGAAAGATTGGCTTATTTATCTGTTTTATGGCTAATAAGGTTTAAAGCGTAGGAGTAGAAATTGGTGTTGTAGAATTCTCATGTTGTGACAGCCTCTTTGAAAGGGAAAGTTAATAGTTTTTCTTAATGATGGTCAGATTCATCATCTCTTCTCTGGAAATTTATCCCATGGCTACTGTGCCTTCAATGTGAAATAGAAAGAAATGAGTAGGAAAAAGCCCTGTGAACTTTACTTTCTGACTGTGTATCGTTGTATTTATTGCACTGAGAGAAATGTATCATGTTGTTTTATTTTCTGTTTTTTTGGAAGGGGATGAAGGTGAAAAAGGAGACAGAGGAGAAGTAGGCAAACAAGGAAAGGTTGGACCAAAAGGACCAAAAGGTATTTATAACATTTTGTTGGCTATTACTGGTATATGAATATCATTATACACAACTGTACTGGTGCATATGATCAGTGATGTTTAATGCTTTTCATTCCTGTTGCACCAGTGGATTTCACAATCCTGTCAAACATTAATCAGAGAACCTAACAATACTAAGAGAGCTTGGTGCAATTCCTACCGATACCATATATGGCTGTCATGAGTGTGAGTCAGAAGACCCAGATCATATGCATAATTGGAAAGATTACTGATCCTTAATCAAACAATCCTTTAGCTGGAAATGATTTTTGAAAGTTATTTCCTAGTAATACATCAGGATGCCCAATAAAATTGGGTCTCAGTTGTCTGTATTTTGCAGAAGAGCAAACAAAGCCAAACACTGAAAACAGAAGTTCCTTTGATCAAAGAGCATCTGAGCTGAGAACAAAGAGTCACAGATGTTTCAGGACTCAACTCAATTAAACATATCCCATATCCACAGTGTGACCTGTGGAGGGCATTAGGAGGCACCAAACGTGATAGTGTCAGCCTTGTTTGCATACTCAAAAGCTTAATTTATCTTTAGAGTTCGATGATAATGCATATGCATGGTCTTTCTTCCTTGATAGTGGTATAAGATTAATCAGGAAAGTTTTTACCTTTACAGAACCTTTTAAATCACCCTGCTATTACTGATACAATAAAAAACTTTTCCCATTTTTAAATGCATTCTTATGATTTTGATTCTTACCTTAAAATGAACATCAGGTAAGATGCGAGGGAATCAGCTAAACAACCATTAACAAAGCATCTTACTGATGTTAAATTCAGTGTGCAAACTGAGATTCCTTAGACTGGTCTGTCATCATTAGACAGCTATTTTAGAATTTGAACTACTAATCAATTAAAAAGTACTTTAATAAAGATTTTAAAAAATCTTTATTTTGGTGCTCTGAAGACAGAGAAAGCACATACAGCAAAACTAGCTCCCTACTGGAAATCCAGCTTTGAGAAGGATTCCCAGCAAAGCTGCAAGGCCTTTACCTCAAGAAAGAAGGAAAGACTTTTGTCTGGGGTAGAGAAAAATGAAAACAAATAAAGCTGCTGGCAGCCTCTTTTGACTGTGAAGTAAAATCAATATTTGAATATTCACTAGCAGTTTTGGTTTGTATTTTCTGTAAGAAAACCTGGTATTTCTGGGCATTTGAACAGGCAGTTCTACTAAGGTGCCTTGCAATGTCCTCCTGTTGTATCCTACAGCAGCAGAGATCTGTGCTGTACTCCTCCAAACGTCCTCAGGGCTGCACTCATTCTGACTTTGCCACACATGCAGGCTGGCCACACTCAGGAAAAAGAGCAGCAGTAGATGCCTAAACAGTGCCTTGGAAAAGAAATTAAAGAAACCATTCATATTAATTTCCTTTTCATTTCTTCTCTTAGGAAACAAAGGACCAGTGGGGGATGCTGGTGACCAGGGAATGCTTGGGAAAATTGGCCCTATTGGTGGCAAGGGTAAGCTCTGGTCTGGGAGTTTTCTTGGTTTTTTCCCTCAAGATAAATATGTGTTTTGTGAGAGTTCCAGAGATGGAGTAATATCAGATAATGGCTGTGACCAATGCTCTCCAAATAAAGTTATGCATAAAAATTGGTGATGACAGCTAACTGAGATATTCCTGTTTTATTTCCCACATGCACTATTATCTGACCTACTTGGATAAAATAATTTGGTTTATGAGTTAAAAAAAAAATTTTCTTTGATGGATCTAGAAGGTGTCTCTGCTCATTGCAAGAGGATTGGACTAGATGATCTCTAAAGGTCCTCTCCAGCCCAAATTATTCTGTGATTCTACAGTAAAAGAGGAAAGAAGAAATCCAGGCCTTGTGAGGTAAATCCTCTGAATGTCCTAAAAGAGAAAGACAAATTTGTGCCTCTGATTTGGACACTGAAGACCTAAGTTAATGTTCTGCTGCTGTTCAGGATGCCACACCTGGTGACCTGCACTGTTCTGGGTCATGTGAGCACAGGACAGCTTGGTAAGGAAGGGATTTAGGAGTTTTAAGAAGACACTCACATAAGCAGGGATGACAACAGCTTGCAAATCAAGGCAGACTCCAAGTCTGCCTGGACAATAATTTCATGAAATTATGCTCTATTTATCTTAAGAAGAAGCTTGGGCATTTCTTTCTGGTATTTCTAAAGAGCTACTTAAGAGGGAATATCAATTCTGCCACAAGGAGACCTGCTTTGAAAGCTGATCAGGGACTCCATCACCCCCAGTGGAACTCTGTGGTCTCTAACCAGTGCATCAACTCAGGTATGATGGTGAGTAGGTGGAACAATCTCTTCAGGGAGCTTCTCAAACCAGAGTTTTTAATAAACCTTTGATGGCCTCTAGCCAGCCTTAGCATCAGAGAAGAAAAGAATTTTTTCTGAGGAACTGATTTTCAGAAGTATCTAGACAACTGAAAACGCAGAGAGTTTCTCCTAAGATGTCTTCAATCATCAAGGAAACAAAAAATAAAGTATCTCACAAATTGCCTTTCTTTATCTGAAAATAAACCAATGCTCTGAGCCTTTAAATTAAGCTTTCTCAATCTGAATGTATAATTTATTTTGCCCTTACAGTTTTCTCATCTTCTTTATTTGCAGAAGCAAAGGTCACTAAGTCACTGTTTAAATCTACAATTAAACATTCTAGTTCTTAAGTCAGCAACCCTGAAATTCCATCTTGCAAGTATGCAGTGTCAAGCAATGCTTATTAAAATGACAGCCAACATGTAAATTCTTTTAAAAATCACAACCATATAAAGTAAAAAGTTCATCAAAACATGACCATCAATAAGGCAGAGCAAGCAGTACTTTTTCACTTCTAAAGCTTTAATTCATAAAAGAAGAGCTGACATGAATTCCAGATAAAGTCCAGCTGCTCCTGATCCAAATTACAGCTGAGATCTTCTTAAAAGCTAGGCACCTCCACTTATATAGTAGCAGAGCATTGTAAATCATTTTTATGATTTACAAAAGAAGAGGAAATCAGTTGGATGAAAATAATTCACATTTCCATAAACTGCAACCAAAGTTAAATGCTGCTCCTTACTGACCTCCCTCTGTGCAGGTGCAGGTGCCAACTGCTGCCCACACACACAGTCCATTGCACACATGAATTCAGTGGCTTAGTTCACATCAGCCTCGTCTGGTGCCTCAGCCCATCATAGAGCTACTGCACCCAGGGAAGGGCTCTGTCCTGCAGCCAGTGAGAGAACACAGATCTCACTTCTCCAAGATTTCTGGAGTGCTTTCAGCCTCTCAGGATCATTTTGCAGTTTATATTTAAAGTAAGTAGTACCAGGAACCAGCAGCACACAAGATGCCTGCGTTATCTGCAAGTTAGCTATTAAAGGGTTCTCATTTCCATACACCAGAATTAATCATGGTTTGTTTAACTTGGCATGTCTTCCAGTACAGTACATCAGAGCTTCCTATCAGAAGCACGCTGTTAACATATTATTAAACAGGTTTTCGAATATATTCCCCTGACATGTGCACTGTCTGAGATCTGAGAATATATTTTCCTCTTTATTCAGGTGACAAAGGAGCCAAGGGCTTATCAGGGGTTCCTGGAAAAAAAGGAAAAGCAGGTATGCTATGCATCCTTCTCTGCAGAATGGTCAAGTCTGCTGGATTTTTGATTTCAAGTGTTGATTTATCTGGAGTTTCAGGACGTTTTGAGGCCCATGGGAAAATATGAGAATAAACAGGAAGAGAATGAAAATGCTTTGTTGAGCAAAATGAAGACTAGGGTAGGGACATGGCTGATGCCTATGAATACACCAACAAATATAAAGAGCCAACCAAATTAAGGGGCGATGTTTGTCATCACAAAAACTAACACAGAGACAGGCCAGCAGTTTGCATTTATACTGGATTCTAGAAGAAATTTTCTTAATACCAAAGGAATTAAGTTTATTAACAGTTTCCTAATAGGACTATGGGGATGAAAAAATAGGATAGAGCATAATCTGTTGTCAAATGAATGCAATGCATTTGCCTACAGGAGGAGAATTTGAGTCTGATGAGTTAGAAAGTTCTTCTGAGTCCTAATAACTTTGAATGGTTACCCACCTTGAACTTACACTTGTGTTCATTTTTAAGAGATCTCATATGCAATGTCAGTTTGATTCATAATGGGAAACCATTAATAACTTATTTTCTTTTGAGAATAACAGAAGAACAAACAAAACATATACCATGCCAAATTTCAGTTTACAAAAAAACCCCAAACAACCCAACTCTCAAAAAAACAATATAACTGAGATTTCAGTTCTTGAAAGCTATTGATTGAGTTGGTATTGACTTACTGCTGTACCACAGCTGCATGTAGCAATTCACTAACATAGTCCTTCTACCAAAGTTTTACCAATCCCACCTCTATGCATACTCACAAAACTCCTTCACTGAGAAAGCAGCATTTTCATGGGTGCTGTTGCTTCTGTTGGAAGGCTGGGGAACCTGTGCCAATTACAGATACAAAGGTAGATCTTTGGTATTCAGATGTAAGGCTGTAGTGATCCTCATGATAAGCCACATCTCTGAAGCTAGATGGAAACAATAATGAGGGGGCAGAGAATGTGTAAATCTCACACTGATATGGGTCTAAAGAAGATGGCAAACTCTTCTATCTGCATTTTTAAAAGCAGGGATTCTTAAGCCAGTTAGCAAGGGATTATACAGAGCCAAAATATTTAGTGCTTTGATTAACAGAAGTACAACCAGTGGGTCAAGGTGAGACTGGCTGTCCACAAGTGGAGCCTTGGTCTTCAGAAGCTTTGGAAGTGGGATATAGGTGACTCTCCATGCACACACACAAATGCTTCTAAACAGATAAATCGTCTACCCTTTGTATTGTATCAGGCACGGTGTGTGACTGCGGAAGATACCGCAGATTTGTTGGACAACTGAATATCAATGTTGCTCGTCTTAATACATCCATCAAGTTTGTAAAGAATGGTAAGGATCTTTATGTATTTGATGAGGCTTTATTTGGCTCCAATAACAGTTACCATTGCTATTCTTCTACCATTGCCTCTCTATGGCAGAATCCACAGATGACCCAATCTGCTCCAAGGAGGCAGGAAAAGCAACAGGAACCTCTTGATCTTTCTGCTGCCCAGGAAGGCTGCAGACCACTGTATTCCTAGTGCTCCCCTCAGTGCAAGCATCATTTTCCTGTAACAGGGGACCAACACTCAAAGACATGGGTTATAAGAAGCCACATTTGCAGGCAGTGCTGTCAGGTGGACAGTGCAAACTGCCCCACTGAAAGGAAAGTTTCCTAGAATATCAGAGATTTTGAGACAGTTCCACCACTGCTTCCAGGACTAGGGCTGCATCAGTAAATTAAATGCGTTTGAGACTGTTCTCTGTCACTGCAGGCATCCAGCACAGAAGTCAGCTGTATTATAAATCCTACAAAACTGAACAACAAAATCTCAAGGAGTGTCTCTCTACCAACCCCTAAGTGGGGCCTGGGGCAACTCCTGAATTGTCTGGGAGAGTGTTAATTGTCCCAGGCCAAACACTGCTCAGGACCATTCCAGCAGTCCATCAGCAGAGACTACCAGCTTCCAGCTGTCCAGGCATGCCTCTTGTCACTGCTTAATTCACTAGGTTATACACTGACTGAGAGGTCTGCCTTTTAAAGCTGCTGAGCAGCCACAATTTTCTTACTAGTCAATGCCACATAGTGGTATCTACAGCAGATCTGAATATCAGGCTGTATTTAAAATGTCTTTTTTTAGCAGTTACATTCATTTTCCTCTACATGGAAAGGGCCTGAAAAGCTATCTATACCCCTATGTTTCTATCCCTGGGCACTCTTTCACCATTTATATTCAAACACATACAGTGGGGGTGATCCAGAGATAGACATTGCTATTTGACCATTTAGCATGCCTTAATTTGGCTAGTACTAGATACTGCTGAAGTAAAAATTTAATGTCACAGGAAACACACCAAACAGGACTGAATAGTTCTTGTCCTAATGTGTGCAAGGTGCTTGTCAGTCCCATTAGTTGCATTGCTCTCCAATCGTGTCCTTACTGTTCATCACAAATTCAGGGCTGGGAATACTCTTCCTCTTTCCTTTTTATTAATTCTAATGTAAAAATCATCTCACTGTCATGATGGAATAGAAGCACCTTCAGATCATCTATTGACATGCCATTAAGTAATTTTTCTTCTCCTTTAAAGTAATAGCAGGTATCAGGGAGACAGACGAGAAATTCTATTATATCGTGAAAGAAGAGAAGAATTACAGAGAAGCCTTGATCCATTGCAGGGACAGAGGAGGAACACTGGCCATGCCTAAAGACGAGACAACCAATGCCCTGATTGCCGACTACATCTCTAGCAGTGGCCTCTTCCGAGCCTTCATTGGGCTGAATGACATGGAAAAAGAAGGACAGTTTGTGTATGCAGACAACAGCCCACTGCAGAACTACAGTAATTGGAAGCAAGGGGAGCCTCATGACCCAGCTGGCCGCGAGGACTGTGTGGAAATGCTCAGCACAGGAGAGTGGAACGACTCTGAGTGCCAAGTCACCATCTACTTTGTATGTGAATTCCTCAAGAAGAGGAAATAAAAGTGCCAGAGAATGTGCCTGGCATCTGCTGTATATACAATAAACCATCCTCATTCATCTGCTGTAGGGAGAGCAAACCAGGAGTAGTAAACTAGGGATAGGACTTAATCCAGCCTTCACATCATCAGGTTAAGCAAGAGTAGCTACTGTTTAGTCATCAGTGATGATAAAGTCAGCAAAGGTCTGCAGAGGGCATCCAGCCAGTTGTGGATTTTTATTTCATTTATACATGCATTTTAGGATGGGCATTTCTTTGTGTAATTTAGGGGTAAATTTAGAGCTTGCAGAGGTGAATATAATTTCACCAATGCCAGAAATAGTAGGTTCATTGGTATATTAATTACTGATGTGATTTGCAAAGTCCACAAAGTGGAAAAAAAGTGAAAGAGTGTGATTTTCACTAATCTCTGACCTGTGCAGGAAGTCCCAGTAATCTCCCTGGTGACTTCAGAGCTGGGAGAACAGATTTACAGCTTCTCTAGAAAAAATTCTTTGTTTGTTAGAATCATAGAGTAATCTGAGGTGGAACAGATCTCTGGAGGTAATCTGGTTGAATCATCCATGCAAAGCAAGGCCAACTTCAAACTCAGAAGTTGGAATACTCCCTTAATTTGGCTGTGCAATTATATTGCCTGATATGCATTTATCTGGACTTCTGCAAAGCCTTTGACATGGATGCCCACAACATCCTTCGGTTTAAATTGGAGAGAGATGGATTTGCTGGGTGAACTATTAGATGAATAAAGAATTGGTTGGACTGTCACATCCAGATGTTAGTGGTCGATAGCTTAGAATTCTGATGGTCATCAAAGACAAATGTTGTGCGTGTCCCACAGGGGTCCGTTTTGGGACCAGTGTTATTTAATAGCTTCATTAATCACAGGGACAAAAGGATTGAGTGCACCCTCAGCAAATTTGCAGATGACACCAAGCTGAGTGGTGCAGTTGACAGACCTGAAGGACAGGATGCCATCCAGAGGGGCCTGGACAAATTCGAGAAGTGGGCTCATGGGAATCTTATGAGGTTTAACAAGACCAGGTGCAAGGTGCTGCACCTGGGTCAGGGCAACCCCCAGTATAAAAACAGGCTGGGGATGAACAGATTGAGAGTAGCTCTGCTGAGCAGGACTTGGGGGTGGTGGACGAGAGGCTGGACATGAGCAGGCAAGGTGCACTCACAGCCCAGAAAGCCAATCATGTCCTGGGCTGCATCCAAAGCAGCGTGGGCAGCAGAGCGAGAGAGAGGATTCTGCCCCTCTACTCCACTCCTGTGAGGTTGCATCTGCAGTGCTGCATCCAGCTCTGGGGTCCCCAGCACAGAAGGGACATAGACCAGAGGAGGGTCACCAAGATGATCAGAGGGATGGAGCACCTCTCCAATGAGGAACGATTGAGAGAATTGGGTTTGTTCAGGCTGAAAAAGAGAAGGTTGTGGGTGACCTAACTGTGGTCTTCCAGTACCTGAAAAGGGAGCCTACAAGAAACTTGGAGAGAGACTTCTTGCAAGGGCAGGAAGTGACAGGATAAGAGGGAATAAGTTTAGACTGAAGGAGAGTAGGTTTATATTAGATATCAGGAAGAAATTCTGTAAGATATCAGAAACAACCACTGTGAAGGTGGTGAGGCACTGGATCAGGTTGCCAAAGAACTTGTGGATGCCCCATCCCTGGAAGTATTCAAGGCCAGGTTGTATGGAGTTCTGAGCAATTTGGTCTAATGAAAGCTGTTCCTGCCTATGGCATGGGAGTTGGAACTATATCTTTGAGGTCACTTCCAACCCAAGCCATTCTATGGTTTTACAAAGGAGAGGTCTTGCTTATCTCTGCTTCTAACTCTATCTTCCATCACTCTGGTCTGAGGTGTGAGGAATTAATGGTACTTCTGCATACGAGCCTGCAAAGCTTGTAGGAAACCTGAGAATAGGTGGAGAACTCCTAGCCTCTGAAATCTCCCAAAATCTATGAAGAACATAGAAAAATAAATCTAGAACAAAGAGAACAATTCCTGTAGGCTGTAAACAGGCACATGTAGTATAAGCTACACCTTGTGCATTGCTGGTTTAATGAGTGATTCTAGAAACATATTAACTGCCTAACTCAGAAGGCAGTGACATATAATGTCTAATGCTAAAATCACCCATGCCTTTGCAACACAGGCCACAGCTATGGAACAGGCTTCATGCCCCAAGAATTCAGGTGTGGATGAGCTACTAAGTCATGCACTTCAGAGACACTCCCCAAAAATGATGAGCAGTGAACATGAAGGCTCTGTTGTCAGTGCCTGGCTGTTCACACCTGCATATCAGAATGCCCACAATGGATTACAGTTTCATGTCTTCGAGAATATAGACAGAACTTTTTTCTTCAGACACAGCAATGACTTTGCCTTCAGAAGTGAGCCTGTTCTTAATCATGGTTCGCCTTTCCTCACAGCAGATGTCAAGAGAAATCCCACAGTCATTGCAATGAAAGTTTTCTTTCCCACTTGACACTAAAAATTAAGGAATGATATCTGGAAGCTAAGGAGAATGCTAGACACTAGGCACCATGCAGCAATGTACCCTGTAGGTCACTCTGAGCACCAGCAGCACACAGTCTTCCTCTGGGTATATGAAGAGGTGGACATGCCAGCAGCTAGGAATGCAGAGGATCAGCTCCAAGTCTCCTACTACTGCAAAGGCAAACAGACAATAGTCATACTTCCTCAACCTCACCCTCAACGTGAAAATCCTCCAAACCATTTAGCTGGTTGTTAGTTTGACTCCAGGTTCACCTCTGAGCAATGACCAATGCAGGAAGATCCCAGAAGACTCTGTGACTCAGAACCACTCTTGTAATCCAGTTTTTCTGACACTTGTTCCTCCAGAAAACCACTTGTTGCTACCAGCAGTAAATTATCTGTGTTGCTACACGCCCTCCAGAAAACTATTCAATGTTTTCATTGCTCCCCTACTGTGCTATGAGAGTATTTGGGCAAAGACGTTCACTTACCATAACTCAACTGAACTGTTCAGCCTCTGAGAACTGATTCCCCAAAATTAAGCAGAATTACACTTTTTAGGATCTATACTAATAAACTCATTAAGCTTAATATTTTTGGTTTAGAATCATTAATGGGTAATGATAAAGAGTTACCGGCTAATTCAAGGCTAAGTTTCTTGAGTAAAAGTAATGCCTTTTAAAAGTTCAAGCCCAGGGCTGCTGGCCACACTCATGGCAGATCAGTTCTTAGCAGTCATGCAGAAGTGGCATAATAACATCCCTGTGGGTAGGCACAACTCTTTCTCTTCATCTCATCTTCTGACCCAAAAAGCCACCAAAACCTGCTTGCCAGACTGAAGGCCATATTTTGAAACCTTCTAGCCATACTGAGACCATTGGGTGACAAAATTTAGAGGTGTCCTTAATGCTACAACCATCAGGAACTGGACATTTTCCTGTTCTTTAGGAGGAAACTCAGCTGGGAGAAGATGAAAGAGGAGAATTACTTTGCTGCAGGATCAAGTTCTGCCTCATATTAGACCAGGTACTCTCCTACACATTCAAAATCAGGGAATATCTGTCTAAATTGAAACTCTAGGGTTTTTTAGGTGACCATGAGTTATGAGTAATCCTGGAGCATGCTCCACATACAGGAAGGAGTGGTTGTCACAACCTCTGGCTGCCTGGCTGAGGGAAGTAAATGAGAATCTTGTGTCAGGTTGCTACAATGGAAAGGCTGGAACTGCCCTCATCCTCTCCTACCACACCAGCTTCATCATTTCTTAAACAGAAAAAAAAATAAACAAGACCAACCCTTTTACACACTATGTAGCAATGTAACGCTGGGCAAGGCTAGGCCGGTTGAAACAAGCAGACTCGGGGTCACAGTTTCTTTGCTGACTGCAGAAGAGGGACAGTAGAGGGGCACAGCAGATGTTAAAGCCAGCCAGGTATAAGTGTGATCAGGTGCTTGTGCAACCCATTTCTGCAGCACTAGGTCCCAGTTAATAACTTCTGCCAAGGAGCCTAACCCATAGGCCAGGCCAAAAAAATAAAGCTATCTCATAGAGGAAACCTGGCAGGTAAGTGCATACAGCCCTGCACCGTGCCATGTAGACACTGGCTTTGAGCCTTCACTAACTGAAATACTATAGCTGTGTTTTGCAGAAAAAAATATGCTTGTTATAATTAAGAATATGGGATATATCAAAGGTCTCATTGGTAGCCAACGGAAATTCACTGTGGTGGGTAAAGTGTCTTAGATTTCTGTGCTATGTGGATGGAGCCAGGAACACAGGAAATGGTGTCTGACTATTCACGATTTACGGCCTGTTAGTGCTTGACACCTAAACCATTTTACCCAAGCCCAATATTATTTTTTACATGTTTTTCTTTTCATTATTGCCAGGCTGAACATTTCTTGTTTCAATTTATACCTGCTGTTTCCTGTCCTCCCACCAGCTACCACTGTGAAAAGCCTGGCTTTGTCTTCTTGAAGACTCCCTCACAGGTCCTGGCAGGCTGTTATCAGGTCCACTTGAATGCTGCTCCTTTAGCTCTCCCTCACATGGTTCTGACTTCTAACCATCCTTGGGGCCTCAGCAGAACTTGGCTCCAATTTTTCAATGCCTTTCGTGGAGGGGCTCAAAAGGACACAGTGTCTAGATGTGGTCTAACAGGTGCTGAGCAGGAGCATAATCCCTTCTCACAAGCTCCTGGCTGTGCTCCCTCTAGCACAGTACAGATGCTGTTACCATCTTTGCTGCCAGGGCACACTCCTGATGCATGGGCAGTGTGCTCTCTGCCAGGACCACCCAGAGCCTTTGCAGTAAAGCCAGTCAGCCCCAGCATGTATTGATGCAAGGGCTCAGCATTCCCAGGTGACGGAAACTTTCATTTGTCCTTGCTGAATTTCATGAGGTTCCTCTTGGCTCATTCCTCCAGCCTGCCTAGGTTCCTCTGTACGGTAGCACTGCCCACAGCATATTCACCGTTCCCTTCAGTTTGGTGTCATCTGCAAACCTGAGGAAAGTGGACTTCATCACCTCCTTGAGGTAACTGGTGAAGATGTTAAACAGGACATTTATAGCATCTAGATACCTGAGGCACTCTATTAGAAAAAAAGGTAAATGTTCTCTGGGTAGAGAATAGCTCATTTAACCATCCTCTTATGACCCAAATCACCCACAGACCATAAAATCCTAACTCAGATTTAAGAATGTCATTGAAGACAATGTCAAAAACCTTACTAAATTTGAGGTAAATGCAATCCACTGCTCTCCCCTCATCCGCAAATCCAGTCATAGAATCATAAGTACAATCAGGTGGTCAGGCATGATTTACCCTTGGGTAGATCTATGCTGATTGTTTCCAATCACCTTCTCCTTCATATGCCCAGAAATGTGCTTCAGGAGGGCCCACTCCTTAAAGTTCCATGGGGACTGAGGTGATGCTGATCAGTTTACAGTTCCCCAGATTGTCTTTGGCCTTTTTGAAGAAGGGTGCAACATTTACCTATTTCCAGTTATTAAGAACCTTCCACTACCTCCATTACTCTTCTGATTTGATAGAGTGGCTCTGCGGAGACGTCTAATCAGTATTTTTGGCACCTTGGACCACTACATGATCTGTGTGCTCCCATGGAGTTTTCTCGTCAAACTCTCTTAAGTAATCCCTGGTTAAACACTGGAAGTTCTCTTTGGACCCTTTCCCTAAGCACAGAGGAATGGCATATTTTGGTGGTAAAGATGGCAAATAAACCTTAGAGCATCTCCATTCTATCCATGTCTGCTGTCACTACATCACCTCCTCCATTCAGCAGTGGTTCCACGTATTCTTGCTCAGGCTTTTTATACTAACACAGCAGTGGAAGCTCTTCTTGCTGTGCTTCCCATGCAAGTCTCAAAGGCATTTAGGCTTTGGAGCCCCTGAGGCTACTCCTACAAACTCAGGCAATGCTTCTAAATTATTCCATTGTAGCCTGTTCCTGCTTCCATCCCCTCTATACTCCCCTTTTTGTACTGGAGTTCCACCAAGCTCCATGTTTAGCCACTTCAATCTTCTGATATATTTGATTGTGGATACACAGTGAATACAAGACAGCTGCTCAAGATCTTGGTACATCATAGCAGGAATATTTCAGCACACTTCCTGCTCTTTCTTGGACAGCCAGGAATTTATGATCTTCTATATTCTGAAGACTGTCACCTGACTCAGTGCAAGCATTATCATCCTGTTCTCCGCAGGCTCATAACACACTTAAGGCACAGATACCTGTGGTAAATATAATGTTTTAAAAACTCATTCTAATAAAAATTATCATAGAATCAATATATCCCATTAAGAAAACATTTTCTTCAAGCATTTCATGGGCTCACATGGGCATTCAGCAGTTCCATTTCTTTCCTTCTTTCTGAGTCTTTAACTACCTTTAATCACTTTAAAAAAAAAACCAAAAAAAAATGATTGAGCACCTAAAGCAATGGAATATGACATTCTTGACCACAGCCACAAGAATATGTAGACATCTCTATTTAGTTTCATATACAGTCTTGAATAGTATATTGCAGTTGTATCTCAGCTGACTGAAATGGTTAATGAACTGCAATTTGACACCACATACAATGATAAAAATAGTAAATGTCTCACAGAGAGAGGGATTAACATGGTTATTTGGAAAGCATTGCTCTAGATTGTCTTGATTTAATAAGTTTGCAGAGGTGTAGAAGCTGTGAATTGCTATTTCTTTTTTTCCTCTGTCTTTTGTCATTTATTGAAGTCACATGTAACCTACTCACAGGGGGAAAAAAAGAATGAACAAGATCAAAGCAGTAGCTTAATCTGGGTTTCTTTTATGCTTGTGTGGTAAGAGAGAACAGCAAACTCTAAAAGAATTCTCTGCCTACCTGCTGTGTGCAGCGTGCCCGACTGCAGACCCAGGGCCCCACCTGCTCCTGGCCTGGAAAGGTTTCTCCATGGGGATCTTTCAACACAGGAGGAAAAGTTTCACTTGATTGTCATTAGGTGGGTGGGACCGGTAACTCGCGTCACCCTGTTTTGCAGGCAGCAGCAGAGCAGCCTGCCAAAGCACAGTGTCTAACTACACAAAACTCCACGCCGGGGAAGTGTGTGAGGACACGTGCATTTCTGAGTTCTGAATCCCTATGGCCCTTAGTGCTTCACCTCAGCACCCTCAGTGCTATACCCATGCTTAAATCCATGGAGGTCCTGTGCCTAATCAAGTGCAGATCTGCAGATGATGGAGCTGTAAAGGGACTGTAGCTTCTCAGTGATGTGATGCAGTCCATCATGAGTGCATCTGCAGAGCCACGACCTTCACAGACAAGGCAATTTGATTACATATCTTCTCGTCACATTTGTCTTTTCTCATGTGCTTTACAAAATAGACATAACTTTATAAAAAGTAGCCAGATGCCAATCATTACTTTGATTTTATTGATGCAGACATAGTTCAATCCTTGAGAGTATAACAAATAAAAGTAATGTCTTTCTGGACACAGATTTCAGTCATGAATCCCCTGTTCGTTTTCTTCTCTTTCAAGTTTTTGCTATGTTACTAACCCTCAGCAGTGAATTGTCTAGCAAGAGAGGCTAATTTTCCCAACTTCATACAACAGAAGTCTTTATATCAGTTGCCCCACAGCATTGCCTGAGCACATGGAGCACTCTACTCTGGACAGGGTGGAAGTAGTAACAATGATGATCAGTCATTCAGTAGAAGGCTAAGTAAAAACGATGCAGAAAAATGTGAATACAGAGTTGGTAGATGCTTAGCATGTGAACTGATCAATTTATTTCCCCCTGTGAGATAGTTTATAGGTCCTGAAAATGCTTTAAAGTTTGTCAGAGGAAATCTAAAAGCTTGTCAATAAGTCCAACAAGAAACTTCAATTCAACAGCTCAGGAATACCAGAGCTTTCTGCAAGCTCACATATGCAAGAGAGAGCTTGCTCAGGACCTGAAGAAGCAAAAATACATTTTCTGCAAAACCAAGGACAAAGCAGAACACAAGTGATTCATATGATCTATTTCCAGATATGTAATTTAGTACATTGTTCCTCAAATGCAGCCATTTCTTTCCTGTTTGTAGTGGGGGTCTAGCCAGGTAACTAGAGATACACAGAGGCTCTTGGTCAGCTGAATCCCAGCGTGCTTTCTTTCACTGTGCACCAGGAACCTGAAAAGGTTTCAAGCAAGTTAAGTATTTCTTTTCGAGTATAGCTAAATGTAGAAATGTATGAACAAAATATTAGTCCTGTAGAACAAATTACTTCTTCAAAGTACCCTATAAACACTAACTACACAGCAGTTAGACTATGCTATTAGTAAAATAAGGCATGGAATAGTGACCTATTTATTCTTTTGCTATTATGTAAAATTAATGAGCTGTGTTTTTTGACCACTGATTCATCCTTCTTCCAAATACATGCGGATTAAAATTTAAGCTACTTAAATAGCTCCACAAAACTACTGGTAGGCAGAAAATGGCAAGGCCATTCAAGTATTTGAAATGCGCTGCTACAGAGTGTAAACACTTCAAAGGATATGTGAACATAAGGTCCCATTCTAAATCAGACTCCAGGGTAGAAGAATAATTTTGTTTAAAGGTTCAGGAAAGCTGCTGTTTAAAGTTTGTTTGGTTTTATTTATTGATTACGGCCTTGTGAATAAATTACAAAATTTTCCTGGTGGTCAGTCCACTGTCCCTTTCTCTCCCCTCATCCAGCACCTCTGAGAACAAGTCCACTGTGATGAGTTAGTTATTGTAGTGAATGAAAACACCCACTACATAAGAAGAGCATGTGCAAGAAGTGGAAAAATGTCAGGAAACGAAGCACAAAGACATTAATGAATACAAGAAACCATCAGTAACTGTGACTGAAATAAAATATTCATTTTCTGTTTGAGTAAATTCTGTGGTTGTCTCATTTAAAATCATGGAGGGAAAGTGAGACAGTTGGTCTTTAACTTATTTTTTTATAGTCTAAACCACATCTTAGCAGACTGTGTTTCAGTATGAGGACAACATGAACCACCTCATCTTCCTTGATCATTCACAAGCTAAACCTGCTAGTAGAACCACAGCTTGTTTTCTATCCAGAAATTGCATACATACTGTGTGTAACACTTATTTCTTCATGAAGGACGCCAGGCCAACAGGAATGCAGTTTAACTGGTTTAGTATTTATGAAAGAAAGGAAAGAAAAAAAAAATCAAACCTGTTTGCTTCTCTGTGAATCAGAACCTACTTGATCAAATGTTTAAACTTACCAAAACATTGTGAAAGAATCTGGGCCTGGGTTCAGTAGGAACTAAGTGGCTGAGATAGGCCTAAGAAGCATATTCATAGTAGTTCTATGAAATAAAGATATTGTTCTCATGTGTTCTATTAACTTCTGCTGTAGCTTCAGCACTTGGTGAATCAGAAACAGCTACTATTTGGAACTTGCCATCAGTATCAGGGCTGTTTTTCAGAGGATGCAAGCTCATCAGTAGGAAGTATTTCTCAGTATGATGTCAGAAGATCAAGCATTAGAAACAGGGTTCCTGTTCTATAAGGGGCATCCACGTCCTGAAAACACCTGAGTGTCCTGTGGGGGTTATCATTGCAGAGGACAGGCAAACTCATATTAAGGTCATAACTCTAAAGTTCAAGGTTACAGAATAAGTATTTCTGTTTACTCTAGGTAAAGAAAATGAGAAAAATGCTAATATATTGTGACCCGTTCATCTCTTGGAGTCCTCAGGGATGTAAAGCACTGTAAACTTCACTCAAGAAAATACACTCCAGATAGCATTTTCCCTAAAATCACCTATATATAAGAACATCCAAATACCTCTTTATAAACAATTTGATTTTCATAATGAAACCAATATTCTTCCACTACAAATGAATAACTGTGATAATTTAATTTTTCCCTTTACTTAGTATGGGCACAGGAGTAGAGCATCTCAAGATTCAGAAGCATGGCTCAGACCACCAGAAGGATTCTAGAAGTTGCATCAGCATTTCTTATCTAAAAGGAAAATCCTAATAATGGCTTTCCATCTAACTTAAAAGAGAAAAAAATCCATGTACTGTACGTTCCATAAAGAAGATAGAACATGGCGATGTATCTGATTCACAAGTTTTGTGTTCATTTTTAAACTGTCCTTTTGTACTGAAATCAAGCAATTTCAGCACAAACGTAATCAACCAAAAAGAAACAAGGAATGGCTTTGCCTTGGTCTGAACCCCTCTGTACCCCCATTTTCAGTGGCTTTGATGCAAAGGAGGTAGAGGGAAACCACGACTGGGGGAATGTGATCCCTTCATTAGGCAACAGCTCAGTTACACTGGCTTATGTGCAGTTTGAACTACCACGAGGACGTTTGTGGACACCAGAGGCACTGGATGCTTGGAGGCTGGAGGCTCAGAGACAGTTTTGAAATGATGCATAGTCAGTAAAAGGATTACAGGTCTGTCAGTAATTCAGTAGCTGAAGAGCTCCCTCTCAGCCTTATAACTCCAGTAGTTACTGTAAATAACAACGTGTCAGTAGAGTAAGACCCTGCTGTTTCAAGCAAACTGAAACTAACTACAAATATACATTATATATCCCTTAAACATGCCCATACTTATATACAAATAACTCTTCATCATCCTACTTACAGTCATCAGATAAGTCCTAATTATGTGTATACATTTTAACACTGATAACTCCTTCTTATTTATAACTAAATAAATTCAGTGCTTTCAAATCTATGCATTCACTCCTTTTGCAGCAGCATTTTTATGCTATATTAAACAATTACAGTGTTTTTTCATACGACCCTATTTTAATGTCTCCTTCCTTCTCCCTCCTTCCTGAATTCATTCATCATGAAATAAAGTCACCATTGTCTTTTGCTTAATAATCCTTTGCCATCTATTGGATTTTTAGCCAGGAATTTGCTCAATAAAACAAACAGTCCCCAAAAGGCAAACAAACTGCAACTGAGGAAAAAGGTGACTTCCCGTCAGTACTGATAGTTCGTTCATCAAAACAATAGATCCATACTCCTGAGCAACGACAGATAAGATCAGAGCCCAACACATTATGAGTAAAGATTAGTACATCAAGCCTTGAGTGATGACAGAGTGAGAAGAGACCCACGCTACGAGCAGTACCAATGGCATGGTGCTGTACTGCATCCTGCACTGGCAGCACTTAGCATGTCCTCCTGCCTGTGCTGCTGAATGTGAGTTCCTCTGCAACCGGCTGGACTGGTCCTCTTTTCCACCATGACGCCAGAGGGGGACAGGGAAAAAAACAAAGCATTAAGTATTGCTGCTGTGCAATCTGTCTGCTGGTTTCCCTGGGCAATTCTGTCATAAACAATCAGCGCCATTTACTCATCTCTCATCTACAAGAATGTTATGCTCCTGGTTTGTACCTCTGAGACTTCTACATTCCCTTCTGGGGATCATCCACACAAAACGTTTTTCCTGATGGGTCACCTATGCCAAGAGCAGCACACTGAGTTCTTGAGACATTATCCCATTAGGTAACTTTGCTCTGCTCTGCCATGTCCCTCTCTACACACCCCGCCTCCTGCACCATGCCAATTCAGGATCTTCCTCTCTTCTATGATGAGATTTTGTATTTTTACCTCTGCTGCACCCTCACACATCTAAAAGGAGTTCCTCAAAGTAAATTAAAGGAGAATCAGCCCTCTGAGTGCACCTTAAACTACACTGCTAGAGAACAGCAGTGCCACCAAGTCAAATAATTTGGGTGATGATAATCTTAGGAACATGTAAACGACATTATTGGAACAGGTCAGAGACCTCAGTCCCTTCTCAGTAACACCGGCTTACTCCACCCAGGAGGGTCCCTGGCTCGATGCCAGACTCCCAGCTGTGTGGTGACTGTGTGAAGGGACCCTCAAAGACCCTTAACCATCCAGCTAAGAATTCCCTGCTTTAAAGGGCATCCTGAGACTGTGGAGAGCCAAAGTAGCCAGGTCAACGCCTTTCATCCCAAAGCTGTGGGCACAGAAGACACTTCTGTGGGAAGAGGCCATATCCAGAGTACTACCACAGCCTTATGAGCCAGCCAGAAATTACTGCTTAGAGCAGCTCTGAGACTGCTTTAAGCTACTCTAGGGACTGGTTTGGCAACCAGCCATCCCTGGGACTAGTGGGCCAAACAGGTGGCACATTTATTAACCTCCCCTCTTCAGCACACATCCCAAGCTCAGTTTAACTGGATGAAGTGAGAGATTTCAATAGCTATTTTTCCCTTAGTGTAATGATGCAAAAAGGGGCACCATGCATTCACAAGCCTAGCCTTGCCTGTTAGAAATAAAAACTGTTGCACTCTCTCCCAGGAGACCTCAACGATGTAATGGCATTGCACACTAATTCATAACATGCATAGGTCCAACCATTATCCTCAAGTTCTGCTACCACTGAGTAAATACACTAGACAAATGACACGAAAGGGTTTCCTTATCACTCATCTTATGCAAACCAGTTTTATGCCTATATAATTTCACTGGCTAAAGGAGAATGACTCCAGAGTTTGTACCAGTATTAGATCAGAATCCTGCATGCAATTTTACAGAGCATGTTAAATTAATTAATCCATAAGAAAAACCAGTCTGCATTTTATACTATCATCTTCGGGCTTTCTATTTTTGATATGTAACTAATTATGGGATTAAGAGAGTCTGTGTTCTTTCTTAAGAAAGAGCAGCTTTGCAAATCTAAAAGAAACACAGATGACTTTTGGGGGCAACTTCCTCCAGAAAATAAAAGTTTCTGGAATAAAGAAGCAGATCTTAATACTATCTGATCCTAATACTTTCTGAGTTCTGCTCTAGCTTGGGGAAATCTGTTTGTGTGTAAACATAGCCACAGGAGAACAGGGCTACTGTCATTTATTGGTTTTTATTTTCCATCCCTTTGGCCATTTTGGTAGACCACCCTTGTGCACACTGCAGCATGGGACGTGAGATGACATCTCTTCCTGAAGTGCTTCTGATAACATACTCAGATAAGGTGTCAAGGACCATGAACGCTTACACTGACATTACTTTCACCTATTACTGTAGTATCATTACTAATATTCAGCTTTTCCATAAGTGTCATGGTACATATTACAAAAGGTAGCCTGAATTTTGCTGCATAGGACTGCTGTATAAGTACTTTTCATATTCTTACTGCATTTTTCTAATGGTTGATCGTTGAGGGAGGAGACTTACAGTATTCCAAAACAGATATTTTAATTTCTGTATATAAGATATGTACATATTACATCACTGTACGTGGAACTTAAATCATCGATTATTTTCCATAATCTAAAATTGATAACAACAGGTTTTGTAGTTCTGTGACAATGCCCACTTTGTGTTAGGCTGCCATAAGCATAAGAATATGAAGGAGAAACAGTTTGGACTTTATGTTATAGCCATTTAGGAGCAGTTTTTAGTCCTTGTGGTTGTATAGACAGACCTTCCTATGCACAATGAATCAATATACTTCCGTCTACTTGTTGACTCAGTGGACTTGAAGCAGCATCATTAGTTTACCTTGTAACATGCCAAGATGCAATTAGTTACATAAAAATGCTATTAAAAAGCAGTCCAACACAAACATGTGCTTTTGCCATGGAAATTTAAAAATGCAATCCTGACACTAATCCCTTAAAGAATCCAGATCTTTAAAGATTCAAACAGTCATGAATCAGTATAAAAGCAATCTCGTATAGTGCTGTAGTGCATCCTGTCTGAACACAGTAAAAATATTTTAAATGTTTAAAGTTTCATTTAAATGATTCAATTTCAATGGCCAGTCTTTGCGAGCGAAGATCCGGGGAAGGTCTTTCCACCTTCCAGCCTGCGCATTGGATTTTTTAGGTGAGACACAGTGTGCGCGGAACTGAGCCCACCCTTTAATCCTAAGGTTCATCTGCCGGGGCCAAGCGAGCTTGGACGGTGGCAGTGAGGTCCTCAGGACGTAGGTGGGTTGCCTTTAAGACTAACGAGCTCCATCTGCCCGGGAGTGGCCCTGACCGGGAATCGAACCCGGGTCTCCGCGGTGATAGCGCCGCGCCCTTACCACTAGACCACCAGGGGCTTTTAAATGATTATGGTTCAGGAAAAAGCCCTGCCAAAAATCTACTCAGCATACCTATACCTCCCAGTGAAATTTAGACTTTATTGTAAAAACCTACTAAAATTCTAGAAAAGAAGTGTTAAAAGGAACGTGCAGACTAAAAGGAATGGTATTTATAAGCAAGAAAAAAAAAGTGAATGTATGTGGTATGTAATCATTAGTAAAATCCAGTGCTGTTGGAGTTCACACAGATTAAATGTACAGCTGGATAATAACACTGGAGATGTTTATGACCAAGTGTTATTTGTAATTCCTTTGTATAAGATAAGGACAATCACAGTTCTCATTCTGAATCATAAACTGATCAACCCAGCTTTCTGCCCACTCAGATTTCTTCCTCTGCAGGACAGTCTCAACAGATTTAGGGCCAGACTGTGAAATTAATTGGACATATGGTCTCCATAATGCAACTCCAGGAATGAACCACCTACACCCAAATCACTTAGGCACCAGTCTGAATCCCATTCCTTTCCAAAACACACCCAAATCAGGTCCTGTAGGCATGCACCTCCAGAGCCTAAGTCCTTTCCTGAAGATAAATGGATGGGACACAGGGTTCACTTTTAAAATAGGTCTAGAGGAGAAATATTATCTCATTGAGTAACTGATGGGGTAAAGCACTTAGAACAGAGGGAAGGCTGAGCTCAGTGCCTTCCTCAGCCTAATGGGGTTTCAATCCCACATCTCCTACTTAAGAGTGCAAGAGGCATCCAGCTATAACAGACACAAAGAGAGTACAATAAAGAATGCAAACTGTTGCTTCTTCCTCCTTTAGAAGCCACAATTTCAAAGCCAAGCGGCTTTTACTGCATTTTAAAAGCATCACAAACCTATTTATGTACTAGTTATGGTGGAAGCATGGATGAGTATGTTTACTGGAGCCAACTGCTCTCCACCTAGAGCTTGGATTGGGGTGGGGAAGACAGGCATCAGGCTGTGGCATTTCTTGCCATAACAAAGGCACATCCCAGAAACACCATGCATCTAAACATAAAGGAATATAGTCCTAACATCTGAGCTAGTTCAACTTCCAGAGCAGCTGCTACACTTGAATGAAACCTTCTAAAAATGTAATCTTTAAAACTGAAGCTGTATGTGTTGAGGATAAACACCCAGAAACACTGCATGGTTTAACAATTGGGTGAAACAGTGCTCAGTCATCCCATAGTCAGGACACCTCATCCTAAACCAGTCTGGGAGAAATAACAAAACTGCTGCATAGTGCCATCCTTCATCTGGGGAAAATGTTTATATAAAGAAGCATAAGAAAAAAATGCATTATGAGTGGTCTGGTGAACATGTGCCTTTCTAGACCCTTACCTACCCAAAACTTTTACAAACAATTTTCTATTACTTTTAAGCAGTTGCGCATGGTTGAGCCAGATTGAACGAAACGAAGATACACATGAAATGTTTTCAGTATTTTGAATGGGCAAGGTTCCTTTTTTAAATGTTCCTTTAAGAGAAAAAAAAAAAAAAAAAGTACAACCTCGTAATTTCGAAGCCCCAAGTATCTGTAACCAGAAGGTAAATAACAACCTTTTGTAAACTGGCATTAGGAAATCACGGACTGATTCAGGATTTGCGAATGCGGAGCGCTGCGCTGCCGGGGAAGCCGGACAAGCGCCGGGCGGGCCCGGCCCGGCCCCAGGTCGGGTTCCCGGCTCGGCAGGGCCGCCCTGCCAGCCCCGGGCGAAGCGGGGCGGTGCCGGCCCGGGCCGGGCGGGGGGCGGGAGGAGGCGCGGCCCGGCCCGCCCTCACCTGCCCCCGCCCCCTCGCCCACCTGGCCGCGGCTCGCCCGGCCTCGCCGCGCTCGGCCCCGCACCCGCCGCCGCCGCAGCAACATGTTGCCCAGGGCAGCCTCGTCCATGCCGCCGCCTCCCAACCCCGCTCCCTACTTCCCGCCTGCCCGGGTCACGCTGCCCTCCGGCCTGGAGATCCTGCGCACCTTCTCGGGAGCCGTCATCTTCCTGGAGATCGTGAGTGCGCGGGGGAGTTCGGGAGGGGGGGAGCGGCCACCGCCTTCCCGCGCTCTTCCCTGCCCTCCGCGCCCGCTGCCCCCGCGTTCCCCGGGGGCGGCCGAGCCGCGGCTCCTCACCTGCCATTTTGTGAGCGGGGCAGGTGCGGGGGCCGGGCCGGGCCGGGGGAGCGGGACCCGGCCCCGGCGGGTCCGCTCACCGCAGCCCCGCCGAGGTGGTTTTCGCGGGGTGGTTTGAGCTGTCGAGGACTTTAAGCCACTCCGTGACCCAGACCCGAAAACGCAGCATGGAGAGTTACACCGGGTTTTTCCTGCGCGCGTGTGTTGCTGGTCCCGTGCAGACTCCTACAAGTGTGTTCAATGTCATGTATGTGTAAGTCCTCACTGGTGTACATAGGGCTGAGACCTTTGAGCTAAGGCCGTGCATGAGGCTCTGCATTGCCCTCGTATTGACTAGTAAGAGGGGAAAAAAAAAAACCTCGGTAGAACTGATTTTTTTTTTTTCCTTGGGGTCAGAGCAGAATGCTGCCTGCGAGCTGGGTCCCCTGCCTGCGAGCTGGGTCCCCTGCCTGCGAGCTGGGTCCCCTGCCTGCGAGCTGGGTCCCCTGCCTGCGAGCTGGGTCCCCTGCCTGCGAGCTGGGTCCCCTGCCTGCGAGCTGGGTCCCCTGCCTGCGAGCTGGGTCCCCTGCCTGCGAGCTGGGTCCCCTGCCTGCGAGCTGGGTCCCCTGCCTGCGAGCTGGGTCCCCTGCCTGCGAGCTGGGTCCCCTGCCTGCGAGCTGGGTCCCCTGCCTGCGAGCTGGGTTCCCTGCCTGCGAGCTGGGTTCCTGCCGGTGAGCTGTGTCCCTGCGTCCCGCCCTGCAAGCTATAAAACTCTACCTGAGCAAGGACTTCAAAACACAAGTCCAGGCACTAAATCAGGCCGTGAGTCAGTAGGAACAAAAGGTTAATTAGGTTGGCCCACCTATTGTATATCTGACAGCTGAGCTGAAGTGGACAGGTGTGGTGTGAGGGAAATAGCACAGTAGTGGGCGCCGAGATTAGCAGTCTCTACAATACATTTCTAAATTTATTTTTAAAGAACCCTGCAAGTTTGCATATTCAAAATACTGAAAACATTTCACGTGTCTCTGTTTTTTTGTTTAACAGACACTTTGTGATATCCCTTCTGCTTCCTCACTGCCCATCACTATCTGGTCACTGAGTAACAGACTTGCACCTGCAGTCTTGTGAAACTAGAGAAAGTTTGCTTCTTCACAGCAGCTAAAAAAGGAACCCTAGAGAACAACTTGAATACTAATACATAAACCCTTGGGAGCTTTGAACTGAGACTTGCAATGCATCTTTACATATGTGCTGCTGCAAAGTAACTGAGGGAGGAACCAATTAATTTTATAGGAGGCATTTTTTAAAATGTGTCTCTCATCCAACCTTGATACAAAAGAAAGTTCTCTGAACCTGAAAATGTAACCTCTGACTTCTTGGTTGTAAATCTGTAGAATTTAAACAGGACAGAAGTAACTTGCTTGGAAATTAATTGTAGTTGTCACTATTTAACAGGTTGGATTATGAAGTTAAATCTTTCTGTAATAAATGAACATACTTCAGATGACAATTGTGATTCACTCAATTTATCCCTTTTTATTAAGAGGCAGAATTTGCAGGAAGAAATAGTACCCTTCCTTACAGCAAGAGTTGATTAAACCAAGGAAGTCTTAGAGTACATAAATTCTCCATCAGTCCATCATAGCACAGTGTTCCTCTCACTCTTTCTCTGTGATCAGTATGCTGAAATGAAAATTGGCAGTGCTGAATTCTTCCTCAAGTTATGATGATTCTGGAAAGCTGTATAATCTTTACAACATAATTTACAGCATGCCTTATTGTATATCCTAGTCTTCTCTTTCACTTTATTGCTTAATGTGTTCTCTTTCGGTTTATTATTACAAATACATTGAAAAAGAGAAGTAGTTTCATCTTTTCTGTATCTCATCTGATTAGGACTACTAAATTAAATAGTATGAGATTGAATCAAAATCTGAAGTACATCCTTCTCGTGACAATTTTAGTATATGTAGATAGATTTGCTTCACATTTCTTATATTTTCCTCAAAGTGAGAGGGTAAAATTTTCAGTAGCAGCACACAGGTCACCTGGGTTCGTATATCCCATTTTCAAGACTATTTTAAGAACTTTAAAGAATTTCAGAGTGGCTTTGTCTTACCACCACTTAGTGCCTATCATTTCTGAGAAGAGGACTTGGCTCTCTGAGTACTTTGGAAGTGTTTCCTCTTGGTTCCTAAGAGTAATCTGATGATGTGTAATGTGTGATATCAGTTCTTAGGCAGAAAGGACTGAATGAAAGTTATCACTCAGTTCATTCTCTGTATTCCTTCCCTTGCAGCTGTTCGGAACAATAGTCTGGATTTTGGTCGCTTCTACCCGAGTTCCACTGCCGCTGCTGCAGGGATGGGTCATGTTTGTAGCAGTGACTGCATGGTTCCTGTCCATTGTGTTCCTCTCTGTGTTCCTCTTCGGCTATGCAAATAGAATTGCTCTCAACTGGAACCAGGCGGTAAGATTTTTTTCTTTATTTAAGGATTCCCTTTGTTTTAGAAACTGAAAATGATGTAATGAGAACTACTGATCCGAAGTCTTAATGGCTGGACTTCTGTATCAGGGAAAAGTTTTTCAAAATGGAGGAATTCAAAACTGGAAAAAGAATAGGGTTACAAAGGTGGCAGAGGAAATACAGGACCTGTTTTATGATGGATGCTGAAGGAGCTTTCAAAACTTTTTGGAGTATACTTGTCCTCTATAAGCACATAAAATGTATGAGCAGCAGGAAGAGGACTAGTTTAACAAGACATGACAACAAATTGGTTTAAATGGCCAGAAATTATTGTGGACTGGAAATGAGAAAATACTTTCTGGCTATTAAAGAAGTGGTAGTAACACCCTGTAAATAATGGGACTTAGAAAGATACAGCTAATATTGTAAAGGAAGGGATGGATTTGTGAACATTCTGTGTGATGGGCTTGTCTGAGATACTGTGATAGTTTGATATAGACCTTCCTTGGTAACCAGGTCGAAACTAGGGAAGTGGCCATTCCCAGTATTCCATCCTTTTTTTTACATAAGCAAGAGTATAAATAAGAAGGAGAGGAGAGTCTCCCCTATTCTCTTCCCTTGGACTTGAAGGCAGCAGGTCCCTGTGGCCAGTCTTGCTTGTCTGGGAGTGAGGTCTGCTGTGGCCTGTTGTTTTTCCAATCACAGATACCATCACAGATACCACAGACTGGACTTTAGCACCCAGAAGGTCCCCTCCAGTTCCTAAGAAAGTCTATGGGTGACTTTTGGGTTGATTCCTTAAAACTAAGGCAGCAATGCTAAATGACTGTTAGACCTTAGGTGGTCAAAGACAGAATAACCTGCAGGATGATAAAGCTTCTTACTAGGAGACTTAACGTTTGCCTGGTGAGACTACAGATATAATTATACTCTGCCCAACTTTTCCTCATTGTGAAGACAAAACTTGATTCTTGCTGGAATTGATTGTTGTGGCTTGTGCCAGCAGTTCTCACAGACTGTATGTTCCTGTTAAAAAAGGGAAGTTGTTTGCTCTGGTTTTGCTGAGCTTATGGATACCTCAGGTTATTGACTGCTGATTTGTGGGCTCCTTTTTTGTAATTAACTGTTCTTTACTTTGAGTTTTTAGTACTCAAATAGCTGAGTATGAGATGATATCACACTCTCTTATATTACTGAAAGTGGGATGGCAGAACTCTGATCAGAATGGAAATTTTCAAATAAATCTAAAAGGACTGCAACTTCTAAAACACTAAAATGTTTTAGTGTAAAGTGTCTGTAATTGCTGATCACCTTAACCTTCCTCCTACATGGCTTAGTTTTCCTGTTGACACTTTCCTTGATCATAGCTGGAATTGCGTGCTTCAGTATCCACATCTGTGGAATCTGTTCAGGTATTCATGGACAGTCCCTTAAAACAAAAGGTCTTTAAAGCAAATCATAGAGCAGTCATGAGTTTGGAGCTCAGATAACTTCAAAGCCTATCAGTGATAACAGACTGGATTCTACTAAAAACAAACATTAGCACTTTGACAGTGAGTACACATACATACAGCATCAGCTTTCCAGCACAATACAGGCAGTAATTAGGCTAATAATGAGTTACAATCACAGACACCTTTACAGAGATTTATGCTGCAACATCCTCACAAATTATGATGCAACAAAGCCCTTGAGCATGTGCATAACTGAAGTAAATTAATAGTGTCCTGGGTTTCATTGAAACTGTTTGCCAGTTTACAATCATGCATCTATTTAAGGGTTGCTAGGTAAGGATAAAGCCTTCTATAGATTGAAAATGCTATACAAATTTCATCATATGACAATTGTGTGTGTGTTTCACATTGGCTACTTGATACTGGCAATGATTTGTTGTACTGTTAATTTTGTCCTCTTGCATATAGTTACTGGAAAACTTTCTATGTCAGGAAATAGCTACAAAACTTGTATAAAAGCTGTATCTGTAGCTTCATCTGAAAAGCTGTCGTAACTCAGCATCTTAAATAAATGCAGAAAGAATGATTTTATCTCTAACTTGGTAACTAAAACCCAGCCCCTTCCAGCTTTCAATAAAAATAAGACTAGATAGATCATTTGACCACTGTTTTCAAGTACCCAGGTGTTCTGTAACTTGTTGGCACTAAACTCGTTAGCAGCACTTCACAAGATTTTTTTTTTTACCTTCTGTTGCAAATAAATAATTAATTACTGGAAACAGTAGAACTATTTTTGTTACGATAAATGCAGCTCTGCATTTAGTAATGTAAAGGATATATCCATTAATGCTAATAAAGATATTTAAGAAATAAGATGCTACACAGTGGAAAAGATGGACCTTATGGAACCACATCACTCGGTACATCACTGTATTAAGCCAGATGGTATGACAAATACTGTCCTTTACAGCCTGACTCACAACATACTCATTTACAAAATTACATGAGAACTAACTTATCATGCAGATCTGTTAATATTTTACAAACACTTTGTATGAGGTTCCAATGATTATACAAGTGTGGAAGCAAGGGAGAGTTAGCACCATGCCGACAATTACTCAAAACCAAAAAACTCTCCCTCATAGGACCTTAGGGTTTTTGGTCACAGAAACCATAACCATGTGAACGTGAAGCCTTACTGATGCTACATAGCTTCACTGTAATTGCTTCCAGGAGAAGGAAATTAGAGGGTTTGGCAGGAGAATGACGGAAATTAAAGAGTTTGTCTTCTGAAAATATCTCTCTTGTATGCAGTCAGTCCTGATCTAAGTGGAATGGGGAACTGTAGTAGCAGCTTATATTGTAACTTATCACAACTGCTGAGGGTGTGATAAGTAGCTTTAGCTGCTATCAAATATGGAACAAGTCATGGGTTTGAAAAGAAAATTCTTGCAATAAAAAGAAAATCTCACATCTGCCAAGAAACTGCATATTTATAAACAGGGAAATGCAGCATATTCTCACTTTGATATCAGGCAGACAGTAGGTAAGGATGTCACACAGTAACTTCTAGTGCATATAAATGCTGTCTGCTGCTGTGCTGGGCACACATAGTGTACCCTGGGTTCTCACTCTTGGCATGCTGGTCGTCCATTGCACTCAAGTGAAGTTAAAGTTCACAAAGAATTCATTATGCTGGAGATAGACTTTTGATGATATCGTGGATATCATCAAAAAGTATAAATATACTTGTGTGTATTTTAAAAATTGTGTGGCTTTTGCAGACCTGCACAGGTATAGGCACAAAGTACATGTTGTGTGGACTCAGGAATCGAGTGCAGTGCAAATGTCAGTGCAATTTTCAGACTCAACAACAGAAGGAGATGTTGGAAGAATATTTTAGATGTTTTAAAACTGTACTGCAACATGTCTTAGATCTTGCTGCTGGAACACTGGACTCTAAAATAGAACTACAAAGATACTTGAGCATCAGACCTTTTTCATGTGTGTCAGTAATAGAACCCTGAAATGAAAGTTAGATGTTTAAGCATTATGTTCAGTTAGCATTCACCACAGAGGAGGGAATTGCCTAGAGAGGTCTAAGAGAGAAGCATATTTAAAGTAAATCCTAACACCTGCCCTCTCAAGTCTCAGGCATTTTATTCCACAGTGTCAGGAAGAACTTTTAGATTACTGACTATTGGGTAGAGCCAAGTTAGAGTCAGTTGAGGAAATGCCTCTATTCTTGTGTTCAGATGTTGAGAAGTAAATTTCATCTGTGTCAAGGCTGAGATGTTTCTGGGCTTTCACGGAAGCAAAATTTAGGCATGGAGGGGGCGTTTTTTGAGCTCTGGTTATAGCTAAGAAGGGATGTGGGGGACTGCAAGGTCGTATTTTACTGCTTGAAATGTGATAAAGTTGGCCTGTATGTCCCTTCTTTTTTATCTAAGCTGTATGAAGGGAGACTTCTGTAAGCTCCAGTAGCTTTAAAGTGATCTGAGAGGTCAGCATGTGTACATAAAGATGAGCATGTGCCTCTTAATTTGAAAGAATATAAGGTTTGGGGAGAGGGAGAGCTGCCCTGTATCACGACTAATGTTAGTGAGTTGCTTATAAGTACAAGCAGCTGTGAAAACATGTTCAGGTTAAGCTCTCGCATGGATTTAACACAGCTTATCTAAAGTTATTGTTATCAGTGCTTGTTTCGAGTTTCAGTATTAGATTTCATTCGTACTGGGACGAGAAGAATTACGTATGGATTGCAGCCCAGACTGATTCTGTTATTTGCTTTTTAGGATTTTATTTTCCATGGAGCTACTTTTGTCTTTTATTTTGGAGCTTTTCTACTCCAAGCGGCAACTACATCTCTGCATCACTTTCCCCGCAAATTCAATTCCACCACACAAGAGAGGATTCTAACTGGTCATGAATATAACATAAGCATAGCAGCTTCGGTATGTATTTTTGTGTATTTGTATCAGGGGAACAGAAATCTGTTGTAAGTCCTTGTAGCCAGCCATTCAACTTGGGAACTTAACAGCAAGCTTTAATAGAAAGAGGAGCTGTGAGAGAAAGGATTGTCTTTGAGAGCAGCAAATAGCGTCTAACAGCAACATGCAAAAACTGTTGGTATAAGCTAATGGGATATCTACTCTTCACTGCAGTGTAGAGTTGCTACTCTTCACCATAGTGTTTTATGTAGATGATCACTACAGTGTATAATTTTTAGACATGGTAATTTGTAAAGCAGTGTTGATTATTTGAAGAAAAAATAATAACTGAAGCTTTATCAAAGGATGAGGTATGAATTTCATGCCTGTGCTCAAATTTCCAGTTGTCTTTTTTTTTAATATCATTTAGATAGTCCTGAACATACCTTGGAGAAATAAAACTGGACTAGACCTTTGTGAAGCTCCACATATGTACTTATTAAATCAGACATAAAGTTACGTGTCAGGGCCATATTGTCTCACGGCAAGAATGCTTTTCTTGATAGCCTAAGTTCGGAATGCATTTTTCCTACTGTGGTTGCATCATCACTGAATCCCTGTATCTGCTAATGTGAGTGTGCATAGCCAAATCAGAAAATATACAAGGCTCTAGGTTTCTCCTTGGCTGGACTCCTCAGAGGCAAGTAGAGGTATACCATGTAGGCTCAGTTTAAAGAACTGAAACTAATGCTCTTATTTTTTGTTCCGTCCAGAGGGTCTTGCATACCTCAGGGAACAATGTGTATTTATTAAGCTTCTAAAACCCTCTGCAGGTATCTGTTGTCCTTAAAAGTACACCATAAAATTTGCATAGTAAACACCTTTAGTTCATCTTAAGATAAAAACAGATGGACACTTTGAAGAGGTGAAGTGGTCATGTCAGTCTCCAAGTCTGGAGTTCCTCACCATTACCCACCTCCCAGTAACACACAAGTACATCTGATCGGTGTGGCCATGTGGCACAAGGACAGAGGGGGTGTCTCATAGCTGTACCTGAACTAAGGGAGATCTTTATAGTAAGCAGGTATCTTGAATTCTACCCTTAAGCGTACCCCTCCAATCCTAGTTTAGTGTGTTCAGATCCCACTGAAGTTATGGTCGCTTAAGTCATTTTGTCTGACAGCGGGATGGTGGGTACTCCAAGAGACCATTTCCCCCTTCTGTACTACTTTTTTAAGGAAGAATTCAGTTCTTCAAACCTCTCAAATCCCTGGCAAGATAGGGGAGGAGGAGACTCTTCTGTAACTTGCCTCAGTATCTTCAATTAAGGGATGCTTGAAAATAGGGAATCAGATAACTGTAGTCTTTAATGTATTTTTACTTTTTTGCAGAAGTGTATATTTAGGAAGTCAGAACATACAGAAAAAAAGTTTGTAATCCTTTGTAATACTTCATTGAAACAGTCTTGTAAGCTACCTAAGAAAAAAATGTAAAGGGTTGCTAACATTCTGTCTTTTAAAATTACTTTCATATACTGTGATTAAAAATATATATGTTCATTTTTTACAGATGGTATTTCTATGGTGTAGCATCTATTCAAAACTTTAACTGTCAAATTAAGACTTGTATGGAAAGCAAGGAATAGGTTGTTATGATTGAATTTGTATGTTCAAAGAGATATAACCCGTCATTACATATTCAATTTCATTGTGACATGACCTTCATTTCAAATCTATCCAGTTCAGTTCTTGAGCAAGAGCAACTTCCTGGTATTGTTCAGGAAATTGTTCTAATGGCTGCATATCTGGTCAAGGAGGCCAGACTTGGAGTTGTTTCTGTATTTCTGCAAGTAAAAGAGCTCTGCTATTTAGAGGGATGTCTTCTTGGATGTTTGCTGATAAAGACATTCATTTGAAAACAAATATGAGATTAATGTTTGATAAGTCTAGATAAGAGAAAACTGAAATACACAGTGTATATACACGTGTTTACTTTGTACCATAACTTTGCAGGAATTCTATTTAATATTCTATTTCAAAATGTCTTCTGAAGCAAGCAAGTGAAAAGTAGTTGCATGGGGTAGTAGCAAAATGGGGTTATAACAGAGAAGTTCCTGAAGAGACTTCAGAGGATCCCAAACCTATCTTTACTTTAAGCATTTTGGTTAGGAGGGGATAAGTTTTGAATCATTTGTGTCCCTATATTCATTTAGAATGGAAAAAAATAGTAGAACAATATAATGTGTGATTCACTTTTTCCTTTTTTCTTTTTTCCCCTGCTTCTTCTCTAGATTTTTGCCTTTGCAACAGCTGTTTGTTACGGTTTCAGCACAGCCCTGGCATTAAGGAGATGGAGGCTAAATAACAGCTGAAGAGAGGTTAACACCCATGTGTTCCACTTCAGATCAAATTAAGTGCTACTTGTCTGTTTTACTGTAATCTAATTCCAAAAAGACTTTTTTTCTGCTTAAAATCTGTTTTAAATGCAAATAACCCCTAATTAGGATTTCCTCAACAAGTTTCCATCTCTTCCCTTTCTAATATTTACTTTTATTGTGTATGCATTATAAGTGTACTAATTGTGTGGTATTAGGGAGTTCAGGGATAAACAGACATGTCATTACCAGACAGCAGAACTCTAGTGCTACATCAGTAGAGGAAGAAAGTGGAAACTAAGCCAAGATGTTGACTGCATAGGCAGCTAAAAAGCTTCCCCCCTTATTAATTCCTGAGATTGGGCCTTAAGTGTCTTGCAGCCGTAATGGTGCACTCCACACAGGTCCAGCCTTGAGGCTTCTTGTAGAGTCATGGATGTTCTGTGTGCTGCTCTTTACATGATCAGACCTGACTTTGAAATGCCAACTTAGTATATATGTATTATTAACTTTGGTGTACAGAGAATATATTTTAAATAACCATGCAGTGAAATCTTTTGATACTCTTTTGTATCTGCCATATCTGTCTATGGTCATCTGATCCTTGAAGCTTATTACGTTCCATACTAGATGAAAACCATTTTGGACTGTCAATCAGTAGTTCATTAGTTTTAGGAACTATTTATCAGATCTATTTATACTGCAAAACAAAACAGTGCATTTGTGTTGTGTGTATATACATGGTGTATTTTTGTTTAACAGGAGTATTTGCACTGTTTTAGTTCTTAGAGTACAGATTTGTTTTTGTTAACTTAAAGTGCTGTATTTGTTAGGTGCTATGTGAGTCAATGTCATTTGAATGGAATGTTACCAAATGGTGAATAATGTCTGACCTCAATTCTTGCAGTGTGTTATTTGCTGCATTCTAAACCTGCAGTGTTGTAAAGGTGTTTTTATTTGGAGAGATGCCTGTACAACATCTTACTGAAGGCAGTGGAATGCAAAGCAGTCCGACCACTATGGAGTTTGCTTTTCGCACGAATGAAGTTTAATTGAGCCTTTCTTGAATATCCTGTTGTATAATGACATGCAATATTATATATAGATAATTGATTTAGCAAAACTAAATGATAAGGTTGTGCTCTGCTCCCTGACACTCATGTCCTTTTGCAGATGGTGAAAATTTTTTTTTATAATGCTGGCAAATAATTTTTGCTGTTGTGAATAGTGCCAAATAGAACCTGGGAGAATAAAAGCTCCCTGTCATTCGTAAAACAGCTTGTTGACTATGTCCTGCCAGTGCACCTGAATATTCTGCAGAGACCAGCAGTGCTTGGGTAAGGGAAGGCAGGATTTCCTTCACTCCCAGGCCTACTCATTCTCCTTGAGCCAACAACGGTATCTGCCGTGGAAGTTGTTTTATCAAACTTGTTAAGTACAAAAATCTGTGAGAGGCAGCCACCCTCAGCAGTGCCCTGCAGTCCCTGCTGACCCAGGACAGGTTCTTATGGGTGACACGGCACTGAGTGGCAGCCCCTCTGACTACAGAACCACGTGGTCATCCAGAATTACTGCAAGTGGGATGTTTGCCTTTATCTGGTTTCTGAATCTTTTTTTCTTCCAAAGATTTTGTACTCTTGTCCGATTTTTTTTTCCTAATTCTCTAATTGCATTGAGACTTTTTGTGAACATTTTATCTAGAGCCATATACTTTTAAAAATACTTCATATTGTAAAAAATACCTTTACACTGGAGTATATGGATGAAAGTATATAACAAAGACTTATGCTAAGCAGCATTAAAGTTCCTTAATATATTTATGGCAGTAGTCTGGTGAATATTTTTGTCTTTGGAAAGTCAAAAAACTACCTTGCAACTTTGACTCACGCTAGACGTACAAAATTGAGGCTAAGATCTCTTGAGAAGGCACAATTCCATTGGGGCTGGTTTCATATATATATGTAGTTTCACAGCTGTTTTGCCATGTGACGCTGCATGAATATTAGAATAGTAAGGTCGGCTACAACAACATTTCAAATGGATGCTGATTTTTGTTGTGGTTTCTCCTGTATCCTGCAACCTGGCTGTGCACTACTCACCACAGTCTCTGCATGCCACAACTATGGTCTTAGCAGCCAGCTGGGGTGATGGAGAGCAGATCTTAATGTTTTGGCCATTTAAACCTACAGAGTAGGAATCCCACACGTGGTGTCAATTAAAAAGCTTCCCAAGTTTCGTCAGCGTTTATATCTAACCTACAAGTTCAAACCTGAGCTGTAAAGGTCATGATTGATGGGTGCTACTCAAGTCTGCCAATCTACTTGTAGAAGTCCAGATAGCAGAGTGTGGTTAGTGTATTATGGAAACTGTTTGCACAGTGAGGAAAGACTGAACTTTTCCCTCTTAAGTATCAAAGACAAACAAAGGACAGAGAAGAGATAAAGTTAAAAACTACAGTAATGAAGAATGACTTTAACAGCCAAAATGGAGTGGAAGAATGGAATTTTTCTGTTAGTGCACTTTGAAGAAGATCTAAGGAAAGACACACCAGAACATGCAGCTACATTCTTTCAAAAAAAGAAAAAAGTCAGTAGTTAATTTGCTATTACTTTGTACTGGGAGCTAAAAAGATAGGTGTGACTCAGAAATGGTATGTGGTTGCTGTCTGTCTGTATGCAGATACTGATATGGGAATAATGCATAATCCTTATGATAGGTATTATAGGGGATACGTGCAAGCTGGTTCTAATAAGTCTCACTCTTCCTTGTACAAAAATTCCCCCAAGCCTATGACGTTGAAGAATGCAAGCTTAGACCTTCCAAAGAGTGGGAGGAAACGTAGGGAGATAAATTATCTCAATTAATTTTAAGGTGAAAGGAAGAAGACCACAGATGCTAAATAGTGTTTTCATCAAACATCTCTATTTGATGTGAAGTCGCAATGCAGCAGTGTCTAAGACACCATGCAGGTCCCTACTCTTAGAAAATATTTCTAGGTGTTTTGGATAGGGCTGTGTGGTAGCTACTGGTAAATTAGGAGAAGCCTCAAAGGAGACTTTCCTTCAAAGGGTGCAGAGATAAGCAGCAGTTTACTGCTTTTTGCTAAAGAGAAGTGAAAGTGAAGATTTTAGAAACCTAAAATTTTATTAGAATTTTGTCAGAAAATATGCACAGCAAGTGCTTCACAGGAGTCCAGACTCTGCTTCTGCCTCGCTGAATGTCTGGAAATAATCAAAAATTATACAAGTCCTGCAGTGATTATTGACCTGCGAAGATCAGTCTGTTCAGATTCTCATGATTTCTGTGCTGTATACATTGGTTATAACTCCTGATGTGAGTAAAGTTATGCTACGTAAAATGCTGCCTTAAAATACAGCTGTAAAACACAGCTGTAAAAGGTGAGAGAGACAGAACCAGTGATCACAAAAATCTGTGCCCTTCATAAAAATTAAAGAAAAAGCACTGGATAATCATTAAACCAGCTCTTCTTTCTCTTTTGCTTCCAAAACAAGGTGACACAGTGCTGACTCCCATTGCACTTCCTCTAATCATTGTATTTTTGCATTTGCTTTATAACTAAAAAATGTTGACCTTCATAATTTCTCCATCTGAATTTGAAAAACTAATGCTAAGAGAGCTTAAAATTCTGATAGCTTGTTTGTTCCATTTTTGTTTAGATACTGTGAAATCAGTCTCTGAGCAAATGTCCTGATGCCTTTCACGTTCCTCTGCCAAGCTGCCCAGGTCATACAGAAAGGCTTCCCAGGGTTTTGTCTGTGGATAACAGTAAACTAGTTCTCAGACTGAGATGCAAACAGAACGTTGCTCTTTTCAATATTGAAAAAAGAAAAACTTGAAAATGAGAGCATGTTGTATTTCTTTCTTAGCTGTATTTTGTACAATTGGTCATGACATATTAGCCTTGTTGAAACACAGAGAAAACCATCAGAAAAAAAAATAAATCTGATTTACTGAAGTCAGTAAACAGCAATGGAAAGCTCTTAATTTTTTTTTAAGAAGTTGAGTTCAGCATGACTATACCCCTTTCTCCCACTGGGTTAAATTTCTCTTGGTCAATGATGGTGTTTATCTAGATACCCTTATAATATGACCAGCTCAGAATTTACAGTATTTATCCTCAAGGTGCTCCTGGAAAGGGGGGAAGTGCTATTCCCATTTCACAGGTGGAAAACTGAGAGACACCAAGCAACAACTTGCTTGCTGAAGGCCTCTCACAGGAGATCTGTGGTGGAGCAGTAAAAGGAAACCTGGTTTCTCAGGTGAGTTTCTCCATGCCCTGCCCAGCAGCCCCTACTGCTGCCCACTGTGGGCTGGAAGGAAGCAGCGTAGTGCAGATGGTGTGTGACCTGGCCCACTCCTGTCTCTGTCCTGGTGGTATTACTCTGGCAGTTAGTTACATGGGGTTAAAAGGTAGAATGTGGAGAGTTATGAGTCAAATGGAGGTTTAACGTGCCAAACTGGCTTTACTATATCAAACATCATAGTTTCTGGGTGGGTATTCTAACAAATTTTGATTATCCAGTGATAAATAGGCTACAAGGAGTTTCTGTTTGAGGTGTTGATCTACCTCCTGCATCTTAGTAGAAGAAACAGATCCTCAGAATCTACAATTTCAGCTGCTCCCTGCTATACAGCATGTTTGAGCCCTAAATTCTTGGTGCTGGTAAAATATTACCTGCCTTAAACCTGCCAGGACATAACACTTTTCAGTTCAGAAACCTGAGCTAAGTTTTGGCAACTAACCTGTCAAGCTGTTTAAGGGAACCCACTGATCAAACATGATTATGCCTAGGTGTGGTTTTAACACCTTTCTTGCCATAGGGTTATTGCGAATATCTGTAAGGATTTTGGAGATTATGGACAAAATATTCATATACATGTCCAGACTTACTGTGCCTGTCTCCAGAGAGGCTCTTATGCACTTCATGATCCTTGTGGGTCCCTTCCAACTCAGAATGTTCTGTGATTCTGTGATTTAAATATCCAAAAGGTGGGTGTCAAGAGTGCCAGACTCTTTTCAGTGGTGCCCAGTGACAGGACAAGGAGCAGTGGCCATAAACTAAAATACAAGAAGTTTTGCGTCAACATGAGGAAGAACTTCTTTCCACGGAGGGCGGCGGAGCACTGGAGCAGACTGCCTGGGGAGGATGTGGAGTCTCCTGCTCTCGAGATATTCAAAACACAGCTAGCTGCAACCCTGTGTCACCCACTTGAGGTGACCCTGCGTTGACAGGAGGCTTGGACTAGATGATCTCCAGAGGTGCATTACAACCCTAACAATTCTGGGGTTCTGTGACTGAGCTCTGTGGATCCCTACAGTCTGATTATGGTTGCACTATTACTAGTAATCTTAAAAGAATGACTGGAGATTTTAATCTCATCTGAACACCTTTTCCTGTTCATCTCAGCAAGTTGTGGCCTATGTCATTGGACCAGTGATGTGGCAAAATAAACAGCAGATCAGCACAAGGCCAGAGGAATGCTCTACTTCCCTTGCAGAGAAAAACATCATAGTATCATAGAATAGACTGGGTTGGAAGGGACCTTAAAGGTTCTGCCCTCCTGCTGAAGAGCTGGGACCTCCCACAGCCCCATGACCCTGTACAAAGGTTCTGGGACTTCCTGGTGAACTGATTATGGGCTCGGGCAGCTCTGCTGGCAGTGCCCACCAATGACTGGCTTTTAACATTACTTTGTGACAGGTGATGTTTTGGGTTCGATAAGCTTTACCAAAGTAATGATGCAAAAAGGGGTTTTAATTTCTGTAAACACTTTGCTGACTCTTGTTTTTCCCACACAAGGATCACAGCCATTTTAATTTGTAAGTACTTTTAAAGTGGAAAACAAACTTTAACATAAATTAATAATATAATTAATGATATCATAGGTCTCACGCTTCGCAAATTGCATGGCCTGGGAGTATTTCCAGACACCTTGGTCGGTATGAACTCCCCAGCTTGGTTACAGCTCTATGCCACAGTAAATCCTCAAAAAGCATTTTTTCTTCTCCCTGCCTCTTACCTGGTTTTGGAAAGAAAGAAGGGAACTTCAGAATGATCTAAACAGGCTGAATAACCCAAAACCCAGTGTGGTGTATTGGAATATGATTCCCTGTTCGGTAGCACAAGAAGGCGTGGATGGGCCTAAGGTGGTTACACCAAGATAAGATACAGCAAATGGGGAAATGGGGTGGGAGACCTGCCAGTTAGAAAAGGAGAATACGACCTTAGTACTTGGCTACAATTGTTTGCTGTATAAAATCTGGCATTGAATCCAGCACTTAGCTCTATAATATACCTGTTTTTCAAACTGTAAATACCTTGGCCTGGGATCTAAAGCCCTGGGGAACCTGTAGGGCCAGCTTAGAGCTTTGGGCTGTTGGAATAAGAGGCAAGATGAATCATCACCAGATGCTTTAACCCAAAATTCAGGAGCAGAGAAGGGAAATTGTTTTCAGGTCCACTGTCTAACTTGGTATCAGCTCTAAGAGTTGGGAGAAGGGCAGGAGTAGTTCTCCATTACCTCTGTTCCCTGGCTCCAGTTGCCGTGGACCCTGGATGAGCTGGGGGACAGAACGGAGGAGGACTTGTACAGAGGTGTCATCTGAGTCCTGAGACATGCCTGACTTACCCACAGCAGTGGCAGCTGTTCCTGGACCAAATCCAACATCCAGCCCCTGACCTATAATAAAAATTAAATATATGCAATAATGAAATTGTCAAACAACAAGGCTGAGTTTTAGCTGGAGCAAATGTTCTTAGAACAAGACACAGTTACCTCAGAGAGAAATTTAATGGTGAACAAGAGGCCAAATTGTTCTTTTAGTTATATAAATGCAACTTCCAGTCGCCAGCAAGGAATTTCACTAATGGAAGTAAGAGCAGAATTTTCCCTTGGCACTAAATAGAGCTGACCTTTGAAACAAATGGTATTACAAATTCCTTGGCCTTGTGTCATTTGCTATTTCTCTTAAGGATCCTGCTGCTAGAGTGAGGTTCTGCCGGGATATGCTTCTGCTACCATTAAGGGACAGATAGCCTTTGTGGTCATGGCAGATTAGAAAGTCTGAAGACTCCAAGATAAGAATCCAGCACTTGTAGAAACTCATTATTTTGGAGGACCAGACGTGGCTTGTGAATGGTTTAGGGTTGGCAAAGTGGAGAGGGTATTTGAGGTGCAATATGGCCTAAAGATCCTAAGATGAAAAACTGCTATGTTATCACCAAATTCCAGTGCTCTTTTAGGGATCTGAGTACCTCTGCTGGCCGAAAGCGTAGCAGGAGAAGAGATCCGTGCTGAATTCCCTTCCATCCAATACACCGTAACACATTTTGGTGGAAGGAGACCCGCGGAGATAACCGAGCAGCTGCCGCAGCCCGGGGCTGACCGGGGCAGTCGGGACCGGCAGATGGAGCCGCAGCGCCGGGAACCGCCCGGTGCCAGCCCCACTGCAGGGCTCCTACCCTAATCCTGAATAAACAAAGCTCCAGGAGTGCAATTAGGAACACTCATTATAACTTAGGTGATTTATATGAAAGGACCGGGCTTACTTTTTCATCTTTTTGTTGTAAGAAGACACAGAAACAGCTCAGCACTGTACGTGACTTTATACTTTTGTCACTATGAGTTGTGTTAAAAGTTTCATGTTTATCAAGAACAATCCTAGGACACAAATCCTACAATGCAAAGTCCTTTTTTGTGGAGCTGAGGTAGCTCGAGACTTCACTCTTCTCCCTGCAGGACACAGTTGGCTTTATTGACTTCTAGAAATCATTTGTGATTGAAATCCATGTAGCTCCACTAGGTTAGAGAAGTAGAAACTAGCCTTCAAACCTTAAGGAGATTTTGGAGGGATTTCTTTTTCCTAGGGATAACCAGGTCAACTAATGTAAAATGGCAATGGAACCAGCTCATACTGTGGAGTTGCTGTCACTGCAGTTTGTGGATGATACTAAAGTTCTTTAGACAGTCAAGTTCTGTGCAGGCCAAGAAGGCATCATCAAACTGAGTTGGCTCAAAGGTGGCAGATGAACTTTGTATAGATAAATCTAGGGCAATGCATCTAGGAAAAAATTATCCACATCAGACTTGGAACTGAGAGTTACAACTTAGGAAAGAGATCTCTGAGCCATTGCTGATGGTTCTCTGAAATCATCGGGTCAGTATGCAATGGCAAACAAAATCCAATAAAATGTTGGAACTCATAAGAAAGTTATTAGGAACAGGACAGAGGGTGTAATGTTACTGCTACATTAAAAAAAAAAAAAGACACCCTGATGCATTCTTGTAGTACAGGGCAGAAAAAATGGTCAAGGTGTTAAAGCTGTTGCCTTACAAAGACTGAGAATACTGGGACTCCACTCTGAAGTGGAGGAGGTGAAGGTGATGGAGTGGGGTAATCATGATTTACCAGATGATGAACATGCTGGTTAAAGCAAACATGTAGCTGTTGTTTACGAGGACCTTGTATGGGATCTAGGGGACACTTGAGGCAACTACCAAAAGATGGGTTGAAAGAGATAAAAGAAAGTATTTGCTGACACAATGAGTAGTGAACCTCTGAAGCTTGCCAACACAGAAGCTTGTGGAGGCAGACGGTATTAGCATGTTCAAAAAGGGATTGGTCAAATTAATGGGTCTTTATGCTAAAAGGATGAGGCAGGAGCATACCTCTAGTATCCCTAATCCAACAGCTGTGAATGCTGCATATTAGGGGAAAGGACTGCACATAACAACCAGCCTCACATGTTCTTCCTAAACAGCATGTCCTCTTGCCACCCACTGGAAGCAGAGCAGTGGGTGAGATGGCTCGCTGTGTGACCCAAAGGCTTTGTCTTATTTGCAGCTTGTGACTTCTTCCACGTGACAAGGTTCCCCTGCAGGATACAGCCTCACCTGAATGCTCAGTCCTTGCTCCATCACCAAAATGCTGAGTTCATTCTCAGGCTGAGGCCAGCTGATGGTTTAAAATCAAGCCAGCTAAATTAAGATTTTTAGGAAAAAGTGCAACTTGTATATCCTAGCATAAAATAGAGTGTCTTGATTTTGTACAAATGAATAGTAGTGTTGGCTCCTGGTTCTTCACAAGGCAATTAGAGAACAAGAGGTAAGATCAGCTCATGCTCTTATACACAGTTTTAAGAGCAGTAAATGCATACAATACAAGATGCCCAACTCAGCTGAGGAAGTTCTACCTTACCTTTTGGTACTGCTCTACAGACTTAAACCCAAGGCATTTTTCAGCAGTGACAAGCTGAAAGCTAATCATGAAACTGTTTGTACAAAGTTATTGAAAAAAGATTAAGGAAATTTTCATGTTATCTCCTAGATACTTCCTAGCTTGTTTTTTTCTCTCCTGGTTCATTGCCTTTTCTTACACAATTCTGTGAGAGTTGAGGCTGCCTGTACACACATATAAACACACACATGCACACAGACACAGACAGACACACACTTCTTCATGCCACTCACAGATTTTACTGTCTAATTCCCTTCCCAGTCTCTCCATAGCATCCTGGTTCAGCCATTCTCTCTGCTCAATCTTCTTTTTTTTTCTTTTAATACAGTCCTGGTTTCCTTTGTGTAGTGTTTTCAGGCCAGTATGCCATGCTGATGTTTCATGCTTGTGTTTTATCACTGTCCTTGTGTCATGTTTTAATATTCCCTGTTGTCAGCCTTAACCAACTCATCACTTGTGTTAGACTCAAGATGGGAGTGTTGTCCTCCAAGTGACTTGAACAGGGCTGGGGGACTTGAGGTAACCAAGGAGTTACATTCTGCTCTGGACACACCACTGCTTCTGTGTGTTGAGTGAGGGGCCTTGGAGGTGGCTGCCTTTCCCTTGTAAAACATGCAGCTGCTTAGTAATATAGATGCAGAATTATTTTTTCACTATAGGTAGAGCAGTTTATCCCGGTTGCTCTGTTTAAAATGGATTGAATGACTTCTGATAAAATCTTTCCCAGACAGTTCAGCAGAGAATAAGCAACCAGCATGAAGAATTTCAGTCTAAAAGTCTTTCAAAGGAAAGTGTTACATGTCTTTAATGATAGGCAATGCTTTCTGCTCTGGCCATACAATCTTTAAGCCTTCACACCAACAAGGCCCCTTGACACCAAAGCAACACTGCCTTTTTTGGATAAAATTTCAGCTGTATGATCATCACTGGAAAATGCTTGTATTGTTATGACCAAATTTTCTCAATTACAGTCTAAATGCCATTTTTCTGAAGTAAATGAGAATGAAGTTTGCTTTTCAGACTGAGTGAGAAAAGTATTCACCACTTTTAAAGTCCCCATCTTCAATGAGTATATGTACCACTTTTCTGAAGGTCTGAAGCTGAGGACCTCTCCTCTTACTGCTGTGGGGCAGCTGTCGTGGCTTGTTCAGCTGTGCCAGCTCACATCAGCTTAGCATCTAACCCAGCCTTTAATTAAGTCCTTTTTGAATCTTTATGCTTCGTATTTCTTTACCCAGCAATCACCACGATGATGAGGAACAACTGACAATACAAGAGAGACAAGCATATGGGAGCATGTGAAGGGAACAAACTTCCAGCACCAATGTTTCAGAGGTTCACAATAACACACTTCCCCCAGAGAGTATTCTTTACTCAAATATCCATTAAAGGGTAGCAAGTAACCATGGGATTCAGTATATCTCTGAGTATTCAGCACTGAGACTGCACAGCTTCCTGGATTGTCTTTAACAGGAGACGAGGCAGACCTGGAAAGCTTTCCATTTTCCAGCCTGCTGGCTTTAGCAATAATGTCATGTAAGTCCAAAGGGAGACAAGTGACCTTCTAGCTCATGCTATTGTGCTGGTAACGCACATAAACAAAGCCTGTAGCTAGAGGGGGAAGAATTTCACCAAAAATAAGGTTTAGGGAGAAGTCCTTTCCTTTTCACCTTCTCATATAACCCTCCTGGGGTGAAAGCTCTTCCAAGTGACTGGTGTTTTTGTCCTCCAGTCCCCTGATGGGTTTAAACTCACCTCTCCTACTGTCAAAACTGATCCTTAAGCACCACACTTTCATCCAGGCTGGAATAGCTCACAAACATACCTACACATGCTGAAGCTGTACCATAGTGAACAAAAGGGTGTTGTTTTCGCATAGTGGCAGCCATCAATAAACTTCAAGTGATAACCATTTTCCCATCATATCCTTGTCATCCATTACCAAATGGCTATGGAATATCCCGAACAGGCTACAGGTTAAAACTTTAATAGCTGTAGAAAGTGGTCAAATCCTTGGACTATTAGGTCATTGCTAATGCCCACAGCCACTATCAGCATGGATGAATTTTCTGCTCTTCTGACAGCACACAGTGTGCTGAGATCTGGCCCAGATGTAGTCTCAGGTGAGCCTGCTTCTGAGAGCAGCTTTGGAAATCCCCTGCTTGGCTGCTACTGCCATCCCAAGGATGGTACTGCCCCATCCTGGCCTGCTGGCCCCATGGAGGGTACCTGTCCTGCAGGGAGCTGGCAGCTCTCTCTCTCCACAAACGTGGGCAAGGCATACTGAGCAGCACATCCAGGAGAAAGTATTTAAAATATTTCCTATCTTTAACATTTGAAAAATCTAGACTGTTCCAGTTCAACAGTGTGCCCTTTGTGGCTTACTCTACAGCTTGGTCCAGCACTCCCTTTGATGTTTTGCCCACAGTATAATAAACTTCACCAAAGAATAGAAAAACAGCTTGTCTCTGTGAAGGCCACAGAAAAATGAACTGGAAATGTGAACTGACCTGAAGCTGTACCATGTTTTTTTGCAGAAGCAGATTCTTTTATATTAAGTGGCCTAAAAGTATACTGTAAAATTCAGCCAAACAGTATGGTGGTCAACCTTGCTGGAATTTGCCTGGGTGGCAAAGGTTGTGTTTATAGCAGTTTTGATAAATTATTAAAATTTGGTAAGTGCAGAAAAAGGAAAAGGACTTTCTTCAGAGTTAAGTGTCTTTGTTTTTTCTTCTCTTCAGACTCCTGGTTTCAGCTCATTCAGTATCAAAAAAACCAAACAAAAGTATGAAAAATATGACTTCTGGGAAATAATCAGTTGTGGGAAGAGCAGAACTCAGGTCTGAGAATTGTAATTGGAAAATAATTTCCCTAAGACCAAATCCCCAGTGCCCTGTAAATTTAAAAAGGAAATATTATGTCTAATCTATCCTGAACAGTGGGATATTTTTTTCTTTCTCTGTATTCATTTCTGTTTGTGTCATTCCTGGAAAGGGACCTCTTTTTCAGATATCTTCTAATTTTGTGGTGGGGATTGTGGATTTTGGTGAGATGCCAAAGTTTAAAGACTTTCAACACTGAAAGTTTCTAAGAATGAAATTATGTCAGATAGTCTCTCTTACCTCATATGACACTTGGCCTGAGATTTACTGCTGATTTTTTCTAGGATGCTGGAAGACATGCTAGATGCTGCCACTGAGTGAGTAACCTGTAGTTCTTCTTTCAAGCAGTCCTTCACTATGCTCAGAGAAACAGAAAACTGATAAGAAAATGCAGTGCATCAGCTGTAACAACATGCCACATGAGTTAAATTTGGGGTATATTTTTAAAACCATGTATATGATGTGAAAGGCTAAGAATCCCATTGTCTTTTTAAGTCATAAAGGGTCAGCTCATCAGAGGCCAGAATTATGACCACTGTTGCCCTACCTAATATGGGTGCTCAATGCCCAAACTGGAGTTTCCTGACAGGATTCAGAATGAAAAGGCAGGTAAGGTGTCCCAGTGCATGGGCAGGAGACATTGTGATGCCTATAGCTAATTTTCATTTTATTTCAAAGGTATCATGTGACAAAGCATACTGGGAAACGGTACAAGACATGAGGAAGCACATGTCAAAAGTCTAAACGGCAATTGCTGCTACTTGTGCTTCCATTTCCATTCTTAATTTGAACAGTCCTGCTCAGTGTTTCACTTAATCTCAAGAGGAGTTCCCACAGCACAAGCTGTACCCTTGTCACCCCCCTTTTTGCAGGCAAGGACTGTGCATATATTTCTCTGTTCAGGACACCAGTCCCCTCACCCACACCCAGCAGTGAAGCTGAGGTGCAGCTTGGTAGGAAATACCCTATTTCTCTCTTCCTGTTGGCATCTGGTCTAGCTTTTGAATTTCATGTGGTTTTGTTCTATACTGGAAGACCTGGAGCAGGGACCAGTGCTAAATTATTCCCTCAAGCTGTTGCGGAACTTACCATCAGAGAATTACAATATGGGACAACCTGTGGGATGTATCTGCAGACAGCCATTATTGGGAAAAATTCTTTCAAGGCAAACAAGACCCCAGCTCAAAGGTTACCTGCAGTGAATTTGTAAGACTTGCAGTGAGAAGTCCTGCAAGTGTGCCTTGTGCCTACCAAGCAAGGCACAAGCCATTTATCCACCTAATTCTGTTAGTAAAGACATGCTGTTCTATATACTGAGCTCACACCTACCTTGTTGCTCTGCAGATGTACTCTGTGTTGACTCACTAGGAAGCAGACCATGAAATCCCAAAAGACTGTCTTGGAGGATGTCTGCATGTTCCCTAACAGCTGTCAGACCTCATGGGTGTGAGAAGCAGCTCTCTCCATAGAGTCCCATGCTCTATTCCCTGACACCTCATTGCTCTTTTGCAGAGTAGTCAGTGATGACCCCAGTAGAAATCCTTTTGTGATTTTTAATTGAGCAAAATTCCAATTCTACAGTCAGCCTTTACACAATTCAGGGCAAAATTTTTATTATTAGGGACAGAAATGAGGCATACAAATCCATTCATTAATACTCTTTGGCTTTTCCAAAGTGTCTCCTCATCTAGGTTAATCAGAAGCCATGCAAAGCGAAGAGGATTAGGAAAGTATGTTTCCACAAGGAATTTCTTTATTATTTTTCTGCTCTAAGGCTCAGCACTTATGTGCTGGTTTTGGCTGAGGTAGAGTTAATTTTCTTCCCAGTGGCTTGTATGGGGTTGTGTTTTGAATTTGTGCTGAAAACAGGGCTGATAGTACAGAAATGTTTTTGTTATTGCTGAGCAGTGCTTACAGAGAGACAAGGCCTTTTTGTGCTCCTCACCCCACCTGATCAGTGAGGAGACTGGGCTGGACAAAGCTGGGACAGCTGATCCCAACTGACTCAAGGGATATTCCATAACATACAATGCATTATCTCAGCACATAAAGCTGAGGGAAGAAGGAAGCAGGGAGGGCTGTGTGTGGATATTGAGAGTGATGATGTTTGTCTTCTCAAGTCACAATTATGTGTGATGGAGCCCTGCTTTCCTGGGGGTGGTTGAGCACCTGCCTGCCCATGAAGTGGTGAATGTTTTGTTTTGCTTGTGTACATGGCTTTTGCTTACCTTATGAAATTGTCTTTATCTTGACCCATGAGTTTTCTCACTTTTGCTCTACAGATACTTTCCCCATGCCACTGGTGGGGGAGTGAGCAAATGTCTCTGTGGTGCTTAGTTGCCAGCTGGGGTTAAACCATGACCTTTTATATCATGTAAACCCCTGCAATATCACACTGTACTGGAATATCAAAAAGATACTTTTGATTATTACTTTGACTCTGTGATGCTCCAAGGCACTGAGTGTCCCAGAATGAAAAGCAGAGCTGGGATGCCAATGGAAAAGGCTCCAGCGCTGGTGTCTCAGGAAGGCTACAGGCATGCCTTTGCAAGGAGTCTTCCAATGAAGTGCCGAGTGCAAGTTGGCTTGGCTGGCAGGCACAAATTTCACCACAGAAATCTATACAGGCATAAACTGCAAGCCTCTGGCAAGTCATTTTTGTACAATTTCCTTGCCAACTGCTCATGCTGGGGCTTACACCGACGGCTCTGCCCGCAAGTCAGAACAAAACCAACTCCCAGTTCCAATGTTATTCTATCCCCATTTGGCTTTTGATGAAGTCACCTTGCACTTCATGGCTCCTTAGTTCAGCTGACGAGACTAAAGCCTTACGGAGATCAAATACTAACAGCAGCCCAGTTTTACATAAGCTGAGCCAGTTCTGCAGAGGAGCATTGACTCTCCCAATGCATCTTCACAGCACGGGTGGGTGACCCCCTTGCTGAGTGAGTCTGACCTGGAACTGGAAGAGGGACAGGATTTGCTATTTAGTCAAGAGCATCAGAGGCCTGATGGGAAAGATGCCAGATGTGTTTTACATGGATAGTGTGGCAGAGAAGCCACACCAAGTGGCTTCCAAGCCAAGTGACAGCAGAACACAGTAAGTGTCCAGTAACCTCAGATGAGGTCCTTGGCATTTGCTAATGTCTTGAGAGGATACTGTGAAGAAGATCATCTGGGGAAGTACATTTATGGCAAGCGGCTATCACAGTTTATTTTTCAGTAAGGTTTCATCCTCCGTCCTATGTTCCTAAGCAGTTTAAACCTTTTCTTTGTTTTCTGAGTGCTTAGCCAGTATTTGAACTCAAGAGTCATTTCCCATAGAATGAGAAACAGTTAATACAATTTAAGTGTGCACTCAGGAAAAAAAATTGTATTTCTAGAAAATAGTTTTAAGAAAAAAAGAAAACTTATTTTCACTAAAATCACGACTGAAATAAACAGCAGCGGCCAACAACCCCCCCTAAAATCTGCTCTCCAGCAAGCTCTGGACTAAAAAACCCGAATCTCTTCCTCCTTTCTCCTCTCTTTCTTTTATTTTCAGTGTCCCAGTGACTGGCCGCCTGTGTCCAACACACCTGTTACATTTCTACTGCCTTGAAAATGCAGCATCTCAAATAGTTTCTCTGACACATGCAAGGCACATTTCTCAGTCTCATTCCCCACTGGTTATCACCATGAACCCCTGGGGTCCTGCCCTGACATTGGCAGTGTCACTCAAGGTGGACCCAGCACCAGGTCTGTATTCCTTTGAGGGCAACGCTTCTCCTAGTGACAAACCCGAGCATACTGGGGAAGTTAAGGCTAGTGGTCCCCCTGCAGGACAATCCCCGCTCAAGGAGACCTCTGTCAATGAGCCTGTGAAGTGAAATTTGATCCCTAGAGTCACAGATTATGGATGCATGTCCTAATTGTCTTGCTTCTAGACTAATCATTTTGGAAAACCATTACAACTCAGTAGGGTTTTTAGCATCTTCATTAATGACCTGCTAGTTTGCAGATGATGTAAAACTGGGAGGAGTGGGTGATGTTCCAGGGGATCATGTTGCCATCCAGAGGGACCTGGACAGTCTGGAAAGTGGGGCAGACAGAAACATTATAGGGTTCAACAAAGGGAAGTGCAAAGTCCTGCCCCCAAGGGAAGAATAACCCCAGACACCAGTACACACTGGTGGTCAACCATCTGGAGAGCAACTTTGCAGAAAAATCCCTGGGGTCCTGGTGGTCATGAAGTTGACCATGGGTGCCCCATCACTGGAAGTGTTCAAGACCAGGTTGGGGCTTTGAGCAACCTGATCTGATAAAGGATGTCCCTGCCCATGGCAGAGGCTTGGACTACATTATCTTAAAAGGGCCCTCCCAACCCAAACCATTCTGTGGTTCTATGATTCTGTGAGCCAGTGATGATGTGCCCTTGCAGTGAAGGCAGCCAGTGGCCTCCTGGGCTGTGCTGAGCAGAGCATGGACAGCAGGCCAAGGGACGTGAGCCTCCCTCTTTGGTCTGCACTGGTGAGATAGATCCTGGTAATGTTTCTAGTGCTGGGCTCTCCAGTACAAAAGAGTCTAAGTAAAGCGAGTCCCAGTGAGGGGACAGGAAGGTGATTAAGTTCTTGGAGCATCTGACACTCAAAGAGAGCTGGGAATATTCAGCCAGGAGAGGAGAAGCTGCAAGGGGATTTCATAGATGTGAGTAAACACCTGATGGGGAAAGTATAAAAGGCAGAGCCACACTCTCCTCATCAGTGCCTAGTAACAGGACAAGAGGCCATAGACACAAACTAAAATACAGTAATTCCATTTAAATGTTAAAACACCACTTTTTTTTTACAGTGAATTTTGTCAAACACTGGGACAGATTGCGCAGAGAGGCTCCATCCTTGGAGATATCCAAGCCCCAGCTAGATACAGCCCTGAAAGATTAATCAGTTGAAATCAATGCAACTGCCAAAGCACTCTGATGGCAAAGTAGGCCTTATGGGTGTGAAATTTCCATTACCATCCAGACACAAAGATGCACCAAGAGTCCCTGGGCTTTGCAGAGAGAATCATAACTGTGGTCAAGTTGGGATGGTATCACTGATGATAGTATTTCTCTTTCCTGATTTTTGATCAGATGGCTTTTCTTCAGGTATAAGCCTATATTTTTTTTTGCAGTAACTACAAAGCACTCAGAGACTTTATGTTAGATGTCCAATAAAGCAGTGAAATTTAACCAAAGAAAACCACTGAATGACATTTTCTGTATTGCTGACATCCCTTGAGTTAGGGCAACAGAAATGTTTAACCTGCTTCTTTAATCCAGCCTGATTCAGTTCTCCTCAAGGAACATCATAGTCTTTCCACCAACTTTCATATGACTGGAGCACATATACAGTGTATGCAGTGTATCTCCACCACATCAGTAACTCATGGAATGTTCTCCTAACCTTTAAAGAGTATATGGCACATTTTATGTATATTTATATACATATGTAAAAGGAGTATGATTTTACTACCATGGCTAGGCATAAAAGTAATCATCAGGAAGTCTTACCTTGTACCTTGTGCCTATTCCAATACTGAAGTCTACAGCAAAATCCAAATCTGGAGGAATGAAGGGAAGTCATTATTAGTTTTTCTATGAAAATGCTATTTTTATTAAAAGCAGAAGGTAAGCTGAAGGCACCAAGCCTCTTTAAAATAACTTAGGGTTTAGTATCAATAATGGAAATATATACACTGTGGCTGGGATAAGTCTAGCGCCTCTCCCATCTTTTCTGACTCTCCATAAATAAGGAGTTTAAGGCCAATGAATATAATAAATGAATGATCTTAAAATTTTGCTCTCAAATTGTTTCCATTTCACAGGAAGTTCAAGTTTCCCTCAGTAAATGGTTTATGCTTTTCCAAGCATTCTTGCATTCTATTACAATCTATTTTATATGCATTAAGGCTTAGTTTATTTATTGGGGAAGAATAGGAACACCACAATCAAGATTATGACACTTTAAGGTTACAATTCTTTAAAATAGTCAGCAACTCCTTTTCCCCTGCCATTTTGAGTAGGGTGTGTGCATCACTGCTTTCAGTTTATTGAGGATATAGTGCTAATTTCCTAAACAACTGGTTTAGAAATGCAAATCTGAAATGCAAGTCTAAGATCAGAAGTGATGAAAAACCTTTGCAAATAGAGTTCTCTATTGCTTTCCTGGAAGGGACAGCAAGTCCCTGTGCAAGAGTCAGATCCAGGACTGGAGCCTCTTAATTGGTCCAGGCAGGGGGACTTTGCTGGCTGGTGTCCTGAGCAATGGAAGTTTGGCACATTTTACTGCTCTTTGATAGTCAAAACCTGGAGTGTCAAGAACCAAAAAACATGGTGGGAAAAACAGGACATGTCAACTGCTCCTAATGAGTCTGGTTTACTACATGTAAAGAAAAAACGTCTTTTTTTATAAAACCACACAGTTATTTTCCTGAGAACAAGTTTTCTCAATAAATTAAACACCTTCTTCTTCACAAGGAATACAAACCTCTGTTCACTGCAAATGCAGTATATCCTGCTAAAATACTGAAGGAGATAAAAACCTAAACATTCCTTCAGGAGTTAACTCTAAAAAATTAAAGTATTGGAATCTTCCATGTTCATTTTACTGAAATTTCTCTGGTATCTATAATGAGTCCTTCATCACTAATTTGCCTCAAACACTTGCTGGTTTTTTTGGTACAGCTCTAGGAAAATCCTGCAGTCACTCTTGCCGCTTTCTTTCCAGTAGTCTAGAATACAGCTTGTTAACAGTCCTTCCTTACCTATTTTTATATTCCTTCACCATGTATCACAAATATTTAACACTTTCTCCAGGATCCTGGTTAAGTGCTCAGCACACAAACTCCAAACCATAAGCCAGGTCCTTGACAAGGCTAGAAGAGGAAGCCTTGGGTCCAGGGATTTAGAGTGGAGGTAGGATGGGTGGTGGAACCATTGCCAGCTGTCCCTGGAGTCCTGCCCTGGAGGAAGGATCTGCTGAATGGTCAGAGCTGGCAAAAACCACTGGGAGAGGCAGCTATGAAAAAGTGCTTAAATTCAGGTATTGCACAGGTTCCCTGGCCATAAGTTTATGGAGGACACAGTAAGATGGAACTAGTAACTAGAAAGGCTTTAAAAATGCATCAGGTGGAATATATACTTACATGCATATAGATATAGATATAGATATCTGATATCCCAACTCTGTAGAAGCCTACTGCCAACATCTTAAACAAAGGAATTCTCAGTAACAACCCATCTGCTTTTACCTGGGATGTTTGGGCTACTGGAGAGTCTATTCAGCCTTCCACATCATCTGAAAGCTGTCTCACTTCTGTCCCCAAACAGGCAGGTGATCTTGCCTTCACAAAGCACATCACTTTATGTTTTGTTCCTGGAAAACAGATCAGGGATATGGATGAAGCAAAACCATGCTTGGCTTGCTCACCCTAAACCTGGGGAAGATAAGATACTGAGGCAAAAGGAGGAGTATTTTTGATATCCACTTCTGGGAATTTTCTTTAAAATTCCTCCCATTTTTTGTGACCTGGTCCAGGCCAAGAATAAGAAAGAAATAAATGTGCTCCTTGGGAGCTTTTCAGTAATACCTAGTGATAAGTTGTCTCTGGCAGAGATTATTTCAGCAGGATCCAGAGAGGATTTAAAATCCAAACAGAGACAGGAAAGCAGCCCAGCTCTCCATTTAAACTGGGGGTAGAATTAAATCAAGTGGCACAGCAGCAAGGAGAACTCCCGCCAAATATCTCTAAGATGGCATTTTAATATGGAATTACATTGTGGCTGCTCCTTTTGAGAGTCTGTAGGGACATACAGGGGTATAAGTTACACAGACACTTGCCTGTACTGTGTCTCCAAATCTCGGTAGTACACAGTGAATGAGGTAGGCACAACCAGTCCTGGTTTGCTGATTATGTTTCTGTGGCAGTAGGTGCAGTCTCAAGCCTGCTTCCAGGGCTTTGGCAATGAAGGAAGGTCAACATGACAGCAGAATAAGCTTGCTGTGTACCCATAAGACCTTGAGGAAAACAGCTCCTGTTGTGGGATCGTCAGGGAGAGTGAAGTTAAGGACCATCTCATAGACTGCCTAAAGACAGAACCTGGCTTTCCAGAGTTTTCTGTCTTTGTCTTTCCAGAATCTGCCTCCTGTTTTCATGTCAGGCTAGAGAACACATCAGGTAATGTATTTTGCAATTCCATCATGTGCACAGTGAAAGGCAGACATAGGTGTGGTTGGGGGGGAGGCATTTCTGCAGGTACAGCTGAGGTCATGCTGTCACCTCTGACGTTTTGTCACTGGCAGAACTCATCCCAGCTACACCTTGTCTAATTGGAGTAAGGAAAAACTGAGTCTGTAATTAAGAAAGCACTGAAAGCACAGGTCTCTCGATCGGGATGCTTATCAGGTATACGTCAGACTCCCTCTACCAGCAGAATCATGTTGTGAATCTATTTGTAGAACTTGATTTATCAAGATTAATAAAAGAGCCAAATTATGTCAACTTATGGCAAAACCCATGTATTTGTCTTTCAGTTCAGATTCCAAAAGGTTATTTTCTTTCTCATAAGGCTATTTTTAATGGCAGAACCAATGTGTGCCCTACCCACCCTACCCATTCCTACAAGGAATGCCAGGACAGCTGAAAGCACTGTGATTATATGACCCACCAAAAGGTCAAACAAAAAAAAATATATGGTACTCACCAATATTTATTAGCCATTTCTAAACCTGGAGAGAGACAGGGCATTATAGTTACTTCTCTTCTCTCCTAGCACTTTGGGCAGTGATCGTTTTTTTCCTGTTCCGTCTCTGTCTTCATATCTACCTCAGTAGCTAGCTGGAAGATCCTGGTGTCGTCTTCTAGCAAAAAAAATTCTGTTAAAACTCTACAAATATTAAACACCATGTATCTTGACAGTCTACATTCTTGCTGTTTCTTCCACCATTTCCTTAAACACAAAGTACTTAAGTTTGTGAGTAGCCACAGACTTGTTGCTTAAATCTATTCTGTTGTATAAGAGAAGTCTTAAGGCCAAACTTTAGGCCAAACTCAACAGCCCTCCACACAATTGCAGTCAAGAGTATTTCAGAGTTCTTTCTGAGGTAATTAGTTGGATTTTTTTAAATGGGACAGTCCCTGGCCATTTGCTCTGCTTTCAGGTGTATTCAAGGTAATGGGAATCAGCCCATTCAGACTAAATCAAAAGCAGTGTCTATAGATATAAATATAAATATAGGTATCTCTACATATACATAAATACATAAGAATTTGTAGCTCTTGGAAGCACAAACTTGTTTCAAGACTGGATAGCTAAGGTATATACTCTTCTAAAATAACCTTCATGTGCCCTTTTAAAGCAAGGTTCAAGGTTGTTACCAGAAAATCCTTTTATAGCGGATGCTGTGAAGGGAAGGGACTCTGAGTATTACACTGTCTCTTCATTCAAGATCCCAGAACACATTCCAAAAGTAAAGAAACAAGAGTGGTGAAGACACCTGTGTATTTATTGTTTTATCAGCATATGTACATTTCTTTTGCTAGTCAAAGCAGTAATTTTGCTAAATTCATTTGTTTCTGTTATCACATTCCTCTACACAGTTAGACATTGTTCATGTAAGTGGGTCACTCTTGGGCTTTCCATCCTCAGACGGAAGAAAGAAAGGTTCTGCGTTGCATCAGCAAGCACAGACTAGAGCCAGTGCTTGGTTGTGCTACTTGGAGAAGTTTAAATCATAAGGAATGTAATTGTGTGCTCAAAACAGATTAATAAATGCCCAGAGCAAAGACAGAAGCAAATGGGGCTCAGCCAGGGCTGTGGCTAACTATGAGAACCTGGGACCTGGCTACCCATCTGCAGAATAAAGACTCAGTGATTGCAAAACTATTGGCTTAGAAAGCTTATTTTAGGTACTGCTTTCATGTGGCTTTGTCACTGACAGGGCTTGAAAGCAAAAACAGTTATAGAGAAAACAAGAAGATGCATTTAGGTTATGGTCAAGTGTTTTTCTATTTTTATGAGTAACATTTTCTTCCCAAATCTGGGAATTAATTACTAATTAAATATACATTCTTAATTTCTGAGTCTTAGAACTACAAATTCCTTCAAACCAGTGAAATCTGCTTGCCTGGAGACTTAAAACTCTCTGTTTGAAAAGCTGGAGTTTACAAACCAGAACTTGAAACTTTTGTGTCCTCATATTAAACGATCACATGTATCGCACTTCATATTTGAGCATGAACCTGTCTCTGAAAGACTAAGTGAATTATTATAATATTCCTCCATAATATAATAGTTTTTTTCCATTTTCCTGCCTCCCATTCTGCCAGAAGTATTGGCTAACAAACTGTGCTTACAGAAAAATATATAGTAGCTAACTATAAACTCCCAGGTGTTTAACAGTTTTAAGATTTAAACTTCTCTGTATTATTCAAATTTCAATTGCGAGTTTTATTCCAATTTCTTTCTCACTTTGATCTTCAATATCTGATCTTACTGAAGTGACTTTGAAAGATATCACACTGACGTTTTTGACACATTGGCATAATAAAAGAAAGAGGAATGAAAGCTTATCCTCTTGTGTAGGAAGAAGCTTAAGTACTGATTTTTTTTTATTTTTTTTTTAATCCCAGCAAATAGCTAGAGGGGAATAGACACAATTCATCAGCACTTGATTTAAACTGCTGTATTTTCATTTTCTATGTGAACCAGTACATGCTTATTCCTGTAGCATGCAAACTGCGTGCTTATCACCAAAAGTTTCAGAAATATGTGGGTGTAGACAACATCTGTGATTGCTTTTGCTGAACATTCTGGGCTGTCGCAATCTTCTGATAATTGAGGCAAAGGGAAACACCTTTCACTGTATATGTAAGGCAAGAAATGCGTGGTTATAATAAAATCAATTGTGCTTGTCTGATCTTTTCCATTTTTAAAATCCTAAATAAGTATTTTAATCCCACCAGTGCTTCCTTGAAAAAAGAAAGTAGATAGCTTTAGCTCCACTGCACAATTGAGAAGACTGAGAGAGAAATATGTCACAAAACATACCTCTAATTCAGAAGTCAGAAATCTGTATCCCTTAATCCTAAATGCTCAGCAGAATGGTCAAAACGGACCAGTATACTTCAAGAATGCCATAATGACTCTTCGTAGAAATATACCTGCATTTTTCATGCACATAAAATAGAATGGAATAAAAGTACATCAGGGGTCTTAACCTCATATATTCATATTTCTGAATATTTCTGAAGTCTGTATCAACTCTGGTTTCTACAGTCAGAACACAGTTCTGATTAAATCATCCTGTAGTCCATTTTTATTTATGACTTGACATAGGAATATTCTTTGCTCCATTTGTGAGCTACCTGTGGAGCGCTAATTCAACTAGTTTGGCCTATATGATACTTTTTCCACCAAAGAATAAAACCTTAGAACAAGGTTATGGCCAGCCTTAGGCTTCTCCTTACATCTCACTTTTTAGAAAATTACTGACATTGATGCAGAAGCAAGAGGTGGATTATTTTGCCCTCTATACCCCTGTACAGTATCACTCAATATTCTTTGAGATGTGGACTTGTAAGAAACAATGAGCTGGCTGCGTAAGACAGGTGAGTCCCTTCAGTCCTTCCTCTGCATGCTCAAGCTCTTCTGTGGTTTGTGCATCTCTGCTGGTGCCTCTGACCAGGGCATCACTCTGAACTGGGTGTGCTGAATAATTTATGGGTCAGGAGAGTGCTGCCTGTTCCAGCTGCTGTACAGCTAATTACAAACAGGCAACAGGCACAGATGCTCAGCTACCAGCAGTAGAGGTCTTTTAAGTACAGGGAAGGATCTGTGAACTTATAAATTCATAAAGGCCGGAAGAGAGGGTTACAATCTCTGTCTAACCCAGGTTGCTGTATGGTGCAAGCACAGAGTTTCTCCAAACACTATTTACATCAGGCTATAAGTACTGGTAAAGCAAGGGAAGGTGAAATTAATCCTTTTGCCCCCATCCTCATTTGGCCAAGATCCACCATTCCCAGAGGACTCAAGTGAGAGGTGTCCCTGGGTCTCCATGAATCCTTCTGCTCTGCTCAGGAATGGGCTAGAGCTGGGACATTGCTTGGATCTTAGGGCAGATTGGAGATACTATCCCTGCAGCCTGAGTCTGTCCACAGCCAAATTCAGGTCACCACACTGGCTACACACCCATGAACTACACGTGGCTAAAATGCCACTGGCTGGCAACCCCTGGTTGGCAACCCCAACTGCGGCTTTGAGAGAGCTGGTCCGGGACCAGTCTCAAATTCTGGTCACCTCTCTTTGGTGTCTCCTGGCCTCCTGCACCTTCCTAACACTCATCCCTTTCTCTACTGCCTTCACTGCAGAGGCAGAACCTGAACTGTGACAAATGATTAATTGACCATTTACTTCTTGTTACACACGTATTTTTCCTTCGACATAGAACTAATATACAGTGTGGGAGAAGAGGTTCACCCCCTACTAAAATTCCTGGGTGAAGTTTGATAACTTTCAATCAAATATGCTGAGACGCATCACATTAGGCCTGGAAAGAGACAAACCCCCCAAAGTTTCTGAAGTCTAGTGCTACAAATATGGACAGAGGGGGATTTTTAAATCCTGTCACCTTTATTTCAAGCAGTTAAGATCTATTGTTATTGTGATTTGAAGGTAAACTTCATCGTGAACATCCTTAAATTAATTTGGATATTAATTTAGACATACACACACCTATTTTTAAGGATAAGGATATTGATCTTGGCAAGGCAATAAATTCCAATAACATCTCTTTGCAGAATAAGGCCAAGACAATTCAAACCTGATTATTTTTTGTCTTCACAACATTTTGCCAAAACCATCATATTGTTGGCCACATAATTCTGATTTATGTTCAACAAGGGTAGTAAAAAGATTTTATAAAGGAGACAGCCAGAGTGACACTTTCCTATAAATCACAGTGTTTTTTACTGCCACAAGATCCTGTGGCTCAACTTCAAATACAACTGTGCTGTAAACTGTGTGGATGAAGTTGCATTCCTTCTGAATGAGAACCATGTTTCCCTTTTTCACTGAGTGACTCCACATTCCTATCAGTGTCTAGCAGATAATAACAACATCCAAATAAAAGAAGCTTTTAGAGCTGGTAGAGCAGTGATGGGAAAATATGTTCAAAGTGGATGTCACTCTATAACATACTACTCCTTTAAAATAAAAAATAAAAGGAGATAGGCAAGGTGCATGCTGGACAATAAGTAAGTTCTTTCTCTCGTGTTTCTGTTCGTTTTCTTCTGAACTAAATTTTCCTGCTGGTAGGATATGGAGGAATATAACTAGAACCAGAGAAATACTTAACTACCGACCTGGAACACAGTACTCCTGATCTTTTATATAATCCTGAAGGCACTTGAATCAGGTAAAGGGAATTGGGAAATACCTATATTCTCTTCTCAACCTAACCAAGGAAAATCCATCTAGAACTGTTGAAATTAAAATAATACTAAATACTAACCTCTTACATACTGTTAGACATGTATTTCCCAAGAAAGGCTGACATTTCTGTTCCACGGTTCTTTCGTTTTCTCATTTGAGGACTGTACCCACTAAAGCTGGGTGTATGGAGCAGAGGCAAGGATGCAGTGTTCTGATTTAACTCTAGATTAGATTTAGGCAAGGTCCATCCTCTAGGCTCAGGATATGCTCTTGCTGTTCCAATACCTCATCTCACTGAGAGGTGAGATGAGCCTGCAGACAAAACAGAACCTGAAAAATATTTTATTGCGAGGCATCACATACCTTTTACTTCTTAACTCTAGACATGATCTGAACTCAGATGGCAAGGGTTCCTGATCCTGTATTATATCTTTTTCAGGACTCCAACTCACTTCTGAGGCCATATGTTCAACCTGGCCATGACTCCGTTCTGTGCCAGAATGAGACATGGGTATGCTTGTCCTTACCTCTACCTCACTCCCAGGATGTGGAAACCGAAGCACCCGCACTTTCCTTCCACACCTGGAGTGCAGGACTGCATGATTGGCAGCCTCACTCCAGAGCTGTAGGCAAACACAGTTTTGTCCCCTCTTGTTGTTTTCCTCAAAGTCACATCTTCAGGGACATCTGGGTTCATGGGTTGTTTGCTAACTGGTATGGTGAAGTGAAAATGTGAATCTGAAAGACACAAGTATAAGAAGGCATAGAATAAACATATTTTCTAGTGAGAATTCAAGAGCCACTTCTGTGGTTGATGGTGCACGGATTGTGATTATTCATAATTTAAATGCAGGGGATGGCAGTCCTGAATCTCCTCTTCACAGTACCCTCTTCATTGCAGCCTTTCTCCAGTGCAGTGTCAGAGAGAAATGTGAATTGTGTAGAAGTCCAAGCTTAGAATCTTCCAAAACCCTCTGTGTGAACTGAAGAAGATTCAGATTTAAATCTCTAGTTATAGACAATTTTGGAGTGGGGAGGAAATGCACTTATACCAGTATGATAATAAAAATAAAACAGCTATAAACTTCTGGCATATGCAGAAAGTGGTTCTTCCAGAGCTCTTTAAAGATAAGAGCCACTTTCCTTGCTCATGCAACGATTACTATCACTAAATACAAGCAGAGATAAGAGGATTTTTATGAATTATATTCCCTTTCCTTTTTAAAAGGATTTCTTTTCCACTTCTATGACTATAAATGCATGTATGTCAGGAAAATCTTGCAGGTTAAGCTACTCTTGTGCGGGCCAACAAAAGAAACCTCAATACTGTAGAGCTGTGGACAGTGTGCTGGCAGCATGTCTAGATGAAGAAAAAGTGCAGCTACCTCAGTCAGCTGTGGGGCATGCACTGAGCTTTCCATGAAGCCCTCAGAGCAGCTTTCCCCTCAGCCCAGAAGAGTGATCAGCTCTCACCAGAATCAAACTGTTTTCAGTCAGCTTTCCTCTCTCATGGCTATTCAGGAGATAAGATCAGTAGAAAATAATGGTCCCCTGCAGCTTAAACAGACAATAACAAAGTCAGTGGACTAGATTGTATTGCCTTTACCTCCATTTACCAAAGTCAACCTCTCTTGAGGGTCTTTCTGTTATCCAGAGGGCCAAATTAGGATGGTTTGAGATGGCCTGGAGAAGTCAGTGCTTTGACAGAGCATTGTGGTGTACCCAGCCCCTTCTTGCACAGGTGAAATTTTGGGTTCCTTCAAGTCCCATTGATTTCAGAGAGGTTTTCTTTCCTTTACTCCTTTTGCCTCAATGCTCAGTACAAGCTGCTTGCCCTCTCCTGAGAGTTTGGGATCTGCCCTTTCTCCTACAGCTTTTTGAAGGTGTACCTCTTCCCTTCCCATGGGCTGTGGAATGCAAGTCCAGGCAGAATGTGCCCAGCCACTTCAGCAGGTCAGAAGCAGGTTTGGCCTGTGCAGCTAAAGACACTCAGCATGCTTTTCATGCATGGAGTCAGCCAATGCAATTAGCAGCTTTACTTTTAACTGAGTTTTCTTCACATCTTCAAGTAGTTCTGACTAAATAAATCTTGATCAAATTAATTTTCTTTCCTTCTATCCTCCACTACCTGTGAATGCAGCAAAAGTCAGTCCAGCATTAGGATGCTGAACACTGAATTTTGGCAGCAGGATAAAGGTCCTATCCCCCCTCAGACCAACTGGAAGCAAAGCAGAGTTGTTTGGCTATTGCTGTATTTGCCATTCTCAAGGTTAGTTGATGCAGAGCAACATTTATATTTGGATCAGCAAACAGAGGTGCAGGTTAATGAAAAGAAAAATAAAAATGCACATTTCCTGTATCACTGGTAGACAGCAATCTGAACTGATTTTATCATACAAGTCTGTGTGGGAAAAACAGTGTGAGTCTAACAACTGGAAAAGAAATGCCAGTATGGGAATAAAAGGAAATCACTAGGCCTAGAATCAATACCTGTGCTATCCTAACTGAGACCTGATCTGTGTTATGAGAGTTTTGGTCTTATCTCATGAGCTGCTCTTCCACAGTGGGGAAGATGGAGACAGAAATAATTTTATAAGTTTGAGATATATTGCTGAGATCCAATTTGGGCCCACCCCACACAAGAAAGAGACTGGCAAACTGGAGCAAGTTCAGCTGAGAGATACTGGGATGGTTAAAGGCAGGAGCACATGTCCTTGAGGGGCGGAGAGAGCTGGGCTGGGTCAGTGTGGGGAAGGGATGGGAGCAAACAGCAGTCCCCAGACAGTGCCCCTGAGGAGGCTGTCAGAGATACAGGGGCTCTTCAGTCTTGTGCCTGGTGGGTAGATGAGAGACTCTGGGCATAAGCTGAAGGAGGAGTGGTTCAGACACTGGAACTGAATTTCTGGAATTTTCCCCCTGAGGGCAGTCAGGCACTGGAGCAGATGACCGAGAGGCTGCGCAGTCTCCATCCTGGGAGTTGAGGGTGAACCCCACCTGGGCTTGCTCTAGCCTTCAGCAGTCTGGTCTGCCCCAGAGCTGACCCTTCTTTGAGCAGGAGGTTGGGATAGAGACCTCCTGAGTTCCCCTCCAATGAGAATTTTCCTATGATGTCCTGTGATTTATTATATTTTTCCCAAACTATACTTTTGAGAGAGCAGATAAACTCTATTTCACCTGGTGTGTCCAGCAAGTTTCTTCCTCTGACTGCTGATATTTGCTGATAAGCATGTAATTTATTATGTTGATTTTTATGATTGGGCACTACTTTCACAAAAGCTATTCAGAAGTCATTCCATGTCAAAGCAGACAATCATGCACAGTCATTTCAAATGGAAACCACATGTCACGGTGAGCTGGGCTATTCTCTGATTTTTGTGAATGTGAAATAAAAATTTAAGTAGTCACCACTAAGAATTTAGTCACCACATCCAATCAATCTGTAGTTCTGTCTTATTGAGTTTAGCTTACTTTTCTGTCTTAAGAAGTTTAGTCTAACTTTTTGAAGACTAGTGGACAATTTATGACTAGAAATATGGGCAAGCACACTGATGCCAAGAAATGCTCCCAAAGTATTAAGCTGTTCTGAATAATATTTGAATCCAATTGAAGCTGCTGTTTTCATGTCCCTGAAACAGCAAATCCAGAAATATTTGCAAGCTGTTTTGACATTCTTTAACACACCATTAAGCAACCATAAAAGAGGTTGTCATAGCTGCTGTGTCATAACGGAATGAATTTGTCTCTCTGCAAACTGGTAGTGGCATTTTGCTAGTCAGAACATCAGGAAAAAATGTTAAAATCAGAGCCAGAAAAAAAAAAACCCAAAACAACAAAACCAACCAAACAAGACAGTATAGACCATCTATTGTTTTATCTTCATTCAAGACTTATTCCGTTTTTCTTTCAATCTTCTAATCTTTCTTTGAAATAAAAAGCAGGGACGTCAAATCTAAACCAACCAAGATTAGTCACACAACTAAAAGAAAATATCTGTAGTTATTATTTCTGTGTCTTGAACAGCTTGTTACGAAAAAGTTGGTAAAACAGAGTTTGTTTTCAGTACTTTGCAAATGCGTTTGCATGCTGTATGTTACCTTCCAGTGTTTCTGGGCCCCACCAGAAACACCTCATGTGCATTGGCCTTAAGTTGCATGTACTTTGTGTCCCCCTTACTTTAGAGATTAGGTATATCTAGATATTAAATACTCAGAATTAAAATATAAACATATACCAGGGAGTTACCTTCAACACCGAGCTGTTTATTTCACTGCCATGGTTTCTGTTGTCATCATTCGATAACTAACTATAGTGGAATGAAACACTTCTGTAGAAGTTGCTGTGCACTGAAGGTAAGACCTTTCTAGAAATAGGTTTTTCAGGAAAACAATGTCTGCTACTCATTATATCCATGAACATCTGTTAGTGCAGCTGTTAGAGATGTCTGGCAGACATGGCAGAAAAGGGTACAAGATTTATCTTTCAGTTATATCACAAGAGAGGTTTAAATACATTATATATAAAATGAGAAAATCCTAGCAGAGAGATCAATTTGAGGTATTAGGCTTTTCAAGTTCTTGGTTATGTGTAGTATATAACCTATGCATTCTCAGAGATGTACAAACACAGATAAAATTATCCATCTTGATCCTTCCAGCTTGTGGATGGATCATAGAAAGCAGTGAGTAGAAACATTATTTGAATTCAATTAGCCCACTGATGTGATGAGAATAAATATGCCCTCAAATGGGCATTGGCTCTGTCACCTATCACAGTACAGAGAACAGACAAGCCTAGCATGAAATTCTTCAAAAGAATACACTCTCTTTGCTTTCATCCAAAACTAAATAAGATCTACAGCATCTACAGCATTTACAGCACTGAAGATGAAATTATTCAAAAGGCAGCACTTTGGGCAAAACTGGGGAGACAAGCAGGGACTGCAAAAGTTGAGAGCATGGATCTGAGCTCTGAAGGAGAGGCAGTGGTAGTGACTGCAGGTGTGGCAGCTGGAGGCTTACTTCTTGGAGGTAGTGTCATGTCCTCTTGAGAAATATCAGCAAGTACAATATTTAATAATTTCATCTTATGTTTCCAAGTATCTCTGCCACAGAGTGGACAAATATCTTGCTTACACTTCAGTCCCAAGGAAAAATATCTCTCTCTCAAGTCCCTTTCTTTTTCTGGACTCTCTGCAGGGACATTACAGATCCTCTCTACTTTAGCCTTTGGGCATTAAAGGTGTTAGAAAAATATGCAACAACCTGATATCTGTCCTCGTTTGTTTTCCTTGTATTTTCCCACTTTACTTTCTATTTTATTTCTGCAATTAACCTGCCACAACTGTTTAAGAATTTATTGCAGAGAACGAGAAATTCTTCCTCTTGTTACAAGTCCAAAAATATGATCAAACTGTAAGGCAGTGTCTGTCTGAGCACAAGAATAAAAAGGCTGAGGAGACAAAGTCAAATGCCTATTTTGACTTGTTTCTAAACACCACCACTGACTGTAATTTCACAGTTTACTCGGGCAGCCTGCCCCAGTGCTTCACAGTCATTCCTGTTAAAAAGTTTATACCAATGTCAAGCCAGGACCTTTCATACTGTGATTTAGGCTGATCATTTCTTGCCCAGTTCACTAGATATTCTATCCTACTCTTTGGCACTAACTCTCACATACTTGAAAGACTGTTAACATACCTCCACACTCAGCCTTGTCTGTCTTCAGACAAAGAGTCACGAATAAGTTATCCTGTCCTCATACATCTTTGTTTGTAGCCCTCTGATAAATTCTTGATGTTTGAACTTCCTCCAGTTATCTATATATACCTTCAAAGGCAGTGCCCAACACCAGACACTTTATGTCCCTTTGAACAGAGTACCTGGATTATTGAATTTTGTAGGCCACGTCCTCGTTTGCACATCTCAGCTGTGGTTTGCCTTCTTTCAACATTGTGAAAGCTCTGGGTCGTGTTCATTTTGAATCTCTATTCCTTTTTTTTTTTTAAAGATCAACTGCCTATCCAGCAGTTCTTATTCTGTATTCAGGTAATTGCTTGTTTCTGGTGCTGATCTGCACTGATTCCATTGAATTTCAAACCATCATTTTGATGATTTCTCCAATTTTTCACTATTTCTTTGAATGTCTACCTCCAGCATTCCTGAAGTCTCTTCCAGCTGCTTATCTGTGGAAGCTTAATATTACAGTTCTCTGCTCCACCACTCCAGTAATTTAATCCAGTATTGAAGATTTCACTCAACATATTGATACCTTCTCCTTGGCTTCCAGCTCTATCCTGTATATGGGCATAGCAGTTTCAGCAAGATTACATCTTCCAAGCTTGTTATTAATACAATTCAGGTTGTCTCAGAGTTAACCTCTGTTATCTTTTGCTTCACTCATCTAGAATGACTTTTTCATTGTATAAGGAAATTTGATGAGCTTGATATGAACCTTCCTTGAAAAAACATATTGCTCATCCTCTTGTTATCTTCCAAATGCTTACATATTGTTTCTTTAAATATCTATTTGTTCTATAACACTTTAGCTTAACTAGAACTTCACAGCTCTTTACTTCCCAGGGTAAGTCCCATATTTGCTGTTTTCATATATCCAATATTAAATTTGATCACCACAGATTCTCAAAGATAATTGCTACTTTCTTCTGATCTTTCTTCAGCAGGTTCTTTAGGCACCTATGGATGACCTCTGTCAAGTTCTGATTATTTGAAACACCCTAAGCTCACCTAAGGGTTCTCTAATTTGTTTTACATTTGTTCTAGACTGAAGCCTTATCCAGTATTGGATTGGTTACTGATTAGTTACTTTTAAATTATTATGGATCCAGAAAATACTTGAATTTTCTGGGTAATATCCTTTTCTAGCTCTCCTCTACAAGAAACAGCAAACTGGAAATGCCATTTTGCTTCCTGTTAGTATTAGTGTATACATATCTAAATTAATACTAGTGTTTAATATAATACTAATAATATTAACTTATTATAAGTAGAACCTCGGCTAGTTACTCTGCTGTCCCTAGCCAAGCACTTTGGCTAGAGCTATTGGTTTCCAATTTATTTATAGCCATTCCAATTTATATCTGATTTCCAACGTGTTTCCTTCTAGAGTTAAATACCAGTGAAGAGCTAAATACATAACCAGAACTTCTTTAAATTTTTTACCCTTTGGCCATTCTTTGTGCTTGTTCCTTTAGAGCATTTTCTTTCAAGACTTCCTGAATGTTCCTAAGCTCCTTTACCCCACATTATATATTTATGAAATCTTACCTACAAATCCTGACTTTGTTGATTCCTGCTCTCAGAGAGCCTCTCCTTTTCCAAAGGACAAAGTTACGAGCTCCTTGCCATGCCTGTTGCCTTTCTCTTTCACATTCATAACCAGCTCCTACCTTTTTAATTAGAATCAAAACCAGAACAGCATCTCCTATGGATGACTAAAATCCCTTCTGTCACGAGAACCTACTTTTTAAAACAACTGTTAACTCTGGATATCGTTCCATTCTTTTCTATGGGACTGTTAGAGGGAATGTCTAGTGTAGTAATCTGAACACTCCACATGTATGTACTAAAATGCCAGACTTTTGTTATGGTCCTATTTTAAAGATTTCCACAAAAACACTATAATGTAGTTCTTCAGGCCTGAGAAAGGATTTTATATCGGTAGTGTCTGACTTTCAGAGGCCTTTTAAATATTTTGGCGATGGGAACCATCATTACAGATTGGAAATCTGTTGAAAAGATACCTTTGAGACTTTTGGCTTTACTTTGAATTCTTACAGAAAGAAATCATTCGGAAGAAAAGAAAAAGGAAAAAAAAAAAGGAACTTTACTGTCCTGCTGAGAGTCACTTTGCCTATTTTTCTCCTGACCAGGCATCCTATTGGAAAAGCATTGCAATGGATATCTGGACTCCAGTGACATCTTGAGCAGCAAATGGATTTGGCATTTTCTTGTCAAAGTCTTGTTTTTTTCTTTTGCCACCTTCTGATAATATCACAATAGAATGGTCCCTTGCTTGGAAAAATTGGACACCAAAAGGTCTATGAGGGGCCATCTCACTGAATTGAGGTCATTTTGCTAGGGAAAATATGGAGCTGGTGCTAGGTATACATGGAAAATCCAGCAGACTGAAATGTGGAATGATTCAGAGATCAACTCCTTGAAGCTCCAGAGCTGTCTTGGGGAGGTCTGTGCAGCCCTGTAAACTGTGGTCTGACACACCTCTATACCACCATCACCTCCACAGGGAAAAGAGCAACTCCTTAACTTCTTACCTAAAGTTGCTGCATAAGTTCTCTCTAAACCACAAGCAACCATTTTCTGTCTTTATGTTCTGCCTAATTTGCTATTTAATATTACCCTGGGACATCTGCCAGCATTACCCCTCACTCCTTTCCTCTCCCTGATACCAGACTGATTTTCCCTGGAGCAGAGGCTCTTAAAATTTTGGGAGGACACCAACTTGGACTCAGTATTGTATAATGACTAAGCTGAAAAGCAATACAGAGCAGCATCTTTTAAAAAGTCTTCTGTGTTCAGACTCAGTGTAAGAGTTGAGAAACTTCCAGTCTCCTGGGCCATGCTATGGGTTTACCCTCAGGAGGAATAATACTGTCCACAAGTTTTACAGCTTTTATCTGTAAGATCTTAATTACTTTATATTGGTGAGTACCATCATTAGTATGAGAGTTGGAGGACCTCAGGGTGCCAAGATTTGAAGTGATTTGCTTAAAAGGAATTCTGGAAAAGTCAAGATTTTCCCCTTGCTCTAATAGTTGTGTTTCATTCATGTGCCTCCTACTTGCTGTTATTTAATACTCTAGAGAACAAGCTTGCCCCAAATCTGCTAATTTTGATGGAATTTTCTTCTCTTAACATCACTGGGTATTGGATTAGACTCAGACTGAGTGTGGAGACAGGACTGCTATGAAGCAGAAAAAGCAGAAAATCAAAGAATTTGGGATTGCATTATTTTTGAATGAAATATGAAATGAAAATATGAAAGAGAGAAGAAAACATTAAGAGATGTCCTGAAGTTAATAAAAGAATTACCAAATTACTGGATTCCGAGAATTAAAAAACTATTTAAGAGATTTATAATCTTAATTAACTTAATTGAAAATGTGTTTGCATAGTATGAACTATACTCTCCGTGGTTGCTGGGGGGAGAGACTGATTTTTCCCTGATCAGTAGATGAGCTGGGCTTGCCATCTGTCAGATAAGAATGAGCCTCAAAGACCAATCCAGTCATTATTTGTAAATGTTTTGGGATGTTTTTGTTTTAATTCTATGACCTTTTTTTGGAAAATGGTTTGAGTTTTACAAAATATGTAGATCTCTGTTTTGCTGACTCTTATACGGAAAAATCAGCTGCTTCCCGATATTTGGCACTGCCATCTCTTTCCCTCATCTACACTTCAGTGGTTTGGCTCACACAGAAGCAAGTCAGCCAGGGATATGCTTGATGGAGCCATGAGCTGGAGTTAGTTTTCATGCTGACTCCAGGAAAGGATTTCCCAACTGCACCCATAAGCAAAACAAGTGATGAACCAGGTTCATTCTCCTTGCTGTCCTTCTTTTTGTCCTCCCTAATTTTTAATCACCTTTTCCTTGCTTACCCCCTCCTCCTTTCTCTGGGCTCAAGTATTTAATTCTTTTGTTTTCAAAAGAGCTTGCCTCGCCCCCTAATGCAGAGATCTCCTTGTTAATGTGGGTGACTAACATGTTAAGCTTCACAGGTCAGGGTAATTCTGGATGTATTGGCTGAAGCACTCACACTGAAACTGGGAACAGAACCAGCACTGACTTCACTGGGAGCAGTGTTAAATCCTCAGGACAGCTATAGAGGATTTCCATATCTAAAATTTTCCCATGGCTTTGAAACTTACAATGAGATCTGGATAACCAAAATGTTCACAGTAAGACATCATGATACTTTATCCATTCCCCCCACCCCCCCCCCCCCACCCCTGGAACTACTTGAATAGAAGTACTCTGAGAAAAATGTCTATTTGGGCAAAGTTAAAATCTGAAAAGAACAAAGAACAAAACAGGTTGTGAAAAAATCTTGGTTGAGAAACCTGCAACCTGAGCGCCTTAAAACCACTGGTTTTTAAAGCAAAATGTTCTTGGGTTTGGAAATCATATGGGAAAAAGTAGAAATCAATATCATTAAAAAAGTAAAATATTTTCCCCAATCACTGCATGTTACTGAAGCACTTTCAAACATGGTTATTTATATTTTTGCTATTGGAACTGGTAAAAACTGGCAGATGTTGTAAAATGGGATACTTTAAAGCTGGTTCAATTTAAAGTCATAGAATAATATTATAGAATCATAGAATGATTTGCGTTGGAAGTGACCTTATAGATCATTTAGTTCCAACCCTACAGCTTCATCAAGGTCCTTCTACTTGAAATGCAGGATCTTTAATTTCACAGGAAGATTTTTTCTTATATGGAATTAAGCATTGGTATTTTAAAAAGCTATCAAAATGTTCAAGCCATCACATACTTTGTATGAGAATAAAAGCATATTTTCGCTTGGAGAAGAAAACCAAACCACAATGTTTTGGGTCTCTACTCAAAGCAGAATCAAAAATGAGCTGAGAGAACAGAACCAAGATACCAATCATGTAACTGCATAACATTATAATATAAAAATTCCTTGAACAAAAAAATATTTATGGGAAATCTTGTCTCTTGTGCCTGGGATTCCTAGGCAGCTGGGCAGCCAGGACATTATCCCCTCTGGGGCAATGGAAATGCTCAAGTGCATCTAGTTTTAGATCACTGTGTATGTTTAAAGAAAGCCACAAAACATTATAGTCTTAATCCATCCTTCTAGATTTGGGGTGATGGAGACAGATTTTCGATGTTTCTGCCCTAAAAGCCAGCCCAAATTTATAACTCCAGGCCTTCCTTTTGTCATATTATAAAAAAACCAAGAAAAATGTAATGTATTTCTTTTATGTCATTTAAATGCAGAAAAATCACCTAAAGTACAAGAGATATAAGAGCACACACTGAAGTAGAATTGTGACACCTATCTAAAGAGAGCTTTTATTCAATAAATTGTATGAGCCCTACATGCAAACCTTATATTGCATTGCATATATGTTAGGACTAGAAATGTATATCCTCCAGTGTCTGCTCTTTGTCTCCAAGTGCAAGTTCCTCTTGTTCCAGTGATGAAACAAGGTGTGCTTACTAAACAAAAGGCATCTTTGCAGTGTAGTGATCTGCTGAAATCTAGACAGGTATTTCAGGCTTTGCCTGCGCTGCTTTCTTCCCTGACTGTCTTGTCTCCTCTAATTGTTTCGAATTGTTTCAAGCTTTGATGTATTCAAAGCTTGCTTTTTAGGTACTAAGGACCACGAAGAGCCAAGAAAGACTATATTCAGCAAAATCTGACAGTAAGAAAAATCTCCCAAGGATATCAAGTGGTGTTATATAAGATGAATACTTCTGCTAGTGGGTTGCTCATATTAAACTGTGCATCTTTGAAGCCTTGTGAACCTTTTCAACTTTCCAACCATACCACAGCACAGAAACATCTGAGTGAAATGGCACTGAGCTTAGTCACTATGAAAACACACAATGTGTCCATGGCTGAAAGTTGAGCTGAAATGTGAAACAGATTAAGCAAGCCACTGGTTTTTAACCACTCTGGGAAGGTGATTTTCACTCCTTCTGCAAGAGCGACTCCTTATTGGTTGATGATGAGATGTTTCTCCATTCATACTTAACCGTGCTCATAAATGTTTTAGTAGTTTGTTTTCAGAGATTTTAATACCTTGTATTAAAAAACAAGAGTATACAGAGAACCCATGGGAGGAGATTCTCTCCCTTCCTTGACTATGTCATAATTTAAATATTCCTGAAAAGTCATCGTATCAGAGAGAGTAAAGATTTTTCACTGCTACCCAGCCCGTGTATTTCGCTCCTTCAGCTGCCTCCCCTTCCTTTGATCTTGGCTGAACTTGGCTGTTCTGCCACTGCCAGTCATGATACCATTTACTGTAACAGTAACTATGATATTGTTACTTGTTCTGGGGATGCTGAACTAGAGATTTGTCTACATTACAAAATAATTTATTTCCTCATAATTATCAGCTAAAAGCAAGACCATCAGACGTCACCAAAACTCAGTTTAGAGTTACATCTGTGTGGTGGTTTTAATCTAGGCCTTCCTTGGTTACCAGTTTGTAACCAAGGAAGAGGCAGTGTTCCCAGTATTCCATACAATTTTTACGTAAATCGGGGTATAAATAAGAAGGGAGGAGAGGTCTTCACTCTCTTCTCTTCCAGTGGGGTACAGGAACAGTGGGTCCCTGCGTTGGTCTCGCTTATCTAAGGCTGAGGCCTGCAGCAACCGCTGGCCTGCCACGTGGGGGTTTGGAGAGTGCTGGCCATGTGTGCCAATCCTGCTTTTCTAAGGGACGTGGTGAGATTTGTTTTACTAGTTATTTTACTAATTCTCGGGTTTGATTGCGTATATCCGCTCGGTGTCCCTTTTTGTTCCCTTTTGTTCCCCTTTCCCCTTTCCCTATCCCTTCGGGGGGTGTTTGAATTCCTTTTTGCTGTGTACATAGCATCTTAACTGTAATATACATCAAATATATATATTTTTTTTATATAACTAGCTGGATTTTCAGGTTCTTCAATTTGCATAGTTTTTTTTTTCCTTTGCTCTGGGGGAAGAAAGAAGGGGAAAGTGCGGGGGGAGGCTGCTACTGGGGTTTGGGCATTTGGCAGGGAGCCAAGTCCGAACCACCACAATCTGCTAATCATACGCAAAACAGTTATTGCCTGTACTTTTCTGTTAAACGTTAAGAACATAAAAACTACTACACATTTTTCTTCCCATTTGCTGCTTCTTTGGGCCTTTTTACAAGTTATCTGTTTAATTGCCAGGAGAATGCTAATTTAGTAAAGAAGACATTTTAGTTATTAATTTGCTTGTTAATTTTTAAGTGCAAAATTAACATAATCTGGGCTAATAATTTTTATGTGACCTGGTACTATCTTTCCACTTATTTACTGGAACTAATGCTGTCTCTTCAATAATTTTTTTCGAGCTTAGTTTAACAATTTTTGACAACACTTTTTAAAGAAAAAGAAATATCTTTAAATGCTGTCATTTTCTTCTGTTCACAGTAATGGTTTTAAAGGTTTAATTTAGAGTTTGCATTAAAAACTATAACTCTTACATGTATACTAAATATCCTGAATTATAGTAACAGGAGATGCAATTAAATTACTCAAATGAAAATATTTTAAGTCCCAAAAATTTAGTCAGAGTAGAAAAGCAGAAAGACATTATGCAGGGAAGAGGGTATATCATTTTGTCAGAAAGAGGGAAGAGAAATAGACCATCTACTCAACAAAGAACTCACATTTGTTTAAAGCAAACTGATAGTGCTGAGACAACATTTGGATGAACAGTATTTGGATGTTGCACCACAAAGACTTTTTAATCTTATGCTTTGAACCCCAGAGTGTTGAATAGAACAATTTAAGAATGCCTTGCCAGAAATATTTAGCATTATCATAGATACTATAACTTCTGCTTTCATCTTCCACTATTATGATGAAATAAGCATCTTAATTTTCTTTAGGTCAAAGCTTTGAGGATCACAAATTGTGCCTTTTTCTATGTCTGTATTGTGCCTACCACACAGTATTCTAGGAACCTACAATATTATCTACTACAAAAATAAAATGTAATTATTAATTAATAATTATAGTATGCACCATATTAGTGAATTACTTCTGCCAAGCACTAAGTTTTTTAATTGGCTTTATTGAACTTGCTAAGATGCCAGTATTAGCCTCCAGTTTTGCCATGACTATTTTTGGAGACAAGGTTGAATGCCATAGCAACTGATTTAAAATCATTGCATTTTTAATACAATGTATGTCTCTTTTTCTGCCTGTATTTCTGTAGCTTCTCTTTTCCTTTCTCCTGGTTTGTCCCTGACCTCTTTTCATTTCTGTTTCCAGTTTAGAAATTTTTTCCTCTCTTACTGGCAAGGGGAACAAACTTGTGGCCTGGAGACTTTCAAACATACTTCTGTAGCCGTGGATTTCACATACCTAGCCTGCTGTCTGAGCAGCACTTCAGCTGAAAAACTATACTGAAGGAAATAGTTCTGGAAATTTTTATGAACTAAAAGAACTTTACAGCCATTTCCAATTGCCTGGAACTGGTACTGAAGAATGAATGGGTGTCAGTAGACAGGACACGCCAACAGCCTTTGCCAGTCTTGTTAACACCTGTATGAGCCTCTGCAGAGATTAAAGAGCAGAGTAATCAGACAAAAAATTTATTAAAGCACAGCTCTGCTTTGCTTTACTATCCTCCCTTCTTCTCTCCACGGTTTTTTTTTTTAGACTGTCGAACAGAGGGAAAGAAGTTGCTTTTCCTTTCATTAAATGAGCATGATATGGCCCTGTTCACAGCATACTGGTGCTACACCACAGTAGGAGTAGCTACACTTGCTCCACATAGTAACATCCATTAGTGGATTCCACGCTTCTCTAAAAGAAATCTACATTCAGGTGGATGGCTACATCTGAATTAATGTTTGCTTGTGGCAGTGGGATGATACAGGAAACAGTCCCTGACAAGCTGATTTGATATATAGGGTATGATTTTCCATTGCTAGATCATGTGTCCCTAATTGCTTCCAAAAACTGCCACAGGATGCCCAGTACAGTTCTTGGCATGGATCCAAGATCTTTAATGCAATCTCGCCTGTTACAGGTGAGAGATGTTACAGATGTATGAAGTCATCAAATTACTGTCTAATACTTATTTGGAATTTCCTCCTGTGGTTTTCTTTTTGTTTGTTTTTTGGTGGTTTTTTTTTTTTGGTGGTTTGGGGTTTTTTGTCTTTCATTTTAGATTTCATGAAAATCTAGGCATTAAACAGCCAGTCACTGAAATTCACAGATTCCAGTTCTGCAGGTTTTGAAGTGTTGTTCACATATCACCATAAAAGTTATAGATTTTTGTATTTTGCAGGACTAGTCAAGAGACCTTTACAATGTGACAGGAGGATGCAATTATAGTGCAAATGTCCATGAGTACAAATGTATATGAATACTAACGCTCCAGAACCAGGAGGCAATGTTAATGTCAGTAATGAAGTCATTTACTCCACTATCAGGAATGCTTTTCAATCTACTTCTTCAGCTATGGGGACTCTCAGAAAATAATGGCTGGTAACACTTCTGGCAGATTACAAAGTTTACCCTCTATGTGAAGTAATAATCTAAAAAATCTAGCATTCATATTTGCTTTAAATTTGCTTTAATCTATAACTTCCTACTAACAAGTTCATTAAACAAATGAGATGATGCTTGATTTCAGAAGTATTGTAATTTACGCCATGTGTTTCTGCAAAAGTTTTGAGGTCATAGTGTTGTAAACCAGTTGGCTTTCTGTGTTGAACACTTTGTTAGGATATCAGTTTCTTTCAAGGCTAGAAATAGCCAAATTTTCATATGACACAGCATTATGCACCAGGTAAGGTGGCTACCAACTCTGCAGTCCTTTCACCTTGGTAAATTCCCTCCAATGCTCTCTCCAGCTTTGGCAGAACCAGCAATTTGAAGTTGTGCTGGAGCTTCTTGTCACACCACCACTACAACTGAACTAATAAAACAACCCTCTGGGTTGAATTTTTCCCTGGTAGCAATGCCATCCTCTTTGCAACTGCTCCCCAGCTGAACAAGCTGTGATGGTATATGGTACATGCTATCAAGTTGAACCCTACTCAGGTGTGGAGCTTCCCTTTCCTATAGGGCAGGACCACTTTTATTCTGGGACATACTGCATCCCTCCCAAACCTCTTCTTTGAAGAGGAGACAAAAAAGCATCACAAATTTTACCCACAAACTTCTCTATCTTCTGTCCATTCCTGGTAATGTTCACAGAGCAAGCAATTGCCATGCTAACATCAGTGAATATTTGCACTGAGTTTATTTTCATTTTATCAAATGTATCATATGAGTCCCAAGGAGAAAGCTTGTGGGGAAAAAAAAAAATTTAGAATTCATATCCAGCTTCCATTTCCACAAAGGAGAAAACAGAGGGAGTCTGTCCTGCAAGCCTTTTAGAGGGACCAAAAAAGGAAGATGGGAAAAGGGAATGAACTGTGTTAAAGAACTCTCCATAAACAAGCCCCTTTGATTTAGAAAAAATAGTATGGTAATCTGGATAGACTTTTTCTGCTCTATGGATTTCAGTAGGAAAACCTGGATAGAATTTAGAGAAACATAGAAAAAAGCCTGAACAGATCGTTTACAAGAAATATTGAAAGTATTAAATTATTTGAGTTTGGCTAAACAATGACTCAATAATATTTTCAGTTCACAAGTATTTTTAAACTTTATTTTTAAATGCTGTTTTTACAATGAGGCAGCTTATAAGTGAAGCTAATATGTGGACCACTCCTTTTAATACAGTTCCCTGGCAACCAGACCAGCAAAAACAGAAAAAGAGGTTAGATGGCCAATCATTCCTTCCATCTCTCATGTCTTCGATTTCTTTGCTGGATGGCTGATAAAGTGCTCGGACTCTGTGACTCCTCTGGGTCGGTGAAGCCCAATTCAGTATGTTTCCTTTGGCAAGACTCAGTGCATGCAGTTAGATGGTAAGCTGTGCTGGTATCACATGGCTGTCTAAAGGAGAAAAAAATCTATTTGGAGTGCCAGGAATAAAGGCTTGGCTATGACAAGACCAAAATTTCAGTATTCCCCTATGAGTATTTTTAAGCCATAACTTACAGAAGCATCAAGGAGACTTTGGGAAGATCAGACCAGGAACTAGGGATGACAATGGTTCCCTGGAAGGGCATCTAGCTTGCCAGCCCAGACTGTTACTATCGAACAATGCAGGAACTCAGAACAGATGATGGACAAAATGTAGATTTATTACTGACTGAGATAAATGATAGATGCTCAAAATCATATATCTGAACTGAAATGTATAGTCTTCAAAATTATTCTAGCTAGAAGAAGGAGCACGTCCTGCCAGGCTTGTCTCTCTTTGTGTGAACTCAGTGTCGCTGCCCTGCCCTTCTCAGTCTGAGACAGGATGGCTGTCATGCACTCTCAAGATACCTTGCAGTGTGCAGCTGCCTCTGTTGGAATGTATTGCTCTTATACTTCTCTGTCCTTTCTGGCTAGTCCTTTCTGGCTCCATGAGAAAAAAGTAGTTTTAACCTTAAAACCCTTAAATTACAAGAATTACTTCTGAAACTGCCTCTACACCTGAAGAACAAAGCAACAACAGAGACTATAAAAAGTGTTCAAGCTGAGAGGGTTCAATTTAATTGTACCTCATTTGTGTTCTTTGCATTCTCAAAAGTTTACAGTTTCTAATTCAGAGCTCTCCTAATTCAAAAACTGCCGGAGCTGCTCATTCCCAGGACAAGTTCTTTCTTATTAAGTCATGACAAAAAGAGAATATGACAAAAGCATATTGGAAAATGAAATGAAAACTATAAAATATGTTTTCAGTATTTATGGGCAGGTTATTCAGCACTTGGCAGAGACCAAGAAGGATATGGGAAATAGGAACAAAGAACAGCCCTAAATCATACCATTTGGTAGCAACACTTACTTGGAAATGTCTGGAACTCTCAATTAGATGAATTAGGATCTCATTATCCATACCACTTTCTGTCAGACATGCTCTGAAAAATTGGCTATTCTTTAGAGAAGGAAAAAAAGATGGGGAACCTTACTTGGCTGAACTAATTTTCCAGTTACAGAACACCCATTTTACCATCATTAGGTCTTCTTCCTGAAACTCTTGGAATAGAAATTAGGTGACATCCCTCAAGGACCTTAGTGGCCCTCTGCAACAAATGAGTTTCACCCAGTGAATAAAGAAAGGAAAACTTCCACAATTCTGTTTATCCATAATCATCTCATGCAGCAACATGGACCCATCTTAGATTCTCAGTAATGTTAATCCGGTAATTTCAGACAAAAAGCATAATTATCTATTTAGGGTTAATAAATTTTAAAATCAAATTAAATAAGCAAATAATAACGATCTCATGTCTTTTGAGAGCAAATATTAATGACCTTTCTCTGGCACAAATCTCATCTCTTTGGTTCCCAGCATGGTAGAAACTGGCACTACGGAAAGCGAGTACATGTCCCTGAAAATACACACCTAAGGGACAAAGGCTTCACAGCAAAGCCACTGGCTTTGTTCAGGTTCCTTGTATAAAACGTTATTTTGGTGGGTTGTAGCATAGCCCTTATGGTGCTTCAAGTACTTTGCTCAGTCATATCACCCTTACACAAATTATAATGGTTTATGGCCATAAGGGTACAGAGAATTCCAGGGAGATAAAAATCCAAAGCTAATTAGTGTGTAAGGAGTATTTGTACTAAAGAATGACAGCCCTAAGCAGTGTGGACATGAGGGAGTACCCTACTGTTTGTACTACCTTTAACAGCATGGATACCATGTTTGTGCCTCTTGCTCTCCTCTAAGTATCTCAGCCTGAATGAAATCATAGCAAATACTTTCACCTGCACCCTTCTGACTAAAACCAGAAAATTGTCTTGCCACACACCATAGCATTTTGACATTTGAACCAATTATAAATGAGCAAATAATAGTTCCATTCTTAATAAACTTACATTTCCTCATATATCCCCCAAAATAACAAAGCCACATGTAATAACATGTAAATAATATGTAAGTATTCCCAGCTAGCTCTATAGCTGAAATAAGCCTGAAGAAAGAAACTGATTGAACTTTTTTGGTGGAACATGCGGATGAGAATAAACTGGACCTTGTGAATTTCTTCTGAGCACATAGAATTGTCTGACTCAATGATATCTCCCCATCTCCACATAATTAACTCTGACATTTTCTAAATAATGTTTCAGTTTTAAATGCAATATTTCATTCCAAAGTTTTCTTCTAATTGTATGTAAAAATATGTAGCAATTTTCTCATCTTTTCTCTATAGCTCAATGCAAAATAAAACAGTTCATTAACACTGACATCAGAAGTAATGTCACCAACATTCGAGTCTCATATTTGTAGTTAGGTATGATTTTCAAGAATAATGACACCATTCATCAATATTAAAACCCTAAATATTGAGGATGAAATCAAAAGCCCAGCTAAATGCTGGTTTCTGGATTAGCTTTTTTTGTAGGATATTCAGAACTCAGGGAGACAGAAAGCTAAAACCTCAGAAGTCAAACAGCAACTTCAAAACTCCACAGTGCTTATAAACTAGTTATATAAGCAGAAAAAAATGTAGGAGAGTTCACTTGAACCTTGGACAGATCTCTTCTGAACAACAATGGCTGGGGTACATACCTCAAAACATGTTGTAGGCATGGAGGGTTGATGTGAATGGTTCAGGTTAGATGAGGATGATCATCAGGATAACCCTAAATATTATTTAGGTACCCCGTCATCCACACAGGCAACACAATTAGCACTTCAGAAATCTTTTTCCGGATTTAGGTACAGTAATTTCATTTGTGGCTGAAGAAGCTCTTATGCTGTTACCATATGTTGAGGGAGAAACCAGGGCAATCTGTTACCAAGTCTGTTGGCTTGCTATTGTGATATGTCAATATGTGTGGAAGGCTGATCATATCACTGATATTATGAATTTATTGAAGTGTTTATATAACTTTTGTTTGTTCCATATTTAGGTCATGCTCAATATTAATAGCCCCAAAAGATGTTAGGAATTTGCAGCTGTCATCTAGGCTGAGAAGGGCTAGCTAAAAATGAAAAACTGCAATATTTTCAAGAAAAATATTTCCATTTATGAGTAGACTACCAGACGGAGCATAAATTTACAAGACAGTGCAGGGCAAGTGCTGAATCATCCACCATCATATTTGTATCAGTAAAAACTGGTGGGACAAAAAATCAGGAAGAAAAAGAGAAAGATGTGGTATTTATGAGAATTTTACTCACTAAAAATTGCATCGCTTACCATACAAAAAAGAGTGGAAGATAATTTTATAGGCTGCTTGTTGTGAAGCAGTGACTTTCAAAGGAGGCTGAATGGGAAGCTGGCTTTAAACAGAGATATTACTATGAACACTTGAATTTTTGTAATGGTTTGTCGTACCTTGGTACGTACCTTGACACATTTGGATAGAAATGGGATCAGCAATTAGTAACACTGTAAGAGTTGAATCAGTTTTATTTGTAACTTCTGTTTCCAGTCTTTTAGATAAAGCTTTCTTTGCCATTTTGGTGGTGCAGGAAATCTCTTTACATATTAGGAGGGATTACTCTTTGCAACAGCTACAGCCAAGGTGGCAACCCAAATATTAACTCACTTCAGTACAGTTCTTTAAAAAAAGCAAACCCAGAGAAACTAAAATATTTATTTGTACTTACTAATTTTATATCATGAATAAATGCTATTCATTGCCAGCTGGGCCAGCATGAAACCCCTCCACCTGATCATTATTTTATTCTGTGAGAAGTAACAAAGGCTACTTTCATATGATAAGAACAGTATGGCACTCTTTAAAAAGTTGTAAAACAAGTACAAACAAAAATATTCACAGTTAGGAAAATGGACCAGCATCCTAGAACTGGTGGTTCAGTGGACTCCAAATTATGCTTGGAGGAACTGAAATGTCCAGGAAAGGATATTTGGTCCTACTGTACTAAAATGTAGCATAATCATGGTTTCATAACTGGTATTTTATAAACAAGTAGGGCTTTAATAAATTAATTAAATGCAAGAGGTGGGGTTTTTCCAAATTAAGTATGTTGGCAAATATTTTTTTTCATTTCTTTGGTTCTTTCTGCAGTTTTATGTGGTGACACATTTTTTATACAGCAGAAGATATTTAAGAATGGTGTGAAGGAATCTCATTGAAAGGTAAGGAAACTTTCAGTGGCTGTGAATGATTATCACCACTGAAAACCTCAGCAGATTCACATACAGAGGGATGGGCAAAAACAAGTCTTGGATGTGCCCTCTGGCTGACAGCCCTGCTTTTGGGAAAACTACAGGAACAGCCTTACTTCTTTTTAGCAAATCTTCACACCTGGCCAAGAGCATTGGTTATTCTGTTCATAAGCAAGGTATTGCCTTAATCAGAGACAAGAGGAAAAGAAGTAAGGCAAAAAAAAAAAAAAAAAAAAAAAAGGGGGAGGAGAAATAACCTGGCACACAGTGGATGACTGAAATAACCTCAAACCCACACCCAAGCTGCTGATAAGGTTTGAACAACCCAATGTTCCCCTTGGCTGGTCCTGCTGTATGTGAGTGAGAAAAGGAAGGGCCAATACATGTCCAGAGATTATGTATTCGTGCATCAGTGAAGTCTGCTTTCCCCAGAATGCCAGGCTTTACCAGAAACCCTGTGGTTGCCACTCAGCATCAAGAAAGGGACAGTGACTTTTGTCCAAAATAAAACTTGCATCTTGCCATTTCTGGTTTTGTGATGACTTTTGCCTTGGCATAGAGCTACAGCAGCCTTGTAAATTCATGAGTACCACTTGTGTCATGTCTTAAACGTAAAAGGCATCTTGTTTTCACTAGTCTGCTTACAAGTTTTGTTTATTTTTCAAATATTTTCTCTTTAACAAGCCATAACAGAATCCAGTGCATATTATCTGCCTCAGACAACCAAAGATAAAGAATATCTGTATCCTAACAAGACCCAAGAAGGCCTGCTTGGGCAGAAAGCAATTCCTGACAAGTAAAAGCCGTTAACAGATTTAGTCTCCCTTACGCTTGGGCTAAATCTTAACTACACAGTACAGAGCACTGGAGTTACTTCTACAAAGCATTCCTGAGGCCTGGCACGTCGGCTCTACATCCTCTGCAGCTGAACACACCATGTGAACACCGAGGAGTCTGTCACTGCTCCAACACATCGTGTTGCATGGAGCAGGGAGGGCTCCCTATGCAACTTCTTTTTCCCATCAGCCAATACACCTGCACCCCTCTAGTAATCAAAGTGCCCATGACTTGAAACTGAAGAGTTCATTGAGGAGCGCTCATCACCTCCACAACCCCTGATCTTCATGGGCATCATTCCTGCCTCCATAATGCCTGCCAAGCCCAAAACGCTTCATGCCAGGGCCAGAAGCAGAGTGTCACCACCAGCCACCAGCCCCGAGAGGTGTTTGGCTTTGGGGTGGCTGGTCTTCTACGCCAAGCACTGCCCAGGCACACTGACTGTGACGGAGGCCTCCTTGTATCCACACACAGCTGTGGGACAGCACTGTGCTGCCCCTCTGCGTGTGACCACAGCACCACTCTTGTGAAGAGGAATGGCTGGCTGGCTGGCTGGCTGGATGGATGGATGGATGTCTGTGAGCAGACGGGGCAGGAAACGGGGTAGGAGACGGGTCGTAGGGATGGGCTGAGGGTGGCAGCCCTCTCCGGGGGAGCACCTCGACTTCAAGCACTGGGTCGACCTGGCCCCCGGGCAGGGGCGAGCTCTGCCCTCCGGACGCTGGTCCCCGCTCCATGTACCGCCCTCGGACAGAGGGATCCCGCAGGGCAGGGTAGGGGCAGCCGGAGCAGGTGGCGGGAGGAGAGGGGGGAGCAGAGCACCCGGGCTGGCTCCAGCTCCCCCGCTCCAGCTCCCCGCCTCCGGCCCTCTGCCCTCCGTGCGGGGGTGGTGGCGGAGGGGTGTCCCCGACCGCCTCTATATAAGTGGCTGCAATGGCTCTGCCGCTAGAGCCGACTGCGCGGCAGGCGGGACCATGGCGACAGGTGGCGGGCAGGACCTGCCCGCCCTGCTGCTCCTCCTCCTCCTCCTCCTCCGGCCGTGCGAGGCAAGTGCGGGGCGCCCGGCGGGGCCGGCGGCCGGGGGCAGCGGGCGGGCGGTGCGGCCCCGTGACGCGGCCCCCGGGGCCGCCGTGTCCCCGCAGGAGAGCGGGCGGGATCCGGCGTGTCCCCGGCCGTGCGGGGGGCACTGCCCGGCCGAGCCGCCGCGCTGCGCCCCCGGCGTGCCCGCGGTGCTGGACGGCTGCTCCTGCTGCCTGGTGTGCGCCCGGCAGCGCGGCGAGCGCTGCTCCGCGATGCTGCCCTGCGACGAGAGCAGCGGCCTCTACTGCGACCGCGGCCCCGAGGACGGCGGCACCGCCGGTATCTGCATGGGTAGGTGGCGGCGAGGGGTGTCCCTCGAGGGGCGGCGGGCAGACCCTGACGGGGCCGGGGCTGGGCTCGCCGCGGAGTCCGCTGCGGGTTTCTCTGTCCCGCTGTTCTCCCGCCTTCCCTCCGGCCAAGCGGCCGCCCCACGGCGGGCCGGGGCTCTCCCTGATGCTGCGGGACGTGCCAATGCGGCCGCCGAGGGTCTGCGAGGGCCGGGGGGGCGTCCGAATGCCCACCGCATCAGCAAATGCCTCCCCTTTTCCCACTAGTGCTGGAGGGAGACAACTGCGTGTTTGACGGGATGATTTATCGCAACGGGGAGACGTTCCAGCCCAACTGCAAGTACCAGTGCATCTGCCGCGACGGACAGATCGGCTGCCTCCCCCGCTGCAACCTGGGCCTGCTGCTCCCCGGCCCCGACTGCCCCTTCCCCAGAAAAATCGAAGTCCCTGGAGAGTGCTGTGAGAAGTGGATCTGCGACCCTGATGATGAAGTGATTTTGGGAGGTTTTGCTATGGCTGGTGAGGAAATTAAAACTAATTATCACAGCCATTGTGAGGAGGAGGGGATATCATACTGGAAATATCCATGGGGTTGCCAAATCTAAGACACATTGGTTTGCAAGGTCTATTTTTTTCTGATCTTTTTTTCTCACCTGAAGTGACTAGTAGGTATACCAGTGGTAATGAATAAGGGCAGAGCTCGACAGATAAAAGAAGAGATTCAGAGGATTATTGTGCATAGTAGTTTTAAAAGTTAGCTAACTTAAATTACATCCCAGTTCTTAAATTTCTGTTTATCTGGTGCACAATAGTTCTGTGAGCAGAATAGAACAGGGGCAAGTTGCTAATCCTCCAAACATTCCCACACTAAAACAAAACAAAACAAACAAACAAACAAACAAACAAAAAAATCAAAGCTTCAGTCTTGCTAGTTGCTCTGCAAGAATATGTTACATCATAAATACTATTATAACAGCTTAGTCTACAAGAGACTTTTTCCCCCCTGAATTCTACAGCTCTTACAAGTGGTCAGCATGGTTGCTGAAATGCAAACAAATTCCAGCCTGTCTGTGCTAGAGCTCTCATCATTATTGCTGGCATTAAAAACATTACAGAGTACTTGGAGAAGCAATGGTTATAAGCACAGTGAGTGCATCTGTAAAAAACCCAACCCATTCCAAAATGCAGAACTCATAAAGGGCTTTTGTAATTGAAAACCCTAGACAATATTTCCCTCCTGTTTTCTTACTGGATTATGTCTCCATCCCCTTTAAATTAGACTATTGGTTCAACATGAATTTTCATAAGCTACTTTTACTGAGAGTAGAGAGCACTGCATTCTCTTCCAGTCAGTGCTCTTTATGATCTTAAGCCGTTAGTTATGCTGAAACTTGACTAATTCATTTAAAAAACAAGTGAGGAAGGATCCAAAGAGAAAATCTCTAATAACTTTTCAATGTGCTATGAAGTGTCAGCTGTAAGGCACGTAAGGTATAAGCAAAAAGTTTGACAGCTTTCTGCTACCTTTCCTTTTCTTTGATTTGTCTGACAGTGACAGGCTAATCTGTAAAATTCCTACAGATGAATTATCTGCATTCTTTCTAGCAGTGAATCTTTACTATGCAAAAGGCAGAAGGGCCATTGTAGAGGAACTTAACAGCAAGAACTGTGATGGATGGCTCAGTTGTGTTATCTCTTCCTAATGAACCAAACTGTGCAGTTAACAATATTTGCATAGTACAGTTTAATATGGCAGGACGATGGTCAGAGTTGACTATGGCTTTAAGTAGCTATGATAGCTCCTGGAAATTGCTTCCCTCTTCCCTCCCCGCCGCCTCACCCTGGTTGTAGACTGTCAATAAGTGAGAAGATGGGGCAACTTTATGATTCTGAGGAAAGGACTTTACTTCCATGCTATTTTTTAGTTTAGATGAATCATTAAGCCTCTCTCAAATCACTCCTAATATAAATATTTTTATATTTGACTTAGCTTTAGAAAAGATTTGTGATGTATGTCCATTGGAAAGACTGAGGAATCAGAAGTTATTAAAGTAGAGTTCCAAACTGCTTTGAAAATCAGGAGTAATTCTTGAGTGAACTGAATCTAAATGCTTTGCTGATTACACTGATATGCACCTTCCTGTTATTTTTAGATGCAGGAAGTTGACATCCAGGATTCCTAAAATGGCGGCTTTTAAAATTCCTAAATCTTGTCAAAAGTGTGGGGTTTGAACCCTTTTTTGTCTCACATGTTGCTTTCCAGATGTGGTGGAGCTCAGTTAGATATGGGGTTTTCATGTGAATTTTTCTTGTAGTAAAGTTCTATGGGGTTTTGTCTCCAGCCTACAGACAAGAGGCCACACTTGGGATCGATGTGTCGGATTCAAGCGCCAATTGTATTGAACAGACAACAGAATGGAGTGCTTGCTCCAAAAGCTGTGGAATGGGCTTTTCCACTCGTGTTACCAACAGAAATCAACAGTGTGAGATGGTGAAGCAGACGCGGCTTTGCATGATCAGACCTTGTAAAAATGATGAGTCATCTGATAAGGTAGGCTGCTCAGAGAGGCAAGGGTTTTTTTTACCAAAAACACGTTAGACTTGCCATATTTTCTCAGTAGCTTTGTGCTGCACCTCCATGAGACCAAGGGAGGGGATTCTGCCACTCTACTCCACTCTGGTGAGACCCTACCTGGAGTGCTGCATCCAGTTCTGGGTCCCTCAGCACAGGAAAGACGTGGACCTGTTGGGAGTCCAGAGGAGAGACGCTAAGATGGTGAGAGGTCTGGAACACCTCTCCTATGAGGAAAGGCTGAAAGAGTTGGAGTTGTTCAGCCCAGAGGAGAGAAGGCTCTGGGGAGACCTTCCAGTACTTAAAGGGGGCCTACAAGAAAGATGGGAAGAGACTCTTTAGTAGGCACCTGTTGTGATGACAATGGGTGGTGGCTTTAAACTAAAAGAGGGTAGATTCAGACTAGATTAAAGGATTGTATATAGGAAATTTTGTACAATGAGGGTGGAGAGACACCTGGAACAGGTTTCCGAGGGAGGTTGGAGATGCCATTCTACATTCCTAGAAGCATTCAAGGTCAGGCTGGGCAGGGCTCTGAACAACATGATCTCATGGAAGACGTCCCAGGGGGGTTGGACTAGATGACCTTTAAGTATCCTTTTCAACCCAAACTGTTCTATGATTCTATGATAATTTGAGCTGTCTCAAACACATCACATGTATTGCATGTGCCAGTTATTTTGACAGCTGGCACAGCCTAACCTTTCCCACAAACACAATTGTATTACCTCTATGTATACTTCTGAGTTGTTTCAATCATACAGAATGGATATGTCAGATTTCTAGTCTATTGAGCAGCTGGAACTACAGAGAAATGCGTGAGATCCTGCAAAGTCTACTTAGGTAAATTAAACGTTATTTTAATCCTTATGATGCTTTTTTCCAAAAGCAACCCCAACACTGACATTTCCAATGCAAAAAAAAAAAAAAAAAAAAAAAGTGTATCTAAGGGACCTGACTTTTTTGCTGCTTCAGTGCATTTTGCAAGTATTCCTGTCAGGTAGAAAAACGTGTAGGTATGTAAGAGGACCATTACTTTATATACAGTTCTGAGTGTTGAAAAGCATTTCTAAGGCCTCTGCTGAACAGTCTCTGCAGTTTTAAATAATGGGTTTTGTAAAGGATATGAAACACGAGCAAGGAGCTGGGGAGATTAACAAGAATGATCAGAGGTCTAGAAAACATGTTCATCTAGGGAAAAATTGATAAAACTGAACTTCTTCTGAATGCAAGAGAAGAGAGATTCATTCTTGTAACTGTGTTCAGATATTGCAGCTTTTTTCTGAGTCCAAGGGGGTACAAGAAGAAATGGTGAGTTTAAACTTCATGAAAATTAAGACATGAATGAAAAGCTTCCAGACAGTAAGAATAGTGAACTGTTAGGGTTGTCTGGGGATATATACAGTCCCTGTCACTGAAGACTTCCAAGGACAAGTTAGACCATCATCTATTAAGAAAGACATGATTAAAACTGCCTTGGGTCACAGGAATGGACTACAACTTCTGCAATTCATTTTACCCCTCTTTTCCCCCTGAATCTAGTCCTGTAACTTGCTTGGTTAGCTTCCCAATTCTCTGATAGAACTACACTAGCTTGAGAAGTTTTCCGGTAGAGTATAGTTTCATCATGAATGTTGACTTTTCTTGTTTCAGATGACAAGTCTGGTCTTTATTTGTCATTCATTACGGGTCCAGTAACACACTGTTGTCAAAAGGCAGATCTTGCAGGTGTTACTTGTAAGTGGGAAGCGCTTGCAGACTCTTCTTGCTGTTGAGTGAATAGTGACAATAAATTTAAGTTTTCAGAGTAGACCTATATCCTTGCATGCCAATTTTTGATTGATGTCTGTCTTATGCAGTGATATATCTAATGTCTCTTCTTATTTCTCTTAGAAAGGGAAGAAATGTGTCCGAACAAAGAAGTCTGTGAAAGCTGTTCGCTTTGAGTACAACAACTGCACGAGTGTGCAGACGTACAAACCACGTTACTGTGGCCTCTGCAATGACGGGCGATGCTGTACCCCACACAACACCAAAACCATTCAAGTGGAGTTCCGCTGTCCTCAGGGCAAAGTCCTAAAAAAGCCAGTGATGTTGATCAACACCTGTGTCTGTCATAACAACTGTCCTCAGAGTAACATTGTTTTCTTCCAGCCATCAGATCTGTCATCTAGCGAAGTAAAAATATGAAAAGCGCAAATTAGACGGCATAGAAAGTATAAATAGTTTATGCAAAACTTGACCCACAATTAGGTGAATGTAGCAATTGCGTATATAAAGTAACTAAAATATTTTTTCAACACGGTATTTCAAACTAGGTGCTTTCTTTTTTCCTGTAGTTTATTAAATACCTCATTTTACCTTTCCCCCCTCCAAATGTCTTTTATTCACTTGAAGGAAATTTTGTACCCTGGACAGAGCCTTCTTTTTTTCTTGATGGTGACATAAAGATCACAAGGCAGACAGCTCGACTTTCTCGTTGGGTTAAGGGGATCATGCCGCAAGTTTCAGAAGCTGTAGGACTGGGCTCTTTAAAAGTCAGTGTGTTCCTTGTGGAATGTGTGATACTGTATCACAGAAGCTTCCAGATTCTCAATTTCACTCTGCATCATGCATATAAACACTTAAGCAATGTTCTTTTCCTTTTTAATGAAACTCTGTTTTTTGATGACAGTAAAAATCTTACTGATAAAATTGTTGCATTCTTGTGACTTATAAAATACCTTCTGTCAACACCTCTGACTTTCTTTGAGAATTAAGTTTGCAGGTGATCTCTGAAATGACATAGCTAAGGTCCCTTATCCTGAAGCACAGGTTGATAGCTCACAGCAGTTAAATTTCTCTTTGGTAACTTCACTAGCAATCTCATCCAAAACCAACTAAAGTCAGTGTCTTATAAAAATTTGGTTCTAATTAGTATGTGTCTGTAGATATAAGTATTTGGATGCAAAAATAATATATCTGTAAATTCCTCTAAAACACTAACTGTATTATATTGTGCTTCATTTCTTAGAAAGGTGTATATGTAAATAGAAACTGTACATATTGTAATATAACTTTACTAAGTAAATAAACTTTGTGATTAAAAGTATTTTTCCCAAAGTTGTTTTTCTTAAACTGCCAACTTTCAGTAGCTAAAACACAATGGGAAGAAAAAAGGGTCTACAGACTCCTAAAAACAAAATATAGTATCTTTTAATATTCTTAGTGTCCCTCATCCTGATTTCTACCCTAAAAGGTGTGCAGTGTCTTGGTGCAAGGAAAGATGAATAATTTGTGAGAAACAAATTAGAAAGGAAGCTTCTCTTGGAGTAAGTTAGCCTGGGAGATAGGATGGTTAAATTGAATTTGAGTGCCCTGAATCACAGTGGTGGTGAAGAGTAACTACATGATTTGGAGTTCAGGTTTGGGTATGAGGTACTACTGAAGTATTTAATTGGGTCTTGCAACATCATTTCAGCTTCCCAAAATCAGCCTGTGACCCCGTTTGTGCTAGACACTGTATGAGAATATCCCCAAGGAATATGGAGCCTGAGGGTCACAGTTTCATGTATATTAAATCAGGTATTGTAGCAGGATTCTGTCAATAGTCATAAATATGATTGTGCAGACATCCAGTTGCCTCAGCTGTGGGATCAAGTTTAGCTCAGTGTCTGTCTGGCTCTGTTAGTCATACCAGAGTTGTACTTATGCCACAACTGTTCTATAACTATGTGGTAGGGAAAAAATCTGTCTTGAGAAAAAAAAAGAAGACCAAATCTCAACATATTAGGTCTGGTATCCTTCTCTGGAGGAGCTATCAACCTCCTGTTTGACAATTCCTGATACACAGGTAGAATTCAACTGGGGGTTAACAGACTCCTTAATTTAGTGTCTGCATGTGGACAGGTAAATACTCATTTTAGCCAGTGAAGCTTAAGGTAAAGATAACCATGAACAAGCATCAACTGCTGACCTTTTTTTAGTAACTTTTAAGTCATCCCTGAAATTATGAGGCCCTGGTGCTAAAACCCATGCTGGTTCAGTTAAGGTTAGATAGATTGTGTCCTCACCTGGGCTCTTGCATGACTTTCTCCACTAACTGCATCAAAAATAAATTTCCCTACAGTCACTGCTTGTTATCAACAAATTCCTGCCTGCCTTATGCTTTTCAAACAGCCAGAACATGACTAGCCTTGCTCCTCATCAAGAGCATGTAGGTGCCTACATGCAAGACTCCCTGCCCTTGCACTTTTTGATTTTTAACCATAGAATCATGGAATAGTTTGCATTGGAAGGGACCTTTAAACATTATCTGGTCCAACTCCCCTGAAATGAATGAGGACATCTTCCACTGCTTCAGGTTGCTCAGAGCCCTATCCAACCTGACCTTAAATATTTCCAGGGATGGGGCATCTACCACTTCCCTGGGCAACCTGTTCCAGTGTCTCACCAACCTCCTGGTACAAAATTTCCTCCTTGTATCTAGTCTGAATCTACCCTCTCTTAGTTTAAAACCATTACCCCTTGTGATATCACAACAGGCCCTACTAAAAAGTCTGTCCCCATTTTTCTTATAAGCCCCCTTTAGATACTGAGGCGCTGCTAAGAGGTCTCCCTGGAGCCTCCTCTCCTCCAGGCTGAACAACTCCAACTCTCTCAGCCTTTCCTCATAGGAGAGGTGCTCCATCCCTCTGACCAGTTGCATAACCATCCTCTGGATCTGGTCCAAAAGGTTCACATCTCTCTAATGTAGAGGCTTTGGAAAGGTCTTTCTGGTTTTGCACCCCACAAATCTTATGTGCTAAGAAATGCTGAGAGCTGGATAGCAGATGGCTGAGTTGTTGTTGAGCAGATCAGATTCCAGGGGAGACGGAAGGGTTTTTGTTAAACTACTTGCACACCACATCTCCATCTGCTCCCCCTTAGAATCAGGCTGGTTTGTGCAATGTTTTTCTAACTAATGCAAGCTATCAAGTATTTCTCAGAATCATTTTGCAAATTCATGCATCTTCATCAGCAAGAGATATATCAACTGCTGAGCAATGTAGCAATAATGTCTGGACAAATTTAAACAGTTTTTGTAATAATAAAACCCTGCTAGTCCTGAGCCAGGGATAATTAGAGAGAAATGCAGTCAACCACTGATTTCCTAAGAAGTAAAATGGTTCATTCAATCACTATATTTTGACTATGTGCACTATGGCATATGAGTTCAAGTGTAACTTCAATAACTCCTTTTGTCTACAGACATTATCCCAGCGCTTTAAACTACAGTCTGCACTTCAGTAAACCAGTATACCAAAACGCCCCTATAACCTTTCTTAGTGTTTCTCTGCTTGATTTCCACGTCATCAACCCATTTTGTGAGAAAGCAGTTGCATTATTATGAGCACTGGAACATTCACAAAAGAGAAGTGCTACAGTGTTCAAATCCTTATTATATATCTTTATAAACACCAGTACTACAGCATTCTCAATGTCTTCTTACATTACTGTAACATTTCAGCAGGAAAAATGCCTTTTGGAAGGGATCACAAATGTTTCCTATGGACTAAAGTAGCCAAATATCTGACCCAGTTTTCCACTGTCTTTTAGACTATATACATAATTTCAGTTCAGTGGCTATTTTTACCTCAGCTCAGTTGATACAGCTTTTCACCAGCTATCAGTTTGATTATATACATTTAGATTTGTTTTTACTTTAATATGGACAGTTACTATCTTAGTCTTTGGGTGAATTTCATCCTGTTCCTGAAAAAGCTTATGACACTGATTTAATTAAAACACAGCACTGTTGTGTCAAACCTGTGACATTTGTGTAAGTAAACCCCAGTGACAAAATCATGAACATTTCTAGTTTATGACTGTGATTTTCCCAAGAAGCAAAGTTAAATTATTCAGATTGAGAAAAATTAAACTATTCAAATGTCAGCAGTTCATTTTCATATCTCCAAGGATTCACATCTGAGCATTTCAGAGAACATTCAAAGTATGGGTCCAATACTGCAGTTCATACTGAGTATGTGCTGATGAAATAAGAACAAAATATATTGGTTGACTTGTTCATTCCATACTCTCTGAACAAATTTACCTTTCTTTTGCTAGTACAAGTGAAAGACTGTCCCAAAAATAGTTTGGTTAACAGTTTTTGGTGTTAGCAACTAGTAGGTTAAGTACACCTTCAATAAGTGATGTTGATGATATCCAGTGTTACCCCCTACAGCATATATACCCTGAGAGATGTTTGTAGCTATTTCCAGGACTGTTTAATCTCTAAAACTTCATTAAAGCAACATACTTCTTGCATTTAATCTGCTTTGAATTTCTCTAATGCAACAGTGAAAGATTGTTTTGTTTTGTTTTGGTTTTGGTTTTGTTTTCTTTTTTTTTTTTGCCTTCACTGACTAGGTAAGGAGACCAGCTGACAGGTTCCTCAACTGATGCCTGACAGTAGTGTGAAAACCTCAAAATTAGTAAAATTCTATTAATGAATTCACTAAGATCATGGCCTGACCCTTTTGGTTTGCCAGAATAATTCTGGGAGTAGAACAATAAAAGCTTCAAGAAAAATAGAATGTTGCTTTTTTTTCTTCCCTAGTTCAGCCTATTTTTCTTCGCTATATTTTTAATAATTTCTAGGTGTGCGGGAAGAGAGATAGACAAAAATTAATTACTGTTTCTAGTCCTGCTATTTAAGTATTATGACAAATGTGAACTTCATGAAATAATGTTTGTTATTTGTTATTATTAAGTTGTTCTCTGACAAGTTAATACACTGGAATTTATCTTTGTTCTCAATTTTTTAAGCAATAATAATTCTTTTGTATCAAAACTTTCTGTACTGACTCTTTTTTCAAAAAACTATTCTAGTTATGTCTACCATGCTAAATTTTGTAATGAGCTGTCTAGTGCAGGCGTGAAATTTAGTGTGACCTGAGGGAAAATTCTGCTCTGATTTTCCCATTATCAATCCCATTTTATGCATTAGACAGGTATGGGCACCTGTTCTATGACCAGAGATACAACTAATATCAGTCAAGAGACTTACCATGCAGCTGTAAGAGGAAGAGTTTACTTGCAAATACAAATATGTTTAAAATTGGTTTTAATCCCTGCTGTTAACAGTGTTATTTCTGTAAATGTGTAAAGATAGATATAAGTCCGCTTCTTTATCATTAAACACATATTTTAAACCTCGTGCTCTCCATGGACTGCAGAGGGAGCCCAGCAGATTGCCTCCAGTGAGCTTGCTGGAGTAACATGAAATTAATCTCACACTAAGCCTCTCCACTCAGATAAACAGTAGGGAATAGCCATTTCTGGTCAGTTGACTTAATTGAATGATTTGTAGACTAGCAAACAAGAAAAAAAAAAAAAAGTCCTATTTTAATCCCAAGAATTAGATTTATTCTGCCTTGGACATGCAAATGGTTACACTGAAATAGTGAAGAAAAGTGTCTAAAACTCTTCACTATTTATGGATTGGGTAGTTGTTTCATTTCAGTTCAGTTCATACAAGGAGACCTGGATCTCATATGGTCTCATATGTTGTCTCTCCTCTTCTTTAGCCTCTCATGTCATCTGCATGTGCTGAGACTGTTTTCCACCCTCTTCCATATTTTTTCCATGCTTTCCTTGTCCCGCTCCTTATTATTCACTTACACTGTGCCCTCTAGTGGTAAGTTACGCATCCATATGCATATCCCATTTTCAGAGGCCTTCCCCATGCACCTCGTGCATCTCATGCATCCTGTCTGCTCCCTTTCGCCACGAGTCTTGCAGTTTTCAGGACACGTTACGTCCACTGTAGTCCATTTGCTTGGAGATAATCGGAGCTTTTTGAAGCGTATCATATTTAATTTTGCTGAAGGTAAAAAAGAATATTTAAAAGTATATAATAAATTATGTTCTAAAGAGAAAAAGATGTGTTAACTGGGGGAGATTTGCTCTCCTACACCATTGGGTCTGGCTCATTAAAAATCCAGGCTCAGCACCTCATGTTCCTTGATTTACAGGAACTCAGAAAGAAAAAGGTCTATCCATTAGACCAAACAGAGAGCTCAGCCTGCACATATCCAGGACTGTGCTCTGACCATCAGGACAGAAATACAAGCATGTTAGCACTCCTGGGAGGACTGCTAGCTTGGGCTGGTTTTCCTTTTTTTCCTCTTTGCTTTTAATTAAATAATTGCACTTTAGTATAAAATTGGGAGTTTGTGTAAAAAGAAGCAAATCCCAGAAACCCTTACACAGATTAAGGCAGAATGAAATTCTTTGAACTTCCTTCATAAAGAAGTACAATCAGTAAAATGCTTAAAAAGTTGTACCCTTGCCATTTTGCAAAAACTCTGTTTTCAGACTGTAACGTGTTGGGCTGCCTGCCTCAGAAACAAAATGCACCTCTTTGGGGAAAAGTATCAGAAAATCAAACTTTTGAAAGTATATACATTTAGCTAATGTTCTCATTCAGTGGGATGTGAGTTTGCAATTGAACAAAATTCAGTTGTTCTCATAACAGGACCCTGCCAAGGGCTGCCTTTGCCACCACTGCATGACTTAAAGGAAAGGCAAAAGAGCCCATCACTTGGGTCCAGAATTTCAAGCTGCATTTCACTTCAAATTTACGAAGCTGGGTTGCAGCGGGAGGTCCCAGTTCTTCCCCGAACCATGGAGAAGGGGGACACCTGGTGGCTACTGGCCATTCTAACTTGTCAGTGGTAACTTTTGGGTCTGCTTCTGAAAGAAGGGACGCGTGCAGAAAGGATGAGGCCAACTGATGTTACCTATGAAAACTACCACTGGTAATGGGGACATCAACAGCAGAGGAGAATAGAAGCCTAATTTTTAAATGTATCTAAATTACTATCAGCATTATGGCAGGCCCCTGTCCCACCAGGAACCTCGTTTTCTTTGTGTGGATATATCATGTAGAAAGCAGTTTCTCATCCCAGAGGCTTTCCAGTTAAGTGGGAAAGACACAAAGGATGAAGGGAAGGAGAGACCCTTTTCTCTGATTACCACATAAAGCACTAAACTCTCAGAATATATGAGCAGCTTCCTCCGCACCACACACAATTTGTGGTAAAACCAGGAAATGGGGCATTTCTCTTAAGTCCCTGTCTACAGCCTTAACCACAAAGGCTCTCCTCCTTCTCCTCCTTTTCCTTCTCTTCCTCCTCCTCCTCCTCTTAGCTCTACCCTATCAAGTCCACCCTGCACTTCAGAGGATCATTTTGAAGAAGTAATGAAGCAACATATGTCATTTTTAAAGAACCAGAGAAGTCTCAGGCACCATGAAAAACCTTTACAGACTAGAAAGACAACCATCTCAGAGAAAATGATGGTCTCAGGAATGGTGACTGACTGCTCCACTGTGAAGAGATTGCTCTCTCAGTGTGATGCAGGTGTACTTAAGATAGTCTTAATTTATCTGATTTTAAACCACCTCTGCCTGGTAGAATATGGGTTTGCATTTCTCTTTCTTGGGATGCTTGCGTAGTAAATAGCCATCCCTCACTTGCACTGACCATTAGTCTGTGTGATTGCTGAATCTTCCTCTTCCAAGCTGTAGTGAACATTTTAGCTTTCATACCAGTGTGGGGGGGGGGAAACAAACCAAACACCAAAAAAACCAAACACAAAGCCCAGGGATCAGTATTTGCAGCCCATGTAAAGTGACAGAACCCCAACTCTGTTGACAGACAAGGAAGACCAGGAGCCCCAGGGCTTGGCAGTGAGTCCGTGCCCTGCCTCCCAGGTACTTGGCACATGCAAAAAAAGAAGAGAGGAGAAGTTTGTGCTGCAACCTTCAGGCCTCTCTGAAGTGGGAGGGGAGAGGGAAGGGCAACAGCATAGTTTGAGAGATAGAAAAACCCCAACCCAGCTGCAGCTGTTACATGAAGTTCTTTGAGGTATCTGTGCTCTTTTCCTTATGCTTATTTGGGCTTTTGATTCCTGGAAAGAACTGATATGTTCTTGCTTTAATTCACATTTGTTCAGCATTTTAAAGACTCCCCCTGCCAAAATAAATAAAATCTCTTGAAATGAAAATGCTGAGCTTTACCCAGCTTTTCATCTTTTCCATGAAAAGAGGTTTTCCAGATTTACCACGAGGGGGAGGCAGCTGAAAAATTATGAGACATCTATTCTTAGAACTCAGTTTTTTATGAAAAATACTGGGACATCCACAAAAAGAGTGCAAGCAAATCTATTTTCAACCTGTGAGAAAATATTAACCTTTTCATGTCTGTTATCAATTCATATCCTTTTAAATAAGGTTTATTTTTTATAAATCTTATTAAGTGCAGTTAGAATAAAATTCAGCATTTTGCCAGAGGAAGGAAATCTGCTAGTGGAAATTATGCTCTTGCTTCTATATATGGAGTAAAATAATAGAAATTGCTTCTCCAGAATCAAAATCAACCCACAAACACATGCTGCATGATTCTTATGAAGTAGATAAAAAGAAACTTTCTAAATTTCAAGTGTGTTATACTTCACATTGAATTACAAAATTCATACTTGTGTTTAAAAAGCAGCTGTTTTCTCCTTCTGATAGAATATTCTATACACTCAAAAATCTGTTTCCCTAACTAATTAGTTTTCTGTGTGTCTGAAACAGAATTTTTAAGGACATAACTATCAAAACTTAACATGAAAAGTCTATTAGTGATAACTGAGGACACCAAAAACCTTCCACTGTCCACAGTATGATCAGACAAGGCAGAGAAAAAAGCCAGATGAGGCATAGAAAGGTCAAGTCCCTTCCCTGTGCTCTCTAGTAGATCAGTAGCAGATCCAAAACCATGAGGGATTAGTAATGTATCTCCTGGGTGAATCTTCTTGTTTAAGTGATGAAAATAAAAGGAGGTTTCTCTCTCAGTTTCTCTCTCTGATGACTGTACTTCATAGCCATGGAGAATTCAAAGTCCAAGGTCAGTGTGAGCATAGAGCTATGAAAAGCAGCTGGGGAATCCTTTGGGAACACTAATTATGAGCCTATGAGAAATGGTCTTCTCCTCTGTGTGAGACATGAGTGTATCAAAGATTGGTATTCAATAGCAAGCCTTCAGAATAAGCCACCTTTGAGAGCTATAATGAATAACCTCGAAAGAAGCCCTTATAAAATCTTGAACATGCACAAGATACTAGCCAAGGGCTTAATAAAATACACAAGCCCCACATGCAAAAAAACAAGCAAAACAAACAGAAGCCTATGGCAACTCCAAACATAACAAGATGGACCTCATAAGGAGGAATTAACAGCAAATCTCTCAATAACTTGCCTTTTGTGGCCAGAAGTCTGCTATCTCCCCAGGGTATGAAGCACAGAGAAACAAAATTAAACTGTGGTCATCTGATGTCTCTAGTGAGATTCACTTCATCCCACGTCAGAGCTCAGTGGGGAGCTGAAGTCCAGGGCCGGGAGTCAGGAAGTCTGCATTTGGTTCCCAGCTCTGCCACAGGCTTGCTGTGTAACACTGGTCTACTTACTCAGCCTTTGTTTGCCGCAGTTTCCATGGCATAAAAAGTCAGGGATTGCAACAGTGCTGCAGCACAGGGCAATGCTGCAAAGCCCAGGGAGGGGCTGCTTGCACACCCACCAGGTCAAGGGGGGTAACCACTGTCAAAACTGCTAGTTTCTAGATGTTCAGCATCACATATTTTTGAGTTGCTAGGATTCCTGGCAGGGAAGGATGGCTTTCAGGACAGACTTACTGTATGGATAGTGGATTAAATGATTGTTGGAAGATGTGGTATTTCTTAATTGCAGGAGGTTAGTGTGCCCAAATGCCGACCAGTGGGGTGGGGACAGACCACACAGCAGTACCCCGTCCCAGGAGCTCGAGGCCACGTCACATAGCACAGCACTAAGAGGGTTGGATGAGAGGCTATGGTCCCTCAGTGCCCTGCTGAGCTGCTGGACTGTGTTTTCCAGATATTAGTGACCATGAGTTGCTCAAGCTGCAGGAGCAGCCTGCTCAGCCACAAAACTGGGACAGTATCATACAGCAGTGATGGTAGGGAACAACTGCACAACATTTGTAGTATGTCACCACTGAAAAGGTATCTTCACCCCCACGGTTACACGACACCATCTGCAGCAGAGCCAACCCCAGACAATGCACATTTTATGCCTCCTGTGATCCCTGCAGTTCACAAGTGGTGTTTCATGGTCTGGGGCAAACTCAATTTCACAGAAAAGGAATCTTGGAAGAAATTCTGAGACCCCAGTGCAGATCGGTAGCATCATTTGGCAAGGCCTCATCCCATTAGATGCAGTTGTTTCCCATATTACCACAAAAGAAAAATCCTGCATCCAGCCTGGTTTCTGAGGAAGCCAGTGGGAAGAAAGGGCTGCAGCCAAGGGCAAAGGGAATGCAGTTGGCCTGTAGGAAAGTGGAATAACAATGAGCTAGAACCTGGCACAACAGTGGGATTTAGCCCAATTGAACTTCAAATCACATGGAGGAAAGTCAGCAGAGCCTCTCCAATGAAGAGGAGATAAGCAATAAGCCTCAAAAAAATTACTGCCTCAAAAAGAAATATCTGTAATAAAAACTAAATCCATTTTGAAAGAGAACAATTAGCAATTAACATTATTGCAAATTCAATCCTTCCTAGTCTAGAAATGTCACTAATAAAGCTGCCTCTGAGAGGTGTGATTCAAAGAGCTTCCCTCATCAGTCTCACCCCATATTTGCTTTAAGACTTGAATCACAGAATCTTAGAATGGTTTAGATTGAAAGAGACCTTAAAGTAGTTCCAATGGGGAAGGGAAACCTTCCATTAGAAAGTGTTTTGATCTTATGAATTATGAATTACATTACTAAACTTGTTGTTACACTTGCCACAGAAGGAAGTCACCAGGCCCTCACATCTTACCTGGTCTCTGTGGTCAGAGCAACTACTGTGAAACCCAAGAACCCACCTCTGAAGATACTGGGTGTACTGTTTATAGCAGCTGGAGGAGGGTCTATGATGACAAACAAAGATGACAGGGGCCGAGGCAGTAGAAACTGATTTTCCCTTGCAGACAGACAGGGAAATGAAATGCATGAGCCAAACAATCTATGCTTACTCTGAAACAAGGTGAAATCAGCCAGGCAGGAGATGGAATGGCTGTAGTGGAGATGTCTTTCTTGACCAGAGACCAAATATGGAAAGGTCAGTGGATGCTACAGCCATAGGAACACCATACTGATTCCTCTGGGCATTTCATCTCTGCCAGACCTACAATTTGTACCTCCAAGTTCTTCACTTCCTACTAACCCCTAGAAGAAGAGTTGACAGAAGCAAGTGAATAACTCATTTACAATGTTCTCATCATCCTCAACACGGGGCTATTACACAGACCTTACCTGGTTCAAAGCACTTCTAGTTTCTACAGCTTTGGGACTTATATTCTTTCATAGAAGTATGAATTAAGGCTTGAATTTGTCCCTTCGGAAAAAAAATTAATGAATCAAGTAACTTCAGTCTTCTTCCATTTAAATAGATGAAAGTAGTTGCCACTGAAATAGGTAGTGGTTATATTGACTGTAATGCACAGCTTGTGTCACAGGAACTGCTTTTTTTTTACTTACAACATCAGTCACATCTTAGCTTCTGTGATCCTTCAGACCTTCTTTTTACCCCCTTGCTTTTTGAGCTCTCATAGAACCTGTCTGTGGCCTTTGCTTTCACAAGGTAATTTTTAGATGTTTCTAGGTTTCAGACGAAGATGTCATTTTCATTTTACTTCTAGGAATACAACAGGAAAAAATAGGAATACAATAAGATAATACAATAAGACAATAGGAATACAATAAGACAAAACAAGGAGGCTAGGAAGATATAAGTGACAGAAATTTATAAAAAAGGTACCTGGGTCATGATCCAGCAGAAAAGGTCCCAGAGACCACAGGAATCTTCACAAATTGTTCAGTATGCATAACACAACTCTGCACAGGGGACAATTCCCATAAATGACTTTGGCAGCTGAGATACATGCAGTGAGGACCAGTCCTCCAGCCTTCAGGGCTCTCTCTGTTGTGTGCCACTTGCAGGTCTGTTTTCTACTGTTTTATTTCATGTTTTTGAAGTGCTTGAAATTTGCATGCAGAAAATCATTACAAGAGAATTGTATCAAGATGTGTTTTAATACACTTTATTTTTCCAGACAGTCCTTCTCTCCACCTCCCAAGTCCCAGCATCATACTGAATACATAAATAAGAAACAAGGTTGTGAAATCACCTCCAACGTAATGTAGCCCAGACCCAGGCTATAAAGAATGTGTTGTTCAGTCTGACCTACATCAGAAGGAAATGTAAAACCTGATTCCTGATACCCACACGCTGGTGTAGGCAGTGAACCAGTCTGAGCACAGTCCTGTCACTGCATCTTACAATCTCTTTGCAGAGTGATAATGTTTTGATCTGCTTCCTGTAGAATTTGAGAGCTCTAAATAAAAACCAATTTTACCAACATTATTTTTTTCTTCATGGAAAGAGTCAGTATGTTAATTATGGTAAAGATAACAGCACGGAAAAAAAAAAAAATCTGTGTTCTCTGAAATTATACCTCTACTCTTTAGCCAAAACAATGTTCCACAGTGTCTCACAGACTGTAATGAAATTGTCACTAGAAGAAAATTGCCCCTGCCATGACGGTGTTGCAGACACTTGTAACCTTTGAACAATGTTGGCTATGAGTTTTACTCTTTCAGTTCTGAATTTTGCTGTTTCAGGCAGAGTCAAGAAGTATCAGACAGCACACACAGAGCAGGTACTTACTGGAAACAAAAATTTTAAGACTTAACAACAAAGGGCTTCTGACTAAGAGAGAGGTTAAAATCTCAGCATAAACTTTCTCCGGGTATTTATAAAATATTTATATCACCACTTGGAAATAAACCCAATTACATATATCTAGCATGATGGAGCTTGTACTTACAGATCTGGTGCAATATAGATCATGATAAAATACAATAATAATAGATCCAGTGTGGAATTAGCCTCCACACAAACACCTAGACCTCTTGTAGCTGGATAGCACTTGTACCTAACAATCAGCAGTTGACACCATTCAGCTTCTGGGAGTTTGAAAGTTGCAGAGCCATTCAGATCCAGCGAGAAAACCGCTGTGCTTTGGCCAACTCTTCATCTTCTTGGCCAACCAAAGAGCATTCTGGTTTGGGCCAAATTAAAACAAGTCATCTGTTTGGGGAGTCAGTACAACATAGTTTCACAGCTGCCTTGCTTTACCATCCTAAATGCTAGCATTGCTAGGACATGTCACTGTTTTTATTGCAATAAAATGCAGATGCTCAATGGGTCTGACCCTGGCCTACACAAGCAAGGGTGAGCGTGGCTGATGGCTCGAGGGTACCAGTCCTGATCAGCCACAGAGAGAGCAAAGGAGTACCAAGGGAGCTGGAGGGGCAGAAGCAGGCTGCAACTTTATGGTATATAATGAAAAGCTGTGCATCTTGGAAATTAGAAGTATTTGACAGAAAATATGGGATTGTGATTTGGAACGTCAGAGGTGGAGAATGACTGGCATGCCCAGGTGGCCAAGAAGGCCAATGGCATCCTGGCCTGCATCAAGAACAGTGTGGCCAGCAGGAGCAGGGAAGTGATCCTTCCCCTGTACTCAGCGCTGGTGAGGCCGCACCTGGAGTGCTGTGTCCTGTTCTGGGCCCTTCAGTTCAGGAAGGACATTGAGGTGCTGGGGCAGGTCCAGAGAAGAGCAGCCAGGCTGGTGAAGGGACTTGAGCACAAGTCCTGTGAGGAGAGGCTGAGGGAGCTGGGGTTGTTTAGTCTGGAAAAGAGGGGGCTCAGGGGAGACCTCATCACCCTCTACAACTCCCTGAAAGGAGGTTGTAGCCAGGTGGGGGTCGATCTCTTCTCCCAGGCAATCAGCAGCAAGACAAGAGGGCACAGTCTTAAGCTCTGCCAGGGGAGGTTTAGATTGGATATTAGGAAGAAACTTTACAGAGATGGCAATCAGGTATTGGAATGGGTTGCTCAGGGAAGTGGTGGATTCTCCATCCCTTCAGGTTTTTAAGATGAGAGTGGATGTGGCACTTGGTGCCATGGTCTAGTAACCACAGTGGTAGTGGATCAAGGGTTGGACTTAATGATCTCAGAGGTCTTTTCCAACCCATCTGATTCTATGATTCTGTGATTCTATGGTTCCAGCTGCTACAGTGAGGCAACCAGTGATATACATGGCATACACAGGCAGAAATATTTCTGTGAGTACAGAATATAATTGATATTCCAAGTTTTAACCAGAACAGGAGGGGTTTTTTGCATCTTTTTCTTAAATAGCCATTTTTATTAAAGTTGAATTTGAGCTAGAGGAGTTATGAAGAAAACAGGAAAGAGGAATGCCTGCCTTATAATACAATATTAGAAGTGTCTGGGTTAGCCTGAAGCAAACACTCATGGAGAAAAAACTATGATTACTCTCTATAAACACAGAAAAGTAGACCAAAAACAGAGCAGGGAAAGAGCTAATAAAGTAAACCAGAAAAGCTTATTCAAGAGCACATGGGCACAGAGTGGTACTGATGAAGTTTTGCTGGAAGTTTACAAAAAGGCTCCTAATGGAGAAAGTCAGTAGTATGTTCCAGTTGGAAGGGAAAAATCACCCAACCAAACTTATTTCGAGGACAGTGCTCATGAAAGTCATCTGAACCTTCTGTTTTACTGCAGTGGCAAAGGGCTTGAATGTGGGATTACTTTACAGACCTAGACACCGGACAGTCTTACCAGGGAAAGCAGCTGGAGACTTCACTGACACCTGAATGTAATGGGGATGCCAAAATCGGTCTTTTGCACCTCCTAAACCCCTTGAGAGGCTCAGAGTGAGGCACCAGCTTTGCTCTGGGACCACCAAAGAGCAGATTCAGCTACCTATACTCACAAAATTGCAATTCAATTTTCAGGTAACAAGGGCAAGGGTGCCGCTCTCCTAAGTGTTCTGTCTGAGCAATGAAAACATTTGTCTGGAAGCACAATATTGGGTCCTGGTGGGAACTCCCCCTGTCCCATGTTCAGTTGGGTTATGTACCACATGGGTCAGTCAGACAGAGAAATCAAGAGGTCAGAAGTCTGTGGGCAGAAGGAACCACTGATCCTGTCACTGCTCCCAGGAGTCTCTGTAGTGTTACCAGACACTGGATAGGATATGAGAACAGCTCTGGGAGCAGAGAGGAGAGGCCAGGCCACTTCCTGCCCAGCTAAATGCCCTCTGCCCTGAACCAAAAGGTTATGTTTGTGTTCTTCCTCTCCTACAACACATCCTGAATTTTTTCCTGCAGCTTTCCCAAGACCAGGGCAGTGCAGCTTGCTCAGTAAAGAATAGTCTAGAGCTGGTGACCAAGAAGCTGTTGTTTGAGAGGAGCTGCGGTTTTGAATGATGTGCAACTGTTATAATCACCAAGACATGGGAAGTGAACCAGGCCTAGCTGGAAGTATAGCCTTAGGCTAGTCCTATTTGCTAGCTAACAAAGCTGTAAAGCTTATAATTCAAGAGTTATAAGCCTCTAGCCCAGAGCTTATAAAGATCAAACAAATTTTGCCTTTGCCTAGTCTTAAATATCCAGCTTAAAGTGAGGTACTTTCTCTTTTAGGCAATTCCCAGTTTTTAACCTAAGGAAGCAATAAAAAGACCAACAAAACTTCCCAAATAAGGTCCATCTCCTTTTTTATTAAATCTCAGCTTAATTTCTGGGAACAGACTGCAATGACCGCCTCTCTAAAGGGTCTCTGCTACTCAGATTTAATACCTGCATCTGCCCAACTCCCACTTCAGTGAATAAAATGTGAAAAACACCTCTCTTCTTTTCCTCCCAAAAATACTACAGGTTTTAGGGCAAATAATTCTGATATATGACTACAGCAGTACATACAAAGTGATGAGCTAAATAAATCATAAACCTGGAAGACAACACCACTAAGAACCATTAGTCATACTTCATGATACTTTTATTTTTAAAACTAACAAGCAGAACAGGCAACACAGCTCCCAACACATGAAAGGCGATTACATGCTGTAGCATTTAACTTCAAACAACATAACACAAATAGATTGTTGATTTGCATGATTGTTTAAGCCACTGTCAGTGTTTCCAAACTTCTAGAGTAATGGGACCACCATTAATGCTAAGACCTTCTTGTGGACCACCATGTACCCTGTATCATCAAACTTCTAATTGAAAACATGCCTGAAAGCTGTTCAGTTTGGTTCTGCAGCCCAGCTGTGGACCACGTACCATAAACTTGTGGACCACCAGTAGTCTGCAAACCACAATTTGGTAATTATCTGTCCAAGTGACTCAAGGCTAGAAATGTGCTAGGAAAAGCAATGGAGGGGTACTAATGTCATTACAAAGATATTACCCATAATTAACCATACTGATACAGAGCTCTTTATACCACCCGCAGCTTTCCACATGGGAACACTCTTCCAACTCCTGATTGTCTTGCAAATGTCTCCCATAGAGTGTATTTTTGCAGCATATCCTGGGATTTGTTTATGTGCAAGAGCTTTGTGCCACAGCCAGTAGCTACAATTAAGGCATAATTATAAGTGGTAGGGCAGGGAGGAAAACTTGGCTACCAGTAAATTTCACAATCCATGGTTCTTCTACATCTCATAAACTAGTTTAATTGTGCTCCTTCTTGTTTGCCTCATTGTTTAACTAGTTATGTGCCTGAGCTGTTTTTTCAAAGTCCCCGGGTCTTATGGGTCTGTATTTTAAGGCCTAGTTCTCCTCCTCACTTAGAGGAGGTGGAGCAGTGCAAACCAGAGATCCCTAGCCACAAATGACTACTGCGAGTCTTGCCCAAATACAGTTTTCTTATATGTTTTGGGCATCCTTGAATTCTTGGTTTATGTTTTCAGGTTCATCCAAACTCTAATTACACATTGATCTTCGAATAGCAGATACTTGTTTAACCTGCCATAATACATGTACAGACACGGACTCACATACACAGAGGATTTATCTAGAGGACAGTGAGGTGCTGTGCAGAAATGCCCTAGCTATCTATAAATTACCTTGCTGAGGACTACACAGCACTGCACGGAGCCATGCTCAGAAGCCTGGCAGACCTTAAAAGCCAGCCTTTTCTTTCCTGGTTTTGGTGGGTACCACAAGGTAGAGAAGCCCAAGTTGTCTCTAAACAAGCTTACTCAGATAGTACAAATAGTGTAGCCATGATCCCATGAGCAGCGTAGGCGTATTGTAAGCAGAATATTCTTTAATGCTAACACACTTGAGGCTTCCATGGTGCCTTTGGAAAGGAAAATTCACATGCAGTCTTTACTCTCTCACAGAGAGGTAAATAAACATCAGGAAGCTGTAAAGTCCCCAGGGCATCAACAGGCTAAGACTATTCAAAGACCAAAGAAGCAAGAAAGGAGGATTTCAAGCTGCCAGAATAAGTAAGAGGGCCTCTTTGGAGCTTCTTGACCGTCCCTAAGATGAACCCTTGCAAATGCATTTAAAAGCTCAGAAGACATTTTATGCAAAATTCATCTTTGGCACTTTCTGACTTGGACTAGGTAAGGCTCTTTGGAAGTATTTATGTCTGCTTAGGAAGCAAACAGCACATTATCATTTGGATACAGAAAGGCTGGGTCAATTGTTCTAAATTGCACAGAAAATCAGTGTCAGGGCCAACAATGAAGGTGAGGAGTGATGATTCCTTGTTCTGTTCTCTTCACCCTACACCTCCTTGCCAGTGCTGCAAAAGGCATCTTACTTAGACAAACACAGAGAGGGAGGGAGCAAGGAAGAATAAGATTAAAAACTCTGGAAAAGAGGTTGCGGAGAGAAAGATGTTGCATACCGCCCCTTAAAAGCTGTTTGACACATGGAAACAGCACAGTTCTCCCAGGCCAAGGCTGTGGAGACAAATTTATCTCTTGTGCAACATTAGTGAAGGAAAGACACAAAGTTACTTCAAAAACGGTTTTGAGCCAGTAAACCAACGCATTTTTGCTGGGTTGTAGCAGAACTTGTTTTATTTTTCTTTATCCTTGACCTTTTATTGGGAAAAAAAAACGAAGGTAGAAATGAGTAAATCTGTACTCTGGGAAAAAATATATCAGTAGCACATGGCTTCATGAAATAAAAAAGCCATAGAGATCTGGGGGTTTTATACAAGGAAGATCATGTAGGTATACCTGGTTTACACAAACACTATGCTGATGCCAATGCTTGCTCATGGCACCCCACCGTGATGTGCTGTTCCAACACTGCTCAGCCTCCATGACTGAGAAATGGATGTAACATTTAATGAAACAAACCTAAGTCCCTCAGGAAGGATGGGGGGGGGGGGGAAATCTGCTTTTTGCTTCCAGTGCTTCAAAGCACATGTGAACCTAATGATGTTCAGAGAATGCACAAGCCCCACTTCCATGCTTGGAACAGCCTGCGGGAAGCTGCTGGTGCAGACCCTGAGCTTTGTCAGCACACGTGACACATCACAGGAGTTTGTGCCTCACCACACACCAGCCCCCACAACTGGGCTGGCACATCTCCGTGGGGTGCTGAGGGCAAAGCAGCCCAGCTTCCAGGGAGGTGATGGCTCTGTGTCCCTCTGCAGCCTTGCACGTCTCCGGGAGGAGATAGTCAGCTCTTATCTTCCCGACAGGGGTGGTATACATGTGAACTAGCATTTAAAGTTTGGGGGGTTTCGTGGGGTTTTTTTGTTTTGTTTTGTTGTGGGATTTTTTTTTTTTTTTTTTCTCACATGCTGTTTTTGGAATCTGGAAGCTTATGGGTCTGAAAAAACCCAAGGTCTGTTTTATTCATGGTACCTCAGATCCTGCTTGGAGGAAGTACAGCAAGAAGGCCAGACCTAATCTCACCCAGGAAGCTTCTTGAGGAATTCAAAAAGCCTGTGAAAATCCCAAAACAAATGGAGAAAGAAAAGAGAAAAACCCACAAACAAAGAAATCCAGCTTTATTTGGGTTTCCCCTAAACACATGTTTCTCAACTGCACAGCACTGCTCACTGAGGTGATATTTCCTCAGATATTTTATGACTCACTGAGCTGCATAAACTATGTTGGCCATCTGCTAGGGCACTAAGTTTAGTTCATCTCTATTCCCTTGCATTCTTCTCCTTACTTATTTTTTCCAACTTCCTGACCAATAACTTCTTCCATCTCTGACTATGCCCATCATGACCTTCCAGGATAATAAGACTTACAAACTAGTTTTTTGCCATGTTTCAGAGCAGGTTTTGGATGCATGTGTTCACTCTCTTTTCCAAAAGAGAGTATAAGTTTCTGTTCCCTCATTTTTCAAATTACCAAAGTCAAGTAAAATGTACTGATCTCATTCTTGACAATACAAAGCAAATGATCCCACTGTTGTTATCATCCTTCCACTAAACCTGTTATTACTATCCACTTTCTAATGCAAAATTCTCATGTTCCAGTGCATTTAATGGGTATATTTGACACTGCATTATTAGTGCAGTCATATGCCCATAAAATGGCAGTAGCATCACCCAGTTACAGAACATATGAAGGCTCAGCTGCTGAAAAAGGGACTATTTAGAGGGAGGCAGATAAGAAGTGGTCTGCAAATGCTAATACTTTCACAAGTTTCTTTCTTCCAACCCATCTCAGCAGCTGATTCAGTGTATGTTGGGATCTCCTCACACTTTCTCCTCCAGGATCAGTGCTTCTGAGTCCTGCCACAAATTTTCACAGTACTTTCATCTTTAATTAGTTTTAATTCAGACCAAATAAAGTCCATTTCAGAAGAAGTGGATTGAATTCCAAAGATGCAGTTAGTTTTTGCTCCACCAGGGAGCTAACAAGGAACTCTTGAAGTCCCTCTCTGGGACTTTGTGTCCCCATCAATGTAGACAGGCTCTTCAGAAACATCTCCTTCCCCTAACACTAGAACAATACCAAGGGACAGCACACTGACCTGAGTCCCCATCTGCCCCTGCTCCCTGTGGCACAGCAAGTTGTGAGGAAGGGAAATACCAATCACCACTCCACAGGACAACTGAAAAACAAAGGCCGTCTTTGAGACCTCTCATAGGAGCCTCCAATCTAAGTCAAGAGACATCTGTCCTGGAGTCCAAAATCCCATTTTGGGTAGTTCCTTGAGTCACCCACTTCCCTGATCAGTGAGGGAGCTGCCCAGGCTCTGCTGCATCACACCTCAGAGCTCTGCTTGCTCAACACCAAGTCAACAAGCTCCTACTTAAACCCTAATGGGACCCAAAAATCACATTTGCCTGGACAAGATGGCTCTTTTTGAGGTCCTTCAGCATGCACATCTGGGCTCTGATGCTCACCAGAAGGATAGGCCTGACCCAGAAATGCAGATAAAGGCATTTTTTTCTGGAAAATCAGCAGGAGTATTGGGTGCAACCACAGCCCACTTTCTCTGTCTAGATGGCAAGGCATGTGTCCAGGAAGTGGGAGATAAGGCTGTGGACCTTCCTCAACCTGGAGTGACGCATCATCAGTCTTCATTTAACTGACCAGGAAATGAGGGAAGTCTGTTCTTTACAGAATCTAAACCAGTGGCCTAAATGGGAACTACTGGTTTTTTCCCCCATCCTTGAGTTTTCATATTGGTTTCATATCAATGGTTTCTCAAAAAAAACCAACATTCTGTTTTAATATTTTAAGGTTTAAAAATGAGGAGTTTAGCTAAGTGTACTAAAGAAGAAAAGCCTAAAACATTTAATTGATGAGAAATAGCAGTAAGCTTCAGATGATTTTTTTTTCTAATAAAGAAGGAAAGATCCCAAGGAGGCTAGAATCAAAAAATACACCATTGTCTTGCCATTTCTCTTATGTAGAACGTTATGGTAAATATAAAAAAACAGTGTGATATAGCAATAATTAAAGAGAATTAGTGCAAACTGTAAGGTACAGCCATGTAAAATCAAGAAGTGCCTAGTCCAGTGAATGTTTTGACATCTGGAAATCAGTTTTCTTTCCATATTATTAAAAAAATTTTGCAATGTTTACATGGAAAAAAACTCATAGTTATTCTGGAATCATAAGATTTTTTTTCAACAAAACTGCTTTGCTTGATTTGATTAACAAGCAAAACATTTCATACTTTATCTAAACGACTGAATTTATATTTCCCCAGAGCAAAACTTCTTCAAAATGATCACTTTCTCAAAGAAGACTTTTGATTTTGAAATTTGGAAAAATGGAAAAGAGTTTCTTTCACTGCCAAGGTTTCGACCCATTCTCCTGATTTACTTAAGGCAGACAGAGGCACACCACTCGCTCCAAACAGCCAAGCAAACCCACCAAGGTTAGAACACTTCACCACATGTTTGCCCTGCTTACAACTGACCTCCTCCTGTGCATTCAGTTGCATAAATATCCTTCAACCCATGTGTTCAAGAGATGCTGGTGCAGCTAAATGACCACCTCTAGGAGTCATTCCTCAGGCTGGACCCACCAAACAAAGCTGTGGGCAGCAGCTACAGGGCAGCTGGTCCCCAGGCTGCTCCCACTACCTGGCGTTTGCCTGCATCACGTGTCTCACCTTGGGTCTGCGGCAGCCCAAGGCAGCAGGGGAGTTCCTTGACCAAGGACCCAGCACTCCATGTCTTTCCCAGAAATAGCAAGGCTGGCCAACCTCTCCGTGCCTGGCAGAGAAGTTCAGCAGCCCTTGCTACTGCCAAAGTGGCTCAGTCACCAGTCAGGGACTCAAAAGCCATGATTCAACCCCTGCAGCTGCTGTGGTCAAAAAAAAAATCTTAATTACACAGGAAAATGTGCTTGAAATCATGATTTACATTGGTTCAGTTCACCCCTGCCTGAAACCAGAGTAAACTGGGGAAAAGGAAATCACAGTTCATAGTCAATTTTGCCCATCTGCACCAGCCTTATCAAGATGTGGCACCATTTGGTGGTTGGAACCAAAGGCATTTTCTGAAACAGAGGGAGTCATAAACAAGAAATTTCTTAAACTACACATATTTTTTTCACAGTTCCCTTTGTTTGGCTTGTGTTAGCTGTTGCTTTACTAACCCACTCTCTAAGAAGCTACTGCTGCTGATACCTGTGTTTAGCAAGCACTGAAGATTTCCCCCACATAGGCTCAAATTATTTTTTTAAACTTGTCATAGGTAGCTATGTCCAGAAACTTGAGACCAAGAACAAACTCTGAGATAGATCAACTTGCAAGTATTATGACAATTGCCCTTGCTGTATAATTATGTTTAAACCATACAAATTTAATCTTTGCAAATGTAGGATACATTGCTTTAGCAGCTGTGTTTTGAAGACGTTGTGAACTTCTTACTGCAAGCAGACTGGAAATTACTTTCATCGTACTGTTTGGAAAAAATAGTCAAACCTCAGGGATTACTAATGATGTGTAAATAAACCAAAGTTAGCATTCTGGGGAAGGAGTAAACAGTAGCAGTGCTTGAGATCCGACGTGGTGACCCAGGCAATGATACTGATCAATGCCTTCCCGGAGGAGGAAAAATTAGAGAGTGTAGAATTAGAGGCACCATTCAGCTTAAAATGAATAGAGCCTTAAGCTAAACAGAAGAGAACAACCTTATAAGATCATAAAAGGGCTTTTTGTTCACCCTGTACCATACCTCCTTTCATTGTGCAAGGCTGTTATCATCTTTCATTAGTGGCCCTTTGGGCATAGAATTTTTATCCCATGAAACATGAAGATTTTTATGGACCAAATTAAGACTATTAAATTAAAATCCTGGATGCTTAGCAATGAAATATGGCTGAGGAGAGAAGTTTGAAAGCACACAAGAAACAATCAAATCCCTTGGCAGAAAGAATAAGCAAATAAATACTTTGTGGCTGGATGAATGTTATGCTGTGTTAGCCTTCCAGAACATAAGCTCAAGATGGGCATGGGAGAGCCAATTTAAATTCTTTTCTAACTCAGAGGCAACCACATTCAGCTCTAGATTGGGGTCTCATCTTTTCTTTTAAAACATGTTAATTTATTTTACTGAAATATTCACTACTTCTGCAACACAAGACAAATAGCCACAACTACTAAGCTGGGGAACACTTATTGCTTCCTCTCACTGCAGGAATCCTGTAGGATACATGTGGTGGGAACAGCATCAGCAGGAGCACAGGAGACATCACAGAGTGGTCTGGTCATTCCTTGTAGGCTGTTGCAGGTGCCTGGGGAGAGGTATTTATGCAGAGGAGTGACAGACCTCCTCAAGGGGAAGAGTGAACTGAATGTTGGTCCTCACAACCTCTGCAGTTGTATTCACCACCAATCCATGGGGACAGGCTCCTATACTGCCCCTTTTCCTGCCTGATGTGGGTGTGTCCTGCCAGACCACACTCTCTGTGGTTCACCTTTGTGACAGATGATCAAAAGGGGGATAAGAAGAAGATTCAGCCCCAAAATCAAATCAGGTTAATGGATTAAAGCATCATTTTAATAATTACTTGGGTGAGTCTCAGTGAACACCCTGCTCTCCTGCAGCAAAGGGCTGTGCAAAGCTGGACCTCTCCTATGAAAAGCAACAACTCACAATTTCACAACTACCCTTCTCCTTGGTCCATAATAAGGCAAGAAGAAATCATAACTTGTTTGTTTATCACAAATCTTCCACTCTTCTCTCAGTACTCACTAGCAGTGGACAAAAGGCAGGGGGAAGGATATTTCTTACTTGCTTGATCATGGCAGAGAACATCAAGAAACACCGTCAGTTTGAGAAGGAAGGAGGAGAGTCCCCAAAGGTAAGTAGGAAAGTACATCATAAAGGACTAGAGAGCACACAGTTCTTGCAGGAATAGACATGTAACAACACCTAAAGAAACTCTTAGGTAAGAAATACAGCACCCAACTGGAGGTAGTACTGGCATTAGGCTTATCTTGACAGAAAGGAAGGAATTGGAGATGCTGGTTTGCTTTAATTGCATGTAACCAGAATGAAATCCACACCAGCAATTCTATGTACTTAGCGCTTTCAAAAAGTCAAATTACACAAAGCTGAAAACAATTATGAGCCAAATTATTTCAGAGAAAGAATTCAAACAGGAAAAATGTCAGTGATAATTGGGAACTATTTAAACACAATTTACAAAGTGCCCCAAAAGGCACATTCTCAAATTGCACAAAAAAGGTCAACTGGAGTTAAAAACAAAAACAAAACAAAACAAAACAAAAGCACAAGCTTGCTTAGAGAGGAAATTAAATCAGCTTTTGTAAAAGCCTCCACAAACAATCCCCCTCTACAATTCTCTCAGCAACAAAATATAAAACAAACAAAACTCACATATATCATCATTAATAAGGAAGGAATTGCTGATAACAACTGTGTATCAGATATTAACAAAGGTAGGTGACGGGAAACAATGCGGTACAGAAGGGGGTGTATGACCACTGGAATGACAGTAGGAAGTGTTGTTTTATTTTTCTAGGCATATCAGAGGAAAAAGGCCTCCTAAGAGCAGTAATTTTTCATTGTTAGATAGTAAAAGTGAAAGAATCATAGAATCATAGTTCTAGGATTTCTTGCTTGTTTTGTTTTCCATTTGGAGGAAACAAAAATACTTAGTGCTGTGCTGTGCTGTTTGGCGTCCTAGTGAAATGCAGCCATGAAAAAGGGTATGAAGAACAGACCCAAATGAAGTTGCAAACCCACACCACTTTCAATCAACTGTCTCATCCAGGAGTAAAGTTTTTAAACAGTGATTTTCAGTTTTTGAGAGTATCAAGAAACATACAGGACAATGAGAAGATTTAAGTTTGGCCAGTTTTCAGAGGAGATGACTGAGGACAATCGAAGCAATTACAGATTTATCTGCTTGGCCCTGAGTATAGGCAAAATAACAGAATAGCTGTGATGGGACTGACTTAATAAAAGAATTGGGAGTGAAGGGCAGGAAACAAACACAGTGGTAAGAGATATATGAGAAATAGATGTTGCTAAATAAACACCCATCTTCTTTCTATTGAGTTTACCAATGTTGTTGATAAAGGTCATAACATTGGCACTGTGTACGTACATCTCCATAAGGACATTTTCATTTAGAACTGAAGAATGGGGGGAAAGTAATGCAACAATAGAAACTCAGTTTGTTGTGTGCTAAATATGCTTAGAAATACTGATCCAAAGGCACACTGTTCAGTGCCTCTGAGGCAGGCAGCAGGATCCAGGGGACAGTGCATGTCAGGCAAGGTGTGAAGATGGACCTCTCCTGGCTGTGTGCAGAGCCCTGTCTCAGCACAGACCCCAGGTTAGGCATACAGTGCCCCTGGAGTCTCAGAAGATGCATGTTAGGAGGAAGAGGCTGCATTGTCAGCTGTGCAGGGTGATGGAGATGCTCTGTAAGTGATCTCTCCCCCATGCTGCAGATTTGTCCACCTCTATGCACCATACCCAAAGCAGCATAGACTGTGTGCTGAGTTACAAAGTTCTCCTCTGAGCACCTTGGGAGCCCAAAAAGCAACACAAGTAGGACCTACCTAAGAACATATGTATTTTAACACTGAACCCAGGCCTCTGAATTGCATGCCAGTGCCTGGTCCCCACAGCTGGTAGCAGCAGACCAGGCAGAGATGGAGAGTGCAAGTGGGGGGAGCACAAAATGTCCTTCACCCTTCATGTCCATCTCCCACAGTCTCCAGCTTGGCAGGGCCTGGGACCTTAAACAAGCGCTCAACCTCTTGGGTTTTGTAGATGTTTTGACAGTTCATTTATGCTCTAATGCAGCCTGACATCCCACCCTTTAAAGACTACTGACATCAGTGCCGGTGCTTGTTGGAAATACTGCCCTACCGCATCTTTAAAGTGTCTGCAAAGTCCAGACTTCTATGTTTACTTGATCCATGGCATTTACAATGACTTCCAAGAAGTCAGGCCATGAGAATAGTGGTTTTAAATTGCTATGACAGATGGTATATATTTGGATCACAGCTGGTTGAACGTGAATACATTACATTCTTTTGAAAGGGTTTGGCTGAGCAACAGAAAGAAATGCTACCAGTTTGCCTTGTCCTGGCTGCTGCTCTGTGGGTCAGGCAGAGTCATTCTGGGGAAGGTAAGATGGCATCTTCTCCAAAAATCCTGGGAAGGGGAGAAAACTGTAGGCAGGAGTATGTGGCGAGCAGAGGGAATATTCCTCTTTTGGCAAAGCAAGAACCCTTCAACAGAACCAAAAGTGGGACATGCAGCAAGATGCTTCTCCCAGATGCTGAAAGGGGACGGGGAGGACTGGATGCAGTTGAAGAAATTGGTACATGCAGCTAGACTGAGCCCAGGCTTGAAGGGAAGGACCTGTCCATAAGGACACAATGAGCAAGAGTGAGATTCATTCACAGACTTCCTTAATTTTATTCCAAATTTCCTTGAAGTTTTCTAGTCATGATTTCTCTTCCAGTAAAGCCTGGTCATGGAGTTCACAAGCTCCTCTGGCATCTGGGTGTGCTCACTTTCAGGAAAAAGCACAGACTCTCCCAAGAGCACTGATATCATCTGCTCTTCTGACAGCCAACATCACCAAGAACCAAGGCTCAAACCCAGACCAGGGCTTTTCACCCACTGCAGCATTTTCACCCTCTTCAGACTAGTTTTTTACATTGAATATTTTCCATAGAGGGGAAAAAAAAATAAAAAGTACCACCCAGTTCTATGAGAAGCCTTAAAATAATATTTTCATGGTGTATCCTCCTCAGGAACAAAACCAAAACCAAACACCAAAGGAAAAAAAAAAAAAAAAAAGAAACAAAAGGAGTGTTAAGATAGTTGCTGGCTACAAAAGGAAGAAATGCAACCACAGATACATTTCTACAAAACAAGGCTTTGCTGCCTCTTTCTACCACATTTAAGGGACAGCCCAGAGTGGAAATAGTGGGAAATGACCAGTAGGTTGGACATTATGATCTTAAAGGTATTTTCCAACCTAAACAATTCTATGATTGTGTGACCCCTGCAATGAGAAGCTGAGGCTGTGGTTGAGGCTGCATCTGGCTGAAGCCCCTGCCCTGACTCTTCACTGCAGAAATACCTTTGGCCCGTGCACGGGCTTCCTTTGCCTCTTGGGATTTGTTTCACTTCTTATGATTGGTCTCTTCTGTGAGCTCCCTCATCTCAAACTCTTACCCTGCCAAGGTGACCACAACAGTATTTTTCAGAGAAAGGACAAAGAGATGGGAGAGCAAAGTAGTTGGGCTCTCTTTGGAAACTATTCTGACACACTTCTAGGTTTAAGTCCTATCCAGGCATACAGTTATTTCTCACTCTAACAATTATTTCAAGGAACATTACTAATGAACATTTATTACTTTAAAATATGCCTTGCATAGCTTAAGAAAATTTTAGCTGGGAGACTTTCTCTACTAAAAAAATTTAGAAAAAACAAAGGATTCTAATGTTCTGAATTAATTTTTTAAGATGAGAAAAAATCAGACTTGATTTTAGCCTCCTGACTAAGAAAAAACTCCCAAACCCATGAGCTGCTATTTGATTTTTCGTATTCTGAAGTCATCTTATTTTCTTAACACATTAGCTTTACTGATATATTTGAACAGATTTAACACAAAGTCAAAAATAGCTGGAGCTGTATATGTAAATATATATGTAAAACAGGTTAACAGGTATATGAAAAGATGTGAGCTTGATATTTATATCTTTTACCTAGATGCTACTTAACATTTTACAACTTTAATACCTCTTACATGTGTATTTTATCTTTAATAATAAATAATGGACGTAGATGGGTTACCTTTAAGGGCTAACGAGCTCCATCTGCCCGGGAGTGGCCCTGACCAGGAATCGAACCGGACCTCGGTGGTTACAGCGCCACGCCCTTAACCACTACAGCACCAGGGGCCCTATTTTATCTTTAATCTCATGGGAAACAGAGATTTTAATTTAACATTTAAAGAGTATTTTAAAAATATTTTGAGTGTTAAGTGCTTAAAAATCCTCGATGGCTCAACATTTAAAGTTTCACTTATACTACGAAGAAATCAGTTGAGATAAATATACCACTTAAAATGCAGGAGGAAATCATATTTTGAAAAGCATTTGCAAGTGAAGTGTGTGGGTTTAGAGGAGTTAGAGGCTTTTTAACAAGCTTTGAAACTTCTGAGCTAAACCAGCACCAGCACAAACACCACAGGGCAGTCAGCAGCCAATATCAAGGTAGGACTCAAAATGCCAAAATCCATTTTGCCCTTTTCCTCCCTCTCTCCTTATTTTGAAGAAAAATTTTTCTCAACTCCCTGAACCTCAGACCAAGGCACTTTTTCTGATGAAAAGAAAAAGCAATGTTTATATTGTCCAATAATTTAATTTATAATTTATATTACCAAACATCCCATCAACAGACAAAGACTTCTTGGGTTTTTTTGGTTTTGGCTGAAAGCTCACTACCTGGTAGGCCATGAACTACTAAACTTACTACACACTAACCACTGCTGTTTTTCAAGTGCTCTTAAAGATACATCACTATTTTCTCATTTCCTTATTTATGCTATTTTGCATGATCAATGAATATGAGAATTTACTGCAGGTGAACACACTAAGAACAACAACATAAACAAACAAGAGGCCCCCTAAACCCATGCATTTGAGAATAAACTTAAGTTAAAGGAGAAAAACATTATATTCCAGTGTGCAGAAGCTATACAAGAATGTAATGGGTAAGTACATTTATTTATATAATTTGTAGATGACAGACATAATACTTACTTATAAAAATCAAGGTTGTTTTCAACTACATTTTCCTGGAAAATCAATCAACATTATTTTTAGCACAGGTTAGAAACTGGAGTAATGATTGAGTGATTTGCCAAGGACATGGTTAGACAGACATGGAAAACTGGAAACAGTGATTTCTTTCCAAAGGGAATATGTATCAGTCACAGCTGGAATCGCTATGTGGAAGAGTTCAGTTTTATAATTCATGGTGTAAGAGATCAAACAGATTTGAATACAAAGCCTCCTATTACCATGGTAACAGGAATTATCTTACAGCAGACTTCAGTCAGGTCTGGGACCTACACTGGGATTGCAGTAGGATAGAGCAGACCAGCCAAAAGATATGAAAGGATTCACAGTTTATAAATATTTTTTACTACACCCCAATGTACTTCTTCTCCAAAGTAAACCCCAGTGTTGACAAACACTTTACAGTTTTCACACATGATCAAGGGCCCTCAAAAAACAAGGGCCCTCAAAAATCAAAGGGGTTTAAGAATACAGATGTGAACCAAGCACACACTTAAGTATCCTGCTGGATCACACACAGACAGATTTGATATGACTGATTGAATCCACATTCCAATTACAGGCATATGTTTAAAGCCAAGGTTGTCACATGGTACAAATATATCCATGCTACAAAATCCCAATATTTTGGTGAGGATTTGTTCTGTGAAGGGTTAGATGTCTATACAAAAGAGTTAGGAAAGATAGAGATGATGAGAAGAGTTTTATCCTTTGCTAGCATCTGGCTTTATCTAGAAAAATATTTTTTAATTTCATTTTAATTAGAGCTACCTTAAGGTCATGTTTCATCCTCTATTTTCAGCTGGCAAGTTTGTCTAGGCACCTTCCTTACTACTTGGTCACTGCTGCCCCTCAGTTCTGGCTTTCAGAGGCTCCGGGTGCAGCTCTGGTCCCAGTGAATGTTAGATGAGTCATGTTCTTCCTGTGCATCTGGTCTGGGACGTGGGATGTACTGGGGTGCTGCACTGAGAGCTTCGGTATGTTCAGAGCATCCAGGATTCCCAGGCAGGCTCTGGGTGGGCCACAGACAGTCTGACCCTCACTGCACTCATCTTCTCAAATGCCAGGCTAAATTACAGGAGACTCCTGGAAATAAACAGCATCATACGAATGACATTACTGGTTCTTCCTCTTCACTTAACCAGCCTGGGAGACCCCAGAGTTTTGAATAACTGGGCAGGCCAGAAAGAACCAACTGTTACTTAATATGACTGTAACTATTTTGCTGTAGCAATCAGAGTTCATCTCCCCCTGCAAAAAAAATTATTCTGTGTGGCGTTAAATGTTCGTCTTTCCTTGAAATGTCTGGAGTACTGGAGTTCCTTTTGGTTTGATAGGAACTTCTTGGAACCGTTTTACATTCATAAATTTACTAATTTATACAGCTTGGGTAACCAGGACAATCTCAAATTTTAACCACATGTAGGACCAAGTGTAAAACTGAACTTCTTTTTCCCCTCAATAAATGTGTTTGTAAATGGCTTGACAATGCTCTGCCTAGAAAGAGATCAGAAAATAATTCACAGTGGGGAGTCATGACCTAAAGATAATTCAGCATAAGATGAGGATGGAAGGCAGAAAGAGATTAAGCACCTTTCAGAGGGAAAAATTGTTTTTTACATTACAAATAGAAGGTATCAAAGAAAACACAGATGAATCAGGTAATAGTAGGAGCTTTTTAATTGAAATGTTAAGCACATTTTGAAGAAGAGATCCTGCGTACACTGTCACTTGCAGTGAAGTGCTGCAAAAATGCCTTCTTCTTCTGATCTTGAAAATATACCCATTGAAAAGGTAAAAACAGTTAACAGAAAAAAATGACATTGCCTAAAATGGGCTTGTGAGGGCTCAGCTAGAAGCAAGGTGTGAAACAGCAAGGAAAATGTTTGGTGCGGAAAAATGTCTCAAGAAGGAGATCTTTGGGAAAGGGAAACAGACTGCCAGTGAAGTGTTAAACCCTAGCCCTTGGGTCATTTAAAGTAAAGTGAAAACACACTGCAGGGAACATTTTCACAGGCAAGAATAAGATCATCTAACAAGGATTTTCCGTTAATAGTGTGTGGTGCGGTGGAAGATACTGAAATTGCATTCCTATCAGTCCCACCACTCCTCGAAGCTGGTTGTTTTCTTTCAGAAAAATGTCATATACAGGACATACAAAAGTGCACAGATACCAAAACATACACCCAGTGTCTGCATCTTCTGCTTCCTCCTGACTAGGAGGTCTGTGGTCCACCAGTTGATGCATCTGTGAAGGTCCTCACCCAAGGAAAACACCATCAGCCTGGTGAACCATCATACCTATGGCACTTGCTGGACCCAGATTTTTCAGACCCAATGATTATGTGAGTTGAAATAGGTCCTCAGAGACAAAGGTTGCTGAAGGTAGATGACAAAAATGATGCAATCACATCACCAGGCCAGAAATGTTTGGCACTCCATAGAAGAGTGTATTTTCACACACAGAGCACTCCCAGTGGTTGCAATAAACAAATATCTGGCCTTAGGGAGCTCCTGAAATGCTTTGCTGAACAGAGGTATGCAGTGTCAGGACCTTATTTTCAGGTCTATGAGCAAATGATGAATTCTGCTAAAGTGCACATAGTGCACCATTAAAAATCAAGTCCCATGGCTAATGGAGCAAATAAGTGGCCAGGAAACTGCCTTAAAATGTTGTAAAATAATTACCTCAGCATATACAAAATCCTTATGGCTTGGACTGAAGCTCTCTTAAACAAGAGATAGTTAGAATCATAGAGCAATTTGGGTTGGAAGGGAACTTTAAAGGTCAAATCCCCTGCAATGAGCAGGACAGATCTAGTTAGAAGAATGCACAGCAAAAAAAGTGCCCACTGCCCCCTGATGACATGAAATACTCTGCAGACACTCATTTCTACTTTTCATGAAGAGCAATAGAGGTTTACTTAGCACTTGACAGCCCCTCAGCTGAGCACCCAGTTACTGCTTTTGGGAGCAGCCACAGCATGAAGAGCCAGGAGATGGGCTGAGCTAAGAACACACAGGAGCTTAAGTGGTAAAGCCATACTTTTGGGTGGCAATGCATTGTTTAACAGGCTCAGCCTCATAGCACTACAGGACAAGCCTGCACGAACATGGGTAACTGGTTTGAAGCATTAGTAAAGGTGATTTAAAGTAATCAGACTGCTTTTTGTCTGAAGCAGACAAGGGCTGAGAAAGATCATCTCACCTAATTCCAGCTGTCCCAAACAAAAATGTCCATAGTCCCCACTAGATCAACTCAGGCCCTGAATCACTAATTACCACTCTTTTTGGTTTTCTAACTAGGCATATCACATGTTGCTTCCTAATCCGATTCCAAGTAAAATGAGCCACATGAGCAAATCTCTAGCTTTTAAATCCTTCAATGAAATAAACTGTTCCTCCTCCTGCAGTGGGTTAGAGGAAAGCAATTCTGCAGGCACTGAGGAAACAATAATCTTTGTAGAAAGAGGAGGCAATCATTTCTTCTGCTAGTTCAGTGCAGCTGAGAGTCTGTGTCCAAAGCCCAGGAACATCACATGATGTGCTTCTGCAACGCCAAGAAACTTGTGCTGAAGGTGGTGACTTGTTAAACCATTCTAGGAAATCCCACAGGAATATATCCTTAGGGATGGACTGACTGGCTGCTGAAGAATTACTCTCTTTATGCATGCTTTATTTGCTAGTGTACATTTTATTATGAGAATGGAAAATACAGTCCTCACAATGACATCCATATTATAAAACTAGAACTGAGTAAAGATACCCAGGGCATAAAATATAGGTATGTGCTCCCATAAATCTAAATCCATAAAATAAATACAAATATTAAACAAGCCTCTTTTCCAGAAATCAGTTGTAACAGCTTCTTTTTTTATTCAGAAGAGATGTGCTTCCAGGTTAAAATAAAAAAAAAAAAATCAACTAAAAAGTATTTTTGGAAGGACTGGGTGAATTATTTAAATACCAGGGAGGAAGGTGAGCTTGGAGCTTGTTAAGATAAGAATAATGTTGACACAAAAGGGATAAGAAGATATAATCTGACTATGAACACATTAAGACTTGCCAGTTCTTATCGTTACAGTTCTGGATCCAGCTTTCACTTAGAGCAATGACAAACAGCTTAACTCCACCAGAGCTACAGCTTGTTGCAGTTCTTTTTAGACCAGCTGCACTCAGCATAAAGTTAGGATGCAGTGATCCAAACAACTCACTTCTGAAAGTATTTGTGCACTCTTTCAAGTGAAATTCAGGCTGCAGCCTCTAAGACCGTGGAGTTTGGGGTACTTTTTTCTCTATCAGGTAATGCTTATGACAGAAGCAAAGCTCCAAACTGTACCCCATCCTAGACTAGTCTTGTGCAACCTACTCAGTTCACACCTGATGCCGAAATTTTGGGTGGGATTTTCCCTGATTCTCTGTATCTTCAAATTATGTAACAGTAGAACAAGCTAGAAGTTTCAAATCCTTTACCCTTGTGGTATGTGTTGCATTATCTTACAAATGACAAACCTTGAAGTATTTACCCTCATGAATACCAATCTACCTTGACAAATTCCAGGGCAAAGAGGGAAGAGCTGAGGATCTCAGACCTTGTCTGCTGTGCACTCTGTGTAGTGAATCCATCAACTCCAATGGACCACCCTGGGATCTGTGATGTAGCCCACAAACAGCTGTGGTGAATGGTGAATGGGTGTGAGAAAGCACAGCTGTGTGGTTGTTCTCCTCTTCAGTTGTACAGCAGGAAAGAAACACACAGCATCAGCCCCAGTACAGGCAAAAGCAAAGGGGCTATTTCTCCTCTTGCCCTTCCTCATTTTCACCTCACCCCTTCCTACTTCCTCATAAACCTGCCCAAGATTACTGATGGTTTTGCTTCTCATGTACAATGAAACACTTAAAAAGGAAGCAGTTGCCCATGTGGAAGCAGAATTTTCCTGAGGTACTGTACAAAGAACACAAAATTAAGTCTCTGAGGAAATGTAACACCTTTTCTACAACTTCAGCACAACATTAAAATTAGGCACAACAAAGCCCTCTGAATCACATACTTCTGCAACTTGGGAGACAATAAGACAATAAACGTGGAGTTTGTGTTAATTACATTATTTAATGCACAACTGAAAGGTACCGAGACACTGGTGGTGAGAACCTGACTAGATCAGAGTAGAAAAGGAGAAGCCTACAAAGAACGGCAAACAGGGAGGAGGAGTATGGAGGGAAGAAAGATGAAGCAGTAGACAGATTGTCAGGCAACACCCCAACCTTGGAAAAGAGATGTGAACAGCATCACATAATGGCCAAGGGGAGTGAGAGGTAATGAGATCACCCACTGGCCAAAAACTCAGGAAACTATCTAGATTTTTTTCTTTGTCTTTAGTTGATTGAAGTTTTCTCCTTTATATTCCAAGGATAAAGTTTAAAATGGAATTGGCTACATTAGATTGGAGTCCCTGGTGGTCTAGTGGTAAGGGCGCGGCGCTATCATTGCGGAGACCCGGGTTCGATTCCCGGTCAGGGCCACTCCCGGGCAGGTGGGGCTCGTTAGCCCTTAAAGGTAACCCACCTACGTCCTAAGTACCTCGCTGCCACTGTCCAAGCTCGCTTGGCCCCGGCAGATGAACCTTAGGATTAAAGGGTGGGCTCAGTTCCGCGCACACTGTGTCTCACCTAAAAAATCCAATGCGCAGGCTGGAAGGTGTAGAGACCTTCCCTGGATCTTCGCTCGCGAAGACTGGCCGTTATTATATTACATTAGATTTGGGGTGACAACTGGAAGAATAGCTCATAATTTTGACCACAGGAGGGCTCCCAGGTTTCATGAATGCATACGGAAACCTTTTGAGAAAGGCTAGAATTAGATCATAAGGCATGGAAGGTGAAAGCCATGGAGGTGCACTCTTAGTTCAATCTGGATGCCTGCTAGTCCAACTGAGCACACTACATATAATGGCTTTTGTCTTCAGCAAAACGGAGAAATAAAAAGAAATATTTTTTCTGCAAACTTCGTTTTCTCTACTGCCTTAAAAGGATCATTATAAAAATGTCAGTTGTTAGATTCCTAAAACAACAGTGTTTCTTCTGGTATTACTAGTCAGGAGAATCCTTGAAAATAATTTTTTTTTGGTTAACAAGTAACAATTGAGGCTTAATTTGACAGTTGAGGCTTAATTTAACAGTTGAGGCTTAATTTTTTATCATGAGAAAAGGCTGTTCATATCTGGCCAGGTTGCAGTCCATCCAAGATAGATGCAGCCCACCAGAAGATAACACATCATCTGTCACCTCTTTCCTACTGCTTTTCACTACACCCTGCAGAGGTGTCCTGTAATTGTGCTGCAGACCCTGGATCCAGCCAGGAGCCTGTGGCCATGGGGAACAACTGTTCATGTGGTTATACAACAGAGGAGGAAGAGGAGGACTTAGCTGCTGTTGACCCAGAACACCATGTGCATGCACCCCAAGGCACATCCCAAAAGACAGCTAGAAACACGGAACAGATGGCAAGTATAAATGGCAACATGGATTTCGAAGAGAGCAGGTGAAACTTCAACCATCAGCAGTGTCCTAGAGACTTTATTAGATGAAAATGGGTCGATGAGCAAAGGAGGAGATTTGTCACAATTCCCAGTCATTGATGGGATAGATCCTGAACTCTGATGCATCCGGATTGGATCGGAACTTTCTAGTCCCAGAGGAGAAAATACTGACTTAGTAATATCTGATTTTCTCAGATGTTAGTGGTCTAGTTGGTCATGCCCTGCATGGAGAAGCTCTGGTTGGTTCATCAGATATTTGACTTTCTACCCTCAGTGGTATTAAATGCCCCAAACAAAACCATGCAGATGGGTAAAGGCCACCATTTTAAATACTCTGAAGAGTATTGGCCTTGGGGTTTTAACTGCACTGGAGAAGAAACTGGGTATATATCAGGATCCTCCACATCCTCCTTTCTGCAGAAGGAGTGTGTAAGACCTAACAGAGCTAAGACATGGTAGCAGTGCACACTGTAGAGATATGCACATGCACAGAAATGGCACTGGTTAGGCTAACACTAAAGCAATTTGCAGATGACAACAGATCAAAGCTGAAATAAAACAGGGAGGCCAGAAAAAAACCCACAAAACAACAAAAAAACCCACAAAACAAAACAAAAACCAAACAACTACAATAAACCAAAACAAAAACGTGTAAGGAGATAAAAGGAAGTTTCCCACTTCAGGAAACAGAAGAGGATGAACAGGTTGAGGGTCCAGGAGATGCTGCCAGAAGGGGACTGGGGCTGGAGAAGATTTATTTGGCAGGTTTATGAAGTCCATGTTCCCCCTGTGTCCAGCCTCTTCTGATAGATCAATCCTTCACGTAGAACAGATGAAATAATTTTCTACTTGCTGCACACAGCCAAGAAAAAGAAAATTCAGGAAAATATCCCCTGAAAAGGATTAAATCCTTTTCTGTTGAGGGTTTATGATGTCAAATAATCCCACCTATTTTCTAGTAAATTCCGGTTGTAGGGTCAATCAGTTACAGCTGTACTAACCCACAATTACTAACTTCTTTGCCTGCTGATCTCTCCATGGTGAAATCCACAGATGAAACCCGGGTGACCTCCATCTGCCTTTTCCTGCCGTAATTAGAAAACAGCAGATAAGGCAAGGTGGTAAGTTAAGGCTCCAGAACAACTGCGCACATACTGTGCACGCTATAAGCAGGACAGAGATTTTCCTCTGTAGGGGCAGATCTGAATAAGTTACGTCTCAAACTTTTGACTTGTAGTAAGGGCAAAGAAATCTGTGGGTTTTTTTACCATGGCTGACTGCAGCAATGCTGTTTTTTGTGTCAACATACATTTTAGTAAATGTTAGTTTGTACTCTGTAGTGACAGGCTGTTTGCAGTAACCTTGGGAATACTGCTCTTATCTTGTATTTACACAACAAGTGCAAAGAAACGAGATTAGGTATTTTTCCACAATGTTTAAAAATGCCTTTTTTTATCCCGTCTTGAACGAGGGCTGAACTTTAAACATTTCAAACATATTTCTACCACTTGGAAGACGTACAGTTAGTGCTGTACTAATCAATTGCTGGTCTATCCTGGTCAGAGTAAACTTGTATTTTCATGACTATACCATGTATCTCAGGTCAAGTGCAACAGTTGACCAAGACAGCAGCAAGGGAAATTGAAACTAGTCACGAAACCGAGCAGGACTAGGACTTCAGACAGGATGGACAAACAGGTACTGTAGCATCCCTCTGGAGATACAGGACTCTGGTAAAGAACTAGGCCTACCAAAAGCATTTTGATGCACAGGATTGACAGAAAACCAATTCAGCATGATTGATTGTCCCCAAAGGAAGTGAGTTTTGCTTCTATTGCCCTGTATTCATATTTTATTTCAGCCACGATTCCAAGGCTTTTGCTTTACAAAAGTTATCCTGTGCTCTCCCACCAGTGGTTGCACTATCAGAAATTATTTCAAAATGTCACATATTAAGCCCACGCAGGAATGCTGTGACCAGCTTTACTGGCTATACTATATGCATGCCCTTAAACCTACTATTCAACCTCTCCATGCCAGTTTCATCCATGCCTGTGGTAACAACAGCCTCCCACAGAGGTAGTGAAGTTTCATTTGTCTCTCTGTGCCAAGCCAGCAGAATAAATCCCACTGACATACGTGCCAAACTCATTGGAAGAGCACCATAATGGAGCAGAGAGGAGATGGCACATTAGCACTGTATGGTGCTCTGCAGCACCCACACACTCCCCTGCTCTGAGAAAGCTTGTTTTTCTCCCTCTCTCACAGGGTAGAGCAAGTGCAGTTGTCCCTTTGCAGGTAGGGGCTTGCCAGTTTAAAAAAAAAAAAAAAATTAAAAGTGGAATTTTCTCAATTGCACTGCAAGCAATATTTCCTGTCTCCTGCAGAGAAGAGCAGAGGTGCTGCACAGAAATGCAATGCAAATGTAAAGGTAATTGAAGATATTTTACGTGGATGTGGGACTGAAGGGAAGGATTGCTGGTACATCAGTTCCTGCTGCTACAAATTTATCTCTTTCAGGTGAAGTTCTGCACTCTATATTCACTGTCCAGGCTGGACATCTCCGAAGTTCCAGTTCTGCTCCTGCAGCTAGCAACACCTTCAGAGGGGAACTCCTTCAGCTTTCCTGGGAAGTTTTCTGCTTCCTAGCTGTGTACAGGAATTCGAGAGCTATTTCATCTGTTGTGTGTGAGAGACTGATCCATCAGAAGAAGCCAGATGTGGGGGAAACAGGGACTTCATAAACCTGCCAAATAAATCTTCTCCAGCCCCAGTTCCCTTCTAACAGCATCTCCTGGGCTTTCAAACTGTTCAACTTCTGTCTCCTGAAGCAGGAAACTTCCTCTCCTCTCTCTTTATCAGTGCTTTTGTTCCCTAGCCTCTCCTACAAGAAGTGCACATGGGTTTTCATTTGTTAAAGTCTTAAAATCTTCACACAATTAGTTGACCAACTGTTTGCATTTAAAGCACTAAGAAGAGAGGGACTATGGCAGGATTTCTTTGGAGCAGCCTCCAGGGACACAGCAAGATTGGCCTAATTAAATACAGTTATTTAAATTTACTCCTACTATACCCCTATGAATTCTGCCAAACCTTCACAAGATGGTACAGACCATTCAGGATACAGAAACAAGTAGTATTTCATGTTTTCAAAATGTTCTAACAGGAATGGAAAGCAGAGGGGTTCCTTCCCTCTGCCCTAAGCTAACATTCACCCCGAGGAATGCCAAAGGCAAATTACAAGTTTCCTTTAAAATGTCTGTTGTTCCTGCAGAGCTCATGTTGCTTAGAGGGATTTAAAAGGCTTTAGCTGGAGCTTTTGTGCACTGGAGCTTTTGTGTTGATAAGGCATCTTTCAACAGGAAAAGTACCCCATGCAATGTGCAGAAGTCACCACAAACATTTCCCAGCACAGTTATTTCTGCTAGCACAATAAAATAAAACAGCAATACCCTGCAAGAGCATGGGGTCAGGGGCTGAAGAGAGGTAGGTAGAACAGAAGTAAATTACTAGTATTTATTGTCATAATAAACAACTGAGTTAAAAAAAAATGAACACTAATGGTCATTCTTTAGTGAGACTGAAAGCTAAACTGTCTCTCCCAGCAATTATCAGTAACCGTATTTCAAAAGCAAACTTCTCTGAACACAGAAAGAATATTTTTTAGAGCTTTTAAAGTTCCTTTGGTATAAATGTCATCTTATTTTTGAAAGAAAATAATTACATAATTTGTTTGATTTAATTAAAAACCCAGAAAACAGAGCAACAGATTAATGCTAAAGCAAAACAGTAGTGGTGGTCTTCAGTTTAGTTTATGAACCACGACATTAAATCATCACTGAAGTTGGTGTTGAAGGAATTAGGACTTAACTGAATACTCTTTTAAATCCAGAGGAAATACCCTTTGTAGTACATGTAAGAACATAAAGTTTATCATGGCAAGAAGCCCTGCCAAAAGCTTCCAGGAAAATATTTCTATGCTACCAGACAACCACAAGAGACAATTTTTAAGTTGCAAGAATAGGATGTTTCCCAGAGCTTTGTGCAGTTATTAGAATTTCCATCTTAACATTTTGGGGGATATTTTAAAGCATTCAAGTTTTGTGCTCTTCTAAATTAAACACAACTTGGCACCTAGAATACTGAATTTTTGTCTACTGTTCACAAGAACTTTACATCTGGGTTAACACAATTTATTCCAGTTTACTACTTTCTCTTAGATGGGTTCTACAGGGATGCAAGTTGCTGAAATCATGCCAGATTAATTTTACTTAGGAAGCCTGGCCACTCATCCGTGTACATGGCTGAGATGCTTTCTAGCCCTTCCTGTTTTCCTCCAGTATCTGCAACCCCCCAAAGAGAAAATAGAAAACCACTTTTGTAGAGAGAGGGAAAGCTGTAAGCCCAAAAGAAGGGTTTGCGATAGTGTCACTGGTGGGTTCAGCTTCAAGAGGCATTTTAAACAATAATTTATCTTTTACATCATCCAGCTACACTAACACTAATGCTCCACAACAAATACCTTCTACAAAAGCTGCCAGAGCCAAATCAGGCCGTTACCAGGATACCAGCAAGCAACACAGTCTCTTCCATTGGCTTAGGACTGTGCCATCAGTGTCACTTGCAGGGGCTTGCCAGGATTATGAGACTGCTACTGCACAGAACTAGCAAACAGAGACTTGACTCTCTTGACCAGGTAGGTGATGGCTGTAAATCACATGCACTGTATGAACTTTACTGTACCAGAAGTTACATATGTGCAATCAGGCCAAGGGGCTTCCTTTGAGAATGAGGGCTGTCATTAGGCCTTAGACTCAGACTAGAGAATACGTGGAAGATTCTGGTTGTTAGAACAAGATGACAAAAAATCAGATTTTCTCCTCCCAGATAAAAGCCCACTGCTGCGTGTTTAGCAATGTCATCTCCTTCCATATCTGCCTTATTTCAATTTCCATCAAAGTCAAAGCAAAGCATGATGGAACAGGTATTTCCAGGAATCAGCCCAGAGCAGCTGTGGTAGAGAAAGGGTGTGACACAGTCCCATCAGTGACAGCAGATCACGAATCCTCTCCGCAGCTCCAGAGCAGGACCAAGTGGCTGCAAGCATGGGGTACCCTGGTAAACTGTGACAACAAGCATCCTCCTCTCCCAGTTCTGCCACTATAGCGAAGCCTTACCAGCAATGACTACTGTGTGTGTCTATTTTATGGTCTCACTGCTGGGTACCAGGGCAGGGCACCTGGGCTCCTGGCAGTCCTCTTACCAGCAAACCTAAGCTCTTTAGAAGGGCTCTGCCCAGTAAGAGATCTGTCAGCACTCATCTGCCCACAAGCCCCTCTGAATATCCCTGTGAAAGGAAATCAAAACACATTAAAAAAACTGAATGTGTGGTTTATTATATTTAAGATGCTATTTGTCTATAGTGTTTAAATATGTCTGTCACACAGTTAACAGTAAATGAGTGTAATCTTACATGTTCAGTATTTTGATACACAGTACAGGACTACAAGTGTGGTAAAGGAGCATGGAAAATTAATATTTCCTTGATGCACACATCAAAATTTGCAGCACCACTTAAAAGCTCAGAGTAAGGACTCAAACTGCAGTATTACAAGCACTACTAAATCAACCAAGAGACATACCTATATTAAACATTAGAGAAACAAAAAAATGACACAAAGGTTTAATATTTAAGATTTGATACAGGATTAAAATACTAATATTTTTAATGTCCTGGTTTCAAATTAATAAATATAAAAACAATATAAAAATATACACCAGTTGATAAAAGGATGCACTGAGTAAGGTTAGAAAGCTAAATTTCACTTTCAAACGTATGCAGGTATGTCTTTAGGGAGAGGATTTCTGTGTAGCTGCGACTGGTCTTTCGGAAGAAGTCCAAGCTAGTGAGCTGTTCGATGTCACGCACACGTGCAGTGTGCATCTTAAGAAGATCTTCAACCCACTTAGATTCATCCTCCAAACTCTGAAAAAAAACCAAAACCAAAACAAAAACAAAACAATAAACCCAGGTTTATAACATGCTTTGTCAAAAATTTGCTCCAAAAGCAAACGTAACTTTCCTAAACATTTGTTACACTTGAAAAATCTCTGTGCCTTAATCAAGAATGAGTAAGGTAAATGAGTTATAGGAAAATGGATTTGAAACTTAACAGGCAAGATGAATCCTACAGTTTTATATCATTGGGTTGAGACAACGATCATAGTCATCTAGGAAAAACTGGCACCAAGTTGAAAGGTGTTTCAGAAAAACAGCTGTATGCTTTTAGAAGATCCACTGATCACTACACATTTTTTTATCTCACAGAAATATCTCACACATTCATCACTTTTGTATTACCAAAGCCCAAGTGCCAGGCTGTTTAGCTTTGAACCTTACCCCTACACATTATTCTCAGTTGACCATCACATCACCTATTATTTTAATCTTTCCACTTTACTTTTAGGAGACCGTTACAATTCATTACATGTTTGGTAGAATGGCTTATGCTGGTACCTAAAAACCTCTGTTATTGAAACATATATACTATTCACTGACAGAAAAAAGACTTTCACCAAGAATTTGCCAATGAAATTAAAAAAAAAAAATCAGGAAGATGTTGATGCCAGAGTGATTGGGGTCAGGTTGTGTGGGCGTAATTTCTCTTAGGGGACAGCTGCTGCTGCCTGCCTTGTGCCAGCTCCAGCACATGTTGGAGTCATTCATAAACAAAGGTAACTCACAAGCATATCAGAAGATCAGGTCTGCAAAACACTGCAGTGACTGGCTGTTCAAGTGTGTTAACCAGCCCAAAACGTGTCCTACAAGCATTGGAGCCAGCCCTGGGGACTGCACAGCAGGGAGCAGATGTGGGAAAAGGACAAAGCAAACAGGACTTTTCCCCTTTTGGCCTCTCTGGCGGGTACATCTACCCTGCTGCTGGGGAAGCAAGTTAAGAATGGAGGGTTGTGTCTCTGGACCTTTGGAATCCATGTGTGTGACTCAGAAATCTTGCTGCTAAAAACCTGTTTCTGGGCTTACTCCTGGAAATGAACCCTCTTCTGATTGTCTCAGTGAGGTCCTCCTACAAAGTGATCCTCTCATGGATCAAGACTAAACTTCAGCAATGCCAGAGCCTATCCAACACAGTAAATGTGCTACAGCCCAGTAAGTGGGTCACCCAACAAAAGCCAGGAGGGTGAGCTTGGTTGTTTGCACAGAGAGGACACAAAGTACCAGACAGATCACAGGTGGTTGCTCTTAAGCAAACGTCCATGACCTAGTCAGCACCTGTCAGATTTGAAGCTTCTCAGCTCCAAACCATCTTTACTCTCCATGTCACTAGCAACCTGAAGCCCAAAACCAGGTCTGGAACAAGAAAAGAAAGATAAAAATTAAGAGGGAAGGGAGCACACCTTGCTCACTCCGCTTTGCCTGCAGTGCCACGCTGCAGGAATGCCCCCTGCTCAGCCTTCAGCCTGACAGGTTGCCAGGCTGCAATCTGGCCTCAACAGGGTTGTTATTGCAGTTACTGTGACATTTTCGTTTGCTCCAAGCCTTCCTTCTGAGCAGAAAATCTACATTTTGCAGAGCTTAAAGAGAAGTTCAAAGTGAGCTACAAAGCTCACTTTTTTGGAATACAGTCAGTTTGCAAAAGATCTGCAACGTGAATAAATCAGAGGACTGTGAGGTTGGTTCAAACCAAGTCCAGCAAGACAGCATTTACATGACTCCGGAAAATCAATCAGCTGATCTAGGTTTTTCTATTCCACAACTGGCCCATGAAGCTTCAGGTCAAGCAGCAAGAATTTTAAACACAGTGATCAGCTAACACAGTATTACATTACTACATAACGATGAATTAAGTGTATACATTTTAAATTATAGTTTTCTCCACCTATGTTGCTTAGTCAGTAGTACAGTGAGTCTCAGAAGGAAAAAGTAACAATTGAAAATAAGATGGTAAATTGAAATAGGCAATCAATCAGGAGGATAACCTAAAATCCAGTGGCAAATGTACCAGATATTGTGGACAAGAATCTCTCTGAATATCAAATTATTAGCTGGAAAGCTGAACATGATGCATGTAAGACAGGTGGGTGAGGAACCTCCTTATCAAAAAAAATTTAAAGGTTTCGCTGAAAGGGAAAATAGTGGCCTGGAGGGTCTAGGAGGGTTCCTTCAGCTTTGGTCTTAGAAAGGATTTTCTGTAATGTTTTCACCCATGCTTCTTGAGGCAAGGTCATTAGTGTACTAGTAAAAATCCAGAACAATTGGGAGCAACAATAGTGGAGGATGAAGATGCAGGAATCCCTGGTATAGTATGAAGCTGGGTTATCTGACATACAGAAGAGAAAGACCTGGGTGTACTAGTTGTGCATGAGTGTGAGCCACCAGTATAAAACAGCTATGGAAAAAACAAATCCTAGGCAGTATCAGAGGAAAAAGAAAACATTTTCATTTTGAGATCTGAGCTGCAGTACTTTATCTAATTCATGATTGGGGGGTGGGAACAACCAAAAACCAAAAAAAACAAAACCAAACCTAAAAAAAAGGATCAGACTGGAAGAGATGTATAGGAAGACTACTACCATACTCATCCTTTCTTACAAGAGCAAAAAAGATCCTGGGTCTTCCACGAATAGAGAGAAGTATACACCTTGAGATTCATCATAAATCAACACTAGGGTAAATCCCAAAGAAGCCCAGTGAAGAACTATTTAAGCCATAGAAAAATGTTGACACAAGAATAAATGGGTATAACCTCATCATGAATAAACACAGTTTAGAAATGGAACAAATTCAAATGAGAAGTGTAGTGGTGTTCTCCAGTGGCTGTGTGAAGAGAGAGAAAGTGTGTGCAGCTAGAGCAGAGTGGGAGGGAAAGCTAATATTTCTTCAAATCTTAAAAGAAAACTGTGGAAAGGCTAAGGTAAGATTGTTATATTATTCCATGCATTTCATCCATGAAGTAGGGTGAGGTTTTACACAATCACCTCTTTGAAAAAATAAGATGGAACACCATGTGCAAAAGTAAGACTTATGCTGTATTTCAATGGCAAAAATTTGCCTAACTGTACTTTCATTCAAGAGCAACATTTAAGTATTTTTGGAGTGGTGCTTTGCTATATAAAATTCATAAACCAATATCTGCTAATGACCTTGCAGTAGCATTGAAGTTCCTCTCAGAACTGTAAATACACGCACCATAAATAGTGTGACCTATAGAGAAAAGAAGCCTGGTTTGAGATGTAAGAAATCAAAGACTAAAAGAGGCCATTATTGTAAAGAGCTCATTAAAAAGATTTCAACAGTTTAAGAGAAATATGACTTGCAATAGAGGGAGGAAAAAATAAATTACTTTGTCATAAAATGACATATGGGCAGAGTTATAAGGGCAGAGGCACTAATAACTGCCAGATTAGTAACCTCCAGATCACCAACCGGATCTTGATTCAGGGGAAAACAGTCCAGAGAAAAACCACGATGAAATATATGTAGAACTTTACGAGACTTCTGGTGGAAGACTTCTCTGCCCAGAGCAGTTGCGAGTCTAAACAGGGGAAAGCCAGACCTGGTCAGGAGAGAGGGATACTTCTCCAAAAGCGTGGTTTTAAAAAGAGGGACCTGAAAGCAGGCGATGTTTGATGAATGAGAAAGAAACAGTGTTCCAGGTGAATTGTGTACAGAATTGGAATGACTATTTCTGCCTGTAGCTGGAAAGGGAGTCTTAACTTTTTTGCCAATACAAAATTCATAACATTAATGCGTTCATTCAGGAAACGGTCTCCTGGCAGCCTATAGTGAAGTGTCTGTGTGCAGGAATCCACACAGCTGTGTAATGGGAGAACAAGTTCAGGCGGAAGGACAAGTCTAAATACAGCTGCCTGGGGGGAGTGCTGTCCTCGCACGGTGCCGGAGCCCACGGGGACCCAGCCACGCTCCTGCCACACCATCAGCTGCCAGGGGTGTGTGTTACTCTCTGCAGCGCTGACCAGACCAAAGCCTACATCAACATTCTTACAGTAGTAAGATCTTGCATCCTAAAGGAAGATAGGAAAGAAACCAGGAGGGTGTCTGGCTGTCTCTGTAATAGGAACCCAAACTTCTCCCTTGAATCAAGGGATTCTGGAAACAGTAAGAGTTGGCACTCGACCCTTGGCAGGTTTTAGCATATATGTTTAATACTGTGTGGGCTGGATGTAATCACGCTGTCTGATGCACCCAGACTGCCATAGCAGACAGACTGTATTGTACCTGCATATGGAAACTGACCTCAATAAAAACATCATGCTGGCTGCCAGAACAATGTCTACACATACAACCTCTCCCCAGTCTGCTCTGAAGTTACACTGACAGTGTCTGCCAAAATGTAGAATCCTACAGGTTGTTTACTGCCAACCTACTGTATGTCAGTTCTTCCAGACAATTTTAGGTGCAAAAATAGTTCCATATTTCCCCTGATATCACAGAGGAGTGCTTTTGTCTAATGAGCTAAACATGACACTCAGCAGAGTCACTACCCCATGCTGCCGTTCAGCACATCACTGAGCATTAGCTTCTAATAGCAATGGGTTTTCACGAGTCCCAGGAACATGTTTACCACAGGGCTAGAGTGGTTCAGCAGGACTTACGTTGCAGCTCTCATCGTTGTCAGGCCGGTGGGGAAGGATGTATGAGAGAACAGAGAGTGGTCCATCACACTTGTCGGCTGGCTGAGTGAAATCCAAGCAGCTGGTTATGATGGCATAGTAATGAGTTGGAACAGGGATTGCGCTGCCTTCCACAAACCTGCGGGAATAAAGCAAACATTTATCCACAAAGGATGAACTTGTCTGGAGGGAGATTACACAAAGAACATTGTCTTTCGTCTCCTACGTGTGAGGACACACATTGTTGAGATGTGCTTGATTCCTGAACAATATCTGCAAATGAGCATCCAATTAGCTCATACTGTGCTACAGAAAAAACCCATGCAGTGCTGAAAGGCTTCTTCAGTTCAGGGACATAGAGACAAAGCATTACTGAATTAACAAAAGACCTGAGTATGTAACTCAATAGTGCTGCTCTTAATTTCTGGAGAATTTTAGAGAAAACAGACAATGTGGAACATAATTCAACTTTCTCTCAAGGATGAACACTTAATTTCAAAGTTAAGGTGAACAGTTAATTGCTGAATTGCTGTTTCCTTATTTTTACCACTGTCTTACCTACATGGTTATTCAGTTTTAATGAACAATAATTTTAGAAAGAGCTAGAAAATCAAATTTCCTCCCAAAAATCAAATGATGTGCAGGTAAAGAACTGTTTAAGATAAAGTCATAATTAAGAGAAGAAACAGCAAACCAATTTAAAGACTAACTCTTACTGTTTTATTTTGTCAGGTGTGTCATGTAAACCATCATAGTCATAGTCAAAGATTGGTCCACTTATAACATTGACTCCATTTCGTTCAGTGGCATATCTCTTCACCAAAACCCTTTGGAAATAGTTCCATACCTCTGTGGGTAAAAAAAACCAACAAAAGAAATCAATTCAAACAAACAAACAAAAAGAAAAGAATCCTCAATATACTCAAATTTGGGAAGTCAAAACATGTAAAGATTATAAACAGTTTTTCTTTCCTGAAGGTAAAAATCCAGTGGACATCATTCACACAACTGTAGGGGAAATCAAAGACCAAACATTACAGAGTTACTGCAGCTTCATTCTGTTTTGTCAATAAAGCCTATTCAGACTTTTGTTCTCTGCTGATTTTTTTTCCCCTCAACCAGTGATAAACGAAATGCACGGTACCACTTCCAGGCTGGCATTGCCAAAGGCCTTGCAATAGAGATTCTGCTGTTCCTTCACCAAGCTGCAGAAAAAGCTATTCACAGGATTTTTATGTCCCTGTAAGCATTGTCTTTGTCTTTCTTATCTAGTTGCAGGGAACAATGCTATGACTTTTTGTTTTGTTTTGTTCTTTTTTAATTTTAAAAATAATACAGGACCATGATTAAATGCAAACCCCAAATACTTTAAAAGAAAGGGAAATACAAAGGTCATATTCATCCAGTTAAATTTTCCTTGGATACAAAATGTCTAACTTTTAAATTAGGTGCCATCAAGGATGACAAAAGCATAGCATCTCATTACAGCAACATTCCGGAAGAGCATGACACAATTTCTCCCACCATGCCCTCCTCAACCTTGACAAGTTAAGATGGGAAACACACTGGAATCTCCAGTTACATCATTCTTTTTGTTCTTATTTTTTTCCCTTTATATTTCAACTAACAGAAGTGTGTGTACGTTGCAGTATATAAAAGAGTGCAGAAGTTTTAATGTTGTTAAAGTGAACATGCTTCCGAAATGGTGGTGTAACTCTTTGCGTAAACCTTTCTCTTTCCCAAGATCCCTTACCTGTACCTTTGGAATGTCTAAGAGATAACTGGAAGCTCATCTTTTGGTCATTAACCCTTTCTTGTAATTGGTTGGTTTGTAAGACCTCCTGAACTCCCGCTGGTCACATTGTGTTCCCCCCAAAAGGTATTTAAACAACTACCAGAACAATAAAACTCTCTCTGCCTGCTCACCCTGCCAGCAGCTCGTCTCCTGTGATCCCTGTGGGAACCATGGAGACCGCGTGGTGGGGAGGAGGGGGACGGCACCTTCCCCTCCAGGACTAGAGGTAAAAGGAAAGCCTCTAGACTGGAGTTCCCCTCCCTGTCCACCCTCAACGTTCCTCATATGTGTAAACAAAACTTCTCAGACATGTAAAAGTTTAACTCTTTTCTTGCCAGCTCAGATGGTCAAGTCCATGGTTCCCTGATGGCAATACCAGCCTAAGAAAGCTCCGCAGCACACCTTGTCCTTGGCAGTACCACTCCTCCAGCTGCTCACTCCTCCAGTGCATATGCTTTAACAATGGAAACAGTCCAAAAAGGAAAGACTCCCCCTCCCTCCCACTGCCTCAAGTTTTGTAGCTAAATCAGTTCCCTGCTCCAGTTCCCAGTGCAACCACACAGAGAGCAACGCCAGGGCAATGGGGGGCCAGCCCAGGGGCATCATTCTTGTAGCTCCTGCAAAGCAGGAGCTGCTCAGGCAGTCTCACTATGGAAAAGATAGACACAGAATTATTGCCCAAGGGGGTGGGATGGGACAGTGAATTACAAAAACAAAGAAGAGGAGGGGGCCTCTGCAGCCAGCACTGCCACCAAAGCCAGCACAGCATAAAACTGCCACCTCGTATTTTCCCTGCTGTGGAAAAAGATCCATATAATTAGCTTATCCTTGGCTCTCAGCATTGCAACCTGCACACATGTAGTGGTTTTTAATTCCCCAGGAATCATATTAGTGCCAGCATATTTTCTCAAGGAATCCTTCACCCACTTGTGATGAAGAGGAAGGCCTCTATAAAAAAATGAGCTTGCTAGACGTGGGTTGTTCTCCTGTGATTAGAATTTCAGCCAAATTTCTTAGATTAACATTAGCATAAAGAACATTTTTATGAAGTGATTTAGGAGTGGGAAATCCCCAATAATTTTGCACTCTGTAATCAGTTAAGTGCCTTTGCTCAAATTTCCAGCAAATATCACCACTTGTTCCTACCCAGAGGTTTTTCAGTTAAAAACACTCTTTTCTGGTTAAAAAGAAAAAGGCTCCCATAGGCTTTGATGTTTATCCAAAACCTCTCTGGCCTAAAATCTGAATTGGAAATCTCACAAGAACAGGCTCTTGAGATTCTTCCAAGACTTCTCAATCCCTGCCAAGCCAAAAATGCCACCAGAGTAGCCTGATGGCTTTCCTACCTCTTGGCAAAACTAGAGAGAAAACGGATGTGCAGACAAAAGAAATGTTAATACCATATCCCTGAAGCACTGAAAGTTTCAGCCAGGTTTAAATCATTCCTCATTTTCCATAAATTTGTTTTCTTTTCTTTTTTTCTTTATAGGTAATAAATATATTCCGTCTCCCTTTAAGGGTATGGAGAGAAAAATGAAATGTAATCACTTGTTCCTGACCTACAACAACACGCTAAGGGCTCCCAGGCTTGTGCATGCTCTCAGGCTCCAGTTGAGAAGTAAAAACATGTTGTCTAGGTATGTTCTGCACTAGCTTGGGTTGCAGACGAGAGAATCTCAATGGCCTAACAGAAAGTGAATTACTGTGTCATAAAGCAAAGTTGCTGACCTGTCTGTGCTCTTACCTTAGCCCAGCACGAAGGAAAATAAACCTTTCTTAAGACTTCAGCCTTTCTTGCAGTATTTTGCCTGCCCATAACTAAAACTATACAGGTGCCTACATGTATTATCTGCTGGCTACAGCTAACTGAACTTTATGTTCTAAATTTCTCCCGTAATCCAACACACAGTAAAAGAATGCTTGGTGGGAAAGAAAAGTATAGTCATGGAAAGGGCACTTACTTTTGAAGGCAGGATACATTGGAATGATATTTGTTATTAGAAAAGCATCATATTTTGCTTCTGCAGAGGAACTTAATTCTGAAAACAGTGGAATAGAAAAATATTAATAAGATGAAATTTCAGAATTTCAAAGAATAGAAAAATGTTTTGAAAATGGCTTCAGAGATTAACCACCAAGAATACTGTAATCTAAACAGCAATCTGAATGCTGTGTTCAGAAGCACACACTACATACACAAAATTTGTCTTTAGTGTGACAGCTGAACACGGAAAGGGAGGATTCTGTCTTTGCTTCAAATATTCACAATATTTTTATATAGCTTTATATTGCTGTCTCAAAAGTCAGAGAGTTGTTTTGCAAGCTTTTAAAGAGGCCAAAAATTTCCAAGGCAAGTGAGGAGTGTGGGATTATCTTCTAGTTCTGAGCGAGCCTCTCACCAGTAACGTCATTTCAGAAACCCACCATAAAATATTTCAGCCACTGAGTGAAGAAGGCAGAGAAATGAAATTCACAGTTGTGAGACAGTTGTGTCCCTTGAACATTTACTAATCCCAGAAGATTCTTGCTCCAAGACTGAACCAAAGCAACTGAACCAGGAGAATCCAGGGCACTCATTTACACAGGGTTTCCACTAGCACTATTTCTACAGGATGGTAGAAATTTTTAGAGTATGCAGCAGTCTAATTTGGATTTATAAATTAAAAACCTGTTCATCTTACTGCTGTTTGAATTCAAAATTAGTCTGTTTATATCTGGGGGGCTGGGGGCTGTGCCTGGAGTATGTTCGTACCTAAGGATTTTCCCCCCAAAAAAAGTAAAATTACAAAATCTCTAGGTATTAAAAAGCTATCTAAACTCACGAGGAGGGAAAAGGAAGGCATAGGAGAGCTGTTTGTCGCCTCTGTAGGCTGCACAGCTCTGGCTGTTTCCTGGAGAAATGCGCAGGTCGGGCCTCACACAGCTGGACAGGTGCTCCGGGACTCCTGATACCTCTGCCTGCATTGAGGAACACAGACAGAAACAACAAAAAGAGTAATTTCAGCTTTTATAGAGGAAAGAAATCTGTTTCATACCGTCAGTAGATGATATGGAAGGCCTTGTGTACAGTAAAATAAACCACCCAGCTGTACAACCAAATCCTGCTCCTGCATTTGCTGCAGAGCCCCTTCTTCAGGTAGCAGAAGTCACCATGGGAAATAATTCAAATGAAGTCACTCATAATAAAACAAACCCCCAGTGAACAAAACTTAAAAATAAAATTAAAATAGGGACAGAAATATACAATCCTTCTGCCTGAAAATTCCTCCCTCATGAAGGAAAAAAAGAATTTGGGCACTGTTTGCAATGGTATTTGACATAATTTCTCGTGGGAAAATCTTCCTGGGGAAGGGGAATTTTAGGACTTCGAGAACACAGGTACCAAAGAAATTTCCCTGGGATTTTTAAGCACTTTTTCATGAGGAAAGACAGCACTAACCTGTTTGGAAATAGTGTAGGATGTCCAGAGAGGCATCAGGAATGTTTCACTGTAGCCACTTTCAAAGTCATGGTGATGCAAGATATTGTACTTCGTGCGGTACAGTACTGCAGGGCGCCCATATAAAAGATGCTTCTCTGCAGATCAGAAGAAATTACATTTACATTTATTACTGAAAAACTTAAAGATGAAAAAAAAAAGGGGTGGGGGGTGGCTTTCTATCACATGCTGATTTTTCAGTCATCATTAATGGGACACTGACCCTGAATAACTGCTAAGAAAATATTGCAACAGACAGAGTAGCAGCTCTTCAATAGTTCTGGTTGGGATCCTCATTCCAGGCTCGCAACTCCCTTTGGGATTAAAATTCCATTCTAACCTTGAAAGCTTGTTGGGGTCGTAGCATGGAGAGAAGTCTCCAAACACAGGAGACTCCTCGAGGATCCCTGTGTCCGTATCTCAGTCACACATGAGGTGATGAGCATTTTTTTTTGTAGTTTTATATCAGTCCCTATTCTAGCAGTCCTGCCATTCCTCTCTGGATTTTCTGTTTCCTTATGTTTTTTTGTAAACTTCTTCTCAAAAGGGAGGCAGAAGTGGTCACTCACTAAAAGAATAGGTTTTTTCCCCTTGGCTGATACAGATTTTGTTCTGAAGACTGGTGTGCTCTTTTTTTGTTAGTAATATCAAAGAAAACAAAACATTTTTCCTAACTTTGGCAACAAAGACACCTCCAGCTCTGTAAAACTTGCTTTTATTCTGTCTCGGTGATAAGTTACAGTTAAATGTCCTTAGATAACTCTGACAAGCTTGCTTATAAAAAGACAAAAACATTGAATGAGTTAGAAGAAAAATAAATTTCCTGGCTAATCTTGAACTGCCCTGGACAGGTCATTGATTTTGATAAGCCTTTTGGCAAAAGCACTTGGTTTGCTTTTAGAAATTAAAACCTAGCCTAACACAGTTTACAGATAGGTATTTAACCTGAAAGAAAAGGGCATGTTTTATTAGTGTTTGAGTCCAAACAGAGGATGTTTTTACAGGGCACAACAAAAAACGTAGGAAAAGCCTAGTCTAAGGATAGAGATGATAAACCTGCTTTATTCAAAAGAAGTTGAAGTCGTCTTTTTCTTCTGCATGTGAATAACAACACGGTGCACTGTATGGGAGAAAGGAACTAACAAATAAATGCATGAAGGTCTGTGAACAGGTGCTACAGCCTGTCATGAAGTAAAACAAAATAACTTGTACCTACCAGAACTCCTCATTGTTTAAATAAGGGGCTCATCGTTCTATTTAGCAGCAAACTGACAAACTAACAAGTGTAATTGGTATTAGTGCTTGCATCTTAAAATATACCAAAAATACTCTTTTTATACTACTACAGGGAGGAAGCATCAAAACCATAATCCAAAACAGAGATGTTGAGATACTCCAGACTACAAAGGCAAGAGTATTGTTTCCTGACACCAGAAATTGCCACAGCAAGGAGGAGCCCTTCATTAATTGGAAAAATCAGTTTAACAAGATGAGAGCTGCAGAAAGGCAATTCAACTCACATAAGATGAATAACCTTTAAAAACTAAAGGATAAGCTGCATTGACTGTTCACAACAGAAAAACTCAAAAAATACCTTCATAAGGGAATTAAAGCAAATCTCCTTAATCATCTGAGCAATGCAGTTTGAGGCACCTCAAAAATTCATGTCTAAACTCAAAGCTTCAGAATTTGCTAATTTGGACAATTGTTATGGTAAGGGAAATGCTGTGAATTGTTATGCTGAACTGGATCACAGCTGTGAGAAGCTCTGCCTTGATTTGCCTTTCCATCAGAGTTCTTGTCCCCTCCTCTCTGCTCCTGTTGCTTCCCTTTGATCTGGACCACAGTTCTGGTGCATCTGAGAATGCAGCCACATGGAAATCAGTGTTGGAATACAGCAGGGAGGCTGCAGGAACAAGGAGCAGGGAGAGCACGGAATGCTTTCTCCTGGGAGTAACACTGACTGGAACACTGAAGAGGGATGAATTGAGCTGAGTATCCCTGAACCACCAAAACACTTGTTTCACTGGGTAACCTGCACCCTAAGAAACAAGCACTAGAGACCTAGTCAGGGATTGTCAAAGCAGCTGTAGCATCCTTTCTAGGTGAAACCCAAACCAGAACACTGATAAAACAGCATGCAGATGTGGTCTATGTTTTTTTCCCCATTTATAGCTTGTGGTTAAACGAAGTACTGCCTCATGCACCCTCTCCTTTCCTCATGTCTCTGCTTCCACATCTGAGTTTAAAACTTCTAAAAGTAATGGAATGAAAGAATTAAAATTTTTATTACTGTGAGTGATACTTTAGTCCTGGTAACAACACAAGATAGTGTGCATTTCCTCATGTGAGCAGCACTTCGTCTTGCCCACGTATCTCATGAATGTCTGTGTGCTATTTTGACAGTTACTTGAAAAGACAGTTTACTACATATTAACTAAACCAAAACAGGAGTTGCTCTGTTTTTAATGGCACAAAGTAATTTGCAAAAGAAAACAGAACTAGATTTTATTGACTGAGGCACCAGGTTCTTACCTTCTGTTCCCTTGACATGAAAGCGCTTGTTGAGTTCATCCAATTTGTTCTTCTCAAGAACAGAAAAAAGGAACAAGATTAGGATCATTGGAGCATTCTGACATCTTGTTTTGCTAGGCATCTAGCAAAGCAAAACCAGTGCTATAAGACACTGATGATTTTCTTGTCTCCTTCTTTACAAAAAGCCATAATTGTTCCAAAAGGGCAGAAACACTTCACAGGAAGGATACAGGGAATTCTTATGGATAAAACCCTCTCAAAACAAATAAAATGGCTAAAAATTTACTAGAAACTACTGCTAATAGTGGAAGCTTCCACAGATCCTAAACACTTACCTTGTCATCACATGTACATCCTATATCAAAATCTGATGCTGAAGGTAGGGCTACAGGATACAGTGGCTTAGCAACTTCGTCTGGCACAGTTGGTTTATAAACATTGGCTCTCAGTAGGTGATTTAAACTTCCATGAGTGCCATTATTGGGAGCAGGCTTTAATCCAAGCAGATCTATGAAATCACCAAAGAAATATGAACGATGGTTAGATTTCAAATATGTATGCACAACAACTCTACCGAGACAAGACATTTATTAGTAATATTGTTTACATCCACAGAATGTTAATGAAAACTTTTAATGTAATAAAAATACTGATATTTTGTCCAAATCATAAAATTGCAGATGCCCCATGAATAGTATTGTTGCCTTTACGACAAGAAGGTTAATTTGCATCAAGACACTGGAAAAGTTTTATTGTAACTACTCCTTCAGCTTCCAGTGCAAACCCTGTTGTCAATGTACTGACCTTACACCAAACATCTACGACCAGTGATTTATAAATAAGGGAGAACTACCTCTTAGGTATTACATGTTTAGGGGAAAAAAATTACACCTTTGAAACATCTTGAAAGTTTTATTGTGCTAGGAAAACATTTATTGTGCTAGAAAAAGTATTAAAGATCCTAATAAATAGCTGTATAAATCATCAGATTCTTCTTCATGGTTTCAGTACAAATTCAGGAGACAGAATCGTACCAGAAGATGCCACAGAAAACTAAGTGATGACCCTGAGCTGCTGCATGAGACATGCAGGTGTAGAAGCAGTCTCTGAACAGAAAACTCCTTCCTAGATTGCTGAGATGTGGATGTCACACATTTTAGTGGTGTCAAGCTGCACTCATCAAAATCCCCTTTATTGGCCAGTTGCTAAAGTAGAGCAAACTGAGAAGTGTCTTCAGCCCACCTGGTAAGTGCTTGGGAAAGGGGAACCAGGAAAAGAACACTGGGAGGGACTCAGGGCATGAGCTCAGAGGTGCCTAAATGAAGCCCTGCTGGCCAAAACGGCTTGCTGCTTGTGCAACTTCTCAGGCAGGCAGCTTACCACACATGAGGTTGTAAAGTTCAATGTTTTCAAAAGGAGGTACTTTGGTCTTGTACTTGAAGGTGGGGCCATAACCTATAAAGACAGTCTTAAAAAAAAAAAAATACAAAAGAAGAGCATTAAAATGGAGGGTTTTTTTACTGAGTATTTACATTTCAGAGACCTTCAATTTCTTTTGCCTTCAATGACCCTCCCACAAAGGTTACGCCATTGCTCATACCTGCATGCTGTTTATCTTGTTGTCATAGCCATGGTCTCCATGGAAGAAACATTTTCCTGTTGGTTTCTTGTAAACATCCACAGCTTTCCTAAATTGAAAAAGTATTAGAAAATTTCCTCAAAGGTGGCTGACCTGATGATATACTTTGGGAGCAGGAAGCATAACGTTACAGGGCAGTGCACTGTTTGTTTATCTTTCTTGAATAGCAGTAGTGGAGACTGCAGGCTTATCCAGCAACTGCAGGGTCTCTCCCTCTGCTCTCAATCTAAGAAGGATGCAAAACTAAGAGACAACTCTTATCATTGATAAAAACCTTAGTATTGATTATTTTCTCTGGCTTTCTCATGTCACAAAATCTCCTGCAGACTGGAGGTGTTGGACCATACTATTCCAATCCTCAGAAGACCAACAGAGGCTTCTCTAAAGCACATTTGTGATGTTACAGTGCTGCAAATGTCATACAATGCTATAAAGTGCTTTCTCCTGTTTGCCTTCCATAAACAAAAATGGGGAGCAGAAAGAAAGCTGAAAACACAAGAGAAAGATTTTCATGAAGAAAAATAGTTGAATAAAAAGTGTTGTACTACAGGAATGCTAATTATTAGCTTGTTACTGAGGTAGGTTTTTTTACAAAATAAGTGGAAAAATAAGTATTGTGTCATAGGAATTATAATTACCAGCTTGTTTCAGAGTACTTTTTTATAGTTTTATGGGGACATGTGCAGGCAATAAATGCAGCAGACCAGCTAATCCTACAAATTAATTTCTTTCTCTGCAATAAAATAATGCTCAACCAAAGTTTGATTTTGGCCTTGTAAATTACTAGAGTTACAGCAAGCAGGTCTGTGACTACCATTTTACTGGCTGTGAATATACAATGAATTACAGTTACATTAACACATGAATTATTGGTGGATGAGATTTCTGAAAATTAATAAATAAACCATAGAAAGTCTGATGCAATTAATAAGAAATTGCTAAATATAAATCAGCCTGGGCAATCCCATCAGTTCCAGCAAAATTCTTAAACCTGAAACTTTTATAGGCCTAAAATTCAGAGTGGGATTCCTTGAAATGTACACAAACCCCTTCCACAGAACCCCTTCCACAGCGAGTGCATGGGGCAGCCAGCCAGCCAGTGGAGCTATGCAAGAAAGCCACTGGGCTTTCTCATTCACTACTTCAGCAGAGTGTTCCTTGCATAATTCATGGAAAGATAAGCACAGATGTCAAAAGGCACTTACAACACATTGAGTGTTTGCCTGGCAGCTATATGGGCAAAAAACCCTACCATAATTTAAAGCTCATAACAGACTAGCATGAGCCAAAAGCTGCGTCATCTTCCAAGAACCACTGAATCAGCTTCATGCATAAAGACTCAACCATTTCATACTGTAACACACAACATGTGTCAAAAGAACATTAAAACAGAAAGCTGTGCATAGTTCATAAACAAAGGCTACTCCTCTCCTGTTCACTCTAGTTATGTGCCAACTTGGTTCTCCTCACTCAATTTTTAGCTTTAAAATTATAAAATATTAAAAATTAAAATTAATATTTAGTGTTTAAAATTTAAAAATAATGTTACACATGTTAAAAATTGCCCATATTTTATAACTGAAAGTTCATATGTGGAAGAGCAACCCATACCAGTGTTTTCTCTGAGCTAAAGCATCCTGGCTTTCCGTGGGTTTGGCAGCACAGCACTTTGATGGCCACCCTGTCATACCCTTCCACAGGTTCTCAGGCATTCACCCATTCTGTCAATATCTCCATTTTCTTTCAATTCACCTGTTGCATCCACTCAGACTCTTCCTGAACATCCCCTCACCACATAAGCCTGCCCCTTCCCCCCACATTCCCTGTTCCCTAGTTGAGCTCTTCAGTCAAAACCCACAAAGCTGCTTGAAGAAATCACTCTGGGGTTTTACCTTCTATCCAGTGACTGATTTTCCCAAACTTTAAAATATTTTGTATTCTGAACCACATCCTCCCACACCAAATGTTATTGAACCCCACCAGGAGTTAGAAACTCCTCTTGCTCACAGGGTACAGATACGGGAGCAGGATGCCAACAGACAAGGCAATCCATTTTCCTCAGAGAAGAAGACTGAAAATCAGGATGGAAGCAAAAGCAAGGGCTTACCTTGCCACGTGCCATTTGCGATCCACCAGCAAATGAACATCCTCAATTCTTCGGTTGTAGGCGTAGTGCAAGCGTTTGGGCAAGTGCTGTTTCAAGTAAGGCTTGAAGTGTTGGTCTGGCTTTCTACACTGAAATATAAAGGGTTACAAATGACACACTGTCAGTAGCTTAAGGCACACATAAACCCTTCAACTACCGAAATCAAGTTGTTGAAGTCATCACTGATGGTGTCTTGAAAACAAAGTGTACATCTAGAGTATGTAGGCCAGTCATTTCTGTGCAGTATTTCCTTACATCCAGGGACCTGGGAGTCATTCAAAGATATATTTGAAAAGCTTCATTCTTGTGAGAGTTTTATTGGAAGCATCATCCAAAACATCACACTTACTTGGTTCACAGATGAAGAATTTTATTATAACTGCATCAAAGCTTAAGTTTCAGAGGAAACCTGAATGCTCAAAAATATACCTCATCTGCACAAGGTATATTTAAAGCCATCTGGTTACAAAATTTGGGTTTGTTTTTGTTTTATTTTAAACACTTTTCTTCCATTAAAAGCTAGTGAAGTTGAAGGTTGTCAAATGCATTTTTTCAGCATCTTCAAAGCACTAGTAAAATATTTATCCTAAAAGATTACTTTCCATTTCTGAAGCAATGGATAAACAGACTCAATTCAGGGAGTAAAGATGCTCCAGGAGATTCTGTGTCTGCGCTGCCCGAAAAGGTTAAAGAAGCTACTATGGCAGTAAACAGTGTACTGTATCACAAACATTAATGTGTATTCATGAAAGGTACCCTTTAACACTCTTTATTTATGATACTTGCTTGTTTTCTTGCCTAAAGAATGAATAGAAAAAGATGAATAATGCCACAAATCAAGATGTGAACAGGGCAGTACAGAAAGATACCTCCCAGTCCTAAGTACTTACTGTAAGGTTGGCAACAATCACTTTAGGATCATCTGTTGAGCAAAGGAAAAAAAAAAAGACAAAAATATAAAAGGTTAGAAATTCACAGAAGAAAAGACAAGGTTTACATAAGCATACTTCCTAATAGTTCACTGATCTTTACTGAAAGTCCTCTGTACATATCATTGAATGGTTTAGGTTGGAAAAGATCTTTAAGAGCACGAAGTCCAACCATTAACTCTGCACTGTCAAGTCCACAGCTAACTCATGTCCCTAAATGCAACATCTACATGTCTTTTAAATACCTCCAGAGATGGTGACTTCACCATATCCCTGGGCAGCCAGTTCCAATGCTTGACAACCCTTTCTGCAATGAAATGTTTCCTAATATCCAATCTAAACCTCCCCTGGTGTAACTTGAGGCCATTTCTTCTTGTCCTGTCACTTGTTACCTGGGAGAAGAGACCAACCCCCACCTGGCTATAACCTCTTTTCAGAGAGTTGTAGAGAGTGATATGGTCTCTCCTGAACCTCCCCTTCTCCAGGCTGAACACTCCCAGCTCCCTCAGGTGCTCCTTCATGAGCTTCGTTGCCCTTCTCTGGACATGCTCCAACACCTCAATGTCTTTCTCCTAGTGAGGGGCCCAAACTTGAACACAGGATTTGAAGTGCAGCCTCACCAATGCCAAGTACAGGGGGACAGTCACTGCCCAGGTCCTGCTGGCCACACTATTTCTGATACAAGCCAAGATGCCATTGGCTTTCTTGGCCAGTTGGACACCTGGTTTGCGTTCAGTTGCTGTCAACCAAAGCCCATAGGTCCTTTTCCACTGGGCCACTTTCCAGCTACTGCTCCCCAAGCCTGTAGCTCTGCCTGGGGTTGTTGTGACAGACTGCAGGACCCGGCACTTGGCCTTGTTGAACCTCATACTGTTGGCCTCGGCCCCACTGATCCAGCCTGTCCAGATCCCTCCGTAGGGCCCTCCTACCTTCTGGCAGATCAACACTCCTACTCAGATTGATGTTGTCTGCACATTAATTAAGGATTCCCTTGATCCCCCTCATCCAGATCATCAGTAAAGGTATTAAAGAGAACTGGCCCAAATACTGAGCCCTGGGGAACACTCTGGGCCCAGCCATCCAGCCAGTTTTTAACCCATTGAAGGTGCATCTGTCCAAGCCATGGGCTTCCAGTTTCTCAAGAGAATGAGGTGGGAGACAGTACCAAAGGCTTTACTAAAGTCGTTAGAAAACATTCACAGCCTTCCCCTCATCCACTAAGCAGGTCACCTTGTCATAGTAGGAGATCTGGTTGGTCAAGCAGGATCTGTCTTTCCTAAGCCCATGCTGGATGGGCCTGATCCCTGATAGTCCTGCACGTGCCATGTGGTGGCTCATTGACATGTAGTTGCTTTGTAGTGTTCTCATTGCTTTAAGATTGGGCCTTAGCTTAATTCTATTTTCTGAAAACACATACTTTCAAGACTTTTGATCGTTATTCTTTAAAATAAAAAATCACCCTGAAACACAATTACTTTCCTTGAAAAATTTTCAAAGCACATTTGAATGCAACAATGTGCTGTTAGAAGCAGTAAGATAAATATGTAGCATTTTTTAGTCACTTTTAGCATCTGACTGATTTCATAGGCTACTGCTGAGTAAGTGAAAAGCCAAAGTAAAATACTGTGGATAAGTCTTTGAACTATTAAAGGGACATGCAAGATGCAGAAAGCCCAAAACTGGCAACAGTCCATATTGTCTTCTTCTGGGGAGTGGGAGAAACCATTTTTCAGTCCTGGGAGAAAAAAACAGGCTAAAAGAAAATCTTAGGAAGTGAAAATCTCTTGTTTAACTACTAATGTTTTAATTGCTTAAGGCACGATCTTGCCGAGCTTGGAATGTGCTCTATTGAACCTCAAAACACAAGCTAAAGGTTTTTTCATTGCAAAGGTGTGTTTGCAGCACTGAGACAGTATTATGGAACAGGAAAATGTAGGAGGAACAAAAAAGTTGGTAATTCACCATTTAAGGGGGTAAACCCCAGTTTTAAAGCTAAGAAACATGTTTCTTTGTTCTATGTTCAAAAATTCACAAACAATTGCAAATATGCAAAGTAGGAAGCTGCAGACAGAGGCCAAAAGAAGAAAATGCTATTGTGGGAAAACCAGTGGTGTGACTCAGAGGTCAGTGAGACAAGCTGATCTTTTTGAAAGATATTGCCATTCACCCTCCAAGGAAAACTTATTTTTCTCAGCAATTTAGGAATTCAAGATTGAAAGATCTTTAAAAGACTTCTCAGAACTGTAATTTGTTTTCAGTAGACTGTGAAGTGTAGGAGTTCATTCTTTACGGTGGTCTAGTAAGTTTGAACAGCATATGCAGATCAACAGATCTTTCCATGCTCATTATGCATTCCTTAAGCATAAATACCCATGTAAATAAGTTTATACTAAAATAAATGCATACATAAATCACTATCTAAGAAAGTTTTATCACATCAACTTTTGTGTGAAATTTGTCCTCAACCAAAGCATATTTGAAGTGTTGTGAAGGGACGGGTGGCTGTCCCAACTATCTGATCTTCCCCTCTATCAAAAGTTGTCACCCTTGCAGCTATGCTGCTAAAAACAGGTACTTACGGTTAGTTTATGAGTTACACAGTTTGCACGGTAGCTTAAACTGCTGCCAGTGTCAGTTTTGCCCTGGTACACTGAGCCGGAGCAGCCACAGTGCTGGCACAAGCCCTGTCCTGGTACTGCTGCCCTGGAGGTGGTATTCCTCAGGAGCAGGAGGACAGCAGCCAGGTCAGTAATGCTTGAAATCACAGAGTTAGCTTCATCAGAGGATTCCTGCCTGAGCCTTGAGTGATCTAATTAAAGATCAATTAATCTCAAAGACTAAGTTAGGGTGTATTTCTAAAAGCATATTTCAAATAAAACAAGTTTCACTGTCAACATTGGCCGTGAATGCATACTCTAAATCTTCCTTATATCCCTCAACATCTCCAGTCTGTTGCTGTTTAGCAACACACACTGCTTCTCATCTATGCCAAAAGTTTGATAAAACTACTGAATTCAAAACTAACAATTCACTTTTTTTTCCTGTTAACTCAAATGTATGAGATGCATTTTTATATCCAGTCTATGCAGTGCTCAGATCGTCCAAGTCCGTTTTTTGTTGACAGAGGGGAAAAGTGCATGAATAAACTCACAAGAACACATAAGCTGGTACGTGAAGCTGGCTTGGAGTTCCCACTCCTTCTTGATTTAAAAGAGTGACGTTTAAACCAGAACATTTCAGCCATCCGCTTGGTAGTTCTACCACTGTGGGGTCTGTGAACTACAGACTGGGAAGGGAGCAAGCAGCTGGTGAGCCTTGGGATTCCCTCCAAAATTCCTGCCAACACACTGCAAATTTACACCCTTTGGATAACATCAGTCCAAGGAAGGAATGAAGTCTAGTTCTCAGGATATAAGAGAAATGATTAAATTAACTTACACTTTAGGTTATTGCTAGGCCTAGGGCGAATTCGCCCTAAAGATCCAGGCAGCAAAATGATATCATCCACATTAGTCAGATAGTTGCTTAAAAATTCAGTTCTTTCACAAGTAGTGTCTTCCATCCCTGCAGAAGAAAAATGCAAAATTTATCCAGCCTAAAAACAAACACGTTTTCCAGAACAGGAAAATAAAGAGACCTCAAATACCCTATATATTATTTTGGATGACTAATCTTGTTCTTTACAGCCATCTAATTCTAACATAATACACTGTTAGGGGTCAAACTGGGATTGATTTTAGCACTTGCCTATACAAGAGAAATACCAGTCTCAGAGTCGTAGAAACAGTCACCACATATACCATGTGTGCACTGACACAACTCCAAATTAGGCTCATGGAAAAATCAAAGTCTGTTTCTAGTTTAGTGTACTACTTTGGGGATTATTTCTTTTTAAACAAGCGATTTTAAGAGAAATCACACACAAAAGGTATTGTCTGTTGGTGGTCTGTTCTAAGGCAGCTGCAGATAAACAATTTTCTCCTGCAGCCATTTGCGGTGGGGAGGAATGTATTGCCAGACACAGAAGGTTCTCAGCACAAAACTGCCACTTCTGGAAATCCTGCCTGCCCCTTACCCTTCTCTCCCCACAGCCAGAAAAGAGGTATATGCCATTTTATTGCTGATATTAGTGGTTCTTGGGAGATTTTCATGAACAAAGATTGAAACAGAACAGGACTTTGGTGGCATCGCTAAAAAAGCTACGTAAAATCAGGTTTCTCTCAAATATGGTTGCATTTTTCTTTAATAAAATTCCTTTTCTTATTGCCTTTGCTAATATTTACTATTTCTTATATTGTAAAGTTGATGACTGAAAGAATGAGACCTACCAAATAATATCTCCTCTTTTAGGTGCCTCTCCATCTGACCATGAAATATCTTTTTACCTCCTTTCTCCACTATTTTGATGACTTTTCCATCCAAGCTGAACACAGGCTCCTAAAGATATTCCAGTCTTTCTCCTAGCTGGATAACCTGACCCCCTAACTGCAATGGAAATTCCTTGATCCAAAGTCCTACTTCTCTCCTCACGTACAGGAGAACAAGGCTTTTAAATATTTTCCTTCCATAAAAACTGACAAAAATATTACTCTAGGCACATTATAGCCTTCCAAAACATGCAAGAAGAGCTGCACTTGGATGTGATATCAGAAATGTCAGGATTTAAAAAGCTCTAAGTGAAGATGTAAATACCCAGATCACTGTTGTGAAAGTTCCCCAATGACAATTAATAGGTGAGCTGAGTGGTCAGTCTATACCCAAATGGCTCATTTGTGGGTGTTAAACTACCAGAAAAAAAAATAACCAAAAAAACCCAACCCAAACCAAACCAAACCAAAAAACAAACAAACAAACAAACAAAACAAACAAACAAAAAAAACACAAAAATATTTTAAATGGAACTTTCATTTCACTCATCATATCTACAGCTACATTGCTTAAGCATTAATTTATTGATAAATATTAGAGTTTAAAACTTACCATGATCTCCAACAAATATGACGTTGACACATCGATGTAGTTTCAGCTGTTTCAGACCATCCATTAGTTGTCCTACTGTCTTGTCAATCTCTCTCAGAGGATTCACCATCATCTGCATCAACATGCAGAAAGAAAAAAAGAGTTAATTCTGTCATTGCGACGTTCCTGCTACTACAACTGCTGGTCCTTTGGCAAAACTCTGGTAGGAGTAATCATCCAGGTCAAGAGGCAAAGCCTTGGCTGAGTTGTTACACCCACAACTATCATACCATTTCCTTTTGCATATCTGCACCACCACTTCATCATGAGAAAGCCCTGCTGAGATGCTGACACAAGACAGCAAAAGATCTTTATGGTTGATCCTGGGCTTCCTGTGAACACGTGTACAATTGGCAAAACCATGAAGAGATTGTAGGAAAGCACACATGACTTTGGGGTTCAGTTCATTTCTTGTAAATAAAGAACAGTATTTTTAAAAGGCTATTTTATGTGAATGGTTTAGTCAAAGCACGAACATGAAATGAAGCTTTCGACTTGGGATTCACATGCCAAGTCACTTAATGAAATTCACTTCAAAGAACATCTGATACTTGGATGACAACATGCACGTCACTTGAGTAGCAAATGGGGCTGGGAGGGAATGTTCTTCAGCTTCAAAGCCAAAAGTTTCCAACAGCTCAAATGACAGTTCTGGCCAAATTGTCAACAGGCCCTGGAGGACGCAGATACAAAACTGTGATTTCTTCATTTAAGTTTCTTTTTCATTAAGAAAAAAACCAGAAAACAGTAGGATACAGGACTGTGTTTCCAGCTTTAAGAAAATGAAATATTTTTTACAGATGGCACAGAAGAGGGAAAAGTAGGATTTTTAGGCAGAGGACTCAGATTTTGTTTTGGTTTTGAGAAGAAAACATTTGTTGTCACTATATGCCAACTTCTTCCTCACTTGTCTGTTTGATTTGGCTGATCCAAGTATCCACAATAAAGAGTCCTCCCAGTAACAAAAAGAATTATAACAAATTGTGGATGAGGAAAAAAACCTAGATTTTGGTAGAATTTTCCAAAATAAACACTGTGTTAGTACGACCCAGAAAGATATGGTTCAAAAGTTCTCCCTCTACCTGAGTCATTAAGAGCTACATGGTAAATGAGTCTGATAGGTTATAAGATGAGACAGGAAATACCAACTCCCATGTGGCACTATAAATACACAGAGAAGTGACTTATGAGAGAAGGAATCACAGTGGGGAAGAGAAGGAACAGTTTCTGCAACATATGGAAGTGGTTCAGACAAAGGGTGAAATTTTGAAATGTTTTAATTCAGGAAAGCCTAAGTAGTCACTTTAGTAAAAACTTTGAAACACCCAAGTTCAGAAAAAAAGAAAATTGTCTATTTCAGCATTCTTCCACTCTCAAATTAAAAAAATTTCTTCTACAAATGGGAATTTCATTTTTATGAAACTATTTATACAATGTCAACCATATAAGAGAATAAAACATTTACTCAGAATCCAAAGCTTATTAAAGGAAGCTGGAAATCCATAGAATCATCAAATATACTGAGCTGGAAGGGACTCATCATGATCATCGAGTACAACTCCTGGCCCTGCACAGGACACCCCAAGAATCACACCATGTGCCCAAAAGCATTGTCCAAACGTTCCCTGAGCTCTGTCAGGCTTGGCACTGTGACCACTTCCCTGGGGAGTCTCTTCCAGTGCTCAGCCAGTCTCTGGGTGAAGAACCTTTTCCTGATATCCAACCTAAACCTCCCCTGACTCAGCTTCAGGTCGTTTCCTCAAGTCCTGTCACTGATCACAAGAGTGAAGAGATCAGTACCAGGTGGATTTCCCATTAATGTTTACTTTTGTCAGCAGGCTTCAGGCTTCTTTTAGAAATAATAATGCTTAAAAAATCAATTTTTTTTTTGTTTAGCAACAATAATTACAGAGATTTCAAGTGAAGATAATTTTGTTTAGCTACCCTCTTCAGCAATTTATCTCCTCTTACAGCTCACATTCTTTCCCAGATGTAGCTTTCAAAGAGTTATTGGCAAACAAATAAGGCTCTTGCATCTTTCTTCACCTATTATGTTAATATCAAGACTTTGGAAGACTGTACAGAAATATTTTATCTTTCAAGACCTATGGATCTCTAAGATGGTGCTACAATAAAGAGTTGGTAGCACTGAAAAAGCATCTCCACAAAAAAAGCTACTGAGAAGAATGTTTCAAGCATCTTGTAGGATACTGTGTAGTGTCAAGGCTTTGGTTTCAAGCTTAAAGGAGAACTATGTAGGTTGTTTATTTGAAGAGGTTTTCAATTATTTAGTTAAATTTCTGAAATGAAAGTAATACTGAAGCCCTCTATAACACCTCCTAGTGTGTTAGTTAGTGCCAGGTGGAGAAGGATGGTACACTAAGGAATGCCCTTTTCAACCACTTGCACTTCTTCTTAACAAAGCAATTTCTATTTGACCTTTTCCTTAACAGAGTAGTGCACCATCTCTATTGCAAATACAGCATTCAGAAATCATGTAATCAAAAATCCCTTACCCTCCAAAGTCACAAAACTACTTTAAAATATATATTTTTAAAACAAGTGTTTTTTTCCTTTTAGATTTTTTGAGTCACATTTTCCACAACCATCATGATTAGACATAAAATCTCAAATAATCAGCGTGCTTCTATGAGCTGGGAGTTAAGGAGGCTACAGCCTACTGCAGAATTTGTAATAGTTCAGAAGTGTTAGCAACAGTGGTAGTGTCTTCCTGGGGATTTATCTGACATTGCCTCCAGCTGATGGCTGGATTTAAAAATATTAAAGGGATTATAAAGACAACTCTCCCTAATGCAAACAGTCTGAAATAAGAAAAACATAGCTCCCAGGAGGCTTGGTCTGGTTTGGCTGCTTTCCTTTGGGTCCTTCAGTACATTAATAAAAGTTTTGGCTGCAAAATCCCAACCTGAAGCATGGAATGAACTCCCACGTTGAAAAAAATAAAGACAATGTAGTGCCTGAAAAGTGGCACTTCCATCATAAATTTTTGAAACTTACTTTCTTCCGACGAGTTTCCGTAGAATATTGATCCACTCTATGTACTTTTCTTCTTTTCTTTGGAGCTGCAACTGGTCTTTCCTGTCTCCTCTTAGGAGGAAGCTTTCTCTTAGGTCTCTTAGGCGCAGTAAGAGGGGAGCCATAACTACTCTCCTGTACTGGCAGGGAGAGATGTCTGGACTCAGAAAAAAAGCCTGTCTCAACTCACATCAGATAGTAAAGCTACCTGGGCCAGATAATCCTGAAGCATAAATGCTCTGGCTTTTTCAAAAACTTAGGCTTGTGGACAATTTAGGATCTGTCCCTCTCTAAGGAGGAATCCACCAAATTGTACTGAAAGCGGAGCAGTTACAGGAGCAGACAGCATAAAAGCAAATTAAATTGGTGTTTCAGAAGATAGGTGTGGCTTCTGTCTTTGAAAATATATAGTTATATGGGGGGTGTTAGTTATAAAATATTAATCCATTAATATTATAAAAAATTAAGTTAACTTAATTTCAATTGAAGAAAAATTCATTGCACACCATTTAATAAGTGTCTGGGGTAAGAGTTCTGATGGAAATGCAACATTTCACTTGAATGATGGCTTAGGAATGAGTATCAGAGCCTGTTCAGTCTAAATGACTTCTGCAAGGTTTCCCACACCCACTTTTTGGTTGAATCAGTGCCACCAAGTACCTTCATCCATAGCATTAGCAGGTGCCACTATTGTGTGCCAGACCTTGTAGCCCACTGAAATCACCAGAACTCACTCTTTGGGGTCTACAGATCAGAGCTACAAAGGTGAAACAGTTAGAATGGAGCTCATATCCTTCAAATTAGCCAGGCAGGGCACATTAGCAGCAGTGCATGACAAATCTGCCCTGCTACCTGCCTCATTACCAGCTCCATGGCAATTTAGAGAATTTAATTTCCTAGCACTTTCATTGTGGCATCTCGTTGGGTATTGTTACTGTCCATAATGCACAATTACCTGGGACAGACTTACGGAAGGGAAAAAAAAATTATAAAACTTTAAAAAAAAGGAAATCATCACCATAAAAAAAGAAGATATAGCTAGATTAAACTACTATCCATTAATCAGCTTGCTAGTGATTTTAAGCTCTCCCGATCTCTCTGACTTTGACACAAGTCACAGGCTCCTGGCACTGCTCAGATGGTGTGTGAAGCGCTGACAGGTGACACCTACCAGGAGATAAACTACAATATGCTGTGTGTGACAGAGCACACTGAATGGGCTTGAGAAGAGCTGGAGATTTATGATGCTATTTAACTTCTGTGGACTTAGGCAGCCTCTCTCAGTTGTTCAGTTACAGAGCTACACAAACAGGGAAGGGGAGGAAGGGGATGTTACCATCTGCCATGCTGTTTCATTGCTTCCAACGCAAGCAGCTGGAAAGGAGATTCTAGTCCAGTCTCATTCGTCTTTCTCCAGAAAGGCATTTTAATAAAGCAGCACCAGAGTTTTCTGTTTTTAAAATGCTTCAAGCTTTGTGCAGTCCTGATGAGAGGAGCGGCAGGGAAAGGAAGGATTCTCATTTTACTGTCTCTGAATCGGCTCAGACAGAACTCCACAATGCCAGAAAACGCGAGGTTTGAACACTGAAATGACTGTCTCAAGACAGCATGTTAGAAGAGCAGCAGAAATGGCTTAGTAGTGCCAGATTTCGATGTATTTTAGAGCTCTTATGGTAGTATATTTCCAGAATATTTTATGTAAAAAAAAAAAAGTTAGCTAGGAAAAAAAAAAAAAAAAAAGCCAAGATCTTATTAACCAGCCAAATCTTAGTCTTGCTTGAGAAGAGTCAGAACAGAGTTATGGAGGAGGGAAACAAATCCTTCCCCGCTTACAGAAGGGAACTGTAACATCACAAGGGTAACTAGCCAGCCAAAGCTCTGCTTCTTGACCCGGATGGACCAACCTACCAGAGTTCAACTGCAGAAGCACAGAGGGAAAGAAAAAAAAAAAAGCAGAAGTAAATCAAAAGCAAGCATATATTTTATATGTCCCATAACTGCTCCTGGAAACATAATGGAACCCACTGAAATAATGAAAATAAGACAAAAAACAAAACAACAAACAAACAAAAACCCACAACCAAACAAACCCACCCCAAGGTAAAAAAAAAAAAAAAAAAAACCACCAAAACCTAGGCAACCAATTCACTGACACAGAACTTCATGGTAGAGTATATGCAAACTTACACTTGTGGACACTAGCCATAATATCAGTTCCATTTATCTAAAAAACCTTGGCAATTCACCAAAGGTTTGTGTCTCTAAGTCCCCTTACTTCTATTTTCTAAGACACTCTGCAAATAGGATGTTGTGTATGTCCTGGGAAGCTCTGAGTGCCATCTCCTGAAGCCTGGAAGCTGAAAATTATCAGTAATGGATGCCTTTAACCTTTAAGATTATATATTTAAAATATATAGAGAGAACGTTGTTTGGTATAAAAAGCTCTAATTCACTTTATTATAAAGGAAACTTGTAAGATTTGGGGGTTTTCAAGATATAAAACTATTCCTCAAACTACTAACTACAGCAAGAAAATTTCAGCATAAAATATTCAGTCCTCAAAAGAAGAAATAAAAAACCCATTTTAAATACAACAGATTTGTTATGAGCTTGTTTTCAAATATTATTGTTTGGCTGATCTGCCTTTGCATAACTAAAATGGTCAGTACTACTCCAGCTGTCTAACTGCTGCCAGCAGGATACAAGAAAAGAATAGATTTCACAGGGAGGTCACGCTCTCAGTATATCAAGGAAGTAGCTGAAAGGGATCCCTTTGAGGACTTTCTTCCAGCTGGTGTATGTAAATTTCAGAGCTCCTAAAATTACATTGAAAGTAGTGTCAAGAGAAACAATATAAAATACTTCCTAGCTTTTCAGTTCTGAAACCAGGCCCCTCCCAAACCTCAGCATCTGTTTACTTGCACAGCTGTATTCATTTACTTAAATTTCCATTCACAAAGTTAGCTCCACTGTTTGAACTGCAAACTAAGTTAGTCCATACTAAGTTCTGCTAACTCATCTGTTCTCAATTTGCTAAAAATCCATTTCACAGTCTTCTTGTGTTTAACAGAAATTACAAAACTATTTTTTTTTTGCAGAAGTTTTAGAAGTTATTAATTCACAGTTATTAAGATCCTAAGCTTTGCCTTGCAATTAGAGATCAACCTTCAGCTAACTATACAGAAGAGCCCCCAACGAGTAAGAGCCTTTAGGGGCTTTTTTCTTTTATAATGAGTTTTGCTATGATAAACACTTTCCTAACTTCACTGTTTAGACTTTTACAATTAACCTGAAACTAAACTACCATATTGGATGTTAAACTGGTTTGTTAAACAACACAATTAAAAGTACAATTTCAATGTCATCATCTTAATATTCTCCTTTAAGTCCATGGAAAAAGCTCCACAGCCCTGTTTAGAAGGAAGTGGTTGTCTCCAGATAAATAAAATTAAGAGTTTTCAGTACTAAGCTACATACAGTAATTGTAACACTTCAATGAGAGTGTTTCAATTATAAAGCATTATTGAGAAATATATCACTGAATCAAAGAGCTCTCATTACTGATACCTTTGAACAATGCCTGATTGAATCAGGCATAGCCCTTGTTCTGAGCCAAATGACAACATGGACACATATCCATGCCTGTCAATTTAACAAGAGTGTTGGTAGGTCTTAACCACCCCTTATCCAGAAAAAGGACTGCTTCCCTCCATCCACTACGGTGTTTCAGCACTGGTTTGGAATAATTCCTCACACCCACTGCTCTCAGACCATGGCTCAGACTGCTCCAACAGGGATGCTACCCACTGCAACTTCATAACTGCTGCAAACTATTTCAACAGCCCAAATCACTCAAGCATATTAAAAAATACTAATGCTACTTCTCTTTGCTCTCTTCTCCAGTCAAGAAACAGCTACCAGATGTATACAAACAAATAAGAAACTACTGCTGGGTACCTGGCTGCTCAAGGAAGTTTGTATTGCCTCCTGAGAGGTAGGCATCTGATACACTCCTCGCTTTCAAAGATTTGCAAATATTTGTTTACCTTTTGAAAAGTTTGTATAAAAACTCCTAAAGCTTTGTGATGGGAATCTGCAGACATATGTTAGCACTGAAACTAGGGGACCTTTGCCAGATGTCAGAGATAATTGGAAATGCCAGATCCCAGTCACACAAAGTAGGATATTTGGGTACAGAATTTACTTTCCCTCCTCACAAATCCCAGACAAGTGCATAATTTTTAAGTTCTTGTCAGTTGGACAGTGTTGGCAGGGAAACAATACCCATCAGTCCCAGCCAGCTATCTGAAGTCAAACAAAGAGTTAAACTATTGCAGCTTGTTGCACATAATTTTTCATTAAAATGTCTTATGATGCTTCAAAACGTTTTCCAAACTCAACAGTATGGTCCTGAGGGAACAGTATTGGCAAAGCTTTCTGAACCCCTGTAGGGCCTATATGAAACTGGAACTAGCAGCTTTTTACAATTCCCAACAGACTGGAATTATTACTCTATCTACTGTGGGCTATCAGCTTAAAGAAAGGTTTTTTCTGCTCTGCATTTTTCCTCAATATTTTCTGCATTATATTTTAATTGCTTATAAGAAGGACAAATTGTTAGAGAAAAGTTAAATTACGCTGTCGCACACAAACATTTGGCCTTTGCCAAATCTTTCCTTTTGCATAATCGTATCACACATGGGCAGTTCCTTCTCCCAGAAGTGAATCTCACATGATAAATCCTTTAAACAATAACTTTGTTTTCTCTGGCAGAAGGGATTCACGCTGCAGAAACAGGTGGGGAAAAAGTTGCTAAAAATGCAACTCCTGAGCAGCATCAATTATTCGAAAACCAAGTATTTGAGAGACCTGTTTTTCTGCAGAAAAAAAAAAAAATCTGTACTAACCTCTGAATTGAAAGGACCATATCTGTGGCCAGCAGCATCTGGTTGCTCAGAGTAGAAAGCATAAACATAAGGCCTGAAAGAAAGAAAGGTCTTGTTCAGGTTAGCTTTCCTCTGACAGCACAAAAACATGGGCCTATTAGGTCAAGTCAAATCAAGCCAATTTTCCAAAGAGACTTATCTTTATGGAAAAAGAACTATTTCTCAGTCATAGAATCACAGAATGATTTAGCAGTCCTTTGTTTCCATGGTATAATTAAGCAATTACTTGCTTTGCAGCTTTATTAAATCCAAGAACACACACAGGGAGGCACATGGGGTACCATCTGAGGACACACACTCATATTAAGTCTTGTAGGAGAAATCGCAACAGCAGCTCACCTGAGCTTTGCAATCAGCAGCATGTGGGAAGCTGTGCATTAAACCCCACTCATAATTAAAATCTTAACATTTTCCTAGTGCTCAGTGTCCAGTTCTGCAAATGCCATTGTCTGAAAGGTTGTTATACAATATTAGGCTCAGTAGGATAAGAACAATCCAAGCTAATCCAACTACATGCTTCTTGATAAGAAATAAATTCATACCATACATTTATTTGGAAGAATAAAACTCTGATGGTGAAGAGCTAATATTGGAAAACAAAATGACAACGACAAAACATCCACCAAAAAAAAAACAAAAACCCCCACCAAATACCCAAAATCTTCCACTAAACACAAAACTCAAACAAATCCTTAAATCAGTGATAGCCTGTAACAGACAAAAATAATTTTGGAATTAAATTTCCCCTTGTTCTGACAACTACTTTTAAGGAGAAGACAAACTAGCATTTATCAAACAGCAGATGACAATAAGTGAATTACCTTTCACTGTCTGGAAGAGTTAGCCACTGCAGTATTGTTAATATTCTGCGCTCATGGGGGATGACACTAGACCACAAAATATAGAAATATACCTTGTTATCACAGGATACAAGAAGCATCAACAAAACTTTATTATGATCTGATTCTAACAAATAAAATAAATAATAGCATAATTTGCTTTTAGCATGATGTATCTTCTTTGTTGCTTTCTTAATCTGCAAACAGAATCAAATCCGATCTCCTGAATGTGGACATACTCCAAAAGAAAGATGAACAGAAGTTTGTAACTGCAGTCAGAACTCAAGGCAGTAAATGTAGCTCTTCTAAATAAGAGTGAACAAAGACCCATTCTGGTAGCTTTAACCCAGATGAACTTTTATTGTGCACAATCGTGCAGCCACTGGAAAGCTGACATGAGTAAAAACCATTACATTACTCACATCAGTACAGGTTTAAATGACCATCCTGCTCTGGTAGTCTTGCACTGGAAAAGTTCTCACAGACTTAAGAGTAACCAAACTGAGAGTTAGGCTGGTGTAAATCAGAGCAGAGTAATCTGAAACATCAGGCCATCAGCACAGTGATTTGCACAACTGTGACAGCTTCTCACTCTGCAGAACAAACTCATCCTGGTTCCTGTTTGTGTAGTGACAGCCGTCCTCACTTGGCTACTGAGGTCAAGTTCATGCTATGAAAATGACTAACCTTAGAAACAGCTGTTAAAATTCCAAATATCTTGGTCATCTTAGGAAAAGTCTGCAGGTCAGTGACCACAGTTATTTTAATGCAATAGCATGGTCAGTCCAGATTCCATTAGATCAGTAACAGAATCCCAAGACAGGAATCAAAGACAACCATCAGAGCCACCATGCTGAATTGAATTCAGCATTCTTTGGAAACACCTGACAGAGAAATAGAGATGTCAACAGCAATTTGGAAATATATTAATTTTTAATGCCTTGTAAAATAACAGTGGCCTCAGTCGCCAACAATGTGGAGAACTTTGAGTTGTAAAAACAACCATAAAAATGAGAATTTATGTTAAAATTTGTAAATAAGGCAACATTTTAAAGTGGAATCATAATTTTGGGTACTGCCCAATTTTTGTATTTTTACTAATTGTGCAATATGAAAAAAAATCCATCATTGCAATTAACTCATTTCTGACAAAAATATTTTTAACATTTCTGTTTTCCTAAAAGAGTTTGCCTGAAAATTCTCCCCAAAAACATTCCGTGTCCCAAATGAAATCATACATAGGCATATATATTTAAGGCATATCTATTTCTTTCACACATGGAGCGGCTGTTTCACTCCCTGGCTATTGCCATTCATATGGCATATCCTTGTTTACCTTCTGTAAGATTCTGTATCCCCAAGCATGCATTGGCCAGGGTGTTTATGGAGACTGTGTTGCTGTAGAGCTTAGGAATCACATTAATTTCTTTGGTTTGCAGAGCAGCAGACTGTCAGATAACCATCTTGAAAGCCTAAACTTATCACTGGCTTGTGGTATGTTTTATATTCCCTCCATATAATATACGATATTTAGAGCAGTAAAGAGTATTATGCCTAATGGAATCACAAAAAAAATAGGCAAATCCACTTATTGTTTCAATCATGCAGTCTAAACCTTTGCTCCTGCAATCCTGACACTAAAATATAATAGGGAGACTGATCCATACGTATTTCTCAGAACTCAAAGATTATCAAAATGCATTCACTTTTGGTTGTGGCTTTAGTTGGGATGAAGAAAAATAGATTGGAATCATTAAACAAAAGAACAAACAACAAAGACCCTCAGAGCTATCTTTTAGGAAAGGGAAATTGGATATCTTACTCAAAGGTCAGACTGTATTGTAAAAAGAGTAAGTCAGACCTTTGAGTCAAATAGGATGGTGATGTCAGTTAACAAAGAGGACAGTAAGAGTTTTCCACTCTCAGAGGACTCCAGAAACATTGGTAGCAATACTAAGGAGCAAAAAAACCCACTGTGACATGAAAAACAGTAATTTTTCACAAAGTCACACATTTTTTCTTTAGTTAACTGCTAAAGATCAGTGCATGAATCTAAAGCAGCAAACTGTAGCATCAGCTTTAATCATCAGAAACATAGCACAAACGAAACAATGGAGGATTACGGATGCAGTCTCTAAGCTACCAAATGCTTAGAGAAAGGAAAAGAACTTCATTAACACATCAAATTAATTCTGAGTTATTAGTTAAAAATCTACAGAAAACAGAGGTACTTACATAGACCAGAAGAACGTGCCAGCTTTCACCCCTTGCTTGGCTGCAGTAATCCAAATCTAATGAGGAAAATATAAGAGGATTAGAGTGCACTCAGATCTTTAATGACTCTCTGAAATCAAAAGAAAATGTTTTCAAGACACATTCTTCTACCCTGAGCCTAAAAGTGGAAATTGCAGTTTTCAGCCTGCAGTCCTAATTTGAAAATATGGATTGACTGGACTGTGCAAACTCTGCTGCAGTGGGTCAGCTGCTGTGCTGTAGACTTTTACCCCTAAATCTTTATGTTGTTTTTAATTAAAAGTATTGAGATTCACGACAAGGAATTCCTTGAGTATATAATTTAATTTTCAAAACCCAGCCATTGCTAACCTGATCCTTTTACTGTTCAGCTGCTCAGGTTTTGGAGGATACTCAGTTAGAAAGGGACATACCTTAAACACTAATCGGTGTCTGCATAAAGGTCCCTCTTCCCCCATATTCTACATCAGTAGCCATCAACAGAAAATGTGTTAGAAAAGAGCACACAAAAGAGGGAGCAGACAAGTCAGCAAGTGTTAAGAAAGCAGGGAGGAACACCTTCCTCCATAGAAGTTTAAGAATTTTTTACTCACACAACATGGTGATTGATGGAAATTACAGAAAAAAATCTCCATGAATTTTTTTAACCCTTTTTTCAATCCTTCAATTCCCATAAATTTTTCTGGCTATAAATCAGTTTGTAGCAGAAAGTTCCACAATTACTGCCTCCCTTCACCCTCTTTCTATCCTATGACTCTGCACAAGGGAGGGGAATGAGAATGTCCAAGCATCAGAACGGTCCACAATCAAGGAAAGCAAACAATATGAGTTTGTAGCCCTACAGAACTAAATCTGTCTTGCAAGGAACTATCCAAGTTATCTCAAAACTCATTTCTAAAGTGACAATGGCTTAAAGGCCAGCAGTGTGTATGAAGCTATATTATTTCTTTCCATTATTCATGCATACTGCAATGTATCTGCTTCGTGAGGAGTTAAGATAAAATGTAGTTCCCTTACTTAATAATTGCAAAGTCTTTAGTTTACTTTAAATCCACTCTTTGAAACTGCCCTCTAAGTCACTCTACCTTGTTTAAACAGGCACTTGTAAACTGTTATCTGGGGACGCATTATTCGTGACATGCCTGAATTATTCACACATCAGTCTTAATTGAAATAAATTCGGCTCAGTCTGATGAAAGATCATTTGCACAGTGAGGCTATAGCCAACAGCAATTAAATTTGGATATTGTAATGTTATTTATGAGAAAATTGGTTGTGTTTGCCTTTCCAGGGCCCTGGACCCATCCATTACATCTCATCTCCTCCACCAAATCTTACTAAACCCAGTCCACTTAAATTAAAATCCCAGCTATAAAAGGTCATTTGTTTTCATTTTATTCTAACTTTTTAGTAATGAATCCTCTTTTCCAGGGATGAATAACACATCCAGAGTAGCTCTATAGAAAAGATATTTTCTTAAATAAATGCAGCAGGGGCAGAATGGCCACAGATTTGCAGCCCACTCTTCTCTGTTTTCAGGTGCTTCTCCTGAAGAGTCTGATTTCAGGCTGGGTTCATATTAATGTTCATTCGAGCTGCCACCAAATATTGAGTTTCCCAAACATCTCCCCTATCCCCTACAGCCCAAGCCTTCCACCAGCATTATGGTTTGCATGGTGACAAGGATAAAAAGATGATGTGCCTGCAAAGTAACTGCCAAAAAAAGGGAGGGAAATGGCTTTGAATTTACACAGGAATTTGGGGTTTGTGGCTGAGTAACAGGGATATTGTTTTCAAAAGCTCACAGGATACTAGCCCTAAAAGGATGGGACAAAAGGATGCAAGCGAACAGGAGAGATGAGGACATGTGCCTACAATCCAGTGACCATGTCCACACACCACAGCCAGAGGTGCAATTGCAATACAAGGATGTTTGTGCCATATAAATCAGCACAGGGTATACAGCTTCAGCCTGACCCTTGTGTCTAACTAAGGCAGTTATTTGTTACATATTCATCTCTGTTTCCTGATATTCCCAGGTGAAAAAGGACCCACTCTTAAGGTAATTAAATTTTTCTTTGCATTGCAGATTTATTCCTAGAGGAGAACCCAGTCACGATAGAGAAAGGAGGTCAAATACAAATTCAGCACGAGGTGTGTCAGCTCCACTGCTGTTATGCTCTTTGGTCTTGCTCTGCTTGGAAAACCATTGTCCCTACAGAGCTGGAGCAGATTTATTTTTCTTTGAAAGCATTTGTGTTCCTGTAAAGTTTAAATAATTTTGCAGATATCGTTGGGAAGGTACCAACAAACTAAGTCCAGGGAATTCAGTATTTGGGTTTCACCATCTGCTAACTCTGCTTTGGTTTTCTAATGAATAATTGCCAAGGGAACCACCACACCCGTGAGAAAGTGGTAGCTATTTTTTATTCATGTTGAGCATAGAGTCTGCTCCATGAACGTCACATGAAAACAGCATTCATGCTTCCTGAACCAGGAGCAATGCACTCCTAAGAGCACTAAGGGCAGTCTAAAAGCACCCAGACTGGTTTCAGAGAGGGAAAATCTGCACCTGCCCTGCTCCCAGGTATTTCACCTCAGGAATGCAGCCATTTACATTGGCATTAACTGTTTGGATGAGTACATGTGTCTGCTGCACTTGAAATAAGCTCAGTAGCTAAGACAAGGACCTGTTAAGTCAAAAATCAGCAAATCAAAAGGCCCATATCTGTCCACAACATCTGAATGACTCCATCCTGACTTTGCCAGGCAGAGCCTGATTCAGCTCAGGCTTAAAACAAAACACTACTGGACCTCTGCCCTCCTCTGTTTTTTAAGGTAGAGGAGGGGGGAAGCCTTTGGTTTGGTTAAACCCAAACTAAGAAAATTCAACATTATTCACCATCATATCTAAAGCTGCTACTCATAACAATACATTTGTAGAGGCATCTTTAAGCATGAAAAGAAGCAGCAGTCACCAGGTGGAAGAATTTCTATTTGCATTGAACGAGATTTAAATCAAATATCCAGGGTTTTAGAGTTGTGACAATTAGTGCTGATGAATCTAATGGTAGCTATCTCTACCAGAAGTGCCCTTGGTTGTCCAGATGCTTTAGTAGATAGGTAAAATTAGACAACAGACTGGATCAGCCTATAGGAGCATACAAGCACCCTCAGCCACAGGGTAGTAATTCCAGAGAAGAGTTAGCAGCAAAAGCTTACTGCTGCCTAACCACCAGTGAATGTCTCTCCCTGTCTTTCAAGGCAGACTACAAGTTATAGGAAAGGGTAGGATAGAAAAAAAAATTAGCAGATGCCCTCTCAACCTTATCCATTCAAAACAATTGAAATTAAGAAGCAAATAAGGATTATTATTCCATTTCCTCTGTATTGCTTTGAGTCACAGACCTAAAGTTAATTCATTCTAGATGTTCCAGCACGCAGTATGTAAATGCAATGTGTTATATGCACTCTATGGCTAGTTATATCTGTTCAAGTCACTTATAATGTTTGCTTGTGTTAGGTGATGCAAGGTCAGTACCATTTGTGAGCTTATGTTGTTTACCATATGTAAATACATTGTGTTTAACTGCTAATATGTTAGAATTTTATAGTCAGATGTTTAACAATGTCAGATGTCCACTCATGGCTTGCATATGAGACAAGTATTGCAAGCGGTATAAAGGTCATATTTCTGAATTAATTTACTTAAGCAGAGAGGAGAGGAATAAATATTTAAAAAATAATAATCAGAGATCGACCAGTTTGTCTTCATGCAATGCCACGCCACGGGAAATTAATAATACCTAGTTTTTCCAGCATTCAACCTTGTACACTGGCAAAAAGAAATAATATGCATGCTTTCATAAATATAAATTAAACAGATCGTGTAAGCTTTTATTTTTATATCCTCTGTGTTGAATGACTACAATTCTCCTCCTTTATTTATGGATGAAAGTATACAAGGCTAAGCAATAGTTTAGGTGTCAATGCCATATGGAACATGAAAGTCCAAAGTTCTCCCTTCCTCTAAGTGCTAGACACATTTGCACACAGATATTTCAAAAGAAGTTATTCAAGGCAGCTGCAGAATTTTCTTTTTAAAAGCTGCACAGAAAGTGGGACACTTTCCTGGTTTTAATCTTCCATGAATAAACAAAAGCCCATCACTTTGCAGAGGTTGCCCTGTATTTGTCACACTGTGAAAGGACCACATCTCGGGTCAGGGCTGATGGAAGGGATGGCTCTGAAGTCCAGCCCTTGGGCCAGGTCTTGCAAACATGCTCCCATTTGCCAAGCAGGGAAGGAGATTCCTGTAAGGAGCACGGGAAGTGCATGCACTCCCTGCAGTGGAGAGTCGGTAACACAAGAATGGAAAATCCTTTCCACATCCAGACAAAGGTGGGAAAGGGGAAATCACAGTGTTTCCCAGTAAAGAAACATGTACAAGACTGGTGCAAGAATGCAAAATTAATACCACTCCTGCACCACTGAAATCTGTTCTGCCAACAAAGTAAAACGTGGAGCAGCCCCTTGCACACTTCTTACTCTTTAGCAGGACATAAAGGTTCTCACACACTTGGCAACTAAGCATTGCCTTCTTGCTCAGACAGAAGATTTTCATACAAGAAGCCTATTAAATAAATAGACAGACTCAAAGAGCCCTGTCTATTGTTCGTGGCTCAAGCTGTATAAAAAGAAATACAACAGAATTATAGACATCTCTCCTTTTGCTTTCCCCACCAATCAACCAATTGATTGCAAAATGTGTTCAGGATGGAAAGACAGATGACAGCTTTTTGAAGCTCTTTCTGTAATAGTTAGACAGGTAAAATCAAAAAAATTCCAATAATGGTTTTATTTTAAATACTGATACATAGATTTGGATTAAATCAGGAATATCAAGTTAAGATACATGGTGATGATGGCTAGTGTTTGCAGGCATACCTTTGCAGACTTTAAAGATGCCTTCACAGCCTGCTGTCACTTACATAAGGAATGTCATGGCCCTGTTTAAGGATTATCTCATCATCTCAGGCTGGGCCCTTTTTGAGGGTTGTAGTCTTTGTAAAAGGTTAATAGTGGAAATAAAGCTACATACAAGCCACCCTAAACAGCCGTCAGTACTTTTATAATTATGATATTTCCAAAGAGAGAGACATCTTTTGGACCCAAACTCGGATCTGACCTGGGCTACCTTCTGCAGGAGCCTCTCTCCCCGCTTACCACAGACCAGAAGTTTTACACCTTTCATCTGCTGTCCTTGGGTTATCTCTAAGGATCATGAGAGATCACTAAAAGAAGCAGTGTATTGTCTGCAGTGCAAGCTTAAAATTACTACATCAAAACGAGACATGGAAAACTACTGCTTAACAGAAGCCAAAGGCAGCTGGGGCCTAATTTTAGTGCTTAAAGTTACTTGGGATGAAAACAGAAAGTCAGTGTCATGAAAAATGAGCATTAAAATTAGTTTTCCCCGTGGGCCCTGATGCTCACCATTTCTGTGAGATGCTGTGGCAATATGAGGAGTAGTTTTGCAGTAGTTTCCTATGAAACACTTTTGTTTTGAAAACATGGTGGTTTTAAGCTTATATAATAAACCAAGGTTGAAGACTGGATTTCAGGAAGTCCCACAACCAGCTACAGCACCCTGAAACACTTCCAAACTACTTTCTCCTTTTCCTAATGCTGTTAATTTCAATTTCTCATAATTCTTGGAGTAAAACCATTTGGATACTCATCTGCCAAATCACACTGATGTCCATGGTAATCTGGATGTTTCCCAGCAAAAGACTGAGTATTAGAACAGTGAAAGAAAGATGACCACACCCTCCACGTTTTAATAAAGCCATATACGATGGCTTCAGGAGCAAGAAAATATTTCAGAAATTATCAATGTTAAATGACATTCTATTCTAGGCAATTTTAACCATAATACAAGGCTGGGGGTCTCTGACACTTTCTTGCTTTCTTGGACAGAAAAATAATAATTCTTAATCCTGTGCAAACCACATACCACTCTGCAGTTTTTTAGTACTGCAGTTTGAGACCCAAGATGTGAAAAGAACCAGCTGAAAATGTGATATGACAGAAAAGACCTGTGGTATGCAAACCAGATTTCCTTTCCTACCCCCTTAATTGTAATGTCTTGACTTTCAATACCCAACTACTTTCGACACTCTATAATAATGTCATATTTATTTAAAGAAAATTATAAAAAGGAGTTAGAAACTACCTTTATCTAATCCTCGTATAGGGAGAGATAACTTCTTCTCTTATAAAAATCTGCAATCATATGTGCAATTCTTCCACATGCAGAGAGAGTATCATTTGTATCATATTTCTGCAAGAGATCTACCACCTCCTTACCCGGCTATTATGCTCTACCTATCAGGTTTGCCAGACTTCTGGGTTCCCCTCATATTAAGTGTACAGGGTTTGAATTATAGCCCTATCGCTATGCATTTGCTTCCAATTTTCAAAAAACATTTCCAGTTTATCACATTATTTGTGTGGTTTTTCTTTTGAAAAATTCTTCAGATCAGCTGGTTTATTTTATCATCTCTACTTGGGTATGCAACACTCCCCTCATTCTCTGAGGACTTCATCCAGCAAACAGTCAATTACATTGTTGTGTAATTTTCTTGAACTCTTCTCAGATGATATTTTTCATGATCCTTGTTTACAATCCAGAAAATCTTTTTTTCTCTGGAATAGCATAGGTGTTGCTAACAGCTGGGTGTGGGAATTAATGTTCCCCACACAACACAGCAGGTGATGAAGTACTTGTATACTTATATTGTACTTTTAAAATATCATAGTTTAAAAAGAGACATTTGTACAAGCCCCAACAGTTACTTCTTCACTAACTCCTACCTAAAAATGATCAAGGTAAGATGAAAAATTAAAAGTGCATAATTAAATTACAGCTGCCTAACAAGTTGTCACACAGCAGTGGAATCATAGGATTGTCTATGAGCTTGACTCACCCTCTCCTCTCCACACAACCCACGCCAAATCCAGGTCTTAGACAGGCAAGGGAGTGACTGTGCTCACTGACAGATTTTACAAGAGCACAAATACCTCATGTTGGCTCAGCTATGGCCAGACATCTGCCTGTCACACAGCTGCCTGCAGCTCTAAATATTCAGGTCTCACATTTGTTGCAGACCAAAACCACGTGCAGACAACTAACATACACACTTGCTAAGCCTAAAATCTGAGCAACTTCCTTTAGTTTCTTGGGATATTTCTGTTTTTAGAGATTTGGGGGATGATACTGATCAATTTAGCAAACAGAAATGACAGATTATGGTGTTCCCAAATGCCTTCCAATTTTCTCACCTCTATCATTCCACTCTTTTGTGAGATTAATTGGTCAGAGAGCATTTTAACTATAGTTCCCTAAGCAATCAGTGCAATGAAATGTGCATGCATCTTGGTTGCTTGGACTTAAAACTTACTACTTAAGTTAAACCCACTTTTGTTGAGCACACCACAGCACGCAGTAACAGGGCAAAGTGCAGCAGAAACGAGGGGACTGTCTTAGCTGTAGTAACACAGAGTACTTTGAAGGAGTCTATTTCTTTGCCCAGAATAAGGATTCAGAGCTAAAGAAGCCAAGTCCAACACCAAATTAAGAGAGGAAACCTAGTTCAGCCTCTGCTGCTGTGCTGGAGGCAGAAACTTATTCCCAGGCTTCCACAGCCTCTGCAGTAAGTCATGTAACAGTGATCGCTTGTGGACTTAACAAATAACAACTATAAAATTTTGCCATGCTATGCTGACAGAACATTTATACTAAAACTGCTCAAGAACATTACTAGGACAAAACCCTGAGAAACCCATAATGAAAAGGAAACATGATGTCATAGTAACAAAAATATAGTGTTATACTGCTGCCTCAAGTGAGGGTTTTTTCCTAGCCACATTTAATTTATACTTATCAATGCAAATACCTTTCCATAGTCAATGGATTTATTATTCTGAAAAGCAAAATCCAACTCGAAACATTACATTAAACTGAAAGACAGAGGGCCAGCTGGGGTTGGAGGGAGTGGGGATTAGGTACAAATTGTTCACATATGTATTTTTCTAATTATTATTATTGGCTACGTTCCACAGAACAGGGGGAGGGGAAGAGAGGGAGGAGGAAAGGAGGAGGAGGGAATCTGAAACTTACTGGTTGACCTCCCCACCATCTGTGATTGAATTTCTCTCGCCCTCGAAGACTGAAGCTGGCATCGAACACTGGGTCATACATCGAATTGCCAACAATCCCATGTGATTCAGGATAGAGTCCCTTTGTGCAGAAGTAGATTAATTAGTAAAACTCTAGTACACACAAATACAGTTCTTCATAGCTATCTGCAAATACGTCTAAATTATTTTAAAATAAGTATCTTTGTAACTACACGCCAGAAAAGGGTTTTACTTTCAGATAAGCACATTCAAAACTGACTATAGTAATGAAAGCAGTAGATGATTGAATTGTGTTAAAAAACATTAAAAACTCCTATTACTTGCTACTTTAAAGTTTTTCACACTGGTTAAAAGTTAGTTCGAGGCCATCAAGGAACAGGCAAAATGTATGAAAAGAAGATTGATTTGTACTTTCAGTTCTTCTTCATGAATGCCCTTTCTGGACACAGTAATTCATTCTCTAGTTACAAGAGTAAAACTTAGTATTTCCATTTTAAAATGTTTTATCTTCATGAGAGCCTCTGTGAGATAAGCTATTTCCAAGAAAATAACTGAGGCAGGCCACCAAAAGCCATGGTTTATATATACTGCTCTGCAGTAAAAGCAATTTAAGTTTCTGCTCTTTTTCCTTTCTCTTGGAAAAGAAAGGAACTCTTTCTCCATCACCTCCTTTCTCATCCATTTAAGATTTGTGCAGTGGCTGCACGAAAAAAAAGGGGAAAAAATTGGAGCTGCAGGTAGAGTCCCTTAGACCAGTTTTAGGAGCACTGTCAGTGTCACCCAGGGGTGTGTGCCTGACGGTGTGGGGACAGCCTGGCTGCCAGCCCTGCCACAGGAGTATGTGATGGCTCATTTTACTGCAGGGCCAACACAGCACCCAGACACACTCACAGCAGCTGTAAATTGTACGCTGACTGCTAAGTCAGCCCCACTGACTTCAGCTGCTCCAACGAGGGAACAACTGCTGGTTGTATTCAGGGTAGGATTTCAGGGGTGGTTTTTTTTCCCCCTAGGAAATCTTTGACCTGTAATTACGCAGCAGTACAAATAACTGCAAAAGCAGGCATAAGAAAGCATAGGAACACTGTGACGATGTATAATGGTGAGATACATTCCATCTCAGCACTTCAAAATGATGAAAATACTTAACTAAAGACCAAAAAGGGTGGACAGTGAAGTAGGGTTTTTTGTTTTGTTTTTTTAATCTTGCTTTCCACAACCCACGTTTCTACTCCAGTAAAACATTTTGTCATCAAAAAAAAATGCTTCCCAGGGACTTACAGTAGCAAGGGTGTACAAGTTGGGGAAGGTTTTTGTAGGGTAGACAGGTCGCATGTAAGGAGAATGTGTTCCACAAGATCCTGAAAAATCAATAGCAAATGCAAACATGAGGAAGCGAAGTTCTCAGACACAGAAAACAAAAACAGAGGAAGCAATTTCTGTGGTTCAAAATGATGCAGAAACTAGTTAAATTTTAACCAATTTAAATGAACATTCTGCTGCTTAGCAGTGGTCAGCAGTAGGGGCAGTGGTAAATCTACTCATGCACTCTTTGTAATTCACAGTAAACAACTGAAATAATGCAGCCAGATGACTACTGAACCAGCTGCATTCCCATAGACTGTTTTCTTTTCTGAGTGAGTCTCTATCCAGAGTCACTGGAAATATCTTATTAAGTAAAACAACATAAGAAAATGCAGGTTTATTTTAAGTAATAAATATACTAAAGCTGCAGTTTCACAATGGGCTTTGACCTCAGCCTCCACTAGAATCATTTAGGCTGGAAACAACTTTTAAGATCACTGAGTCCAAGCATAGGTGGCTACACAAATACAAGGGCCAGCACACACACAGGGGGAAGAGAACCCACTGCCTTTCAAGGATATGGGCACACACACAAACACCATGCTAATACAGAGAGGTTCAAATATGCAGTGCATCCAGTATGCCACAAACCCAGGTGGATGCCCTTTCCCCCAGAGGTGAGTACAAGGCATGTCCCCAGCCAGTTAATAGGCATCCACCACAACTGCAGCCATTTATCCAAACCTCTGACATTTCTGAATCAAGGGGAAAATTTTGTGGGCACCTCCCAACTAGCTTGTAAGAACGCATGATATGTGTCATGTACCGAAGATGCATTTCTTTGCTGACAAAACCACATTAAGGTCATTGATTCTGAGCAACATTTCCCAAACTAGCAGCTCTTCTGTGTGCATTAACCAGGTTGCTTTCTAAACCAGAGGGGACTTCTGCCATTCCAGCTCCATGCTGACCTTCGGTTTCAAAATGAACAAAGAAAACAACTGGGCTCCAAGAGATTGTCTTTCATTCACTGTATGAAAGTGGATGTACTCACTCAGTTTTTCAATATTGGGCATGACCTTGTTCCCTTTCTTCATATATGATGCACGGAAACCATCAACAGAGAAGATGATCAAAGGAGGACGAACAAAGCTGGAAGCAAAAGCAGCAGGAGTATAAGGCAGCATTTCAAAATTTATTTTTTTTTACTTGCACTTACTCACTGGGACTCCAGAAAATCTGAGATACAGTTACTGTATATACTACATGTCTGTAATCCTTTGCATACTTAACATACCAGCAGAAACTGATAATCCTCACACTTAGTAATGCCCAGTGCTCACTCACAGTCAGTGAAAGGGCTGATATCCAACTTAAAAAACACCTTCCCTGAGCAGCTAAAAACATACAGTCCATAAAGGCAAGTGCTTATAGAAAGAGATGTAGAAGGAAAAAAAAAACAGTATGCATGAGTACCCACCCTAGCACACTATCTGTAGTTAAAAAAACACATGTCACATGACAGGTGGTCTTCCCTCTTCGCAAACAGAAGTCCATGTAGCATTTTGAGCGAGCTCTGTGAGGCACAGTTCACTCTCACATTCTAAAGATGACAGTATCTCATGTTCTTTTATTACTTTTTTTATTTGCCACTGAGAGTTGATTGCAAGCAGGCAAAGATTTGTCACAGACAGACACACCTGGGCTTTTAATGTTAGTCAGCTGCTGCAGGGGTAAGCAGCTGTCACTGTCACCAGGATAAGTTCCTCCAAATTATCCTCCTAACAGCACAGACTGAGCTGCAACCCAACACAGCACCTGAGCAGATGCTTACCTTCAGGGATAATAGAGACAACTGGTTTCAAAAGTGCTTACTTTCTCCCTGTCACTCACATTCCTGTGCTCAAATTCGTCACTAAGTCAAGCCTGTATCCCAGTGCAATTTAGAAATCCTTTCATTTAGGAGCATAACACTAGGAGCACAAAATTCAATTTAAAAAAAAAATGGTCTGAACTGTGTTCACATGTGGCTTAACCTGAATTTTACTGCAAGCAGAACAACATAAACCTTCCTACTGACTTCAAATGAGTCTGGTTACCTTCCCAATATAAGTGGAGCAGGCAAGCTCAGCAGCAGGTGATCAAAGACCAAGAGTTCAAACCCATATTTTATGCAACGCTACTCACCCAGCAGCTTAAAGGCAAATGCTTTACAATATTATGAGCTTAACTGTACAAATGGTGAAGCCCAGGAAAGCATCCAACCCACAGCCATTCAGCCTGCATGACAGGGCCACTGTGGAAGTGTGGTGGGCAGAGCTGGGGACCACTGGCTTTGCTGCACTCGGCTTTGCAGTTGGATGCAAAACACTCACCCTGCTGGACACTCAGGAGCCTTTATCTCTTCACAGTCATCATCCACCCAGTGGGTTTCTCCTGCCAGAAAAGTCACATCGGAGTTTCAAAAAATTAAAAATCAAAAAAATCTGTGGACACAGCTATAGGTTTCACAGAAAATATATATTAAAAAAAAAAATCAAGCCTAGCTCCAGTTATAGACTGTCTGGTCATACTTTCCATAAATAATGAGCATGTCTTTTCACAAGGGTGAACAAGTGATCTGGTTATATTCTATTCAACCAAACTAGCACTCCTACAAGCAGCTCCTAAAACTGGAGTTAAGAGTAGTTCTGACCACAAGAGACAGTGGTGACACTTTAGTCACAGTGGTCATCTATTTTAATTTTTTTTATTTTTGATCTGTCAAAAACAGGTAGTGCTGCTTCTGGCTGTGAATTCTCACCCTCCTCCCCCCAGCTCTGATGTCTCCATGAGCTGATTCAGCTGGCTACAGGCACAAAAAAAAAATTCATTCTGGGGAAGAAAAACAACTCTAAATAGTTTCCAGCTGGTTTAGAGAGCCTATCAGCTCATGGATCAGGTGAGACTCAGGCTAAAAAAAAAGCATTAATACTCTTTCAGAGCTAGATTAGTTAAAATTACTTCATGTAATCAACTATTTTCTTAAGATTTTCACTGCTGAATGCTGACTATAGAGTGGCTCATGACTTGCACTTTCACAGGTCAATTGAAACACAAATTATTAACTAACAAGCCTGTTTCCTGAACCTGGTACTATTAAAGGAACTGAAGTTCAATGAAAACAAATGAAAACAATGAAAACAAAAAATCATCATAGAAAAGATCTACAGGAAATGTGTGCTGCAAGCAATTCCAACTGACCATGACAGGAGATTGAGGGACAATTTCCAAGAAAAAAAAACAACCAACACACCATCCTCAGAAAGGCAAAGCCACGAATAAAGAGGAAACATTGTTCTTACATAATGATTACTCCTGTCAGAGTTTCAGGGTCGTTCTGATAATTTGTTATTATCCAATTAAACAAAGATTACGTACATTAAAGCTGGAGACATGTTAATTCCTCTCGACACTTGTGAGAGGGAGCTCACAAAAAAGGCAGGAACTTAAATAGTATTTAAGTGGTCTCAGCCTCGGGTTTCTTTGAGAAGGGGAAAAAAAACCTATGGGGATTTTTTTGAAAACACATATTTCATTTGGATTCCCAACAGCAAAACCAAGTAAACAAAAGCCCATTTTCAGTGTATGGATCTGGACCATTATCATTCTGTGAACATACACAGTTGTCCAAAATGGTGTGGAAGAAACAATTTCAAACTGTAACCCTTGCCCCAGTAAAGTTAATGAACGAAAAAAACCCTAAGAACTAGCTGAGATACAAAAGCAAAACTTGTAGAGCTCATTATCAAGGATCAGAAGACCTGTTCTGAATGTCAGACACATTACACAGGCAGGATATGTTCTAAAAGGGCGGGGTAGTGGACGAAAGTTAAGCTTTCACAGCCCATCCACCTGCCAGTCGGTGCGGGCTGTTCTGCAGCCATGGTGTGTCATGGTCATCTGAAGCACAGGACACTCACCTGCGAGTAACAGCCCTTGTGCTTTTGCAACTCGCCTCCCACAAGAAACAAAGCCTACGGGTGTCAGGCCACATAGTTTGAGCAGGAGCTTTTGTGGTGGGGGTGGAGAAAAGTCTTTGTGACAGAGATAACATATCTAGGAATGCTCCATTCCTTCTGAGACCATCAGATATCCCTGCTCTCCCTGTGATGCAGACAAATGCATCTGAACACTTCAGAGTTTTGCTTTAAACTCTTCTTCGTTCTCCTACAACTATTCTCTTTCTATCATTTTATCTCTACAGGCAGAGATAACATCCTTCTACGATCAACAAATTATATGTATTTTTCTCTGCTAGTGTTCAGAAACTTACAAATTCAATTCCCCATTCTCCGGCCCCCACTCAAAAAAAAAAAAAAATCAAAACAAAACAAGGAGAGTTCTTCCTTCAGAAGAAAACCCTTTACCCATAGGGCTGCCTTCTGTTGGGTTTGGAAAGATAAAAGGAAGAAAGACTAAAGACGTACCTTTGCAAACGACTTGGTAATTAGTACAACAATCTCCTCTACTTAAGCAGTCTTCAGAGCAGTGGCAAGCATTGTCATCATTCCTGGTTTCTCCACAGCGATCTTTGGTACACTCCCAGCCCCGAGCTACAATATTCACATTGTAAGCAAGAACGAGAGACTGTAAGCAAAACAAAGTAGCCACTCAAGCCGTAATGGCAACACTCTAGTCGTTAAAATTGGGTGTAAAGTTTATGGCCCCATTTTAGCGATTTCAAGACCTCTGAAGTATGTCAACCAAAATCAAGGGACTCTTGTGATTTGCAAGTGCAGGAGGGCTCCTCCACCCAATACGCATGTGTTTCTGCTACCCTCAGGTGTTGTATTTCAGTCTTTGTATAATCTGAATGCCAGAAGTGTGTAAAGAAAAGACAAAAAGGAATTTTGACAGATAATTGGTGGGGCCTGAAGCACAAACTGAGAATTCTGGTATTTCTTGGGTAATCTTTTCATCACAACTACTACAGTCCACAGCTCAATCCATAGAAAATAAGAGAAAGTAGGAAAGAGATTATGTCGATGCAAATTGATGCCTTACTCGCATCAGTTCCTCATCCACAGTGCAAGATTCAGCACCAATTGAAAAGTTTCGAGAAAACAAGAACTGTTCTTCGAGGAAAACCATGGCACAGCTTCTGTAAAACACCCCAGCTCTTCTCATCTTGCAAATGAGATTAGAGTCTAAAGGCCTGTCTAAATCGGGTGCTCTCTCAAGGATAGTACATTGCTACATTTTGGAACAGGGTCTATGGTTTTAAGGATGATTTTCCACCTCCAGGCTCAGTAAAGAAACTTCAAAAATCAGCACACATGCACACAGTAAAAAACCCTCATCACATCAGAGAAACACCTTTTATCTCATTTTCTCCTTCATTTGGGGCTTTTTTTCCTGTAAGTATATAATATTTACAGATTATACACGTGACAATTGCCTGAATAAATGCCTATGGAGGTATTTGAGGATTAGCACAACAGTTCCAGGTGCTACGCAGGTACCCATACATGAACATGTGTCTGCTGCAGACAGCAGGCTTGAGGAAGTGAAAATCCACCCTTTGGTAGCAAGATATCTTGCTGAAAGCTCAAAGTCTTCAAAAAGAGCCTCTCATTCTGCAGTCATTTACACTGGGGCCAAAATAGCATGAGCCTAAAATTCAGAAGTTTTTGGCCTGGAACCAAAGTTGTTTTTCATACCAGATTAGCTCACCATTTTTTGGTACTGAGCTATGAAAATTATATAATCATAATCAGAATTGTGGAAATCAGGACTTTTAAGCATGGCACATCCACAGGCAATTATATATTTAATCATCAGACTTCTCTTTTGGCTGCTTAGCGTAATACTTGGATAAAGCTCGAAAAAGTTTAATGGCAAAAGTAGAAGGCACCTGTGTCAACTCTGACCACTGTGCAAACATTCAAAAAGAAGGGTATAACTAATAATTTAAATGCACTGTGCTAAGAAGTAAAACATAACTCATGGCCCTCTTTGACGTTTTCCTTGCCTATGACTCATGGAGGGGGGGGTGGAAGATAAAGTGAACACATTGCTGTATTTCCATCCCCCAGGGTCCAATGAATTGAAGCCAAATGTTTCTACCAGTGTGTTATTAGCATCCTGAAAATGGGAAATCAGAGTCTGGGGCACAGGTAGCAAGCCCAGGCTGTCACCTGAGGCTTGCTCCAAGAGGACCTACAGCTCTTCAATGCTCTCAGCTTCCAAGACACCTTCATGCCACAAGTAAGCCTGAATTGCTCCAATATTAGGTTTTCACTCGGGGAAAAAAAGGATGGCTGCCACAAAATGATCAACCTCCAGTTTTTACCACAGCTTTTAATTGTAGCCTGGAGGTCAAACTGGTGCCTAAAAACTGATTATTGCTTTTCATTTTGTACCAGAAGATCTACTTTTCATGTCATATGAACAGTAACCTGCTTTTTCTGCCCCCACAGAGAGGAGCAATAGATGCACATTCCTGCTGCTCCTTTGCAATGGGCTGCATTCCGGGCTGAGCTGAGCCTGCCCAGCCAGGCAGGAGGAGGTGCAGGTTATGGCAGGGAGAGCGGGTTTGTCAGGCAGGTCCCGACCACTGGCAGGAACCAGGTGTCAGCAGCACCTGGCAGAGCAGGACAGGAGACCCATCATACCTGTCTTCAAGCACAGCTCATCAAAGTCGAAGCAGCAGCTGTTGTAGCTCTTGCACAGGTTGTCACAGCGGCAGCCAGGAGGCTCTGCCTCTTGAAGTTCAAAGCACCTGTTTTTGCAGGAGCCAGAGGTACTGATCCAGGGGGAATCTGACAGGACTGTGTGAACAAGAAACAGGGTAACATTCTGTCAGGCCAGCAGCAACGGGACAGGCAGCTCAGCCCCAAGCCACTTGAAGGAGCAAAACCTCAGATTTTTGCTCTGGGAAAGGAAAGAGCAGGGAGAGGAAAAGGATTGCTTGAAGAAATGAAAGAAAAAAAAAAAAAGGAACAAATTCCAAAAGAGTTGTTCTTTTGGGGGAGAAAAAAAAAAAAAAGGAAGCAGCATGCTGTGATAACATCCTGCAAAGAAACAGCCCTGGCTTTACCTCTGTAACAATCAAGAGATCATTAGCAGAAATGTATTGAAGTCTCCAAGGCCCCATTCCAGGAGCTGTAGTTATTCCACAGAAGCAGGCCTTTGTTTTCAGAAACCAAGTGACATTTTCATGGCTGGCTGGTCAGTTTACATAGGAAAGAACTCCAATTAATCTACATGCAACAGCAGGACTTGATTTGCTATACTGGAAGGCGTCAAATCAATGTGAAGTGTGAAAAAAAAACTTTAGGATGCTCTATAAATCAATGGAGAAATAAAGCAAGGCTTTTTGATGGGCTTCTGCAGAGCTCCAAATTATAAAAACTCTAGAAATGTAGAAGTATTTAAGAAATTAATATATTATTATGTGTGTAAGTAAATGGAGGACTGCCAATCTGAAAGCCATGAATAATGTATTAGACTTCAATAATCTATTAGTAAGGGTCTTTAATGTCAAAGCTGATATGCATGGGTCTGCTCTTTTCTCAAAACTTACTTGTTTGTACTCTTCCCATATTTTCGAAGCTTTTCCTATAAGAGAATCCTACATAGCAGCTTATATGAAACAGGAAAATTGTGTGTTGTTCTCTAGGGTTAACTGTATTTTATTAAATAAAGTAATGAATGTACATTATCTTTTAAATACAGTGTTCCAAGGAAAATTTCACAATACCTTTTGTTCCTTGAGAGACCTATTAAAATTAAGTATTTGAAATCATCTTGGGTTTGTTTTCTTTTAGGTCATGGTTTGGTTTTGGGTCTGGCAAAGCTCACCATGATTAGCAGTATGATTTTAAGAGGACTGACACAATGGCATTTTGGGGAAAAAGTTGCTCTGATATTTTCTTATATATTTTTTCCCCTTACATTTTTACATAGCTGAAAGTTCAGTCACCACATAAATTGAAGGGAAATCTCTTCCCAAATAAGATGGCATTAACCAAACACAATGAGAATGGATGTAAAAGAAGACGAAAGAGAAGTCCAGAGGTGCCATTGTAGTAGTTGATTTCTCACTAGCAGCCATCCCCAGCACTACTGCTCCACCACTTCCCTTGGAGTGGCACTGGCACTGGTTAGACACCAGCATGAACCACTTCACTTTGCTGACAGGAATAAACCTGTCAGCAGATCAACCCTATAGCAAGAAAATAGGTGAGAAACCCAAACCTACTACTGTTGCAGTCATGGATTATGGTAAGGCACACTCATATAACTGCTGGAAAAGACAGGTAGCAGGCAAGCGTCTCTCTGCTTTTGTGGTTTATTTTTTTCAACCAAGTCAGCAATGCTCAGTTCGAGTAACATTTTACACATAGTTAAGTTTCGCTCTACAGACACATACCCTGCAAGCATTAGACATCAAGATTTTGGCCACCTGAAATTCCAAGGAGCTAAACATCGTGTATTTGTGCTGGCAATACACAGACCAGTGTTTTCTTTGGTCAGCTAAGTAGGTTATAAAGCTATGTTAGAAATTAATCGCATGAGAATTGTTTCAAAGCATGCTAACAACTCAAACTTTCAGAGCTATGAAGTCTTCTTCCATATTTTTGATGACAGCTGCTTCCTGTCAAATGCTTCTGAAAATCTATTACCAAAAAATATTTTCATGTTATTTAACCTCTTCTACTACTTTTTCTTCTGGAAGTCAGGTAATATATAACATAAATCCATGAAAGCTTCAAATCAAAGGTATTGTGAACTTGAAGGTATTACATATTAGCATATAACCATTACACTGGCATTACCCTCTTCATTTCAAAGGGCTGAGAAGGAGATCTTATCAGAAGGTAAAAAAAAATGCACATCATCATGTGTTTAGGAAAGAGAAGGTGTAAATCTGACTGCAGATTACATAAGAGACAGTTAACTGCAGCTCAAGGAATCTCTACCTGTTGTAAAGAGCAGCTTATTTACAGGAAACCACTGGAACAAATTGCCCACGGAGGCTGTGCAATCTCTGAGCTTGGAGATTTTGAAGAACAGGTTAGGCCAAGATCTGTCAGGATCTCTTCAGTAATAAGTGACCATGTCTTAGGATATGGAGAAGATCTACATAGCTGTTCAAGGTCCCTTCTAGCTCCATTTTCTATAACTGCAAGCACGGTTTCCATTTCATGCAAGAAAGGTTTAGCACACTACTTTGTCTGTTATTTTCTCATACCTCTTGACAACCACCTCATTACTGACATGACAAATTTTCCCAAATCACTTAGCAAATTCAAGTCGCTCCTCTCGAGTCAATGTAGGACACTTTCTCTATCATAGCACAAAAGAGGACTTGATAAATTCCTCTCAATATATTAAGATCACTCCTTTGTTTATCATGCTTGACCTTGCCTTCGCAGCCAGATCATGCTTTTCAGGTCATGCACAATGCCATGGCAGGGGTACTGGTGCATGCAAAATAGTTTGAAAATATATCATCAGGAGCTTTATCCATAGTGAGCACTTTCAGACCAGCAGAAACCCTTGCACAGAACAAACTTAGACAGCTTCAAAGTCCTTTTCAAAACTCCTGCATCCCTCCACAGTCTTGCAGTCAGACTGTGCAGCAGGCAGAGGGATCTCAACAGGAAGATTCTCCCCTCCTTATTTTTTACATGAAGCCTTTCACACCCTTTTCCATACATTCTTTTCTGGTCAGCTAAGCTCAAAACAACCATCTAATTGTCTTTTACATCATAGGTTAGAGACCAAAGTTACATAGGGCAATAGTGCCTTTGCGATTTAGTTCATGGGGGTTACTACATTTCCTTTGCAAAGGTGTTACACTCATCTTAGAAGGTACCATATCAAACTACTTCCTTTGACTCTGATTACAGCATCTCTTAAAAAAAGTCATATCCATTTATTTCCAGTAGTTTTTAAGACAGAGGACAATATAGACATGCCTACACAGTCATTACAGGAGGGAGACTAACTGGTAACAATCTGCCATTTTGGATCCTATGGGTCCCATATGGAACTGATATGGAACAACCAAATGCTTATGCAAAACATGAGGAGCTCCAATATTGCCAGATAATGTTCATACTATGAACATGCATTTCATTTTTGCAATGAGTAAAATTTCAATGAAATGTCAGATAAAGGAAAAAAATACATCCTAACTCTGGTACAAGAAAGGTAAGACTCCATTTTTAATGACGTGCTTAAAAATCCAGTGAGAAGGGATAGAAAAACTTCAATGTGTCTCCTTTCAAAGCGTAAATTGTCCTATCATGGCCAACAAACATGTTTCAAGAGATTACTAAGGCCATTTTCCCCAAAACTGCTGGCAAATAGCAAATAACTTACAAAAGCAAAGTTACAAGTCTTGGTTCTCTAATGTCTTTTAGAAATTTCAGGTAAAAAAATTATTTCAATTAAAGGATTTGTTGGGTACAAATATTAAATGTCTCAAATGTATAAAGACACATCAGTACAATGTAAAAAGAGAACAAGGTGGGGTAGGCATTATGTGATACTTTGATGTGCATTTATAAGGGACTAGGAAACGGACAACAAGTTGGCTTTGGCTCATAGTAGAATTCTATACTAGATTAAAAACTAAAATTTGTTTATAATCATGGCATACCTCTGGAGAAATAACAAACTGGTTTCCACAGTAATGTTTGGTAAAGACTGTTTTATCAGTCTAAAATAATTAACTCTTAACAGCAAGAAACTTGGAAATAAATAAGCTGAGGAAGAGTGAAGCTGAAAAATAATTATACCAATCTTTTATTCTGAATATTTCATTGCACTGGACTTCTAACGAAGTATAACTGGAAGTAATCTTTTACCATCTCCTTCAGACTGATGTTACTATAATACTTCTTCATAAACACAGAATGGACAAACCCCTCCCTTACTTTTTTCTCTCCTTGTTGTGTCCTGGACTGGATGACTTCAATGCCAGGTGTAGGTTCAATCCCACCTGTAAGCAAGTTCTCAATACACTTCGAAAAATTCCCCATCTCCTGCCCTTTTGCAAGAGATCCTGTATTTCCTCCTACTTTTCTGTATTGCTGATCCAATCCTCCTGCTATTGGAAACAGCGCACAGCTACTGATCCCAGCCCTGGCGGTGCTGGTTGGCTCAGCAGGGCTGGCACACGATCAGCTGCAGTGGGTCCCCAATATCAGACCTTTGGAACTTCAGTAAAAGCCAAGTGAGCAGTTCTGCCCTAGGCAGTCACCAGCGAATCAAAGCAGCTGGCAGTCAGATGTTGAACACTTGAAACGTAAATCCTTCCCATTACTATTACACACACTGCACAACTACTCTACAGTTAAAATACTAGAAGATTTAAAAAAAAAAAAAAAACAACAACAACAAAATAACCAATTGGTTTTCAAATATTTTTAAAAACTCATATAAAGATCAAAGGCAACAGCCTCTTATCTTTTTGATTACCTAAAACGCCTCTGCTCAGTGATCAGCAGCCCTGATTGTGGCTGTGATTAGACACCAATTCCTGTCAAAGACGGGGGACAGAAGGACACAGATACGTTACCAGGAACACAACAAACTCTAGCCACGGTAAACCATTTTATAATTAAAATTCACAAGCTATCATTACAGACGGGTATTGCAAATGAAACCCTTCCACTTCAATTATGTTAACCATCTCAAAGTCAATGACCGCAGGTTTTCTTTCTGCTGCCAAAGGAACAGAGGCACAAGTCATGCCTGATGCCTTTTTTTTTTTTTTTTTTTTTAATTTTTTTTAGGAAAAAAGGACTAGTGTTCTGGTTTATTTTTTCCATTTGGAGTATGTCTGAGCTCGCAAAACCCTGTACTGCCCCAGAACACAAACAACACTTCCTTCTGTGACATGTTCTTACTGTCTTCCAAAGAAAAAAGCAAAAAGCACAAGAAAAGCAGATGACTCGGTGACAGCACATCTGCAGGAACACCTGCTCTCCTCTCCCGGCTCTCTCCGCCGTCAGATGTCTGCCGTCTACTGTTCACAAACCAGCATGACCTCAGGAGCCACAGAAATCCCAAAAGCTTTTCTCACCAGCGCCTCTTGAAAGCATTCATCAAGTTTCTAGAAACCGCTTAAATAGCTACCAAAATAAACCCAGTACCCTTAAACCCATCAGGGAGTTTCTCTTAGCAGTAGAAGGAAACTGTGCAGCGCACAAAACATGCCAAACACTTCAGAGGAACTGATGAGACCGATCTCTGCGAGACTGAGAGTGCTCAGTCCTAAAATAAGCTACGTTTTCCATAGTCACATGCACACAGAGCAAAAGTTTAAGTAAATAGGAGACCTATAGGTGAGTCCCAAAGGTCAACTGACTCGGGCTCGGCGAGTTATTTATTCTTCTCTATATCCTAGAGGGAAAAGGAACAAGCAAACTAGTGTTACAGAGTAGGAATGGTTTCTAACCACAGCCTATAACATAAGGGCATGGCGATGTACAGCCTAAGTCCGTTACTGTACCTGAGACCGGCCCCTCATCCCATTCTTCGGATCTCCTAAATCGATTTGTTGTAAATCCCATGCAGACATTTACTCCAAAGGCAAAAGCAAACAAGGATATAACCTGCAAAAGTAAAACAGCAAAGTAAGTGAAGTGTGCAAGAAGCAGGACTTTCATGCCAAGAGCATTAGGCATAAAGGGTAGAGATGGTCCTCTGTACATTCGGGCTCCCCAGCACTGCAGTTCCCATCACTGGAGCAGCAGCTGACAGCGTCACCGTTGGAGAGTAACACAAACCAGAAGGGGTTTATGAATAAAACATCTCTTTCTGAAGCTGAAACGCTCCTTTTTGTAGGAACTTATTCAGGACAGACGGGCTGCTACTCCTCCTCTAAAAGCAAACACGTTCCTCTCCTCTCCTACCTGGTGCGAGTGGACGCAGCCCTGCTTAGCCATACCAGGGAATTCTTGAAAAGCCTACGCCGCACCGCCGCCTTTTTTTATAGTGAGCGCAGAGCTCTGTTTGCTCGGGGAGTTCGGGCTATTAGCTACGAGTAATCCCACCTGGTGAGGTTGACAGGCTCGTGTGATTTGTCCAGGGGGTGATTTCATCATGTTTCACTCACAAATCGCAGCTCCGAGTGCAAGAAGCTCCAGGCATCATCCCTCGCTGCGCCCTCCCCCCAGGCACACACCCGTGCGCTTTTATGTGGTTTTCTCTGGCAGAGCTGAGCTTGCTTGTGCCGCGGCGGCCAATAGCTCCTCCTGCTCGTTTCATTCTCCTCACAAAAGTAACATGGCTAAAAGAAAAACCAAATGCGTCTCCATCTGGCTCGGAGAAGAAGAGGGGGAAGCTCACTGGGGGCTGCGAAGTGAAAATATCCCGGTGCCACCCTCAAAAGTTCCCCGGTGTCAGGTGTGACAGCGCGGTGGGCTCAGTCCCTCTGACCCCTCACGGTCGGGGGATTTGGGAGCTGGGGGACGCCCCTCTTCCTCCACGGGTGCTCCTCAAATTTCTAACTGTGCTGCAGAGCAGAGGCCCCAAAAAACTGGAGACTCTTTCAGAGCGCGGGGTGTTTTTTAACGTCGTTCTCCCGTGCTGCTGTGGCAGAGCAAGGCTCGTATCGATGGAAACACAAGCAGTTCCATCTGAATAGCTGGAAACTTCAGACTTCCAGAAAGGAAGGGAAGTGACACGTTCACTCTGCCCCACATTCCCCCATTTTCATCAACAACAGAAAGCTTGGCTGTTTGGATAAGCACTTTTATTTACAAAGCAAATGATAATGCTGAACAGAATTACGGTTGAAATCAGTGGCTTAAATATTATGTACCAAGGCAAATTATTTACCAGTGTAGTTTGCCACTTTTTTGGGTTTTTTTTGTCTGATGAAAGCTTCTTTCATGAAAGTGTTTACTAACAATTACATTTAAAGGGACAGAGTCGAGGTTTGTAAGCCCTCAGATGGACTGAGCTTCTCTTGGGACCTGTCCCATATTCTATATTGGCAATGAGAGACTCAGTACAGTTTTCTTTAAACTAACTTGCAATAATAAACACATACAATTTTGAGTTTTGTTTAGAGGTACCTTTTACCTGCTGCAATAACTCACCTTCCCCACCCTGTAGCTTTACAGGACAGAGTCTAAAAAGCCCTTTTCTTAGTTGCCCACACCTCATCAGCATGCCAGCCTTTGCCAGGAGATGATCCTTTTTTATGCAGTTTCTTAACTGAAAGTGGCTCTATTGTGTAGCTGCATCTTTGTATTGCAAGGCTCAAGGCAATGTAATTAGAGGGAAAAGACCTTCATCTTAGCCACACCAGGACATCGTATTCCTTTTACTTGCACGGACTGAGACTATGAATTCAAGACCCATTTTCTAATGCCCACTTCACTAGCTGGGCTGAAAAAAAATAAGCAATATTTTTCTAGCAAAAAGCTGAGCATAGAGAAGAATAATTATCAACAAAGTTACTATCTGTTCCTATAAGATTGTTTGCCCTTAGCCTCTGGTATATCCTGTGGTTAAGCAATTTCACCCCCAAGCACTAGGTAAGTACAGCAGTGTGTGATCTCAGCAGACAGGAAACCTAAGGTGCCACAAATAAAATTGCTCAGTGGTGTTGCCTATGTATCTTAGCTAATGAAGCTCATGATTTCATGGGCAAAATATAGAAATCAGCAGCTCCAAGCTTTCCTCCAGCTTGGGACCCTCAGGTCACTGAGGAACTGAGGCAAAACACAACTGAATTTTCAAATCAGGTGGCCAGTTTTGAGTGCCCAAGCCAAAACATCCAGTGTCATTTTCAGAGATCCGGAGCCTTTGCTGTTCTTGCATACCTTCCTAACACACAGGTCTTCAGTTCTCTTGAAGTAAAATTCCTACATATGTTAAAAGTGGCCACCCAGAAAAATAAAGAAAGAAACAAAACCAAGAAATACAGCATCACAGATGACTTCTACTGATTTAAAAATACATATTGCATTTTTCCATTTGTGTAACCTCTCTGGAGCTTGTAAACTTCACAACTTCACATAAATGGAGGAGCTCATTTTGTTTTCTGGTCCATGTTACAAGTACATTAGATTAATTAAAGTCCTTTGTAATGTCTTTAGAACTATAGATGATGACGACTCTGAAACTAATCTTTTTCATCTGTGTAATGTAAGACACATTTTCCAGTAGCGCTCAACTGAACACATACTCCGATGCACAAAGTTCTTTTTGTCTCAAACATTGTGCCTGAAGCCATCCCACAGATGCACAAGGAACTTATTAGCATAAACAAGGTCTAATAATTTTGTTCAGGCAAAATTTCACTGCTGGAATCAGTGGTAATTAATTTTTTCAGCACCTAATTGCCATTTTGCTCATCAGAATGGAAAGGACTAAAGCTGAAATAATATATTCCTGGCCCAAGAATTCAGCAATTCAGTGCAAGTTTTAAGGCTTAAATGAAACACATTTAAAAGGAATTTTAACAATATCAGCAGAATATGAAATGCATCTTTATCAGTTATCATGAATGAGAATTGGCCTTTGGATTTTCTGGCTTGTATTATACTGATTATTTAACTCCGGATGCAAAACGTCCAACCAGGCACCAGATGGCGTTTTACATGAGAAATTCACACTCTAACATTTTCACAGTTACAAACATTCACAGAATTGCAGTATCGTTTAGGTTGGAAAAAAAATTAAGATCATTAAGTCCAACCCTTAACTCGGCATTTCCATGTCCACCACTAAATCGTGTCCCCAAGTGCCACATATTTCTTGTCTTCTAAATACCTCCACCAGCTTCCCTGGGCAACTTGACAACCCTTTCCAAGAAGAATTTTTTCGCAATGCCCAGCCTAAACCTCCCCTGGCATAACCTGAGGCCATTGTCTCTCATCCTATCACTTGGTACTTGGGAGAGCCTCCTCTAAGGTAGCTCTCAGAGAGCAATAAGGTGTGCCCTGAGCCTCCTTCTGTCTGGGATAAACACTCCCAGTTCCCTCAGCAACTCCTCATAAGACTTGTGCTCCAGACCTTTCACCAGCTCCATTGCCCTTCTCTGGACATGCTCCAGCCTTTCAATGCCCTTTTCTAGTGTGGGACCCAAAACTGAATCCAGGATTCAAGGTGAGGCCTCACCAGTATCAGATCACTTCCCTGGTCTTGCTGGCCACACTGTTTCTGATACAGGACACGATGCCATTGGCCTTCTTGGCCAGCTGGGCACACTGCTGGCTCATGTTCAGCTGCTGTTGACCAGCACCCCCAGGTCCTTTTACACTGTTCAGCAAACTGACTGAAGGTGCCCTCAATCCCCTTGTCCAGATCATCGTTACAGATGTTAAACAGAACAGGTCCTCATCCTGGTTTTCCAGTGCTTGAACTGGTGATGGGTGTCACAGATGCCTACCAACAGAGTGCTCAGTCACTCTCAGAGTAAATAAGTTCTTCCTCATATTCAGGTGGAATTTCCCGTGTTCCAGATTCTGTCCCTTGCCTCTCATCCTACTGCTTGGCACCACCAAGGTGGTGGTGGAGTTTAGAGCATTTTATAGATCAAACCCAAGTATCTTTGGCACTCAGACAGTGCAGTGACTGACAAACAAGATAGAGAGGGAAGGAAAGGTGTGTTTGAAGGCAAGGACAGCAAAAGGACAGCAAAGCCAGTCATCACGTCAGGTCAGCCAGGTCTGATGACAAAAGGAGGGGCAGGAAGAGTAAGAGTCAGTGCAAGAGGGCAATGACCTGTGGTAAGCAGTCCTTCAGCAGAGATCAGCACAGGAGCCAGACTACAGCCAGATACAAAAGTGTAGAATGGTGATTGCACAGCCTGGGTATGCAGGAAAAAATATACAAGAGTTGTTGAAGGATGAGGAACCTGTATCTGCTCAACTCGTAAAGAGCACCATTGAAGACCTCAAAATAGGGTCACTGAGAAGTCCTCTTTATCTGATGGAGGAAAAATACTTCAGCAAGTAACAGATTCCAAGTGGATGGCAGCTGGCTTTGAAACAAAAAGTTAAAACCTGATCATAAAAGGCAGGAGAGGACACAGATGTTCACATGGATGCATTAAGGAAGTAGGTGGGACAGGGTAGGAAAAGGAACTACTACCATAGGCAAGGTCATGCTGTCGTTTCCTTGGGCTGTGGGACATGTTTGAGAGTTGAAGAAGCTTCTGCAAGTGTCTTTTGTACTTACACACATAAAAGTTGCGTTTTGTCAAGGAGGCAGGAGGCACAGGACTGACTTCCTAGGAGCTGCACCACCACACCCTCTGCTTCCCTATGAGACTGGGAAGACCTACAAACCAGGCTGTGCTCATGAAAATACACCCTCCTCACCACAGTTCCTCAAAACACCACCCAACAACAGCAGTCTCCAATTATCTGTCTGCTCATCATCGCTGGACCCTCAGGGATAATCATGGACAAATTAAAGTCTTCCAAATTGCAGTTTGCTGCAGCCCAAACCCTGAGGCACCAACTGCCTTAGGCATATATAAACCCATCAACATTTTTGAGCAACCTACATAACGCCTTCAGGGTTCACAGGGTTGGGGAGTGAGCACCCACATCCAGCCCAAAACTCGCTGAGGACAACCAACAAAGCACGTCGACCAGCAGAGCACGTTGCACTGCTCCTCACCTCACCCTCATCTACGTGTCCTGCACAAAATACAGGTGTACCAGGTTCATGCCTGTCTGAAACTGAGTGCTGCCTTCCCAGAGAAGAGAAACCACTGGCCAAAGGAGGACCTGAGTCCCAGTCTTTATTTATGTAAAACACTAGTATACTCACCAGGGACTGAAACCCACATGAGTAGCCTGGTGAGAAAAAGGAGGGCATAATGAAGTAGAGAAATAAATTCTCCCACACCCAACATCAGATGCAACAGCTTCAGTGGTTCAGTGTGGGATGTGGATTTGGTGACAGCACTGCAGTTCCTGAAGCTGCTCAAGTGCACCCTCCACACACAGTCACCATTTGTGCTGGCACAGAAGCAGAACAAGGTTTAGAAGCAAGGTCATGTCTTTGAGCAGGACAGCTAGGTCAGCTGGAAAAAGGAGATAAATTTTCAGTGACCTGAAGAAAGCTTTGGGTGCCTGAGTGCTTGTGTCTCCCAGCAGCACTATAGCTAAATCACCACCCACTTCAACACAGGGCATTGCACCTCTCACTGTGAGCTGTGCTCGATGGCAGCAGCATCAACACTACTCCAACAGATACACCTCCAACAAATTTCTCATCTTCAAAGAAACTAGTATTTACCCAAACTGGTTCATGAACAATATTATTATTATGAAGCTGCACAAACACTTCACTAAAATGCACTGAGTTCAGAATTATGTTTCTTAAGATAGTTGCATATAAAAAGTTTAGCAACTGCAGAATAAAAACTGTTCTGTGATGAAAAATCACATCTTCAGAGAGGATATGAAGGAGTTAAACATGGATTCAAAGAGCCCATATGTGTTCTTAGCGCAGCTCATGTTAGGCTTAGTATGTATTCAGGTCCTCATCCTTGTTTTCCAGTGCTTGAACCGGTGATGGGTGTCCCAGATGCCTACCAACAGCTCCACATCCCTCTTTTTAAAAGAGCTGTAGACTTCAGTGGTGTGAAATCTGCCCACCTACCCTCAGACAGTAATCTGGAGGTTCAAGGGTCTTGCACGGTGCCTTGCATGTGTCGCACACAATCATTGTTAGTTTATTTGAATTTTGTAAGTTATACAACCTATTATGTCCCACAAAAAACATAGACCTTTAGAAACAAAGAGTTAAAGCTAAATGAGAAAAAAAGCAACCAAACAAACCCCTAACCAAACCAAACCAAACAAACTCACAAACAAACACAACCCATAAAGGTGGTAAAACCACTTAAAGATGTAAAAAGCAGATTTTCTAGACTTCAAATCATATGTCTAGTTTCTTTGTGTAACTTGTATGTACATCCTTTACCTTATTTGAACCTTTCTCAGTAGAATATCAGCTTTGAATCTCTGGGTATATAAAACTTCTTTTGGGGACTTCTACAATAATCCTGTTACATATCTCTCCTACTTAATCACATTTACCCTCAGCTCAAACTCCACTTTGGCACAATTTTCAAGCTCAAGGCTTGGATATGATAAAAAAATTCCAAGTGCTAATCTCTTCTCTACAAGTAAAATGTGGATATAATTAATACTGTTTTGTTTACTTTGTTTTATCTGCCAAACAAGAGTTTCTGTTTGTTTGAAATAGACCTTTTTTTTTTTCATGTTTTTGGCACTTGGATCAAGAAAGAAATATTTTAATTATTATTTTTCTTCTAGTTAATCTGAAAAAACCCCACTGGTATTTTCAAAACAGCAAAATCCTACTTAATTTCAGTTTAAAGAGATTTGTCACTATGAATATTGTTCTAAGCTTGCCTGCAGTTGAGGCTTTGGATGCCCATGCTCTGCAGCGTCAAAACTTCTGCAGTAAAAGCAGAGGGATCAGGCTGGAATCAGAGGATTCCCCCACAGCAAATAGGGACATGCCTTCAGGTGGGCACATTTTGCTCCTGATTCTATGTATAAGAGGTATTTAAGGCTGCTGTTACAGTGGCCTGTAAGTGTCTGCAGCTATGAAAGCTTTTTTAGGGGGGCATGATAAATGAATGCATGCACACAGAACAGGCCTTGGTGGTGTTGCAGTTAAAAAAAACCAAAGAAACAAAGCTTGAACCCACTTCACATGAGCGTGAGTCCAATTCAAGTGGAGCTATTTTATTTGCATGAGGACTGCAAGACTGCACCACTAGATGCAATCAGTCCAGCATAAAGACAAGGAAATCCCAAAGAGATTGGGACAGCTGACAAAGAAGAGACGATCTCTGAAGAATTAAAATAACAACTATTAATGCTGCCTAAATTGCGTGATCTGATTCACTGAGTGGCTCCATGAACATTTATGTGGAGGAGGATACAATAGGAACTGTCCAGGCTTTTGTTCATAGAAAAATGCATAAATGGGAACACAGCTAACGCTGTCACAAACATAATCCCATCTGCAACCCCTTTTTGGGTGAACTGATTTATCTCATCTTTATGATTTACACAAGCTTAAGCTATCTGCAGCTGTTGAGAGGGGTGAGGTATTCCATTACCTTGGAAATAAGTGGCTTTTCTGCCCTTTTCCTTCAGAAAAGAAATAAACCTAGCAAGTAGAATCCAGATATCAAGTGTCTACCATCACCACCTGGCAGACTGGCTAGTCCTTGCTATCACTCCCATCCTCTAACCCCAACCATTGCTAGGGTTACACAAAAAGTCAGAAAAGGTAAAAAATTCCCTTCCTTTGACAGGTTTTGCAGCTGGGTGAGTTTTCTGCTGTGGTCCTCACCCCTAGAAGCAGTGTGTCTGTGAGACACAGTGAGCTGCAAACTGCTGTTTCCGACCTCCAAGCCGGGCACTGTAACTAAGGAGCATCCCGTGGGCAGGGGAGAGGCAGGCAGGGCACCGACAAGCTCTTCTCTTCTGCCGACTCACTCTGTTCCCCGGGGAGTGGTGTCACCGCAGCACACGCTCACCAACCCGCATTTCTTAACGTGCATCTGCTGCTGCCTGTTTCATTGGCAAAGTGCAACAGTGTAAAACAACTGCATCTTGCTTTTTTAGGTCATTTCGGACAGATGGGCCACTTTCCAAGCATCACAAATTTTGCTAAGTTGAAACATGTCACCACCCGTTCAGTTGAAGGCCAGATTTTTTTTCTTTTTTTCCGATTTCAGCCGAGTGCAAAGATGACAAATGTTAGTACAAAGGGAAAAACATCCTGTTAGAATAGTACTCCCTGTTTTCTACGGGTGAGAAAAGTATAAGCAACATTTCAACAACAAAATAATGTGATCCACTGCTGGAATTTTTTTTTAAATCCATATCATAATGTATACCTGAATAAATTTCAAAGTCTGCAGGAATGCAATATAAAAAAAGGAGAAGAAAAATGCTGGCAATCAAAAATATGTAACTCTGCAAGCATGGGTTTGTATAAGGATTATCAGGGGGTTTTATGCAAATACTTTTTCGCCTTTTCACCATAAAACTTTGGAAAGGAATAAATAATTTATTTTTTTTTTAAATAATGGATTGAACAAGCTGTAGGGAAACTCAGGTCACTTAAATATTAATAGACTTTGTCATTATTTTTAAGCAAATAATCTTACTGAATTGTTTTGTTTAACTCCTCTTTTTTATCTAGCAAAACAAGACTTTCAGAAAGAAACAGTTCCTTAGTTTAATGCCTGCTGACTGCTGTAGACTAAAAGAGCTCTGCTTTGCTCAGCCTTCACAGAAGGCTCCCCACACAGGCAAATCTCCTTTTCACAGCAGATAAGACTGAAGTTAGCTAGATATTATAGTTGTTGAAGATTCCCAGGGCAGAGGCAGACGTTCCTGGGCATCCACAAAACCTGCAAAACAGCTGGGACTATTTAATTTATTATCCTTGCACTGTCCATACTAACACTTCTCCAAGACACTGAAACCAAACACCTCTGAGTCTGATTCAGCCCATGTGAAAAGGACTTGAGTAAACTACTGGTCTGGTGAAGAGAGTGGGGACACCTCCTCTTCCAGCAATAGCTTTGCCAGCTACAGGGAAAGCCTCTGGTGCCTGCTGTCCCTGTTCAGGTATGCAAAGTCAACATTTCCTCATTTTGGGAGAGGAGTTGCCCAGACTGGCTGTTTCTTCCCCTCCTCTGCACCACACTGAGCATGGCAGTTTCACTGTCTGAGTGATCGTCCTCCAGCTTGGTGCTGAGGAACACTATGATTAAATGACCTTTAAACCAAACAAAACAACACACTTTGGGCAAAGAAGCCAGGATGGATGATGGAAACAGGCAAGGTGCAGCAACATCTTCAGGTGACAGCTGAAGTCAGCAGAAGAGGATCACCCCTACTCCTGGGTAAACTGAGTTCTCTTTGCACTGAGATAGAGCAGGAGCACAAACTTCCTCTGTGGTAGCTTAAGCCACGACAGGTGTTTTGGAAAATGAGTATGGGACTATAATCTCAAGTTCATACCCCTGTTTGTTGGCAGTCTAAGCCTGCCAAAGCATCTGCTTGATTCTGCAGATAATTCAGCATAGTTTTGGAAGGCACTGGATTAAATAATAAAAAAAACAACACTAAGAAAACTTGCATTTTCTATACTTTCTTCTCTGATGCATTATGAATAAAACAAATAAGCCAACCTCAAAGCCCCATTGTATAAGGGCAGGTGGAAGTACAGTCAGACTGCAGGACAGAGGGCACAGGGCAGAGGCATGGGAAACCTTGCAGGGGTGGCAGATTCAGCACACAAACCAGACCTGATGCTGCCAACAGCACAGCAGCAACTGCCAGGACAGCACAGTAGATAGCCCATGACTGTCATATGCCATGGCTGTCACAGTCATCTCCTGCCATCTGTGGGGGATACTGAGCTGGCTTGACAGAGCAATGGTAGGGCAGAAAAAGGTAGATTAGTGTTGAGGGTGAAAAGAGACAAAATATATTAGAAGAACAGAGCTTTAGAGATTCCAAAAGGGAAGCCACAGACTCCTACTCTTCTTTCTCCAAAGATGGCTGATCCAAGCCGTATTTTCTCTTTATACAGCCTGTGAAGTCTTTAAGTATTGTACTGAACATCCTTCACTAATCATGATACAGGATGAGTGACAGGCCACCTTTGGCCTTTTCCCACCATCCCACTCAGAGCTGAGGCCGATTCTGACACACCAAAACATGAGCTGGTGCAGCTGGAGGGGCAGCAGTTTGTTCCAGTCCTTGCAGTTACAGAGTCTTCCTGTCTCCTCTGGTAGCCCCGACACTGAATTTGGTGCAGGGCTGATCCCCCTTTGCTGCTGCCACAACACAAGCTCCCACCACCATCCTGTCCCAGCTCCAATAAGCTCCACCAGCCCTTGTCCTATTCTCCCATTATCCTGCCATTGGCCAGAAAAGGTTTTTAAGTTGTCACATTCATCAACAGCTAATATGACTTAAAAGGGACACACAGCTAACATGACTCAAAGTGTTTTTCTGCCAGGCGAAATACGCAGCAATAGGTGAGCAAATGTTCTGTGGAGAGTGACTTCCACCTTGGAATTCAGTTAATTGTCTTTCCCCATTTTACTGCTATTTGTCATGAGCACAGGTGCATCCTGCTGCACCAAAATCCCCTCCTGCCTCAAGGACTTGCACTTATACAAGGCAGTTTGGAGCAATTCTGCAGAGCCCAGCTGCTGGAGTCCAGTAATTGAAAACTCTGGGTGTGGTAGGGGGTGTCCCCAGGCTGTCCCTTGGCTAATTCCCTCCCTCTGCTTTGTTATGCTGGTTGAGGGAAGGGCTCCCATCCTGTTCCAGCTTTGCCAGGGCTCTCCCTAAAACCCAGAGTGAGTGTGGAGCCCATTCGAGAAGTGCTGCCTTCACTGGCTCTGACAACTTCTGCTGTTGCACGGACAGAGCAGTACAATCCTCCTTTCTTCAGGTTAACACATTTATCCCCTTACAAATTATCAATTTCTGGCAAAAAAAACCCTGGTGGGCTGGTTTGTGTGTAAACACAAGGGCCTGGACCCATCTGGGAACTGGTGGGCTAGTCCTGCTTAAGGGCATGTGTAGCCTGGCAGCCTCAGAACCTCATCCTGCCATGTCCCTACAGCTGCCTGCACAGCCACATAGGCCAGTATAGAGCCAGAATCTTAAAATTTGGCATTAGATCAAAAATCCTGCATGAACAAAGCATTATTACCCAGGATCCCAAGTTTTTTGACCACCACAGGGATTAGAGGCAGGACCCTCAGCTGAACATGCCATTAACAAGCAGCAGCAGGAAACAGAAATCTGTGAAGGGAATAAAATGTGACATTTCAGTGATGGGGACAGGAGACAGTTGCTGTGGGAGGGAGGGCTTCAGGAGAAGAACAGCAGGAACAACTCTGGCAGATGTCCTGCAGATGATATTTCTGCACCGATGACATGGGATGAAAAAATGAGGTTATAGTCAAGGATGAGTTTCCAAGAACTTCTGAAAAAAAACCCAAAAATAAAGCGAGTGAAGAGATGAGTGACAGCAAAGTCAGAGATGGCTTCAAAACTAGAAGGCTTTCAGGTAAAAATCTTTTAACAGCCAAAAAAACCACTGAACCAGAAGATCCAAGGGTGAGAATCCAGAAATATGTACAATTGTGCATTATTTGGAGAGACCGTGGCTGCCCTGGGCTGGACAGAGCTGGTCCCACTGCAGGACATGGCTGAGCCTCTCATGGGCCCAAGACAGCAGCGCCTCTTGTAGAACGTATAGAAAAAGGGTAAAAAACACAGTGCAGGTAGTGAGGAGTGAGAGGAAAAGTAAGAGAAACAGCTCTGCAGACACCAAGGTCATCAAGCAACGCCCTGTCAAAGAGGGGGAGTGAGAGAACGGCTGAGTGGACATCTGGCAGCCAGCCGAGGTCAACCCACCACAGCTTCCTATTAAAAATCTCTACAAGAGATGATGAAATCCAATGATGAAATAATATAAACAAAGGAGAAAGGTTATAGATGAAACTTTTCAAGTACTTTACAATAAAAAGCGTGTAAGAAGGACATGAAATCCCTCTCAGAAATGAAAAGAGTGGCTGGATAGGAACTGTATTAGAAGAGGAGGCACCTGACAATCTCCAAGTGCCAGACGTAAGGAAGGTCCATCTTCAATAGGAGAAAAGTTCTGTCAGGACAAGAAGACAGGAGCTGAGCATACTTGCTATTATTTTTTATTTTTATTCTCTTTTCATACAATTTTTCATATACAGCACTCTCAACTGGAATTTCCAAGCAATTCTTCAGTACTTTGAAATATGAAGACTGCTAGGACAAAAGACCATCTCCTGTGAGTCTTTCTCACAGAATGTAAACAGTACGCAACAGAAAAACAGTTCTCCAACAATGATAGAGCCCATATGTATTTATTTTTATCTTTACATCTTTTTTGTGTATCAAAGTGGAGCACACACAGTTTCGTGGGTCTTGAAACAAAGAAAGCCTGTGAGATCATTTGGTCTGACACCCTGCAAACATAGTCGTCATCTCAGCTGGTGATGAGCCCAAGGGAGGGTTCATCCCAACTGGGCTGGCGTGGGTGGCACAGGGAGAGTAACACTGGGGAGGCTCAGAAGTCCCCATCCAGTAAGGTGCTGCAGAGGTCAGAGGTTCTGCCAGGTTTGCAAGCACATGAAAAGCAATTTGTGTTACTGGTGTGCCAGCAATAGCAGATTCTGCTGTGTTTCCATAGATGGTCCATTAATCTGGGAAAACTGCCATAAATGAGCACTCAGAAGAGCATGTTTGGACAACTGGTGCTACCCCAGCACTGACAGTAGCAGTCTTGTGCCACCACTCTTCATTCATCTCTCACAAATATTCATTACCCCCACTTCCAGCTCAGCTAATGTCAAAGGATTACCTCTGGCATATTTTGGTAAAGGCTGCTCTGTGGGCACTATTTTAACAGCTCCAGCTTTCAAGAATGATGCTAACGTATCTTTAGTTGTCTGGCATTCAAACTCAGCTGGTATCCTTGATGAATAATTGGAAACCTCCCTGCTGCAGTGACTTTAAACTCCTTGTTTAACCTTCATACTATAACCTTTGAAATAAGGTTAAGATTTTGTAGAATAAATAATAATAATGGCCAGTCTTCGTGAGCGAAGATCCGGGGAAGGTCTTTACACCTTCCAACCTGCGCATTGGATTTTTTAGGTGAGACACAGTGTGCGCGGAACTATTTTGTGTTCTTAACATCCTAAACAGGCCAGCCTCCTAGGAGGAAACATCTCTACAAATTTGGACTTGATGAGAAGCTCTTAATCTAAAAATATCTGTTGCTGTCCCTGAACAGTTCAGCTGGTCACCTGTGGGCAGCCAGTGTTAGGGACAGAGTCAGCCTCTTCTTTCTTTTAGGTACAAGTAACTCCCCACTACCTCTCCCTACCCACCAGGCACAGCCCATGCCCTCTGCCAGCCCCCAGCCCCACCACACATCCAGTGGGGAGGGCTGGATCTTTCATGTAAGCTTTAGACAGAACCCTGACACCCTCCAAATGACAAGTCAGCATCCCAGTTCCACTTGCAGAGTTCAGCGTTCCCATCACAGATGTGGTGGCAATAAGGAGCAGCCTGCACAGCACCAACACATGCTGACAGGAAGCTTGCATAGATCAACAGTAATTAGAAGCAAATCACAATCAAAGTGTAAGCAAATCAGAAGCAAAAGAAACTCAAAAAAGGGGCTCAATGATAAATACTTCAAAATTAGAGTAATCAAAACCATTATGACTCCAACCATATGGAGGGGAACTACCAGGCATGAAGTGTTTTATTACTGCTTATCAACTTGCCTCTCTAATCAGCCCTTTACATTTGTTGCATAGGGAGTTATGGTAAAAAAATTACAGATCCTTGGGGTGTTACTGCCATGATTAAAGAAATCCATATATTTCCTTTGAAGAAAAAGGTTTAGGGAGAGGTGTCTGTAATAGGAACCTGTTTGAGACAGATTGCCTTTAAGCCCAAGACTTTACCAGTGAAGCTGCAGAGAGCGGAAATTTTAATATAAATCAAAAGCCAAGTGATGTGGGAGTTTAAAACTCATAATTATGTACTAGCACCATATTAATATAATAGGACATAAATATAAACAAAACTCCTGTCTGTGCTGGATGCCAATTTTGATATTGCTGTAAGGTAAGAATACCTATGAAAGGCAGTTTATATGAAAAAGGTTAAGAAAGAAAACATCTTCAGGAGGCAAAAGAATCTATAAGAGATCTACTGTGGTTTGTAAAATACATTTTCTTCCCTGTGCATTAAATAATACTTTCTCCTTTATTTATGAATCAGAGCACTTCCAACACCTGGAATGCACTTTGGAAGGACTTCCCTACTGCCAAATCCCAATCCAAGCTGCACTTTGCAAAAACACATTTATGCTACTTCATAGCCTGAGTTTGCTTGTAATTGTATTTATTAAAGACTACTTTATCAAACCAGGAAAAAACAAGGGGCAGAAGGGGAGGGCAGATGCGCCTACCGTACCAGTGGATCTCTTTTCTCCATGACCGAAGCTCGATGTGGAAGCGTGGCTTTGCCCTGTCCCTGCCAGCAGCTCCCAGCAGATGTGCTTTCCTGGGGAGGCTGTGGCTGCCCTGGCCCCAGGCTGGATCCCAGGGGGCTGCCCGGCCACCCTGGGCCTCGGTTCCCAGTGCAGCGTGGCTGAAGTCAGGGTGCCAGCTGCCCCCAGAGGGACAATGGCCCCATTGGGAGATAGCTGGGGGACAAAGGCACTGCTTTCAGGGATGATTTTATATGCACACATGTGACCTTTGCCTGAAATGACTCTGTGGAGAGCGTCCCTGTCCCAAGGCTCTGCTTTCAAACGCAGCAGTCTGAGGCACTTGTTTAATCTGTCCTTTTTCTTTTTGATTTTTTGCCACAGATGCCTCAGGAGAGGTCATGTGCAGATAACAAGGTGGTGCTAAGCTTTTTCTGATCATTTAATAGAGCTATTCAGTGATGGATAGGTTTATTTTCTTCACTTTGCAAAATCCTTCAGCAGAATCTGCTATCTGGAGTCCTTTTTCTGCTTTTAGAAATTTAACTACGAAACCAGAATACCCCAACTTCCAATCCCATGCCTTGAGCCAGCCTAGGAGCCACTTCCAAGCTCAGGCCACCTTTGCTAGAGGGCATATAATTTTAAATTTATGCAGCCAGATAAGAATGGCAGGGCCTTTGGGTTTTAAATTGATCAGAGCGACTTATTTATTGTAAATCAATTTATTTTAACAGTGATTTTTAAGTATTTTGAATGCTTCTTATTTGATGGAATATAAAATAGTGGTTGTCAATACATAGCACACATGAAACCCAAATATCTCTCTAGCTGGGCTAGAGGTGGGGGGTAAAGACAGAGTTTATCACCTTTTCTTTGGGATGTGTCAGTGAACACTGCAGGTGAAAGGATGGTCCCTCAGAGTGATTTTTTATTAGTTTACAGGGAAGGTTAATAGCAGTGTGACACTCAGGTTAGGCAAATTTTCCTTTGTAAGACCTTGATTTTTGCTGCTTATTGCTCTGACAAGCTTAAATTTTCATTTACATTTTTGTGGTGAAAGGAGTTGGGGTTTTTAATCTATTTTTAACTTACAGCAAAATACATTGAACCCTTTTGAGATTAAAATTAAGGATGCATTCTTTGTTATACTAATGTTAAACAAAATTATCTGTCCTTTCCATAAACAGAACTCAGGTTTGCATACCCTAGAGCAACAGATTTTGGGGACTAGGAAAGAATGGCCTTTGTCAAGTGAATACATTCATCCAACCCTATCAAATTCCACACAGATTTTGCCAAGTTATAAATCTTTAAGAGATCTTTGTGTATGCTCACCACTGTGTGAAACTTGCTCACACTCAGTGGCTGACCTCTCTGAAGATCTTCTCTGGGTGTCTTTGGGCCCCTTACAGACCATGGATCACACTGTAGGTTTATTTCAAAGGAAAGGAGTTTTAAAAGGTGCTCACAGTCACAATGGGATACAGGAGGGGGTCGTGGCTGTCTGTCTGTCACACACCACCCCCTCAGCACAGCTCACATCTCTCATAAAAAGAGGTGGTGGTGTGCATGCTGGGAAAAGGAATTTCTTGTCCTGAAATAAATCCTGCCCCATCTCCCAGACAAAATCAAACCCCACTGTGAAATTTCCCCACTCAGCCTCTGTGTTCCCTACAGCCCCTTCCCTCAACATCAGTCCTTTGAGAGAGCAAACATTAAAAAGGAGGATAAACTCAAAGCTTTGAGGAGCTACTGCATAGGTAGCAAGTCCTGGATCATAAATGAAACAGGGCTGCTGTTGGAAAGACAGCACAGAGTATGTGATAATGCACAGAGACCACAAAAGCAAACAGATTTCAAGTGTTTGATTGAGAAATATTTCTGCATGTGAGGTCAAAAAATTGTAGACACAAATCCAGTTAGAGTTTTATAAATAAATGAAAGCAAATTAATATATACATATATTCTGTGATATCTAGAAGCAAAATATCTGAGTAAATAGAGCAGGAAAGTACTGAAGACAAAGAAACAAGCTAGAAAACTCACACATCTCCACCTCAGAGCAGGCTGTTCCCAACACTGTGCTCCCTAATACTTGTTTGAATTCCAAGTAAAAAGAGATGCATCTCACTTTCCTTAGAAGCTAATGTGCAGCCTGCTGTGCCGTTGACAACTTTTTATCCCCTTCTAACTTCAATATAATTTTCCTTTTTTTTCTTGAATTTTAGCTTGTCACTTCTAAGTGTTTGCTGCCCCATGAAAATACATCTGTTCTGCAGCAGAGAGGTTTAAACTCTTTGTTACAAGTGCTCTGCCGAATAAAGAAGTGTTTACATTTACAAACTAAATTATTTCTCCACATTTACAGAGTTAAAATATACCTGTATTTGGAGACAAGCACGAGGGTCTCTACTCAGTCGCATTTCAGCATGGTTTGCAGGAACTGGCAGGATTAAGTATTGCCCAACACGTTAATTGCAATCTAAAAATATTTTGGTCAATCTTTACATCAGTTTAACATCACATTATTCTTGGTTATACAGCTACTGACTTCTTCTGAGTCATACTCAGTTAAAATAAATCTTGGGCAACTCTCATTCTGTATAAACAAACTCAGGCTGTTTAGCAAAACAAATGCTGCTGTCCCAGGATGTCATGGGGATCAGTGGGTATTGCTTTAGATAATGCTTCGTCAGAATTAATGCACAACAACTAGCACAGTTCAAGCAGGGCCAGTGGCCTGGGGCAGTACACAGTCAGAGGAGCACACAATGATGCCAGTGAAAGCCAGTGCCTGACCTGAGGGGCTTTAGGAATGGATTTCTACCCATAAACACAGAATTTTTAAATGTATATGTGTAAAGATTTAGTTAAGACCCCTAAAAGGTGATCTGTGCAGTGCCATTACCACTCTTTTACAGGCTGTGGCCACCAGTGCATTTTTACACAATCATAGAATGGTTTGGGTTGGAAGGGACTTTAAAATTCATCTAGTTCCAACCCCACTGCCAACTGGCAGGGAACCTTCCACTAGACCAGGTTCCTCAGGGCCCAATCCAAACTGACCTTGAACACTTCAGGGATGGGGCATCCACAGCTTCTGTGGGCAATCTGCTCCAGTGCCTCACCACCCTCACAGTAAAGAATTTCTTCCTAATATCTAATCTACACCTGCCCTCTTTCAGTTTGAAGCCATTCCTCCTTGTCCTATCACTACATGCCCTTGTGAAAATATCAAACATCTTCTCCCTGCAGCTCATCCTCAGTGAGTTGTGATTAGAGGTGATGGATCTGCTTTCTGGACTTGGCTTTAGGCAGCAACAAGGCAGGGCAGGGCTGGACATTAGGATCCTATTTTTAAAAGCTGTGTTTGTAGATGTCCCAGCCTGCTAGAAATAAAGACTTTTTGAACATAACTCCTTTTAATCCCTGCACTTTTTGCACTCATTTTTAAACAATATTGATGAAAATAAATTAATCAGAAAATTATACTGGCAGTTAAATATGCCACAAGAAGTACAGTACTAAAACCAACCATGAAAAACAGTGCTTCAAAAAAACCTGCACTTCAGATAGTCATGAATAAAAGAAGATTGTGACTTACAAGAAATATACAGCTCCTCCTGTTAATCTGTTCCATATTTGATCATTGAGTGTGAATTACAGTTGAAAAATATCCTGGGGGATTACTTAATACGCTGCCTAATCCAACCGTCCACCCCCTGCAAAGTACAGCCTCATGTGGTTTCGCTTCATTAGGAGTTTCTCTGCTGCTCCAATGACCCAGCTTAGTTCCACCTCCTGCAAACAGGTCTGAGCATGAAGAAACAGCTTCTGTGGCCAGAACTGCACTGAAATATGTAATTCTGTACAAGCATAATTGCACGAGCTGAGCTAATGGAAAAAACATACTTTGTCCAGCAACCTTCTAGGCATGGCTGGAGTTACTCCTCCTGCAATCTGAATGGATTATGTGGTCTTGTATCTGTGACTTTGCTACGGCCACATTTTCTTGTTCTTAACCCTTCATTTACAGCATTGCAGCTGCCTAACAACTTTGCTCGAAGTCCAGAAGTTTAGCATTTCTGTTAAACTGCATTTTTCATGTAATGAAATGTTGTTTTATTTCCACCAGACTTTTCCCATCAGGGGAGATGTTATGATGTCCTTTATTCTCTGTTTGTGCAAAAACGTATCTTCACTTGGAAAAGTCATCAGACCCAGAGCTTTGAAAGATCATCTGTCAAAAGATTAATCTTCCTCTCCTGAGCTCTGTTAACCACACTATACCAGGCTATGACCAGTTATAAAATAGCACAGCTTTACAAACCTGCACCAGCAGGATCCACCTCCCTGAGAGTATCTGCCACAGGGAGCTTGGGATGGAAGAGAAATGGCCATAAACAGTAGTTGGGGGTATAAGTGTACTGGGAGATGAAGTGTGGATATGTGAAGAATCATAAAGATCACAAACTAAAGCTTAGTTCTCCCTGAACAACATGAAAAGGCTCTGCATGAGCTGAAGGTTTCCCTGGAGAGAGCATAAAGTAGCTGAGATAGCTTATAGCTTTATCACTCTGACCCTCATGAGGGGCACTCCAAGTCCTGGATAAGGCCAGAAAAGGGCCACAGGGAGAACAGAGCGTTACCAGCATCAAACAAGATCCTCCTCTTGGCTTGAGGGTTGACATAATGGCTCCTTTATCTACTTTTGTTATCACCAAAACATTGCTTTCTATATCTCCTATCCTTCTCTTCTACTGGTTTTCTTGCCCAAAGACAATCCCTATGCCCTATCCCAAATATCTCTTTAATGCAGCTTCACCGAATTTTGCAGTTCCTAGTCTGGTACAATATATACAAATTATGTCAAATTCTACATCCCGAACCAGATGTACAAATTTCTTAAAAGAAACAGTACCTCACAAATTGTAACTAGGGAACAAGTTGATAAAATCCCTAAAGAAGGGAACACAACAAGTTTCAAGGCTGCTCTCATCTGCTACAGAAAATCCACTGTTGAAACCTGACTATAAAGGCCTGACATGAGATATTCCACTAGGAATAGGGTTATGAAGGTTAAATAAAGAATAATATGATAATTACACACTCCCCACAAACCTTTTCACCAGAGAGTAATGCACCAGATGCTAACACTGATCCATAGGTGAGCAGCCAATAAACAGCAGCCACAAATACAGCCAACATACCCCTGAGAAGTCAAGAAGCTCCAGAAAAGGCTTACAGAGGAAGGACTGATGAATTCCAAGGGGTCCTACTACAGGACACTGGTTGGACATACCTGTGGATTTGCAGGTGATACACCAGGACCAGCCTTTGATGCATGATGAGAAATTACGACCATCCACCAGCTGCTGTGCCAGCAAACAACTGTTGGTTCAACAGCCATGGCATGACTGGAGTTGTTCATGCAGTGTTTCCAATTCAAGATCAGAGGGTTGGCCACCGTTACTGTAGTGCTTGGATTCTCATCTTCCTGAAAAGAAAGTTGAACCTCCAAAGTATATAAACATCTCGATCTTTTGGGGGTTGGGGAAATTGGTCACCTTTTTTAGAAAATAATAATAATAATAATAATAATTCTTATGTCTTATTGTCTCCAGTTGGGGTATAAAAACTACTTCAAGTGATTGAAGCACTCATCTTTGCATTTTGTGTGAAGCCCAAGGAAAATCCATTGTGAGAGGAAGCTACAAGCCCAACTGCAACATGTGTTAGGGCCTTACGAGTGCTAGACTGAGAAGGTATCAATCACAGTGACAGTTGCTCCTGCACTGAAATATGCTTGATCCTGGGAAAAAACCTAACAGCAGACTGGCTTGTTCAGCTTTGGATGCTGCAGAGAGGAAAGGCTGTGCAGTGAAGCTTTTTGGGCTGCACAAATGAATTTTACAGACAACTATTTGAGAATTCTAAAATGACTCCAGTTTGTTTGCAAAGCTTGGTTTATATTTCTGCTTGCAAGTTATCTTCTGGTTTTGATTCCTCACAACATCTGTGTCCTTTTTCCAGACCCCCCTGCATGGCTTTATTCACTAAAGCTTTCAGAGCTTTGTTTTCATTCTAATGTTTTTGTCTTCTAAGTTGTTTTTATTATGATGTACCACACTGAGTGTTCTAACAGCCTCTGAGGGATATTTTCTAAGAAGAATAAATTATGGGTATTAATACAACAAAGCACAGAGCTTTTGAACATTTGGTTTCAACGTGGAAGGGTTCTCTTTCATAGGAGAATCATGTTGAGGATTTATTTCTAAGGGACATTTTTCCTGCTATTAAGATCTAACGGAGTAGTATTTTACTGAAGGCTTGTTTTTTGCTTGCACATTCTGTTATGGTTATAGCACAGCTCCTCTGCTGTTTCTTATTTCACTGCAAGGTACTATGTGCATATGAAAGGTACACTGTGAAGGGTTTGCTTTCAAGTTTTCCTTCAAGTGGGGGGAGGGAGAGTATCGGGGTTTTGTTTGAGCTTCTTTTGTGGAAAAGGATTAAGGTAAGGATACAGAAACCAGGGGCAAAGTACCTCTTTAAAATAAATCCAGATCTCCCCTCTGTAAACACATGCCAACTAAATATACAAATTACAGCAAATTGGTTGCCTGTGTTCACAACTGGGCTCGTGCTAAAAAACAAGAACACTATAAGCATGAGTTAGAACATTTATTTGGACCTCCTTGAAAAGTCTTCCTTTCAGTAGGCTCAATCCTGCAACATAAGCAATTTAGCTCTCATGAGTAGTCCCATTGACTAAAAGCAGGGTCTGGATTTACAGGGTCACCTAAACCAACAGAAGAGTTTTGAATGCAACATTTTCCCATAAGTCACTTCCCATTATACCTTTTTGCCACCTGGACTCCATCTACTTAAATCTGCTTTATTAGTCCCATATGCCTTTATTCAATGAAGTGCTCGGGCTTTGATGGAATGGAAAGGATGCAAGCGAGCACCAAACCGCTTTCTTGAACCGGTGCTGCAGCCCCGCTCCTGATTAATGCCTCCTTTCATATAGCTGTGTCCCCTCACTGCATGCAGGGAACAGCCTCCCACTTGTAGTGCCCAAACATGTTGGCTTTCTCTTCCAAACCTCCTCACAAAATCCACTGCGTCACGGCTGCCTCCAGCTCACAGCTTTGTGCTGTTGTCCTTTACAAGATGGACTTGCCTTTTGCTAAATACCGCTGAGTGCTGGGCACCAAGTGCTTAAACTCTCATGGGGTTTGATCCCCACTGGTTCCCAAGAGCAGGGTCTAACCCCCAGCCCAGCAGGTCTGGAGGCTGGCAGCCCCCAGCTGGTACCACTGCCCCTCCGTGTACCACCTATGGCTCCCACTTGGCTCCCAGGAGATTTAATTTAGGTCCCCAAAAGGCACAGACTCCTTTTTTTCCCCCCAGCTTTTGGTTGGATTTCTGTTATTTAGCAAGATGACTCACCAGATCAAGGTGAGCCTCTGGGCTGATGCTCAGGAATTCCCAGAAATTCAGCAGTCCTGTATGAACTAATTGTAGAATCATATCCAAATAAGTGAAGAGACAGACACAGCTCCATATATTCTTCCTGGTGCATATCTCCATGCACATTCTCCTTTTTGTCTGCATTTTACAATACAAAAAAATATAAGAAAATATTTTAGTGTAGATTTTCTGAAAACACTGGCAATTTTTGCACCTGGACAGATTTTTAGCAGCACCTAAACGTGTTTCAAAGCTGGTACATTAGCTATACACCTACTTTTAAGGTAAAGATGTAAACAGTTTAATTACATCACACTCCAGATCAAAAAGTGGGGGTGGGAACTACAAACTTTTCAATGTTTAACTTGAACTCAAGTGAAAACATCTGAAGGCTCTTGTGGGAGTTTGAACTTCTCAGTGACAGGAATCAAGGTTAAAGCAACTTGATTGTTTCTTTTTATCACTTTCCAGCATTGGTATAAAAACAGGGATCTGTTAATTACTTTGGACACCAGTGGGATTGGGTTAGCAGCAGCAAGGAGCTCTGAGCCTTTTCCTTATAGCTGCTGTGATGAAAAAGCCCTGTGTGTTTCCTTCCCGACCACATGTTTCACAAAGAGATTTACGGCTGTGTTTTAACCACACGTCAACGAGCCACTGCATCAAGATTTACAGCAGCAAATTTTGAGACTTATCTGCAACTGAATTTTCCCACTGATAGGCTATAATTTATAATAAGTGTTTGCATATTTAATTAGATGGATGATGAGATGAAATAGTACAGAATGGCAGCCTAAATGAAGGAGGCAAGTCAATGCACTGTATCCTTTCCCATCCCTGTGAAGAGTAAGGAATAAGATCAAATTTCTTAGCTGCACCATGTTGCTCACAAGCAGCAGCAAGTAACTGTATAGGAATACCAAGAAAAGGATATTTATTTGCATGTCCTGAGGTTTTGCTTTAGTTCTTGCAGGATCTCTTACCATCAATACTACTTCTGTCAATTTATTTTCAACAGGATTCCAAAACGTCCCAGCAGAGACAAGGATCTATACAGTGAATTTAAGCTGATGATCACTTGCTTAGGCACCTTTTACTGAACAAAGCCTTTTTTTTTGCGGGGGGGGAGGTGTTAGTTTGGTTTGGTTTTGTTTTTCTGGCAGTCCACATGCACAGGGCAGGGTCTGTGAGACTGGAACAGACAGAGGCAATGTGCTTGCAAGGGAATGGCAAGGAAGAGGTCTGGGGCAGGTGAGAGCTGAACATCTCTATTTTTTTTATATGCCGTCTCTTAGCATTGTATTTCTTGACAGCTCTCAGCTACTTCCATCACATGCATGCCAGGGAATGGCACAACACAGCCATTGTGCCTGTAGATTGTCTAAGCAATACAATTTCCTGTTACAGAGATGCACTTTTTTCCTCAGGCCTTTTTCTCAGCTAACAAAAGCTCAAATCCAGCTAACGTGGTGTCAGCTCCTCCCTCTTGTTTTCTGGCATACGCTCAGAGCATAATCTTTCTCCACTTTTCAGATATGAAACCTTTCATTAGGGCTTTGAGCATTTCCAGTTTAAGTTGTTGTAACTTCTTTGTGTAGCCAAAAGAGCACATACAACTCAGACACCACTGCATCTTGCCAAGTTGTGTTCAGCTGAGTTTTTATTTCCATTTGAAGTTTGCTGTTATGGATCACAGTATTGAAATAAGCATATATGTCAGACCGCATTAATGAAAAGCTGTTGAGCTGACTTAGAAAACTCTAAAAACTCTTCATCACAGCCCAATTTCAGGTTAAATTTCTCTGGTTCATCTCTAAGTTCAGTAACTCCATCCCTCCAGGTCCATTTTTCTCAGGACCAGTGATGAGTCTTACCACCCCTTTTGGCTCAAAAGATGAAAACACCTCCAGGCTTCACTTGCTATGCCTCTTGTTATCATCCCACTGTAAATCCATCACCTCAGAGAGAGGCATTTCATAGAACAAGCCTAGGGAAGCCTGGCCCAAATTAGCAGGTGACAGCGCCTGTTCTTCTTCCACTTTCTCTTCTTGCCTCACTGACAATAATTTCCACAGAAGTTTTAGCATATAAATGTCATTCTGAAAAAAACACATTTTATCTTTTACAAGGTAGCACCTTCAGAAAACATATAATTACTACTGAAGTAGAATTTTGCTGTTTGAACTGTCAGTCCTCTCCCACCTTGCAGGGGACCAATGCAAATTTAAAAAGTAAAATTAAGCACAGATATGCTTTAAAAGACAACTTTTCAAGGTGCCTTCCTCCTTTTTAAAGTCCTTACAGAGCACAACCCTATCTTGTTTCGCTTTCAAGCTACCTGCAAGACACTCTGGAACTCTTGAAGCACAATAAAAAGCAAATTTAGGTATAAATGCAACAAATGCATAGCAGAAATAAACCAAGTAATCCATTTTTAAAACTAATTATTGGAGCATGTACTTTTCAGCAGTTTCACCCCCTATTAATTCAGCTCATTCTTTACCATTAGGTAAAATCAGCAGGATCAATGTGGAACTGTGCAAATAAATAAGAGCAATAATATAACTTCCAGAGGGTTCTAAGAGTGTTGCCTCTCTCTTGCAAAGCAAATCTACTCTCTCTGATTGCTTATGCTTTTGCCATTCATCTGAGGCTGGATGTCAGATGAAATTGTTAAATCAGAGGCTAGGGATTACTCCAGGCTTCCAAACCCAGACTGTGAAAGGCCCCCTCTGTCCACTGCAGACAGCAGATCTGAGACAGCCTTTCAGGTCTATCTTTATCAATCAAATCTCCTCTTGTGCTCTGGAGAAACCCTCTGGAGAGACTTCAGCCCCCCAGTTTTGCTGGCACTGGGGGGGCTGGGCTGTGTGCATCCCCAATGCCAGACAGACCCCCAGGCTGCCAAACTTTCCCTGCATGCAGCCAGTTGGCTCTCAGGCAGCACTGGCCTCCCTCAGCTGCAGGACTTCTCATTCTTGCAGAGGTTTGATGTATGGAAAAATAAGATACCTGTCGGGAGAAGACATTAAGACCCTTTCAGTTTTATTACATTCCTTCCATTTTATAGGTAGGCTGTTTCTTTCTTGTTTGCTTTGCAAAAGACATTATAATAACAATCAACCAGTGGACGGTATTTGCTTTTGATTCCTTTGGATGAACTGCCTTAGACAGACTGTGTCTGAACTAAAAAAGATTAGTTCTTTATTTACTAACATGCCACAAGCTCAGGGAGAGAAGGGGAGAGTAATCTCTCAAAAAGGGCTGTTTATTATAAACCCCACCACAAGTAATCAATATACCCCAAAAGAGCAAAGGCAGTGATGGAGCAAACCCTTAATGTGAACCAGACCGAATAACACAAAACAATCAGCTTGATGGGTGAAGTAGTGATTTGGCAAATGTTCTGACGTTCCTTGCCATGGGATTTCCGGACAGTCATGGTGAAAGTAAGTAAACATGCCTCATCAGAAATAACATTAGCAACAGGCCCAACAGTAACACACAGCTGGGCTGTTCATTCAGAGCAGGGAGTCCTTGCTTTACCTGACGCTAAATCTCACCCTCCACATGGTGCCACAAAGCAACTTGGATATGAACTTTATATCAAAAATTCACGTCCATCAAAATACTTCTGAGCTGGAGGTGCAACAGTGTGATGGCTGAGTTCACACGTCATGACAAAACCAAGAAGTTCCCTGACTGAATCCATATCCACTATGATTGTTTGAGGAAACAATCCAGGAGCTGGCATTTGCTGGCTCCCCAGCTCATGCTCTTTTTATGACACAAAGAAATTCTGTGTTTCAGTGACAGGGTTACCCAGGGCTTTCTGGGGAATACTGAACTAAATCAATTTCCTCACCTGGAAAATAAGAATTAGAGGGTTAAAACACATAAAGAGTTTTAAGCAATGAAAATGCTAATTGCTATTCTCTATGTAGCAACTGAATCTTGATTTCTTTGTTTGTATTTCATTGAAGGAACCCCTCCCATCCCTGGAGAGCATGAACTGTGCAGAACGGAGAGAAGCAGAAAAGGGATGTCTCATTTTGTCAAGAGAGGGATTCAGCGTCCCTCCAGGAAAAGGAATATAATACACAAAAGCACTTTAGAAATCTTCAGCTCAAGAGGCACTAATCAAGGGTTCCTTCAGTGTCTGCAAACTCAGATGATCTCCTAATGCCCTTCTTTCTGATTAGCTGCAAAAAGATGTGAGCTTTTCTTGGTAACACCAAACTTGGGGGGAATTTGAAACAATCCCCTAGACTGGAGATCAACAGCAACAACTGTATACAAAGGTTGGGATTTTTGGATAAAACATCAGGGCTCATGGGGAACATTCCTGCATTAAAATCAGCGTTTGATTCCAAAATTTGACATCTCCAAGATGCTCAGAGAGATTTCAAGAAAACAAAACCATCACTCAAAGTGTGACAGGAGTTTCTAACTGTTACAACATCATCTCTAACAGGCATTAACACTGAGCTTTAAACACTGAGCACAGGGGTTTGATGCAGCTCCAGGAAAGTGCTTTGCTAAGCTTCAGAGAGGATGTGCTAAATTTGGAATGCTGTCCGAAGAGAAAACCAATTATATTCACCAGAAGTCCATCTAAAGTTTTTCACTGACCTTAGAGCAGGCTGATATAACAAGGGATGGCAAGTAGCCACTGACTTGAATTGTATTTCAACTCAGCTCCAAGGTCGCTTGTCAAATGCAAATAGTGATCAGTACTGAGAAACCACATGGTGTTCAACACGCAGCACAAGGCTGAAGGGAACCTGAAGCATGGCTGAGGGACAACCTCTTACCTAATGCAGAAGAGCTCCCAGCTGGTTTTGTGCTTCTGTGCTACTGAGAACCTGATCAGCAACCACTTCTACGTCGCAGAAGACACCAAATATAGGACAACAATTCTCCCTCACGTTTTAGCATATTCATATCTCTGCAACAACCAGCTTTAGCATGCTCTTAGGGTATCAGCATCATCACCTAAGTGCAAAATATATCACGCAAAATGTACTCCAAATCACTCAAACTAGGATAGATTCCCACTGCCACTCAGTTTGTCCTCTGGCAAGATACTGTTTAATCTCTGTTGCTCTGGATTGGGTGTGTCCTGTTTATTCAGGTGCTTTCTGCACAGGTCCCTGATGCTGCAGAACTGTGTTTCAAACAACACCAACCACCTCAACAAGCCAGATGTTCTGACAGCACCCTTGCTCCATCTGCTTCCCCACACCAACACCACACTGCAAACCAAGGCAGGGAGACGTTCCAGACCAGAAGTGCCGAGGCAGCTTGTTGTCAGACACATCCACTTCACAGTGCTGAATGCTGCTAAGAAGAAAGGGGCATAGACCACCCCGCTGCTGTTTGCACACTGCAGAGCTGCAGGACCAGCTGAATCTTCAGGCGTTGCCAGTGATACCAACAGCAACACAGCAGCTCAGTGCAGTCACTGCATACAAATTCCTGACTTCTGTCTTATGGAGCACCATTCAAAGCTTACCTCTGGACAAGATGATCAAGAAATGCCCTTGCAGTGGTGTCCAAGCAGTTTCCAAAATATTTTGACAGCACTCCTTTGAGGTAAAGGCAGCATTATTACCATTTGCAGACAAGGCACAAGGACATTAACAAACTATTTCCACTAATTTTAAGAGCCTGCCTTAAGACTTCAAGAATCCCCACTTCAGGAATTTATAGCATTATATAGCACTACTACCACAGTCTGTAATAGGCACTACTAGAGACTGGCTGTACTGGATGTGTGCAGCACAGACCCCTGTTATGTCCAGACGAAGCCATCAAGTCTCAGAAGTTCTCGTAATCAGAGCTGAGCATTTCAAGCTGAGTGCTGAACAGAGACTCTAAAAAATGACCTTTTCTGAAAATTATAGCTGACATGACCTGGCAGCATCTCATAATGATTCTCTCTATGGAGACACAGAAACAGGATTCATGCTCCAGAACAAGACTGAGCTGATCTGAGCATGACCTGATTTCTCCTGCAGTCCCACTCCCCAGTCAACACACTGCTCTGAGATCGTCTCATCATGCTTAAATGCCAAGGCACTGCATAAGGTTGCCCAGATGGTCTTATGTCCACTCAGATGGACCTTATTCATATTCCCCAAGGAGAATATTTTTGTTTTGTTTTAATTTTATTTTAAAAGACTGAATTTGAAGAAGAGCAATTCCTAGTGTGCTGGTGATGTGCTGTCTCTCTAATGGTTCAGCAGCAGCACTGGAACACATCAGGTTCACATGAGGTAAGAGACCGGCAAATACAGCTGTTGTAGACTGCCATCCTTTTGGTAACTGATACCTACAGAGGAATAAAACCTGTATTTTAAGCAAATGGATATGAAACCTGTTTCCCAGGAGCACTGAGACTCCTAAACCTCTGGCTACAACCTACTGGACTGTGGTTCTAAATTACTTTGTCTAGTCATCTTTGCTCATTTTCCCTTGATGCCCAGCTTTTCTTCATTGGTGCTGTTGCCCCTCAGATCTTCCTTTGACTTTATGCTCTGTCATTGATTTCTTTTTCCAGTTCTTCATCCATTTGCTTAGCTCTCTCACCCCCTGGGTTAGCTTAAGTTTTTATTTCATATTTGATTCACCCAGACTTCACTCTGGAATGGCTGAAACCAGAGTGCCCATTCTCTTCTGCTAACGCTGCCCTGGGGGAGCGATTATGTGAACTGCTTCAGCTGTGTATCAAAGTGAAAACTCACAGAAATTCACAGGGCTTTGATTTTGCCATGCTGGAGTCTCTTCTGGAGATTGGGCAGGGACTTCTAAATCACGTGAATGGTTTGGCCGGTTCTACCTGTCATGTCCACTGAAAAATGTGAGTCTTTCATTATTTCAGGCAGATGTTAGTGGATGATTCAGGGAGCAGATACACATAGTTGCCAGCCACTGAGTTGAAGAAGCCCCAGAGAGAGTGCAAGAGATAGAAAAGTTGAGCAAAACTGAGAGTTAATCCAAAGCTTGTAACTTGCACTCAGCTCCCCTGGGAACACACAACTCACACTGAGCAGTGGATTCCAAAATATTAAGAAATAAGCTAGCGTGTAAGAAAAATAAGGATCTCCTGTTCAGTTAAGGAGTTAGGTCATTAATGCTTGTTCATATTACATTACTCACACTTGAGAGACAAATAACTATCTGTTGCCTCACTAACCCATGTATTTATTTGAACAAATATTTCCCAAGAAGTAGGAAGAGAGAACCATTCAACAGAAAAGTTCTATATTATAGTCTTATCATAACAAGCCACTTCACAGTACACTGATGTGTATCGTATACAAGCATCCATTGTAAAAAGCTATTAAGTGTATCTCCTTTACAGTGCTGACATGTTCATTCCTTCACAGAGGTCATTGGCTCACAATGGGGCCTCTCATTTCCCTGTGCTTTACTAAGATTTTGCTGTATTTCAGATTCAAACCTTAGTATTAGCATTATTAACTCAGAGAGACACAGTCAGTGCCATATAAAGTCAATTTATATAGAAATCCTGCAATCATTCAGAACAAATTTTATATAAAAAAAATCTACAGTCTCTGAATGGAAGGGACATAGTAAATGATTAGGTCAACTTCACATGTTTAATATGTTTAACAGAAGACTAGCCTTCTAAAAAGAAAAAATACCCACTCCTAAACAAAACCTATTTTTGTCTGAGCTGAAAATGCTGCTCAGCTGCCTGTTCACAGGCCGGCCTGTGAACATGGTGCTGGACATGAGCAGCATTTGGAGGTAAATTGCTGCCTTCATTTTGATCAAACAAGTCTGTGATTGCTGCTGGAGCACGAGCATAACCCTCAGCCCAGAAAACAGAGACGTGCCAGGCAGTGGCACATCTCCCCAGTGTGCTCCACCACCCCAGAGCTGTGCCAAGGGCAGAATGCCACCCACCCTGGCTGTATAAATCACTAGAGAAGTCAAAGCCTCTGAAAAAGTAAAACAAGTTTTGGGTGTAGACTAATTACCAGAGTGCCCTTACCTGCACACATACATATGCAATTTTAGCCATCTCTGTAATTGTCTCAAGGGCATGAAAGCCTATTTGGTGGCAAGTACTGACGTCCTATGCATAAAAGTACTGCCATCTACTCTTCATCCCAATGAGGTTTGAAACTTTGACATCCTGAACAGCTCCTGTCTGAGGCTGTAGAAATGTAAAAAAATAGTAACCAAAAAGAAAATGGAGTGAAGGAAAAGGGGAGACACAAAAGCAGTGGGATGGGGCTGATGGGGTGAGAGGTGGCCCTTGTCTGTAAAGTGTATTCAGTTCATGAGAGATACACAACAGTTCACCTTCTAGTCTGTCCCCCTTCCTCTGCTTGGGAAGGTGCTGGTGCAGCACATGCAGTCACATGGACTGTCCAGAACAGGTTATTTAAACAGCAGACGTGGCTGATGAACAGCTCAGTCAGGATGCAGAATGCAGGCCAGAGAAAAAGCCCTGGCAGTTACGACTGTAGCTCAGATGATGTCAAGTGCTTCTTCTCTACTTTATTCTGCCCCCCTTAAAGGGCAGAGAAGTAATTTGTATGCAAATAGAGGACCTGAGCAGTAATTTGAAATAAGAGATGGATGTTGTCTTTACAGAGAGGAATGCTGCAGATGCAAAAAGAAACTAAAAAAATTCTTAATTATAGTAGGATGCAAAAAGCTGGGATAGTCATGTCCCTCCAATGAATGTTAAAGTCCCAAGAATCTTAAGCATTAGACATACAAAAACTCAGCACTTGGAGCTTTTTTTAACAGTATGGATGCCTTATACTAATTCAGCTTTACTTTAAATATGAGTTTCCAAAAAACACTCTAAGATTTACACCTTCCCCCTTTTTCTGTAGCAGATGAGTAATTGTCAGGAGTTGCTTCAGGAGCTCAGCATGTGGAGTAGGATCATCCCAGCCTGAAAATCTGCTCAGACTGAATCCTCCCATCATCCTCGGGTGAAGCCTCCATCATATTTAAGCACAAGAAAGGCAGATGAATGAGAAAAAGTGGCAAACTGAGGAAGCTGGAAGGAAGCTCAGTGGCCTTGTAATATCTGCTTCAAATGGTGACACTGATTGCCCAAAATTGACTCAGACTCTAGGGAAAGGTACAAGTCATTGGCTCAACTCAAAACCATAACCAGAAATACATATTGATCAAAACAGAGCTCAAAGGCCAATCCCCGACGGTGTTTCTGTGCAGCCCAAGTACACATCATATGCGTTATTACAGAAAAGGTAAATCAGGTTTAAAATATATTTGATTTTGGGAAAACAACTGTAAACCACACATTTAGAAGCTTTCTCTATTCCTGAAAATATAAATCATTAAAGGAAAATCAAAAGCGAAACCCCAAGCTGCTAGTTTCAGGAAGATGATGGATATTCAGTCACAATACAGGGCTTGACCCTGAAAAAGAAATGGAGCTTTTGCTACGTTCTCTACTGAGGAATACAACACTAAAGGACAATGGTCACAAATTAAGCAGCTGTTGTATGTTATATACATTACAACTGTCTTGTTTTCATTATACAAATGCATTTGTCTCCAATTAAATTGTATAACTTTTATTGAAATGAGAGCGCTGTTTTCAGCTGCCCTTTCCACGCTATTTTACTCTGAGGTTTTCAGATCTCTTCATCATAGCAGTAGTCAATAAGCAATTCCTTGAAGTCCTTTATCAGTTCTTCTACAGCATAATTGCATTTCTCTTCCAAGAAGATATGTAGAGAAAAGGCTTTGTTCTCTCTCCTCCTCTGTGTCTTGCCCTAGTTTGTAAGTGCTGAGTGTTTTATTGAGCACCTGGAAGATTTTCAGTGCTACAAAAACAAATGTCTCTTTGTAAAAATCTGACTCTCAAAAGCAACAGAAAGTGTTCAGTATTTTGAAATTTTGAAAACAAGTACTCAATAACAAACATATGAATTCCAACACTGTAAAATGACATTTGAGATGTGGAAATATTTTTTATACAAACTGCTCCAAACACAAGAAAGATGTTTGCACAGGCTCTGGAACTGTAAAATGTCCATAGGTGACAATGTCTGTACCTGGTTGTCAGAGAGCAGAAAATGAAGCTGTAGCAGCCTGCTGGCTACAGAGATGGGAAGAGACCATGAAAGACCATGACAAGAGCCTCAAACCTCAAGTGGGGTATCAATCTGCTCGTAAGCAGCTTAAACCCTCTGCTTTAGTGGATGTCTTTGAGTGATTTGTCTTCCTTGAAGCTTGGACATCTACAAACTGGAAGAAGACTTGGAGGTAAAGAAATAGTAGAGGAAAACAAGTGAAGACAGAGACAGCTCCATAATAACTAAAAGCAGCAGAGACTGCCTTAGGAAGGTGAGTGACAAGAGCTGATGTGATACCTTTAATCTCTCCAAGTGACCATCCCAGTCCCTCCTCTTCTTTCCTCCCTATGTCTAGTTTTTCACTCTACAGAAAAATTAGGAATTAAGTGACTAAAACTAGCAAAACAATAATGCATTGTCAGTAACTTCCATGACTGCCATATCAGCTTGAAAAGCTGTACTCAAAAAGTTCCAAAATGTCTAAGAAACCTTCTTCCCCTTACACTTCAGTTCAGCTCCTGTGTGGGAGATGAGCCATGGAAAGACCAAAGACTTCTGTATAGTGCCAAAGTTTAAGGCATTTAAAACTTGAAAGATTTAGCAAAATAAGTTACTAGAAGTTCAGCAGAGCCAGATGTGTAAGACAAAACAGGTCCATGACTGCCTCCACACAAGCTGTAGCTGGGTGCTGAAGGAAAACCACGGCTCCTTTCCATGCTCTCAGTGTTCTGTTGGGTCCCCCGGGGAAGCCACACCCAGGCAGACACCCCAAGGCCTGGCACGAGGGTTCCAGCTCCCACGACAAACAGGGTTACTGACATGAATTCAAATAGCTTTTACTTAGACTTTATAGTACGATTTATTTATACAATACAGGAACATTCAGAAAAGGAAAAATGCATTTTCAGAATTAAATGCTTTGTATTAACACCCTTGTGAAACTGAATTCTGTGGATAAAAGTAAAATATAACAAACAAGAATAACAGTAATAAATTAAAAAAGACTAAAAATAATTCACAAAACTCTATTTAACCTGAAATGACATTTGGGTAATTTTTGAAGTGAGTTTCTTTTGTCCTTTATGGTTGAAACCATTTTTCTTTTAAAACAAGAAAGAAAAAACTGCCAGTCACATAAGTTCATCTCACTCCAGCTCTTCAAAATTTCCAAAATGAATCTGAATCAAAACAATCACTCAACCAATTCACAACAAAATTAAGACTCCCAAAGAGGCACAGATGTGAAAACTTCAATTCTCCCTATTGTATTGTTTTCTCGGAGCAAAGTCACAAGGAGCAGCCGAGCCAAATGAATCGGCTGCTGCTGCCAAAGAGGGTTTTGTTCCCACTCATGCCTCCCTCCCTCCCTCTTCCCACTCCACCCTTGGCTCCACAAGCTGGGCATCAGCCTTGCTGCCTACTCAAACTGCCCAAAAGTTTCCGATCCCTAATGCTGCAAGAATTACCCCAATTTTATTCACAGGTTAGAGAGCTGTATTGGGCCACAGAAGATCCCAGTCAGCAAAATAATCCTACGTGGGACTATGTGGTCAGGAGCTGCTGGGGGAAAAACAGCTGCTTGCTGCAGCAGAGACAAGCTGCTAGATCAGCCTAAAACATACCCACACCAATTCACTTTCACTCAGAAATTAAGAAAATCCAGGTAAATATGCTTTCAGTTGTTCTGTCACTTTATGATGGTGACCACATCCTAAGCACCATACCAGCTGAAGTATTTTTCAACAAAATACAAGAGTCTTTCAAATGAAATCCTGACTCATCTACATCAACAAAGATTGCTACAGAGCTAACACTGTAGATTTATCAAGACAAAAAGAATAATAATAAAAGAAAACCTTGGAAATGTGTTTAGAAAAACTGTATTTATAGTATCAGATGACTTTGGAATAATGCAGACCTAGCTGCCATGACTTATTTCATATGCAAATACTCATTGCCATTTAAAATTATAAAATCAGGAAGTAAACATATATTTTAAGAATATATATTTTAATGCCTATATAAAAATGTAAACACACAGAAGTAATTAAATCTCATCAAAAGCACTTCTACTTACCTTGTGTATTTTAAGAGCCCCTGTGTAATACTGATGCTCCATTAAAAACTGGGTTCTTAAGTTTCTGTGAATAAATTATCATAAGGAACTGAAAATAAAGACTAAAAATATATTGGAATTTACAATAATTATCATATTTCTATGAATATGAAATCAACTAAAACTAAACAGCTTTTCTATCCCCAAAAGCTAAACAGTTGTAAGACACCTTGTTATCAATGATACGAGTCCTAATGCCAGCTGGAGTGCTTTAGGGGACAGGACAGTTTATGACAGAAAGATGTTATGAGCTCACCCAAGAACTCAACAAAGTTGCGTCCTGCTGTCCCTCCCTCCACGGCACTGGGACAAGGCCTAGTACTGACTGACAAAAGCTGAAACATGTGCTTATTGGGACACCTAAGAAGAAAAGCTATATTGTCATTGGAAAATGAAGCAATGCCTACAAATCTAAGAGATCCAGTAGTTGATTTGTGGACATTTTATCCTATAATTGTACTGAGAAATAAAGAAAAAACCCAAGATAAAGGAAAAGTCTGCATTAAAAATGCATACAGATATTTTAATATTACATATTTGCCCTACACTTATGTGTATTATAATGTTTATATTGAACATAATGAATGAATTCAGGTTAAAAGTTGAGATACCAAAATAAATTCTCCAGACTTTGACTGCTTTGTGCATTTTCAACAACATTAATTTCTACTTTATGCGTGAAATGTACATTCTTCCAGTATTTAGTTAATACACCACTTAAACACAATACTTTTCCTTGTGTTTAAAGTTGAGTGAATATATAAAGCAGAAGTTTTAACCAAAAATCAGAACCCAGACCAAAAGCAACTGCACAGGTTACAGGCAACGAAGGTGAAGAGGATAAAGAGCTTAATCCACTGTCCAAATACCAAGTTTTAACTCGAATCAGTGTCAGGTTGTAACTTTGAAATAGTCATCAATTTTTCATCAGAAGAGAAGCCCAGGCTAACCTGCCATCGGTGAGATCTTTGGCAGGCAAAGACCTCCACTTTCAAAACCTTCCACAAGGGCCGGGCACGTCCAGGGAGTCACCGCAGAAACTTCACTGACAAAGAAACCACCCTGCACTGTGGCAGGGTGAAGCATCCCATAAACATCCCCTCCAGACAATCTGCTGCTTAAAAGCCTACAAGAAATGAGTTTTCACATCATCATTAGGTGCGTGTTAGAATGTTTTTCACCTCAACATTCAATAAAAATATTTTTCCTTGTGAATAAAGCTAATCCCTCCCTTCCCACAGGATCAAGAACAATTGATAAACATTTTTCATTGTAGCAATATTTTAGGTATGAGAAGGGCGAGTTCCTTCCTTGGTCTTCTTTTATTCTAGACCAGGAATACTCAGTTCCCTTTATTTATTTTCTTATACACAATGTTATCTTCCTTCCATTTGCCCACCTATTTCTTAAAATATCTTGCCCTCAATCACTGGTGCTTGATATAATAATTATTTTCAACTCTTACACAAAAAAAATTCCTCTTAATCCTTAAATGAGTTTTACTTTTGCAGTAATATCAAACTGCTCACCTGTGTGCGACCAGATGCTATTTTTTTCTCACTGCATCTCTTACAAGATGGGGGAAAGGTCTGCTTTCAGGCACTTCATTTTCCCTGGAGTTCAGTATTTCACATTCATTTGTACTGAATTTCAGTTTGCTGCTGTTGAATCACCTGTGCAATCTGCTGAATTATTCTGACTTCTGAGCACATCTATCAGCTTGTGAACATTGCCTCTCCATGTTGCGCCACCTGCAGACCTCAAACTTTGTATTCCATCACATTAATGTATTTGAACCAATATTTTGAACCAGGAACATGACATAACCTCAGAAACTGCACTGGAAAAAGCTTTTTTAGATTTCCCCCCAGTTCCAATTTTCTATTGGCAGTATCCTTGCCATATTTCCATAGCATATATCCAATAGTTCACTTAAAGCCATAAAGCAGAATATATGATGGCAGAATTCCTTGACAATCCTTGATTCTCACGTTACAGTTCTGCCTCAGTTCTGTGCCTGTATCACTGAACAATACATTTTCCCTCAGCCTCAGAGTGTATATCGATGTCTCCAAAAGTAGAAACTACACCAGCCTAAATTATCCATGACCTCATTTTTAAAACATAAATGCATCTGCCGTCACTCTCCTAAACAATGCCAGCTTTCATTGCTTATTAGCCCAGGTCTCCCACAAACACCCTTGGCACTGTGATACATCACTCCTTAGCCAAGGGAAAAATACCTCAAAGTATTTCCATCGAGCTGTTACTGCAGCCTCCCAGACTCTGCCTGTGATTCACAGTTCACGGTGCTCACATGACCACTCGCTGCCTCACCAGGGGTGCTATGCTGAGCTGCCCACAACAGGCTCAGTACCTCGTTCTACAGTGCTTGGGTTTCCTCTCGCACCTTTAGCTCACCTAAGCTTGCAGTGGTTGCCAGGAGGAAACAAAAAGTGGGCTTCCCTGGACATGGCACAGCAGCAGATGGGGAGAGGCTGCCATCATGTCTGAATCCAGCCCAAACATCCCTTAACACGTGTCCAAGTGCAACAATTAGCACAACTATCCATGCATTATTAAAGGGATGTGGTGTCTGAATAATAAAATAAGTATATACATATTACAAAATACCTGAGCCTATCATGTTCTTATTCTACAGGTAACTTCTACATACATATAAAGGAAACAGATTAAAAGTGGCAGTTATTTTTCTCTATTGTTAAAACATCTAAAAAATTAATTTTTTAAATAAAACATTTCCTAGGTGTAAATAGTACACTGCATAAAACACAGTTAAAAAAATTTAAATTTCACCATTTCATCATTTCAAATCCCAGACCTAGTTTAATCTACTGATGTATTTCTCCAGTGGATTCATGAGCTGACCATATAGAATGCTTCCAAGTAAACCACCCCTCAGCAGGAAGAAATATGTATTTTTCAGTATTTTAATTTTTAAGCTTTTCAAAATTATTTTTAAATTTTAGCAAAACCATCTTTCAAAAGTATATTCGAATGTCAAGCTTGAAGAAAAAATTCTGCCTCTGTGAAAATAATTTGTAAACTTTATTGGGTTTTTAAAAGCCTGATTACAGGACAAAACATGCATTATGCATTTTGCTAAAATTCCAAAAACAATTGCAGAACTTCATCATATTCAAAGGCTCATGTCCATAATAAATACCATCAGCTTAAAAGCAGCTTGGGATTTTTCAAGAGTTTTATTAATCTGAAAAATGCAAATGTTATATATACTGTTCTTTTAAAAGTCTGACATTACTTTGCAATGGTTAAAGCAAGAAACAGCTCAGCTGAAGACTACAGAAAATCCCTGTCTTCTGAGGAGGTCATACAATACTGCTCTGGAAACAGCCCGTCACCAAAGGCCTGGCAATTGGCTTCGGCTTAAAACATACTCTGCCTCTAACATTCTTCAAAGGATTAAACCATAATTGATTCTGGCAATACACATGGTCAGCGTGATGTGCAGGGGGTTGCCAGTGGACATGGGGCCCTTACATAAAGAGCCATTTTCTTTGTTTAAAATGGAAAAAAGAGTGGGAGGTGTGGAGAACAGTGAAATACAAAATGAGTCAGAATCATAAACCATATTTTTTGAATCAGATTTCAACAACCACATATGCAAATAGAAGGCTTCAAAGGTGGCAGAGGTTCTGAATTGCTAAGGCAATTCACTTATTCTTAGTTCCATAAAAAAAGATAGAAGCTATAGTTATATACATCCTTCTAAGTACTCCAAGAATATTGCAAGTTGAACTCCAGAGAAGCCACCGATATCAGTCTGAAAGTGACGGGGAACGGACTGATCGTGCACTGGCTGGACTGTTAGAGAAAGCAAAGGGATCCTTCTCCTTTTCTTTAGTATCATGTTTATGTTTATGCTTATGCTTATGCTTGTGTTTCTTCTTCTTTTTCTTGTGCTCATGGTGGTGATGGTGGTGGTGATCGCTGTGTTTTGAGGAGTTTGATTCTTTACTAAACACAGAGAGTGGAGCTGCTGAGACAGGGTGCATGTTTATCTCTCCCGAAGATTGTTCTTTACCTAAAGGAATGGATATAGTGGGATTAGTAAATGTTTAACTTGCACTGTTTCCAAAGCTAAGAAATTCTGAATTATTAGATAAAGCCTACATTATCATTTAAACATGCTAACACAAGATCTGTTATGATACTTGTACCATTAGCTTTCTGGTTTTGAAGGCTCTGAACGTGCCATTTAAGTTCCTGTACTGCTGACAATTTTTACAGAGATAGTCCTTCCTTCCTCAACAGCATAAAAGTATCCCAGACAATTAGGAACTGTAAAGAGCTAAGAAACTCCCAAGTTATATAAGCTTCCTGATAACCTTTGTATGACAAACAAGTACTGAGAACAATTTCTTTTTAGCCTTACCCAAAACATTAAGGATTGATTTAATCAAGCACATCTATAGGAAAGTTTCTAGTTGGTACAGCTGTTCTGGGTATTGTTTGTTTGTTTTTAAATATGTCTGGAAAAAACAAACTCTACATTTGTATGAAGTATTTAGAAGTCAGAATAGACACACAAAATGTTTTTACAGTGAGGATAATCAGTGACTTACTATGGGACATGGTGACATCTCTATTGCTTGAATTCTAAAACAGCAAAATTATGTCTTTCTAGAAAAATGTTTGGTCTTAACCACAAGACGTGAATATGGTGCAAAATAAAATTATGCTGAGGTGATGAAGGAGTCTAGAGTACAATAGTTTCCTATAAACTTAAAATCTCTAATATACAAGTATTTAAAAAAGCTTTAATTCTTATTTAATCCGAAAACTCTGCAGCAGTAAGCTCATGTCATCAATGCAAAGATATACACAGCGATTCCAACTTCTACTTGTTGAATTCAACTTTTTTGACAACGCAGACAGCGTGCAAGTATACAGCATTTGATGGAAAAAGATACAAGACTGCTTCACAGTGTAACTATTTGCAATTATATTTTTTCTTTTAAGGAATTCCTACCTGTATCTAAACCTATCTCTGTAACCTGAGCTCATTCATGTAAAGCAATCAGCTTCTAGTCAAGAGAACTTTATTTCTCAGCTGCAAGGATGCAAAAGTAGCTATGAAACAGAACACAAAATGGTGGGAAAAGGGGCATATCTGACTCAAGCCACTAGAAAAGGAAAGGGTGGAGGCTGTACCTCAGAAAACCAAAGCAGGCAGTATTTGACACCATTAAAATGGACTACAGTAGTTAAAGGTAAACTGTGACAGTGACACAAGCAGAGCTCCTAGTAAGGCAGAAATAAAGGTCATGGCAAAGAGCCTGAAGAACATCGGTCGGTGTTCATCCACAGAAAATGTACAAAAGATCATGCAAAATACAGAAAACATTCTCACGTGTTGTCAAGCCACAGGCACAAGATACATTAAAATACACAAGGCAAAACCAAGTCAACTTAAAAGAAAAAACCCACACACATGACAAAAACTCTTCAAACTTCACAGCCACATTAGTTCCAAACTGTGGAGTTATTTTTATATGGAAAATAAACGTGTAAGTCCAGACACTACATTTGTAAGAACCTCAAACCAAAGCTAAGCCTCTAAGCTTTAAAAAGTTTAACCCAATAGAACTGGTAAAAGGACAGTGGCCTAAGTCTGCAGGGATGATGTAGCAGAATGTCAAGCACTAGTGAATATGGAGGAAGATGGAAGATGGAAGACGCAACCAAACGGACCCTCCTGACTCTGTTGCATGACCTGCAACTTGTGCAAGTTTCCTGCAGTTTACTGAACTACCAGCTCTGCTAAGGTAACAGTCTGTATTATCAACTTGTTACTTTTTTCAGGTGACTTATTTTTAAACATTAAAAAAAATATTACTTAAAGCAGTTAAACACAATTGACTGGAGTAAGATACGGAGCAAATTCAACTGTAGTTCAAGCCAACAGGACTGAAGGAGTGGTGGTGACCACCTGGAGAGGCAGGAAATTCTTTGGGAAGGGGAGAAATGGGATCCAACTGCAACTCAAGGGTTACTGACACTTAAGTCAGTAACTGGTAATCAGACAGTCAATACTGGTAATATGGCACAGATGTCAGTAAGAAATGAAAGAATGTCATTACAAAAATCTACTTCTATTGAGCCAGCACTGAGTATACATACAATTTCTTCACAGAGGTCAATGATGACTCTAATCTGTTGGGTTTTTTAAAATGCAAAAATAACAGCTACCTGGAAAACCTCCCCCTACTGTTAAAGAGTGCTTTGAAACCAGGAATCAAATATTCTGATCCTGGATGATGACTCCAAGAGATTGAGCACAAACTACTGAACTTGGTTGTGTGTTAAAATGGACAGACATATAAAAGCTCTATAGAAAATGTTACAGAATTGTATCCATAAAATTCACTGTTAAAACTGCAGATCACTTTTTTTTCTTCCTTTTAATTAGCATCTACTTAAAGCTCATGTCAGGAGCATGCCGAACATAGTTAAGGAAATCAAGGCTAAACAGAAGTTGCTTTACAGGGCAATATTATCATCCTTATATCAACAGGAGCAGCAGGACTTTTGCAAGGAGGCACAGAGCACTCCCTTCAGGGAACCCATTTCTTCCTGGCACAGGGAGCAGGACTGGAACCTGGGTTTCTCAAATCACAGAAACACACAATAAGTGGAGGGTGAGCACAGGAGCTTGCTTCTGAAGTGGTTAGTAGCATTCCTTGGAAGAAAATGCACATACATGTGTCTATCCACTTGGATCTCCTTCTGTTTAGGATGTGGAGATTCCAGTGTAATTATTGGCTTTGTGGTGTTCCAGCTAGCTGGGTAGGTGTTTAAAATTAGACAGGATTAATGACAATCCAATAGCACAAAGATCAGAAATTTGTGTACAATTTGTCACAGGGACCAGTACAAATGCTGTGGACGTTGTGAGAGAGAATAAAATATGAGAACACAGATCTCTTATCTTAGTTTTAGAATAAAAGGGATTTAGACCCTGGTAAGTTTTAAAGTAACATTTTCTGTCATAATACAAATTGCTGTTAGATAATTACAACATCCTGTTCAATTATTTAAGTAAGTTTCTTCTCTTCTTAAGACTTATGGGTGCATTAACATTGAAGTATATTGTTGGATAGAGTGTTTTACCGATTTACTCTTATTTTGTTATTGAACCTTAAAAACTTGAAAAAATGTAACTTGAGGCTTTAACATGCCAGTAAGCTTTCATAAGATCTTTCATACAGTCTCTCCTATGTTTCTCATGCTGTGTAAAGAGGGTGGGACACCACATACTTACAGCCTCTGTTTCTTTGCATGGACAGTCAATGTAAAACAGCTTATACAGGATTTTTACAAATTGAAATGACCTTGTTTGAAACAACCCCATTTGCACCCGGATTTATTCGAACGTCAGAGAGGGAGAAACCAAGTTCACAAATCATAGCAAAGGCTGAGCCCACAGGTCCAGTGTTTTGGCTGAGGACGGGCTGGTGCCTGAACTTGACACCAACCAGCTCTGGGAAGAAAGGACATGAGCACAAGCACACAAACACTTATGTGCCCCTCCCAGAACTCAAAGAAAGCTTACCAACGAGAAAGATAATGCACTCCCTTTGCCTAGTAGTTGAATTGCAGCTCTGGCTAGAATTTTCTCTCAAGAGACAACACTTAAAGAATGGAAAAAATCATAAAAACTATTCAAAATTATCCTGCTTTTCCTTATTTTTCTTTTCTTGTAAGCGTTACCCTGGAAACATCCAAGACACACTGTTTTTTAATTTCATGCTGTGTTTATGCATCTGTTAAATCATCAACAAAGCACAAAGAAAAAGTTACCAAGCATAAATGATTTCAAGTTTCCAGAATGTGTCTTGTAATTTGTCTAAAGCAGCCGAATTTTCAAATTATACATCTCTGAAAAAGATATCAATTTTCTTTCTAGGAGAGTGCTCTTTTAAGGTCCATGGGAGAAACTTTAAATTTTGAGGGTAAGAAGTAAGGGTCTAGTTAAAAAAAAACAACAACACCCAGAAGTCTTCCGAGGATGTGCTAAGCAAATCACATAGTTTGGCTCCAACATAAACATTTTAACTACTTCCACTCTACAGATTCATTTGATTTCATTTTTTAGTGGGATCTATAACCAGACAGACAATTCCTTATACATGTACCAAAGGTATACCTAAAGTATTGAATAGGCAAGCTGGTGATTTAACTAAAATATACTTTTAACTGGTAATCACTTTATTAATTTCTTCATTTGACTTTCATTTAACAACTATATTGCCTTGTACTTACATTAAAATAATAGCTTAACTGTGGTGTTATTTTTACTACATTTACTTTAATATTGTAATAATTCTAGTGAAATCCCTATTTTAGAAAAAAAGAACACTTAAATCAGCAAGCCAATTCAGAATACTCTATGCCTCTAACAGTTTCAGATAGTCCACTTGAAAATTTGCTATCCTTATCCATCTTCTGGGTTTCAGAGTGATCAGTTGTTTTTTCAGAGACAGTCACAGCTACAATATTATGTTGCTTTTATTAAATCATGTAGTTGACACACTGCAGCCATGCACTGATGCAATTCTCACTTACGCTGTCACTATCTGCAGTGCTTGTGTTTCTATTAAAGCTGCTTTCTTTACTTTAGGATAAAGCACTGGAAAACACCCTTCATTGTGAAGTGTACAATTAATACACACCATTTCAGTGAAGCAAAATTATCTACAGAACCTCAGAGCCTATGAGCTACCATTCTGGAAACAGTTATATCTTGGGTAATAAAGTCAACATATGTGTAAGGGCTACTATAAAACAGATACTGTACTAATATTATGTGTTATTAAAAGGTATTCTAACAGAATAGCTGTAACCTCCTTAGACAGTAAAGCAAAAATTCATCATTGTCAGTGGTGCCCTCATATCCAAGAAGTGTTCATTGATATATTCGTCTGTGTGCTGATGTCTCCATAGCCCTTTTTGGCAGAGAACCACTAATGGTTGAACTTTGATGAACTGGTGTGCTTACAGCTAACTTGGGGAACTGCAGAGCTGCAGGACGGGGCTTCCTACACAGTTCAGACTGGATTTCTATTTACTACTGCATTTCTATTTACTGCTGCATCCACATTCAAAATGCAGTGACTGGCACCCCAGGCTCAGATCTGCTGTTGGAAATGTACTCGTTAAATGTAATAACTACAGTACTTTACCCCTAATTTTACTGCAGCATGTGCAGTACGTCCAGTTTCAACTGTTCCAGAAAAGAGTCAGTCCAGATAAATCATCATTTCCTGAAAGTGTAGACAGTAACTGCGATAAACAAACCCACAATCCAATCAACATGTATGTGTGTGGCCTAGACCTCCAAAGTTTCATGTACATCTACATAGTAAACAGAGCAACCTACAAGGTCAGCAGCGGAAATTTCCAATTTGATTATCCTGGAAAACTACAAAAGTATTAACAGAATGGCCAAAGAATTTGTTTGATCTGAGTCTGAATGCTCAGGATGTGTCCTTGAAGCCCACAGCCTCTGAATGTGATCAGAAAAAGGACTGCCAATGCACAAAGAGAACATTGGATACTGCTTTTTGTCAACTTTCAATCCATCAAAACTAGTTAGGAAAGTCTAATTATAAAGTGTTTATCAGTGATGAGCCATAATGACATGTAACTTCACTGGCAGATCGTGCAGACTGTAGCCAAGCATTTATTCTGGAAGCAGAAAAGACCAGGTCAACCAATAGCCACTGACAGATACAGCAAAACCTTTTAAAGGTTAATTCTGATGTACTGTACTTTCAAATTAGTGAAATATTGAAGTAAAGAAGTGTATCTTTATCTGATTTCACTGAAGTCAACAACACATGACAAGTCACCTTACAGTCTGAGAGTTTAAATCTGCTGCTTACACAAAATCTGATCTTGAAATTCTTTTGATCTTAGGATTTAAGAATAGGGAGCATTCCTACTATTCTTGATGACTTAGTAGCAAAAAAAAAATCTGTTCTCACATTAGAAACATGACCTTGCACAGCTCTGGAGGCTCAAAGGAGGCTACCAAGCTTCTAGTCCTTAGGGCAGATGAGTAATCAGCACAATAGCTTCTTCAGACAGTTCACAACTGATGTTTTGTTTGTTTTAATAATTTCTTGAAAAAATGCTTAGATTCCCTTATAACTACCAGAGTCCACAGTTCTATTATCACAGTCAGGATGCTTTAGTAGGATTTAAAACATTTATTTTCTATATGAACCAGGAAAGGTGCTGTAATTACATCACTAAAACCTGTAATGCACCAAGAGTTGTATTACAAGAGTTCTTTATTGTCTCAATCCTAACTTTTCACATCCATAGGCAGAAGCATGCATTAAAAAAAACCCACAAACTTTTACGGGAAAACAATATTATCCTGGCTTTACAGGCGTTACATCAACTTGAACAAATCCAAATTATCATTTAGGGTGCTGTGGGGAGTAAAAAAACCCAAAACAACAACCCAACAAAAAACCACAGATATAGCAGGACTCAGACCCAGCATGAACTTCCTCCTGGCAGCTGCTGTTCACAGGCTGTGTTTGGCTGATGACCTAACACTTCATGTGACATGTGGGGACATAACCCACAGCTGTGGGAGGAAAACTGCAGAAGGACTAAGAGCTCACTCCTTCCAAGTACGAGTCACAGAACTGAGGCAGATACAACATCTTACAGATTTACTAAGATACTGAGACCATTTCTGAACCTGTTGTCAATCTATTTCACAATAATCACTCACTGAATTGCACCCACCCTCCGTCATTGCTGCAAAACCTCAAAGGCCCTCAGGAAACATTATCTGCAACTCCCTTGTAAAACAAAACACTCCTATATATGTGAAAAAAATTATTTATGTATACTTTTATTTTTTCCCATCTGTTTCTCCTCAGAAGTATACCATTTCCTAAAGATTGAACTATCTTTATTTATTCAGTCTGAAAATCATACATCTCTGCTTCTAAGAAAAATGGCATGAATAAAAATTTTAGAAGCAAAGGTGAAATTTTAGAAGCAAAGATTATGTGAAGTGGAACTGTTTCTAACTATCCAAACAAAAAAAACAAAGAATAAAATAAACTGAAGTGTTTCAAAATAATTCTTTTCAAAGCTTAAATGAATTCTGTTGCAAAAGCCGGAATTTGTCTCATTTATTATCTAGGAAAGAAAATGTATTCCAGTGTGCTGAATATCTAAACAGCAGAGGTGAGAAGGTCATTCAGCACACAAGTGAAACTTGAAGTAGCTTTTGTCTGCTGTAGGTCTACAAAAGCAGCAGTCAACTGGCCATTTACTCTGACTCTTGGTCAGACTTTACCCTTTCTGACCTCTAGTGCAAACTTAATCTGCAACAGTCCTGGAGCACAGAGCTGGCATACAAAGAGTCCCGTAAGTCCTGTTTGTGAAGCCTTTGGCAGAGTTTTGTTTATGACTTGATATTCCGTAGAATGTGTAAATCTAGTAAAAAAATTGTTGCAAAATATCATGTAAGAGTTATAAATACTAATCCTCAGTGGATCAGCTTTGCAGTTGCTTGCTCTGGATGCGTCATTCTCTGCCGTAACAGAAACTGTGATGGTTGACCATAGCACTGAGAACAAAATTCAAAGCAGCTCTGAGGTTCAAAGTAAAGGTTGTGCAGATATAGGCTCCTAAGTTCATGAGAGCAACCTATATGCAGCCTGCCCCCTTACTCTGTTGAAATCTGGCAAAAAGTTGTGAGTTTTGCTACTCTACATCTGTAACAGCGAAGCCATCCTGGTGGAGCCGGCTGTACAGGCACATGTCATTAACTGGACGCCATCTGGAATACAGAAACCCGACCTCCCTGTGTTTTAATGTCCCCACATGAACTTAATTGCTTAGCTGAGCAGTGACAACAGTTACCTGTATTTAAAAAAAAAAAAAAAAGAAACAACCAAACCCCCGTAGTGGTTGGAGCATCTGCCAAGGAAGGAAAAATGTTAAGTCCTAGGCCCTAAAGGAACATAAGCCTACAGATTCCACACTGCTGGCAACCACTAAGGCACCAGCCTCAGCAGGATTCTCAGAGCAGGAGCATCCACCAAGCCCTTCTCTTAAATGGGGCCACTAAATTGCCAGGTCACAGAGAAAGCAGATGAGGTCACCTGTCAGCATAGCTTAGAACTTAGGGCCCTCAGGATGGAACCAACACCCCACATCCTGCTGCTAAGGTCTACTTCTGTTTTACATTAGGCACTCACTGGATAAAAACAGAAAATCAGGGAACAGGGTAATTATGCTGAATTCTAAAGCCAAAAACTTCACTTTTACACAGTGCAGTACTGCAACTCTAAAACCTTGCTCTGATCTGTACTGAAGATCTCTCAGAATGCTTGGTACATCATCACATTACCTCAGCTCCACTGAAACATTTTAGAACTAAACTTTAGAAAGGTGGCTAAAATATTTTGAGAAAATGAGACTGCCCACAGAATTTCATTTCTACTGACAGATAAGTAAAGAAGGTGAAAGTTCATCGGTGAAGTTCAGCCTGCCTTAAGGTTTCTAAGAATCACGATGCTTTGATAATAATTTTGTCAAGTATTCTATGAAAAAAGATACTAAGATGTAGTAAAAGAAAGGAAGAGCTGGAAATGAAACCATTTTACTCATAGATGCCATCTTTTCAACTTTGAAAAGCCTTTTTAAGTATATTTGAGGCTTGTATGTTTTTTAACTGCTAATGTTAAATCATAAATCATTAATATTTGAGATTTTTTTACCTGAAGAGTCTTGCTATTTTTTTTAATCTCCAAAATTATTACTTTTTAAAAAAGACACCAATGGCAAAAGAAGTTTTATCTAATTGCATATGGGGTTCTACTTCAACTTTGTGTTCTTTTATTCATTCCTTAGCTTTTCACTTTTATAAGCATGATATATACTTGTCTTACTTAGATATGTGAGAAAATACACACGTATACAGTTATCTATACATATGCTGGAAGGTAAAGAAATGTTCTTTATACACTTCCTGGAATTTTGATAATATTTAACACTTACCAACACCATATGTATAGAAATAAGGAGCAGCAAAAACCACTCCACAACTGAAATAGTTAAAAAACCATAAAATAATTTTGTCGATAAAGTTACTCGTACCTGGTGTGGATGGTCTCTCCAGCATATTCAAATGATGGTAAATAAAGGCTTGGCTGTCATGAACTGTGTCCATATCAATTTCCTCCTCCTCTTGAGAGTTTGAGAACTAAGATACCAGGAAAAAAAATAAGCAGATGCTAATAACTCATAAAAACATCACTAAATAGAACTTAAAATATTTAATTTTTGAGGTAAACTGGGGGTGAGAGGGAAAGGAAGTGATATCTACCACTGCAAAGGAATAATAATTCAATAAAGGTAAAAAGGGTCAGTGAGTTTTCTTCTTTCTAATTTACTGTGAAGCTGTGTGAACAAGAGCATTATCTGTCAACTTTAGTTCTATCCAGCCAATAAAGAATCTGATAGGAAATGATTTTGCCAAAGTAAGCGTAACAGCTGCTGTACACACATACACAGCATGTCTTTTGTTTGAACACAGCTTCAAGGGAAGTCAGCAGACGCCACTGCTGTTATTCTGAACACCCTACATATTGTGCAAGTTGAATTTCCATTTCTTACTCTGATTTTGAGTTTGACTTTACTGTCTTCATTCTTCTCTAGTATTTGCCCTGGCTCCAATGGAGACCCGAGTGGCATATCAGCCTTCCTCTTCACCCCCTGCTGATGACCAGAAATGCTGGATGCTGTTTCCTTAATAAGATGATCATCCTCCTGAAGCAGCATTAAAAGACCAAAATTAGAAGATAGCAAGATCCATGTTTCAGAGAAAGAGACCTGATAGCTGAAAAATCTTCTGAGTAAAATGGGTGATTTGAACAAAGTTTTCCCTGTAGTACTGGCAAAAAGTATTTTCTAAAACCCTGTATGGATTTGTGCCAAGCACTCCTACAAACTAGTTTCTCTTTACTTCTATCCCTGCTCCCTCTGCATATCTAGCATTGGCATCTTTTCTGTTGCTTCTCACAATCATGGTACTGTTGGTGTGCAACAACATTTGCTGCCTCTGAATAGCCTTTCTATAAATCTGTGCCTCGTGGACTCTCCTTACGCCAAATCTCAGTTGAAAAACTATGACAGCCTCTGATCTACTCATGGGATTTAGCTAAATCTTCTTTTAGTTAGTTATAAAAGCTAACTCTTACTTTACTGAGTACAAATCATAATGTGTACTTATAGTTTTTTTTTTTATTTTACAACAATATTTATTAAAAAGAATTATTTTGTAATTACTGCTTAGATTATAAAAAATATCAAGGTAAAAAAATAGAAAAATAGAAGAGCCTACTAAGTTATAGATATAGTCATGGAAACAGGAGACAGGTATTCCAACAAGTCCAATACACAAAATACAGAAGGGAAAATAAAGTATCCACAGAAGTGAACATATTAAAAGCTCACTACAACCTAGATAAAAGGCATATATATCACAGACTCTCAAGAGCATATGCTCCTCCACTGAACTGCTCTTCCTCTATCCTACAAAGGGCACTCTAGGCCCACAAACCCTTGCCCTGAACAACTCAAATTCTATTTTATGGAGCAGGTAACTTTTACCACTCTCAGCAAATTCAGCATCACAAGGCTATCAATACTGACTTTAACACATTTATGCTCTCAGATTACGTCTAAAGAATCTAGTTAAGCTGATAAATTCTATCACCTATTTATTCTTTTTTTCCCCCTCAAATACATATTTCCTTCTTTTCTTTGCTATTATTTAGGCCAATACACTGCTATGGTGAAACATTTTGGACAAACTTTGTCTGCTATGAGAGGAAGTCTTTGTTTGTGATTTTCGTTTTAACAAGGAAAATCAGTTCCCTGAATTTTGGGGCTGTTACAGTGGGAACAGTAAACTTAAAGTAAGGGGTAGGGGAATGGAGGTGAGGCACAGGAGAAGATACGAGGGATGAAGTGTAAATTGAGGCTCATACTAGAGTTATATTTTACACTAGTCCAAGCCAGTACTGCTGCTAAAAGAAACAGCCTCTTCCTCACATGGTTTTGTCCTGGGGTGCCACAAGCACTTTTATAACTACGTGATGAACCAGACCAGGAACCTGAAATATCTGTTCATAAAAAGGTACTGCTCAACCAGATCCTCCCCTGATCCAGCTCACTATGCAGCAACAGCTACTATGCCAGCACAAAGGAGAGAACAGTATAGGAAAAGAAGAGTTAAGAGGAAATCCTTTGATAGTCTGGCTCCAAAAAAAGTTTGGGTGTTCACTGAACTGCAGTCTAAAAATCTGCCAACAAAATGCCTCCTGCTATTTAATTCTAAAGATTATGCATAGCAAATTAGGACTTACTCTGTGTTCTGTAAATATGCAGGAGAGCTCTAATGATATCTGACTCTACCAGCATTTTCTCCCCCTGCTGGAAAGGGCCTGCAGGGTGCTGTTAATTAGTACTCTCAGTATACTTTTCAATAAAAACTATTTAGACATTAACTATGGGACTGATAAAGTAACAGTAAACTATCCCATTCAAAGGAATGGAAAGAGTTCCAGACATGCTAATCACATGTTCACATTCTCTTTCAGGATCTATCCCTGAACAGTTTCAATCAAATGCAATTTTTGAAACTGTTAAGAAAAATCACTCATTATTTCCATGTCTGTTGATTTTTTTCCCCTCATAATTAAATATGTCCAACAACAATACTCCATCTTGCAGCACTGGCAGTTATTCTTAAGGAAAGAATGAACTTAATTGCTTATAAAATCTATTTTGCAACTGCACAATGTATTATGTGTTAGGACTGAATACTCCAGATCCAGAAAGATATCAAGTTGAATGTATGCCATGTTTCAGAAATTGTTACAAGTCCTTCAGAGCACAGTACTGAGCAGTCAGATTCAAATGCGTTCAATTTATTAAAGTTCCAACTTTCACATCTCTTAAAGTTGCTTAAAAACCAGTTTATCTATGTATTTTAAGATGTAATAAATTTACTGATAAATGGTTTTGTTTTGGAAAATTGCATAACTTGCCTATAATAAATATTCCTGGTCTAATAAAAAAAGTTTTCATTACAGCATCAAACATTTCTGTGAAGCACTTCATGTCTCATAAGCAATACACAAAAAGTAAAGTCTTGTAAAGAACAGAAATGATGAAACTAGAAAAAAAATCAAGTAAAAAGCTTGTATATGCTATGCAAAAAAGTTTTAAAATGTGAAAAAAGATGGTATATGCCAGCTTTTCAAGTGGATAGAATAAATATAAAAAGATATAAGATAAAAAGGCAGCTTAGGTAAAGCATGAGAAGCTTGAACACAGTACAAAATTAAATCAGCAACCAAAGCAAGGACTTGGAGGCAGCTGATGGGAAGTGGTGGTTTGTGCTTACGGTGTTCTGAAATCCTACTGACTGTCCATGATTGTTAGTACTATTCACAGGTTCCTGATTATTTGCAACTGATTCAGGGATAATCGTTGGATTAAGTACAGCCTTCTTTTCCTTCAGATTAAGAACAAGCCCAAGCTCTGGTAACGGTAAACAAGAAGGTCTGCTGAGGCCAAAAAGTGTGAAATAGAGGTCCACAGCACCACATCGTAATCTCCAGTCATGTGAAGTTCCTAAAATCCCAAAGAGATTGTTGTTAATACAGAGATACAATCTTCTGCTTTTCCATAAATAAAACAGTTTAAGTGATCTGGGGCTACCAAAGCATGACATTTTCTGTGCTTAAGATACACTTCATTATTCCTGCTTCTTGGCTCTAACTCACCTGCCACATCCTGTTTAAAAGGAAGGCTTTAAGTTGCTTGGGTTATAAGTCAGACATGTTTAGTAGAACAAGTCTGGGAAGTGCTATAATAACATAATGAAAAATAAAAGAAAAATAACTACACCCATAAGAATTTATTTTTCAAGTTGTGCCTTAAGTTTTTCTATTGGACAATTAAATAGACCATTTTATTACCACACTGGCTTCTTGTATCAATGGATTTGGTTGCATTTGCTTATGTATTCCATGAAATACAGCAGAAACTGTAAGCATGGCTGAGATCTACACCCTCTGGAAACTGCAATGACAGAGAAATGCAGAAGCACGTTTTTTGATATCACTACCATGTCATGTACTTCACTGGATACCCAGTATTTTAATTTTTATTTATACTGGAGACATGTATTCTTACTGCACAAAGCAATGCTTTGGGGTTTTTTTATTATTTTCCACTGCAAACTGTGTACTGCTTTTATATCATCATACACAGATAGTCAAAGCACGTTTGGCACCAATCACAACAGAAGGACATGTAACATCTGGTGCAACGCTGCAAATACAGTGATTCTGGTGTTAACTCAGCCCAGTCTTAAGTGATTGCAAGTTTATTGAACATATTGTTCCCCAGGAGGAATTGAGCTATATCTGGTAAACAAGACACAGATGTGCCAACTGCCATGTTAATGTGGCTGTGTAAGACTTAGCACAAAATAAAATTACAAGATCTATCCCTGTAAATAGTAGTTTTATGAGGCTAAACTGTGTTGAGTAAGCTTAGCTTATCCTTACCAGTTACAAATTACCAGTTATACTTACTCAGTTACAAATGAGAGTAATTTGAATATTAATCTGGACATTTATAACACTGAAATACTCCCAGAGAATGACGCATTCACAAATATTAATTTAAAAACTACTGTCATACCTTAACAACAAATAATTTGCTTAGTTTCTTTACTACATTTAAAATGACATGATGAATCTCTTTCCTTCTCCAGTGGAACAGCTAAGCTTAAATAGAAATGGTCAATGAATTTCTTTGCAATCTTTGGCACTTGTAAGCAGTATCAATTTAATGCAGATTAACATAGAAAAAAAGAAAAGATTACATATATCAACCAGAGCCTTCTTTCTATTGCATGTGTTTATGTTAAATAAAAACAACTCAGGCTTCTAGAATCATGTAGCTTGAAACCTGGCTACTAACTTGTCACAGATTAACAAGTGTTTTTTTTTTTCAAGGCACCCTGGAATGCTACAGTTATCCCTTACATAAAATAAATTGAAACATTACATCATCTTGAGGTACAGAAATTGAAGTGTTTAAAGCCCCATGAATTCATACTAAGAAAGTATACCCTATTTGTTACTTGCAAAAAGAGGTAATGGCTGTAACACTGCACACACTCTTCTCTCACGAAAAAGCAAAAACAAACTCTCTGATGGGAACATCAAAATTGTTTATTTTCTGTGCCTGACACTTGGCAAATCCTATGAAACTGAACTGCTAGTAGTCTCCCCACTTCACTCTCCCTGGAGTGTAGCTGTAAACTTTTAAACACTAAAAATAATGACACACAGAAAACAGAAAGCCTTCAAGGACATAAAAAAAGCTATATAAATGTTTATATGTAATCTATGTAGTAATGTGCCAGATGTTAAAGGTCAATTTGTCAGGACTGGATAGAACTGCTTCAGTAACAAAAAACACGTCAATGGTAAAGATGCAAGCCTTTCTCTCATTAAGATGTTTCCTAATTATACAAGGCAAATTGAGTCTTAGTTTATAGTGCACTTCTAAAAATCTCATTTAAATTAGCTATACCAATGCTATCCTCTCGTGTTCTCTAAGAGTTTAGTAAAAGAGGACAAAGAAAGACCATCTAATCTAAAGCAAACTACATAGAAAAAGGTAACACAGACACCATTATTTCAGGACACATTTGCTTTGAACATCTGATTAAAAGAATCATTCTGTGCAGGAGTACATCCAAGCACACTGCATCAGCAGACAAAAGAATGAAAAACAAGGTTTAGTACCCTGTGTCAATAAGAATGTTCTGGAAGTACATACGTGATATTTAACCTCTGAGACTAAATTTTCACTTTCTAACTACTGAAACTAAGAGAGCTCTTGCCATATTCTGAAGCATGTCTTTAACACTTATTCCAAAAGACCTTACCACAAAAATCCAAAACAACAAAACAACCAAAAAACCCCAACCTGAATTCATCAGTTTCCAAAGTTGATCTACCAAAGCTTCATTACATAAAGGGGACTCCATGTTCTTGGTAAAAGGTGGATTCTTAGTCAGCATATCCAAAATCTTATGCCTTAAAGAAATAGAAAAAACCAATTTCTATTAAAACCAAAAGAAATACATTAAGAATACCAAGTCTATTCAGTTTGAAATATTCTCACAAACTTATTCAACTACAGGATTTCTTCCAAATTTTTAATCAATGTTTTATGCATTTAGCTCTTCCTTCTGTCCACAATATGCACTGACACAGATTTACCATCAGCAATATAACTTAAAAATAAAAGTAAGGTGCAAAGCAGCAGGATGTTATTAGACACAACTGTTAACTGTTGTAGGCTACATTATGCTCTTCTGTTTAGTAATGATCTTTTCTTGCACACTGACTTGGTAATTACAAAGAAGAGGCAACACCGGTAAATAAACTCCTTACATACTGGCACCAAAGAATTTTTAAATAACTTTAAATGTTTATGACTGATGCAAAATGGCAGGACCAAAACCAGTGAGTTGAACATTTTCCTGGAAAGAAACACTGCCACCTCTCAAGTTACACTGGTGTATAAAGGTTCTTCACTTACCATGTTTGCTTACAATATTTACACACTGTGCTGAAAGTAGATACATTTTTCTCCACTTTCTTTCTTCAAAATTTGGCCTTGAAAACATTTAACAAATAATTCTTTGTTCCATTACTTATTATTTTAATGATTTTTCTCTGCACAGCCAGCTTTCCCCCTGCTGTCTTGCACATTTGAAACAAGAAGACCCTTGCAGATATTTTTTTTCCATTTTCTATTAGAAGAGGCTAATATATTGCACTCAACTGAAAATTTAAACTCTTCTTTAAAAGGATACAAATTAAATTCAGTCTCCTTCCTAGACTGAAGCTAAACTTCCTCTAGTGAGTCTAACTGTATTCACTTTCATTAACAAGAATGACAGAAATAAAACAATCTTGCAGCTATGATCTTTGTAAGAAATCGCCTATAGAGACAGAGCAAAAGTAATATTATTTATCTTTGAAACTCAGTACTTTAATGGTGGTCATAAGAAAGTGTTGGGGAACAACAGTTATTACGAACCTTGGTGTTCACAGGTTTATAACAAACATGTTAAAACATTCAATCACTTGTGTGAAAACGAAGTTAAAACAGCCAATATTAGAATTACACCATATTTTCACATGATCCTTTCACCCCATCTACAGTCTAACAATTGCTTTACACCCCTTGCTGTCCAAATATTGTGTGCACTATGTCTCAACCTCTGTCCTTTCTAAATATCACAAAGTCTTTTTTGCCATATGCAACATCTTTATGATGATGAAATAACATCTAAATTCAGACTTCTGCCTTCAGGATAGTACATAAAAGACAACAATAATATAATGCAGAGTAAGAATAGAGTATACTAATTTTTGAGATAGGAACTGTTGAAACATCAAAACGCATTTCAATTAACATAAAACAACAAGAAGAAAAAATAGTGTTTTGGAGAAGTCTTAAGTTAAGCATCTGATCTATTCTAGTGATTCCAGGCCAAGAATTTATTTAGTAGTTTCAGCATTAGTAAAAATACTGGCTCTTTATTAACTCACTAACCTTATGTAGGGTACAGGATCATTCTGAACCATAGTAAGCAGCCACTGTAATTCTTCATAGCTCCTATCAACTGCAAAGAAAAATAAAATAAAATGCCTATAAATATATATATAAACTAGAAGGATTTTGATAAGACAATCATGAGTTCCTAAGTTAGCACACAAACAGTTTGAATCACTGCAACTAAAGAGGAATTTCATTTATTATAGTGCAAATTCAAAGTAAGAAGTGGTTTAGTCTACACTGAAATAGAAACATTTATGAAATTCCTATGTGCCTAAATTGTTCAATAGCAACCAAGCTGACTATTTGCATAAGCATTGATTGGGAAAATCAGAGTAAAGGATCATCTTGACATTATGTGCTTCCTAAAAGGAGCACATTCAAATATCCTTTGAACAATCAGAAGTATAATTTTTCTGTAGGGAATAAGGAATATACAATTCACACACAAAGAAATCTGTGAAAGATTATTATCTTTAAATAGGATAGAAAGAGGTATACTACAGGGCATGAACAGAACTACAATCATACTCTCTTTACCAGCCTAGTTTTTTAAATCAGTATACCTTGCAACTAAAATGGATTTTGAAACCTATCAGCACATGCTTCTAGAAAATTGCTGCTTGACACCGTTGGAAACAAAGTCAGCCTGTTAGTTTAAAATGTAAGTTACATCACAAAATTCCTTTGATTATCGGAGTAACATTGCAAAATAGGAAATAACATGGGATATCATCACTGATCACACAAAACAATGAAAGAATATCTTTTTCTCAGGTGCATAACTGTAAGATTTTTACAATAGTATTCTCTTCTCATGTCTTCAAAACAATAAAGAGGGTGTATTAATCATTACTGTATAGGTAGGTCCAAGAACATTTCTGTTGCTTTCCATTTTGTGGTCCTAACAATGTATTTCTTTCTTCCCCTAGTCTACTGTATTTTTAATTCTAAATATCTCAGTTCAACTTTCCACCCTGATTTCAGTCAGTTTTCAGCCAATGATTTTTAAATGTAACTTCTTTGGTCCAACCAATTCTAATACCTATTATTTTTTTGTTAATTCACTAGGTTAAGTTGCTTTTAACACAAGAAGCATTTATTTATAACATAAGAATCAGCACTTTAGTTCTATTACAAGTTTTAAAAATACTTTGGACAACTAGAACATAAGATCTCTTTCTGGGCTGGGAGAAGGCACCTCCACTGTAATATTGCTCAGAAGCTGGCTGAAGTGTCTTGTGCAGGCCGTTTGCAAGTCAGCACCGCTCTTCCTACAGTCCAACCCAAACAAAACCGGTTACACTGGTGAGGCACCCATAAGCCCTGTTTAGAGGCAGGAAGTATTAGCTCACACCATGCACCATTTAGAGCATGGCTACACAGTTTTGGATGATGCCAGGGCAAATTTGTAGCCATACAGACCAGAACTCAGATTTGCCTTAAACCTCAGGAGACATCTCTGAAAAGCTATGTCTAGAAGGCATTTTAAGGGATTACTGACTGCCTGTACTCAGCTCCAGGCACAGCTGCTTTTCCTGGCTTGGGACAGAAGGCAGCTAGAACACTGCATGCAAAAGTTGTTTTGCATGTAACAAAAACAATATTGTATTACTACACAGCAAAGAATTGCAACATGGCAAACACTCGGTCACAATCATTAGCAAATCACAATTCCTTTGACTGATAACATAATGTTTCATTGATTAGAAAATAGGAAGTCTGGGAGATGTATCCTTTAGGCTTAGAGTACTGGATTACAAAACCAGGAGGCACCATACTTTTGTGATTAAAGAATAAAATACCTTCTTTTGCATTTTAAACTTGTTTCTACTTGAAATAAAGTAAGTCTTCCCTGCTATTTGCCTTACAGCGTAAACTAAGGTTGCTAGGCTTCCAAAGCTTTGCTACTAATGCATTTAACCTGTTCTTCAAATTTATACAAGAACTATGAAACAATTCGGAGAGCAATGACAAATTAAACCTGACCTTGGGCAGAAAAAAATCTTATTAGCCTGGAGAGCCATACACCAGCCTGCTTTGGAAGAGACCTCAGAAGATCATCTGTTCAAACCTTTCATGGGACAGGGAGCCTGATTATCCAGCACTCTGTCCAAGTGCATCTTGAAAACCTCCAGTGATGGGGACTTCACCACATCCCAGGGGAGGTTGTGCCCCTGACTGTTGTCACTGTAAAAAATTTTTTTTCTTACATCAAGATGAAACCTCTCTTGGTGCAACTTGTACTTGTTAATCCTTCTCCTTTTCCACGTGGAGGAGAGAGAGATACTCCACCCACTTCGTAGCTGCCCTTTAAGTACTGCAGTATTGTGATGAAGTCCCCTGAGCCTTCTCCAGGAAGAAAAAGACCTAATTCCTTCAGTCTTTCCTCACAGAGCAGGTTCTCCAGCCCTGTGATCCACCTTCATGGCCCCTCTATGGACAGTCCCCAGCTCGTTCACATCTTTCTTGAAGTGTGGGGGACACAACTATACACACTACCCAAGTACAGACTGAGTACTAGAGGGGGATGTTCACATCTCTGTCTCTGCTAGTACTGCCCCTGCAGATGCAGCCCAGGGTCTGCTCTGCTGCAGCAGCACACTGCTGACTCGGGGTCAGCTTGTTGTCCAGCAGGACCCCCAGGTCCCTTTCAGCGATGCTGCTCCCCAGGCACACAGATCATGGCCTGTTCTGGGCTCTTTGCTATGTTGTCTCAGGTGCAGGACCCTGCACTTTTTAAACTCCACACAGTTCTCGCTCGCCTGCTCTTCCAGCCTGTCCATGTCTCTCCCTTCTCACATGTCCTCTTCATCTCCCACTTTGGTGTCAACAACAAAAACTCAGTGAAGCTGCTTTGAATGTTGCTGTCCATGTAATTTCTGAAGATGTTCCCTGAGGCACTTGTGACAGGCTGCCAGCCTCAGTAAAAACCACTGATCACCATTCTCTGAGTGTGGCCCAAAACCTGATTTCCTCCCCATGGCACTGACCACCCATCTTGTCTGTAGCTTGGCAGTCTGTCTAGGAGAAGACTGTGGGAAAAGAAAGATGTGTAGGTTTTCACACTTCTGGTGGACGTAGAAACAAGGGATTGCTTTTTGCAATAAAAATCCTCTTGAGATTTTCTTTTTTTAATTACAAGAGATGGTGTATCAGTTCTCAATTACAGCAGAGCATCTCTGAGATGTTAAACTTTAACGTTCATGAGATTTGATAATGGATATTTATTTAGAATAGTTTTTTGTTATCTCTTTTAAACATGCAACTGCTTTGTTCTATACAAATAACTGCTATTAGTCATATAACTCTCAGAAGCTAACTTAAAAAAGTTAATAAACCCTGTTCACTTCAAGCCAGTTTAGATCAATTGTCCAAGCCCTTATATGCTGCCTCAAGCATTTTACAAAGTTACCATGTCTCAAAAAAACCTCACTATTAACAGCAAAGAAAACAACTTATTCACTTCCATGGCGAAATTATTTCTTTTCAAGTAACTTAAAAAAGGCACTGCTATTCCTGCCCTGAGAGTTCCACCCAGAAAACACAGACTTTCCTTTTTGTGGAAATTACAAAATCTGTCATCTTCCTTTACTAGAACTGTTAAAAGCAAGCTTTGGCACAAGCAACAGGCATTTGATAACTGCGGGTTTGCATCCATGAAGTGGAAACCAGGTAGCTGGGAACAATGAGACTCAGATCTCTTGGCAATAGATGGCCAACCATTTCTCCCTCCAAAGTCAGGTTTAGGGCTCTGCGAGACAAGCACTGCTAACTCCTCTATGGTTACTGTGTTCAGTGCTGGAAGATTGTATTTGAGAAATGACAGTGATGACCAGCTAGACAGCAGGCTCTGTGGTGAACTGTAGTGACTTCATAGCAGATAGATATTTGCATCTGCTACCTCTGCATCAGAGAAAAGGCTGCTGGCAAGGAGCAGGGCAGTTAGGTACAGAAGTATTCTGGTCTATCATTTTCAGCTCTCACAGTGAGCTCAGTTCTGCTCTACCACTGATTTCTTCAAGTAATCTTTCTACTACTTTTTACCATTCAAGTTTTAGCTTTCTGTAGGGTATTTCAAACATCTTACCCTATTATCTTGCTTATACACCACCCCATTTGATCAGCTGTTTTAAAGATGTATTACTTTGTAGTACACTTCTTACCCAAGCCAGTTATTAAATATAAATATGATCCATAAAAGGTCAAGATTTTAATGGGAAAACATTATTTCTATCAGTTCGTCTTTCCAAAGGGTGGGATGAATTACTGAGGAGACTATTCTAAAGCAAGAAAGATGATGAGTAAGCTTTCCATTCTCCAGCAATCTTTCCACTAACACTATATTAAGGGAAGAATAAAGCAAGCAGTCTAACAGAGAGATGCAAAACACCAGCACAGTTCTGAATTCTAGCTGTGTATCACTCACAGGGTCACCAAATGGTCTATTATGCAGTGGGTTATGGATACAGAATGCCTGGATACCATTGGATCTGTCTTGTAATCTGTCTTGATTACAGGACAGAGCCTGGGAGCAATGCTCAGTGCAGACCCTCCCTTAAGTTACCAGCTTTTCTGTATGACAGCCTGGTTTCAGTCTCTAAGTGTACTCCTGAATTCCACCAGATGTGTTCACTCAAAGACTTCAATTGCCTTAAAACCTCCCACTGCCTATCTAGCTTGAGAAGTCTTTGGATAGAATGACAGGAGTAATTTCAAAGTATTACAGTCCTTAAAAAAAAGAAGAAAACAATTATTCATGCAACCCTAGCAAAGGTAACTCTCCATTACTCAGAAGACAAAATAAAACCATGAAATCTGACACAGATTAATTAGAAATCTGAATTCACCAGTCTGCTCTCAGAGGAAGAAGTGAAAGATTTGACCACTTTGATAGGGCTAAACCTTTTAACACAAGAAGTGTTACAAATCTGCTGAACAAAGACTAACCCCAAAGAAATGGAAAGGACAATATAATACTAAATTAACTTTATGAAATGCAAATAATAAAAAATCTGTCAGGATTGGGTTTCAACTTCAACAAGCATGTAAGAAACTACCCAGGGTTTTGTTTCATGGACTTGCAGCAGTCAACCAAGATAAAGGCAATATTAAAAGAATGTAAACATCTCACAAACATAAGCTATGTATAAGGAATGGCAAAGCAGAATCAGCCAGAAAATCACTATAATAATCTCAGTTTCTAAAATTTATAACCAAAAGATGCACGCAGAAAGCAAAATAATGATATTAGGAAGAAGGTAAAGCAAAACCAAGAACTTTGACGAGTCATTATGGCTGAAATCAATTGAATCAAAGTCACTGAAAATGAAGTTTTAAAAAGAAATTACCAAATCCCCTTACCAGGACCCATTGTGCCATCCACTCATTATTTCAAAACTTAGGTATCTGATTCAATTTGCAAAACACTAAAAAGCAATGCTCAGCACATTTTCATAAAACTTGTATTTGCTAGGACAAAGCATTAACAGAAATCTCAGCTTCTTATCAATATACCTGACATCACACAAGCTCTTCTGAAGGACATTATTTAAACATGATATTCATGAGGTAAGCATTACATTTGTCGAGAATTGTTACAAAGTGCCAAAATACTCGGAAGAAAGTACCTTTTGTGTAATCAACAACAGCCTCCAGTGCTGCTATTCGGACATCGACGAAGTGCCCGTATTCTGCATACGACTTGAAGAGAGCAGGGTCACTTGGGACGTGACCGTTCTTCTGAAGCACTCGGATAGCTTTTAAACAGCTAGATGTGGTAAAAACACAAAATGTACAACAGGTTTATGGAACACCAGCCCAGAAAAATAAAACTACTTTCTCAACATCGAGTACTGCAATTTTTCCAGAATTATGTTATCCATGTTCACATGTTACATGTTACAACATGAACACACAGCTCTTATTACCTCACACAAACAAAATTCTTTACCATGTCAAATTCATTGTTTAGTTTCAGTAGAGCTGCACTAACTCAGAGAAAACACAGCTCAGATGATGTTGTGTTCTCTACAGTTTTTGTAAAGGCTACACTTTACAAAACTTTCATAAATGCTCTTCTTAAAGAGGCCTAGGTATGATCAACTTGTGACTGCTATTAAAAGGCTACACTGACAGAAATGAATGTTGAAAAGTAAAGCAATTGAGACAAATCTGCACTATCAGCTTTTGAAAACTGGAAAGAATTTGACATTTAAAATTAGGACATACAAGCTAAAATCTCAAAAGCTAATTACAGAAGGGTACATAAACCCCAAGAAAATCAGCATCACTAAACCATACCTGACTGTAATGGTATGCCTGTAACTGGGAAGAAGCTTCTCCATATTTAGGAAACGGGTAATTTCCTCAAGAATAAGTCGTACATCAGGATTTAAGTTATCCAACGTTCGAACTTCGTTGTTCACACTGACTGCAGGAGTCACAGAGTTGGCTAGGGCATCAATGAGCTCGGCACGGTAGTAGTTGTCTGAAAACTAGACAAAAACAACACAACACATGCAAATATAACAATATATATTCTTTCAAAGCTAAGAGATGCTTAAGCCCTCTCCTAGAACAAGATCTTAAAACAAAACCCGTGTGAGAAACTGCATAAGAAAGCAAAACAGGAATGAAATCGTTCTGAAAATGGATTTGAGAGTGATTGAGCAAGCAGACATACTAGTAATCTTTAATCTTCACTCTGCAATAAAAGCATATTAATGTTAATACATTGTTTTATAAAAGTGGTAAGATCAGGCATTGAAAATCTTCCACATATGAAGCCATTCTTTGAAATGTGAGCATCTAAACCTACCTGTCTATTTCTGTATTTAGTACAAAGGTTAGTGGGTGCTTAGCACCTCAGAAAATCATACAGTTTATCCAGCCTGCAAATTCATAAGATTCTGAAGTGAACTAATGAGCTCGCTGCTGCTTAGCTAGGAAAATCTTGCTTCTTCATTTACCCCTCTTACCTGGGCTCATAGTTTGACCCTTTCCATTATGCTGGCTTTTGCATCTGTTGGTTGTGTTAGTAAGCAGCAAAAAGTGCAAAAATAAAATTTATAAAAAGCAGAAAGAAGTACTGGATTTGAATATTAGCTACTTCATTCTAAACAAACCCAACATCTGCAGATCCAGTAGATGTCAAACACATGTGGAAGGTACTGGTTGAAAAGTAGGGCCCAATCACTCCTTTAATGGTGGAGAGATGTCAGCACAACTCACCCCTTTCTGTGACTACCGGTGCTTGCGTTCATGTGTCTAACTCTGCCTCTCCACCCTCCATCATCCTCTTATTTCAGTAATAAGCAACAAGTGTTTAGTTATAGCATGTGTTTCTACACACAAGAAAAAGTGAGGCATCGAACACATCAGATTAGTTCCACTCAAATTTGGATACGTCATTGGGAAGATTATGCTAGATGGTTGATTATCCTAATGGTTCTACAATTCCACTAGCTAGGGAGATGGAATTTTTTATCATCTCAGGATATTAGAGGTCATATAATCATCCTTCAGAAGTGGTCTGTGAGGAGGAACTTTGGATGATAACATTTCAAACTCAGATGCTTCAGTGTAGCGATGGAACAGTATTAACCCAGGTTTCACCTGTGACTTAACTAGACGAAAAAAATCCAGTTCTGTGAGCTAGAGCTGACATTCAGAACTCAGAATCCCACAGTCTTGTATATTGTTAAAAAAAGATTTCCTTTCCTTGCTCTTTCAAATACTCCTCTCTAGGTGAAAAAAAAAACAACTAGTGCTACGTGTTCGTCTCATGCACATCTTCTCAAAACACATGAGTCTTTTGAATGAAAAACAGTAAAGCAAGAAAAGTATGTGTGGAAATGAAGACAGGCAAGTCCTTAGAAAGTCAACAAGCACAAAGAGCTTTGAAACATCCAAAAAATGCCTCCATAGAAATGTCAGCTAGAGAACATTCTGTAACATTTACTGTTTAGTTTAGCGTATCACCTTTCCATCAACTCTCCTAACCACATATTTTATGTTGTGCCATAAAACATCATGCAGTTCATTAACTAAGACTTTTTCAACAACAGCAAAAAAAAGTAACAGATTAAAATAAACACATTCTTTACCTTATTCTTCCTGTTATCATTATACTTGATCAAATCCAAAATAAACATTAAAACCTCCTTAGGACAGAGATTGTGAACATCCCTCAGAAGGGCCATGGCAACAGGCATAGTCTGTGTAATGAAATTAATAATAGCATTATTCTTACATTAGTGAAATGACAGTTACACCCTGAAAATCAGCGATTAACAAATTAACAAACGCAAATCTCTGAAAAGTTGTACTTAAATAACTTTTGAAAGACTTACCACACGCTATCTAATTTTCAGATCAAATAAAGTATGCAGTTATTTCTCAATAATTAGTCGCAAAAAGAAAAATGTATATCCAAGTACAGACTGTCAAGTCAAAACACCATTAAAAAGGTAATGAAAACCAATGAAAGACAGAAAACGATGATGGAATTAACTCTGAGACAGACACTGAATTTGGGTGCTTTCATATGAACATGACATCTAAGCTTCCAGTACCATTGAGATGTAGAGAACCAACAGGGTCAGTGAAGCCTCAAGAATTATTACCCAGATGGGTATTACTCTGATCAGGTATTTATTTTAAAATGAGCTAAGCAGATCTCTAGGATCCACTCAACATAGATTTAGGAATCTTACTCTAGATTTACAAATTTGGGACATGGGATTAAAAAGGGACAAGAGTGTAAGATTTAGTGGTAAAGAATGAGCAGTGACAAAAAGAAAAATGCAAGAGAAGGTCCAGGAAAGAGATGTGAGAAGGGTAAAACAGTTTTGGACAGAGTCAAAAAATAAAATTTGAGTTTTCTGTATAATCAGTGATATGAAATCTATGAAATAAGAAGTCGATCACACAATAATTATAAAGTGAATCTTAAGAGAAAACCATTGTAATTAATTTTGTTATCCACTACACAACCAAAAACTATAGGTTCCAGTAAAAAACCCTGTGCTAACACCAAAATAAGCTGCTACAATACATGATGTCGACAACAGAGAGAAGAGGGCAAGAAGGATTATACAGTGCCTTGGACTAAAAAGACCACCAATTTAAGATTTACGAGATTATAACTGCTATTAAAGAAAAAAGGCAGTGCTGAATTCACCTAAAAGATAAAATTAGTAGTTTCTTTACAGTGCTATTTAAGAATGAGCTCACAAATAATTGTAAATAATTATTTTATGCACTCCATTATTCTGAAGAAACTGTTAGTTTAACTTCAGCTACTCAGAAGAAAAATGTTAAAAATTTTTTAATTGTTTTTTTTTGCTAAGATGGAACAAACAGAAGCCATATGAGAAAGAATTAGTTACTTTGGATTTTATTGAAGTGGTAAAGCAGGATTGTGCTATCCAGGTTCCTGTAACTGTCAACTGTAGGAACATTTTCCTATTTTGACAATTCTTTTAAAACATTCATTGAGAAAAATAAATTTTACCTTTTGCAGAAAGTAGCTTTGAAAGTTCATGAAGTTGTTGGTCTTCACAATGTTTGGACAAGTCTTACAACAAAACATTCGGGTAAAGAGTGACTTCATGGCTGGTGGTCCTGTCCACGTACTTACCATGGAATTTGCAATCTGAATAAGCAGGGGGGAAGGGAAATCATATTAACATGACCACTGCAAGTTTAGTTTGGCTGTAGAAAAATACACATTTCCCATAATCAAAAAGGATAATTGCCAAGAACATTCTCTCCTTTAAATAGATACTTATTTTCATCATTGTATTATCTTATATTAGCTAAGTTTTCACTGTCAGTCCCAATATATCCTCTCCACATTAAAGGTAAATTTTATGAAAATTGTTCCACTTGGAAGACGTCTGCAACTAATTATCTTTCCATGATAAACTTCTGTTCTTAATTATTTTCTCTTTCATATATTTTAGATGAAAATCCTGTGTTTACTAAGCCAAGTTTTCTGACTCTACGGAAGCCAGTGATGGAAGAGTATTTTGCAATACCAACTTCCCAAATTTACCCTGCCAGTAACCTCAGCCTAGACTTCAAAATAGGCCTCAGCCACCCTAAGAATAAAAGACCACCCCTAAAGTGAAAGGCAAGGCAGTCCCCTCTAACTTTAATTGTAATTTACTAATAAAGACTGTGCACTGAGAACTGCTTTGGTTCCACAAAGACAAAACTGCTTTTTGTGCCTTCCCAGCATCCTGAGTTTTCTACGTTTGTTGCATGGAACACTGAAAGTCTGCAGACAAGAACACCTGTGCCTGCTGATGGTTAATGTGCCTGATGTGTGAGCACAAACAAATGGCACCAATGCACCCTACAGTGTGGTAGGAATTTCCATTGTTACAGACCCACCAAAAGCTAAGAAAAAAATCTGTTCTCACATAGAAATAAATGAATTTGATTATTTCCGTCTGAATTATTTAGCTTGTTTCAACAGCTATTGCATACACAGTAAGTGAAAGAAAAGCAAGAGGCTATCTCAATATGGGCACCAATCTGTCTCACCATTGCTCTTGTGTAAGATGGGTGCTTTATTACTGAAAACCATTTTCCCACTAAGTCAGGCTTCAAAGGAAAGTCAGAGAGGGAAAATACTGCAGTCAGACTCGATGTTCCCTTTGCAATAACTGAAGTGTTCAAATTAAAGATGCACGTACAGCTTTTTCTGTAAGCTACAATGACTCTTCCTGCAGAGGAAGCTTAATCCCAGAGACTGCTTAGAAACCATGATGAAGAACTTAAAAACTGCAAACAGGAAATTTATGTAGTAGTGTCAAATAAAATCCAATCCCCAAAATACCTATGTTTACTATGTTTACAAGATATTCACTATTCCATTAATATCTGGGTGTACATTTTAAAATATTAACTTATTTTAAGCATTTCATTTTGCAAAATCTGCAGATGAACAACAGTATTTTCAAGTTTAATCAATAATACAGAAATCATCATCTTTTCAGAATTTTTTGGTCCTATCATGTGCTCTGATTCATTTGAATTTCCTTTTATTGACAGAATTCAATTTTTCTACTTACTCTACTGATATGTTACACACTGAATTAAATATATCTGCACATTCTCTGAACAATAATGCAAGTAGTTTGCCTTCCTGTCTTGCATTATTTCTTCTTGAAAAGGCAGCAGGTACACTCCATTTCTGCATCATTTAATTCAGTACAGCATAAAAAAGTGCACTAAGATGTAACTGTCATGCACAGCTTTGAAACTCCTCAGTGTTTGGGAGAGAAAAGTTTCTGATGGTAGTGTTCCTTTTTTACTTTATTGTGTATCCCCAAAACTGCAATGGATTCAAACTGGCAAATCAACCTGCAATACTCCTAGGAATTAATATTGTGACGTTATTTTCTCCTTTCTCTGTATTTGTTATTTGCTGTGAAGGACTCTGCACAGTGTGTGTGTGTGCACACGTACACATATATCTCTTTATTTCTTTATGGATGAGGATTTAATGTGTCACCTGGATACTCTATGGCTGTGAGACTGAAGTGCTGCTGATTTGCAGCTACAAACTGCAAATCAACTAAAAAGAACCCTCCCCCCCAAATAAACATGAGGAACTTGTTTTTTTCTTCTATAAAGAATACAAATCCTGAATATTTACAAGCTGAGAAAAGAAACACAACTGATGACAACAGGAAGCTATTCCTGCTAATGCTCTGATGTTGGAATCAGTAACAGAATCTATTACACATTTCCTCCTAGGAAACTTACATAAACATATGCACAACTCTGTTCTGCCATGCTCCTTCACCTTGATTCAGTGTCACAGCCATACTTTCTGCTTGCCTTATAATCCTCCTTTCTGTAAATCAACCACCTTATCCATAGACCCAAGATTTTCCATACAATTATAATTGAACAAAACCAATAATGATTATCTGCAGCCCAATTGCCTAAGAATTCAAAGTAAAGACAGAAAAAACTATTGCACTTAAATGTTTTAGCAACTGTTCTTTAAATATTTATCTGTGTGTGATGGTTTTGGTAACTATCACATTGTGGGATATACACTCTTTGATATTCCAAGTGAATTTATTACAAAAAGCACATACTTTAAGTCAGATACTGGCAGCACCAATACCAGCACATACACTGGCAGTTTTACATCAGTGCTTCATAATATCAAAATACTTTGTCAAAAACACTTCTTGGATTTTGGTTTTTAAAATATGGCCTAAGGACTTATTTCTATACAGGTACTGAATTATTCCCAACAGGAATATAGCAGAAAGATGCCAATAATCTGAACTCTCAAACTGTCAATAAATATGTCTTCACGTCCATTTAAGTATGTCATCAACATGCCTTTTCAGAAACTCTTGTTCTTCTGTTTTATCATCCAGTTTTATGAGGCTTTCTAATTTTCATTCTTAATGGTAATTTTGTGTCTAACAAAAATAGATCTTCCCTTTTCAAGGCAATTATTTGGCTTTTAATATTTAATTGTAGCCCAATTTGATGCTTGTTTTGTGACCCTAGTCAATCTGAAACGATATAGAGCATCAATGTGAATTCATATTAGCAAAGATGAATTTCAGCACTTCAGACTTCTCAAAAAATTGGCCAAGGAACTTCCCTGTAAAATAATAAAAAATATACTTTGGTCCTGAAAAAAAATTAAACAAAAGTCTTTTATTTCTGCCACTTAATGAAATCTGGAAAAATCCCTTGTGGTTTTCATGTCTGACATCTCAATTTTGACAATTATGAAAGCCTTATGCAGTCTCCATTTACAGACTAAAATAATACAGCTTTCCTTTCAAATCAGTCCTGTTAAAAATACTTGGCAAATACATTTACGAGGCTAAATATCAAACCATTTTAAGAACTGTGATGAGTTTTGACCCATTTTCAAACATTTACAAAGCCTAATGGATTTCTTCCCTTACTCCCACCCAGACAACCTCACCTTTGCAAGGCAGAAGCAGGCCATCATTCTCACCCGGTAGAAACACTGTTCCTGTTCTAGGATATCGGTCAGTGCAAGACGAGAGGCTGGAGTAGGGAACTTTTCCAATGCCAGAATGGCTTCTTCTTGTGCAACCACATCTCTCTCATATCGAAGCTGATACTGCCACATGAAATCTGACTGCTCAAATTCTACCTTCCTCAGTACTGACATATCGGGGTCTATTCTTATCCAGAGCAAGGGGGAATCAGCACTAAGACAGACATGAGAAACATTAATAGCTTACAAAATTTCAAGACTATAGAAATGCCAAAGATCAAGTTCTAACTTGATATGAGTTATTTGTAAAGTATTTAGATTCAAAGAACCATAAAAAAATCTAGGTTAGAGGGGACGTTTGAAAGTCTCCTGCTTCTAGGATTCTATAGCCTGCCAGGGCAATCTGTCCAAACCTCTAATACATCAAAGTGAACACAGTGCTTTAGTATTTTTAACCTACAGATCTGTGTTTATGCTAAACTACTGTGTAATCTCAGTATATTCAATTCTACTTTCTCAGATGCTATAAATGAGAAGCACTTTATCACCTTCTAAAGGTTAAGACTGTCAAAAAAAAAATTCCAGAAAGAAAATCTGATGGTAAACATCCAATTTTTTTTAATCAATAGATGTGAAAGTGCTTTACAACCACACACATGCTATGATGTTGAAAGCTAACAAGGGTAATCATGCAAATGATGATAAAAGTGAAAGTATCAATAGACAGGATTAAAGTTAACCTACAGATAAAATGACTCAGTTGTATTCCATCCAAACAAGCATTTTATACTTTAGTATTCACATGGTACCATGACTGCAGAAGTAATTTATGGGAACAACAAGCACAAACGATGCAATAAATTCTCTTATCTATTTTCCCACACAAAAGTTACATTAAAATACTGACGCGGAATTAGGAGAGTTTGGAATGGTGAAAAGAGCATCATTATAAATATGAGGTGTATGTCTTTATATATCTGTAGAATACCTAGAATTACCATCAAGATAGTAGCTAGAGAAGAAAGAACAGTGAAAAAGTGTATACATGGGATTTAGATGAATAAAAAAGAATTTATATTATATTTTTGGAGCAGAGGAGTCCGAACTGGACAACAGAATGACTGCATCACAGATTAGAAGGTTATCAGGTAAAGTGTAAGTCATATACCAGTTCAAAGGTCACTCTAAGATCATTGAAGTCTCATCTCAGTCTAAAGCAACAGTGACCTGAACATAACTGATAAAAAAACCCTCACAAATATTTATGTTAATTATACTTCAATATAATTAAAAGACTATTTATATGTCGACTGTCCTACAGAAATGGTAGCAATAACTTGCTCAACGTAAATACCCCTTATAAAATTTTTTCTCATCATATATTAGATGAGGTTAAATTTATGAGAATTTCCAACACTTTTAAAGTGACAAGCTATCTTCCCTTCTTCAAAGAGACACCACTGGTTTTCAAGAGCAGATTATTTACTTCCCTCAGCCAGAAAACAAGGTACCAATACCTTAATTGTTTTTGAAGGCACTACTGGCTCCAACTCAGGGAGGCTAAGGCAGGTATTTACATTGAGTAACAATTTGCGTCCAAAGAGCTTAACAGTTCCAACTGAAAGTAATGCCAGTGTGAATTTCAGTATGAAGCACTTCATCATTATTTTTAATCTAAAAGGATTATTCTGTAATTAACCATAGATTTCAGAACCTTGTCTGTCTTAGGGCAGTTAAATGGCCCTCATCGAGGTCCAACAAAAATTGTCCTTACTTTGTTTTGAGCAAATTCTTATTTACATTTTACCAAAAAGTCAGCTGAAAGGCATCGTTGGAAATGTGTAAGAATCAAGTAATTTATTTTATCACCTTACCATACGCAAGATTTTTTATAAAAAATTATTATAGTGGTTAACCAACACTTTTTACACTTTGCCAGCATTTCCTCAGCTACAGAAGAAAAGTCTCAAAGAAGAAACAGAAATGTGGTACAGTCTTGAAATCTGCCAGTCATATAATGAAGTACAAGATTGTTATCCAATTCTTCAAAATAGCATGCTTTAGACAAGGGGAACATGACTCAGACTCACACTGAGAAACTCCAACAAGCTAACTTACTCCATAGCAGAAAGGTCCATGTCCACCTCTTCTCCATTCATCAATGGAATCTTTTTCTTCTTATTTCTATTAAAATAGAGAAAATAGGCAAAAAAATATTACTTACCAGACCAGCAAATAAAAGTTTATAAATGGAGCATAAGCCTGCAAAAGTACTCTGTATTTCCCCACACCAAAAAATAGTGCTCTGTCCAGGAAAAAGTATTCATAAATTTGAGCTGTGCATCCATTTCTATAATTTCTACTCCTACCATTTTTACAGATACACACAAAGGTACAACTCTGAGAAGCAGAATTCAAAGTAGCTATGAAAATGCATTAGAAAACTGAGAGAATCTATTTGGGAAGTATGTCACTTTTCTTGCTCACTAGTTTTACTGAACAGCGCTGGCACTCAAGAGAACACTCTGCAAGTGCTTCTTCCCTGGATGTTCCCTTGAGGCACTCCTCTGGCCTACATTTGTCTTCTCCTTATTTGTGATTCCCATTCAAAGGCATTTTGAATAACTTCATTATTTAGTTTTCATTCAACTCATTCTATATAAACAATCTCTTTATAAAAACATTTACAAAATTACTTATAATTAAGAACTGTATATAAAATATAAGGTTTCTTTCTGTCCTTAAACAGTAAGAAATTCTATTTTCTCCACTTACAGGTAAATCTTATTTAGTAAGATTAAGAAAATATAAACACAAACATTCAAAAAACCCTATACTTATGATCAAATGCACTGTCTGTTTGCATATATCCATACTAAAAATCCTTGTAGTTTGTACTTTAGTTCTTACCTTCTGCTTTTAGAATGGCAAGGTATATCATGTTTAAGACTGTTTTCTTCAATCTGCAATGTATGGTTGAACGAGCCATCAAGTTCTTGCACTGTCACTTTGAGTGGACCCTTCAAGTTCACAAGATTTTGTTATTAACATTAAATTATGCTTGTTAATGTATATATTAAACTTGTACGTGTAGGTAAAATATGGAAAATGGACCTTACCACGTATTTCTGAGTCCCAGGAGATGTATAGTCTTGTTTTATTTCCAATTCCAATACATTCCGTTTTCTATTAAATGCAAAGCTGCCATAAAATTTTACCACTCCACTCTGATCCCTAATAAGCAGTATAGGAACTCTAGTGCACAGTGCAGTAGTTATAAACAAACATAATTCTCAATTCTTTACACTTGCTTTATGTTTTTTTATTCCTAGAATTTCCCATCCCAATAAAATCAGGAAATGAAAACATGTTCATTCATGAATTTTTCAAGATTTTTGAAGTTTTGATGTTTCTTTGTGGGTTTTTTTAAATTTATTTATTTTAAACAGTTCTTTAATTCCAGTATCCTCTCTTATGGAGAAAAACTGAAATACAGTGAAAATTACCAGTAAGAAAAAATTAATTATGAAAAACTATACTGGACTCCACCACATCCAATGTCCTTGATATGCTCTCAGAGAAAGTAGTTGAGTAAGACTTCAGTAATTTCAATATGGTTTGTTCTACTATATATTTTAGTTAAATGACACCAAAGGGAAAATGTAGACATCAGTTTCTGTTTTCTACCCACATTACATTTAACTCAGTTATTTTATTTCAATTTTTCAAACTGGGTCATGTGAGCTTTCACATGGGGGTGTGTATATGAGTTCATATATTCATGAGAGGATACAACATGAATGTGCTTGACATCAGGTACAGTTTAAGGCATTTTTAGTGGTTTCTTCAGCACAAGGTTTAAACTCAGTATCAACACAGCCCTCATTAAGAGCATAAGAAAAAGCTAGTTAAGAACATCTCCTCTAAAACAACATAAAGACCTGCTGTGGTCTTAGGGTGGAAAATCTATTGTCACAGGTGTAACTGTTTCAAGCACAGTGGGGAGGTTGCAATCATAGGATTAAATGCAAGGTACAGTTAACAGGATAAGCCTTGGGGCCAAAGTCAATAGAAGCTGAAAAATCCCCAAATCCAAGAATTACAATTCTTCTTTGTTTACAGAACAGATGTAGTTTAGATTCACCCTGCTCAGATAGTAATGCTGACATTTAGGTATAGCCGCAGTGGGAATATATGTACATACAGAACTTGTATTTTCCTCAAATATGGAAATTAGAATAATGTGTATTTATACTTTACGAATAACTTCCAATGCAAATAAAGTGCTAACTTCCCATATTACTCTATAAATATCAATTATACAGTGCTTTTTAGTTAGATATTGAGATGCATGAGCATTGTTAAGTCCGCTCAGATAAATAATGTCTAAATATAAATACCTACTGTTGTTGACTGTTAGAACAGTATGGTATGTTTTTGCTGCAGGTCATGTACGATTCCAGCCTGCAGTCACATTAAATAAAACTAACAATTAAACCTGTTAAATGGAGCAAATTCAAATGTACCCTCATATCAATCCAAAATAAGAAATCCTATTTCTTGCCTAATATCACTGAAATTTGACGAGTCAACACACAGAGGTTTATTTTACCTGAAATTGTAATATTAACACCAGCTACCAAGCTATTAAAGTGTATTGTAAACTATCAGTCTGTGCTTTAGGTTACTTATTTCATGGGGATTTACTGGAAATCACATATTAAAATGCACCAGACTATAGCATTTTCCATGTCAGACTTCAGCATATTTCTATGGGCAGTGTCCTCTGGAATCCCTTTAGTATAACTTGGCCTTAAATTCCTGCAGAGTTCTTGTGCTTCTTTCAAAGTAAAACTTAAACTAATGAAATCCCTTCTGGTAAAGAACATGCAAAAAAAGCCAGCACAGCCCAAAGGATGATGAAAAGATTGTGAACCTGTGAGTCACATATACATCTAATTCACAGAATAATGTACCAAACTGTTTCATACCTTCCTCCACATTCCTTTAATAGTGCCAATTACAAAACCAAACTCGTTCCCCATATTAACAATCCAGACCAAGAATAAAAAGGATACACCCACTGCTTTATTAAAGGTTGGATGTCTTTTCCTGAGACATTTGAGATAGATTTCAAAAACCCAGATGTGGAAACCAACATCTGACTCCACATGTGTGACTGGAACTTCTGAGATGAAGCAGTGCTGGCCAGACTCAACAACTTGTTGAAAACCTAAAATGATAAAAAGTTATTACTTTCCCTAAATATTTCAATATATAAAATAAGCTTTTATGTTTAGTTGCAGTTGAATTGCAACTAAAATAGAAATTGTGATTTGCAGTCTCAAATATCTTTCTCAAAGTTACGTATATATATGCATACATAAAATCCATTAAAAATCCATCAACTTTCAAAAATTATCTACAGTAAAACAGATCATTATCTCCCTTTTCAGAAATAAAATATTCATCAGGTTCTCTGCTGCGTTTTCAACCTGACAACTACTTACAACAGCTCTACAACACACATGTTTTCTTTAAAAAAAAACCCAAAACAACAATGAAAAAAACTAAAGCCCCTCTCAAAACCTGAATTTGATATGAAAATATCATTCCATTTCTGACTGGGTATTTGTTGCACCCTATCTTTTGTAAGGCATGTCACAAAAGGTATTTAGCAAAGGAGAGAAACTACAGTTCTGCACAAGTTTAGCCTTTCAGAATAAAATTACAATCTTCTATTCAATTGCTTCTTCTGATCTAAATTTCTATGTTCCATCCAGTACTGATAGTTTTATATAGTGGAAAGAGCAGAAGCTGGATTCTCATTACTTTCATTACTTATAATTTCATGAGATTAGCTCACAGCTACATCAGCTAGGGCTCTCAGTTTTGACAACCGATCACAACAACCCAAACCAAAGAAATACCCTAAGATTAAAGAGCACATGCAATATATAAAAAGTATTATAGGATATGCATCAGAGTAATAGCTAACCTTACCCTAGCACAAATGACCTACATTTCATGTTCATTCAGTCCTCCTAAAACTGAAACTACAAATGGAGTCCTATGATGACCTGTTTTGTTCTTCTCTAAACTCCATTTAATGATTAGAAATGCAATTAAAGACAAAAAGCTTTCTACATTCTGCACAATCATTTAAATACCTACCTGTAACATGAACTCCATGCTAATTCTGTTCTCAATCAGTCTCATAACAAGATGTGCTTTACACTGGAACATGGTGTAATACTCCCAGGACAGTGTATGAGGGTGTTTGATAGAAAAATGTAAATGTGACGCAGGGCTGAAAAAAAAAAAGAAAACAGCTCTCTATTTGGCATTTTACTGAATGAAAGTTAAAACGGACCTAGCACAAAGCTTAGAGTTGTACCAACAATATGTCAAGATCTCTTATGCAGCTTTAGTTATAAATAGTGGAATGCTTGCAATGGCCACTCACTTGTACAGAGAGGTGACAAGGGTGTTCAGGATCCGGGATCCAGCAAGTACTGGTTGGAGACTAATGGCAACAATACCCGCTGTAAAGAGAGTGGTAGCACTAACAAACTGAGCAAAGAATCTGTGACTTTCTGGAAATTACTAATGAATCAACGTTCTTCCTGCTCCACTTCCCTTTTAAGAGTGACTGTATATAGAAAATATTCTGGATTTAAATAAATAACTGTTGCAATTAAAGAAAAGTAAGAGTTTTACAATTCACAGCAGACTTTCATGTGATGAGCCAAAGCAACTGCTTTATCCTTATTTTAGTTAGCAACTTTATCTTTCAATACTTCTGCAAACTTGATATCCTCTAAATCAGATATTGCAAGAAAGACTAGGCAGAGCATCACATTACAGCTACCACACTGTTTCCATAACTTGAATTATCTGTGGTGTTCCTTCACATATACCCTTCATGACTATAAGCAAAATATTTTGAATGGTTTAAGTTCATTCCATATCAGAAGACAAAAATGGTGAAAACCCTGAAACTTTAAGAAACAGAACTGATTTCTCGATAGCCTTAGTGGCCGTACAACAATAAAGCACCAAAAGACTTAATTTTTATGAGCTTCAAAATTAATTTTCTCCACCAAGTTTTACATTTCAGAACACAAGTATTCTGACTTATGGTCCAGTTTCAAAGTAAAAAAGTAACTGTAATACATAATACTGGAGAAAAATAAGACTTTTTTTGCCTCCTTTCAAGGAGGCTACTTCTCTTGAGAAGAACAAGTAATTAAAAGTCTGACTTAATTTTATTGAGGAACCAAGTCTGTGGCAACTCCATGTCGTTGTGCTATGTTTTTTCTTCAATTTTTTTTTTCACAGAACATTTCAGTTTTCCATGAATGAATAACAAACATCTGAAGAAACTGTACCCACACCATGTCAGGCCAGCTTCTTAAGAAGTGGAAATCCAGATTTATTTTATGCTGGTTGGTGGTTAATTAGAAATTGGCCATTGCAACATTGAAATGCCAGCAACTTGAAATTTCTCAGCTCGACTGGATTCTTCCCCTGTGATTGTCACTTATAGATAATCTAACTAAACCATTTCCAGATGAACCAGACACCAGAACTGCCCAAAGGTTTTAGAAGGCACAGCAATAGAGAATGAAATGATTTACAGATTGTAACGATCAAAGGTAAGTGCTGTAAGCCTGATCTTTCATGCCAGCTACCTCAGGAAGAGACTGCTCTCCCAAACTTTTAAAGACCTATTAAACAAAGCATTTTAACTTCAACCAATCTTTCCATGCAGTTGAAAGACATATTGCAGCAAGTACTCTAGCAGGACAGGACCAGCACTTAGCTCCTCTGCAGCCCTTAAGATTTCAGATGACAAAACCCAAGGTAGCTGCAGTACCTTAATATTTTTCCCATCTTTCTATTCACTGGGAGACTCCCTTTACTTGCTCATGAATATCTGTTTAAAAATCTTAAGATACAAAAAGAAAAGTATTTCTAAATCTAAGCAAGTACTAAGCCCTAATCTAAGCCCTCCTTAGGTACAGTAACTATATGAAAAAGAAGTATATAGGTTTACTCCTTGCTGTTTCTAGTTGATAAGCAAGTTCTCTTTATCACAGTTCTCCTGTTCTTTTGGATAGTTCTCTATTCTGAGGTAGGGAAGGTTTAACAACAATCAAAGAACTGAAAATCAAGGAGGAAACTGAGGTTGTGGCTCAGACATTATATAATAATTTGGTCTCAGTATAAAAACTATTTATCCAGCTTCAAATTATACAGCTGATTGACTCTGGTAAAATTCTTTTCTTGCAAATTACAACCAAGCCAGGACCCACATTCTTGGCCTTAATTTTACCAAGTGTTGATTGATTTTGGTACTGGTTACATTATTTAACAGCAAAACAAACTGAGGCAACTTTGCATTTAACAGTTATATTCTGTAGTTCATTCAGTATTAGTACATTTCTTCAGATAATACTTTTCTTCAATCATTATACTTCTAAAACTTTTATTGAATTGGCACCAAATGAGAATTAAAATTAGCAATATGGACCTAGAACCTTTGTCAAAGTGGAAACTGAACCGACACTTCCAAGGAAATTTATAATGATCATGCTCTTGAACACACTCCCAGCATTCAATGTAAACCTGTTAATAAGTTTCTTTCACATGAAATATATCTGTATACATTTCTTCAACTTTTTAGTTTTTATAGTAGGGTGGTACCAGCACAATCAAAACTGAATAGAACCAAAGTCTGAGAGAGGAGAACACGAAAGGAAAAGGTAACCCACAAAGCTTTGCTCTGAAGCTTTCATCCATACAGCAGTTAACCTGCAGCTTCCTTTCCTTCATTTGCTCAAGGTCTGGGATTTTGTCTTTTAGAACAAGGGCTCTGGAGAGCAGTGTCTTTGTTACACCAGACATAAACAGGAAGAACCCGTTTTGCATAGAAATTAATTCATGTGTCTGAAAGAAGGTGAGGTTTTTTTCTCTTTGATGATTTATTACCATATTCTACTTCTAATTTAGTTGAAAAAGATAATTAATTAATGCAAATTTTCTTCATATTATTATTAGTTAGAACTGCTGTACCACAAACATGTTTGGCAGAAAACTGTATCATAACAAAAAGAACAAAGAAATGCATAGAATATGTTGGAGAAAAAATGCTGTAGACATCATTGTGAAAATACTTCCCCTAAATACAAATCATCTACCAGAGTCAGGAACATATACTTAATTTACATACAAGGGAACTTTGCAAGTTGTAATTTATATTTAAGTGATGTTGTGGTTATTACGACCAAGCTGTAATACAGTGCAGTAGTAAAGTAACTGTAGAAACACAGTGTCCAGTAGTACATCACATAGAGGAAACACATTTATGAGCGTCAGGACAAGATTTTGTCAATTATTTGTAAGCAATTCTAGAATAAATATGATGAAATTAATAAAATTAACAGTTACAAAGTGACTTTGATTTTAGTGACTTTCCTTTTTTTAAATAAGTGTTCCTTATTTCTAGTTTCACCTGATCCTATTACTGTGAATTTAGTTTCTCTGTATAGGTGAGTATGCTGCTGAATTGTAATGCTGCCAATTAAAAAGTCTGCCAAGACCTTATTTTCCAAATTTTCATTTAAAAAAGACATCATAAGCAACAGCATACCATAAAATGACCATTGCTAACTATAATTTGCTTTTCGGATGTATGTGTAACACAAGCATCCAGGTCCTTGGTCTGCATAAAAGAAAGAACAGTAAACTAAATCAAAATCCATCATGAGCAGACAAACAAAACTGTGTAACAGCTTGGCATGCACATACAAGCTGCATCTGTGATTGTCAACAGCCAGAGAACATGGTCATTGCTGAGGGTTCAACTGGCTCAGGTGAAATAGGACAACACGTCCTATTTCTGACTTCAGAAAACACTTTCTTCATATATCAAAAAAAAAAAAATGCTCATTCAAATTTGAAATGAGTGATTTTTATAATTCATTCAGTTCTAAATTCAGAGTTTTTAATTTTAAATTAACAAAATTTGGATTTGCATACAATCAAATGCAAGAGAACCACTGTTATATACATTTTGGTTGTATTTTCACAAACAGGGGCTTCTGCTGCAGTAAAGACAAGAAAATCACATATTCTCCCATACCTCCACAGGCTCAACCTCACAGTTTTGCACATGCTGCTCGTGAGTTTAAAAAGAGCAAGTCCTTGTGAGGCTATGTCATAACTAGATCAATTTATGCAACAAAAGCAAAAGCTTGTCACTGAAACCCAGATAAACTTTACTGATCTGACATCTAGTAATATTTTTCTACCTCCAGTGGTTCATATTACTCAGTGGGTAGTAGTATTGGAGTATTACAATAGAGGTAAGGGGAATAATTTTAAACTAAAAATACTGAAGCTACAGTTACTGGGAAAATACAAACCCAGCCTGTTCACACTGGAAACCAACAGTTCTTTACAGTACACTGATCTAGTACTTTTTTCCCCCAAATATATTAAGAAATCTCAGTGTAAGATTAAAAGGTGATATTTAAGAATGGAAAGAAAACAGAGCAAAGAAACAGAAAGCTGAGGATATTCTAAAAAGCCTGAAAACTACTACCCTCTCCAGAAATAGCTCAGGTCAAAATTCTGGAATCATCTTCTCTCTTATCCTCTTACTAAAAAGCAGTTTCATAACAGCATTAAAAACATTCATTATAATTAAGTCCTTTTGAGATTTAAAGAAAGACAAATAAAACCACAGTTATTACAATATTCTCAAGATGTGCTTTATGAGACTGGTAATACATGCCTTGGGCAGCTCAAGATCTTCAGCCTTTGGCTTTGTGCTACACAACACACCCAAGGCATATATTAATGGTCCCATGAAAACATACCCTGCAATGACTTGCAGCTTAAATAAACATACTTGTCTTTCTCTTTTCCTCCTCCGAATATTGGATGCAGTAAAACTCCACCAGTCTTCAGTTCGTATGCCACTATTTGATCTAACTCCTAAGAAGAACAACATACTTAAGTAAGCATAATTCAAAACCAATTATTTAAAGAAGACAAGAAAGCTTTTATTATCATTGTTCAAGCCATACCTCCTAATTAACCTTATTTACAAAGAGAGAGAATATTTTAAAATCAGAGGTGTTCCTTGCACAACAAACAATAATAAACCAGTAGAAATTAGCAGTTAATACTTATTCTGGGTCTGGACAGTGGGTCAACCCACAACAATACTGAACTACATTTTAGCTAAAAAGTATTATTATTCAATAAATAAGTTGTCTCTAACCAAAAGGAATAAAAGTGATCAGCATTTCCTTGCAGCAGAGAGCAACTACAGCCTCCCCATACGTATATGTATGTATGTATATAATATACATAAGTAAAATTAAATATTTAACTATGAATATATATATATATACACACACACATCTGGCTCAAGCTCTGCACAGGAACGTGAATCTGAATTTGTGTGATGCTGTGCCCATGTTAACAAGCACACTTTAAGGCCGGATGTTTGCATGGGCTCACTGTCACTCAACAGTCATTACCATGATTCATTACCATGAATCCAATCAGCGTAAACCGATGTCTGTCCGTAACCCAGTGTTAATTAAAGAATTTTCGAATGTTGATATGTATTGATATTCATTGATTCATATAAACTGACACACTTTCATACACTGGTAACACATTCCAAGAAGGAAGGGCAGAACAGGAGGCTGTGACAGTAGCACCTCTCAGTTCTATGTGGACATCCTTAGCAACTCCAGGGGGACAACACAGCAGTGAACTCTGCAACAGACCTTCAGACAGCCGGGCTGTTCCCTGCAGCACCCACACCTTCAGCACACACAGCACACGACCGGGGAGCTGAAGGAACAGTAGGCAGACAAGGATATGGTATTGGGTCCCCATGGGAGTACGGGATGTTAATGGAGCCCATGGGGTTAGGAATTTACTTTTTTGGAATAGGAAGAGGAAGAGAATGTGATGAGAAGAAGAAGATGCACATCTTTCTATGAATGAATGCTACTGGCAAACGATGAGGAGTCACTGCTTCTATCACTGGAAAGTATCTGTGTCAGAGCATTACATTTGGAAATGTAAGCTATAGACAGAAATTTCTTTTCCAAGTCAAGAAATCCATTCAACAGGAATTTTTTACTGTTTCATTATTTCATCTAGCACTCCAATGATATTAAAAGTTACCTGGTCCACTACTGATCCAAGCTAATACTGGAGCCTTTCTGAGCTACACAGATGGCCACCACAGTATAATGAATTCATCAAATACATATCCTTATGAATTCTACATTCTATGTATTCAAAAAGTAACACCTTTTTTGACCTTTTTTTTTGGTGTACAAGTCCAAACAAAAAGAGGAAAACTAATTGCACAGAGAGACAATGAAAATTATTATTCATTATTCATATGGCAGTCAGAAAAATGTGTTCTGGTTCCTATGTTTGGGGGATTTCCTTGCAGAAAGTGGTAAAGATATTTTAGCTCTATGTTTTATCACTACTAAACATGTCTTTAGATTGCAATGAAAAGCTGTTTTATATTCTGGTTTTATACTGTATCTTCTTCAATGCAAAACATCTAAAAGGTATAGAAAACTATTATGATGTTACCTGTTTAATCCAGTGGCGATACTCATTAACACCAAAGGTTTTTTTCATCCAAAGGCCATAAATGTAACCAGAAATTCCCTTTAGCACCCATTCATCTGACCTATAAGAAAGATGCATGAAATATATAATTTCAGAAGATATTTTGTAGGGGACGGTATTTTTGACCAGCTCAAAAATAGTCACAATATTTAACAGGTTATGTAACTTCTCTAAGTCAATAGGAGTCTGATGAGCTGTGAACCAATTTATGGATCTTGGCACCTGGATGGGACCAATGAAACTGAAAAGTCAGTGAAAACTGAACTTTTACCACAGAAATCCAGATTAAAATATAAACCCAAACTATTTTAGCCGAAATAGTAATAATAAATGGGTGGAAATGGATACTAAAGCTAAAGCAACTGCTAATCTATACGATCTTAAGTTCTTGATAACCATCTCAATGCAGAAGATTTGGACAGCAAGTAAACAAAATACCTATCACAATTTGGTGGACACCCATTTAAACACATCTGTGATTCTAAGAGAGAAAAATATGGACAAAAACTACAACAAGAACTAGAATTGTAAACAGAAGAATGATACACAGGGTACGATGAAGCGAATAAAACAAGAACATATAAAAAGGGAACCATGAAAAACATAAAAAATTGTCTTCACCATGGAAGTAGGCTACGAATAAAGAAGGGCAAGAGAAATTATTATAGAATGAACACCAATTTAAGAACATTTTGATTTCCTTTTTTTAAGATAAGGATACTCCGGGACATACACTTTTGTAAGGAAAAAAAGTAATGGGCTAATTGTCCCCAGTATAAGAAGTGTATGCAAAAGGTTTCAAAATAAATACTGACCATAACTGCAAGAACCAGCTGAGGAAATTTTCTGAGCAATGAAGTTATAGCTGCCTTAGCAGGAATTTTCCTGTTTGACGCTAATTTCTGCATTGTCTTCCCTGAACAACTTCTTAATTTATTAGTTCTGTGTTCTGTAAGTACTTCCTATGCAGGCTACACTTCTTCACCCAGAAAATCTGACAGAAATTTACTGATGATGTAGAAGAGTCTCCCTTCTAAAATGTCCAAGTGCCAAAGCACACTACAACATTCAAGAAGGCATATCCTATCTCTACAGCCTTTGCAACTTTTATCTCTCACATTCTCCTTTCAAACAACAACAACAAACGGATTTTCATTTATTGAGCTGGTTTTATTACTTTGTTTCCTTTTTCTTCCTTTCTTCTACAATTTGAGTGTTGCTTATTTTGCTGATAAAATGTGATATGCAAATTAAAATTTTAGCTTCCTAGATTTTTCCCATTTTCTAGAGAATAGTATGGTAAAATACTTACCAGGACATTCTGGATATGAAACATCCAAAGAACTGCTGGGCCAGGGCCTGTGCTAAGCACCTCCTTGTCAGTGGAGTTTCATCTATAATCATTGCGCTGTGCAAGAGATTTGTGCTGGACCCCCATAAAAAGAAAATAACACAACATGAGCACCAGCTCCAAAGAAACACAAGAGACCCTGCTTTAAAAGCCAAAATAAATCAAATAATTCATTCACTGTTTTTCCAGTGAGACAGTAACACCTTTTTTAAAATAATCTTATAAATCAGGCAGATCTCCTGCTATACAGGAGGTCAGTATATACATCCATATACAATCTCTGTGTAGAGGCTAAACAGTGTAACTGGTGAAACTCTCTTGGATTCCTGATATCCTATTCCAGCTGAAGAAAAGTAAAACACAATCAAACTTCTGCACTTAATTTGAGATTAAATATTTTATGCATGGCATTTCTAATTCAGAAGGAAAATCGCTGCCAGTTTTTTCTTAAAGTAAATACAAATCTAACCTCTTTAAAACAGATAAAAATGGCAATGGTGTTAAAAGCTTGTAATGCCAACAAAAACGAGCCTTTTCAAACTAGAGAGCCCAAAACTCAGGCTACAAAAATAACTAGACTTTCAGATATTTCTCAACAGGTTTGGATCTAGAGCTTCTAGGCCTGTGGTGCCATTTTCTCATAACTAACCTGAAAATACTCATGGATGCATAAGCAGCTACTTCAACATAAGCTTCGTCTATGAAAACAGTCTTGAAACAGGAGTATGGGTAGCGGCAGGTAAGAATCTCCTCATAAAATTCAAACACCTCATGAAGGTATGATGTGGTGTGTTTGAGCAACGGGAGAAGTTGTGGTAAGCAAAAGTGAGTCACCTACAAAACACAGGAGAATTTGTCAGAAGGCCTACAAATATATTCAAATACATAAAGCATATTACATAACAGAAAAAATGCAACTCCAACTAAATTCATCCCATAAATTCAGACAGAAACAGAATTATTATTCATTCAAAGGCTTTATTTTGGACATAAACTTAAATACAAGCATTACTAGACAAGCTTTATCATATAACTGTACTAATGGAGGTTGATCTAGACATATCCTCATTTGACCGATTTATACTGGTTGCAACATAAAAGTCAGTAATTCTTTAAAAAAATAAAAAGGAGACCTCTATGATGAAGATTATTACCTCATGCATGTATGGATCAACAAGGATTTCAAAAGGTCCTATTGCCAAGGAGATGTTAGAAGCTGCAGTTGGAATAGTCAGCATGTAATGAAAAGTCTTCTTTCTCATATCGTGGGTGTACACAGTTTCCACCAAATCTCCGTTTGAAACAGCCACCATTGCAGCATCTACAGTATATTCAAGCTTCCAGGTACACAACTCAGAATATGAATCAACACAAGGAAACCAAAATCTGGGAAAGTTAAAATTGGGGGGAAAAATGGTTAATAATTCTACTTAACTCTTTTTCCCACGTGATTTTTCTCTCAAGTTCCAAACTATATTCCTAAATACTTTAAGAATATATGAATGTTGACATACTGACTCCTACAATACATTAACTTAATAAAGCTTTATGAGTTTTTTTGACATTATCTCCTGCTGAGCTATAAAGACCAGAAATCCTAATTACTAGCCATTAGATGCTACTTCACATTGGTAAGATCCTTTCAAGCACAAATTAAGTTCTAGAATTTTTCAAACTTAGAAGAATTCAAGGAAATTATTTGTATTTCCTACACTAAATAGGAAATACAGTCTAACATTCAAAGACAGTTTTCTTACCTTGTAGAGTTCTGATAACCACATGAAAAGACATGAGCCCCTCTTTCTGCCATGTTGCCCTCCATGTTGGGTACCACAAAATGAAGGCCTCCCTTCGGCTGGTCCAGAGAAAAGTTTATATGCACCTTCAGCACTTTTAACTCTGCAGCACAAAGACCAAAACTGGAGTAAATATATGCAACTTACATGAAAGTTATTTCAGAACAGTAATTCAGTTTTGGACTCTTGGTCTTTCAAGACTATGTGTTCACTTCATTCTCCTGGACTTCTGAGTCCTCTTAAAAAGTACAGCTCAAAAGCTTAAAACCTGAGACCTCCTAAGCATAACTTACAGGATATGAATTTATAGGAATCTTTATTAATTAATAAAAGCTGCAATCGGAGCTACGTTTAATCTTCCAATTTCCCAACAGTAAAGCATCTTTACACCCTAACCATGATCTCCTTTGTACCTTGCTGAAATAATGTTCTACAAAAACTGCATGTAGAAGGCACATTCTTAAAAGACATATTATTGTCATTTGCAGTTGCTTAAAACCTCTTATTATAGCTAACACTTTTCCTGTAACTTAAGTGTCTTTGCTTTGGTTTAGTTTCACAGAAATTTCACCTATGAATAGGCTGGCAAGAAAAGAAATTCAAGCATACACTGAAATTTATCCCACAAGTCTCACCATATTTTGGCATTCAAATTTGAAAAGTGAAATTATACAAGCTTGAATATTTTCCTTTCTAGGCTTGCAAATAAGGCAACAGGAACTTAGACAAAAATTAAAAGAAACAAAGATGTCTTTCCCATTAAGCTGCATCTGATAACACTGTGTGAGTCAGCTTCATGATTCAGTTGTTATTATTTTCTCACAAGTCTCACAAATCCATGGGAAAAACTGATTAAGCCATGTAAGAAAATTATACAAGAAACTAATAAGATCCACTAAGAAAACAGTCAACACCAGAGGGTAATTTATTCAAACAGTTGCTTACCCCAAGATCTAGTATGCCAGTTTATAAAGCAGTCTATTTTCACTACCAAATCAATTTTAAAATGACCATTCTTCAAAGTGAGGTGGGATAAAATTGATATAGCTTTGTATGAAGATGGATATAGCTATATCCGTGTAAATTATTTTCTCTGTTGGATCATATATATTGTGAGTAACCCCAAAATCACAATTTAGAACCCAATATACTCCATTATTCCCACTTCCTCAGATATTCTTCTGGGGTCATGACCACCCAAGAGTATGTTTGTAAAGAGTGTTAAGAAATCTTGCTACCATTTCTCCATATTACCAAGAAGTGTGAAGGTATTTTTTCATACTTCAAGTGGAAAGATACAGGTGATGAAAAAGGAAACAGTAACCAAAATTTCATAAAATAATGTAACACTACTTCTACTTATTTAAATCTACCATCCTCCCATGCAAACTTGTAGCTAAGAACTCTATGGCATCTTAAATTAAGTTTTCAGTATGGTCTCCTTACCATCAACATGTTTCCACAGCTCCGAGGGAACCTTAATGCAGAGTTCTCCATTTCCAGCATCTGGGTCCACAGCACTGACTGCAGCAGCATAGGCATTGGAAAAATAGTTGAGATTCCTCCTGTCAGAAATACCCAGTTAATTCTTAAAGTGCAGTTGTGCTGAACCACAAAAAACAACTTTGGCAGATATACAATTTCTATACTGAATTTCAAGGTGTATGTTCAACCACGTGTTTTGTTTTGTTTTTAAAGAAGAGAAAAGGAGTAAAGCTTAGATTTCAACAACCAGAACTTAAAATGTGGCTCTTGTAGAAGTGATCCATGATCAAAAAGACTTAAGCAGCAATAATCCCCAATAAATTAAGTGAGAAATGCTCAGTGTTCTTTTCTAGCCAATAAGAGTAATACTTATATTTATTAGGTTAGAAATTTTAAATTCTGGGTTTTTTAATTTTGAGTTAAGTTTGTAACTTTTTCCTAAAGATCTGTCTTGAAGATCTGCTTCCTCATATATTGCAGTTTTGCTCTTATGTTCCTTTTCTAAATGTAGTAAGATTTTAGCTTGGCATTGGTATTTTTCCTCCCTTAGTTTGATGGATAGGAAGAGGAGTTTTTTATGCACTTGTAAATATCACATAAACTACTACAGGTTAGAGTTTTGGCCTTAATACACAAACACAGAAATCACAGAATCATAGAATCAGCCAGGTTGGAAAGCACCTCTGAGATCATCAAGTCCAATCCCTGATCCACTACCACTGTGGTTACTGACTATGGCACTAAGGGCCACATCCAGTCTCATCTTAAAAACCTCCAGGGATGGTGAATCCACCACCTCCCTGGGTAACCCATTCCAATGCCTGATTGCGCTCTCTCTAAAGAATTTCTTCCTAATATCCAACCTAAGTCTCCCACGTCAGAGCTTAGGACCATGCCTTCTTGTCTTACTGCTGGTTGCCTGGCAGAAGAGACCGACCCCCACCTGGCTACAACCTCCTTTCAGGGAGTTGTAGAGGGTGATGAGGTCTCCCCTGAGCCTCCTCTTCTCCAGACTAAACAACCTCAGCTCTCTCAGCCTCTCTTCATAGGACTTGTGTTCAAGTCCCTTCACCAGCCTGGTTGCTCTTCTCTGGACCTGCCCCAGCACCTCAATATCCTTCCTGAACTGAGGGGCCCAGAACTGAACACAATACTCAAGGTGTGGCCTCACCAGCGCTGAGTACAGGGGAAGGATCACTGCCCTGCTCCTGCTGGCCACACTGTTCCTGCCATTGGCCACCTTGGCCACCTGGGCACACTGCTGGTTCGTGTTCAGCTTCCTGTCCATTCAAATTGCCAGGTCCCTTTCTGCCTGGCTGCTCTCCAGCCACTCTGTCCCCAGCCTTCAGGGGGTTGTGGCCAAAGTGCATGACCTGGCACTTGGATTATTCCCCAACACTGGAATTAGACCATCTCTCCAGCTTGTCCAGGTCCCTCTGCACAGCCCTCCTGCCTTCCAGTTTAGCCTTGAGTTTAGCAACTTTGTTAAACTCAATCCCCTCACCCACATCATCAATTATGATGTTAAACAGGACTGGTCCAACACTAATCCCTGGGGGACACCACAGTGACCGGCCGCCAGCTGGATGCAGCCCCGTTCACCAGCACTCTCTGGGCCCGGCCCTCCAGCCAGTTCTTAACCCAGCACAGAGTGCCCCTGTCCAAGCCGTGGGCTGCCAGCTTTTCCAGGAGTATGCTGTGGGAGATGGTGTCAAAGGCTTTGCTCAAGTCCAGACAGACACATTCACAGCCTTCCCTTCATCCACCAGGTGGGTCACCTGATCATGAAAGGAGATCAGGTTGGTCAGATCTTCCTAAACTTGTGCTGGCTGGGTCTGATCCCTTGTCCATCCTGTAGGTGCTGTGTGATTGCACTCAGGATGATCTGCTCCATAACCTTGCCAGGCACTGACGTCAAGCTATGTCATGGTTTTACTGGTTCCTAGAAATTAGGTAGGAATTTTTCCCTTCCCCCTGCCCACTGCTCTAACAGGTCCCTGTCCTCCCTGTGCTGATGATCCCAGAGCTGGATGCAGCACTCCAGGTGGGCTCTCACCAGAGCTGAGGGGAGGGGTAGAATCACCTCTCTCACCCTGCTGCCCATGTGCCAGTGAGGCAGCCCAGGACAGGGTTGCCTTTTAGGTTGTGAGTGCACCATGATGGCTCATATTGAGCCCCTCATCCCCCAGCACCCCAAAGGTCTTTCTCCACAGGGTTGCCTGCAATCCCTTCATACCCCAGCCTGTACTGATACTGGGGGTTGCCCTGACCCAGGTGCAACATTGCTATACCACAATGGAGTAAATTAACTCTCGGCTGGGGACTCCGCCTTCCATGGAATCTGAAGTCCACACAAAGTAGACATGATCTCATTTCAGGATTTTGCTTTGATCTAACAATTCTCTATTCACCACCCACAGAGAAATCAACCCAAATTACAGTACCTTATTTGGAAGAATGAAGTGTAATTAACCATGCCAGCATCATTCTGTAAGTCTAGCTATGTCAAACACGACGCTTAATAGTCTTAGTCTTCCACATATAAAAAACTTTGCTAAAACACTGAAATATATTGAGAACATATTTTCATGTAGTTCTTCATCTTTGGCAATAACAGTGCACAAATTCCCTGGCACCACTACCAGGACTGAGAATATCAGGAGCAGTAAACTTGTCTACTTCACTTGGAAGCTTCTGAAAATCAGACATGAATAGTAAATGGGACCATTTGAGCAGAGAAACACCCAAATCTCAAGTTTTAATAATTTTTTTCCCTTTTTCACAGATGAAGTGTACCTATAGATAGGATCTAACACCAACAAGTTTTAAATGCAAAAGTTTGAATTTGTACACTGGAATATACTATAACTTCAGCTATGGCTCCAGAACAATTCAAACCCACTTAAACTCCAGCTGATGTGCTGTCTCCCAGTCTCAGTCACTCATTCCTGCTCCCTCCCTCACTAAGGAGACTACTGTTCACCTGACCCTGGGGGGATCCAGCTCACAGTGCCAAATGGAAAAAGAGTCTTTTTCTTTCTTTTCAGACAACTTTCAGTTGGTTTACCTCCCTGATCTGTCATACTGAGGGCTCAAAGAAACACCCTAGCCAATGTTGTTTTAATCCATCTTCAAATGGCAGAAAGGCAAACAAATACCACTGGAAAAACTCTATTTAAAAGAAGACTGCACAACTAAGAACTATATTAGTAATTAAAAAAACTAGCAACAGCAAACAACAGTAACATTCTTTTAGACTGTAAAGTCTGAAAGTTTTAAATTTTAATCTAAATTGGTTCTGAAAAATTACTATTTTTCATAGGGGATCCCTTTCCAATACATCAGTGAGAATTTGTTCCAAGTTTGAGCATTGTGATGAGCTTGTGGCTATACTTCAAACATCAGTGAGTTCACAGACAGGAAAAGGTTATGATTTTACAGCAAAACAGGTAGACTCCACAGACTTTAATATTTTGTGGAAAACAGTCTATTCTGATATTTCTATTTTTGTGAAGTGCTCTAATTCAAATGGGTGATTCATTGTGAAAGGAATCTATGAAAGGCTTAGTACCACAGATTAATTTTTTCATAGGTTGAACTATTCTCCATAAACTGGATATGGCCATTTTAACAAAAACACAAGCCAAAACTGACAGCCCAAGGAACAATAATAAATTTTCCTGATTGTAAGTGTAGATTGAAAAGGAAAAACAAATAGGCCATTCATGTTTTCTTCCTGGTAGGATACATTTTATTATCAGAATTCACCCCAAACACTGTTAATTACACCCCAAGTGCATGCAATTTGTAAAGAAGGGATTCTGTAGAGGCTTATTTTTTAATGCTACTAACTGATTCCAAAGAGCTCCATGTCAGCTTTCTACAGCATTTCTCACTATTACCTGCACCACTACAAACATATGTGCTAAACATGTTGTCTATAAAGCACTGTCTTCTTACAGTACTTAACATCAACTTGGCAAAGTAAGTTCTTTGATCTACAAGCAATTCATTACTCTTCATTACCTGTAATTCATTTACTATTTTACTTTGTTTCCCAGATAGAATTAGCACTTGATATTGGAACATATATATGATATAGCATATATGTCATATATATATAGCATATTTTAAATAGGTATGTACACATATATGTAATTTATTAATAAGGCAATGATTTGAACCTTTAGCACACTGAAAAACCTACTTTTCATTCCTGCCCAAGCTTAAGGACTTTGTCCTCTCTTTTTTCAAAAGTTCTCTACACCTTTGTGTCATGGTTTAGGAATAGTATTCCCCAATTTAGTGTTCCTAGTGCAACACTCCAAACCAAGCACCACTCAATCACTCCCCCTTCCCCTGGGGTGGGCAGGAGAGAAGAACTGGAGGTACAAAAGGTAAAGAACCCAGGCTGAGACAAGAACAATTTACTGGAAACAGCAATGAAGTAAGACAAGGAACAGTAAAAGCCACAATACAAACAACAGAGTGTACAGGGAGAGAGGTGAACAATTCACACATTAATGCTCACCCCACAGAAAACCTCCAAAAATACCCAACTGCTCCCTCTGCCCCGTGAGCCTTTCCCCATCCCTGGAAAATGACTGAGGTGGTACAGAATAACCTCCAGGTCCTGGCCACTGCAAAACTTAACCCTGTCCTGGCCAGAACTAGGACATTACCCACCCCTTATTTTATACCATCTACGTTGTCCCCAAATCCTACACCTTCCTACTATACCTGTGTATGTGTATATGGATATACACACACATATATATGCATACCCAAGCACAGGTATCACTTCCATAGCCAATGGCCATCCCCCAAGACGTCTGGTGAGCTCATTCAGTCCATGACTGTGGGTTCTGTCCATCCTAGATGTCTTCCAGGGCAGGAGGGCTGGAGTGCTGTCGGCTGGTTGCACGGTGCACCAGGAGCTTGGACTGGTGTATGTGGAGCACATACTCATTGTCCACAGTAGTTCTGGCATACAGTGGCAGTGCCATTGAACAATCAGCGTTATACAATTCAGCCTTACAGACTGCAGCCCAACTCTTGGGTATGTGTGTGTCTACAAGATGTACTTTTACAGCCAACTCCTCTACCTGGGCAACAATGTCTTGCCACAGTTCAGCAGCCCAGATGGGTTTCCCTCTGCAATGCCAATTGGCCTTTTTCCATCAGTCCAGCCACCCCCACAGAGCATTTGCTACCATCCATAGGTCATCGAAGAGGTAGAGCACTGGCCATTTTGCTTGTTCAGAAATACCTAAAGCCAGCTGGACAGCTTTCATCTCTGAAACCTGACTTGATCCTCCTTGTCTCCCAACAGCTTCTGCGACCTGCCATCTAGGACTCCATATGGCAGCTTCTCATTTTGGATGTAGAGCTACAATACAGCAAGAAATATGAGTAAAGAGCATGTCACTTTTCATTTTCTGGTAGCTGATTACATGGTAGGGTCTCCTCATTGTGTGTCACCTTTTCCTCCTCTGATGGTAGTCCGAAATTTTCATCTTCAGGTTACTTTGTGATGACTTCCAAGATCCTGGGGTGATTGAGGTTTCCTATTCTAGCTCGCTGTGTGACCAGCGTGATCTTACTCCACCATAGCATCTCTGGTATGATGTGTGGAAAGGACTTTCCCTTTGAACATCCAGCCTAGCACTTACAGTTAAGGTGCCAGAAGCAGCTGTGCCTCAGTGCCAATTACTTCTGAAGCAGCTCAAACCAGGACCTCTTTTGCAGTTGGGATGTAACAGGCCTCAGATCTGTTGTATCCCCAGCTCCAGAACACCAGCAGTCCCTGGCTGCAGTGTACAGCACTTCTTCACATCCTGTTCTGTCCTGACTGGCCCAAGGGCTACTACATGAACAATCTACTGTTTAATTTGTTCAAAAGCTTGTTGTTGTTCAGGGCCCCACTTACATCATTCTTCTTCCAGGTTACTTGATAGAGAGGGTTTACAACCTCACTGTAATCTGGAATATGCATTCTCCAAAAACCCACAGCATCTAGGAAAGCCTGTGTTTCCTTCTCACTGCTCAGTGGGGACATAGATGCTATTTTGTTAACCATGTCCATTAGAATCTGGCAACATCCATCTTGCCATTTTACTCCTAAAATCTGAATTTCCCGGGCAGGTCCCTTGACTTTACTTTGTTTTGTGGCAAAATCAGCTTCCAGGAGGATCTGGATTCTCTTCTTCCCTTTCTCAAAAACTTCTTCTGCTGTGTTGCCCCATACAAAGACGTCACCAATGTACTGCAAGTGTACTGGAGCCTCACCCTTTCCCAGGGCAGTCTGCACCAGTCCATGACAAATAGTGGGGCTGTGTTTCTACCCTCTGGGCAGTCAGTTCCAGGTGTACTACACTCCCCTCCAAGTAAAGGCAAACTGTTAAACTGCTCTGCTGCTGAAGGAATGCAGAAGAACACACTGGCAGCATTGATGGTGGCACGACTTTGCTGCCCTGGACTCCAGTTCGTACTGAGGTTCCAGCATGTCCAGCACAGCAGCACTCTGTGGTGGTGGACTTTGTTCAGGCCATGATAGTCTCCTGTCAGTCTCCACTCTGCACTGGACTTACACACTGGCCATATATGACTGTTAAAAGGCAGGAGAGTCTTGCTGACCACTCCCTGGCTCTCCAGTTCACAAATTATCTCACGCATGGGGGTCACAGAGTCCTGGTTCGTGTGTTGTTGACAGTGTACTACTATGGTAGCAACCAGTATCTGTTGTTCTTTGACCCTCGGCAGTCCCACAGCAGAAGGGTCCTCTAGAGACCAGGCAAGGTATTCAGCTCTCTAACTTCCTCTGTCCTGAGGTAATCTACGCCAAGGATGCACCGGGCCTGTGGGCCAATCACAATGGGGTGGTTTTACCATTCATTCCCAGTCAGGCTCACTTCAGCTTCCAATACAGTCAGCTGTTGGGATCGCCCTGTCACTCCAAAAGTAGAGATGGATTCTGCCCCTACATATCTTCATGGCATCAGGGTGCATTGTGTGCTGGTGTCAACTAAAGCCTTATACTCTTATGGCTGTGATGTGCTGTACTAGATCATCCTTGAGAGAATGTCTTTCCCTCATGCTTGGCAGGAGTTGCCTCCAGAGGCTGAGTTTCTGTCCTCTTCCCAGTCTCCTTGTCAATGCCCACATCCTGCGACAGGGATCTCAGTTGCTTGGCTTCAGTACCATCTAGTTTCATATTGTAGGCCGTGATATCCCAGCACTGGAGCAACCAGGTCACCAGAGGTTCACCCCACTGGCAGCTAATATCTTTTCTCACAGCTCACCTGGGGATAGTGATCAGCTGATTATCTCTGGCACTGCCTCTTCCTCTTGTTCTGAGGGCCTTGCTTCCTCTTTATCCCTCACTAAGCAAACTCATTTTGTCATGAATTCCTTCTTCTGTGTAGGGGTGACTGCTACCAGCACAGGTTGTTCCTCTGGCTCAGCTGCAGTTGGAGTGGCCACAGTGCCTGTTGGTCTGCTTTCCTTAATATCCAAAGGAAATCAAAATTGTCAAAAGCTGTAGTAACAGGCCTGAAGGAGAAAAAGGGAGTGAAAAGCTGGGGAAAAAAATTCTCCTCCCCCGTTCTCTCTCCCCACGGATTGGTTACAGTTATTAATGGACTCCCAAAGGCAGCGCCTGAGGTAAGGGTAGGAGAACAACACTGAATACACATCCCAAATGGCCCTCACTGCCCTTGGTGTTATCCTGTCATAAGCTGGTATCACACAACACAAAAACAGAGCAATCCTGATCCCTCTCCCGCTCTGAAAAAGAGCACCATGGTGGGCAAATAGTGCATATATAGAAACATATACAGGGTTAGGAACCTCACCAACATGAACAGACCAAGCAACATTGTGCCCAGTGGCTCCCTACCTGATACAACAAACCCTTAGATAAATTTGTTTCCAACCCACTCCACATAGACCTCTTGTTATCTCAACTCTCCGTGCCCAACATTAGGCACCACATAAGGCTGTTGTGTTTCAGGAATGGTATTCCCCGATTTATTGTTCCCACAGAAACACTCCAAACCATGTCCCAACCGATCACTTCCCCCTTCCCCTTCGGTTGGCTGGAGAGAAGAATTGGAGGCACAAACACAATACCCTGCTACATCAGCACTGACCCAGCAGTAAGTCCTTCACCCATCCCTGGAAAATGATGTGAGGTGGTTTCCGCCACAACCCCTTCCAGCTACTGCAAAAATTAACCCTGTCCTGGCCAGAACCAGTACACTTCATTTATTTCTCACGAAGTCTACAATGAATTTACAATTTTACAGGCATCCAAGCAGTGGAAATGAAGGCTACTTACTGCAGTAAAGCAGCACATACTCAGTCCACCAGAAATTTTTCTGTTTTGTGCAAAGGCTAAAGGCTTGATCACTGACTTCTCAGAAGAACAATACTGCAAGAGAGACATGCCCTGAAGGCTACCACATTGTGCTCTATCACAGCTTACTGCTGCTTGTAACTAAAGCAGCAGTGAAGACCAATAATATAAAAACATCTTCATATTTTTTATCTTTAAAAACTACAGGCTTCCAGCTAGAAAAAAGGCAAATGAACATGCAATGCACAGGAACACATTACGTACACATTAGCTAGCTATGCAAAAACACAGCTTCCTTTACATAGAAGTAACAACAAAATGCAGTAGCTTCTCAGCCTGGCATCCTAGTTACCCCACAAACATGCGAAGCACATAACCAGGCACCAGCAGGATCATCACAAACTTCACTTACCACAGATCAAACCACTACATCAAAACTCTGAACTTTTGCTGTACCTATTTAACAGTTTACAATCTCACCCATAAGATTAAGAAAAAACAGATCTTGCCAGTTTTAAATAAATAGGGCCGAGATACAAGCAGTTGTCTCAGTATTAAAGCACACACTGTAGGATTTCTACATATTATAGCCCAGAAAAAACAATTCTGCTTCCTTTATATTGACAGAATCAAGAAAGTAACAAATTACAAGGAAAAGAAAGAAGATAAGTAGGACAGAGACAGCTCAAAAATAGCAGCCCTAAAACATGACCTGAAGAGACATTCTTCAACACTGTTTTCAGTCTTGGCAAGATTTCAAACTCTTCCTGAAAAGTACAAGCAAAAATGGGATTCTCTGCCACCTTGTGTACACATGGGAAAGCAGTGTGAACATTGTCATACCTTACAGCACTACTCAGGTGTTCGCTCAGTCAGGGAGGAAGTGACTGCCTTATCTGAGTTCATCCCTCTATTCTGATATAAAAAGCCATACTGTCCTGAAGCCCTCAAAGGAAACTACAAGATGGAAGTTTGACTTTATTTCTAGATAAGCCGCTAAAACTTCATTCACTTATTACCTGAAACTGTGGTTTGGGACTGACAGATAAACTGGCAATGGTATCAAAGCTGAAAATATACCTAATGCACTAATTAACAGTTTCTAATGTTTCCTACAAATTTTAGCGATTTTTAATTACCTTTTTAGGGAGGGATATTCAAAAGGGACAACATACAAGACTGAAAAAAATTGCTTCACCTCCTGCAACACAGAATATGTGAAACGACGGAGACCACGTGTCAATGATTTTTGCAGCAATAGATGATAAAACCTGGAAGTATTATTTGAACTGAAAACATGCTGAATATTTAAATTCAGAACACATAGATGGTCTGACATCTCACCCAAGAAGTAGCAAAGAATATTGTGAGGCAGAAACAATTGCACAGATAAAGGTCTTTTTAATCTCCAGTTTCTCCACCCTTTTTAACTATATTTTTTTGCACGTCAAAATTTGCACAACATAAGCAATAAACCATTTCTGTTAACTTTCGCATCCAATCAGCAAACATAATCTCTCAAGTAAGGGATACTGTAGCAAGTCTTCTAATCTTCACTCCATACAGACTCTTCCATTTTTAATGGAGTTCTGGTTCTAAACAAGGGACTAAGAAGTCTTTAAATTATCTTAACTTTGATGAAAAGTAGAAAAGGGTACATTAAATTGTCTTTTCTACATACTTATGCCCCAGATTAGATATTAAGAAAAAATGTCTTCAAAGAAAGGGTAGTAAAGCATTGGAACAGACCATCCAGAGAAGTGGTGGAGTCACCATCCCTGGAAGTGTTCAGAAACATGTGGACGTGGAACATGGTTTAATGGTGAATATGGTGGTGTGCTGGCTTGACAGCTGGACTTGATGATCTCAGAGGTCTTTTCCAACTTTAACACTTCTATGATTTTTATGCACTTTAATGATTTTATGCATTCATCTAAGGGACTAAAAGCATTATTAAAAAAAAGAAGAAAATGCTTGTATATAAAATCTTGTAACTTGAACTTATACTTGCTACACACACAAGGAAAAAGTAAAGATTGAAAACAAATTATTTTAAACAAACAGGTTACCAAGAAACATCTTAACTTTACATTTACTAATTAAACAGACTACTGAGGAAAACCGTGCAAAAGGTAACTGTCTCTGCAACATCAGAGGCAAAACATCATGTCTAATCTGTGTCCTGTTCAAAGTAACTGCTGTAGCCTAGTTCAGCTGCAAGGGCAGGAAGGACATCATCACTAAACTTGCCATAACAAATGAGAACTTGGAAGAGCTCACCAGATGATTAAAGACTACTACAAACCACTGCTGTTCCTAGAAGCAGTTCTTTGTAATGAAGGGCAGAGAAAACCCACTGATGATTTTTTTTTGAGATCCTACTTCTGGAGAGTTTTTAGATTTCTAGCATTTCTGTTTGCAATCCTGACTTAAGAGCAGAGATGCTGTATTTAATTACCCAATTTCAATGGAAAAATACATGTTTCATCTAATAGTTTGTACCCTATGTTGCCTTTGACTTCTGAGATACAGAAAGAGGCATACTAATTTTTGTTATGAATATTTGGTGACCCCTGTCTTTCATAACTATGAATAACACAGGAGTTACGAAATACAAAGATTTTCTATTAAGTTCAAATAGTTTGAACAGAAAAACTCAACTTTCTGCACAAAATTATAGAATTATCTCTCCCAATCCCTTTCTTAACATAATGGAATGCTCATTCTGATCATTTTAAATGCTGCTCCCTTCTCACATCTTCCAGAAGTTATGCAGGATTCCAGTTACTACTGAATCACAGAATGGCTGAGGTTGGAACCTCCGGGGCTCATCTGGTCCAACCCCTCAGCTCAAGCAGGGCCACCTACAGCCCTGCACCTCAGGAGCATGTCCAGATGACTTGTGAGCATTTCCAAGGATGGAGACCCCACATTCTCTCTGGGTAAATTGTGCCAGTGCTCAGTCACCCTCACAGTAAAGAAGTGTTTCCTGATGTTCAGAGGGAAACTCCTGTGTTTCAGTTTGTGCCCACTGCCTCTGGCCCTGTCAGTGGACACAAGTTAAAATACATGAAACTCTACCAGGAAACAAGAAAATGCTTTTTACTGTGAGGGTCATCAACACTGGAGCAGGTTGCCTGGAGAGACTGCAGGGATTCCACCCCTGAAAATACTCAAAACCCAACTGGACACAGCCCTGTGCAACCTGCTCTAGCTGACCCTGTGCGAGCAGGTGAGTTGCACTGGGTGTCAGTGAGTCCCTTCCAACCTAGAGGTCTCTGTGATTTCATATCAACTGCTGTTAATATGTACAACACTCTCACCACAAGTTCTTTAGCACGTCAGCAAATTGTAAATTCAACCAAAAGGAGGTCTGAGAACATGAACATAAGTTTCAGTAAATCAAAGAGAATACTTAGGGAAAACATTTGCCCATCATGCTTCTCTTACAAAAAATCAAAGAGATAAAAATTTTTACTGAAGTCCCTTCCCATATTAGTTCCCCAAAACATGTGGGATGATTCAGGTTTTTAAATTTGCTCTTCCATATCAGATGGTAAATAAATTTGAAACTTTTTTTTCAAATTTCAAAGTGAGTTAAGGTAACTTGCTAGACTTATACTCTTATCTGGAACAAGAAATAATGGAAGTTTGATTCCATAGGAAAGGTCAAAGCTTTACTTCTAGCACTTCATAACAATTTAGAATCCCTCCAATGAGGATTCTGAATTTTTGACATAACGACCAATAGCAACAACAACAAAAATATCAAGTCACAAACCAAATAGAATTACAGAACTAATAGACTCGAGTGGTTCAGTATCAGGACTCAAAGGAAAATTTCATAGCTCTGATAACCAACCCAGTGTCCCACATAAATGAATACTCTATTTGCAATCTGAATTATTGAAGCTCTTGCATAAGTGATGAACAAAGGAATACAGAGTATCTGTCACAACCAAATAGTTCAAATCCAACGACGTTTTCCCTATAAAGTACTTTTTAAAGAAGTGTTTGATTCTTTTACAAAACCATACAAAGCTATGTTAGTAAAAGAAATTCTAAAGAAGAAAAATTATTGCCAGAATACTTCCCCAAAATTAGGTCACTATACTAAAAGTCACCATAAGAAAACTACAAGGTAAAACTTGAGAGTAAAATAAAACAGGTCATGCTTAAGAGCAACAGAAAATCCTATACCTGCAGAATTTTAAACACACCACTTACTGTTTTGACTCATGGTGACAAACTTCCAGCGTTGGATCATTATAGATGAAAGCTGCTTCTAAATCGTTGACTCTGACCCTGTAAATCCGGCACTGTTTGCTGTTCAGCTTGATTCTGTTCAGGTTTGCAACCGTGGGAAATATTGTCAGCTCCACATAACCCTATGAAAACACAAAACAAAACCTTCTGTAAAATCTTCACCAACTCACAAAATAGGGAGATATAAAAGAATTCTTATTAGCACAATTCAAACAAAATCATTGGTAGAAAGGTATTTATTTTAAAAGGAGACTGGTTTGCCCTTTTAGACATGTAGATTGTCTTTCCTGCTATTTAAGAGGTAAATTTTCCCACCTGTGAAATAAACAAAACAAAACAAAACAAACTGAATATGAATGAACAATCATGTTTCTTTTACTGGAAATAATTTGCCTCTACTGACTAGATTTCAAGTTATTTGCATCACTATGTTTTTCATCACTATGATTTAGGTTTTGGTATCTGAGCTTGAGAAAATTTCTAAAACTTAAGCAGAATCCATTCAAGCAGATATCTAAATTCACAAAGACCCTCCGTGACTTTAGGCCTGGAATAATCAGTCTCTTCAAGGGCCCAGTGAACTCACATATAGGCTAAAAAACTCTATAAGCCTATCTCTAAGATCAGCCAATACTGTGCGAACGTCAATTTTGAACCGTAAACTGCTCTGTAATATTACTTGCAATGCAGTGGTCTTCATTTAGACAGCTTTTTTGTACAGAGATTAAAGTGTTCTCAGTTAGAAGGTATTTTATTTGATGCATGTCAAGGCATCAGATTTGAAAATATAACGTATGAAGAAGCTGAACAAGTCATAATTAGCTTGTGTGTGCAGTTGTTTCCTCTAAAAGCATGAATAAAACCCAGACTTTTAATTTCTACTTTCACATTTTATTAAGAAATACTTACTACAACAGACTTTCTCTGAAAATTTATGTTGTTGATACAAACTACCTGGTGAGTTGTACTGGAAAAAAAGAAAAATTTAAAATAAGTAAAGTTTTGCATAAATGCCAGCATTTAAAATGATACTTGAACTCAGTTTAAAAACAAAATAGAGAGCTATACAGGATATATGTACATATAGATAAATACTGCAAATAGAATATACTTATGCAAGAAGAATTAATGGTTGTCTAAATTGCTTACGTGGTCTAAACCAAATAATGAATAAAAGTTGCACACAAGGCCAAGAAAGTTCTAATAAAATCAAACATAGTATCACACCAATGTGAGTATTGCTAGGAAGATTACAGAAGATACCAACATCATTTTTGAACATCATTTATCTCTATGCAAAAATAAAGCAGTACTAATGCCAGAGTGCCAAGGCCTAACACTGCAGTGACGTGCAGTATCAGAAATGGCATGTGGCCACTGCAATCAGAGACCTGCAGAAAATTTATCTGGTGAGTTGACTCTCACACACAATTTATGTAAGCAGGTATTATACATTAAAAGATGAAGCATGTGCTTCTACAATGAACATGCAGTAAGAATTTATTATTTAAAATAATGGTTACATACTGATCAAGACTGGTATTAAGGTAGTGCAATTCATGAGTCAAGATACAACCTTGTAATAATTCAACTTTTATGACACATCACACATTATATGCACATCCTCATGTACCCTGTACATTAAAAAGTGATATTGCTTCAGTTGAGCTCAAGTATGACAAAAATTCCTACAAGAGAGTAACACCTAAAAACCAATTCAGACATTACCTACATTTAATTGTATATAAGAATGATTCTATTTAGAAATACATTTGCGTTACAGATTTATAAAGGATTCAAGGGGGTATAGAGAGAAATATATAAAGATGGACTGGAATCCACCACCAACTGCTTTGCAGCTTGGTTACAAACAAAATAGTGAGTGTGTAAAAATGACAATTTGCTTAACAAAGCTGCTTGCTGCAAAGGCAAATATTATTTTTTATACATAAAAAAAACCTTAAGTGGAAAGGATTTGACATAGCAATAAGAATAGAATATGGTAGTATGGTCTGTAGTACTGACGCTGTGTGGAAAATCTCCAAAGTTTGAAGAGCAAAATGTGAACATCTTCAAAAGATGAGACTGCATGGTTGACAGACTCACTCCACAGGTAAGTCCATTTATACAATAAAACATACACCAGCAACACACGTTTTCTGAATGCAGGAACACAAACAATAGCTCCAACCCTCTCAGATAAATCATTACTGATCGGCCTGTTTCAGTGTGCACTACTTTCAAGTACAGCAACTTAAAAAAAAAATGGATACTTATAATTTATATGGTCTTGGGCTCTCAAATCCTTTGTCTCCTTTCTTCCTATTCATCCTGAACCGCAGCGCTCAACACACACTGCTGATTGTCAGACTGGCACCGACACCATCCTCGCTCAGTGGGTCCTTCGACTTTTCCCCGAGTCGCGTCGTGTTTGACCATTCATCTCCTCAGCAGATCCGTGACCCCCAGCAGTCAGGAATCCCCAGCTCGACTGAGCACCATCGTTACACCTCCAACAACAATCAGTGTCTGTACATGACCTTCTGTGTCTGCACACGCAGCCCTGCTGCCGCAGGGGGTCCGCTAAGGATCCAGAGGCGCTTCCTCTCCGCAGGAACTGAGCAAACCGACCGGCTCGGCGGGAGCTACGGAATCGGGATGGCACCGGGGTGCGCGCTGCCGGGAGCGCCGGCTGCGGCAGCGCCGGCCGCGGAGAGCGGGAGAGCGGCGCGGGAGCCGGGTGGGCCGTGTGGCGCCGGGCCGGGCCGGGGCAGGGTCGGCCCGCGGGTCTCTCCCTCAGCAGCGCGGCCGCCGCAGCGGCGCCTCAGCAGCCGCCGCCATCTTGGCCGTCACCTCCGACCCCGGCGGGTGAGGGGTCACGGACCGACTGACGGAGCTCTACTGCTTTAGGGCTGGGAAAGTCTTTTGGAGGGTTGCTTTTTACAGAAGGACGACGCAGCTACGGCCAGAGGGAAAAAAAAAAAACCACAACAAGGAAATAACCCCCAAAAATAATCCAACACCCGCGAACGACGCCGGGCCCTGTCCCCGTGCGCAGGCGCGCGGGGGCCGCGGCTCGCGCGCGCCCCCGGGGGCGGGGCCTCGTTGCGGCGGGAAGGGGGAGGGGCGGCGGCGCCGCGGGAAGGCGGGATCGGCCCCCGGCTGGGAACGACACCGGATTTAATTCGGGAACGCGGCTGGGATCGCGGCACACCGCCACAAAACGGCCCCCTCCTTGACAGCCCACCGGGGTCTCTACTTTTAGTATCGGGAGGACACGAGATAAGTTCATTTATTTTAAGTAAATGCTTGCATCAAAGAAGCTGATGGTGTTTTGAAAGCGTCATTTCATGCTGAATGCCCAATGTAACAATCAGGAACACTGTGATGTGCTGTAGTACAGCACTTTTCATGAAACAGAATCACAGAATCAACCGGGTTGGAAAAGACCTCTGAGATCATCAAGTCCAACCCTTGATCCAACGCTGCCGTGGTTACCAGACCATGGCACTCAGTGCCACATCCAGTCTCATCTTAAAAACCTCCAGGGATGGTGAATCCACCACTTCCCTAGGCAGCCCATTCCACTGTCTGATTACGGCATAAAAAATTTCTTCCTAATATCCAACCTAAACTTCGTGCCCCAGATACAATTTTATTTCTTACTTGTTTCACAAACCAACCCCTACTGATGTCAGGTTTTCTATGTAAATATACACTGGGACCACAGACTAGAAAACTATCAACTGTGCCGGAACCTCCTGTGATGCAATGGAAAAGAATTTTCAAGGCTTTTACATTGATATTATCATTGATCTCCAAGAGGGAACTTTCTGGTGCTTTTGGAAGCCCACAGCTGTTGGAACCAGGACAGGGAACAAGGCAGTTCTTCCCGGCAAGGGAGCCCTCCTAAGTCAAACACCACAGCCCTGCACCAACACTGTGGAGCACGGGGAACCCTGCAGCGCTGGGCAGCAATAAACAGAGCTTAGGAAATAGTTTTTATTCAGCTTTTTATCTGTAACAAAATTCCAAGTATGCACATATCCATCTTAAGAGTTACATTTGATTTACAGTTTCTTTCCCCTCCCCACTCACCCTACAGCTGGAATGTTGGCAGTTCCAAGGTTTTTCATACCCGACATCTGAGTTCGATGCAGCAAATGCTTTTTGTATCAAATAACCTACAACTGTTAAGTTTAAATAATAAATCTGAAGACTGTCTAACATTAAACTCCAGCTCACTGACACACAAACAATCCTTTTTAATGACTACAAAATTTCAATGTCAGGGACATCACTTCATGGCAATATAAAAAACTCCTGTTTCATTACTCTACACAGAATAATATTCCACTGTAAGTTTTCAAGGCAAAATTTTCTTTGTGCAATTATTTGCCAGAACAAAATTTTTTTAAAAATACAAAATAACTGTACAAAGTTTTGTAAGTTCTCTTTTAAAAGCACAGGTAGTCTTCTGTAAAGCACTAGTTTTACCTCAGCTACGTTTTAATGACAACTTATAGGAAGCTCATAACGTAATGAATGTCCAACTGCTCTTTCTTATATTCACACTTCAGTGCAATTTGCAGTTTTTGTAATATTTAAAAAGCCATTCTGCCAAGTGTTAAAATGTCAAGAGCTTTTTCTAATGGTATTCATGGACATGACCATAAAAAGAGCCACCTTTCAAAATTAAGAACAGTGTAGTCTCAATCAGGAATGATTTGTTCATGAGCTTCTCAAGGTCTGCACTATTCACTAACATCAATGACATCTTTAAGAATGGTCACTAATGGGCAAAAGACTAAACTTCCCTTTTCCTGTTCAGATCAATTCAATTGACTGAATTATTATCAAGGTTTTAGATATTCATGTCAGATTTTAGCTTCTGAATAGACAGATGAAAGTGTATTCAAGAAGTAGCTTGACTCCAGGCTTAACTAGACACAAAGGAAAAAGAAGTTGGTGGGCAAAGGAAGGTGAGCTGAACTTGTAGTTCCTCAGAAGACACAAGTGCCCTCACATTCTACTTAGCTGAGCAGAGAACAGGACTCATTCAAGAAGCTCAGTGGCTCTAACTCCAGTACACTGTACAACACTGGTTGGCAATTACTTGCCCCAGAAGGCAGGAACAAGCAGCGTTCACTGTTACTCCCTTCAGTATCCTCAGTTCATAAAACAGAACTTGTTATGAGATGGGTCTTCTGGAATTATAAACTTTAACACCATTCAGCATCGAGGAGCGAGCGTATTTTGTCAGGAGAGCACCAACAGTCTGCTTCTCTGCACACAAGTCTCTGTGGAGAAAACAAAGCAGATGATGCTGGTATTAGAGATATGATCAAACAGATAAAATGAACCCAAGAAATACTTGTAACCATAGCAATAAACTGGATTAGGATATTAGGAGAAAAGAAAAATGAACTACTGTAACTGTCACATAATGCTTTAAAAATTTAAATTTTAGAACTTTGCTTGACATTTAAGCAAAACTACGTTAGGCAAAACTACACATTATCACCCATCTCAATCCAGTAGACTGAGCTTTTTACACACATTTAAACCCAGCAAATAGAGCTATCGACGTCAGAGGTATTTTATTCATATAGAATTCATATTCATTTTAAAAGCAAAGTATAGTATTTGAGTCAGACAGTTCATCAGAAGCCAGCAGTGCAAAAAGGGAAGACTATAATGCTAATTATATTTTAATAAAAGGAAATACGTCCTTACTGTATATAAGGGGTAATATCCACTTCTGTCCACTTTTCCCGTATTCTGAATAAGCTGTTGAATCTTTCCTGATTGTCTTCAGGTAAGTCTTCTACTTTTAGCAGAAAGATGGTCTCTGGTCTTGAGCTTTTATCCACAAGAGCCAAGCCCTGTAGATCAGCATAAGAGAGAAAATGTAAAGACAAAAGAAACTTCCTTCTTTCTGTCAGTGTTCCATACAAGTTGCTCTTTGCACATCCAAAGCCTCCCAGAAGTGCACTACCAGATCCGAAGTGAAGAAATAACATAAAACAGCCATTTTACAGGCAATATTTGTAATTTCCTTTATGACAAGAAGGAGGGGGGAATCCATTGAGTTCCAAGCTTTGTCTGCCTCCTTTGAGCAAAGGATTCCCACAGTGCTTGCCACTCTACTGGTTGTCACTACAACAACAGCTTCAGCCTCTGTTCCAGTTACATGTACAAGTAGTAACTGCACAGCTGCAACTTTTCTTCAAAGAGTGAAACATGCCAGAGTTACAGAAACATGAATTATGATGATTCCAGACTACTGGTGCTCATAAAGGATATCATAAAATGTACTTTAACTCAAATACTGACAGAAACAGCACAATCAACATTCTGTAATGGATAAACTCTATGTATGACACAAGTCATCAGTTACAGTCTATCCATGAAAAAATCATCCTTCTTTATGTGTTTACCTTAAGCTGATCAAGCCTTGTTGTCATCCCTTCAGGGACACTTTGTTGCCAGACTTCTTGAAATTCTGACAGATTGAATTTCACTGCATTTTGCAAAAGCATTTGTGCTACAGCTCTACATATTTTATCTTCACGCATTTCAAAGTAAACCTCCCCTGTTGAGAAACAAAAAATATTTTATATCTTGGGTTCCTGGTTTTGATAAAAGAAAACAGTCTTGTATTTCCATTTTGTTTTACAGTCTGCTGTAAACCAAGTATCCTCTTCCTTCTTTTTCTCATGAAGTAATCTGACTTGGTACTACTTTGGATAAATGATGGTATCCTGTCATTCTCAAGAACAAATTATGCAGAATGGAGCAGCACTGTCCCAGCTCCAGTATTAATTCCTATCAATAAGTGTATTTGCCCTTCATCTTTTCCCCTTACACAGTACACTGTTTCTCCTACAGCTTTCATTCCTATTTCTGAATAGCTTGTATTAAAGCATTTGCTGTCTGTGGTTGAACAATGAACAAAATTTTCATTTCATTGAGATGATGAAGGGAATAATGAGACTCATTTTCTCTCACACTGCCTTGACTAAAATTCTCTGAACAAAATCAGGTATAAACACGTCCTTCCATTTTTTCAGTCACAGACTTCCTGTAATTCAGGCTTGTCCCTTGTGCAACTTGTGCAACCTGTTTAAATATATCAAGATGACAGTCTGTTGCCACTCCAACTACTTTCCTATGTCCTTTAAGGTTGAGTGCAACTCAAGCCAATGGTGAGATGAAAGCCACTGTGGGGAAGAACTGAGACTGAGAGTAAGGCACTTCAATATTATGTCTGTGTGTGAGATGGGCAGTGGAAATTTAATGAATACAATCAGTGGATCTTGTGGTGCAGTTCAAGGGACCAAAAGCAGATCCCTACTTAGGCAAGTTGAATTCATGCCACTGACTGTTCACAACAGCACAATTAGTTGCCTAAATATCTGAGACCTCCTAGGGTATCCAAAGAGACATGCCATCTAAATTTTACTAGTGATCTGTCTTTAGTCACAAAATTAAGGCTTGTAGACACCTAATAAATCACTTCCAGTACCTCTTATTTCCCAATTTTTCACTATTATCTTGTACACTTTAATAGTCACCTTTCATATGAAACTGCCTTTAACAACTGTACTGATTTTTAGCTCGGTTTTCTCCCTCCTTTTACTGGCACTGTAGTAAACTCATTTGTTTGGGCCATCCTCACAAAATCTGCATTTCCTCTTTAATAAGTATTTCCTTTATGCAAAGTTAAACTATGCAAGCTTTCACAAACTTACCATCATCAACATATTTCCTCCCATAGCTTAAAAGAATGTGTTCTATCATCTCTCTGGAAAAATAAATAATCGGAAATCAAGTTTAACATGGTTCATTAGGATGTCACAAAAACAGTTACCAAGAAGATGATGAAGGAATAGGTATAGGGGAAAAAATAAGAGAAGGGCAACGGGGCTGGGGAAGGGTCTGGAACAGAAGTCTTGCAGGAGCGGATGAGGAAACTGGGGTTGTTCAGCCTGGCAAAGAGGAGGTTCAGGGGAGACCATATCACTCTCTGCAACTCCCTGAAAGGAAGTTGTAGTCAGGTGGGTGTTGGTCTCTTCTCCCAAGTAACAAGTGACAGGACAAGAGGAAATGGCCTCAGGTTGTACCAAGGGAGGTTTAGATTGGATATAAGAAGAATTTCTTCATAGAAAGGGTTGTCAAGCACTGGAACTGGCTGTCCAGGGAAGTGCTGGAGTCACTATCCCTGGAGGTATTTAAAACCTGTGTAAGATGTGGCACTTAGGGAGATGGTTAAGTGGTGGATTTGGCAGTGCTGGGTTAAGGGTTGGACTCAATGATCGTCATGTCTTTTACCAACCCAAATGATTCTAGGATGCAAGTCAAAAATTTGGCAGTTAATTACCCTCACTGAATAGTAGGCATTTTTCTAGAACTCTGGCATAAAATTACAGCCTAACTGCAGGCACAAAAGCAAGATCTCATTTTGAGTCAAATGCCAAATGAATGGAAAATGCTACATATTGTAAACTTAAGAATTTGTTTGAATGGTAATCTTGAATTACTTCATGACTTCAAGTTTTATATTCTGAATTTAGTATTACACCAGAAAACATACCCCCATCTCAGACAGTTTGCAACAGGTAAACTACGCATTTCTGGCTAGCTATAGTTCAGAACAGGCATTTCAAGATGGTCGGCCATTTACAGCTTAATTACATGCTAGTTCCATCATTTACACTTCAGCAGTAATGTATCTACTATTGAATGAATTGGAAATACTACCAGTAGACACTAGAATCAGTTTACTAACCTACCTGTCTAAACTACTAATGCTCTTGTATACTTTCAGAGGCAAAAGAAATGTAACATTAACACCATGGTAACTGGAATCTAGATTCACAAGACTATAATCATAATAAACAGTTAATAAATATTGTATTAATAATAGTTAATAATGAATGTAGGCAATTTTAAGTACTAAAAAGAATTGCTTACCTGGGTTCTAGAGATCCAAGTTCTTCCAGACAGGTACGTAAAGGAACCTTATTTAAAGACCAGGACTCTGAGTCTATCAGCTGAGTCACATGATCCAAGAGTTTCATCTCATAGTTGAATTCTAGAATTCTCCAATATCCTGCCGAACAGAACAGCACAAAACACTGTTAGAAGGAAAACATTAACACCTTAATTCTATTCCCATTAAGATACACTACAGAATCTGGACATTTAGGTCACACCTTTACAAAGTACAGCAGCAACATTCTGTCTTTTTAGGGATTAAAAGTGAGGAATAGAACTAAATAATAAGAACAAATGTAAAGGAGAATGACATTTAATCATCTCAATTATTCATAACTCTTCATGTAGATTAACTGCCACAGACACTACAAATCCTATCCCAAGGTGGATCAGACCTGGAGAAACTACTAATTAGTAGAGGCATAGAACTGCACAAACAGAACTGGCTGCACTGGCACTGCAAAGCAACAGTTCAGGTCCAGGTAAGTCCACAACAATCCAGATGTGACAAAGCACAGCTGTGGTACAATGGTGCTGTGCAGGTGTCACTGACAAGGGAAGTCAGCTCTGAGATCTTTGTTTACATAATGGGATGGGGTACGGAGATGATGGAGCAGAATTATTCCTAGTGGTGCACAGTGATGGGATGTGAGGTAACAAGGGAAATCCCAGCTGGTTAGTAGAATTTTTTCCCCCTTGTAGATAGTCAAACACCAGAACAGCCTGACAGAGGGTGTGCAATCTCCATTCTTAAAAATGCTCAGAACTCAATCAGCCAAGGCCCTCAGCCTCCAGCTACAAGCTGGCTCTGTTCTAAAGCAGGAGTTTGGACCTGATAACCTTCCGAGCTCAGTTCTGCCCTGTTTCAGTCTATGACTCCAGGACTGCTGTCACCTGATGTCCCAGGGTTTGGGCATGGCCAGGTAAAGGATGAGTAGGACCTGTCCCAAGGTGAGGCACTTGCTCAGGTTTTGCCTCACATGGTAGGAAGACACTGAGATAAACCCAGTCTGGGAGGAAGAAAGGACTACGAAAAGACTGGAGTTAGGTAAGGATCAGCTATTTTTGCCTCTAGAACTGCAAAAAGCAGTACCCACTCATTCATGAAGAGGGCAACCAGCCAAAAAAATATTCATGGGTGGGATACTCTGATGCCAGTGTTTGTAGCAGCAAAGAAGGAAGAGACAGACTGGCAGTGCCTGCTTAGCTTTATTCTTTTGATCAGCTCCATAGCACTGGAAGACAAAGAACTATGGAAGCAGATCTTAGAACTTCGAAGTAACTTGCACCTTGAAAGACAAGGATGTGGAATGAGCCTTAGAAACAGGAGTCATGTATTTTGGGAACAATAGCAGGGTTCTTTCCTCATAGGCAATAATATTCTTCAGAGATGACTACCTTCAATTTTGCAGGCATCTATAACCTGCAAGTGATGGAGTATTTCTTCTTCACTTGCTTGAATCAGACTTAACAAATCTTCTGTTGTATACTGCAACAAGGGAAAAAAAGAAGGAAATAAAACAGGTTATCATTAGTCCTTCTTTGCTTCAGCAAGCATGCTAAATGCATTGTAAGCTATAATGAAGGAAAGACTTAACATAGGTGGTTTTCCTCAGAGTCTGAATTTTCTAAGGTTTACCACACTCTCTGAAGCTTCTACTATAACTTACAACATTTTCTCAAAGGGTTATGCAATATAAGCCAGTCCAACTACAGGAAAGTTTTTGTGCCAGACATAAGTACATCCTGTACTCCCAGGATGACAAATTAGCACACGTGGACATCGTAAGTAAAGTATCCCAGCAAGAATGAAAAGTTAATGTATTCTGGCTTTCCTAAAATCACACATATTAACCTGTGAGATTCAAAGAAAAGGCAAAACAAAAATCACTTATCACTTTTGGTGTCTGCTATCCAATTAGCAGCCATGAAGCACAGACCCAGCTACAGTACATACAGCTCCTTATACAGTTATGAGGTGAGATGGGAAGGTGCTGTGGATACTGTGGTAAAGACATGGTAGGAACAGAAAGTATCATGAAGAGTAAAGTCAATGGAGGAAATACCAGCCTTCAATCCATCAGAAATAAGACTTCATCAATTCTTTTATTCACCTTACAGCCTATTTAATCCACTCTAATGTTAAAGTTCTGTTGATTACAGTTTATTTCCTATCAGAAGGAAAAGTATTGTATTGAGTACTTGAGATCTATGAGAACACAAATAGAACAAACCAACACTATGTTTGGAACATCCACACGTTAAAAAGGCATTTAATAAATATAGAAAGGTCTCCTCTTCCTGCTATGCCATTCTTATTAGACAGTTTGTCTAAATATCATCAGGACAAGCTCCCATCAGTATGTCAGCAAAGGACAACCTTATTATATAATACTTAAAGAAACACTACTAGCAATTGAGATTAAAAACATCCCCAAATCAATATGTGTGTTTGTAAGTTAGATGATGCCATTCAGATGCCTTGCACAGGAGACCTTGGCATTTTCCCTGCTTTGGGGTCTGGCTAGCACTCCTAACAGCTTTTTTGAAGACATCACTGCTCTCAGCTCTGATGCTTTTATCAGCTCCATCATCCTTGCAAACATAAAATGGAATGGATTGACTTGCATCATGTCCACACCAGCACTTTCCAGATAACGTGTTTAGTATGTTTCTTATCCTTATTCAGACTGTGATCACCTGAGTATGCCTTGTCATTTCACGATAAAATTCAGTACTAGTCTATTTATAAGTTTTCCTGTAGTTTGCTAAATCACATCACTATGCAACAGGCTTCCACACAGTCTCATAGTTCCTTATGGCTCTTTTGCTGGGGTTCTCTGTGTATGATACAGCCCTGAAAACCATGAGGAGGTTACAGGAAACCACCAAAATAGAATAACTTTTTTTCAAACAGATTAAAGGTGGTTTATTAGTTGCCAGTACATGAAAAATATTAAGTGTAAGCAAATAACACAGTGGAAATCTTTACTACACACATATTGTTTGGGATTCCAGTGAGAATTAGTCCCATAGGAAAGACCTTTCCCCTGGAGAGGTTTCAGATTCATTTAGAGTTTCATCAGTGACAAGGTGAGATTCATCTACACGTATCTGATACATCTAGTTGTATCGAGCGAGCTCATAGAGGAAATACATTCTCCTTCAAAATAAATGGTGGTCAGTTCTCACAGTAGGCACTAATGTGTGGGAGACACTGACATGCTTTTATAACATTCATTCAATATTATGAATAAATATTATTGCATATGACATTTTGTTGTGTTGCTAGCCTATGCCAATGCTTATAATTTCTGGACAACTTAAGCCCTTCTACCTCTGCCATCCCTCATTTTGCTGTATGTCCCTCTATGCCTAGATCAGAGTAGGTGGCAAAGGCAGTTCTGGGGGTAAGATTATGAAACTGATCAGAAATCAGTCTGTTAATCACCCAGGAAGAGAGAGGCAGCCTGTCTCTCCAAGGGAGAAAAGTAACATCTATGTTTGCAGATCCAATCTCACACAGGTAACTTGTTGGGTCAGCTTCAATCAAGCCTCAGCATAAAATACTTTGGAGCAAGCCTTTGTGTTTTTAAAATCAAAAGGAAAACTAACCAAACTAACAAAACCCCACAATTTTTATCAGCCTTTTATCTGATATCATATGCCCCACAGTCCAGATCTCTCCATTACTCCTTAGACCCTAAACTGAACTGCCTGGAAACATAAAAGGGCAGCAAAACAGGATTTTCTCTGTGTTTTCCCTTCTTGTAGTGTCAGTCCCATTCTCTGCTTTATATCATCCTGCTTTATATCATTCTCCTTCAACTCCCTGCTTCTCCTTGTCATCATAAATTACTGATTGGCAAGTGACTTGCACATGGGTGTGCTCTGATCTCATACATAACATATCATATATGTGCCAAAGTTGCCAAAGAAGGAAAGGTTGCATTATACCTTAGTAGTCACATAACTCTCAAGAAATTTAGAAAAGGTCCTGAAGACTGTCTTCCAAGAAGCTTCCCAAATGAAGAGGGAAATCCCCAGTCTCTTTCTGTGTCCTTCCTTTTCTCCTCTTTTTACTAATAAAAAGGCTGCTTATCTATGTACTCAGTGGAAGTGTTAACACTTACCAGCTTGTTTAGGTTTAAAAAAATTAACTCAGAGGAGCACTGTGAATCATGTGAGGAAAGGCATTTTTCTAGTTAAGAATGTATCTTCACCTGAATTTGCTCATTACCAATTAAAAGAAAGCAATTTACTTAGCTGATTTACCTTTGAAAATGTCAAAGTCTCATCTTTCTGAATACTAGGCCCTTCATATGGATCTTCCATTAAAAGCTTCCTTAGTTTCTTCAGTTTTGGTCGACATCTCCTTAATTCCCAATAGTTTTTGGAGAAACCAGCAATCTACAAGAAAAAACAGAAACTCTTAAAACTTTTAAATATTCCATCTGGATTCAAAGCTGCTTACCAAAAATTATCAGCAGAAAGTGTAAATCTAGTCACTGAAAACAAGAATCTATTGATAGAGTAATTAGTTTGAAGACAAAACAATCATTGTAATGTTTTCAATAAAAAAATTTACCACAGGCAATAAAAAATAAACATTCACTGGTGATTGATAAAAATATGTTCACAGTGCATAAGACAAAGGTAACAACTCATCTCTGCATGCAAACAGGAAATCATGCCTTTGTGTATAAAGCATATTTATATAAAGACATCCACCTGGAGCTGTTCAATGTACAAAGAACCAACAGAACTCATGTCCTCCTGCAGTGTCAGCCTGCAGCTATAGCAATATCACAAGGCATTTAAGATGGCATTACAAGCCTGTGTTCAGGGAGTGAATCCCAGCTGGGTTTCACACATGGATAAAATACAAGAATTATAAATTAAGAAAGTAGAGAATTAAAGCAAACAAACAAAACCCCAGAAAGACATACCTGTGAATGAATAACATTACAAGATGCTGGATCTGCATTCAACTGCTCTGGAGTTTTGCAACCAGGAATAAACAGCAGCATATTTGAGGTATCTGCTATTTTCATGTCGTAAGTTTTATCTTTGCTGCACAACACTGCTTGTTCATCCTTTTCACCACGGATAACTAGGCTGGGGGAAAAAAAAAGAAGAAAAAAAGATTTATTTTTAACTCTATTTCAAGAGGAACACCTATTAAACTTGTCTGATATTTTTTCATATTTATACATTTGTAAAGAATTTATAAACAAAAGTTCTGGTTGGTGGCAGCAGTCACAGTACACCAAAATATAAAGGTGCAATTGTCAATTAATCTAATTGACCGTGTTTTTTCCTCTCATTTCAGTGTGGGAAAAGTCAAAAAGACAAGCATTCAAAGTTTTTATGCAGATCACAGTCAAACCTCCTCACATGCCTATTCACACAACCCCCATAAAACACTGATTAAGTGATGGTTAATGCCTGAACTATTTCATTAATCTTAGAAACTAGATTACAACTGGAGTTTTCTTTAATGAGGATTGAAACTGGTCCATTGTGAAAAAAGAAGGCAAACAAAAATTGTGTCTATGGTGCAGTGCCCTTCAGATAATTTCCTCTCCAAAAACATATGTATTTTCTTGCAAATAATTCCAAGCAGGAAAGAAAATCATCTTCTAGAACATTTCAGGACAAAGAGACAATGCAACTCCCCCTCTTCAGCTCACACACTTGATTAAGTAGAGATTCTTCGTGAGGACGTGATAATACCAAGGCAGGACCACAACATGGGAACATTGAGTTCCTCCCAGCCTACACTAAATTAAGTGCTCAGATTCAACTTAATCAACTGCTCCTCTCACTTCCCTAAGCTTGCACTGACTTGCGGGAACAAACCCCAAAACTCGCAAAGAGTAGTGAAGCAGATATGTTTATTCACAGCGCTGGGTGCGTGGGGGATAATTCCTCCAATCACGCACACCCCTTGCCTTTGTTCAGCTCCTTTTATGCAGTATAATGTTATATATGCATTAGTTGTGCTACATATGCATTAGCTGTGTCAGCAAATTCCAGAAAAGCGGGAGGAGAATCATTAACATACACCGCTCCTATAACTCCACCTTGGAACACCCCCTTGGGGTTTTCTTCTGGGGGTCTTTGGGGGTCTTTTGGATGAAGTAAGAAGTCTTCCTCAGCTTGAACTCTTTACCTCTGCTAAGAATTGCTGAGTTGGCACTGTCCAATTAACTCAAAACTGGTGTCTTCACCAGGACCCTCTCTTTATCAACCTTCAAGGTCTCTTTCATCATGAGCTTCAAAGCCCCTTATCTAAACTCTAAGGTTTTCTGTTCCCGCTAAAGTCTTCATTATAAAATTAACTATATCCTGTCTGTGAGTTAGCATAAGCAAGCAAGGCTCTATCCTAATTCTATCTAAAAATTAGCTAGTAAGCATCTAAGGCTACAATCTTGTGTTATTGCTTTATATTTTGATCACCCTTCAGCATGCATGAACAAAGCTCAGCTGTATGATTCAGGCCTCTAACCAATGACACTTTATCAATATTATCACTAAATAGGAATGGGCTCACTAACATTCATCTCAGAGAACTACCTTCTTTAGAGGGAGTTCTCATATTGTATCATTATAAACATTTTTCTTATGTCACTGGCATTGCAGTGAAGGAAGAAATTTAAAACAGTATCAAAACCTTGTCTATTATCTGTTCTTGGTCCAGAGTTTGATGTCCTACAACCATCCTACCACATTCCTGTGTTAATGCTGTACATCCTTCCCTGCCAGCTTGTCCATCTTGCAGGCACTGTGCCATCCATCACACCTCGAGACCTCCAGTAGGAAAATCTCAAAGTCAGCATGATTCTGCTAGAGACATAATCTCTTCTCTAAATCCGGGTTTTTCATCTTAACTTTGTTCATAAAACCTTATGTGTATGAGGGAGTCAGAAACTTTTTGTTGTAATTAAACAAGATAAGTTTCACAGACAACTTGCTAATCAAGCAAGTGTCAGTAAAAATAATTGCAGACATCTTGCTAAACAAACAAGTATCAGTATGGGTAAAATTTACAGCTGATAAGAACTGCAGCTTTTATCTCTGACAAATCCCAGATGACCACTCAACAACAAGCCACGAACTCAAGTCATAAAGCAATCGCATTCAAAACTCGGGACTTGAAAATGTATAAAAAGGGGACATTTACTACATGGTGGTGTGTGTCTCGGGCACGGCACTTGCCCTCCAGACCACCCAGCGCTGTCTTTGCTTTATTATCGCTTGCTTAATAAATTTATCAATGTTTAATTGGAATTGAGTTGTCTAAATTCTTATACTACTTTAAAACAATCTCCTATACTCAGACGTCTGATCACAGAATATCCCGAGTTGGATGGGACCCACAAGGATCAAGTCCCAGCTCCTGGCCCTGCACAGGACAGCCCCAAGAATCACACCATGTGCCTGAGAGCGTTGTCCAAATTTTTCTTGAACTTGGTGCCATGACCTAACCCTGTTCCAGCATCTTGAGTTTTGGCTGGAAAGCTCCACAGCATATATTTTTCCGTAAGGGGACAGGGAGAGGGGAGAAGAGGAAGAGGAGAAAAGAAAAGAGTCTTGTAGATGTTAATAGCTTTAGTTTCCAGTGCAGCTGAGACAGATTTAAGGGACAGTTACGCAAACCCCACAAGAGGAGCAGAAGTCTGGACAAACCCACGCGTGAGGGCAGTCCCCCGGCCCGAAGCAGGCACCGCCCCCCGCCCCCGTACCTGCGCCCCGCCTCCAGCTCGGCGCACAGCCCCGGCTCCAGCTGCAGCAGGCAGCAGTCGCCGGCGCTGGCCTGGGGGCCGAAGCTGAGGCAGTGCACGGCCGGCAGCAGCTCCGCCGGGTTCAGCTTGGCCGTCTGCAGGGTGGCGTCCACCTCGGCGCGGCTCCGCTCGGACACGGCGGCCGGGCCGGGCCGCGCCAGCGCCGCCATTCCCGCCATCTCCGCCCCGCCCGGGCGGGCGCCGGCGGCGCGCGCACGCTCGTTGATGCTGCGGTTGGCGGCGTGCGGGAGCGGCGCGGGCGGGCGCTGAGGGGATGCGCTCCTGTCTGCTCCTCCTCCGCCGACTCCGAGCGGGGGTAAAATCCCCCAATTCCCGTCCGGCTGCGCAGAAACCCGGCCGTGCTGCAATTAAATCTCTCGATAGGCCGTTAAGATGCAATTGGCAAAAAAAATCTACAAAATGCACTAAGTAAAATAAAACCACGAAATACAGCAAAGACCTCTAAGATCATGAAGTCCGACCCTTAACCCAGCACTGCCAAGCCCCCCACTAAATCATGTTTCTAAGTGCCACATTACATATCTTTAAAATACTTCCAGTGGTGGCAGTTTGACCACTTCCCTGGGTAGCCTGTTCCAATGCTTGACCACTCTTTTTACGAAGACATTTTTCCCAATATCCAATCAAAACCTACCCTGGTGCAACTTAAGGGCATTTCCTCTTGTCCTGTCACTTGTTACTTGGCAGAAGAGACTGACCCCCCCTTTGCTACAACCTCCTTTCAAGCAGCTGAAGAATGATAAAGTCTCCCCTATCCTCGAGGTCTCGCACGAGCCTCCTTTCCTTCAGGATAAATACCCCCAGCTCCCTCAGCTGTTCCTCATCAGACTTGCACTCCAGCCCCTTCACCAGCTCCGTTCCCTTTCTATGGACATGCTCCAGCCCCTCAATGTCCTTCTTGGAGTGATAGGGCCAGAACTGGACACAGAATTTGAGGTGTGGCTTCACCAGTGCTGAGTACAAGGGGATGATCCCTGCCCTGGACCTCACTATTCCTGATCCAAGCCAGGATGCTATTGGCCTTCTCGGCCACCTGGGCTGGCTCATATTCAGCCACTGTTGACCCTTTTCCACTCATCAGGCTTCCAGCCACTCTGCCCCAAGCCTGGAGTGTTGCTGTGGCACCCTCGATGTTTTTCTTCAACACCAGAGCGTGACAGCAAGTGTGGAGAGAGGGAGACTGAGCATCTGAGCTACCCCGATGGGGCCTGGCTGTGGATGGGAAGGTACTGGGTGAGGCAGCTGCCATTCATCAGCATCACCCACCCCAGCTCTGTCCTGACAGCTGTGAGGACAGTCTGACTGGGGGCAAGTATCTGCAGGCTCTCACCCACACATGATCCTTTAGGAAAGGGCTTCCACAGAGAGGTTCATCTCCCTATGACTCAGGGCTCAGCTGAGCTTCCTGCTGTGGCCTGAATGATCTGGGCTCCTTCTGCCAGAGGAAGCTATGAAGAAGTGCTTGGCTAAAGCCATGACAGAGATGAGTGGAAACCACAGGCGTGCACAGTTATTGCAATGGAAATAGTCTGCAGCTCAGAGATTAAAGAGGAAGTCGATTGACGTCCTTAAACCATAAGAAGAAAACAAAAGCAGAGACTCAGAAGACAATGGCTCAGCAGCACTGGGAGTCAGTCTTCTAACATGAGCAGCACAGGATGCCTCTTCCCTGCCTTGTCAGGAACTGGCTCCCCCAACATGCACTGACTTTTGCTGCAGGGCATATTAACACTCAGCCTAGCAGTATGTTAGTCCCAGCTGTCTGCTGTGTGCATTAGCTAACTCTGCACTCCGAAGTTGTGTATATCCACTTGCAGAGTCCCTCTGTGCTTGGTATAAGCCTGTAACAAATGACCTAGATGAGGAGGTCGTACCTCTTTTCTGTGGGAACCAGAAGCAGGAGCCAGTAGAATGGAGCTGGCTCGGTTCTGTACCCAGCCCAGCAGAGACCAACTGTTCCTATATGTGACTGCATCAGGCATCCTCTGCCTTTAGAATGTCCTTTGCCTGAGTGGTGCCAGCAAGGCAATTGGCCTTGGAGAAAACTTTAAAGTTATTAGGCAGTTACCTCTGTCACATGTGCAGGGGCTTCTTCAAAGACTCAGCTATCTATCATGTTTTCATGTTTAATTTCAGTTACCTGAAAGTGGAAATACAGTCATTGTGTACACAGGAAACCAAAGGCACTCTAACATTGGCTAGTTTTTACTAATGTGTAGGCACAACCTGATATGTGTACAGCCTTATTCAAGATTTATATTTTGCTTAAATATAAATCTCTTCCTGAACACCTCTAAAGTAAACCAGAAAATCATTTTCTACCAAGTAAATGCTCACTCAGTTACTAACTGTTTAAATAGCAGCTTAATTGTGCTGTGTTTAATTTATACCTTAATTTGTGCCATTTTCCAGTGACCTTGCATGCCTGTTTCTTCTTTCTCCTTTTCATTCTGCAAAATAAAAAGAGAGATTCTGATATAGCCAAGGAACATCATCCAAGGCATGAGTTAATGGAGATTGTATCTTAAGAGCTCTGCTATTTAACAGAAACCCAATAGGAATTAAATCACTGGATGTTATTCAGGAGTTGGCATTGATCTGTGCTCAGGAACATTTGTCCTAGTTGTTAATTTTCCCAATCAGTTTTGTTTATTCTAGTAGTTCTGGTTGAAGATGCTTTTTCTACTGTTTCCTTAGGAACTGAAATGTATAGTCTTGTTCTGCTTGTGCTGTCTACCATCTTTCTCTGCCTGTCCCTTGCTTCACCCTCGAAGTTGCTGTTCAAGTTCACGCCAAATTGGCAGGTAAATTACCTAGAAGTTCGGTGAAGATCAGTATCTGGATGATATATTGAAGCCCCTACTTAGAGGAACGCAGCTCTAATCCATTCTGAGAGTCAGAATCCAACTGCTCTACCAGCAAAAACGTGAACATAAATCTAGATATGTCTCATTTCTCAGGAAACTGCTGCTATTGCTGGTATATGCTTCTAGTTTCACTGAAAATGTTTTAGACCAATGATCTAACTGACAAAAACTGGTTTCTCTATGAACTTGAAGTTGCTTTCTTGAAACATGGATGAATCATTTAATGAGTTTGAATTGAGGAGAAAATGAGGAGATGCTGAACCATCCATGTTGCTGTCAATTTATAAGGAAGTGCATGTTATGTCAAGGGAGTTTGGTAGGATCCTGAAATTGTTTTATACTGATACTGTGGGACTTTTATTTACTCTGGAGTTGCTGTAGCATAAATGAGTTCTGTTTCACTTTGAGCTGCTCTAGTGGCTGAAACTTTCAGGGTTCAGGAGCAGGGGGAAACTCACCTGTTAGGAGAATGGAAGCAAGAGTTGAAAGAGCAGTTAATTCAGCCATCCCAACGTAACTAATCACCAGCTGCAATCAGTCTGCTCAGGTGCACATTTGAGGTTCTAAGAAGCTGCCGTGAGTGGACAGCTGGGAGGTGTGCACCTCTCAGTACAAGGGAGAATAGACTGAACCACTAAATAGCCTGGATCCTCAGCTGGGCTGGGGATGGGAGGTAGGAATGAAGTCAAGTCTCAACCAAGATAAGATGTGGTGTAGTTTTTCAATTGATAAATGTTAATGGAAATTAGTGTTAGCGGAATGTAGTTGACTAATGTTGAGAGAAGGTAGTGAAACAAAAAAAGGATTGTTGAGGATTATTATAATCTTGCCTTTGAAGTTCTTGGCCCTGTATAATGTTTCCCAGGACTCAAACATCAAGGATGTGAACAGCTAAATAAATGAAGGGCAGCTGTGACAAATCAAAGAAAGGAAGTTCAAATAACTCCAAAGCTCCACAACTAAAACATAACACAATGAGCCAGGAGATAACATAACATGCAACAGTGCACGTTAGCATTGTCAGGCTGTGGTCATTAGGAGTGTTAGGAAGATGACTTCCCAGGTGTCATTTCAATTCCAGTGCTTGGGAGCACTAAAGTAAAATGTATCAAGAAAATTGGGCTACATGAAGTGGGGTGTTTAAATGACAAAGATGTGCACCTTAGAAACTTAAGGATGCCCTTCAAAGCACAGCAGAGGTAGCTGGGAAAATAAAAACAATGACAAAGCCAGTACTGGAAAAACTGGCACAGTGCCAAAGTTGAATACCCAAACACATTATCAGCCTGGTGATAATTACACAATTCACAGTTACAGTTCTAGGAAATTATTGATTAAAGCCTCGCAAACCTTAGTCCAAGGATTTCTTTTTTCAGCTGGAATGCCATCTGCAATATTTAAAATTAGCATGTGTGTCACATTTTCACTCATTAAATGACTGTTTCACATTGTTTAGAAATACCTGCCATTGGATGTGCTTGTTGAGTTTCAATACAGGAGGTGACTGTTGGAGCTGTAGCTGTGACTGAGGTTAAAGCTCTGAATGCTCTTTCAGCACATCACAGATTCCTGTCAGACAGTGGGAGAATAACTGTCTACAGTGAATGTGTTACATTTCCTTCCTAGTAAAACAAGAAACAGAAAAGAAAACAAAACAGAAAATATCATTATGCCATTGTATAAATCAATGGTTCACAGCTATCTTGAATAATGATTGTCTAGTCTGTCTCAAGTGTAAGAACTGGGGAATACTGCTCAAATGAACAGAAAATAATGGATAACAGGAGAGAAAACCTTTCTGTGGAACACATTGTGGAACTTGTGAGATGTGATGAAAGTCAAAATGATCAGACAAATTCATGAAGGTGAGATGAGCTTGTCTCTGTTAATCACAATGCTCAGGTTTCAGTCATGGCGAAAGACCCTAAATAAATTCAGATCCCCTAAATCACCAAAGCACACACTCTTCTGCTCTGCTCTCCTTGTAGTTGGTTATTAAGTCAGACATACTTTAATTTTTTTAACTTTTTTTTTTTTTTTTTTTTTTTTTTAATGAAAGGTAAAACAGCAAATCAGTGGCTTACATGATCTATGTTCCAGGCCTTGATTCATTTGTATTTCCATACCCCAGTAAAACTGTCATATCTGATGATATCAGCCAGAAAAGCACCACATAACAGGAGCTAACGAGTCCAAGACTCAAACATGGAAAATTTCAGCCAATTAGTAGAATAACCAGATAGCTCCTTGCTACCTCCGATAAGGCTGTCTTGTCAGTCTTAACAGGCCAACAGGGGTATGCAAAACAGTTATATTCAAATCAGGAGAAAATAAACAGCTGTAACCAAACCCAAATATTTGTGTAAACTATATAACAGCTTGGAGTATCTCAGTGACAAAAAACTGGTGCTGGCCTGGAAATACTGGAGAAGAAACACTCAACCACAAAGCTGGAAAGCATATACCAAAATAGCCAGAGCATAAACACAATCAACAGTGTGAAAATGACTTTGAGAATTTCACTGTACACAGCTGTGACAAGCAAGAACCCAGATGCCCAATGTTTATGAAATAACTATTGTTTAGATACCTGTTTCATTGTTGTGTTATTTCTCTGCAAGGACTGCATGTGTAACTGCAAACAAAGCCATGTATCGGTCATACCACACTGATTTCATGAAAGGTGGGGTAAACCTGAACAAGCGAGTACCCAGCCTGCAGTTGTGGCTTCTCCTATTCTCAGCTAGTCAGACAGGACACTCGTGGCTAAACAGCATGTCCTCATAGTGTAAACACTGGTGCAGTGGGTGGAAAGGTGCTATGATGTCTCTTCTAATTGCCATGAAAGAGCAGGACATTTTTTTCAAGAATGTATTAATTACAGTGACGTGGTTCCTTTTAGATTTAGAGTATATGTCAGGCGGTCATGTTATTTCATGCATGAGTACATCATGAAAATCATTTTCTGGATATATCTCCAGAGTGCTTCTACCACAACAAAACCTGTGATTCAGACTCAGCTGATTTTGTTAGTTGGCAGAATTAACAGCAATATTTTACTGTGGGCCCTAAACTTTAATCACATTAAACACCTACTGCTAAAATTATTTAAAACAGTGTTACCATTAATATATAGGAGTTACATGAGATATATGCAATTAAACGTAGTTTTTAAAATACTGTGTGGAGTGCTTTTTTTCAAGGCTATTTTCAAGGCTCAATCTGGACATCTTATTAATAGTGACATCCTAAATATCAGTATGTGTCATCTGACAAGTTATCACATCATTTCACTTATTGATTAGCTATTATCTGCACAGTATTAACTTCAGAAACTGGATTTTTTTTTAATTAATCTATTACTATTTTTGAGGCTTTGCTAGGATATGCATTATAAACATATCCCAGCAAACTACATACCTATACTTTCTGTATGACTCTAAAGAAAAATAAATAGACTTATCGAATTAATATGAGAACCATAGCCATATTATGCAAAATATTAAAAAAATCCCAAGATGCATCAAGTATTCTAATTGTGAAGAGAATACAATGAAGGAGTAGATTGGTGCAGGGAAATGACAGTGAAAAATAGCAGGATGAAAACCTCAATGGGAAGGAGCCAATACAGGAAAGGCTCATATAACAAAAGGAGCAGAAGTCTTACATAGGGAAAAAAAACCCCAACAACAATACAAATGAACACATAATAAAAATTCTGTCCAACAAACGTAATGCTGGAATGAACTATGAACTGCAGAACAAGTATCTGATTCTGTTATATTCCAGTTGTTTCTCTTGTTTCTGCTTGTAGAGCCTTCTGTTCTTACTCTCAGTCATGACAAATGAGATCTCAGGCTGTAATCATCCAGTGATTACCCCTTCATCTCGATTTTGTCTTTCTCAACTTTCCTCCCAGTGCTGAAATGTTAGATGAGCAGGCTATACCCTTCCCATCCTACTCCCCAGTATAACTGGGAGCCCTTCTAATCTCATGCCCTTTTTAGCCCCAAACTTTCAACCTGACATGAAAGTGGAAAAAACTCTGCAGACATCTCTGCAGGAAATATTTTGGTCTGAAGATTTCCATCTACCCCTTTCATAGGGCCTATGCCTAAAGCATTAATGATCCCACATCTATTATATTTTTGATAATTTGCTGTGAAGATCCTAACCATCTGTATTTTTTTTTCTCCTGCTGCTAAATACTATAGTTTGTCATGAGGCCATTCATTTTTCTATTATAATCACTGTGTCAATGAGTAGCTGGAATTTTTTTCTTACACCTCTGTGAGCAATGAGTAGTAGTGAGTATATCACAAGGGGTACCAATGTCTTGAGACGCTGAACAACTTGAAATCATATGGTGAGTTATAAATGGGACAACAGAAGTAACTTTCCATTCACTGGATGTTTTGGCCTCTCAGATCTGCAATCACGCTTGACTCAGAAACATAAATTCACTGCCTGTACGATTAGGAGAGATCCTTATCCTCCCATCTTCTCCCATCTAAGTGTTGGAGATTGGGTCTTCAGTTTTGGAGTGGACCTTACCTAAACAGAATTGCCTTTTCTTGGGAAATTGTTTGGTAAGTGGGTGATGAGGCTGTTCTCATCGCAAACTGCTTCAGAAGAGATGCTGTGTGAGGCATGAGGGGAGATGCTGCCCTTGAGGCCCCTCTTTATGAGCTAAATGAGTTTTCCTCCCAGATTTAATAATTTGAGTGAGAGAAACGTCAAAGACAATGAAAAAAACTTAGAAAGCTTTAATTAAAAATTCTAAGCAAGTTCCGTTCCTGGAGGACTGGGTGCTGGGGTCTGCCTACCTGGGTTATAGAAGAAGCACAGGTGTAGCTGAATCCTACTCCATGGTGGGCACATGCAGTAAGTGGGTCTTCTGAGGTGCATCCAGGTGAGTTTTTTGTATTGATGTCATAGGAGAGTGACAATTTGGAGGGCTCCTCTGCAGGGAGAGGAGTCAGTGCAGAGAGGGAGGGAAGGTCTTGTCTCTCTGACAGTTGCTGTGGAGACAGGCAGCGTCTCATTGTAAAACCAGTGTAATACAGAGGGGAGAAGCTCTGAGGGACATCACAAAGACAATTTATTCCTTCTGCCTCCTACCTCAGCCTGGCTTTGTTGCTGCTGTTCAAGCTTCTTTCCCTCTGTTTCCTTCAGCTCAAGTCCTACTTATGTTCTCAGTGGGATGTTTTTCTCTCCAATGCTTTTTTTCTTTGCTGGTCTTTCCTGTACCTTTTTATCCTCATTTCACCCCTCTTCCCTGGGCAAATAAACTTTTGTGAAATTTTCTTCTTGGACACAACAACTACAGATTGATTTTGTGATGATTTTTTTCTGCTGAAGTGTTCTCACTATAGTTCAACCCTTGGCAATAGCTACCAGGTTCTCTATTTCAAGAAACCCAAATTTGTTCTTATGTTCTTATGAGAAAACCTTTGTATGTTTCTGCTTCATCCCAGTTCTGTCTGTTGGTGCCTCCTTCCAACAGTTCCTTTGGCATCCAGTTTCCCTGATGCAGAGCTGCAGCAGAACTCTTTCTCCATGAAGAATTCAGGTTCTCAATAGCACTAAAAATACCTTCTCTTTGGTTCAATAAATGGACTGGTAATAGCCAATCATTTTGCTATATCTCAGCACAGTGCAGATTCTGATTTGTGTGTTCTTCTGAATCATGTTCTACTGAGTTTATCTCCTTACTTCAGCACTCTAAGAGATCTACAAATATTTTGGGAATCCAGGAGGTCCCAGACAAACAGTTAAATGCAGAAGAGAATATTGAATTATCCAGTGTTTTACTGACTTTAATTTTTCATTTTGCTACATTGGGTAGTTATTTTTGGTGTTCATTGTGAAGGGAAAATAATGATGGAGTCAAGTATGTTTGTGTTTTTAATTGTGTGCAAAGATTGTATTGTCTAAAGGTTATTCCCTTATAAAATTACCATTAGCTTAATTTAACAGTCTTTTTCTTTCTTCATCAATTCACGACTATTTTCTAATAAGCATTTTCATACTTAAATTCTTGAAAGGACCACAGGGTGGCAGAGCAATTAAACACAAATCTACTGTGAGCAGTTCTTTATGCAGACATGAGCAGACAAGAGCTGGGCGAGCCAGAGTAGCTGCTGGTGGTGATTTCCCAGTGGAACTGAGTGATGCCATTGGTTTGTAGTGTTTCCAATGTCTCACAGAAATGGTGGCACCGTGGCAATGTGCCCCAGACAGGTCTGTCAGCCAGAGGAGCAGTGGGTGTTTCTCAGCCACGGGATGTCTCTGTGTGCTGCACAGCCTCACCTGATGACAGGATGGGATGTGGTTAAGGAGAGAGACTGAAACCTCTGCTTTGGAGCCTACTGGTTGACAAAGACTATCTTTCTTTTATTAAAAGCCTCGTCAGTGTATGTCAGTACTATGATTCTGTGCCTCATAAAAGCAGCTGTTTGGCATCTGTCAAACTGCATGTGTTCCTGCCACCAGAACCACACATCGCCAGACTCATGCACGCTGCGTTCCTGCACCCACCACCTACCCCAAACCCTGGCTGTGCTGCTCACCCCAGGAAACGGAAGAGCCAGATCACCTAAGGCAGAGTGTGCTCCATCATGGGCACTGTGGAAAGAGCAATAGTCAACAGAAACTTGGGCTGAGAAGCAGGAATAGATAGCAAAGGACAAGTAAGACAACGAGGTATCTTAGACTGAATCTCAGCTCTTAGATGTTGCCTCCCAAAGGAGAAAAATACCCCAAACCTAAGTGTTCAGGGCTGATCATGACTCAGTGTCAAACCCTCAGTTCAAGCCACAGTGGTTTAAGCAAACTTTTTTTTAGATCTTGCAACCACACATCAGAGTGCATTAACACAGATATGGCTGGGGCACAGCTTAAGAACCTGGCTTTTGCCACAGCTAGAATATGTTCACACTTGAGAAGGGGTTTAGAAATCTGTTCCTTTTCAGGTCTTAGTCACACTTCCCAGCTGACTCACACCTCCCAGTCCATGCATGAAGCTGGATACTACACCATTCCAGGACTACAACCTGGACGAAACATAACGATGTAGACGTAAGTTTGACTGAATGAGTTCATAACTGCTATTGGTTGATTGCAAACAAACAAATAAAAGAACTACTGGAAATATACATAAAATGTTCAAAGATAAATCTGAGGCTTCAGACAGGTTTACAGGTGCTTTTTGACACGTAAATATTTTTCTGATGCTCAAAATTAGAAATTATTGCAAAACAAATGAATATACAAAATAAGAGGAATTAGAAAATATTCCAGATGTGTTAAAGTAGGGGAACTTGAGTGGATAGAACAAATGGCATCATGGATAGAACAAAGGGCATTGGGTAGTGCAACGTGCTGGTTTTAAAAGAGCATAATATCAACTGGAATTATTTGGGTTACTGATCTGATGTGAATTTCTGATCTTTCATCTTATTGAAGCTGCTTGTTTCTATAAAATATTTATCTGTTCACAGGAGCAAGCACTAAAACATGTACCCATCTCCTAGTTGTGCTTTAGCTGTCAGTCTACACAGGAATCTTGCTCTCTCTGTCTGTCCTAGTGAGTGCCTGAACATTTAATGCAAAATGGAAAAGCTGCAGAAGGACAGGCTTAGAAGGCCCCTTTCAGATTGTCTCTGCATATCTCAGGATCAAAATGCCTTTTTCTCTGCAATTCAACTCACTATTATAACAACTACCAGGTCAGTGACACATGAAATGTAAGAATCTAAACAGATATGAGTCTGCTGAAAAGTTGGACAGACTTTGAAAAATTCCTCCCGTTATCTCACCATGGTGGCTTTTGCAGGAACCTGGATGCTATAATAGAAAAAGAGAAGTTTAAAACATACCATTTTTTTTTTTAAAAACTTACTAACTTTTCCTGTGGTTTATCACAAGACTAAAATTAGCTTGGCCAGATGCATTCAGTGCTTTGAATCACACAAGCACTGATTCTTCTGACCAGTTCCTAGCAGACAACTTAAATTGTTCAAACTTAGAGCAGAAATGAATGTTATCTGTGCATTGGCATGAATGGGAAACACTTTTGTCCATAGCCTGAAAAGAGGAGGGGAGATTGGACAATACCTGGTAGTGCCTATGGTTCCCCTTGTCAGGCCTCTAGTGCTAAGGAAGTCAGCCAATTGAAACACAAAGGCAAGTGAGTTCTCTTTGCAAATAAGCATGGGAATATAGAAAAAAACCCTCCACACTAATTTTCCACGAGTGTTGCAAGAGCTACTTAAATGAAAGGTCAACTTAAAAGCCGAACACCATTTTGTATTTGTCTTACTCAGTAAAGAGAAGGACCAGGTATTTTAAAATTTGATGTTTACATAATGCTGTCTCTTATACAAAACATGTTAGCAAAAACAAAGCTGTTAACCCATTGAACAGCTCACCTGCTAATGCCTTTTGTCCCTGAAGTGCTTCACCATCTTTTTCATCTGTCCTTTTCCTGTTTAAAAGGCCTTGGTTATCCCAGCAAGGGAAAGACAAACAACCTTATATGGGAGCCAGGAACAAGACTGTAGGAGAAATAAGAAGTATACACATGAATATTGGTAATTCTTCCATGTGGATGTCTTGTGTTAAAATAAGCTCACAGAAAATTTAGTAGTGAGACTAGATAATTGATTTAGCAAATCTTGGGTTAATTTATCGAGTCAACATGTAGGCCACAGATGCAATAGTCTTTAAAGCAGTGAAAGCAATATTCTTATTTCACAATGTAAACATATAGTGTTTCACCACTTGGGCATTTACTAAATGAGATAAGAAAGTTTATACAATTTGCTAACATGTTTTCTAAACCCAGTACTCTGGTACAATGTGCCTATTCATGCATGATGTTCCACAGGGCATTTTGTCCTTGGTGGTTCGAGTGTGCTTTATACCTCACTGCATGCCAGAGAGCCTCTAGCATCTTCAAGTCATTGGAAGACACTTGAGCTTCTCCTCATACCTGTGGTACCAACTCTCCAGACCTATGTTGCTTTTGTTACTCTCTTGAAGTTGTGGAGGATGAGTTTTGAAGTGTCCCAGGACTCCAGCTCAAAGATCTGTCATGTTTTTGGATAAGGAATGCCAACTGTTGGCTAGCTACCTTCATCTCACTTAACTTCAGCCATGCTAAGGTAAAAACAAGATACAAACATTCTATCAGGTTATTTTGTGTAGCTTTTTACTGGCTCTTGACTGAAACGTGATCCTTCAAGGTTATGTTAATTAACCATTTTTTGGGGTGACACCGGGTTTGAAATGACTGATACCCAATTCCCTCCTCTCAGGATAACTGTAAAAAATTTCAGTGTGATGTTATGGAACAGATTAAAAATGGGATATCAGTGTGCAAAGGTCAACATGGTTGTCTATAATCATTAAATAATTCAGTGCAGGAAATTGCACTGGCCTACATTTTCCAGGTTGCAAGACTGCAAGGAAAGATATAGATTTCAGGCTGAGTTCTACAAACACCTTGTCATGATACCTTGTCACCTCACAAAGACAGCTTCTTCTCCCCCTTCCACCTCTTTTGTTCCTGTTTCAAGCTGCCAAGGTCCACTCCACCTTGGTGTCAGCTCTGGCACTTGTTGCACCTTATGACCATCTACCCAGCTCTGCTCACTGGCTCAGAAGAAATTCTCCACTTCTGGTATGCTTCTGCCTGTTTAGTGAATTGAATTGCAGCAAGAAGAGGTCCTAAAAGTGGGAAAACTAGCATAAGACACATTGCAGATTGTGCTGCCAGAGCCTAGAAGAACGGTGTATCTCCTTTCAGCGGCAGTGAATGGCTGAAATTAGCCAAACCCGGGTGATAGAGCCAAGGACTTCCCCAGAAATGGTTTGCAATTGTACATTCACAAGAAATTGGTCTTTCCTTCAGTCATGTGATAAAGTGCTTGATAAAAATTACTGTGTGCATTCTTTGTGCTAAAGATAAGGTCAGATGAGATGGTTGTTTCAATTCCCTTTTTACTTCCAGCTCTGTGAATCTGTACATTGTATATTTGTAGTATGAGTGGAATTAGAGGGTGTCTGCAAGAATTCAGATTAAATGCATGTCTTCCAAATTCACAAAAAGTAATCTCAAGGTGTAGTCCTTCGTGTCCTCTCTCCCTGGCCCATTCCACAAATGAAACAAAGGCAGATTGTGTTTTTCCCCCTTCGCCATCCATGTATCTTTGAGACCCACGAAGGTGCTCATTAAAGGGACTCCACTGGATTGAAACAGAGGTCCATCTAGTCCTGAATTGATCTCAGTATGTATAAACAGATGCTTAAGGAAGAGCAGGGAAAGCATATATGATGTGTCACACAAGTGTTTGCCTTGTGAGGCAAATATTTTTAGAACAGAGAATTTCCTGAGCTGAATGTGGCTGCTGTCTGCTTAGTAACCCTCTGTAGATTTGTTTTCCAAGTATTTTTTCCTTTATTCCAAGTCCATTCTTTTACATCTATTACCCCTTTGGTAATAAATACCACAAGTCTACTATGGGTTGTGCAGAGAATCGCCTTTTTCTCATTGTCTGTAGCCTGGTTACTACCAGGTTCACCTGATTCCCTCTTAGTTCCTCTTGTGGTTGTAAAATTATAGTTTTGGTCCTAAATCTATGACAGTATTGCAAATACTTCAGCAGATGCAATTTCCATGCACACACAGTATGTGCAGGCAGAAATAAAGGCAATGAGTAGACAATCAATGTATTGCATGTGTTTGTGTATGAAAACCATGGTTGGACCACTGCAGAAGATGGTTCCTCTTGATTTTTTTAAAAAGACAGGGTTTTTTTTAACCCATCAAAAATATTGACAGTGTTCATGACCTTGCAATTTACTTACCATTGCCAAGACTAAATGTTCCTCTACCCTCAAGAATTCTGCATCCTCTGTCACTCGGAGACAAAGAGTTGAGGTGGGCAGGGGACCAGGGTCTGAAAATAACCCCTGGGTAGCGGATAAGCAGAACTGCAGACAGGAGGAGGGCAGTAGCAGTTTTTGAGGGTGAAACCCTAGATTACCAGCTCCTTTTCTGCGACCCGCCCCGTGCTGCATCTCTAAGGGTCACTGCCAAGGCGCATCCCGCAGTACCTGGGCGGGCGGCAGCGGCATCTCCGCCCGCGTAGCCGGCTCGGCTTCTCCCGAGCGCTGCCCCTCCGCGTAGCCCGTGCTCCCGGCAGCCCCGTGCCACAGGGAGGCCCGGGGACTTTGCACCCGCGGGAAGGGAACCACGGGCGGGGAGCGCTGTGCCTCCAGCCGCCTCCTGCCTCCCCGGCCGGGCTGGAGAGGAGGGAGCGGCGCGGCAGCAGCCGCCTGTCTCGCAGCCCCCGGCGGGGATCCGGCCCCTTCCCGCGGGGGCAGCGCCGACCCTGCCGTGTGACAGCCGGGGGGGGACGCTGCTGCCTCGGCGAGCCCGGCTGCGGCGGCTGCAGCCATGTGTTTCTCCGCCTGCCAGTGACACAATAACACGGGAAGCGGCGGGAGGGATCCGAGCCTGCCGAGGGGAAAAGTGACCTGACCCGCTCAGGTGAGCCGAAGCGGCGGGGGTGGCAGCCGCTGCCTCCCAGCCCTGGACGAGCTCTGCGGCCGCCGGGGCCGGGCGGGAGCAGCCCCGGGGCTGCCGGCGGGGGCGGCGCGGCCGGGGGGCGGCGGGTCCCCGGTCCCCCCTCACCCGGCGGTGCTGTGCCCGCAGGCCGGCGGCGATGGAGGAGGGCATGAGCAGCATGCAGCAGAAAGCGGCGGAGCTGGAGCACATGGCCGAGGTCCTGCTCACCGGCGAGCAGCTCCGGTAAGCGGTGCCTTCCTCCCGCTTTGCCGGGGACGCGTACCCGGGGTCAGCAGCAGCACCGCTGACGGCGAGGCTGACGAAGGGGGATTGCGGGTCGGAGGGCGCGGGTCTGTGCCCGCGGGCTTTCCTTGCACCGGAGCACCTGCCCTGCTTCCATCACATCCTCGGGCTCCGGCCCCGTTTCCAGCAGCGAGGAGGAGGAGGGGGCCGCAGCCAGTGCTGTGAGCCCAGGGGAGGTGAAGCACCGCCCGGGGGGCTTCTGCCGCGGGCACCTTTGCTCCCCTGCGTGGAACGGGAGGTGGCTAGGGAGAGGCTGCTGCGTCACTAAAGGCATCAAGCGATGCAGAAGGAGTGTGGCGTCTTTAAAGATTAAAACCCCCGAAGAAACCATACGCGATAAAGTGTCTGAGCACCCCACGGGGAGCCCAGCCGAGCGTAGGGCACCGCTCCCGCACAGCCCCGGTGCGGATCGGCGCTGGCAGCGGCACCGGGCGCTGACCCCGCAGCGCTGCGCCTTACTCCGAGGGCTTGTTTTTATTTTGGATCAGCTGGTCCCAGCAGATGGAAGGGGATCCCTACTGTCAGTGCCAGCAGTAATTAACAGTGCTTTGTGAGTGGAGTTGTGTGCGGCACTGGAACCTTGAACAAAAATGCCTGACTCAGTTAATTTTTAACTTATGTGATGTATTTAGTGTGCCGACTGTACCCATACACTAGAGATGAGAAAAATAAGTTTTAGTGCTTTCAGTTTGGTGATGAAACATCTTGTGATTGAGGAAGAAAATTCTCATTATAATATGTTGTATGATTAACTAGAAGGAGATTGTAAAAAATATTTTCCTCGTAGTTTTTGCTTGAATATTTTTTACCTTTTTGCTCTTATTTTTTTTAATCTTTTTGCTCAAATGCCTGACAAACACTGCAAAGTGATAGAAATGTTCCTTGATTTGGGAGGTGCCATCATTGCTGCTAGTGCAGACACTGTTACTGTTGCATTCAGTGAGGTGAGGAGCACTGACAGCTTGTGATGCCCATGGTTGGGAAGTAAGTGTTGTTTGCTGCTCTGGCTCCGGTACACACCAGTGTGTGCTCCAAGCTCGAGATTCGGCTTCAAAGTTGCCTGAAGTGAAACCTAGGGTGATAAGAGTGCACTGGCACAGGCTCTGCGTGGTGGAGTTGGTGCAAAGTTTTTCATCCAAGTGCCAAATAAGAATCCTGCTCTTCCTAGAAGTTGAAGATTTAAGGCTAATACAAAATTTTCATTGAGTTCATATTAATCTTTCTGAATACCTCATAGTTAAATGTAAGAGCCAAAGTTTTGCAATCTTTCCCTGGGGAGAAGACTGAGGAAACATCAATCAATCTGGGTCCTAGAATCAGCTCATTAGTATTGCAATCAAGGATGGTATTTGACATTTTATTTATTAAGGTCATGAAACATGGTGTTCTTTTTGGGCAGAGTGATCTGCAGATACAGAACAATTATTCCCCATCCTGTGAGGTTACCTATGGACATTCCTTTGCGAATCTGTAAGACGTGGCCTAAATGTGCTGGGACTGTGGATACATGATCAAGTCAGTGTGCATAATGTCTGGCTACTGCTGAATGGGAGGATCCACTCCTTTTCCTACTCCCTAGCAGTGTAGCCCCATCTCTTCCCTTGTGCCTGCTCATGTACTTCTTGCACTTCTTAAAAGCAGATCCAGTGTGGTAATCAGGTGGGTAGGTTAGTCTTCTGATCTGCTGGCTTCCAGAACCCCCAGAAGATAGATGGTGGGAATGTGGAGCCAGGAACAAGAACAGGATGTGGTAGAGAAGAGGTAAAATCTCCCATTTGCCTATCAGTGAGCTGTTGGGTGAGGTGGAACTGTATTGTAAAAATTGTCTTATCTTCTCCCAGTTTTTTATTAACTTTGTTCTGTTTCTCTGTTGGGACAGTCTATGCAAAGAGTTAGTTTTCTTCAGTTCTCAGACAACAAAAGCCACAAAATAAGTGATAGAAAACTGACCAGCAGACAAGTTTTAGCCAGCCCCACTAAGAAGTTTTCCTTTTACTGTCCAAGATAAGTGTAAAATGAAAATGTGGCAGGTTTTCAGGATCAAAGATAGGCTATATCAGCAGCCTTTGGGGCAGGCAAACAGGTGATAGAAAGCCAGCACACACATGCACTCAAGGAAACACACTGTACTCTATTCTTAGTGATGCTTACAACTGCAAGATTAGCCCCCAGCGGGAATGATGCAGACAGACAGGTGATTATGTGTGTATTTGGGTGAAAGTGCATGTGAGCAAGTGTTGCATACTGCAGGATGAACACATAACTTTGGAGTAAAAGTGTAAAATGAAACTGTGAGCATGGTGCTACACAAACCCAACCAAATATAGATATTTAAAGCACTCTTGTACTAGACCAAACAACACGTGTGTCTAAAGACTTACCAGAGCTGCTTAATTTGAATTCCTTACAAGGTTCCTGCTGCCCGTCTCGCCCCAGCCTCATGCGTTGCCTCATAGCTCTCGTTCCTGTGGCCTGTTGCACATCTGTCCCTCTCTGGCAGGGACTCGATGCAGTGAGGGCTAAAGCTGTTTGAGGCTCACCTTGGCAAGCCTAGCTTTGCACACTGGCACTGCTGGTGGTGGGATGGAAGCCCTGTGTCCCCTTCTCCTCCCCAGGCAAGTGCACATTGGTTAGGGGAAGGAGAGGAAGAGGACAAAGAGGTTTTTCCTTCTCCTTGCTCCTGTCCCTCGGTTTCTCGTGATGTGTGTTTCGCCTTTGCGAGGTCAGGAGCTCTGCCCAGATGTGTGCTCTGTCAGCTGGCACCCAGGAGGCTGGCTGCTGGCATAAGCTATGATTGAAATACTGGTCCATGGGGGACATGATTTATGGAGAAAGAAACAGGATCTTGAGGTATATTTCAGCTAACATGGTAAATTTTTACATCCAATATACCCAGCAGCTGTCTGAGCAAATGTCTAACTCTACCTTTGGTTAATAGAAACATAATTTTTAAAGCGAGGACGTCTGAAGTTTGGGTCTCTCTAAATTATCAGTGTGACATATCAGAACAGATCCTTTGGCAGTTTCTGCTGCCATGCAGAAAGTAGGAAGAGCAAGGCGAGAGCCAGGGTGGGCATGATCAGGCTGCGGGCTTTGCAGGCACTGATAGCCCTGTAAGGACAAACTGCCAGGGCTCTGGCTGCCTAACAGCTCCAACCACCCAAAACCCCAGCTTTTCCTCTGTTCTGCTGCAGATTCAGAGACCCTATAGTTGCTCAGTGGTGCACTCTCTTTTGAGGAGGCTGAAGTGATGAGTATGGAACTGTCTCCTGGAGGAACTGTGAGCTGTGCTTGAGAGCATCATGGGGCTTTCAGCTTCCTTGGAACAGGGAGAGCCCTTTGAAGCCTCCATCCTACTACATCCCTGCCTGCAAATCCCTGCCTGGTACAACCCTGGGAAATGAATGTCCCTGGGCTTCCTTGGCCTTGCTGGGAGTGCCTGAAGAAAGGTGTCACATCCTTAGTGCTTTGGATAGTCATTGTTGGAAGCTTAATAACGAGAACATAAAACGGCACTACTGAAGCTGATAAGAATTTTATCAGAGGCAGAGCAATTCCAAGCTCATTTCCCTCCTGGTTGAAGGCAACAGGTTGTGGCCGTTTCAGTGCTGTTTGGCAGAAGGATTAAAGTATTATCTCTCACTGGGTTTGAGTATTAACTTGATTAGAGCTGATCTTGCCCTCTGGCAACCAAAAGCAGTTTCAGTGGGCATGTTTTGATATACATGCTGGCTGCTTGTCTTACAAGTTAAGGGTGTCTGAAATCTTCCTTGTCTGCTAATTTTTCTTTTGTTTCTTGATGCCAGCTTTTCACCAAAATGTCATATATCTCCCAGGAGCTATATTTCTTACAGAAAATATGCCTAGTAATTCAGGGGTCTTCAGCTTTCAGTTGACCAAACAGCAATATTGAAACAATGCCTATTTTTTCCTTTTATTTTTTTTTTTGTAAATCAGAAATTGCCATTGTATATATAGTGCAGTTCTCTGTAGTATGTGTAACTTGAATGACACTTAATGTCTCTGCAGACTCTTTATCACCAGCTTTCACGAAAAGCAACACCTTTCCCAATTCACACGTCTGTTAAATAGTTGAGTAAATAATGATGAGACTTGTTAGATGAGCCAGTGGTTTTGGCGGAATAGTTCTAATTCATCATGGTCTTATTTCTGCTTGAGGAAATATGAAGCATGTTTCTTAGAGATTTTTCTTTCTTTCAAAAGAGAGAAAGGGCAAGATATGATTCAACAAAAATTTGTTTACCTTTTTATCAGAGTTTGTTTCATGAGTTTTGTCTTACAAATGAGGTTTTACTTGGTAAACAGCTACAAATTTTGAAGCTGTAAGACAAAACCAGTTTTCACGGGAACATTATCACTTTAAGAAGACAAAATGGAGTGCATAACTTTCAGAGTCATGGACCTACAGTCCATAACTTTTTTTCTTCCTCTGAGCAATAAATAGTCAACTTATTTTCATGGTGGTAGGATTGAAAGTTCATTGGCACTCTAAGGTTCAAAGAGCCCAGGGCACATAATAGTTTCTAGAGCAACAATGTCAAAAGACCCTCAGTAATAAAGTATTACTATGATATAGAATTATATAAACTGTATAGTTACATAATTTATTAAATGCTATCACTGTGTTTGAAAGTGTGTTAACACTCTAGTGTAAGTTTAGACTCTAAAAGGAACATAAGGATTTGAGATATTCAGTTGTCTAGAAGTCACTTCTTCTCGTCAGCTCCTGACGGATCTTTAGCTATTAAACAAGTGTTTATGACATTTGAAGAGACAGAATTCATTAGGATGAGATTTTATAATCTGCCTGGGCCAACCCAATATTGTACTTCCATCTCAGGGGATGATATGTTTTTCTACCCCATGCATCTTTTTCTTGCAACGTCCTTAGTCCTTTACCACTGATTGCATTTCCCTTAGCCAAGAGATACTGATTGGGTTGAGAACTAGCCCTAGAAAAAGTAATTTTCAGTTGTCTCACTTGAGAAAGCCCTTTTCTGCTGACTTCTTCAGGGTGGATAGAACACAGGAGACTATATGATCAGATTTTTGTGGAATAGAGTGCTCCGGAATTCTCTGTTCAAATAATCTCATCTTCATCAATTTGTTTTCCAAACTCAAGCAACCAAAAAATTGGCAATCTTCTCTGTGAGGTTCCATCAGTGATACACTGAAAGAAAAGATTTCAAAGGGAAGATTGGTAAAGCTTCAAAATGAATTGCTCTGAAATCAAGCAACTAACTCTACCCTATCACAATACTTTCAATTATATATTTTAATTAGTATAAATTATTATCATTTTATAAAAAGCATGTGTTTCTGAAATTTATATGTTGTTTTTTTCTGGAATCTTTGATACCTGATGCACCCTTTCATGTGTTTCAATCTTACCTATTTGTACTGATTCGTAATGACAAGTCCCATGTATATATATGATTCCTGGAACAGGAATCTCAATTTCTCATGTTCTTCAGTAAAATTATGGCTATTCAACATTTCTAGAAATGAAGATGCAATGCAAGGCAAGCTGGTGTGTGTAGCACATGCAAGAATAATTTTTACTTATTTTATGTTAGAGTAGCTGCCTATGAAGAAGTGAAAGAAGCTTGTTTCCATGTTGATGGTCATGCAGGGAAGGCAGAATGAATGTGCCAGAATCAGTCTAGGTTTGCATTTACTCCATGATCCTTGCTTCTGTGGGAGCAGTGGCCTTAGGCTGGCACCATGACAGAGAAGTCCTCCTATCACTTGCCACTGTTATTTACTATTTGTGTAGCAATAACGCCTTGGAATCTGAGCTATTTATCAGGTCCCAACAGGGGTAGCCACTGTATGCTCTGAAGAAGCAACGTAAAGCAACGTAAATCTTGGCTGAAGTCAGTAGTGGTTTCTTGCAGCAGTGGTGGGTTGTGGATGGTGAGAGATGATCTGTGTGAAGCTGCCAAAGTGGGACTGTCAGGATTGGGATTTCTGGTCTGAGAGGTCAGGCACTGAGCCCAAGAGTGGCACGGAAAGCACAGAGAAGAATAACTCCCAAGTGTGGAGATGCAGAAAGGATACTGTGTGTACAGGGATGGGTAGGGCGCTCTGGATACTGTGTTCAGGAAAGGATCTGCACTTTTCTCCCTCCAAAGTCACAGTCCCCCTCCAAAGTGAAAGAGCAGACTGAAGCCAGGAGGAAGGTCAAACAGCTTTTATTATTGGATAGATGGGCAGGGACTAGGGAGGAATCAGTACATCTTATTTTAGTTGAAGTATTTCTTATATCTGTAGACTCCAGTGCTTTTTGAAGTGTAAAGCTCACAGAATTTCAGTGCTTTCTGTGATGTAGAACTTAAGTGAAAGATGTTGTCACAGCAGCAATTAGCCTATCTGCAGTCCGTTTAAGTTCCTGATTACAGGCTTCTTCATCCCATCACTAAGTGTCTAGGCACTGACTGCAGGCTTGGTGGTAGCTCTGGGCTTAGGGTCTGCTCTCAGAGACGTTACCTCCTGAGGCTTCAGGCTCTCCTGACTTTCTGCTTTTTATTTTCATAACCCTTGTATTGTGGTTCTATTAACTCTCTTGCCTCTGTCATCCTGGCAGAGCAGACCTGGGGGAGTCTTTTTGCTAACTCAAAGATACTTCTTCTCTATGTTCAAGGCCAGTCACCTCCCCAAAATATACCTATGTGAGAAGAGGGTAAACTGATGAAGAACTGGCAGAGGGGATGAAAGGTTGGGGAAGAAGCAAGAACTAATCGGGTTTGGTTCATGCAGCTGGTCCTTGAAGAACTGTGTTGAAGCTCTAAATGTTAATAAAGATAGAAACTTCAGGTCTCAGCAGAACCATTGGCATTTGTCGAGGGAAGGATGCACTTCATGTGTTAATCATGGGCTGTTGTTTTTTTTTCTTAAGATCAGGACATTTAAAACATATATTTAAAATAATTTTAATATATAAACCAATGTAATTAAGTAGGTGTTTCTGCCTCCTGATTCCCACTCCTGTCCTTTCCCTCACTGGACTGGCTTAACCACCTCTGGACCCATGACTATGTGGTGACCTGCACTGGGGGAGTGATCAGCAGGGCTTTTGGAAGGCTGGTATTTCAGTTGGGTCAGTTTTACAAACCAATTTACCACATGACCACATAAAAGCTTTCTCTGAAGAAGTACAGGGGGAGAAGTGGGTGCCGGCTTCCCCCATGTCACTGAAACACATACAGTTTACGGCTGTGGTTTACTGATACAGCAGATCCAACTGCAGGCTGCCTCTGCCCCGCTCTTATCTCTTCCCTTGCACTTCGCACTGGTGTTCGTCTGGGATCACAAGTTCAGGGAACTGAAGCAGCTGAAGCCAAATAAGAAAAATTTAACTTTCTAAACGGGTTCAGCGTGAAGTCAGACCAGTGCCAGCACTGGGGTGAAGGAGCCAGCAGAAACACATGTCAAGGACAGGGAGATGGGAACAGTGGCAGCAAACTCGCTGCTGGGTTTGCTTGACCATCCCTCCAGAGATTAATTTGCTGGATTCCCATTTAAAAATTTCAGACTCCGGTAGAAGGCAGACTCTAAAAATCATGTTGAGTTTAGTTGCCCAACACACATGTTGTTACCTGAGAGGAACAGAAAATAAGTTTGCAATTTGCCAAGGCTTTTTCTTTTTCATCGTTTTTACCTTTACTTCTGCACTCTTATCATGGAACTGTGCATGAAGGGAGGTACAAATCCTGACATTTCATATGTTTTGAAATTTTTACTGTGTAATTCATATGACCAGCATATCCCAGTGCTACCAATGTGACAGCACTACTTCAGAATTCAACCTCAACCTAATTATCAGCCTTTTATAGTCTTAATAGTTTGTGTCTTAGCAGTGCTTCAATCCAGTAAATGCAGTCAGATCTCAAAGATGAACTTTGGAATAATTATAAAGTGTTCCTGGTTGGGCTTGCTAATTCTGAGCAAACACAGAAGTGGGTTTTCACATAACAAGGCTGTAATTCCCCATTTCCTTGCAATTGTGTAGGTGAGTACCTGAGCTACCACAACTGTGTCACAGGAGTTTGCAGAGAGATGAGAGTTTTTTGACCTACCTCAGGGGTAGGGCATGCTGTGGGTTTTACAGTGCTGTTGAGCTGATGTGTCTGGCTGCTGCTGCAGAAAGAGCAGCCCAATTCCTTCAGAGTGGGGATCCTGCTGCTTGGCTGGTTCAGTGTCCTGGCGCATGGTGAACAGTCTGGGGAGCTCAGACAGGTTATTGTTGTGTCAAACCAGCACCAATGGCAATGTCAGGGGTAAGGTCAGCTGTCCTGGGGTCAGGGGATGGGGAGCTCCACAGACCTCACCTTTCACTGGAGGACCCCACAGTGAGATTGGCTTCTCAGGGAATCAATTTCTGATACTGAAGTACAGCTCTGCCAGTCCAGGAGCCCCTTCTCACCCCTTTCATCAATTCTTCCCCTGCCCGACCCTCGTTTACGTGTCAGGTGTTTGGTAGAGATCGTAGCAATGCTGGGTGGGATTTGGGTGACTCCATCCAGACAGCCCTGTGGCTGTTTGGGTGAGGGTGCCTCCTGTATTAAGGCAGCAAGCACAGAGATGCTCACTTGAAGATAAAAAATCAGATTACAAAATTGTAACTAAATGGCTGGTTAGAGCAAAAGCCAACATACCTAAGAGATGGTGATAGCAAAGATGGGAGCTTGAAAGTAAAAGTACAGTAATCCTGCATTTGATATGACTGAAGAGGAAGAGGCAGTAGAAGGAATCAGGGAGATGAACACTGTTGTTCTGATCAAGAGCTGTGGCAACCATCTCTCCAAGATGATGTTTGTCTAGGACAGTGCATAGAAGAAGCCTTGAGGCAGAAAATAATAGGGAAGGAGAGAGTGGAACAGAACTTGTTCTGGGGGAGAGGTATAGCTGTCCAGGAAGGGGCATTGTGTGAGGAATCTGCAGAGACCAAAGTTGTTCTGCTGATAAACAGCATTGTCATATTTATCCTTTACAAGCCTTATATACTGTACCTGGTTTCGGAAGGTTGTCCCACCCCTGGTAACACAGAGGCCATTTAGCACAGTAGCCTTTGACTTGACATTGTGGAGGTTTGTGTGGGTTTTTTCCCTTGCTTCTCACACTAAGTGCTGTTTTCCGTAGTGTTTCCATTAGTGTTCAGCTGAGCTGTTGTACAACCCGCTGGCTCTGTGTCTGCACCACTTTCCTGCATATCAGCCCAAATGAGTTTATTGGCAGTTGAAAAGAAATTTTTGTGTGTCATATCCGTTGCTCTTCACATTGTGGCTCACGTCTTCAAAGCACTGGGGCTTCTTAAAGCAAGCCTGTGTGTTCTTTTGTGTTTTCACAAGCCAGTCTCAGCTCTGATTCAAGAGGCAAACCAAATGCAAGATATGATTACAATATGGTTAGTAAAAACAATTATTTTTAATTTAACTCCAGGGAGTATTACTAAATATTCACAGGAATCTAAATTTGTGAGTGCTTATCTAGAGGAATCAGAGTCCAACATTTATTTACACAAATCCTCTTTGGAAGGAGAATCTAACAACACACAGCCACACATCACTCAGAGTTAGGATTGCAAATAATGGAAATGAATTCTGAAAAGATATTAGCTAAGTGTTATTTATAGTGCTGATTGTCAGTGGTAGAAAAATTTCCTTTCATATTTTTCAGAAAAGATCCATGTCTTGATAATCATACATCCTTTTTTACACTAGCATTTAATTATTCAAACAGCTTAGAAATCAGGGTGATATAATAGAAAGCTGTTGTTTCCTGATGCTCAGGATGTAATTAACTTATACTTTCCTCTAGCTGAAATCAATTTATTTTTACTAAGATATAGAAAGAGTAACTCCTAGCTTAAACTGCTAAATTGCTGCTTGGTCAGTGCAGACAGAGGGAGATTGTGATGGGAAGAAGCTCAAAGTAGCATTATCATGTACAAATCCCAAAAGAGATTGTACAAATACCATTTTGAGAGTGATTTGGGCCTAGAAGCCTAAAGACTTGTCTTGGCCAATTAAAGTATTTTCAAAACTTAAAGCATTTGGACAAACTCAAACCTTTCAGTCCCTTTAGGAAATGGCAGAAATGCATGAGGTTAAATGAGGTTAATAAGTATATCTCTGTGATCAGAAGAATAGGAGCCATTGGTATCATACTATGCATGTCTAGTTAGATGAGGCAATGAAAGGGTGTTCTCAAAAGCCCACCAAACAGAAGAAATAAAGCAAAGTTTATTAGATGCTGATTTTAATAAGATTTATTTATTTATCTTTAATTTATGCAAAATAATACAACTCTCTAAAATAGACAGGAAAAAGGTGTCTTCATGCAAGAAGCAAGACCCAAGAAAGGCTGGCTCTCAGGGTAGGGTTGGGCTGGAGCAAGTGATGTACAAGGAAACTCTGAGGGCTGGGTCTGCTCAACCTAGAGAAGAAAAGGCTTGGGGGGGATCTTGGGGGGATCTTACTGCTGGTTGCAACTACTAAAATGAGAAGGTGTAGCCAAAAGGAGAGTCTTTTCTGAGGTGCACAGTGATGGTACAAGAGGCAATAGTCAAAATTTGCAAGGGACTTTCTAATTAGATATTTGGAAAGAATTATTCACCATAAGGGTAAATAAAAAATCGGAATAGGGGCCCAGAGAAGCTCTGAAATATCAAAATCTTGCCTGGACATGACCCTGAGCAACTGGTACTAACTGGATATGCTTTCAGTATAGGTTGGACCAGATGAATTCTAGAGATCCCTTCCAACTGAGTATTTCATGAAGGCATAGTGTGATGTCTTCTTTAAGCTATGGTGGCTGATATTATCAGCTTTTTTGTTACTGGCTGATAATCAGGTATTATTATCTGGTCAGTGGAACCGGTGGCAGGACTTCTAAGAATGCATCTTAACTACTGCAGTGCAAAATCAGCTAAGTTAGTTTGTACCACTCCTTGTTCTTACATTGTCCAGCTTTTCAAGCAGATTTAAGGGTGAGAAATGTATCCATGTCCAAATGAATGCCTAAGAACTTTAGAAAACTCTCTATTTCAGCTCAGGTTTTTAGGAAGATTTGAAGGTGACAACCTGACTCCCTTGACCTCACTGTCTTAATTTAGGCCAGGATTTTACCCCAATGTGATATTCGTGAGATGCCAACATTACAACTCTTCCAACCACCAAGATGGCTTTTCAAGGTTCATTTCTTAAGAACTTGGGGCACAGAAACCAAAGTCCACATGGCTAGGACATGGTAGGTTTATATCAGTCCCTGAAGGATAAGAACAGAGAAAAGATTGGAGACATTATACAGAGTAGTACGTGCTGGAAGGCCAGTAGGTCACAGTGCCAGAAATCCTGCTGGCTGTGTAGTGTTGGCATTACACGAGGAACAGTAATCTCAGGGCCAGCCACCTGCTCCTCTGTTCTCACTGCCTGCACAGTGTTGCTACAGATGGATTGAGCCCTCTCAGATCCTCTCACACTGTGCACAAAGGGACCACTTTTGGAGTTCATTTGTGTGCACAGGTTCCTGTGCATGGTCCTGCAGCTCCTTCTGTGGAAAGAGGACTTTCAGTCATGTGTTGAGGGGGAAGAAAGTGTTTGAACTGTTAACACTTTCCTCCCTTGGAGTGTCATGTCTCATCCTGTAATCCATTTGGAATGTAATGAGATACATTCCCTTGCAAAGGCATGATTAAATCAAGCATGTACCCAACCATTATTCCACCTTGTTAATAATATTTCTTTAAACATGCACAAAACAATGGGATTTTTGCTTTCTCTGTATGCTACTGTGCTTTATCGCAATGTTGCAATGCCTAGGTCCTTCAAAAATATTTCTTAATGGGGGAAAATCCAGTCATTTAAATTTTCTATGAAGTGGTGGGTTTTCCAAGTGCTGTACTTTGATCCTGTTGTAAGGAATCAAACACAGGTTGTTGGAAGATAATTGCTTGCATTTACTTTTTTGGGTTACAGAGGGGCTAGAGCTGCTCCAATCTAATATATTAAGAACTTCATGTGACTTTTTTTTGTTGTTGAGTCTGTAAATCAACACCAGCTGAAACAGCATATTCTAAATAATTTCACATGAAATATGTTTGTACTCTGTGTTGCTTTCTTTACTGATGAATATGGAATATCTGAGTTTACATGAGGCCAGTAACAACAGTATTCTTGGGAAACACATTATTGGGCCATAGGAGAAAGAAAAAGGGGTTGCATAAACTGCTTAGGAGAAGCACAATAAACATGGAATGAAAATTTTATTTTAACATATAGTTGCTAAGGAAAAGTTCCAGTGGACTGGAAATTGTGAAATTTTGCTTGCAGGCTAAAAACTGTACACAGCACATCTCTTTATGTAAAATATCAGTATTTCACCTCAGAGAATGACAAACCTGTAGAAAAAGGCACAAAAAGATGTTGATCAATGGTTTCATGTCTTCAGTGGCCCAAAACCTTTTGCAGTTTCAGCAGTTCATATATGCACAGCTTACTTACATGGACTGAAATCATGTAAATCTCTATTGACAATCTGGACAAGGGGATAGAGGGCACCCTTAGTCCGTTTGCAGATGATACCAAGTTGGGCAGGAGTGTTGATCTGCCGGAGGGTAGGAGAGGTCTATAGAGGGATTTGATCAGGCTGGATCAGTGGGCCAAGGCCAATTTTAGAAGGAACAACACGGCCCAAGTGCCAGGTCCTGCATTCTGGTCACAACAACCCCATGCAGTGCTACAGGCTTGGAAATGAGTGGCTGGAAAACTGCCCGTTGGAGAAGGACTTGGGGGTGCTGGTCGACAGCCAGCTGAACATGAGCCAGCAGTGTGCCAAGAAGTCCAAGGGCATCCTGGCCTGTGTCAGAAACAGCAGGAGCAGGGAAGTGGTTGCCCTCCTGTACTCGGCACTGGTGAGGCCCAAATTCTGTGTCGAGTTTTGGGCCCCTCACTACAAGAAGCACATTGAGGTGCTGGAGCATGTCCAGGAAAGGGCAGCAAAGCTGGTAAAGGGTCTGGAGCACAAGTCCTATGAGGAGAGGCTGAGGGAGCTAGAGTTGTTTGTCCTGGAGAAGGGGAGGCTCAGGGGGCACCTTATCACTGTCTACAACTACCTGAAAGGAGGTTGTAGCCAGGTGAATGTCAGTCTTTTCTCCCAAGTAACAAGTGACAGGGCAAGATGAAATGGCTTCAAGGTGTACCAGAGGAGGTTTCGATTGGATATTAGGAAAAATTTCTTCAAGGAAATTGTTGTCAAGCATTGGAATGGGCTACTCAAGGAAGTAGTGAAGTCACCACTGCTGGAGCTATTTAAAAGACGTGTAGATGTGGCACTTGGGGACATGGTTTAATAACGGACTTGGCAGTGCTGGGTTGAGGGTTGGACTTGATGGTCTTAAAAACATTTTCCAAAATAAACATTTCTGTGATTCTGTGATTCTGTAGTTCAGCATTCGTTAAACTCATTTTGGTTATGTTCAAATTAAGACCTAATTAGCACTGTACTGTGCTTTGAAAGTCAGGGTGAATAATGGACTAAACCTTGGCACGTGCTCTGGTATCCCTGTGGCTGGGCAGCTCCAACAAGAAGCACCTGTGGTCTGCCTGCCCACCTGTGCTTGTTGAAACCATCTGAAGAGCAACCATAGCCAGGCTCCTACAGATCCTGCCTTTCTTGAGGACAAGTGATGTCAGGGCTTGTCTTGAGTAAATGAATTGGATTAACACACAGTGTTGGGCCATTTATAACCATGATAGGTGAATATCTGAGTCTGAACCACTCAGCTCCTCTTGTCCTGTTACCCATCTAAAACCTATCTCCAACTGTCTGTGCAACATACGTTTTGGATTCAAGTTGAGACCCGAGACAAAGTTTGGAGTATGTTGTAAACATAAACATATTGTTGTAATCTAAATCCAGCAGCATTCTACTGAGGCTGATGCGTACGTAAAGCTGACGCCACTACTTGATGAATAAGGGTCAGGGTGCATGTTCTGAGTTATTAAAGCAGTAAGAAGTCACAATTTGAATTTATTGTCAGAGCACATAAATACCTGTTCACTGACCTTTCTGAATGTTGGAGAGAGAATTTTGCCTAAAAAGAGAAATGGCAAACACATGCCCAGCAATGGGAGCAAGATGTTCAGTGAAGCAACAGAATTTCTTTGGGTCCTTGTGGATTTATTTATTATTTTAAAGGAAATTGTTCATTTAATCTTAAGAGCAGAGGAAGATTGCTTCTGTAATATTTATCTTTTCAAAGCTTATCTACTTGTGAGCATTTGACAAGGCCTAATCAAACAAGACAAGATCCTTGATAGCATCCTGACAGAAGGAACTGTTCATAAAGAGTGATTATGGCACAGCTGTGTATATGCCATATATGAGATGTAGAAAAATGCTGAGCTAATCAAACAGAACCATCCCCAGGCTATATTTTTGCAAAAGGAAAATCTTCAAAATAGAATTAGTATTTAACTAGGATTTTTATTAATACATTTTCCTTAATGATAAAGTTCTTCATTAGCCTACCAGAATTTAGGCAGTGAGCAACTTCATGCTATTACATAATCCCCTTAAATTCATATGCCATAATTCTTCATGTTGCTTGTTTGTATGACCTAGATAAAGAAAGAGATTTAAAGTTGATAGGTTGGGGTTTTGTCATTAAAATACTTCTGTCAGAAAGGAATCCTTTCTGTGTTTAAAAAATGAATACAGTAGTGTTGTGTTGCAAAATTGTTGAGTAAAATCATTGTTACCATTTGCATAGATGCATTTGGAACTCATTCAGTGTAGTATGGGGCAATCAATAGATTTCCAAGACATTTTTCATTTTTGCATCTCTAGATGGTAATTTATGTCTTCTTTTTTGTTTGGCATTTGCAGTGAAACCTAATTGGATATTACAGGATTCTCTTTAAGAAGAACAAGTGTAAATGAGCAGAATGTTAATTAGGATTACACTGATTTGTTGCCTCCAGCTGACTGTGAAGGTCATACTGGCTTATATTTTACTCTCAAAGCAACATTTTTCTGAAGTAAACAAGGCAATTTAAGGAAACTCCCAAAGCCTGTAACATCATCCTATTTAGGCTTCTATTATTCTATTTTGATTTTTTTATTTTAATAATTGCATAATCTATATTATTTCAATAAATAAAATAAAATCATATGCTACTATATAAAATTAGACAAATTCCAGGCTAAAAAGACCAAGGTGACTATGACTAGGTAGACAGGTTCTTTATGGTAGCTTCACAAGATCTCAGATTAGAGGCTGGAGGTTCCTGCAAACCTGGTGATCTGGATCTCAACAGGATGAGTGGATGTTGCATGTGGAGGCAGGAAAGCCACCAGTTAATCCCTGTCCTTCCAGTCATCCACGTAAGGACTATTGCATGTGTGCACAGTAAAAAAGAAAAACAAGGAACACTCCATGGCAAAAGCAAGGAAGCATGCTCCCAAATGTGGACATTTCTCGTTATACCTATAGCTCCTGAGCTTTGGCAAACACACAAAGAATGTATACCTGCATATGTACTTTTAATAAAAGCTTTAATGTAAACAGCAAATGTCTTAGTATAGGCAGCATTTGAACTTTTCTTTTTTGCAGCTGACATGAACCAGGACTTTAGAAAGGCTGTGAGTCCTGGTGTGGTGCATTCAAAGGCCAGCCTGTGGTTCTCTTCCTTCCTGTAGTACTCCCAAGGTTGTTTGCAGATAGCAGTGTAAAATCATGTAACTATAAAACATGAGACTTGAAGGTTTTCTGCAGAATATTATAACACTTAATCCTTCAGTATATTATTACAGTTCTCTGAAAGTCATTTAAGTTTGTCATAAGTAACAATCATCATTGTAAGCTACATCATTGCGTCTATTTGAGCTTATTGTTCTTGAATGACATGGCATAAACAAAACACAGTATTTAGATGGTGTTCTGTAGTATCATATACAATGACATGAACAACTGGATTTCCCATTATTTCTGGAAACATCTCAGTTAATACAACTTAAGGTTGACTTTGGTTTTTGTATGGTCTCTGCCTGTTTTCAGCCAGCCAGTGCAAGTTTCACTACAGCATATTCAGCTATTTCTGACACTGTTGCTTTCAGCCTCTGAGTTCCCAGTTTTCAGCAAAGCATTTTGTTGTTCGTGCAGAGCCTTAAATTTTATAGTCTTACCTGTTCCTCTATTTCTATTTATGCACAGTTTAATCACCTCTAGGTATTCCAGTCAAATGGAACACTTACTTTAAGTGTCTAAAAATTTGAATCAGTCCCAGTTTTATTTTGCACTTTTGTGGTCAACGACTGGATTTCAGCGAATTTTGGGAGACAGTGAAAAGAACTTTCTTGCATCATGTCTTCTGTCAGTGTAACATCCTGCATATTATGGTAATGCCAGCTGTAGGAGGTAAAAAACCATGAATCAGTGCCAAAATACTGTTAAGATTTTTTTTTTTTAAAGAAATTCAGTACAGACTGCCTTTTTTTAGTGACTGCTTTCCCACTTACTATCACAGCTTCCTTCCAAATAAAAATAAATTCCAGTAATGCAGTTATACTAAACATGAAGAAAATGAAGATATTAATATAGATTGGAAAGAGATAAACAAAGTTTGACAGTTTTAATACAGCCTACTGTATATTGAAATAGTATTACCTCTACATTCATTTTAATCTGAATCTGCGTATTTGTGGAAAATGAGTAAAAAGTCTTTGAGCCTTAGCCTCAATATAAAATCAGGTTTGTTGACAATAGTACATAACACTAAGTATTTTATTACTCCTTTTATTACCTATCAGGTACTGGCTCTCTGTGCTTGATGACATTCACAATTACACAGCACAGCATTTGGATAAGAGTTTTGTGTAGAGATGGAAAACACTTGGTAAAAGCAGTTGGGATGTTACTGCAGCATGAAGCATTATTAATGATGAAGGCAGATCTTTTTTACTTGCTTTAAGCAGGGTTGCCAAGGACTGCTGAAAGAAGTCCAAACAGTTGGTGCTCCTCTGAGAAGCATAAAATATCAGGGAGAAGATCTCCTGCACATATGTGCCTCTCAGGTTGAGAGCAGCCATGCCTGGAAGGACTTTGAGCTCAGAGGTTGCCCAAAGCCATATAATGTCCCAGCAAAACTATTTGTCACTTATTGACAGGGTGGGAGAAATACCAAACTGCACTTGAGATTAGGCACTTGACTGATTTCACTTCTCCCATGGATTTCTTGGGTTATCTCTGGCAGATAACACCCCCTTTTACTGTTTGCTCTGCAGACCTGTTCAGTGCTGCAGTGCTCTGGGCATTACAGGTTTGCTCTTCCCAGATGTGCTGAGAGATGGGTGGGTGAAAAGACCTCCTTGTTTCTCAGGCTGTCTGAAACTTGCTGCATGCACTGCGAGTGACCAAGGTCATACTCAGCTTTTCCCTCTGGGTAGGTGTAAAAGAGAAGTCAGCCTTGCTGTGTAAGGGACGTCAGCCTGTAGCTTCTTTTGGCTTCCCTACCTCCTGGGGGTGCAAGGTGCATCCAAGAGAGGAGTTTTCACACAGCAGGGCTTTCTGCTACTCACAGCCCCTTGTGTCCTTACTGCAGCGTCTCTTCCTGATTCCAGTGATGCAGAACTGTAATTCAGCATCCTATTCCCCAGATCCCAGTCTGTCTCTCTAAGTTCCTGAATGGCAGCGCTGGCAGCAGTAGCTGTAGCAGTAGGGCTTGTGCTCTTTGACCTGTATTTGCCCTGTTTAGCCCACTTAGCATTTCAAAGGAATGTTCTCCTCTTCCACCCATGTTACTGAGATAACACTACTCCTTCCTGAGTTTGCTATCCACAGAATAATTAATTTTTTGAGAGGTATTTTAGCATAAGTCTACAAGAGGTGCTGGTCTTATGGCTACCATGTTAATCGGGTCAAGGGATGTCTATAGCAACAATTCTCCTATGGTTTCTGGTCTGCACTTTGAAATGTTACTGGTTTACTGTAGAAGTCTTCACTTTAGATTTGGGAAGGCATCCTTGAGAAAATTATTATTGATTTAGTAAGCCTAGGAATATCCTTGCAATGGAGACACAGAAAATTAATGTGGAGAAAACATAATTGATGGATATGAGCAAAGATGGCTTGCTCTTCAGTGGAAAGTCCATCAGTTCTTTTGGGGATCCACACAGTAGTATCACATAGACTCAGACCTGCATACATGCATCCCATAGTGCATCCCAGCTCATCCACGCGTGAGTGAGAAGCACAATTAATATTTGGCTTCTCTGTAGAGAAGGGGAACTGCGAGTTGCTGAGTTCTGACAGCTTCAGCCCAGAAAGCAAACAGCTGGAGTGAGACAGGCAGACTTCCACTTTCCTTATGACTAGGGGCAGGTATTCTGTGTTTTCCTCTTTGTAAAACGTGGTTTTATGCTTTCCAGCAACACAGAAGCTCTCAAGGTTCAAGGGCATAGGCAAATAGATGTATTATTCATGTTTGTACACATTTTACTTAAAAGTGAAATGCAAGTGAAATGGCTTGGCAGGCAGGGGGATTAGCCACTTCACAGCTTCCGTTGGTTTTGCAAGGAGTCTCTAGTTTTATGACAGATTGATACAAACAAACAGATATAATTTCCTCTTCAGTCTGAAGTACTGAAAGGGAGCCTGTGGCTCTGAATTTCTGGGCTGAATTTGTGGGCTGAAAGAGTGTCTCCAAGAGACATCATTTTGATTTCATTCCAGACCCTGAACCATGGCTGTGTTTGTTCCCCAGAGTTTGCTTTGATCCCTTACAGTGTTAGTAAAATGTTATGAGTGCTGGGGATGTCCCTGTGCATGCTTAGTACCTTCTGAACGCATGAAAGAAAAACCTCATTAAAGAGGCAGCCACAGTGTTTTATTTAAAGCCACAGCAGCACTGGGGAACCACCACTTCTCTGAAAGCTTTAGGATTTCCTCTGCAGTGCACCCAGTGATGGTTTACCTGAAGTCTCTCTATCTGGCTCTGTGTTCTGGCATCTCTTCCCACTGACAACATGGCTGTGGGCAGAAAAGTGGAGATAAACACAGTGATGAGAACTGATATCAGGAGCTGCTTTGAAGACACCCTCTCTAACCCCATTTGAGATGTTAAAATTCCTTCTCTGCTGCAGCTACTGACACAGAAATATTTTCATCCTATTTCCAGTACGACCCCATGTTTTAAAGGGTATTCTAGCTCCTGTGAATATCAAGTAACAGAACTAAGTGATTGCAGAGCTGAAGCATAAATAGAAAGAGGAACATTCAGCAATGAAATGCTGACACTTCATCTGAGACTTGGCAAGCCCAGCTGGAAATGCTTGTCCCAGCAACACACACTACATTCACAGAGTACCTTCACGATCGCCTCTGCGTAAAAAGTTCATATCCTCATGACCTATTTTATTTTTTTGCTGACAGTGCAGTGGCAAAAGTTTAGTGTAAAGGATATTTCAAGTAGTTCTGTATTTTCCTGGGTGTGTATATATACACAAATGCTGCCTTATGCTCATTTATTTTATAATTAATTGGGTCTGCAACTGACGTGTGGGGTTTAAATTTTGATGGGACTTATGCTTCTGAGTCACTGAGACACTTTGGAAAATGCCATGTTTTAGTAAGATGCCTGTCTACTGTGCTGTAGACAGATCATATGTTTATGTTCAGAAAACAGCAGAACTTTATGACCTCTGGGCAGATGCAAAACTCTTCTGTTTCCAGCAGAAAGGGGCAATTCTACCTACCAGTGGCACACCTGTGATAACCCTTGAGAAGAGGTGTGAAAACCCCATGTTTTTAGCCACCATGAATTGTCCTCATCTTTGTGAAGATACTGTTTCTGCCAGTATATGTTTGTCCCTAAGGATGTTGTGACTTGCTTTTCTTGGAAATAAGTAAATCCTTCTCTTGCAGAAGTTCCAAATACATGAAACTTGTGAAAGAATTTGAGGCAGAAACCACTTGCACTGCTTTGCCTCCTTGTATAGCACTGTTAATTTTCCAGGGATATGATACAGTTTTATTCAGAGTTTATAGAATTTGATAGAATTGTAGTAGTTCAGTGAATGCTGACTGGCAGTGCTTGATCTAGGATAGTCACTGAAACCAAAGTGTAACACAGCAGTAACCCATGAGCATGCTGGAACTCATCAGCAGCAGTTGAGCACTCTGAGGCAGGAGGTGCTACGTGCCATGACCAATTACAACATCAGCGTGTATTGTTCAATAGTTAATAAATTCTGCTAGGAATTTCCATTTTAAATTATCTCTTCACTGGTGTTTTGTCCTTCCATAAAAAAAAAAATGGTTCTAAATTATGTATTCTGTGATACAGATGATATATATATGACATATAATATAGATGATTACATATTGCAAAATATTATAATAAAATATAAAATTTGCATATATATGATTTATTTCTATATATCATATATATATATATGTATGCACACATACACATATTTATTCACACTTTGAAACCAAGCCATATGTATGTTGCTTGTCTTCACCAAGGGCAAGTCTCGATTGACCAACCTGGTGGCCTTCTGTGATGGAATAACTACATCAGTGGACGGGGGAAGGGCTTCAGATGTCATTTATCTGGACTTTTTTAGGGCCTTTAACACAGTCCATCACAACATTCTTCTCTCTGAATTGGAGAGAGGGATTTGATGGACTGTTCAGCTGATGAGGAGTTTGTTGGATGGTCACATCCAGAGGGTAGCAGTCACTGGCTCTACATCCATATGGACACTGGTGGTGTTCCTCAGGGGTCCATACGGAGATCAGCAGAGTTTATTATCATCATCAGTGACACAGGCAGTGGTATCAAGCGCACCCTCAGGAAGTTTGCAGATGATACCAAGCTGAGAGGAGTGAATGACACATCTGAGGGACAAAATGCCATCCAGAGGCACTTGGATAAGCTTGAGAAGTGGGTCCATGGGAACCTAATAAGGTTCAACAAGGCCAAGTGCAAGGCGTGTGCCTGGGTCAGGGCAACCCCTGCTATATCAGTATAGGCTGTGGGATGGACAAATCAAGAGCAGCCCTGCTGAGAAGGACTTGGGGTGATGGCAGATGAAAAGATGGACATGATGTGATAATGATGTGACTCTTGGGGATGGTCCTGTGCAGGACTAAGGGTTGGACTCCATAATCCTTGTGGGTCCCTTCCAACTTGTCGTATTCTGTGATTCTGTGACTCTGTAATGTGCGATTGCAGCCCAGAAAGCCAATTGTATTCTGGGCTGCATCAAAAGCAGTGTGGTCAGCAGGTCGAGGGAGGGGATCCAGCCCTCTGCTCTGTTGAGGCCCCACCTGGAGTACTGTGTCCAGCTCTGGGGTCCTCAGCACAGGAAAGACGTCGACCTGTTGGGGTCAGTCCAGAGAAGGGCCACGAAGGTGATTAGAGGGACAGAGCACTTCTTGTGAAAACAGAAAAACAGCCTGGGGAAGAGAGGCTCCAGGAAGACCTTATTGTGGCCTTCCAATACTTAAAGGGTGCTTAGAAGAAAGATGTGGACCAGCTTTTTAGTAGGACCTGTTGCAGTACAGTAGGGGTAATGATTTAAATTAAAAAATGGTAGATTCATATTAGATATAAGGAAGAAATTTTTTGTGATGAAGGTGGTGAAATACTGGAACAAGGTGCCCAGGGGGTGATAGATGCCCCATCCCTGGAAACATTCATGTTTAGGGTACGGGGGCTCTGAGCAATTAATACATTGGAAGATGTCTCTGCTCATTGCAGGGGGATTGGACCAGATGACCTTTAAAGGCCACAACCAAAACACAATCGAAACTGTTCTACAGTTCTATGATATATGCATCTTTATGTGTGTGTATGATTGTTTCAGGAATGTTAAAAGAGGTGAATGAGTGGAGCTCCATATGAAAGTCTTCATACCATGTTATCTATTTAGAGTGTCAGGGACCAACCTGTTCTCTGCACGTTGTTCCTGAGCCTTGCTAGGATAAATGTAGGGAGGGACTATATAGGATGTACTAGGAAACGGCAGATAAACTATTCAGGAAATTACCAAGAAGAATAGGAGGTTTTTAGTTTTTTTTCATGCATAGAAATCAGGATTGGATACTGCTTTGGAAGATCTAGGTTAGCCAAGCACAAACTACTAGACTTAATAAAGGGAAATAGCTGGGTGAGATATTTGGAGCATGGTCCAGTTAATGATAATAATTACTGTCTTTATCCAGCAGGCTGGCCTTGCCTGGGTTTAAAAGGAAAGCTAACTTCTTGTGCAGGCCCTGTCTCATAAGTCCTTATCCATTGGTCCAGAAAAAGATACAAGAAACTTCAAAATGCATAATGTCCCTGGTGGAAATAAAAATGTCCCTGTTGGTTGGAAACAAAATGCGAGTTTCATGTAGCTGCAAGAGCAGTTTTGTCCCAGGTTAGTGCCTGATCCTTAATTTCTAGGCAAAGATTTAGATTTTTCCATTATCTTGACTTTTCTTACAGTTACCAAAGTGATACTGGATGTGGCACTTAGTGCTATGGTCTAGTAACCACAGTGGTAGTGGAATCAGGGGTTGGACTTGATGATCTCAGAGGTCCTTTCCAACCCAGCTGATTCTGTGTTTCTATGATTCTATGAAAATGCCTCTCAACAAATAGCATCGTTCCAGATAGCTCTGAACACACTTAGCTGCAAATCAGTCCTCCACGTTATCCCGTTACATAGGAGAAAGGCACTTCTATTTGGAGCAGGAGTCCCTACATATTGTTATTTAGGAGCAGCTCCTGTTTGCACAAGCCCCCAGGAAGCTGTTCTGGCATGCATGGTTGCAAATACAGCCTGTCTTTATTTGTTGTAAGCATGAGTAAGAGTCATGGATATCAGTTTGTAAATATTAAAGGGTTGCATGTGCCTGTTATAGTTCACAGGCAATTGCTCAAATGCTTTTGATGTCACATTGTTTTCTCCAAGTAGGGCAGACTGTGGCCCCACGTGCAAAATCTGGCAGGTAGTCTTGACTAATGCATGGAATTATGTATGGATGACGTACTGGTGTACACAAGATCATTTTCTGGTGTTCAGCTATTAAGTTGTACAAAAAGGGTCAACTTTTCAAAGGCTTTGTCAAGGTGTCTCCCCATCACCCCTTGTTATTTGCCCTCTCTCTTTTACCCCTTCTCAAACTGGTCAGGGTTTGTCAGTCAGCTAATTCTCCTAATCAGCTCTTGAGAAAAACTTTTTCTAGTGAGAGAAATCTGTTTGATGTTAGGTCTTTTCCAGTCATCATGTAGACTCGCTGACGAAGGGTGATTAACCTTACTTAAAGAGAAAACATCAAGGACTTGGAGTGAGAAACCTGTTTCCCAGTGCCAAGGGATAAAGAATTTACCACTTCATGTGGGCATTGGCTCCAGTTTAATTGCATTCACTGATGCGTTTTATTCCTTTTTAACCCATTTGATTTGTTTCCTGATAAATACTTATGAACGCAGACACATTTTTTGAATTTTTTGCCTAAACTTTTGATTTTTGTACTGCAATATATGCTCAGTAACTTTACCTCAGGCTTCTGTATTTGTAGTTTACACTGGATACAATGCCAATTTACTGAGCTACTTCTCCTCCGTGTAGTTTGATTTTTAGCAGGTTTGTAAAGGTGAGAGAGGCTTGACAGAGAGAACAGCATACATCACCAAGGAGAAAACCTGAATTCCCCTTCCATTCTTTATTCCAAATAAATTAGCATGGACATAATTCAGTATGAATACAATTGGTATAGACTGCAGCAAAGGTTCCCACATCCATTTGGAAATTGTAAAATAAATTTGTTTTCTAAGGTTTCTTGAGGCTTATGTGGTCATGCTCTCATTGACTTAATGATTTTATCACCTCTTAGCAAATTTGGATCCACTTTAGCAAGTGGGTGGAAGTAATTAAGATTGTGAAATTTCTATGAGTTTTATGAGTATAGGCAAAAAGGCATATACAGAGACTCTGTGAATGCTCTGAGTGAGGAAAAAGATTGTAGTGGGAACTTACGTCTTTTGACATGACAGAGAAATTGAAATATTTATAAGCCGACCAACTGCAGGAAAGCCTGCAGTCAGAATTTAAGACCTAAATGCTCATTTCTGGGGCTCTTGACTCCTGACATGTTTGTGGAATGCCAGACCAGTCCTGTCACACTCCTGTGCAACATGTGGACAAAGAAGGGGCTTTCCCTCTTGTATCAGATGAACTGCAGCCATTTAGACTTACACTGCTGTCTGAAAGCTGGGTTGAGCTGTCTGCATATGTATTATACACTCTTTTTCTAATTTTGTTCTTGCAGATTATTGTGTGACATAAGACTGGATGAACATTAACAGAACCTGGAATGTATTTTAATTGTGAAGCTCCATCAGACATACTGATAATTGCATGTTCTATAATTAAAACTGTGTTGGCTTTTCTTTCTGAGCATGGCAACAGCTGTTAGAGCACATCTGGAAAATATGCTATAAGCAAAGATATTTTAGCTCAGAGAATTTCACAATGCGTGGGATATTTACCAGCATTTCTTTACAGAATACTAATCTGATTTATCAGTATTTTTAATATAAAACTCTTAGATTTTTTAAATGATGTTTGCAAAGCTGGTTTTGAATTAACTTCACAGACTGGCCATTCCAGTGTAGTTCAAGGCTAAATGCTGCAGAACAGAAACATTGCTTTGCTACTATTTTTAGGTAGATGCCTACATAAGCCTTGTCTAATACCATGATAACTATTTTCTTCACTGATTTCAGCCAAATATTTTCCCTTCTTTTGATCCTAAGAGAAATTAATTGTTTCATACTGGAATCACATTTCATACAGGAATCACATGAGGAAAATTGCTCTGTGCTTCTGGAGGCTCATGTTAACACTCTTCTGTGTTATCGCCCTTGTACCCCCTACTATTATTGTAGCATTACTCAGGGCCCTTTGAAGTCAGTGAGAGTGTTTACAAGGTAGGATCCTGGCCACTTGGAAATGACCAGCAATGTTTCTGTTTGTGACAGGAGCCCAAGCAATGTGTTTTCTGTGCTTTCCTCAGAACTGGGGTATAGGCATGCCACTACAAAAAAGATTTTCTGATACAATTCATTAAAATGGAACAATAAAGCATAAAACTTCAAAAAAACTTTAGAAACCTCTATCCATTAATTTATTGGTAATGTTGCTTATTTTGTTTATTTAGAAAAAAAAAAAAGAGACTAAAAATAAAGATGCAGATCCCCTGAACCTTTATTAACAAGGTATTACTCTAATCAGGATCTTGCATTCTGACCCAAACATCTCAAAAACAGCCAACCCACTTGCTTTCAAGATGATGAGGGAGATTTTGCAGCTAGAGAGCATTCGCCAACAGGTCCTCGAGTGAAAAATCAGTTCTCCTTGATTTGAAGTAGGAGGCAGCTTTTTAATGATAGATAGCATTGTGTTGGAACAGCTTCACACCTGAATTTTAAATCATAAATGCTATGCTTGTTGTGCAGCTGGAGGCAAAATGCAGTTACTCAACCAAGGGAGAAACTACAGCTGAAAAAATGAATGAGATAAAAAAGAATCTACAGCAGTGATACTGTAAAATAAAGGAGTAACATGGAATGTATTAGAGATAATGTGGGAAAATAATTCCAAATTATTGCCAGTTTAAGTGGCCTACAGGAAGTATTTTAATGGATTTAGTATGCTGTTCTGTTCTTCAGTTTTTACACTTTTCCACTGAGCAGAAAACAAGTTTTTCCAATTATGGGGTTTAAAGTTGTAACAAATGGTTGCTGTGGGTTTCCTGGTTGTGAGATGCCAGCAGTGGAGATGTGGCAAGGTCACTTCTACCCAACAGCTTCAAAGCCCATCCTTTGAGCATGGCTTGGGTGCTGCTTCTCCACTCTTATCCCAGTCTTTCTCGTTGCAAAGGCTCTTTGCAAATGATACTCACAAGGTGATTTGACCCCCAGGCTCCGACTGCATGAAGAAAAGGTCATTAAAGATCGGCGACACCACCTCAAAACGTACCCTAATTGCTTTGTTGCCAAAGAGCTGATCGACTGGCTGATTGACCACAAAGAGGCCTCTGACAGAGAGACAGCCATTAAACTGGTGCAGAAATTACTGGATCACAGCATTATCCACCATGGTGAGTGCAATATCAGCTGCTTAAAAGTTCTAAGCTAAATTTTATTGAGTGCTTGTGAAACAAAGGGAAATCCCACTGCTGCTCTTCAACCAAGTATAGGACAGGTAGGATCCTTTCCCTGCCAGAAATGGAGCACCTCCCTTGGATTGTGCTGCTGTGCAAGGTCCCCTGTGCCCTGAAGAACATGAGAGGCTGAAGAGGTGTGGAGTGACCCAAGGCAGCAGGGTAAGTTACTGGAGACTGTGATGCTGCTTCCCTGCCTCCAGAGCAGCCCCAGCTGGATTGTGCCCCCCCTCTCCCTGCTGCCCTCACTTCCCTGCTCCTAAGAGCACAGTTCTCCAGCTGAAAAACCCATCTGAAAAATCAACCAGCAAAAAAAAAAGATCATTTTTCTCACGTGGATTAGTTCCCTGGCCCTGTCCCTCACACCAGCTGCACAAACATTAGTGCTGGTACAGCTGCAAGAAGTTAGCAGGCTGGCTGTACCCTGATTAATTTTCTCCTAAACTTGTTGTCTATTTGAGATCTGTTCCTTTCAGCTTCTTGAATAACAATTTATGCCGATGAAAAGGAGACTTCCAATTCAATGGTAGCATTTAGTTGCCTTTTGGGGCACAGAAAGGCTGGGAAGCACACAAGCAAAGAAGACCCAAGGCCTCGATTTCAAGTCTATAGTATTACCCATATCAAGAAGTCAAATGTACCATTTGTTTCTTTTTTTAAGAGAAAACTGAGCGACTGTGAACAGACAAATGTTGACTTCATGCAGAAGTCATTGTATGTGCAATACAGCACATACTGCTGCTATCTGCAGTACATTAACAACACCTTAATTAGAGTCAGAAATGCACATATTGAATGACTGCCACTTCTTCAGCTTCTGCTTGGCTATTAAATGAAAATTCTATGTAGTTATGGAAACTGGAACTCATGGTAGATAGTTAAAGAATAAAGTAATTATAGGGTATTCAAATCTGACTACTTAATCCTCTATTGAGAAAATGTCAGTGAAGAGTTGCGTGGATGCCTGAGTGACTTAATTTAATTGAGCAATAGAGGCTTTATTGCTGAATGCTTATTTAAAGCTCTGACAACCTCAAAGTGTTTTCTAGCACAGAATCCAATTGCACATTGTAGCTTCCACATGAATTTCATATATATGTATGTGTGTATATTACACATGGAACAGGTGTCTCTTGAAAATTTTCGTGTATTACACTCTAATAAAGTAGTTTAGAAAGTGAGCTAGGGTAGGTAAATTCAGGGAGGTATAATCAGGTTCTTCAGGATGCTCAGAGCACCCCTTCAGCTCCCCTATCAAGTGAAAGGGGTACCAGACTCTACTTCTGTTGTGCACAATGTACCCCATGTACTCATCATCAGCTGCTGATTTGGCAGCAAACCTAATCTGGCATTTCCCAGTGTCTCCTTATTATACCTACCATTTGCTAGCTGGCATGGCAGAGCAGCTGAGACCAGTTGAAGAGGGAGAAGGCTTTGATTTTAGCTGTTTCTATAGCGAGTCTCAGGTTTCCTACAGCATTGCTAATTGATACTAATAACTTTAAGAAGTTTGACAAACCTTAAATTACTGGGCGTTCTACTCTGGTGGTCTTTTAAACAAACAAGCCAACAGACTGTTTTCAGCAAAAGGTGTTTTGGGTATGTAGCGGAAGGATGCTTTTTTGTTCTTTATTTTTGCAGCAATACTCACAAATCTGATGGACACTTATCTCCCTCATCTTGAAATTTGGTTACCTGTCTGAAAGTTTTCTCCAGCCTTTCATTGGTTATTAGAACTGAGCAAAGTTGTGTGCTCAGAAATATAGGGGTTAGACTCTATATGTGCTTGCTTTGAAGTTCAGCAGCGGTACCTGGTAAATGGATCCTCAACTCCTTAACATGTATGTGTTTTTTTTTTTTTTTAATTGAATTATGTTTCAGTCTGTGATGAGCATAAAGAATTCAAGGATGCCAAACTGTTCTACCGCTTCAGAAAAGACGACGGGACGTTTCCGCTGGACAACGAGGTGAAGGTGTTCATGAGAGGACAAAGACTGTATGAAAAGTACGTTGAAATCTATTCTGTAAAAATAATTACTAAAGGATGATTTGTCACGTAAAAGCGTAATCATAATTCCTATAGCATTAGTACATCAAAATGCATGGAGCAAGCAGCTACTTATCTGTGTAGACACCATATCTACAGCTTCAAAAAGAGGTATGATTTTAAATCATAAGTGAAATTAATCTTTAGTGTTCCAGTATACAAAGTTTCAACATCAGAAAAGTGATATTAAAAGTAGTTTCAAAAAAACCCCCCAACTAAGACAATCTAATTATGACTTGAAACAGATTATTATGCCTAGATACTGAATATCCCACTGGATTACTTCCATCAAATAACTAGGTAGCTTAACCATACTTCCTAATACATAATTAATGACATTTTTATTCAGGATGTAGAGATTTTGACTTTCAAGCAGAGAGAATAAAATGCCTGTTGGCATATGCTACAAATTAATGCAAAAGTTGTGATGTGTTATTTACCAAAAACTTGAAGTACTGCTCTAGACTGAATACCACCCACTCTCCCGCTTGCTTGGAGCAGAAGCCTGCAGCAGCCAGGAGAGATGCTGTGTTTTCTCACTGAGAAAATTTGTTTACCTCTTGAAAGAAAGCACTTAGGAAACTCCCAAGTTTAAGAGCTGATAATAAATATTATTTTCAAGGTTAGCTACCCGTGAAGATCAGTTTGGTGAAAGAACAGTGAAACCAAAATATAAACAAACAGTTGTAAATGCCACTCCTTTTGCTGCACCTATCATATAAAATTTCCTGAGACACAGTGACTGTGACTATTTAAAGTGAAAAAATAATAAATTGTATAAGAGGTAAAAAAATGCACCACTGAAAAAAATCCTCTGTTCGAGGCACTGGAACAGATGGATTGAATCAGCCTCCTCCAAAGTCTTGTATGCCTTACTAAGCACAGCATTTGCTCCTTTAGACTCTGTAACATGCATTGCCTACAAGCCTGACCTGTACTATAAAAAGCTGATTAGACTGTCTACACTGGGGGTTTTTTTTCTATGTTTCTATTTCAATTCTTCCATGAGAAAAATAATTTTTTGTTGGTGAGGCTGATTTCAGCCTTCTGCATGAAAAGAGCCATGACACAAAGAACTCTGTTCTACCAGTGTCTGCTTCCATCACCATTTCTCTGCATGGGGAACTATCCCCAAACCCATGTCTATTGTCCAGTTTGTCCAACATGGTGCTAGCAGAAAATTGTTCCTAACTGTAGAGATTGTTCCCATCTCAGAAAAGGAGTTAATGCCAAAAGCAGCACCTGTATCTAAATATAGCAGCATCCTCACGAGGTGGCTGCTCCTAGGCAACGTATCTGAAGGGTTCAGAAACTTTTAAAACCATTCTTGAGTGCTAAATATAGCATAGATTAAAAATGCCTGGCATTTCAAAAACAGTCAAAGCTAATCAAAATTCTCCATGGATCATTGGAAATATTTTATATTCATGGGAGATAAGAAGGCATACCCAGCCTATCTGGGCTTCACTTTGTTTATTTTAGCAAATCCAGTGTGCAGAGATTTCAGATTTTATTTAGTTCCCTCGTCCATGCACACTTATTAACAATACTTTCACAGTTTCATTGGATAAATTTGAAACTCAAAATCTAGCCCTGAAAGTCAGACTACAGAAAGAGTTCTGCGATGAAATGTGTGGATGTGTAATATATAGGTTATATCAGTTTGCTGATAATGCTGAGAAAGAAAATATTAATTCAGTGCAATTAAAATAATTACTAAATGGCAACAACTGGAGGAAAATACTCATGCACAAACGTGAAGTCACCAGCATATTCAGCTTGTTTATCAAAATGCCCGTGGGCCTAATTGCAAGAGAAATGCAACTATACCAAAGGAAATCTGCCTGAATCCAACACATTTGGAAAATCTGTGTCTAATTTTGTAGATGTTGCTGACTTTCACTAGGCTTTGCTAGTTTTAGATAGACGTTACAATACTATTTCTTCTCCACTCGCTGTGTTAGGGCTGGAGTACCACTGTGTTCAGAAGCCAGTGTAGTTTGTGCTTGCCAAAATTGCAGACACGTGACCCAATACCAACCCATGCAGATTTGAACCCTCAGTGGGTAAAATGAACAAAATGCTTTAGGAGGATCAGAAGGTTGTTGCATGGGAAGAGGAACGGATGCATTAGGCATGTTCCCTGCATTCACACAGTTGTTCTGGGTAAATGCCTTGTTCTCTGCTCTGGGACATGGGATCATAAGGACTGTCCCAGTGCTGAGGAGCTCCCACTCCCTGGTTCTCCTGGCTCTCTTCTGCATGACCACAAAGCTCCTCGTAACCTGGATTCTCCTTTCTTGTGCCATTACCACCTTCAGCTGCTGTGGATGTCTTCGCTGGCTGTACCCATGTGACTAGAAGATTTTAAATCAGTCTCTGATTGTATTGTCCCTTCATTTGCCCTGAAAATCATAAATTAGTTCAGACTCCCTACACATCATTGCAAACTTTGGTAATCCTTTCTGTGAACATGTTTGGAGGTTCAAGTTTATAACTAGACATGAAACCCACTGGATTTCCTACAGTCGTGTCTGAAATGGTTGAATAGTTTATTAAGTCTGAGATCTGTATCAGTTTTCAAGCTCTACAGGACTGACCAGATAGATTGAATGAGATAAACATGTTTCCTGTTCAGCAAAACCCTCCCTGCAAATCTTGAATAACTCCAGCACAGACATTTCATAGCTTTTAAAAAAAAAACCAAAAAAACAAAAACGTGCAGTCATCCTATTTTTATATTTACAGTTCTCAGTAGGTTTTGGTCGGGCACACAAGATGTTGTTTCCGGTGCAGTTTAGGGTTTAGGAGCTATAAGTCATTTCATGATGCTGACATCAACTGAGATTTTTCAACCAGATTTCACAGAGAAAGAAGTGCAGATTTATGGTTTTAATTTCAGGAAATATTTCAGATAATTTTGAGACTCTATTCTTCGAATCACTTTCATTTTAACTCATCAGTGGTTAAGTCACATCCTCTGTTGCAGTTATTTTGATAAAACAAGATTAAAGATTTCTTCTGAAAGGAGTTTGAATTTCAGTGTTTGGCTAAATACATTCAAGTGTAGGATAACACCAGTTTTAGCAAGTAATATGTTTTGACATGAATAGCCTCATGTTTTCTTGAAACAAGGGAAAAATGGAAGAGAAAGAGGCAGTTTCCAACTCTGGCTAATGAAAGGCCAGGTTTTTGACTGATGTAAATTGGTACAGCTTTGTTGACAGTCATGGACATTTCCTTCAGTGAGCAATGTAAGTCTATGGATTGCTGTGTCTGGGTTTGTTAAACTGGCAATTTGTTGTGTCTGTTTGCTCACAAGTCCAAATCCTTTGCAGCGCTATTCTGGGCACATGCAGAAGGGTGTGAAATGTCAAACTGAGGTTTTTTTCCATTTGATATTTTTCCAGATTTCTTTTGTGTGTCTGTAAAGCTCTAAAAATTAGCATTGCTTTTTCAAGGACCTCTCTATCTGAGTCTTCAGTGAGCTGGTCAACTAATTATAGACTCATCAAAGAACAATTAACATAATCCTAAGGATTTTTTTATTTGCTGCCTGCAGAGCCTGGGTAACCAGTTCTGGGTAACCATGCAGCAGATGGTACAAAAAGACACAAGCTTTGGGTTTGCATTTTTTTTCTGGGAGGGAAAAAGCCTGGTGAACAAGACATTTAAAGATAGTCTCTTGGAGAGTTCTGCATTAGATATGCTTAGTGTGGGACAAAATGTTGCCTTGCATGCAGATGCTTGTAAATCAAAATGTTAAAAAAAAGAATAAAGTCTGCAAGGGTGCTGGAGTCTGTACCTTGTTCCCTGTGGGTCATACTCTTGCATTTGATCTCATCCCTGACTTCAGCTAATTTTGACTTTCTTAGTTCTTACTCAGTTCAGAGCTACTGGCAATGACACATCAACATCTAAAAGATCTGCTCATTGTGCTGCCACTGACAAATAGCTGTGGCTGAGCAGCCTTGCCTGGTTTGATGATCTGCTACCTGGTGGTCAGATCCAGTTCATTCAGGCTTCATGCTCGTTAAAGTCAAGAGAAGAAATATTTCAGGTGAAATAACAGATCCTGGATCCTGTCAAACCTATTCACTGTAACTTTAAATGAAACTTCTCTGTTTTCCTATGGCACAGATTTTTCTGATGCTTCCCAAAGGAGATGAAGTTATATTCTGTAATCTCTTGGACATGCTGGCAGTTTAAGAAGCAGATGGCCCATGTATGGATTTACATGAATTTCAGTTCCTTTATCAGAAGGTCAAAGATTAAGCTCTTCCAGAATATGTTTGTTGTGCTTTAGTTGTGCCCTTAATTTCAAGCCCTTCTCAAATCTTTGTTCGCAAAGCCTAGCCATGATAATGAATTTCAAAATATTTGGTGAAGGGAGGGGACCTATTAGTCTTACATGGAAAAAATAACCATTCCATTTTTGAGCTGTTACTCTGAAAGTCTTACCACTAGTCTTGTTATTAGCCTATAATAAGTAAAATAATTATGAAGAAAAATCAGATTAGTAACTAAGGATGCTATGGTGCTCAGTCTCCCAACAAAACAAAAAAAAAGGGGAATTCTGTGTTAAAAGGAAACAATTATAATTTTTTCTTTCAAACTGTCTTCTCTTTCAAACTTTCAACCTGACTTTTGTATTAACAAAATATTGAAGCTTTTTTCTTCCTTTTTTTTTAATATTGTGTCATTTGCACAGATCACTTGAATAGAGAAGAGTTTTATTAGTATATCCTTCAGCTATGCACATGCCAATTGTTGGGGGATTTAGAGACATCTCATGGTGTTCCTCTGAACTCTGGTGTTACACAGAGCCAGCTGAGGCACAGGGACTCTGAGCCTCAGATGTTAAAATGTGTTCAGGTGTGTAGCTCACTGACTGCAGCTGCACGTAAATGTTGAACACGCAATATTTATCAGCCACCCAAACCACAGAACTACCTTTTTTCCTCCTCTTGAATTTTTTCTGCAGCTATTTTAGAGCTTATGGGGAGAGTTTTCAAATTCACCTAAATGACTTCAGGGCATAGTCCTGCTAAGTAAATATTAATTAGGAAGCTTTGAACACATTAGTCTCATTCTGGTGTTTTTAAGATAATTTTTTTTCAAAGTTGATTATACAGTAACTTTTAAAGAACCTAAAGGACTAACCAGGGGACATGTGAAACTTAAAAATCTAATTTTCTTTTATGTGAAAACACAAGAAAACAGTGACTTCACACAGGGATATAAAGCCTAAATTTTTTGACTAAGCAATTATAATTCACTTTGTAAGTTTAAATTGGTAGCTTGAGGAAAGATTTAGTAAGTCAGTGAAAACTTCATATATGTTTGCTTAGTATCAGTGAGATTTGCCAGAATACATCTTATATTGCTTTTCTGAAGAACTGTTTTCCCTACCAATTTTTCCCCCTCAATACCAGGCTGATGAGTTCTGAAAATACCCTCCTGCAAGCCAGGGAAGAGGAAGGAGTCAAGTATGAACGGACATTTGTAGCGTCAGAATTCCTTGACTGGCTGATCCAGGAAGGAGAGGCCACGACACGGACTGAAGCAGAGCAGCTCGGCCGCAGGCTTTTGGAGCATGGGATTATTCAACACGGTGAGACATTTACTGCCGAGTAGTAAAAGCTACATTTACTGTAGCACTTTCTTCTGGTCAAATCAACTGGAGAGGCCCTTGTCTTCTCGATCATAGTCTGCTTAAGTTCTAAATGAGTTCAGATAGGAGTCTAGGTAACTTTATTTAGTAAAAGGGTGGATTTTTCGAAAGCTCATTGTACTAATTCATAAAATTCTGCCTCAAGTGAAGAATACAGCTAGAATTTGAGATTGTATAAGATGTGTGTAAGGTCCACATAAAGATGTGGATGAAAATCAGTTCTATATTTGTTGTAATTAACTTGTAGAACTTGCTATCAGCATTATTTATAATTGAGGTAAATAGCTTTGTAAGGATCAAATAGGGATTAGAACCATAAATAAGCTAACTTCTCTATGCAGAATAAAAATGTGAGGTTCTGTATATTTCCCTGTTTGAAGACAGGAGCAGAGCACAATCTAATGCCAGAAAAGCAACTTTCCCTCTTGGTCATGTGGTGGAGTTGTTCTAGTATGTCTGTGCAAGAAAGAGGGTATTTTTTGGTTGAAGTGTTACTGTGTTTGTCCTGCCCATATAACTTCTTTGAGGCAGGAATCAAATATTTGTTCATGGATCAGTACAATGTGTCTGGTGGATGCATCTTCCTCAAGGAGCTCCTTCTGTTAAGGGTGGAGGAGACAGAGTTTTCTCTTTCCCAAGGGCGAAGACATGAACACCCCTGACACTAAACCCCATTTTACATGTTGGCATCATCTCTCAGTGAAAGTTGCTCTGCTGTGACCAGGCATTTCCCACCATAAATGTGTTGCAGTGCCTCTGGGAGCAATGAAGGGGTGGCCAGGAGATGACAGAACAAGCTGGCAGAAGCTACATTGTTTAGTTCCCAATGGGAAAGTAATCAGATCCTGGTGTTCTGAGTGTTGTCACATCAACCCTAATTCTGACAGAGAACAAAAAATTGACAATATTAACAGGTTGTTAGTATAAAAGGTGCTAGGTTGGCTAGGTTGCTTGTTACTTTGTGAGAGAACCTAGTTTTAATGCACAGTTCTGTCATGATTGTAATCAGGCTCACATTAACTTGCAATTACTAGGAGCTACTTCTGAATATTTACAGTAATCAGCTTCCAGTTCTATAATTACTTCTGCGCTTCCTATGATTTATAGGATGCCAGCTGCTTGGAGCTTGATGGACAGGAAAGGTATGCCACCCCTCCTCTTCACAGCAGCAATGATTTCACTCCTATTTTTACCTGAGCATTTTCTGTATATGACATATGACATACGTGGTAAACTTTCCTTAAAAACAAACCAACCAACCAACCAAACAAAACCCAAACCCCTCCCTGGCCCCCCCCCCAAAAAAATCCTAAACCCCCCAAACACCAAAACCACAAACAAACGAACACAAACAAAGAGAAAAGAGAGATTTACACTGATATTTATATTTTTGCAGAGGAAATAAAGTCAGGACTTGGCATTTGGTGCAAAGCTGGGTTTACTTTGCTACTGAAATCTTTGCCAGTTCTGCAGATTTATCCTCTTCTAGTAATCAAGAGCATGTGCAAAGCACGCTGTTAGAAAGAGATTTGAAACTCATGAAGTAAAGGCACAGCTCTGGTAATTGGTTGATTGCTGAGGAAGTGGCCTTCTCACTTGTCAATAGCAGGTTATCACTCCAAGGCACTGTCATCTTCCTCGCTCAGCTTTTGTTGGGACTAAGGTAACTCAGTGGGGATTTTCACACTGATTTGAGAGAAAGAAAAATAAAATCAAATTATGTCCTTGAGATTTATCTTTATGAGTGGACATGCTTTGTGCACACTCCTAAACAGGAGATTTCATTCTTCTCTGGATTTCACTGAATCAATTTGTCTAGATAATGTTAGGAATATTGATGAAAGTACTAGCAAAATTAACACAGAGCTGGTTTGGGGTTCACCTTAGCAACTGGATACGATCTATGTGTTTTGAAGGTTCATGTAATGCTGGCTGCCTCTAAAAAGGGAGCTCAAAATGAAAACTCCCAGTACAGAATTAGGCGTATAAACTGTGAAACGGCAGGGGTGGTATTCTCTCCCCAACACCCTCCCACCCATCTTACTGAGTTCTAAATCCAATTTAAAAACAAGACAGATATCTTTCTGTCTCTTAATACAGTAAATTGATTTCACCATACTATGCTTCCTTTGTTTTGTCTCTCATCAGTAGTACCAAAATGTTACTTGACACTAATTGGCATCCTTGTTGGCAGAATCAGCAGAAAGACTCTTGACTGAACAGGAGTGGAGAATAAAACATTTCCTGCCCTAAAGGCAATATTTTGCTAGCAGTATTGTTTGATATCTACAATATGGAATAAAATAAGCTTGCTGTATTATTCTTATGAAGTATTTATTACTCTACCTAATGCAATGGAAAGTAATAGAAATAGTTGCATCAAGTTGCCAATCTCAATAGTAATTTTCCAGCCACAACTGAATTATGCAATTTGTTTTTACTGATGCTGACTTTCATTTCAATTACTCAGAGAAGTTGTATTCTGCAGCTGAGGCACTGTATTCAAAACAGCTTCCTGACACATTTATCTTCACCTTAATTGGTCAGACACAAAACAGGTTTTGCACAGGAAGCAAACACTGATGATAATTTTAAAAAGGAAAACAGTGGTTTAAGAGGAATTGTGTAAATGCTGTAAAAGTGTGAAATGTTTCAGTTTAAAAATAATCTTCCTGATCTCTTTGGGCCTTTGTAACTACATGTATTCATGTATTTCCTTTGCCATATATGAAAACGATGAAATGTGTTTAAGTGCTGAATTGCTTCCTTTCAAAATCCCACTGGCACACACAAATTGTAACCCACAAACCACCATTTTTGCAAATAGGGCCCAGATGTCCTTTCCTATGGACTGGTACCCTCAGCTAATACGGAATAAAAAAAAATATAAGTACCAGGGAATTGTACACTGTACATTTCTTGAAGGCTTGTGTTGGCAGTGTAATTGCCAGTAGTTTACTCTGCTTTTGTGAACACTGACAGCCTTCATCCAGAATATAGGAATAAAGGCGGTGGGAAGAATTTTACACAAGGTGATGCACATCCAGTAAGGGCAGGGACAAAAGGTGCACAGAACGCATTTCTTAGCTGTGGAAAAGCCCATTTCTAGTATGGTGAGGTATGTAGAACTTGGTAATATTAACAGATAAAACTTTCTTTCAGGAGGCTGGATCTGTCTTAGTTCTTCTTCTTATGGAAACGGTGGGACAAATTAGCTACTATGGTCAAAATTCACAGGCAGCAAGAGGAGAAGGAAGTTCTCTGCCAGCTCCAGGGTAGATCAGACCAAGCCATTCTGGCTCTTTTGCTTTGATGTTTTCCCAAGCTGCTGCTGACCCTCAAGTCCATGTGGTTGGTCGTATTTCCCTCCTGACATCCCTCAGCACCTTCCCTCCACAGTGACCACAGCATGGTTCAGCATGAAGTTTTCTGCATGGCTGTTCACTCTACTCTGAGGGTTTGGGATGCAGATTCCAAGGCTCAGACCAACAGAATAGATGTCATGAGTTCTTGAAAGGCTTTGCTTTCCCAAAAAAGTCTCTTTTGGAGATGATAGGCTAGCAGCTATCTTTGACATATGCAGTCCACCTAGACTTCAGTAAAGCCTTTGACAGTGTTTCCCACAGCACTCTCCTGGGGAAACTGTGTTCCCATTGTGTGGGTGTATGCACTTTCCAGTAGGTAGAAAGCTGGCCGGATGGCCAAGCCCAGAGTCTTCCCCAGGGCTCAGTATTGGGGCCAGTCCTGTTTAAGAACTTTATCGGTGATCTGGACACAGGTATCAAAGGCAGCATCAGGGAGTTCACAGATGACGTTAAGTTGGTTGGGAGTGTTGATCTGATGGAGGGTAGGAAGACTCTGCAAAGGGATCTGGACAGGCTGGATCAATGGGCTGAGGCCAGTGGTATGAGGTTCAACAAGGCCAAGTGCCAGCTCCTGCACTTGGCTCACAACAACCCCAGGCAGTGCTACAGGCTGGGGGAACAGTGGCTGGAAAGCTGCCTGGGGAAAAGCACCTGTGGGTGCTGGTCAACAGCGACTGAACATGAGCCAGCAGTGTGCCCAGGTGGCCAAGAAAGCCAGTGGCATCCTGTCTTGGATCAAAAATAGCGTGACCAGCAGGACGTGGGCAGTGGTGAGGCTGCACCTCAAATTGTGTGTTCAGTTCCAGCCCCCTCACTACAAAATGGGTATTGAGGTGCCAAAGTGTGTCCAGAAAAGGGCAATGGAGCTGGTGAAGAGTCTGTAGCACAAGTTTGATGAGGAGCAGCTGAGGGAGCTGGGAGTGTTCAGCTTAGAGGCTCAGGGGGGACCTTATCAATCTCTACAACTGCCTGGAAGGAGGTTGTAGCCAGGTGGGGATCGACCTGTTCTCCCAGATAACAAGCAACAGGGCAAGAGGAAAAGGCCTCAGATTGCACATGGGGAAGTTTAGGTTGGATATTGGAAAAAATTCCTTCATATAAAGGGTCATCAAGCATTAGAACAGTCTACCCAGGGAAGTGCTGGAGTCACTACCCCTCCACTCACTGGAGGTATTTAAGAGATGTGTTGATGTCACAATTAGGGACATGGTTTAGTGGTGGACTTGACAGCGCTGAGTTAATGGTTGGGCTTGATGATCTTAGAAGTCTTTTCCAACCTGAAGGATTATATGATTTTATCAGTGCTAGGATTTTATAATGGTAGTGTGAGATATTGGATGCAAATGTCACTGAGTTATTGCAGTGGGTCGGAACCAACGCACTGTGAGGGTGTGTGTGTCTGTGGGTAAGGACTGGGCCTAGACCTGCAGGTTCATAGTAAAGTCTGCCTTGTCACGTAAGGCCTGCTGAGAGCACATGGCATCACTGAAGGCCCTGTAGCCAGGCTGTCAGTCAAGGCAGACCTGCCTGGTAGCCGCTCACACCTCACCTCTGCAGCCTGTGACTGGCTACAGCACATCTCACCCTGGCCTGGAAGGCACTGACCGGCTATTCTGCCTGGGAGGGAAAACTAAACTGTATAAACGCATGAGACTCCACCTGAGCTCGCTCTCTCTTCTCTCCTGCAACCTGAACCATGTGAATCATCAGATCTTGTCGGTAACCATTTTTCCTTTTCTTGCTCTCTCTTTCCTCCTGCTGCCTGCACCATCTGAGTCACCGAATCTTGTCAGGAACCATTTTTCCTTTCCTTTCTCACCTCTCTTTCTTCTCTCATTCTTTACCTTTTTAATCTGTTTTCTTCTTCTGCTCTTCTCCCTCTCTTGTGGGTAACTTAAAGCCAATGGATTGTGCTTTATTAAAGCTGGTATATTGATTATTTGCAATAGGTGTTTTCAGTGGAATTCGTCTTCGTGCTGAGTGTTTTAGTGAAATATTTTTACTTGGTTGTATTTTACTCCTGTAAAACCTTTTGCCAAAATATCTTATTTTTCTCACTAGGATAAAAGAATTTCTCGTAGAGAAGAGTGTGTGACTCTTTCTCCGGATGCAAATTCGAGGTTTTAATGAACCAAAAGGCTTTTAAAAAGTCTTAAATAAAATGTAACCATTCTGGGCAGCTGATGGCTTAAAATCTGGAGTTTAACAGATAGTAAATATGCAGTAAGATGTCTTAGGCATGATATCAGTATCTTCTGCCCCCACCCTCCTCTAAAACATCTAAACTTTATTTTATTGAGTTAATTGCACTTGGCCAGACCTGGTGTGTTCAAGTCAGACACATGTTCTGCTGGCTTAGCTCAGAAGCAGGTGCTTATCATCTCTCAAGAGTTAATCTTTTATCAGCAAATTACTTTCAGAGATGAAAACAAACACTTTGTAGTGACTTAGTGAGAACAGTAATTATTGACACATTCTATCTCCCTGTCTCTGCAGAGAAGTCTTATACATATATTTAATTTTCCCTATTGTTTTCAAGGACTCTGTACCTTTATACAGCAGCATTTTCCTTATGAAGATGATCAGTGCATTTGGTTTTAAGTATCAAGACACATGATGCAGTTGAAAGTTTGTTATAATTGTGGAAGTAGATTAAACAAAGTATTATTTCTCTTGCTTTTGTCAAAAAGCTTTCCCTCTTTTCTGTAATTGCTGTAAATAATGAACTATGTGCTGTGATATTTACCTTAGATGTCCAACTGCTGATACTTCATACTTTGTAAGTGAAAACTTGCCACATAGGTGAAATACTGCCTCTTCCTTAATTCAAGATTTCTCTTTGGAACCCCTTTCTTGGAAATACCAACTGCATGTAGCAATTTATAAGTGTCATTGAACCATACCATAAATCCTTGACTTAATTTGTTATAGGTTTTCTCCTCCAAAATTAACACATTTATTTTTTAATATAATTTTTCTGATAGATCTAACACCTGAATCATATCAGCTGTTGGATACATCCAAGATTTCATTGTGCTGCAAATGATAAAACAACACACTTTTACAGGTGATGCCTTGGTTCATCTCAGTAAATCAAAAGCCTTCAGTTGGTCTTTGAAGTCCTGCAACAGAACTTTGTTTTTATTATATGCCCAGTTCCTCCTGTGCTGACACCATGCAGAATCACTCAGTTGTTTGTGTGGCAGTTCTTCCCTGGCAGTTCCCAGACATAAGAACAGTAACCTCACCCACAGTAATTCAGCTGCTTGTGCTAAATTTGGAGACCACTTTGTGTATTTTTTATGATTTTGCCCTTGTAGGAAAGTCAAAGAATAAGAATTTCGTATGTAATTTTATAATCTCCCAGCTTCTTTGTATGCCAGCTTATTGTGCCCTTCTTGCAGTTGTCTTTATCTACAGCAGGAATGGGTTTTGTTTTTGAAAGAGCCACATGCTCTATGTTTTATGTAAATAACATATGAAGACTTCTTTTCCTATTAACTACTGAATTCTATTTTTCTGACAGAGAATGGGTTTCAGTTTTTAACAGCTGCAACAAAAAAAAAAAAGATACCCAGATGGGCCTTTTCATCTTCTGCTTTCCTTGCCACAGACTATACTTTCCATACTTTATTTGGAAGCAAAGAAAAGCTGTTGGCTATGTTCTGTAAACTTGCTAAATTAAAGATGATAAATCCTCATATACACACTGAAAAGACTGCTGAAATGCATGTGATTCAACACTGGATTTTCATGCTAGAGTAGGTAATGTGTATTTGAAAATCGACTGCAAATATGTGGCAAACTGACTGGAAAGACAAAACGTATATAGAAACAATTATATATGTAGCTATTTTGAGGCAGCCAGAATAAAATGTTAATGCACTGAGCAGAACATACCACTTTAGTAAGAGTGGGATACTCTGAATTTCAGTTCCCAAGGAACTTTTCATGGTTTTCTATTGTAATCTCAATGCTTTAAAGACATTACAAAAGTTGTCTGGACTTTTTTGCACTATGTGAATATACCACAGTTCATTGAAACAGCTCAGAGAACGTGGTTCCCCAATTATAGCACAATGTTTTTTTTTCTGGGCCCACTTACAGTTCCAGGACCTACTTATTTCTGGACATACTTACTGGCTTCACCCTTACTAGGATGAGCTGGAACAGCTCTCCGGATTTTGTATTTCAGGGCCAGGATCTGCCTTGCAGTTTTGTATTAGAGGATTGGTGGAAACAAGAGTAACTCAAACTTAGATCCATTGTCTATTCAAAGTGAATTCCTTGCAATCCAAATGAGAAAACATACGATTTAGTACAGCTGCACTGCTGAAAGTTTACCATGCCAGTTGAATACATTCAGAGGTGAGCTTACCTACAGTCTCTGTAGCATACAAACATTCATAAAAGGTGGAAATGCAAGTATTGTGTTCATATGGTGCCGGGAATCCAAGACTCAGGGCCCTGTGCTCACTGAACATCTGTAGTCTCTCTCCCTGGATTTGTGGGAGCTCCAAGCAGGTGGAATTCATCTGTTCGTAAAAAGGAAACTAATCTGAATAGGTGCCATTATTAAAATGCATTTGCTGTGCCAGATTAGCAGAAAAACAGGAAGGCTTTGAGAGGAATGGAAAAAGCATTGTCCAGTGGCAAATAAAGTGCCAGTGACTCTCCTCCAGCCCCATGTGTGTCCGTGCAAGGCAGGAGTGGATGAGGGACGGTGCAGGAGTGGGAGGCTTTTGTGGCAGAGGTAGGGATATGGAGCCGGGTCGGGGCTGGCTGAAAGCCACGCAGTCACCCGGGCAGGTCTAGGCAGCTGGTCAGTGTTTTCCAAGTCCATGGACTCCCCATCACCCTCTGGAAGCAAAGCGGACACAGACTTCCACCGTTTCTCTGGCAAGGGACCAAAACTGGGCTGGCCAAAGGCCTGAGGCACAGAAGAGACAGGCTCAGCAAACTGGGTGCTGAGAGAGGCACAGAGGCATTTTTTAAAGGAACTAGTATATTATAATGTTGATTTGTTTCCTTCCCTTTTAAACACTGGTTCTGCTTTGGAGAAGGGAACAAGGAAGCAAAATGACACGGAGTGGGAGTCAGACCCTTCCCTGGGCAACTTTGGATTCTGGTGGGAGCAGCTGAGGCAGTGCCCTCATACAGATAACCCAGCAGCCCCTTGTAAGAACCTGCAGCCCTCCAGTGTATGTCTCATCATCTTGCATTTGTTTTTGGTATGACATCAACTCTTCTGGGGCAATATCCTGCCACTCCAGATGTCAAAACTGGTATGGTCATCTATGACTTGCTATATGAAAGTGCAGACTATTGCAGCCAGTAGTAGTGAAAGTCCAAAATAATCTCCTGCAGCTTCAGACTGGATTTCACATAATTTTAATAGAGGAAACTACCTCATTAAAAGAATAAAGTGTACTTCTGAATAGACTGGGTCTGCTACCTTGTGGAGCAAAAGGCTTGAATATGTGTTGTGCACTACTGGAAAGAGTTTAGTGCTGCTTTTGTCTTTAAATGGGGAAAGATATGATATATTCATGCTGAAAACTCGATACAGTGTGCTCATGCTTTTATAACCTCTTCCTCTTAACCCCGGCACAAGCACACTCTCACACAAACAAACAGGCATACACTTCAACATGTCCTCTGCTCTCTTGAGAAAAGCTGCTCATCTGGCTCCTTGGGGAACTTTGATCTCCTTCCCACTGCTCCCTTGACATGGAACAGCCTTTTCCCAGCTCCAGCCACACCACAAGCTTGCTTGGTGACAGTGTTGTTTCTGGGGACGTGCAGAGCAGCTGGAGTGCATCACTGAATGTGGCCTGCTGGGGACTGCAGCTTTCAGCTGGTAGAAAGCATTAATCACCGCGGTGGAGATGTACACAGATTATCAGCGCTAAAAGTCATGGGGAATTGAAGTGGTGGGAGGGATTTAGGGGAAAAGCCAGTTATGAAAATGGCCTGATTTTTAAGGCATGAGTCATACCATTTATTAAAATAGGCTTTTGTACTTTCTAAAGCCTCTTCAGTTCTATGAAATCAATGTAAAGCTAATATTTCTATCTCTGCTGTGCATCAGCCTCCTTGAAAAAAAGTGGGAAAGGCTGTTTGAGCTACAAGCAGATCCTGGGATTTTATGTCAGAATCAGAAGCTGAAAGAAGATTTGCATGGATGTTGCTATTTATATTTTATGTATCTGAACAGAAACTGTGAAGCAGCCGGGCACAAGAAGCACCAAAACTGCAACATTAAGTGTTCCCGATCAGAGAAAATCCAAAATAAATATTGTGATATTTCTTGTCTTAACAGTAATGTAAATGGGGAATGACCAGATAAAATTCTTGCCAGTGAAATTTTCAAACTCTAGGGACAGATGAAACAGTAAACTCTATTAATTAAATGGTCATTACCCCAAAATAGATGTACTTTTGTGTAATTAAGGGTATTACTAGAAGGCAATACACCCAGGAAATGAGAATATAGGCTCTACTTGTTGCTGTGAAGCAGTGCTATACGGCAAAAGAGGATATACAGGACACAAATTTTTCCCATTTTATGCTATGTGTGCATTACAGTTGTAACTGTGAGCCTGAGATGTACAAATAGGGCAACAGCAAGTAATAGAAGGGGAGTGAGGTTGTAACTGGGCATGCAGTTCTGGTAAGTGGACTTTTAGGAAAGATAAAGAAATTTTGAAGAGAACTCAAGTGCTAAAAAAAAGGTCAGAATTTAAGGAGTGTTATTTATTCAGTTGATAAAAAATATGTTTTAGAGTTGTCTTCATCTCTTCACAGACTTCTTTGCAAAGATTTAGGACCAGATCTTATGTAACTTTCTGATGAAGGTGTGACAAAATCCAGGGATTAGCAGCTACAGTTGAACAAATTCAGCCTTGAGTAAAATCATTATTGCCTGTCAGGGAAAGTAATTGAAGGGGGAATAAATAAGGGGAAGAGTAAAGTGATCATTACAGGCTGCTATAAGGTACAAATAAACTAAACTTTTTGTAAGGTTTAAAGATAGTTTTTAACACTTTTTCTGGGAGAAATTTTGTGGTCTGTGTGAATGTGGGAGATTAGACTGGTGGGCTGTGACAGTACCTCCAAAGTTTGATCTCAGTGACTGTGAGTTAGTGTTGGTGCCTTTCCCTCCAGGACCATAAATGCTCCTGTGCACTTTTATGATTTTGGAGGTTGCCCGACACCACAGTTTTACTTTAGTCTCCTTGGTACATTTCTTTCTATTGCATAAGGGTGCACATTGTAACATGGACATGTTGCCACATGAACAGCAGTGAATTAACCTGGAACGAGAAACCCCACCTTGCTCTTTGCATCACCCTCATAATGTACAAATACAGGTCCTGACACTGGTCAGGATTGTTTAAGACAAATTGAAATGTGTGGCAGTTTGTTTTTCTATGCTGTACTATGAAGAGCAGTGAACTAATTCAGGAGTAGTTATGTCAATCCCTATCTGGGGGCAGCAGCTTCCAGGAGAGGTACAGATACCTGGAGCAAAAGCCTTGTCAGCTGCCACAAGTTTATCTGTACTGCCTCTGAGTCAACACCCAGAGGTAACAACCTCTAAAGCACCTTTAAAGAAACCCCCTCTTGAGCAAGTCTGTGCAACCCTCTCAGCATTCTGCCATCAGTTTGGAAAAGTTTTTGACTCCCACTATTACGTGCTGCTTGCAGCAAACCGTAGGCTGCTGAAGTGGTTGAGCTGAGCACCCATGCCTGCATCTGCACTTCTCACCTGGCAACTACTGAGCGTAATAAAACCAATCTTCTGTGTGTGCTCTGCTTCTGGCACTCACATAATTGTGATTTATCAAGGACAAGGGCATGTGCAGCTTCTCCTGGCTCCTGCTGAAAGTCAGCTTCTGCACCTGAGGAGAGCTTCAGAGGCAGCAATCATCTATGTCTGCTGCCCCCTCCTCAACCGCTTTCTTCTGACCCACGGTCTGGAAATCCCTTTTTCCACGCCCTTCCAGAAACACTCATCCTTAGTCAGAATCACAGCCTGGACATTTCATTACAAATCAAGAATAAGTCAGATGACTAAAAAAAAAAAACCTTGAGGGGCACAGTAATAATTTTGGTGAGAGACTTTATTTGATGATATATGCAGAAGGAGGCTATACTACTCCTGTCTGTATTTCCAGCTTCTTCTTATATATGCAAAAAGTTACATGGTGCTACAAACACGTTATTTGCTCAAACTAAGGATGCTCTATCAGTCTCAAATGAAATGTGAACTATCCTTAGAAATGAGGAATTAAACTATGAAAGTCAATGAGCACTCTGGATTCTGTACTAAGGCTACTTGTCATAAGCATTCTGGCTGCAAACCCTTTGCTATGTAAAGCATATAAAAATATTCTCCAACACACAGTGACTGGTCTTACCTTTTCCACTTGCATTCATTTATTGTATAAAACTTTAGCCTTTCTTGGACTAAAACAGATACAGCAGAGATTAATTACTTCAATGGAAAACCTAAGCTTTGTTATTTTAAGTATATAAATATTACAATATTTCAGTCAAAACAAGTATTGTTATTCTAAAATATGTTCACTATCTTGACATAAAAATGTTTACATTATCTAGTTCATGGTCAGTGATTCCTGAATTTCAGAACGTTTTGTAGTGTCTGCAGCACGAGTGTGTGTTGATCTCTGATTATCGTAATTTCTGAGGACTCTCAGAGCACTTCAGTTAATTATACAAACAACAGCGTAATGTTAGTTAAAAACCATAGTGTCATAATATTTAACTTGAATAAGAAACTATACTGATATTTCTTATATTGCAAATGGCTGGCCACAGTAATTCTTTCATTTAATATTATGAATTGCAGTAGTGCTGAATAAGTAGAATTTGTCTTTTTAAGATTAAGATGGCCTCAAAAAAAAAAGGGATTTTTTTTGGTATTTAAATTCAGTTATCCTAATAACATGGTAGGATATTGCTAAATATTGCTACTTTTACTTATTATGTCAGTGATCCTAAAATGAGACTGTGAACACCTCTGTACTTACTCTGCCTCTGATAGCAAATCCTTCTGGGGATGTAGGCAAATCTCCAAATCTTTCCTCCTCTATTTGCCTTCTTCAAAAATAGTGATTGTTAATAAGCACTGTTTAATGGTATTGCATGCTATACCTATCCAAAATGGAGAGCACAGCAGCAGCGTGTGCCTGCAATGATTAACGTGTCAGGACACAGTAACAAACTGCTTCCAGTGTGAAATGGGACCTAGCAAAGCCATTTTGCTTATGGAGGATGCCTGTGGCTGACCTGGAGACACAACAGTTTCAGCACTAAAGTGAAGCAGACAAAAGCCAAGTGGCACTGGCTCTTCCAAACATCTTCGATGATCTAGGTGACAGGGGTCTTTTGTGTAGATGGTACTTGAGAAATCGCAGCTTGGCTGACCTTTCTGTTTTCTTAATGGAAAAATATAGCATTTCAGAACCCTAAGGGATGCCTTACAGCCTGTGCCATGCTGCAGGACTCTGGGCAGATGGGCTGTGTGGCAGTTTGGGCACAAGCATGTGCAGTTCAGAAAGTTCCTGTGTCCTGATTATTCCTTATGTCCCAGAGGCAGAAGTCCATTTGTACAGACAGTGGACTCTCTGACAGTGATCCAGACAGGCAACAGACATGCTTCTTTGCACAGTGGGTAAATGGTCTGACCTCATATGGCAGTTTCTGCATCCATTTAGAAGACTGGAGTCTTCCATATTGTCTGGGTGACTTGGTATCCCTGGAGAATGTGACTGGACTTTTTCCTCTCTGAGGTTATTTCTTCAGCTCACAGGCATCAAGTGACATTCTGGCAGTTTATGTCAGACAGCCACGCAAGGTTGTCATGTGTGTGGTGTCATTCTGTGGGGCCCATGGAGAGCAATCTGAGACACAGGGTGGTGTTAACAAGGGATGAGAGCAGGAAAGACTGTGTTGGGGGTGAGGATGAAAGGAAAACAAGCCAGTAGGGCTCTAGGCTCTGAGTCCTGTGTAGCGCCTTGGACTCTGCTGCCTTTGGACCTTGTGTGTTGGGCAGAGCAAAGAGCAAGGCAGAAGTTCAAAGAGCAAGGCAGAAGTTCAGTATCTGCAGTAGGAGGCCAGATGAGTAAATCATGTACTTAATAGGTTTGACTGACTTCAGTGCATATCTATGTTGTTTTTTACACTTTACATACAATTACCTATAGCCCACCAGTTCTTATGATCCAGTATTGGAAGAAATGCAATTTATAAACTAGATAAATCCAAAATCTAGATCCTTCATGGAAAAGGTCAACTGTAGGAAAATATTTCTGTGTTACATGATCAGAGAAGTTACGTGAAGATGGAGAAAATGCTGCCCAAACACCTACTGCAGCTATTTAAGATGCTACAGTACTAATGCAGGGGGTACTCCAGAGGGCTTTCCTGGGGCCAAACCCTGCAGGAGTCAGAGCACTTTCAGGACCTGGCACCAGAGGTCCATCCACAACTGCTGTGTTTTATATCGCTGTGAAGATGCAGCATCAGTGGCAGCGAACACGCAGACATTATGGCAATGCTGCACTCTGTGGGTAGGCTCGGTGCTCTTGCTCTGACAGCAGCAGCCTGGGATTTGCTCTCGGTGCCAAAACAGGTTGCAATTAAGACTTTTGTTCATTATGTAAGAAATGATTTTTGGCCAGGTGCCTGTTCCCAAACCTCGTGTATCCATGTGAAGGGGGAAGTGGCCTGCAGGAAATGTCTGGGACATGATGTCTGTGGTGAACAAGACAAGAGGAAATACACAGGTCTTGATTTTTTGCTGCCCTATAGCTTTGAACAAGGTCGTTGGAAAGAGCTCCCAGGAGCTGCCCTAATACTGATGAATTCACACAAAAATCAACGTAAAGTGCTAAGTTTGGTGTTTATTGTCCGGTAGCACCAAACAGCACACAGAGAAAGCACGTGTGGGGGTGCACCATTATTCAGCTGGTCACAGGGAGATAAAGTACTTCTGTTTCCACTTGACAATAAGAAGTGTGTGTCATTAATCAAGGTAGTGTAAAAGATTCCTCTCAGCACTGGCAACTACAATTCCTACTTTGTTATTGTTGCTATAAAAGTGTGTATATTGAAGCCACCTGTGTGAAGCTCCCCACCTTCCTCCTCTTTCTGAGTTTGCAGAGGGGAAGAGGAGAGCTCTGAATGTTGATTGCTTACAACAAGGCCTGTAGTGCACATGTTGCAGATAGATATGCTCTGATTTCAATCCTACCAGGCATACACTTTCTATCCATTTCTTTTCTTAGTGTCCAACAAGCACCATTTCATGGACAGCAACTTGCTCTATCAGTGCAGAATGAACTTTCGCCGCCGGCGGCGATTAATGGAGCTCCTCACTGAGAAATCCCGCTTGATGCCTGAAAGCCATGACAGCCCGTTCTGCCTGCGCAAACAGAACCACGACAACAGAAAACACACCAGTTTTCTCTCAGGTGACTCCTGTCAGTGTTCAAAAAAAAAAGAGCAGGGCTGGTGTTATATGTCCCTGCTCATAGGGATTGTCCATTCCCTCAATCTACCAAATCTTTAAGTCCCTGGAGTATATCTGTATCAATAGTATTTCAGATGCTGGTCAAAATTTTGTGTCCATGAACAACCAGAACTGGGTAAAATTCCCCAAGCCCAAAGTAATTTGTTATACATTTTATTTGGAGTTTTCCAGAAGAGTTAAAGAGAGGGGAAGGGGCCCTGCAGCATTATGTACAGCAATATCTAGTAAGAACTGAAAGAAGGAAAACTGGAAAACTTAGTTCCCTACATTGCAATGCCTCTTAGAAGACACTGCAAGGGGAGCAGTTCAGCCATCCTGTTAGCTACAGCATTACACTCATGCAGTGACTCTTCTAACTATGTAGGACACACTAGCCCTTCCCAGTGCTGTCGGTGAAAGCTTGTGTTGTTGCTGCTGTTTCAGAGAAACCAGGGAAATAGTTTAATAACTGATACCAGTTCCCTTTCTCTCTGTATTCTCTCTCTGTTTGTAGTGAGTCCCACCAAGGAGATAAAGATCGTGTCGGCGGTGCGAAGGAGCAGCATGAGCAGCTGTGGCAGCAGTGGGTATTTCAGCAGCAGCCCAACACTCAGCAGCAGTCCCCCCGTGCTCTGCAACCCCAAATCTGGTGAGCACCAAGATCACTTGCAATGGGCAGGAGCCAGAGTTCAGACATCTGTTTGGGGAGAAGGTGAAGAATGCCCAGCATCACACCTAAGCTTATGTTTTCAAGAATGCATAAAAATTTACATTGTCACAGGTTTTGTAGGCCAGAGGGGACTATTGTCATCTTCTAGCCTGAAGTCCTGCTGAACACAAGCCAGACGTCTGCCTCCAGTTACATCTGTCAAGTCCATAATTGTGGTTTGAACTTTAATTTATCTCTTAGCTGCAATTTATCTCATGCAGTCAGAGGCCTAGATTTGCCTCTTCATTGCCAAGCTCTGAACCAATTCAAATCTCCTCCTAGAGACATTCCTTAGGTGCAAGTCAGAGGAGCATTTAACTATCCAGTGACTGCTTGAGCTGCTCTGAAATAACACCACTGAGAAAGCAGAAGCCTCTAAAAAAAGAAGAGAGGCAGCATTATTTCAGCCTGTCAGGGACCATTTCAGTGTTTTTGTTTGAGTTTTACATTGGTCTGTTTTGGAAGGTAAAAGTAGTGTTGAAGCTTATTTTCCTTTTGAAAGGATTTCCTATCCCAGCCGGAAGGTTAAACACACCCATTCTTCCACAATTCACTTAAAATTGTTTCTTACTGTACATCTGGGAAGAGGAAAACAGACCAAGATATTGTTTCAGCCTCTCTGTTTCCTTCAGAAACAGTCACAAATTTCAAAGCAGGATCCCTTCTGCCCTTTGAGCTCCTTGTTATTTCAAATTTGTTCATGTCTTTGCTGGTGCTGTGGGGAGTACTGTGCAATGGGGTAGGGCTTCAGTGGATGTGTGTAATCTTTGCTTTCAGAGGGGTGCTGGCATTTGAAGTGATTACTAGGGAGTGCCTCAAGCACTAGATGAATGCTGTTCTAAACATTGACCATTCACTCCGGAGAGGAGTGAACTAAAGTGCATTTCATTCCTGCTGTGCAGAGTGGCCATCAAAAAGGGAAACCTAGTTACAGGGATATTTTCCTTCTCTCTCCTTTTGGCACATTTCCTTCCCTCTCCTTAGCCTCTGCTGGGAGTTCAGTATGAGGCTCTGAATTAAAATAATTGAAAGGACTCAGTAGGAGAGTATGCTCAGAAGCCATAACTCCCTACAGCAGACCTGGAATTGCTGTCAGTGCTAGTGGTCATCGCATCCTCGGAGTATTTTGCTGTTGGGCATTCAGCATCACCTTCCAGTATGCTTATCCTTACAGGGAAGGAGCTTGCCCCTGTGTGAAGAGTGCCACAGTGTCATGTTTTGGCAGAATGTCTCAGCTATATTTGCCCAGAAATGCTCTGGTAGGTTTTGCATGGGGAGCTCTTTGTCCCCAGCACATTAATTACATCCTGGAGAATTTTCTGGGACAGATAAAACAGCATTCAGGCACTGTCCCTAGATGTGTATGTTATCTCAAGTATGCCAACTATTCAGTTCATTTATGGTTCTGATTTTATATGAAGTGTCAACCCATGAGTAGTGAGAACAAGTTTATTTTAATGCAGCTGATTGCACAACACTGGAAGAAAAAGGATAGGCTGATGTTGCCCTTGCATAAATTCTTCAATTTTTTTAAAAGAAATTTTCCCTTAGGACTCATTTTCAAACTCTGAATAGCTTTAACAGACTCATATTTGAAAGAAGACAGCAATGGGTTTATAAACAGACTGATCTTTATACAATTACTGGCAGTAAAGGGTTATTTCTCCCATAGCGCAAGTACAAATCCACACGTCAGCTCTCATAGGTTAACATAAGGCTGTCAGATGTAAATGTTACGAGGAATTTTTAATCCTCTGCTGGACTATAAAGAGATTTTGTTCACAGATAGTTTCCTGCTATCCAGACACAGAATGTATCTCTGCACTATGTGCTAATAAACACAAGGTATATTTATTGTAGGATGAGTTCTCTTGCAGGCAAACACTTCAAAAACACCCAGGTCGTGACTTGACCAATCATGTAGAAAAACAGTTATCAAACAAAAAAAAAATTCTGAAGTTATAATGAAGGGAGGCACATAAGGGAGACCTGCATGGATGATTTACCTGATTCTGACTTATCAAATGAGCACAATCATTCAGGTTTTTTTACGTTGACCAGACATGCTCTGCAATGTGCAATACTGGCTAAATGACAGTTTGTCAAAATCCACGGGAAAATTAAAAAAAAAAAAAAAGGTATTGGTTTGTATGCTAGAATTCTCCCTGCTCCCATGCATGCCACTAAGAAAATCAAGAATGTTTTCAAATACCATCTGTATCGCACCTGTGACTAAAAAGATAGACATCAGCAAAATTATTTATCACTAAAAGAAAACAGCCATAATTTTAAGGGTGAAGCTGGCCAGTAGGATCAACAGTATATATCTTTATGTCATCCTTTGTCTTGTGGAGCATTTATAGACAGATAAAAAATGGTATTGATTTGATTTGTCAGAACTTTAAATTTACTTTGTTGAGAGGAAAGTTATCCCATTACATATCAAAGCAATGGGGATTCACCTGTGTAAACTTACTGGTATTTCCTTTCATATAAAATTTCAGCTATAGGTTACCTAGTCTGTCCCTGGGCAAGACTGAGTTACAGGTCTGTGCCTACAACTGCAGAAATCTCTTGAGATAATTGCTGACACAACCAGGATTTTCTTGTTACTTAAGTCTGTGATTCAAACTCGACTCAGATGAAATAGCAGAGAGCACCCAACAAGCACACAGCAAGCTGGGAAGAATCGCTGCTCAATACCAGGAAAGTTTCAACACTGGACACAGGAAAAGCCACGTTTGATGTTTGTGATAATGTTTAGGGGATTTTAATTGCAGATAACAGAGTCTGTTGGCTAAATGCCCCGATTTTCCAAAGATCTCATCATTTTTACTCATTCTGCAGGCTTTTCTTTGTTCCCTTATTACTTTCAAGCCAGTCTGCAAGAACTGAAAGCATATCTGGGATGGGACCAAAAAGATTTGTATCCCAACACCGTATCTTATTTTTTAGGAGAAACTCCAGAGGAATGGTTATATTTAATATTCATTTCTGTACCTCCACAGTATTAAAGAGACCCGTGACTGCTGATGAGCTCTTAATGCCTGGAGCCCCATATGTGAGGAAAACTTTCACGGTATGTCTCCACTATTTTTCTGTATTTTCTGCATGCTGTATGCATAAGGCAATCCAAACACGATTTCTGATGGGATAATTAGAGCTTATTTGCATTTGCTGAGGTTTGTACTTTAAAATCCCAAATTCCGTTATCAGTACTTCCACACATTTCAGGTCTGATTCTGCACTTGTTTATCCTGTCTTTATGCCAGTGTGGTACTGCTGACTTAAAAGGAGTGTAAAATTACATAAAGCCAATAACATTTGTATTATACAAACTCATCTAGACTTTGTGCTCCTGGTAATACTTTGTGCTCTGCAGGAGTGGATCACCTACCCAAAATGAAGTTTTCTACCAGGCTCTTTCTGCATGGTGTGACAGAAATTTGACTCATGTATGCTTTTAGAGCCTTTCTGTAAAGACATTTTTGAACTTAGTCATTGGAAACATTTCTTTTTACAGCCTCCTAGTTCAACAAAAAAAAATTCATTAAAAGCAAGAAGAATAATTTGGGTAGAGACTTTCCCATGAGTGACGTAGCAGCCTGTAGGCAATGTCCTCTACTATGTGTTGGAAGTATAGAGATGTTGAAATTACATCTTGGACTGTTTATATGTTGCCCCCCTGAATTTCATGGAGCTGCTTGAAGGTTATCATGCCCTTCTTTTCTCCTTCCAGATCGTTGGGGACGCAGTGGGCTGGGGCTTTGTGGTGCGGGGGAGCAAGCCCTGCCACATCCAGGCTGTGGACCCCAGTGGGCCAGCAGCTGCAGCTGGGATGAAGGTGGGTTTTCAAAATGAAATGACTTCCCAGGGGAATTTCTCGTGCTCAGTGAAGGTCTGGGCTGCCTGTACTGGGGGAGGGAGAGGTGCTTTTGTTTCCAGTGTTGAGTGCCTTTGTCTCAGTTTCAGGCATTTGTGCACAGTGAGTTCTGCTGCCTTTCAACCCATTCTGTCCTTGAGCTTCTTGAAGTCCCTTTTTCACATGAAACTTATTTATCCTTTCCAAGTTTCCTTCTTGACCCTTTCTCTTTTTGGGGTGGGTTTTTTTCAGCTGGTTGGCTGGTTTTGGTGGTGGTGGTGTTTTGGTTTTTTTGGTTGATTTTTTTAATTTTATTTTCGTGTTTTTTCAACTCTGCACAATTTTAGCATCCTTTTTACTTTGCAAGTTACGTGGTTGCTAGTATGCAGCTTCTGGACTTTGCCTATATAAGAAGAGGCAAAGTCAGACACACCTAGTGAAAGTGAAGCAAGCATAGCCCATTGTTCACTGTACATAGTTAAGATTCAAGAAATTTTGGAAAGAAGGATGGACGATAATTTCACATTTCATAAAGAGTTCAAATAGTTTCATACATGATTTAAGAATCAATAAATACACATTCCATGTGAAGGCTTTTGCAGTGCTAATGCAGAGCCCATTGACTTACCTGCAAGTTTGGATCACATCCCACATATATCTGTGAATTAACCTCTGCCCTATACAGTGCAAAAAATAAAAGCAAAGCATTACATCAGGTACAGGTAAAAGCAAGAAAGGGAAACTCGCTGCTACACCTGATCCAGTGTCCAGGCTGGGCCAGACAGAAAGACTAAATTATCAGTTTATGTCATGTTTTATTCTATGGCAGCAACACAGATGAAAGTTTCATGTGTATTCCACATGCATCCTAGTTTGCCACAAGTTTTGTCCAGCCTTCTAATTCATCTTCCTTTCCCATCACACTCACCCCAGCTGCCTCACCCATATATTCACACCCACTGAGCTGGAGGCAGCACGTGCTGCCACGACTCCAGGGATGTGCATCCTGCCCGCCACACGGTGCCAGACCGGCCATGGCACCGTCCTTAACAAATGCACTACAGGGGTTTCTCCTCTCTAGCTGATGTTTTTGGTTGGTTTTTTTTTTTTGTTAAATGAAACTTGCAAGAACATACTGCCTTTGAAACATTTTCTGCTTTTTGAGTACGGGCACGAAAAAGCCCTGGGACAGGGAATGGCAGCAGCAGAACCTGTTGGTGCATGCAGCACCCTCATGAATCCTGAGGGAGCTGGAATTTTTTTATTAGTTTTATACAATGCCTAAATATAATATATATTTACATTTTTTTGTATGAAGAGTATAATTTTCAAATAGTAATCCTGCCTTGAATTTAAAGGACCTAAATTTAAAAATAATTAATTTATTCGTGTGTATCTTCTAGATCCTGAACTTGGGGGTTTAGTATTTTACAGCATCATTTGTTCTTTGAATATAGCAACTAGCAGTAAGGTAGAACTATTCTGAAACCTGACTTGCAGAAACAACACTGTGGTGTCATATATGTAATCCAGTGGGGTACAGAGGTCTGCTTGAACCATTCAAGACATGAGAATGCAAAATAGCCCGCTGTTCTGAGGGGAGCAAAAAGTATTGTAAAACTGGCATGTATTACCTTGAATTTACACAAAGGGCAGATCTGATTATTTTTGAAGCTGTTATCTTTATATAAAATCATTTTTCAGAGCAGAATTGCACATAAAAATTTATATCCATATGTTAGATGAGCCTTTGTTTAGACACCGAAATTGGTGCCCCATTTTTGGAAATTCTGAATACCTTTAGCCTAGTGAAGAAATTGTGTTTTTCTATGAAAATAAGGGCTTTTGTTGTGATGTTCCCATGGCAATAAGTATGTAAATCACAGTGCAGTATCTGAAATTTTAAAAAATCTATGTCACTTAATCCATCTGTTTACCGAACTCCTCAATCTGGCAAATGTAAAGGAATCGCATGACAGGCTTTAGATGACAGGTCCTTGAAATTAAACCTTCCTCTGTGTGGAAGCTGCAGGAAGGGCACTTTGAAAATAGGCTGTTGGGCACAGTAACTTCTTGTGGGCTGGTGCAAGAGGCTTTTGACTGCAAAAAGAGTGCTACACCAAAGAAGCACTAACAAGGAAAGTTGGCTATGATGAAAAGGGCAAGAATTTGAAGAAGAGCCAAGACTTGGTGTTGCAGTTTGTAGAAAAGTTCTTGGCAGTAACAGCAGGGATTTTCCTCCTAAGGAGATGCATCCACTGTAGTTGTTTTTGGAAGTGTCTTTATTTGTAAAGCTTGTGATTTTGCACTTACCTCTTTTGGAGACCACTATTTTCCTGTCTTTGCATTATGCCAGACCTACTGTTGAGGGAGGACTGCTGGCTGCAATCCCATTGTAGGACCTCAGTTTGTGTGGTTAAAATTCTACCATGTATTACAGAAATCAGTAAACATTACAGGCTCAGCCTACCTGCAGGACTTTGTGGTGGCTTGCTTTCAGTTTGACCTTGGCTGGGTCCAAAGTGCTGTGAATTGGGAGTCTGGGTGGAAATCTCAGCGAGCTTGGGCCGGAGCTCTGCCCACACGCAGCGGCTGCGCGGTGGGCACGGAGCTTGGCAGTCACAGCGCTCCATCGCACACGTGCACCTCGGCGGGGCCCCGTGGCCACCATACGTGACATCCTCTTCTGAGGGAATTTTCAGACCATTTATTTCTGAGAAAATCCTTACGAGCACGGTCTGCTGAAGATGTGTGAGAGGGTGTTACGTTTTTTGGCTTTAGGTCTTCTGGGGCTGGTAAATAGGATTGCAGTTTGCAGTCTGAGGTTTCAGGTATGAAGCTGAGCAAATAATGCAATAAATAACTTGTCAATTAGCTTTATTAAAGTACTTTTGGCCTGGTTTGTTGAAGTGTTGAAGCTTGTGACAGCACTGTGAAGAGAGTGGTTGCTGTAAGCACATTAACAAGTGGGAGCTGGAGGCAACTTGGGGCTATGAAAGGAGTCAGTGTTGCAATGGTACTTCTCAGTTATTTGCAACTCTGTTTAGCTGTCTGCTGTCCTCAGCAGTGGCAGACAGGAACAGCAGGATTTTGAAGTTCCCAGGTTCCTTTAATATTCAGTATTGACTGGCTGCAAAATTTGGTTCTTTGCAGATGATACTGCTAAATACTGCCAGTTGTTGTCAGGAAAACTCTTTTTCCCTTTTTTTCAGTGTTTTATTCTGTAAGTTCATTTCCATTTTTAAGGTGAAAGTATTCTTTGAGAAGTTATGCAAGACTTCTAACTTGTGACTTAAATTAGGCATCACAAGTTTTAGTATGACATCACTGTGACAAAGTGTGACAAAATGAGCAGACCTAGCTTAGTGTGAGGCTTCTGAGAGTCACAAAATAATCACTCATTTTGCTGATTTTCCCACTGTCTGGAGAAGTCAGTGCCCTACTCAGACCTTTGAGGATCTGATTCCTTAAACTGATTTTGAGCAAATTAGTATTATAGCTGTTATACTTAAGGTCCTTGTATCATATAAATTGCCAATGACCACTCAAGTTTTTCTAGCCTGTTCTAGTTCTTCATTTCAGTCAGCACCAGAGGGTTTAAAGGACCACATACAGTCACTTGCACCAACCCCTTTTGTTTAGAGCTGTGCTTGGGGACTATGGTATGGAGCTTTTTCAGCATAGTTCTGCTCTCCTGGTCTTTAAAAGCTGGCTCAGTGAGGAGATCAGCTTCATAAATTTTTTGCCTGTGCCATCGTCATCTACATTCACAAATGATTATTTCAGGTCCAGTTTCTCAAGTGATTTCACTAGTGGAATAAGAGCCTGATCTCAAGTGTAATTGGGTTTCCACTGTCTCAAGTAGTTGATTGATGTCAGTTCATCAAGGTCATCAGGCCCAGTCTCCCTGCAGCCTAAGGAACTCAGGTACCATCTGATTATTCCAAGAGTACAAGTACTGCCACAATAACCAAATATTACAGTCTTGTAACATAAAAGATTAAAAGGTATGTGTTGTAAGCGTCAAGTGGGAGGAAAACAACCCCAAACCATGTGAGGTCAGAGGAATCACCAATGTCTTTGGTTCCTTGGAAGAAATTTGAACTGTGAGATTCTCATGAGGATGAACATATTCCATGCTGCAGAGAAACACAAAACACATTCCATGGTCTTTGCTGGATCAAACACGGTGATTTGCAGTCAAACATGGTGATTGCTTAACTTTTTGACAAGCAAGATAAATCAGGCTGAAAATAGTTTTAGAAAAAAAATATTCCCCCAGGAAAAATATCCCATTTATGGCTGTGGCCAGTTTCCAGTGTTTTACATTATAGTGGGAAAAGTAGGGAAGCATGGCTATTGTAAGTGAGAAACTTCCTTGAAACTCCTACAGGCAGCTTACTGGGAGCTTAAAGGCTGGGATTAATATTGTATAAATAAGGCACAATATGCATGCCTCCATTTAACCCTCTCCATGAAGTTTAGGAAAGGGAAGATACCTCTGTGTTTGGTGCTGGGCCTCTGCCCCTTTGAAGTACTGGGGAGATGCTTCAGTGCTAATTGAAGGAATCTGAAGGGTACTTTCACTTTTTCATGGGACTGAGCTTTAAATGAGATGAAATAGGTTTGGATAAATATTTATACTGTGCACTAGCATATGGTGTTGTTGAAGCAGATGCAATTCAGTCTTAGAATTCTTATCTTATACCAACATGTTACTGACTGTAGAAAAGCATAAATTACACGAGTTGCCATCTGTTTTCAATTACAGCATGAAAACACTGAGGCAGGTTGGGATTTTCCTTTAGCTGTGCTATCAGCTTGCTGCCGAATTTGATAATTACATTAGACTGAGTTCAGAATGAATGTATTTGGTAATTTGAACACTCAGAAAAAGTTGCTGACAAACTGCTTTCATAGCTTGTCCATAAATAGAGAACAGCAGAGCTAAATGTGCATAGCACTGTGTGCGATGAATGCCTCTACTGTAGGGCTTCAATATAAATGTGTATGTAAGTTTCAAACATGTCTCTGTAAGTGACTGCCTCATTTTCTGATAGTATTTAGTTATAAACTGTAACATAAAGGTCCATTCTCCTCCACAGAAGCATGGAAGCTGTATTCAAGCATCTATCACTTTAGAAAAATCTAATTTTAAGCAATCAGATTTGGTATTTTACCATAAAATCAACTCTGGGTTTGCAAAACCAAAGAAAATTCAAAGACATTTTACCTCTGTCTTTCACTTCATGCAGCAGTAACCAGGACCTCCTATTTTATGTCCTACTATCCATCACAGACATTGGAGACAGTGAGTAGGATAGCCATTAGCCTTGAACATCGTTTAAGTCATTCTCAAGAAGGGTGGTTGTCACACTAGGATGTGCTAAGAGGGTAGTAAGAACATAATGGTGAACAGTTTGGATTATTTTTTTCAATTATTTATTTGATTGTAGAAATCTTTCAAAAATGCTCTAAAGATAAATTTAGTTAGGCTGTTAGTAGGATAATGATTCAACAGAATTTGGAAGAGATCGAATATTTGTGAATGTGAAAATACTCAGCTCTGCCATCAACATGAAAAATGGGTTAGTGGTTAGTTGTCCTGGACAATTGTTTATCAGCATTTACATCAGTCACTCTGCTTTCCAGTCAGTGATGGAATCAGTGCCTGGGTGTCCCTGCTCTTTGTCTGCCTTCTCCTTTTGGTCTGTGGTTGTCATTTGCTCAGGGGATTTGCTGGTGATGCCTCTGTAACCATCCCAGATTTTCCATTCCCGGTGTGTGTATTTAATTAAATTCAATGAGTAGTTCCCAAATTTTTAGCGTGAATCTTGTTTCCACTTTTAAGTAGGTCGGACCTACCCTAAAACCATGTTATCTAACTATACTGGGATTAGTGCCATCAAAATTATCATAGTAACATGGTTCTATAAGTACTTGGCAGAAAACTGCACAGCACCCATCTCCTCTTGTCTGGGAGTTTTGTGAATTCAGCGCTCTCACCAAGCTAGAGGCTTCTCTAAGTGAAGGAAAACATGGTTTTGAGAGCTGCAGTGTGTGTCACTGCCAGAACTTGCCACAGGAGACAAGTTTTGGAAAAGCTCTCCTTTGCCTTTGCTATACACTACTACAAGTGCAACAACAGAGTCGTTACATCCTTGATCATCCTTTGCATTAGCACAGTGTCCTTAGGTTGATTGGAATAATTGAATTTTTTTCTCATCAGTCCTCCTTTCTCCTCAGCATTGGGAATCCCAGTCCAGGATTGGATGTCTCTCTTCTGCCCCTTTCACTACACCAGCTACTACTCAGTCCATTTTATTCCTCTTCTGTGGTGGAAGCCTTACCATTGTTGGACCTGTGTGAGTGTCAGGACACTGTCTTAGAGACCCTGTACCACTGTGCTGCTGGTCAACCTGCCACATGGTGGCCACAATGAAGTCACAATTTGGATTTGGATTCTCATCTTTATCCTATCACAAACCCTCTGTACAACACTGACCATTTCCCACCAGAATACATAAGCATTATTGTGAAGTAGTTTGGATTTAAAGAGATGGAAAATGCCAGCAAATCTGACTTGTTAACAAACTTAATCAAAACATTTGATGAGTAGATCTGCTTTGGTACCTCTACAAATGAAAAAAACTCTAGGTTTTCTAAAGTTTCCTTGTTTTCTTGTGGGGCCATCGTTCACAGCACAAGGTCCAGGTTTTCCAGTCTCAGAGCAGAGAACTTGCAGACTGGATCCACTGACTCCCGTGCAGCAATGTTACACCAAGCTCCAAAAAGTTTCAAACTTCAGTTTGTACAACCGTCCTCCTTCTAAGCCATCCTCCTCCCCCTCCTGAAATTTGTATTTGTATTAAGGTCAGATACTTTCTTTGTGACATGACCCTGCCATCTCTGCCCAGGTGGCAACTGCTCTGTGGACAGAGACTTTGCTTCCAATGCTTTCATATTGCAGTCTCTGCTGATCTTTACCAAAATTCTCTCCTGCTTTGCTCCATTTTCCACTAATAAATCATTAGGCTAAGTGTGACATTTTAGTTCTTTAGAAATTTCTGTCATTTTCTGACATGTCAGAATTTCATCCTACATTCCTACTTTTTTTGATGGATATCCATTTTTTTTCTGCTTGTTTCCTTGATTTGTCTTGCTTCTTTCCCCACAGAGTTTTATAAGGTTTAGTTTGTTTTAAGACATCTCTTCTGAGGCTGCAGAACTTCTATTGTTTTGGAAGGTTAAGTGAACCCCACCCTTGTACAGGTGCTTTGGAGCGCACAGACACCACCAAGTAGATGGGGTCTGGGACAGCACTTGTTTCAGTGGACCATCAGCCTCTGTTCTTCTCAGCTAGTGGACATAAAATTGACTGAAAAATCAGCCAGCTTTATATTGGACTAGGGATCAGGTTGCTTGCTGTGACTATCTGGGACTGTTCTATGATAAAGAAATCAAAACTTGACATGTGAAAAGTCACCCACTAAGGTATAAGGGGAAAGAGCCCCTCCTATGCAGTCGGGCAGCACAGTGCGCAAATGTCACGCCAGCAGGATGGCAACTGAAAACTGCACACACAAAAGAAACAGAAAAATTCTTTTAATGATTGTCAGTCCTGAAAACAGGATCTATGTTATTCACTATAGAGAAAGGAATTAAGGCAGTGAGGATTCCTAGGTGAACTATTAAACAAGTGAGTTCAACTTTTTGAGTCTAAATTTCCCCTTTACAGTGAAGCTTCTTTTCTTTTCACCTGTAAACTTACAAGACACAGGTTTAGTGAGGTTTTACTTGCTTATCCCAGACCCAAATTTTGGCCTGCAGAGCAGTATTAGGTTTCCAATGATTTTGTGATTTTTCCTAAAGAGTCTTTTAACAGAGAGAGTTTTACAGGGCAATAAAATGTCTTTTTTTTTTTTTCAACAACTGAAACATTATGTGAATACAGAAAGTTTCATAATATCTCAGCGCTCTTTTTTCTGCATTCACAGCAGCATAGTTGACATTAGAGTTGAACTTGCTTGTAGACCAGTCACCTAAAATGCTGTTGGGCAACAAGTGACCCACTATACTGGCGTCTGTATATTGGCTCCTTTTCATCAATAGCAAACACAAATCCAAAAAAATATTGCCTGCAGGTTCATAATCGGCAGTCAGTGGATTTTTAAAATTAAGTCATATTATTTTAATAAATGATAGTTTTAAAAATTCTTTTCAAGTGAGTGGTGTTTTATGGCAGGATAACCCAGACATCTGAACACCTTGTCTTTATGGAAGTTCTTTCTTGATTGTTTCTGGAGTCTTACAGCTGTAGCTATTCAGAAAGAGAGGCAGCAGCACTGGTTTCAGCTGCACAGTAAAACAGGGCTGTGCTTGTGTTTTGATACAACTTCCAAATTCCAGTGTGGTCTGTAGCCCATTGAATGGTGGTGCCTGCCAGAACAGCTGGGATTTTGCCCAAGCTCAAGCTGTTGTAGGCTATTGCAGGTCAGTCACAGGTAGTCCAGGCTCACCAAAGAGAGTACTGTCATCTGAAAAACTGACCTGCAGAATGGCTGAAATCTTAAGAGAGGTTATCCTAAGCGTCTCCAAAAAAGACATACAGTTAGAGCCCAGTACAGCAAAATGCTGTCATTCTCAACTGCTTTTGCTCTCGATTGAGGATGAAAAGCATTTTGTATTATTAGGTTTAGTTGCAATATCCGTTTCACTTGAAGCCTTGAAGTGTTCCTCAGATTCTGTTGGGTTCACAGGATCATGGCTATCTCAGCTCTCAGCCCCAAGCACTTCAAGGATGCTGCTGCTCCCCAGCTGCTGCTCTACAGATCCTTCCCTGCACTTCCCCATCTCTTCCCTTGTTGTTGCTCGAGACACAAAGTGGCTTCCTTTCATGATATAAGCAAGTGATTCGGGAAGCATGTTGCATTAAAGCCAAGGATCTGTTTAGCTAGCCAAACACATGAAAAAACAATTGCACTTTTGTCTGTGCAAACAGAGAGCAGCTGTTTGTCTCAAATGGCGCAGACCATTCCTGCTCATGACAGGCTGGATAACGGAGGGTGCTGAGGGTGCCCTGCATGAGTCTGTCTGCCCTTGTAACTCCCTTGTTTGGACTGTCTTAGGGACTGTTTTTACCCAATATGGGCCTTGAGGGCACTGCATTTGGTTAATTTAGCATAATTATATTTGACCATGTAAGTAAACTGATATATAGTTTTAAAATGCTTTATTCATTATGTGTGTTTTTATTTTGGCAATTCTAGTTTAGTTATAGATACATCAGAAATATTAAAAAAAAAAAAAAGAAATTTAAAAAAAAAAGAGGACACCAAAAGGTCAACCCAAGCATAAAAAGACATTATTTCTAAGCTTAGACTCTATGTTCTTTTGACTCTGATGCAGTATTTCACCCAGAGCAATCTTTAGCCATTTGAGTTATTTAACATTTTCAGAGCTGTTCTGTGGTAGGTATCAAATTGCAGTATACAATAAAAATGCTTATAAAGTTAGACATGCAGTCACTGGTTTGCTTTCCTGATGTGGCCCAGCCTGGCTCAGCTTTACCTGTGGGTATTTCTCGCTGGGACTCACATTAAGTCAGTGATTTTACACACCAATTCCCAATTAGGTCCATGGAAAGCAGTGACCTATATTTCCCCATTCCACATTTATGGAAGGTTTGCATTTCAGGGTATTAGGTCCTTATGTTATTAGTCTCCATATATCTACAGATAGTGTTAATTTACCTTCATGAGTAATTCCAGTTTGCTGTGTCAGCGTTTGTCTGACTGATCAGTCAGGGAGACTCTGCTGCTTGCAGAGCTGAGAGCTGTGTGCAGCCCAAAAGCCTCACGCTCCAAAACAAGAGTTGTTCTCATGGGCTCCTAGGTCGGCTCTTTTCCCCCTCTAATTTGTCCACTCTGTTTGTGGCTTTTGCATGGCAGTGGTTTTATTCTCTTCCTGGTGAAGAGAAAGGACTGAAATTCCCATTGATTCCCATCAGTGGGAAGGGAGGGAGGGAGAGACTGTCTGAACCAACAGTGAGGCCATTGAGAATCTACAACTTTTTATATTATGTGACTTACTGTGTTATAAAACAAATACTAATTTATTTGATGCCTTGTTTTTTATTATATAGTTTTTAGTTTATGTTGTTTAATTCCTGATATTTTTTTTCCATTGTAAACCAGCTTGTTTGGAATACTATAAAAAATTCGGACTCTTTTTTGAAAACAAAAGAAGTACATAATAAGTGCATGTAATGAAAATATGTGATGAAGCCTTGCTCAGTCAAACTGTCCAGAGCAGACTGCAGTCACAGACCAAGATGGAACACAAGAATGATGCACTGATGCACTTATTTTTGTAATTCTGTAAATGGAGATGATTTTCTGTGCTGTGTGTTGTAGTGTGCTGATGGAACAGTGGGCCAGCTTCACACTGGTGCAAAGACTGAAGAAATTCACCCCTTGAGAGAAAAAATCCTGTGTTTATGCAATACCTGGATACTTGCCTACTCCCACACCACCCATTCTACAGCCAATTGCACTTTTGCTAGAGATATTTACAGAGCTGAACACACAGCTGTAATTTATTCTGTTCCATCCAGTTACCTCAGTTATGTAGGAAAGGCCATTGTATGATTTTTTAACCTTCCGGCGACATGCAGTAGGTTGTGAATTGTGAGGTTCCAGCTTTGCTTTACTAATCCTATCAAGATTGCACGAATTCTTTAAAAAAAAAAAACCCACCCAAAGATAAAAATCTAACTGGAAACATAGCTTTTAGGACCTCTGATTTTCATCTCTTTTCCTCATTCCAATGTGACAATGTAAAGCTTAGAAGAGTGGGAGCAAATACTTCACTGCTGCCTGTGTTTGCTTTTATGTGGAAGGTTAGTCTTGGGTCTTGGGCTTTTCTGTGGCAGCACATTCAGCATCTTCATGGCCTGGGCTGTTTGCTGAGCATGGAGATTCCTCTGTTTTATGGCTGTGGGCGACCTATTAAAATAGAAGATCCCCTGTATCAGCACGACTGCAGGTTTTGTGTCTAAGTATGTAAAAGAAGAGTCTGAGCCCTGTGCCCTCTTCTCCTCCATCATAGTTCTCCTGCCCCAGATTTCTCTGTGCTTGTTGCTGCTACCGTAACATCCATCTTGCCACTGATTTCACTGAGACTTTAAGTTATCTGAAAACTTAAGCTGAAGTTTACTGATCTAAGTGTAAGCTGCTGCCAGGAGTGTTGATTCTATCTTCACCTCCTTTTCATCTCCCTCTTTCCCTTTGCCTCCAACCAGATATGTATCTATTCCCTCCTTCCTTCATCCATGTCAGGCACAACAAGGAACTTATTTTGCCTGGAGACAGGTCCTTTCATTTATTTATTTTTGCTGGCACAAGATGAAAAGGGAGCAGTGCCTGACTTTGGCGCAGTGTTCCCAGAGCCAGCACAAAGGGACAGGAGCACCTCTTGGGACCACAGGCACCAAGTCCTGCTATTAACCTTCCTCCCCTTTGAAGGAGGTTTGGTATCCGGATCCACAGGCTTCTTGGCAATTCAGGCTGAGCATATCCCTTTTTACTGGTAGAAAGGGCTGTGAGGTCCCAGATCAGATTACAGATCCAGCTTTTAATAAGCAAACCTTTTCTTTCCATGTTTCTTTTAAAAGTAAAATTAGGTTTTTACACCCTGAGGAGAGGGAAACCTCATTCTCTGATGTTGTCACTTAAGGATTTTATGTACAAATCAATGGTGTGGTGTTTGAGGTAGAGGGTGATGTTGTAGTAATTGGCTTGGAAGATTTATTAAAGGGAGATTTATCTAACAACTGGCAGGGCAAACCTGCATAGTTACCGACTTGTAAATAGCTCCCTTTCTAATTGGTAACTGCAATAAAATGCACAAACAGCATAATTTTTTGTTCTGCTGTGACAAAATAAGAACCTTAAATGGGAGGTTTTAGCTTCACTCATTTCTCAATTCCCTCATATTTAAATTAGATTAAAAAAAAAGATGCCTTGATTTCCATCTGTTTGCTTGAGAGTGCAATGGTGCTCCGGAGGTGGGAGTGGGAGCAGTGGTTCCCAGCATCTGCAGAGGAGCAAGGGGAATGCCAGGAGGGAAGGAAGGATCCCATTGGAAGGATACCTCTTCTTTTAAAACTTTGGAAACTTGGATGTCCCTTCTTGCTGAAAGTTGGAAAGCTGTGTTTCAGATACTACGTTCTTGTAGCACCTAAGCCTTGTCCAAATTTTGCTGAAGTCTGTCAGCAAGACAAGAAAAGCCAAAGCAGAGATATTGCCTCTTTAAACAAGCTGTGGCAAAGACTATATTTCCTTTTTTTTGTTTGTTTTTCCCTTCACGTTTCAGGAGTTCAGTAACCTTCCCAGGTGAGAACTGTGGCCATACCACAGGAACCAACCAGTAAGTTTTCCATTTTAGAACTGGCCCAGAGTTTTTAGAAGTATCTATAAAGAGTGAAAAGTTTGATTTGTTTGGTATCCTGCTGAAGACACCGCCAGGTCACTGGCGATTGCAAAATGTAATTCCTCCAGCCCTGATTTCACAGGTGCCCATAAGGAAGGGTTCTTACTGACAGCATGGCCTGATATTTAATATAAATCAGGTTCTCAAGGTCTCTCATGCAGATTACACATAAGAAACAGATTGGTTTGCTAACCACTTGGGGAGAACTTTCCTCTGGAAGATCTCAGTGAGTTTCAGAATATCATAATGAAACAATTATAAGTTTGAGCTACTCAGACTGGCCAGCTGATCCTTGTCCCTGCAGGATTAGTAGGACATGAAAAAAGCATTTATTTATAACTGTTGAGGATGTCTGCATAAAAGAAATGTAAGCAGGCTGGATCTGTAATGGATTTCATTTTAATTTTGCATTATCATGAAGAAAAGCAAAAATATTAAAGTTGGGCTATACTTTTTGAAATAATTAGATTGTCAATTCTGGTATGAATTTTATTCTGTAAAATTGTCAAAACACACTTTTCTTTAGCCAGCTCTGAAAGAAGTTATACTTAGAAACTTTTATTTTAGTTCTTAGGAAAATTGCTGAAGAACTTTCCAAGGTTGAAAATAACTCCTACATTTTCCTGAATTTGTCATTTCTATTTGATGCTAATAAGGTTTAAAAAGAAGACTGAAAAGAAACCCGTACATTTCTCCATGTATTTTGGGAATGGTTTGCCTTAAAGTTAAAATTTTCTGTGTGACTTTGTCATCACACCAGATGATAAGAAGAAATAATAGTCAAGGAAGCATGTCCTAAACTATCCAATAAGTGTATGTAAGTCAGTGTACATACAAACCATGAACAGAGCAAAGGGTTAAATCCAGTCTGTCTCATAGTGGATGACTGAGCCAGCCTTGATTCAAACACAGCTTTCTCAACTACTGCTTCTTTCTGTGCAATGTGCTAATGAAATACCCTGGTCTCAAAGGCCTTGCAGTAGGACATGGCCCTAGTTTAAGCTGTCAGCTGCTAGAAATCTGCTTCAGATCCACACAGAGTCCAGGAGTGAAATCGTGGTTGCTCCTAAGTGAAAGATTAGTGCAGTGTTTTTTAATATTTTCCTTCATACAGTTGCCACGTGTACAGTAATATTCACATCATCAATTGAAATTAATTGGTGGCAGTGTTTTCAGCATCTCTTTGCTGTTAATTGCTGATACCAGAGCAGCTATCAGTACCAAATAGCCTGTGAAACCTTTCCATTTGGTTGACCTTGGTGCTGTTGGAGGAGAAAAGTTGAGTGTACTGGCAGACTTTGTGCTTTGCAGTCTTAGATTCTGAATGTTCCCATTACTGCCTAGATAATTGTGTAAAATATCACTGCTGCTGAAAAACAGCATTTTTGCCACTATCTTTACTGTGTCATTGCTTAATCTAGCTTTGCATTCAAGAATTTCAAGCCTACATTGTATTTAGTAACACTGATTTCTTTGGTACCTATTTGATCTCCATTTGTAGCAGTGTTTATATTCTCTTTCCTAAAGTGAAGTTAACAAAAAAAAAAAATCCTGGCACTGAAATATAAATGCTAAATCCACTGAGAATTAGAGCCTTAACCCCCAGCCACTGGAGTGGGGTGCACACATCTGCTGCTGTGGAAAGGGAAGTTCCTCAGACACCTCCAGCCATGCTGCCTCCTGCCAGTTGTGTTTCTCTTCACCTTAAGCTTCTCTTTTTTTTTTTTTTTTTTTCAAAATAAAGTGGGCATGTAATCGTGGCCTTATTCTACTCTTTTAAGATACATTATCTGTTGACTGTGCGTGGCTGTTACTTCCTTCATAACCCATGATGAATGGTTGGGCTCATTGCATCTGTAAATTTAAATGATTTTTAGGGCTGTCCCAAAGAACTTTGCAATTTTCTCTTGAGCCAAACTCTACAGTGGGAATTTCCAGCTCTTCATAATCTTTCACGACACCCTTCTAAAAAGTGTGCCTAGAAAAAGAAAGGCGATTTTAATAGGATTTTTAAATATAGTTAATTCAAAGAAGTCCAGCAAGCAAGGCCTGGCCCCATAGGGAGAGGCAACTAAAGCCTACAGTGCCTAAAGCACAAACAATGCCTGAATATCCAAGGATCCAGGCTAACTGCCTATTCTCCAAGAACATTCCTGTTGCATTCATAAATATTAAGGTCATCCTGAGGCAGAACTAACTAAGAATTAGTGACAGGTATGCAATGTTTTTATTTAATACTTGGCTTTAAGGTAATTGCACAATTCCACACCCATGCGTGCAGCCAGTCTCCAACATCCCTTAGAAGCATCCTGCAGTTATCCTCATCCCAGCTCCTGAAAAACACCGGCTCAGCTGTCCAGCCCTGGTGCAGGCAGCTCCCTGCGAGGGAGCGGGGCTTTGGTTTGGCCAGCGGGCAGTTCTCCCGGCAGGAAAATCAAGGGGTGTGGATGTACATCTGCAGGGCAGCTTGGCAAGGCTGGGGAGAGGCAGGCAGCCAAGGCTTGCTGTGGAGGAAAGAGCAATTACCAGTGAGGGGGAGGAAGGGTTGTGCAGCTCCAAGTACAGCACAATCCTGATTTTGGCCAGTAAACATTGCGGTAACTGATTATTCTCGCCTCTTCTTGCCGTCTTCAGTCCAATAATAAATGGCATGACAGATCTTTGCTATCTTCCTTAAACAACAGGTTTCCAGATCCTTTCTGTTCAAATGTAAGCCCAAACTTGAAGTTTACCTTTTTATGGAAACACCTGGATTTGTTTAAACCTTCTTTTTGTGCCATGGAAAACCCACAGAAGGACAGAGGTGCTTTTTCTTCTATCCTTGCTTCCGTGGGCTGCTGTTTCCCATGGTGGGAAATTGAAATACTCAACAATAAATGTTTATTGCTGTAACACTTAAATATTTGAAATCAATTAAGGGAGGATTTTTCATTTGAGTGTTACTTTATTTAACTGTTATTAGTTCTGTGGTTTCTAGGTTGCCACATCCTGACCAACAAAATGGTTGGAATTTATTCTGGGCTGTATCATTTCTTGAAGTCTAAGGGATAAAAAGGGATGCTTATCTCCTGTCAGCTCCTTGGAGAGCTATGAGGAAATGAGCAATAAAAGGTTCTTTGAGGCTTTTTTAACTGTGGTTTATCATCTATTATAGTTACTGATGTGTGGAAACAAACAGAAATATTTTACATGTTTATAGTTACAAAGCCCTTAACAGCTGTAGCTACGAGCTGAGCACTTACAGCTTTTTGAAATGTGTTTTTATAAATGTAACATTAAATCATTGTGATTCTGTAAACCAGTTGCCTTAAGAAAACTCCTGAGATAATAATAGGAGCATTGATCTACTCAGTCAGGGCTGGTTTGTGGGTTCTCACTTGCTCTCACTGTTTTCCAGTTCCACCAGTAGAGCAATGCAGGAGGTGGGCTGTTTTGGGGCAGGGTTGATGATGGCCAAAATGCACAAAGCAGCACTGCATTTTATTTCACCTTTCTGGATGTTGTGCTGGATGGGAAATCAGGGTGGGGAGAAGAAAACTGGGTGAGTCAAGGGCACTCAGCAAAATGAAGGACTCAGGACTATGTAAACCTCCTTCCCCTCCTTAGGACTGGAGGACACAGCAAATGTCTCTGTATTTCTTTATCCCTGAGGGCACCAGATCTGGAATTTGCAGAGACTCAGTCCTCGGGAGCACTGGTCAAGCGATTACTAGGAAGACAGCTTTCTGCTCCCAGGCTGGCTGGACCTTCATTACAATTTCCTGTTCCTCATGGGTCTTTTCATACAATTTTAGGACAGGACTGCACTCTTCTCTGAGTGCATTTCTCCTCTCTGCATTTCTCTTCTCATCTGGCTTGGGTGCACTTCTTGCATTTAATGCTCTCCAGTGGAAATGACGAAACTAATGAGCCCTTTGGATCCAGTGCAAAGGACGGGATGAAGGGGACTGTTCTCAGCATTGCTGGTTAATAGTACTGCCAAGGGCAAGCAGTAAAACAAACACATTGGGAACACAGACATGTCAACTCTTGTCTGCTGCGTAAGAAATTCACTCTTTGGCATCCAGATTGCTGTTCACACTACTGTCAAGCCTGTACTATCCACATTCACGCTGTAGCAGCCCTGGTATGGCTGGGTGGCTGGTCTGGAAAGTCAGTTCCTCTGCCAGGGATGTTCCCCGGAGGCCCCTGAATGCCCCTGACATGATCCAGCGTGCAGATTTATCCATCGCACACTTGCATGCCTGTCCCTGGCCAAACACGAATCCCATGCATTGGGATTCCAGTAACTCAAGAAGTCTGAGAATATGCAGCAGTAAAACAAACATCAGCCTTTCAACTTCCAAAAATTGCATTAAGCCAGAAGAGACAATGTTGTTTCTTCAGGTCTGTTTTAAATCAACCCAAGTATTATTCTGAAGCCAGAGCTATAATTCAGTAAAACTTGATACAATCTTGGAAAGCCATAGAAAGCTTTAGGAAATACCACTGGAAGTTGAGACCTACAGATGCAGCAATAATCTGCATTTTTAAACTAAATAGACGTGCCACTTAAATAGTAATTGAAGCACACTGCAGAGGATGAGGGGTTACCTTTTCAACAAAAATACTTACATTTAGAAGTCTTTGTCTGCATGCAAAATGTGAACCAATTTCCCAATGCTATTTGCAGCAGAAATATTCATATAGAGGAAAGATACATCCATACTGCCATGGGAGTTGGCTCAGTGATATTGCTGGTTGCCATACTTTGATGATCCTTTAGGCTACCAGGAAGGCTGACTTCCAGGATATTCAGCTCTGCAGAGGAGTTCAGAGGATAGGGAGTAAGGTGCTAGAGAGAGGCCTGCCCTCCCTTCAGGGGCCACTGCTCCTGCTCTAAGGAAAAGAGATTAAAATAGTTTGTGACATTTTGGATGAAATGTTACATTTTTGCATTGGCTTTGCTTCCTCTATAATTTTCCTTAAATGGAACATTGATAGCTACATTCTGTCCATTTTGCACAAATATGAATTGAGTTTCACTGCACATTTTACTTGAGAGGGAAGGTGGTTGATGCACAAAAGTTAAATGACTTCACATGTAAGAAAATCTATTTTAGAGCTAGCACTGAAGGACACCAGAGCTGCTTCCCACCTCTCCTCTATCCGTTTCTGTGTCGTGTTTCTGCCTAAATGGGAAGGGTAAAAAATCATAGACTCATAGAATTGTTAAATTGGAAAAGACTGGTTGGTTTAATAGCGAAGAGTCCAACCATTAGCCTAACACTGCCATGTTCACCACTAAACTGTGTTCCCAAGTGCACATCCACATGGGCTTTTTTTCACACTTGCAGGATGGTGATTCCGCCACTTCCTTGGCAACCTGTTCCAATGTCTGACCATTTCAGTAGAGAAATTTCATTTAATATTACAGAACCAATTAGGTTGGAAAAGACCTCTGAGATCATCGAGTCCAACCTATGACCTAACACTGCCAAGTCAACTAGATCATGGCACTGACCCTCCCCTGGTGCAATTTGAGGCCATTTCCTCTTGTCCTGTCACTTGTTATCTGGGAGAAGAGACTGACCCCACTTTGTTACAACTTCCTTTCGGGTAGTTGTAGGGAGTGATAAGGTCTCTCCTGAACCTCCTTTTGTCCAGGCTAAATAATCCCAGCTCCCTCAGCTTCTCCTCTCCAGACTTGTGCTCCACACCCTTCACCATCTCTGTTCCCCTTCTCTGGACACGCTCCAGCCACTCAATGTCTTTCTTGAAGTGAGGGGTCCAGGACTGGACACAGTATATGGGGTGTGACCTCACCAGTGCCGATCACTTCCCTGGTCCTGCTGGCCACACTGTTTCTGGTCCAGGCCAGAATGCCATTGGCCTTCTTAGCCACCTGGGCATGCTGCTGGCTCATGTTCAGCTGCTGCCAACCACCACCCCCAGGTCCTTTTCCATCGGGCAGTGTTCCAGCCAATGTTCCCCAAGGCTGTGGCACTGCAGGGTGTTGTTGTGACCGAGGTGCAGGACCTGGCACTTGGCCTTGTTGAACCTGATAAAATTGGCCTTGACCCATCAGTCCAGCCTGTCTGTATAAAATAAAGCATGAAAATTTCTAGTGTTATTTGCTTCACAGCTTCTTTCTTACAGACAAGGTGACGTATGAGTAAGAAAACCTTCTTGTTTTCATTGAAACATCAGGATGATATTATTGTTCCTTTAGGCTCCATATTTTTATCATTAAAAACACAGATCTAGACACCACACATTTTTGACCTTTTTAACAAACTCTATAATATGATTAGATACAGAGAAGGCTTAATGTCTTTGAGGAATCAATATTGTCTTTCTTTTCCTGCACTTTTTTACAACATTGATGTGACTTTTTCTCTGATTAACTCTTTTAAGATATGCATTGATGTTGATCAGAGTATTTCTGTCAAGCATTTTTAAATTGAAAATGGCCTACGATAATACAAAACTTCCAGTGTTTGAATTTGTTACAGCTTTTACCAAAAAAATTAGCATATTTGAAAATAATTAATAAACCATAGTTGCTGAAGGAAACTGAAACCAGTCACATGGCAGTGACATTTTAATCTCTCCTAGTACTGACTTCATCTTCCATGATATTATTTCCTAGCATTTGGATGCTTTGATCTAGTGAAGTAATAAGTCCAGACTTTGCCCTAAGCCTGGAAACATGATGCATATTTTTAATGTGACTACCAAGAGTTGACAAAAATGTTTTCTAAGAGAATGTTCAAGACAAATTAAGGACAACAGATTGTAATAGCCAGAGCTGCCTTCAATAGAATCATAAAATGGCCTGGGTTGGAAGGGACCTTAAATATGTGTCCTCTGCTGTGGACAGAGACACCTTTCACTAGGTCAGATTGCTCAGGGCTCCATCCAGTCTAACCTTCCAAACTTCCAGGGAGGGCACATCCACAACTTCTCTGGGCAACCTGATCCAGTGCCCTCACCACCCTCACAGTAAAGAATTTTTTCCTAATATCTAATCTGATCTACTCTCTTTCAATTTCCATTCCCCCTATATGCCCTTGTAGTCTTCACTTTCTTGTAGGCTCCCTTCAGGTACTGAAAGTCTACAATTAGGTCATGCTGAAACCTTCTTTTTTCCAGGCTGAACAAATTCAATTCTCTCAGCCTTTCCTCATAGGAGATGTCCTCCATCCCTCTAATCATCTTGGTAGCTCTCCTCTGGAGTCACTCCAACAGCTCGATATCCTTTGCTGTGCTGGGTCCCCAGAGCTGGATGTCCCATACTGTTGGCAACCCACCATTGATATAATAAAATATCATTGTTATAAGAAGAGAAATCTCCTTTTTGTAAGAAAAATTATTGATGTAGGACATCAGAATTGCACGGATTTGAAACTTGCAGTGACATTTCAAAAGAAATTATGGAAAATTAACTTGCCAGACTAATTCTAAGAAATGTGGGGTTTTTAAGAGTGCTGAATGAGATGCTATGAAGAGTTCTGGAGGGTTTGCCTGATCAAGAGTTAATAGTACATCTGTGTAAATAATCTAACAAAAAAACCCTCTAATGCCTAACTGGTTTTGCTGCTTTCTTTCTCCTCAGGTTTGCCAGTTTGTTGTATCTGTCAACGGCCTCAATGTTCTCCATGTGGATTACAGGACAGTGAGCAACCTCATCCTGACTGGCCCTCGAACAATTGTGATGGAAGTGATGGAAGAAATGGAGGCCTGAGAAGGCAAAAAGCCCTCTTACTGGATATTTTTGTGAGAGAAATGGTGACAACCATGAAGTGACATGACACAAGGCAGCAGGATGTTGCTTTGTCTACATAGATGATTTTGCTTTTGGGAAGAGGACTCTCTTTCATTTAACAATAATAGCACTGATGATTATGCTAAGATGTGAACAACAGATACCAGCATATTTTCACTACAGATTTCTTTTTGCCTGACAGAAACAAGATTAAGGCCTTTAGATTGTATGTCCAGCCATGTCTGCGTCAGTCAGAGTGGTTTCCAACCTAAGAGGTTGTGCATATTTCCTCATAGTCCACCACTGGATCAGAGCACTTCAGGAGGTGAAAAAGCCCAACACGGTGGGGTCAGTATGTCACAGATGGTTTGCATGGCATATTTACACTGGTAAGCATTGTCCTGGTGTCCAACTTTGTCCCTGGAGCATGTGCAGTCACAGTTGCTCTCTCCTTAGGCCAAGGGACAGTTGACTAAATGCTGGCTTGATTGCAATCAAACACAATTGAACTGCAAATGCATGAAAAAAAGGTGTCTGTGCTCTGTAGATGATACTCTGGCCTGAATGTTCAGGCCTAACTGAATACATGGGTTAGTCTAGAAAGAAAATGGAAAAACGTGTGGTACTTTTACAAAATCTGCCTTTGAAAATTGGTCTTTTGGTTTCAATGCTTACTTAGAAGATTTAAACACTGGTTTAGGTTCTTGAGTATAAGATACTGATTTTGAGGTTTTTTTCCGTATCTGTAAATGAAAGGTGCCTCAGGCTTGCTGTTCATCACTTTGGAGAAATTTTGGACACCTTTATTCCTAAAAGAAGAATATTTGGCAGGTTGCAGTGGGGAATTCACAGTGTTAGCTTTAGGAATGATACATCCACATGCTCCACTAGCATAAGTACACTTCAAATTGAAGCAACGTACTTGAATGTACATTAAGCTTGTTAGCACTTTCCAATCATCTGATGTTTTGCAAAGAACCAACTTGCCCCATGAGCTGCATTTGACACTTTTACTAATAAAACATTGTATTTAACTGACTCTTACTCCTTTTCAAACAGTAGGGTTTTTCATTGATTAAAAAAACCCATTTATACAAGTTTCATATTCTGCAGTTAGATGACTCCTCAGCTCAATGACAAGGGGACTGCATGGGTTTTCTTTGATCTTTGAATGGAATAAATACATTCTTCTCCACAAAATTATAAATGTATTTTGCAGACTTTCTCTACTGTCTAAATTTTACAATTAAAGCTTGACTTTCTGTATGCGCATACCACAAATCGTTCAGTTATGGGGTGGGGAAAGTATTTTTTCCTCAAATAATGTTGAAATATGTTTTGTATTAAAAATTGTTCTCACTAAATAAATTGCTCTTCCAGTATGTTTTTTACTCAAACACTTTTACATCAGAGATACAGCAGGTCTTCAAAATCACACGTGCCTGCAGCTTTGTGGGTAGAAGTCCCTGTGTTCTGTGTTCCTGATAACAGTGTATCTGTGGTTGATTTTTCCCCATGAAAACTTCTCATATTCCACTAATGCGCAGCAGTGCAGAGAGGTATGAAACTGCACCTGCTGACTTGATATTAACCAGGCACAAGGCTGTTTGGAAGATTTGTTTACACTGTCATCTACCATGACAGTTGTTTATCCCAACTGTACCCCAGAAAATTTTGTAACCCATACCAGATTATCTTCTGCAGTTCATCTAAAATAAACAGTGGGGCACATAATGTTACATGAGATCGTAACCACTGTCGATGGTATCCACTTGGAACAGTTGGAAAAAATAATTCCAGAAATGTTTCAGTATGCTACAAGTTTTTTATTTTGTGAATCCAGGAATGCTTTTTTTTTTTTCCCCTCCCCAGGGTTGTTTCGGTGGCTTGGGTGATATATACTTTGTACCCCTTTAAAATATAAATTCTGCATGTTAGGCTAAGTCAAATATTAAAATGAGAAGGATTTTCTTAGCAAAATGCTAATGATTCTCTCTAATGCCATTGTGGATTCTTCTGTATTACATCTCTTGCCTTAGTTAATATTCTGCTACAAGTTCTCTGTAGCTTACAGATAATTAAGAAACTGGGTCAGAACTGGGCTTAATAATGCATTACAGAGTGCACTTTAGACTGGAGCAAAAGGAGTGGGAATGGGGGCAGGGAAAAATCTGTGCATTTCACTATGTTACAGATTGAAGATGGCATCTTGATTTGCAAAATACATTAGTCTCTATCACAATTTGAGCACGGCTACTTGCCTGCTTTTAATGGGGATTTCCATATGGTGTTCTCAACTTGATTGGCAATCCGGATTTTAATTAATTCTTTCCCTCTTCAATGTGACAAAGGTATTCAAATTATCTCTGCAATTAAATTTTGTATTTTTGAAAAGAGGATGCAAAGTAAACAAGCTGTGTGATGTATCATTTCCAATTAAGTTGCGGTTTGTCTGCACACGGTGCTGCATATGCTGCGAGACGTCCCACAGGAGTCAGTGTCAAACTCTCATGCACTTCAGAGGGCACAGAATTTTGAATATAACAGAGCACCTTGCTCCCTGCAAAGTGCCAGGGGAAATGTAAGATTATTCACAGAAGGGAGGCATTTCAAGAGATGCATGAATATCACAGTGTGGACTGAAGCAAGAAACCAGAAAAGGAAAAAAACCTGGCATCAGCAGTAATAGCTTCATTAAAAAGACAGGCATTTCTGTAAGTCTTACTCTGTTACGTGATCACATTTTTGGTTACTATAGATCTTGTAGACCCTCTAATAAATCCTTAAGCTTTAATAATACAGATTAGTGCCACCTCTCTCCACGTGTACATTTGCAATTCATTTATGAAACATCTTCAAGCAATATAATATTTAATTAAATTCAAGTAGCAGTTAAGATAATTGGAGCATTAAATCAGGGCAATATTTCTCATATTTTTCTTCTGCTATATTTCCTACAAGATATGGTATATTTATTATCTTCATCAAGATCAAATACCGTATGTATAACATTGAACACTACTATTTCCACAGCTCATCCCATGGAAGGCATTTCATTCATGAAATGATGAAATAAACCACTTCAGGTGTATCAGAATTTAATTCTCTGCATTTTAGGTCTCCACAGAAGCTGAAAATAAAATTTTCAGAAAAGACATGGTGGTGTCATGGCAACATCTGAAATACCAGGGGTCTGTCCTACTATACCCTCTTTCTATGAGGTTACCTTCAGGAAAAGGTTTGGGAGGAAGAAGTCATGCAGCAGGACTGCTTCTCTTGGTGTTTTTATTTTGTTTTTTGGTTATATGCTCACTGATAAGCACAGAGTGCTAGGAATGGGTCAAATACTGTCCCACAGTTAGTGGTTTAATGGTCAGGAGGTCCCCTAGCACAGTCTAGGTCTTGAAAATTGCCCCAGTGTAGTTCAGAGAATAACATGAGACACGAATTTGGGCACAGGGGTGGTGGTGTGCACAGGCTTTTTCTTGGCCTTAGGACCAGAGAATAATCCTGATTTTATGTACTAACACAGACATAGCCAAAGAGAAGAGTCTGAGGATTAGGAAGAATAAGGACAACTGACTTCTGCGCTGACAGCCTTGATGCATGGAGACTTTCTTTTCCCTATGGATGGAAAGAGAATTATCAAATTATGGGATAATACTCTACAAATTTTAGATAATACTTGGGATTAAATACTAATTTTAAATGTTAATTTTGCTAAATAAGTATTCTAATTTTAGAGACAGGAAAAGTGAGACAATATGTTTTGCAGAAATGTCTGCGTAATGCAAGACAGACTGAGAAATCAATTGTTGCAATTATGAGTATTTTCTTCCCAGTGTATAATTAGAATTAAACCATTTGTGTAAGTAAAAAGGCATGTGTATGTCACATGTGTAAGTACAGCTAGACCACACCACTCTTCAAACAAACTGAGAGAACTTCTAACCTTTTACAATGAAACTGCCATTAAAGGTTTCCATAAACCACCCTTTTTGAATTTGCCTTTCTTTATCTGGTGAGTGATGTAACTTATATTTTTCACTTACATGTGTTACTTATAAAACCAGAAATCGTAACTGCCAATGCAATAATTCCCTTTGTATACACATAGTGCAGATAAAAATATCATGAATGTTCCAGAGAGGTTGAGTGATTTAAACCATTAAATTTTTCTACAAACTTCTACATAAATATTTATAATTTTTAAAAGGAACCATTAATGTAAGAGGGAATTTAAGAATGTCAGAGGAGTCAGTGATACAACTAATTTATACTATAAAGGCAGTGTTTCATGTTTAGTTACTAAGTCTTTGTACTTGCAATTCTGCAGAAAACTCAGAAATATTCAGAAGGGAATAGCTGTAACTGTCAAATTCAATGTCCTCTAGAAAAATTGGCTGTTGTTTTGCAGTTAGGTATCCATTCTCATATTGGCCATGGGAGCTGTGAATTTCCAGTACTGTTGAAACTCAAATTTCATAAACACACACTTGAAATTAGATGTTTAGCTTTAAGAGCATGTTTGAAGCAGACACTGTACTCTAGGAAGTGCAAATCATTGCAATGCCTCTTATACGAAAATGCTGCCACATACCCATAGGTATCCTGTGTCAAAGTAGCTCTTGCTGAGCTTGGAGTACAACAGTTGCCTCTTGTTTTTTGTATGGCCTTGTCAAATAATAATTTCTTTCCAGAATTTGCAGTTAATTTGCAGAGGAAAATTCTCTTTTTATTTGCAACTTCCCACTTCTGTTCCTAAGGCACTTAGACCCAGAGAACATTCTACAAGATGGTCACTAGGCCATGGTACAGAGATCCTGCTGCATGCACCCAAGCAGGCCAAACTAGGAAACACTGGTCTAAAGGACAGTCAGTGCTTTGGACACTGGTCTAAAGGACAGACTTTGCCTCTACCAGTGATTTACAGATATATATCATTTTCTTTCCCATTCTTCTATTTCTTTTGCCACATAGTTAGTAATGGTCCTGCTTTCTGCTTCCAGCTCAAAAAATTGGTTCTGGAAGATCTTGATGACCCTGCTTTTTTTGGTATTTTTACTAGTCTGTTTTTGAGTGTCTCTTTATTATAATGACAATCATTAGTTTTTCATAAGTTAGTAGTGCTTATTTATCAAGCCTAAGATTTCAGGAAGATGGGTGAACTGGCTGCTGCTTTACTATCAAATATTAACTCACACATAAACAAAGCCTTGAGGTAAGAGAACAAAATAAGGCCAAGTTATCATAATGGTGGAATAGAAATAATATAAAAAAATGCCACCACATCTATTCATAACAAACCTGCATATGATTCATAACACAGTATGGGCCATAATTTTCATGGACTTTCTCAGATTATGAGAGAAAAGATGAGGGACCTCCAAAGAATGGGGGTTTTTTTGGCCTTCTTGATAAGCTACCAGAGACTTCCCTCCATCACATGTGGGCTGGAGTACAGCCTCCCAACCATAGCTGGGCTTAGACCCACATAAACTCATATCTACACTGCTGACTGTAAATGACTGGAGACTTTAACAGTTCCGTTTTGTGCTTTCCCCTTCAGGTTTTAGAGTTTATTTTATTAAACAGAAACCCAGTTAATTCCTCCATCTATACAATTAAGAAGTGCTCCTGAAGAAATGTTTCTTTTCCCCCTTATGTTTCTGGTGGAATGTGTGATGAACAGAAATCGTGCTTTTCTTTATACCCAAGCATGACTCAGGGAATACTTGTTCTTACCTGCAATTCTCAGGAAAACCTCCTCTGAGCCTCCCTGTGAAAACATTACCTCAGCAAAACCTTCTGTATGATGCCTATCATTATGTAGCTGGAAAATGCATAGTATGTAAAACCTTTATTTAAAAAAAAAGCAAACCCAAAAAAAGTTAGCTTCTATTAAGATTCTTGTTAATAATTTTAAAGTAGAAGCAATGTGAATTTAGCCCCCAGAAAAGCATGCATTCTGCAGGTGCAGTGATGGAGTGTAGTACGGAAAGTTTCTGTCAGAGAAAATAGAATAGTTTGGGTTGGAAGGGAGGGACCTTAAAGATCATTTAGTTCACAGAATCACAGAATATGCCAAGTTGGAAGGAGCCCATTGGGTCCAACTCCTGACCCTGCACAGGACCATCCCCAAGAGTCACACCATGTACCTGAGAGTATCATCCAAATGCTTCTTGAACTCTGTCAGGCTTGGTGCTGTGACCACTTCCCTGGGGAGCCTGTTCCAGTGACCAACCACCTCTGGGGGAAGAACCTTTTTCTAACATCCAGCCTAAACCTGCCCTGACACAACTTCAGGCCATTCCCTTGGGTCATCACAGAGAAGAGATCAGTGCCTGCCCCTCCTCTTCCCCTCATGAGGAAGTTGTAACTGCAATGAAGTCTCTCCTCAGTCTCCTCCTTTCCAGGCTGAACAGAACAAGTGTCCTCTGCCGCTCCTCACACGGCTTCCCCTCAAGGCCCTTCACCATCTTCGCTGCCCTCCTTTGGACACTGTTTAACAGCTTAATATCTTTGTTATATTGCAGTGCCCAAAATTGCCACAATATTCAAGGTGAGGCCCCAGTGCAGAGCAGAGTAGGACAATCCCCTCCCTTGACCAGCTGGTGATGCTTTACCTGATGCTCCCCAGGACACAGTTGGCCCTCCTGGCTGCCAGGGCACTGCTGACTCATATTCAACTTGCCATTGACTGGGACCCGTGCCATGGGCAGGGAAACCTTCCACTGCACCAGGTTTCTTAGTGCCCAGCCTTGAACAGTGCCAGGGATGGGACACTCTCATAATGTCCTGTTAAGTTTCTTAATAGAATCACTGGAAGAAAAAATACGTTGTACTTTTATGAGTAAATTTACAACTGATGTTCTTAACCCTGTCTTCTCAATAAGAACAAAGTTGTAATTAATGCTTTTGCATTTAAGAACATTCAAGTATAAAATGCACTACATAAGAATATAGCAAAGGTATACATTTGTTTGTGAAATATCTCAGTTTCAAATGTAACAAACTTCTCAAAGGAAACACATCCTCTAAAGAAAAAATTTTAATTTACTTTATGAGGTAATTAAAACTTTTTTCATATCTTCTATTTATAAAATATTTATATACATGTGCAACCACTGTCTGTATCAACTAAAAATAAATACACATGCAGGCTTGACTGAACAACTGCTTTGTCAGTGGAGTCCATCAATGAGGCTAAATTAAGCTCTTCATGTTTATTAGCAAAAGTTTAATTAAGCGTGATGTTGAGCAAAGCCTGGGAAATTTTAAGTGATTACACTCAGAAGAAGTGTTTAGGAGGTTGCAGGATCAGGAATCCATTTAATTTCAGTTCTCAAAGTGCCCTAACAGCCTGCAAAGCATTTCTGGAAACATGATAAGATTTTCTCAAAACTCATTTAAAAATTGCAGATGAAATGCACTAGCTTTTATGGGTTACCTTGGAAAGGAAGAAACATTATTGCATTTAAGATCTTAATGTTAGATTTTCCTGTTGCCTGCCTTGTTTTGTGTTTTCAGCTCAACTGCTTTTTGAAGATGACTTACTGCACCCTTTTGTTTGTTACTACAGATGGGAAGTGTGTGTGCTTAGTTTGTTTTGCCAGAATAAACAAGATCCTGTTGAATATTAAAGAATTCAATGTTTCATGTTCTATTACACTCCATCAGGCAAATAATCTATTACAAAATATGCTTAAAAGATGTGGTTACAAAACAGTGCTGTTACTCTCTTAAATATTTCATTTTTAAGATAAAATGTGCATTACACTTTTCAAATTTTGTTTCATGTCCATTGTACATGATTGTATTATTGTTCATTCTCCTAAAAGATTTTTTTCTGGGGGTTATTGATTCACCTTCCTTATAGCAGCATCCATATTCAGTTCCAGAGACCATTTAAATAGAAATCCCCTTGACCTTATCTCCTACGTATTTAGAGAATTAAAAAAATCATCTCTTCTGGTTCAGAAATATTGTAATTTGGAAGATGAAGGCACGAAAAACATTTATCTTAACTCTAACTGATGACTTTCTTTTGCCAAAAACAATGCTGTCTTAATGGGCAGAGCTTCAGGAAGTCATATAGTACAGGAATAAAAAATTTATGATTGGAATCAAATTGTCCACATTTTAAAGGCTCTTTGATGACACCTTTTTCCAGTAGTTATCATGTTTAGCTCCTAACAATGGGCTTGTGATTGCAAAGATGACCTTTGGAACGTGGGTTACTGCAGTGCTCTTTTCCCAGAACTGCAGATAGTCTGAAAAAACATCACAGCAGGGTGATGGCATCCACTTCTACTTATCTAATTGGAATCTGAGCTCAGAAACCAGGGGCTTCGTTCTGTGGCATACACATAAATGTCAAGTACCATCGAAGATGCTTTTAGGGCATTTGAGACATTCTTATGCAGCAGAGAGGACCTTCAGGGAAGCCCCTGACCCCTCAAAATCACATCTAAAGACTGAGTCCCAGAGGATGTCTTAAATACTGTAGGATACTTCAAATTGCATTAGACACCTAGGTATGAACAACTGAATGGCATCCCTAATAACCACCACTTAAATTCAGCCGATTCAATTGTTTCACTGCTGGTAATTTTTTGGAGTGACCCAGCTGTACATTCAATTAGCACTGTTGATGGAAAAGAACATCCTGACTGTCCAGCCAATTCTCTGAGGAGTTGTTGCACACTTGTATCACGCAGAACTGACTGTGATGATGTGCTAATAATATTAAATGTCCCAAATGTGTCTCCTTTTCCTTTCCTCTTGTGCTTTTGATCAAGATGCAAAGTGGCCTCTCAGCCAAAGATCTCTTTGTTTCTGAATTGTCTATTGCCAGTCAAGGGGACCAGAGCCATTTGTCAGCTGAGCTCTAATCTGCATATATAAATGATCATATATAATTACTTTCTGCATGTTTCCTGCTTCTTGGGTGTTAGTCTCTTTAAGCTGTCATGAAAAGCAATAATTTCACCCAAGGAGACACAGCAAGGCAGCAACTGCTCCCATTAGGGAAATGGGATCGTAAGAAGGAGTAGCAGCTACAACAGTCACAGCAGATGAGAACAGAGGCAGAAGCAGCTGAGTATTTCCACATAAATCTGAGTTTATTGCACTGGTTGCAATATAGCAGGTATTGTAGCTCTTGGGTGTCTTGAGGTATTTATATGCTGCCCACACACTTCAGTGATGGCCCTCACTACTATGTGTCTTACACCACAGTCAGTCCCATCTCAGTGTTTGACATCTCAGCCCTTGGTGCAAGGTGACTTTCACTCACCCCCTGTAGCAGCAGAGGGCAAAGGCAGTGTCCAAAAACAAATAAGGAATTCAAAGTGAAATTTTAAAATAATTTAGGTGCAGACATAAAAATAAATTCATTAAAAAATACCTGTTAACCCCCACAGGTATTTAGAGGGCATTGAAGATTTCACCACCAGTTACCTAACGTGCTGTAATGGTAGCCTTACTAGCTGGCTTATGGTGTAAATCATGTTCATGTTCTTCACGGCTTTACAGCACATTCTCAGGGTCCCCCATTCCCACATCCACCAGTCTCCAAGTGCCACCAGATGAGCTCCAACATAAAATCCACATGGCTGACCTGGATATCGAAGGCCATCATGGAAGCCTGCAGAGGAGCAGAGCTGAAACCCAGTCTCTTAAGACTTTGGCCAGTTTGCAGCCTGCAAGACTGCAAACCCTTCAGAGGGGAAGCAAGGCACACCCCTGTCAACCAAAAGACACCAATCCCCTGTATTGACTGCAACTCATAGACTCCATGTGTGTAGAAAAATATTTCCATTTATGCATTTTGAATCTTCCATAGCCATAAATTCATTATTTGCAACCTTGTACGTCCAGTTTTTGCAGACTCTTGTCACCAGTGTGCCAGGTGACACGTGCAGTCAACCTGCGAGTTCCTCAGCTCCACAGTCCCCTTCAAGCTCCTCTCCAAACTCCGCTTCCTCCCGGCCTCTCCTGGTGGGAGGCTCCCTCTGCAGCAAGCCCCAGTGCCAAGCTCCACAGGCTGCCAGCTGAGCTTGCCGAGGGCTGGATCAGGCCCCGCTCCCCGGGCGCTGTGGAACGTGTGGGAGGATGTGGAGGCCAAACCTCGCGCTGCCTTGCGCAACCGCCCGGCGCAGCCAGAGCCGTGTTTACCCAAGCGAAGCCACAAGAACAACCTGTGGTTTGTAGAGAAGGCAGTTGTACAAAACACCCTCAGCAGCATGTTCAGTTCTGGGCTCGATTTGTCCGGCACATTCCTGCCTGTCGCTGAAAGCAACACCGGGAAGCCTTTGCAAAGGAATAACTTCATAGCTAAATCATGAGTATTGCTACGGCTCATACAGTATTTTCAGTACAATAACATAAGTGGGAATTTGTAAGTAAATATGACAGGTTAACATCTTTTGAACTATGACAACTGTAAAATGTGGGTTTCACTCTCGCAAAAAGACTGCAAATTATGAAATGTTCAGGTGTTTAATGTTACTTTCATTAATAATTCTAATTTTTTAACTGACATTATTCGTTAAGTCCCAGAAATCTTACACACTCACTAAGCAAATGAAGAAAATTAACACTAGTTTAACAAATAGTGCTGAAAATTGTTTGAGAATGCAGTTAGGCAAATAACAATAGTGATTATAAATATTTATGGTGAGCTTCTGTTTTATTTACTCACTCGAAAATCAGGAATAATTCCACTAAATGTACAAAAATGCCACCTGACTATAAGATTAGAAGCAAAATTACAATCTGGCTTCTTACTGGCAGGTTGATTTTAACAGCAGAAAGATAAGACAACTCATATTTAGGAATTTATTTTGTAAATCTGAACTGGGCTTGACCACTAAATGCAGCCTTCGTTTAAAAAGAAATGTTATTAAACATAGAAACACAGATTTGACTAAGATGGTTCCATAAATCGCTCTAGAAAAAAAAAGTCAACAAAAACCAGAGTGGATTATCCTGGTGCCAATACACACTGATACATGAGGTAGTGATTCAGCATCACTAATGCACCAAGTCAGGCACTTGTTTTAATGGGCCACTTTCTGTGTGGCACGCGAGGCTCTCACCTGTGAACCCAGAAAAAAGCCACAGCACTGCATTATTATGGTGTTCCTCTGCTGAGAAAATTTTATACCCTATGAGAGATTTTACAAGTTTCATGAGGAAAATTTTTGAAAATGAACATAGCAATCTGAACTTACTTGTCTTATGAATGTAATACTTTCTGAACATGGCAAATGGCCATAGATGGATTTTTTTTTGGAAGATAAAATGTAGCAAGAATGTAACACAATGGAGAAACAAAGCTGTTCTTCACTCTTTTCCCCAATTATTTCTTTTTTTTTTTAGTGTACAGACAGTAAATACAGAAATTTTTAAAAATGTCAGCAGATATAATGCAAGGAAAATGAACTTCAGACTGTAGAGAAGGGCAGAAACATGATTTTAGGGAATGTACCTTTATGCTTCACAACTGATGCCAGTAACAAAATGCCTCTTTACTGCCTGTTCCTCTTTCTCTGATACAGTACAGAAGCAGTTCATGGACAGACATCTGGATGCTTCTGCATCACCTGGTGGAGAACTGCTCGAGGAGAGCTCCTGTGTATGAGAGCTGAGCCTGAAGATTACAGAATTTCAAAGATGCTTATAGCTCACTCTGAAATAAGCTGATCCTATTCTCCCTTCTCCCCACCAGTGAATTTTGCTCTTGATTTTAATGGAACACAGTGAAACTCCAACCAGGTTGCTTTTATCAGTGCAAAGATTCAAGTCCCTATTGTATGATTCTACAGTTTGCATATTTTAGGTCACATGCAGAATTATTTTACTGAGGAAGGCCCACTGTCCAAAACCCCACTCTTCTGTTCAGCTTCCCAGACTTTCCAGGTTGGTAGCCTGAACATTGACAGAGTGCAGGCAAGACGACAGGGGGAGCCTTTGAAAGATTAGTATCAATCACAGAATAGTCTGACTAGCCCACGGAGAGCTACCTGTGCTAGATGTGAGACAGGAAGGTACGGTATTCCTTCAACTGGCTTGGGGGGAAAAAATCGCACAGGATAAAATGGGATTGTGATGCATCTTGATATAGTTGAACTGCTGTCTAATTGTTTGTATACTCAGTCTCTTCCACAGGCTAATATTAGCTCTAACAAAACAGCATATGCAAAAGCAATATGAACATACGGTCTGTTACTACAAGGACTCACACGCTCCCTTCTCAGTGCAAAAGCAGTCAGAGCTTCCAGATTCTAAGGACTAATTCTCCAGGTCAAACCTTGCTATTTGAAGGGACAGATTGGCTGACTGACCAAACAGCAGAAACTCCTTTCCAAGTGCTGAACAATAGCAACAATAATAGATTTATGATTAACTAATATTTTTATTATTACCAACAACAACATTGTGAAATGCTCAGGGGTCTAAAGTAGATGTTTTGGCTATTCTTGCAAGACTGCAAACTTCAGAACAGAGATTTTGATTCTGTAAGATAGTGAAGAACATGTACTATTCCATCATTATCTCTGACGATTATGCTGTAAGAAACACTGTGTAAGAAACAAGACATTATTTTCATCAGCCTTGTAACCTGTCTGACCTTAAGCACTGTGTTAATTTAAAGAAGTCACAGATAAACTTTTTTCTGTGCACTGTAAGACAAAGAACTTTACTGTGCCCAGTGCCAATATTACAAGAACATTTAAACTAGAATTTATGAAGGTTGCCACCAGTAAATTAAAGATTACAATAGAGTCCAAATATAAAAAAATATAAAGGAAACAGTAAAAAAACCAATGACATGGGGATTACAGTACTAGGTCAAGAAGCCTGAGGTGAGAAGTCAGTCACTACAGTTTAATAAACAAATACTAGAAAATGGTGTAGAGTCATGGATGGAGTGGTGCCAAATGTCCTTTTCTTACCTGAGTTTTGTGAAAAAAATAATTGAGGTGATGTTCAGGGCAAGATCTAGATGATGCATAAAGTTTTACAATAGCATAAAATACAGCATCTGAGTGTTGAGAGTGAGGGAAGGAAAAGAAAAAAAGGTCTAACTCAAAAAGCTTTTGAGATGTTATCTGCTTTTTGTGGTTGTAAACTACTGCCTCTCCTTTTTTCCGCTTTCTCATTCTTTGTCACAATAGCCTATAATTCTTTAAGTTATCAGATCAATCACTCTGGAGCATAATTACTGCCGGCTATTTGTTTAAGGCTAGTTTATACACTTGCTTTCCTCCTGTGTAATTTCCTGTAATTTTTTTGCTTTATATTTAAGGTGCTTAAATCATGTTCAGTGGGAAGTTTCCGAGCACTTCCTGGGTGCACATGCAACGCAGAGCTAATTCTGCAACAGATGCGGGGCAGAACCAGAACAGCCTCCTTCTCTTTATCACAGCAACTCTTGGCAAACCAAATGCCAACCTGAGTCATAGGGACAGCTCATTGACGATGGTCACACATATTCTTGCACTGCAGGTACCACTCTATGGCTGCAGCAGTAACCCTGAGCAGCACCACAGTCCATCCCATGGTAACACCTTTTTCTCCACGGAGGAGTTTCATATGAGCTGGCTTTGGCTGAGTGGAACCCTTCTGCACAGAAGCAGAGTAATACTGCCCTTTACAGCTGATAATTTCTTGACTCTTACAATGTAGACCAAAGTATTGTGTTTTAGCACAGTACTTGAATTTGGATCTTCAGAAACTCAAAAGATAGAGGTTTGAGAATACACAGAAGAGATGTTTGTCCAAGACTGCCCCCCTCTGTTATTGCTTCACGGCTGAAAAAAAATGTTTCTAACTGCTGTAAATTCTTCTTCTCATACCTTATCAAGTGAGATTTCCAGTATACTGATTTTTAGTATTGGTCTTTATTGGCAAAAGTACTGACAGTAAATGCCCCTGAAATATAAACATGGAAGGCATACTTAGTTTCTTCAGTGAATATTTGAGTGGGGGTAATTTTATTGAGGTGATTGCAGCAAATAAAAATATTAATATTTCTCTTGGTTTTCTTGATTCACATTTTTATTACTCTGAAACACAGGCTACAATTTTTTACAAAAAATTTTTACAAAAATTTTTTTACAATTTTTTTATGCCTTTTATTTGGCAAATACAAATCACAGCACCATTTCTCTTTCATAAAATTTCTGCTAAGGTCAATTCAGTATTTTATTCATGGAAAGCTAACTTTATATGTTTAACATATGCTTAAACAAATATTGGAAAACTAAGTCAATTCCTGAAAATTCCAACTGTAATACTTAAAAATGTGTAGGGGAACAAAGTACCCACCTCTAAATTTCATCATCCCCTTCAAATCCTTTAAAACAAAAGCAGCAAAGAGAATCAGGCTGCTTAAAACTGAACAAAGGAAACAGTTTAGATGAATAAAATTTGTGAGCAATATGAAGTACTATCTAAAGGAGAGAGTTGTCTGGATGTTTATTCAGTGGCATAAAAATCCTATGTGTTGTCATCTGATAATATTCTAGGACAAATCTTAATTATTTTTCAGAGTCTAATGAACAGACACGCTTTTCTAAAAATTGTGAATTAGAAAAATGGAAAATTTAATTTTTCAGTAATCTACAAGATGGAAAGACTGTAGATGCTGTCAATGATCAATTGAATAGCACTTAATCAGTCTTGTTCCTCATGTTACACGTGTACTGGAGAACTGCTTAAAGTAGATTGAGGCAGACCAGAGGTGTGTAATTATAGTGTTCAAGGATGTGCAGGGTAGGAGCTCAGAGCAGAAGCTCAGTAGGAAATGGACAAGAAACTCTGCTTCTTTTAGGTAATAGCTTAAGATATGTGCTATTTGGAAAAGAATTCTTTCTTGTTCCAGACATCTCTAGCATTCATTACTCATGGTATTTATTACAGAGACCACCATGGTATAGCTTCCAGCACTTACTGGGTTTAAATATTCATTTCAGCCAGGATTTCATTCCAAAGAAAATTACTTCTTGCACAGCCAGCCAGAATCTGTAGCTCTTTTACTTATTCAGTAAAAATGGGGGAATCCTTCCCTCCCTGTGCTACACTGTACCACTGGTGGGCTGCAACTTACCCTGTGCTGCAGCGTACTCCAGTGACAACTCTCGCCAGGCGAATGTTGTATTTGTACCTACCTATTATCAGGGGCTGGTAGATCCAAACATCACAAAGTATGGCCTTTCCTCTTTTCTCAGGGCACCCTACCTCCATGCTGGCAGTGTCCCAGGACCTGCCCACCAAATGCAGTGCTCTCTCTCGGGACGGCCGAGGAAGTCTCAGCATGTAGCCTGGGAGCAAATGGGAGCAGTGATCACAGGTTTTGCATTTTGACTGCAATATATTTATCTTTAGTAATGCTTTTTCCCATAACTTCCTCCTAGAGACACTGATGAGGCATGGGCTAGATAAGTGGACAGTGAGGTGAACTGAAAACCAGCTGAATGTCTGGGCTCAAAGTGTTCTGATCAACAGCATGAAGTCCAACTGGAGGTCAGTCACTGGAGATGTACCCCAGGGGTTGATACTGGCCCCAATACTGTTTTGACTTTTCATTACCTGACTGGTTAATGGTGGAGAATGCCCCTTGAACCAGTTTGCAGATAGCAAAAAACTTGGGAGGAGAGTCTGATGCATCAGAAGGTTCTGATACCATTCGGAGCACCCTCAGCAGGAGAAATAGCAAAATAGGAACCTCACGAAGATCCACAAAAGGATCTGCAAGCTCCTGCCCTCAGGGAGGAATAACCTCAGACAGCAGTACAAACCGGTGGCTGAGTGACTTTGCAGAAAAGGCCCTGGGGTGGTGGACACTCAGCTGCTGATGAGCCAGGAATGTGCCCTTACAGCAAAGAAGACAAACAGCCTCATGGCCTGCACGGGGAAGAGCACTGACAGAAGGTTGAGGGAGGTGTTTTTTCCCCTCTACTCAATCCTGGCAAGACTGCAAGACTGCATCTGGATGCTGGGTCAAGTACTGAAGTGAGTCCAGTGAAAGACTATGAAGATTGTTAGGGGCTTGGAGCATCTTTCATAAAGAGAAGACTCAGGGAGATCTTACACATATGGATAAATAAAAAACTGATGGGAGGGAATGGAGAGAGTGCCAGACTCTTCTCCTTGTACCAAGCAACAGGGTGAAAGGCAATGGATACAAATTGAAACACCGTAAATTCCAGCTGGGTGCAAGAAAACATTTGTGTTTTGGCAATTTTTTTTCCCTTCATTGTGAAAGTGGTCAAACACTGGAGTTGGTCACCCAGAGAAGCTGTGGAGTCTCCATTCTTGGAGATACACATAACTCAGCTTAGCCCTGGTCAACCTGCTCTAGCTGACCCTCCTTGAACAGGGTGGAGTTGGGTTAGATGTTCTCCAGAGGTGCCTTCCAAAGATTCTGTGATCCCACATAATGCTTATGGGTCCAGAACACTGCCCAGAAACAGACCAGGAAAATCCTCCTTGCATCCTGAGGGAGAAGGAGCACACACGAGCCCTCCGTGTGCAGTGAGGTAAGAGGGGCTCCTGCCCTGTGAGCACACAGACACATCAGAGAGGATGACATCCCTTCTCCGGGGCTCAGCTGTGAGGAGGCTGTGGGTGCAGGAATCAGCACCTTCAGTTTCTCAGCAAGCTGAACTCAGACTCCCTGCTGCTCACAGACTTTAACATGCGACTGGACCCCCTCCCCAAATGGATCTGGATAAGCTGCAGATATCAGAGGCTAAGAAGGAGGAAAGTAGCTCCTGGCCATGTTGCCAGGCTCGTATAGCCATGTTTGTTCCTCAGCACTGGCCAGAAAAGAGCTCAGAAACTAGCTCAGATGATGAAGTATAAACACAGGATAGATCAATCACACCTCACAAATCTGAAGAGATCTAATTTGACTGCAGAATGAAAAACTAACTTTACAAAACACTAACCTTGTCATTCTTCCCATTATCCTCTGGAACCCTCCTACTGAGAAGAGAACAGAAAAATGTATGACTGAGTAATATTTGGGGTTTTTTTCATCTCCCTGTGCTCCCTTTGCCCAGTTTTGCTCTCTTTCCTGCATGTTTGGAGGAGTAAGACCAACCCTAAACATGAATAGTTACACTTCAATGGTCGTGGCATCAATCTGGTTTCTTATGCATACCTTTCACTTACCTCATTATGTGTAATAAGCTTCAGATGAATAAACCTAGCAGCTCACTAAAGTGCTGACAGCACTGAAATCCAAAAAGTATCAAGGAAATGAAAATGACTCATCAGACATGTCAAACAATAATGAAGTAAAGCTGGATTATTCTGACAGTCCCTGCCTAAAAACAGAGACGTAAAAAGTCACATTTGTGGGATTGATATCAGAGAAATAGCTGCAGCACAAAGAAAACCACTAGAAAAAATATTTCACAAAAAATAGCTACCATTTTTAGATTTTCAATGCATATTTATATCAGAAAATAACTGTGAAATTGTCTTAACTAATAAAGAGAAAAGTTAAAAAGTAAGTATGCATGACTAATATGTTAGAGAAGTGGATCACAATTAAAATATTTTTTCTCTATTTTTTATTTGAGCAGAATACAGTTTTAAGTCCTTCTCTGGTCTCTTAGTGCATGACTTCATAGATCACCTAATTACTGCAAGTGTTGACAGACTGATCTTGGCAAAACACTTTTCAAGGAGCATTGTATGTTCCACTATATTTAATAATATTTACAAAATGTAAAAGACAGCTATGTATCAACTCAAGTATTACCTCTGTCTTGTGTTCTTTAGTTTCTTTAATAGCAGAAAAAAAAAATCTATGAATTGTTGTTTTGCCTAGGGACTAGTTTGAGTGATTCAAATAGATGTTCCATAGTCAAAAGCTTTGAATGTGACTGGAGTTTTTGAATGCTGGGGAAGAAAGGGGAACTTAAAAGTGTACATCTCTTTCTAAGATATTTTAGTTTAGGAGTTAAAAATACTAGTCATCTTTAAACACATCATTTTAATAAAAGATTAAAAGATTCTGATTAGTTTTTAGATATTTGCCATTTGAAAATATCCCCCAAACTTGATATTCTCATTTCCCAAGTCCTGTGAAAAATAGCATATATTGCATTCATTAGTATATCAAAAAAGTCGCAGAAATATTCCAAGTATATCCCAAAAAAGTAGAAGATATTAAAAAAAAAAAATTGCAATGCAATTCTGCCCCACAGCCACCAAAACGATCTATTATTTTGGTTTCTGTTCAGTTCACACAAGAACTGCTGTGGATGGTCCATCACACCGTTACATATGCAGCCAACTCACTTTGTGGTCACGAGCCTGCACTAATTCTGTTCTTGTGTTGGATCAGTGGAATTGTTCCCAGCTGCATTTTCAATATCATTGCCATGTAATCCTATTTATAGAAATTTTGTGGAATCTATACTAGCCAAGCAAAGGATGATCCATATCTTGCTGATGTGAATACTTTAAAAATGTGGTGGCTGTAAATTGTTGTTGTTCTTTTGAAATCACTGAGGTTTGGCTGACTCAAAGCAGTGGAAGGTAAATTCATGAGGCCAATTCTTATTCAGTAAATTTATTCTTAAAAATCAGTGTGGTGGGTTTTTTTGGGTTTTGTTTTATTTTATTCTTTTTACATAACCCAAGAAGGAAACAGTGGTAAATCATTTGTACATTAATATTAAGTGTATTATGATCTTACTCTATTTCCCGATGTTCACCTTATACAAACTCTTTCAAGGAATGCCTTTAACTTATGAACAATGTGAGCTCTTCCTTGGAATTACATAAGGATGTTAAAGGTGCCTTCCAGAGAAAGTTTAGTAAACTTGGCAGTAATAAGCATCATTAACTCTAAAAGTGGTCAAATACTGTAAAACTAGCACTGTAAATCAGGAAAATAAACTGATATTAATAAAATTGGCCATCTTTCCCTTGAAAGTACACACTTTACATAAACTTAGAATATTATTTTCAGTTCTGATGCAAACAGGTAATTAAAAATTAAAGTGTAAAGTCATTTGAAGACTACATTGAGAGAATCTATTTACCTGTCACTGGGATCCTCAGGACCTTTTACTGTTGTCACAGTACTCTGACTAGCTGCAGCCACAGGATGGTGCTCGTGGACTTCAGATACCACATTGAAAATCTGAGGAGGGAGGAAAAAAAAAAAAAAAGAAAGATAAAGAGAGGGAGTTGGACGTTCCCTTTGGCAGGCTTTTCCTTGTCCTACCCTGACATACATGAGCCACCCAGCAGTCATGGATTTACCTCTACATTTACCGAATCTTCAAGGGGATTGCATCAAGGGAAGCCTGTAAATGTAATATGTTTGTACTTTTTTGATGCTGTGTCTCTCACAGGATCCTGCTGGACAAAAAAGTCCAGCACACAGCTGGATAACCGTGTTACAGGATGAGTGAGCAACTGGCTCACATGTCAGACACAAAGAGTTATAGTGAATAGGGTGACATCAGGATGGTGTCCTGTCTCTAGTGGGGTTCCACAGGGCTCCATCCTTATCCCAATTCTCTTTAAGATCTTCATTAATGGCCTGGACCCCGGCAGGACTCGAAGGAATACTAAGTTTTGCCAACAACACAAAATTGGGAGGAGCTGCTGAATCCCTTGAGGGCAGAGAGGCTCTGCAGAGAGATCTTGATAAATTAGAGGGCTGGGCAATCATCAACCACAGAAGTTTAACAAGGGTAAGTGCTGGATTCTACACCTGAAATGGGGCAACCCTGGTTGTGTGTAGGGAATGAGAGGCTGGAGAGCAGCACTGCAGAAAGGGACCTGGTAGTCCTGGTTGATGGCAAGTTGAATATGAGTCAGCAGTGCCCTGGCACCAGGAGGGCCAACCGTGTCATGGGGGGCATCAGGTAAAGCATCACCAGATGGTCAAGGGGGAGGATTGTCCCGCTCTGCTCTGCACTGCCTCATCTTGAATATTGTGTGAAGTTTTGGGCACCACAATATAAAAAAAGACATTTAGCTACTAAAGAGTGTCCAAAGGAGGGCCACAAGGATGATGAGGGGTCTGGAGGGTAAGCCATATGAGGAGCAGCTGAGGTCACTTGGTTTGTTCAGCCTGGAGAAAAGGAGACTGAGGGGACACCTCATTGCAGTCTTCAACATCCCCATGAGAGGAAGAGGAGGGGCAGGCACTGATCTCTTCTCTGTGATGACCAGTGACAGAACCCAAGGGAATGGCTTAAAGTGTTGTCAGGGCTTGGATAGGTTGGATATCAGGAAAAGGTTTGTCACCCAGTGGGTGGTTGGTCACTGGAACAGGCTCCTCAAGGAAGTGGTCACAGCACCAAGCCTGTCAGAGTTCAAGAAGTGTTTGGACAATGCTTTCAGGCACATGGCAATTCTTGGAATGGTCCTGTGCAGGCCTAAGAGTTGGACTTGATGATCAAGTCCATTCCAGCTCAGTATATTCCATGATTCTATGATCTATTTCCTGGTTTTCTGGAAATTATAGTTAAGCTAAATACATAAATTGGGGACTGAAAAGGTACAAATTGTATCACATTTAGCATCAATGAGCTGCATATCTTATTACTTCAGAGGAAGTGTTATCTTGGAAGCTACTCTACTTGACTGGTATGATTGTTGGCCACTGCACACAACTGGCAGTGCAGTGGAATAACTGCAGATGACAGGTACTAGGAATTTGGTAGATGCTTTTTAGATCTATGAATGCTTTTGAACCTTTGCTATAGAAAAAAACTGGACTTGAAAAGTTTCTTTGAAGGTCAAACACTTCTGCAGTTTCAGTGGAAAGATACCTGTGCGCTATGAATTTGGACAAGAATCCACGGGATTGGGAATCCTACTCAGCAGCTGAAGGTCCTGGTTTACAGTTAGTCAAAGTCATCTCTCTGAGACTTACTGCCTTCTCCTTCCCTAGGAGGGGCTCCTGTTTATATTAAGAAAGGATGCGCATCTCTGTGTCACCTACGCCTGTTTCTTAACTGCAGTCCTTCGTTGGTTTCATTTGTAATTTTATACAGATGACCAGGCATGTTGTAATGAATATTTTCATTCACCTCCTAAATTCTTGGGATTTACAAACTTCATGAGTAGTAGCCTTGATTGTAAATTCAGTAGGGTATACCACAGGGTAACTCATATTTCTACAGGAATATATATTCTGCAATTCCATGTACCACTGCAGTGTCTATGCATGTGGCAAAAAATGCACAAATGTACTACAACACTTTTAATCAAGGTTTATACTAAGCCAGACAAGTGCTGGAACACTTTAATATAAATATTTCCCTGATGAATCACTAATCCACACATCTCAATAGCTGGCGTGGGGGGATACTTGCATTCCAAGGCGTACTGCAGAGTAGGCACCTTCTAAATCATTTATAAACGAAGTGAATGAGGAACTTCGGGGAGAGGAAAATGAGTTAACAGGTAACAAACGCAGAAGACGAGGGGCACTGGCAAGCCCAGCACCTGCCCGTGGAACGCTGCCCGCGCCCCCCCGGCCCTGCCTCCCGCGCACCTGGCCGCGCCCCCGCCGCGGGGTCGGGATCGGGGGCGGAGGGTGGGATCTCAGGCATCGCTCGTGCCTCTGCCCCCCCTTCTTTCCACCTTCTGCTCTATAATTGCCCGCCTCCTTTCGCTCTCCTTTCGCCTTATCGGATGCGGAGCGGACAGCGGGGAGGGAAGCGGCTCTCCCGCAGCCCCGCTGAGAACGAGCGGCCGCTCCCGCCGGCGGCTCCGCGGCCGATGCCCGCACAGGTCGGTGTGAGCTCCGCTTCCACTCCCTCGGGGCCTGGGGGAGGCGGGCTGGGGTCGGGGCAGGAACGGGAACGCTTCCCGCCCACCTGCCCGGCCATCCCGGCGGCGGCGGGAGCGGAGCCCGGGGGGAGAATGGGGTGAGGGAGGAGGAGATGGAGAGGTGGAAAGTGGCGAGCCTGGGCTTGGGCGGGGAATCCCCTTAGAAACTTCTATAAAGGCCTTAGGTTTAAAAAGAATAACTAAAAAAAAACCCCAAGCAGTCTCAGTGGTGCTGTGATGAAGGGTCTGGCGGGTCCCGCCGCGGGTGCATCCTGCCTGCCTGCCTCCCTCGCTGCCGCGGCGCGTCGGGACAGGTCGCTCTGCCCCAGCTTCGCTCACCCCGTGCCCGAGCGGAATGTTATCCCACCGGGGGATGCCCGGGACGGCGAGCTCGGTTCCCCCTGCCCACAGCCCCTGGGTCTCACGGAACCCATTCTTCGACCACGAGCTCCCCGCTGTCCCTCCCTTCACCTGGGCTGGGGTGGGTTCGTTTTCACACCGGTGGGTGCCGGTGGTGGGGAGCGCCCTGAAGGGAGGCGGGTGCAGGAGCTCTCGATTCCCTGGCCGCCCCCCTCGGTCGGGGCTGGGCCACCCTGGGGCGGCGGGCGGATCGTGGCACGGTGGGGGCTCCGCCTCGCCCCGGCCCCTCCGCCGTCCGTCCCCTGGGGGCCGGAGCAGGTCGTGCTGTGACTTTGGCTCAGCGGGACGCGGTCAGGAACGTGTGGCTGTTCCCGCGCCCATCCGTAATGAGGCACCCAGAGTGGAAATAAAAAACCAAACCCAGACTAACCTGCTCGCCCTGGGGAGGGGAGCCCGGGCTGTGTGGAGGCGGCTCAGCCTCCTCCCCTGGGCTGGTTGCGCGTCCGCAGCCAGGGTAGCTCGGAAGGATGTGTGCGGCGTTTGTCGCGGCTGGGAGCTCTCGAGGGCAGGTTGTTGCCTCGGGAGAAGGTGCCCTGATCCCAGGCAGGCGTCCTGGAGCCCAGCTGGGAGTGGAGCTGCGAGCTCGCGGGCCGGGAGGCTCACCTTGTGGCAGGGCTCTTGGCTTGGGGGAGTTTGGTCTCTGCTCCCAGCGCTGTTCTGACAGATAAATGATTTACCAAATACTTTTCAGTAGAAAGGTGACATATATATATATACAAAATACTTTTCAGTAGAAAGGTGACATATATATATATATACAAAGCACGAGGAACAGGATATTTGTTTTTAGTGCCAGCCAATGTCAGCCACAAGGTGGCTGCAGACGGGTGGTTGCCTTTCGTGATTGAGTGACCCTTATGTGCAGATCATTGCAGAGGTGAACTTGTGCCTAGTTGATCCAGCACCAGTTCTGTCTGTCCCAATAAATCTTACTTCTCTGCACAACGGCTGCTCTCTAAAAGCAGCAGCGGCGAATGTTTCTACGTAGGATTACTGGTCAGGTAGTATTTATAGCTCTTATTTGGGAGGAGGGTTTATATCAAATCTAGCAGATGGGAAATTAAACCACCACTGTGAGTGAATATTTTAATGTCTGGGTTATTAGATGGAAAGAAGTCCCCACATCATTAGTGGTGACTGCGTTGAAGAATGAGGTGTATTCTGTTCTTTGAAGGGTTAATATTTATTTGATCCAGGTTTATTCTGAGTGAAGGGAGAAGAATAAATACCCAATGTGAGATACTCAACAGATGGATTTCAGACTATTTTAAGACTCTCTTCATTCTTCCCAGTGCCTGTCAGTAGGCAACTGTCTACTGACTGTGGTCCTTGGGTGTCTGACTCTTTGGTTCATATAGTAGGAAGCCTGGGCACTTTACTCATGCTTCAGAACTGTGTCTGGATGATGTGCCCTAAAACTGGGCATACCAATACATAAGTCTCTTGTACACATCTTTGTTATCAGATCTAGCTACTTGCCTCTGTCTTGAGAGATTTGTACTGTAAGAGATTGATTCAAAATGTATGTTTAAGTAATGTGAAATTTGTTGGTACTTTAGCTAAAATTTCGATAACCTTCTGTGGAGATGTAATTTACAATGCATAAACCCCCTATATATTTCTAGGAATTATATCAAGCATTAATGACTGGGATGTGTGACCTACCAAGTCCTGGGATAACTATGGCAGATTGTAAATACTTGAGAAAGAAATGTAGCTTTTATCATCTTAACTGTTTAATAATGGTTGAGGTGCTTCAGTCTGCTTTTTATGTTAGATGGTGGTTGAAGTGAAGGAAAACATGGAAGGCAAATATGATGATAGTATGTTGGGCATATTAGAGAAAATGACATGGGAGGTAAATGGGAGGAATCTGCAACACAAAAATACATAACCCAAAATTTACCCAAATTTACCCATAAACCTTCAAATGCTGTCTCTTTTACAGCAGGAAATCTACTATTATTATCTTAATTTGATTCTCCTGTAGAATTCTAACAGGAGAGGGCAGCAAAAAATCTTCTTCTTGGCCCAGAAAATCAACTAAAACTGGTGCATTAAAGTTAGGTGATAGATAAAAGTATGATGTTGGGAACATGTTGATGTATCTTGAGAGATACGTCTGTGTATCTGGAATAACTGTACTGGGAAGTGTTAAGGGCCAGATTCAGATGATGAAATTGGTGCTGTTCTTAGGGTATATTTTGTGAACAGATAAATTACCCTTTCTAGAACTTACTCTTTAGCACCAGTTGTGCTTCCTGTAACCCAGCTAGTTCACCTAGGAGTACACTGAGTAATCAAGTTTGAGCAAATGGTTTTGACCGTGATATTACCTCCTGTAAGTGCAGGTAGTACAACAGAGAGCACACAGTAAGTTGAATAAGATAGGAAAAGGAAAATGAGTAGACAGTAGGACACAAGTAGACTTGTGTTCCTTCAGAACAAAGTTCTGCCTTTTTTTACAAGCTTCAGAGTTCTTTGCCACAGGTATCTTGATAAGGTGCTGCAACACTGGCTTGTAAAGTACATGTTGTACTTTATTATGCATAACATACTCAATTTCCAATACTTGTGTATACTTAGCAAGGAATATACTGTTCCTCTTTTATCTGGGCCAAGTTTTCAGAACCATTGAGAAGCCCAAGTGCAGTTCTTTGTCCCTTTCAGATAAAATATTCTTTGGTTATAATTACTGCCTGGAAATTTTGGCTCCACTGATGTCAGTGATAAATTACCTTTTTTTTTTTTTCTTTTAAATGGAATCCAAATTTTGCCCAGAATTTTCATTAGAGTGGATGCCTTATCTTTGCAGTAAGTCTTTTTGGTCTATGTGTTTTCAGACCTGCTGATACTGTGTGTATTGAGAGGAAGAAGATGCTTTGTCGGTATGAGATACAGAGGTGTTTCCTCTTGGCTTTTCTAGCTGTCACAGCTTTCTTCATCAGTGATGCCCAGGGCCAAGGTAAGTCATAAATAAGAAGGTGGAGCTTTTCACTCTGATGTGCAGAAATAGAGGTTTTTATTCCAAATGCAAATGTTACTTTCCTCTTAGTAGGGTTTGAATCCAGTACTACTGAAATGAAGCAGGAGTTTTGCTGCTGATCTTGGGGGAGGGGGGGGGCAGGGAGGAGTAGAATTACGTCTGTGTGTGCTCTTTGAACCTACTATCTCAAATTGCATAAATATTTGTGCAAATTTGTGTCTGTTGAAATGAGTTATCCACAACATTTTTTTACTGCAGTTTATATAAAAGTACTGATCAGAAATTGCTGTGACTGTGCTCTATGTAATCAAGAAGGTTTGAAGGATCAGCTATGATATTAAGCTTGTATGGAATATATTTTTTTTCTTTGTTGGAACAGTAGCTGTGGTAACACTTATCATTCCATATTGCATAGATCTGCTAAATGTCACAGACTACTTCTGCAGCTTTTTAAAAAAATCCTTTGTGAGTATTAAAGGATATTGCTGGGATTGTGAGGCTTATGTACTTGTTGGATTGTATTGACAGTGGCTTGACTTCTAGAGAAAATTTATCCTATTGCTTGGGGAAGGAGGGGGGAAGAATGCCAATGAGTTTTTGTGATTTCTAAAGAAAGACGTTTCTCTCAAATTTATATTTGTGAAATCCCTTTGGTATGAGACTGTATGGGCATAACTGGGAGCAGAATTTGATCCTGGGGCTCTTTTAAAGTGTTTTGTGTAATGCATTATTCATGAGCACATTCGGAGACTATTGGCAACGTGAGGCTTTCAAAGTTCTGGTAAAATGCAAGTAGCATTGTCCAGTCTTCGTGGCACTGAAGGGCTGGGTAAGCATACCATCCTGGATGTTTGGGAATCTGTGAGCACTTTACGAGCCTCTCCCAGAACTTAGGGACACGTGTAAGCTGTAATATTTGATGTCGGCGATGTGAGGTGAATGAAGAAAATATGATCCCAATGTTCAGTGCATCAGTTGTTCTGGTCAGAAATGAGGTCCAGAATGTTTGTGACTTAATGAGCCAATAAAGCAAAGCATATGGTTAGTCCTTTCTCTATACTTCAGTCCAAATACATATGGTTAAGATTTACAAAACAGGATTGGGGGTTGAGATCCATCTCCACAAAGTTTTGCGAATTTTCTTGATCTTGGAAAACTATACTCTTCTCCACTGATTTTTTTTCTTTTGTTTTGCTTTTGTTTCTTGTTGTTATTTAAACTTTGATTTAGTCAGTTATGTGTAAGGGGAAAAAAATTCTCCAACTACTAATGCAATGAAATGAAGGTCAGAGAGAGGCTTTTTTCCACAGTAATCACACTAGCAGAAGCTAGAGTTGGTGTACTTGATGAGTAAAGAACAATACTGCCCTTGTTCTTCCACTCTTTCAGCAAGCATCAGCTGTGGAATGCTGTCAGCACGTGATACTAAGCTAAGTGGACTAAAGCCTTGGCCCAACATGACTGTTATTTTATTGAATGAAGTGCTATGAAGTCTCTATTCTATGTTCACAGAAAAAAAGTATTTCTTGTTACACTTGAAGTAATAAGATGTTTCTCAAATCCTTCCTTTTTTCAAGGTTGCCACTCCTTGCAATAAGCTCTTCATGCAGCTGGCTAACTATTTGCAATTTAATACAGCACTAATTGTTTTTCTGTTTTAAGAAACTGTAAGCTCTGCCAAGGTGTAGGAAGAGCTGGTATTAGTTCCAGCTTGTGTTTCCTTCCTTTGGCAAAAGTGCTCAGGTAAAGGTGTGTCATGTGACTTCTTGGAAAGGAGAATATGTTTCAGAGACTGAAGCCAACATGCCTGAAGCTACAACTTATTCCTTTGGCTGAGCCAAGTGGTTCTATCTTATTTATTGCCCGAATGACTTAAATAAACCACATAGCGCCATTCAGTTTTTACTCAACAACAATTATTTTTTCAGCACTGCTGTTTCTTCCCCATTCAGTATAATGTATAAATAACAGCTTTTGTCTACTTATGTTCTTATATAGACACAAATAGAGCTTATATACACAAAAATAGAGCTGGGCAAGAAAAATACTTCAGAATTTTTCATTCATTCATAAAGTAACTTGTTTTGAGTGCAAATGTATTTAAAGATGGAAACTTTTCTTTGTGTAGCAATAACTTTCATGTGTTACTACTGTAATTGCTAAGTAATTGTAGTGCTTATTAACTTGTTCAATTCTTATGGCAAAAGTAAATTGGAAGCCATAAGGTTTAGTTAGTGTCTACTCTTAGACTATTGGATGTCTTGGAGAACTATACACAGGTGATTTATGGTATTTTTCCTTTTCATTAAGATACTGAATAGTTGAAAACATTCTTTCCCTAGTTGTCCATAAGAGTTATGTGTTTGGAGTGGTAATTTATCTGGTGGCATAAACCAAAGCCTTGAACTTGTCAGTTTTCTTTTGGGTGACTGCTCTAATGCTGCTGAAGGCCATTCTCTTTTGCATTCCTGTACAACCACTTAACAAGATCTAGCTACTGATTTCTATCAGTTAACTGACTCAGCTTGGATTAATTTTGTTCCCTTTCTGCAAGAAGTGAGATTTTGTTCCACAGACAATAAAGGTCCAAAGAAATAAAGATATCCTCTTCAGGTTGGTGAATGTGTAGTAATTCCCATCAATATTTTGTTGTCTGTTCGAGTGTTAGATTTTTAACTTCCTTAGCTATATGTACTTCTCCATGCCAGAACGTTAGTCTTTGCACAACTAAGACACAGTTGATTGTCTGTCTAGTGAATAATTATTTTCTTTCTTATGGTTAATTGCTGTGTGGGAAGGTCTATTCCCCTGCACTGCTACCTTTGATACCAAAAATATCCAGTGAAAATTGACCAGTTGTGTAAAGACTATTCTGGCACAACTTTTCTAGTCTTTCATGTTGTAACTCTGTAGTAAACAAAAAAAACTTCTGGTGATTGTGTCCTTCTTTGCTTGTAAGATCTGTGATTCTTTTTTAGGGGCTCAAAAAGTTTACCTGGTTTGGTGATGGCTAATAGCACTTAGGCCAGGACTATGCTTCTTTGTTAGAAAGTGCTTTCGTAAACTGCCCAGTTGAAAGTAGAATGGAAAGGAATGACGGGGAAGGAAGAAGATGGCAGAGAAAATGAACTCTGAAATTCTGAGAGATGATTGTTGGTTTTTGTCAATCTTTGGTGTTACCTTGTTGCTCTCTGCTCTGCCTCTTAATCCCCATACAAATTTATCACTTAATCCTAGTAAAATCTGCAGCATTTTCACACTTGCATACAGTCACTGTTTAAAAGTTTATTTGTTAATCCTTAGACAAAATAAATAATAAAAGGAATTGCAGAATTATAAACTTCTAGGTATGATTTGTCACTCTTGGTTCATTCAGCCCAAATTTATTGTGATTTATGTATAGCTCAAAGACACAATGAATCTTAAGAATGAAATAAGAGCTGTAATCCGTAATTACAGTCTGCTTGGCTTTAAAACCTTTTTGCCATAGTCTCTGTCATTTATTTTTTTTACAATTACAGCATGCTGAATGTTCTTGCAGAAACCTGCCCAGCAAAACATTTTGCAATACGAGGGCCAAATTTTCAAAGAACTGATGTTGCATTTGCAGCAATTCCTGCACTTTTGCCTGCAGCCTCTTTTTGTCTAAACTTCAGGGAGGTGACAGGCAGACTGAAGACAAGGTTTGATGAGATTGTGTCCAGCAACTGAGGACATGCACAGGTTGGGTGTAAGCCCAGTGCTGCAAATCAGAACAGTTTTGAGTGTGGATTTGGTGTGCTGCCTGCTGTTTCTGTCCCCTTGTCTCTCTTCTTGAGCTTGTTCTCTAAACTCTCTGAGAGGTGGAGGTGTTACTAAGCTACTCTTGGTACTTAAGTACTACTCTCTTTTCTGTGTTCTGGTGTTAAGTCGCTCAAGGCAGAGAACTGCAGAACCTGCCTTTGGTCTATGGAACGAGAGGCTGATGCAAGAGAATGCATCTCTTGTATTAAATCTCCAGATTTTTACTTTGGAGATCCAAAATGTATTTAATGGTAGATGGCATGAAAAAACACACACCTCCAAATCTCAAAAAACTACAGCCTGCCTCTTTCCTTCTTTCTTCCCCCAAGCTGTTGGAAAAAGTAGCATGTAGGAAAAAGTAATCAGTTCAGGACAGGTCTTTGGCTGCTGCTGGTGCCAGAGCTGCATTGGCTGTAGCAGGTCAAAAGGAGAGGCCAGAGACTGTTGGCTAGCACACTTTGCCTCTTGACTCAGATGCTCCATGTGCTGTAATCCATGTGCCTTAAATCTCAGAAGTATAATGAGAACTGTTGGTTTATTGTATCTAATGGACCAACAAATGGTGGGCATAAGCATAGTCAATTAAGAGCTGTCTTAGCACTGGGGAAAAGAAACTGGCACTTCTCTGCTTCAGATTTCCCCTATTTCTTGGACTTACTAACAGAAACCTAAAGGGTGGTAGTGGCAGAGACACCAAGGGTTTGAAAAATGAAGGAGAAAGTTCAGGGTGCCGTGAAGACACCAGGAAAAGGAGCAATAAGGTTGATGGGGGTGTTTTAAGATTTTCTAGCCCTTTCTGTAGTTCAGCCTCTGGGAAGCTGGCTGCCTCTCCCTGTAGATCAGTTTGTTCTTTTTGAGCGAAACCCTATTCAAATGATGATTTCCCCTTATTGACAGCCTTGGATACCACAGGCTGCACTGCTAGCAGCTCTGCTGCAGTTGTTCAGTGAAGGAGGGATGTGCCTCCCTGAAGTAGAGCAGAAATGTTATGTGGAGTGTTGTCCAGCATCAGTGGAGCTTGACTGAGCAGAGGGATGTGAGGCCATGAAAATCTAGTTTCTGTGCAGAGGCACAAAGTTGCTGATATTACGGTAGCAATGTGGCGAGGTTTTTGCATTTGTTCTTGTGTGGGTTTCTTCACTGATATATCACCTCTTTCTCAATCATTTCATACTTTCATTCATTTCACCTGCTGCTTCAGTTTGAAACCTAGGTGATGGCACAATATAAATAGAAGCCAGATTTGCTCACCATCCAGGTTGCCCTGGTCTAAATCTTGACTTGCCTGTGCATGCTTGCTAGGCTTCATAAGACTGAAGCAGTGCTTGCAGCTGCAAGTCCTTGTGCTGCTTAAGCCAGGTTTGCAAATTGGGCAGCTGATGTTCCCTCTGCCTTGTGCGTGCCTGTCTTTTCTCTTGATTATTCTCTCTTCACATGGATTTGAAAATTTGGCCCTGAGCGACATTAAATGTGGGTAAATGCCCATGGTAATGAGAGGTGAAGGAGTCCAGGTCATGCAAATTGCCATTGTAAGCAAGGAGAGCAATTTTAATTCCCATATATTAACAAAGAGCATTTTTATTACCAGCTTTGCTTGCTAAACTAGAGTCTTAACATCTAACATGGTTTTTCTTTCTGTCTTCTGCTATTAGGTTTTTAGTTTGTTTTTGTGAAGAGATAAATAAAAGGTCTGTCTGAGGGAAGTAGTGCACCTGGGGATGTCATTTTACAAACTAATAAACTGATGTATGTGACATTTTAAATAACTTGCATCCTTTATCATTAAAATTTTGTGTTGTCTTCCTATATGTGTTAATTTTTGTTTGTTTTAAAGTTAGTAGTTAGTTTTTATTTGAATTTAAAATATTGTTTTCTTTCCAAACTTGCAGTGTCCCCACCAACAAGACTGAGATATAATGTAGTGAGCCCTGACAGTGTACAGATCTCTTGGAAAGCCCCCAAAGGGCAATTCACTGGATATAAGCTTCTTGTCACTCCGAGTTCAGGTAAAAGTCTGTATGTTCTTTTTGAAGGTGAAAGGACTGTCTTCCTAAGGATTAAAACTTTTTAGAGGCCAGTGTCATTCCCTAAGGGCTAAGAAACAGTGAGCAAGCTTTGGATAATGGAGTTGACCAGCTGGTCAACAGAACAGACAGATTGATTTCACTAAGGGGTGGTCACAGGCATAGAAAATGTGAATCAAATGCTTAAGGTGGCAGAAGTGGGTGAATGCTAGTTACGCTTCATTGTGACTGATCTGTCTTTACCTTTCTTCCAGTGGGGTGTAAGGAAGTCTAGGAAGTACTCAAGGGAAAGCATTGGAACCCTAATTCAGTCAGAATTTTGAGGTGGATCTCCCTGGCCATTATCCCATAGTGAGCTCTCCAGAAAAGATCAAAATAAATAAAAAAACAAGCAGCCTTTAAAAATTTTTTTGAATGAAAAGTTGAAAAGATAGACAACAAAGTGGCTACTTTTTATAGGGCTGTAGTGGTCCTACTTCTGTATATTTGAATTTAAAATTAAATATGGAAACAAGTTTTAACATAAGGCTAAAATGCCTATATTTCTATGCAATCTTTATAAATGTACAGAGAAATGTTTAATATTTGTATTTATATATGAGAATTTCCTTGCCCAAAGAAATTGTCTAAGAGAGTATTCAGAGATGACATGGGTATGATGGGGTTGGAAGTGGCAGCCAATCACAGAGCATGGGTATGATGTTACCAAATATGCCAACTTTTTGTACAATATTTCATAATATCTTTGCTGGACACTGGGGCTGTTTCATGAGGTGCAGATATAAAGTCTGATTGATTGATCTTAGAGTGTTTCTATGTAAGAAAAGTGGTTAGACTGCCTGACTTCTTGCTTGTTTGGGATGGTCTCTGGTCTGACTGTATGGATAGTCCCAAAAATGGGAATGCTTGGGTCATGGTAGAGCTTGAGGTGTTTTTAAGTTATTACATTTGCTCTGCTATAAGAAAAGCAAACAAAGTTATATATTTGTGGGATTTTTTTTTTGTCTTCTCTATTACAGGTGGAAAAACAAATCAATTAATTCTTCAAAACACTGCAACCAAAGCAATTATTCAAGGTCTCATTCCAGATCAAAACTATGCTCTTCAGATCATTGCATTCAATGAAGACAAGGAGAGTAAGCCAGCACAAGGCCAGTTCAGAAGTATGTGTCTCTTTGTGCCTTACATGCAGAATTTAGTGTTTATTTAGTGCAGATGTTTAGTGTAACTTTTGAAATGGTAACAAGTCTGACACAAAGGGGATAATGGAAAAGCAGTTTCTGCTGTGGTAGAAGACTAATTAAAAGCCACAGATTTTAATTGGTACAAATACAAGTGGAGGCCTGAATTGATTGTCTAGGATATTCTTGCACTGGGCTTTATTTCCATTGGATTGGTATCTCTTTCCTTCTCATTCCATTAGGAAACTAGCTGTTATCTTGTGGAAAGAATCTTCACTGAGTGAAAAGAAGGGAAGTGCTATATTCTGATACTTAAAAAATTTCCTTTTTATTAAAACGTTGTTATAGCTGTGCCAATTGGCAAGTAGTTGCTAGTTCAGTACTTTGAAAGGCTGAATTTTTACTGGTCTTCAACTGTCAGATATGTTTACAAATTTACTTTTTTATCTGACCAAGACTGAATCTTAATGGCTATATCATAGTGATATATATATATATATATGTCTTAGCTAATTTATCTTGATCTTCATGTCAAACATGTCCATAAAGACAGAAACGTGACAGTGTAGGAGTACAGTTGAAAGCCTACTGAATTCCCTTGACACTGAACATTTCTCACTGTCACTGCTAAATCTCCTTTCTCTTAAAACCAGCACAAGATGAAATACGCTGACTGCTTGATGTGGTGTCTCTTTCTAGCTTTTCATCACTACAATTGTTTGTTTAGTACCTTAAGGTCTGTCCTATTTAAGAAACCCACAAAACCACAGATTACTTTAGCATTAAAGAGAAGCCCATGGAAAGCTACAGCAAAATCTGTAATACTAAGTGTGGCTGCTTTTTAAATGACCTTTACTCTTTAGGAATAGTAGAGCTGGCAGCTTGATTTAAGAATATGGGGTTGTGCTCTGTTTAGTATACTCTCTTTGCTGCTGGTGAAAACATGTAGTACTTAATAAGGCTGGAGTTTCATTTAACAATATGATGCCTTGCATGAGTAAAACCAGATACAGCATATATACAAATACTTCTTTTTTTGTTACCCTGTATTACAGGGTTTTGTCCCTCTTTTCTGACACATGGCCACTAATTGTTGAGATGAAAAAAGGTCAAACATGTAAAAAGCTTTGAGAGTATCATCTGGTTTGGAGCATTGGAAGTATGGTTTTAATGCTGCTGGGTTGTAAGTGACGTACAAAGAGTTCTCAAGCCTATAATAAAATTTTATTGTTAAAAGAATGTTTCTCTTAATATAACCAGGTATACATTCTTATTCTAGTACAGAGTATTTAATTAAATAAGATCAATGGGGATTTTTTTCCTTTGAAAAATGCAGATGTAAAAACATGCACTAAATTTTTTTGTCTGTGTAAATATTTGAGTAAAACTGTTGTCTTCTTGTCTCTTCTTTCTATGTGGTTATAATTTGACAGTTCCCAAATCCAGAAATCTCTCTCAGGATGTGACCAATTTGTTTCCTTTGAGCATTTTCAGCCTTTTATACTATTTCTCTGGAGCCTTGCCCCTCAATAGCACTAGCATTAGAGGAGGCCATCAAGCATCTCCTCAGCTTGCTCTTAACCTTGTCTCAAAGGAATGCTCTTAGAAGGCTCAGCAACAGCATCCTTTTTGACTGAGTTTATTCTGGTTATTTCACCTCTCTTATTTTAGTCAGGGTCTTGTTCAGTTAAGGATTAAACCCAGACTTCTGACAAAGACCTGGTATCTGTAACCCAGCTAACCAAGGTCTCCTCAGCAAGCTTGTGGACCTGAATTTGATTTGTATCAGTTTTGCAATCATTTGCTAAAGACAGAGGTGATGCTCAGGTACACGTGCTGTGTTAGTAAGAAGAGGTGTTGTTCTTGCCTCTGTACTTGGAGTGTGAGGACTGGGGGTTCTGCAAAGGATTATCACACTGAGAAGATCACACTGAGATGTTTGGTGGCTTGCTGTCTTCCTGAGATCTTAGTCTTGTGCTTGTATTTTGGATTGGAACTTGGAGCACTCCTGGTTGATTCAGGTACTCCATATAGTGTTGGGTAAATTAGTGAAATCCATTTCACTTTGGCCCCACTAATGTACAACAGAGTGCTGATACTGTCTCTCTCTATATATAGTCAAGAGACAGATAATCCTTTTTCGCCTTCTCACATTCATTTTTTGAATGATGTAGCACAGAGGGGCTTTGGTCCTGGCTAAGGCTCAGTGCCTGCTTGGATGAATATCAGTCACACTAAAGAGTGTAATTGGAGTAGAATTTTATTTTCTATTAAAGATACTCTCCAGTTCATTGTTTCAAACTCTTTCAGGCCATTGTAGGCAGCTGGAGTGTGGATACAAATTAGCATTCTAGAAACATAGGAAATTCTGGAAGGGGTTGTTTTGGGTTTTTTTCCAAATATGTGACTTTAGCAATGATTTTGCCAGAACCCTTCAGACTGTTAGTAGAGTAATAGTGGCTACCAGTGTAATAGTAGGACTTGCTAACCAAGCTGATTTCTGCTTGGCTGTTGTGAGAGATTTGAGACATAGTAAGGGAGGTATCCCACCCACTTGTGGGACAGGAAACTGTTGAAGTCTCAGCTTTGGAGGAATCTTGCACTCATGGGAGTATTTGGTGCCCTGAACACAGATTTGGGCATGGGATCTAAGCTGATTCTGTGAAGAGGATAGTGTAACAGCTGGTTTATGTGCTTTTGTGTTGACTTGGAGTGGAACTCTGCAATGCTGGACTTTCCCCAGCTAGCTTTGCCAATTTTTTGGACTATATTTCCAGTGTGGGAGCTTGTCTGCATGGGCTTAGGTGCTGATGTCACTATTTGGACTCTGCTGTGTGAGGAGAGTCACTTCTGAGAACTTCAATGATGATAGGATGGGGAACAATCCATAAAAGTAATAAATCCAAAGGGAGGGAGGGAAAACCCAGAAACAGTCACTTGTTACCTAAGCGTATCTTAAGAAGTTTTGTGCAACTACTTGATCTGCAAGAAGAAAATGGCACTATTCTAACTGCATTGTTTCTAGATTCATTGATTATTTTTCCCTCTTGCTTTTCAGTTAAAGATATAGAGAGAAGAAAAGAAACAAATAAACCCAAGGTGAAGGATCCAGAAAAAACAAATGCGAGTAAACCAGCTCCAGAAGGTCAGATCATAACACATATGACTGATGTGATATTCCTGCAATAATCAGCTTCTTTATTTAACTTGGCCATTGTAGAGATTTTCTGCAAGTCATACTTTAAATCTGGTTCCCAGGGTTAAATTAAACAGAAAGGAAAAATCAGTATTTTCAGGAATATTGGAGAGTTGCTATAACAGAATTTTGCTTTTAGTTCTGTGTTTTGCTTTACCACTTTATAAAGTAAGTACTAATACCACCATGAATAGACAAAAATTATTAAAATCCTATTTGCCTGTACTTCCCCCCTGGGTACACTTTGAGGAGTGAAAGAATTGTGTGTGTGTGTGTATGTAATAATGACTTCATATCTTCTTGGCTGTAAGACAGTCTTGCAGTATTGATTCCCACCTAAAGTCAAATTGATACTATTGTATAATTAGGCATATAATAACTTGATAACCATCCTAATGCTGGTTATATATATATCTGAAAAGATTTGAAACAATTTGAGAGGGGGAAAAAAAGGAGTTAATTTTGTCTAGTTGCAAGGAGCCAATCTTCTGGTGAAATGTGATATTGCTTGCCATGATTTTGTCTAGTATGGATGAAAATCTAGTTCAAGCTTAATACACAGCTCTATTTCCTGTTTTTCTAAAATTCAAATAGCTTCTTCTTTATGAAGTAACCTCAACAGTAATTATTCCCTTCAGTGATTATTTATGATGTACAGAACGAGCACAGAGAAGAGCTTGGTATGAGCCTAAACAGAGTCTCTGTGAATGAACTGGACAGTTTCAAGGATGCCATTTTCCCCCTTCCCTTTTGGCTCTGTCTCCAGTAATGCAAGTATCAAAGGCTTCACCCAAAGCTTCTTGAAGCCCATGCAAATTTTTCTCACTTCAGTGGGTTTTTATTCTTACCACACATAGCTGTGTCATGTTTTATTTATTAGCACTTTGAAAGTTTGTTTCCATATAGCATTTCTCAAGCCAAAGCACCCTTGAATTCCATTGAGTAGACTGGGAAAAATGTTAGCTAGAGTTTGCAACACTTAAAGAGACAAGTTATACCTGCTAGATGATGGGGTAGTGGATATAGGTGATCTTTCCTACATCATGTCTGGAGGAAAACTGAGTTGGAAGAAACTTAAGAAGGAAAATGTGATTTGCTTTCTTAATGAAGGACAAGCGATAAAAGTTGAAGGAGGGAAAATTGGGCCTGTAATAGGAAAATGTTGATTAAATGCAGACAGAGGAAAGTGTCTGCCAGACTGTGGGAGAGGATTTATGCTTTTTCATGGAGTAGGGGCAAAAATTGGCAAGAGGAGATTGGATCTGCAGTCTCTCCCTTTTTAGGATTTTTGTTTACTTGTGAAGTCTTTAGCTCAGTCACTTTCCTCCTCCATGCACAACTTTTTACGCATCTGAACTTCTGTTGTATCAGGGCAGTTTGTATCAGAGCAAAATACATCCCCATCCAACTCTTGTGAAAAGCTATTGCCTTACTGTAGCAGGTTTTACTAGAAGACTGGGGTATAAATTTGAAACAATGACAAAACCTACAAACTTCTTGATCAGCAAACCTGACCAGAAAGAAAAAACATTGTTATTTTTTTTGAATTCTTGAATTTGCTTAGCCCTATTCCCAACACAGCTATATTTTATTGTAAAGTAATGGACCCTTTTCCTACAGTCTAGCTATTGCATATTTCTTCCCTTTATGCAGTATAATGATTATTCAAAGTGATGGAGATTCCAAGTGAATGACTTCAGTGGGAGTTGGGTGAGATTCCAAGCAAAAACATTGTGCAAAAATAACAGCATCAGCAAAAAATGTGTAGCTGGGTTAGAAGTGAACTCAGAACTGATACTCAGAGTAATGTTATCAAACCCTTCCTAGTTTAATATATAAAGACACGTCATATTGAAATTGGATCAAAGAAATAAGGAAGAGTCTGTGAAAGAAATGGATTAAATAAGTAAGTGCCAAATTTTATGGGAAAACCATGAAGAATAACTTCATCCTCTGCAGATGTTTGACAGGAAATGATTTGAATATGACCAAATGAATTAAGGCTAGCAGTTAATTGGTTTCATAACAATTTAATGTATGGCTAAATTTGATGGATTTAATAGCAACCCTGATACATTCTGTGGCTGTGTTTGTATCCTTGATCCAGTTGCTAAGACCATGGGAGTTAACAGCACAAAAGAAGTTATCAGAATCATAGAATCATTAAGGTTGGAAAAGACCTGCAAGATCATTAAGTCCAGCCTTCGTTCTAATACCACCATGCCCACTAAACCATCTCACAAAGTGCCATGTCTACTTGTTTTTTGAATGCTTCCAGAAATGGTGACTGTACCACTTCCTGGGAAGCCTATTCCAGTGCTTAACCTCTCTTTCCTGAAGAAGTTTTTCGTAATATCCAACCTGAACCTCCCCTAGTGCAACTTGAGGCCATTTCCCCTTGTCCTATAACTTGTCCTCTGGGAGAAGAGGCCGACCCCTACCTCACTGCAACCTTCTTTCAGGTAGTTGTAGAGAGCAATAAGGTGTCCCCTCTGAGCTTCTTTTTCTCCAGGCTAAACAACCCCAGCTCCCTCAGTCACTCCTCTTAGGACTGATATAATATCTTACCTGTAAACAAGAGCAATCTTTGTCCATAAAAAGAATTGAAAACAGCTCTTGTCCAGATTGCTATTATCAGTGGTTGTGGCTTCTGCTCTTGCCTTGAGTGAAAGAGTAGCAAAACCCTATTTCTTCACTTATTAGTGTCAAATTTTGATGTAAGGTGGTATCTTCTGTGAACAACTGCCCCAGTTGTTACAGAAGGATACTTATGTAAGAAGAAACTAGAGTGTCTTTGCCAGCCTTAGAAAGGCAAGTGTCATTCTCCTGCATATGGAGAATTATGTGACAAAATTCTCCAGCAGGAGTATTAGGACAGATTTGGCATTTAGTTGGCCAGAAAATCTGGAATCACTGTTTTGGGATGAAATTAATGAAGCACAGCAATATACTTGTCAGTGTGTATGAGAAAGCATGTGAGCTGTCAATAATACAACCTCCAGCTTGTGTATTATGGTAACTCATGTATCGCTACTGATTTTCCTGAAAGGCACAAAAGGCACATAATTGTATAAGCTTCTTGTTTATGAATACTAGCTAATATTCTTTCTTCAGGGTCACACAATAAAGCCCAGAAATTTCTCTTTCAATTTCAAATGGAATAAGATTTCACCATAACCCTTCTGTTCCTCGAAGCCAGCTCTTTGCTAAGAAATGCAAGATGGTTATCTGTGTTAATGATTCTAGATGTTTCCAAAGCATCTCACTTTTATTTTCATCTTTGCTTTGGAGGATTGATTACGCAATTTTCACCTGAGGCTCTGCCATGCTGGGAGGTGTGCATGCCTTCTCCTGAACTCCAAAATTTACCTCCTTCTTTAATTCTTGAAGACACAAGATTGTATTAGAGTTTTGTCTGTCTTTATGGAATGCTGTCAGCGGCTTGTATGGCTTGCTAGTAATTTTTCCAGCCGATTCAGTAGCCTAGATTAAAATTTTCCACCTATTCTGTCCTACCCATTCAAGTGGTTTGAAAAGATGTACTCCTTTCCTGCTCCAAGTACTATGCTCTTATCGCAAGCAAACCTCTGGTGTATATCCAGTAATGTCATGGTGCCAAATTAATTCAACCTTAATGTCTAACATTTATCCATCAAATACTCACTTTATACTTGATTTCCAGAAATTTTCTGTAGTTCTTCTGCGCAACCACTTTCAAGTCTTAAACCTCCTTTCTGTATTTTTCAGAACCTGTCATTTTTCAGCTTGGTGATTTATTATCGCTGCTAGGTACACTCATATTAATAATGTCAGAAGCCTTCTCTCTTTCCCTGTGTTGAGAAAAAGCTCCCAGATGCAGCTTCTTTCAGCACGCACTGATATTTGAGTACTTGTACCCTGGCACTTTGCCAGCTCCCTCATGTACAAAGCTCCTTTCTGTACAATGACAGGGGTTAATACATTCTGTGCCTTCTCAGATGTTTTACAGTTTCTCAGAGAGCTGCTTTGAGTGATTCTCTAATCAAATCCCTTTGGGGAGGGGAGAATCACAGTGTTTTGACTATATCCTGTGGCAAATATGTGACTGTATCTCTTTTCTGCAGGATATTTCTCCATGTATCTGAACTGGGTGTAGCTACCCATTTCAATAAAAACAACAAAACACTGAGGGCCAGTTTTATCTTTGTGCTTGTTGATTTGATTTTTAGGGGTTTTTAGTTGAGAGGTGTGGTGGCTTATCCTAGGCTAGCAGCCAAAAATCCCACCTAGCTGCTTGCTCACTCCTCTCCCCAACAGGATTGGAGAGAAGAGAGGAAGAACAGGAATGAAAAAGTTCATGGACTGAGATAAAGACAGGGAGACTGCTTACCAATTACCATGGTAGACAAACAGAGTCAAGTGGGGGAAGATTTACTTTGTTTATTGCCAGTTAAAAAAATTGCTAATGCGAGTAGTGGGAAACAAAAAAGACAAATATTAAAACAACAGCTTTCCTCCCCATTTTCCCAGGCTCAGCTTGACCTCCCTGCAGACTCCTCTCCTCCTCCCTTGTTATCACTGCAAGTTATACTCAGTCCAAGTCTCTTCAGAGAGAAAGCAAGTGGTACAAAAGGGGAGTTTTGGGGTTATGAGCGGGATGTAGTGGTTTCTCTCTGCCACTTCTTTCGTCTCAGACCTTTCTTCTCCAATGTATGTCATCCACAGGCTGCAGGGAATATCTGCTCTGCCATGGAGCACTCCTTTCCCTGACCTTGAGGTTCCATCTTTTGTTTCTCACTCCTTTTTTTGCCCCCTTCCTCCTCTTTTTGCCTGATTTTTTCTCTCCTTTCTTCAGTGTCTTTTTTCCAGAGGTGCCACTGGCTGTCCAGGGACACTTGGCTGCTTCTCCGAAAAGGCCACCTCTGCAGCCTCCCTCCTGCCAAACCTGGCTACAAACACCCAATACCAGAGATGGTCTATTAGTGCTTTACTAGAGTAAAGCTTTTACACTGTCTTTAACCTATCCTCTTTGGAAATTCCCTTGTGCGAATCTCAAATCGAGATGATTTAGGACAGCACAGAGAATTTGGGGACCAGATTTCTCTTCTGAATCAGGTGTTGTCAGGATAAACCTTTAACAGGCTACAGACTATTAAAACAATGAGAAATAAGCTCCCATAAAAGATTGTGATTTATGTATCACAATGTTACAGTTATGTTCTCATTTTAAAGCACATGTAATGTATTCATACAGTAAGTGTGACTTGTTAAGGAGGTCAGCACAGAACATGGTGATTCATTCAGTCTTCCCTCCTGAAAATCATGTTTCATCCCTGGAGGAATGTCCATTAGGGGTAGGTGTGATTTTTTTTCACTGATTCCTATAAAAATCTAATGATTTGTGGCAGAGTTAAAAAGCCTGGGAGAACTGTAGCTTTTTTAATCCCTCAGATGCTCTGATGGAGTCCCCTTTACTGTGTGCCAGGAGCCAAATTGGCAGAACATTACCCGAGCTTTCTGGGCCAGTGCGGAGCCAACTGGAAGATCTGAGAAAATGGGTATTGCCCCTCAGTTCCCTTCCCAAAAGGAATATAGAGAAAGGTCTAACAGAAATCAATTGACAATACTAGATCTGAGTTTCTCATTGCAGAAGACTGAAACAGGCAGGTAGAAATTTAGGAAAGTGAATTTTTAGCTAATATGTTGGGCCATAAGAATAGAAAGGATAACTTGTCGATGGAAAAAATGAGGCACTGGGTGAGTGGAAAACAGGGTGGAAATCATAGTGGGCCTTACAGACAGAAAAGCAGAGGCTCTGTACAATGAGCTGTGTAATGCTCATTGGCTGCCACAAAGTATAATAGCAAGGTGCAGATGCCAGGTTTCATAATCTGTATAGAATCATAGAATTAACTGGGTTGGAAGAGACCTTCGAGATCATCAAGTCCAACCCTTGATCCAACCCCACTGTGATTACTAGATCATGGCACTCAGTGCCACATCCAGCCTCGTCTTAAAAACCTCCAGGGACGGTGAATCCACCACCTCTCTGGGCAGGCCATTCCAGTGCCTGATCACTCTCTCTGCGAAGAATTTCTTCCTAATAACCAACCTAAACCTCCCCTGGCAGAGCTTAAGCCTGTGCCCTCTTGTCCTATTGCTGATTGCCTGGGAGAAGAGACCAACCCCCACCTGGCTACAACCTCCTCTCAGGTAGTTGTAGAGAGGGATGAGGTCACCCCTGAGCCTCCTCTTCTCCAGACTAAACAACCCCAGCTCCCTCAGCCTCTCCTCATAGGACTTGTGCTCAGGTCCCTTCACCAGACTGGTTGCTCTTCTCTGGACCTACTCCAGGACATGAATGTCTTTCCTGAACTGACGGGCCCAGAACTGAACACAATACTCAAGGTATACTCAATATGTAGGTAATATAATCTGAACTGACATTAAAAACAGTGAATAGTTGACTTCATGTGTCTTGATCGATATTCCTGCATTTGTATATTAATTTAAATATAAAATTTTTTTGAGGAAGAGATAAAAATTACCTGTAAGGGTAAACAAATGTTTCCTTTGAAAGAATTTAATATTATTAGGGATCTTTAGTGAATTTAACACTACTAGTGGTACATTATCATTATTATATTATTGTGCACATAGATATACACACACATAAAAGTTATTATGAAGAATGGCTGCTCTTTCTGTCAGAGTTCCCTCTGACACATGGTGGTTCCACTGTCCTCACTGTTTTCTTCACTACTCAGTGATGTACAGAGAAGAGATTTTGGTGATATTGTACTAAATGTCAAGTTTTTAGCACTTTCAGCACTTAGTATCATAAAGTGTCCTGGAAAGACACCTGAAACCATCTGTCATGTGATACTGCTAAGTAGGAATAAGTAACCTGCAGTTTATTTCAGGTGAGTATGATCTGCCAGTGCTCTGAATCTTGCAGAAACAATGTCTCTTCAGTGCTGGATCTTTTGTAGTTTTTCCTGGGATCCTAGTTTTTAGCTTCCTAATCTATGTGTAGAAAATAGATGGAGTCCTCAGCTCCCTGTGAAAGCCATGTAGACAGATCCAAAGTTATTTTGTTTTGCAGTGAGATAGTTTTTCATTTTTTTTTGTCTTTCTAATACATGGTTTCTGAGGTTTCTACTATAATAATTCTTGCAGTGAAGGTTGAATCAGTCTTTGGATAGTGATAGAAATGAGAGGTGCAGTAAGCTTAAAAGATCCAATGATTTGCTTTCTTCTTCTAACACTCCTATTGCCTTTGATGCAAATAAGCTTTGACATTCGCCTTGGAGCTGTTGAATGGAACTACTTAAGCAGAGTAGAAGAAATCCAGAGAGAGGTATATTAAGATACTATTCAGGAGAAAACACTAATTATCTAATTTATTAACTTGTTTGATTAGTTAATGTCAGATGCTTCAGTGTTACTAGACAGTGTGAAATGAGTGCTGTGAGTTATTTGACTAAGCTACAGGAATGAATACCTTCTGAACTTCTGCTCCATTGGCAGTGTTTCATAGTTTAACTCACTTCATCCTGGCTAATGTAACTGCAAATGTTGGTTTTAGTCATGACATTTTTCTATTTTTTTTATTACTTGCTGAACTCCTTGGCTATGGAACTCATTAACTATGTCTTTACACAACCTATAATTTGACTTACTAGCAGTGTTTTCTTGAGCTTTCTGGAGGGCACTTTAGCTCTTGATTACGAGCTGCAGAAAAAAGAAATCCTAACTATGCTGTGTGGGCATTTTTCCTTAGTGCCAATCTGTCCTTCCCAAACAGTCCTTGTCTTCTCAGCCCTTGCAAATTCATCTGAGTCTGCAATGGGAGGATAAAAGCAAAGTTTTTGGAAAGTACTTGGTTCTTCTACTTTTAGTTCTATTTCTTATTTGTCTTGCGTTGGGACCACTGAACCCTTTAGCCCAGTAGGAGTGTGCAGGGTTGTCCCATCCCCAACCAATAGCAAGACTAAGCACATGGTCCCAATAGGTCTGGGGTGATGAAGCACAGGGCTTGGCCAAGCAAGTACTACTAACCAGCCACTGGCCCCTTTATCTTCCTATTTTCCCATTCGTGTTCTTCCTCAAACTACCTTGATCCCTCCCTTTCAATGCTTTTGTTTCCTTCCCTAAATATCTCATAATAGATCTTGTTCAACCCCTGGATACTTGTTCCTGTACCCATGTCTCGTTACCCCTTGAGCAGTAATCCCCAACAGTCTGAACCATGAACAGACCATGTTATGAAGTAAGTTCAAGTTATCAAAATGTGAGTACAAGTTATAAAAATGAGTTGTGGATCTTGGAAGATACCAGCCTGATGAGACTGTGTAATTACAGTTTAGTTTCTGTGTCTGTGCTGGACTCTCACAAGAGGCAAACACAAAGTTTTTGTTTGCCTTTTGTTTTCTTCTGTTCCAGTGCAGTGCAATATCGTATTGAAGGGTTGCTCGAGCTGGATGCAACCACATTTAATTCAAAACTGGGAGCACTGCAGCTCTGTTGTTCAGTACAGCACTCTCCCTGGTGAACATGCTAGCCTGCTCAGAACTAGCTAGCTCAAGGTGTTCTACCTTATCCTGCATTACAAAGTGTAGATATAACCCTCACCAGTAGTCTTTAGCATCACGTTCTTGATGCTGCAGAATAGGAACAAATGCATTTCCTACTTGGAGATATGTTAAGTTCTTTAAGCATTGTGGAGTATTTCTATATGATAGGTTTCATTTTTGGACATTTGTAGATTAAAGTCTGCATCAGAAATTATAGTGACGTTTAGAATTACCGATTGCATTTGTCTCAGTGGTAGGCTGCTGTCTACATTTCCCTAAAAGATGTATATACATAGTACTGATTCTTGAATATTTCATCTTTGCAGTGTCTGTAGGGGGTATGTGGATGCATTGCCTTGTCACGTATGAAACAGGATGCACGTTTGCTGTCATAACTGCCTCTCAGCTGAGGGCACATGCTCTGTGTAGGCTGTCAGTTCAGGACTTGTTTTTCTTTTCAGTTTAATTTTCAGTTCTCTGCTTACCATCTTGACAAATATTTTTCTAGTCTTTACCAAAAACTGGTCTTCCAGCACTGTGTGGCATGCAGTGACACGTGGTTCTTTGACCTGATTGTAAGCAGCTTGAGTGTGTGGTGTATACCTGCTTGTTGTAGCATTTACTAATCAATTAAAAGAAATATGAACATAGAAATGAATCTATCCTCTGTACTTCTTTAGAGGGGGTGGCCTAAGATCCTCACACCTCCCTTGAGAAGACTGGGGAATGCTTGGACAATGCTGCAGTGTTCTTTGAACATTCTGGATCACCACAAGGCTTTGGCAAGCATTTATAATAATGCTCCCCTCACCATGCCCCTCTGACCACTCTGAAGGTGCTTAGCTCAGAAATAGTTTTTTAGATCTCATTTTGTCCAATTCCCAACCAATAGCAAGACTAAGCACATGGTCCCAGTAGGTCTGGGGTGATGAAGCACAGGGCTTGGCCAAGCAAGTACTACTAACAGCCACTGGGCCCTTTATCTTCCTCTTTGGCTTTGGACTCACTTGGCTTTGTTCTGCCCAATATTAGCCCAAGCAGAGGATTCATGATGACTTTCTCAGCTTTCACTAGTGAAAGCAGTGCTTAACCACCTGATCTTAGGCAATAGGGCTGTGACTGAAATGCCTGCAGACAGTGGTTTCAGTGGTTTCACTGCTGGCCAGATCACCATTCTGATGTGTGCTAAAAGATCTCTGCACTGGGCTCCATGTAGAACCTGCCCAGCAATCCTGTCAGCAGGCCCTCATCCATGTTAAAGCATGGGGGTTTTTTGACAGTGATTTTAACTTGTGCCAATTTTTTAACTTGTGCCAAGTGTTGTGATGGCTTTCCATTCTTCTGTGTGACTCCTCATGGATGTCATCTTCTCTCTCAACTTCAGGTGATGCAAATATCTGTTAAAAACAGGAGGTGAAGTAGACTTGTCAGAATGTACCCTTGCTTCTTTTGATATATGCATTTAGGATACTGCATATAAGTCATTCTGGTTTCTGTACTTCTCAGAAGGTAGAATTTGATGAGAGGCATCCTTTAATTTTCCAAGCTAGTTTATAAAACTGTGAGCTGCCATGCAGAGCTTTGTATATTAGAAATTCCTTGTTAGTCACTGGAGGACTTACAGAAGGATTCTGTTCCAAGAAACTCTCGGGTAAACTCCCCTTTACTGTCCAGAAAGTTTTAGCTCATTGTGCTGTGGATGATCAATGCTTATTCTATCAATTCATCATAAGAATTTCTCTGGAGGAAATAGCTTTTTTGTCCTTTGACTTGTGACTTGGATTTCATTCTGCAATGGCAATACTTCTGGACCTGACCAGGGTAATTTGGAAGACTCCTTCATGCCTCCCACGACTGAAAAACCTGATGGGAAGTATCAGCACTGACATGGACAGAATTCTTACGTGCTTTTCCCTTGCTGACATTTGTTAGTTGCTTTGGAGAAAACCAAGCAAGCTACATTTAGAGATTGCAGCATTTACATCTGCCATCTGGCCAAACTAAATGGCCATTAGTTTATTTGCAAGTGTGTTGAAATAATCCGAATAAGAGAAAAATATACTTTTGAGAGAAAGCAAGCTTGAAAATGAAGACCTGAAAGTTGCTATGAAAGTTGAAATTGGGAAAGGGTTCACTTTGAGTTGTGCACTTTGATCCCGACAGAAGGAATCCCTGATTGAAGTGATGCCAGGGAAGCGAGAAGAACAGTGAGAGAGATTTGGAGCAAGGAGTTGATTTCAACATAAGAAGGGTCTCCTATATGTTTTGTAGCTACCTTGTCTATTCTGGATATGTGTAAAATTGAGTTAAATTTTATTTATTTACCTTAGCCTAGTTTCAGAGTGAGTATTAAATGGAAGGTTGTTATGTATACGCCAGATGACAAACCCTTGCTTTCTTCCAGAAATAGAAAGCTTGACATTAGAAATGATGGCCAGTTTCCATTGTTAACCAGGGATTCCTTTTACTTATCTCCTGGCTCTTCCTTTCTGTAGGAGGAACTGCTTTTCTTCTATCTGTCAGTATTTTAATGTCATAAGAGTGGTTGTGGTTGTCTATTGCCTCTCAGAAGTGTTCCAGGCCAGGCAGAAGCTGGAGATTGGACAGATTGCCTGTTACACACAGTGTCCCTCCCTGTCCCCTGTCCCTTTTTAAGAACTCTCCTTGAATGCATCTGCTTCACTGAAGAGTAAACACAGTGTTGACATAGATATCTAGAGAATCTGTAGTTTGGAAAAAGAAAGCAACTTTACAGCTCTCTCTCTACTCTCTGAGCAGAAAAAGAAGCAGCCTATCTGGGACCTAAATGCAAATTTGATTTTTGTCATAAAGTGATCCACCTCCTGATACCAGAACTACTCAGGTTCACAGTTGCTGAGTTAAAAGGTACTTATCCTCAGGTTCATAATCCTTGAGTTATGTTTCTTCTCATATCTCTGCACAGTAAATCCATATAATGCTTGGTAAATCTGAACCATTACTAAATGAAAACCTGTCTGGGCTCTTTTTTTCTTTGGTAGCTTTTCCTAAGGCACTGACCTTTTTTTGTGCAATCTGTTCTTAGTTGAAGTGGGAGACTGCTATTCACATCCTTGAATGATGGATTAATAGAAACTCAGGTGAATGAATGGTCTTTTGGTCTTTCATTATCTTCAGACTGCTTTTCATTTCTTCAAGTCATTAACTCTTGAGCATCTGTGCTGGCATGGCTGGATTCTGCTGGCAGCAAGAGATGTTCCCTTAAGTCAGATTCAGGGTCCATGTTGACATGTTTCATTATTGAAACACTTTCATAATTACCCTGCTGAGACATTCCTTTACAGTTCATCATCTGGCAGCATGAATTCTCATAACTGGAAGTCTGTAGGCTTGCTCAGGACTATGTATATTCTAGGCAAACATCTCAGTATATCGTGAGTGATGCTTCTCTGATGTAAGACAGTACCTCTTTGAAACTGAAGCCACATAGTAACAAATTGAACCTCCAACCACTTTTTAAAATTTGTATGGCAGCCTTGAAGGAAGACTGAAAAAAAGCTTTGAGGAGGTGGTAGCAGATGGGTACTTTAATAAACAGAATCACAGAATATGTCAAGGTGGTCACTTAGACATCTCTGCTAATTAGAGAATGGAAGAATTGCTACATTCAAGAGGGCATGAATGGCATCCTGGAGTTTTGTGGATTGACACGTGACACCCCAAATTAGTGACGCTTCTAAAGATCACCACATGTTTGTATTTATGCAGGCATATATACACTGGTTACATTATGAAAATATTATTTCAAGAATGCTTCAAGGTAATATAGGCTCTTGAATTCTTCTGCACTGTAACTGTATTGCACCATCCTTTTTGTTTCTAGACACACTGGCCAGAATGTCCTGTGTACCTAGAGCTGAAATAATGAGCTGTAACTTAATAGTGCTGTAGCAGTTCACTTCAGCTAGTTTTTAATTGTGCTACTGACTCCTATAAGTATGCAGCTTGTTCTCTCAGCGGGCTCTTTTCCATTACTTTACCTGTTGTGTTAAAAGCTCAGACACAGGCCAGCTTTTTGTCATGGTTTAGAGGGATTTATATGTACAACCTAATTAATGTTAGGATATCTGAGTACCAGTTTTGTCTGAAGTGCCCTGATTAACTGTCTTCTAGATAACCAGAGAAAACTGTGTCAGGGATTTCATACTTCCCTAAAGCAAAGGGAGAACTAAGCCTTTTAAATCCTGGCATATTTGTTACATAGTAAGGGTGAATAAGTATGACCTTATTAATAAAAAAATTATAGTTTTCCATCTTGAAAAGTAATGTAGACTTTAGGACAGCTGTTTCATTTAAAACATGTACTCAGATGCAGAAGTGAGAGGAAAGACAAGTAGAGAATGATCACTGTAATCTGCAGGAGAGTTTCTTAGGTTTCGTTTACTTTACAGGAGGGTCACAGATCATCTTCAGTGCGAGTCGTGGATAAATGGACACGGCATCTTGCCATGTTGAACTTCAGTTTCAGGCAAGACCAGCAGTGTGCTTTGTTCTGTGTTGACACATTGCCCTTTGGAAGAGAAAGTAAAACCAGTGTTTTCAACTCTCAGTTTAAGTGCAGAGGGATTTTAAAACATGTTTTTCTATCTAGGTGCACAGACCAAGAGTGTTTAGTGTTGCTATTCAGTAAGCTACTGCAGACATCAGGTGTTTCAGTGCTATCAATCAACAGTGGTCTGCAAGAAAAGATCAGCACTCTCTTTCATAGTTACCTTCTATATTTATTTTGTCTTTCAAGCAAATTAAAAAGTTCAGATTTAGGAAGAAAGTCCTGAAAGTTTTTCTAAACCAGTGATTACTTCAGAAGTACAGCTGTCATTGAGTGTGCATGTAAATGTGTATAGAAAATGGCTGTATGCTTTCTTCTCTCACTCTTGAGAATTATCACCAGTATATGCAGGTAATTAATGTGTTGTCAGCTATTGCTTTAATTGTTTTTTTGGCTTTAAATTCAGAAGGTACACTTTAAATAGTATTTAGTTACTGCTGTGTACTTTTTGAAAGAAGCAAAATTATTGAACTACAGTCAAATATGACGTGATTAGATACAACAGATTCGGTAAGTCTTAATATTCCAGCTCCTCCAAATAACAAATTTGTAGGCATACCAGTTGGCCTCTATTGGTTTCCTGGAACAGAATAAGTTCCATGGGAAAGGGCTGGCTGCTTAATTTATTTTTTTTTTCCTAGGGAGCATGGACAAACTTCTAACCTTGTTGGGCTGCTCTTTCAGCCTAATGATGTTCCAGCATTTGAGTCCTTCAAATTCAGGCTATGGTTGGATCTAGTTCAAAGAACAGCAGTTATGTTGTATGGAACTGTCTGGTCCATGACCTGACATATGGGATGTGTTAAACTGAGGTCCAAGTGCAATGATGATATCACCAGCACACTGCAGTAATATCAGTGTCAGGAGCGTGGACTAGTGAGTTACTGAATTCTGGAGCTGAACACTGCCTCACGTTCCTCTATTTTTTTTTAACCCCTTTTTTTAAAAAAAGAAGTGACATTTTGCTGATGTAGACTTATGTTGCCCTTGTCCTCAGTGGTGCTTCTGCTCAGCTGTGGTGCTGTCAATCACTGTGGAGGACTGGCTGTTCTCTGTTATTCATGCTTTATTCACAAGGTATTTTTCACTTGCTTCTGTCAACAAGCATCTTGCTTTTGTGCTTTGTTATGCCATGAACGAGTCTTCTATTCATACTGTATTATTACTGACCTCTACTTGAACTTTCTTCCTCTCTTCCACATATATTATTTGACTTTTCCACTGTGACAGGGAGTAAGAAAGGAAACAACATATTGCAGACTCAGAAAGAATTATAGTCTTAACTTCTTCTAGCAGAAGTGTGTGTTTTGGCTCTTGAAAATGAGAACAGAGTTTCATACCAAGGGGAGGCAAAATATCAAATGTGTTTCTGCAAAACGTATCAAGTCTGAATGCAAATGGAACTGGTTTGTCTGAGGCACTGAGTCCTCCCATGTAGCAGTGCCTGTATTTGCTGCTTCTCCCTTTGACTTCCAAGGAACTTTGAAAGAGTAGTTGTATTAACTCCAAGAGTCAAAGAGCCACTACTGTAGTTTAAAAATCATAGCTTTGTATTTCTGTCTAAGTAAGGCTTGCAGTTTTTTTTGGTCAGACTTTAGCTTTTTACCGTTGCTCACTTGCTCACTGAACATGTGTGTGAAGGAACAGCCACGGGTAGAAAATGCAGCCACCGAGAGGTGGTCAGTGTTTCCAGAAGCCTGCAGACCCTGCTGTGCTCTGAGCAGCCCCTGCCCTGCCAGAGCCCCTCCCAGGCCTCACTGCACTCCATTCCCTTCAATAGGATGTCTCAAGAGTTACATTTTGCAGGCTCCAATAACTCTCCCTCTCTATCCTAGGAAATTCTAGCTGGATCTTTTTTTCAGCATTGCCATCATTGGCTTCACTCTCAGCCAGATTTTGACATGGTCTTGATAGTGCTGTAGCACTTGCATATTGGAAGTGCAAGCACAAACATCACCTTTAGTGCCTGGGGCTTGAGGAATCAAAAGCAAGAAACTTAATTTGGTAGATGTAAAGCTCCTTCAATGCTGGCTATTCTTTGAAAGATTTCCCTCAAAAAAAGGGAACAAAAATTCTTGATGATGATATGATATTTGGTAATACTGAAGTAGGTTTTGTGCCAATACCTTGCCATAAAACATTACTGGTAGCCTTTAGTTGTATGCTGGTGCCTTTGAAGGTGAAATTTTGAGCCTATTCCTTCATCTGTGACAAGCAGAAAGGAGCAGACCAAGTCCCTGCCTCCTCAGTTAGCTTCCTGGCAGAGTGGCAAGTTCCTTCTGCCAAGTAATGCTAGGAAGATTGTATATTTGTTATAGAAAGTCCATTAATTTACTTTCTCCCCATAAAAATTCTCCACCAAGTGTAGGTGGATGCACTGAAGGCAGCTGCTGTTGTAAAATATATAAGCTCTTGTTCTAACTTTGTGATATGTGCAATTCTGTTATGTTTGCTTACCTAAAAACCACAGGCTATGTTGTTGTTTGTTGTGGAGTGCAGCACTTGAAGTATAATAATGCTTTCTAAATAACATTAGGGAGCACTATGCAAAATTGGGTAATACCTGGTCTCTTCCCTCCCGTCCTGCTCTTGAAAGTGGTGAGTACTGTATAATTCAGAGGCAAGTGGGACCTTCTTTCTCACTGCTCATTTCTTGGTGACTGAGTAAAAGCATAAGCTGATCACGCTATTGAAACTTTAGTGGACTAAAACACTGACTGTTGAAAGCTTTATTATATGGAATGCTCTCCTGTCATCCTCCTTTAAGAAGGATTGTTGGGGAAATTGCCTGTTAAAGTTATGTGTAGATAGTTGAAATGTTCAAAATTCTCCTCAGACTCTCCAGGAATTCATGACTATGTATGGTTATATGGAGAGATCATTGAAAAAGACATGTGCAAGAACTGGTAATGGAAACTGGCTAATCCCAGTGGGGTGCAGAAATCATTTGCTACACAGTGTCTTTTAGACTAAATTTATAAACTAGAATGTCATGGTGCTTGAATTCCTATCAGGTTGTAAAGATTTCTATCAGTGTGTTATTCTGTTTAATATCTCACTGTTGTTTATTCCGTTTTAGGGAACTTTCTACAATTCTTTTAAGTACAACAAGGAGAAAACATAAGCAAATAGTGGGTGTACAGAAGTAACAAAACCTAAATGTTTTATGCAGAAAAGATTCAACAAGTATCTCCCACCTACGAAGAACGAATCAAATTTTCACACTGTGACCTTGCAGTACAATCTTGGATCAAACCACACGTTTCTTTAACAAAAAAATAATTGCATTATACTATTTGCTCTGATCTGATGATGTGGAAATAAAATATTGAAAGGAATGTCGTTATTGTTTTCTTTATTCTTCGGATTTTGCCTAACTGAATGGATTTAGAAAAAACAATAAAAGCTTTTATTCGCAAAGCCATCACTACAGGATTAAAGAAGCCTTATAGGCAAAACCTGTTGATATGAAATGATTAAGACCCAGGGTAATAACCGGGTTTCATATCCAGCATATGATTTTAGAAGTAGAGAAGGAAAATACAGCCACACAAATCCTGTTATTCTCACTGGACTATGTGATTAAACTGCTGGGATAATACTGAAAAGGTACATCTGTGCTGTAGTACAGCTGCTTGGATGTGAATCAGAGGTCCAGTGCTTTCATTCTTCCTGGTGTTGAGCAGCCTTTTACTTTGCCAGCAGCTCTTTTGAAGCTGGCGATGCTCATCATGGCCAGTGGGAGAATGGCACAACTGAACCACATGTTCATGTACTGCGAGTAATGCAGACTGATTAACAGGAAGTTTATTTGGCGAAGGTATTTAAAACATTAATTTTGCAATGACCAGTAGGTTCCTGTTAAATCACAAAACAGATTCCAGTCCCACTGAAATCAAGGGAAATTTTCCTGTTGATTTCAGTGACATAAAGATTTGGACCTCCATTGGATTTATCTTCCAATTTAAGATCATTTTTCTGATGATTACTAAATGTTCCCCAGTGTTGATACATTAAAATGTGTTGCCAATTCAAATAGTGTTGTCTTGTACTGTAAAAACTAAAATAAAATATTTAGTTTGGCATCTTTGTAAGTGGAATTTTTGTCATGTGTTTAGAACTTATTCTGCACTGCTAGCTGCACGTAGGAAATGTTCCCTGTTCTTCTTAAAAACATTTGTAGTACATGTTTAAGACATTAACTGTAACTTTATGGACTAGATTTAATGCTCAGTGGATTTACACTACAGTTTGAGTCTAACTGTTAATTATTACCAATTGAAGACCTTCTGCACATCAGATTGTTTTCGCTTGTGAGACTGTCGTTTTGTATTTAATGAAAAGATTGTCATTAATAATATGGTGTCAGAATTTTCAGTTGCTAGCCATGTGGTTTATTCCCTCTGTAACAGGAGAGATTCTTGTGAGCTAATGCAAGCACCTCTTGGATAATTTCTTACTGAATTATTTCTTTTATTTGCTGAATATCTCTGCTCAAGATCATTTCTAGCAGTGTACTTGGTGATTCCTGTTAGTACCATGTTAGGTGTTGGTATTCTTTGTGATCTAATTTTATGAAGTGGATCCTGACAGAAATGATGATCAAAGTTGGGCTGCAGCATACTTCATTAATCTGTATTTGTTTTTTACTGTATTCAGGACCATGATACATGACCCTAAATGGTTCATAATGACCTTTTTTACTAACCTACTTTGCTTTGGCTTTCCTACTTCCATACTTATTCTATAGTCAGTCTGTTGGGGAGTTTGCTATATTTGTACTTCAAACTCTTTTTTGTTATACCTGTGTAACATCATTCCTTTGCTTTCCTTCCCTAGGATGTGAGTCCACTGTTTCAGCAACTTTACTTTTACAGTCACATAAACACTTCTGTTGAATATGGCGATCATGTGTGAGGTTGTGGAAACCTTTTCTGTTCTCTTACTTCTCTTCCTGTCATTTTCTCAAACTGGCACTTCTGTTTAGGCTTCTCAGTTGTTTTATCGTACAATTTGTGTCTAATCTCTACTTCCATTTCCTCTGATTTCCCTATTGGTTTGTTAAACCTTAGAGACCATTAACATGCATCTCTGCTAATTCTCATCAAATCTTTTCTGTGTTTTTTTTTTTTGTTTTTGTTTGTTTGTTTGTTTGTTTGTGTTTTACATATATCTGTAAGGCTAAAGCTTCATGTGGTGCTCATTCTCCTAGAGACTGTGAATTTGAATCTGAGGTCTTTGCATTTTACCTCTGCTATATTGAGTGCCTCCTGCTTAGGTGTAATACAAGAGATTCAACTGACCTCCAGTTTTGCTCTAGACTCCCAGGGGTGAGATTCACTTCTAACTTTACAAGTCTACAGTGGCAGCTGATGGTTTTCTACAGAGCTGCTGAGATGTATAGAAACACCTGGTTTTCCATGTTGACTGTAAAAGGGGCCTTGATAACTGTTTTGGATGTCTGCATCTATAGGTAGCTCTCTGTGCATTCTCTGTGCCTAAGGTTGTGTCATGAACTGTGTACTGGGACTGAAATTGTATATGTACACTGGGAATGAAAATGAACTGCTGGTTTGGTTGTGTTCTATTGCAGTTAATTTTTTTCTTTCTCAAGTATTTTATTTTTAGAAGGAAGATTTATTTTCTTGGGTCTCCCAACAGTAATTTTGAACACCTTAATGAAAGAATGGAAGCAGATAATGGCCAGACTGTTCTATTACTGAATATAGAACAAACACATTTAGTAATTTTGCTTATTTCTCACTTGTGCCATGGAAGAAAGCTTTAATTATTAAGCTTAGTGGGAGGAAGAAGACAATTATTTATTGAGTTATGATTTTATTGTTGAATTAATAATATTGTTTTAATTTTAATGATTTACAGGAAGCCTGTTTACCTGTAAAACTCCAGCAATTGCAGATATTGTGATACTAGTAGATGGTTCTTGGAGTATTGGCAGATTCAATTTCAGGCTTGTTCGACTGTTCCTGGAAAACCTGGTTTCCGCTTTCAATGTGGGATCTGAGAAAACAAGAGTAGGTGAGGTGCCATAGTTTTTCCCTAATCCTTCTTACCAACATAAAAATGTTATCATTTCAGGATAGTTAACAGCTTAATGGTACTTTTTTTTGCGAGATTCATCCTCATCTGGAACTAGCACTGCTATCGTAAGAGTAACGCTGCTGGAATGTTTGTGTTCCTCACAGTTTACTGTGATCCTCAACTTAGGTAAATGCTAATGCAGCGTCAGTGGAAGAATAAAAACAGTGGAAGCAGTCTTACTGACTTCAGTCAGCATTAGCTCAAATCCTTGCAGTTTAATTTTCAGAGGCAGAATGTGCCAGTGGATGGCTTTTCTTTTGATTTAAACTGGCTCAAATGTTATATTTGTGATCCGCTACTGTTCAAAAATGTATAAAGTAAAATTATTATTTTTAAAAAAAATAGTCTTGAGCTGTTAAACTCTGAAGAAGTTGTGTGCTTGTTTGCTTTTCATTTACTTATTACTTGAGCAAAATGCTTTGAAAATTAATTGAGGAGTTGTCACCCATAACATACTAATTTTGTTGTCAACCACTGAAGTTTTTCTACTGTAGTAGCAGAGCTACTTACAGTAAGGTGTTGGTAATCAAGTAGATAAAGTGTAGATACTTCAAAAAAACCCCACTCTGTTGTTCAGTGGATTACCTTAATTTCTGGTTCTTTAGGTCTTGCACAGTACAGTGGTGATCCCCGAATTGAATGGCATTTGAATGCCTATGGCACAAAGGATGCTGTTTTGGATGCAGTCCGTAATCTCCCATATAAGGGAGGGAATACATTAACAGGTACAGTGTATGTTTTAGCTTTTTCCTTTTATTAAAAATGTCTTCTGCTGCAGAGACTAAGAAGTTAGTGCTTATTATGAGGGGTAAAAAGGACAGGGGTTTTGCAGCTTGCTAATGGCTTTATCCAGTGTCCTTTAAGTCTTTTCTAAGTGCTTGTCCATTGGCTTTATTGGATATCAGGATAGGGTCTCATAATACAAAGTGTACATAAACTTTCTGTCCTGGAAGTAAAATCTTTTACCTGCTAGGAAGAAAATGTAAAATCCATTCATAATGTTCATGCACAGAGCTTTATTCTGGAGAAGGAAAGAATGTTGTTTTAATATCTGACAACTAGCAATACTAACCTTTCAAATGACCACCTGGGGCTTTTAGATTTCCATTGACCTTTGAGTAGTTCGAGCACTTAAGCCCCAGAGACAATTAGTGATGGACAAAGGGGGGATGCCTGACAGTCTCTGAGTACAATTCCAGTGTCATCAAAGCAGCAGTCAGTAATGTTGGCTGTCTTGCCAGGGGAATGATATAACCAAAGTCCCAGACATGGCTTTAAGTAAATTGCTGTCTTCCTTTTTTTTTTTTTTTTTTTTTCCAGTGGATAGGAAAGGGGAGAAAGAATGTGCAACAGCCTTTCTTTTGGTAGAAGGAATGATTGCAGTGGGACAAAGGGCAGAAAGACTCTACTGTGATTCTAGGAATGAAATTACTGTGTGGTAGAAAGTAGTAAATTACCATGATTATTTTATGTGGATGTTAGAAGAAAGTGAGTTAGGAACCTTTGCTGCTGGAGACTTATGAGAGTTTTCAGATAGGAGTTCATTGTGACATGTAAGTTCGTCCTGGAGTTGCTCTTCTTTCCCTTTAAATAATTAGCATTTATTAAAATCAGATTCTTCCTAAGTTTAAATAAAGCTCTTCTTCAGCTTTTAAATCAGAAAGAACAAACAAACAAACAAAAGTTAAGATTGTATCATGGGGGTTTACTAAGCTATTGAGAGCATGTGATTTCATGTAATCAACATAGGTAGAATAAGAGGGACCTTCTGTTCTAGCTTGGTAGAGCAAGAAAAAAATGATGCATTTTCAGGAAGATCAGTTTAGGTTTCCATAGCCAGATTAAAGTACATTGATTGATCAACTGACTATTAAAAATAAATGTCATCTTCTCTGTAGTTTAGGCTCCTTGTTGGAATTTAATCTTTCAGTAAATAAATTCTTCTTTTATATTTATTCTTCATCAAAAGGTTTCTCAATTTTTAAATTGAGTGGAAAAACAAACACTGTGATATTCACAAACTTAAGGGATGTTTTCACCTCTTAAAGTCTTTTAAAATATTTTCCTTTTTAGGTCTTGCCTTAACTTACATTTTGGAAAACAGCTTTAAGCCTGAAGCAGGTGCAAGACCTGGAGTATCTAAAATTGGGATACTGATCACTGATGGGAAGTCCCAAGATGATGTTATCCCTCCTGCTAAAAACCTCAGAGATGCTGGCATTGAGCTGTTCGCTATTGGTGTGTGTTCTGCCATATCTATATATTGTGTCCTTTTATACTCTGGTGTATTTGTATCTGTTGCTCTCCAATTTAAAGAATTGTTTCTTTTCTGTCTGTATCCAGTAAGTATATCATTAATTTATATATTTTAATATGTTCTCCAATTCATTGCTACTATAATTGGAATTTAGCAGTATATACAGATAATACATTGTCAGGAGACATCTGAAAAGATGCCACTTGTGCTGGCAGAAATGAAAGTCTTGAATTAAGATCTTAACAATAGAACAATCTGCAGTTGGTCATTAAAATGAATAGAACTGGATATTAGTAATTTTTTATCAATCCCTCTGTGTACAAGAGTTTTTCTTTTTCATTGCGAATATTTTCATTTTTCTTTCTGATAAAAGGTGTAAAGAATGCAGATATAAATGAGCTTAAAGAGATTGCTTCTGAACCTGACAGCACACACGTCTACAATGTGGCTGACTTTAACTTCATGCATACCATTGTTGAAGGTCTTACCAGAACAGTGTGCTCACGAGTAGAGGAACAGGAAAAGGAAATCAAAGGTGAATAAGAAACAAAATGTATAATATAATGTAATGTATAAGAATGTAACTTCTGATGAACTTAGGGCTACAAGTCTAAGTTCTGGGCTGGCTTCTGGCACTTGAGTTGTGCTCTATATTCTTTTACTTGCAAGAAGGTACATTGTCAGGGAAGTTACCTTCCTAGGTATGTTTTATTCTTGCTTTGATATCTGTGATGTTTTGTTCTCTGTCTTTGATAGTGGTAAATATTATGGTATTTGGTAATACCCAAAAATACAAAAATATGTATTCATTCTGCTGTAACTATTTCCAAGTGGTCAGTAAGGAAATTCTTTTTATTATACACAGACTTGGGGATAAATTAGTTTAACAGCTGCACATGGAATTGTTACATTTGTGCTGTGCTTTCCATCTCCTAACTTACTGTTTTTATTATCTCATAAGTTTTCAGAAGTTTCAACTGTTTAGATTGCTTTGTCCCTTCCTGATGACAGCCTTTTTTCTCTTTTAACACACACACAAAAATATATTTCAGCACACAAGAAAAGATGGTGGTAAAGAAATTTTTTTTTCTATCAAAACACTTCCACTGGCTACAGTTGTTTTTTGCTTTTCTGAACAAAAAAAATGGCTATGGAAAAATGTTGCAATTTGCCAGAGAAACAGTTCTACCTGAGGAAATTCTTTCTGAAAGGCTTCAGTGGATTTTGTTTGTATTCTTGGTTTCTGGTTCCTTAATATCAGAGAAATGCTGAGTGATTTTTCAGTAAACTGGTAATATATATCAGTAAGGAAGTCTGTCACAGATATTTCTACCTGTGCTATGAAGAAGTGTGTGTTAGTAGGGCTTCATTCCATCTTTTTCCTCTTTTATTGACCTGGAAATTGGAAGAAATACAGAATATTAACTGTCTTGTAGAGGGAGTAGTCAGTTGGGAAATTGGGAGGGAGAGGATGAAAAAACCATAGAGAGATGAAACATCTTTGTGGAAAGGAATGATTGCGAGAGAAGATGACTGTTCACTGCATCTCTTCAGTTGGCTGACAGACAAAATATCAGCTTCCATCCTCAGAGGAGCACAGGAGATACAAGATCATATATGTACTTGTATGTTTTTCATGACTGGGAAGAAAGCAACCTGGAACAAAAAAAAAAAACCAAACAACAAAAACAAACCAGAAAGAAGGGTCTTGAGAAAGTGATGTGAGGAAGGACAGGAAGGCTTAGTTTTGTATTTTGTCTTTTTCATATAAAGGTTTATGAAAGACCGGGGAAGCTTAGTCCCAGTGAAACTCCATGTGCAGTACTCATTATTACTTATTTGTTTCCTTGAAAATAATCTAAGTGTGTAGTAGCCACACTACTGATGAGGAATGATCTTTAGAGCTTCAGCAAATACAACAAACAAAATAATTTAAAAAATTGTGTTGTCTCTAACCTAGGCACAATTGCTTCACTTGGGGCTCCTTCGGATCTGGTCACATCAGAGGTGACAGCGAGAGGATTCCGGGTTAGCTGGACCCACGCGCCAGGCAAAGTGGAAAAATACAGGGTTGTGTACTATCCCACTCGAGGAGGACCACCAGAAGAGGTAATAGGAGGAAAAGCTTCCCAGAAATTTTTAATGCAACAGCAGCAACTAACCCAGGAGATCCATGGTCTTACTTTAAATCTGCCCTGAAATTCCCTGTGTGGACTCTGAAGCCCACTACAGAAAGGATCACAGTGGATGGTGACGAAGGTTAGGTAGCCAGGCTGCTTTTTTGTTTACAATGTAAAGTAAAGGAGTAAAGTGTAAAAATAAGCACTTTCAGGGGGCGGGGTGAAATACCTGCGTTTTTCTTACACTGAGAAGAAACCACAGAACTGAACCAGTTCTGTAGACTCCCCCTGCACCCATCCGTTTACAAGAACAGCAAGCCAGATTTTCAGTTCTAAGAAAATAATGATTCGTAAAAGAATATGCTATGGGTGTACATTTTGGGACACTTAAAATTTGTCATTCAAAATTTGGAGAGAGGTGATTATTTGAGTGGGACTTGACCATTTTGGAGATGGGGAAAAATGCAGTGGAACAAGCCCTGGCTTTGGCTGACAACTTATAAAATTGAATGGAATGGCAAAGAGCAAAGGGATTGAACTAAGGTTATATTTTTGTCTCCTTTTTCTCCTTTTTACTAGGAACTTGTTTAGCATGGATATGTATTAATGTCAATTTGAAGTACTCTGTGTGTGTATGTATGTAGTACTAAGGAATATTTATGATATTATATCAAAAGTGCCACATATATACTCTTAAACTGTATGCCATACACTGTATCTAAGCTATTCCTTTGTACTAAATGGCAACTTATACCAGCTAAACATCTTGATTATGAATGTTGTTGCTGGTTTTTTCAGACACTTTACTATATTTCAATATGTTGATTTGTAGATGCCAGTGTAAAAATTACCTGGAAGACAGATTGATTGATTTGAGGGTAATGTAGTTAGTTTGCTTTATGCATATTTAGTTAAATTTTCTTTTAAACAGGTTGTGGTAGATGGAAGTGTATCAACAGCAGTTCTGAAAAACCTGATGTCTTTAACTGAATACCAGATAGCTGTATTTGCCATATACTCAAATGCTGCCAGTGAGGGCCTCCGTGGAACGGAAACTACACGTGAGTATCTTTAGCACCTTTGTTGCAGACTGGACTGTCTGCATTTAGTCAAACTGTGTAAGTGTTAGTCTCTTTGAAAAAGAAATACAGAAGGGAATTTTTTTCCATTTAGCTTATTTTAGTGCATGTGCCTTAAATTAATTTTAGTTTTGATTAGTTCTGGGCTAAGTTCCTAAGTCCAAATTCTCTGTGAATATTTAAACATTGAGAAAGTTTTTATCTCTGACCTGAATTTTGAAGTCAATTGTATTGAACCCTAATATTGGAACATTCCTGTACTTTGGGTGTGGAGCCAAACTGTATGAAATAGGTTTGTGGCTGAAGATGATCTTGTGAGGGGAGGATTAGGTGGGACCAGAAATACCTGCATGTGATTCCCAAAGATTTTCGAAGATTTTTATTCGTTTCTTTATCAATGATTCAGTTATTTTCTGTTTGTAAAATGGTGACTTGGGATATTGTAAGACTTATTACATTTTTAGTTTTGGGTATTTGTATACAAAATGCAGTTACTTTTTTTAGAAAGCATTACAGATACTAGGAATGGAAGTAAAGAAGAACTTCATAGTTCAGACTAGGAGACAGGAAGTCCATATGTGATGTATCAGTAGGTGATATCTGCTGGAAGATCAGCACAGTAGGGCTAAAGCAATCTAGAAGACTTCTACAATGCTTTGACAACAACTTCCTGACACAATTGGTCAAGATACCTGCAAGGGAAGGTGCTCTGCTGTGGCTGGTACTTAGAAACAAGGAAGAACTGATGTGGGGAGGAGGATGTTAAAGTCACAAGTAGCCTTGAATGTAATGACCGTGAGGTGGTGGAATTCAGGATTCTGAGAGGAGAGAGGAGTTTAAAAAGGAGGACCACAATTCTGGATTTCAGGATAGCAGTCTTTAGTGTCTTCAGAGATTTTCTGGGAAGAATCTGAAGGGATGTGGCCCTGGAGAGAAGAGGGATCCAGATGAGCAGCTTGATACCCAAAGATCACATCCTGCAAGGTCAAGAAAGGTCCCTACTGACAAGCAGGTAATCAGGCAAAGGTGACTGGAGACCAACATGGATAATCAAGAAACTCTTAACAGAGCTCAGACATAAAAGGAAGTTTATAAGAGATGGAAGAATAGGCAGATGACCCAGAAATATAGAGTTGCTGTCTGATCTCGCAGGGGTAAGTTTAGGAAAGCCAAGGCCAACTTGGAGATGAATCTGGCAAGTGATGTGAAGAGGAAAGCAAGTTTAATCTTATGTGGTTCAAGAAAGGGAAGTGCAGAGTCCTGCTCTGGGGAGCAACAACCCCATATGTCAGTACACACTGAGGGATGACCAGCTGGAAGGCAGCTCTTCAGAGAAGGGCTGGGCTTCAGTTAAACAACAAGTTGCAAACCAGCAAAGCACCCCTGTCACGAAGGCCAAGAGCCTCCTGCATTATGATTGAAAATGACAATGAATCATTTTAATTAGAGAATGATTGTCAGCAGGCTGGGGGAGGTGATTCTTGCCCTCTGCTCAGCACTGAGGCGGCATAGCTGGATGCTGGGTCTTGTGCTGAGTTCTCCAGTGCAAGAGATGTGGACTTACTGTAGTGACTCCAGTGAAAGGCCACAATGATTAAGGGATAGGCACATCTTTTGTAAGAGAAGAGTCTGAGACAGATGGACTGTTCAGTTTGGAGAAGAGAAGGCTCAAGTGATTTCACCAATATATCAAAATTCCTGATGCAAGGAAATGAAGAAGAGTGAGCCAGATGCTTCTCAGTGGTGCCCACTGATAGGACAAGAGCCAATGAGCACAAATTAAAAACCCATGAAATTGAATCTGAACAGGAGAATACACAGTTTTATTGTGATGGTGGTCAAACAATGGAATAGGTTGTCCAGAATGGTTGTGGAATCTGCATCTCTGGAGATACTTAAAACCCAACTGGACAAGGCTCTGAGCAACCTGCTTTAGCTGACCCCGACTGAACAGGAAAGTTATTTAGACCAGATCATCTCCAGAGGTGACTTTCATCCTAAATGGTTATTTGCTTCTGTGTCAGTGCTGATCTTCGCAATCTGAAAATAAAACATAATAATATAAAATTATTTGAGATTTCTCAATTGGTCTCAGTCTGCCAAAATGTCATCTCCAGCCATATTAATACCCCACAACGCAATGTTAGGACCTGTTTAATTTATTGAGGCAGAGGGAGCAGTCACATCCTGAGCCAACAGGATTGTTTTGTATTGCACCTGGTATTCCTTTGAAGTCACAGAGTCAAGTTCTGACAGAGCCCAGCCCTGCTGGCTTTCTGAGATGCAATCAGATCGCACCCCAAGGTCATGCAGCATCAAGCAATTTATACATCTGTCTTTGATAGTGTGTTGGAAGTAATAGTCTGACATGTGCAAGTGTTAATCACTCCACATGCTAAAATATCTACAATTTTAAAGTATTTTTACTATCCTAATGGAGAATTATGGAAAATTGTGCTTTACATTCCTTCCTTTGTGTGAGATACTGACAGATGAAAGTAGTCACTGATTGCATTTGTTCATATAGAACATTGAAAATGGTTTACAGGTATGTGAATCTAAACAGATGTATGTATATGCATAATGTACAGATAATTAGAATGTTTTGTGACTTTAATTGTTGCTTCTAACTTGAAATAAATATGAAATGCATTCACATATTAATTTTGCTGCAAATATATTTTTACCTGGTTTAATTTATTCCAGTAACAGGGATAAATTCTAAACCAGCATTATTTACTATATATTCATATTTGAGATAACAAACTCCTCAGCTAAAAATTCCATTAGAAAATACCACCTTTTATTTCCAGTCACCTCTTCGTTAACTATTATATATATATTGCCAGAGTATCTACCAGTTCCTATTGAGAGATAAAATACAAGGCACAAGTTAGGGGATATTTTTCTTACAGAATTTTAGAATCAAAATAAGGAAAAGAACAGGGGATGGATACTCTCTCTCTGATTCTGGGGCAGCTTGAGTAGGAATGAGACAATGTGGAACAAAGTACCTTCAGGATATCTCAACATGTAGTTTCTTGCTGTAGGTACCAGAGGTCTGAACGGAGCTCTGAGCAAGGAATCTGAAGTACATTTGAAAATATTCATGGATAGTTTCTCCCTGTAATGAGAGGAATTGTGGGAATTTATGGGAATATAAATGAACAGAAGAACAGGGACTTAAATAGGATGGAGGTAGGTTATAAAAGGTTTGGAAGTGTAGATGGGTCACCTGGAAGCAGAAACCTAAAGAGAGGCCTGGGTTGAACTTCTGCCACCATTTACAGACCTGAATAACAGACTGAGTGAACAACCTCAAAAAGAAAGTTTTGAATATGTGAAGTTAAGAACTCTGTTAGAGCTTGGATAAACTATTTCTTGGAGAAATCAGCTAGACAGGATGCAGTTTTTGTTTGGACAAGGAGATTAGTGAAACTCTGTGATTGTAGTTAGAATTCACTGCTTAGTCTTTGTTTGCAGATCAGATTCTTCAGAAATATGCAAAGCAGAGCTTTATAGCAGCTTAACATCCAGCCTGTTATAGTCTGAGTTCCTAATATTAAAGGCTTGATACCAGTTAGCAATAGCCTTCTGTGTTTTGCAGACCTTTTCAGTCATTTTAGGGACTATCCCAGTGTAGAAGTTCCAGAGGAGAAGTCAAAGTTCCCTCATATCTCTCCAGTGACTGGATATTTTGATTGGATCTGTAAATGGTGTAACAGCACTTAAGAGAGCTTGGGATGTTATTTTGTGAGAGAAAGAAAGTGAGGACAACAGGGGAGTGCAAGTTATAGAAATGCAAAGAAATATTCAGAAACCCAGACTGGTGCTATGTTCTGGTATCAGTGCCTTAAATTCACAAGTAAACCTCCTAATATTGGTTGAATTCCACTCAGGCTGCTCTCACTTGCCAGGTTATTATTCACCATGATTTGCAATGGATGATCTTGCCCATATTTGCATTATCCCACTGACACAGGCCTAGGATCCAGTTTGGACAGTCCAGGCCTTAAACACGCAACAGTTAATAGTCTAAATATTTTGACATGCAATGTGCTTATCCAGGATTTTCTCCAGGGTTTTGTACCTCGTGGCTGTCACACCCATGCTCTGGCTTGGGAACTATTCCTAGCAAGAGCCATCCCTTAAAAATGCTACTGGTTCCTAATAGCAACTCTGCATATTCTTCAACAGCGATTGGTAATCCTCCTGCAGATCAGGGAGAAGGAAGAATGAGATCAGAACAGAGCAATTTGGTGCTCAAAGAACAGAAATCCTCCTACTGGAAGTATTCAGAGCCATTTAGGACAAATAGCTGAAATGCTTTGTAAGGCAGAGCTCTTCCCTGGCATTAGAATTGGTTTAGGTCATAATCTCCTTGTTTCTCTAATTCTGCAATCTTTTATGAACCAGTCATCTCTTTGTAGTTGTAGCATGCACACAGTACTTCCATGCATGGAGATAGCTGTATTCCTTTGTGTTTCCTGGGGCAAAATAAACTGTTTGAATAATAGCTGGTTGTTCAAGTGAGGCAACTGAATTGCCTGTCTCTTGTTCCGCTGTAGTCGCCTTGCCAATGGCCTCGGATCTGCAATTGTACGATGTGTCGCAGAGCAGCATGAGAGTGAAGTGGAATGGAGTAGCGGGTGCCACAGGTTACATGATCCTATATGCTCCCCTCACGGAAGGATTGGCAGCAGATGAGAAGGAGGTGATGTATTGAGCTTTCATTTGTATAGCAGTTATTTAAAAAAATCAGTCTTTTAAAGAATAAACTAGTACGTGTCCTTTAACCTCCAACTTGATTGGCAAATACTTTGCAGTTTTTTTCCATGACTGCATCAAGTACTGTATGTGTTACAGGCTGCAGATAAAGTGCAATTGCCAGTTGGTTATTTTTATATGTCATTGTCATAAAAATGTAACGACTTCAACTGAATTTTAGTGACTCTTGAAATTATGTATGAGGTGATACTTTATCATTGCATAAAACTTAGCACTCAAAGGAAATAAAAAAAAGTAAAACTCAAGATACTTTCTAAGTGTGCTATCTGAAGAATATGAACTTTAGCCTTTGTTCTCATCAGGGCCTTTAAATGTAAATACCATTTGTAGGTCTGACCCTCATTGTTTTTCTTTTAGTTCTGTTCTACTTTTACTTTTAAATTTGAAAATAATGCTTTCCATCGAAATTATTTTAGAACACATTTTTTAAAAGGAAAAGAAGGTGGGACAGGGTAAAGTCTAGTCTTTTGTCACTAAAAAGTAAAGCAAATAGACTTTTTAGAAAAGTTGCTAGCATAGTTCCAATGGAACTGCTGGTCTAGGATTTAAAAGTTTTTATGCTCAATTTTCTATATGTATAATAAAGGTTAGGTACAACATCTGCATTCAAACAAAAACACTCAAAAGCGTGCAGGGGCAAGTCAGCTTGTGGAGAGTGCAGGAAGCTACTGAAAGCTGGTATAGACTTGTGCTGTCTGCTAAATGAGTGGCTATGCGCACTTTATTCTGTTAAAAATGGGGCCTCCTTGAGAACTAGCTGGTTCAGGAGGCCTGAGCTTTACCCCAGAGAAATAAATATAGTCAGTCCATGTGGCTCTCTCTGAAAGGTGGAGGAGGAAAATGATAAATGCCTTTAACAGCAACAAATCTGAGCCTCAATGGGAATGGAAATCAGCTCCTCCAGTGATTTCGTGTGATTTTCAGATCTGTGACCGAAGATGAAACGAAGTGTAGCTGAGAATGAAAAGGCCTTAGTAGCTGCTTGCTCTGGAGAGGAATATTTTGTTATTGCTAGTATGAGTAGTGACTTTTAAAGCCCTCTTACCTATGTGTTGGCTTTTGGCTTTTTGACCATTTTGATCTTTTGATTATTGTGCAATATCCCAAAATCTTGAGCAAAGTACTGCAGACACAGCATCAGACAAACACTTGGCAGAGCATTTGATCAACATATCTTATTTCAGGTGTGTAATTAGTATTCTTCCCTATTATAAACTATTTCAGAAATAATGTGTCTTTTTTTATGGGGTTTTTAGATAAAAATTGGGGAGGCCTCAACAGATCTTGAACTGGATGGACTATTGCCAAATACAGAATATACAGTCACAGTTTATGCCATGTTTGGAGAAGAAGCCAGTGATCCCCTTACAGGACAAGAAACTACACGTAGGTAGCACATATCTGTATTCAGTTCAGTGTTAATAAACCTTCCAAACAGTCTCTGAACTTATTAGACCAGGCATTTGATTTTAAAATCTGATTTGAATAGTCCACTGGGCTCTTAACTGTACTTCAGTTTCTCAGAGTGAATGCTTAATTTACAGAGGCTGAGGATTTCTACAAAACAGCTTGATTTTGCAACAGGACTATGAACTTGTCTCTCTTGTTGGTAGCGGTACCATGGATGCCCATGCTGATCTTGGTGGAATTATTGACAGTTTTCCAAACTTGATGAAGGTGAATGAAGGTCATCACATACCTCTAAATTGACTGGCTCTAAATTGAGATTGCTCTGTTTAGCCTCCTGTAGCTAGAGAACCAGGTGTATGGGGGAGCCTGCTCAGATGGAGAAAGTCATTGCTCTGGCTCAGTAGCAGTACAGACAGAACAGAAGCAAAGAGGAGATTTCTGTCCAACCCCTGCTGCCCAACATCTGGTAAAGGGTTGGAAAATGCCTGTGCACTCATGATAGACACTGTGTTTTTAATAAGCAGTAACAAGTTTTCCAGCTGAATTCTGTCCTCTGCAATCTGTACACAGCACTGTATGTCAACTCCCTAAACAGCCTCAGCATTTGGAAGACAAAGGATTTGAAAATAAGTGATTGTGCTGCTGCTGGGCTATTTCTGGGACTGCATTCAGTGACATCTCTATTGCTCCCAGCAGGGGAGTGAGAGCATCCTCTTGGTTTGTGCTCCTGGCATGAGTGACTCGGGCAGTGTGAAAGTGACTTGCGTTTAATAGGTGAGAGAAGTTTGGGCATGCGAACACTAAGGAAAGGAAAGCCCAGAGCAATTGCTTGCAAGGTCAGTAAGCAACAGGGGAAGGAGCTCTAGAAGTGGTGTTCGCTGGGTCTTCTCTAGGAGGACATTTGTAGACAGTCAAGTGCCGATAGTGAAGTACTGCAACCTGGGCATGTTTGTGGACGTGAAATGAGAGTAGAAGATTCCCAACAGTTGGAAGATCAAATTTTTGGCTCTGTCATTTTCTCCCTCTTTGTGTCTCACTCCTTGTCTCACACCCCCTCCCCCATGTCTGTACCGCCCACTCTGCCTTTTGGTCAATATCTGCCCAATATCTGGTTTTCATTTCTCCTAAACAGTAGTTTATGTAGTTTATGACTGTGCCAACCTGAATTCACTTCATACCATATGGTCTTGGAGGCTGCACAGCACTAAACCTGATTAACACATTGGATGGAAGATTACATACAAATTCCAGATACTTTGGCACAAACTGAGATTTCCTGGCCACTGTCTGATCACAGAAGCTAGTAACATATGTTAGTCAGCCCATCATCATTGCTGCTGCTATTAGACCAAAATAAAAAAGAAATCCTAACTACTCTGCAACCTTCATTTATTTCTAGACTGACACAATGCAGCCATCTCTGGTCTTTAGCACTGCAGTATGAAAGACGATTGATTCTTTCATATACAGCTATTCAAATAAGCTCTCTGCTAACAGGCTTTGATGGATCAGGCAGAGAGACAGTCTGGGAGGAGGAAAGCTGTTGGTGATCACACATCACACCTATCAGTGTTCAACAGTAATATCTTCCCTGTCCATATTCTGATTTAAGCTACTTTTTTTTTTTCATTTTTTTTTCCTGTCTTTTTCTTTCAGTGATTATTTCTGGCTTACAACTACTGAATAGGCTTCTTAGTATTTTCTTCTGGAGCATATATCTGCCTTAAGAGTGATCTGCCAAATTTGCTGCAGTATTAGGTGTAGTATCTGATAATCTGTATTTAGTAAATAATATGCTACACACTGTATCATCTTGGTTACTGTAGCAAAACCTTTCTCCATGCCAAACAGAGACATGCTCATCAAGCTCCTTCTGGGATGTAGTTTCATTTTGGGGCCAGGATTCATCCAAGGCTCACTGTAAATATCACGTAAGTCTGGAATCAGGACTGCCTGTCTGGTTGAGAGCAGTGTTGTCAGGAGTTTGGTTCCAAAAAAGAGCTGAGACTGAAGCATTTTGCTGTATGACCTGGATGGTGGAGTGAAATGCATTCCACGACTGACAGAAAGTAGAAAGGAAAGCCAGCACGTGATACTCCCTTCACTAGCCTCAGAGGAATATACTGAATGCCAGAATGTGTGGCAAACCCATTTAGTACAATTCCAGCGTGTTCCCGTCTTCTCTCTTCTCAGAGCCAAGTTGACTTGACTGTTCCTCAGCTGGTTGCAGATTCTGAACTGGTATATGACTAAAGATCCCACATAATATATGAGGGTTTTAAAATCTGTGCTTTTTCCCATGTGCTCTTGTGTGAGGGAAGCAGCTTCTGAAGTGCTGATATTTATCTGTCCACATGGATTGGAGAGGAGTGTGTGTGTGAAGGCAGGATGGATAGGGAGAGGTTTCACAATTCAGGGGAAAGTAGCAGATGTTGGGCTAATACAGAACCTACTGCTGAGAGTAACAGACAGCACAAATTGCTTTCTGTGGTGTGACAGAAAAGTGGATGAAATCTGAGACTTTCTCTTGCATGACCTCATTTTCCTTCAGCTCACGACAGTCAAGGAATAAATAGTATATAAATATGGCTTTAACTGAGGTTGCTGTTAGGAAACAGTTTCTTTCTGTAATAAAAGAGAAAAGATCAAGTAAAGGTAAAACAATAGCATGTTTGGAAGTCTTCTGAGCTAGTTATACTTTTTGGACAAACTTACCTTTATGTCAGGGACTTTTAGGATTCAGAAAGTTTTTTGCCAAAATACTGTGGTCATGAGATATTTTTGCTGGGATACACATGAAAAATGCATATAGGATAAAGATCTAGTGGAATTAAATTGATTCAAAAATACATACACAAATTTGTTGCAAGCTTTGTGTAGGCTAGGTCTTGCTATGATATCTGCAATGAACAACAATGAACAATATGCAATGAATAGCATAATTTCTTTGCTTTTCAGTATTAATCAAGATGCATTTAGCAAAACTAAAAGTTCTATACCAATAAAGAGCTAAGCCATTTTACCTGTCTTTAAGTACTTTTATATCTCTGTTGGTGTAGGTCTTTTAATAGAAATATTAGTGATAAAAATTTTTGAATGGAAAATGCATTATTTATTTTCAAGACACAGCTAAAACTTGGAAACACTTTCATGGTTTTATCTCTTTTCTTTTCAAGTGCCTCTAAGTCCTCCGGCAAATTTGAGATTTTCTGACGTTGGACACAATAGTGCTAAGCTAACATGGGATCCTGCTTCCAAAAATGTAAATGGCTATCGCATCATGTATGTTAAAACAGATGGAACAGAAACCAATGAGGTAAATTATTAGCACCTCTTTTTCCTTAACCAATCTCGAACTTCCCCAAACTTCTGTAATTGTTAAGGGTAATGTTTATAAACAAAAGCTACAAGCTTGCAAGTTGTAAAAAAATATTTGCTTGAGAATTCTACAACTTGGTGCAAAACTTTGTTGGTATTGGATATGTTTTTGTGGGGGACAGTACTCTGAACTTCTTACATATCAGAACAGTCATTTGCTGGGGCACTACTGAAGGAAACTACTCAAGTGAACAGTGGTCTGTACAAGCATGATCTTGACTAAATGTATGGTATGCAAATACTTATTCTTGGTTCAGTTCAGATAATAAGCCTTTTGATAAATCATATGTCATGGATTCAAGCTTATTCAAAAAGACTGAAGGTGTCATCACATTTCCTTAATATTTTTTGCTCTAATTATATATTGAAAAGTCTCTTCCTAGACACAGGATTTGGCTTGAACAGAGTGCTGAGTTGATACTAAGCTGTTCTAACTTACACTCTTGCATTTAATAATTTACTTATGCAGTATTTAGTTATGCCTTGTTAGTGAAGGTGTTTTAGCAGAATAAATTCTGTGATAAAATGAAAATTGTAATGGAATGATTAATACAGAAATCTGAAAAAAAACCCCCAGAAATTAAAAAAAAAAGGTTGCAGTATGTGGGTTTGATTATGAAAACAGTCCATATCCCTTACAAAATAAGTTGTCATGGATAACTTAGCCCTTCAAAAAAAAAAAAAAATTTAATAGAAGTTATCTGTGATTATGTTTTGTTTGGGACATATCTGACCTTTCATCTATAAAAGATGGCATATTTGGATTGAACCTGAAGAAACTGTTGCCAACTTCAGAAGGGAGCATACCAGTGCAATGTTTTGTGTCTTTTCTTTCTTCTAAGTCCCTTGAAATTTAAATTAGAAATCATTCGACCTCTTCCTATTGATTACTCTTAATATAGATAGAATGCCTGACTGTACTCCTCACAGTGGTATTTGAACATCTCAGGCTCACGACAGTTATGCTTTATAATGCTCCCTTCTGTCTGTTCAAATAGCAGGTGGCATTTTTGTGTTTGCTCTGCATTGGTAGCATTTCCCCTGAGTTACCGTGACACTGAGTAGCTGAACTGATAAGCTGTTCGTACAGCTTTGAATTTTATGTCCCTGGCAAAGTCATTTAACTGCATCCTGGAGAGAGACCAGGTGAAACTGTCATCTTATCTCTTGGCAAATGTTAAACATAAAGGTTTATGCAATGTTTGTCCATGATGAGGGATTGGATTTAAGAGCTCAAAAAGTCATCAGTGCTGATGCTAGCTAGAGTTAGGCTTACCAAACCTGAATTCTCCTTTTCCACATTTGTCATAAGCAAAATGTCCCTTTTCTGTAGTTTGTCTGTTTTAACTGATTTTGTTAGCCCTTATGGCCCTGAGTTTATACTTGCTCACAGTTTCACAGAATTTCTCTACTAATTACATGACGTTCTCTTTCCGTATGATTATTACGCAGCAGAATTTCAGACACTGATAATGTATTGTATGATCAATATCTATTGCAAGTTATGCTTTCTCTAGGTGGAAGTTGGTCGTGTTTCAACCCATACTCTGAAAAGTCTGGCACCCCTTACAGAGTATACTGTGGCTATTTTCTCCCTGTATGATGAAGGACAATCTGAACCACTTACTGGCAGCTTTACCACAAGTAAGTATTGCTGAGCTTTTGAAGGCTTTCCAAGAAGAAATTTTATACTCTCTTACGTTATTGGAAAGTAAGATTAGTTACAGCAAGTGTCTCTGGCTGTGAATTCAGATATATGGAATACTTTCTGTTATTTTCATTGGTGTTTTTGGCTTCTTTGCTCTCTTACTGTGGAGCCAATTTTCTCTTTACTCACATGAGTAATCTCCTGATATCATGAAAACATCTTCACAGCATTCTGAAGCATTATTCAATGTGATGGCATTTGTATCTCCAGCTGAAGTTTGATGAGTTTTGCATATGTTTAACCAGTGAACTGTTTAGGCACTAAAGGGTAGAACTTTATATACATGCAGATGAACTACATCTACAGGAGAAAATATAAGGCATTTAAGGTTCCTGTAGGTTGTTTAGCATAGCTGTAGTTTCTGTAACTAAAGTTCTGCATTAAACAAGCAGCCAATGGCACATATTAATGCTTTCCAACATAACAAGGGGAAGAGAAACACTTTGAGGAGGAAAGGAGAAAGATGAGGTGGAAGAGGAAGGAACAAGATATGGTGGAACAAGAGGGTGATACTGACATGCAGAGTGCAAATGGAAGTGGACACAGAGTCCGGAAAGGGCAGAAGTTGGGACTTCGCTGTGGGATAGAAGGAAAGAGCATGGTGTGTATTGCTCTGAGCAAAGGAGAGGGGCTGAGGGTTGAATGCAACTCCATCAGTGGGCAGAGGACAAGGAATCTTGTCCAGTTAGAATAGGTAGAGTCTACTCCCCTTCCCAAACTACAGACCCACTTCCCTAAGTACAAGTAAGTGTGCAAAGAATTCTGTAGTGCCTTTGTTGTCTACCTCTCATTTTATACTCTTTTTAACAAACTGCAGGTAAAATGGTATGTGCCTGACATTGCCATCTGTGGAAGTCTCAGAGAATAACTTACTCTCACTTTTCTTTTGTCTAATATTTTGCAGAAAGAGTTCCAGCTCCCCAGCATTTGGAAATTGATGAAGCATCAACAGATAGTTTTAGGGTCAGCTGGAAGCCCACCTCATCAAATATTGCTTTTTACAGATTAGCATGGATTCCTTTGGATGGGGGGGAATCTGAAGAGGTAAATTGCCTTGACTTTCTGAGGGGGTGAAAAAGAAGAGAGAATTGCATTCTAATGACAGCTGTGCTGCAACTTTTGCCATTTAAATATGACCAATTGATTTACAGAGAAATCTGCCCTGTTGCAAAGCTCTCTAAACAAAAATCAAACTAATATTACAGTTTTGTTTTGAAGAGGAAGTGAGGAAAGAAGAGATGTTTTGTGAATAATCAGTCTTACCTGTAACATGCCAACTGCCACAGAACTAGCACTGATGTTTGATGTCACTTCAGTTCATGTTCTTCACTTTGCTGTAGAAATGATGGCAGTAGCTGAGTCAGAGTAGCATAAAGCTCAAAATTTGTCTAATGTGCTTGCCACAGTAAAATTACCTGTGAAGCCTTAGTTACATAATGTTACAAAGGGAAAATTTTACACACAATAAATTTATTATATTGTTCCTTTATTCCTCTTTACAGTCTCTTCCACCACCCCCCCCCGCTATATCTTTTGCTTTAAGCCCTTGCATGTGTTGTCCATAGTGCCCTTTTCATCAGATGGAATTTTTAAATGATTTTTCATCCCTTTAGCTTTTCCTTTTTTATTATCTTTTTCCAAGTAGAAAAAGACAGACACTTTCTCTCACTTTCCCAAATTTTCATAGTCTGCTTAATTTCCTCTTTCCCTTTATTTATTTACTCATCATTTTGGCTTCTTCTGTACTTCTCAGTCTTTAATGACTCTCATACATCTTGCTCTCTTGGCATCAACAGTGTGCGAAGAGGCCACATCTGCAAACTGTTTATCTGGGTACAGAACTTAAGGGGAAAGATGACATTTCCCACCTGGCCCTAGGTTTCATGCATTGTTTTGTAATCCACTGGGGCAGAACGCAGTCGACTTAGCTTAGATTATGTGTCATTTTTTTCTGTAAATTTAGCTTAGCCTAATTCTTTCCTCCCTTTCACCTAGTAAGAGGTATTCATGCAAGAAAGAAATTAGAGGATTGAGCAGGGAAAAGGAGTTGGCAGATGAGTGAGTGGACATAGGTCGTTCTCCAGCACTTTCTTCTACAGTAGATGAACTGATTTGTTTCTATTTAAGTTCCAGTGAGTAGCTGCCAGTGAACCCCTTTAAGCCATGTGCTTTTTAAAGTGAAGTTCAAGGTATCTGTGTTCTTTGAGTGTGAGAATAAATTATCAAGAAATATTTGAACAAGGTTCCACTTGTTCATTGTATTCACTATGAACTGCTGGAAGCCCTAATATTTTAACACGTTGAAATATTAAAAATACCCAAGCTGCTTTCTTGTTCTCCTTGCATGACCTCTCTAATGGGGTCAGGTCTAGGATAGCACAATACCTCCAGGCTGTTGCCTCTTTAAGCTTCTTTCCCAGCTAAGTGATCAGTCATGCAGAGAAACAACATGCACTCCCTCTGCCTTTAGTCCAAGACCCAACTTGCCAATTAGCTGAGTGGGGTCAGGGGGTGGTGGTGAATTACACACCTCTCAGCTCACTTCACCCACACTGCTGATGGGTTAGGAGGGTTCAGTGGGGTGTTAGCTCTAAAAAACCAGAATAAATTTAAGAGTGACCTTTACAGTAGAGAATGCCTGCTGTTATACTTGTGTGCTTGTTTCTGGGTTTTGTCCTGCCCACTTGAAAGTTCAGCACTTTGTAATGGTTTTTTGTGGGCTACATTGGCAGGGAGTGAAGAGTGATGCTTCAGAAAGTATACCAAAGTTACATGTGAGACAGTAACAATGTATAGATAGTTTATAAATATTTGATATGCAACTAGAGGCTCTAGGGAGTTGAAAAGCAAGGCATTACTTGTATCTACTTAGTATACAGCTAATTTCACTCAAAGCTTGTTCCTGAAATTTTCCCAAGAAAATCTGTGCCAGAAAATGTGCAGCATGGGATGCCTGATTCACTACTTGATAGTTGTAGAAGGCATGGCCCCAAGTAATTTCTTTCTGCTTTTGTTTTCTATATTTGAGTTCAGACTTTCTGAAGTCGCACTGAATTGTGTTATGGGTCCCTTTTCCCCAGGACCAACTGAGGAAATCTCCTGTGGTAGTTAAAAGAATGAAGTGGGGTTCACTGTTTCTGCTAACCACTACAGTGGATTGCAGCATGTATCTATTTTTTGATTTCAATTATAAATCTAACTTGGATGTTGTGTATACAGTGACCACCTTTAGAAACTTGTCAGTGTAACCTAGAAAAAGGCTGTTTTATTGTAGTATCTGTCTGCATAACCTAAAACCTATTCCCAAAACTGGTCACCCCATTTTGCCAGAATTACTGCTCAGGCTCCTAAAGCACTCTGCTTGATAGTCCCTTCTGCTCCAGCTCCTCCCCATCTGTTGATATCTTGCAAGAAAATAAATGAAACACAAAAAAATCTGAAGTGAGACCTTCTGTGTACAGTTAACATTGACAGCAGCAGAAGATTCACATGTGCAAAGTATGAAATAAGGAAAATTACTATTTAATAATTCACAGCATATAGCAAACTTCTCATCAGCACATCTCTTCTAATCCCCAAGTCTGCAGCAGATATTCTTTCCAGTTGCATTCAGAAGTGTGGAATCATAACTGGGATTACAGTTCTGGTATAGAAACAGCATTTTGTAGGGCTGTGGAGGTGCTGAATACATTTGGCTTGAATAGTATAAATGCGAATGAAAGTTAATCTACCTTGTTACGTTGCTTTAATTGATAAATGTTTTGAATTGTAGTAATTTTTCAAACAAAAAAAAAGCATATGTTCAGCTTTAGCAATTAGTTAGTTGTGGGTGAAAGCATGAGACTACACATTTAAAATATTCTTAAGTTGCTTTTTTTCCAGATGTATTCTGTGATGATACTTTTTATTTCAATATGGCTAATACATTTTTTGGGCAGATCTGAGTGTAGATATAATTTATTTTAAAGGAGAATTAATTTTTCTTCTTTCATTTTAGTCAATTAATGTAAATTAATCAAACGCAGAACTGATTTTCTTTAATCTTACTTTGTTACTTAGGTTGTCATAAATGGAGATGCAAACAGTCACATTATAGAGGGTTTGTTGCCCGACACAGAATATGAAGTTTCTTTGCTGGCAGTTTTTGATGATGAAACTGAGAGTGAAGTTGTTGCTGTTCTTGGAGCTACATGTAAGAGAAACTCTTAACTGTAATTTTAAAAGATGTTAAAGTGACTTAGATTTGATGCCTATAGCTTATATATAAAATATGGTTCATCTTTGGGTAGCTTCAATATTGAAGAATGTGGTGGTTTAGCACCAGGGCTTTGCTGACTGTATTTTTTGCTTTTCTTGTTTACTATTGTGTGGAGATGGCTTTGAATCAAAATGGTGGTTTGGCTCTCTGTCTGAGCTGTGGTATTAATAACCTTTGGATCTGGGAAGATATTCTTCATTTCAATATTTCAATATTTAGTCTTTGAACAAGGTTCCTTACGAGAAGATCTATCAGATTTTGGAAGGGATGTGTGTTAAATGTCTTAAAGTAAATAATTTACAGGAAATTCACTTAAGATATTTGGAATTTTCAGTATAACCTTTCTTTGTTTATGTAATTTATACTCACTAGTGGTGAATTCACTCTTGCCTTAAATAATGGCCCAAAACAGCTTACACAGGCATCCTGTGACATTTAACATGACAGTAGCAAAGATAAAACTTGACAGTCATTTACAGTGTATTTTATGGTTTATAATCAAAACAGTGGCCAGTATTTCAGGAAGATTGTTCTAGTCTCTTTTTGTGGGTAATGACTTGGTTCAGTAAACAGCTGTATTTCTTATGTATAAGTTCAAAAATTTATTTCATTTTTAGTAACTTAATAGCAGGCTTAATCTTGAACCTTCTCTTAAGCAAGAGTCCTTACCCATTGAAATGCTAATATTGCCCAGTGTTGCTGAGTGTACTTTCTGTTTTTTACTTGGACAGAAATAAAGCACTCTTAAAAAGCTTTCAATTTAATTAATCTGACAACCTTAACAAATGGTCAAAGTGGAAGTCATTATGCACAGTTCAGCCAAAAATCTGGGAAAATATATGCATTGTTATTTAATTATACGGTTTATAATTATGCCTCATCTGTAGATATAAGTGCTAATCCTGCAAATATATGGGCCTAAAGTAAGCTAAATGAATAATTCCTTTGTAGTCTCTGAAATGCCTGAAGCATGTGGGATACTTGTATGTGTGAGCAAATAGTTTCATTGTCATAGTTAGAAACAAAAGTGTGACTTCCATGTCTTGTTGAATTGTTAGTGATCTGAGTCGTGTTTTTCAGTTGCAAGTTCCACCACAGTGCCCTCCACGGTGACTACCACCAGTGCCACAACTTCGGAGCCCACCACAGCAGGTAAGCAGAGCAGCTGCCAGCAGTTTAAATGCTGAAGGCACAGCACTGAGGCTCCCCACAGGCACCACCAGGTCTGGGGGCAGAGAGCTGGGGTGCTGCTGAGGAGCTGATAACCCCAGTTCCTGATGGGAAGGGACACCACTTCTCCTGCACCACCCTTCTTTGTGTGGGTGACTTCCTGCACCTGCCACGTGTGGATGAGGAGCCAACCCATCACACAGTTTAGGGGCTCTGAATGATACCAGTGGTATTACATAGGAGTACAGAGACTAATTTGGAAAATTAAGCTAGAATTTATCTTTCCCTTTATAAATATGAGCTTGGAAACTCTTCGGAATTTTGTTTAGTTTTGGGTGTTCTGTTTCTTTTCCCTGGAATTAGGCTGACCTTTAAAGAACAGTGTTTCTGGATTATTTATCATCTGTAGCATTGTAGTTTTGATTATTCGAAAGCTCCATAAGCCGAGTAAGATAAACAAAGCAGATGGGATAATATATGTTAATGGCAGTATAGTGTTGCCTAAGGCATCAATAGAAGGAACTATTATTTTAATAAGTGCTTACAGTTGTTATGTTGTTGAGCCCAGGTATGACTGAACTATATGGGTTTGCCCCATGATGGACCTGCAGACCCACCATGACTTCAGCAGAGCTTGCAGCCACTTGGTGATAATTAGCACAGTACCTAAATTAATTCAAATATAAAACCAGAGTTGAGAAAATATTAAGTAAATATTTTTTGACTTAGTTTTTCGAACAGGAATCAAGAATCTTGTTATAGATGATGAAACAACTTCAAGTCTGAGGGTGACGTGGGACATTTCAGATTACAGTGTCCAGCAGTTCAGAGTGACCTATCTCACTGCGAAGGGTGACCGTTCTGAGGAAGCGGTAAGAATGGTCTGTATGGCTTTTGTAATTGCCTTCATAAGCTTGCTTAGTAATTGCTAAGACATGATCTCTTCTTATATGACACTTTTGTTGCAATTATTAAAGGATCTGTGCTTGGTATTACTGTGAGATTGAACTGCAGAGTTTTAATTGTACAGCACCTGCTGCACTGCAGGCAACAGCAGCCAAAGATTGGGGCCCAGTCACACAGATGTTTAATGAAGTCACAGTTAAAAGACAGGCTGGCTGTCCTCTTTTTCCTGTGTTTTTTTTTAATTTATCCAAGTTTGGGTTTTTATCATTTTATGTTTAATTTTATTTTTGATTCCTAGGCCACCTTCTGTCTTGAGATTGTGTTTAAATGACTCTTAAATGTTTGTACAGGGCAGTCCTAAGTAATATTTGTTTTCCTTCAGCAATTTTTCTCCTTCCTGAAGTGTCTGCCTTGTGAACTCACTTCTGTTTATAGAACAGTTATACCAAAATATGGGCTATTCTTTTTGATGTCTAGCAGCTGACATTTTAACCCCATATCTGAATATATCAATAAAAATGCTAAAAGGAGTTAGTTGAGTATCTTTTTTCTAGGAAAATATGAATCAGTTTTTTACATTTTGGTTTCATTCATCCTTTATGAGACTCTGCTGGAAACTTACTCTTTAGCCATCTTTCAACTGTAATCTGAAAATGAGTTTTCAATGTAGTGGTGTCCCTTTGGACTGGGAAACATGCTGTATGAATTTACCTTGACTGTATGTTAGTATAGTATATAATATAGTGGAAAACTTGCACAGTGTAATGGCACAAATTGTACTGTTCTTCTGAGAGTAACCCAAAATTTCTGACATTCAGATCTCAGATTTACTGTTTCAGCTCTTGAGTTCAGTTGGATGGTATAAATATCACTCTGTTTCAGAATTCAATTACTATTATTTTAAAATTAAATTAAACCTTAATTAAATTAAGGAAAAGTATTTAAATTGTAGCTATCAGAAGGATATTAGAGCTGATTCAAAACCTCATTAAAGAAAATTGTATAACTGTACGATTGGGTAGGTACTTGGCTCTAATTCTACAAAATATTTAATTGTAAGTACACTCTCAAGTCTTATTATCTTTGGTCACCATTCAGCAAACAGATTAACGCCGTTTCATCTTTGAAATTAATCATGTGCCTAAATACTTTACTGAATAAGGAATTATGTAAGATTATACTTAAAATTAAGCACACTTTAAATGGAAGGAATGTATTTTTATCATGTGGCTTCAAGCACCTGAGAGGTGCAACACAGATGCCAATGAAACAACACAGATGTTTAGTTTTTAGGGGACTGCTTATATATTTAAGTACATATTTTAAGCAGAACCCAAAGGTTTTGTGGAATTTGGGCTTAAATGTACTATAGCGTGACGGTTCTGTGGTGAATGCTTAAGTTTTTTGGCTCTGGCTTCAGTGATTTAAGTTTCAGTTACTCCTCCCTTTCCATAAAAATATTAATAAGTTTTATAATTCTTGATGCAATTGGCTGAAAATCAGAGACTAGAAAATGTAATAGAATACAAGAAAGGTCAAGCCCTAAATTGGATGTATGTTCTTGGGTGTGTTGTACATACTGGAAAGATCACGTTTTTTCTCTTCTTTAAAGCCAGAAATGTTTCTCACTGCTGAAAACTGTATTGGTCTGTAGGAGGTCTCTGATATGCACATGTGGAAAGGAGAGAGTTCTCAGTGCTTGCATCCTCTTCCCTAAAAAAGCAAAAAAGTTGGGGCTTTTATTCAGAAACTTGGTTTGTATGTTTTGAGTGTATGTATGGAAGAGGGACATAGGAATCTTTTATGCACATGTATTTAGATGGTTTAAGTCCAGTTTTGATCAAAGAATGAAGCACTCTTTGACAAATCTCAACACCTGTGTGTACTAGATAAATTTTCTTCTTTGTATCACTTGCCAAAATTAGAAATAGTTTGAATGTATCCTGGAGTGTTGAAACTGGAGGGACCTTTCTAGTCTTGTGCATATGCTTCAAAACTTTGCCATCATCACATGCATCAGTCTTCTTTGAAACAGCAGAATACTTTTATAAACTGCTTTTCCCCCCTGAGATTAATGGGCTTAAGGTTCTCTCAACTTCTTGCCAAATATGTGCCGTTGCTGGCTCAGGGGGGAGATTCACACTTCACTGTGAATTCACTGTCACTTCCAGCAGCATCACTTCAGAGCACAGGTGTCCGTGCAGGAAACATAGGACTAGTTTCTCTTTTTTTACCATGGCCACTCCATGTGCTCCCACTCAGGTGGCTCCCACTCAGGGTTTGGAGTCTTTCTGAGATTAAAATTTTACTGACAATTTAAGCGATTGCAAGGCTTTGCTTGGCATCCCTACCACCACTATTGTGACACTGGTTTTTGCAGCTCTGGCTAAATACAATAATCTATCGAAGAGTTTTAGAAGTAGCTGCTTATGGGGAAACCTTTTACTGTGCTTAATTCAGTGAGTTAAAACATTTACTCTAGAACACCAAAAACTACCTGGAGAAATTTCTACAGCTTCTCTACTTCTAGCAGGTTTTCTGGTTGGACTTCTGTTGCAGATCTTCCATGTTTCACAGCAGTTTGAGATCCTCTTGTACTTGTGGGATGTACTCCTACTTTCTCTCCTAAATATTTGCCTTCATTTGCTTGTTCCCGGACCAGATGCAGATGAGACAAACATGTTTTATTCCTGCTTGTTCAGTTCAGTGCTTCCCAATCTCATGAATTGATTTTCCTTCCTTCCAGGGAAGGAGAATTTTCTGTCTCCAAAGAACATAACAATCAACCTTTATTAATGCACATAGCTTCAGAAAATCTAGAAATGTCACAGAATAAACAAAAATAGAAGATGTATTTTGTCTGTACAGTAAAAGTGTTGAAGTACTAACTATCCATGTAATATCAATGGTTTATGTAGCTGTAGTGGCTCCTAGGTTTAATATGAAATGGTGTTATCCCACAGGCACATTCTCTTTTTTATTCTGTTTGGGTACAGTGGAAGATCTGTTAAAAGGGTGGATCATGTAATTATTTTATTTTACTGTAGAGCATCAAGAATATTTGAAAATGCAAGCTATACAGCAATGCTAGTGGAATGAAGTGTCAGAGATGATGTAAGATAAAAAAGGTTTCTGACTCCGTCTTTAAGTTTGGTTGTTTCTGCTTTTTCTGACCCTTCAGGTGATGGTGCCTGGGAGACAAAACACTCTTCTGCTTCACCCTCTGCTGCCTGATACAGAATACAAAGTTACCATAACTCCCATCTATGCTGATGGGGAAGGAGTCAGTGTCTCAGCTCCTGGCAAAACTCGTAAGTACAAACTTTCTGCCTATCTTTGGGCAGGATATGCATGAAGAAAGGCTTACTCTTGTGGCCTTTTTCCCTTGGCTGTAGGTAATGTATTTTAGTATAAATGTGGGCTTATGACTCACAGGACTTGAACTTTATATAAATCTCAGTTGATTGATTTATAAACAGTGGGTTTCTTCTAACTAGCAAGTTGTATTTTATATTGAAATACTCTGAGTTTATAGAAACCTTTTGAATAAAAAAGCTGGTAACCCCTTGATAACTAACTCACGAAGGACAAGTGAACTGATACAGAAAATAAACAGTGCCTGCTGAGATGATATCAAACCAACCATTGTACTGCTAGATTTTCTTTTGTGTGAGAACATTACTTCCTAAAGGTCATTAGAAATGCTGCCAAAGTTCTTATAAAAGTGATTGCATTATTTCTAGAGTTCTGACCAAGTACCAAAAGATTATTCAGATGTAGTTTTAGTTTCCTCTCTTTTGGATATTGAAAAAAAAATCATCTCATTGTGCACTACTAGTCACGATAGTATAGTTTTATTGAATTATTCTCCTAATTTACATGATTTCTGCCTAAATTGAAGTGCTATTTGTGCATAGACTTAAATCACTTGTAAATGATTCCTTTGATTCCATTTGATACGATTAAGTGTTTAAAAGAGCATGATTTATGCATTAAAAACTTTAGTGCACTTAAATTGGAAGAAACTATGCAGTATATAATTATCTTATGTTTTTAGGAAAAAAAAGTAAGATAAACTTTTTCAAAAAAATGTACTGACAAAGTTTGTAATTAATTTAAAAAATCATTGTTGATCAAAGTTCATAATTAATCCATTGATGGAATTCAGAGGAGGAATTTGATCAAAGGTTTCATCATGGTAATTTTATCTGTAAATCTGAGAGTATTGGATATCACATTTTTTTTTCCATGTGTTGATTTTTCTGTATGTGCTTGTGTGAGATAAACTTGTAAAAGCCCAGTTTGGTTTCCTTTTAGTACCCCTGTCTGCTCCTAGAAATTTACGTGTCTCAGATGAGTGGTACAACAGATTACGCATCAGTTGGGATGCCCCACCATCAACAACAATGGGTTACAGAGTTGTCTACAAACCTATCAACAGTAAGTTTTTAAACTGATCTTTTTTGTGGTTGCTTCTGACTGTACAAGGTCTTGATGTCACCTTTTACTGAATTTTGTACTTAAATCTCCCAGTTACAGTTACAGCCTTGAAAGTGCCATTTACTCAGGCGTCGTGAGTTTTGAATATGAAAGTTTCATAGTCACAGAATGATGCAGGTTGGAGGAGATCTCTAGAGATCATCTGGTCCAACTCCCTGAACAAAACGGGGCCAGCTTGGAACAGGTGTTGCTGAACCTTATCCAGTGGAGTTTGTAATATCTCCAGGGATGGAGATTTTAAAACTGCTCTATGCATCTCTTCTAGTTTTTTACTACTGTCACTGTGGAAGTGTCTTTCCTAATATCTTCCCATCTTAAGGCTGATCAATCCCAACTCTTTCAGTCTTTCCTTTTATGTCGGTTTACCATGACTATTTATTTCAAAGACTATCTTTGCTCTCTTCCTGTTCCTCTCTCCTGTTTTCTCCTATTCTTCAACTTCCTTCCCCTCACAATACCAAGTTTTTGTTTCTTCCCAAACACTTGACATTTTATTCATTGTCCGTTTTGTGTGTGCTGCATCCTTTGCCTACCTGCACATTGCAACTAGACAAGGCAGCCAAACTCCCCCAGATTTCTTTAGGAAAACAGGGTCCTCTATTGAGAACAAAACACAAATGTGTGACTGTTAAGGGACTAAAACACTGTCCAAAGACAATACTGCAGCCTGGCTTCTGAAGTGCATCCAGAACAACTAGGGGAGATGACAAAGGAGCTGTTTGCTGTTCTGATTTGGGAAAGTTTTATTCTTTTCTATTTTCATTATCATTTTTGCACAACATTAAATGATGCTGTTGTATAAGAACCCCCGAGGGACTGTATTGCTGGCTGGCATCTGCTGTCCCCCCTGTTGCTCCTGGCACACCATCAGACTGAGGAGATCTTTGGCTGCCTATTTAGAGCAGTAGTAACTGGGTGAAGCAGAACAAAAGGGTCTTAACAGATGCCAGTGTCTAGCTCTGCCTTAATGAATCCCACTGCTGAATTTCCCAAGTGTGTTTGCATTTTCTATCCATGCAAGGATTGAGGAGAATGTCTTTGTTTTTGTGTATGATAAAAAACAGGGGCAAAAAAATAGCAGTAGCTTTAGGAGCACTATTTTTGGATGTATCTGATTCAGTGGATGAAAAAATGATTTTCTAATTTATTTCACTTTTTGCAGTTCCTGGTCCTGCGTTGGAGACCTTTGTAGGGGATGATATTAATACCATTCTCATTCTAAATCTCTTCAGTGGAACAGAGTACAGCGTTAAAGTATTTGCTTCATACTCAACAGGCTTCAGTGATGCCCTAACAGGCGTAGCTAAAACCTGTAAGAATGATTTCATGCTGTTCAGATCTCTACAGGCTGCTTTTTGTTATAAATATGAGTTTGTGCAGCTCCCTGAAGAAATTTTCACAGGGAAGACTCTTTCAGTTGTGTAAAAATAATTTTCCTGAAATGAAAGTCCTTCTTTCTATGCAGCTATATCAGACTTTAAAATTATCTGCTAGATATTATCAAGACAGAGGTCATAAAGTAGGTATTATTTATCAGCCAAAAATATATTTGCCTAAAAGTAGATGTAAATTTCCTTAATGAAAAGTCTATCTAATCTATTTTTTCTAGCTCCATATCTATAATATTATTTGGTCTATATGTATCTAAAGCTCAATTTAAAATTGAATTTTGACAGAAACGCTGATGCTATCATGATACTTTTATACTTATTTTTAGGAACTGAATTTTTTAGCAGTGTTCATTATTTAGTCTTAACTAAGTAAACTAAAGTTCCAAACTTTTTTAAAATTCTGTCTTGGATTTTCTTGACTGTTTTTAAGCACTTACGGAAATTATTTGTTAAAAATGAATTGGCATATGTGTTTCACTATAGTTATTTTATCATTTTTTTCTTGTATGTATATTAGAGACCTAAATCTAATTTTTTTGTATTTAATTTTCAGTGTACCTGGGTGTGACAAATCTGGATTCCTATCAAGTCCGCATGACTAGTCTGTGTGCTCAGTGGCAGCTCCACAGACATGCTACTGCATACAGGGTAGTTATAGAGTCACTTGTGGGTAAGTTACTAAATAATTTGATAATCAGCTACAGCCCAATGCAGAGATCTGAATTGCAGAGCTAAGGAATTGTGTGCAGTCAGACCTGTAGACTGACTCCTGAAATACTGGAAATGAAGAAGAGAGTTGTGTACACACTGAAACTTTCAGGAGTAAAAGTAGCATTCCTATCCTTTTACATCAAACAGCTGTTGATAACTTGTGCTTTTTATGGAAGGCACTTTCATCTATCAGTAGAAGATAGATGATCGTCTGAGGTTTTCACTGGTGTGAGGAGCAGAAGGTGGATAAAGGATGAACCGAATACATCTAGGTTTGTAAATAAACCATCAGCAACAGCTCTGTAGGATTAAGATGGACAGGAGAGGAGGGTAGAAGGGTAAGGAAAGCACTAAATGAAACCAGAGCATGCTCACAGAGTCAGAACAACGTCCAGTTTTGTCTGTTCTCCTTCTGTTGATTGTTCATTTTAGCTTGTAGTAATGTTACTCATCTGGGCAAACATGACATGTTTTTATGTAGCTGCACAAGGTGTCTTGATGCTTTTGTCACTGACTTTGTGGAGGGTAGATTGCAGCCTCTTCCATCTCAGTTATTCTCAGGTGTAGCCAGAAGACATTAAGGGGATGTCACTATTAGTGCAGACTACCTCTCTTATCCCTAGGGGACATCAGTGATAAATTGAGTGATGATAAATTTAAAACTTTGGATAACTTGAGAGAAGGGCCACTTATTGGCATGTATTAAAGGTACCATGAAAAATAACACTGATTTGGTGGCAAAAAAGTAATGGCCTTTCTGTGGCATGGCAAGTGGATGGCAGTAGGGTTTGTTTGAAGGTCTGGAATACAGACAAGCTCTTCAGACAACAGAGACCTTGGCTGGCACAAGACAGCACAGACTTCCCTCTGGCCTGGGAGCTTGCCAACATTCTGCTTTCTTCATATAGAACTGCCAGAATTGTTTTAACTGAGCCAAAAGCACCTAAATGTGAGCAGAACGAGGGAGAGTGTGAACAAATGTTCCTTATTAGCATCTATCATGATGGGATTTGATTGTCAAATTGGGTGTGTGTCTCATTCAGGGAGTGATCAGTTATTATTGTACTAGTGTAACATCTGATAAACATCAGGTGTTTTCTCCTTGGCAATGAAGGACTGTTTGGCATTTTTTGTATATTCACTGTAAAATATGAGATCAGTTGCTTGTGTTTCACTTCTTTCTGCTACAGATTTTGAACTGTGCTAAATTTTTTCTTATTAATAAAACATGCCTTATTCTATTTCCAGTACCCTGGCTTTTTCCACTGACAACATGCTTTCCAATTCAGAATTAAGCAGAATTAATTTTGGGACCCTGTAAACACTATTCCTTAACCATCTCGTTAAGTGGTTACTAGTGGAATACAATATCTTGTTCAGTCTCTCATGCAATTACTAAGCACATTACAGACTCTGAAAACCAGAGGCATTGACAAAGGTTGCCATAGAATTACATAAAGCAACAATTCCTCATTAGAATAATAATTTAGGACCAGATTCAAAGCCCATTGATGGCAGTGTTAGTGGTTTTTATTAACTTCAGTGCAGGGTCTTTTTTTTCTTGAAGATGTTTCTCAGCTCCTTTTTAATATGAAGAATTAAATTTTACAGGGACCTCTGCGCAGAGGTGAATTTCTACAAATAAGGCAGCATGTAGTTTATTAATTTATGTCAACCACTTGCCCTTCATCTGCTGTCATGTCCCCTTCTTCTTTAGGATTTAAACTACATTATTCATTAAAACAGTAAAACAAATATTTTAATGGTTTCTTTTGTAATTCCAGATGGAAGAAAGCGAGAAGTAAATCTTGGTGGAGGGACACCTAGACATTGTTTCTTTGAGCTGATGCCTGGAACTGAGTATAAGATCAGTGTCCATACACAGCTTCAGGAGATCGAGGGCCCTGCTGTAAGCATCATGGAGACAACATGTGAGTAAAACAGAGTTCAGCCAGCAGGGATAATGCTTTATTGCTTCTCGTGTTCTGCCCTTTGCCCACAGATGTGCCATTCCCACAGCGTCCTTTAGCTGAGCTTTTAATTTTTCAATTACATTATGACTCCTCCACAGAGGTGCAGGATTCTTACCCCACTGCTGTGAATTACTTGTGTAGTCACATTCACCAACTGTATTGTACTTCTTAATGAGAATGAAACAGGGAGAGTTTAGCTTTCTTCATAAAAAGTCCCACTAGGGGATACTCTGAATATCTGTGACTTCAGGGAAAAAATACAGAAAAATGAAGTAAACAGAGAAGGTTTTATGTGCTGTGCAGCTCTTGTTATTTAATAAAATTTTACCAGTGTTTGAATAATTTACAACTAAATGGGATGTTGATACCTAACTACTTAAGTATTTTAAAACAAACCAACCAACCTTTTTTATTATTATTCTCAGTAACACATGACTAACAAACAAAAAAACCTACGTCACAACTATTCATGAAGGCAATATCTTGCTCCTATGAGTTCAAAATACTGCAAAACAAAGTACAGGAATAACAGAATGAATATTTCAACATCCTCTTTCTTTGAGCCTGTTTCCAGTCTCAGTGGTACCTTTCTTCTCATACTGTATTGCTGTACACCACAGTGCTGCTACCTTTCTCTTGGGATAGGTCACGTTTATACTTTTCTTCCTTTCCTCCCACACTTCTGGTTTCACAGAGGAAAAACTTGCACAGGTGCATGACTCCACTTCTCAGTTTTCCAGGGCTCATTCTCAGGGCACTGAGGAACAAGCCAAGCTTCTCCAGCTTTTTTGGGGAATGCATTTAGGGTGTTCTGCAGTTGAGGGAGTTAGGAAGCATGAGGAAGAACACACCTTGGCCTACATGTCCATCTGCAAAAGGTGGTTTGTGATGCAGACAAATTATTGTATCACCTCAGACAGAAACTCTTCAAAGAAAGAAAGTCTTCAGGGTGACCTGTACCTCTCTGGTGCTGAGAGCAGCCTTTCAAGTCCCCTTACAGCAGTCATGACCCTTTCTAAATGGGTCTGTTCCTGGGTTGCTGTGACCATGAATGTCCTGTGCATTGGTTCCTTGTAGGTGTTTCAGTCTTAGCCCTCTATCTTATTGAAGCCAGTGGGAAAATCCCCATCAGTTGCAGCGGGAGTCCACTTGGATGTGGACACAAGGCTCATAATGAATCCTGTTTGAGCTAATGTTTTGCAAATGCCTTCTCTCAGATTGTCATATCTAACTCTGTCAGTTGTTTATAAATGTAATTTACGTGTTACAGTGAATAACAAGTTTAGTCTTACTTGAAGGACTGATATTCTGTCACCTGCGGCTTCTTATGCTGAATGCATTGCATAAAAATGGAAAAAATGCCCTTGAACAAAAGCAGAAGCTTTTCCTTACATAGAGTTGTGGAAATCAACACATGTGCATGTTATCTCTGAGAATTCAGCTGGGCTGTATTGAAAGGCACTAAATAGAGCTCTTGCAGTCAGCAAAGCTGTCAGTCAGTGATTGGATATTCAGCTTGGTCTCTGCAAGGTTGTCATCCAAAGTTGATTTCCAGGAGAAGAGTGAAGGACGTTTTCAGAAACTCTGTATAATAACTTTAGTAGAAGTTGGTGCAGGCAACAAAGCCACAGTCCTGTAGAGTTGTGGTTGGAGCTGTGTTTCTAACTGGAAGCATAACAAGGTCTTTCACCAAATTCAGAAAAATCTTGAAAAGGACAGTCTGTGATCTGCTCTGAGTGCAGGCACTGGCTTGCTTTTACACTGTATTTTGGATTGCAGGACTAATACCTTCTTCCTTCCAGGGTGTGTAGACACCTATCTTCTGTTACTGAGGACTGGTTGTGATCAGAAAAGGAAAGGACGCTGATATTTTAAAAAATGAATTATGCATTCTAGGTCAAAAATAGGGCTGTCACATGGTCTGCTACACTGGAGACACTTCATTAAAAAGGGGCAGTTCCAGTAATAGTTCAGCTGTATCATTGTTTCATTCACATTGAAATGCAGTCATTAATTGTTTTGTAGTAGTAGTATCCTTTCTTGGGTGGTCAGAAGAGGAGGACATTACTTGCACACACTCACCTATATTTATCTCCAATTGCATAACCAGTGGAGTAGAGAAAATGAATTTTAAATGTGGAGATGAGTAGAAAATGCTAGGTTTATTATAGATAGAACATATTGGGCTTTTAAGCATGCTTGAATATTCCTTCTTTTTATTCTCCAGTACCATTTCCAACTCAACCACCAACAACACCTTCAACACCACCTCCCCCACCTACAATCCCGCCTGCGAAAGAGGGTAAGTGCTGCATGTGTGAATTTATAGCAATTTTAAGGTGTCAGTGCAATGTTTTTCTGCTTCTGACAGTATTTTAGACCTGTGGGGAGCGGATCTTAAAAATGCATTTGCTACAACAACACTGAGCTGAGTGAAACCTGCATTGCTCCTACATAGTGCAGTTGAAGTGCATTAGATACTACAGAATTTAGGGTAACTTTTTGAATGCATTAGTGTCTCTCTGCGAACTTCCATAGTCAAGATTCTCTAATCTTGCTTTCTGTCTCACAGTAGGAGTGTGGCACAGTATAAGTTCATGTGTGAGTTTACTTAAAAAGCTAAATAAAAATAAAAATGGCTAGCCAGACTCTAAAGAACCACCATGGCCTTGAAGTGTATTCTGTGATAGGATCTGTCAGTGCAGACAATTCACCCCTTGCAGAGCTCAGCTGGTTCTACACCTGCACTGCAGTCAATGCCAGCAGGTCTGTTTGCTAAAGCATTATTAACTAACATTAAACATGGGCTTTTCATGACAATTGCATTTTCTTAAGTGATTTATGAGATTTTTTGAGGAGTTGAGGCATTGCTCTAATTCAAAAATTCTTGCTTTTCTTTCTCAGTGTGCAAAGCAGCCAAAGCTGACCTGGCATTCCTGGTGGATGGGTCATGGAGTATTGGAGATGACAATTTCAATAAAATAATAAGCTTTTTATATAGCACTGTTGGAGCTTTGGATAAGATTGGTCCTGATGGAACACAGGTAATCAAATGTAGAGAGATGGGAGGGTGAATGGACTTGGCAGGTTATTTTAGAAAAACACTAGAAGTGAAGTGAATCAAAAAGTAACTGATATAATTTCACAAATCTTGTGAAAGTATAAACTGTTTAAGGACAGTATATTTTTTTCAATATCTTTTTATGCACAGCATATGATAAATTTTGTGATATTAATTTTGGGAGCATGAAGGCTAGGTATAATTTCAGTCTCCTCTAAATCATTCCAATGACAATTATGCTGTGTTAATGCTTTTGATATTGGTACTCACTATGGAGTTGATTTCTAAATAAGCTAAAAATGGCACTAATAGGGAAAAGTAAAGATTCTTTTATTTAAAATCACATGCTCTACAGAGTCTACAGTGCTTGAAATAAACCATAGTGTTTACAATGATTGTTCTATTTATGTATTTGTTCAGAGAGATGTTTGAATCTGCTCCAGAACAAATTATTGTCAAATATATTACTGTTGTGTTACCTGTATAATACGTGGTTTGGGATTGCATTGGAAAATTAATTTTAACTTTTCCAAACCCTGAAGAATACTTAGTTTTTACTGTTTCCTATACAGTTATTTTCCAAGAATATAGTTCACGGTGCTTCAGAAACTTAGGCACAAGCTTAAGCGTAGTAGCTCCTTTTAAATCAGAAGCACCATTTATAGAACATGAAATTCAGTGTATGCTTTGTGAGTTGTAGGGGTTTAGTGTGTAGCATTGAAACACAGAATCTGAACTCACGTAGCATTGTATTTGAGAGAGGCAATATTTCAGAATATGTTCTTGAATTGTTCTTTCTATTACTTGCCTCAGTCTTGCTCCCTAGCTTGAGTTACTGAAGTGCAGCTATTGATTTGTGGAGACTGGATAAAGTCCCTGCAGTTCTGTGTATGAATAACTGTACATGTGTGAGCAGCTGTAACCAGGATTTTGCTTTGGGGCTTGATTGAGAGTGCTTTGCCAAAGCGGGTATTACTTTTCTCATCCTGTTTGCTGCAAAATGAAACCAGAAAGTGTTAGACGGTTGCCAAGGTTTCAGGGAGTAAAATCAAACTTTATTTAGTGAAAGCTTTCTTAAAGAGAAAAAAAAAATCTGGCTTCAGTTGAAGGATGAAGCAAAGTTACAAGATAAATCCTTGTTTTAAATGCTCAGATTCACTTTTTGCTTATGCACTGGGTGGTGGTTTTGTAATGAACATCTTCTGTGTGCACAGGTGGCAATAATTCAGTTTAGTGATGATCCCAGGACAGAATTTAAATTGAATGCATACAAAACAAAAGAGACTCTTCTTGAAGCTATTCAGCGAATAGCCTACAAAGGAGGAAATACAAAAACAGGTGAGAAAAGTCATGACTGTGAGGCAGATTTTCTCCCTGCTGCTCTCTGTGTGGTATTTCTTTCCCATTAGCTAAGTGGTTTAATTAACCACTGCAAAAATAGTGAGAACATGGTATGTCTTCACTGGAGATGAAAGGTTGGGCATTGAAATTAGAAAAGTCTTTGCAATCTGTAGTTTACACCCTTCAGCCCCTTCACCCTGCTGCATGTTCACCCCACTGACCAACAGTGATGGCAAGGATCAGGGAGGCAGAGAGAGAGGCAGCTGGGCAAAAGAAAATGACTTTGGGGACAGTGGAAGGTGTAATGGGGAGTAATACAAAGTCAACTTGGTAAATGGATAGAAAAGTGGGAGGGAGCTCACAGAGCGTGTCGAAAACTGGACAGACTGGAGGGCCTGGTTATAAGCCAGGACGGTTAAGCCTCAGTGGGATGTTTAAGACTGGGTTGGGGGAAAATGTCTGTTAACTGAATGAGGTTGCATTTTAATTAATCCCTTAGGATAGCTTTCTGATGTGCAGAAATTGAAGATGAGTGCTGAAAGGGTTAAAATTTGTTTTAGTTGGAAACCATACGCTTTAGTATTCTCAGGCTGCACAGAAATTTCTTGCAGCTGTTGCATTGCATCCAGTCTCAGTATTATCAAAATAACACGTTTTTCATGTACTACAATGGCACTCTCAGTTGTTACGTGGACTGTGCCCTACAATCCAGAAAAGGAAGGTTTTGTTATCTCTAACCCAGCCAGCAGCTGAACACCACACAGTGCTCACCCACTCCCCACCCTTCTCCCTGGTGGGATGGGGGCAGAATCAGAAGAGGTTAAAACCTGTGGAACAGTTTAATAATTGAAATAAGGTAAAATATAATGATAATAGTAATGAAAAGGGAGATAAAAAGAGAGAGAGAAAAGAAACCCAAGAAAACCAAGTGATGCCCAGTACAGTTGCTCACCAACCACTGGCTGATGGCCAGCCCATCTGAGCAGTGATTGTCCCCTCCTGGCCAACTCCCCCAGTTTATATACTGGGCATGATGTTTTATGGTGTGGAATATCCTTTTGGCCAGTTCAGGTCAGCTGCCCTGGACATGCTCTCCCCCAGTCTTCTGGTGCAGCTCCTCACTGATAGAGGCCTCACTGAAAAGGCTTTGACTCAGGGTAAGCACTGCTCAGCCACAAGCAATACATCCTTGTGTTATCAACATTGTCCTTACACTGAATCCAAAACACAGCACTGTACCACTGACTAAGAAAAAATATAACTTTATCCCAGCTGACACCAGGACACCCACACATTTCATATTCTTGATCTTCACCTTCTGGATTGAAAAATGGATGGCTGAAGCCATCAAATTTTCAAAGGTTAGAGTCAAAATTAAACTTTTCTAAATCTTGACTTTAATAACTACAGAATGCACTAATTGACAGACTACCCAGGGCCCAGCAGATTTTTCTTTTTATTTATGTCTAACATAAATCTGAGAAGATACGAGAAGATAGTTATGAGAAACCATTAGAAATTGTATTTATATTCAGTGTAAGTATGTTGTCAATTTTTGTGTTTCAGGCAAAGCCATTAAACATGCAAGAGAAGTCTTGTTTACTGGAGAGGCAGGCATGAGAAGGGGCATTCCAAAGGTTTTGGTTGTCATTACTGATGGGCGATCGCAGGATGACGTGAACAAAGTCTCCAGAGAAATGCAACTAGATGGTAAAATGTGCATTTTTAAGAACTACTCACATGTCCTTTTTTTTTCCTCTTTAATTGAATCTGTGTGTGGGCATGAGATAAACATTAACTTTTCCTCCAGGAAGATTTTCAAATTTAAAGAAAACAGCAGTTCCTGAGAAAGACAGAATAACGCTAGGATATGGTTAGATTCTGGATATATTTGGTGATTAATGGCATTATTTTTAATTTTGGCAGCAGTGCTAAAATCACGTGATAGTCAATGGAATTGATCCCAGGGTGAAGAATTTGGGGAATATGATCCTGAGAATCTGGATTCTCATCTATAAAATGTAGTCTTGTGGTTACAAGCAAACTGAACTATTTTGTTTTCTATACAAGAGGTCCTTTAAAATTTTCATGTGTTCTTTTACTGTTACACTAATTAAGTTTAGGAATTTTTTTCAAAGTACCTATTTTAGAGCTTTAAGCAGCTCACAACACACCGTGTTGTGGGTCTAAGTATTTAATTGCTGGAGAGATTTGTGTCAAAACCCAAAGGCCACGGTGTGCCACATGGAACAAAACTAAAGGTTGGAAGAAAAACCAATCTGCCTATTAATGTGAAGCAACCTAAGACGAAATTACAGTTGTGCTTTTTATTTGCTTTTAACTTTGAGAGCTGTGAAGTTCCCAGTGTATATCACTGATTCCTGAAACCCAGTGTGATCGTCCAGCTTGGCTGCCTACTTGTTGTGTTGCTAGATGCTGAGTGTAGTGCCTTCATAAATAAAGCATATTATAAAATAGTAGAGTTTGCACAACTTGTTTTAAGTAGCAGCCAAGAAAACCCTGTATTTGTGAATAAATGGGAGTCATGTCTAAGCTGAACAAAAATAGTTCAGCTCTCAGGTAAGTCTTGCAGTTGCTTATATTAATTATTAGACTGGCAACAACATTGAGAGGAGGTGGTGTATTGTGAGGGTTCAGGTGCTGAGTGGGATGTGTCACCTTGGCAGATGAGTTGCCCTCTCCATTTTCCTCTTGGGAGGCTGCAGATAGGTTGGAGCAGGTACTGACTTGTGTATTTGAGAGTGACTGGCATGAAGAGGTGCTGATCTTGGATGAGACATGAAGATATTGTTGTAATTTATTAGGTCAAAGTTTTGTTATGCTAAAAGCTCTGCAGAAGGTGATGAATGCCCCTAGGCTTCAGTCAAACTTAAAGATAATATTGCTTGACTGGAGTAAATTTGGGACTGAGCCATATGAGAACAGTATGTCCATTAAATAGATTCAGCCCGATGTAGAGAGGTTTTTTTTTTCCTTCACCTTTTATTGAAAGGAAAATGTTGAAAAACTTTTAGCTATTTTGCTGCTCCTGAAACATATAGGATACAATTTCCATTTCATTTAAATCTTTGAAGTCAGGCTCAAATTTCGAAATATATTCATGCTGAATATATAGAACAGATTCAACCAATGCAGTTAAGTTGCTGATGAAATGAGAATGCATTTATTTCAGTGTTCACTCCTGAGGCAGCAGTGGCTTGAAATATTATATGTATTAATGTATGGGACAGAAAAAAATCTACAGAGGACCTACAGGAAATTAATTTCTCTGCTTTGTATTTATCATATACTTGATACATGGATATTTTTGTGTAGGAAAGCGTTTAAACATATGCTAAAACTTTAAACTGCTGAATAGTCATAAGCAAATGCTTAAGGTTTAACTTTATTTAACTAATTAAGCATAAATAGCCAGAAGAAATATTTCACAGAGAATGTATTAGCTTTAATTTAGATTACATAAGTGAATTTTCTTGTGCTATAGGATAATAATAAAATGTCCACTTTTGTATTTAATCAGGAAAGGACCCAGTGCAAATACAGTTGTGTTCATATTGTATTTCCACTCTCTAAATGAATGTCTCACACGAGTGTTCTTTTCTGTTTTACAGGTTTCAGCTTTTTTGCTATTGGAGTAGCTGATGCCGACTATTCAGAGTTAGTGAATATTGGCAGCAAGCCCAGTGAAAGACATGTCTTCTTTGTGGATGACTTTGATGCCTTCACAAAGATTGAAGATGAGCTGATCACTTTTGTTTGTGAAACTGCATCAGCAAGTTAGCCACTTTGATTTCTGTTTGCTTCTAAAATAACTGCTAAATACTGGGGGGGTTATAACTGATAATTTTCTGTTATGAGATATTCTTGATATTTTTAATATCATTTACTGCTGATGTTATAATTCTAATGTTATTTCCATAAACGATTAAGGAAATGAAGGTGTTGGGACTTCAAATTAATTAATGGTTGTTTGCTGTAAATCCAGAATGCAGCCATTGGTTATCAAAATTTACTTCAGATGTCAAACACAGTTAAGGTGGTTTTTTTATATTATATTTTAATTTTTTTATTTTTATATTTTGTTTTTTTAGGCTACTTTAACTCTCTGTAAGAGTTAGCTACATTCATTATTACTCAAGTCACATGGTTAATTTATCAATGGAGAGCCAGTTGTTCACGTTTGTATTATAAGAGAAGGTAGCTGAGTTGTACCCTAAGGAAAAGCATAAAACACACCCAGAGTCTGAAATCTGCATAAAAGCCATTTCAATATCTTTATGAAAATTAACAGAAATACATTCTAGATCAGCACCTAATGGTTAGGGGTCAATAATTCATATGCTTTTAGTTGTGTGCCCACAATATATTTCCTTGTGTATAAACCAGGCAGTGTACAGCTGTTAATTTGTGATTGTGAGGAGGTCTTGTACACAGGGCTGTGAATTATCATGCGACTGAATTATCAGAGCTAGTAAGCACAAAAAGTGTTGCTTGTGAACCATCAATTCTGAGATTTTGACCATAGAGAGAATAGTGAACATGAGAATACTCAACAGTAGCATTTATTAGTCACTTGTGCTTGTATTCTAAAAGTGATTTTTAAATACAAGTATCCTGAGGTGCTGTATTTGGTTGACATGGTGCTTCGAGGCTTATTGATTTTCCAGGGCACCTTTTCTGAAGGAGATTAGTGTGTGCTCTTCCCTGGCAAAAGAAAAATATAAATCAGACTTACAACTATTTAAAATGTGTGTACACATCTTAAGGACTGGGTGCAATTCTGGTCTCTCTTGCTCATGAAAGCTACTATGGAGTTAGAAAAGGTACAGAGAGTGTCAGCTCTAATAATTGAACCTGAGATGGGATTAGGCTGGTGAAGCTCACAAAAGGAGAATTAGGAAACAGTTGGTTAAAACCCGACATAAGACATACTTTCTTTTTCTATGCAGCAGGCAGTGAATTTGTTACCTTTTTCCAACAAATTTGACTTTTTTGAAGAGGTTGTGAAGGCAATTTCTTAGAAGGATTAGACAAATTAATGGATGAGAAATCCATAATAGGGTATTATATGGAACACATAGGAATGTACTTCTTAATATCTTTGCTAGAATTCTTGTGGACCCTGAGGAGGTCAAGTGAATGGAGTGGCCAGGTGGCCATGTTTGCATGCCCTTCCTAAACATCTCCTTTTGCTGCTGTTGGGGATGGAGTGCTTGGTATTGGGCTGAGTGAATCATTGTTCTGACACAGCAGGACATCTCTTGTATCCTTATATGTATCTTTTCTTCTTTTCCAGCCTGCCCATTGGTAGTTAAAGATGGCAATAATTTTGCAGGTACAGTATTTTTGTGTTAATTTTTGTTTCTGATTTATGGAATCATTTTCATTATGTGATTTTCACAATATGAGGCAATAAATTTCCCCTCATGCTAACAGGTATTAAACAGTTGGTGAATGAAACTCTGTGATACACTTGGCTTTGTCTTTTTTTGTTTACTGTAATGCAGTATTAATTTAAATTATTAAAATACATGTTTTGATACCTTCCAGGATTTAAAATGATGGAAATGTTTGGTTTGGTTGAAAAGGAGTTTGCCGCTGTGGAAGGGGTTTCAATGGAACCTGGTACATTTAACGTTTACCCATGCTACAGACTGCACAAGGATGCCCTGGTGTCACAGCCTACCAAGTATGTATTAACATATAATCACAGTTATTCATTTCAGGGACTAGTATTTTTAAGTCAGAAGAGCAGAGGCACTAGTGTACATCTCTGTTATACTGATGAATAGGAAGAATGTTTGGTGTCCTGAGCCCTCAATCAGTTTCATTCAAAAACAGCGATTGTAGGTAACAGTAGGTAAGCCCACTGGCTATTCTGGATTTTCCACATGAGCCAGTTTCAGGCTTGTGCCAGTGTAGCACCCACCATTTTCATGCAGGCGTAGGTCTAGGCAGATTCCAGTGTGTAGTACTTTGTGAAAGATGCCTCTGGAATGCAGGCTGAAGTCTCATGGAGTTCAGAATGTCTTTGAAGTGGGGTCAGGATGAGAACCTGCTTTAGCTGTTCTTGGTCACTTTTATTACAGTGTATTATGTCCATTCATTGGTTACAAAGGAAGATTATCCCCTTTTGCTGAAGTGAGTCTGTGTGAACTCCATCCAGTACCTTCCTGGGAGGAGGGACATATTTCAGTCACAAGGACTGTATCATGGGAGAGTTATGGAGGAGGCAATGAGGAATCCTCCCATTGAACTTTTACAGTAATTGATCAAAGAGGAAGTGATGGAAACTCTTTGTTGTTTCTGTGAACAGTGTGTATGTTGTGTTTCGTTCCTCTCAGTCCAGTCGCCCACTTCGTATTATGTGGCACCAGAGAAAAGCAGTGGCTCTGATGGATTACACATGGGAAGGTCTAACAAGTGTTCTTTAGCTTAGATAAATCAGAAAGAAAAACGGTGGGAAATTTCAATGAAGGTTTATATTAGATATCATATCAGTCTGTTTACGTGATTATCCTGTTGTGTCCCAGTTGGAGCTCTTGGGGCTGTTTCATATTCTTCGTGTTTTGTTTCCCCCTGGGCCTGGATGGACTGAGATGACAAGGGATTAGCATTTCTCACTTCTTTTTCCCTTTCTGCTTCTTTCTAATTGGATCTGCTGCATTTATATGCTATTCTCTAGCTGCCACCCCAGCCCAGTTTTACTGCTTCATAGGCTTTCACTCCTTTTCATGGTTCAGAGAACACCTTTCTCTTGATGATCTACAGGTACGTCTGAATAATACCACTTGCCTTTGTCGTCTCATTTATGCACTGAATGTCATTAATGTTACTCTCCTTTTTGAGCTCTGAATCCCCAAACCTTGTGTTTGACCCACCCTGCTTACTGAATTGTCTTTCATTCTTGTACAATGGACACACTGTAAGGGTTTTTTTCTTTTACCTTTTGACTTCTCTCTCTTTCTCTATGCAAAGTGGGCAGTGTAATATCACATTTGATCATCTGCTGACACTGTGCAGAATATATTGATTATATATCAATTTGACTCCTTTTCAGCATGAATTGTATCTACATATCTTATATGTGCCAGAAGCACTTTAGAAGGAATGGGATATATTTAGAGAAAAGAAATTAATTAAATAACTTCTTCAGGCTTTCTTCAGATCACTTTACTATGATTTTAAGGAATCAGACTAATTAACATTTTAAAATACAGTCAGTTGTTTCAGAAACTTGTCCAAATGTTCCACTTTGGGATTTGACAAGAAAAGATTAAATTAATTTGGAAGTACTAAATAACAAATTTTTGGAAATGACATAAAATAACATACTTCTGTTATAACATAAATTTCTTCTCTCTTCTGCAAATATTCTAGGAAACCAGATTGTATTTCTGTATGTGATCTGGTTTGACTTCACTTTCTTATGTATTGGCTTTGAAATTTATAAACTCTGTTCCCTGTATTTTGTAACGCTTCCTATAACAGTCTGTCACTCCTAATTTTAATCCATTTGTAATGGTTTAATGACAAAGGACATGTCTATTCAGATCGGTCTTCCAAGCAATTTCTGTTTTCATTGTCTGTTGAATCAGACAAGTGCAAAGGTCTTGAGAGTGGCTACTGTTTTTTAAAAGCTTTTAATATTATTTATTTTATCTTTATTTCCAACTGACCTCTGATTTCATCTTCAAATTAAAAAAATGTTAATAATTAAGGACAATTTTGTAAATTTTAAGGGAAACGATAACTTCTTTCGTCATAAGTATTCTTTTAGTAGTTGTCAAGTTGAGTAGATTTTGTAAACACTTATTCATATCACTTCTCAGTCTTGATTTCTGAAGAAATATATAGAGTAATAAAAAGCATGTCAAGTGAACATCTGATGAGTAAATCTCCAGATTTAATGTTATTTTGGTTTAAAGGACGTTATTTCTCTTACAGGTATTTGCATCCTGAAGGTCTCCCTTCTGATTACACCATCACGTTTCTCTTTCGTATACTCCCTGACACACCTCAGGAGCCCTTTGCTCTTTGGGAGATTTTAAATGAAGGATATGAACCCCTGGTTGGAGTTATTTTAGATAGTACGTATTTTGTGTTTTATTAATGACTTTAACTGTACAAATGATTCATTCTGTGTCTAGATTTATTATTGTCAATGTTTCAATCTGCTGCAAGAAAAACTACCTGAACCTGGAAGGTGGTAGTCTCTAGTTCTTGAGTTTTAGACTTATTTTAACTGAGTTTAATTTGGAGTTAGAGTCAAATTTTGAGTTAACTGCTTTAAACTGGGGCGAACGATACTGAAATCCAAAGTGCTGTACTAGATGTAACTTGATGTGAGGTACTGATTTGCTTTTAAAATTTCCAGTGTTCTGACTCTGATTCTACTTGAATCTATCTTGATATATGGCAGTGGTACCCGAAGAACGGTACACACAGAGGCAGTGTCCAGTCTGGTGGATAGCAGACGTACAGTCATGAACTCTTGATGGCTCATCATTTCTGCTTGATTTGACTTCCACAATTGTAAACCAGAGTTTATAATTTGCAGGGTTTCCATATTTACTGTTGAAAAGATGAAGATACTCTGATAGCTGTTCTTCTTAGCTGCCAGTATGGTGGGAATTAAGCATTTAGCTGGCTTGAGGATGTGTTTTTCTTATGCAAGTGCCACAGAAAATTAGTGGGAGAGTAGGACCAGGTAGACATGGGTGAGATAGACAAACAACTACTGGCCAGTCCTTCCTGTCAAACCAGGAGAGAGCATTGCTCTGATAAAACTTGTTACTTCCAGGTCAGTTTATCGCTTATGATTCTGTTTTATTGTCATTTGAGCTGCCATCTTTGGTCTGCTTCATTAGACACAAAATTGACTCTTCCAAATCTTGTATCAGGCCTTTTCTTTAACACAGAGCCCTTAACTTCTGTCTCACACAGATGGTGGTAAAACTCTGACTTTCTTTAACTATGACTACAAAGGAGATTTTCAGACTGTGACTTTTGAAGGTCCTGAAATAAGGAAGATGTTTTATGGGAGTTTTCATAAGGTTAGTAATTGTAATAGGGAAAAAACCCCGCTCTGAATAAAGTTTTGGGAGTTTTTCATGTTTTGAAATCATCTTTCATGAGGTCAACTGGTGCCAAAAGAAGTGTATTTTGCATCCTGTACCTTGCTATCATAAGTCTCTTTGCAATATTGGATTAGCATTAAGCAAATCATAGTTTTTATCATGAAGATGATGTGTTCAGTTTTCATCTCATGCCTTGTGCCTGTATTTTAGAGTTTGCCTTGAAAAGTAATTTAGAAATAAATTGGCATTGGCTTTTAATATTTGGTTTCTCAGGGTCATTCAAAATAAAAAAATTTAGAAAAAAAATTATCCTTTTTTCATCAGTTATAATTTTTGAACATATATTAAGGGCTATGCCATACTTAACTTTTCTTGGCTGTTAGAAGACTTGTAATGTTCTTTCTGAAAGCAGGTTTTGTTGGGATTGTAGCACATATTTGTTGTGAAGGTGCTTTTGTTGTTCGCTTTTATTCCTGATGTTTGTATCTTTCCAAAACAATTAAGGGATAGTATTTACAGAGCTTAGCTTTTCTGTGCTTCCTTTTCAGTCAATGGAGCAAGAAAGGGAAGGTAGATAAGAGCTGGTGTACAATTCTGACTCTTTTAATTGGTGGTTTGGAGGAATATATGAGGCTCTAGGAAATTCTCCTCTTAAGCATTTTTCTGATGTTTGAATGATGATTTTTGCAAACACATTTGAAAGGCGCAAGCAAGGCAGATTTATAGTAACTTTTCAGTTATTTAGTTACAGCTGAGCCTGGAGCACAGCAGGACTCCTTCATGTCATTCACCTTGGACTTCTATCTCATTGTAATGTACTAGTATAGGGAAGATACTACATTTCTACCAGCAATTCATCTGGTCTCCTCCTACCCTAACCCATCCCCAGATTGTTTTTTCCTTTGTTTAACTGAGAGATTGCTCATGACATGACAACTGTAACAACTTCTCTCTGCTGGGAGTGGCTTTGCTCCTCAAAAGGGACCACTGGGTGTGATCAAGGCAGAAGGAAGGAACTTGGTCACTGTAGTTCTGCTTTTCTGTACTGCACTTGGTGTGATTTGATTTTTTCAGTGTAAAAACCTCACTAGGACAGGTTCTGCTGCATGGTTAATGTAAAATTTACAAACTCAATTTTACTGCTTAGTTTTGGCTCATGCAAGTGGCTGGCTATAAAGGATGCATTGGTGAAATCTAGTGCTTGAGAGCAGGATCATACAAGATCCAGGAATTATTACTGACCACATAAATCAAAACTTCTATGGGATATGAGTTGTATATGAACATTGTGTAGATCTTTTGTTGGGGATAAATGATTTTCTTACTGAATCAATTCTGTAAATTGACAATTTGTATGCAGATATTCCATAAGCAGAAAAATTAACTAAATTCCTTAAACATATTAGAATCAAAGACTAATAATTCAGGTTGGAAGGGACCTCTAGAGGTCATGTAGGTTATTTGGTATGGATGATTGTATGAGTTTCATTATCAAACATGGAGTTAGGAGCTCATTTCAAAAAAGGCTCCCCTTTTCCCAGGAAGGAACACATATATCCCACATGCTCCTTTGTATGTTAAAGCATCTTTTCTTTTGCTTAGCTGCATGTGGTTATCAGCAAAACTACAGCCAAGATAATTATTGACTGCAAGCAAGTGAGTGAGAAGACCATTAATGCAGCAGGAAATATTAGTTCTGATGGCATAGAAGTGCTGGGGAGAATGGTGAGATCCAGAGGACCAAGAGACAACTCTGCACCAGTGAGTAGAACAATAATAATTCTTTAAAACATTTAAAATATCCTAAAGAAAACTGCTTGGGATATTTGCAGTTAGTTTTAATTTGAAGCCAAGTGAACTCATATTTTAAATAGTAAAGTTCCAGCATTTCAGAAATTCTGCAGAAGTCTGCAATGGTTATCACGTTGGGCAAAATCAATTTTTGATTGTTTTAATAAATGAAATCACAAGAATCATCGTTGTTCAAATGTTATATGTGAACACAGTTGATACATTCAGATATGACTTGTGTTCCAGATTTCATTACATAGAGTAATACAACATATAACTGCTTTGCCTGGAATCATTTAAACTTTGTTTTGAGTGACAACTATTCCTCATGTCTCTTATCCCCTTATACTCTCTGTCCTCTGAGCTCTGTCCCCTAGCTCAGTGTCTGTTCAATTAAATAACTGAACTGGTTTGGCACAGACGGTCCCTAAAAACAAAAGCTCTCATCTTAGCATATCTAGCTGTTTTATAATATAAAAAAATTTTAATGTGAAAGATCTCCCCCCAAAGGTTAAGTACTCGTTCATTCCTCTGAAATTGTTCTCCTAGAAGCAGTAGTTGATTATTCTGTTCACATGACAACCAATGGGAGTCTTTCCATTTTGTTTCAGTATGTCTTAAAGAAGATTTGTTTGGGGTTTTTTGACTTTTTTGTTGTGTGATACTGTTCGCTAATTTTCTTTGAACTTTCCTGACCCTAGAAGGAGGTTAGCAGAGCATATGAACCTTGAACTCAAGGCTTGATTTGAATAGGAATGAGGTTTCAAAAATGTATTTGCTTGTCATATATTAATATGAAAATACTCTTGTTTAGTAAAAAATAAGCCTTCAGAGTATATCTCTGGAAAAAAAAAAAAAAGTGCTTTTAACCTTCAAACTTATGGATAATTATTATGTGAAGCCTGTAAAGACAATTACATAGAGAAACCCTTGTAGTCACATTCCAATAGAAACAGAAAAGGGCAGACTTAGGAAATCTTGGAATTAGAGAAGGCTTTGTAAAGAAGTGGAAAGAAATGGTGTCTTTTGTTAGAACCTAAGAATCTATAAAAGAAAAGTCAGACTGCCCACTCACTGAAAAATTTGATTTTGTTCAAATGAACTGTAAAACTCATGTAAAACTAAAAATATGTAGCTGAGGATAAAAATTCTTTATAGTGGTGTTCAGCTGTCTTTGGGTATTACCACATATACCAAATTACAAGCTGATCAAGAAAGCACCCAAATACCATTTTTAAAGTCTCCATTCTGCACAATTTATTCATGTTGAGTAGGACTTGTGTGAATAGTCACTTTTAAGGCACAAATGAGTTGGTTTCCTACTCCAAAAATTGAAGGACATCAAAGGACTCTAGTAGGAGGTAGGATAGAGGTTCTTCTCACAACAAGTAGACTTCTCAGTTTTAGAGATGCTTATTACATAAAACAAAAACATGCAGGCAGTTATTTTGGAATAAGATTGTGGATGTTTTGTTCTAACTGTATTCACATGTTTAGCATTGCCAGAATGTTTTCAGTGTATTTTTTAATCGAATCAATATAGTGCAATCACCTGAATGTTGCCAAACATTCCAATTTTGAAGGAATGTAATTGTACCAGTTTTCTTCCCAATTATGCATATGGTGTGCAGCAGTAAAATGAACAGGCAGAAATAGATAAGGCAAAAAGAGCATTAGACTAAAGGTGCCTAACTCTTCTAACATCCTTGAATAGTGAGGATTTTCTGGATTAAACATTCCAGCTATCCAGAGCAATGAAACCTGACTGACATGCAGCAAGTGATGCTTTTTATTCCTTCAGTGAGATTTAATGAAAAGTCCAGCTTTAAAAGATTGTTTATTTGCATTTCCCAAACTTTATTGATATTTCCTCCTCTTTTAAATTTATCTTTTTTGCTTCCATGTATCTATATTGTTAAAAAAGTAATGCCTAATGTGGTCTGCTGTTGAAAAATCTTTGCAGAGCTGTAGCTTTGTTAGATGATGACAGGTAGACTTTTCCATCTCATATTACTGATTCTGCCTGGAGGGCTGGATATTTAGAAAGCAAAATCACTATGAATACAGGGAATTATAAATAAATGTTTAACAGTAGCAAAGCAAGCTTTGTTTTATTATTTAGCTTTAGTCAGAACAACCCACATAATACTTTAAAATAAGAATACTGTGTCATTCAACATTTGGTTAGTGAATAGAGCAATTCAGGAAACGTCTGTTTGCTCTTTAATTTACAACAACATATTTTATCTCTATGGATCTCTGGATTGTCTAGTCCAGAGAAAATGAATGCATATACACGCTTGTGTGGGACTGTATAATTTGAGCCAGTACTGTCAGCCTTCCATTGTTCAGGAGAACAGAATAGCTTGGGATGGAAACTTCTGAACCCAGGCTGCTTTCTGCACAGCCAGCTCAGGTGTCGCTGCACCCTTTTCTGGGATGTCTTCTTTGCTTAAGTGCAGTATCATGCAGAATGCCCAGGGTCATTCTGAACCCCAGAGCAGTGTGTTCATGCATGGTCACAGGCTAAGGAGTCCTCCTGGAGTGGGTAGCTTAGGGATGTACAGCAAAGAGGGAGGCATCTCAAGTGGCTCCACACGAAGCCAGCTTGCATTTGACCCAGGCAGGGGCACAGACTGGCTGGACTCAGGGTGGATCTCTGTGAACCCAAACCAAGGGTCCAAAAGCTGCCTTCATACTGCACTTCAGCTGTCTGAGGTGTTCAGCATGGAGCCAGCTGGTGTGGGTCTGCATCAGTAGTACAGCAAATCTGCAAACCACCTAATCTGCTGTAAGGTGAGGAGAATGTCTCTTTATGTGAAAGTGTGCCTTTATTCAAAATACAGTAATTGACCTATATAAGAAAAAGAATGAGACAAAACCAGAGGTGCACATATGTAGTTCATTTAAACAGATTTAAAAGCAATACGGTTTTAAGAAATCTTTAAATTCATTCCTCTCTTCTGGTCTTAAAATAATGCCACTGAAAATAATAATGGGAGCAAAACCAAATAGAGTTCTATCTCTAGCAGCTCCTCCAATTTTTTAGCATGTGGGGTTAATTTAATGGGATGTTCTGTTCCATTCCTCTCTCTATTCAATATGCACATAAACAAGGCATGGAAAAAGAATAGAAATAGTAACAGAAGCTTCATCTCTCTAGACCACTTTATTCAGTCAAGGCTGTAAAGGAGACAATTGGTTTTACCATTGAGCCCTATTTAGTATATTGTTTCTGAGTATCTAGCAGCCACTATTTTTAGCAAATGTGTGTGTTCTTGTAGATTAAAATCTTGTCTAAACCATATTCCCAGACCTGTGATGGGAATTTTCTGCCCAGTGTTAGTCATGTGTTGAACAAGGTTTTCACCATCATTAAACTATTGTTGGCCTGGGGATAATAAGGATAGGAGAGGGCATATTCTAAAGTAAAATTAAACTGGAGAAAAATATAAATATTATCTGTGGCTCAGCTCCAGTGTAAGTAATAGGCTATAGGAGACCTTGTCCCAGATAAAATCAGATCAGCAGACCAGTGAGTTAAGAGGAATTACTCAGTTTTGAGAAGCTGATCTCTCTTTTGCTTGACTCTTGATGCCTCCTTTGCTATATAAAAAGTATTGGGAGGCAACAGTGTGCAAAATCAGAAATTTAATCAAGGAGTGGGGGCTAATCCAACGAGTGCAGCAATTAACCTTGAACAGTTAGCTCAATTCACGTAATGTCTGGTAGTTCAGATGACTTGGTTAGAACACACATTTGGTAAAAGCAGTGGATTTGCCACTTAAGTGAGGTATTTGTGGCTTGCTGCTCAAAGTCAGTAGCCTCTCCTCTGTCTAATTTGAGTGCTTAAATCAAGGTAGCTTTGCTTGCTGATAGTTCCGTTCTGCACTGCTCTTACACCTAACAGTCATTTTGTACATCACCCTTGTTTTAAAACAGCTGCAGTTACAGATGTTTGACATTGTTTGTGCTACCTCATGGGCCAATCGAGACAAATGCTGTGAACTTCCTGGCTTGGTAAGAAACCTCTTTCAATAACTGTAGAATTCACCTTTTACTTTCCCCTTTATTGAGTAAATGTTTTAATTGAAATGCATGGCTAAGTGTTTTCAAAACAAGCCCAAGTCTGCTTGGATTATCTGGCCTACTGAAAGTCAATGACATATATGTTTCTAAATCAAGTAGGTGCTTTTGAGGCATCCACACAGTACTTTGTCTTAGATTCATAAAATCCCTAACTTCTGAAGTTTTTGATATCATTCTTCTCCTATTTTGATTTTTCCCTAGAGAGATGAGGAAAACTGCCCTGCCCTTCCTCATGCTTGTTCCTGTTCAGAAGCCAATAAGGGTCCTCTTGGACCTCCTGGACCACCGGTAAGGTTTTATTCGGGTTTTTAGTAAACTGTACTAAATATTCCACTGGCCACCTTTATTCCAAAACATGTGAATATAGTGCCATTATAAAACTAATAAGATTAAATTAGGATTTTAAGTGTTGGTGAAGAGACAGAATTACATTCAATTTATAGCAAAGATGCCAAGTATTAGGCTGTAAAAAACCTTCTACACAGTCAGTCAGTCAGTCAAAAATTTTTAATGATTTAATCACGACCTGAAGCAGTTGTGGTATTCTTCAGACCTTGAACCCTATTGCCTGTCTGTAGCATTAGTAAATATGTCGTAGTTAGTACCATTTATTTTCATAATTACCTGCTTTATGTCTCCTGTAATATATGTGTATTCAATGTAGTTTGGAGTTTACCTTTTGAAATGCTTAGTTTACAGCATTCTTATGAATTAAAGACATAGGGTATGACAATGCCACTTGTATGGTATGTGATGAAAGAAGACTTTTCTGTCTTAAAAGCCCTACCTAAGTACATCGTTGATTGGAAAGCACAACTGAAAGTGTAGGTTCTTCTGAGACCTCCTAGAGGCAGAGAGGTACCCAAAAGCCCTGAAGGGAAGAGAGGATGAAATGATCTGCTTTTGGTGAAAGCTCAATTAAAATTTTTTCCAGCTTTCCAGTGAATGATGAAATGCATACTGGCACAACTTTTGCCTTTACTTTCTGATGTTCTTTTAATAGCAGTCATTAAGTGTTTACTGTGTAAATGTTAAGTGTGTATATATTCCTTGCATAACCAGTGGAACTAGATAGTCTCTTCTAGAAGCCAGTTATTTCACTTTCCTTCCATCTCAGTGTAGTATTTTTGAAATATGGAATAAATCTCCTTTCTTGGAAACTTGTGGAAACTCAGTGTATAAGACATGGCGATACATGTCACTAAATTTTGAGAACTCAATCTCACATCCCCGATTTTTATCAATTTAGAAAAGTTGCAGCCTCTGTTTACAGTGGTTTGGTCTAACAAGAATCCTAACTGGGATAGAATGATCATGTGGTTTCTTTCTTTACAGCTAGGTTGTTAACTCTGATTGGCATCTTAGGGCTGCCTGCTAAGTTAGTTTGAGATGAGGCTCTCTTGTGAAAAGTTTGAACTGTGTGTTTCTCTGCTCATACTGAGTCCTGTGTCCTTCAAGAGCATGTTTTGAAATGAAAGAGCATGTGAAGAATGCAAAGGAAAATGTTTCTGAAAATGTTAAAGTACACTAATTACATGAGATACATGTTTAACAGCAAAATTAAATTGCACACAGGACGTTCATATTGTTGATCCTAGCAGGCATTTTTCCTGCTAACAACTCAGAGGTTAGTCTTTCTGCAAGAAGGGTTCTTCAAGCTCTGTTAACAAAAACCTGAGAAGGAACTCAGGAGAAAAATTCACTGAAAATGTGTGTCTTGAACAAGGAGAAATTGTTCTGTTCCCCTATTTAAATATAGGTTATAAATCAAGTGTGGATTAAAGTTTTAATTTTTGTATCTTAGCATCCAATTTGTGTTCTTTGACAAAGACAGATAATTCACATAAAAATGCCACTGAAATTGAGTAGTTGGACTACATTTCACAGTAAAATGAAAACTTAAAATTATTTGACTGGAAGGATGTGTACTGCTATAGTTCAAAAGATAAATGAATCAGGAATTGCTAAGATTTAACACAGCAGTAAAATAATGTACTTCTATATATTACATTTAAGATTAACAATATTTAGAATAGCATAGTGCCATGCAAGAGGAGGCTTAAAATCAAGCAGAAAAATCACTGCCAAGGCAGGCAAGTGTGTGATTTTGGAACTCAGTCTGTTGAAGTGATGCTTTTTTGCCAGACAGTTAGATGGCATAGCTCTGGGAAAAAAAAAGTAGTACGAGGCCTAAGAAAAAGCAGAGCAAAAGAATAAAGTCAGCATTCATCTCTGTGCCAACCAAAAGTCAGAAAGTCACATGTGCTATGTCTGGTCAATAGTGCTCCAAGTTGTTAAAACATCATGTGACTTTTCTCTAAGCCAAGGAGTTTTCTGTTTAAGAGATCAGGATTCTACCATGTAGCCAGTTTTAGACATTAGGCTAAAGAGACTCCAAAGAAAAGGCTTCCATTTGTTTGGGATAGTAACCCTGGGAAGATTTTCTAGGCTTTTAGGAAGCAGGTCATTTTGGGTAAGACAAAGTGTTGTTTAGAGTTAATGTTAACTGGCAGTTTTCATGATGGGACACTGTTTTTATGGCTTCATCTTTGCCAGAATTTGATCCTGCTGTCTGAAATTCCCGACACAAAGTAAAAATAAGATATTGCACAAAACCCATGCCTGCATTTCTAAGGAGTGCTGCAGAACCGAAGAAGGTGGAATAAACAAAAATATTGGAGGATTTCAAAAGTTTAATTACAAGAAATAGCTTTCAGTGCTTTACAGGCTTTGACTATTAAAAAGGAATAAGGAGTTGTCTTGATAACAGTTGATTAAGGCTGTTTCTGGGGGAAAGCACTGGCTATTAAGAAGTTATTCAAAATAAGGGAAAAAGGCATAACAGGAATTTTTGGCTAGAAGAAGTGGCAGAAGAAACGAAAAATTTGAAATTAGTCACACAAGCTTAGTAGTGCTGGGAAATAACTACCAAAATAAGTTGATGAGAAAACTGAAGGGGGCTATTCTGATGTTTTCATCTTAAATAAATGCTCTTCTGGAACTTGTACTTTTACCAAGCAGAGGTTGCTGGGTTCGGCACATGGATAAATGTATCAACTTCAGCAGGGATCTGAAAGCGTATGATTTAATGTCTCAGCATCAGGCTGGTTTTAACTATATATTCTTAGTAAAAATGCAGTTGGTTTCTGAGAACAAAATGGGAGACAACTCTGTGGTTTTGTTTATGTTAAAAAGTTGTGGTTATTGTGCTGAGGAATGTTTAATCTTGGAGAGTATTCTCAGGAGAAAGGCAGAGGCAAGAGAAAGGACAGAGGAAGCTACTCGGCTGGAATGTAGAAATACAAGTGTCTGGAATTTTGGAACTGGCAATTGAGATGTGGTTCCAGGGAGAGCATGGGATGAGATTTTAAGAGTGGGAGCTGGCTATGGTGGAATGGGTTGTGACCATAGACCTGTGGGATAAAAGCAGTAAGACTTGAGGAAGCTGAAAGGGGCAGTGGGAAACTGCTCTGTGATCACACATACGAAGACCATGTCATGATACCTTTATTGAAAAGCAAGAGTGCTCTAATATTTCCAGACATTTCTGTTATTTGCATTCCTGTTTAAAGTCTCATAGATACTACATATTTTTGTGTCTTTAACTGCTCTTCTTTTTGTGAAGTACTCATTGTAGCCTCTATAGAATGCTATTCAGTTATGGTGTGTAGTTGTACAAGATCCTTTTTGAGTACAAAGAAGGGCAGAATATCTGTAGAGCTCATATTCCAGTAGGTTAAGCAATATGCTCAGGTGGGAGAAGAGGGAGATTAATATGAAAAAAAGTGAAAAAAACATTTATGCTGTCCTAGAACAGAAAGCACATGCAACATATTTCTCAAAACACGTTCATGGCAGCCATCCATAGATATATGCTACTCCAGTGTCTCAGATGATACTAATAAAAAAGGCAACAGTTGGTTAATAAATTATGAACAGATGTAAGCATTACTGAAGAAAGCAAAAAAGAGAAAAATGGCCAAAAGAGCATTTTACCTAAGAGTAGCTCTAAATTAAACCATGGTAGATCTAGTAGATTCTGGCGTTGTCCTTGCTGAACAATATTTCCAAGCCATTAGAATAAAAAAATTTTAGAACTGTTTAGGTTGGAAAAGACCCTTAATATGTGGGAGTCCAGCCATTAACCCAGCACTGCCAAGTCCACCACTAAACCACTTCCCCAAGTGCCACATCTACACATCTTTACAGTACCCCCAGGGGTGGTGACTCCAGCACTTCCTTGGACAGTCTGTTCCAATTCTTCACAACCCTTTCCATGAAGAAATTTTTCCTGATATCCAGTCTAAACCTCCCCTGGTGCAACTTGAGGCCATTTCCTCTTGCTCTGTCACTGGTTACCTGGGACTGACCCTCACCTGGCTACAACCTCCTTTCAGGCAGAGAGTGATAAGGTGCCCCCTGAGCCTCCTTTTCTCCAGGCTAAACAACCCCAGCTCCCTCAGCTGCTCCTCATAAGGCTTGTGCTCCAGACCCTCCACCAGCTCCATTGCCCTTTTCTGGACCCACTTCAGTCCCTCAATGACCTTGTAGTGAGGGGCCCAGAACTGAACACAGGATTTGAGGTGCAGCCTCATCAGTGCCAAATACAGGGGGATGATCACTGCCCTCGTCCTGCCGGCCACACTGTTTCTGATGCAAGCTAGAATGCTCTTGGCCTCCTGGAAACTCATTTTGGTGAGAACAGACATATGTGCAGGAGGTTTCAGCAACTGGAAGGGAACCCGTGGCCACATTTCCATCCGTATTGTAGCTTTCAGTGTTATTTTGATGCTTACGTGGTGTGCATTCTTGGCTCTAGAAAGCAGTCACATCTGTGTTTAAATCTGTTTCTGTGTATGGCCATACTTAAGTATGTTCTCAGTTTAATTACCCCAGTGGAGGGATAGCAACAGGATATTTACTGATTCTTGAATGCTGATTCAGGAACAGGAAAAAACTGCTTGGGCTTCTCTGGATTTCATTTTTGAGAGTTTTGGTTTTCATTGAGTGCTGTGCTTTTTGCTTCACAGGGTGGTCCAGGTGTCAGAGGTGCCAAAGGTCATCGTGGTGATCCAGGTCCAAAGGTACTTTGTACAGCACTCTACATTTGATAGATGTACAGGGTCTTGCTTCATCTCTGTTGCATGTAAGCCTTGAAATTAATTCCAGATTGTCTCTGGTGTTGTTGAGGAAAAAGCATAGTGAAATGCCACTGGAGTTTGGTGTGGCTCTTTTCATAACACTTGCCTGTCCTGTTTGTTCCTTGATAAAATATAAAATTCAGAATTCAGCTTTTGCAGCATAAATAATCTTTTTTTTTTTTAGTATTTATAAAGGACCCAGACAATTTTAAATTGAACCCTAACTGCTCAGCCACATATTAATTCATATTTCAGATGTTTCTGAGTCTATTGGTATTTAATTCTTCAAACAGAAGCTGCCTTTGTCCATATGATAAGAGTTTAACTTATGTCCTGTGCTACTTTAGGGACCAGATGGACCTCGAGGTGAAATTGGTGTTCCTGGACCACAAGGACCTCCAGGACCACAAGGACCCAGTGGACTTTCTATTCAAGGGCTTCCAGTGAGACTTAAAAAATCAATAGGCTTCTTTCCTGTGATGTTTTAAACAGCAAATATCTTAGATTAGACTGGAATAGCTTTTGTTGTTGTGATCAGAATCTGAATTTCAATATTTGAGGTGAAATCACAGACGTTTGACCTGTACTGAACATGGGTTCATTTCTGATTGTTTTTATTTGAATCTGAACTTTTAGCTGAAAGTATTTGATCACAGGTTCAATATGACCTCGATATTAGCATCCAAGCCTGGAGACAAGTGAAAAAAAATTGCAGTAGGGGTTGTAACATGGCACCAAACTGAAGTGTTAATATTTTATCTTTTTCTGGTTGGGGTATTGCTCATTGCAGATCAGTTCTAACTTGAAGGTATACCCAAGCAAGAACACCATATTCTCTGCCCAAATTAACTAATAATGTTCATTACGTTACAAAATCTGTCATCAGAGGAGGTGATTAGGCCTGGAGATTGCAATGCTGTTGTGAAATAAGTCACAGAATTTCATCATAAAGAAACATTGGTAGAAACATTGGTAGCACTTACCTTGTTTCATGTACTCAGTAATCAGTTCATACAGATGAACACAGGTACATCTGTAGATGGGTACACACAAGCCTTGAAATGTAGTAGATGCACATCTTTTTCTGCTAGATTTTTTCAAATTCACTATTTTTAATACACTTTCTTCTTTTTATGGTACTATATGGTACTGTATGGTACTGCTGTACAATATAATGATTTACCAAAACTGTATATTCTTGATGATGCTGTCATCAGAGAATAATACAGAATACTTTAATTATAAGAATAATTATTTCTTAGAGAAATTGTTTCTGTATAAAATTTAATTAAAGTTAATTATCGAGAAAAATATATTTTTTGTCATGCATAGGTAATGTAGAAACATGTCTATTTTCTGTAGAAAACCCTTAGGTTTCATCATTGTAGGAAATTCTTCTGAGGCCTGAAGTGAAACAGATTCTTGTGAAGAGAAAAGAAAATAGCTACCTTTGTTTGTTTGTTTGTTTGGTTTTGGGTGTTCTTTTTTTTTTCTATATTTTAAAATTTGTCATTTGCAGTTTTGTAAACAAGAGTCTGTGTGTGTGCTTTCACTAGGAAAAATAGTCGGGTTTTTTATTGGTTGCTTGGTTATTTTTTTTTCAGAAGAAAATGAAAAGAACTATTAAAAATAGAAAAGTAACCATATATTTGGTTTACTGTGTGTGATTCTTAATTTGCAGGGGCCACCAGGTGAAAAGGGAGAGAAGGGAGATCTCGGTTTTCCTGGCCTGCAGGTATTTCCTAAGTTATTGTCTAACCTGCCTCTTACTAAGTTTGAGTGTTGAATTGACATCACTGCGAGTTGAGGGCACATATTCCAAACCACTGAGAAATGTTGTGTTGGGGTGAATTGAACAGACCTTTAGAAAGTGAAGGAATCCAGGGTATGCTGGTGTGCAGTGACCAGTTCATCTGGGGCTTGAGGAATTAGTTATTTTCTTGTTTAACACTGAAATCAGGTCTCTGTAGACTCAGAGCCTGTGCATTTTAACAATGTCTGTTTACCCATCTCATTTCACAGAAATACCTTCTTTATTGAATCTTTCATCGCCTCACCCATTATTGAACCTAGTTCCATTTATCCAAAACACTTATCCAAAAGCACGTCACACAGTTTCACTGGAAAATGATTTAGTGGGATTCTGTTAATTGGAACTCAACTTGCTCTCCCTTGATCACTCTTAGGGTGTCCCGGGAGCATCAGGTTCACCCGGAAGAGATGGAGCTCAAGGTCAAAGGGTAAGGTAAAATTAATATGTTTTACATGTGGTTTATTTCTGTTCTACAATGGGTATGTTTTCCATTATGTGCTTGATACATCATAATTTATGTCACCTTTATAATTTCTGGAGACCATATTTCTGTGCCAGTCAGCACAGCAGGCAGAGGCAGGGTGGATATTCTTCCATCTTCTAGATGAGGGTTGAGAAATACTAGACTAGTGATGGGAACCATCCACGATGGCTGTGCTTAACGCATTTCATAGAAGTAGATGCCTCTTCTGTTCAGCACTGCTAATTAGTCTCTTTGCTTATATGTTTAAAATTAGGTGGTTGTTAAATGGCACATAATTAGTATGCAATTCAATGCAATGATATAAGTTAGCTTTCTAGCTAATTAATGGGTAACAGAGACAACTACGAGGAAATTCAATATTAGAATTTAGAACAATACCTGTAGAAACTGTTGACAGGAGGAAAAGGTGAAGGTGAAGAACAATACCAGAATTTACTCAGCCTTATTCAACTGAAGATCCTTACAGTCTATCTAGGAACCAATAAAAAACCAATTCATATTCATTTGTGCAGTTAAATATAAACGTCCTTCTCCTTGTCTCCTTACAGAGACTTCTGTTTCATTATTAGTCAGACACAGGAAAGTTATTGTTAGCATAGTACTAAGTTTCTGTCTACAGCAGAAGTTCATTATTAAATATGACTTTCCAGTTTCATTTGAACAAGATTTACATATTCATGATCCTTTTCTTTGGGTATGTTAGTGTAACTTGAACTTCAGAGAAATCTGGACCTTCTTTGATTTTCTGGCATTAGCTTGAGACCTTGTTGTAAAAAACCCCACCACTTTAGCAAAACATGTATTAGAACTCACTATTATGAATTTAAACATTGGCATATCTTTATGCCTAGAAGTAAATCCACTACAGTTACTGCAGAATTTGGATGATACATAGATAAACTTTTTTCTCTAAAAATCAAGAAAATAATTTTCTTAAGATAAAGGTTTACACATTATCATCAGATGAATAAACTAATTGGATGAATAGCCTTCTAATTTTCAATTAAGTTGTGGTGAAATATGAAGGTATATAAATTCTTTTTTTCTACTTTATAATACTGTGATGTCTTCTTCTGTTTTTGCATGTTTTTAATGTCTTCTTTTTGGCTGTGTTGGCATATTTCCCCCTAAATTCCCCAAGCTTGGTGTCACCTGTTCATCTCCAGGTTAATAAAGACCTGGAGCCTGATGAACATTTGGATTTTTGCCATGTTCTGTCTGATTTTGGTCATGGACAGGTTGAGGTGACCTGGTGCTAAATGCTATACATGTGAATTGTATGTGCCTCCTCCCTCTACCTTCCTGATCATGAGGGACGTCGAGGGGTTTGCAGTTCAGGGAAACTTGGTTTTATGTTATTCTGCAGCTGACTTTATATTTAGCAGTGGATGCCCTCAGACAGGCCTTGATGTCAGTCAGCAGTTCAGAAGTGGTCTGGTTTTCCTCCATGTGGGAGTCAGCATGTTGTTGCAGAGAGATGGTATTCCAGAGAAAAACCGAGGAGGGCTAATGCAACAACGGCTTTTGATACAGCCTGGGAAGGTCATGTGGTGCTTATTCTGTAGAATACCCCAGTGTTGTCTATAAAAAGGTAGGGCAATTACATAAATTGCTGGTTTTTATAGATATGGTAATAATGCTTTGTTCATGTGTGTTCCCTTTCTTCTGCTGTTAATCACAGGAGCTGGATGAACAGCCTAGAGCTCATAAAATTAGGTCTGTTGTTGTCTCTGTGCGATCCTTCTGCAATGTTGTCCGGCAGTAATTATTTCTATGGCAACAAATAATTATGTTATACTAATTTTATGGTGTTGTAACTCATTTGATTCCTGTGGAGTTATGGCAACATAAAATTGCTTTTAATGGGTGAAGATTCAAACCAATTATTTCACCGCAGTCTCTTTGAAGACCCAGTGCTTGAGGAAGGCACAGTTTTGAAGGGCATAACTGCAGCAGCAAAGGGGAACTGGAAAATTCCTGAGAAGTAAATTGCCTTTTTGTATAATGTTTCTTTTGTTGGGCTTCCTCCTGTTAGCCAAGATGCCAAGCTGTTTTGCAACTATTACACTACTAGAATGAGATTTCCTATCTTATTCTTAGCTTAGCTATCACTTCCTCTTTAGTATTTATTGATCATTTAAATATTTTAGTGATACCACTGCTGTGAAGTCCTTAAACAGATGGCTAAATCACAGTGATTTTAATGGGAGATATGCATGGGAGTGGTATTTATTAGGAGATCTCTGAGAACTTTGCTGAACTGGGTATAATGTGGTATTAGACTCATGAAATCCTGGAATTAAGATTTTTCCTTCCAGTTGCTGGTAGTTGGAATCACTTCACTTTTACAGTTCTTTTTCCTTCCTTTTTTGATTTTGATTTCTAGTGTTCATACTTTATGGTTTTATTTTTGAAATCAGTCGAGAAAAGGGTTTGTTTTTTCCTTTCTTAATATTGTAATTGAACACTTGGTCTGTAAAGTTTCTTTTTGTATTTCTGGACTTCTGCTTTTTTAGTCCCTGGTTTATTTGCTTTTTCTTGCATTTTAGTACCTCATCAAGAAATAGAACATCTTCCCTGTAAGTTTTGTGAATTCATACAATGATCACTCTCATAATGACATACCCTCTTTGAAGAAAAGTGGGATGTAATAAAAGTACTCTGTGAAGCTTGAATCAGAGTAAAAAAATGCATTTTCTGATAATAAGGCAAACATTCTGAATATACATGATAATATTTTATTCCTGTCTGGTAACTGGTTTAAATCTACATCTCAGACTCCACATGAGGAACAGTCCCCTCCCCTCTTATCCGCTTCCATAATATATAAAAGAGTGTCATAAACAATTTTAAAAAATTGAAAATTACTTATTTTTATTATGTAGCTGGAGCTGTGGTTCTTTGGTGTCCTCTCTTACTGCCCCAAAGCTACCCGTATAGAGAGGTTTTACTAAAAAGAACAGATCGTGTTTCTCCACAAACACTCCCAAGCATTTCATGTTGAAAGACAGAGCTTGAACTGCACATGGGACACATTCTGCTTTTTCTGGGTCAGGCAGTCATGGTCCCAGGCTGCAAGGTTTTTTTAAAAGGCTGTACAGGAAACTCTTTCAATCTTGGGCTCAGTAGCTTCAGTTAAGTTTTTGCCAGTATCTAGTCCTGGAAAACTCACCTCTCCACCAGTCCACCAACAAATCCCAGGCTACTGAAAGCTCAGGAGTTTATAATGGTGTCAGCAGCAGTTCTGACTTCAGTAGACTTGAGATTTTATATGATGCCATTTGTATGTTGGTGAATAAAATCCCTTATAAAAATCCTGTCTGAGTTAAACTGTTTCTCCATAACTTTTTTTTTCATACCATTAGCAAAGTATGTCTTGATCTGAGCTAACTTTCCAAAATAATATACATCTTGATTTTAGGATCTACATCCTAGGTCACACATGAAAATCTGTGCCATCCTGGTCTTGGACATGCAGCTACATGGGGGAGATTCAGTGACTCTGTACAGAGTCATTTCTATCCAAGAGAAAGTGCTGTTGTGCTATGTAATTCCTCTAGTCATTCCCCTTGGAATAGAGATGGTTAAGCAAGGAGGAGAATTCAATAACTGGGAGATTAAATAATATCTTTAAGGCTTCAGTACTCAGAATACATCTTTGTGAATTCTCACAGTGCTCTGTTTTCTTCTACATTACACACACCAAAAATAATGAGAGAAAGAGCCAGAAGAAATACATTCCCAGTCTCCCTGCCAATTTCCTGGTACTCACTAATCTCTGTGCACTACTCACAAGTTCAGAATGAGTGTCAGATCCATTCTGGCCATGAGATGGTCTGAGTAACATCATCTTCAAACCCTGCTGGCAACACAAACAAGTATCTTTAGTCTTTACCTGCATGAGAGAATAAGTGTTGCCATCCTCCTTCTTGAATCAGGCTTCACTTTGACTTCATTTATATATAGCAGTTTTCACATCTAGCAAATACAGTAGAAGGTGATCTTCTGTGGGCAATACAAGACACAATGCCAAGAGAAATAAACCTTAGGAGAATGGACAGGAAGTGATTCTTGAGCAGCCAACAGTAAAAACACTGCTCAGGATAAAGACATTGTGAAATATATTCCAAGAAAATGTAATTTTGATCATACTGTTAATTCTACTCTTTGACTCGGATGGGGGAAGGGAGGGACCTACAGCATTATTTTTCTTTAGAAGTTTGTGGGAATCCACTCTAGATCCTGGAAGTCAGTGGAAAGCTCTATATTTCCCTACTCATAGATAAATTAAGCCCTTAAAAGAGTTCAACCAGTTTTTATCCTGCTTTAGAACTGGTCAAAAATAAATGCAGATTTTACATCTTTGCTTTAAAAAGTCAAACATGCTTGTAAATATGAAGGTATCAGTCTTCCTGAAGGTTTTATTGTTAGAAAAAGAAGCCTAGCTTGCATTACCTTTAGGGACTTACATGTTATTGTAAAAATATGAATACCTATCATTGAATGTTTCAAAACATTGTTCATAACTAAATGCTTCTGCCAGAGAATATTAGAAACCCTATTTTATATTTTTCAATGCATTTCAAAGTTCCTTCCTTGTACCATTCTCTGTTTCCTTTAGGAATACCAGTTTTGGAGTCTGAACACACTTTCCTTTGCAAACGTATTTGAGCTAGGCTTGCAACCTTTTTCTGTATATGTCTTAAAACTTCTGTAATAGAGATACTACTACTGTCTTTATTTCAATGCCACTTAGCTCTTAATAGTTGCTTTGGTTCTTACTGTGATAGGGGAGCTGCTTCGGTCCTTGCAGCTTCAGGAACCATCTGGCTACACTGTGAAATGGGAAAGTATTTCCTTATCAAGTCTAAGGATGCATAGATGACATAATGTGAATTGACTATGTGGCTTATTTTATCATCAAAACACCCTTCTGGTGGAATTTTAAAAAACCTTTCCAGGTACATGGCAGATAATATTCCCCAGCCAGTTTTTTATGCCATATGATTGCAGATTTGAATAATAGTTTCTGAATTATGAAAAGCATAAAACTAGTAGTTCATGCTGGAGTCATTACTAAAACTGTGTCAGAAATAAAGATTCAGAAAAAGTACAAACCAGAAAAGCTCTTTGAGATACTGAGGACTGTTCTTTACTGTATGTGTCAGCATAAACACTTTCAAACCTTTCAGCAAGAAACCAAACACTTTCCAGCTTAAACTGCCTTTCAAAGTGGTCTTGAACCAGAGACAAGACCGTAGTTTTCATTTTTAGGTGCTGTAGTAATTAAAGAATTGCCTTATCACCAGGCTGGTCTGAAACCCACGCTTTATGGTGTAGGGATACAAAGTGTGCATATTGGTTAATTTGCAAGAATACTTTATTAATAGTGTATTTTCCTCTACATCTGGTCAGTCTTTTTTTTTTTTCCTGATTTACTTGCTTTCCAGTTTCCAAGTTATCTTTAGTTTTTGGCTCCCATTTCTGGAAGCTCTGAGGCATGTTCATAATGTAAACCACATGAGCATTCCCGGTGCTTCCTGAATCAGGACCTCAGTGATAGTTAGTGCATATGTACAGTATTGCTGGGCAGAGAGATCGACTCTCGGTTGCCATCTTTCAGCACTTCATCAGTGGGACTGTGAAGAGTTGCAACCAGTGAGAACAGATGTAGAAACGTGACCTTGTGGTAGAGAGGATTGACAGCAAATCTATCTCTCATTTATCTCACCACAGAAGCGCTCTAAGTGAAATTCACTCAGAGGTGAAAATGGCCAGTATGAAGAATTTTGCATTACTTCTTATTTCAAAAGTATTGTGAGACTAGCTGGATTTTTTTTTTTTTAATATTGCTGACACTATATTTCTTTTCAGAAATAAACCCTCCCCAGGGCAAATAAGGGAAATTTTTTTCTAAGAAACCACTACCACCATTTATTAATCAAAAATAAACAAACCCAACAAAAACCTCTCCAAACAAAAACCAAACGAACCAAGCAAAACAAAACCCAAGAACAAAAAGTAAATAATATAATTTAGATGAAACAGAACAGATTCATGAAGTACATATAAGAAGCTGACAAAATTGCCTTTATTTCTCTTTTATAGGGCCTTCCTGGCAAAGATGGACCCACAGGCCCACAAGGACCTCCTGGCCCAATGGTGAGAATTGCCCATGGAATTCGTTACTGTAAAAGTCAGCAGGATTTGGGGGGATTATAGGTCACACTGTTATCTAGACTACAGTGGATAGACCAAGGCCAAGGGAAGTTAATTTTCTCATGACGCACAGAGTTGGCAGATAGCTGCTTGTCCAGTGTCATTTCTTTCCACTCTTACTTAGCTCCAGAAAAAACGTCTCCCATGGGAAGGAGAGCCGGTTATTCTGTCAATAGATTGATAGCTTGTTCTTAGGCAAGTAGCTGCACTATATAGAGGGAATGAAGGTTCTTAACATTTCAAACAAGACTTTCTTTTTGTAAAAAATTCCAGTTAAGACTGTTAGTTGAAGGGAAATGCTACATTTTGCTTGGTCTGGAGGCTGGAGATGAGTGCAGGTGCTCTGATAGAGTAATCACGGAAGACAGCAGAGTCCACATTCAGCCTTCAAAGCAAGGTGTATGTTGCCTTCAGAATCAGTGTCAGCCTTCCCAGCTAGGGCAGCTGGGCAAAGTTAATGCCTTCTGGATAGTTGTAAAATGTTAGGTGAAGCTGCTGATGGTATTGAGTATTCTCCAAGCCATCCTGTGGTTTTTACAAAGAACATTCCAAGTCATGCCCCTTGAACACAGTTTTAACATCACAGGATTTAGTGGTTCAGCAATTCCTTCCTGTTCCAGAAAGCAACCCAAGTTATTTTTCTCAAGTGCTTTTCTCAGAGCTGTGCTTTTGGTGCTTTTTTCCTGCAGCATGTACCTCTCAGTCCTCTCTCTCGGCATCTCCAGTCTTTGACTGATGGAACTGATTGTGTGCTGGCTGCTTTGTGCACTTTTTCTCTCCGGGATTCACGGATATTGACTGTCATCACCACTGTTTTCTTTCTCTTTTTCCATGTAGGGCATACCTGGTGCTCCAGGTGTTCCAGGTGTTCCAGGAAGCCAGGGACCACAAGGTGATGTCGGAGCTCCTGTGAGTAAAATTAGTCAATATTTCTTTATGTGCTGTTGTGTATTAGCTGGTTTCTGATCTTGGCTTCACTGTTTGACAGAACTCCTCAATATTTATAGCTCATGATCTGTTTGCAGTTAATGGCTAAATGAAACATCATATGGGTCTTTCTTTGTTCATTCTTTCTAACTAAATTTATTTGTTGATCTTACATACAGTGTTTGGAATATAGGGATTATAGAGTCAAAACACAAAACACAGAACTTAAAAACATAACGATGTGAATTTGTCGTCTTTATGTGGTTACTTTCTCCTTTCTTTCATTTACACTTCTAGCAACTCTCAGGAAATTCAAGTATGCCATTTTTATTAATCTGATTTTTTTCCAAAATATTATTCTGATTTTCAAACTGTGAAAATATTGCATGAAAAAAACCCCTGGCTTTTGTGGTTACTCTCTGTTTGCATCAGAACAAATGACTAATGACCAGGGCTTTTTCTAGATTATTATTATAAATTATTATAAAATTATTATTATAAATATTATAAATATCAGTTTCTTTGAGTGGAAAATTACATTTTCTAGACTTAAAATTAGTATTAGGAAACTCCAATATTAAATTTGTCTTTAAGATATTATTTTTTATTATTACCAAAACAACCCAGAACAAAACAGTTTGACTGGAAGAAAGAAATACAACTATGAAATGAGTGTGTAAATTATATAAAAGACAATATTTATAGTGGACCTCTTTTTTTCTCTCTAGTAGTTCAGGTAATATTATGTATTCATATTTAAACTACATATTTGACTACTTGGTTAATTAGAAAACCTGCTCAATTTTTTTCCATATATCACAGTAAATGTTCTATTTAATTTTTAAAGACATGAGAATGGGACAGTATGTATTTCTGATTCTATTTGTAGACTAGAATTTTTTTTTTTCAAAATCCAGTTTGGTTTGGAGATTTAGGCCAATGCAAGCATTTTTATTTGGTTAAGTGGAAATGAAATTAAATTGACTGATAATATATAAGCAAAGATAATAACCTAATGCCCAGTTCTGCACAGTTTCTTCATGTAATCCTTGCTACCCTAAAAAACTGCCATTAGTGAAGTTATAAATGCACTAATCAACTTGTTCCAATGCATAGTAGTCCTTGCCATCATTACAGTATTATATTATCTTTAATGTCATTCTTAATTTTCTGTGCAGTTTAACCCCTTTGCTGATGCTGTTCATAGTGGATGAAGAGTCTCAGTGCAGTAAATGCCACAAATCCTATTTTGTCGTAATTAGACCAATTTCAGCCATGTGAAATGCATGTCTGCCCTTGCTGCCATTTTAAACAAGTGAATTCACTGTGTGACAAACACATCAGAAAGTAACTGTTCCCATGTAATAACCAGAGGTGAACATTTTGTTGAGTATTGAAATGGAAGTGTATTCGTTAATGTTACATTACTGAAACTGTTTATCATTTATTTTTTTCTCCCTTTACTGGGAATCTGCAAGAAAGACCATGTTTAGGTGTTGAAAATTTTGAGCAGAGCAAAATGAGAACTAAGTTTTGGTATTGAATCTTTTCATAGGGTCCTCCTGGAGCTAAGGGTGAAAGGGGTGAGCGGGTAAGTCCATGTTCACATTAGACATGCTTTTTCCTGTCTGCCTTCTCTCATGAAAAGCTTTTTCCAGCAGTTTATGTTTCTCTGTGTTTACAGGCACAATAGTTTTCTCTTTGCATCAAGAAAACTTTCCTTCTTTTCCAGACTTGGTCTTATATATAGCTACATTCATATTTTGAAGGTGAGAAGTATGAGGCATCGAGCATGTCTCCAAATCTCTCATTAGGGTTATCTTCTCAGACCTTGGCTTACTGGCTAAAAACAGTAATGGGAACCAGCAAAATCCCAATGTTTCTTTGGCCTTTTTCCCTCATATGTGAGGATATATCTCTCAGCAATGATAAATGTCTTTCATTGCTCTAAGAGCTTTCAACACAGAACTGATGCAACAAATTGTTTTATGACACCGCTGTTGTTGTTATCCAGGGTGACCTCCAATCCCAAGCAATGGTTCGTGCTGTTGCTCGTCAAGTGTGTGAACAGCTCATCCAGGGCAAGTACCTCCATAGTTCACATGTTTCTATCTCCAGAATGGATCTTTTCCTGCCACCATTACTTAAAAATGCGATGCTTTTCGAAGTATCTAAGGGGATCTGTTTGTTTTAGGCTAGACAGTCAGGATTTATGTTCCAATTAGATTTATGTTCAACTGGATTTATGGCCAAGTGGAGCTGATTAGCATCAGCCATCTAAGAAAAACCAGAAGTCTCCAATCTATTATAGTATACAGAAGCTTCTGCTGTAACATTTTTAAATTTTTATAGACATAAAATGCAAAAAAATCCCAAACCCTTACCAAAGTAAAGAAATAAAATTCCACACAATAGTTTTCCCATTTTCTGTGTACTTCCTAAACCACTATTTCTCCACCAACAAGCACACAACTTCATGCACATAATATCAAAGCATGACAGACCACAGCCTTGAGAACCTGCCAATGCTCTGTTCAAGCTTTGCTGAACCAGATTTTCCACTGCAACTTGAAAATTGCAACTTTTTTTTTCCTGACAGGTCATATGGCAAGATATAACTCAATTCTGAACCAGATTCCGAGCCAGTCTGTCTCAACACGAACCATCGCAGGACCTCCTGGTGAGCCAGGTCGGCCAGGAGCTCCAGGGCCACAGGGTGAACAAGGATCACCGGGCATGCAAGGGTTTCCAGGAAGCCCTGGTCAACCTGGAAGACCAGGAGAAAGAGGTGGGCTTCATACTTCACACATACAAAATTATACCTCCCTTTCCTGAGACATTCTGATGGCTTTTGTCTCCTGTCTAAATCTGAAAGCAGCAGTTTTCTCACGAGGTTGGTCAGTGAGTTTAATGCAGACCATAATGAAAAGCTTTGTAGACTCTCTGTCATGAAGGTCATGGAGGCTTTGCTGAGTGTGATTTGGCAGGATCAGACAGAGGTTTAATGTTTAAACTGCTGAAGATTGGTGGGACCTAATCGTGCACATCCCATCACATCATGCTTTCATGTTAGCAGGACTCTGAAGTGAGCTGAATCTCTAAATGTATCAGCAAAGGAGCTACTGAAGAAGGTCAAATGCAAAACTGACAGGTGCATGCTGGGGAAAGATCGAGCTTTTCTGATAACGTGAAATGTGTCAGTCTAGAAATTTCTGGCTCACAGTTGTCTGAATGGAGCAAGGTTGATAAGAAAAAGAAGAAAATTCCTGGTTTATGTGGGGTTGAGAAGATCAAAAAGAGGAAATTGTGAGGTCAGAGAGAAGTAATACACTTAACATTTATAAGAATTCTCTTCTGTATTATGTGTAGGCTAGATCCCCTTCTCCTTTCCTCCACCAGGATTGTCTAATAAAGAAACAAGCTCCATGTTTGATTTACTCTCTCTCTGTGCAACCCTGGCAATCTTGGTGTCCCAGAGTAACACTAATGTCACAGAGGTAATACTGAGTAGATCTAAAAATAATTTAAATTAATTAATTAGATCTAAAATTAAATTTAAAAATTAATTGCTATGAAGACTGTGCACTTTAGGAACAGTTCAGTTCAGGAGCTTAATAGTTCCAGTTCACAGGAGCCGTGATGCTCACAGTTAAAACATTATTTTGAAAAGAAAGTCTTTGAGTAAACTTGTGAGTCTTGCCCTCAAGACTGTAATTCCAATTATTTTTTGGAAAAAAAAAAAAAAAAGAGTCAAGGTTTCAGGTATTGGCCCCTCAGTCATGCCTGCCTGCTCCAGATGAGCAAAATCCAGACACTGTCCAGGAAGAAGGAGGAATGAGACAAGTAGAAAAGAAGATTGGAAAAGAAAGCAAGTGAGGAACTGACTTTAAAAAGGGTGACCTGGAGAGACTGAATGCAGATTTCAGGGTACTTACTTCTACACCAATACTAGCATATATCAAATGGCTTCTTGGGAATAGATTGTTTAAGCTAGGACTTTGGGAATGGAAGACCCACAATACCAGACTACAAAAAAGGATACCTGCCCAGGATTTTCTATTGTATTTGTTGTGCTGAGGCCCAGACACAAATGTTGTACTACTATGAAATCACAGAGTGATTAGATACAGTCATTTAAATGAAACAGGATGTGTGGGTTAACCCATTGCTGATAATGTCTGAGAAGCAGCATTGGCAATAGAGTGAGTACAGAAAAGGTAAAACACATTGAAAAGAGTATTTATTACTCTTTTCTTCTCTATATAAATAAGTGATGTTAGAAGGGACTGATTTTGGCAGGTGGTGCTTGTGGGGAGTTTCATAATTAGAAAGAAAGTTCTGTTCAAGCATTCTTCAGAATTACAACCAGCCAGCCAGAGCTCTGCAGATTTTCGTGAAATGTGATGCCAGATGTTGGGAGTGTTTTACAATACTTAGAGCTTAAAATGAGATTGTTTCAAGAATCAAGAATACATGTGTAAACTTAAGAGACAAAATAATTGACTGGTTTATTTGGAGTGAAAATGGGATTTTAGGATGTTCATGTAACTGGAGCCTTAACCAGAATCTGGAAGAAAGAGGAAGGAGCTCCTTCAGAAAGTAGGCAAAAGTATAGCATAATTTATTAGTCCTTGGGGATTTCATTTCTTCAGAAGCAACAGAATCTTTATTCTGATGTGTGCTTGATATAGCAGCACTTCATTTAACAGGAAGATACCTTTTGCTACAGAACTTTGGGATATTTCAGAATCTGTTTCTAAGGAATTTCTTTAAGCTAACCCCAAAATGCAAAAATGAAAATTAAAAATTATTGTAACCAGATTCATACTTGTGGAGAATGACTGGAAGTTTTTCGTGCATTCTCAATTATCACTTGATTCCTAATTACATACCATACAGGGGAGGAGCAGACTAAAATTACTCTGCTTCTGGATGGAAGGGTTTTAAAATTTCCCATAACTAAAGAGAGTAAGTGGAGTCCCTTGGTGTGTTCTGAAGCATTTAACTTGTTTGGCAAACACAATGTATAGTCCTGTCCTGAAGATCTCCAGCCAGCCATTTGGAATTCTTTATGAACAATGTGTTTCTTTTCACTGATGTCATCAGCATTTTGGTTGTATATGAAGTCAATTTAATGTTCAAGACCAGTGCCAGATCAGCAACTCTGAAAGTCAGGCTCCACCTTTAAGTTCAGAAAATGCACTCCTGCAGAGTACTCTGAGAAGTCATAGGCATTAGAAGAAAATAACACCTGCTTCTTTAGTAGTGTTGCTTTTTTTCCCCTCAGATTATTGGGATTGCTGCAAGAATGTGTTACTGCTCTGAGCTGAGTGGCAAGGTGTTGGTAGAGTGGGAAGAGAAAAGGTGGGACAGGAGGATAGATGTTTCTTCCTGCTCACCTCTCCTGCTACCACCTGTTCAATCCCAGCCTGTAAGAAAGGGGCACTTTGGTGCACGATTTCTGACCAGTCCCACAAGCTGCTTTCCAGAGAGAACTTTACTGGAAAATGTCAGCTGTGAGAGACACCAGTGAACTTCCCTGCTAACTTGTGTGGCCAATAGCTGCTTCTTCCTTGTTTACTTTGTCAGTCTGCCAAGCATTAATCAGATGTTTTGGAAAGAGACTGGGATTGAGAGAGTGTTTTGGAGCTCTGTTTGAAACCTCCACTTGAACTTCTAGGTTCAGGATGTCCATTCTTGGATGTGTTCTCTCACTAATAAAGCACCGAGCTGGTCCTTCCAAGAAAGACCACCTCAGGGAGAAAGGACAAGTCATTTCTCCTGACAGATTCAGTTCTCAGTGTCTGTTGCCAGCTGAGAGGCCACATTGTATTACCAGGCCCCTACAGTACATACTCCCAGATAAACTACCAGAATTTTGCTCTCTTACTTATTTGCATAAATACATAAAACCCCAAACCCGAACACTAATTATTCCCATCAACTCATCTCTATTTTAATTTCTATTTTAATCTCTGTTTTAACTAGTTCACAGCACTGGTTTCTAGTTTCATTTCAGCTGGTTCAGATATCTTTTGTTTTGATTTTATGTTCATGAACTGGGACTTAAACAGCTAGTGTCTGGCTTTTGAGTGCCCAGGAACTAATTGAAACTGCAAAATAATATAAAAGCCCCAAAGATTCAGCAAAATGGAAAAGCCCTAGTAAAAATTATTCTGAGGTCCTTTTAGCTTTCAGAGGCTGTGAAAGTGCAGTTCTTTTACTGCTGGGTGGACTTTGGCTCTTATGTGCCCTGAAGTGACGCATAAAACTTATGGCTACTCACCCCATCCCACTATGATTAAAGTACAATAAATACCTAGGCTGTCACTGGGAAAGTCACTGTTCTCAAGCACAGTTTGATCTGTATTTACTTCCTGGCTTCATATGAAAGAGGCAGTTAAACGTGTCTTATCAAAAGACACATGTTTACAGCTGTGATGGCAAAATTCCAGTGGAATTAAATGGAACTTTTGCCAGTTGAGTCAATTAAATATTTTTATTTCCCATTTTAGCTTCATCTGGATTAAAAAAGAAAAAAAATCACAACTCTCTGTTATTATACACTATGGTCACAGCTGAACATCTTTAAAAGTGGATATTTTTGTTAGCAGCTTAATTTTTCTTAATTGAAATATTCTTCTCTCAGGAGGATTGCAGTTCTCCTTACAGGCCAGTATTCTCTTAAAGACAAAATCAGATAAGCAATACCTGAGATTTCCTTTTGGTGCAGAAACCATGGAAATTTAATTTTCTTTGCTAGAGAATGTGTTCATGAGCTTGGCTGTGTTTTTCATAACTGATGCTATCAGAATTATCTTTAGAGGAGCGTTGGAAATAATTGATTTCAGTTGCTTGTGATCTCCACGGGGCTAAACCAAAGACATTGCTTATTTTGGACGAGAGACATGAAAATGTGTTTAATGGGAAGGGGGAGAGACAATTTGAAGGTATTGCTGAAATATGTCCAGTGCACAAATTAAAAAGCAGTTTGTGGGATCTGAAGGCTCAATGACAAGCTTTGATACCTGCTTTCATCCCTGAGGGTGATTAATCATTGCAGTAAACACATATGGGGAGTGATGGTTTGTCTGGTTGGCTTTCTGTAAGCCATGTTCTAGTGACAGCAAAGGTGACTTTGGTGAATTTTGAATGTTCTGTCATTTATTAGGAGCAAGCCAAGAGGTCTGTGAGTCTGTTAAGTCCATTAGGGAAGCCCATAGAGTTCTTGAGTTTTAACTCTTGAGCATTTTGCCTTAGGAATAGGATATTCTTGCTTCAGTGTTTATGTTCTCTTTAACTTGGGTAAACTCTATTGAAAATTAAAGAAACCTAAGATAGACTTTTATCTTGACCTTCAGTATGTGCTTATCTTGATATCTATGTGATTTCAAAGAAGGTTTGTCCTGCCCAAGAGCTTCATCACTTGTTCCAGAAGGAACATTTTATTCTTAGCCTGAGTAGATTTGTTCCTTGTTTAGCATTTCTTACTGCCATTTTATTCTGTGAACATCACGTGTGGGTATGTGGTTTTGTGTGTGTTAAGAACTGTAACTGAGTGCATGGAAGGCTGTGATTTGAAATCATTGTGGCCATTGTCTTTGATGTGACCAAGTAATGTTATCATACAGTAGGATAAGCAGTGGTCCTTGTAATGAACATCTATGTAGATTCCAGAGGGTTGTCATGGGCCAGTCTTATTAAAAAAAAAAAAAAGGCAATTCACACATACAGACTCTGCCTTCTGCAAATGGCAAGCCATTCCTTACAGGTCTTGTGTAGTCAGAGATAATTTGGATACATTCACCTTGTTACAAGGCCTGCAGCACAAGGAGATCATTGCAACAGATGTTTAAAGCAAGCCAGGGCTAAACAAATTTTAGGTATCTGGAAAAAAACACCCCTCCCCCAAAAATTCTACAATTGAAGGAAATAAAAGGCATAAAAGGCAAACAAGAAATACCTTAACAGTGCTAGGACAGTGGCAGAGAGCCTTGTAGAGGTAAGACAAAGAACTCATCATGATTTGGTTGAAAATTTTGTGCTCATTTTGGAGTTACTGTTCGCAGAGGAGTGGCCTGTGGTTTCCACCTGGCTGGGTCACACGGTATGTTGCCCTCCTGTTCCATAGAAGACCCAGAACTCCTCAGCAAACACTGAATCCCCTGCAGTTCAGCAGACTCTTATTTGATAAACTTAATGTGAGCAATTCTGTGCCATGTGATGGGTTTTAATTGCGGTTTTTTCCCCACTTAGACTTTGTATTTACTTAGTTGTTTCCATCAGAAATTAGCTCATGAAGATAAAAAACCTCTTCTATGACTCCTTGCAAAAATGAGGTATTCTCCAGCTGCTTTGCCCTACAGGGTAGCAGTTACCTGAGCAGAGGGGAAAGAAGGAATCAGCTGAAATTATAGATACTGCTCCTTTCAGGGCAGTAGCTGTTTTCTCTCTGGTTTGTGTTGATGAAGGTGCCCTGCATTGGCTTTGACTCTGAAACTGGTGAAGCTGTGAAGCAGGGAGAGCAATTACCAGTGCTGTGAGGGAGGTCTGGAAAATGGGGGGAAGTCCCACAAACCAGCCTGGATTTGGTGTCTTTGAACTATCCAAATCAAACACAGACTTTATGAGAGTTTCCAAGTCATCAGTGGAAACTCAGGGTCTGGAATTTATGGTTTTGACACCTACTATAGTTTGACACCGCTTATTGTGATGGCTGCATATAGAAAGTGTTTTTGTAGAATGCCACAGTGGTAGCACAGAAGGAGATGGAAAACTGGAAGAAGGCAGTGCCTTCTCTGAATTGCTAGATTTGTGATCTCCATGGATTGGACCCAAGGATAGAAATTAAGTGCCGTGAGCAAGTGCAGGAACACAACTCACTGGCTGTGCATGTTGGAACATCAGAGTTTCATGACTGGGGAACACTTAGATTGGGCTTTATTTGTGGGGGACAGACTTTGATGAAACTCCTTTCCTTGTGTTTCAGCAAGGTTCTACCATAACCCACTCACCATGTGTGTTTAGAACCATCTTTTGCTGAACCACTCTTTAGTGGGTGAATGTTTGAAGAAAAATTGGCTGTAGCATTAAAAATTTGACTTTTTGGGGCCACACAGTAATTTATAAACAGCTTTGAGGCTTTCAGGATCCTTCTGACTTAACAGTTGTTGTACCTTGCTACAGACCAGAGGCAGCTTTCCAGCGGGAAGTGCAGCCTGGAAACTGGCCGATGCCTCTGCATACCACCTCGATGAAACCACCATGGCAGCAGGAATGTTTAAGACCCCAGGAATGACGTTTCCCTTGAGAGGTTGTCAGGGAAGGGATGGAAAAAGAAGCAAATAATTTTTAATTTTCACCTCCTTCCTTCTCTGCCATCTGGTTTTAGATGAAAAATAACATATGGAACTATAATCCTGGTTAAGTAATAAACACTGCCCGCACTTCTGATCAAAGTGTGACCAAATACTATTTCCTTAGGTTTACCAGGTGAGAAAGGAGAGAAAGGCAATCCAGGTGTTGGAACACAAGGACCCCGAGGCCCACCAGGATCTATAGGTAAAGTTATATTTGAAGCATCTGGATTAGACCACTCTGACCCAACTGCAAAGCAGCTCAGATTGGCCCCGTCTTTCACTTCTAAGGCTTAAGCAGCAGAAGAGTCAGCAGTTCAGGCACCTTAACTGTCAATAATCTTCTTATTATGTAATATGATGTGATGTGCCACATGATGGTGCCGTCAGTCACACGAGTGGTTTCCTTTTCCCTATAATAAACTGCGTCTCCAAACCCAACTTTTTAATTTTTTTAAAGTATTTTCTTTAGATATGGGTTCTGGAAGGGGAAGAAAGTAGTCTGGACTAATTGCATTTGTTTTCTCATTGACTCAAGGTCATAGCTAAGTGTGAGTTGACATAGAAATGTATAGTAATTAAACACATTAATCACAGGGATTTATATTTAGCTCCTGAAAAAGCTGAGGAGTGATATCCAGGTCCTGTTTACAGGAGTAAAATTGCATTGACTTAATTAGGATATTCTGGCCATGAGAGCACTGGTATCAAGGCACAGCATTACCCAGAAACTATATGGAAAGGGAGTGGGGGAAATCAAGAGTTGTGCAAGCATCCAGGGCTGTCCCTCCCCCATGAAACTGCCTTTCTGGAAGTTTGATGCTTGGTGAAACATTTACTTTAGTATAAATTTCTGGCTAAAAGCTGTGTCTGGCAAGGAAGGTGAAGCAGCGGCCAGAGAAGGAAGCTCATCGGGAGCGGGTCTCCTCTTGGGCTGCTGCTTTGCCTTCCTTGCCAGAGGCTGCAGTCTTTCCCTCAGCTTGCCCAGGGGAGTCAGAGCCAGGATGCCCAACTGCTCTCCTCAGGCTGTCTCCTGGAAGTGTTTGTAGCACACTCAGTGCCATGTTTTCCAGGCCAAGGAAAGTGGCCTCAAATCCCTGCTTTCATGAAAGACACTACTCAGATGTTTCATCTCCCGCTTTCCATGCAGGACCTCCAGGAGAAAGTCGAACTGGCAGCCCGGGACCACCAGGATCACCAGGCCCACGAGGTCCTGCCGGTCACATGGGACCCCCAGGCTCACAGGGCCCTTCTGGTCCCCCTGGGTACTGTGATCCGTCCTCCTGCGCTGGTTATGGCATGGGAGGTGAGTAGTCAGGAGCTGGGGCAGCTGCCGTCTGCACAGGCGAGGGTGGCATTTTTTAACAGCCAAAGTAAGATGGAGGCTACCGGTGAACCCTGTGCTAAAATGTGGCAGCTCCCTAAAAACCTGCATGTCCAGTGTGGCTGTACTTTGTGGGACTGCAGCACAAAGAGAAGGTGACCCCAGCACAGTGACCAAAGGAAGTCCACCATCTGATCCCGGCCCGTAAAACACATCCTGCCTAGTGGGTTTTGTCCTGTACGTGTTTATGTAGTTGTACGAGCCTGCTCCATCTCAGCGGTCTGTGTGTTGAACCCCATCATGTAATGTTTGTGACAGCAGAGTTTTTACATTTGTAGTTTCTCAGTTGTGTTGCTGAACCTTCCCCTTCCGTGTGCATCTGAGTGGCATGAGAGCATGACCCTTACTAAAACCATAATAGTGTAACCTGGCACAAGGATGCACGTGTCCATCATTAACCAGTGAAGCCATCTGGAAAAATTATTCTTTCTACATCTTCTCTGTATCCTACTTCCCCCTCTCGTTATAGGACGGAGAGGCCATGGGAGGAAGTTAACACAGTTACCAACAATTATGCCACCCAACCTAAAACTGAAATTTATTAGTAAAGCACTAGTCCCTACAGATGTTACACATAAAGCATATTTGTCTGATGTTTACAGTTTAATCTGCCTTGAGCTGATTTGTATGTTTTACTTACCTGAATGTTTTTGTTGTCGTCTCTTCCTATCCTTTTCTCCTCACTTCCCCTCCCCGTTGTTCATTTCCTGTTTTAAGGCCCAATCCCTTACAATGGCTACCAATCCAGAAGGTGAAAGGCTCATTCTGGTTCAGGTCTCATTGGGCTGAAGGTCAGAGATGGATGCTGAACTGCTCTGTGCTTTCCAGCAACGATATTGACTACCACTAATGAACTTACAGCTGCTGTACATGCACTTGGCTTCCTGGCACTGCTAAAAATTATTGGCTGACCCATTTTTGCCTATTAATCATGTATTCTAGCCCACAATTGGAATAAGCTAAAGCAGGGAGAGTGTGCAGTGTATAATGAGCACAGTATTACAACTGGACATTTGACAAATTCTGGTGGTGGTTTCCAACTAACTTGGCTGTCTGTTGGTGGGTTTCCAATTGCTCCAGCTTATTAATTTTGTTAAATGTTTTCATTGTTCCTTTATGTGAATAAAAGATGTGTATTTAAAGATTATATATATATACTCACACATGATACAGAAATATATCTATATATAAAATGTCAATTTCCTAATGAATGCTTTAATTTTCTACTCCCCTTCTCCTGTGTTAACCGTATGAATACTCTTGGTGGTGGTGGGTTAAGGTGGATACGGTGAACCAACTGATCAAGACATCCCAGTAGTGCAGTTGCCACATAACTCCTACCAAATCTATGACCCTGAGGACCTTTATGATGGTGAGCAACAGCCGTACATAGTTCACGGGTCCTACCCCTTACCATCCCCATACTCCCAGTCCTATCCATCACCTCATCTTGCTCAACCAGAATTTACTCCTGTCCAAGAAGAGATGGAAGCCGTTGAACTGAGATCCCCAGGAATCAGTCACTTCGCAAGGAGGATAGCCAAAAGGAGCGCCAAGACTCCAGCACGCACAAAGGCAAATGGAAAAAAACCCTCTCAGTGAACTGTCTGAAAAAGGGAAACATTTGATGTGCATCTGTTTGGCCTTTTGTCCAGGTGCCTCACCTGTCATGGAAGATGTTTACAGGCTCTTATGTTAAAGGAGAAAAAAGTGTACATGACTGGTTGACACAACAAATAATGGTAATTATCTTGCATGCCAGAAGCTTAGTTGTTAGTTGGTTGGTGCTAGATGATGATGAAAGGTCACTTGTAGATCTTTCTTTGGAGTACTGTTCCGTTCACTATTCAAACTGTATAAAAACATGCGTCCAGCGAGTTGGGATACGTAGAACCATCCAGAAAAGTTAATGTTTTGTTATCAGTTTTTTCCTAGTTGATTATGTTCTGTTGGTTTTGGATTAATTGCTTTACTAGCAGAGTAACCCGACTAAAATCACTGGAAAACAATCATAATCAGGTTTCCTTGAAGCCAGCATATTAACCCTTTTGCAAAGAATTCATACATTAACAGACTGGGGTTTTTTTAACTCACATGATATAAATACACAAGAATGTTCTGTGGGAGCACACTGATAATTTATTGTGAACCTCTTTCATTTCTGTTTTGTATGCAAATAAAAGTGGCAGGCTTTTGTACGGTAATTCTGTATTCATTTGATTTTTAACTCTGAACAGCTGCATTAGATTAGGGGACAGATTGCAATGAGAAGGAAATACATTCCCCTTTTTCAACACTTTTGGGCAACAGTTTTATTTTAAAGGGTGTAGGCACTTAGTATAAACATTGTTTAGCCTTATTTTTAAAATTATATATGGACAAATGTAGAGAGTAACTGTGAGATGAGCTGGTTGTACCATCTGTGGAGGTGAGATTCACATATTGACATGCCAAAGTCAAAAGACTGGCAGGTGTAGCTGGGATGGCAACTTGGATCAGCTAATGAGGAGAGGAAGGAAAAATGCCAACCCAATCACCTGAGCACAGAGCAATTCTTTATCTACAAATAAACAAGATAAGCTATGAAGTGACTCAATAAACAGCTTTGAGCAGCACTGGAGACTAAGCATCAAAGCAAGATTTAGCTCAAAATGTCCATTTAAGTTGAAAGCATAGGTGTGGGACGCTTCTAATTCAGGCTTATACAGAGATGGAGAGACTGGTCTGTGCATCCCAAGGCTGTCTTCCTGCTCATCCCTGCCTGGGGAGGTCTGTCAGTTCTCAATTAAGAAAAACCTGTCAGATTTCACCTCTGGTCACCACCGGCAGCTCCCTTAGTTCACCAGGAGCAAGATCAACAGGTACTTACTGTGTAATCTCCAATTATCTCACCTAGAATTCAACCTCATTAGTAACACACACCATTTGTACCGTGACTAACCATGGGAAAGCTCTGGCTGGGGGTGGATACCTTTGTAGGCTGTGCTTCTGTTTTCCCATAATTTCTTTCATCCCTAACTTCCCACTACTTTCTTGGAGAATGGTGATAAGAGGTGATGGAATGTGAGCTCAATGTCATTTCCTTATGTGCACTTGCATTTAAAGTAGAATGTGGTAGAAAACTATCATGCAGTTGATGGACTTTATCCTTCAGCAGCTCAGTCTTGGTTTACAGAGCACGGAGGCCCCAAGTGAGCACAGCTCTCTGTGCACGCGAGCAGGGAGAGCCTGGCACACACAGCAAACATTCAGAAAGATATTATTACAACTAAATACAGGTAATGCCTGTGCCACAGGATTAATTGCCCTGCTGGCACTTGGCTGTGAACACACACATTAATTTACCCCAAATGTGAACTCCCTGTGCCCTCCCTGGCTGGCACACTCCCACCCATGTGTTGTACTGACACCGTCTGGAGTGTTCCCCAAGACGTGGTGACCTGCAGGTCCTGTGGAAGTGACTGAGGAAGTCACTGATGGAAAATCAGCCTTCAGGCCAATTCTGCCTGTGTTGTCTCAGAAAGACTTTGAGCCTCCTGTTAATTTATATCTAAAATGCCATTTACTGGCACCCCACTGACCAGAATGCTTCTGGTATCACTGGTCATACAGTCACTTGCTGGGCATACCTTGGTAATAAAAAGTAACTAACTACCTACCTAAGTAACTCACTAAAAAGTAACTAACTAAGTGGGCACTACCAAATTATAAAAATATTTTTCGGGATTTGTATGTGTGCCAAAAAAAGTAACAGACAATTAAGATTTCCTCCAAATTCCAGTCTCTGAAGAATCAAGAGTATCTTGTATATTTTCCACACCACCTGAGAAATTGAAGTTGCTGACTGGAGTATTCAGCACATGACGAACAGCTGATGCCAACCCAGATCTTACCAGTAAACCCTCTGTACTGTGTCCTTAGACAGAAAAGAGCATTTACTGCAACCTAGTGCTTTTAAAAATACATTCACTTGTTAACAAAATGTTACTGACTTGGAAATGCAGGCTGCATATTCACTGGGTAGGAACGTTTCCTGGCATAAGCCCACCTGAATGCCAAGGAAATGCCTGATACCAAACCATTATTCCACGATATGATGGAATAATGAAATATGATTATAAATAAACCAACATTTTCCTTCCCATATGATGCTTGTATAAAGCAAATGTAGAAAACTCAAATTCTCCTCCCCAAAGGTGGTCAAATCTTGTAGGTTAACGTATCAGCGTCTTCCACAACACCGAAAACAACAGGTGCTTCACTTATTTACATAACAGATTTGGCTTGAGGGTCTTCCATGCAGAAAAGCAGTAAGGAATTTCAGGGAAGTAGCATGCAAAAGCAAAGTAATTTTTAAGACTTTTTTGCATCATTCAACACTTCAGTTTCCTCACTTGGTCTTCATAATAAAATGTTGCTGCTTTGTTCTGTAACACGTTGTTTAAAGAAGTAAGGCCTGTTCCTGTGACTTGAATCAAAATCAGATTTGTGCTTAAGGGGGGATGAAAAGGAGGAGTATCTCCCTGTACTCCGCCTTTAGTGCCTGTTATTTCAACAAGCTCTTTAGTGAAATCATCACTATGCCGGGTCAAAGCTTGAGGATGAAAAACCATGGCTGGTGACCAAAATTATGTTCTTGCTGCACGGAATTCAAGTTTTGCAATTTTCCAAGTGAGATACTTCATTTTAGTAATCAATGTACTGTTTCTGTGAGATGCAAATATTCATTAAAAAGGTATAAATTCTTTAATAATAGTACCAAACCAAATGTAACTAAATACCAGATCATACAATGCAGTACAGGTGATATTAACAAGGTAATACCTATTTTTATCTGTTTCAAATACAGTAATTTTCATAATCTTGCCAAATCAAGTTTGCTAACAGCCGTCAGAAACATTCAGTATAGAAGAGTTGACTGAGATGCACAGATGCTTCCAAGTTAGAAGACTTTTCTTTCATGGAGGAGAGACAGTCCTGATGGCACTTCTTCTCCATTTATTGCTATTACTTCCATCGAAAATCTTTAGGTCTGGAAAAAAAAAATAAAAAGTGTTTTAAGAAATGTGTGGGCACTACAGTGACTTTGTTTCAAGGCTGCAGTAGCAGCCAGGTCTAATTTTATTTCCTTATTCTGGTGCTTGAAGATCTTTGACAAAGAATATTTTCTGGATTAAACAAAAAAGAACAAATTAAAGAAATTTCGTAAGACCTCTCAGAATTTACAGACATCAGGACTAGCTGGTCAAGCTGTTTCTTACGAGCCACTCCTACTTTCCTAAGCAAAACAAAAAGCATCTTGAACTGAGTGCAATCTCACAGTGTTTTAAACACTGGTACTAATTTGTCTTCACTTTTAAAAACTGAACAATCTCCGCATAAGATGGCAAGTTTTAAGTTAAGAACACAGTCCACCAACACGCTCCTGGGACAGTTAAAACCAATGATTTAAAAAAACAACCCTACTTTGAATCTTAAAGGTTCTGCAATCCCCTTTGCTTGGATGACAAACAAATGTGAAAAACAGCATACTGCTGTTTGTAATGCCTCCTACTCAGGCACATGTCACTGCCCTGCGTGCCACACATCCACTGGCTGTAGGAACCACATTCTTCCTGAACCTACATGACTCAGACCAACTCATGTTGTTTAGGACGCTGAGTTTGAAGGCTAGATGGACATCTACATCCCTAACACATCCTGGAAAGAAGCTGCACGTCCTGGGCTCTGCCCAGTGGCTTCCGAAAACCCCCCAGTGCAGGCTGATGGTCTCTGAGGTGCCCAGGACACACAGTGTGTCCACAGCACGGACAGGCTGCTCCTCGCAGCACCACACCCACATCCCCACAGCCTGGTGTAAATACAGCACCCACCCTCCTCACTGCTTCCCTCATCCATTAATCTGAGCAGGCAGGGTGACTGTGTCTCACTAGGACTGAACAAGGGAGGTAATAAAAAAGGTTTTGTAGACATGGAAAGGGACACAGGGCCAGAGGATTTGCTGTGAAATTGAATGAAAAATTCTGGAATACAGGAAAATCTGCAAGCCACAACAGTAACCAAGTTAAATTTACAAAGGTGGTAAATTTAATCATTAATTTTGTTCATCAATAGAAATGAAAGGCAGACAGCTATGGAAGCAGGGGCTTACTGGAGACTAAGAGTTTACATGGCTGTAGGGATGCCATACAGAAATCCAATACTTAATTAGTCATGTGTTGCTGTTCTAGAATTTCTCAAGCAAATTTCAAAGTCATTCACACAATTCTTGTATGAGCCTGTAGGTTCTTATGTGAAAGCAACTCTGGAATTCAGTCTGTGCTATTTCAAGTGTATCGTATAAAATTTGATGATTGTATGAATTTCACAGAACAACATAAAGAAGAGTTAGTGTTCATGCTGTGATGAATCACAAAGCTTCTTTGTTTCCCATTTAAATGCCCTATTCTGTCTTAACACTTGAACTTGTAGCATTTGTGCAAGACAGAACTGCTGAAAGCACCGTATATGTTGTTTAGGTACTTAATGTTAGATGTGAATATACTCAGTGCTTGATGGCTGGTACACACAGGAAGGTCAAGAAACACTTCATAGAATCCAGGATTTCACTACTTGCACATATTCATAGAATCACAGAATGGTTTGGGTTGGAAGGAATCTTAAAGATCATTTAGTTCAATCCTCAGCCCTTCCACATTTTGTTACTTAGATCTCACCCACGCACACCAGAATAGGTATTTCATTGTATCAGACTGTTGGTGGAGTAGTAAGAGTGCAGGATCTTGAAAAACTATCAGCAATCACTTAAAAGTTTTATCACTGCATCCATCCTAGATGGCTGGGCAGTGCTGAAAGATTTTAGGCAACGCAGTATGGCAAAGACATCCTTGTCTTCCAATTTACAGTTATCATCTGGTTTTTCATAGGCCAATTCATCCTCTTGTGTGTTGCTCAAACGATTTTGCATTTTTCTATGAATAGCTCACTTAAAACTTCACTCTAGGATTATGCCTGAGTGCTGCAGAACTATGGGTCCCACAGTACTTTGTTCTGGGGTGAAAATCCATTTTTTTCTTTCGTGCTTGTAATCTGCATTTCAACTTTAGTGTCCATTGTCTTAAAAGTTAAATGCATGAAACACTGGACTCTTAGTTTGTAGTCTTACAAAGTTAATGAAGCTTAAAGGCAGGATTTTCTGCACTGAAACACTTGTGTGAACAAATACAAAAGTTTTTAAAGCCCTTTCTATTGCCACAGTAGGCTTTTATGCGCACTGGTACTTGGCTTTTGGACTGCTTTTGAAGAGTCCTTGGCACTAGGAAAGCTAAGCCTTGAAAAACTCTGTCTTTGGCAAAAGTGTTATAGGCACTTTGTCAGACAAAGAGTATGAACCCACAAAAACCTTGTCTACTCAGAGAGAATTATAAACTACTTGTGAACACCAATGGATAAACTGCTCATTGATAAATTACATAAATCCATGCAAGAGTGTTCTTCGATGGCAGTGCTTCTGCCCTTCCTCAACAAAGCCCTGAGTTTATGCATTTGGAACAAAGGAAATGCTATCTTCTAGAAGAGACAGTTCAGAAATTCACCCAAAGGCAAGACTTCACAGAGCTGCTTCTCTCTCTTTTTTATTTTTTTAGAGTAACATTCTTGGGGGAAAAAAACCCACTTTGCTGTATATTGACAGCAGACTCCAGGGCAAGGGGAAATAGGCAGCGAATGTGAAATCTGTGCTGAAAGGCAAAGTATTATGGGTTCACTGAAAATATGCAACATTAGTCTCTGCAGCAGATGTCTGCCACCAAAACGTAAAAATATCCCACTTACATTTTTATACCCCACATAAAGAGCATTAAGACACAGTTCAGCGAATTCTAGGTAAAATACTCAGAAAATTAAATTAACATCCTGTTCATTACACCAGGCCTGTCAGTGCTTCTCTCTTAACAAATGTTACCACTAAGTAAAAGGAACCAAAGAGCTGGTCCTGTGCTCTGATTACAGCTTTGAAATCCCTTAATGCTGCCCAGGGAGGTCATGGAGTCTCCCTCTCTGGAGACATTCAAAACCCACCTGGATGTGTTCCTGTGTCCCCTGCTTTGGGTGACCCTGCCTTGGCAAGGGGGTTGGACTGGATGATCTCCAACCGTAACAACTCTGTGATTCTGTAAATTCTCCCAACTTTTACCCATACTCACAGCTATCAGAAGACAAATACAGGTGATGTAAAATCCTGACAATCCACAGTCACTGAATTTTATAAGAGATAAACCTGCACATATGACCAGTTCATAGGATCCATTTTTGCCATGGAAAACAAAAGTCTTAGTGGTCCCCAAAGTTACTGGGGTGCCGGTGGAAAACAAGCTGTCCATAAACCAGCAGTGTGCCCTTGTGGCCAAGAAGGATTTGCATAAAACAAGCTGATCTTTAATCTAGGTCAGTTCCTTGATCCTTCATTCTGTTGCCACACAAGCAGAATGGAAAGGCGGGAAAAGTGATGGATGATATTTAAAACTCAGCCTTTTTGCTGGAAAAAATGCTTGTGAAGCTATGACCTCAGCCTTTGAATATCTCAGAGGGCAAACAGAAACAGCACAGAAAGACCTACTTGTATAATTGCAACTACAATGGGACCCCCCACTCCACAGAACATTCAATATTCTTTTCAGTGTGATGTGAAATGTCCTCTTCCAAGGGTATTTTTCCTATCAAAGTGGACAGGACAGAGACCTTTTCCAATAGTTAGATATGCTCAACTTTCAACTCCTGGAGTGAATATTTATTTCCATCAACTCTGAACAGACTTGCTGCACAGCTCCATCTTTATTAAATTCTTGTCAGCACATTCCAGCAATGATGTTTCCCTTTGCCTAGCAATGTTTTGTGGAGGTAAAACAGCCTCAGAAAAAATAAAATAAGGGGTGTATATGTGCGTGTGTTACTCTGTGAATGCCAAATCTGAGGGATCAACAGTCTGTGTTACACTGCAACTAACCTGATTTCAAAAATATACAGGACAACTTCACCATCTTATTTCTAGGTAAGCAAGAGAACACCTTATAATACAGTCCTTACAGCGGACAGGTGAAAAATAGCATTACTTACCTCAAAGAAATGATAAGCTTAAGGCTTTAGAGTAATATATGACAGTGTCTATTTTATATGTAAAGCAGTTATCTTACTATCCAGACAATCCTTTAAAAATATTTTCTCTTAATTTTTAAGAACTCAGAATACCTCTTCAAAGCTCCATATCTTAACCCAAATTACTCTGTTTTTTAGAGCTTCTAAATGCACTGGGATTAGCTATATATCTTCTACCATATAATTTATGGTAGACCTTGTCCTTCCTTCTTCTTCCAAAAGAAGTTACACAGCTGCCTAGTTTCTTCAACCACATGCTGCTGATAAATAGCACTTGATAACATGACCCTACCTTCTTTCAAACTCAAGCCCCCTGGACAGTCATAAACAATCCCTACCCACACTGCTGTGTTGTTATGTTGTATTGTCCAATACTCTTCAAAACAAGTTGTATAAAGTCAAATTTCACGGAGTTAACTGCAGCCATTTGTGTGGTTACAAGCCTGCATTGATGACTGCTAACTGATGTTTTCAAAGCTGCCTCTGCTGAGGAATAGGACTGTCAGTGCTGCAGGAGTGAATGACCTGTCAATACCTGCTCTTGACTCGGCAATGCACACCTGGGGTAGAAGCTTTGAAGATCTCAAATTGCATTTTTCTCTTCACCTGTGGGCAATTATCTCACCATTGGAGAACGTGACCCAGAGAGCTGGGGTTCCCTGGACTTTCTGCAATCTCACCAGCCTTGACAAAGAATGTTCAGAAAAGATCTACCCTTGTGCTTCAGCACTGCAAAGGGTCAGTGCCTTAGGGCTAAGTAATGCCCCACGCTAATAAACTGATAGACATGAGAGCAGTGGTACAAGAGCAAAAGTTGAAAAGGACAGAATTCTGTTAAGATATTACTGCTTCCATGAATGACAGAAACCACTCCAGATGCATTAAACCCCCCTAAAAATTAATAAACATCCTGTATGAAAGGCACATCCATCCCTTCCATTCACAGCCTGCACAATGCTGTTACCTGAAAAGTTTTTGTCTGGTAGGCTTCTCATTTGCAAGGGTTATCCATCAAAAACAAACCCAAAAAAGTATCAGTCTTAACTCGCAGTTATCAAAATGTTTTAAGAGTAACTCATGCCAGAGGGTTTTAGGTCCCTGGCTGCTATGATAGCTTTTTTTCCATTTTTTTTTTCTTTCACTTTCCCCCCCCTGTTTCCTGCTGAACAGTGAGAGTTCCCCAAACAACTGAAGGAGTCTTCAGTGTAGTTTTACAGAAGTTCTCTGTGATTTTCTTACACAAATTTCCACAATTTTAAGAAACAAGGATAAAATCTTTCCAACCTTGGCTGAAAAACTAAAACACACAAAAAATATAGTTTAATTGGTGTTAAAGTACTTCTAAACTACTCCTAATTTTTTAAAGTAGTTAACCAGTGATATCCTGGCTCATAAATGTCTTATTTAAGAGAGTTTCAAAGAGATAACAGAAATGGAAGACCAAATAGTGAAAAGATTTTGTGGACTGATCATGCCACTTAGTATTTAGCCCTCAGTCACTGTTTGATCCAATTACTCTGAGGTAGGAGGCACGCTGGATCTGTATTACTGCAATGCTCTTCTTCGTAATTATGGAAATCACAATCACCCGAATGTGGAATTATTGCTAACTGATGACAGTCATTTGCTTACACAGGATTGTTCTATCACTTATCCTTCATATCCCCTTATTAAGGGCAGTAGGTGGGTTTTAGCTTTTCTCATAATAAAGGGTTCCAAATAATTAGTTTTTGTATAAAACTCATGCACAGTACACACAGCATGAAATTTGTGGTCCATCTGGCACACATTTTAGGGTTAATTTATGAATAAACTATGAAATTTTGAGTTATCTTAAGACTCCTTCTTATGGACAAACTTCAACATAGAGCCAAAATTTACTGTAAACTCTGACACAAAAGAAATAAATATATTTTTTAGGTACACTTCGCAAGCTGAGCCAAAGTCAATAGGTATTAGATAAGTGCACTATAGCTAAAGGGCATTTCTGAATACATTTCATCTTTTTCACTAACCACACTAGTAAATCAAAAACCAAGGATTAGACATGGTTGTCATTCTCTGTAAAACCAAATTATGTGGTTGTACTCAAATATCAACAGTTTGGAGCTGGGGGGGAGAAGAATCGTTTTTCTATTCAAGGTGTACCTACAACCCCAGGGTAGCTCTGTGCCTCTGGTAAAATAATCAGTGAAACAGCTAACGAGATTTAAACTATCATTAAATTTCCAGTAAACACCGTGGCCTATCCTAAACCATGAATCTGCTCTGCTTGGGGCACAAGAGCCTTTTCCATGTTGGTGTAGTTCTCATGCAGGCTATTATCTTGGCTATAAAACATTTCTACAAGTGTAACTAATTTTCCTTGGAAAATAAACCACAGTTACAGAAGCTCCATTTTGTAACAAAATAGAGTAAGAAAAGATGATACTGCTATGACAGGACAGCTACTAACCCTCTGACTAACCCTCTGCTGCACAAACACTTCAGATTTATCTTTTGTGGTCCTCAGCTGCAGCTTATTTTGGTTTTGTTTTTTTTTTGTTTTTTTTTTCTACATAAAACTAGCACTTGCTTAAACTTTTAAGAAGTGTCCTTAAGTCAAGTTACCTAAACCAATGCTATGTGCATTTAGGTACTCTTAGTGAAATTAAGAATGGCTTATTAGAATTTAAAATAAAGTGGTTACAACCCAGTTTCTGTAAAAACAAATTATGCAAAACTGATCTAAGATGTTTGAAAATTACTGTAATTCCCAGATTTTGACCTGCATTACATGATTTCTGTCTGGAAAATGATTTAAATTAAATCAACGCAAAGCACATGTAAATTTCATCTTGGTATGATGATGCTTTCTGCAAATGAAAGATTTCTTTTTAAGTGATATATTCTGCTAAAAACTGTAAGACTGTAGAAAGAACAGCATTGCACACTTGGCTTTGGAGAAAGCATTACGTTATTCTTCAAATAAACAGAGAACTGGGTGAAGAAATGGTGAAATATTTTCCAGACTTGCTGTCAGCACCACAAATGAAAAAAAGGAAATCTAGACATTTATAAAAGAGCAATTAAAAAATAATCTAACTCTAATTTCATCTGGGCAAGTAGTTCAACAGTATCATTTACAACCATTTTCCTACTGCTTGTCAAATTCCCATTAATTTAGGTTCTACTCTCAGATACGAGATCCAACAACAGATTTTAAGGGAAGGGAAAAGCAGCTTTAGAATTTTGTTTTTGGGAACCTCTTCAGACAGCTCAAGTAAAGGCCCCAGTTACCCATTTATTATCTCTGACCTTCAATTCTGGTTTTAGATAGAATGTCAGCTGCCCCCAGGTAAAGGGTATGGGAATCAGCAGCACTGACGTGTTTCAGGTATGCCAGAGAAAAGCCAGGAATTAATTTCAATCGGCTAAACAGTCTAAACAGGAATTTGTTGGATTGTTAAGATGATTGAGCTCCTGACCCTTCTCAATTAGTGTCCAGTTGCTGCCTGCAGTTAAAACCTCATGTAGGCCAGAGAAATTTGCTTCTTAAGTATCTGTGTGGCTTTTTGTCCACAGGAATTTAGATCCAGCTCTGGTAGTCTGAAGTGTGAGACTTGGTTACCTTCAAATCTCCTGTTAAACAAAATGCTACACAAAATCCCAGGATGTTTTTATGCCCTTACTATTAAAAAAAGTCACCAGTGATAGTTCCTAGATTTTACTGGGGGTTAATGATATCCAGTTAGCAAATATAATTCCTAATGAGAACCAAAAAAGCCACAAAAAATGAACTTCCAGAGGGATTCCTCGAAGAGTACATTGGAACAGAACTGGGCTGTACTGGCAGGAGGGTTTCCTCTTGGTTTATAGTTTGTTTTTAGGAAAAAGTAAGACTGGCTCCAGTCTTTTACAGAAGTTTGTGTTGGCCACCTCTTCTCTCAGCACTCATACATGCCAGCCCTGCTTTATGAGAGAAGATGAGCACCCAAGTTCTGGGTACTACTTGTTCTCCAGCCCAAAATAAGAACCAAATATTACCATGCGAGGCACATGGAATTCAAACCCCAAAAAGCTGCAGACACATTCTACAACTAAGCAGGAATTAAGAAAAAGACTGGAGAAATACCTACTTTAGTACCGATTTTTTAAAGGCTAATAAATAGACTCAAGGTGGTCCTTATAAATATAGCTCGAGACCTTCCAATCTTTGGAGGAGATCTTTATGGCTTTCCCTCTGCACTTCTCCATATAACTAGAGTAACCAATCCCACAAGTTTCCCTTTATTTATTTTATAATTCATTGTAGGAAAAAAAGCATTTTATAAACTTAGTAATAACTGCAAGTTATAATTTGTAAACACAGTATATCACTGGAAATATCCTGTAATATAAAGAAATATAATTTCTTTATGCAGTATAATGTGAGGTGTCTTTTGGTGTTGGCTCCTTGTGAAGTTATCTGAAAACATTAACAGGTAAAAAAAACTCATAAAAAACCCTGTCAGCATCTTGCATATATAAAAAGTACTGTTTATAACACCATTTCAGCCACATAACCAGCATATCCCTGGCTTCTTCAGCTCTGCTACTCCTTCCCAGAAGTAATGCGGGTAACTAAAAATAGGAATTTACACTAGAAATTGTAGAATTGTGCAAGACAACTATTCCTGCAGCTCTTGTAAGAAAACAAACACAAAGGGCAGCTGTGTCTGAGAGGATCTCTAAATCCAAAAGCCCTTCTGTTTACCAAGGCCCACAAATTTGTTTGCTGGGAGCATGACAGTTGGCTTCTGTTCGGCTGAGTCTGGCAAGGCTGGTTTTAAGGACACAAAAGCAGGGTGGAACTGGAAGTAAAAGTTACCTTTAGCACAGAATGTGCACAAGCATTATCAGAGCCATCTGCAGTTCACAGGCATCCAACATGCTTGTGTTTCATCACCTACAAACTTTCCTTCCTTCTGATTCTCTGCTTTCAAAGCCATGGAGTGTTGCTGATGAATCACCAGCAATCTGTGTGCCATGGCGTGGGGATGACATGCAGTGTCAGTTTTGGGACCCTGCCCAGCCCATGCTGCTCGGCTGAAACAAAATTACAGCTTCAGACCAGGTTCTGCAAGCGCTGCCCCAAAACAGGGTGTACAGACGGGGGTGGAAATCAGGCAAGTTGCTCAGAAAAATAAACACTAAAAAGGTGTTTGGTTTTCTTGAACCAGATTTCAGAGTTTACAATACATCAAATTTTAAAACCATCAAAAGCGTTCAAGAACTTCCCCCCGCCCCTTGAAAGGCCAAGGGAGGGGCTGTCTGGCCCGAGGGGAGTTCCCAGGAGGGCTGGCAGTGGAACAGGAGCTCAGTATTCGGCAGCACCACCCTGAGCACGCTCCTTCAAATCAGATGGCTCTGCTTTCTTAAGGGAAACTCTCAGGAATGCATCCACCTCACTGGACCAACACAGAGCTGCTGTTCCATATATCTGGTAACATTCTTATTTAAATACTTCTTGAAAAACAATTTCCTGACTTTAAAACTGTCTCAAAACATATATATATACCCAGACAGTAAAACAACTTTAAAATGGTATGTAACAGGAAAATTCCCCCATGAATCTGATGTGCCCTTGCTTTTACGGAACAGAATTGTTTGCTTAGTCATATGTGACTGGTAAATTCTGTGATGATTTCTATTTAAAACTCATTTAAAAGCCATACAATCTGAAACTTCAAACACTCTTGAAATAAAGGTTTCATTCATAGTACAAAATCAAACTTTGTCAGAGAAACCAGTTTCTGATCTTTTCCCCCTCGAAGTATGTCTGGAAAAGACATAATTTAACTTTCGTGTATCTACATGATTTTCCACCACACTAAACTTCAGACCTCTCCATGGAGGATCTAAGTAGGAACCTCTGCACAAGTTGGAAAGTCGGTTGGTTCCCATTATGGGTAAAAGGAAAGAATGCTCAAAGAAAGTCTCTCTGACTAGAAATATTCTGACATTTAAGTCTCCACTTTCATGGAACAGGATCCCCCTTGATGCCCCATTATGAACTCTGCTGTGGTGGAAGGAGGGGCGATGGGAATGCTCTCCACTCTGGACACCAAATGATTTGCTGGGTTTCCACACCAGACCTGTGCTTTCCTTAAAAACTTTCTCTGTTTTAGAGTTCCACATGGATATTGCATATTTCTCTGTGGTGGGTCAGTCTCCAATTACCAGCAAAACAGCCTTTAAAAACATATCTACAGCAAGACATTTAGATATAAAATATAGGTTAAAAGTCCAATGAGAGTGTTAGCAGCATTGACCATCTTGTCTTCACATTCCAAATGAAAATGATTCACATTATTATTTCACATGAAAGAGAAAAATGTATTTTCCTCCTAGTACTAGTAATTTCTCATATAAATTCTGTTATTTACATTAATTCCCTATTATCTATCTTATGGCTGTTTTACATATGGTGAGGTACATTTCTTGGGTGTAAGTTTTAATGTAAAACCTTAAAGATTAATTTCTAGTTATAATTGTGTTTACCTATATTTATAGCCTTACATACCTTTAAGCAAGCTATGCTTTTCAACTGAACTTTTTCATTAAAGCATAGTTATTTTAAAAGGCTAATATCAACTATTTTTTTCTGTAGAAAGAAGATGAACCATAAACACTGTTACCTTATAATTCCTCCTTTTTTAAATCACTCTCAGAGGTATTTAGCTCCTTTTTGAACCTCTACCCTTTGTTAAACAAGGTGGTCACCAGGCTCAGAACTTCATGGAAGATAAGTAATAATTAAAAACAAAAGTCACATAAGGCAAGAAGAATTATTAAAATCATCTAAAGAAAAAAAATGAGTATAGCTTTTCTTCATCCTTCATTTTCTGGTTTATTGCAAAGATTACTCTTACTGCTTGAAAGCTATCTATGGGTTCTGCAGAAGCTCACATACCCAAGTCTACAAGGCTTTTTACATCCCAAATGCAGAATGCAGGACACAGAGGACATGAACAGGCTACTCATTTTAGCACCATGTGTTTGTTCTCACACAGGGAACTAAGATCCTAGAACAGAATAACAAACAATAGCCCAAGGAAAAGCCAAACAGGACCAACACTACTAGCAACCTGTGCACTGGGGTTTTTTAACACAATTTATTAAAATACTAATCTATTTTGCTATCTGTGTTTGTTTACTTTCATCATACATAAAGAACCATAGAAAAATCTGCATCTGAAAGGACCACACTCAAAGCGGGACTAACTTCAACATTACATCAGGTTGCTCAGGAACCGCGCAGTGAGTTCAAAACATCTCCATGGCTGGAGATTCTAAAACCTCTCTGGGCATCCTGTCAGCTGGAAAGAATAAAATGATGAGGAACCCAAACAGAGAGTCAGTTTTTCATTCTGAGATACACGTGTGTTTCTGCAATACTTGGATTTCCAAAAAATAACTCATGTTCCCTTCACATTTTCTCTTCTGAAGTAATGTCAGGTAGTTGTTTTTTTGGTACATCTCAAATTATCAGATTTATACAATGATATTTTAACTCTTTGGTTTGTTGAACAAATATGTCTTCTTTTTTGACTCGTTTTTAGAAGAATGTTTTTGTTATATGCCCCTAAAAAGAATATGTAAATACTTCAATCTTTGTCACTTCTACAGTCTTTCAAAGGAATAATGTAAAAACTACTTGTTCCATGGGTTCACACAGTCAAAAAGTTCAGAACACAGAGTCTGTTACAGCTAGACACTCATACAGCCTTTCTTCTAGTGAGTTTGGTGCAAAGCTGTCTATTCTTAGACACTCCTGCTGGCAACACTGACAGCTACAATTCCCCCACATAGTACTCTGAATGCTAGAGAATCACAATACACTTACTCCCTCAGACAGGAAAAGCATTGTTATTTTTCTCATTATTTCAAATTGGAAACTCTTCCCAACATCAAAACTGCTAAAAAAAGTGAGTTGAAGGCTAAATTAAAATGTAGCTATCTGACACTAGTATCTGAGATTCACAATGGTGTGACTGCAGGCCAGAACAAGAAACCTGAAATTACAACAGTGATGAGCCCTGCGGCTGGGGGAGAGACAGTAGATAACCATCTTCACTCTTACCTCTCTGCCAGGTCTTACCAGTTCCTGAGCACAGAAAAGAAGGTAGGACTAAAGTCCAGTGCAACAAAGGTATGGCAGCAGTGTTAGATATGCCTTCCTGCCTTTAGAAGTGGCTCTAGATGGAATAGCTGACTGAAGGGAAAATTCTGGCCCAGTCTCTCCACTCAAGAGCATTAAAATTCTCCCAAATTCCCCTCTGTTTTTCTCTACCCGACCTAGACCCCACTAACTCTCTCTGGCATTCTCTCACACTCATTTTAGACCCACTATTTCATTCCTCTCCTCTCAGGTGTGCCTATTCCTCTGGTTCTTCTCATCAGATTACCCACTTGAGCTCCCCAGCCCTCCCACAGGAGAAGCACTATGATCCCCTGAGCTGAAAGCCTCCAAATCTGCTGCAGCTGCAGAGTTTCTAAGGCAGCAGCATTCCCCAACCTCCACAATTGGCACAGAGTAAAAAGATTGTGTACAGATAGCAGTTACCAGCAATCAGTCTGGATGAGACTGTACAGGAGAGAAATAAAAAAAAAGGGAATGATTATTTCCCCTGTGCTTTGAATCCCTCCAGAGGGAATGGTTCCAAGAAATGACAGGAGGGGAATTCTAGCTTCAGTAGTGTTTGTCTGCTGATTTTCCTCAAGGATCAACATGCTGAAGTAGCCTTCTCAATGCTAAGATGAAGATATTAGGGAACTTAGTTTGACAGCAATAACTAAATTAGATGGCATCAAGTTTACTTGTCCTCTGCCACACACACCTACGAGTCAACACAATTAAGGTGTCCCAGTGCTAAGGACATGAACTCAACCAAGACTATGGCAGTGCAGGGGGACAAAGAAGTGCATTTCAAAAGCTCTGGCAACGTAACACCATTTCCTTGGACAATACAAATACTCCCAATCAGTTACCTAAGCTACGTGCCAGCTCCCCATTCAGTGCTAAATTATCATGAGAGAGTCTTTATAAGTTTTAGTATTAAAAACAGTTATACAAAACTATAACGTGCCATATGACAGGAGAGGCTTATCAGCCTTACTCTAATGTACTGGACAATTCTGGTCATTGGTGCAGAGTCTAAATTTCTTCAGGGCTAATTCACTGAAATCTCATAGGAACCAGGACATATCAGCACCTTCAACTCCATCCAGTAGTGAGGATAAAGCAAACTTAACAATTTGTATAACTGACACAGGTTAGAAAATGTCAAACCCAATGACCCTGTTTCAGCCTTGAAGAGGATTTAAAGCATTTACTGGATTTTCTTCCCTTCAACACAGACTGTAACACAGTGCCTTGATTACACACAACTGACACACAGACTTTGTTTTAGTTTCATACAGAATGAGAAGCCTAAGAACAACTGATTTTAATAAGCTTTTGAAAGCCAGAGTTATGCATTATAGAGCACATACAGCTCAAATCGGGTCATGAAGTTTTTTACTCAACTCATTTTGATGAAGTAAAAAGTTGAAAACATGATTTCAAGTAAAGCTTTTCTCATTAAAACAAAGGCCAGAAATACAAAAAACTTAGCAACCACTGTTCCTTGTTTTAATGATGTCCTCTTTCCAAAAAGAGATGACATAAACAGAAAAATCATTGCTTTTTTTTCTTACTAATAATGTGAGAGGCTATATAACACATATTCACTCAAAGTGTCCTTGAAAAAAAAAAAAATCTAAGATACTTACGGAGTCCAAACCCTTGGAAAGGCAGCAATTTCTTCTGGTGTATATTCATCTAACCTCTTGGGGACTGCACGTGGCTGAGGAATCTCTTGTAGAAGGTTCTTCTGTATATCTTCTGGAATAACCTGAGGCAGGTGAGAACACTCTTAACTATCTGATTGTTTAAAAACCAACACCACTCCCCCCAAAAACAGACCAAAATTTGTCAACACTACTGCATTCTTCATACTAAGTGTTTGAACTAAATATGGACGACAATCTCACACATATCATGGATCTCACAGTTTTGTGAAATAATAAAGAAAAAAGCATCAACATTTCAACTACATATAGATATATTAAAAAAATCAGCTTGAATCATTTTCATTTACCTGCTTATGACACAAGTGCTATTACTAACACTCCCTCTTCACCTCCAAATCCCACATGAATGAAAATGTAACTGCAAGACTACTCACATCCTCTGCGAACAGGTGTAGCCTCTGCATCAGAGTTCTTCTCAGAAGGTTTTTTGGAAGCATTCTATAAACAGTCAGTTTAACAATCTGTGGAAAGATAACATGGTAACAAATAATCAGACAGGTTACAGATAACATGAAAAAGGTAAGCTGTGTTTCCCTCTTGTCCTTTTCATTAGGCACTGAACCTTTTTCCAGTCATCCTCTTCCATGCTGAAGAACTCTGGCACCACATTCAGCAGGTACTCTAGACTTAATGTTAAAAAAAGAAATACTTACTCCCCATCATATAAACAGTTACTCTAACAGCCATCTAGAAAACTTCAGCTTAGAAAGTTAAGAGCTATATTTAGCATTGTGGCTGATTGCATATGATCATTCAACTTCAAAAAGAACTGAGAAGCTTGTGGTAACTCCATACTGCATTGCACATATATATACACACATTACTAAGGAAAAAAATAAAATAGGCTCTAACACATTTTCCAAGTGTTCCTGGCAACTAGTTAAACAGTGTAATTTGCTGTGTTTGAAACTGCTTTATAATTAATGTTTTGTATCTTAAGCAAAGCTGACATATCAACACACTCCATTATGAACATACTATATATATGTATATTTATAATTGATTAGTTCCAGATGAACAATCTCACTTCTGAGCATCAGGAATGAATAGTATTTGTACATCTACACTAAATGATGCTCAGTGAAAAGTAAACAAAGTTCAACAAGATTTTCTCTTGGACTCTAGTACAGATGCCTCTAATTTAAATACAAAACACATTGTTATGGAATTCACCCAGAAGGGGAACATTTGTACACGTAAAACAAGGCACACAACTGCAGGAGACACAAAGAGCTTTACAAAGGACAGCAAGGCATTTAGGGGTAGACCTACGTGAAATTCTGTAAGTAAAATGTGTGCTCCAAGCCACCTGGACATAAACTATCTCTAAATCAGAAACTACCCAGGCACACTTAGTGAAAGGTTAAGCTCATGTCAATAAGACACACTGAAGTGTAGGGCACAAAGCACAAACCAACCTCCCAAGCATCTGCACGTTTTGGAAAGTGTATCGAACAAAGTTACTTCTTTTTATAAAATTAAGTAAAGGAACTCAATTGAAATTTTAGAGACAATCACTGAGTTCCCAGCTGCAACCACATAGTTAAGACAGATTTTCAGGTGTTATGCAGCCAGTACCACAGATCCATGGACAAATACAATAAATCAAGATGACAGAAGAAATAGGTCAGGCAGAATAATCCATAGTGTTGATACCTTCTTTAATAAAAATTAATATGCATCTATTAAAAACCAAAGATGAAAACTAATGCTTTTTAGGGATAAAACTATTCATGCTTGTAGAGCAAACTGCAGTTTATTTAGGTCAGTATACACCATGGGCTTAGACAAAGACAGGATGAAGACAGAAAATGAACCTTCCCTGTTTTACTTCACTGAATGCTGACAATCAAGTGAAACACGATAACAATACAAAAAAATACACAGACGTTAAAAGCCCTCTTACCAATAGTAATTTTCATTTTGTACACTTATTTTCCTTTCTATCCAGCATTTTTCCCTATAGCAAATGAAAGATCAAAATATGTAAGATCTAAACCAACAAACCCAGACACATCACAACACATTGCCTAACTGTGGGAATTTTTTTACCTAAAAAATTACTTTTAACTTCAAACTCTGATAGAACCAGTGCTAACTTCTTAGACTAAACTGTACATACATGGTCCTTTGACCTACAGATACACAGAGCTGGTTATTTCATTATTTCAGCCCAACGAAAAGAGACTTAAAAACACTTTAATGAACATTAAGTTCATGTCTGGTTTTTGATCCTTCTCTGCAGCATGTGGCACAGACACCTGTTGAAACGAACCTGCTGGTAGAACAGCTGGTCTGTTCTGGTTGAAAATACTTCTGACTGGTGGATATGTTCTGATTTTTCTAGCCACATTACAAAGAGAACAGTTCAGTAGTAAAAATGTGCCTATTAAAAAAAAATCCACTCTGTAAACAATGACTGATTTTATATGCTCAAGTTTTAACAATGCAGAAATATATTGTGTACAGTCACTGCAGCACTGACAACCTCAGGTTGTGACAGACTTACATCAAAACAGGGTTTGAAGAATGCTAATGGATAATGAATGATCACAGATAATCATACACTCAATAATGGTTTCTGTAGGTAAGTATGCTAAATGCAGTAAGCATGATCCAAAGCATGCTGTGGTACATCTGCCAATCTCCCTGCTGTTCAGGAACTTGTTTGCCTTTCCCTGCCCTCTTACACATGCAAGAAGTTCATAACCACAAGACCTTGCACAGAAAAATCATGCTCACATGAAGCACAAACCATTTTTGACTGCCAGGCAAATCATGGAGCCATAGAACGGGTTGGTTTGGAAGGTTCTGAAGGTCAATTAGCCCAATACCTGCAATCAAGCAGGGAAATCTTCCACTAGACCAGGTTGGTAAAAGCCCCATCCAACCTGACCTTGAACACTTCCAGGGATGGGGCACTCACAACTTCTCTGGGACAGCTGTTTCACTTTCTCACCACTCTTACACTAAAAAATTTCTTCTATATGTCGAATATAAATTTAAATTTCTTTCAGTTTAAAAACATCACTCCTTGTTCTGTCACTACAGGCCTTGATAAAAAATCTGTCCCCATCTTTCTTATAGGTGCTGTTACATACTGAAAGGTCACAATAAAGTCTCCCCAGAGTCCTCCCTTCTCTAGGTTGAACAACTCCAACTCTCTCAGCCTTTCCTCATAGGAGAGGTGTTACATCCCTCTTATCCCTGTGGCCCTCCTCTGGACCTGCTCCAACAGGTCCATGTCTTTCCTGTGCTGGGTGCCCCAGAGCTGGACACAGGCCTCCAGGTGGGGTCTCACAAGGGCAGAGTAGAGGGGGAGAATGACCTCCTTCACCCTGATGGCCACGCTGCTTTGGATGCAGCCAGGACTTTGATTTACTGCAAGGTCGTTAGTCCTGCCACGGAACAGAGGACCATACAGGGAGCCAGGACACAGAAGGCAGTGATGGAAAACTACTGATGAAAAACTACTGACTTCCTTCACTGTAACTTCTGCCTCAAAGACTCTTCTATGAGCCAAGACAAATTCAAACCCAACTCCTGGAAAGACCAAGTTTACATCCAAGTCCTTGCCCAAAATTCTGCCTACAGCCAGAACCTCTCTCTGACTGGTGTGATGACAAGTCAAAGAAGCCACTAAAGCACAGGCCTAACTGAGGTTGTACAAACTGCTTTTGCACCTAGAGTAAGGTTGTGTCACAGAAAAGCCAGACAAAACCAGCAATACTTTCAGGGTGTTAGGTAAGCAAGGGCTCTCATGTTACGTGAACATGCTCAAATTTTATTAAAAATACACCAACCCTAAATAAAAAAGTATGGAATTACAAGAAAAAGTCTGCTACTGAACTCATGCAAACCTCAAACCCAGATTCAGTGCTCCCTGAAAACACACATCAGAATGTGTTGTTTCTTTCAGGAATTAACAATAACAACAACAGATCTTTCTATATGCTTGTAATATACTTCTAATAAAAGACAAGTATTATTGTTCTCTATGTGATTATTTTTACTTTGAACTATTAAAGTAACTAGAGTTTAATTTTATATGAAAGTTATAAAACCCAGTGATTTTTGTGGGATTTCAGACTGGCAAAGAGGTCTGCCTACCCACAGGTTCAATGCAACCTTGATCTCAGTTTAAAACTAACTAGCACAGTTAAACATTTTATTTTATAGTTGTGTATGGATTCCTACTGCCTCCTTCCCCAGTCCTGTATCTTTAGTACTAGTAATGTGTAAAATTCCACATGCTCATAAATAGTCACTCCTAAAGACCATACTTTCTCCATCAGGTAAAGACATCTACCTTCAGGTGTATACAGACACCACTGCATTATTATTTGGAGATTTTTATACTACTGGAATGCTGTCTGCCCCACTTTCCTTTGAGTTACAAAATTCCTATTGGCTCTAATTACAGTTGTCATCTTGAATATTGCAATACCCTTCTTCCCAAGTTTGCTAATTTATATACTCACAGCATAGACATGCTCTTAATAAGTTACATGACATTATGCTTTTAGTTTCCAATATAAAGGGCTAATTTGAAGGAAAGGAATCTGAAGGCAGCTCTATTAAAACTCTTGCCCTTTCAGTCCCTTACTGCATGTTACTACATTTTATGAGTATAAATAAATTAAAATGTATTTATTTGAAACACTGCAAGCCTTAAACATTTCAATTTTTGCAACAAGCTTTGGTTTACGTGCAACTTGCAGACTATGGCTGATGGAGAACAAGTTCTGAGAAAGATTCTTTGCCAGATAAAACATACTTTAAAGATGAAAATCAACAGAGCAGTACCACTCCTGGTACTCAGAAGCACAAAATAATTGGCTGAATTTCCAGGAGAAAGTCTACCGTAAGAGCTGAATTAAGTCCAATAATCAACAGGAAGCAACTCTAGAACATGGGAAAGACACAGTGCTCCAGAGAAAACAAAGTGATTAATTACAAGGCATACCAAAAAAAGCCTAGAAGAACTTCAGGAGATACACCAGTTTCTCAAAGGTACAATTTGATACTGCATCTTCCTTCTACCAGTCTGTGGTTTTCTGTTCTGTATACAATATTGTTCTTTTCACCACATGTTATAAAACCATATAAAGAACTTCACCTTTCTAGCTCTGACAGTTGTACAAGTAGTACAGCAACAGTGAATGCACTCAAAGCTGCCATAAGAATCATTTGGTCACAGACAAATTAAACTTTCACTGTATGCAATTTGGCTTCCACTACCGTTCAGCACTTAAAAACATAGAAGTTTAATGTTTTCTTTAAATTAATATACTAACTCTCATATTCAAACAAGGAACAGATTAAGACTTTTTTAATAGAAGTATTTATTTTTGTGTACTGTGAAGCAAAAGACCAAGTCAGCTCTAAGACTTATTCAGATCACCTAGAGGTTTCAAAATAACATTTTCCATAACAATATTCTCTTCCCCATGCCAAACTAACTTCTGCAGGCATGCTAAGCCAGACTTTGAAATTTTGCTCTGCTTAATTAAAAAACATTACTCCACAGCAATAAAAGAAAACCCTACTACATCTAATGTTTCAGTAACTGGCTTTTAGCATGTAGGTTATTATTGCATCGACTGTCCTTTACTGATGCAAAGAAAATACGTTCTCAAATACCAACAGCAAGATTTAACTGTGTTTTCTGTCTGAGCTTTTCTTCAAAAGACCATTATTACACAGATACAATGGCAAGTCTATACGTGCAAGCAGTTGCTAAAAGGCATTCAAAAGGAGAATTAGAACATTTTAAGCCCCTTCCAATCAGTGCCAGCAGCTGAACAAACTAGAACCCTGACACCCCCGGAGGCTCCCTCCCAGCACATTTCCACAGAGCTCTGCTGCTTCACTTAATAATCTTCCCTATCAGGTAACATTCATTCTGAACAATGAATGCCCATTGTTTCTCTGTCAGAGGCGATACAGCCTCTGAATACTGCAAAGGTCAATCCTCTCACTAAACACTTGGTCTTAGACAAAGGTAATTTCTTCTTTTTCTTTTTTTTGGGGATGAGTTTCTGATGCGGGGGGCGAGGGGGGAAAGAAGGAAAGAAAAAAATTAAGCCAAATCTTGCTTACCTTTCAAATCAGAATTAGAACAAAACCTGCTTGAAAACTTTGTTTTGACAGATTTACTAGCTGGTTCTACAGATTACATCTGTCAACATATGTTGCAGGCATTTTAATGAAGAGCTGTAATATTTTCCCAGAAAGTTTTTTTCAAGTAATCTTTGTTCCCCCTCAAATCTGAGATTTAGAAGTACATCTTTTAGTCTTTCTGTATCAAGTACTTAGTAGCCTAATTTTGAAAATGCTGGTCCTATGCCTATCAGTGGTTTTCCAGCTAAACAAAACTTCTGCTAGTTTTATCAAAAACAAACAAGAAAACCCCAAACTTCTGTGATTTCCAAACTGCTGCATCTCACATCAAAGGGTTTATATGTTTCCTTTATTTTCAAGAGACTATTGCCAAAGAAAATGCACCATATCTTTCAATCAGATTTTTCTTAGCAACCTCCAATGGAAACTAATGCTTCCTAATAACCTTCTAAGGGGTTATTCCTACCATACAGAATATTAGTATTAAATTAACTGAAGAACAGAGTGGCTGTTTCAAACTACAGCCAACAGTTAGGGTGCACCTAAAGAACATATTTAATACTCTTGCAAATGAGTGGTCCAAGAGTTTACACTAAAACTAAGTCAGAGAAATAAAAGGCTGAAATGTGAAGAAGTTTGTTTTTTTTTTTCAATAAGCACTTCCTAAAGTAGCCCAGCCAACTCCAACAGACCACAGCTATGCTCTGCTATTCTCCGGAAGAGCAGACAAGTGAAAATACTAGAAATTTTAAACAGATTCACAGATACTCCCTTTTTCATGCCTCCCAATTTAACTCACAGGTATTAAAGGTAAAAATGTGTTAGACTATTTACTTTTCATATCTTTTTTGTCAACACACTAATTTTTACCCTTCCATAAAACCAAATTTTTCTGAAGTGCTGAAGAACTTGGCACAGTGAACACAGAACTTTAAGCTCCATACAAAACTTGAACTATGCAGACCTCTTTTTGTATTCACTGCCCCATATTAACATAAAAGAAACTTAGCACTGGAAAAAAAAGTAATATTTTGCCAATCTCAGAGACAAAATTATACATTTGAGATTAAACGTTTATGACTGGACAGATTGGGTTTTTTATTCTTTTCAACAAAGAAGAAATATCATGGATTACAAATGGAAGGCTTTCAAGACCTGTCTGGATAAATCTCCAGCAGTGTTATGTGACCTAATAGCTGGCACTGCTTTGAGTAGGAGATTGGACTAGAGATTTCCTGGTGTTCTCTTCAATTTGAAACATCCTATGTCCCTATGAAAAAAAGCACATGTATCATTCAAATTCAGCACAAATCCTTTTGAAACACTACCTACCACCTGCAAGGACTATAAAACTTCAAAGTCAGTAGGATAGATATAATGAGGTCAACTTCCATTAAGTGAAAATATCAGATCATCATCCCATGTTGGTACCTTATGAAGAAATCAGAAATGATCAAGGATGATACTACAGTAAGCTTGCCTAAATTCTGACAACTATACTTATGACTTTTCAGCCCCCCATGTGAGCATAAACTACAGCATTTTGCATCAAATTACTCATTATAATCTTTTTAATTAGCTATTAGCTGTGAACCAGCTTTTCCTAAAAACAGTCTCTCTGTATACTAGAAACAAAACTGTAATAGAAAAATATTTATCTTGGGGATTTGTATGTTTGAATGCAGATAAACGTAAGTGAAGACAATGCTAAGCAGTATTACAGTCCTACTATATACACACACTCTTGGAGACTCATATAAACTGAAAATAAGGCATATCCATTGCAAAATCTCTATGTAGCAAGTTTACAACATCCTTTTCGTTGGAAGTAGTCTCCTCCATTAATTTACTGCCTTAATTTCTGTAAGAGCACTATTTCAAAACCAATGTTGACTCATCTAATGAAGCACTACCAGGACGAGCAGGAGTCATTAAGTCCAAACGCAAAGAAAAAGCAGTAGCCTGTAACACTTTACAGAATGCAGACTTTGATGCCACAGGAAGATACAGTCTGCTTCCTACGACCTATCCAATTCCATTGGCTTCCCAGGAATTGAATTTAACATGAGTAAAATGATTAAAAGAGAAAAGAAGTGAAATACAGTGATTTAGAGAAACCTCCACATTAACTATGCATCATGATTTCAAGATCTATATCTTACATAGGCTAGGCATTGTTCTCTTTGCAGCAGTACATTTTCAGGTTTTAAAAGTTAGTTCCAAAAATAAAACATGTTAATAGAATACCATCACAATTTCCATCTTTCTCATATCCCAATGTATTTCACACCAAAACAATTCAACTAGTAAATAAATGTTTCTAGCCATAAAATCTCTTGCAAGTCAAGACCTACAACAGCTACACATACAGAGCATATCTTGCCAAATTACTATTCACTGCTACTAATTATGACAAAAACACATCTGAGATATCTTTATGAGAGGGACATCTGAATGCTTCATCTTAAATAGAACGATAGAGTTAACTGCTGAGGACTCTCCACAATTCTGTTAAAAAAATAGCGTCTCTCACTAAATTAGACCAAGACTTGAGCCACATCACCATTTGCTGAGCCTCTGTCCAACATGCCTTAGTTTTTGGCAATGCATCTAATCCTCCTGTTTGCAGAGAAATTCATCTATGAGTCTGGCAAGAAAAGAGCTATTTCAGAACGAATGCCAGAAGGTAATTTATAGAACCTCTAGTCCTCATGCCCTAACAAACAAGTTGTGTTACACTGCCTCCCAGTGCACAGCATCTGCCTGAAGCTCAAATTAAATGGGTTGAAGAATCCATTTTAGACATGGAACTACCAGTAATTCCCAAAGGAATTACAACTATCTTAGAGGCTGTTCACAAAAGCATTTAAGTTGTTTTGAAAAAAATTCTGTACAGAACATAATATTGAACTGTAGGATACAGAAACTAAAGCAGTAAAAACAAAAACCAGGCAAATTCATATGGTGAATTACTTTTTTACTGAGTACTTTCACAATATCTTGAATAAGACAGTCTTGGGACAAACCAGGATTTCTAAATCATTGATAAAAAACAACTGACAAAACCCAAAAATTTTGCAGATAAAATTTCTCTAGGAAAAGGAAGAATCCCCTTCATATTTTATAAAGGTGACTCAAATGAAAGCATTTCAAAGTCAAAATTAAACATAAACATCTATTAATCTTTGTGGGCCTCAAATCATGTTCTGAAACATTAGTACTTATCCAGTACTCCCATGCTGACCATTAAACACCTTAGGAAAAGTAATTTCATAACTGTGTAAGTCAATGTTCCAAACTGTTCATATCTTCCTCACTTTTTTAATCAGTACAAACACATGACACTGATATTCAGGATTTATAACAGTCCAACACAGACAGTTAGTAAAGAAGTTTACATTCAGTGTAATCACCATTTCCAGTTCTTTCACAGACCACGAACATACAGCATTGCAGAAAAGATTTAAAAAGACATCATCAATTAACAAAACCTACAGTTGAATTTTACTGGGAAGAACAGGCAGGTGCTCTTTCTAACATTTTTAAGATTAGCATTATTCCTGCTGGGTTTTAAAAAAGCAGTAGAGTTGTTAAGCTGAAGCTTAACAAAGTCAAATTTGAGGCAGTTCACTTGTGAGAAAGGTCAGGCCTTTGAAACTAAAAGCAAGTGGGTAAGTGGAAAATTAGTGAAGCAAATGAGCTTGATTTGCTCCTTTGGACAACATGGAAGAAGGATGAAAATACAAATTACAATCTAACCCCAAAAACATGTTGTTTACAAAAATGGCTGTCACAAGTCAAGCTTTTAAGAATGACCAGCCAAATGTTTGTAATTCAGCTTTAGAGATGCAGGTAACTGATCCCATTTGTTTAGGGGAATTAATTAACTGAAAACAAACCAGCTTCACAAATGGAAGGGAAGAAGGGTAAACACTTACAGCAGTTGGATCCTTCAAATGGAGCTGAGTTGCTGTCACTTGTTTGAAACCACCAGGATAACTAGAAAAACAGAACAAACATACAAGCTGAGTTCTACATGCTCAAGCACAACATTAACACAAGCATCACTACATCTTGAACAACAGTGTAATGGTATTATAAGCCCTCAAAAAAAAACCAAACTGTATTTTATTTGAAAGATTCCATCCTGTCAACTATCCAAGTTTAACACCATTTGTACTTTCTTATTTATTCACTTGAGTATTAAAAGGCTGTGCTTCACAAGCACATAGATGTCTTTAAGACTGCTTATTAAGTACACAATAACAGTTATAATGGGAGTAAGATATGCAAAACTCGGAAATATTTCCAGATGATCAAGACTCAGAAGCAGTCTGTGGATGACATATGAAACACCCATACTGAATAGTGTTTATTATTTTCTTACTATTTTAAATAAACCTAGCAAGACTTGGCATATCTACAGTAATAAAATTTCACTTTTATTGCAATGGATCCATTTGCCTAAAGTCCATGGGATATGTTGAAACTGCACTAATTCAGATTTATGCATAAGCTTTAAATGAATGATAGAGTGGAGTAAGAAATTACATGGAATTCAGGTAAAGCTGGGTTTCATTTTGATTTAACTACATTATTAGATATCAGCCTAAGTGAAATGAAAATAAGCTCAGTATCACTAAGATGTCCACAGGGCTGCATGGAATTAAGTGGTAGTTTTAACTCTACCATTCTTATGCAAGTGCTTCAACTTACATATAAGTTTTAGTGAAAATTTTAAGAAGTCATAGGGGGAGTAGAGGAAAAAAAATCACACATTAATTTCCATCAACTCTGAACAAGAATTTCTCAGCAATTCAGCAAAGAAATTTCAGGACTGCAACATTAGCACCAGCAAAATAACCTTTTTCAATATGAGTTATACATCTCCCAACTGGATATATTTTGACACTTAGAGTTTATTACCAACAGTACTGTCATTGTATAAAGTAGGAGCACTGAAGGGATCATTGCCACCCTGTCTGTAGTTGATTATTTCACTCCCATCTGTAAACAAGTTACGTCTGCCAGAATAATATATTGTACACTAGTGTATGCAGCAATGTAGTGTACATCAGTATACCATAAGAACATTTCATTTTTTACTAGTTTTTCCAATTTTTTTCATCCTCTGATGAATTTTATTTATATTTATATATTAAATAAAAATGTAGTGTCAATAGAAATATCTTATTACGCAGTAAATGGAATAGTCCAGATCACTGGGTCCAGAGGTTCATATAAGACACAACCTGGTTCAACAAATCTGTTTAGTTATTCAAGTGTTCTAACTCCTTTTGAGTTAAATTATTTCCCTAACAACTATACATTGTGGATTAAAAAAAAAAAAAAAGAAGAAAAAGGCTGGCATCATTTTAAAGATTGTAACACATGCAAACAAAAACAAAAAACCACCAAAATCATACACAGGAATTCCCTTTTGAACCAATATGCTATAAAAAGACTTTTGTTATCAAGAAAATATGACACCAAATTTATCACAAGCTCATTTGATTATTTACTATAAATCTTACCCAGTATGTGAAGAATATACTTTCTGCTCCCATTTGTTACCAGAGAAGGCAATATGTCTTGTATTTATTATGACAACATGATCTCCACAGTCATCTACAAGGTTCAGAAATAAGTGGAAAACATTAAAGAGAACCACTGGGAAAATTAACCAAAATAACAACTATTATGTGTGTGATACATCTGTAGTAGCACATAAATACGCATTTTATAAAGCTGAAATTTAAAGATCTGAGCTTTTTGAGTCACACCATACAAATCAACACTTAAATACCAACTTAATTACGGTATTTATTAGTACTGTCAGGTTAGAAGGCAGGTGAGAAGTAAAATACCACCAGACTTCATAATTAAGTCACTGCAATTATTCAGCTAAGATCTGGAAATCTGGCTTAGAGGCAAGTGTATTATTCTGTTTAACACATTATGCTGCATATGCACCTATAAAAAAAAAACAGGGAAAAAAAAGGTTAGTTCCAAATGATCCTAAATATTTGTTTTATTTCAAAAAACAGTTATTAGGTTTACTGAAGGACTGAACATTTTGCGTAAATAAAATAATTCTATTAAATAATTACACTCTAGGGCTAAATATGTACAAGAAACAAAAATATTGGGTTCAGAGAAGGGGGAGGGATGAGGGAGAAAAGCCATAAAAAACCCCCAATAGCTCTGTTGGGAAAAACCCCACATTTTCATCAATCAAGCAGAAGTGAATGTTACAGCACATACACATGTTTAGAGTTATATCAGCAAGTTTAATATCAGAAGTTTTTTAAATGCAAAGTCTATAATCTATCACCCTGCCAGAAACAGTTATTTTACTAGATCTTCCATACGAATAAAGTGCTAATAAAACCCAAACTATCTCAAAAATAACATAAAGATATGAGAAAAGATGTAGTTTTTCATTTCAGAAGTACTGATCTTGAACAGCTGTATAAGCTATAACCACACGTTCAATCAGTTGGAACACTATGTGTCCAGAGGTCACTCTCACTTGCATCACCATATTAGAACACAAGGATTTGAAGAGACTCACTTGATTAAAACATTTTTGAGTAGGTAACAAAGCAGCTGTACAAAGCAGGGCTTAAATTGAGCATGCATTTTTTACAGGAGCACATAATTAATTAATGCAAGCTTCACACCTTATTCAAGTTTTTTACAATTTTTTATTCTTGTGTTCTTTTAAAGCAATTTAAACATCTTCACTGACAGTTGAGCTCTAAAAATACTGTGTGTCTACATAAATATCAGGAAATGGACACTGGACTTTGTGCCTTTTTGGGTTTTCTTTGATGGGAAGATGACAGAATAAGCTCATCTAAAGAAATTTTTGCCAACAGTTTTCCACTTGCATGAACACCGAATTAACAACATGGACACCAAATTAAAAACAAAGCAACCAAAACATCCCCACAATTTTATTCTGTCTAAGCAATTGTTACCTCAAAAACACTAAAAGATCTGTTAGTTCAGAAAAAAAAAAAAAAAGTGTTAAGTACATCAACCACAAATCTTTGCATACTTTCCTCTCCAAGGGAATATCAAATGTCTCAGTAGTAGTTACCTCTCAATGTCAGTCTCATGTGTAGTGCATTTAGTACTGATTTATACAATACTTCAAGCCAAATACAGTTATCCGTGAAATGACTTTCCAGAACTTTATAACTTCATGGACACAGAAGTGTCAAAGATCTTTTCCCACAGGAAAACCAAAAGCTTCCTCTCAGCATCTGCTTTGTTTTTCAGACAGCCTTAAGTCTCCAGCGACACCTTGTGGATACCACAAGATTTGCAGCAGCAGAACTCCAGTGTTTAAAACCTCTTTAGACCATTACAAATCCTACGTTCTATAATGAAACAGAGTATAATTTTAATATGTACATTTCACATGTACGAGCAAACTTCAAGATTTCCTTTATGTTTTGGTAATGCCTCTTGAAAAATCTGCACGGTGTTAAAGGAAATGCTGTACCAGCAGAATGACGGATCAACCTTTTACGATTTACAAAGTGCTTATCCCTGAGAGACAGGCACCACGGTACTCTAAGTAACGAACAATATCACAGACACATTGTTACTGCTGAATCTTCTAACCTCTGGAAAAGCAAAATGCTTGTTTTATTTACGGTAGGTATTAAGAAGGTATCTTTCAACAATGATTACGTCTCCCATAATTATTGTTGAAAGGTTTCAGCCTGATCATCACAGAGCGTCTGAGGCAGGAAGGGACCTCTGAAGGTCATGACATCTGATTTACCTGCTCAAAGCAGGGGATTTTTTGAAAATCTCCAAGGACGGAGACTCCACAACCTCTTGGGCAACCACTTCCAATCTCTCTCATATTAAAGTATGTTTCCTGATGTTCAGAGGGAACCTTCTGTGTTTCAGTTTGTGCCCACTGCCTCATGAAGACAGAACTTCTCTACACCTTATTCAGAATGAAGAAGCACTCCAAGACTGTGGTGCTGTGTGTACTGAGATGGTAGCACTGAGAAAATCTAATGAAGAATCACATCAGTGTTTCATTAAACGCACTGTGAATTAAACCTCTACTTCTAAAATCACTGCAATTAAACGTTTTGAGATTTTTTAAAAAATGAAAGCACAACCCACTGTAATTCAGCTACTTAAAATAAATTATAAATGCATAACATGCTTGATATGCATTGGTAAAGAAACAACATAAAATTGTAGAGGGGCACGATGGAAAAAGATGAGAAAGAAAACTAATTAATTTATAATTTACAAACAATTGAAAAATTTAACCTTTTATATCAGGCTGGATTTTAAAACTGAAATTGGAATAAACATACAAGTGAAAGAAAGCGAATTTGCTTCCAACCACTGCAACACTCACTTAGTGCATGATAAATAGGTTTATGTCTGCCTTCAAGTCTGAGTACAGTCGCAGCTGCTATTTTTCCTGGGGGCTGCATCGTCGCATCGAGGAGGTACCAGGCTTTGGCAAAAGTGGCCCATTGCTGAAGAGAAAGAGGCAGTACTTAACACAGCAAAAGCTCACACTACCATAACCTAGCTTCTTTAATTAGATCAACACTCCTTTTACACTCAGAAACACTGGAAGAAATTTAAATCCAGCGACACCCCCTTCAAATAACCTTTAAAGGGACGGCGCACCACGATACAGAGCGATGCACATGTGTAACACCACTGAAAGGTCACAGGCCCTGACGGTTTTGTTTCAAAAATGCAGATCTCCTGCTGGAAGCCCCCATTATCGCTACTCGAAGTGTAACATCGCTGCAGGATATTCAATGCCCAGCGTCCCCTTCCCTCCCGGTGAAGGGCACAGCTCCCCCAGGCAGCTCTCGGGCCGCTGCGGGGATCCCTGTCCCTCTACACGGCGGCTCCTGCCAGGGGAGCCCTCAGCACCCACACCGGGGCCCGCTGACCCGCTCCCTCAGGGCCCCGGGTTCCGAACGCCCCGGCTCACCTGGGCGGCCTTGGTGTAACTCGCCATCCCCCCGCGCCAGGGCCGGGAGCGCCGGGCCCGCCGCGCCCGCGGGAAGCGGAAGCGCTGCCTGTGAGGGGCGGTGCCCGGGCGGCAGCGCGGGACCTTCGGAGCGGCCCCGGCCCGGCCGGCCCGGCCATGGACCGCTACGTGCTGCTGCTGAGCTGGGCAGAGCGCAGGGCCGCGGGCGGGCCCGGACCAGGTACGGCCGCGGGGTCGGGGATGGGGCCGCGGGGCTCGGCCGGGCGCGCTGAGCGGGGGCTCGGCCGGGCGGCCCCCCTCCTTAAACCCTCCTGGATCCTGCCTCCTTAAACCCTCCTGCATCCTGCTTCCTTAAACCCTCCTGGATCCTGCTTCCTTGAACCCCACTTTAGTTTCACAGTAACCTTAACCTGCAGAAGCTTCGACACTGCCATGTAACTCCGCGGTGCGGTTCAGGACCAGGACTTAAATGAGAATTTTGCAAAATTTGCCTTTTTAAAACTCCTGTAAATCTGCTTGATAGTTCTCTTTCATAAATAAATTTTAAAAAAAATCAAACAAGAACTTCTAATATTACAATGAACTTTATGCTGTATCTCCAGGAATGTAAATTTTAACTTCCACGATTCAGTAATTTTTTAAAAAAAACTTTTTTTTTTCCCAGCTGGGACTGCTGCAGACATGTATCAGTTCCTGAAAGAAAGCTGTAATGCATCTATAAACACAGATTTGAGCGCATTCCCAGGTAAATATAGCAATGGACAGTAAGGTAAACATCACTAGGAATTGACCTTGGCACGTCTTATGATCGAGGGGAAACAAGTCAGAAATGAAACTAAACCCAAATGCAGTGGTGTGGGACTGCTCCTGCTGCTCCTTTTTCTGTGGAGAATTGATGACAATTCAGCAGCTAAGGTGTTAGGAGATTAGATAGATTGGACATGAGAAATATTTGTCTGTTGGGTAACAATTCAGAACCTTAATCCATGAGTATTTATTAAGTAATTTTATAATCTTAAAGTAGATTTCTGAAGATCTGCTTTAGTACTTTTAGGGGTCAGGTGTTTGTGGTTTTGGTTTGTGTTGTTAGATAAATGCTTTCTTAGCTCTTCACTTGTTTTGGATGTCTGGTGTTGAGCTTTTAAAAGCTTATCTTGTCACAGATGTTGTATTATTGGGATTTGTGTGGGGAAACCGCTATAAGCTCTTAAAATTTATGAAGATGTGAATGTTGAGCTGTTTTCAACTTCTGTGCTTTTTATTGTGTAGAAATGTTGAGAGAGTATCTCGTTTTGTGAACTCTGTGAACCATATTTATGAAAGGTGTGATTTAGTTCAGATATGTTGCAAATCCTGCCAATAGAAAGCAATATAACCCAGAAGAGAGAAAAGGTAAAAGATCTTCTCCCTTATTAACAGTGAGGAGGTTGGTAATAGTTAGACACTTGCCAAAACACTTACCTACATCTTAATATGTTTAGAACTTAATTACAATGCCAAAGGAAAGTAGAACTCAAGTCATTGTGGCACATTAAATGACTTACAGAAAGTCTTTCAACAGAGATGTTCATTATAGCAGGAAGAATAGATTGTAGTGGATCTATTATTTTAAATAATTGTTTTATCTCTTTGCAGCATGTTCAGTGGCTGGTATTCCAGGGGCAAAGAAATGGTATTTTGCAAGTCATATTATATGTGGTTATTATCAGGTAAGATACACTTTTTTTTCAGAATATAAGTTCCCTAACTGTCTGCCTGTGTGTAGAGCAAGTTAAAACTGTGAGGTTCAAAATTCTTTTTGCCTAATGAAGTCTTTTTGTTTGGTTAGTATTGCAGTTCTGACTGGGAGGAGATAAATGTTGACACACAGAAAATTGAAGACTCTCTCCAAACAAGCATTGATGAATACCTGGGAGCCATACAAAACTTTGAAGAAGATGACAATAACAGTCAGGAGTCGCTGTCTCTGACTGAGTACTCATATTAATATTTTTATTGCAAGTGTAGTGATCTGACATTCAACAGTAATAACCCAAGGGAATCAAGAAAATTTAACAAGTGAAAGTAACTACCAAAGTAACAGTTAACTCTGTTAACTAGTAATCCCTTACTACTGAAAATAATTCTATTTTGTTTAACATAGCTTTAATATTTTTAGTTACAAATGATTTTTATAGGATAACTGAACAGTTTCCTAACAGCTGACATCTGTATATACCAAAAGAAATTACTTGCTAATCCATCTTGAATCCTACTTCCAGTTTTACTGCAGATTATTTTGATGTCATTAAGCTTACTTCTGCTTCAGTAGAAGAAGAGATAAGTATTTCTCATTGCCTAGGTATATGTTTGTGCAGAGTTTTAAAGATGTAAGATACTTACATCAGGTAGTCCTCATTTGTTGTACCTTTTCGTTTCTAAATGACTTTGTTTATATTTTGTTTCTAACCATGTTGCTCTTCATTTTCAGTATCTATGATGAAGCTGCTGAAAGTCTGCATCAGTTAGCTGATAAACTGCCTGCCCCAGGTAATCTCTCTTTAAAAAAGCGATCTCACTGGAGATTATCTTTTTAGTTATTACTCTAAAAACTCATGTGGTAAAATCACAGTCAAAAAGTTCAGAGGATGTTAGTTTGTTAGCTGAATTAAGCTCTTGTAGGTAGTTAAAGTACTTGAGCATGGTTGGCATTGCAAATCAGCTTATGGACTAGTTTGCTGCTTGTTTCTTTGGAGGGCTCTCTTTCAGTAGAGCTTAAGGTGGATATTTATATAATTATTTTTTCCACCTGAAATGACATCAAAGTAGTAATAGACAGTAAGCAACATAAAACTCATCAGGAAGTTTTTTATGAAAATGAAGGAAGATGTTGTTTTCAGGCTTACATCTGAGTTGCCAGCTGACTGCTTGTGGGAGGGAGTCAAGAAACTGAGAAGGAAAATATATCAGAACTGTTGGATTTAGACTTTGCAAACTGGAGATAAGTATCACCTTGCAGGTTGGGGTTACATGATGTTGCAGTGGTTGATTTGGGATAGCAAAGGAATGTAGGAAGAATGAGAATCATAGAATCATTAAGGTTGGAAAAGACCTCTGAGATCATCGAGTCTAACCTTTGAGTAAACACCACCTTGTCAACTAGACCATGTCACTAAGAGCCATGTCCAGTCTTTCCTTAAACACCTCCAGGGATGGTGACTTTACCACCTCCATGGACAGTCCATTCCAATATCTAATCACCTTCTCTGTGAAGAAATTCTTCCCAATGTCCAACTTAAACCTTCCCTGCTACAGCTTAAGACTACGTCCTCTTGTCCTGTCAGTAGTTGCCTGGGAGAAGTTGCCTAGTGCCAAGTGCCCCCTGGCTACAACCTCCTTTCAGGTAGTTGCAGACAGTGAGCAAGTCTCCTCTGAGCCTCCTCTAGGCTAAAGAACCCCAGCTCCCTCAGCTGCTCCTTGTAGGACTTGTGCTCCAGGCTCTTCAACAGCTTCATTGCCCGTCTCTGGACTCGCTCCAGCACCTCAATGTCCTTCCTGAACTGAGGGGCCCAGCTGGACACAGGATTTGAGGTGTGGCCTCTCAGTGCTATGAGAAATAGCAGATTAGAGTGCTAAAAGGAGGGAAATGAGAAAGGTATAGAACCACTGTCACTGAGGGAATGGCAAAATGTTTTGTGTTCATCTAATGATCTAGTAATCACAGTGGGGTTGGATCAAGGATTGGACTTGATGATCTCGAAGGTCTCTTCCAACCCAGTTATTTCTATGATTCTAAGAGGAGCAGCAAGAGATGAGCTAAAAATGCGTGGAAAGTGTTTAAGATCTTACCAAAGTTACTTGAAGCTGATATTTTAGCCCATTTTGATGCAATCAGTGATAATCAGAACTTTTCTATCTTTAAATGATTGAATAATTTACTGAGTCATGGTACTTTGAGTCATCTATAACTGTTTTTATAGGCAGAGCAATGGTTGATGTAATACTACAGGCTGTTGAACGAGATGGACCCAAGTTGAAAGACTGCTTACCTGCTATTGGTGCCTTGAAACACCTGAGAGAATGGCACTCTGCACAGATCACTATTGCAGCAAATGATGCTAGAGGGTATGGCATTTATTTCAGGGCTGTAAACAAGGTCACTCCTGTTTTGTGATAGCATAGGTCAGTGGTTTAAAATAAAAACAGCGTCTTGAGTATTCTACATGGTTACTTTGAAAATACATAGATTAGTTTATTACTGTATGAGGGCAGGAATTACTCGTGCTGATTTATTGTAAATACATGCCCTAAACAGGAGCAGGCAAAAAAGCAAGTCCTCTGAACTTCTTGTTTTCTCTGGGAGGAAAAGGTAAAATATTTTCTCTTCCCTATTGGCTTTAGTGTGCATACAGTGTTTTCACGTTGTTGTCCTATGCTGCATAATAACCTGTATGTTGATTGTAGTTTTCCAGGTTTTTAAATTAATCCATACCCCTGCTGATTTTACTTAAAATTTTACATTACCTTAATTACCTTTGATATTACATTTCAGGGAGGAAAAATAGAGTGTCTGATTTGTCCCTTCTGAAAAAGGATTATAAATGCTCAATTACTTCCTGTATGCTTCTGAAGAGACACCAAGGCTATTAATTCAAGATGAAATGAAGTCTAGTAGTTTCCTTACTGTCCTCCTCTAATTGACATAAAAAACCCAAGATAAATCACAGTGGTTTGGGCTTTTTTCCCCGACACAGTGAATGATTGTGTGGATACTGAATAACTTGGCAAAGTTACCTCCACTTCCCCTCCCCTCCATGCCCAAAAGATTCAAGTTGGCTTCATAGAATTTGTTTGCATCATAGAATGTGAAGATTCAAGTAAGCTTCATAGAAGCTTAATCCAAAATTACTAAAACTGTTGAAAATTTAAAAGTTGAATGTTTGGTCTTTATTACCCATAGTATTCTGAGGTATGTGGAGGATGATAAACTTCCTGCAGTGACTTCCAGGAGCACTTGATCTCAGTGCTCATTGGTATCATCCTGTGGAATCAGCTTTTGCCTGAATAAATGCTTCTGCTACCTTTTATGTAAAACGAGGCCATTTAGGCACAGAGCATCTCTGGTGAAAGCCACCTCACTTATTCTTCCTGTTCTGCTGATGGTGCTGATTTCACTTAGAAGACAGAGTGCCCCTAGAACCCACAGATACTGACTGTTCTCTCTCTTGTTGAATTTGGGTAATGCTTGTGCCGCAGTCATATTTACTCTGCTTAGAGGGTTAACTACAAACCATGTAGAGGGACCAGTGATAGCCCCAGTGATGGCTACCTGCCTTTGCTGCAGCTTTCCAGCCCCCACCCTTACTATGGTCTGCCTGCAGCTTGCCGTGGCCAATCTTATTTGATTTCTTCATGGTAGTTTGTAATACTAAAGTCAGTAAGATTAATTCCATATTTTTGCAGTAGCTGGCAAAAGATTGCAGACTATCTATCAGCAGACTTTGTGTCTTCAGATGATATCATGAATATTATTGATACAAAAGAACTCTGGAGAGGAAAGATTCAGATATGGGAAAGAAAGGTAAAATAACTTTCTTCAGCTGTGGTAATTTTTAAAGCATCTATGGTTCTCATTTAGAATGTGTATTGTACAGTGCATTTTATGCTTTAAGCCAAATTTGGGTTTGACAATGTAATTCAGAGAACTAATGTGCAGTGTATCTGGGAGGGTGGTGGAATAACTTGCTTTTTTAGCATGATGAAAGGATAAATGAGATTAATGCATCAAAATTTGAACTTGAAATCCAGATGCTCTCCTCTGAAATATTTGTTGTAGAACTTATTGTTCAAAATTATTGTTTTGTATCTATCACAAATCATTATCATATAACCGTAAGTCATTGTTCCAAGTGCACATCTCACGTTTCAGCGGACTGAAAACAGATCCGATGGAAACAAATATAATACTAATTGTTAAAAATAATAACACATCTAAGTGACTGAAGAGAAATAATTTTTATCTCTTTTTTTTGACACATTTATTGTCTTTTTTTCCCCCCAGTTTGGATCAGGAGTTGACTTCCCAGAGTTTTGTATAAAAAGCACTTCAGCAAAGACATTCAGCACTGCACATTTAAGTTCTTGCCTTGCCGGTAAAAAAGAGCAGCAATCGAGGAATACTGATGCTTTGCCAGAAGCAAGTATTATTCTTGATTTTTCTGTGAATTCTAGAATTCATCTGTTTTACTTTTCTGAGAAAATTAGTAACTGGGGAAACTCTAGTCAGAACTGAAAGTTAAACACAAAAGTGATGATTGGATAAGAATGAGGAATGCTTCTTTTGTTCATGTGAGTTCTCAAAATTACATTTGTTTTTCTTAGGAATACAATACCAAGATTTTTTTCAAGTAGAAATTGTGGCTTTATTCAGTCTTAATACTCAAAATATCTAAATTATGAATTCTGTATCAATTTATTTAACCTTTTCCACTTAATTTTAAAAGTTTGGGGGGTTGGGGTTTTTTTTTACACTGTTGCTTTTTCATGTTTTCTACTGGAAGTAGATAGTTGACAGGAACTCCATGATCATATCTGTTGATGAACACAAAAATGAGTGTTTATAAAAATTGGTATCAATTATGAATTTGCTGTTTCGTTGTTAAAATATGTACATTTTGGATTGCATTTGTCTGTTCCTGGCAGATCTTATTTTTCTTTGGATAAGAGTTAGAACTCATTTCATGCACATTCTAGGAAGTAAGCTTTATTAAACAAAATTAAATACCTGCCTTGGTTTTTATATAATTATGTTTAGTATAATATTGTGAATTGATTTTCTATTCCTTTATATCTTTTATACCTCTTACAGACATTATCTGCAAGGCAAATGCCACCAGCAGAACACTTGAGAAAGTTGTACTGAGGCAACATCATACATTGTGTTACAGGTTTTTTGATTTGCTGTCTTTTCAGGTTTTTCATTACTATGGTCCTGCCCTGGAATTTTTACAGATGGTGGTGCTCTCTGATCTACCTTCCATTTTTATATCAGATCTGGAATTTGAGCTGTATCCTTTTTTTTAAGGATCTACACTTCTACTGATAATTGTCTATAGCAGAAAAAAAACAATCGGAATCTACCTGTGCAAGCAACAGAGAGATGGGGATTGCAAGGGCTCGTTTCATTCTAGCCTGCCAAAATAGTCAGTGATTCTTCATAACTGGATTTTTTAATTTTGAAATTTAAATTATCCTAACAGTAACCAGATAGTCTTGGTAATATCACACCTATCATTTGTCTGTTGATGTGCATGGGATTTGTGGGAAAAGAATAGAGAAATGTTTTTTTCTGTGTAAGTTTAAAAACCCTCAGGCCTTACTAATTAATGAATGTAGCATGCTTCCCAAGGTAGGAACGCTTGCCCACAAATCATGGTTTTATTGTGCAGGGGCAAAATCTGTGGCAAGATGTAGCAGAGCAGTTTTCTCTCGTGTGTTTGCTGCCGAGATCTCAAGGTGTATTACTATTGGTTTTAAATGTATGTACTTTTGGTACTAGTCTTGGTGTAACAATAGTAGGTTAGGATGTGTAAGTCTGCCAGGATTCTGAATATGTCAGTATTTGTGGTGAGTTTGTATGTTTTGTGATACTGTTGTATCAAGAATGAAACACTCGCAGGCCTTTGAACTTGATTTGCAAAATCAAGATGCAGAGTTCTTTGTGAAGATGAGATTCCTTAAACTGTTCCGTTCAGGAGCCTGTCAAGAAAGAAGGAAACATCTATGCTGCTTTTGGACCAGATTTCTTTTCTCTCTGGGAAGGTAAAAACTTGTTTTTATTTACATATAACAGAAAAATGGAAGTATGTATATTGCCTATATAAAAGATACAGGGATAATATTATTAAACCTAGTCTCTGTGTAAGCCTCTTCAATATTTAGCTCTAAAGCAAATAGAGCTTTTAAAGGTGTTTTTCTCCTTACCTTAGCTAAGTTTTAATCTGCTAAAACATTTTGCAGCTTTTAATCATGTTCTGACATAATTTCTGTGCTATCATAGTTGAACTATTGTTTTTTTTAGCAAAAGGCTAAAAAGGCATGTAGGCAGCCTACAAAATGTATCTAGGTACTCTGAAGTGGTAAGCTTTTTTATTTTACGTGTGCATATTCCGCTTTTACATTCTGATTTTGGATAAAAAAAGTTCATGAAACATTTATAATCCTATTTTCCCCCTCCCTGCTTTGCCTTGGAATGATAGTGTGATTATTCATAGCCACAGTATTGGTCTGAAGATGTTTTTCCTGCATATCACCTTTACATAAAAGGTGATACATGTTTGTTTAGGAAAGTTTTTAATGTTTATAAAATAAATCTATGCCAATCAAAACAAAACCTGCAATGTTAAAATGCTGGTAGAGTTATTCTTAATAACTTATGTTCTTTATTTGCTGTGGAGATGGTATCTCATTATCAAGCTGTATGTTTCATTTCAGTTTATTATTTGGGTGTTTAGTGACTTTTTTTCTGCCCTGCCTCTCCGTTCTCCATTATGCTTAGCCAGAAAAGGAAAAAATCCTTTTTCTAGTGCTGTACCAAAAATATCTTCTAGAATGGTTTTATATTGGTAAAAATCCCAGGTGATTTTCATTTTACTTAAGGATACTGAACATTTGGTCAAACATCTTTTACAATCTAAGAGCTTGCTTTTCTAATAGTTTTTTTTTAAGAAGAAGCCAGAACAGTCAAAACAGATTGTCAGGTTTCTTTTTAGAGTCTGTACATGTTGAATTGAATGTATTTTGAAGATAAAAATTTCTCATAGGGATTTTTTTTCAGTCTGCTACTGGAAATATTGCACATTTGTAGGCTTTTCTGATAGCTGTAATAGCATTGCTTTATTGCTTGAGTATTCTAATACACGTGCATTTTTTCTGTGCTAATTGGCCTGGAATCTATATAGAGACATAAACATAGTCCAGAATCTGATTAATGGAAAAGGGTAATATGTACAAAGGAGAAAAAAAAAAAAAAACAACAAAATTTTTTTTCAAAGGAATGCAGAGTTGCTGCTGCCAACTAATATCTTTGAATTCTCTTCTCATTCTGGATACTACTCTACAGTAGTGTTTGTAGCCAGAATACTGAAAGACTTGTAAGAGGTAATAAATACCTTTTTATCTATAAAATAGAAATTCAGCAGTTAATGATCTCTCAACCGGACCAAGAAGTAAATAGAATTTTTCCAGCTTCTGTGTCAAATGCAGACATAATTTTTCAAAATTCCATTTTGATTGATGTGAATTACAGATGTTTTAAGATGTTTTTCATCAAGTGAAGTACATTTGAAATAATGCCAAATCAGTAGCTCAAGAATGAAATGTAAAGCAGGTTTCAGTAATATTGCATGGGTTGTACTTGCTCTCTTTATTTAGGTGGGAGCTTTATTTACACTGCCATGTAATGTAAGCAGTGTAGTGATCCCATCTCCTGCCCAGCTGAGTACCAAGAAATGGAAGGAATATATGGCCAGGAAACCCAAGGTCATTACTGGTAGGTATATTTTGTTGTGGCTGTATCTATATATGTATGTGGGGAGTTTTTTCTTTCCATTTGGGATTCTCGTTTTATCTTCAGTGAAATTAGGTCAGTGATTGTCGTATTCATTGACACAAAAGGCTGTGGTGAATGCAAGTTCAGCTATGCAAACTTAGAGGAAAAAATGGATAATATAGGAAAAAATGGATAATAACATTGTGACAAACTTTGGCGAAACAATGCATCTCCTTTAAAACACTTTTGTGTCCTGTCTGTCAGCTGAGATCCAGCTTTCACACAACTTTGTAAGGTGATTGTAAAATCCGTGGGCATAGAGGTTTGCTTCTGCAGATGGAATTCCAGAATGCTTCAGTGAGGTACTTTCCTTCTCGTTTAAGACTGACTGTTTTTGCTGCCAGCTGAAGATAGCTTTTGTCAACAAGTATGCAGGTGAGGGTGGCTGGCAGACTGATGTTCTTTCAGCTCTAGGGGTAGGAAAAACCTGAGAGGAATGAGGAAGAGCTGTATAACAGGGCAAGAAGCTTTAATTATGGAATGGATGCTGGAAGTATATAGATTTAAAATTATCTCTGCATGTTTGGAAGTGGTAGAGAGGTTGTGAGATAGATCATATATACATATATTGCAGCAGCATTGATATTTATTGGAGAGATACTACTGATGCAGTCAAAGAGTGTGAGATCCCCAGTGTCTGCAGTATCTTTGTCCTGTGCTCCAGTGGAAGGGTTTTGTACAAGTATTAAGTATAATATGATCAGTAACACACAATAGGTTCTTGTTAGGCCTCTTGAATAAAATTTAGAGTAGGAGAAGAAACATGACCGTTTAAACACATTTGCTTGTTTAGTTGAAAACTGTTGATTTTTTAGTGGCTACTACTAATCTGACTGTACTAAGCATTTGTGAATCCTTAATCTCTTTCATCTCTGGGAAAGTGTAATTCTTGAAATTGGTAGTTCTCAAATGCTAAGATTCAAGTGAAAAATAAAAGCTTACCTGTGAGGAATCAGCTTTGAGATGCCAAGATAAAACAGAAAAGGAAAATATTTCAAATTACTGGGGGAATGGGACACTAGTGAAAATGTTTCTGGAATCTTTTTCACTTTATTGTTTTATTTTCTTTCTCTGGATTTATATATTAAGGTAGCAGGGTTTGCCCTTCTCTTTTCTTCTGCTTCCAACTTAAAATTTTCAAGAAACACTGGAATATTTTATATTTGTTACTAACAAAAATGCATAATGCTAATAAATATTAAGCTTCTGTTACATTAATTATTGAGACACTATTGCAAGTATAAAATTATTTGACTTTTAAAACTTAGTACATCAAGAAGTATTCATTCTCTCAATTGCTCCATCTACCAAGGTGCTGTAAAATGTTTTCTGTCTAAAAAGATAGCAAACCCATCCTTTCACTTTTTCTGTCAAGTCCCACATTAATTTACTTTCAAAACTGCAGACTACATGCCAGTGTTAAAATACAGAACATCTTTATCTCTCACCCAAGCAATGCTCAAGGGTAAAGTAAGGAATAAAGCTTCTATTAATGAATAATGCAGTGTCCTTGGGAAGAGTGTACAGCATTTCCTTTTCTTCTACAGTTGTATGTTCTTCCAGTGAACACTTACATTATTTCAATGCATATATGCAAAAAGGCCTTTTTTTTACCTAGCAGAACAGAAGCTTCTCTTCATTGTTTCATGGTGGAAATGTAACTTTGCTGGTTAAAGAACTTCTCCGGGTGGTGGTTGGAGTTTCCAGGTGTACTTTGTAGTCTGCATTAGGAAGCTGGCCCTCCTGACGGTCACAGGAGTTGGGTGTTGATAATGTGCTGGCTTTAAGCCAGCAGTGTAGTCCAGCTCAGCTTTGCTGCTGCAGTTCATTTATTTTGCATGCTCTTCAGTTTGTAGCTTTACAGGGGGTAAATATCACCTGTAGTTACAGTTCCTGCTCAAAAGATGTGAGATTTCTCACAGAACAGGAGAGAGCAAGTGAAAGCATTTTGATGGTGACTTATAGCTTGTTTTAAAGCTGCTTTCCTGAGGGTGTTTCACAGTTATATCCTGATGTTTGTAAAGTTCCAGAAGTTGAACTGAAAGGAGAATCTTGCCGATATTATTTCCTGCTACAAGGCAACGGCTCTGGAGGATGTAAAGCAACCCTGATTCATTCAGCTGGCCAGATCAATGGTATGGCCACTCTTGCTGCAGTAAATGGAAGGCTAAAGACAAGAGCAGAAGAAACAGAGTCAAGTAAGAGTAATTGCTTGTTTATTTAAGAATATCTGAATGCAGACAAATGCTGCTCATTTTCATATGTTCCTTTTATTCATTCCAGTCAGCATTAAAATGGAGAAAACAAGGAAAAATATTACTTTTTGTATGAATGTGTCTATTAGCAATATTTTGTCAAATTCATAAAATATATAATAGGAGCTACCATATTTTTAAATCAAGACTGTCTTTAAATCAAATATTTCTCATAATTGAGAGTAGTTGAAAATTGTTTATTGTCCAGGGACATCCAGGTAGTATTAGTGCAAATCAAATTCATGAAAACTTAAAGTTTAAAAAGTATGTATTGTTGGTGTTAAGACTGACCATCTCATGCCAGAAAACTAGCTAAGTATCTGTTGAAAATCCTATTTCACTGATGATTTACAATAAAAACTGCAGCTCCAGCAGTCAAGTTGAGTTTCATGATCACCTTCAGTTACTTTGCAATGTCCACGTTACTGCAGAGCGGTCAGGGTATGAGCTAGCTCTTGTATCATAGCTGCTCCAGAGTGTGTATGTAGGCATTTATCTTATAATAGTTGTCCTGGTACAACTACACATACTAGTTAACTCTACTAATTCCTGTATTTGTTTCAATAACACTGACAAAGAGCACAGTGACCTGCATCTTATCTGCTTAATTCCTTATTATTGAAATAAATCAGTGTGTGATATGACTAACTACTTGCCATTTATCCTAATTAAAATCCCATTAGTACAGTGTCAGAGAACTGAAAGTCCTTGACCATATGTTGGGAGAAAACTTTCCTTTCTTGGTATCAAACTTAGGATCTTTTTACGTTCTTTAAGTGTTAGTCAAGTTACTCTGTTGTCATATTGGTTTAATACAGAAATTCAAAAATACTAGTCAGGCACCTCTTCCAAGTTATCCTGGTGTTCAATTGTAATTGGTTTGTTTGGGTTTTTTTTAATGATTAGCCATATATGAAAGTCTGGTTGTTTCCTTTTAATATGAAATTTCTATGTGTGCTATGTTTATGTTTTTATGAAGATGTAATTACTCCAAAGTCCTAAGAGAGATTCTTAATAAAAACTTATAATCGGTACAGGCTTTTGTATTGCTGACTTTATCCAGTCACTGCCACGCTTCTGTGGAGAGCAGATTGTACAGAGAGAAACTAAACTGTCTCATCTCCAAGTGTGTGCCTTGAAGGAATATCTCAGTAAGTAATGGGGAAAGCACTGGTAATTCTCATTAAAAGTATTTAAAAGCCTTGTATGTCAAACTGAATGTGATGGCTCACCTAACAAAACTGAAGTGAGTTGATCACTTTGTGAAGAAGTAGTGAAGGTTTAAAAAGAAACTTTGTAGTATGTCCATGATTGTGTGTTAGATAATGAAAAAGAGAACACTGAATTAAGGTTGGTGGCTGCTTGTTACACTAATACTCTGAATGTTTGAGCATAGTTTTGGAATAATTCTGTGGTAATTCTGTGATGATTTCCCAAAAACCTTTACTGCTGGACATGCCTTCTGTAAAAATAAGAATTCTGGTTTTGATTTTTTCAGAGTTTTAAAAATGTTATTCTTTATTGCAAAAGTCTTCAACAGCAGAGTAAAAACATGCATTGGATATTTGTTAGACTTATCATGAAGCATAAAGATTTTCATGACTTTGTAGAGAAGTACATTTGAATGTCCTAATTTTTTCCATCCAAGTCCATTGCTCTAAGAGACTCAATTAAAACCAAAAATGCTTCTGAGAGATTGGCTGGCTTATAGAAAATGGCATTCTGTGAAGATAATTTAAGTATCATTAACAGAATAGCAGCTTAAAGAAAATAAGATTCTTGCTAATAGTCTTGTCTTCCACCCCCTGCCCCCTGCTAGCTTGCAGTCATTCTCAGATTCCAGCTTCAGCCCTGAGCTTGGGGCTGCTTTAGAGCTTGGGTTTTAGTTTTGAGTGGATCATCCATTTCCATTAGGATGAAGACTGAATAGGAGCAGTTGGGAGTGCCTGATCATCCTTAATCATACCACAATCACCTGGCCCTTGATATTCTGACCAAAGAGACCAGAACAGGCTCTCAGTTACACTGAGGCCACACTCCTGCAACAGCAGCAAAAATAGGTGGGTGGGAGGCCCTGCAGACTGCAGCTTTCACATTTAGGCTCCACGAGTCCAGATGTTTGTCTCTGGGGAATCCAAACATGGATTTACTCAGAAATGCATTGATACAGAAATTAAAGGACTGTAAAAATGGGATTCATATGTGACTTCAGGTGTTCTCACTGTGAGGTTTTTTCACTTGTCTGTGGAATAAACCACCCATGTCTTGCTAAAGGGTACAATAATAAGTGTCAAGGTAACTTACTTGTGTTATTGGTTTTGGGTGGAGATTTTCTTGTTTAGTTAGGTTTTAGCAGGGTCCAGTTGTTCTTTGTTATTTCGCAGGTGCAGCACCTTTTCTTTTTCCTTTTATAGAGAGAAAGGAATTGACCAAGAAGCCTCCAGTTATTTCTGCCGATGAGTTCAAAATTTTATTAAAACTTACAAGAGAATGTTTTTTGGACCTGTGCAACTCTAATCTTCCTAACCCTGATCTACAGAAGGTTTCCAATAAAACTATGTCATGCACTGTGACTTGTGGTGAGTATTGTTATTTAGCAAATACCCTGCTTACTTAACTCTTTTGATGTTTCTTCCTACTGGTCGTCAATTTGTTACTAAAAGAAGTAAAGTCTTTTTACCAAAAGAGGAAAACATGGAAGGAAAAGTAAAGTAGCTTTCTAGGGTTTTTTTTGCACACTGAAATGACCTTTGCCTTACCTATTTCCTTTCTTCTCCTTCTCAAAATTTGTGCAGAAAACGTTTCTGATGACATCATCAGACAGATTTTCCTTTTATTTACATAATTTATATATATGCATTAAGGAATATCTATATATAAAGGAATGTGTGTGTGTGTATATATATTTTATATATACAAAAAAATATATAAAAATATAAACATATATGTATAAACCCATATATATATATATATATATATATTTTTAATATACATATATATGGGTTTATACATATATATTTCTTTAAACAATAAGATTACTTATTAAGGGTTATCTACCATATATTTCTTGCAGAGCCTGATCTAGTGGAGACAAATCCATTGGAATGGCCAGAAAGGCATGTTCTGCAGAATTTGGAAAACTTTGAGAAAAACAAACAAAAAACGAGGTAATAATGAAATACTAGAGATTTTCTTCATAGAGGCCATTGAACATTACTGTAGGGGAACTTCAAATTTTGATAACCATTGTGTAAACTGTTTTCAAATATATGGATAATCTTTCAAAGAAAATATTGCTTAAGGCTAAAACTAATTTTCTGTCTCAATTTCCAAAGGTGTATTTTCTGAGTATTTAAAGTAGTATTGTTTTGATTTTTATTGACTAAATGCAAGTGAAATTTAGCTTAAAATAGTATAGTTCCAAAACGAAATTACCCAAATGGCACTTCTAGAAAATAGTAGCCAAGGCAGAAGAACACATAGAAGCTTTTCTTTCTCCCAGCATGCCCTAAATAATAGAGATAATTTAGCAGTTTTTGTCAGCATGTACAATGTCTTCCTAATCTCCTCATATTTCCGAGATAATCAGTACTTAAGTCATGTCTCAAGTAATTTTAAAGTTGAAGATCCTATTGGTTTTGTGTTTGAAATTTATATTTAGTTATCTTTTTCCTTCAGCGCTGTTCAAGTGAAACCTGTAGATGTTTTTGTCACTTAATACAGCCTATTGATTTAAGTTTAGTTCTCACTTTATATAAGACTTCATGGTCTTTGCTGGTCTTACTGTTGTTGCTGACAGACCTTTAGAGCCAGTTGTCCAACTGTCTTTTTTCTTAATCACTGCCATCCCATTTCTCTCTTTAAAATACCATAGTTGGCCATGGCTTAGATTGGAGTTCTGCATGTGAGGAATTCTCACATTAGATCTCTGCTTTTTTGTGGTTTTTATTGTTGTTAATGGCTTTTCTTTCTCAGACAGGTACAGTTCTTCCTTCTAATTAGCTTCTGAAAACCTTCCTGAAGGACCTTTCTGTTTCATAGTCAATGTTTATTTGATTGTATTCTGAATTATTATCTTTCTTATCCTCTATCAGTATACAGCATATTGCTTAACACTAGAAGAGAGAGAACTGTGCTAAACTTGATTGAAGACAGTAAAGAGTGGAAGTTTGCATGCAGTAGTGACTTTAGGGTTCTAAATTCTTGAAGAAATTACTTTATTTAGTAGGATGGTAGAGAATTTGCATCAAATATACTTTATCATGAACATTTGTGTGAATGTTCTCAAGGAGCAAGCTTGTTCGGTTTACTTTGGCAATAGTTCAGTTGCTCCAGACTATCAGTTATTTAATTTTTTTTTTAATACCATAAGATTACTAAAGAAAAGAAAAAAAAAATCTTAGATTGGTCTTTTTTTTGTTTTTCCCTTTTTTCAGAGTTTCTCTGTTTGCACATTCATCTGAGCAGTTGCTGGGGCATAAGGACAGCCAGCGGGAGTCACTGACACTGCTCGATGCTAAAGAATTACTGAAGTATTTCACACCAGAAGGGCTACCAGTTGGTGATCTTCAGCCTCTACAAATTCCCAAGCGGTAAGAATCCAGCATATTAAAGCAGATCATACTCAGAGCTGATGGAGGGGAGTATAAATAAGGACTGAATGAGAGTCACAGAATGGTCTACCTGGATATGAGTTTATAACTTGCAACATCCTTGCATCACATACCTGCCAGTCTTACTATTTAATTCTTCCAGGATCTGAAATGGCTGGAGATTATGATGTTGGTCCTATGCATTTAAATAACAAAATAATCACCTGAGGTGCAAGAGTGTGCTGGTGGACTCCTGTCAAGCTGCTGAAATGTGTCCCTTTCCAAAACAGTATTCCTATCCAAGCAGAAATACTGTGGCAGAACTTTAATTTTATTGGTATGATTTCTTTCAGTGGAGGGGAGTCTAGGTGGGAAGAAAACTGAAGTGTAGAAAAGCAATAGCTGAGCCTGTTTTACTGTGCTCATCTCCTGTCATACTGGCCCAGAATTCCTATCTATATTTTTATGTGATGAAGTGCTCCTTAAAGGAAGCTTATTTACTCTGGTGGTTTCACAAGTGTTCATCCTTAGTGTGTCTGCTGGTAAGTATTAGTGCATCCACCAGTGCTTTTGCAGCAGGAAGGTTGATACATGGAGTTAATGGAGTAATTTTCTGGATCTGAACATCTGTAAGAGTTAAGGCCAAACTGTGTAAGAGTCAGATAGTGTTTGCCTGTATTATTTGTGCAGTGTGTTACAGACTTCTAGGTAAGGCAAGACAATCTTTGCAGTCACTAGAGTTATGTTTGTTGACCTTTTTAATGTTGAATAATAGAATCTATAGTGGACTTATTTGATACAGCCCTCGATCTCTTTTCAGACTTCATTATATGTAATAAGAGTGCTTCTGAGAGGGAAAGGTTCTGTAATATTTTGGATTTTCTGTAGGATTTTTGAGACGTGGGTAAAATACTTACAGGAGTTTTGAAACTAGCCTAAAGATGTTCTGAGCAGAGAATTCAAGCAAGTTAGAAAATATCCAATGAAGATTGAGAATCTTCTACGGAGTTGTTAGTTAGACCAACAGAAGGAATTAAGAGATTTTGAGAGAGACTGATGAATTAAAGGGATGCTCACTTGTTTTACATCTTTGAGTTTAAATAGACGTTTGATAGATTACAGTTTTGGCTGACAGACTTTCTAAATTACCATCCTGCTAGATTCAGTATCACATCTTTCCTAGATGTTTTTCCCAGATAATTTTTACAGTGGTAAATGGTGCAGAGACAGTCTGTGTGAATAAAGTTTGAAGCAATGTGTAAGTTTCAGATACTCCTACATCTTGCTTTCATCTCTTGCCTTTTTTACAGATAAATGGGATGTGACAGGGTAAGCTGGGATCTGGCAGCAAATGCTTTTTGTCTGTCTTGCTATGGCTTATTCTGTTGAAATACTTTCAAACAAATGCATTCATTTGATTTAGTTGTCGAGAGTTTCTAGCTGGAATTGAAATATCACAGGAGACAAGTGGTTAGTTATGAAGTCTGGGAAGGGTGACTGTTAGGTGAGACAACAACTTGAAGCTAAAGGGAAGGAATTCACTGCCAGTAGTGCTGGATTGAGAAATGGGAGGTCAGTTCCCAGTTCCTTTCAGTCCATTCTACTACTCAGGTGTCCCTTTGTGAAATGGAATGGTATTTACCTGGGTTTATTGATAAACTATTTGGAGCTGTGACCTTAACTGGTTGAAATGTCCAAGAGCTTCTGTAATACTAATAGCTCAGTAAGAATTAGTGAGTTGATTTACATTCTCACTTAAATAAAGATTTAATTTTCCATTGATGCTTTACCTCAGAGGCTTTGCCAAAGCCGACATGCTGATTTAGTCTTCCTATACCGTGTCATTTGTTTCTGATTTTTGGAAGTGTAATTTATCCTGAATGTAGCTTGTTAAAACAGATCTGTATTTGTCTTTTTTTCAGTGAAAACGCATTTATTTTGACACCAGAGCTTAGTCCTCGGAAACTCAGAGGTTTGCCTTTTGAAAAAGCAGCTGGATGCCATTATCATGGACTTGAGTAAGTTTCCTGGCTTCTTTCCCCAGAGTTATTTTTTAGTTTCCAGTCTAGGTATAATTGGAAATGTTTCAAGCAACATGTGTGTTAATTATGGAAAATTTCATGTATCCTTTTCCTTTGCTGGAACAACTTTGCATGTGCCAGCTCTCACTTTCTTACCTTTATTTTAGTCACTGGTTTAAATTGCAACACTCCTGCCCTGATGGTAATGTAAAAACGTTTAAGTTTTTTTTTCTAAGCTGTGCTGTTGTAGCTATTCTCAGTGTCTCTGAAAATTTTAATTCAGAACTAAAAGTGTCAAGGGAAATAGAGTTCATTAGGAGATATCAAATTCCTGGGGCAGCACATGAGTGAAGTACATACATAGCTCCTACTTTAATATCTACTTGTAGACACTTCTAGAACAGTCACAAGGTTTATGAGACCTGCTGTGACACTACCTGTGTGTTCAGGGAACCTGAGAACAACTCCAGCAGGAAAGTGGTAGTGGTAAGAATGTTCAGAAGGATCAATATGATTACAACTGTGTTTAGTCCCAGCCAGCCAGAAATAGTTACTTGTCAGAGCTTTGTCATATACTGTCACTATCTAAAAATAGTTTAGAAAAATACAAATATTGACACTGAGGAGAAGAGGGAAGACATACAGAAATGCTAGAATAAATAAGTCACTCCTGAGCTTGGAGAAGGTGCTCCTTGAATATTCACCATTTCTCTTGGGCTCCTCTTCATCTGGAGACTTTATCCCATGATACTCTACCAAGGAGATCTGTGAAGAGGCCAAAGTCTGATTTCCTGGAGTCCAGGGTAGTGAGCTTGCTGTGTGCCCTCCTTGCTGCCCTGAGGGTCTAAAACTCCACTATTTAATGGTCACTGTAGCCAAGGCTGCCCTTGAGCTTCATGTTCCCCACCAGCTCCTTCTTGTTTGGTGGGAGGGAACAAGGTCCAGCAGAGCACCTCACCTCCCTCAGAGAAGGAAGTTACCAGCTCATTCCAGGAACCTCCCAGACTGCCTGTGCCCTGCTGTGTTGTCCCTCCAACAGGTATTGGGGTGGTTGAAGTCCCCCATGCAGACCAGGACCTGTGAGGCTGTTCCTATTGATGATTAAGTCAAATTTCTGGTGTAATGAACATGTGCCAGACACTTGAATCCTGTGTTGCAAAGAAAAAGTAATTGCCATTAAAGCAGTGAGTAAAATGGCAATTTAAAATTGCAAAGTTAAATAGATCTTCTATCTTTATAGGGGATGTGACTACTCAGGGGACTGAGAATATAATAAGGAAAATTAAATACCTGGAAATTTTTAAGTTAAGAAAACTTACTCTCTTATCAGATAATGAATTTATTTCTAGTGGAAAGTCTTACTCAGCTGTAGAAATGGACTCAACTGTGAGTTATTATTGAAAAGTGAATTTTTCCCTGAATATGAAGATACTCTGAAGAAAGTAGAAAAATCAGATCTAGCAATTTAACATGACTTCATGTTAAGAGACAAAAGTAAAGAATGTGTCTAGAGTTCCTAAGAGTGGGAAACATTGCTGAGCAGTTTGGAGGGTGGGCTGAGCTCACACTGGTCAGAATGCTTTATAACAAAAAGGATGAAATGATACTGGACAATACTGTTACCTTTCCCCAGCAGAGGTAATGTAAGTTTCTGGGTGATGAAACACTAGGCTCTTCCAAGGAATCTTGGAAATCATTTACACCAGAGAAAAGTTAAAGATGGGTTTTGTATTGTTCTAATCTCTTAGGAAGGTTTCACTGAGTTAGAGTTAAAAGTCCTCATTGGTATCTTTCAACTCCACTGTATTCAATGCAATTTGTTCTGTTGATTTCATTGATTAAACTGCTTATTCATTGTAGTCTATAGGAAACTTGTGCTTTTTCAGTAGCACTTTTTTGTATTTTTGGCATTTAAAAATGTGAATCTCTCATACAGCAGTGTTTATCTGGGACAAAGCTAAAGGTTTCATTTCAAAGGTGCAGTTAGCAAACAGTTTTTGTTCAAGGAAAAAATTCTGCTAATGTCTATGGACATCTTTATTTGTAAGACCACGGGGTAAAGACTTGCAAAGAATATGTGATTCAGCTTCTTTGTTGGAGTTGGACTTAAATACAGCTAAATCCATAAGGCATGTGTTAATTTACTGGGCTGTTATAAGGTATCTTTCAGAACAATACACCAGTTCAAATGAAAAACAAAGTTTTGCAGTTCACATGATTGTCAAAAGTAAGTTTTTCTGATTGTAATAAAGAAGACACTTCCTCTCACCGGTTTCTCACCAATTTCAATTTCAGATATTGTCTAGACAACAGAAGAGCCTTAGAGAGAGATGTGGGATACGCTGAACTTCAAACTCGTCTCATTCGCTATGAAACTCAGACTACCTGCACCAAGGAGTGCTGCCCTGTGCCAGTTGTCTTGAGTCCTCTCCCATCTCCCGCAGTCTTGTCAGAGCCTGGAAGTGTCCCTGATGGAGAGTCTTTACAAAGCGAATTCAAAACAGAAACATCAAGGCTAAAACGCAGATCAAAAGACTTGGATTGCTTTTATCCCAAGAAAAGGTAATGCACTGAATAAAATGAATCTTTAGCATGAAATATTTTAGCTGTCTCTTGTGAACTGCATCTTTTCTTTCATCTCGAAATGTTTCAGTGAAGCTATCTAGACAAATGTTCTAGTTGTTTAATCCTCTTCTGTGGGTTCATTTTTTTTCTCAGGTGTGACCTCTCATTGATAGCATTAGATTAATCAAAAACCATGTGGCACAGGCACCTTTTATTTAAGAGATCTGGGGTTGTATCTTGCAGAGTCTCAAGTGCCTTTGAAAAGATGACAGATAGCCTCATCTAGGACTGAAACTGTCAGTGCTGCTGCAGTACAAATAAACAACCAGAGGTTTAGAAAGCCAAGTACTGTACAAACAGAATAATTGAATTGCTAATCCAAAGGACTGCTGGCATAAGATGACCTACCAAAATTCAATCTTATTGTCAGCCTTGTTTATTAAAGTCTTTTCTGGAAGTTTGGTTTTAAAGATTTTCCTTTGTACCTTGTCCTCACTCTGAAGATGCAAAGTCTTTGTGTCGATGAAAAATAACTGCTATGTAACACTATTTCTGAACGCCCATTTTACTGTAACACTCCACTTCTTCCTTCCTTCCAGTCTGATACCCTTTGCAGTCTAATCACACCAAGCCTTTAACAGAGGTATGATTTTAGGAATAATTCGTATCTTTTGCAACTTACTCTGAATAGTTAGAAAAGAAGATGTGGTTGTATCTAACATTTCATGAATTAGTTTTGGAATAACTAGCACTCTTACAGTTGAATGATCAAGGATTACAACGTTCCCAGAGAACTATAATGCCCAACTTCCCATTGTTAAAGATGAGTTCTGACATTCCTGTAGGACCAAAAGAAATGAGGTGGTTTCAAGAAGTTTTCTTATCCTAAGACTGGAGGCCAGCAAACACTGTTCTTCCTGGCTGTCCAGATGAAGAGTCCATATGCAAAACTACCCCTTCTTCCAAAGAGTTTTATTTTCTTTGTTTCTTCAGTTTGTTTCTGGAGTTTTTTAATCAGAGGTGTAATGGGTCTGTGTATCAGAGACCAATCCAGTCAGTAGAGTGTTCTTCTAATACAAAAAATGTTACATAATAGAATCCTCTGTTCTTGTCTGCTCTTTTCAGATGCTGTTTGCAAGAATGCACACTTCTTTCTTTAAAGCAGCAGCCCCTCCAGTAGAAACAGTGGCACCAAAAGAGTCAGTAAAAAATCTGAAAGTTCTTTATCTCTTTGTTTTACTTCCTTCTAGGCTAACCAAATCTGAGAGTACAGATTCCCTCCTCTCTCAGGCCAGTGGAAGTAGTGCAGTAACGAGGAGGTGCTCTGAAAGATCAGCTGCTGTAGCTGTGATGCCCCTGAGACAGCCAGGCCAACCCCCCCAGGTGACCACTAAGGCTGGCTCAGCCAGTCGTGCAAATGCTACCCAACCTGAGACCTCAAAGCCAGCGAAGGAATCGAGATCCCAGAAGCATACAAGGGTAAAGGTCTAAGTTGTTTGCTTAGTGAAGAAGCATGTTGCTTAACTTCTTTCCATGAGACTTGATTTTTTACATTTTTTAACTCAAAGTGAACTGTCTTCATTTCTCTTTGTTATTTCATTGTGTTTCATTCTGTTCATTTGTATAAGTGAATCGTGAAGGCACTGAGGAGAGTGCTGCAGAAGCAAGGCATGAAAAAGTACTTAAAGAAGTATTTTATCATGCCTAGGGAATTCAGGCTGAGAGAGATAACAACTAGGAATAAAAAAGGTGGGAATGAATATCAGTGGAGTTATGAAATGTAGAAGATTACTATAAAACCTAAAGGCACCAAAGAAATACCTGTGCTGGAAGGGTCCAAGCAATTGTGGAAGAACAGACTGTTCTGAGAATAAAAAGATACTCCAATAATTTTACATGTCCATTAATAAATATTTTTGTGCAATAATGTTTACTTAATAGCTATATATATCAGGAATGCCATTTTTAAAATACAGTACACAAAACTGTTTCTGGCATGATACTGACTGTAAATTAATCCCAGGGCACAGAGGACACAGCAAGAATGCTGATGTACTGTCAGTGGCAAGTTGGGGTTGCCCAAGTAAGCATAAGTTGGTGTGACTCATTCAGACCTACAGTAAAGTTTAAACATCTCTGATACAAAAAATGTCAGAGGAAATTTTCCAATGTGACTTTGGTGCCTGAATTAGAATTTTTTTTTTGTTTAATATGGATGCATCAAAAAAGAAAATATCAGTATAACAAAAAGTTATCTGGTTATATATATTATTTTGGAGGAAAAAAACCCAAGCCAGTATTGATTTCTGTCTTCCAAGCTCCATGTGAATATTTGATGATCCTTTACATTGCTTTGACATGTAAGCATTTAATTAATTTTTTTAGATTAAGGGAATGGAAATAGATTGTTAAATAACTCTGCTCAGATTTGGTCAGTGGGTTGATGGCGTTGGGGCAATGGATTGAGGAAAGAGGCAAGAAAAAGATCAAGTTTTCTATTCTGGGAGTTTTTTTACTCCCATTGGACAATTTTTCTTGTCAGTAATTGAGATGAACTTTTGAGTGTGTTTCTACTGTTTCCAAGATGCTGAAGGAGGTGGTTGCTAAGACTCTTCAGAAACATGGAATTGCAGAGGATCACAAGTGCTTTGCATCATGCAGCCAGCGTCTGTTTGAGATATCAAAGTTCTACCTAAAGGTAACTAGAAGACACGCTCTTACAGTTCTTTGTTCTTAGTTAAGTCTGTTCCTGAATAAAACTCAAGATAGACTGCAGGATTTTCAGACTTGATTAAGACAATATTTCCCAATGGGTTAGTACTGTGTAGAATATGTGGATAAACCTTTAGACTTGTTGTCCAATGCAGAACATAGTTTTACTATATATTTTGGTGGTGTCTTATTTGTTTTTAAACCTTACAAAGCAGTTCTCTTTTATGTGAGATAACACCTTAAAGTATGGATCTGTTCAGTCAGGTCATACTTCATTGCTTCCTTAGCTGTTGTAGCTATCTCACAGCTGTGGCTGTGACAGCTCGGCTTCTCCCTTGTTCTGAGGCTGTTGGCTCAGTAAGCAGCTTACAGAATTGACTCAGAAATTCTAGTTCCCTGAGATGCTCACAGAAGTCATTGTAAATGTGCACAGCTATCTAACACATACTGGCTTGGCAGCACCCTGTAGAATTGCATCAACCTAATTTTTAGAAGGAGATGAGAATTCTTTCCACAATATCTAAGACTTTGTGAGTCAATGCTTAAGCCATGTTACTTGGTCTGGGCACAAAATCAAGTTAAATTACAGTAGCTATTGCTCACAAGCTGAGCTGCTGTTCCTGCTCATTTGCATGTGTTTAGCCTACATCTACAGGTGAACTGAGTTTAGTAAAGGTGGTTTAAGCTAAATGAAGTTGCATTTGAACAGGGCTGATTGCTTACATGGACAATCGGAACATCTTGCTGATAAGCACCAACTTCCTAAGTAATTGGAACACATTTCACAACCTGGAACACAGTCATTCTGTAAGTGCTCCCAGGATCTCACTGAAATATGGAAGATGGAAGATCTCCTAATCCAAACTCAGAAGGGCTGCATGTAGGGATGAGTGAGTAGGGCAGATCAGATGGGTTCATGGTTCCATTCCAAGTAGAAGAGCAAAAGGAGGAATCCTGCAGTGATCCTGTCATTTGGAAAGCTGATCTAGAGAGATGTCACAGGATTTTGTTCTCCTGAATTGTGTTGCAACCCCAAGTCTGTGGGAGACCTTTCTTTGAATCCTTTTGCATGCTGCATATTTCATATCATGGCTATTGTTTTCCTTGGGAGACAAGTAGTAAATTAATTTTCTTCCTCTTTAGCAGAAGTTTTGTTCTTGCTTTGTTTAAAAGAGTAGATGAGGTTGGACTAATTAATTGGACTGCAAAACAGACCAGCCATTCTAGGTTTTTCCTTTCTTGCACTGATTTTCTTTTCAAATGTCCTCATCTCTGTTCTTTGCCAGAACTCTGCACTGCAGTGTAAGCTCACAGCTGATTTTCATGTTTATATAGAAATGAGATTTCAATCAAAACTGTCAGAATATTGGATATCATTTAGGAAAAAAAAATTCTGGAGAAGGGCAGAACGTTAGGAAGGCTCAATCACACACTTGAGTATTAGGGTTGGACTACTGTAAGGAAAGCTGCAACCCACTGGAATAAATGTAAATTACTTCCTTTTACCATTAAAAAAAACCAAAGTCAAATAATTCTTCTGTTGCTCAGAACAAGGTGATGAAAGTGTAACACCACCCTGATCATTGGGGTTATGTAACACAACTTAGAGCCACTATATGAGTGTGCTGATTCCTGTGGCTTTTTGTTTCATATTTAGGATCTTAAAACTTCTAGAGGACTTCTTGATGAAATGAAGAAAACAGCAAATAGCAATGCTAAACAGGTAAGGCCATTTGTTTGTTTCTGTAACCAGCCAAGGCTAAATGTTGCTGTGGAAACTTGGTTGTAGGATGGTTTAGTCCACAGCTTTGAGAGACAAAGAGAATACTTCAGTGAAGAACACTCTCCCTTGGCTGTGGGTCTTGTTTCATTCTGATTTCACAGAAACTTCTCCTCAATCAGCAGTCCCGTGGCAGAATTTCCAGTTGCATATATTCAGGATTTGGATGGTATTCTAGTTATAGCTCCCTATATGATGTGCCACAGTGAGAAATGGAAATGAAGACAAGAAATGTTTCTACATCACTGAAACAAAAAAATGAGAGACGAGATTTTTCTTCATTAGAGGGAAGCCTGGATCATTAGGGAATTGTTCTTTTCTTGTGTTGAAGTAAATAACATTTCTTTTCAAAGGTTAGGAAGTAATAAGAGGGATCTATAAAAGGAAATAAACTTCTTAAAAGAAGCAATGAAAATTAGTAATTTTAAGCTTGGGAATAACTAAGCACAAGGGATATCAGATGAGTTTATTTGTGTGTAAAGTGGGACTTATGTGAACAGCAGAACAGAGTAAATCATAGAAGTAAATACCCCTCCAGAAATTAAGTAAGAAATTAAGTAAATTAAGATTCTGAAAAATACACTGAAGTGACTCCATGAATGAAAAAAAAAAGTGTCATACATAATTACAGTACATTTTTCAAAATCAAAAATTAAATGGAGGAATTTGAACTGGCATAGTTAAGTAATAAAACCAAAAGTCTCCAGGAAAACTGCTAGATCCCTGCAGAATTTATTCTATGAGAGCAGTATTTGCTGTGTTCTGTACTTGCTCCCTTGTGAACTCAAAAACTACAAAGGTTGTGACGTTCAGTGTTGAACTGGGCTATTGTGCTGATACACTGCTGCTCACCACCATCTTTGCCTGGGGAAAAAACAGGTAGTTTTGTGTATGTTTGCTATTTGCTAAAGAGGCATTAAAATTGGTGTTCTCCTAAGCTGCTCACTGCTCCCTGTATTGGAGAATATTTTGAAATTTCCTTATGTAAACTATAATTGCCAAGGACTAATCAGTGGTCTGAACATCTACCCTGCTTGGAAAGCAGCAGTAACAAAGGTGGTTAATACAGCAGTGCACAAAGTATCTTTTATTCTTTCTTCTACTGTCTAGTAAATACCACACAGATGATGATAAAGGTGGTGATAAAGAATTGATAAAATGTGTGAGATATTATTAAGTTACTTTCAAGACCTGGAGTTACGAAAATTGTTTGCTTTCTCATTTATTTGCCCAGGTGATTGAATGGGTTTTGGAGAAGACTGGCAAATAGAGGTACTGTGTGGATCCAATTCACACCTTCCCAGGAACTGCGGGGACAGAGCACTTCTGACTGTAAGGACAGCGTTGTACTGCCTAAGGCACACACACAGATCTGCACACCGCTGCTCAGTGTAATTATATAGACTCGTTCTTCAAGCACAGTAGCAAGATTTGAAACTTTTTATACTGGAAGTTTTAATTATTTTTTTTTATTCAAATTAAAAAAAGGTTTTATTTTATATGCATATTTATTATGTTTGTTTAAAGGAATATAGCTTAACTTGGTTTGATAAAGCTTTGTATGTTTTTCAACCAGTATGTATGTTTTTTATGTGAATAAAAACCCCAACAGATTTAATTTTGATAAGAGCTTCTTTGTTTTACCTTTCTGTGTGAAGACCTCCACTCTATTTATTACAGCTCACTGTTGTATAAACAGCTGTTTACAGCACTGGCCATTAACATTTTGTACACTAATTAAGAGCAGTTTCTACTCTGCAGGTGAAAGCAAACGTAATCAGAATTCAAGTCACAATTATCTCTGTGTTGTAGTATAAAGAAAAAAAGAATGTCTTTTGAAACTTGATGCAAGGTCCCATTAAAGGAAGGATCACTTTACAAGCTGAATTTCTGGTATAATTTCCAGCATGTTCTTTCTAAAACTCCTTAGAAAAAAATCTTAAGAGAGGTCTGAGATTTCATGTCCTGGAGGAGAAGAAAATCAAAGTGAAAGCAGTAATGATGATGGTGAGAGCTGGGAAGGAGCTGGCAAGCTGTGCTGAAATGTGATGGAAAGAATTTTTACCTGTTGCATGTGTTGCAAGTACAGTAAAAGACTAAATTCAGCCTCAGTTTGCTGAAGTCTCAGGCGTGTACCTGGCTTGTCCTAATGTAATTATTCAAGTTAGTATTGAGATGAGGAGTTCCTACCAAAACAAACAGATTTTACAGCTTTCAGTATAAGGATTTCCTATTCATCATATAAACTAACATGATTGATAGAGAAGCAGTGCTATTGTTTGCTATATTCCCCTGGCACGAAAATGGATTAAGCAATACAAATATAAATGAAATCTAATGTTATGAAAAAGTAAATGAATAAACCATGTGGAGGTTAGACTTAATACTGTAAAATCTATGCATTCTCTAAAAAGCCTTCCTGATTTTGTGGCATTATTCTTTGCTTAATTCTATTTCATGTAAAGCTGAGCCCTCAGGAGGTTTTTTGTGTCTAACAAGATCTTGTGTTTAACTCTTCTGTTCCTTTGTCTCTCTGTTTAGTGTTCTCCTGAACTCTACAAGACCTTTTCTAGGGAGTGTGTACTTGGTTTAACTACACTCTGAGCTGCAATAGGAGAGCTCTGTAGTTGTCCTGCTATGACAGAGGGCTCTAGTGAGTACCATGTGCATCTTAGCCCAGGACAAACATAACTACTTATTTCATTTGTCTGCAGAATGCCACACATCCCCAAAATCCTGGTGAAATAGAAATGCAATGAAGAGAGATACTTAAATAATGATTTGATAAGTGCATGCCTGAAATTGCTCCAGTGTAATGATTACTGTGTATGGCTCACATTTCTTTGCATTCAGCACAGAAAACAAGAATCAAACAAGACATTCATCTTAACATCTTTTAGTGAATAAAGGAAGTCTCTAATTCCAAACAGAGAGAGAAAAGCTGTTAAATTATAGCCTTATCTCTTCAGCCTGAATGCCAATACTTTTGTCTGAATACTAAAGCAAGCCACTGAAAGTTGTATTTTCTACTTAATTTTGAGAGGTTTATATATGTGTAATTACAAAAACTTTGTAGTTAATAAATTATGCCTAAGTCGATAAGCAAAAGTACAGGAACTACATTTCATAAAATCCTTGAGGCTAGCTGCCATAAGCAAAGAAAACACCTTTCAGAAAAGTAATTAATAGTCCTGAACTAGTTTTATTCTACTTCAAGTAGAGCCTGACGGTTATTGTTTTAATTAATTCTGCAGACTCAAAGGCTGGCCTGAAATAATAAGCAGGAAAGCAGTTAGGGAGACATAAGCATTTTGATGTATTGTTTGTTTGCATGATTCCCAGTCCTGAACTAATACACTGCTGCTTGTGTCTCATTTGCTCTTTATCTTGGTGGTTTCTTAGGGTAAGTGGTTGCTGGTTTATTACTGGGCCCCATCTGAACTGTGTAATTGCCCTTGTCCAAGCACTTAACCTATAAAAACCATGCAAAATAATTTGGCCTGGCCTTCTGTAACAACACTACACCAAATGATGTTACCTCTGCTGTAGTTCAGAAACCCCACACCAAGAGTTCCCACTCAGCTGATGTGTTGCAAATTAGGTGATGCAGAACAGAACATCACCTTTTGCCTCTGAACTTCAGATTATTTTCTTGTTTGGGGCTGCTGAACCCAAAATCCAGTTTGCCCTATGAATCCTCTGGGTGCTTGCTTTCATGTTTCTGCAAATCAGGATGTAAGTCATAATCACTACTACACATTTATAGTTTACCCATAATCTATCCATACTATAGAATAAGCACATAACATAACATAGCATAATATAATAACATTATGTATTATAAGCACATAATCCATCCATTTTATGTGCTTGTATTACCCACAGGACTGGGGTAAGACAACACTGGTGTGGTTGCAATTCCTTGGTGATAAAAATGCTTGTAGTATTATAGCATTTGCTATATATATTGATAAATATCACTGGGCTCCCACAGAACTCAGCTTGGGTACAAATGCTTGTTCAAATTCACAAACTTCCTTTTCCAAATTCACAGTTCTCCCTTGAGATTTGTCTTCTAAATTTGTTTTCTAATGCTTCCCATTATTTACATAAGCACAGAAATTCTGATGAAGGAAAAAAAGTTAATCCCATGTGGGGAAAAAGGTCATCACCTGTGTTAAAATGTTTTCCCCCTCATGTTTTAAATTAAACTTTTGGCCTGGTTAATCGAGGGGTCCATTTATATCAAGCAGGCTCAGTTTCTCACAAGTTTGCTAGCATATTATTAATATCTGCTCTTTAAAATCAAAATCATCACTGAATTCAAAAGTGTCCATTTTAGATACAATTCTCAATTACTTTATAGTAATACTATACACAATAATAGTGTGTCTATATTATTATGCGGAGCCCCTGGTGGTCTAGTGGTAAAGGTGCGGCGCTGTCACCGCCGAGACCCGGGTTCGATTCCCGGTCAGGGCCACTCCCGGGCAGGTGGGGCTCGTTAGCCCTTAAAGGCAACCCACCTACGTCCTGAGGACCTCGCTGCCACCGTCCAAGCTCGCTTGGCCCCGGCAGATGAACCTTAGGATTAAAGGGTGGGCTCAGTTCCGCGCACACTGTGTCTCACCTAAAAATTCCAATGCGCAGGCTGGAAGGTGTAAAGACCTTCCCCGGATCTTCGCTCGCGAAGACTGGCCGTTATTTATTATTATATTATTATGGAATATTTTATATATATATACACACACACTGTATTAATGATCTTTCTATCTAGTAAATAGCCTCAGTAAACATCAAGTTATAAACCTGCCAGTTTGACTTCTATGGAAAGTAAGATAAATTTAGAAATCAGTGATAGTCTAATGATCTGGAGCACATCATTTGTTTAGGCTCTGATTTTGCTTCCACTGAAGAAAAAGAAACTCCCAATTAACTTTTAAATAGGGGTAACAGGACACTGAGAACTCTTCTAGATGGAATCAGATCAACCTCTACTGAGGCTGAGGTTGAGCAGCTGTGCTTCCAAATGCAAAGAGCTGGATGGAGTGTGCTCCCATGTCCTGTGGGAAGAAGGAATACTGATATTCTGCAGAGAGAAAACACTTGTTTTGTTATTTGCAAAAGACCAATTCGAATGATGTTCATGGTAGTGATTTACCTGGTAGCACATGAAGAGCTGTGTTCTGATTTATAAATACCTTAAGTGAGATGCTCGTTCCATTTGAAGAGCAGAACTGTTAGGAAACACCCGTATGCTTCCCTGAACACAATCAGATCAGCTTTATTTTCCTTTTTTTGTTTGTTTTTAACAAACACTTTATATCACATTTTTCCAATGACATTGATGTTCCAATACATATCCAGATCTTTCTAATGGTGAAACTGCTATACAACCTTTCTGATCTGACTGTTCAATTTACAGTCAGTATTTTGTGAAAAGAGTGAGGCTCTGGAATATTCCTTCTTTGGATTTCCATGAGGCTGGTCTGTTATACCTCAGATCAGACTGAAAGAACAGGCCTAAATTTTCCATTAGGTTTTCTATTTGGGAAACTAAATTAAGAATTAAAGGGAAGGAAACCATCTTTTTTTCTATAAACTGTTCATAAGAGAAACAAGGCACATGTTGATCTCAGTCTTTGAATGCAGAAGCTTCAGCAGAAATTTTTTTATTATGACTTCTGTAACTGCCTAGTGCAGTATAAACAACAGAGAAAGCACTGCAACTTCAGCACAGGAGTCTGAATGACCTGCCCTGGAATATCCCTGTGAGCTTTCAGGGTTTAAGTTTTTAAAAGTTGTTCCATCAATGCAATGAACAGTTCTATCAAGTAATGGAACTAAACAAAAGAACTGAAGTTTAAATGTATTTTTCCCCATCCCAAAACCAAAGAACAGCCTTTCAAATAGTTTGTCTGGGTACAAAGTAAGCTCACCTCACAAAAATCCAATAAATGACTTTATTAAATATATTCTTTTCCTCTAAAATATAAATATTCACTATACTCTTATAAATGTGGAGTAGGTCCATATTTAATTTGTCTATCCCATCCAAATATGAATCAGTTCAAAATCTGAAAATGAAGAAATAGCATCTGTAATTATCATTTATTTTTTCTATAAATATATATGAATCTTCTTTGCAAACTGCTTAGTTATTCACTTAGACTTCATATAGTACTGAGCACCTTAGATTACATCATTTTGTGTCATTTAATTGTTGGTACTAATACAGGAATTTGTAATATTTACAATGCACATACGTGTTAAGGATAACATTCCAGTGATTTTTAATTGTTAAAGGAGTAAGGAAATAGTGCAGTATAGTTTACAGATGTGTTTAACCTACCCCACAGAATGCAAGTTTTCACTTTAACCTCTGGAATTTTTATAGGAGCCCACGTCCAAATTTTTAAGTCATACTTTGGAACAGTGATCAAAATGTTCTGAATCGCTTTTTTAAACCATCCCTGTTTCAAAATCGACATAACTTGGTACCAGTTCATTTGATCACGACGCGAGTTCCTACCCAAGGGCCCGTCCCCGCACGTACCGACCGCTCTCAGCTTCTCAGGTGCTCTTCCAGAAGCCTCCGAGCCAAAGGAGGACAAGTAACTGCCCACAGAAAGTTGTGTGAATGGCAGTGGTCAATGAATGAGAAATGTCCATCTGGAAATTACTGATAGGTTATGTAACATTACCTCCTACCTTGTGAATTTACATGAGGAATTAATTTTTAGGTGCAAGTACCGTGACAGTAAAAACAAAGTTCGTAGCGAGGTGAATCCCCTCCCAGGTGTGGTGGTGAGTGGTGAGAGGTGCTGGCAGAGGGGCTACTCTTCCAAAGGGGCATTTAGCTGTTCTTCAATGACTGTTTTCTGCATTTATGAATTCAGCCTATCATCCTAATTTTTTAATTAGTTTTGATGATTAAGATACCTATGGAAACCACAATGAAACTAATTCTTATGCTGTGAATAAACAGCATGACTTACACTTAACTCTCAAACTCAGCTTAAAAACAACATGGAGCCAAACTGTGTTTTTAATTTTCCTCTTTGCCAGCCAAGTGATGCTAAGTTGGTATTTATGTGCTTTCTCAGGAATAAAGGAAATGCTGTAACATGACAACCGAACGCCTGCAAACTTTGGATTTATTACTTCCTGTACATGTCCTTCAAAGTGTGAATTTAGGGCAAAACTCTAAAAGCAGACAAAACCCCACCCCTGTGTGAAGCAGTTCTGTTTACAAAGGAAGAGCAACATAAGTGCCATCCCTGTTCCGCTTCTTCCTATTTCTGTTACTCCCAGGTGCAAGATGTGTGTGCATTATCTCTGATGAGGAAGGTCAGCCTTCCTGCCTGCTTTGTGCTGCTCAAGGTAACTGAACAAGGCTCAAACTCAGTGAATTGCATGCTTTGACTTGAAGCAGTAAGTTGGGGTGCAAAACAGGAACTAGTAAGTCAGGGACATGGAGGTGAATGTCTTACATTTCACCAGCAAGAAATCTGGACTTGCCAAGTCGTGCCCGTAGGAGCAGCTCCATGTTAAGAAGCACAGCTCATGTTCCCTCCCTCGGTGCGTTCTTCCTCACTGGTGTGGAGCTGCTTCAGTAACTTTTCTGAAAACTCTCATACAATCAAGTCCTCCTCCTTCACTGCATTTGTTCTTCTATGAAGACCACACCACCAGCCTCGTCTGAGCAGAGGGGGTGACACAGTAGACATAGGACAGGAAGCTTAGCATGGCCAGTTTTGGAAAACTGCCATGGAAATACACTGGCAGAAGCTTCCATCATCACGCTTCAGCATGGATTCAGGTACCTTTTACCTGGGCTGGGGATCACATATAACAAACTCATTAAGCTATTCTGGGAAGTCACTATAAACATGCATCCCTAATGTTCATTAACACAGGACAGTCCTACCTGTGCCCACTGACAGCTGGCTCTCGATACATCCTAGAGCTGGTCTTTTTGGCTCCATTGCTAGGGAATGTACATGTGGCACGTCTTTATTGTTTAATCTGAAATTCCCTTTGGCAGGGGCCCTCCAGTTCCCTGACCACAGCTGTATTGCTTCAGAGAGTCCAACCAAAGGTGAGTATTTGAATGCACAGGTTCTGACAGAGCTCCAAAAGAAAAATCTTCTGTAAGTGGTGCACAGGTTACAACCAAAAGAATCTTTTACTTTTGGGTGGTGGGACAATCTTGTTTGGAGAACTTCTCCTCAGCCAATCCTGAGCTTGCATTACAGCCAACATGCTCTTGTCTGCTTAGCCCTTTACTTATTCTATATAAACAAATACATTGAAATAGGCACAATTTATGATTCTGAAACATTTACACGTATGGTAGTACACACTTTCATGGTCTCATATGGGATTTTAAAATCTCATTATTTACAATGAAATCCCCCATTTTCCTTGTCATGCCATCTCTTTAGCTGAGCAAAATGAAACCTGGGCCTTGGAAGACTGCAGAAATGACCAAGGCCCAGTCCTGAACCCCAGGCTGGTGTCTGCTGCTAGCTGGGACGGGTTCCTGCTGTTGACTGTACTTCAGATGAGCATGGTTGCTCCATCTCTCTTTGAAGAAACAGATGGATCCCACTTATGCCACCAAGCCCAGTCTCGTGATCTTTGCTGACAGGAAGGAATGAATGATGAAAACAATTGGTTTTGGACAGGAATGGAGGTCCAGTTGCTGAAAGTACAGAAAAAAAAGCAAATTGAGAATTATTAAATTAGATTATAGCTCCAAGAAGGAATCATTTATGAGGTACTTGATGAACTGCTGTCTGGTATTTTGAACAGGTTTCTATTAATAACAACCCTTCTCTACAACATACTGCTTTGCTTCTGCATACAGCTGCAAATATGTAGGTTATTAAAAGTAAGTAATAAGCATCTTGAGAGCAGATGAGATCCTGATGCCTCTGGCCTTGCATCCACCTGGGTGAGCAGCAGAAAACTGAGTCAGATGCTGCAAGCAGTTTTCCAAGAGGCTCAACCCCTCCCATCTTTTCAGGCTCTGTTTCTGACCAGTGATGGTGGTGGGACTGCACTGTCTCATACCCAGGGCATCTGCTGTTGTTCACAGCTGAAGCACCTTCAGCTGGGGCTGCAGAGTTGCTACTCTGTTCTCACAGCCAGCAGCGACACTGTACTGAGTCTTTTTTTTCCCCCGGTCATGGTTCAGATGATCTCACCACACTCTTGCTAAGCATGACAGGCTTGTCAGTGTGGACAGCAGGTTCAACAACAGGTCACATCAAAGGAAAACAAATTTGCCTTTCCACCTGCCATGTATCAACTTTACTGAGAGCTCGTAACAAACTCCCTTCTGAAAGCCGGACAATAAGCAGTTTGCAAAGTTGTATGTTAACGAAAATTAAGTGAAGAATTAAGCGCCCAACGTGCTCAGGAACTGCTGGAAAAATTTGTGAGGGAAGACCACGTTTACAAATTATGATATTTAAACTGCTAACTGGAATATGTGCCTTGCATTTAGGCACTGTGACAGCTTAGAGGCCTAAGCAGACAATTTTGCACAATATCTGTAGCCTTAATAATTTTTTTCAGAAACTACATGTTCAAAAATGTCTAAAACACAGCTTGTTGTCATAACATGAAGTCCCTGAGTGTACATTAGAATTAATAAGATCTCATTCTCAAGTTCTTTCACCCTTGATGATTTAAAAAGTGAAGTGGATACATACAAAAATTCTAGTATCTGGCTATTTAGACGTACAACTTGTTCTTGAATGTGACAAATCTTCCATCCCTCTTTGCATGGTTTTATGATTTTAACTGTCTTTAGTTCATCTCCTTCTATAACCAGATTGTCATGCTGTACTAGAAAGCACAGCATCTAAATACTGGTACTGGAACCTGGCACTGGCCAACTGTTAGAATAGAACAGAACAGAATGAAGTATTTCAGTTGGAAGGGACCTACAGTGATCATCTAGTCCAACTTTCGTTAGTGCTTTTCCACCCCTAGAGCCTTTAGGACCACCAAAGAGATGGTAACATGCATCCCTTTTCTGAATGTAGTACTTACAATTTCTCCATCTTTTCCTCCAAAGTCTAAATAAAGCATCCTTATCCCATCATCTGATGACATTTTCAGTTTTTCGTAGGGATACTGTGCAATTTTCTTGGAGAAGGCACCATCTTGTGGTTCAGTTGTAAGAGAGAATCCATGTTCGTAATGGATGGTCAGGCGGCACTCCTGGCTTTTGTATGTGCAAGCTGCAGAAGAAATCAAAATTTTAGTCTGGAACCTTCATAAAAGCAGCACATTCCATCTGGCTGCAGATTACCTGCATTTGGCATTTGATCTCAACACTATCTTGTGGAAAACTAACCTTTCCTGAAACTGGGCTAATCATGGTCTGTCAACCTCTAACTATCAACCTGCAGACTTGGAAAAACAACAGAAATCCTGCTGTGCAAGGTCCAAGCAAAGTTATGGTGTAAACACCACAGACTGAAACAGTGCTCAGCAGTAGCAGGACTGATGTCATCCTTTCAGTTACTTGCTTCATTCTTCATGTTGCAGAAAATACCTACCTGCTGACAAAAAAACCAATGCACTGAAATTTAAGAAGGCTTAGACTGGTGTTTCCTCCCTCCAAACCTTGACAAAGTCACAGCTACCCTTCTTCTTGTGCCTGACAGACACAGCCAAAATCAATAAATGTGGTGCACAATCCATGAGGAAATTAAAGGCTGTAAAGGGTTTCCCTGAAGTATTTTGGCAAAGATGAAGGCACTCCTGAGTCCTCATTAGTGTCATGGTAATTGAAAAAGGGCCCAAATGATTGTATATAACAGCTACTGCAGCAGAAAGTCTGCATCTTCCTCTCAGCTCAGACACAGAGGCCATGATCCAAATAAAACAAGGAAGAGTTTTGGTGTTCACATCCCGAGTTCTCCATTCTATCACTTTCCTGTGAACAATTCTGCCAAGAAAGGTCATTGGCACTGAGATAAAAGCACCGTGATAGAAGAAAGGGCTGATGGTCTCCTTCTGCTTTTGGAAAGAACGGCATCCATGTCACTGTGCTGAGGAGATGGACGTGTCCCCCTGAGCACTCTGGTTGGTTTCCATGTCAGGGGCACTCCCAGAGCAGCCTGAGCTCCCTGGGAGGACAGGGTTGGGGCCTACGGGCAGGTATCCCTGTGCTCAGCAGCACGTGGCTGCTTCAAGATGCTTCTTGATGCTTCAAGAAATCAGAACTGCTCCCTGTTGAGGGTGGATTTGTGCTTTGGCTCCTGCTCTCACATTTTTAGGAAACGAGTGGAGATAATGTTCAACATTAACAGCCCTGCCAGCTGTAGAGTGAGCGGGGAAAGGACTGCAGATCCTGGGGGCACTCAGGAAAAAGGCACAGCCTCAAAACCACAGAGCCACCCCAGGCCAGCAGATACCTGGCCAGACAGGGCATCGCTCCAGAGCATCTGCAGCTGATTACTTTTATTCCAGTCGATTCTGTATGTACAGAAGTGCTGAGAAATGACAGGGAATGTTCAGGGAGGGAAATGACTACCCATCAAAATGTAGCTATTGGGCTGGTTTGTTGGTTTTGTTTTTTGGTTGGTTGGTTGGGTTTTGTTTTTGGTTTTGGTGGTTTTTTGGTTGTTTTCTTTTTTTTTTTTAACTCAAGTGTGCAGAGCTGGGTGAAGAAATGACCAATTCATGCTTGTGAATGTACCAGTCCTCCTCTGCCTCCTCCCTCTGCAGGAGAAACTCCTGCCTGGCTTGCAGGAGTCTCCTGAATCTCAGAAAAATGCTGGTTTTTGTGGTTTCTAAACAAACCTCTGACCATCACTCCTCTGTGACATGAAGGCCTACAAGGCTGACTTACAGATTTTTGTCTAAAACAGCATGCTGAAAACAAAACCAGAAGTCAGCACCACAGTGACTGGCCACAGGTACCACAGGTACCACACCAGCTGGGACTGGCTCAGAAACCAAGGGGACAGTATTTTAAACACAAAGAACCCTAAACGTGCCCAATTTTAAACAACTCACATCAAGCAGGAGGAGCCCCAACTGCCAGGAGTGTCACGGGCAGGGTGTGGGGACAGCACTGCGGGTGTTACTCACATGTGGTGATTTCCGTGATGAGCTCCGCGGAATTGTGGCAGCCCTGCACCACACTCCTCGTCCACAGCGACAGGTCCCGACTGGTCTCCGTCCTGAACAGGTGGGTTTCAATCCCTTGCCTTGTGCCGGTACGGGTTGCAAACGACAAATCCATCCCTGACTGTGGTGAGCCTTTTCCTGGGCCAGAATGAACCAACCTGCAATTGGATTTCATACACATCAGGGAATTCTACCAATGACACAGAGCCAAAAATCCCAAAATCCCCACCTGTGCACAGCTCTGCTCTGCACATTCCTAAATGCACATGGTTGGGAGCATGGGAACTCACATCTCCTCTGTATTCACTCAGAAAAGTGAAGGTCCAAGGCAGTGAGCACAGAAGCACGTGGACACGCAGGTGATGACACGGAGTCCCAAAATTTTCTTATGAATTGTACAAAACACCCCTTTGGGTGAGAAACAGAGAGAAATCACAGACTGGTCTGTCATGATTGAGTTTGGTCCACAGATACAAGTGCTCACTCAGAGGAGGCAGCTGAATAAATCTTTCACTGTGAAGCAACATTTGCCCTAAACCTTAAACATACGCAGACAAATTCAATGATAAATACTGTTGAATAAAATATGTGTACGTATATGCATATGTAAAATATGCAGATGCCAAGTACTGTCTTGTACTTACTTTTCCCATAAGAAACCTGTAAAATGCAAAACGTTGCAGCTACTTAAAATCGGAAATTCTCTTACATTTGTCTGCAATTAACATTTTTTTGCCCGGCTGATCTCCTGTGACCAGGAAAGGTTTGTTCATCTGGGCAAACACAAATCACACAGAATAGTTTTGAGGAAGAAAATCAATACTTCATAATTATTAATTTTTCTGTAAGACTGCCCTTTTGTGTTGTGTTTTTATTTCCTGCAGAAGTGTAGACAGTCAATATAGAATTCACTCAGACACACAACACTGATTCTTCTGAAAAGAATAAACCAGAGGAGCTCATCACTCTTTGAGATTCAGAGACTAACCCTCTGAGGCAATCACAAAATTAAATTCTCCTAAAAAGCTTTTTTCTGTCTTGTGTCTCCTGTTTTCCTTTCTATAGGCAAACAATACACTTCCTATGACACTATAAAGTAACATGGTAGTTGAACACTTGTGCTGAAGGATAAAACATTAGATTATACTAATCATCTACTGAATGATAATTTACCCTCAAATTACTGTTTTCCACCTACAAGAATAGCTGCCTGTTATCTGACACTGTAGGAGTATGCCTACATATCAAACAGGGATGTTTTAATAGGAAAAAAAACAGAAAAGAAAGAACAAGCAAAGCACAACTTTAGCTTTTCAGTTGCTGAAACACTAATCACAGGGTATCTGGAATTCTCCCCAGTTCCCTGACGGTCTGTGCTGGCATTTGGGATGCACACGGTGCCGAACAGATGTGTCCCTTTTTCATACCCTGCTGGAGGCTTTGCAAGATTTTTTCATGCTCAGGTTCTTTCTTTGGATTTTGAGCATCCCCCCTGATTTTATGGTCCCAGGAACTCCTGGGAAGCAAAATGCAGAGTATCCTGGTAAGAGCTGCCCTGCCCTCTGTCTGGGCAGGCTAGCAGGGCTGTTTGCCCTCTGGAAGGGCTGAGTTAATGCCCCACTCAGCTTTGATACTCAGGACCTCCTAAGTGCACTCTGGGCAGATTTTGTAATTGCCGAGTGAGTCGCAAGCAAACAACCCAATAACTCGAATTCCTGTTCATCTGGCATGAGAGGGTGCAAGCTCTGAGCAGAAGCTGCATCTTGATAATTCAGGCAGGAGCCAAGGAATTGAAATCTCTAGTGACATCTGCTTGCTGCCTGTCCCCAGCCAGTCACCCAGTCACAGGCATGGCCACCACTTTCATGCTGCCTTCTGCTGTCGGGCTGTGGGAAAGAAGCCTGGAAAATCACATCACATTTGTCAGTACAAATAAAACTATTCCAGCTTTTCCCTGGGCCATTCCTTCTCTTGGATGTAGCACTTTAGCTGTGCTAAAAATTGTTTCCTCATATTACAACACTGAATGCAAGACAAACAGGTGATACCAATGGTTTATTTCCTCTAAAAACCACCCCCGTACCTTCATGCTTTATCCATACCACTGGCATTGTAGGTTTTACAGCACATGGACAGAATGAAGATGTACTTTAGAAATTAAAGTATGTGGACACAACCAACATGAACATTTATTCTTGTCTGCCTTCTCTTACTATCCCCTCTCAATTGAGTCTCAGTATTTAAAAACCCCTACACAGAGTGCTTTGGAAAGTCATTCACTTAAACATGAACTAGACAAACACGCAGGGTAAAATTCGACAGCATTTATGTACCAGGTGTCAGTACTGATGTATTTGGGCACAGATCAAAGGATTCCCAAGCTTTAATAAAGTTTCATTCGTGTGAGAAGTTTCGTTTACAGAGAAGATATTTTATCCTAAAGACCACAAAAATACCTTTAAAGGCAAAAAATATCCTCAGAAACCTCACAGAAGGCTTCCCCTCGCCCCTGCCTCCCATCACTGAGCACTGATCGCTCCTCCCGGCACAGCGAGAGCCGCGAGAGGGCAGGAGAAGGCTGCGGAGACCGAATCTCCGCACAGAGCCAGGAACTGGAGCGGCTGTGAATGCCACTCCTGGCACGCTCCAGGGAGCCCGGGAGACACTTCTAATCTTCTCTCATTTCTCCTTCTAATATTCTCTCATTTCTCCCTTGTCTCTCTACGTTCTGGGGGCCTTTTTCAGCATTATTTGTTGCAAATATGTGATAGCACAATGGGTAGGGTCCAACATGAAGTGCTGGTGCAGGGTGAGATGCACTGGGACCTGCTTCTCCTCCTAATGCTATGGAAAGAGCTTCAACAGTGTAGTGCAACAGCCAATTCTAGAGGCCTCTTCAGAAAGGACAGTGAAACCAGCACTGACATTCAAAGGAAGCCTTCAGCTGCATGACCATGCTACAAGTGCATTGACACTCATGCGGCTCTGCTGTGATAGTGACAGAAAGATTACTATCACTGATCTTTCTTATGTCACCCTGACTTAGCATTTGAAACCTGCTCTGGAATGGCTGTGCTCTTTGGAAACCTATGCACATGCTCTCAATTCATCTGCATGGAGGGAGCCACAACCACCCTCACTGACTCAGGAAGACAAACAGAGAATTTGCAGGACACCTCATACACCTCAGGGTTCTCAGGAAACCCAATGCTCTCTGCCTGTCCCTTTGCCTGCTTGGCCAGATAACTAATCAGTGCCCAAACTCCTTCCCCAACTTTTCATGTCATTAGCTATCAAACTGCTTTAATAATTTCTGGTTACAGACCTCAGCTGCACACAAAAGCGATTTACCTGATCTTTAATCAGAGCCCAAAATGGACTGCACTTTTTTCCCTTTCATTTCATATCTGGCTATGATAGATAACGGAATTTGATTGCAAACATATAAGATGTAATTACTTAAGCCCCATTCCCATGCTAGAGGGAGGCACTGTTATTCAGGCGTAAGGAAACACTGAAACAGAGATTATGACAAAAAGGTCCTTGGAGTCAGGGCCGTGTGCCAGCTTCTGTGCCTCCTGGTGCAGAGATTTAAAGGAACAACTTAAATCTGATCTCAGTTTTATTTGAGCTATTACTTATATTCCACACAAAGCTGGAAAAGACTGACTGGAAAATATTTTTAGGTCTTAATAGCATCCAGAGGTTGAAGGCAAACTTATCAACAAACAAAAAGGGCATGTTGAAATTCCGCTGTTAAAGGACTGTAAGAAGATTGTAATCCTTCTACCACTTTCCAATTTTCTCTGCTCATTATGTCTTGGGTAGATTAAGCATGACTCTGTACAGTATCTGGCACTGAAGTTTTCCAGTTTCAGCAGCTTTTCAAATATGCATTAGCTAAGCAAAAATGTTTTTCCAAGGACTCATAAAAATCTGAAAGATGGGAGCAGCCAAGATTACAACATGGACTCTGCAAACTTTCCAGGTGAAAAGTTCTAAATTGCACTGATCAATGCACAGAGGGGATTAAAAGCCTTGTCACGAGGATGGTAATCACTGGCCGAGAACGAACACAGCAGTCAATACCAACAGCAAACCCTCCCTATTTTTCTGGTATAACTGCACTCAGTGTGACAAGTCATAAAAAGCAGGACCCTGCAGGGTTTTAATCAGGATCATCCAAAACAGTAGGTGTAATAATTTAGGTAGTCTGTCCATTTATGTAATCTGCTCACCTTGAGGATTCATGTATTTGTATGTATTTATCACACTGTGACACCATTCTGAATGCCAGCTTCTGTACAGCTGCTGTCTTTTTACCTGAGTGTTGAATTCACAGTGACATTAGTAAGAAATCACAGAAATGAGGCTGGAATGGTTCTCGGGAGGTCACCCAGCAAATCCCCCTTCACAGAGCAGGGCTAACTGTACTGACACGCTCCCGTGTCACCCATCCTTCAAAGTCCCCAGTGATGAGGACTGTACACCTTTCTTAGGGAATCTAATCCAGTACATCACCTGCACACCAAGTTTTTCCCCAGGACCTGCTCTGAACCTCCCCTGCCACAAATGCAGTCAACGATGTCCTGTTGTATCCAGGAGGGATGTAGAGAAGATGTTCCCCTGTCCTACTTGTGTCTCATCCTCATGCCTGAAAACTATCGACTTGTTTTCCATGGACTTCTCTAGATTAAACAACTAAGATTTCTTAAGAATTCCCCTACTGAAAGTGTTTTTATATAGTTGCAATGATTTCTCCTAGACCTTCCACAGTTAACTGACACCATTTGGAAGTGCAGTGCCTCACATAAAGGTGCTGTGTCACCAGAGGCTTTACTCATGGTCTCTAGTTGGATATGATTATTACATCTGCCCAACATGCAACACTTCTACTATAACCCAAGATAATTGTCTTTATTATCCCCTCTCAAAAACATAATACCTTAGATTTAAGCAGTTCTGCCACACTGTCCAGGTGCTTCCTGGTAGAGCAACTACTTTGTCACTCATATTCCACCCCACAATGGTGCAGCTGATTATTCCCCAGCACTGAACCTTACACTTTTCCTTTCTGAACCACATCCTGGTTTTCTTACACACAATTTCCCCAGCCTGCAAAGACCCTTCATCAGCCTGACACATGTGCTGTACAAGTTCTCATTCCTCTCCATCCCAAAAATCAGGTTTCTCCACTCAGGCAGGTATCCCATTGTGCAGGGAGATGACTATCCCCACCCAAGGCAATCCGGTCTGTTATCAAATGTGACCTCTTGAGGAAAAATAATCAACTAACAGGCCCTCCAAGACAAGGACTTAGATTGCTGGATGCAGTAAACTGGAGGTCACTGATGATGAGGGCTGGCAGTACGCACCAAAGAGTTGGGCAGGAAGGGACAGGATGTACTACAGGATCTCCAGACACTTTAAGGAGGACTTGAGTCCATATACAAATGAAACCCCGAAACAGTGGGGAGGAAATGCATCATCTTCTGCTGGGGTACTCTTGCTTCTCAAATTGTAAGGCTTAGTGATACACCTGGACACAGCCTCTAGCTCCAACACTACCCAGTTTTCACTGGGACTTGTCACCTGGAGTTGTCAACATTCATCACCACACCGTGCAGTAGGCTGCAAGCTGCAAAGCTTGTGTCTCTTGCCTCATGTTACAGTAACAAAGAGTGAGTCAGAAGCTGGATTCCCAGGAAGTCTGGAAACTCCATCATGGGTAGGTAGACTGGGATAAACAACCATCACTGTAACTCACTGAGTTCCATTTTATTTTTTTAATATGATGACTAAGTAGCAAAGCCTCAGTTCATCTGAGGAGACAACTAAGAGACAGAGAACAAAAATTAACTAATGAGAGTGCAGTGAGAGACTCTCTGCTTTTGGCCATGTGCAACCAGCCCTTCTGAATGAGAACTCATTGAAAATGGTATAATAGAGGCCTGTAGCAAGGCCAAAACAATGGAACAAGAGCTCTTTCTCAAGCCCTTTGACTATACTGGCAGAGAAACGTGATTAAGATTCACATCAAGAAGCACAGATAGTTTCCACTGCATAAAGATGACCACAGGAAAGCTCCCTCTGAATTAGTGTTGATGGATACCTTTGAAATAATGCAAATAGTTACTTCCAACCTCAATTCAAGAATGTGTCTTCAAAGCATACCATTTTAAGCTAAAAAAAGCCAGGAATTAACCTGTTAGAACAGGAAGAGAAGTTGTGCTAAAGTGTCTCCATTACATGAGCAACCCTGAAAAACCCCATACCGCTGGTGCAGAACTGCCACACCAGCACGTTCAACTTAGGGCCAATTTCACTCGTTCAGTCTGGAGGAACAGCTTGAAATCAAAGTGCTTCTGCCAAGCCCTAAGGTCTGCACACCGAGACAGAAATCTCAGGAGATCAAGCTCTCAGCTTTTTCAGCACTCCTGCCTCCATATCCAGGCCAAGTGGTCACATCCATAATCCTGATGTACTTCTGGCAATCAGCCTCGGCCAGAACTTGAAATGGAGGAGAAGAGAGGAGTTAAGCTCAGCACATGGGCCCACTGAAGAACCCGCTTCTCAAACCACAACATTTCAAGTGGGAAATACAGCTGTGCACCAGCTCTATCTGTTCCTGGCTGGCTCAGCTGTTCCCACTGCTCTTGAAGTGGTCATAATAAAAAGGCACAGGTACCTGGTGGCTAGCAGGGGGTAGGTGTGCAGAGGGCTGAACCAAGCTTCCTTCATCCGGGGCATGCTCTCATATATTAAGAGGTCTTTCTCTGTCAAAACCACTAACACCGGTTTCCAGCGCTTCTCGTTGTCTCCTGGCACCTGAAAAAGAGAAAAGCCTCTGTGAAAGAACAAGAAACAAAGCATGCAAAGCCTGACCAAAGGAACATGATGAGTCCTGGGTGAGAAAATGAACAAAAGAGAGTTTGATTTCTTTGGCTTTTTGACATCTTCCACTTGGATTTATAACCAGATGCAGCACAGATGGAGTAAAGTGCAATGTCATCTGCTGCTCCCATTAGCACTGCCATTTCCAGCCTTCACTTACTATGGGTTACTCCATGCAGTAGTGGAAGAACACTGAGGTGGAGCTGGCTGTTATTTAGCTGTGGTATGCAAGAAAGGATGTTAAATGTATATTTATAATGTTCACCATTCATGTGTAGCTGGTACATTAATCTGAATGTTGGACATTGCTGCTGCTGTTTGTATTTTCATGAGTGGAAAAAAGCTGCAAAATCATCACTATTAAAGAGTGACAGGTAGTAAAAACCAGTAGTTTGGGAGAAGATCTTTTTTCCTCAGCAGTTCATGTTTGCATTGCTTCTCCTTTCATACCATTCTTCCAATTTTACAAGTACCTAGCACTAAAGAGATCCAACCTAAACATGGGGATGATCTCAAGCATTGACTCAGTGATGGATCTGCTCCGCATTTCAAACCTGTCCATCGAAGATGTCTAAAGACTGAGACATCAGAGCCCTTTACTCGCTGCAGAATCCAGATGTGGAATTATATTTTGCAGGTTAGATGTGTGATAGTCCACATGGCTGCACAATTACTGCTATGGGAACCAAGTTTGGATCTTGGTTTCTACTTATTCTGCCCTGGCAGCATAGAAGAGTCTTAAAATAGATGAGAATATGAAAGGGTCTTAGTTTCAAGTAAGAACGAAGCTCTTTCACAGACACATTAATCATTTTCCATTTGGTAAACATAAAGAAAAAGAAGCCCCAGTCCACAGTAACACAGCCATGCTTTCAAACTCAAACATCTCGGCTGGGTACTAAAGGGAATGAAACAAATTCTGAGATTCACCAGAGAATCTGGTTGTCTACACGACTCCTCCGTTTACACCCTCCCTGAGATACAGAAGCAGTTGTCTGTGTGGGCTCATGGTTTATGCCAGCCTACTTGCCATGGGCACGTGTCACTGAGCACATTGGGTGGAGAAACATACAAAAGGGATCAAAGTTTGGGCAGACTGGGACTGGCACAGCCAGGAATGGTAATTCAGATCCTTAAGTACGATGTGCTTTACGTGACGGATTCAGATTGAGAACCACATTTGAAACGTGTATTTTATACAAAGACAGGGTCCCATAAATTTTTAAACTTTTAAGGGCTTTCAAGATTGATATAAGGTAACTTCATACCAGAACACCAATGCCCAAAGCAGATCTTAAACTAAGACATTTTCAAGATGTATTTTTCCCTCTGAATGATGCTTTTCCAATAATCATATTCCTGTTTGCAGCATTACTTGCCCATTGTCTGGTCAGGAATCAACTTAAAGTCATCAACATAATTGAAATTCAAATCTCTTCAATTCCTTCAGAAACCTCAATACTTATTTACAATTTTCTTGTGGTGACAGTTTCTTAAAACACAAACTTTCATTTTCAAATAGGGTTGAATAGAGAAGCCAAATAATTTACACACCTATTAAGACACTCCAGAAAGAATGCAAAATCCAGAGTTCTCAGAACCCATGTACTATGGAAATATTCACATGAGCAAAAAGCATCCTCAGTTTCCTAATGCCACAGCTATTAACTACAGTTAACACCCTAGTTCCTACCACGGGAATACAGAAATGAGTGTTACAGTTAACATAACACTCCCATAGTCCAAAGACTATGGGAAGCTGCTCACAGTTTTTCTGCAGAACCACCCTGCCTATGTAGTATTTTCAATCACAAGCTTTGCTATCAAGCGGCTGGTCAGTCAACTATGACTGCAGAAACTTTGGCAAACACTGTTCCCTGTAATGCAACCACAAGAAAGAGCCCAAAACTCCTTTTTTCAGCTGGTCCCACAACTATTTGCTGGACAGCTGTAAACATTAGGAGACAGAATTTTCAGTGTGTATCCTGAGGTTACCACCTGCACAGTGAATCCCACAGCTTTGCTCCAGTTCTTCCCCACAGCAGGGTGATTGTGGAGAAAATGTGGCTTGGGCATAAGGTATTGAAGATTTCTTTCTCAAGAATAAGTGACCTTACATTACTTCTCCTTCTAATATGTATCCCGTGTTTGTAGGGTGTGTAGTGGGAAGGGGAGAGGAGGAGAATTCTGTTTGCCTGTGCCCTGCTATGAAGCCCTCCCCAATGAGAAGGGCCACGCAATACACACACACTTTTAAACACATTTTTTAAACCTTGCTGGGACCATAGCTGCCTCACTGATGAGGAATGCTGGTGTAAGCAATACTGCTGCTATTTCAGACCTGAAGAAGGATTTGTGTGCCTGAAAGCCTGTCTGTTTTTTTTCCAACTGTAACAGCTGATCTAATAAAAGATACTGCCTTTCCTTAAAAAACCTTGAATTGCATTATTGTTCCCTTATTTTGATGGGGTTTGGATCAGGCTGTAACAGCTGATGCTGTGCTGTTCAACAGGCAGTTGGCACTTCGGGGAGGTGTCAAAGAGAACACGCTGTCCCGTAAATGGTAATAGCAGAATTTACAAAAGAAGAAGAGAGGCTGCAAATATACCATTAGCCTACAGGGCACATTCAGCACAAATCAGCATGGGAAATTAATCCAGATCAAGCAAGTGTCATACCAAGCATTAGTATAATAGCAAATTACAAAACAAAAGCAAAGACACATACTGCTTATGGGCAGCTAAGTGAAGGATTTGTTCAAGTGTTAAAGGTTTTAAAATCTGACATACCATAAAGATAATGTGAAATACTTCTGTAAGAATAAATTTAAGTATCATCTGAGATGCATATTAGAGACATTGTTTTAGATAATGATTAGGGGCAGCTTCTTTGCCAGAATTTTGCAGAATTCTGGAACTTACACTACAGTTTCTTTGTCCCAGTTCCCATTTGCACATGTACAATTCAAAGTGCATTCATCTGTGTTGCAGACAAATAAAATCACCATCCACTCTAAAAATCTTTTCAGACTCAACTCTTTTTCAAAGTCAAAATTGTTAGGTCAAATCTAGATGAACTACAGAAAAGAAAAATCAGTTCTCCAAAAAAAAATGAATCAGCAAATATTTTGCTGGTGTTCCGGGCACTCTTCAAGTACCTCTAAGCAACAAGTACCAGTGTTCCCTCTCCCTGTGTCACTGAGGTCACTGCTTATATTCCCAGAAGAAATTCCACTTCAAGTCAATGAAGCTGTAAATGTTTATACCAGAAGCAAACTTGTTTTCTTTCTTTCCTAGACACACTGTGCCTCTAGATCAAAGTCTTCAAGCACCAACCTGCAAAGGGAGAACATATTCTAAGAAAAAACCCAAGTGCAACGAAGAATCCTTTTTGCTACTCCAAACCTCTTTGCTCCTCATTTACTCACCCCATTAAGTGGAAACGTCACTTTTTCCCATATGCACTTCTGATTTACCTTTCCAAATTCAGAAAATATTCCACGTATGGCAGAAATGAAATCTAATTTTTTGGTGTGTAACAACATGATGGCTGGGCCTGGAATGACTCCAGAGGAGACCTGTGTCCACAACTTGCTCAGCCACACATTTCCTCTGCAAAGTCAGTCTAAATGTTGTGTGTTTCCATATGGACACTGCCATCTCTGCTGGGGTGTCAAGTGCTGCTGTAACACGCACGGCAGGAACAGATGTAGATGTGGAGGCGGACAAAAAGTGTGCAAGAACAGCTGCTGTATTTCAAACAGCTACATGGAGACCTGGCCCTCGGCCTTTGGCTGACACAGGAGCAAACGTGCTCCGATGCAGAGAGCGGGCGGCTCACGCAGGGTTAGGACACACCAGGCCCCACCGAGCAGAGCAGCTGTGGCTGCCTCTGGAAGCCTTTGCAGAGGTGGGGCAGCTTTGCTCCAGGCTTTGCTTTAGGGCCAGATCTGTGTGTGAAGGACTGACTGCACACGATGACACAAGCTCAGTGCCACCTGTAGGACTGCTCCTGCTTGTTTTCTGGTAACTGCTCACGTGCTTAAGGCCACTGCTCACAATGTACCCCTATAAAGAATAACTCCTCTGATACACAGCAAACAGTATTTCAGAGAAGCCGGTTTGCTTTGCCTGCAGCGATGGGGACCCTTGTCCCCTTCAATGAGGATCACAATTCCAAACATTTAACAGTTTTTACATATAATTTGTTGCCATAAAGACAATGGGCATCTCAGTGGAGTTAAATCCTTTTACAAACTGTTTGGCCCTCTGCTCTTTCATCTGCCAGGTCTCCTTTTCAAAAGGTTTTTCTCTAAATTTCAGTTATTCATCTACTTCAGGCTGCCAGGCATGGATGAAAGAATCTATGAGGCTCACAGATAATTAAATTAGAGGCCTTGGTCTGCTCTGAAAAGCTGTTTTATATTTTCATTACCTCAAAAGGGACATTTCAATTACATTCCTTGTTTAGTAAACAAATTATAAACTGCCAGCAGACTCCACTGCAGCAAGTGTCCAAAATGTGTCTTTTCAGAGACACTGTAAAGGTAGCAAGTTTATGTTTTTAGTGAGTGGTTTGTTTAACCCCCTTTTCCATCACCTCCTCCCAAATTCCAGACCTACACTATCCCCTTACACAGAGCACAGGAAGAGCAACCAAGAGAGAATTTTTTTGCTACTTTCCCTCCTCCTTTATTTAAAATCTCTCTGTGCTGACAAGCCAGCTTTGACACAGGCTGGGATATGTTCTGCTATGTATTTCTTGCCTTTTCATTGTCTTTTGATGAAGGGTTACATCCATGTTCAGAATAAATTTGATTAATTTACAGAAAGCTACTTGGCAGTTCCTGAAAATAACAGCTGGGACTGAAAAGGATTTTTGCAAGATGAACAGCAGGGATGCAGAAATACATCCTGCAAACCCCAGCATATGCCACAACACTGGTATTTCTGTGAGCTCATTTGATGGGAGGCAATTTGCAATGCAGGAGTGGGTGTAAGTGACAGCCGTAGGCAGGGGATATCAACATCTCCCACACCACATGCAGATGAGATGTGTTTTGCTGCTAAACTTTGTAGTTTTAAACAGGAAATAATATTCACAGTGTTTAGGGAAAAAGAAAAAAAAAAAGCTAATGAAAATGTGTCTGGTTTTGTTTTCCTCTCTCTCTGACCTCAATGATGGCTCAAAGGTGGCTTGTGCCATTATCAGATAGGGATCAGAGTCAATGCACACATGAAAATCCCCCAAAGGGTACAATATTTGCCTCCTGTAAGCAGTGAGCAGCAAGTGAGTGATGCACACGCTTGGCCACAGTACCACTGCTATGCAAGCAGCCAGAGCCACACAGATCCAGTGGGAACCACAGCAGGGACCACGCAGATCCAATCCTTGTGCGATCCTGAGCAGAGCCCAGGGATGCACTGACAGCCTCAGTTACGAGCACTGCTGAACATGGACAAGATAGCCATTCCTCAAGACAAGTCTGTTCAAGTCTGAACTCCTTCTGAATACCCTTCAGAATGACAGGACACAAGCCAACTTTTCTCAAACTTAACACAGTCAACCACATCAACACAGCAATATTTTCAAGTCAGTGTCCTGACTCTCCAGACTAATGGGATTTTCAAAGAGCTCTGGCTCACATCCAAATACCTATAAATGCAAGAGAAGCACCTGAATACTCTGGACTCACCCAAGCAGGAATGGCAGGCGATCTGAGACCTTTCCTGTAGCCATAAGAATGCCTGATCCCAGTTTTGCAGTAAAAGTTTGTTCCAGAGTTTGGTGAAGTCAGCTGGAGCTTTTCTAGTCATCATGGCTAGGCTTTGCAAACGAAGAGTTGAGAAGGGCTCTACCCATGCTTGCTACAAGCGCGCTGATGGCTAAAAAGGCCAATGCGAGATAGACAAGTCTGGTTGCAGAAGGCACAGCAGAAAGACTCCCCAGGTGATAATGACGAGACGCAATTCTTTCTGCCTTGTCTTTTCTCCATCTTTTCTAGTAACTCTTTTGATTTAGACTAGGCCCTTGGAAAACAAGCCTGGAGGGCTGCATGTCTCCCATGCTACAGAGAATTCTTCTCGGAGGTGCAGAGTGACAGGATGATGTTCATTATACACAAATTGAAGCAAGGGGAAGTTTGATTTGATATTCAGAGAAACTTTTTCAGTGTGTCCTGGTGGTCGAATACTGGGACAGACTGTGAAATAGCCACCCCTTGAGATGCTCACATGACCAGGCAAAGCCCTAAGCAACCTGGTCTGGTTGGCTCTGCTTAGAGCAGGGAGGTTGAAGCCCAAGTACTCCTTTCAACCGATATTATTCTAAGTGAGTCTACAAAACAACAGAAAAAGTGGAAGAAGTCCAGATTTGGATCAGAGTGTCATCATTTATGCTGGCCCTGAGTTGAAGTTGGTTGTCTAATTATTCTGTACACATGCAGTTTTTCATGCATGGATGTTGAGTCAGTATGAATGCAGTAGTCATATAAAATACTTATTGTGCTTGAGGGTTTGCAGGATGATTTGTAGTTACCTTGAACCTTAAATCCTCTAGAGCTGTCTAAGATGTACACCCTTGATCCTTCTGACTTGATACTAGCACACTGCATTTCCTTTGCCAAAGATAAGGAATATATGGGAGTGAAAAACCCAGCATCATATAAACTTTATTCACTTTACGTAAAAATATATTATGCAACAACATGAGAAAATTTTTAAATCCACAGAAACTGGTTAACTAAAAACACAGAAATCCAATTCCAGGGGACTCAAAAACGGACAAAATGGTAATACATCTATTTTAGAAATCTCTACCATGACCCATGATCCTTTTGCTATGCATGAAGTTGGGATTTGAAGGTCCATAAGTATGAGCTATTTTGCAGTGAGACAGGAGACTCTAACTGTCTGATAATGTTAGGAGTCTTTCCAGGGAAGAACAAACAAGCAGTATGCACAGGAGATGGCAAAAGCTCCACACCATTTGTTAAGGTGCTGATTGCTTTTCATCCTAGAGAAGGTGACTATTGTGTTTTAGGAAGTATGCTGGTGCTTCCCAGGTAAAACACATTTTCTTCTATAGCAGAATCTTCAGACCAAGAGAGCACTGTCTGAAATTAGAGTCACGGTACTTCTTGATAACAAGGCTTTGCAAATAGCAAAGGTCTACTCCTGAAAAGATCCAGGGTTGAACTTAAAGACTTCTGTAGAAAAACCCATATGGTGCTTTTTTCTTCTCTCTCTCTCTTCCCCACCCCCCCCTCCACCCCCCATTTTTACTGCTTCTCAGAAATTGCCAGGGAGAGCAGGAAAGGGAAGAGGACATTTCATCACTCACGGGCTGTGGCAAGGAAGACCTGCCCAACCTGTAATTCACCAGGACAGAAACAGAAGGCGAGTCAGACACAGAGGAAGGTCAGCACAGCCCAGCTTCACTGACCGCCGAGGCTCATCAAGAGATAGTGGACAGCTAAAGTTCAGCTGACCTTCAAAGAAAGCTTGACTGGGAACAAACCTGTTCAGGAAGAGGTCACAGTTTTAGTACTGCTTACAAAAGAGGCACAGGGGAAGGAGGACAAAAGGAAAGGAAAGACCATTAACCTCAGGATTTTCTAATCAGTTATACTGATTGAACAAATGAACGGAAAGGCTGAAGAGTGGAGGTGAGCACAAAACCGCTCTACAAAAGGAAAGAAACCTCTGTAAAAGCAGAGGCAATCACAACTCCCTACCTCCATGGCCTGCCAACAACTGTTAGACCTTCCAGCACCTGTGTTTCACACAACAATCTCTCTTCCAGCATGCTCACACCACACAGTCAGGATAAAAGTGAAGCTGCTATTAGCAGACACCTTTGAATCTGTTGTGTGTTCATGCATAGCTTATTTATGAGGTGTCTGGGCTCTTCAGGCTGTACGTGAGAATGGCTGTAAACTTCCTTTTCGAAACATGTCTCATGAATATACCAACAAAAAGCTGGTATATTTAAAATAAAAATTGCGAAGTTAAAACGTGGGAGAAACTGTACCTCTAAGATGCAGCTTAATTCTGGGAGAGCTGAGCAGCTGTGCTGTCTCCAAAATAATCACTATACCCCAAAGCACAGTAAACCTAGTACTGTGGGGAAAACATCGTACTTCCCTTCAAAATGGAACAGTCCCCTTCCTCCAGTAAGCCAGACTTGACATGAGAAAACCTAAGAAGGAGAGCAGCATGGTTGTGTATCTTCTACTTCAGTCCGTGGAGCTGTTTTGCACATCAGGGTCAGCCACAGAAGAAGAGGGGTCATACCTGTGAGTGTAGGAGGCACGACAACAGATGGGGGGCTTTGGAAGCTGTACCACATCTCCTGTGCAACTGCTCAAGAATGGATATTGTTACTCTGTGGTGGGGAAGACAGAGGATAGCAAGAACAATCACTAATCACTGCTATGACCTGCAGGTCATATATACGCTATGCACATACTATGCTATTTATATGCTATACGTGCTCAGGCATACACTATATGCTGGAGTTCTGCTGGGAGCAGAGTTTTCTGTTCAGGCCAAGGTGAAGCATTTTTAGAGGGAGCTCATAACTATCACTGGGGTGTAACAGTAATTGTACAGCAGCAGAATCCATGTACAAACACCATAGTTTCAACTCGGTGTCTCGGAAGAGACTATAATTTACAACTGAGTCTGACCTCTGCTGATCAAATGGATACCACAATAGGAAAAATGAGTAATAATACCCATTGCCTCAAAAGATATACACATGTCATCTTTCATTTCAGTAAAACTGTGTGGATTTCAGAACATCATCTCAAACCCACTTTTCAACAGCTTCCAATCAAATATGAATGCTGGAGGTGGACTTTTGATTTGAAAGCAGTTTGCAGTTTTTAATGGCTGAAACATGAAAAATGCAATTTGAAATTATTACAGTGTCTGTTTGGTGAAGGACAGGTAATCATCAATGTCTACGTTAAAACTACAGTGACGGAAATCTGTCCCAGGAGATGTTCTGTGCCTTTCTCTATCAAATTGTCTTTCCTAATATTCCACCACAGATATAATGGTCCAGCATGACCGGTACCTTTTGAAGACTGACAGATCTGACTTCTTTACTCAAGGGTCATAATAAATTACAAGCGGTAGAAGAAAAACAGTAGAGGAGCAATGCAGAGAGAACAAGATGTTTCGTTCTCATTGCTATTATGCTGCCTGAAGAACATTCCAGAATACTGTTTCAGTCTGTGTGTCATGCGTCAATATTCAGCAATACTGATAGACTTAAATACAACTAATGACCTCAAGCAAATGAGCGAATTCACTACGTGCCTGGCACAAAAACGTATTATATTCAAAAAACGCTGTTAAAATCTGTACACTGTGCTTCATCAACTGTAATTCTGAACTTGCTGAGAAACATTTGAAAGCCTTATTGAAAAAGCAAATATTTAATTAGAATTCTTAATAATTTTGTTTAATTTTGAAAAAAAAAGTGGAACAGCCATGTATGTCTGAAAAATTTGGTGAAAATTAGTTACAATTTGAAATCCAAATCTACTTATTTAGATGCTTAAGTAAATAATTATCACAAAAAAATCCTATATTAGTCTTTCTATTTATTTATTTATTTACCCGGTTGTCATTTTCAAAGCCATTCAATTATTTGAGACCTTTTTTATTACCTTTTTTAAAAATGACTAGAAAGTCTGTATCTTCACCAGCACAACAGACCTCCACAAGCTATCTAAGATACTCAAGCAACATACCTGCTTTTGGGGGCACTGGGCAGGGGGCTTGGAACTTAAACACATAATTTCCATTTTAATTTCTCAAATTCAAAATTTTCTGATGGGCAGGATGATTTTTTTCCCCCCCAGAAACCCAGTTGAGCTCCAAGAGACCTCTGCTCACCAAACAGGTTTGCTACACCTTGGCAACAAGCACGGAGAGCTGGGACACCATCCAGGAGGTCTTCATGGTGGATCTATGCATTAGTGGATCTTAGGGTGCCAGTAAAGGTAGGAAATGAACAGCTATTCCATGTAATGTCCAATTCATTCTCTTTCATTACTTAACCAAGACAAAACTGAATTTAAAATCTTTGCCTTTTCTGAGAGTTCTGTTCGATTTAGGATCTGTTGTTTTTCTAAGGGTTCTGTAAAGAAGACAAATCGTATCCAACCAGAAGTGCCACCTGCCCCACTGAAAAGCTGAGAATATTGCTCTTCTGCCTTCCAAGAAGGCTTAAGCCAATCACTGGTTCAGAAATATAAATGCCTACAGAAAGAGGGCTGAAGACAGAATCATGGAACCACAGAATTGTTTTAGTTGGAAAAGAACTCTAAGATCATTGATTCCAACCATTAACTCAATTCAGGAGGTCAGTACCCAAAAGTACCAAAGGCCTTATGAGACAAAGAGCCATTTCGTCATCCTTTGTCACTATGCTTCCTCCCACATCCAATAAAGGTTGGAGATTCTCCTTAGCCCTTCTTTTTTTGCTGATGTATTTATAGGAACGTTTTTTATTGTCTTTTGTCGCGGTCAAGACAGGATGTGACATGGGTTTCAGGATACCAGCTTTTTTATTGCAACAGTGCATCTACCTTTATACAGTTCTGGGGTGACACATGTACACACAGCATTGGTTTAGCACTTCATAACAACTCATGATTGGACACACAGCCACATGTCCTAACACAATAGGCTGACATTCCTAACAGGAAACCCACTCTGTGTTAACAGTCCTACTGTCCCTGGTTAACCCTCTGCCAGGTGTAAGAAGTTCCATCTTCAGGATTTCAGCTTCCTGAGAGCCCAGAACCAGCTGGGCTCCCCAACAGTCTTTTACAACAGTACCCAGATTAAGATCTACGTGGGTTTGGCCCTTGCAATTTTCTCCCTGCATAACCTCAAAACATGCTGGTAGTCCTCCTGAGTTGACTGCCACTTCTCCCAAAGGCCGTAAATTCTCCAGTTTTTCCTGAGTTCCAGACAAAGCTTCCCATTCAGCCAGGCTGGTCTTCATCCCTTTTGGCACATGGCGACAGCTGCTCCTGGAACACTGTCCAGCCTTCCTGGACCCCTCTGCCCTTCAGTCCTGTGGGACTCTAAGAACCAGTCTCCCAGAAAGGCAAAAGTCTACACCCCTGGAAGCCCAAGGTGTCAGTTCTGCTGACTCCCCTCCTTCTCCAAAAATCAAAAACTCATTTCAAGATCGCTGTGCCCAGGACAGCCTCCAGCCATCACACCACCGACCAGTTCCCAAACAAAAGGTCTGTGAGGTGCCTTCCCAAGTTGGCTCCATCAACAGCTGTGTCGGGATGTTATCTTCCACACAACTCCAGGAACTTCCTAGATGACTTGAAAGATTAACTCTGCTCAGGAGAGGACGGACATTCCCAAGATTTGCCTAGACTGTTCTGTAACACCTTCCCTGACAGAAATCCCCAGCTACTCTATCATAGTCCTTGACCAGATTCACCATTAGGAAATTGTTGCCCTTACTGGAGCACATGCCACTGTGGTCCTGGGGATGCTGTGAGTTCAGGTATCATTACATGCTTTGGGAGACTAATAGAAAACTGAAATCTGTTTTTTTAGCTAAATGTAGTTTTAAGATGGTCATTAGTCTAACCCTGCCAAAGTAATTTCAGGAGAGCAATGGTCACAGAGGAAACATGCAAGTGGGAAAAATGCAGGAGAGAAAGTTCACTGGTCTGTGATTTGCTGGACAGCTGTCATCACTAACTATCTGGTACATGAAGAAACACACACACATACCTAATGTTGCAAAAATAACTGACAAGGCAGCTTTAATAGGAAACCACCATTACCAACTCTAGCCGGCCAAAGCTCCCTTGGGGATGTCAAGTGGGGCTTGAAAATCCGTCTGAGGTTTGCTTGGTATTTAAAATACATTTTTAATTCTTGCTGATACATCAAGCCTTTTTGCTTTGCTGACATGCCACAGTTTCAAGCTTTTCTCTGTGGCTAGGAACATACAATAAAAATGAGAGCTCAGCTTTCATAAAGCCTCTTTATTTCAGAAGATGCAGTAGAAGAAATATCCCTAAAATAAAAGCATTCAAGCTATACGGTTTGCACCTACGGTCAGGATGTGAGCTGACACTTCTCAAGAGGCATCACTTTCCCAGATCTGATACCGTTTATATTACAAGACCTGACAAGATCACAGCCCAGGGACTTATGGCAACAACTCCTTCAATTAATCTATATCTATGACAAAAAAAAATAGCAAATATTGAAGGACATGTGTTAATAGAAACTATGAATACTTAACAGAGCCATACAAGGAATCTAAATAAAGAATCTTCTACTTGGCAGTTACCTCTGCTGAGCTTTAAATTAGCCACATGGGACAAATGGATTTTGTGCTGTGCCATGTTATTCAGATTACTAAAACCCACACAATTAGGGACATCAATCTACACACCCAAACCCTACAAATATCTGCAAATTACATGCTATAAGCTATGCAATTCTGAAAGCTAATACTCTTTATCTGGTTCTAACTCTCAGTGTTTCATATTTTTTAAGTAATTACAGCATTTAACTACTCACAGAAAATTCTACTGAGAAATGAACATTCTTCTAGAACAAAAACTTTTGAGAAATAAAGTTAATTTCCAAAGTTAGTATAACCAGATTGCATGCTACAGGTTATCTACCTGGGGCTAGAATGGGAAACTAAGATTTCAGATTTAAGAACTATACCTGGAATACATAATTTAATAAAATTAAGAACTTCCTGGTAACAGCAAATAGACTTTTTAGATCTCTTAACAAACATATCACATATCCAAAGTATTTTTGGCACAGCAGACATACAATCTCATGAACCAACTGATTTGATCAATGGAAGTTTCTTTCCTGCTGTGGGCTAATAAATCATCCCAGCCAGCAAGTGCCAGGCATTTACAGGATGAACTGGCTGAGGATAACACGAACATCACAAAGCTGCTATTACTTCTGCACCTACAAGAAGGTGGAAACTGCAAGAAGACAAATACGTGTGAATATTACCAAGTGACTACACCTAATTCTACCCTTGGTGTTAGAAATGTACTTGCCTTGAAGTCTCTGGGAAATTTTACAAATTATTTCTCTCAGTTTTATTCCTAAGGTAGAGATAAATGTTTGTCTTTTCAATTGAGATCTCTTCTGTAGGTTGTACTGGCCTAAACATCTTACATATACTGGTATAAAAAAATTTAAGTAATCCAGTTGAGTAACACTGCAAAAAGAAAATTAGAAACTGTATTTCATCACATGGTCATATGTTAATATTCACATAACCCATTTTAGAAGTATAGCAAATGGGATTGCATTGGATATCATACCAGCAGTTTCATACCAAAATTTCTGGATTTTTAAATAACATGTCCTCATAGGCTTTTTTATCTCTTAGCCATATGGAAAACAGTCAGGCACAATTAACTATTTGTCAGAAAACAATCTAATAATTAACACCATTCCGTGTGAATGGGTTGAAAATCACGTTCTTTGCTTGCCAAAAAGCTTCCATTCCTGCCTCATGTCTGTGCTCTGAACTAAACATAGCTACAGATACACGGCTTGACACGACTGACCAAGGCAAGAGAGAACAACTGCTGCCGCAGTTTTTCGGAACCAGCAGCCAGCGGGGTTTTCTAAAGATAGGCAGGGGGTCAGCAAGGCTTCACCTCTGCATCTCCTAAAATTCCCTACTGACAGATCCTTGATTAAACTGGGCAGAAATAGACGAAATCCCAATTACGACATTTAAATTTGTGGCAGATATTGAAAGAGAAGAGAAAAGAAAAGAAGGTGGAGAGGGGAGAGAGTAAGTTACAGCATTTTTTAGGCTTAACCTTAGAAATACAGGATCTGACTTCAATTATATTTATATCCTTTCAATTCTACTGACGTCAATAGATTTACTCCTAAATTATGCCAGATGGAAATCAGGCTAGCTATTACCACATTTCCATGCATACAACTAGCATCCTTTTAAAAGCACCGTTTACTCAAAAGCACATCCTCAGACAGCAGGGATGCTCGGATAACCCAGCTAACATCAGAGGAAGGGGCAGTCAAGTGATGAGGAATGCTGAGGCAGAGCTGCAGAGTGATAGAAGGAGTAGAGAAAGAAGCAAAGTTCATTTGTTGCTGTCTGCTCATGCACTTAACCTTCACTGCTGCTGAATCCTGGGCACTAGGCTGATAACGTCTGGGGCTCACACAAGGCAACATGGTGGTTATTTGCTTCCCTGGTAGAAAAGCAGTCTGTGTTACTTCTGAGATTGGTATTCTTACACTGCATTTCTTAGCAGAGCGGTCTGTAATGCTATTGTTCCCAAAACTGTGAACCACTTTTCATGTCCACACAGGGCTACAGGTGTGTAACCACTATCAGTTAGTGTTTGTCTCCTTGTCACTGTTTTTCAGAATTGTTCACTCACTTGGATGTGATCCCATTCCTTCTGCTTGTGTTTGCAAATATCCAAGCAGCTGTTTTAAGCCATTTGAAGGGGCTAGAAAATGAAGTCTTATTTGGTATGTCCAGGCTAATGGCAACTGATGATATTCGTGACCTTTGATGAGTGCAAACAGCCGCTCTATCCAATCTGAAGGCCAAGAAGACAGAGAAGCTGAAGTTCCTCTCTTTGAGATCTCCTTGCAGCTGTGAAGAATTAATCTTACAGAGTTATGAAAGTTACTGTCCCACACTTCCTTTCTCTCAAGCTCTAATTCATCTTTCTGCACTCATCCATTTGGCTTATGTCCCACAAGAACAAAAATCACAGCAGAGACACATCATCTGATTTGTGGTTCCATGTTTCCTCTTTCCTCTCCTTGCCTACTCAGATGTTTATAGTTTGGAGCAGAGTCTATTGGTACTGTTTATGCTGTAATCTCACACCATGGCATTCCAGGTTTGGCTATTACCTAGGCACTCTTATACTAACGTAATTATTATGTTATTAACCACAACATTCAACCCTGCAATCAGTGCTGCTCCCTTCCTTGTTTCAAACTCTTGCAACAGCAAAGAATCCAACAGCAAGTCAGCTTATCCTCAATAGCCAGCTCTCCCAAAACACACAAAAACAGGGAGCATCCAGAGAAAACTATCACGTAAAAGGTTCTCACACTACCCCATGCAGCTGTGCAACCTCTCTCCACACTTCTCTTTGCAATACTTCCAGCTTCTTCCATTTCTTCCAATTCCCCTTGCCTTGTAAATACCTGCCTGCAGTTTTGGCAAAGCAGATTTAAACCCCTGTTTTGAATTTTTAGGTGATAGAATGTTAATGTATTCTTTAATCCTATGATTCAGAGATCCAAAGAACATATCAATAATAAGTATTTTTTAAGTGGAATGAATACATGCGTATTGTGTGTTCAAACATGAAGTTTTAACACATTCTCCAACCTGAAGAGACTGGTGGTAAATCTCCCAAGGTGAAAGAAGCCAGAGACAACACCATAAAACACTTCTTTTCATAATAATGTACAAGTTTTTATTTTACAAACAAATAGGTATGCTTCTATTCCCATAGCAGGCTTCTCCTCAAAGTGAACCTTTTAGAGCCATTTCCATAAACATCACTGGTATTTCCAGCATGAAGTACAAAAAAGCAGCTATAGCCACACTACACATCGGCAGCTACTCTGGCCAATGTCTGCAACTATTTTCAGCACAAGATCAACAAATGAATGTTTGCACAGCAGCATTTGCTCAGTAGAAATGTATAAACAAAAGGAACTCCAACAATAACACAATGTGTTCACACAGTTTGGGAATCTTCTCTGTGGGTTAACAGTCGTCAGTGATTAAAACCCAGGTGCTTCCTTCCAGAAGGGTTACTGTTACTGTAAGAGCACCTGAAACGCAGGGAATCCAAATAACATCCCAGGAAAACCTTTGGTAGGTCCATTTGTCTTCAACAGCAGCTCCCAACATTGGGAGCAGAAGGCCCAAACCCCCACACAGTCCTTCAGACATACACCAAAAGAAACAGCACTTTGGCTTCAGACCCCTTATTTGTACCCTGACTGTTGAACAGGCACTCTGTACAAGTCAATATGCCCTTCTAAAGGAGGGAGCAGAAATCCCTGTAGTTAAGAAAGTGTTCCAGGGTATCCTCCTAGGTCTCCAAGACGGTCCTCAACAATCCTGCAGTTGGAGCTGGTGAGAATGGCTGTGCTTTTGCTGAAGTTGCTGGAGCTGCTGACAAAACGGCTCCCGGTTTGTAACAGTGTGACTGACATCTAAGAACTACCTCTTTTAGCAATGACTCTTCTGATTCCCATCACCAAAAAGTTTAACTTCTATTGCTTGTTACACCTGTGACTCCACTGCTCTTGTCTGACTTTTCTGAAAAAAAGCTGTTAGAAGAAAAAAATACTTTGTAACTCTATTAGACCAAAAAGAAAAAAAGAAAAAAAAGTGATTTCATGGAACATTTCAGCAAGCACAGCTCTAAAATCAGCTGCAGAGACTTCCACGGATACTACTGAGTGGTTAAGACTAAGGATGGTGTACCATACATCTGTTGAAATTTCATGACTTCTGTGTGCCATGCTAGTGTTGGAAAAAATCCACTATAATTCCAACAGGCTCTTCTCCATGAGGTCAGGTGTGACCTAATTTCTCTGATTCCTTGTATGTCTGACAGAGTAAGTTCTCAATGCCTCATGTGAGTGTGAGGCCACTTCACTACTTTCATGACCACCCTCTCCAGATCAGAGAAATGTTTCATCTTTGGGGAGCTCTACCAGGAACAGTGCAAGGATGGGGCAGGTTCTCATACCTCTAAAGAACTTTGCTCTTCTAGAAGATTCTGGTTTGGATGTTCCTACTCCCTGATCCCCCTTCCCACCCTGTCCCTTTCATCTGTTTCCTATCTTTCATCCAAGTCTAATGTGAACACCAAAGATTGCATCTCTCTGCACTTTGGGTTTTTTTCCATTTGATTTCACTGGATTTTATATTTGAAGCAGTAACGGTCTTTCAGCCTTATTGATCAGTTTTCATTGCACAAAGAGGAGGACACAAAATTGTGTGTGATCTGTAGAAATCAAATTTATTCTGTCTCTATTTCTCTGTCCCCTGCAACTGGTTGCTTAGGGCTTACCCTAAAACTGAAAATGTTTTCTTATGTAGTAATTGACCAACTCTTCTTTCTTTCCTAATACTTTAAGTGAGGAAAACAGTCAGGAGAAGGATATTGTGCACGGTGGGACTGTGGTCTATCTCTCCATGAGGATCATTAGCAAAATTCTGTCTCTCCCTAGATTTACAATTATAAAATGAGGTCAAAAATCTGGTCCTTCAAGAGAAATGTTACTTTTTGAAATTCTCAGAAACAGCGATGCTGGCTGTTTGTGGTAATTCAACAATTGGTCTTAGGAGTTTTACTTGTGAAGAAAGGAGAATTTTTCTAAAGTATTGCTAAATAAGGTATCTACTAATTTAAAAAAAAAAAAAAATCAATGCTCCCAAATTCCTCGCAATGCCATGAAAGTCAATAGATCATAAGCTCTGACAAGGTTAAATCTAAAGTCATTCAAAGGTGTTCCCTGAAGTAGGTTCCCTTTAGGTAGTAGAATCATTGTCTTACTGTTTAAACATTCAGGCTTTCCTCTCTATTTCACAGTTCATAAAGCACTTTTATGGTGTTGAGGGTGTTTTTTTTTCCAAACAGAGAGAAGGCAGTTTGTTTTTCTAGCGTTGATTAAATCCTACATCCCACAAGCAATGAACCTGTGATACTGTTCTACTGTTTTTAATTGTCTCCTTCTATTAAGATGCCAGCACTGTATGTCTTTCCTGCAGCCCCAGCACATCTTTGCTCTGTGCCTGGCACAAGCTCTGCCAGGTCTGAGGTTAATGTGTACACAGTACAACTCATTACCCGCGCATTGCTATCTGAGCCAAAAATCAACACGATTGATCCAACAATATGTTTGGGCTTGGGACTAAGACTCAAATGAGGTCTCACCAAAAGCAAAGGTCAGCAACTTGGCACAAATTTCGCTGTGAACAGAGAAAGCTTTTCTTCCAAACTATTCATCAGGGAAGGTACAAATGACAACTAATACGGGCCTCATTAAAAATGAGTAGAGGAAATCCCTTGGAGAGGGTAAGGAGGCTCCCTCACTATCAATTTTTTTTTTCAGTCCTTTCCTAAAGCTTTTATTTACGTTACAGTAAAGACAATGTGGAGCTTGGAGGTAGCTGTGGGGTTTGGGGTTTAGGAGACTCATTAGACTAATTATCATGATGTGCACTATCAATTACTGTCCATTTAAGCAGAGGGAATAATTCTGCAGGCAGAAATAAATCTTCAGAACTGAAGAATCTGGGAGAAGGAAATAAATGGATTTTTTGTTTTTAATCAGCACTATTATTTCTTTTAGTTAAAACTCCATTGTCAAAACATTTCCCATCTTAAAATAACTAAAATAAAACAATCATTAGTTTAAGAGTGGGAGAGAGGAGAGGAATGATACATGAAACCTTTTCAATTGCGGATTTGTTTCAAGTACAGTTATTACACGGATTTTACTCATAACTCAGGTACTTCTGCCACAGTCAGGCCCTGAAATCAGAACTTCAAAATATGCTATTTTACATATGGTATCAGCATGTTCTTTCTTCCCCAGTAACCAAGGGTGTTGAAAATGCTATTGATACAACAATTAGACTGCAAGAGAAACACCTCCCTGCAGTCTACAGAGTTGCTGTGTTGCAATATAATTGTCTAATCACACATTTTTGTAAGGGATGTTGTGGTATTATGGGTATAATTTTATTTTTACAGGATTTGATAATAAGGTAAAGTGTTGGTATTAATAGCCCTAGGAACTTATTACATAAACAGAGGTTGAGCATAAAAATTGAACTGGAATTGTAGAGTTTGCATTGAGTGAATGTCTTGCCATGTTGAAAATTATAATGCATATAACTTTTCCTTCTTCACTATTTTTTTAAGCTCTCTTATTCTTCCAAAGGTCAATCCTTCTTTCCAACAGAAAATGTGACTTCTCCTCAAGATATATTTGGAAAATCTGTTTATTTTTCTCTGTTAACAGTTGTTTAGCAAAACAGCATATACTTCTTCTACTTGTACCAGCAGTGACAGTCTGCTCTTCTGCAACACTCCTCAAACATTAACCAGCTCATCTGTCCTAAAAGCACTTGTGGGTAGAGACAGCACACCTGATTGAGTGGGTGAGCAGGATGGGGCAATACTATGCAAAAAGACAGGGGAAAACCCCAAATGTTTCCTTCTAAATTAGAATATTTTTACTAAGAATAGCTCCATTTTTGGCAGAAGTTTTCCCTGAGGAACAGCTGAGGGACCTGGGGAAAGAATGGCTGCAGAGCAGAGAGAAGAGGCTTTTTTTATGGCCTATTCTGCTGCTTTCTGATCTATTTATTCATGCCATTAATCAAAAAGCTGAAATGGGAGTATTGTTGTGCTAGAAAAAAAACAAAACGATGACTGGGGTGAGAGGAATTCATATTGGGCAAAGCCTGAAGGTCAACACACCCCTAACGGGCCCCTCCATTCCCCTGAACATGATTTTTAACTTCAGGAGACAAAAACCAGCAAATGAGAACAAGGTAACTTTGAACAGAGAAAATGCAGCTTGATGGGAACTTAATGTTTGGGAAATGTAGGATTTTCTAAGATAGACAATCCCTTTCCTTTCAAGCTTCTTACATGCAGCCTGTAATCACAGAAATGCAGACAAACAAGCAAACAGAGTGCAAGGGCACAGCTCTTGCAAAACTGTTTCCCAGCACCCCTCACATTGCACCAATATGTGCTCAGGGCACATCAGCCCTGGAGATGTAAGAGTAACTCTGCTTGTTTCATACAAGTGACATGGGATGTAGGGGCCGAAGGGTGTCCACAGGGCTGCTCGGGTCAGTGCAGTCAGTGGGGTCAAGGCTCAGGGCTTTCCTCTTGCTCAGACTGCATTTGCCTTGCTCTTTGTTTCAGCTGAGTTTGCCCCCAAAGCATGGCCCTTACAGAAGCCTCCTCACCCTGGACAACCACTCCACAGCATCTCCAAATGCCCAGGATGAGCTCCACACCTTCCTCAACCTCATGCTTTCTCCCACCCTGCATCCCACAGCTGGGCAAGAACTGGCACTCCCCTTTCCTGACCCACCACTGCTGACACTCCACTTGCATCAGAGAGAGGAGACAGAAACACACTGGGGCAGAAGTAGACCAGTTGTTCTGGTACTTAAGTGCTTAAAATAATTTGGAAGGGCACGCTCTACTCCCCACTGACAGCAGGGCTCGATTTGGGTTAAGTAGAGGTCTCTGCTTCCTTATGCAACACATGTTTTATTAAGGGGATCATGTTGCATTTAAATCACATTTGAAAACCAAGGAGCATCACTGTCTCTGATTTCTTCACTGTCTTTCTTGCAATATTTTCTGTCAGAGGCTGAGAGAAAAAAGGAAGCCTTTTCCTGGCTCTGAAGGAAGGGGATCAAAGCCTTCCTTCACATCATACCTATATCTTTGCTGCTTTTTTTCCCAACTGAACTTTACTGCAAATATGTTCAAACAGACTTTCAAACCTGTGAAGCCACAAAAGGTGAGCTGACCCAACATCCTGAAAATTTAGCAAGATCTAGGAATAAAATTCCTCATCTACCAAAATCTGGAAAGCACCTTATCCAGCAAAATCCAACCCAGCCAGACAGCAGCTCCAGTTTGGGTTATCTAGAAGAAAGAGCTAAGTATTCATGCCATGGCAGCCACACTGTTAAAACAGCCAGTGCTCAGGGACACACCAGGATGTGCTCTGGACCACACTGGGACGTGGTCCCACCACCTTATCATGCTGGAGAAACCAAGGCAAACAGCTCCCACACCCCAAAGAGGCCCTGAACTCCCCATTTCCTTCTGGCATCCGCTCCTCCATCCAAGCTACAGCGTTATCATTTCCCCTCTCAAACCCTGCCCTGGGTTTGCTGACCAGACGTCTGCAGAGGTCCCTCTCACAGCACAGCCATGGGCCACCACAGGTCCCACCTGTGGTTCATGTCCCCCTGCCTGCACAGGCACAGCTGCCAGAGCAGGAGCCACATCTTTGGGCTCAGAATTCCTCCTGACAGAGGAAGGGAGAAGTTAAATAAAGCTTCAGGGCGAGATCACTATAAAAGGGAACTTTCTCATCATTCCTGGGGTTCACAGGAACAGTGATAACAATACACTGTTTTTTATGGAAAAAGTTTAAGTCAGCTATAAGAATGGTTAGATCACAACTGAGGCAGAGGGAATTTGGGAAAGGTGTGACTACCTCTGCTGGGATCCAACCAGAACTAATGCAGCCCTCATTGGAAGGGCAAGAGGATAGGGCCTAGTTTAAAATGCAGCTCAATTTTGCAGGAATAATCTCACACCTGAAGGCACAAGGGTGCTCATTTGCTATATAACTGTGCTCCATAATTATCTAATAGAGGGGTTTTCCTTCACTATAACAGTCAACAGTAGTGCAGAAATACAAACTTTCGAGTTTAGGTCCTTCATGCATTTACCACCATTTTCCTACAATTCTTCATTATTTACTTATTGTTCTTTCCAACCCCTTGCAGCACGTTTACCTGACTCAATTTTATGATTTCTTTGTCACTCACTGGTATGGCAAAAAAATAGCATGTGTATTATGGATAAAGACTGGCAAAGCCTTTAGAACAGTACAGTGAATGAAAAGGTTGTTTTCAGCCTGAGTTTTCCTTAATGTAGCCATTTACCGAACACACCTAAAGCAAGAAGAGAACGATGTCACTGCTGATAAAAGTAGCCTGTGGAGAAACCCTGCTGAAGCTGGAAGAGGAAATTACTCTTCATGCTATTTCAGGTTTACGTCTTTCCTAAGAACAGGCTGATCGTTATCCCAGATAATGAGACTGTTAATGTAATTAAGAGCTCTGTTCTGGTGTTTTACAAAGCAAACAAATATGTTCTGGTATTAATAGGCTGCAAGGTTAAGTGACATGGGAAAAAAGCAGGATTCTTCACTTGGATGTAGGTGCTCCACAGCAAGTCATTAGCTGCTATTTAAAAGTGCAATTTCTAATTTAGGACACAAGGTTTTCCAATTTGAAGTATATATCATCTCCAAACGGTCAGATTAATTTTAAGATTATGACCAGATATAAATTATCAATATGAGAAATTGCATCCCTCTCTAACTTCTAACAGAAGGCCAGGGCCAAATTGCCTTGCTCTTCTTCCTGGGCATTATAGTTGGGTAATATTTCCAAACCTGCCTAGATCATTAGTAAAGAAAAGAGGGATTTACAGAAGAGAGGGGAAAAAAATCCCTGTAGAGACTAAATATTTCATAGAAGACCACACTATAGGAATGTGTAATTTACTTGCAAATAAGTTAGGCACTTCAGTAGTAAGTTTTTCACCACATATCCATGTTTCTAGCAGGTTATTTATCTGGTTAAATAATACACTGATTTGTACTGGGTTGAGAACAGTACAACCCAAAGCTCGCTGCAATCTCAGCCTAAACATGCACAGGTATTTTCCAGGCCCAGAAAAAAGACCTGGGGATTAGTATAACTTAGATTTTATTCCTGAAAATGCCGCTGGTTCAGACTGTGCAGCCTGACGAGGCAGCCACCCCAGAGGAGGAGTTACACGCTGCCTAACTGAAGCAGCAGCTTCCTGACCCCCTCCTCCTGGCCACACGTTCTCACTACTTGTCTTGCACTGGGATCTGCCTTTGTCATAAAACCTGCAGAAAGCTAATGGTGAACCTCCAAAAGTAAGGAGTTTTCTACCAGCACTGCCACCACCATGATGGAAGAGCTAGCAGTGCTAAGGGGAACCAGCTACAACCACAGACATGGCTGTGCCATCTTTTTTAAAATGCTGCCTAGCAGATGCTGTGCTTCAAGGGAAGGTATAAATAGATATAAATAAAATCAGAAAAAATCAGATTCATAATGTTAAATAATGGTAAAATATTTTAACCATGTGATGTATGGGCTGGTGGGTTTCTCATGCAAAGGCATTTTAAGCTCACTTTTACAATTTGGAAATTATATAAAACTTTAAAACTGAAGATCTTCACTTTGAAAATTCATTTGTCTGTGATGAGAATAACAATGCAGCTCTGTTGCTGTCTACTTATTTTGCTAACCAGTGAACATGCTTTCAAAGGAAATGGTAAAACAGAAACATTTTCATTTCACACTGGGGAGAAAAAACAACCTCAAATACACTTCCATGTCATTTGCCTAAATCTTGTTTGGACAGCTTGCACGTCTCACAATATTTCTGTTATCACTAACTCCTCTGAATTAGAGTGAGAGCAGGAAGATAAATATAATACTGCAACATACAGCTCGATACTGGAGAAGATCACTCTGCTGTGATTGCCTCGCACTTCAGCGTGAACACAATGATATGGTTATCTAAGGTTTGAGGAGATGGAACAGCCTGCAATATATTAACACACTTTTCATTTTGGAGATAGTGTCAGGAGCTGAAAAACAACTCCAGTTCACCGTGCTGCTTTGGTTATTTCCCCTCCAATATCAGGTCTTTTCTTACCTCTGAAACCCACACCAGATTTGAGGAAGCAGCAACACACTTGCCCTGTCCAGGCAGAGCAACATGAACAGAAACCAAGTGCTGGGGTTAAGATCTAATGAGAAAAGCCCGTAAGAGCCTTTTTTTCTGTAGCTTCAAAAATTAACATTCTAAAAGACAACTTGCAGCATCTCCTCTTTTTAAGTTTCTCAAAGGAGCTTTGAGATAATTTTAAAAAGTCCACTGCCTGTAAGACATTTGACATCCAGAGAAGAAAACAGTCTCTGGCTGCAGAAGTGCTTTCTTCTTCTTCCAAACCTACATTTGAAGTGTCACTGGTGCAGAGAGGACAGGGAGAGATGTACAGCTCAGTGTTTCATTTATTTTGGGGTTTTTTTTTCACTGACCCAGCTTGAAGCTGGCGCCTGGCTACAGCTTCAGCTGCCCCTGAATGCTTTTGCTTGCGTGGCTGACTGCTGAATTGGCAAAAGCTACCTTTGCAAAACCCCTTTTGCCAGAACACCTTTTTGTGTTTGCATTAAAGAGGTAAAAATTTAGATAAAGCTTTTGCCAATGATATCTTGGTCTACTGGAGCAGACGTTAGAGAGTGATAAAATAAACTACCATTTCCTCAGTGTTTTAGCTCTCCTCAGAATTCGCTCCTCAACGAACTCTCCTGAAGGTACTCAGTGGTACGTTGATAAGCATAAGGAGAAGGGCAGCAATTCCTGTTTCAGCTCCTCTATTAAGTCATGAGATGTACAGAAGTATTAAAAAATTGGGGGAAAGAAAGCTGAAGAAGACATTTCTACAAGGACTGAAAGCATTTCTGGAAAGAAGAGGAACAATTAACACACACATGGAAATGCTCCTCAGTTTGGATGACATTACTAACTTGTTTTTTTATATTTAGGTGCTAAAAGTATCTTTATAGAGAGCAGTAAAAAAAATCCAGGACCTGGAAATAATAAAATCCACACGTAACTGTTCCCTCATGCTTTGCATGATTGTTTATTGCACAGGTCTTGCTGAAATGAAAAGACAACTACAGGAAATACAAGGTGATGAGGAGTGCACACACTTCATTACAAACCAGTACGTGATATTTCTTTTAGTTACAGAGAAGATTGAGGATGCTGGTGACTAATACAACTCCCTAATCCTTGGTCAGCTTTAGAAACCCTCCTCATAAAGTCAAGGTCAGGACAAGGTTATTTCCTTAATAAAAAGAGGGAATATGGAATCTCTAATGATTGCTTCTGGCTGTTTTCTCCTATCTATAAGAAGGCCACAGTGAGCATTTACTTTCTTAAAGTGATGCAGAGCTCTCTGCTTTACCTGCAGACGGACTCTCGCTGCCCACCCCAGGGCACAGCCAGGGACCTGAAAGGGATCTGCACAATGAATGTTTCAGGCTGAAGACCACAAATTTAGGGCTGTCTTCACAGGGAAGTTCAGTTAAGGTGGTAGAATCCCATTAGCGTGCAGTTGCTTAGTACCTTAGATAACCTACTACTTATTTCAGCGTTACCCACTGAGGGAGGCTCCCTAATGAATCTATTTTTGTAGTATCATGAAGGTTGAAGTTTAGAGCTAAGTTTAGAGCAGAGTCATATAAAAAATGTCAAACCAGGAAATAGCTTAATGAAAGCAGAGAGTAATCACAGCAAATTACAGTGAAATATCTATGGGATTACATTTTGCATTCCCCAAACAAGCAGAGGAACAGTCATTCCATTTTGCCGAGAATTCACTGTAAGGATATGCTATGTCAGTAACATAATATGATGCCATAATAGCTGTCTTAAAAGTTGCAGTCTAAGATGCTTTTTTGACTCTGTGGGAGGCCCATGCTGGAGCAGGCTCGTGGCAGGACCAGTGGACCCATGGAGAGAGGAGCCCACCCTGGGGCAGATTTGCTGGCAGGATTTGAGACCCTGCAGGGGATCCACACTGGAGCAGTTTGTGAAGAGCTGCAGCCCATGGGAAGGACTCATGTTGGAGAAGATCATGGAGGACTGTCTCCTTGGAGAGGGAGGAGTGGCAGAGGTCACTTGGTCTGTTCAGCCTGGAGAAGAGGAAACTGAGGGGAGACCTCACTGCAGTTACAACTTCCTCATGAGGGGAAGAGGAGGGGCAGGCACTGATCTCTTCTCTGTGGTGACCAGTGACAGCACCAGAGGGAATGGCCTGAAGTTGTGTCAGGAGAAGTTTAGGTTGGATATTAGAAAGAGGTTCTTCACCCAGAGGGTGGTTGGGTTCTAGAACAGGCTCCCCAGGTAAGTGGTCCCAGCACCAAGCCTGACAGAGTTAAAGAAGTGCCTAGATGATACTCTCAGGCACGTGGTGTGACTTAGGGATGGTCCTGTGCAGGGCCAAGAGCTGGACTCAATGATCCTTGAGGGTTCCTTCCAACTCAGCATATTCTGTGATTCTGTGACCCCATGCTAGAGCAGAGGAGGAGTGTGAGGAGTCCTGCCCCTGAGGAGGAAGGAGATGAAAGGACCACAACCCCCATTCCCATGCCCCAGTGCCACAGGGAGGGAAGAAAGGTAGAGAAAATCGCATGTGCAGTTGAGTCTGGCAAACACCTTCCCCCCTGGGCAGGGGAAGGTGTATTTTTAAGTTTGGGGTTTATTTTCTCATTACCCTTTTCTGGCTTGTTTGGTAATAAATTAGATTAATTTTTCCCCAAGTTGAGTCTGTTTTGCCCATGATGGCAATCAGTGAGTGACTTCTCCCTGACCTTATTTCAACTCACGAGCCTTTCTTTTATTTTCTCTCTCCTACTCAGCTGAAGAGAGGGAATGGTAGAGCAGCTTTGGTGGGCTCCTGGTGTCCCACCAGGGTCAACCAACCACACTGGTATTTATGGTGTGCTCCCATAAATCCCTGCAGAATTTAATCCCTCCCTGCTGACAAACCCAGGTTTCACACAAGGAGCATCTGTGGTCAGCACCTCCTCTAGCTGCCTTGAACACCTCCTCTGAAACAGTTATAAAGAGTTTTCATATATACAGTATATGCACCTTCTTCTCCCACCCTGCAGGCTATCACTCTTTCAATCCAGGCTTTACAGCCCACAGTCCAGTAACAAAAGAAAAGAAATGTCACATTGCTTTTTACCATATGTAGGAATTTTCTCTACTTTTCAACAGGTCTCCAACATTAGAGGAAGGTGGGAACTTCTGACCTCATTCCATTACTACTGAACAGTTCTGGAGGGCTTTTAGTGAGAAAAACATGCTGGATTTTTAGTAACAGTGTCACTGCAAATCTCTCAAGGCTAATTCTTGGTGACAGCCACTGTAAATACACTGGAACATACACAGAGCCACAGCATGACCCCAATAAAGGCAAACCAAGTTTCACCATTAAATTTCATCAAGACCTTGAAATGGTCTATAATAAGTAACATGAAATAAGATTTCAGTCAATAAAGGAAAAAAAAAAAGAAAGGAGAAAAAAGCATGTGAATGGGATATTGTGTATTAACAGTAAGAAGAGAAAACTCATAAACCAGAAGCATGCCATGTGTCCATTTAAGATGATCTGTTACTATTATACTTATAAGATCTATATGATCTGCTACAGAGCAGTTAACCTTTCAGAGGAGAGGATTTTGCAACAGAAAAAGCCTCTTACATTCAGCTTTTCATAAGTTTATAGAAAAACAAAAGGGAAAACAAGATTAAAGATTTCATGATTGTACAGTTTAATACTGTTAAAATTTACTTACCAATTCTTTGGTGTTGTAACACCAAATTATTTCCCAAAATTTTTACATCTTTTACAGCACAAAGCCACAGAATTGTGCTGTCAGCCCCACTTGGCAAGCTTGGAGGGAAGGACAGGAAAACATACAAAATCTGCCTGAAAAGTTTTGTAATCTTTGTGTCACTGCAAGTTGTGTGGACTGACCCGTGTTTTGCTAACAATTAATGGTGTGCCTTCTTAAAGGACAATAGGTAGAAATATGGCACCTGTGCCTGTGGCTCCAGTCTTTTCATCTACAAAATCCAAAACTGAGTTAAAACATACAATAACTTTTTTCAGGGCAATTGCAGTCAGTTTTCCACATCTGTCCTGGATGCATGGGTTGAAAGGGCAGTGTGTACATAGGGGCCATTTTTCCACACACTCCAGTTGGAGAGGCACAGATGCTCTGAACAGCTGCCCAGGCAGTAGCTGGATGGGAATTATTTCTAGGCACAATTCTAACACTGTTACTGAAGTAAATCCACACTTATCAGTTGGTACAGTGCCTAAAACAAATTTTGAGACTACTGATTTAAAACCAGATCATTTCATACTGCTGCATTCATTGGGTGGTCTTCCCACAGGTCAACAGATCCCAAACTACTTTTGAACTAAACACCAGGTTCCCCCTGTGGTGTAAAACATTTTGATACTCAAAACTTTGCAAGATGGACAAGAGTTGCCATTGCAAGCTCAGCCTTCTACAATGCTCAGTTCAAATGCAGGATTACAATTAAAGAACAAGCTCCTAGGCTTAATGGGGATGCCACCTCATACTCCAGACCACACCCAGTTCCCGTGGCCACGCACAGCACAGGGGTACACCATGGACCAAGTAAGTGGGTACTTCCCAAGCTGGGAGCAGGGAGGTGACTCATAAGAGCAGGGGAGCTCGGGGCTGGTCAGTTTTTGTGACTCATGTCCCATACCTGAACTTGACATGACACTTTTTTCGCTCTCCTAGGAAAGTCTTTGCTAACTGGCATACAGAAGCAAAGACTACAGGGACCTTCTAGTTTTCTAATTGTTTGGGGTTTTTAAAGCACAAAAACTGACATGTTAAGAAAAGAAAGGTCTTCAAGGAAAGCTAAATCAAATCCCAGAATCTCATTTAGTCTCTCCACTTCCAGACAAGTCTGAATTCAGGAACAGAGTTCAAGACATAGTGAGTTTAGAAAAGAAAATAAGAATAGTTTTCATTACCTTTTCTGCAAGCCAGCCTAGATGCCTAATCTCTCGACTTCCAGCAATCCCTGTTTTACCCAGCTGGTCTCTGACCTCTGCAATCACCCTGGGGATGAGCTCATTGACACTGGAGTGGATGGCATTGAACCAGGCCTGGGCTGTCGCCGAATCCTTACTCCTGAGCACCACGGTGTGCTTGGCATCAGGTGAATGAACTTCAATAATTCTAGAAAAATGGGGGGGGGGAAACATTATGTTCATTCATACACTGTTAGGCAGCTAAATTTATTACCTCTCTTAGTGATATCAGTGAGTTAAAAAGAATGATACTAGCACTAAAAACTTACCTTTACAACACCTGGATATAGTAGGATCCTGAACTAAAGCCAGGTCTCTACTGGCATTATGATAAAATCCTTGAGAAGGGGATTTGCCAATGCTGATGCAACCCCATATACAGCAGATCAATAGGAGTTTCAAATATGAAGGCAACAGCACCATTCACTCCCATGGCAGCCACCCAGAAACACATGGCAGGTGACTGAGAAGCCAGGGATAAGTGGCTGCCTTCTTTAGCTGGGCATCATGGCACAATCAGACTTTTTCACTGTGTTTACTTTACACCTCCAGAGATAAATGAAAACCACTCCTCATCCCAAACAGAGACATTCTCTTAGGACTGCACTGTGATTTCAGTGACACCACTATGCATTAGCCAGAGGCTACTGCAACTGGCCTTCTCCAGGAGTTACCGCATGCTCAATGCTCCATTTAGATCCTGCTAACAGTGGCAGCAAGAAAGTGCTAACCACAATCATATGACTGCTGCTGGCAGGCATCTTTTACAGATTTTCCTGTGGAAGGAGATGATTTTTTTTTCCAAAAAAACTATGCCTACTAGACCATCCTGTGGGTTTCTATCCCACCACTGTGGTTTGAAAGGCACAAACGAACACAGTTTTCAGGAAAACGAATCCTGTTCATTGTGGTTATGGGACATGTGCCAACACCTTTGCTAACAACAACAACAAAAGTGCTTTGACAGGCAGCTACAGCTATTTCAGCTTTGTTCTCAGTGAAGTTATTAGTTATTTAGTAGGGCTTTGTGTGCTCTTTATAGCTTTGTGGGTCATTTTTACTTGAACATTTGTTAAATAACCCACAAAGTAATAGTCTTGTTTATCTTTATGTGGCAATTATAAAACCAAGCTCTGGTCATTGCCCATCACTCAATTCTGTATCACATTTGTGGTTTTTTCATTATAAAGGTACAGTGACTTCCCCTGAATGTTACTCTCACAAATTCGACCTGGGATCTGAGCCTAAGCACATACTTCTGTCCTGAGTATGGCTGCCCAATCTCTGGGACACACAATGACTCCTTTCTGCAGCAGAACATTAATTAGTTCAGTGGAATTTATTCAGGTTGAGGTTCAAAACAGTACTGTAATGCAAATATTTGTTATGCAATTACGAAGTCCTGCAATTTGGAGCTTAACTAACAATTAAGAGGTTTTAATTAATTGGTTAAACCAGAGCAGAATCCAGAACAGAGGGTGACTCTATCTGCACAGCTCTCTGGGACTCAGACAAACATGGTTTCATGTTTGTCCATTTTGGGAAGGGGAGGTCTCCATGTAGACACTGTTCTAAAGATAGAAAAGGTCATGATTTTCCAAACTCAGCAGCTGAACTGTTCAGGGTCCTAAATCACTGGATAGCTTAAAATGTGGGCTGATTTTTCAGAAAGTGCTAAGCCAGCACAGTAATGCATGATTCCTCAGTAAAGCTGCTGCAGCTCAGCACTGTCTGAAGATAAAGGTTCTTATTTAGTTGCTCCAGGATGCTCCAAACATTCAACTTAGGTACCAAAAGTAAAATTCCTTGTCAGATGATGCTGGTCTCGTGAATAAGAAAACTATGTTTATAGACAGGCATGTTCCCAATCACACTCTCACTTTTTCTGAACTGGGAGAAAAACCATCTCCCTGATGGTTATGATTTAGCCATTTGTATTCACTGATTATTATGGTCATGCACAGCTATCGCAACTTGGTCTGTCTTTCCATTAGAAATACTGCTCTCTCACTGCCATCTGAACTGGAGTTTGAGCTTGTTCTTGTAGGCAGCCATCAATGAAAACAAACTATGCAGGCTTGGATTTTCAAAGTACACTGTGGTAATCAGTGAAATATTGTTTATTATCTACAGAGTACTTTTTGGCAGGAGATATTACAGCATTTTACAGATCAGGTCAGTGACAGCATCCCCATTTCACCACCAAAAAAAGAGGAAGAGTGAAAAACCCAGAAAAGGCCAGGAGTAGCAATCAGGATTTTCAGCACTCTGTCTCCCATTTTAATACTTCTTTTAAAAACAAAAATTATTTGAACATTATTTGAACCAGCAGATGTGCTGGTTTTGAAAAATGTTAATGCACCATATGCATGGTGCGAAGCAATGCTCTTTACACAGCCCGTGGTTGCTATATGGGAACTGCCACCTACAAAGTCACGGCACATCAAGCAGTAAACAAAGTGCTGAACACGGACTATAAAAACTGAGAAGAACGTGCTGCTTTTTCAGTTGCAAAGGAGCAGCAGCAAACTTGTGTGATTTCTTTACAAGTTAGAGTTGTAGCAGGATTTGGTTTAAATATAAATTATCTATATCTGAAAGAGCTTCCAAATGGCAACTTGCTTACCTCCAATTTGAAAATTCTTCCTTAAAGTAAGTGGATTAACATACAAACAACTATTTTGCTTCATCGAAGTGTATTTCCTTTCATGGTGACTATTTAAGTATTTGTACAAGAGTTATGTCCCCTACAACAATGAACATTTAGACAGCTGTTAACAATTCTGTTTCAGGGTTCCAAACCATGCATATTCTAATACCTACACGTTCAAATGGGATATCAAAGTATATATTCTAGTATACATACGCATACACACATACCGAGACATGCTTGAAGAAAAACTCTTAAAATACCAACCCTTGGTGACTTCTAATGGAGCTGTTTTGAGGAATGGTTGTCAGTCATCAAAGTTTGATGGTGATACACTAACAACCGTGGAAAGTCTACCTTGTTCCCTGAGCTGAGTAACAGGATGACTGGACAATACATGTTACACTTCTCAAAAGTTAGTTCAAAACAGGAATAAATGCTGCTTTGACAGCTCTGAAACTGCATCTTTTTATTCATGGCACTTTCCCAACCCCAGAAATATGTCTGCAAGCATCGCTCCTGTGCAAGCTGCTAGGTAGGGCACCTTTCATTTACGCACCTTAAGGATGACAGTCTAAATCCTCAACTGCCTGAGCAGGACACTAGAAAACTTTGGCAAACCAAGCTTGCAGATTTCCACTGAAGACCCAGGACTCCTGTCTCCACAGTCAACTGGAACGGAGATACTAAAAGAAACTTAAAATCTTCCCAGAAACCCATGGGCTCTGACAGCAATCAGATGCTGAAAGTGCTGTGTCCCTATAAACTCTTCCCTTTTCTGCCTTTCAGCCTACGCTGCTTTGATTCACCAGACCATTTGGATGATGCTTTCTATATAGCAGCTGACTGATGGCATTTCCATACTTTTTGAAAAGCAAAAATATACCAGTGGCCTTAGTAAACTCCAAGACTGAAGCACTTAAAACATTTCCAGCAGTCCAGCCATTGTAGTTCTGATTTGTTCCCTGGCTAAACTGACCACTGCTTACTGACTTCTGTTTATCTGCAGTTCAGTGATAAAGTTCCCTTAATTCCCCACTGAATTGAAATATTTAGGGCAATGCCACAGCTGTGTTTATTCTCACACTCCACCACAGTTATGTAAATACTGCATATGGAGCTGTTTCTGATAAAGCCCATACCAACCCAAAGGAATTATATGTTAGCTCTAGATGACTGCCAAGATGTGCGGCATCTCTCCAGCTTGGCAATGCATATGAATGATATCACATTTTCTCAGAGATCATTTGGCAAACCTTATAATAAAAGAGTAATTTTCTCTCTCCTTCTCAAAGAGTCTCACTGAGCCAAGGAGTGTTTCCAGCATCCCCTTCTCCACCTGCAGAACAGGGAGGTGACACAAAACCCAGTGTCTCCAAATGCTCTAACCTGGCACATAAGAGGAAAACTCTATCCCTCGCTTCATCATCCAGATTTTTTACTTTACAGAGGATCATAAGAAGCTGAAAGTGAACGTTTGATAGGCCATACTCATTCCCCATTTGATAAGGCCTCTTTCTGTAGGAGTGTTCATTATCTAAGAAATAACTTGAAATAACTCTTGAAAGCATTTCTCCCACCAGCATTGGCTCAGCACCAAATCAGGCACTGAGTTACACTTCATACCTCTTCCTGGGTCAGATTATGCATTCAGTGACTGATTAAAGTGTGGAGTAAGTCCCTTGAAGTTAATGATAAGCTGGAGCCAGAGTTATTTGAGTCCATCACCAATGCTACTTTGATTTTTCACCGGCATAGCCAGGAATAAAACAGTCTGTCAGTGACTCTGCAAACTTAAAAATTAATCAAAGGCCAAACTGCTCACTCCATCTCCTGCATCATTGTTTCATGGTACATGAAACCATGGTAAATAATTTTGTTTAATTTTGAGTGTACAACAATAGGAACCTTTCCAGGAAAAGGAGATACTTAGAGGAACACAATCTGATTTATATTTAAATAGTTGTAGGTTTTGTTATTAAATAATTTTTTAAAAACTGTTAATGTTCTTTAGAATTCCACATGCAGCATCAGGTGATGAACCAGGAACAAAACACATTAAAATTAAGGAATGAAAACTTTGGGTTTAGTCTGCAAGGAAAATATTCCAGAGAGGCTGTTAGGCTCACAATGAATTCCCTGGCATACTCTGAAGAAGCATATTCCTATGATAAACCTAAATGGAGTTGAAAACAATTTTACCAAGTGAGTGTTATCTGGTAATCAAATGGAGTTTTTCTGTGTGAAAGTCCCTTGGTCCCCTCACTGCCACAGTTACTTGATGACTTTCAACTTACAGTGCTAAGAGTGATGTACATATTTGTTCCTTGAGAGCCGGACTAGAGGGATGTCCAACCAGAGGGTGTACATATCAGTAATAAGCTGTCACAGTTGATTTCATTTCTATTTGCCACCAGCTGGGTTTTATTAAAAGGGACATCAGCGGAGTTGTGCCACATGCAAGTAAAGAAAGGATTCGTTTCTGTAATGGACTTGCTCACACCACTGTGTGCTGATGCCGACCGATCTGCAGAGCTCATCGCACACTGCCTTCTCCACCCAAAACAAGTACAAAAGGAATTGAATAGTTTTTAAATGTATATGGATGTTAAGGAGCAGGACTCTTAGCCCACATTGCCCAAAAGACCTCTTATCTTTTACTTTCTTGATTTTTTCTTTTATAGTCTGTTTGTAATAGTGCTGAGTATTGGTAACCCGGGAATACACAGTCCAGTCCTCTTCACAGTGGATTCAGTACCAAACAATGGTAAAAGTGCTGTTTCAAGGTGCAGCTGGGGTCAGTTATTTGAGAAAAAAAAAAAAAAACAAAAAACCACAAGAGCATTATTTCATAGGCATGGCAGGACTTTGATTTAACCTTTGGAAGATGGAAACTTTAAGGCCAGAAGATGTTGTGATTGGTGTGGCCAACTCACTGACCACAGCTTCCTGAAGCAGATGTTTTCCCTGAAGCAAAGCCAATCTCAAAGCATCTTCTGCCATCTCAAAGCATCTGCAGCAAAGCAAACCTTCTGCAGCTGGAACTGCATCTGGGCTAAGCAAAGAGCTACTGACAGCAGCTGGTAATAGTGGTAAATGACCCCTTCAAATTGAGATGAGGAGGGTCTCATGCTGCTGCATGAGTAAGAGATCATGGTCTTGGAGAAGAATTACATGTCTTCTGAGAAGGAATGCCACTGTTGCTGTTAGGCAGTGCTGTAGTAGGACCCAGGGCAAAGAAGAGGACATGATCCACAAGCCTGGGTGAAAACTGATATGGAAACAGGAAAAATGAGTTGAGCTGCTGATAGGTCAACTCTGCCTTGTGGATGAATTGTCACAGGAGAAAGTCCTGCTAGAAGAGAGAAAGAGCATGTCTACCTTATCTAGCAGGACATGTCTCCATGTCTCATTATTTTAAATACCTACTTTTTGGCTTCCATGATCAAGAATCCCAGGGATCACTGCTTAGTTGCCAAGTGAAGCAAAACAGAAGCCAGACGACCAAGACAGCAAAGCCACAAATTCACTCTGGATCAATTACTGGCCTCTGAGTGCTGTGGGAAGCAGCACCACCTGAGAGCCAGTCTCCTGAACATACTGGCAGATTCCTTAGGGACTTCCACTACCGGCAGTGAACTCATCTTCCCATTGAACAGACTCAGGGATTGATGGAAAAGCTGTATATAAGTGATGAGAAGAAGTAACAACTTCACCATAACTCCTACTACAGTAAAACTGGAATTTCCATCAGCAGAAATGGGTGTGCAAGAAAGCTAGAAGAGACTGCAGGGTACTAAAATGGCAGTGTATCCACAGCCTAAGCACTAAAGATCAACGTCAGCATCTACCAACACTGAGGTGGGGCACCTATGGTGGCAACCCACCACCCAAGGCTCACGCTGAGGATGTAATTTGCTGCCATACCAGTGACTACACAACGTGAAGGAGGGAGCAGCGCTAAATACACCACCTGAAAATCCTGCTTCTTAATTAATGGCAGGTCAGGCCAGATCAAAGCTGTAAGACTGAAATCCAATTTGCAGACCCGCTGAGAAGCAAGGGAAAGCCCAGCACTGAGCATAGGACAACAGCCAGGCAGGATAAAGGGTCTTGAGGTTGTCACTATCTCCAAGTCAATACAAAGGCTGTGGGGACTGGGAGCATGGCAGGAAACTGAAACTCTTGCATATCAACTTACTTTGTTTGGAAGATCTCAGGGGTCTTAAAACTGCTCTTCAACATTATTTAGCAGCAACCTGGATGTCAGCACTTACATAGCTTTACATACAGACACACATAAAAACATGATGAACTATTTGTTCTCTTCTGTCCTGCCCTGCAGCACTCACACTGCTCTTGGGGAAGGCAGAAAGCCCCCTGTCATTATGTCAGGGGAAAAGATGGGACTTTTTTTTTCCCCCCCTTCAAGAAAATGAGACAAAACTAATCTCAGATTCACCAGGACCTGCACAAATTGGCGATCAGTCACAACATGCTGAACTATCCAATTCTACACTGGTACACCAAACACCCTTCAGGAAAACTCAGCGGTTTCCACTGCGTCCCCAAATACTGGCACATTCCCCCAGCAATACACTTCTCAAACCATTGCCCAGAGACTACAGCAATCTTTAGGACATTATATAGGTATTTTAATATGATTTAACAGAACAAGGATAACACCCAAAGTAAAAAAAAAAGTAATGAACATCCAAAGTTCAACCTAGTTTGTTAATGTATTTGTGTATACTCTGGATACCCTGGAGGTTGTTCTGCAGAAAATTGCCTGCTGGATTTTTTTCCTTCTTCCAAAAAGCTTAGCTGGTGATTTGAACTCAGAAGAGGCAAAAACATTCCTCTCAATGAAAGGTATAATCCTACAGAGGTGTCTGATCTCAGTGGCCTTTCTAAAAAACAGACAAAATAGACAAAAACAAGTATGATCCAGAGCTGCCCAAAAAGCAGCTAATGTAGATGACAGAGGACTGTCAGACACCCAATTATTGAACCATTAATTATTAATTCCAGTAGTAAATGATTTGCCCCAAAATTCTGTTATAAGAGAGAAAATAAAATCTTACAGGTCTCTCATCTGACAACCCTAACCCTGAATGCATTGACTCTGGCTACCAAGGAGGGTCCCACAGCCATGAAACATATCAAGGAGGAAGAGGATGCCTTCCCCATGGCCTATCCCACAGCTCCACTCCTGTTCCTCACACCCCAACTTCTTCCCTCTCCTACCCTCAGGGTATTAAAGGGGACATGGGGAAACAGCAAATGCCTTTTTAGCCAAACTACCTAATGTCTCTCAGCTTCTAAGAGAGAACAGTAGATAAATTTCAAATGCCACCTACTTGTTCATCCCTTCCAATAAAGAGTAGATTTTGTGAGCAGAGACATCCAACTTCACACAAAGGGTGGATTTGGATCCAATACAGTAAAATATTTGGGAGCTAAGGTTAAAAACCCATGTTCATCTTGACCTTAAATTCACAACCCTTTGTGGGCAAGGATGTAAAACATAACACAATGTCCTTCTCAAACAGACTGTGCACACTGCGACAGCACAGAACAGGGTGGTTTAATGATGAGGGGTGAGTCAAACAGAGCTTCATCCTGATTATTGTAATTTTTGTTCTTTTCTGGATTTGAATTACACTCTTTCAAGTTGCTTTACTTTACTGTTGGATTGCTGATACAGTAATCTAAATAGATAATAAACACAGCCCACCAGGAGGAAAAGAAAAAGTAAAAAAAATTCCTGATATAAATCAGGACTTTGACTGTAGCAGGCTCAATAACTCCTTCAAAGGACTTATTGATATTCAAATAGTAAAACATGTCTGTACCAATAATGATAATTAAGTGCCTTTCATTCAAGGATCTCAAGCTGTAGCTCACAACACCACTGTGAATTAAGTACGGTCTCTCCACTTCACAGAGGTTTTGTCTACCAGAGAGCAGCTCAGAGCAGAGAGCAGCTCAATAACAACACAAGGAGCAATTCCTTGAGGAGGTGTGGACGGGGATTTTTAAATACTAGTAAGGTACCCATTACATATCTTTACCTTTGCTCTACCCCACGCATTCCTAAGTCCTTTATCTTTCCTTGCCCATATACAACATACAGTAACAGAAAAAATACCCAAGTTTCCCAAACCAGAGCCCAATCCTGCTAAATCTGTACTGTCCACTAGGAAAAGGAAATTTCTACCTTCCCAGGAAGCCCTACAGAGCTGCTGCTGTCCACCCAGGACTGACACAGCTTCAGCATGCTGCAGCAGTGCCGGCACAGTGATGGAAACAGTCCATCACCTCCTCAGTCCTGGGTCCAGGTCTCAGCCTTTGCCCAGCACCTAACCCCATCTGTGTTTGCTACTACCGGTATCATTGACCGTGCCCGGTGTTATCAAACTACCTCTTAAGAGGCAGAACACAAGATCAACGTGATCTATGCTCTCCAAGAGCAGCTGTAAATCATTCTGGTACTATGGTCACTCTGTGGCAGTGCTCTGCCCTCTGCAAGCCCCATATGCGTATGACTTATAGAAACCATTTCCCCAATAGCAAATTAAAAACCCAGGCTGTAAAACTGCACACCTAAACCACACTGCTCTTTGAGGAGGATCCGGCATTTGCTTTGTGCACCAGCAGCTGCTCATACCTGACAGCATCAACGTATGGTCCTGTTTACCAAGCAGGAAACAGGGTGGAGGCATAAGCCAGACCATGTTTTCACTAAGACATCTAGAATCTTTTCTACTTGCCTCCCTGCTCCCTCAGCTGCCCTTAAGTTATATAGGTGTGAATGTGAAGAGACACAGGAGCTCCTCGGTCTTTCATCCCCTCACAGAATAGAAAAGAATCAGAACAGAACAGAATAGTTCAGCTGCAAGGGACCTACAGTGATCACCCAGTCCAGTTGCCTGACCAGTTCAGGGCTGACCAAAAGTTAAAGCCTGTTGTTAAGAGCACTGTCTAAATGCCTCTTAAACACTGACAGGCTTGGGGCATCCATCATCTCTAGGAAGCCTGTTCTGAGGTTTGGCCACCCTCTCAGTACAGAAATGATTCCTAATGTCCAGTCTGAACATGTCCAGCCTTGTAATCCTTTTACAGAAAATTAGCTGTACTTTGTCTCAGCAGCTAAACTGGGAGTGTTGGCAGGTCCTGAACTATGTGTGGTCATGTTTTGTAGAATTTTACTGAAAAGGCACAGACTTTCTACCAGTACTCCAGACATCACCTCTACAACCACATAATCAGACTCACAGATAAAAATGCATTAGAAAAGACTGAGAAGTCAATTTTTGAACAGTGCTGTCCTAAACTAGCATCCCAGATTTTTGACTTTTACTTCAAGATGTTTTCTTTCTGTTGCATCGGCAAACTTCTTACATTTGTTGTCAGCATTCACGACTTAAGTTTTTTGATGGAAGGACTTGTTTCTACTATGTCATATTAAATCTGTCTGAAACTCAGTTTTTGCCTTAAAAAAGAAGCTTAACTTTTGTTTTCATGTCTTATTGTAACAAAAGTTAATACATGCAAATTTACCAGAATTTGTTTTCTACTTAAGATTTTGAAATGCCATTTCAGAATCACACAGGGCTATGCATAAATTACATGCTTATATGCCAATTACATTTCAAAATGTTAAATCTCACTGACCCTGTTACTGACATGTTATTAAATAATGTAAAAAAATTTTTTATAAAAGAATGTGTCCAAAAGGAACCACTTTGGGGAGCGACAGCTTTGCAATAAATCTTGCAACTGCTTCTTTCAGTGAATCAGTATTTGCCAATGTAAAAACAAAAAATAAAATAATGAAGCAGCTTAACTCTATTGTTGCCTTTGGAGCAAACAGTCTGTCCTGTCCTGCACCTCCCTGTTGTCTTGGGAAGCTCATGCAATACCCAAACACAGCTCAGTGTGCAGAGCCCAGGACAAATGGATCCCAGCCAGTTCCTCAGCCACCTTGTAGTGGGCTGTCCCTGGCTGAACACCAGGCACCCACCAAAGCTGCTCTATCACTCCCTTCCACCAGTGGACAGAGAGAAAATATAATGAAGGGTTCATGAGCCGAGATAAGGACCAGAAGAGAGCACTCTCCGAATACTGTCATGGACAAAACAGACTTGAACTTGGGGATATTAATTGAATTTATTACAAACAAAATCAGAGCAGGATAATGAAAAGTAAAATAAATCTTAAAAATACCTTCCTGCCATCAGTCCCTTCTTCCTGAGCTCTACCTCCTTTCCCTCAGCAATGCAGGGAGATGGGGAATGGTGGTTATGGCCAGGTCACCACATGTTGTTTCCACTGCTGCTCAGAGAGAGACCTTTCCCTGCTCCCTTTCCACAGTTTTCCATGAACTTCTCCAATGGGCAACAGTTCTCCGTGAACTGCTGATCACGCTTCCATGGAATGCAGTCCTTCAGGCACAGGCTGCTCCCACAGGGTCACAAGTCCTACCAGGAAACCTGCGCCAGAGTGGACTTCTCTCTCCATAGATCCACAGGTCCCTGCCAGGAGGCTCCTGCTCCAGCATGGGTTTCCATGGGTTCACAGATCTCTCAGGCATCCACCTACTCTGGTGTGGGTTCCTCCATGGGCTGCAAGTGGATGTCTGTACTCCCATGGACCTCTACGGGCAGCAGGGGCACTGCTGCCTCAGCATGGTCTTCTCAACGGGCTGCAGGGGAATCTCAGCTCTGGCACCTGGAGCACCTCCTGCCCTACCTTCCTCACTGACCTTGGTGCCTGCAGAGTTGTTTTTCTCAGATTCTCACTCAGCTCCTCTCTGACTGCAATTACATCTGTGCAGTAACTTTCCCCCCCCTTCTTCAATATGTTATGACAGAGGTGTTACTGTCACTCCCGACTGGCTCGGCTTTGGCCAGCGATGGGTCCATCCTGGAGTTGTCTGTCATTGGCTCTGTCAGACAAGGGGGAAGCTTCCAGCAGCTTCTCACACAAGCCACCCCTGTAGCTGCCCAGCTACCAGAACCTGACCATGCAAACTCAACACACTTGTAGAACACACCTGCTCAGTTTTACCTCCTTCTTGTAATTCCCAGTCCAACCCTGAAATGAACAAAAGATAAGGAAAGTTCCTTATCCGTTTCTCCACGTGTTCTTGGTGTGAAGTCTGTGAGCTGCAGCCGTACTTGCTACAGTGCTGCTACTGTGTGCAGCTGACAGCTGGCACCACACTGCTGGGAATCTGTCTTGGCCCATTTTTCCCTGCTTCCAGACCAAAGCAAACCTTTCCCATCGGACGGCCAAATCCGGCCAATGAGTAACTCAATCACTAAGACTGGACCCTGGTGAAGTTCCCTGTAAGGATCACACGGCTCTGGACTCGTGACACTGGAAAAACATGATGTGTGCACATTAAGTGCTGACAGGATCAGGCCCACACATCCTGGGTTTGGCTGAAAAAAAGTGTAAGCAGGATTTCAGGGTGACTTCAAAAGCAGACCAGAAAATCTTTTTAGTCCACAAAGTATGGTCTCATTCCTCCAGGGAATGTCATGTCTCCCATGCCATGTACAGAAGTATTGTATTACGTCCCAACGCACCAACAGAAAAACTTTCACCTCAGAGACCTATTTTTTTTTCTCCTATTCCTTAATATCATCACCAGAAATTGATGAAAAGCTTTCTACACCTCAGTAAGACTTACTGCTTATTGGTATTACTATCCATGACCATTCCCACGTCCCTTCACTGGGAGGGAATGCTCCTCTGTGAGGCCTGACATTAAACTTTACTGCTGCCACCAAGATCATTTATCAGTGAAAACACAGGCAAACAAGTGATTTTGGTAGCAATTATTTTAAGCATTTTTTTCCAATGGGCCCTGCATTTGGAGGAGAATGACACTAAGAAGCTCTGAATCTTTTCTCCTGTTGCCATGTTTATATTATTATAAAAAATTCCTACACACTAAGTATGGCATTAGTTTGTATTAAGGATCTTCTCCTTGTTACCCTACAGCTTTTTTAATCAGGTGACACAAAAGACAATTCCCTACTTCCTCCAGAGTGAACCCACAGGCAGGGTAGCTGAAGGAGACATCTGAGAACCTCTGGCTCTAGAACCACCAAACTTCACTCCTGCTCCAAAATAACAAGCTCACCAAATCAGCTGAGATTAGACATAGACTTAAGAATCTCTTAACTGGGGTGAGTCTTCCAAGAGAAGAAATCCTATGCAGGGCCACCAGCTCTAATGGGAAAAACCATTCTCCTCCATGCCCATTAAACCCACATTTCACTGCAGCTTTCTAAGAACTGGAGATAATTCCCTGCCAACAAGCAAGTATTTCCTTTTAGGTCTTTTAACATAGGTATCTCCTCATGCTGAACGTCCAACCAGTCCAGGCTGGTTCCACAACGTTGCTATGACATTATCCTCCACCTGCACTGGAAAACTCAGGCTTTCCATGCCCATGCTTATTCTTAGATGAAAATTAGCTCAGTCATAGTTCAAAGGAGCCCTTCTATGGCCAGCATATTCTTTGGCAGTCTGCCAGCAGTGCTCTCCTAAAGTCATCCAGCAAAGTGACACCATCAGTTATAAAATCTATGTGTGTCAGGTCACTAGGTTATGAAACAGAAGTGTTGTAAGCACATAAGGACATGGTTTGCGCTCTGCTGTGAATGAAGATAAAACTATTTTTGTGGAATCAGACTACTGTCTTGGGATGCATTCCAGTGGGAAAGGATTGCTGCATTGTAATAGCATTTCTCCTGGGAAATACAAGTTCCAGTACTCAGAATTGTTAAAAAACCCTGAAACTGGTGAGGATGGTAATCGATGGGGTGCTGCTACTACACTACAACTGCCACAATGGCGAGGTACTGTGGGCTTTGATGGAAAAATCCAGCTTAGACCGCACTGTGCTGGACCACAGTAACAACCAGAAGTCAATCTTTCCACAGGAAATGACAGCAACACAAAATGAAAACCATGATAACAAGCAAAATGACTCTCCCACACATTACTTCCTAGTAACACCTAAGAACACACATTTTTAGCATGCTTCAAAAAAGTTAGCTCCACTGCAGAAGTATCATGAGCAATGAGTGTGTGTCCCTCTGAGTCAGCCCTCCTGGCCCTCAAACCTAACTGAGAACCAGGAGAGTGACAGAAGCTGAAAACTACAATATGGTACAAAGAAAAGGGGAAAAATTATGACAAAATGAAGCCAACACGTGTAAAGTATCATTACACTGTATCGATTCCAACAGTGTGACCTGTACAGGTATTTTTAAACTACATTCCATGGCAGAGAGAACGACAAACTCTCAGACAAGTAAGTGATACAGCTGTCAAACCTCAACATCTTAAACTATACAGATATATGTGGAAAAAAAGTGGTCAATATCAATAAACATCTTGATTTAAACTGAGAGAGACTGCCAGGGTTATTTCTGCTTTACAATTGCACTTCTGTAGTGGTCAGTTATCACTGACTACGGTGGTAACCACTTGGTGAGATGAAGGGTAGAAGGACAGTAAAGAAATACTAAACAATAAAGCATGGAGGGCAAAAACTAAAAGGTCAGACAAATATGAAAAAGAAAGATGGAAAATTACACAGATATTAATAAAGTTTCTGAAATTGCAGTGCAGGAGACTACAGAGGAACCCACTCTTCCCAAATGCCTTTCTGTTCTCTGCTCCCCTCCTTAAATGAAAATGTAGCTTTTGTTTATGCCCATACATAAGTACTGAGAATCAAAGACATTACACCCAGCTTCTGGGCAAGGCAGCACACAAAAAGGCCATTATTTGGATGGAGAGTCAGTCTGCATCCCTGACTTGACTGGTCCCTTTTTTATTAGCAGCTGTTAGAGCAGGGATCAGGGAGTGTGCTGGTGTTGTGCAGCTGTTCCACATATGTTATAAATAAGGGCTGGTAAAAGCTCATCCTATTTTTAACATTATGAGGAAAAAAAAAAAAAAAAGCCAAGAAGTCACAAAAATTCCCTATTAATGCCTTCTAAGTGGAACTCTTCTCTTCTTCTTGAATTTAATGTCCAGAATGGAATGGACAAAACAGACCATTCTTAAAATAATATTCATTAGAAAAAGGACAGAAAATGCAATTTAGTGAAATCAGATCTAGCCAGCCTGGAGGATGTAACCAATTAGTGTGTACAGTGTCTTTTCCTTCAAAAGCAGACACTTAATCAGGATGAAAATGAACTCCTGATATTCCATTTCTAATAAAAATGTTGGATTACCACATTGAAGAGTTTCTTTAGCAAACCCAAAAGCTGAACCCAGCACCACGTGTCTTAGACACCGCCACCCACCCTTCCTAAACCGGTGCTTGCTTCCCTTGCCCAGCCCCTGCTCACCCATCCCAGAGCTGTAAAGGTCAACAGCAACTCAATGCGAAGGTAAAATCCCAACCCCAGGCAAATCCCCAGCTCACCTGTTCTCGGGGTCTGACACTGTCATGTTGCGTGTCACGTAGCACATCTTGAGTGGTATTGTCTTCTTGTCTCTGTGGATGGAGAGCGAAAGCTGCGACATTGGGTCAGCAGAGGCACAGCCCAAGCGGGGGGACTCGGGGGGCGGCGTCTCCCACCCGATCTCCGACACAGGGGAGCCTTTCTTCACATAGGGGGTTGCTTCTCTCATGTATTTCACTATGGAAAAAAAAAAAAAAAGGAAAGCAATAAATAAATGGATATTCAGGAGTTGCATCCTCGTGTGAGTTCTCTGAGCTGGTGTTAACCCCCAGTGCTGTTCATGATTTCTGCTCGCCCAGCATGCCAGCACTGGAAGCTGTGCAAATACAGGAGATGGAGATCTGACTGCTGCCTGTCTCAGTGTGGTGCAATAAGGAGGAAGAACAGAATAGGCAAAATAGAACATGCCGCTGGTGTAAGGCCAGGAGAGCCATCCCATCTCTATAGACAACCTGTAAATAGTCATGAAGCAATTCCTACGTACAGAAGCCATGAGCTGCCTGAGGTACGTGGAAGTTTTTAAGAAAGACATTCAAGCAAGTGACAGTGAACCTATTATTCCCCTATCTAAAATGTTCCAGCAATACTTCCAGTGCTGCCAACTCACATCTTGCTTCTGGTTCACGCTTGTCAGTGTCACACCACTGATCTCAACAGCTACTTCTGCTTGCTGGGAAGCAGTTTTAGCTAATCTACTTGTACATATATATATATGGAGTAAACAAAAACCAATTCACTTAAGACTTCTCTTGGGGAAATAAAATTGAGTTTGAGCCTTTTGTGAGGGTGGAGGTGTCAGATTAGATCTCTTCTCAGCCTCTTCCAGGCTTTCTTCCAGTATGGATAGGAAAACAGAATGTAGGATTCTGAAACGATCTTAATGTATTCAAAAATCAATACCTCTTTTACACATATACTTCATACTTTTACACATATACTTCATATTCCTCTCTTTATGCAGGCAAATATTGCAACATTTTTCTCTGTTTTTTAATTCTTTTGATAGTTCAAGATTACGTTTGCTTTTCATATGCTTGGCAAATCTGCCAGTCACAGTCTCCTTCTCCTTCACAAGAAAAAACCTCACATTTCTGCGCCCTGGTTAAGTCTCTATCCCCACTGCAAACAGCTGTGGCTGCCTAACTGGCTGTAGCCACTTGATTGCACTCAGGACTCAACAGCAGTGGCATGAACTGAAAGAGCAGGAGCACTGTGAAATTATCTGGGGAAGTTACTAAAACGCTGTGAGAGAACATTTCAAGGAAATGGTGCAGATCACCATGTCAGCTCAGCTGAAGAAGCTGTGAAGGACTGAGTAACGAAAAGGAGGGTAAATTACAAAGGGGCATTGTGGTAAAGGAAGTTTAATAAGGGAAGAAGTTTTGAAGTTCAAAAAGAAAGCAAGAAAAGTATTCAGAAGAATGGACAAGAACAACAAAGGATTTTCTGTCAAAGCCAGAGATAATGTCCGTATCACTATTTTTAAGGTACTTCATAACAGTTTTACCAAGAGAGAAATTAGTGCAAAACCAGAGCCCAGGCTCTGCTAACATCTATTGCCATCTTTTCTCTAAAACACCTTAGGACACATCTTGCCATTGCTTGCTCTCTCCCTTTTAAAAAATTTGTTAACTTCAATTACAAGGACTTCTGTGTTTAGGTATGTTACACAATATTCCTCTGTGAGAAGGATCATTTGTGATTTATCAGAAAAGCTGTCCTACCCAACACTAGTGTTTTGATTTCTTTGTCCCATCCTATTCTGAGTATTTTTTTTTAATTAATCTGTTCCCTACTCAGGAAAAAACTGGCACGAGGCTTCCAGAAAATATTTAAAACGAGAAGTGTTGTGACTGATTTTTTTTAATCTTGTTGTAGACACATACCCAAACCTGTGTCACTTAACTCCCAAAACCAGTGCTCATCCTTGGGTAATCCATAAATTACATGATTTTCAAAGGTGTTGAAAAGAAGCAGTTTTAGCCAGTGTCAGAGAGATGGTTTCAGCACTTGGCATCTCAGTTTGGATGTACTCACAGACCCATGTATGTACTCTTAAGCAGAGAAACTGAACACACACAGATGTAGTGAATCTATTCCTGTGTACACTGAATTAATATGACTTTGCCATTAACTCAGACAGGAGGAACAGCTGAAGCTGTAAAAATCACGTTTGACTGGAAACAAAATTTTGTTCTCCTTAAAACTAGAGATTAACAATTAATCTGTTGCAAAAAAGTAATCCTGTCAGTTTTTGAACCCTGTTACAGTGACATGCCAGCAAATGTAGTGCTAAATAAAGGTGCAGGTCTCAATAGTGTAGCTGTTTCATCTGTGCTATTTTCATCCTTTTTCAGTTGCAGCTATATGCATTCAACCTTAGCATATTTTAATTAAGGAAAAGAGAGAGGGGCAGGGGGAGGAAGGAAGCTGAAGTAAAAAATCTGGCTGTAAACCTAAGCAGGAACACAAAATGTGAATTTAATTCCCCAGAGATGGGACAGAAGAAAAGAGCCGTCCCTTCCAGGTGCCAAGAAGCCAAGTTTCCATGCAACGCACCAGTGAATTCATGGCAGGCAGCTGAAATGTTTCAGAAACCCCCATGAAAGAGGAAGCAGGATCAGGCAGAGAGAGCAGAAGCACAACCCTCTTTCCAGAAACTGAGTCTCAAACACAGCAAAAGCCAAGAAAACCACTTGGAGGAAAAACATGCTATGAAAATTCCTTTCAGCTTCTGAACTACCAGACATCCAGTTTCTACTACCTCTCAACAGGAGATGGTTACTCAGCCCCAAGAAAACTACAAGAATAAAGACCCATTAATATATTGATAAACTGCAAACACCATCTTTCTGTGAAATTCTACAGGAGAATGACAAAATGAAGTGAATATAGGTTTTCGGTCAAAAAAAAAAAAAATGGAGTTCCTACTAATTATGTCCTACTAAATATAAGCACAGTTCTAGATTCATGGCTGAATTCTGCTGGGTTTTACAGCCCAGACTTTATGGCTGTTGCATACTGAAATGTGTTTCATATTTTAAAAGCCCCCGAATGGATACACATAAAAGCACAAATGTAATATGGGAGTGGAACAGGTGGCAGTACTTGATCCATTTATAAATTTTTTTGTTATTATTTAAATTTCAGAGCCACTGTTTTCCATTTGCTTCATCAACATGCATAATTACATGTCCATAACCAAAGTTCAGTTTATGAATTTAGCTGAAATAAGGCACACACTGTTCAGATGACTCACAAGTTTTATGAGCAATTATTTCCTATTTTCTTCTAAATTCTGGATGCAAATACTGCAGAACATGTTGCTCATAGCAATGCACCCTATCACAATGTAACCCTACTACATACACAGCAATTTAGGGTGACCCTATACATGTTACATTTTGCTGTCTGTCCACTAACCATTTCTTAATCCACAGAAAAAAGCAAGTTTATACCAATCCTATTCCACACTGCACCAAGAATCATGGATACAGCAAAGTTAAAGTGTAACTGAAGTTTTATAATTCACTTCCATCATCAAGTTTTAAAACCAGAAAAAATATGATACGCACTATTGGACATTAAAGTAATAATGTGGATAATATTCTGTTTTCAGACTACTACACTCAAAAACTAGATTGTCCTTGGGATATAGCAGCACAAATTTAGGTACTGACTGAAAAAGAAAGCAATTATCAAGAAAACTGTTTTTATATATTGCCAATGAAACTATCTAATGGATTAAACCCCAAAACATTTAATAAAATTAAATAAGGCATGCCATTGTATAACAACTCTGAATTATGTATAACTAGATTAAGTATGTATATACGTATATGCCTTCAGAATACATATGCCTGCTATATATACAAATATTAAGTATATATTTATATAGAACCACCAATATCTGTAAGACCACCAGAATGTACTCTGCAAACACAGAAACCAACATGCAGCAACTCAGAAGAAAAATTTAATGGTTTCATTATTATAACTCAATTTACTGATAGACTGCAATTTTAGTCAAGAGTTGTCTAAACTCATTTGTTTGATGCTATAGCTCAACATCAGAGATCCTTATATTTAGGCCTAATTAATGATCCATACCCTTTTGGTGCACCACTAATATGAAACTGCGGTCAAGCAATTAAAATTCCAATCTCCGGAGTGCCCCTCCCCACAAAGAGAAGAGGAAGGGAAGTGGCAATCAAATGAATTAATCCACTGATACACACTGAAATATTCTGGATATATTTTTTGATCTGCAAGACAGGCAATGTAGCTTCCAAAAAAGCACTTCATTTATATGCACTTCTGCCAAGTCCCAAGACTCCACAATTAATCCTTTGTTACTGTTCACAGATGATTTTTTTGAGGGGGGAAGTAGAAAGCTTTTAATGAGAGAAACACTACAGACCAACTTGGTCAGGTTCTTGGCCAGACGCCTTTCTGAGGAACTGGGACTCTTCTGACACATTCAAACTGTTTCCTAGGAGGGAAGACAAAGATCACTGAAGAGAAGCCAGCAAGCCGGAGGAAAGCTCTTTTGTTACTCGAGGAATGAGGACAGGATGTGTAGGTTTACAGTACGAAAATAAAAGGAATAACATCACTGAATCTGCTTGAAGACAGTTGATCAAGGAATTCCCCTTTGCAGGGGAAAAGCACAGAGTGTCTTCTACCACCACACCAGCATTTGCCTGCTAGGTGTTATGTAAGAGATCAAATTTCCACTAAACCCAAGCCAACTATAGTGAAGACATGTATAAAAATGGGATATAAAATTGAGACAAGCTGCTAGTGCCATCATCAAAACTAAGACCCAAATACTGGAAGAAAAGAGTTTATGAATCAGATCATCCATGAAGATATGTCACATGACCCTTTCAGTAGCTTTAATGTGGGCATAAACCAAAAAGCAGCCAACAATCCTGCTTGTGAATGTTTCCACTACATTTCCTACAGAAACATCCGCTGTTACATTCAGACAAGTAACGTCCATTAACATCATCTCCTTTCTCCCATGCTGAAAGGGATTTGAAATAGTAAACCTCTTGATCTGCCAAACAATCAGATCTCCACCTCTGGGAGATAATACAAATTAGTTAAAATAAACACCTTAAGAGAACACAAATCCCCTTTATGCTTTGGACATTTCACATGCTGTAGTGAGACTATGCTCAATTTCCCATCTTCTGCTGTCTTTAAAGTAATTCCACTGAATTCAGTATATTCTGTATTCATCTCTTAAAGAGACAGCTTGGACCTAAATTGTAAGGAAGAGGCTGTTCTTAAATCCTTTTTAAAAAACATTCAGTGTTTGCACTTATGCTTTTTATATGGAAAACACAAATTACTGTTTTGAAACAATAATTTCAGAAAGATGCAGGAGACAAACACGTATTTAAGACAAGGTTTACCTGAAAGGAAAACCTTAGCAATTGGTGCCAAAAGGTGGCTGGTAAGCAATCAGGTTTCAAGTTTGAGCTTTTTGCCCCATCAAACAGGAGAAAATGGGGCAAAATGGGCTGCTCTCAGGAAGCCATGCAATGGTGCAGTTTGTGGAACCTCATGGTTTTGATAACTGAATAGGTCACAGTGACCAGCTACTCTGTGTTATCTGTACCAGGTTTCAAAAAACATAATTCACCATCAAAAATGTCTAAGAAGTCAAGAAATTGCAGGGGGAAACTCAGTGTGAGTCCAGATTAGAGCCATGGGCAGCCCCTACGTATGCTTTCTCCTTCCCACCTGCACCAGGGACCTCCCTTTTCTGCTCTCATTCCAGCACTTGTAGAGCTGGAGATTACATTCCCAGGCCATCCCATGCTTCTGTACAACACCAGCAATTCTACAGCTACTTTTCCTCCGTTTCCTTTCCTGAGACTTTGCCTATGATGTGGGCTGATTCAGCCACCAATTTCCTAGGCCCTTTAGCAAACACTTCTTCAACCCTTTCCAACTTTCCTTAGCATACAAATGTTTTCTAGGGAGGGAAGGCTTTATACATCATCTTATCTTATGCAGCGTATCAATTTTGTTAACTGCAAAGCCTCTAAGTATTAATCCATTTTCCTTCCTCCAACAAAGCCACAGTTTTATACTCCACAGCATGAGTAAAGCACACAACTTACTCCCCTCCAGCCTATACCAGACAGCCTGAAAACTTCACCTCCAGTCAGCACTTCCCACCCACTTCTTCCTGAGGTCACTTGGAGCTGGTCACTGCTAACCATCCCCTTTCAGCTCCCTCCTGAGTTACACTTCCATGGTCTCATAATAAAGTCCACATTCCAAGTTAACAGCACACATGCTCAAGGAAGCAGGACGAGTTTCAGTGCTTTGGTGAGATTTTTTTTGTATTTCTGTTCAACACAGATTAACAGAAAACTAAACAGACACAAACTTGTGTCAGACAGAATCACAATGAAACCGGAGGCTGGATCAAAGCTCTAAATATGTGACATCAGCACTTGAGCTGATAGAGTGATCAAAAGCAGTCACAAGCTGTCAGTAATCTGGTACACAAAAATTTCAGAGTGGTAAAGTACTATTAAATTAAAGGTAGACTCTTTCCAGTTGGTGTTTCTCTATAGTTTCCATTATAAGGGCTCCATTACATACCTACCACACTGAATGTGTTACAGTTTCCTTCAAGTAATTTAGTTTATTTTAAATTTCAAAGTTTCTCTTTCAATTAATTGGATGTATTCAGTTTTGAGGTTTGATACGTAACTAATGATAAGTACATCAATTCTAGTGACAAAGTCCCATAGCTATTCATCTATCTTTCAAAAACTTTATGTACTTCCCTGAAATAAAAGCAGGTATATCGCTCTCTTCATAACGTGAAAAACAAATTTTAGCTTGTACATATCTGTAAATCCCGGAAGTGCAATATTTGGTTAAAAGGGAGACATTTGCAGTTTGATCTAGAAGAAGACACTGATGCTATCTTGAGGGGCTTGTTCTCAAAAGAAACACTACTCAGGAAGCAGCGACACTGCACAAGTGTCCCTTATCAAATAAACTACAAATAGAAAAGGACTACTGTCTAAACCTGCAAGCTGTAGCCATCCAACTTACAGTTTTATGTAAAATATTACACAGTCCATTTGCTACGCTGTTACATGACACCATAAACTCTACCATTAGAACTATGCAGATCATTCATAATGGCAGTGGAAAACACCTGAAACTGGCAATTTTGGGAGCTGAACATGGAAATTAGCAGTCACATTTTGAGAAAAAGCAAAGTGGTTTTAGTCAATCGATATTAGGAGTAGGTCATCATACTCCTTGTAACCCTACTCAAATACAACAGAAAAATGTGACTTCATGCAAAGCAGGGAGATGGAGTGAAATACATTCCTTCAGTGGAACTAGTACTTAGATTTCTAAGGGCCATCTCCTACCCGAAATTTACATTATACTTTAAAATCTTTTACATACATCTCAGGAATAACTTGTTTCAGAATTTCTTGTGTGCTGCTCATGCTTCTTTCCCTGCCTCTGTTAGTATTTATAGATCCCTCTCCAATCACCCACATGCTCAGATGGAATTCAAGGTGTCTGGCATTGCCAGCATGCTATAATTTTTCTATTTACATGAGTAATCTCAAGTGTCAGAACAAATATTTCAATCGCTAGTGATTATGTGAAAAATACGTAAGGATATTATGGTTTTAGAGGATGCTGTTATTTCAGCAGTCACACAAATCATTAAGTAGTACAGGATAGACTGAAAATGGCACTCACTGAGAGGGAAATTATTATGCTGTGTATGATTGTACCTGTTTTACAGATGGCTAAACTGACACAGGCAAGTTAAAATGCCTTCCTCAAAGTCATGCAGTAAGTCAGTGACAGAGTTCTCAGCATTAAACTTAATTTCTACCCCTTCATGACTTTTGCTTTTTGAACAACTCGAAGAGATCCCAGTGTCAGTGAAAACTGGGTTCACAATGCCCCTGGTCTTCTCCCTGTTGGAAAACCCGGAAGACCTCCTAAGATTCCAAGGATTTCCTCTGAAGCCCAGGGCTGCAATCACTTGCAAAATTTCAGTTCATCCTTTCTGTTCTTCACTAGACAATACCAAGAGTTTTGAGACGAACAAACTCAGGGCACACATTCAGTGAAGAACCTGCTGTATCTCCTGAGGCTGGGCACCAAAAGGCATCAGATCACCATGCAAGTCCTTGTTTTTTGGAATCATTTAGTTTGTACCCTTACCAAAAGGACAGACCAATGGCCATATCCACAACATTCATGGGCCAGAGATTATAAATACTTTAATCCATAGAGGTATAGAAAGAAGGTAGGCAGGAAGGCAAGAATATGAACACTACTGAAGTTCAATGATGAAGAAACACAAATCCAAGGAGGTCCGTAAACTAATCATGGGGAACTGGGATGAGTGTTTCTGATCAGAGGTGGGCATAATGTAGCAACTCTTATTTTCATTTAATTTTGTGGCATAACGATCGCTTAAGACCACCTTTGCCTGGTTCTGAAGTCCAAGCACAGTCTCACACTCCCTCTGCTCCACCTACAGTAATTTCCAAGATGACCCATTAGGAGAGTGGCAGACCTGGAAGGAGGTTTGGCTCTACACTTATCAATGGGACAAAACTACCTGAAGCAGACAGAGGCACAGAAGGGAGACAGAACTCACATGACACCACCCCCTGTATTTCAAGGAATGAAGGAAGCAGGACTGCATATCCAGCAAGGGTGATGAAAAGAGACTGACAATGAAACATTTAACCACATCCTTGTGCCTCAGTTCTTTGGCTTCCATTTGAATGGAGCTCTTTCCTCCCAGGGATTACGGTTTTCTCTAGGAATAAGCCACCAAAAAACTAACAACAAACTACAACAATTAAAGAACAAGCACACTAGTCATTAGCACTAGTTAAAAGTTATTCAGAAAGCACCTACACTTTGAGCACAGGAAATTCTCGGAACTGAAGCACACAAAGAGACTGAGACTGAAACCCAACTGTGCTGCCACAGGACCATGGATGGCATCATATTCTGCTCTTTGAGGTGAAAAGTTCTTACCAAGATGACAGCTCTTCTATTCTCATCCCCAAGGAGCTACAGTTACTGTATCTTAAAAAATGCCAGTGATCCCTGATGGAATCTTAAGTTCCCTCCTGGAACTTAAGCGCATAACACAGTTTGAGGGGAAAGGAAATACTTAGGGAGAGGGGTAGGTTTAGTACCTTTAAACAGCATAATCTAAAACTATTCTGCAGACAGGATCTCAAAAAATGAATTAGTGAACGCAGGGAACAAGGGAAGCAGTAAAAATCCTCCTAAAAATACTGAAATCAGATCCTGATTTTTTCCATGAAATGATTTTGTGAGGTGCTCTGAAAAATACATCTTCATTCAAATTCTTTTTTCTCTACAAACAAAATAGAACCGTGAATTGACATTTTGATTTAAAATGTCTTTTTAAGATCAAATTCCTTTTCTAATAAATATTGCATAGAGTTTCCCAGCATCCATTTTCTCAGATGGAAAATTTATACAGTTATGATTCTATTAGGTTTCTTGCAGTGGACTGGGCATTTAATCAATGAGAGCAAAGAGCATCCAAATAGGGTTAGGCTTCAAATTCCTTTCAGTGAGAAGTTAAATCCCCATTAGCTTTGAGCCATAAGCCCCTGTGGGTTTAGCATGCAGCTTAAAAGATAACTCTGTGAGGGGTCATGGCTCTTTACTGAGGAACAGAAAGCCTATTTCACAGATCACCCTGCAATAATAATGTAAATATAATCCCGTTTCAGTGGACACTTTATCCTTCCAGAAAACAAGCAATGTTTTCTGTCCTAGAAAAAAATCACATTAATCTTCAATTTAAGGGTAAAGTAATTCCCTGCTTCATTCAAGCCCTATTACAAAGAATTACTGAGACGGTCCTGGTACTGTGCCGATGCTGGGGCCGGCATGGTCCCCCCTCCTCTCTGTAGGGCAAGACAGGCACAGGTTGCTCTCAGCAGCTGCTCTCAGCAAGTACAGTTGACTCGGCACATCAAAACGCGTTTGCTCACTACGCTAAATGCCAATTTGGCTGTTCCAGGTTAGGTCAAAGCCAGGTTAAAACAATACAACCTATTGTTTTTCAGAGTCTGCAAACTGCCTGCCAAGTACTTTTTGGTCAACTAGTACAGAAAGCTGATAAGAGAGGCTGGAAAAGAAACTAGCAATTTCAAGCTGAGCTTCAAAGGGCTGTATTGAAATGCAACCCTGGTTCAAATCATCACAGAGAAAACCATTTGTTTAATCGGTGAGAAGAATGCTAATTTGTTTGTATCTCAAATTTATTTGCCATTTGTACTACTGGAGCACTTACCAGGATTAGTGACAAACCGGGGCATGACAGCCTCAGATGCTATGCAAACACAGAACAAAAAAGCTGTTCCCCTCCCAAAGATCTTAGAAATCAAATACAAGAGACAATAGAGACATGACAAGGAAATAAGCAGGCAGAAGAGCCCACGGTAAAAATCATGCATGTATCTCCCAGTGTTGTTACAGTTGTATTGTGTTCCCTCTAAGGCAGAAAGCAGTAGCAGGTGCCGTTTGTAAAAACACTGGAAAAACATGGGGAAGAAAAGGAAATCCGAGTAGGGTGATACAGTTGCTAGGATGCATTTGCAATTAATAGTAGCCAGATTTTTCCCTGTGTGGTTATCACTGCTGCTTCCCAAGCAGGGATCCATCAAGATCAACTTTCAGCACCACCTCAGGCATAAAAGGTTTTCGCACTGGAGTTGTTGCTTGAATTCTGCTGTTAGATATAGATACAGATATAGATACAAAAGCATTTGTCTGAAGCGAGGACAGCTCAAGCAACTAGGAGCAGCTAGCCAGACAAGGACGCCCAGCATTGTATGTGCCTTGATGCACATACAATGGAAAGTCCTCAATACATGTACAGATTAACTGCAGCTCTGCTAAACCTCACAATCTCTGTCTTGGCCTCACATGTTCAGGTCAATTCCCACAAAAGGGAAAAAAAAACCAAAACAAAACATTGCTTGTATGAATGTCCTGTAAAACCTGGGAATAATCCTGTTGCAAAAGTAAACAAGCTTCCAAGGCTAAGGCAGACTGAAAGCAAAGGATAAGAAGTGTATGCTTCTATTAGCATAACTGGTTTTCTTTATGCTCCAGTGTGGGAGTACCTTTGAAATGAGGAGTTGAAAGCACAGCTTTCCCATCCAGATCATCTATGCTTTTACAGAGGCTTGGGGATACACAACAGGGATAACTATCTGTTTGAGGCTTGTTTGCTTTATTTAGCTCAAGGGCAGGTCTCTCTTGCTACTTGCAGAGAGCTCAATCAGATTATATCAATGCTGCTGCTTTCTTTTCTTTTTTTTTTTTCTTTTTTCTTTTTTTTTTTCTTTTTAACAGCAGCACTGATGGGCACAGAGGGGAAAAAAAAATGTATCAAGTGCAGTTTCTCCCCTAAAGAGCTTCTGATCTCAAGGCCACTTATAACTTCTGCCAAAGTCACTGGATTCATCTTCAGTGGGAATGAGGTCAGGTCCAAGGGTCAAAGATGAAGATGTGAATAGTCTATGAAGGAAAGAATGGGCAGTGAGAGGAAAACTAACCCTGGCAAGTAGCTGCATGAGTAGCTGTTGAACTCCAGTTCAACAAGAGACATCCCAAATGGAATGACTGGAAAAGAGCTTTGACTTCAGCCTTACACCATGCCTCACTCAGTGTAGATCACAAACACCAGCCTATCTGTGTCCCTACAGTCAGGGTGACTCTTCTCTCATCATGTACACCAAAGGCCATCAGAATATTATGGACAGATATTTCTAAAAAGATCACTCACTCAACTAAGCTGACCTTTGGGCTTACTGCCTTTCTAGGTTTGTGCTCCAGTTTTTAACCTTTAAAAAAAACAGGTCTGAAACCCCAGATTTCAGCAAATGTCAGAAACTGATAAACCATTCAATATTTACACCAGGCTCATCTCCAACTCTTAAAAGACCACTTTTCCAATTTCCCCCCTTCCAGAAGCTGTAAGAAGCTGAAATAAAGTTGGTGATTGAGAGCCTAAAGCAAAACCTTTGAGGAACGTAAGACCAATCTGCCTGGTTGGTTATTGGATATAAGAAAAAAAGAGGAGGACTTAGGAGAGGATGTTAAGCTAGCTGATGACAAATTTATGCCTGTGGTATTTACACCTCTTCCACCACAGGAAGTGTTAGAAACTTATTCCGGTGAGTAAATAATGGCCCACTACATATCCCAAGTTAGGAGCTGAGAATACTGGAGTGCTTTATACACTCTTTGTTTAACCAAAGGTTATTCTGTAACTTTCTTATTAAATGCTTGATAGATTAGAGAGTGTACAAGCCTATTAACTGCAAAGAAGGCAGACCAGTTCTGAAGTATGTGCCAGTAAATAGTGTTTCTAGGTCACTTCAGCTTCCTCAAGACTGTTTTTCACACTATTTATATTGCAACGTCTTGTTTCAGCCCACTGAAGGAACAAATCATCATCACCTTCAGAGGCAGGACTAGAAGACTCATGGGATTTTTCCAGATTGACAGCACAATCCCTGCACCTCGGTTTAGCTTACAAACACTAGACCTGGCTCACACTTTGAGGTTTATAGGGTTTATGTTTAGCATCCAGTGACATTAATGATCAATGACCAGAAAGACCTCTTCAACAAAAGTGTTAACACGATAATTCAGCAGCAACAAATATACAACAGAACAACTATATATGCAAGCCAATATAGGAATGCACAGACATTTCAAATATTTGCAGATATACACACATCTCGTCAGCATAAGCCATATGCTTGGGTGCTGTTAGACAGCTAGAGATTTCTGGCTCCCCATTTTTCCAGAAGCTGTTACCTGGTCACGGTGGTCCTACCCCTCAACCCCTGGGACCAAATCTGCATGTGTTCCTCTGCCAGGAACTGGTTGGTAGCAGCAGTCTCCCCTTCAGCCAGCATCCACTAGCCCCTTCCCTGCCTCCCTCCCACGGGCACATACTGTACACCCCTCTCACTCATCCCAAGGAGTACCAATCTTCTCCCTTCCTGCCCAAATATCTCACCTTCCCTTTTACCCTTTCCCTCTCACAGCAGCAGCCTCTAAACTCTTCTGCAAAGAAGGGAAGGAGGGAAAAGAGGAGGCAGAGATAACCAGTGCTGCCAGGCCGGGCTGTCCTTGCCCTGTCCCCCTTTGCTCTGTGCACAGGGCGTACACAGGGAGCAGCAGCTGATGCCAGACTGCAACGCCCCTCTGACCCCAGCAGTCTCCGGTGCTGGGGCAGGTGCTGCGAGAACCCCCTGTGCTGTGCAGCTTCTGTCTCCATGGCAGAGCACAGCAGCAAGGGCAGAAACATCCCATGAGCCACGTGTTGTACTGTGGTGAATGATGCCAACTTGCTCATGTCAGGAATCCTATCTACCATTACAGAGAAGTATTGCCTCCCTGACAAAATATCTTTACAATATTCAGAGCATTCTCTACGCATCAGTATTTTCAGACTGCTCTACACGAGGGGAAGCCATGGATAACACAGGAATGAGATGTCCGTGTTAGACCACGGCACAGCCCACCACCACCCCCTGTCAGGCATGGGGAGCTAGAAGAAAGTTGAAGATAAAACATATTTAGTAATATAAAGTCAAACCAAGTTTTGAGAAGGGGATTGTGATTTTAATGGAAAAGAAAATTTCATCAAATCAAGGACAGCATATCCTCAAAAAACCCCAACAAAAAAAACAACAAAAACACCCAAATGCAAAACAAACAGAACGGTTATTTGGGCTGTTACTGAGATGTTACCTAACAGGATGAGCAAACTCATTACATTACCCTCCTTGAAATTCTCCACTTTCCTACAGTCTACAGTGCACTTCCAGAGCATTAGCTGCAATGGTGAATTCCAGTTATATTCAATACAGGCAGTAATTAAATGGTTATAAAAATGTGAAGCTGGAACGCTGACAAGCTCTACGAGCATCATTATCAGCAGTGACGGCTGGGGAGTCAATCTGCTGCACTTCTCAAACGGTTTAAATAATGTTTGTCAGGATCCCCCAGTCAACAGTTTCTCCCCCCTTCTCTTTGCATCATGCCGCAGTAATCGTGCAGATGCCTGCTGTGCTCAGGAGATGGAAAGCTCAAGAAGTTCTTCAGGAGAAGTAAAACAACAACAGAAACCCTTCTGCAATTAAGTCATGTTTCGCTTTCCAGCAAGGCTAACCCAAAGGGCCATTAACAGCTCCTCTCCCAGACATGCATCCCCCACTCCTGTGGCACCCCGATCCTGCTATTTCTTGCTTGGGAACAGAAGTAATTGGTTTTTAAAATACATGCTCAGGAGTGTGTGGCCAACACTTGCCTGTGAGACTCAAGAATGAGCAGGTGTATATTTACCTCAAAATTTGTGACCAGAGTTTTTGTGGTAGAGGAGAATCTCTTAAACAACATGGTTGAGTGAAAAAAGGGTCCCACACTTCTTAGTAAACAAATCTCCTAAAGTGTTCTTGTAGCACTAGGGTCTCTTCACCCACAGGGGAGAGGGGAGGAAGGCAGGTCCAAGCACTCAGAGACCAGGTTGCCCTTACTGCTGTCTCCATTCCTCCTCACCCCTGTGCTGGAGCAGACCTCTGCTGTAGCTACAGCTGTCTGAAGTCAAGCGTAAGTTGTGATGAAAAGCAGACTCCTTTGCATGGATTATCACTTTTAAAGAACCATTGTTTTTCTTTAAATTCCACAGTTGCTCTTCCAGCAGGAGGAAAGGCAGTGTGTGCAGAGGCAGCCCCCGCTCACAGGCCATCCTGATCACTGCCCTGAGCACACACAGAGCAAAGCCCCAGCTGCTCACACAGTGCTGCCTGTTCCTGTCATCTTTCAGATACAGAAATACCAGTGCAGAAACAGAGACACATACAGTGATTTTTTTTCCCTTACATATTCTCCAATACAATATACTATTTGCTTCAGCAGCCTCAAACAGGCATTGAATTTAACGACCTTTTCCTACCATCCTCTGCTTTCGATGTCCTCACTATATTAATTTTTAAGGATACCCCTTTGTGCATGTATTCTGTGTCTGACACAAAACCTACAGGACTTCCCCAACTGGTAACCACTAAGGAGAAGAACAGAGATCAGCTCTATTTTACTGTCTAATTTGTTCCCTACAATCAATTAGGTAGGTCAGGGCTGAGTAATTCCACAAAACTAAGTCTATGCAATTGCTCATCCTCTTTCACTATTATTCTCACCTTTAAACTCTGTTTTATTCTCATCTTAATTGCACAAGGGTTTCTGTTGTTGTTTTACTTCTCCTGAATTCTCATTATCTTTAAATGCTGATCTCTTCAATCAAAGCACTGTCCCCTCAGGTTCCCTTCCGCATTGCCCAGCATTGCAGGGATATGATCCTGATGTTTCCTAGGACAAAAAAAAGTCTGTCTTGCTTTTGGGTTGCTACCACTACAGACGTCCAAGCAATCCCTCTGAAAGTTGGAGAGGCACGAGGAAGGAAAACACACCTCAAACCTTGGACAATAAATTGTACCTCCTTGGAAACAGCGATCAAACACAGCAGAGCAGACAGACTTTATCAGTGGCCTGCTAAAGGAAATAACCAGAGGCAAACCCTTCTTAGGCACCACAAGAGCTACAGAATGAAAACGGTATGAAATATTTTCTTTCCTTGCAGATTCTTTGGTAAAGAGATAAAAGTTCAGCAAAACTTCTCATCTGTTAAGATATTACAACTGTCACTCTTGCCACTGGACTCTAATGTTTACAAGACATAGTTCCCACCACACAGTCTTATAATATTTCTAGCTGATTAATTAGATTAAGAAGTAAATCAACCATGAAACAGGATTCACTGAAAACCAGGCTCCATTAATTCTGGGGCTGTCAGACTTCAGGTTTTTTGCAAATAACCAGGAAGTCCAATTACACACACAGCAAAAAGCACAGAACATTGGATTCCTCAAAGAATTAACAGAGAGAGTCCAAGCCCCAGATAACAATTTTTCTGAGTAGGAATCTGTTCCCTTGCAATGGGAAGAAACTGCCTGGTATAAGACATACAGCTGCCTTCAGCTTGTATCAAGTCCTTGCCAGAAGTACCCATAAACAAAGAGTCATCCCCACTTCCCAATGCTCCAGATTGGGCCAGATGGAGCCCTGGATGGAAGCTGAGTAGAGAACTGAGGCTTGAACCATAAACCCTCTTCTTTCTAGAAGTGCCCTTCAGTTCAGAGGCATGGCACTAGCTGGGCACCACAAGCATCCCGTGCAGCAGCTGGCCCTGTTCAGGATTCGAGTCACCAACATCATCAATCCCCATGCTTAACCAAGCATGGTGACATTGGTCTTTTAAGATGAAAAATACAAGGAAATCTTGTAGAGCAGAAACCAGGCATTGGCTGAGCTCCCAAGACTTCAGGAGATGATTTAATTGTCTCTGCTGCTTTGGCACAGTTAGCTTTTGGTAGACACATGCTGCTGCTATTCCCTTGGTGATCAAGTTAGCAAAATCAAATGACTAAAAATGAGAAATCTGGGGGGAGAAGGCCTTTAATGTGATCTAATACAACTTAAAATCCAAAATGAAAACAGCCAACAATGTGGGCGTAACGGGAGGCATCCAGTGAGTTAAAATTACTATGTTAGAAACTGGCAATCTCTATAGTTCACAGAGATAAATAGTTCTCTCAAGAGGGCAATTCATGTAGCAGTTATTGTAAAGTGGGAAGAAATCAGCTTTTGGAGCTGCCAAGTTTCCTCTTTTTCTCTGTTAACAACCAGGAAGAGTAAGTATCTCGTTTTAGCTAGCTGTCAAACAGTTAGCTAAAGTTCAGAGGGATGAACTTTACACAGAAGACCAAGAGACTTCACTTGATCAACCTCTATTTGATTTTGTATCAAATCCAGTATTTTAAATCCAAGGTCATATCATTCAATTATAATTTTTAAATGCTGAAGTGGTACTGCAAAGACTTGGGAGACAGGAAAATAAGAGTAAATTAAGTGCTCTGGAGTTTCCATAAGGTTTTTTTGATTACATTACCATACCCAAATCACATGCATATACATTATTCTTTTAACTGCAAACTACAATCAGAGATGGCAAGGAAGTTCGTTATGTTTCGCAAGTCCCAACTAATGGATCTCAAAAAAAGATGTAGCTCAAACCCATCCATCCCTCCTTTCCCCATTCCTTCCCAAACCTATTCCAAATCAAAGGTATGGATTACCCTGTTTCCAACACAAAGCTTGGAAATGCAGAGATAGGACAGAGACATTCAGGAATTCTTCTGGGTAGGTTTATTTTGATTGCATCTTGCACAGACAGTGAGGGATGGATGATTAAAAAAAGACTTTTCTCAGCAGGTGTGAAATTGAATAAACTTTTAAAGTAATTATCCCTGTGAGACAAAACTAAATATAAATATTAACTTAAAATAGTTTTGACCATCAAAAGATAAACTATAAATCCTTTTTCATACAGATTTACACAACTACACATCCCTGTCACCAATCAATATACTACACAATTCAATATGCATCTCAACAGATCAGGAACCACCCTGTCACATACAGCCCCTACAGAGATGCCTTCTTTTCCTTGGAAATCTCTCATGGGAGCCTAAGGATTTTCAAATGTCCTGCTTTTTTGTCTTCACAAATCAAAGATGGTAAGTGCTGCCCCGGCAATATATTATTTACAGCTGATAACCTAAGGGCTGAACAGGCAAACCCCAACCGCTGGGCAGTCTCCCCAGCCCATGAGTGGGTATCAGATTTTCAGCCTCTGACTGCCTTCACTCCACTGCTCTGCCCAGTGATGCTTCCCGAGGAAACGAACAAGACCTAATGCTAAAGGCCAAGTTGTCAAAACATAGAGTAGTCACACACAGCCCTGCAAATTCAACTGTTAACTTGCCTTACCATTAACACCAATATTACTGTGAAGATATTTACTGCTGAAGCCAATGAACTCGTGTGTTTGCACTGAACTGTGAGGATTGTCTGTAGGGAAGAATTAAACTCAGAATCTAATACTACCAAAATAAAGGAAAAAAAGTTTGCAGGAATCAGATAATATATTGCCTGTGTTCTATTTGATGTTTTCTTCTGTTTAGAAGAATAAAGAGATTTTACTTATACAACTGAAATCTGAACTGTATTCCAAACCCACCTCCATCACTGAATCAGCTACCAGCTTATTCCATTTTTTATGGTAAAATTACAGTAATTAGTCTTAGCTGGACAGGAGAAACGGAACCAACCTACTCCATATTCAAAAATATATCAGCTATTATAACTTAATTTTCTCTAATGTAAGCACTAGTCTGGAACACCATTATTGCAGCATTTAGTCTGAATTGGTATTCAAGCATAACGACTACTACCCCCAAAGCACAATCAACTCGCTCAACCTGTGAAAAACTCCAGTGTCCACATGAGTCCTTTGTTCTGGACAGCCACTTAAGAAAACTGGCACTGTGCCCAAGGTCTTCATCACATTAATTCTCTGGGCTCACACGGCTGCATGTTTTCCAGTCTAATATGCACAATTTCAAGGTGCAAGTTAAAAGTTAAAGCTATATGTTGAGGTCTCTCAATACTTGTTTTCTGCAGGTAAGGCACATTAATATGGACTGTTGAGCAATAGTTACCTTTGGGATCTTCATTTCCAAATACTAAAAAGTGTATGTAGAAGGAGAGAGTACAGAACTTGACTTTTCAAATGTAGTGTTTAACAAGTAAGAAATTCACAGAATATGCTGAGTTGGAAGGGACCCACAAGGATAATTGAGTCCAGGCCCTAGTCCTGCACAGGACCATCCTCAAGAGTCACACCATGTGCCTGAGAGTATCATCCAAATGCTTCTTGAACTCTGCTAGGCTTGGTGCTGTGACCACTTCCCTGGGGAGCCTGTTCAGTGTCCAACCAGCCTCTGAATGAAGAATCTTTTTCTAAACCTCCCCTGACACAGTTTCAGGCCATTCCCTCAGGTCCTGTCACTGGTCACCACAGAGAAGAGATCAGTGCCTGCCCCTCCTCCTTCCCCTCATAAGAAAGTTGTAGACTGCAAAGAGGTCTCCCCTCAGTCTCCTGAAAGCTATGGGAAAAAAATACACAGGAAATCAATCTCAAAACAGGCAAGGTATAAATAAAACCGAAAGATAATCCAAAATTTTCCAACTCTATACCCAAAATCATATAGAGGTCTAAGCTGACCAGAGCATGAAGAAATATATTTTAGTTTGCATAGAAAACCTGTTTTATTTCCTGTCAATAAAAACAGGGCACTGAACTCTCTGCCAGAATCTCAGTCAAGGATGGATGAAAAAAATAATGGTCAGAAATGCAGAGCTCCAAGGAATTTATTTAGTAACTGCAGGGGAGACACTCGGGGGCCAAAAGTTGTTCCAACAATGAAGCAAATCCTCTCTGCACCCAGACAGACCCTCTATTGAGACAGTCTCTTGGTTACAATAGAAACAAGATCACAGTTAATCTCCTACAGAGAGCTACATGCCTTGGCTAAACCACAACACACACCCCTTCCTGGTGCTCTCTCCGAAAACCCTGCTGACAACAGCAGAGCTGACCAAGATTTAGTTATGAGGATGCATTAGGGCTGCTGAGGTTCAACCAAAATTAATTCAACCTCTCTGTTTCACTTAGCCTTTTTGCTCACAGATGCAAATCACTGAAGTTGGAAAACATCTCCAAGACCATTGAGTCCAAGCTTTGGCCAAATATCACCCTACCAACTAAACCACGGCACTAAGTGCCTCGTCCAGTCATTTCTTGAAGACATGCAGGGATGGTGACTCCACCATCTCCCTGGGCAGCCCATTCCAGTGCTTACCCACTCTTTGTGAAGAAATTCTTCCTGAAATTCTTCCAGTCCAACGTGAACTTCCCTTGGTACAACCTGAGGCCATTTCATCTTGTCCTGTTGCTAGCTGCCTGGAGAAGAGGCTGACTCACCTTGACACAACCTCCTTTTAGATAGTTGTAGAGAGAGATTAGGCCTTCCCTGAGCCTCTTTTTCTCTAAGCTCCCTCAGACGCTTCTCTTAGGACTCACTTTCTAGACCCTTCATCAGCCACCACCACGCTCTAGGTCTGGCCATTCAGCCAGTTTTTAATCCAGCAAATAGTACAAGCAAAGTTGCCCAGGGACATGGTGGAGTGGCCATCTCTGTGTTAAAGAGGCATCTGAATGTGGCACTTGGGGATATGGTTTAGGGGTGATTATGGTGGTGCTGGATGGGTGGTTGGAGTAGATGATCTTGAAGTCTCTTCCGACCTTGATAATTCTGTGATTCTGAAACACAATAATGTGAAAATTGTGTACACAGAGAGAAAGAAAACACTAATCCCAGAGAAGGTCACAAAATACCAAATAATTTTCTCTATGAAGAATCTTGTCACAGCCAGAGTTGAACGGAGAACTCAGCTTAGCTGCCACCAACAAAGAAGCCTTCAGGGAAATGCTGCTGTTGCATGCAGGAATTCTTGGGCATGTGTTTGTAAGCTACTTCTTTACAAGATTAAAGACTTTGAATATCCTCTTGATACAGGCTTTGCTAGCACATACAGTGGGCAGGCTTACCAAAATCAGAGACATAAAGAATAATCTGGATATACAGAACCTAATTACAGAAACACTGACAATCCCAAGGAAAGGCTGAATAAAGCCAGCAAATACAGGTTCCTCTAGGAAGATAAGTAGTCTTTTCCCCCAGCTTTTCAATATTTGCAATAGTACTCTGTGATTACCAGCAAATTATCAAACGAAAAACTTTGCTTTCTACCAATTTCTGCCTTCTTTATGTTTCATGCATATTTCTTTGAAAACACCTTCTTTAACTGGCAGTAAGATGCTCAATTTTTGATGAAAGTAATGATAAATGAATACAAAGAATCTACATCTACCTTCCTTATCTTGGGCTCATTTCGCCAGCCTTCAGAAGAATTTCATTAATTGCTGAACAGAAGTTGCAAAGCTGTAGAGGTTGGAAGGGACCTCTGTAGGATGCCTGGTGCAGTCCCTGCTCATAGTAGGACCAATCTCAGTCAAGAGCCGGCTGCTCAGGGCCTTGCCCAGGCAAGTTCTGAATTCCTCCAGGGACGACGATAACAGACTCACAGGGCAACTTGTCCCAGTGTTTGACCTTACATTCTGAAGATTTTCTGCCTTATATTGAACTGGAATTTCCCTTGTTTCAACTTGCAAAATTAAAAAATATCAACTACGGCTATTTGAAGCCTTAAGAACTGCAAGTGTTGGCAAATCCCAACTCCTCGGCACGCAGACAGGAAAGGAGAACTGGGGAAGAAAAAAAGTCTACATCAACTAAGTTAAGTAGTAGAGACAGACACACATGGTCACTCCCACTGTTACCAGAGCTGATCTGTGTATTTTGGCCAAGGGCCCAGGGAGCTTTTGACCGTGGCTCCAACCTGGAGCCTGGGTCAGTACTGTGAGGAGCCTCTGTTTTGTCTGCATTTGTATCCAGCTCTACCACTAATGAACTCTTTAGGAAATTTTTAAGTTTCACACACTGTGGATTTTGAAGATTAAAGGCTTAAAATATGTTGCCTGGATACAATTGGTTAGATAAGATTTCTGAAGAGAAGATTACGCAAAGAATTACCAGATGCAATAAAACAGCTCAGGAAATGCTTCTGAATTGCTTGCACCATTAAATTTGTCCCTGATGTTTCTCTTTCCAACTGCAGAACTATTTCTTTTTAAAAAAAGTCAAACTTCAAAAGAAACCAAATAAACTCTGGTCAACAACACAACAGACAGAACAAATGTTTGAGTTGGTCTGAACATTTTCAAAAGTTTTGTTGAATTATACAGGCTGTAAGCCTGTATATCAGAAGGTATCAGGTCTACAGTTTGACAGTAATTTCTAATATAATACTGACCCAAGTAAAATATGCCAGTGTATTTTCATCTCAAGACAGCATCAGTTAAGAATTCTATTTCTTTAAAAAAATTGGAAGATTTTGCCAAGACAACAACATTAAAAGACAATATTAGAAGCTATCTCCCAAAGCAGGAAGAATGTCAAATGTATAAACTGTATATATCAGTTTGTATAAATCAGGTGCAGACAGTATGTCCTTTACCTCATTTCCATCAGGAAAATCTAATACAAGTCGTGAATCACACGAAATTTAGGTTGCATGTGACAGGATCTTATTTTTTTTTCCTTTCAGTTGTCTCTGTTAGAGATCAACAGACCAGAGAGTCATTTTTAGAATAAACTTTAAATAGATCAATCAGCTCAAGTCATACTATTTGCTCATTGAAGCAAAAATGACAACTACATCCACCTACAAAACAAAAAATAAAACCCAAAAACTGCCTATCCAGTTCTTACTCAGGTCAGTAGTGGCCACAATCTCCTTTTCATAACAGCATAGGGATGTTTCCTCTTCCACAGGAAAGTCACTTGCTGGTTTTTGCACACCCTGCCATTTGTTTCATCAGGAGGCTCCAACAATACCAGCACAACAGTACCAAGCTGGTTTTGGCCTGCAAAGGTATCACTGTCTAAGTCTAGATTCTTACTCTGCTTAAGCTGTGTCTGTAAAGAAATGTGATTTTAAATGCTGACAAGTCAGAGAGTGCAACCCTCAGACAAAACTGAAATACAGAAGAATGTGCAGAATAAACAGACACAGTGAATACCTTCCTTGAAACTTTTACAGCCAAGACATGAAAGTCTTCCAGAAAACTTCTCAGGCTTTTGATATAAGGCAAATATGAACAGCAAACCACATCTTTAGGATAAAGAACATGTAAAATGTTGGCTTTTTAATTCTTGAGACCTCTTGGTTTATTCTTCACGATATCAAACTTCATTACAGTCATCTTGATGAATCTTCACCTCAAGACAGTTGAACAAGGAGGACAACTGAATCATTTGAGGTAGAGATTGTTAGGGAACAGGAACCATGGATCAAGGACGTGCTGTACTAATCCTTACAAAAAATTCAGCCTGGGATATGAGATTATTGAGGTACTCAAGGTACAAAAGGTTATGGTAGGTGTAGAAAACCATTAGGTGGCAATATGGTAAAAGTGAAATTTTAACAGCATTAGATTTCCGGAATATGCAATGAATCTATTCAAATACGGTTCTTCTCTGAACCTACATCTCATTAGCTTGAGCAGAATAGCAGGAAACTGGGGGAAACAAGCGTGCCCAGCTGATTCAGGCAAAACACGACCTCCATGCAACACATGACTCCTGGATTTCTTTGTCCCTCACTCACATTAACAACTGCATTTCATCATCCACTATGACCTACAAATTTGCTGGGATTTTGAAAACCTATGGCTACCACAGACACTTTGACTTTGCAATTAACTGTTCATCATGCCATTCTGGCCCCACACTGCTAACAAAACGATGCCTGTAATGCAGCAAGCAGCAATTGGACCATTTCAACAGATAGCTTGATGCTTATTATTATCAGCTCACAGAAAACCCTTAGGACTATATACGAAATAGCGATGAAGATCCCCTAATACAACTCAGTTTAATCTGCAGCCAAGTCATGAGTAGAATCATCTACTTGAGACAGGAAGACTGTGCATAAGAAATGAATAAAACATTAAATACACAGCAGGTAATCAAATGACTAAAGAAGTTTTGAAGGGCTATTATTATTATTATTATTATTATTATTATTATTAGCAGGTGGTACTAAAGTAGTCTGTCTGCTCCTAAACTTAGGTCTCTCAGTTGGAAATACAACACGCATTTCTTGTGCCACAAGGCTGAATTAAACTACACTTTGAATTCCACACCCAGGAAAAAACTTCCTACAAAACTTTACGGGCAAAAGAAAAGAATACTTAGTTCTTATTAATTTTCATATTTCCAGTTTTGTTTCAAAAAGAAAATGCTAAAAAGCCTATGATCTGTCAATCCACTCCAGTTTTAAGTAGTTCATTTCCAAGTTAGCCAGCATCTGATCCCTGGTTTTTTATATAAATGCAGCAGAATATGAATATTTTTATATGAATGCAGCAGAAAGAGCTCAGCCACTTACCTTCTGGGAGGCCAGAACATAATGTTAACCAAGGAACCTACCTTTTCATACAGAAAAAGCCCAGGCAGGAAGACCCAGCAAGCCTGTAATTTTTATTTTTTTTAAAAAAACACTTGAAAGACTTAAAGTGCTAGAGGGTGTATTTTCAAAACACTTACATAACCTGTTATACTTCGACAACAGGGCTTTTCTCTGCTTTAAATAATGCAGTGAGCAGTCTGGGAGCCAGGAGCTGGTATAGGCAGCAGACAGGCTGCAAACAGGACTGGAAGAGGAACTGAACATCTGGATTCAAAAAGACAGGAAAAAAGCTGCACATCTGCAACTGGAAGGAAAAAGGGCAAGAGACTCAAATGCAGTGTGGCCCTGGACAGGTCCTGGGGGTCCTGTTGGACCTCCAAAAAAAAAAAAAAAAAAAAAACCTCTCTGACAGAGTCCACAACTGCCTCTAAATCAGCACAGCATATTCTACCATAACTTTAAGCTCTTCTTAGTCTAGGACCTGGGTTTTGGTACTGTCCCACAGCCCTCCTGCACTCAGCAGGATATTTTTTATTAGCTTTTAAATCTTTAATAAATAACCGTATCTCTCCACTAATGTAACCAGCACTTCAGCAAGCCCTCGCTATGGCTCAGCTTGTATAGATAAGCCATTCCCAAAACTAGATTCCATGATAATTTCTATCTAGAAGTGCAAAAGAGGTGAAATCCTTCAGGGAGAAGAAAGAAAACCCAAACACACACGCCAGCATCCTGAGACAAATCAGAAAAGTATCATAAGTAAGCATCCCTTGTAACTTAAGTATCTGCTGAGAACTACAAGGAAAGCAAAGAAGCTATTAATTTGCAAAGGTCATGGAACAACCGCCAGATAAAAGGATTCACTCACTACTGATATGAACTGAATTTCAAACACAAGTGGAAGGCCTTATTTTTGTATTCTCAATTTCATTATTAAACCACCAAATTTTGTCAAGGTTGCTGGCACACCAAGAACTGAGCAGGGATACATCCCAGGTTAGGGGACAGGAAGTCTGCAGTATGCTAAAGGGAAAAATCTAGAGACTGTACCATAACAGTACAGGGTGAAAGTTTCTTGGGATGAAAGTTGTCATCTTCTAGGACAGCCAAATTAGCACCGTTTGCCAGTACAGACACTCAAGAACCTTTGAGTCCAAGTTTTCTGCTCAACGGGGCTTTGCATGCACCCTCAAGAAGCCTTCTGGAAATGAGGCTGGGGGCAATGCACTATCCTCAGAACCCAAATATCTTTATTTTGACAGACCTTCCCAAAAGAGCCATGGTTACCAGCACAGCAGAACTCCCATGAAGAAAATGCTAATTGCCAGTTGTGAGTAAAAGATTGGTATAGACAGAAATGTAAGTGGAATGGAGCTGTGAGTTTTACCTTACGCAGTGCCTAAAATGTATCTGAAGAGTATATTTACCTGCTGCAATTGCAGAAAGACTGGGAGCAGGGATTTGAGTGCTTATTTTCAAGTTTTTCTCAACAGTATTTTTCCAAGGAAAATGGCTGTTTTCAGGTGATGCAATTTTCAAACCATTACTCTGAAATCACTAAAAAGGGAAAAAGCAGGAGGAAAAACCAAGCCAGAGATAATTCCAGCACTGGTATTTGGTCTGCCCAGTAATAAGCCCACATACCTCAAACAGAAAAGGAAGCATCTGGTTCTTCTACAACGTCCCAGGCACTGCAGGCAGAGATGTGCCCTTGCAGAGGCCCAAAGAGAAGCAGAAGGGTGACTGCCTCCCAGCTTTTGGGCACTGCATCACCTATGGCCTTGCCTGCTCCCCTAAAAGCTGCAGCTGTAGTGCTGGCTGCTACGTGGGCTCCTGAAGTCTGTTACTTTAAATGAGGATTTAAAAAAAAACAAAACTAAAGTTGTGGAGCTAAAACACAGTATGTTGGCACATACTGTTTAACTTCCCCTTACTCCTCTCCCTCACTGTATTGTTTGTTTAGACTATGGGCACTTTGAAGAAGAGACACCTCCCTGTATTTGGGTGCCGACAACCCAACCTTCACCAGATGCCATGACCCAACCAGGGCAGGCCATGCTGTCAAACAGGGTCAGATGTTTGTCAACAGATAAGCTGGTGAGTCTCTCCAAGGAGTTTACTCATTAGTTAAGAGATGTTACCAAACAACAGAAACAAACCACTACAGGCCAGTAAGAGCTTGCAAATAAATAAGTAGTGCAGTTTGTTCACAAGCTTAAAGATTAGTACACTCAAATGTCTGAGATGATGGGAAGAGGTTGGTTAGTGCAATTAATGCAGTGAGAAGCCTTGATTTTAATGAACATCATATTTCTATCCTATTCTGCATTGTTTTACAGAGTTAAATCTTCAATTTAGAGTTTGCTTTCTTTCTCAAAGAAAGTTACCTAACAGTACACACTGAATTATCAAAATATATCAACATGCAGTTATATACTGTGACATTACATTTGGTACATTTCTCTTTGTAAGAAGATAAACAGATACAGCACAAATATTCTAATTACCAAAATTCATTATTTCTGTCACTCTTGGCTTGGATGACATTGAAGATCCAGAGACAAAATACGAAAAAATCCTGTTCCAATTAAACAAAGAGCAGTTTCACCTGGGCCCCCATAGAGGTTGTCCTGCTCCTCCCCTTAAACTCCCAGCCAATATCTCCTCCTCCTCCTCCCTCCAGTTGGATTAGTAGATTAATTAAAAAAACTTAAATTATAGGAGGCTTAAAAGCAAACAGCCCTCATGACCTAGCCTCCAACTCAGAGGGTTTCTATTTGTCTGCTGAAGGACTTCACCTCATCTCAGATCCCTCCAGCTCCATCTTTGTCCCTTATGACATTCAGACACAGAGGATGAAACTGTGCCATGCAACTCAATGAATTCAAGAGAAGTTTCCTCTTGGTGTAATTTAGATGCTCAAATACAGCAAAAGGAGAAATGCACTGCTACATCACCAGGGAAAGGGTCTGTATCAGGGTTTAAGGATCTGGTCAGAGACAGAAGGGCTGAGCTGGGGAATCACTGACAGAAGTACATCAGGGGGTCACAGAGAACTAATAAAACCTCCCCATATGCCTTATGCCATGGCCACTGAAGTTATTCCAGGGGTGAACTGAAAAAAGTTTATTATTTCTAGCATGTCTATCACACAGACTTGGCTGTAGCTCTTCACAAGACAGTTAAATTCACTCATCAACTCTTAATCCCCCTGCTTTCCCTCTGCCAGGGACTCTGGTGTTTCCGTTCTTCATGGAGATGCTATCTGTCTCCCAGTCCTATGCCAGACAAAAAGTCTTTCAAGGTTATTTTAAACCAATCTGGACAGTCATCAAGATACTCCCATAAGGGATTACAGATGAGATTAACATCAGCTCTTACAACTCAGTGAAGAAATCTAAAGGTGACAGTGGAAAAGGCTCAGAGAACATCAGAACCAAGGACTGCAAAAAATAGAAATACATTGACAATACACTCACATCTCCAACACAGCACTCACTCTTGGTCACCCCATCTCAAGGATTTAGAAAAATAAGAAAAGGTATTGAAAATTAAAAGGATGCCTGTAAGTGTGTGCCACCTTCCAGACATATCAGTAGACTGAATATACCAGGACACGTTAAAAAAAAGTGTTTGATAACAGAAATGACAGAGAAAACAAGCATTCACTATTTTTTCCTACTAGAGAACTAATGAGCATACTGTGAAATTATCATCTAGACAACTTAAAAGAGTATTTTTCCCACGTAATACATGTGCTTGCTGTAAGATATTGAAGGCATAGCTTTGGGTATTGCAAAGCTTAAAAAAAAGACTTCAGACAAATCCGTGGGGGTTAGGTTGGTGGTGGCTATGACATGCAGTGGCTGGGGGGTACAATGCCTGGCTCCAGCAGTCCCGAGCTGCCAATGGCCCAAAGGGAGGAAGAAGGGGATACAAAGGGAAGGAGCAGCACCTCACCCTCATGCAGATTTTTATACCTTCCCCCTCCATGGAGGTTTTGGTTGGAATAGAGTTCATTTTCTCCATAGGAGCTGTGGGGGCTGTGTTTTGGATTTGTGCTGAAAACAGTGATGATGACACAAGGGTGGTTTTTTACCGCTGAGCAGTGTTCACACGGCATCAAGGTCTTTTCTAGCCCTTGCCCCACCACACCAGTGAGGAGGCTGTGAGGGGACACAGCTGGGACAGCTGATCCTAACTGACCCAAGGGACATTCCATACCATACAGCATCACCCTCAGTATATAAAGCTGTGGGGAAGAAGGAGGAAGGGTAAGACGTTTGGAATGCTAGCATTTGCCTTCCCACATCACCGTTAATCATGATGGAGACCTGCTTTCCTTGGGATGGACAAACACTTGCCTGTCCATGGAAAGTGGTGAATGAATTCCTTGGTTTGATTTGCTTTGTTTGCATGTGTGGCTTTTCCTTTACCTATTCAACTGTCTTCACCTCAACCCATGAGTTTACTCACTTTTCCAGTTCCCTACCCAGTCCCACGGGGATAAGTGAGTGAGCACAGTGTGGGGCCGAGTTGCTGGCTGTGATTAAACCATGACACCCCCTAAACACCACCTTACTGGCCAGTATAAGAGAGAATCCGGGGGTGACAGGCATCCAGCCATACTCCTACGGATGTTTATGTCCAGAATCAAACCTACAATATGGTTTATCTAAGGGTAGCCCCAGCCCAGGGGGACCTGCAGGACAAGGACATCTTCGCCACAGCTTTGGAAAGCAGCTTGCTCTTGAGCAGGAGCCCTGTGTGCTTCCTACATATTGCCAATACAAATCCTTCAGAGAGCATCCAGTGGCAGGAGGTGTGCTCACCACCCATCCCAGGCCACAGATGAAGCCTTCCCTCACTGATGCACTCCAGGGGTGCTCACCAACTGCTGTGTCCCCAGAAAGATGTGATGCCAACAGTCAGCAAAGTTGCAGATCTCCCTTCCCCCAAGGACCTATGCTTTGGTAGTGGCCTGACCCAGCCACCATTTTCTGGATTCACATCAGGCAAGCTCCTCAATCTCCATCCTCCACCTCCAGAACAGCCGCAAAAGAAGCCTTACACACAGCAGGCAAGTCCTCCTCCTTCCCAGCCAAGGTAGGAAGAAAAAGAGTTAAAGGTGGGAGGGCATGGTGAGAGTAGGGACTCAGGAAGCCTGGCTGGAAAAAGAGCAAAGACTTGCTGTGATAACTTGGGGAAACAGGATGTTGCAAGGAGGCCAAATGCCTACGCTGTTCCCATACCCTGATGCGATGCTGTCCAGACTCCCCACCCCCCTGAGGTTTGTCTTTATTTTTAACAAGTGCAAAAAAATCCCCAAGGCAACACTGTACTGACAAATATAAATGACTCAGCTGGAGATGGACTGGCTGAGTAAGCCCCAAGACCAATTTTCTTTCTAGCTCTCCTCCTCTCAGAGGTAATCTCGTACCTTCACAATAACAAGATCAAGACGAAATACATCTCTGGTCTGTCTGCTGGGCTGGGTCAACAAAACACTTCGCATCTCCCAGAAGCATCAAAAACTATTGCAAGGCAGGACATTTTTCTCTTAGTCCCCCTACAGCTCTAAATAAGCCTCTGTTACTTCAAGTAGTGAAAAAGTACTGACAAAATCAATCAAATTGGCCCTGACATTAGTGTTCTCCTAGCCACCATAATGGTGATTGAAATACCAATACCCTTAGTAGTCCCACATAAAATGGGCTACTTCCACAAAAACTTTTCTTGAGTAAATAGAGGAAGCTTGGAACTGTTCAAAACTTGCTTCAGTTTAAGAGCTGCACAAGTAAGGGAAAAGTCTTATAACGTCTTTCCGTTATAAGTTCAGAGCACTGAAGCTGCCAAGGATATGGGGAGCCCCACTACCAACAGTCTATTAGGAAGCCACAAGAAAAAAGTGGACAAAATCCTGTTCACCAGCAAAGGTACCTACCTGAGGAACACAAATGTTTTCACACAAGTAAAACCTTATTTCACAGAATCACAGACTATGCTGAGTTGGAAGGCACCCACAAGGATCATTGAGTCCAGCCTCTAGCCCTGCACATCACGTGCCTGAGAGTATCATATAAACACTTTTTGAGTTCTGTCAGGCTTGGTCCTGTGATCACTTTCCCTGGCGTTCTAGCACCCTCTGGGTAAAGAACCTTTTTCTAATATCTAACCTAAACGTACCCTTTGTCTCCTAACCATCCAAACAACAACCAAAATGTTTAAAAATGTGTAGGCACAAATCCAATTCCATATATTAATTAAATTTGCATATTTGTAACAAGAATGAAATTGTCAAAGTTATTTTTTCTTCTGAAGACTCACCAAAGAAACTTGAAGTCAATGAAAAGACTCCTTTCTACTTAACACTTTAAGAAGGCTTTGAATCAGGTTACAATATATGATTGACTCAAGGAAACACATATACTCTCTTTAATTTTTAACCTCCTACAGACATAGTGCATTCAAAGGAATCTAACTGATCTTCTGCTAATGATGTAATAAAAAAATCATTCTTAGAGCAAATTAAGTACATTAACACTAACCATATTTAAAGATCCCATTGAAATGAACCATAATATTTCTTTCCTTGCCATTTAGGAAAGATTAATTTCATTACTAAAAACAGAGTCGATGCAAGGCTTTGCCAGAACAACTTCTGAAGACCGTATTTCTTGCTTTCATTTTCCATCATTGGTTTTCCCCCAATGTGCTTTAGTCCCATTAAAATCAACATCTTTGAAAGTGACTGCTGATTTTAAAACTGAGCACATTTCTGTTGCTCAGCTTTGAAGACATTAAACTTTTGCAGAGAAATGCACAAACACCTGTATGCACAAATTGAGCCTTCAGTTAATACCGACTTTGTAATATGTTGCTTTGCTGAAGGCATTCTCCCCATTTTTTTCAGCAACTGAGACACTCGAGGGGAAAAAATCCAGCAGAAAATACCATTGCTCTGAATAAGAGGACAGCCAGCCTGTAACAGACCCAGTCCTTTAACATGGACTGAGTCTACAAATTGCACTTAGGGCCAAAGTAACAGGTGTTTTAAGCAGTTCAAATTCTGAGTATAAAGCCATAGCCAACAGCCCCATTTGTGCAAGCAGCTTGCCCAAAGTCCAGCAGATGCTTAATCATGTCTGAGTGAGGATGAGGCAATGACAGCTTGTGCAATGACGCTGCACCGGGTGACACGAAGGAGAGGGAACCAGAATAAAAACATCCAAGTAATGGTGACCCAGAAGACACAAAAGTAGACAGAAAAGGCAAACAGAGAATTGGTGGGGTCCTCACTGACATGGATGGAGGCTCACTTCATAGAATACTTCACAGATGCAGACAGACCACATGAAGACAATGCTGTGCTGGTCTGACCTTATGTCCTTCCCACAAAACTCCACAGGCATCAGCCTCAAATATTTTGCAAGGAACATGTTTTGGCTCCTTTTTGTTTTCCACACTTCTTCACTCTCTCTACCACTTTGGTTTGTGAAGCCAAAACCTCTGATCAAGCACCAGATTAAGAGAATGCACATAACAAAAGCATTCTTTATTCCTGCATTTGAACAAAGCTGACATTTCACATACATTCATAATACCCATCAGCTAAAAGGGTTTACAGGACAGACACACTACCCCCAGGCTATCGTTTCCGTAATGGATTCTTTACTAAATCTATATGCCAGTAAAGGATGGATTGTAGATATTTAAACAGCAAAACTAATTAACTAAACATAACTACTTCCTTTGAAGCTTTAATAGATGGTAAAAATTTCCATTTATCTATTTTCATGTGTGAATTGAAAACATTTGTAAAACAGTATTCTTCTGTCACGGAAATTAAGAACGGTATTTTCAAGCTAAATCATCAGAAATCCTGAACTGAAGTGAGGGCTGCTAGCTTCACTGCTGTGCTCTGGCAGGTCCCTGGGATTAGGTGACAGATGACTCCTCATCTCTAATTTTTATTGGATTTGGAGATGTGTTTTTTACTTTCTCAGAAATGCTTCTCTGTATAAAGCATACATTTACCACCTCTCCACTTGCATCTCCATTTCAGGAGATTTGTAGCTTTATCAACAGCAGTAAACATCAGTACTTACAAAGATTTCAATACTGGACATATTTATTAGCATATCTGGTAAGTGTGCTCAACAAATTGCTATGGCATATACAATCATGGCTTCTGAGGTCCATGCTGTCCCTCAAGGAACATTACTGGTAAAAAGAAGGCTCACCCTTTTGCCAAAATAACTTAAGGCAGATGAACGTCTTATTTCCTTTCCAGATTCAGCCTGCTTAATTTCAAGATAAAGTAAAAAAAACGTTTGAGACAAGTTCACATTTTGTACCTCTTGCTGCCTTTGTTGTTGCAAGAAAGATGCCACATCCTTCCACCTTCTCTGTCTTGTCCAAAACTGATAGGTTTTGAAATGCTGAGCTTTCAATAGCTTTATTCTCTTCAAGGAGCTGAGAAAGGTGCACCTAGACCTGGCTTTGCCTCCACTAAAGCTGAGACCTGGGTCTGCCCCCCTCCAGGAAAGGGCACAGACCTCTGTCAGCCCAGGTCACAGGGAGGGTGCAACTTCATGAAAGCAAAGACAAAGATTTTCATTGAAAATTTCTGCTTAGGCACCTTAGAGGTAGCTTAAAGGGAAAAAAAAAAGGCAAAATTAAAGAGAGAAGGAGAGATGACAGACAAACCTTGAGAGTCTAGAGAAATTAGCCTGCAGAGCCATGTAAAAGAGCTTGGAAGAGCAAGAACAACTGTAGGGATACATGCAGAGATGCAGTATGAAAGATTTGATGATCATATATAGAAGAAAATGACAGAAATAAAATCAAGCACAACTACATAGTCTGGTCCTCTACATTCGCCCTGTGCCGTGTGCCACTGGCACCAACCCACAGCATTTCCAAACAAAAGGGACCCTGGCAGCTCACACCAGACACTGGGGACTGGGAAAAGGAGAGAGGAGGGAAAACCAAGGTGATTTTACTGTACTGACTGTTAAGATAAACCAACACAATGCCACTATTTATCTGCTCTACACCTCATGCTCCCTGATGGTTTTCTGACTGCCTCCACTGCATACTTTGTTATGGGCACTAGACCTAACACTGTGTGGGGATGTTTGAAAGGTAACCTGAACCCAGGAACTCTTGTAGCTGGGCTGATCTCCAGGCTTGTTGCCCTCACTGTTGGCTGTGTCTTCACACAAAACCTCAGAAAAGGGCTGATGCAGATCAGTCCTCTCCCAGAGGGGAAGCTTTTATGCACATTCCTCAAAAACCACGATAAAACATCATGGAAAGGGACATGTGAGGTATTGCAGTCTGTCAGCCCACACCGTGAGTTTGGAGAGATGCCATCTGGGTTATTGGCAGCAAAGCGTTTCCATGAGCTTCCCATGCTAATGCTTTTCAGTCATGTCTATTAATTCAAAAAACCTCCCAAAAAAAGAGTTAATCACTGTTTCTCGTGCTTTCCCAGAATCTGAAAGTTTCAGATAAACTGACGTTATTGTAAAACATATCAGTTAAGGGGAAAGAAATAAAACACCAAATCAGAAGAATGTGTAAGTATGTGAAAAAAGCTGCTGTGTGCAAAAGCACTGCGTTTAGTGGCTGCTCACAAAACATGCTCTCCTGCTGAAACAGGTAATCCTGATTTCTCTAACAGGTTTAAGAAGTGCCACACCAAATTCTCAGTCCTACCCATGAATCACTGTTTGCCACCCCATCCGCTGTGCTGTGGGCAATACACTGGGGGAGAAACTGTACCAGGGCCAGAGTCAGCAAAGGCATAAGAAGAGATGTTCAGGCAGGGAATCTTTCTCACCCTGTTGATGAAACAACAGGAACACTCCTCATGTTCAGCTGGGTAAACCAACTCCCTAACTGATTGCAAAAACATCAGTATCCATATAAGGGACAGTTCAGGGCTGCATGGCCAGTGCAACAGCCCCAATTTACTGCTGGTTTAATTCTCTGAACCAGACCCCTAGAAACTCCGACGAAGAACTGAGCCTTGCAAAGAGTCAGAAACACACAGTTGAGGAGGGAAGCAGGTCAGTGCCATGGCAGCAACCATTTGAAAAGTTTTAAGTGCAATGCAAGCACACCCCAAGTTCTCCACCGTGCATTAACTAAGCCCAGATCAACACACTGAAGTCTTTAGATCATGGAAAAATGCAATTTCCCACACTGCAGTGCTCAATGTCCTGGAAGAGCTTGTACCTGTAAAGCAGCCTCATGCTAAGAAATATGTTTTAACTCCTGAATAAGAACATGAAAAGCCATCCTGTGGGCATGAGGCATTCAGTCTTGCAACCAAATCTAATGGTCACTACCCCCCTGCACAATCCAAGTAGTGAGTCAAATTCCCAAGAGCCTTTCAGAGCTTTCCAAGCCTGCTATCTCATTTTTTTTCTGGGTTTCTTTTTGTTGTGCTTTGTGGCTTTTTTTCTCATATCTTTGGAACTCTATATAATTTTCTAACTTAGCTAATGAAGGTAAGCTTCTTACAGTTCTGGGGGTGTTTCTGATTTTTTTTTTTTATATATTTTTTTCAAGAAAGGAAGTCTTTAAGCATTCAAACACCTGGTATTCTGGGTAGCATTGCCAGATTAATTGCTATGTTGGAAGAGCATGCAATGGAGAAAAATACTGGTGGAGGTGAGAAGAACCAGCACACTTAGGCTGGAGTCACCAAGACTCAAAAGTAAGAAGGCATAAACAACAGAAGTGATAAACAACAAGTTTAAAAAAATCAAATTTGTTACTAATAGGACAAGGACTGAATACAGAAGGAAACAGTATTGTAAAAAAATCTGACATAAATAAACTAGAGCATTTACATAAATAAACTAGAGCATTTGGAAAGGCTGTAGACCTCAAAAAGCAGCTCAAACAACTATGAAATGGGTAGGAGAGTCAATGTATTTAAATGGCCTCAAGGCACAGTAAATACAGCTTGGCTGGGCATAGCACAGGACAAGTCATCCAGATCTGAGATTCCAAGAAAACACAAAAAACCCCACAGGATTCATACACTTAAAGTGTGACCAGCTGCACAGTGTGGACCAAATTTAGCATGCCCAGGAATATACTGAATTTGAAGCTTTTAAGATATGTATAGCTAGTGACAGCACGAAACTACTGGTACATTAACCCAATTAATGAATACGATGCATTTGTTTCCTAAGCAAGGTATATACAAGTAAAACTGCTGGACTTCAGTCTCCATTCCTGTGTTGATGCAAATCAGCACTTAAATATGCCCAGCTCAAGAGGTTCAATTCAGTCTGTGCTTTGCTCCTGGGCACCACAAGACTCGGCTGTCCCCCTTCTCACCCATCGGAGGGAGTGGGTGGTGTCTAATTTTCTAGCTCTTGCTCCTCACTTCAGCTGTAAGATCATTGCTCTTGCTATCAAATCAACCCAGTCTTTGTTCAGGACAGGTACTTTTAACTTGTGCAGAATTTCCCACTCCCACACACAATCCAGGAGACAGTGTGTATGAAAGATTTATATCCATCCTTTGTACAGCGACACAAGGTTATATAAAAGCTGGGATATGCAGAATACAAAGCAGGTAAGAAGCACACTTTAACTTGTAGGTGACACAACTAACACTGAAAATTCAAGGTTGTCACTCAGAAGTCTAGTGCTTCAAAAAAAAAAGGCGGCTTTTTTCTCAACTGCGGCACAGTTTGCAACACTCAGAGAGATCCTGGCCCTGTTCCATCACTGAGTGTTTGAAGTTGGTTTCACTGGGGCCATTGCATGTTGACAATAACAAGACAAGCCTCAGCACGATGGGTGCAGTTTCACAGTGGCTTTATACAGGTCTTAAATGTGAGCTGTCCTGCAAAAGGGACCCCCCATGACTCACTCAAGCTTCCCATGACCTTGCTGCCACCCAGAGAGCCGACTTGGAGACCTAGAACACACAACACACAGCATGGCCACACGGGAGCAGTTGTCAGAGCTCAGGTGGAGGAGCTCAGGAATGAGGTGCCAAGGCCAGGAGGAGGGCAGGAAAGTCCCGATCATCTCAGGTTGCAGTTTCACAACATGTTGGCTTCAGTGACAAAACCATCTTGCTGGGTTCTTCCTCCAACCTCAGCACTTCTGCCTTGTGCTGGAGTCCTTCTGCTGACACAACTGCTTTCCAGTCTGCTCTGTAAATTCCATCACGGAAAAAGGTAAGCACTTGAGATGACATCTTTTCTGGGGCATACATTTAGCCCATGTAAGTCAAAAATCATCTGCCTCTGGCATGACATCGCACGCAGTTAAGACAGTGCAACCACAAAGAGGTGCACTGCAGCACAAGGGATGGGCTTTTCTCGTTGAAGACTCTCACCAAGGCCAACATACAACACACTTACATAGTAATATTTTCAAACAGTATACTTTTTTTAATATTACTTACAACAAAAGTATGTAGCACTTTCTACTCTTTGAAAAAGCTAGAAAAACACTATAAGGGAATCTATATCACATAGCTTTAATCACCTAAGAGGTGTAAGTGGAAGCCAAGCTAGTATCCCTGTAGTAGGTGAGAAAGCAGAATGGCATTGCCCAAGAACACTCAGGTTGTTTCTTTCTCTGCTGCCCATGCTGAGAGCAGGGATGCTCAGCATAGCCTCAATGCCTAATGTAAGAGGAACCCTCTCTAAAGGTCTGAACACACCTGAGAAAGGGGAGAACAAAACCAAAATCACAAACAGCTTTCTCAGTCTATTACCTCTACTGCTCAGAATTAAAAATTAAGGTTTTGGGGGTGGCAAAGGTCGCTACCCAATCAGTAGAAAAGCACAGTATAAAGACAGCAAAAGGAAGCATTCAAAGATACAAGCAAGCCCATTTTATAAACAAAAGGAGGAAAAGGGAGAATGATTTATCCTTTCAACCAAAAGCCCAAAGCAATTAGATAATGTTTCTTTAAAAGCAAAGACTGTATCCTATATATTACCCCTCAAAACAGTCAAATGCTTTTTTACAGCTTGACGGGAGCCTTAATTAAAATTTCATTTCACGTGGTCTCTAGCTCTGCATCCTTATTAAAACACATTCCCTGTTAGCATATCTCACAATTACTCAAGAACATCAAAAATTTAGGAGGTAAAGGGCTCTTTTCTGTACTCTGTGAGTGCTAAAAGAATGACATTGCCTTCAAAGCTCTGTTAAAAGAAATTAAGCCATTAATATGATAGTTCTTGATACCAAATTAAAGTCTACCTAGAATCCTGGGCTGCAGTCTGACTGCCCAGAAAGGTCAGAAAGTATTGAGGAGACAGACTTCTCTGGCAATTGTAGTACAGTGGGGTATCTTCCCTCCTGCCCCATAGGATATAATAAACATCAGTGGGTGATGATAGCACACAAGCTACAATCCAGTCTCACACTGTGCTGGCTCAGAGATCCTCCACCCCAGAGGGAAGACCATGCCAGGATCCCACAGGCCAAGGCATCATCATTCCATTTCCCCTTTGTTATTACCTCTACAGCAAAAAACATGACCCAGAAGTGAACATGCCAAACCAGGCCTAAAAAGACAGCTTTCACTCGGCTTTATTTGCTGAAGCCCAGCCCAGCCCACAACCACAGAGAAGCAGAGAAGGTTCAGTCTCTAACAAGGGAGACAGAGGAACAAAGAATGGACTTTGACTCCAGCACAAATCTTCTTCAGCACTTGATGTTTAATCAGTGTTACTGGACATTAATAATACTGCCTTATCCCGGCAGGCAGCAGCTGGGCCCACTTCTCACAGTCCATCACCACTGCTGCAAATAAAAAGACAGACATTTGGAGGTGATATACACATTTTTTTTTGTAGGCTTCAGCTTCACGGTTGCTCACATTCCAAGCCTGGCTCTATTAACTGAGGCAGAAAGATCTGGAGCACAACCAGTGAACACAGAAATGAGACCACTTTCCCTACACAGCACTTAGGGTGTGAAAAGCATTGGCCCTGGTGATGCAAATACTTCACATTTTGTTACAGATAGGTTGAGCCCGATTAACCTCAGCAGCTTACAACGTGCCAGGCTGAGGTACAAGGGCAGGCAGCAGATATCCCTCCTGATGCAGCAGCTGAGCAGCACTCTGGATAGCGATGCTTTTTAAGCATCTTCCTCTTCTCCTCCTCATCTGTTCATTACTGAGATAAATCCAAAGGAGCCATGCCAGTGACACTGGCAAAGCCTGAAACTACAGTCCCAGACATCCCACCTCTTTGCTGATAAAGGTAAAAGGGGCTGCAAGCTATGCCATGCTCAGGAAAAATGGTGAGTAGGTTTTGGGCCCTGGGAAGTAATTTAAGTCTGAGTTTACTTAGAAATAGTAAAAATACCAAGCACTTGAATAGTATCAGTGTAAGACATCATACAAATGAAAAGGGCAGAATTAGACTCTTTACATCATTCCAGATTTCTTCCTAAATATCACAAGGGTACACCTTCCAAAGTAACAATGGCAGAGGTTATTACTGGTTTTTGTAATTTTTAAGTTGTTCCCACATGAGGTATTCCCACTAAACACTTGAAGATTTAAGTTGCCAAGAAAATAAACAACCTCTGTGGGCACCAATGCACTTCTGCACAGCTCCAAGCCTCTAACCAGAGCAGAAAACCTCTGCAGAGCAACTTGGGCAGTCTTGTGACACAGCTGAAGTACCTTATGGCTGATACTAAACTTTGGCTTGTAAAGATTTGAACTGTTTAACTGCCTGCTTGACAGTTTGCTCTGTAGCAGCATTTTAATGGGGACACAGAGGAGCCACTTGTCTCTCTCCTGCAGACCGACAAGCCACAAACAGCTGGTCGTGCTGGGTCAGAACCCATTTTGCCCATTCCCTCGGAAAGAAGAGGGATGTTTGTGCTAGGGACACAAAGGCTGATCTGTTCAGAGCTGGCCACAGCCCTCCAGCCTGGCTCCCAGCACTGGCTGACACAGGCTGGCGTCAAAGGGGGAAGGGTAAAAACAGAAGGGTTGTCCCACTTCCCCAAAGACTGTTCTTAGCAAATGTCATTATTTAAAAACATTGCACTTTGAGAATACTTGTGTGAAGTGCTCATGGAAATCTCAACTGTGTAAATTGGAGTTTAATTTGTATATTCAACATCGTCACTCTTAAAAAATAAACGTGGCTACGTTTTTCCCAGTAGAAAAAACTAAGATCTACAAAACACTGCTTCTCTCCTCGGTAATCTCTCCTCGGTAATCACTACCATTTGCTTATTTGTTTTGTTGCAGAATAGGCAGGGAGGGTGAAATGATAATAAAAACATGAACACTCTTTCTCCTTACCTTGACCGGGGACAGACTCAACTGCAAGCAGCTTTATATAGTACAGTCAGCACGGGCAGCCCACAGGAGAAAGAAAACAAAATCATGGCTCTTCATCTTGCATAGCCTTACCCAAACTTAGCTTCAATGAAATCAATGTGAAAGGCTTATGTATGCAGAGGTCATCCTCACCTACGTAGTTACAGGATGAGGGTATAGACAGAGAAGCCTGTACACACTAAACCTCAGTCTACACACACCACACAAAGCAGGACAGGGTTGTGCCAGGAGAGGTTTAGACTGGATATTAGGAAAAATTTCTTCACAGAAAGGGTTATCAAGCATTGGAACAGATTACCCATGCAAGTGGTGGAGTCACTGACCCTGAAGGTACTTGGAGACGTGTGGCTATGGCACTTAGGGACATGGTTTAGTGGTGGACTTGGCAGCACTGGGTTAACAGTTGGACTTAATGATCTTAAGGGTCTTTTCCAATCTGCACAATTCTGTAATTCTATAAGCCCATCCTGCTCCAGAGCAAGCTGAACCTAACAGGCCCTCTTTTCTCCAGCCTCATTGGCCACCATGGCTCATACACAAGTGTCCTTCAGAAGCAGGAGTGTTCAGAGGGCTGAAGCTGCACCACACAGGTCCTTTAGCCAGAACTGAACCCCAGACAAGTCAACGCCAGGGGCACTGCAGCTGAAGCGCTGTTGAATCAGACTCACTTTTTTTTCATCCTAGCATTTATAAAGGAAATAATGTTCAAAGGCATTGAGTTATTACTGCAGAGCTGTATCTCTCCTGACTTTTCAGAATCAGTTATTATGCTTTAACTGGGTACTCTACGTAATACTGAAAAAGCTTTCATTGCAACACTCTTCCAAAGCTGTGATTACAGGTTTAACATTACAGCTTAGTTTCAACTCACTATATTTTCTAATGATGCCTATATTTAAAAGAAAAAAAAAAAAATCCCGTAAGGTAACTGGTTGCATTCCAGGCCTGGAAACCTCAGGGCTCCTGAGCTAACCCAAATTCACCCAAGAACTCAGACACAAAATACAGCAGACTTGCAGTTTATGTACCTCCTTGTGATGATACCATTTTGTCACTTTTCAATCACTCTTAAACTGTGGTCACAACTTTGCACCTCTTTAGAGATAAGGAAAAAAAAACATCAGGTTTGGCTGTTAGCCAGGTAGCCATCAGCAGCTGATGGAGCCTGCCCGGAAGCTCTGTTCATCCCCAGCAAGGATCTTGCCTGTGTTCAGATACACAAATCAGCCAGCCGGCATAAAGTCAGCAAGCCAACCTTCTGATTATGCAATTACTTGCTCAGCTACAACTGCAGGTTTTCCTGCATAATCAGGCTGATAAACATCAAACCTTTTCTGGTGTTGCCTCAAATCCTAAATGATGTAGTCAGAAGCCAGAAAGGAGGCAAATGATATCCAGAAAAATCCAATGGGAAGAGGAGCACTGTGTTGTCGGCTCAGGGCAGAGACTCTGGGTTTGGTGTACTCTGCAAACCCAGAGTATCTCTGATGACTGTCAGTCTGGCATTACACACTGTAATGGCAGGAAGGTATTAGCAAACTCAAATTTGTGCTGAAGAATCGTCTACACATTGACAATGCTACACCCAGACAAGTGGACACAGACGCCACGGGCTGTGTTCTCCACCCAGACCCCGAGAAAAACCAAAAAAATTGCAGGTGCAGCTTCCTGTGAAGCATTCCAGTAAATGAATCAACCCAGAGACTCCTCCAGTACAGCCATAATCAAGACCTTTCCATTTTCAAAGGACAATTAACTTAATCCACAGAGCACTAACAACAACCAATTTCTGTCTTAGATATGAGCAAATGCACGTACAACATGCACGCAAGCTGTATGTGTGTGCCCACACAATACTGCTGATAGGCATTTATAGCGGTGCCCACACTAGGGCTAGGTCAGCTCTGGAATTGAATAGCTACATTTTAAGGCATTCCTAAACCAACATCAGTCAATGCAATAGAGAAAATAAAGAAATTAAATAACAAATTGCACATTGCCCCACATAAATGATTTTCTACCCTTTATGGTTTCATGAACGCTTGATTCCCTCATACATAGAGTTCTATACAAAGTCTTTAATACAGTAAAAGCTAAAAAAGTAATGGGACAACTTAATTTACAGCTGCATTGAGGAGATACTAAAATTACACCTAGAAGAGCTATTTTATACAAATTTTAGAGACCTGAGACATTTCTTCCTCATTTCCTTCTGAATTCAAGGTTTCCACTGTGAGTTTCACAGAAACAAGGAAGAATAGCCTCAGAACTATGACTAACTGAAAAGATCAAATGTAAATGTCTTACAGGAATTCATATAATATTTCACTTGTGACTTCTCCACTGGAAGCACATCTATCTTGGCTCATAGTAAATATACATCCTTATCCACTTCATACAATGTGCATATTGATAGAAAAGTAACAGAACAAAGGGATTAAGGAGAACATCATATCTAAAGTTTCCAAAGAACTGTAAAAAAACTCCACTTATTGAAGCTAAATACGTATTTCAACAAAAAGGGAGAAAAGTACTACATTGAGTTGCTCAAAACTTTTTGGTTATGAAAATTTCCTACGATTAATGTGGTGCAATTACAAAGATTTTCTATGAGGAGATGGTACATTGGGTAATTCTCTGCTATTTCACATAGAAAATTCTACTTAGTAAAGGTTTTCAATGCAAGTTCAAATCAGTCTTTTGAAAGCAAATTTCTTTATTCTTAGATACAAAATGCTATTTCAAATTAAAACATCACAAAGATTCCCACGGAAACTTGCGTATTTTCAAGTCAGCTCTTCCCTCCAAAATCAAAGGATGTTTGTTCCTCAGTGTTTTGTCAAGAGAGTGAACCTTGAAACCTCTCTAAGGTCTTAATACTATATATGCACACAGACAGAAAAGCTCTGGCAGTAGTTGAACGAAAAATCAAGCATTAAATACTAACATTTCAAGGTATGCCTAGCAGAAAAGTTCAATATATATAAAACAAGATCAACACAGAATGATCCTAGCAATGCAGCCCTCACACAGGCAAAGTCCAGAATCAATTTCAGTTTATTTTTATTGGGTGTAATTTATAATATGCCCAGACTCACTATTTATTTCTTCAAGGCTTCACGGACAAAGGGGTGCTCTTTTGATAGTCTATCCCACGTGTTTATTAAAGGAGATATAACAGAGTGAAAGGGAAACATAAAACCGACAGAGGATCATTTTTAGTTTCAGGGTAGTTTTATATGCCATCTCTTAGAACTTCAATTTATGACTTTCCTTAATGGAGCCTTTCAGGGTTGATTTTAATGAGTTAAGTGGAAATTCCACTGGTTTGTTACTGCAGTGCTTTCTTCATGACCAACCTACTCTCATATATCACCTAGGTCTGACTTATTTATACAGACACACATTCACTGAATGGACCGGGAACTTCTTAAAACTCGTTGCTCTCACTTGCATTCTTCCTGAATTAAAATGTGGTTTTCTTTCATTGCCTTTTTGGCCTGACACTTGTCCAGTATTCCACAAACCTGAAGAAGACTGAAGTTACTGTGAGAGGCTTTTTTTTCCCTTTTTTAAGTCAGGAATACAGATTTCCTCCCCAGAGCCAGATGAGAGCTGTGTCTTACAGACATCACAAGAGCATCGGCCTGCAACCCCACCCAACCCAACCTGACTACTCCTTCAAAGGAAACCGAACAAAAGCCAGGAGAGCAACAGTGCCTTCAAGCATATTAGCTGTGGCATTTGCAGGATCTTGAGGCCTGTCAGCAGGTTTATGTGTTGCTTGTGTTTCTCCTCACCATTGTGCTCAGGACTTCTAGAATTTGGGCTATGTTAACCATCTGACTGGCCATTTACCTGAGCTTCTAAAATCTAGATGAGTTTAATTTAGACAGAGCACAGTAATAACACTTGGAGCTCTTAATGAAAGGCCTGCTGTCATCATCCAAGTCATTCCAGCTTGAAGCTTGCTCTCCTTCTCTTGCAGTAAGCACATCTTCCCGACTTCATATTACAGAGCTCACAACCAGCCACATCCTCAGCTCTGGAAAAGGTTTCCCAGGATGAAGAACAGAATCAGGATGACAGAATCCCAGAATGGGAAGGTCAGACAGGACCACCAGTAGGGTCATCTGGTCCAACCTCCCTGCTCAAACAGTGTCTTCCTAGAGCACACTGCACAGGACTGCATCCACAGAAGGCTCCTGAATATCTCCAGTGAGGGAGACTCCACAACCTCTCCACGCAGTCTTGAGCTAGGACAGCCCACCATGCCACCCTCACAGCAGAGAGACCCAATGGGTAACACAGGCATCAGCTCAGCCTCTCCAGACCTGGCAAAGGCCCAGCATTTGGTACAACCATGTTGGCCCTAAGCAGGTATAAAGGTCAAGCACCAAACAAGAAATGCCTGTTGATGTGACTGTTAATTAGAGAAGTATGTATACAAATACATCTTCCGGTGTGTGTCTCCATGCCCAAAGTACTTATGTGGTAGGAATTCCTCCATCCCAGCCACACATCTCTGATGAAGGAGTCTGGCACCACATGAGACAGGACAAAGAAGTTAAAAAGTGCAGGTAGTTACCAAGTGTAACGTGTTCTTTGGAAAACAATTGTAATTTGGAAGTCTTTTTTTCTGTCCACAGCATCCTCAACAGAAAAAACTCAAAAAAGAATCCCAAAACTAACCAAACAAACCCCCTCCCAAAATAATAAATCAAACAAAAAAACCTCAAAAAGAATTCAAGTAGCAAGTACTGAAGTCAAATCCTGCTCACTTTATTCCTGTAAAATACTTCTGAACATCCAGTAATTAAATACCTCATTTGGTTTCACATCAGCAAGAGAAAGATCCTTCTGGCTACTACCTGGGAAGAGTAAGACCAATGGGAAGCTGCCTGCTATGAGGGAAATCACATCTGCCAGTACATCCTGCCAGCCCTGCTACCGGCTCTGTCCTTCCAGGTTATTTTGCAGGGACTAAAAGCTTAAAGTCCACATAAACAGATTAAACTTTCACTGTCTGAGTTAAAACTACTAGCTTAAAGCAACCTCATAAGACACATGCTGGATAACACTAAACCTCTCCAGTATCTTCATCTTCACACAGCTGCCTCTTGCTCTCCTCGCAGAATCAGAGCCAGTAGCAGTTAAAACACGTTAGGATGGTAAATCATCCCAGAAATAGCAGTTATTGAAATAACTCAGGCAAAAGTGGAGATACATTATTTCCATGGTATAGCTTGCCATGCTCATAACGACTTGATTATGTTAAAAGCCAAACAGGTACTGCACCAGCTGTATATACCTATGACAAACAGAACATAAAGCTTAACTAATGGTCCTATTTCCCCGAAAGGGCACTGAGGCTGACAAATATTCCCAAGAGGTCATGTTATGTGTTGGATCAAATCAGGTGAATTGTACCTCCTTTGTCAGAAAGGAATTTATATTCTGCTACCAGCTTTTTAAAAAGAACATTTTTTTACATTTTATATTTATGTTATGATGTATTTCTAACTTTCTCATACTTGAAAAAAGGATCCTGTTTCTCAGGTACTTACACCATACCAGGAGTTTACCATTTTTAGCCTGCCATTAAAGTGAACAGAAGCTGTTTACACAGAAGCACACACACAGAAGTTACTCACCTGTGTGCTGCCTTGAAGCAGCCTCACTGCTCAAATACAGGTCATCTGTAGAAGAAAGCATCCCAGAGCAGTGAGGAATAAACATAACCACAGCTTTTGTTTTGATGACTTCTAGAACTGTGCCAACAAGCACAACTTCCAACAGTTTGTGAAAAAGCTGCACATCATTTTTAGGAGGAGTGTGCTGTATGTTAATCATTTCTAATCAGAGACAGTTTCTCCACGTCTACTTTTCTGGCTCATTTCCTTACAATTAAAAATTCAATTTTACCCAACAGCTACAATACAGATGTGCTGCTTTGACAGTGACTCTGTTGTGCCCTCAGCATATGCACAACGAAATCCATAACCAGTTCAGTAGTTCAAGTTCTAGACAGACAAAATTAAAGCCAGACTGTAAGAGAAGTTTGTGCAGTAGCAGCAGTCGGAAATTCATGTCTGCCAAAGAGTTATGTGGAAATTATGCCCCTTAATTGAATTTATGCAAAGGAACAAACTTAACCTAACAGCAAGGCCCTATCTAGTGTTGAAGCAATCTGAAGAACTAGTCACAGTTGATTAAATCTTTTGTAAGCAACTTTGTTAACTTACGTTCTCAAGAAAAGTATGTTTTGATAGCTAAGCAGATGGTGAACAAACCAATTCTGTCTTTTCCCAACTTCTCCTGCAAGCAAAGTTAGATAAAAACTTTGACATCCTAGTTCATTACTCAGTGTTGCTGGACTCTCAGATGTTGTAAGATGTTGGGTGCCATAATTTCAATGAATCCTCTCTCTCCCAGGAGCACAAGGCTAGGTCATTAATCATCTTTTAAAGCACAGAGACATGGTCTCATAGAGCAGCTTGCCTGGTCCTGTTAAATAATAGCCAACAGGTATTTATTAAAGAGCACGAAGGAGGCTCACAACACACCTTCCAACACATAGCATGAGTGGTAAGTAGCACTCTACACTTTCTATGTATCTTGCAGCTTCTCACAGACTTCTCTAGCCCAAATCAGCCATGTCTCACCTTGAACATCTTTAAACTCCCTCTCTGCTTGCAGAGACACTCCTCAAGGCACATACCAAATGCTGCCACTCCCCTGATGTTCCTTCCCATCTCTACAACAAGCTTTGTGTCCCTGCCCAAACAAGACTATTCCTCCTATTCCAAGTCCTAGCTCTTTCCCAATCCACCCTAACAGTACGATGCTCTCCCTGATTGCTCTAAGAACAGATGTCCTGGCAAAGACCCTCAGAGCAGAAACACCTTATGCTGACAGCATAAGTACTTTTCTCTGCTCAGCATAGCGTAGGGTCTGGAGAGGTGACACAGCTGAGCCAAGTGAAGCATTCTTCACACCAGCTACAGTTACTGCAGTGACACCAATGGGGGTAACAGAGTAGAATCTCCCCTCCACCCACCATGTCAAGGCCAGCAAAGCTGTGTTCTATGGGCTACTCACAAACTCTACACAGTAAGTAGTTAAAAGACTTTTTGCATGTTCTAGAAATACCACTACAATCCCTTCTCCACTAACTGTTTTTCTGAAATGCTTGAAAAATTGTTTCAGACTTGGAAAGCCAGTCTCGCATGCAGTACTGGTACAGCTTTTTTCCCATCACATTTTGTTCACTGATGCTATTGCTCTCTTGAACTACTGTTTCCTCCAATTTCCCTTCTATTGAAGTAGCTGTACCAATTCTAACAAGTAGCCATGGCAACATAATTTTGCAGAATAAACTACAAAATAATCCTACAATCAGACATCTAAATTAGAAAAATGGAATGGAAATAATGTGTTCTTAAAACCTGGAATTAGAGGGCCTACTGGAAAAGGTTACAAATAGATGTGATAAACTCTCCAACACTTACAAACTCTGAATGAACAAAAGCAGATGCTATACTTAAAGCCAAATTTACAGATACATTACTAACAGGAGAAGTTATTACGTATTATGAAAAAGGTGAGATCAAGAGAGTAAAAATAAAATTCTTCCTAGCTTACACCAGAAACTATCAAACTATTTGGATCAGCATCTGTCCCAAACCCAAACTGAATTATAGACACTCCTCATCAGCTCCCTTGGGACAGACATGCAGTGATCATTTTTGACCCAAACCCAGTGTGCAGTGATGGGGAGAGCCCAGTGCCTCTGGCAATCACCTGTGTGAAAATGCCTCCTCAGGAGAGTAGAACTTGTCTCCAAAGAGAAGGCACCTGCCATGGCAAAATGAAGCCACAAACACTGTTTCATTAACCATAGCAAAAGCCTTCAGCTTTCCATTTTACTCTAACAGTTTAAAGATTCTTCAAAGAGTTATATCAAGATTTCAATTCAATTTTCCACAAAGGAATTACTGCTGGGATTTTAAAGCATGTTTTTTTCTTTTCTAATCATACTTAACATGTATAATCTGTATGTGCAATTCAATTCCGGATCTCTAGACATTTAATCTTCTAAGCATCCTTGAGGAGGTGGCAGTAAGTTACTTCTCTAGGGCTTAGTATATGATTTCCAAGGTGGGTGAGTTGATGGGGCACCCTGCACTTGGTCCAAATAAATCCAGGAATTGTGCTGCCCATAACTGCCTTATTTTCTTTACAGTAACTGAAAAAGAGGAGTCATATGAGAATTACTGCAAAGAGGATGTACTGATTTTTGTCTGTGAAAGGTGATACAGGCTGTCTGGACTGCTAAATTAGCCTGTAATCTAATCTAATCAATGAAATACACATCAAGTGTTGCCACTCAAGCTTCCCCATCAGCTGCAAGCAGCTGAAACAATCAAAACTGAGATTCTCAGGAATTGCTTAGACCTGGAACTCTTGAGAATAAGATTACCTGTTCCTTTCCCTTTCAATTTCACTTTTAAACTGATGTGTGCCAAGAGCAACCACACAGGCTATGAAATGTGGTATCACCTCTAAATACAAAGCATTTACCTAACTGCATATTTGCTGCACAAAAAAAACAAAAACAAAAAAAACCAAAACAAACACATAAAAACCCAAACAAACAAAACCAAACACACACTAAAAACAAACAAAAAAAACCAACAACCTGTTTTCTCCATTCTTTATACTCAAAGTATAAAGGTATAAAGAATAACTACAGATACAATTTGCAATCACTGAGATTTACAGCCTTGACCTGACTGTAGTAAGTAGTTACATCACACAGGCATTTTTTAAGTGCCCCGTGCCTCATTTTTCCTCTGTACTTGCAAGAGACACAGTTTTTGGATTAATATTGTATTTTGTTAACCCTCAGAAATCTCCAGCTGTCCCTATTGAAAGAAACACAAAAACACAGATAAGACAGAAAACTAAAGCCAACAAGCAGCCCATGCCTATTTTATACTATTTTGATGTGTAATTCACACAGGTAGAATTGCTTTGTTTAACAAAAACAAAAAAAAAAATTAAAAGGGTGGGAAGGGGAGAATCCTTACAATTCTTACAGAAATATTGTCTGGAAAATAAGACATGTTACCACAGTACAAACTGCATCATGCATATTCTTACATTGCTTTAAAACTGTGTATTACTCCCAAGAGATTACAGAAGATGACTATAGTCTACTGTCCATATGCTAAAATTCACTATGCAGGGGGTAGCCTCCCTGTGGGAAATTTATATGAATCCAAAAAGGTTGCCAAAGCCACTTCTCCAGGGACCTTGCAATTGCATTAATGGGGAAGCATTGAAAACCAATAAAAACTCTAGCAACTCTACAAAGATGCTCCTTTTCCCACTACATACCTTCCACTGTGAACATCACTAGCTCGTCCACACACATTAAACAAGTTAAGAAAAAATACCCTGCAGACAGATAACAAATATCACTAATGTGGGTTTTTTCTTCACATTTCAATACAGCATCATGCAGAGGGGTCCTGTCTGACATCAGCACAGACTACTTCAATTTTTCATTTTTTCACCAAACACATAGAGAATACAAGTAAAGCACAACCAGCTTGGTTAGAGAGCATGCCAAGGGACTGCTCTCATCTAGGATGCTTTGATAAAAACAAACACCTTTTGTGCCTTGAGAGTCACTTGAATGTAATGTGCTTTACACAGCACAAGAGGGGTTGCTTCATTTTCCAAAGTGCTTATTTAAGAAGCCCAAATTTAACAGAACCATAGGGAAATTACATGTACAAACAATAGCTGTCATGGTAATTTTAGCTTCCTTCCACACCTGCAAATACGCACTCTAACAAGGAGGCTGCCTCGTCTCTCACGTCAGGAAATTCTTTCTGCTCCTGAATGCTCGTGAGAAGCTCCATCCTGCTGTACTGAACACCTGAGAAGCCACCCAGGGCTGACAAACTCAACACCAGTCCCTGCTCGCTCTGCCTGCTTTGCTCCCCCACACCCATGCCCAAGCTGTGACAGAAAGCTCACAGGAAATTAAACCTGCAGGCAGAAGCAGTCCATCCCTGCAGATAAGGAGACAGTAGCATTTCTAAGGGCTCAAGTCCTTCCTCAACATCACCTCCCTCTCCTCTTGACCCTTCTGCCTTACAGCTCCTCTTATGGCAGTATTGCCTGTTATTTCCCTTCCTGGCCAACCCCACGGACCACACCTATATGAAGGAACTTCAGCTTAATAGGTGGACTATACAAGTGAAGACTGCAACAGACTGATGTCCTTCAGGGATAGAAAATGAGAAGTCAGAACAACCCAGTACAGTTATTAAATTTGTTAGAGAAGGACCTCTCCTACTGGGCTTTACAGCTGTGCTGCCCCCCCTCCTCCACCAGCACCGATACTGAAGCTACACCAGCCCTAACCCCTCAGCAAATCTGTTTCCACCAGCTCAGAGACAGAGATCAATGCAGCAAAAGGGGCAGGTGTTAAAACTAAGCATTCCCTCATCCCTTCTCTTGGCAGACCTTCCTCCTCCCACCACACATCCTGATGCCAGCCCTGCCTCCCTATACAGGGTGCATAGGTCTGGGGAGGGATTTTCCGCTCCCTTCCTCCCTGCACAGGAATGTAGGAGAGACTACAGTTTAGTGCTGAGCTGGTAAATGCCTCATTTCACTGAGCAAGCGATTTTAGGCAGGACACTATATAACAGGCAGACTCTGGCACTCTGATGTTGGGGGTATTGAGCCACACTGACCACATCTTCCCTGCAATAACTTCTAGGAAATCTTCAACCATAAGACCCTTTCCAGGAATGTACAATGCATTGGGCAATACTCAGAGCCCTGCTATCTGGGAAATATGCCTCTTGTGCTTCACACCTTGCCATGCCTTTGTAAATTTGGCTTTCCTGCGCTGAAAGTCACACGCAAATCTCAGAATCTCCCTAAATATGTAAATGTTGCATTTTGACCCTGGAAATACGTGCTGGCTTTGCTCTGTAAATTGAAGAAAGAGTCTAGAGAGGAGCTGCACACAGGTCTTGCCCTGCCCCAGTGCAGACTGCTTTTTGCCATATATAACTCTCTAAGAAGTCAGGAAATAGCAAATTCCTATTGACTGGAAGGAAAGGACAATGAAGTCCTGCCCTCTTGTATTTTAAAGGGTAAAAAAAACTTTTGGATTTCCCTTCCTTTAGTAATAAAAATACCATTTTAGATTGTGCTACTTAGGAATGAGCTACAAATTGGGCAATAAAATCACAGAGAATTGTTTTAAACTGCCTGTTTACACAAGACTTTCACGTAGAGTAAGGTCCCTGCTGAAGAGAGAAGCCCTCCCAGGACAATGCCAGAGCCAACTCAGCGTTTGAAATAGCAAGACAAAGGCAAGACAAAATACCGAGTTCAGTGTCAGAATATTTTAATTCTACATAAGGATGACTACTGAAATATGCTCTCGATTTACAAATTACAAAATCAATCGTGGAAACAACTACTGAGGCACATTAGCCTTCACAGAGCAAAGAAATGCGAGACAGCTACGATGCCAAAAGGAATGAAGGAGGGTGCTAAGAGTACACACTGACACGGCTTCATCTTCACTCCTAATCAGGACGAAAACTGATGTGTTTTAAAGACTCGTACAGCAGCAGTGTGCTCAGGTGCTGTTACTGCAGGCACTACACAGAGGGAGGGAGACTTGCAAGCACTATATACATTACTCATTAGATCACAGCAAAGCTCAAACATTACCTGGCTTCCACCCCAGGAAGCCCCTTAAACTGCATAAACAAACCAGTGACAAAATTTAGATGCAACAGCCTCAATTCAGACCCCGCAGAGAAGTTCGTGTTAAGACTTCACAGGTATCTTTGCAAACGATGCAGCTGCAGTGCGGGAGGATGAGATGCGCTTTGGTCCCGTGGGGAGCGCGGGGCTCACAGGGAGAGAAGACACTGCCCTCGCCTTCCTAAATCCTCACGGGGCACTAACTCCTCGGCAGTTTTCACTATCACGCGGACAACCAAACAGTTTCTCAGTACACACTACTGAAGAATGCATCTTCTCACCTTCCCTCCCCTTCAAACTTTTCCTGTAACTTTATGCCATAGTTGGTTGCTCAGGGCTGATCCTCAGCTGCACCTCCCAGCCGCCAGCAGCACCTCCTTCGCTTCTCGGAATAACCACCAAAAAGACAGACGTGAAAAAAGGTGCGGTACCGAAAGGACTACAGGCACAGTAAGGTGGGAGTGCCCGTGGTTAGGAGGAAAGCGATGGCACAGGGGAAGGCAGCACAGCAGCATGCTTCAAATGCCATTGACCTCCGGTTAAATGAACTTCTGGGCAAATATGTAATCACTTTATCAAACACGCGCCAAGGGCATTTCTGAAGCTGTTCGTTCTCTCAGGTGGAGCAAGTAAATTAGTCCTTGTGAGGAGACGGGGATCAAACGCCTGTGCACGCCTCTCTCCTCACGAACTCGCGGTCTTGGGAACCTGGCTCTGCTTTTTCTTACTCCCTCCCCAGCTCCGTCCCGCTCTAGGGGGACACACTCGCTTCACGTCTCCTCCACGCACACCAGCGTTTGCGCCTTTCTTTGGGCTCGGTTTCTAAGGCTACTTCTTACAAAACTGTTTCAGTCACCCTTGCGAAAGGAAAAGGCACTGCTTTGCAGGGATGGCTGATGTGTCCGTGAGGCACCACTAGCTTCATTTAAGCCGCTCTGTAGCCCCGATTTTCCTAGTCGGGAGTGGAGTGGTGGAAGGCGAAACTGGAGAAAAGGGAGGTGTCGGGCGTTTCGAGGTGACTACGGAAAAGTCGCTCAAGCCCTTCCCTTAGCGCCGGGGAGAGCGGGGGCTTCTACTTCTTTAACCCCTCCTCTCACGGTACCCAACTCCCCCCACCTTTCTCGGGCTGAAAGATGCGAAAACGTCCAGACGGCAGATCCCGAAGATCCCTCACCCTGGCGGGAGTGGGAGGTCGGGTAGGCTCCCACCAGGAGCTCAGAGGTCGGGTAGGCTCCCACCAGGAGCTCAGAGCCCGGGAGCCGACCCGCCGCCGCGACGAGACATGACTGCGGAGGCTCCACGGGGCGCGCCCGGACGGGGCTGGGGGGGCTGCGCTGGAGGATACGAGGGCGGAAAGTTCAAGTGCGGCTCCCCAGCACCTCGCTCGCCCCTTCCCGAGGGGCTGCATCCATAACTCCTGCCGTCGGGGGTCCCGGCGCGGCGCGGGGTAGAGGGTGTGAGCTCTCCCGGCTGGAAAGACGCCCGGAGGAGCAGCAGCAGATGCGCGGCATTGCCCCCTAACCCCCGGCTGGACTCCGACGCCCCTTCGGCAGCCGAGCCGACCCGCCCCACAGCCTCCCGCTCTGCGGCGCACTGAGCCGGCCCGTCCCCGCTCCCCTACCTTCCAGCAGCACCTCCTTGCCGGCCCGTTTGAGCGCCTGCACCGCCTCGTCGTGAGTGGCATCCCGCAGGTCCGTGCCGTTGACGGCCAGGATGGCATCGCCCACGTAGAGGGCCTGGGTCTGGTCGGCCGCCAGTCCCTTGAAGATCTTGCTGATGAGGATGGGCATCTTGTTCTCCTTGCCCCCCTTGATGCTGATGCCCAGCCCGCCCATCTCCTGCTTCAGCACCTTCACGCACCGCTTCTTGTTGGAGACGGCCTCGGGCACCTGCTCGGGGGGGTCCGTGAAGGCGGTGCGCACCGCGGCCGCCCCCCCGCCGCCCTCGGCCCCGCGGCACGCCGTCCCATCGCCGCCCAGCCCGTTGTGGGCCGCGCCGTCGGGGCGCTCCTCGCCGCTCAGCACCAGCGCCTCGCCGCCCAAGTTGGCCAGCACTTTGTGCCAGCGCTCCCGCACCAAAACTTCCAGCCAGCCGCTGCGCTGCGCCCGGCCGCCCCCGCCGCCGCCCGCCGCCGCTACCGCCATCTTAGGAGCATGCTGGAAGCGCCGAGTGACGGCACCCCCGGCGCGGAGCAGCGCGGCGGACCCGGACTTCAACCGGGGGGCGGCGAGCTCCCGCCGCGGCGGGGAGGGGCGAGGAGCCGCGGCCGCCCCCCCGGGGCCGCGCCGGGGCGGGCGCACCTGCCGGCACCGCCCGCGGGCTGGGTGGGTGGCTGGGTGGGTGGGTGTGCCGGGCGAGGGTGACCCGCCCCTCCCGCGGGGTCGCGTCGTGGGACACCCTGGGTTGAGCCGCGGGTGTGATGGCACTCAGCGCTGGAAGGGCCCCGCCGGAGAGCCGGCAGCTGCCGTCTGCAGTGGGGTGTAGAGAGGAGCTGAAGGAAACCAGCGGCAGGGAAGAGATAAGGAAACCCAACTTTTTTTTTTTATTCTCAGGGATTTTTTTTTCTATAAAGTGGATTAAAACTAATAGGTAGCCCAAAGGTAGTTAAATATCAACTGTATGGAAGTAGAATTCAAGTTGTGTCACGGTTTTGTGGGATGGAGGTGTTAAGTGCTTGTGACAGATACTTTTGCAGGTTTTGAAGCTGTTTTCTATGCCCTTTGATTATGAATTTTAAAGGACCGTGGAGTCCACATTTCTCATTTTGCAGCTTTTCCTGACAAGGGACTCAAAGATCCAGCTCAGGCACCACAGAGGACAAAGCTTTCACACTGCCTATTTAGAGATGTGCTCAGCAGGCCTGGAGGTGCTGCCCCATAGCAATGTGACTCGACAGACACGAAGCACCTTCTGGACTGCCTTTGTTTCTGCTCCTTGCAGAGCAGCTCTGGCTCCTTCCTAAACTGGAATGAAAACTCCGGCAGTTCTGAACCATAGGAACAACATTTTGGGAAGGTTGGGATAGCCCATGAAGTTATTAGTCCTGATCATTTTGGCCATGTGAGTCATGTGGGTCCCTAAATGCAACATCTTGCTCCTCTCTGAAGTGGTGCCATTCATTTCTGATGCCAAGGTTTTGCTTCCAGGTGCTCACACATGTCCCACTTAATGTGGGCTGGGCAACTCGGTACTCACCTCCTCAGCATGGGGTTGGACCTACATGCGGGATTGTCCCCAGAAAAACTTGCCTTTGTTTAGTAGAGTCTCTCAGACCACACTGCTGACACTGAGCTACACAGAACACGTTCCCTTCCTTCCAAAGGACAGCAGAAGGAGGCCCCAATCCTCCTTGCCCAGGCTGCGCACAGGTCCCTCCTCCCAGAAGGAATGCAACTCTGCACCTAGGGAGAGCGGGAATCCACAGGCAGTGGGTTATTCAAGGATAATGGGTGGGTGGAGAAAAAGCAGTCTGGAGAGAGGTCTCTTCATTTCTCATGTTAATTAATGCAAGGTGAAAAGCTATAATTAAGTTTTCAGGGCTGTGAATCCAAAGTGAAAAGAAGCATGTCCCGTTAAACCTGAACAAGGCACCTAATCCCTTCATAGGAGAAAGATGCAACACATCCTTTTCTCTAGCTAATTCCTCACTAGCTGATTTAGGTAGCTCATGTATAACACTCTGGATGTTTGGGTTGGTGGCTTTTTTTTTTTTTAGATACCGTTTCCAGGTGCCAAACATAGCTAATGAATGTGTTTGTTCAGTTGCAGCAGCTTCAGGTAGGTGAGAGAAGGATGGGAGGGAAAGGACAGGCTTGCAAAAATTGAATGTTACGACGCCAGTTGTCGTAGCACTCACGTTTCTGTGCAGCTGCAAGCTCAAGTGACCAGGCCAAGTTATAATATCAGGTACCTCTGTTTGGTAAATTGGCTCTTACCAATTATTTCGTGTTTCTTCTTTATGAATTAGTTAAGAATCAGTGCTGCTGCTAATGGGAATGTATCTTTTTAACATAGTTGCAGAAAATTCATAAGGAAAAGATATTCAGGTGTTTCTATCCTGTTGTGAAAAGGTAATAGAGAAAGGAAAGTTAATGTTTAATGCCTCACACTTCTTCCACACACTGTGCATTTGGGCCGTGTTTACTGAGTGTGTCTGGTTCTCCAGTGGGTTCCCATGGAACTGCCTTGTATAGACAATTGCACTGCATGTATTCGAGAGCTGTGCTTGTTCCAGCTATTTTCCTTTCCCGTTCCAGCAGAGGTAAATAATAAAGTTTCCTAAGGCCAGCACCTGATATATGGGTCCCTGGTACAAAAAAGGCTTTATAGCTGTCTGCATTGCTTCCTGTTCCCTCTTCCTGCCCACCTTGGAGCTATAAGAAAAGAGAGGTGATGTTTTAATCTTGAAAATAAAAGTAGAAAGAAGATAGTATAAGAGATGCTAAGGCACAGGTCCAAGGCAAACAGTGTCCCAGATCATCTCCCCTCCTGGAGACAGTGCGATTGATACCTGATGTCTGTGCTTCTCTGTCCTAGGAGTGCAGGCTCTTAATTGTGTTTGTGTACCCTGAGTCTTTGTGTACCCCAAGAGCAACTTCTGGCTGCTGAACTATGGGTGAGAAAGAAAAGGTGCCTTGAGACTTCTCTGCTGGTACCCCTGGCAACATTACTGTCCTCAACCCTGCCTCAGGTCTGCCAGTCACACCTGCAGGGGTAGTTTCTGAAATTCAGGTTCATCCAGCAGGAGCAGAAACAGAAGATGAAAACAGGTGTTTAATTGGATTTGCAGCTATTGGATGCTCAGGTTTGCAACAAATAAAACTGTTACTCCAAAGTCAGCTGCTGGTCCCTAATAGTTTCCAAGGCATAGCAGAGTGCAATCTCCTAATTTCAGGTGTAGGCTTTTCCTGATGATGTTTCTGACATTATCTGTAAATGTTCACACTACAATTGCAGTGTTCAGTGAGACTCTTTGCAAAGAAGCTGGGATGTGTGGTGGGATTGGCAAAGCACTCAGTACTTCCATCAGAAGTACTAGAGCTCCAGTCTCTAGTCACCAGAAAGACTTTCAGCACAAAGCTTAGCAAATGTCTCTCTCTCTGTCAGTTGCCCTTCTGAAAGGGTCTATTGTATAAACAAATTGTTAGGCAAGATAATGCTAATAGCTGCTGTTGACCTGGAGGGGCCTGTGGGTTCAGCTACAGTCAAGGGGCTAAATGGAAGAAGCAATTCAGTGGCCTGGAAGAAGTCAGTTTGCATTGGAAAACACAGAAATGGCTTCCTGGGACAAGGAGCACTGAGACATGTCCAGGTCATAAAGGGCAGCAGTGATGTCTGAGGTGTCCAAGCAAGGTGAAGGGATCTGGGGTCTGTGCGTGCGTGCAAGAACAGAAATACAAGGAGAACCATGCAGAAACCAGCTTTACTGGAGAGGTTACTGGAGACAGAATGAGGACACTGCCTGTTCATGGGGTTTTTCCCCCTGTTTTCAGGCAAAGAGGTCAGTGTTCACATCTTATATAAATAAACTGTATTCCTGATAGCAAAATCATTGCAAGGCTACATATGCAAGCTCACCACTCAGGCAGTGGCACAGGGAACACAGCTCCCACTCCCCTCACAGGCAGAGAAGGTAAGGACAAAAGAGAGCCCTTCTATAGCCGTGGCTTCTTTATGACTGTCTGTGCTTTTCTGTAGCAGAGATGTAATTTTTGAAGGGCTTTTGGGACATGTTAAAACCCTTCTAGTGTCTTTTTTTTCTTTCTTTTTGCATTATCAGTGTTACAACAATAGCTCAAAGCCAGCTCAGCTGAAATTCCTTTAAATTGGAAACAACAGGGTTGTGATCCTTGAACATGTTTCAGATGATGGAGGTTGGAAGAAATCAGGCCTGGATAATGATGTTCCCATCTTGTTACCCTGACACCGACCAGCTCAGCAGACGGATCTAGACAGGAAGGAAGTCCAGTGTCAGAAGGCCAGTGCTGGAAACCCGACAAAAAATGAGAGAGCTGGAAAGGAGTCCAGTTCCTCCAGTGATCCCAAACGCTGTTCAGCAGCCAAGTTTAAGTTCCTTTCTGAGGAACATGCCTGAACTATTCATTCCCCCATGGTAGCCCCTCCTGTGTCTATGCAGGATGGGATGCCTCAGGGCAAGCTCCAGCCCTGATGCAGATGTCCCTGTTGCACAGTGGGGGGGACTTCTCACTTGGCCAGGGTCATGCCTTCCAAAAGGCATTGCTGGTGGAGGGCAGGCAGCCCACCTAATCCTCATGAGCTATCCACCCTTCCTCAGTGTTAAGGGAGCCTGTTGGCTTTAAAGTCAGCATTCAGCAATCACTGCTCATTGGTGCTGGTGGGGTTATGAAGATGTCAAGAATGCCAAGATCTTCATAACCTGGAGGTTGCATTATGGCTTATTTTCCAAATTACAAAAGCATTGTTTTTCTTTTCCTGGTTTGAAGCTATCCAGGTTTTTCCACACATCATGGTATTTAGAAATAAAATGAATGCATAGCTGCTTGCCAGCAAATGCTTTATGCATTCAGTTTTTCAAAGCAGGAACCTACTTGTGTGCACATGAAAGAAGTATCTGTGTGAAATCTGTATGTGCACCTACCTGAGTCACATGTTAACAAGGCAAACTGAGAAAATGTTCCCACAGCCAGGGAGTTATGGGCCAGGCTGCAAACGAACATCTCCCTTCTGCAAATACAGCTCTGGCACAAGTGAATGCAGAAGCGAGTGTCAGGCAGCGTTCAGGTTTCTTGTGCGCTCAGATCTGGGGCTGTTTCCTGATACAGTTAAAGAAAGACAAGATCAAACTCTGGAAAGTTTTGCCTTGGCTTCAAGCAATTTTATGAAAGAACTAAAAAAGATTCTGAAAATTAAGGTTCATATAATAGTGTTGACACTAGAGTTTGTCCTGTTTTGGTATCCTGCTTTTGCTTTGCAGATCTGTCTCAGTGCACTACTTTCTTAACTTTTTCATTCCAAGTAACTTTGATCCTGCAGTTTCTTGAATTGGTTTTTTATCTCTTGCATACCGATCTCCCCCCACTCCCTAAGCTAAGCCCAAGATGTTTTAAATGCCAAGATGAGAGGTTTGCATTGCAGCAATTCTTGAACATATAATAAATACTGAAAAAGGTGGTGGAACCCCAGATATCATCCAACATGTTTCAGCTCTGCTTTTCATTTTCATCAGAAGCAGGTTAATCTGTTTGGGTGTCAAAGCAACAAAAGCATTTTTTACTATCTTGTTCTTTCTTGGTCTTAAGCTATGATTTTTTAATGTTGTAGGGGTGAGATATGTTGTGCATTACAACCATGTGGTCCTGACCCCACAGGGTCATGGCAAGACTTCATGCCCTTGTTCTCAACCTGTCAAATCTTGTGCATTCCTGCAAGTCTTACTTGGAGGTGTCCTGCCTTCCACTCCGCTACTACCATGGTGCCTGTGAAACACACTGTCCACAAGGTCTTTGGACTTTTCCTTCTCTGGGGTCTCCTGTGGTATTTACTGCTCGTGTGTCCCCAGACATCTGTTCCTGCAGCCTGCTGCCAACAGAAGGAGAGAGGCTGGCTGCTCTGCAGGTGCCAGAAGTGTTTGTTTCCTTTGTGCAAAGTAGTTCAGCTAGAAAAGCTAGTTTGCTCCTTCTGTAGCCTAGAGCTCCAGCTGTACCCTGTCACAGGTGAACTAAGGTCATTTTCCCCCTTTCCATGCAATTCCCAGGGCCATAAATCAACCTGTTACAGTGGTGAGAAACAGCAATGGATTGCTCGGACAGAGCTCGGACAGAAAGGAAATGAAGAGAGGAGTTTGCAATTTGGAAACAGGCTATTCTCCAAGAATGGTCCTGCAGAGACGATGCTGAGCTCATGCTATGACTTCAGCACAATTTGGTCTCCCAAGAGCATCCCCCAGCCCAAGGGAGGCAAGCAGCATGGTCCTGCTGGTTACCGAAGGAGAAAGGCTCTCTAGGACTCCTCCAGGACCTTAGCAAGGCTCCCCTACCTGCCTGCCCTCATGGGAGCAGCAACTTGATTCTCCAGGCAGGAGAGATGTCCCAGTTGTGTGTTCTCCAGAAGCACCTTGCTTTCTCATTGTCATCACAAGAGAAGGCAGAGAGGTTAGTCAGCCCCTCCAGGCTCTGCACTGTGAATGTGCAGTGAGCTGCAAACCAGCAGTTGGGATCTTGCTCCCTTCCTTGGCAGGGCAGGACCTCATCAGAGGGGAAGTAGTGGATTTCCCAAGAAATGCCTTGTGATGTACAGAAAGCCTGCTCCACCAAGGAATAAGAGAGGAGTACAGAAGTATCGCTGGAATGATAGAAATAATAGTGCTCACCTCCAGGTCCTCTATAATACTGTTATATTATTTTGCATGTGTATGTGCCATTGCCATTTTTTTTGTTTGCTTCGCTTTTGAGCTCTGCAACAACTTAGTTCTATCTCTTGCTTCACACAATATCTGTGCTAGTTCTCACAGCATTGTAAATCAGGTGGAAGTCCAGGGAGGGCAATGGAAAAAACAGATCTCAGAGAAATGAGAATCAGCCTCACTATTTTTGATTCTTGGATGTTTCTCTTGTGCTCTAAAAGTAAGACACAAAGTCCTTACAGTTAATTAAGATGGGAACCATCACATTCAGGGAATTAATGACAATGTGCTTCTTTGCCCAGATCAAATTATAAGGCAGGTCTAGGAGGGAAACATTGAAAGTGTGTTCTTATTTTAGTGTAATCAGTCTGAGTTAGTGTTCCATGAGCAGCAATCTCCTGAAAGAAAAGTAAGGTCAGACCAAAGCAAGGCAGGGAAGTTGTGTGAGGCAGGACAGGAGCAGATCCTGTACACACAATAGATACATTCACTGCTAAGATTGTAAAATGGACCAAAGTTCTTCATTAAATCAAATATTTCTATTGGAAGTAAAACCACTGTATTTACAAATCATAGACAAAGTTGATTTAAATTTCATTTTGAGAAACTGTGAAGGTATTTGACACTGAAATCTAAGTGAGATGGGTTCTGTGACATTAAAGCATCCTTTATTAATCCCACCTGTTGCACAATGCATTCTTGGACAGATGTTTGAGCCCTTTGCCCATCTGCCTGAAAGATTCCTTAAGCAAATTTTTTTATTTGTTTTTTGGTTGTGAACATAAAGACTTATGTCAATGTTTTTCATGTATTAGCTCTGGCCTGCAAGCTCTGGAAGCCAGTGTGGAACTGCATGGCCATGGACAAATCCTTATTTTGTGTTCTAGTTCCCTATCTGCTAATAGATAAAAAAATACCAGATTTCTTTTTAAAGTACTTTCATTTTCTTTAATGGAAATTATGATATGAGCTCAAAATGACATTTCTCAATATTCAGGGTAAAATTAAAAGTTGAGGAAGTCACAGAGGATGCAGGGGCCTCTAGATGTTATCTCTTCCTCACCACCCTGTACTGCCAAACCACATCCCCATTAGCTTTTCCATCCTGTGCACACTCTTAGTTATGTGATAAGGACACAGGCTGCCCTACCCTCCCCTAACCTACCTTACCCTATCCATTCTATGTACCTCTCACTGCTGCCACTGCTCTCACTGCTTCTGCCCAAAAAGCGTACCTAGATGTAAAGCTCTTGGTGTTGGAGCTTTCTGATACATCACTGATACAGGTAACATACTAACCAGATCTATTCTTGTATATCTAACCCAGAACTAATATCTAACCCAGAACTAATATCTAATCAAGAATTAAAAATCATATTTAATATGGAACATGCTGACTAATTTTCTGTCAGGGTGGAATAGACTGAATCCTTTTTAAAACTAGTATTATCGTGAAAGTGAATTTTTTGCATCTTTTTATAAGAATTTTGGTCTTTTGGTAGGTAATATTAGTTAGACTGTGTGAAACACAATGGAAAAATAGTTTCAAAGGCTGGGTGGTTTTTGAAGTATTGGTGTTTCATTTAGTATTTATATAGTATAAATTATAAATAGTTTGTTAAAATGAGAGTAGTAATAGAAATTGCATAATGTATTTAACAACTGGTGGGATAGTCACCACAGTTATTTAGCCAAGTACACTTCCTCTGGGAAGCTGGTTCTACCACACATAATGAGAAGAAACACAGGAGGGAGAAGGGGGTGAGTTTAGCAGAATGTGTTTCTTCGTGCTAATGCAAATGCAGAATAACTTTCTCACTAGATTTGAACTGAGACAAATAAGCGTGAGCCTCTGAAATAGAGCACCAAGAACACACAGGAGGGTAGCTCTGGACTGCTTCCCAGTTGCCTACAGCAGTGCTTGTCTTTTTTTTTCTGGGTAGCAATCCACTATTAAAACACAACAATAAAAGCACGATTGATGAACATTTAATATAAGAGTAAAAATGCGTTCATGATAACAGTGATAAACTTGTATAATTGGAGTGTGCGCTTGGCCAGGGAACACAAAATTCCTAAAGATAGTGCTGTTTTGAGCCTGTGGGAATGAGTTTGGTTTTTTTATCCAGACTCTTTAATGTTGTTTCAAGGCTGGGATAGAATAAATGCAGGGAACTACAACTAGCAGAGCTGGGAGCAGTCTGGAAAAACAACTCTAGCCTCATGAAAGAGCTTACATAGTGATCAGTAGCACCAATCCAGGGCACTGGAGTTTGAGTCATGGAGCACAGATCTGGAGAAGGTCTTGCATGGGGAAATGCACCACGTGCTGCAGAATGAAGATCCACTTGTTGATCAGCAATGTAATATGGGGCTCCTGATAGTCTTTCACAGCTCTCCCCTGCCCTATCTGAGGGTAGCAGCTACCTCTTACTGAAAACTAGCATTGTTTGGTGACAGGATTATTTTATTTATATATTTTTTTTACATTTTGTTCATGCAATGCTGTATTCCAATTCCATTTACTGCCAGGAAACTCTCTTGCCCTACTGTTGGCAGCAGTTGCAAAATCAGTGTGAACAGTCATAGATCTGAATAGCTGCAAATGTTCACCAGGGTTTGTAACACCAGACATCCCCAGCCCCAAAAGACCCAAGACTTACAGACTTCTGAGTGCCCTTCTGCAGACAGTCTGGCAGCTCTGAGCGTTCATCCCTCCCTGACATTTGCGGGGCTCCCACAACCTCTGGTGCAGTGATGGACAAGAAGGTCTAGATGGGGATAATTGTAGAGCTCTAAGGCTTCAAGCCTTGCACATCTGCACAACAAATGTGAAACATCTGTTGTCTCATGGAGAGTGTTTATTTCCTTAAGAAAATCCCTAACTTATTGGGGTCTTGGCTTAGGGTAATGCTCGCGTGGGAAATCACGTCTCTTGGATGTGATGTTTGGCTCACTATCCGCATGGCAAATGGAGTGGCTATTGTGAAGGTCCCTGCAACAGTGTCTTCTGACAGATCAGAGACTTCCTGAACCAGCATCCTCCTTAGTTCCTGTAGTCCATTTGAGTTGGGGTCCTACATGACCTGCTACAGATTATCTTAAACCATGAGCAAAACATCCCCTATCTGTCCTTACTATGTACAGAAGGCTGTTCTGCATGACCATTTCTGAAACTTCAGGAACAATTTCTACTGAGTATTTAGAAGCAGCTCATCAATGTGTAAGTCTGTCAGTTCTGCAGCCGTTACTTCTTAGCGGAGTCCTCAGCATGGGCAGATTTGTCATCTTATATGCTAACATATTGACACATCAAATAGTGTCTATAAAATGATCTAAGTAAAGCAGGAACTGCGTGGGAGAATCTCTGGGCCTGTCAAAAAATTCCCACGTGGACTCCCACCTAATTCCTCCTGAAGGAGTTAGACAAAGTCCTTGCTGGGAGGGTGTCTGGAAACTCAGGCAATCACTTTGCCTGATCAGTCCCCTCTCTCACCTCTGCAAAGATTAGCTGAGAGCTCTGGAACCACCCAGGGAACTAATGCCTTAGTGCACAGGGTGTACACCCAGGTGCAGCCCTGGCACCAGCAGCACTGTAGCTGTAACTATAGGTTTGAATGTCTATAACTTAAATTCCATAGCTCACAAGCACACAAGGCTTCTGGCTCCATTGCAAAAGGCCTGGAAGTCTTGGCATTGTAAACTGCTTCTGAGTCCCAGATGAAGCCCTGGGATTAAAGCCAAAGACCCTGGAGTGAAACATCACCTCTGCACTCTCTTTTAGGTCAGTTTTAGTGGCAAATTCAAGGCAAAACCTTCTGTTTCCATCATTTTGCTGCAGGAGTTCCTTGGGGATTGTTTTTAAGGCAATGTGTGGGAAGGGAGGGAGACTATACATACATCTCACCTTCCTTCAGCGGGATGTGTTCTGCTGAACTGTGCCTGGTAGGCTACGTGCTTATCTGCCCTTGCAGTGGTATGAGGAGACAAGATAGCAGACAGTCCTTCCTAGGAGGGCTCAAGTTGCCTGTCACAGACAGTAGACATTTGTAGGTAATCTAAATCCACGTTTCAAGCTTGTCTTAAGGCTGCAAATTTAATCCATGTCCTGGTCACTGTACTGCTTTTGGATTCTGTTTGAAATCTGTCTTTGGTTGTGGCAAACTGCCATTGCATCTGGACACATCAAATTGTGCATTGACATGTTTGCATAAAAAATGTGTCAGCTTCTGTTGAAACTCACTTATTGATAAACACAGAGGATTCATGCTTCTCTTCTGATCCTTGGAATTACTGTCAGAAGGTTTTCCCAATATCAAAAAGAAAATTCAATGTTCATTGTAATTTTCTTGAAATTACTACTTTGGTTTCCCAGGAAGCTTTGCAGGGAACATCATTGTCCAACAGATGAGCGTAGCAGAAGGGAGTACAAGATCATAAATAAAACAAATTCCCTTTCTGTGCTTTCCTAACCTATAACACTCATAATTTTTTCCCCATACATCTTTGTATACATCAGGTTTCCCTGAGTTGCCCATGATCACCTTATCACTAAAATTTCCCAAGTGCTGAGATACAGACTGGATGAGTGGATGACAAGGTGGGCGGAAAATTAGATTGTTTGTGATCTGTGACCTGCAATAAATGTCAGCCAGTTGCCAGTGGTGTATCTCAGGGATTGATATTGGAGCCAATGTTGTTTAATGTCTTTATTAACGGGATGATGGGATGAAGTGCACTCTCAGTGAGTTTGTGGATAAGCAGTCAATACCCTGGAAGGCAGGGCTGCTACTCAGATGAACCTGGACAGGCTGGAGAGGTGTGCTGACAGCTACTTGTGAAGTTCAGAAAATGTCAATGCACATTCCTGCAACTGGACCATAATAATCCACTACACCAAAACAGACTGGGGTCTCACTGGTTAGGAAGCAGTTTTGCAGAAAAGATCTGGGGGTCTAGTTGAAGTGTGTCCTTGCAGCAATGACAATGGGCTGTATTACCAAAAACATAGCTAGCAGGAGGGAAGTGATTTTTCCTCTTTTAATTAGCAATTTAAAAAATGCATCTGGAGCAGTGTAACCAGTTTTAGTTGCAGGTTTCAGTGCAAAAAAAAACATTAACAAACTAGAGTAAGCCTCACAGAGGTTCACAGAGATGGTCAGGGACTGAAGCAGATATAAGAGGAAAGCCCCGAGTGAGCTGCTCTAGCCCTAACCTTGCTCTGAACAGAAGGCTGGACTAGACACCTCCAGCAGTTCTGTGATTTTGTGACTCTGAGTTAGCTAAAGGGAAGACACAGTCAGGAAAGACCTGTTCTTTCCTAGCCACGTCAGTCAGCTTGTTCTTCACAGACAGCAGGGCAGCAGAGCACACTCCATTGCACATCAGCTGTGTCTCTCCTATTTTTAGCAAATACTGGAAAATGAGTAAGTGATAGATACAACCATGTTGACTGTCCATCAACACTGTTTAGTGACGTGGATCTAATCCACCTCCCACTGAAGTACATTGTAAGATTCCCACCCACATAATGGGATTTGACAGAGGTCCCATGAAAACAATAGGATTAAAAAAAGCTGCAGCATTAGAGGCAGAAGTCATAAAAGCTCCTTACAGAATTATGCCCTGCTCTTTTCCAGCACTCCATCAGATACAAGCACACTCTTTCCCACACACATGCAACCTCCTTTGTAGTATCTGCCGTTCTGTACTGTAAATCCTGCAGTGCTAAAATTAATTAAAAGGGAGATGCATATTTACTGTCAATAAGAGGATGAGACTCTGTTTGTTATAGATAAAAAAGCTGCTTTAAACACCATGGGGAAGCTGGGAGGTTAAGGCTATAAGAGAAATTGAGTGATCAAGGAATATTGGTTTCATCAACCTGTGGTGTTTCATGATACTCATAATTCAGAACAGAGTGTAGTTAGTCAGATGTGATTAACTTCTTCTGATATCTGACATGTTACTCTCTTTTGCAGCAAGAACCAAGTAGCCAATTAACAGAAACGTGCCATTACCTGAAAGAATATGTTCTTTTGATTCTCCTCTGCTGCTGCCGAACAAGTGTCTTTTGTTCCTTGAGTAGAAGAGCAATATAAAGGGCTTTGCACAGAATAATATAAAGAAGAATTAGGCCTTATATAACATTCTCAGCAGGAAAAGGACAATTTGGGGAGGGGTTTCATTAATGCCCTGTCTCTGCTGGAAGCTCAGCGGGAAGGAAGGGAAGAGCAGCAAACAATCAGACGTTTGTTAGGTGAAACGGGACCTATGAGTGTATGAGAGGCTGCGCTTTCATTCAGACAATGCAATAAAATAAACAGAGTGTGAAAGCAAGAGATGAAGGGGAAGTTAATTCTATTCACATTTACAATATTTCAATGGCAATATTTTCTGAACAATGGTCCCTATTGATGGTACAAATGCTTGCACATTGTGCCTACTTGCTGAACAGACATGACACTATTCACGCAGCTGTATTCTCTAACTGGAAAAGGGAAGTTCTCAGAAATGATGAAAGGCTATTTCTCATCCATGATGAAACTGTTTGGAATCTAACTCATTTTTGTACCTGATTTTTTCCTTTGCTCATAATTGGGATCTCTTGGAAGATTTGTTCTCTCAAGTGGCAGAGCAACTAGAGGTCAAACTCTAAAGCTTTAAGTCTAATACTTCAGTATGGTGTCACAGGCTACTGCTTATCAGAATAACAAAATAAACAGTAGTTTTGTCTACATTAGAAGGAGATTGCTGTTATGAGCAGGCCATTTAGATATACATCTCCTTTGCCTTTATAAACTGTGTCTCCACTAAGAGGATTTGTATGTCTACATGGTTGAACTGATTGGCAAACTTCCTCTGGTGCATACAAGGTCCCTGTACACTTTCTTATGTTAAGAAAGTACTTGGCCATGACAAAATACTTGGGAATTAAGAGGGGAAAGTGGTGAGAAAAAAAAAAAAGAAAAAAGGAAAGAAGTCCAATTTCCCATGAAATAACTTATTACTCCTGTTATTAAAGGACTTCCTATATTACAGATGTACTGTTTAGGCGTATTAATTCTTCATACTTTCAAACAACATAGTTCTTGCCAGCAAAAACTTTAGCCGTAAACAAGACAAACCCCTGTCCTGAACTCTGAGCCAAGTTCAACACCATCTATCTGTCTTAAAGACCATTTTTTTACACCGTTTGGCTACAAAAGCAAATTTACATTACTGCTGTGCATTCTTTGTGTTTGCTTGCTTGCTGTCTGTACACCAAGCTGCCTGATTTTCTCCCCATTTTGTGCTAAAATCAGCCCCTCCCTGTCCGCAGGGACAACGGGGCTGCTGTAAGCAGGCCCAGGTGCTGGCTGACATCTGGAGAAACTCTGGGTCACTTCTAGCCTGGGATCTAAAAATCACTGACCAGAGCTCCAGCATCTTCCCTCATCCCTTCATTTTGATACAGCCCAGCCCTCTTTGATTTTGAAACCATTGCTTCTAATGTTTTGGGTCCCCAGGGGCTTACACAAGCTCCCTGGAATCCAGTCCCATGGCAGAGCTGCACTGGTCATTTAACCCTTGAGGGACTCAGCAGGGAAGGGCAGGAAAGCTTAGAAAGAATTTTCTTGACTGCGGAAACATTGTTCTTTAATTATATCAAATCAGTGGGAATCCTCCTACCATCTCTTCCAGTTTATAATCTGATCATCATTTCTTCTGCCTGCATCTTAAAAATTTTGATGGTCCATTCCTATTCTGAATAACACTTTATCTCTTAAATCCTCTCCTCAAGCATAGTCCACCTGTGTAGCTCCCCTGGAAAAGCACTATAGCGATAACAGAGTGGGGGATAAGGCTTCAGGAGACATGTCATGTTGCTGCAGATGAAAACCTAAAAATTAGGAGGAATAACTCTCATTTTCCACCTTCACTGTGACTTTGTCGTCATCTTTAATCAGTAATATATTTTATACTGCTTTAGATTTTCAACACAATGAACAGTAGATCCTCACAACAACCATAGGGATTAGTTACAGAGATATTATTATCTCTGAACTAGAAGGAAAGAAATGATCTTGTAGCAAGAGGACACCTACAAACCAAAAAGATATTGCTTTGATTCAGAGAGGCCTGATTCTGTGGACTAGTAATTTAATTTCCATGCTTCAATTTCTCCATCTTATTGAAACAGGAACACTGATATTCATCTGCCATGGAGGGGCATTCTGATGAGGATGAGCAGGGTAGTGAAGGGCTTTTACAGTGGGAAGCACGAGCACAAAATAAAATTAAAATATAAGAGATGAAGAAAAATAGCTGGTGCAGAAAGGCTGAGCAACTTGCTAAGGTCTGTGCAGTGAAGAATCTGTGGAAGCAGGATCAGAAAGTAGAAGCTGCCAGCTGCTGTTTCTATAGCAAACAGCTTCTGGCTGAAACAATGGACTCTAGAGAATAAAAGTAGAGGTGGGTTTTTTTTTCACCTGGTTTGTTATTTTCTGGTTATCGTTACAGGTTGTGCCCTACCTAGCAGCACAACCCTGGGCTGCGAGGCTGGTGACATTTTGCAGTGGTGGATGCCATGGTTAGTGAAATGCCTTTTAGTGAAATGAAAAGAATATCGCTCCTTGACCTTTTGGTTGAGACTTCTGTCCCAGACTATTGCGTATGTTGGTCAAAAGACAGTCACATGCTTCTTTTCCCCTTTTTCATACTTTTACAGGCCAGAAAACCCTGCAACCTCCAAGTGATAAAAAAAATTTAATTAAATGTTCTGAAGGGGTCGTTTCTTGCATGACTAAACCAGAACCAGAAAGGCTCTAACTTTCACAAGAAGTTGAAGAGAAGGGAAAGACAGACTGAAAGATGGGACAGAGAAGGTTACTAATGGTCTTCCACTAGCAGATGTCCTGAGGGAATATGGAGGTGCTGGGCTGGACCCAGTGCCGTGCCTGCCCAAAATGCCCTTACAGCCTGAGGTCTGAGCTTTGGTTTTGCAGCTTGTGCACTGACCAGCATTAAGTCTGGTCAAGGCCAACCATGTTCTCTGATGCTGAAGGCAACAGCCTCTGCTTCTGCTGCTTGCAACAGATGAAACTTTTGGGTGAAACATCCCCTACTTTTGGGGGGGCTTTTTTGTTTTGGTTTGGTTTTGTTTGTTTTTGTTTTGGGGTCTTGTTTGTTTGTTTTCTTTTTGTTTTTTACTTTCTTCCTTTATTTTCTTCTATTTCAGGTTCGGATCACTGTTCAGTTCAGTGATATTCCCTTTTTTTTCTCTTCATAAAAAAAGGCATTGGGTACATGTAAATTCAGAGGGTTAAAGGATACTGGATAAACTGGACTTTGGTACAGAGTTTCATATTGCAGTTTTTGCTGCAACAGCCTTAAACTACTCTAAAGTCTATGCTAAATACGTTCTCATTTTTTGCTCACAAATCCCAGTCAGCACTGAGATGAACTGCTGCATGTAAAAGGCAGGTGTGTAAGTGCCACCCTGATTTCCCATCTGAGTTGCCTGTACAGGGATACAAGTTTAATCACTGGCATTTCTGTGATTTCTCAGTAGGATTTTGGAAGCCTGTGTTTGGCCGGGTTTAATCGGGAGGCTCCAGGTGGCTGCTGTCACTCAGACCATGTACTTTTCATGGCCATTTCTGCGAAGAAATTTTTGTGTGTGAATGGGCGTGTGAGAAAGCCTGCAGCCTGAGCTCACAGGCAGGACTTGTTTAATCGTGGCTCTTATTCACGTTGGTGACAAAAATCAAATCAAAGTTTTCCAGTCAGAAAAGGAATCAATATCATGCATCTTAGGCGATCAAGGGCAGAGCTTGAATTTCAGAAGTTAATGTTCAGTCTGCAAGCAGCTCACAGGCTTGAATGTGCTCAAACAAATTTTCTTAGACAAGCTATTTAAATAGCCTTTGGTCGACAACAAATATAAACACTGCTGCCTGTTTGTAGGAAAGAAATGTGTCTAAATTTCCTTCATATTTTTTACTGTGAGATGATCACCAAGTGGTACTCTTCCTTCATTTCCAGCTTGTTTTCTTTATCAAACATATATGCTTTATGTGGTCACTTCAAATGTACATCAGACCAGAGATCATTCAAATGACCTTTTAATGCTTCTAGGTGATATCCTGAAGGTATAATATGACAGCTAAGGAAGCTCATGTCTTCTTTGAAAACTATGAAAAAATCAGTTTTTCCTGCAGAGGCTTATACACAGCTGATACTGGTTTTTCAAAGGTTTGCTCTGAATTTGTTTGAACTGTGTTTGTTCAGACTGAAGAGTAGAAAGACAGTAATAGGAACAAAATTACACTAGTAATTCAACATTGGTTCTTTTCTTTTTTCTTCTTCACCTCAATAGGCAAAGTCTCGTAGTTTCTGAAATATATTCAGTCCTGAAGGACAAAATGGGGAGCTGGAAAAGACCTAGGATGCCGAGTAGCTGCATAGAAATATTGACAGTGGTTGTGAATTTTCCAAACTCTTTTATGTCTCAGAGTTTGCATTTCCAAAGTGAAGACAAATTATTCACTGCTCCACAGGTGTTTCAATAAGTCACTTAATTGATGAGAGGATTTGCAATTAAGTTCATGCTAAAGCACTCATTAACCATAACACCTTTATCTCTTTAATTACAGGAATGGGAGATGACTATCAACTCTATGAGTTAATCATTGAAAAGTGCCTGTCATTAATTCCTCACTGGGAGCTAGAGCTTGCAGGGGGAGTCTACTCAGCTGAAGCCCTCAGTGAGGACAACGTGAACTTTGCCAGACAGGATCGAGTGGAAGCGAATGAGGGTTTTGCCTGAGTTAAGAAATAAATGCATTTTGTTGTGGTTCAAATGTTTCACTTCCCCTCAATGCTGTGCAAAATCCCATCAGTCAGACCTTGCTGCTGCTGGGAGCTTTTGCAGCACAGCCATTGAAATTGTCTGAATTAGCACTAGGTTGTAACTATATAGTGTATAGCAATTTCCATAAGCAAAAAGGCCTTCCACTCATATAAGCCAGCAGCACACCTTCCTGCCTTTTCACACCTTCCCAGTGAAGATGCCCTCTGTGTAGGCAACCCCAGCATGGAAAAGGGGCTTGACTTTCAGTTCCTCTATTCTGTTTATTACCCACTACCGGTTGTCCAGGTTGGCAGTGACAAGGTTGATGAGAGAAGTACCAGGATAGTCAAATAGGACTTCAAGGCACTGGGTCACCTGGTTACAGGGAGAGGAGTGTGGGTGGTGTTCTCCTTAATTCCATTGGTAGAAGGAATGAATACCAAAAGGAACTGGAAAACCCATGTGAACAATAAGTGGCTTAAATTCCACTGGTGCCATCAGTGGAATTTTGGTTTTTTGGTCATAGGGAGGTTTATACGGCACCAGGCCTGCTGGAGACAGATGGTGTTTACCCATCTAATAGGGACAAAATGATTCCAGCCTGTGACTTGGCAGGGCTGATTGAGAGGGCTTTAAACTAGGTTTGAAGGGAGAAGAAGACGAGACCCAGCTCTCTAGGGATGAGTGTAGAGAAGGGGACAGTAACCAAAGCAAAGCTAAGGCTGCTGTGGCTCAAAGAGAGGGATGAATCCTGAACAGGCACCTTATGGTCAGGCCTATGCCCAGCAAGCCTGGTTCTTGATCATGCCTGGCCATGGCCCCTCCTTGGTTACCTTGGTGTCAACATGATTGTCACCAGCTGAGAGGGTGGAGAATGGTGGAGGGAGCTGGTAGGACTGCTTCGACAGCCACCCTGAAGAGACTAATAGTAGGGATTTTATAACGTCAACAGATTAAGATTATTGTTTTTGAGCTCCTTAGAAGTTGGGGAAGCTGCTGAGAAACATGGTATGGGGACACATGGTAGTATTGCTGCTGGACAAGGATAGTGTGATTTTTCATTCCTTTCTCACACAGAACAAGGCCATAATTTTCTATTTAAAGGCAAGTGGCAGACACTGTTATTATCAGGTTAGCAGATTGTTCAGTTGTTGCTGTTTGCATTGCAAAAGCATCCTGAAGCCCAAACCATGTTGGAACACCTATTTGCTATGTGCAGGACATACTTTTAGGGAGACTGTCCCTGCCCGGAAGAGCTTCTGAACAGACAAAGCTGATCATAATTCACTGCAGCAATGAAAAAATGCTTAGTTTACCCAAAGTTGTAACTCAGGAAGTCCTTGATGGAGCTGTAAGTCATTTTAAGGACAGACTCGTTACTCAAGCAAGGTGGAGACACAGCAAAGCTGATCAGTTGATGTTTTGGTTTTGAGTCTAGGAAGAAAACATGGTATTTGCCTCAAATAATCTACATTAAATGGGGCAGTAGGAGTGTCAATTCCACGTGTTAAGAAAGCAGATCGCTCATGAGAGGCTTAAGGATTTTTGTACACTTCTTTGCTAATGATCCCTTTAATTACTTACTTAAGTCATCTGGAATGAAAACACCACCAAACTCTTGTAAAGAAGAAAGATTTTGTAATGCTGTGTAATATATATGGATTTAGGGCTCTGTGGATTAAATTTGGCAATTTTGAGCATGCAAAGTTACTAATCCACACTTTGTCTATAAAAAAAAATAAAAGCAGCAGTGAGTCAGGCTGATGCCCCGAGGACGGCTGGGGAATTCCACGCATGCCTGTCTTCTGCAACTCCCATCCAGGGAGCAAACATTATCATCCATGTTGCAGTAGGTACAGGCAGACCAAAGAGGCACACTTGCAGCAAAGCATAGGTGGTTTTATCATAGGTTTTTCATAGGTTTATCATAGGTCCTTCTCCATGTTTTCACCTCACGGTTATTTTTCTTGACATTGTTCTTCTAGTTTCCTGGTGGTTTAAAGTATGTATTTGTCACATTTAATTCTATTTTCTTGTAATAGCTTCATCTACAGAGAATTCTCCTAGAAAACAGCCCAGAGATTTTTCTGTTTCTTCTTATGCCTTTATTTTCCCTGCATCTGTTATTACATCATTTATATGGATTACATCTATATAATTTTAGCTTTTATGTCAAACTTACAATGCCATAGTGAGGCTGTCAAAATGGCTAAGTCCTGAGGATTTTATTCAGGCAGAATTTCAACTGAGTTGTCTGTGATTGTGTCGATAAGTTGAATGTTGTAGTATTTCTAGTAGGTAGGACAAATAATATAGGTATAAGACAAGGGCATCAGTAATAAATAATTTTAGAGCCTAGTAAATTGAATCATATTGTGTAGTTTTCACAAGGTTAGAAATGAACTGTTAGAAACATAAGAATTTAGGTTCAATTATAAACCCTTGCCTACACTTTTTGTTTCATAATTCTACTGTTTGTTGTAAAATTTCACTTAATACCAAATTTAATAAATTCTGTATTTTTTTCCCTGCATTTCCTGGAATCTTGTATCAAATATTTAGTTAGCTTAAGTTTTCTGTTTGTACTTCAGTTGCCTTTTGAAGATCACTGGACTCCACCCTCCTGTACTTATTCTGCCTGTCTGCCCTACCCCCCTCCATCCATCACCTGTGGCTTGCTTAGCCCTAAATCCCACCCAGCACTCACTCTTTGAGATTTGGTAAATTTGTGTACCAAAACATAAGAAAGAGGCAGAAGGATTATACTACATTTACAGAACACTTGCAACTACTATTGCATATTTGAAGGTCCTGCCATTGATTTGCAAGATTCTGCAGTACCTACAGGTAACAAGTCACAGTTTCTGGAAAATATGATTTTTTTTCTCCCCCTTTCCTTTGTCTCTCTCTCCCTTCTTCTTCCTCATTCCCAGTGTTTCTCTGAGTGGGAATTACTTGTTTACTTTAATTCAGCAAATTGAGAACAGATTAGGGATACTCATAGTCCTACACCCCAAAGTGGATTATAATAATTAAATGGATTAAAGGCAATTTCAGATTTTATTTTTCTTGCTCAATCTCCACCTATCCCCCTGTTTTCATGTGTGATTAACCTACCAAACTTTTCAATTTCTTTCTCAGACCCCTCCCCCTAGACTTAGCTGGAATAATTAGTAGCAAAGTGTGAAGTTTATCATAGGATGAATTACACCAGCGTTGCTGCCTGACTGTCCACAATACCTTTATTCAAAAGTCACACTTCTTAAAACAAGTGAGGTGTCATGTTAGGATAGGTTTATCTGGATAGGTTTTATGGGTAACATGACTGTTGTATGACATCCTATTTTTCTGGTAAGCCCTCTGACCACCTGGCTGCTGAGTGTTACTGTGGACACCACCTCCTCCAGCTTTTAAAAGAGCGTGATGACCTTCAGTGGTATATGCATGCAGGCTGGAATATGGGAGAACAACACCCAGTGGGGCTTTTTAGAAGAAATTTCTGGTTGATGGACCATAGTGAGAGCAGGTTCTGGGCTGCCTAGGACAGTGGAATCCCATCCACATGCAGATTTAGGAGGTATCAGCTAGGCCTAAGGGACTACTGCTCTAGATCCCACCTCTGAATTTCTCTCCAATCTATTCCTGTAGCCTCAGTTAGTTATTGAGATTCGTCCTAGGACGTCTGTGCGAAAGTAGATTATTTATAAAAGCAGTTATTAATTACAGGAGATTAGAACAGCTTTATGAACACCTTTGGGAAAGTGCATCACACTCGTGGGATTTGAACTGATTAAGAAATGAACATAGGCACACTGGGTTGACTGGCTCCTTTTTAATGTCCACATACAAGTAGGTGTTGGTGACAACATTAAAAGAACCTGTCTGGGTCAAGATTTGGTGGAGTAGCAAATCCTTGCAGCTCGATACCACTTCCCTGCTGGGCAGGGGACAAGTTGCAGAACAGGACTCAGTGCTGCAAAGAGCTTTCCTGTCTGGCACTGCAATTAATTGTGTAATTTGTGGCTGTTTGTACAGGCACAGTCTATCCACTAGTCTCTGCACAATCATTTGTTAATAGGGGTCATTGGGCAGGGTTATTTCCCATTACGTGTCATCTTTGCTGTCTCTCTGACTCATATTTCTTCCACTGTGTTGGCATCTACTGTGTGACACTTCAACATCAAGGGCAGTAGTTTCCTTTAGTACCAGAGAAATCCACTCCAATGTGCAACCAAGCTGAATTATCAGTCTGGAGAGCCTCAAATTGATCATAATCAAGCTTCAAAATCCAGGGTCCTCATTTCTCACAGTTAGACTATTCTGACACTTCTTCAGATAGTCATTTCAGAGAACACCTCTGATTATTTAAGTAAGAACAAGACTGTTACATTCACTTTATACCAATAAATAAAATCCTCCATCAGTAGGTGAGTGAGTTACAGAAATAGACACATCATTCCTATCCATATATGAAATTTAGACTTTGGGAGTTATAATTGTGATCCATTTAAATACTTTAGTAATTTACAGTCTAGACTTTTGGTGTATATTATTTTGCAGAGTCTGAGGCAAAATGGGGGCTAGGATATCATAAACAGGGATAGATCCCATCAGGGTCTTGGGTTCAAATGCTGCTTCACATTAATATACACAAAGCCCCTTCTTCTGCCTCTTAAAGGTTTGTGTTTATCATTCCTGCCACGTTTATTGGTGATAAATTATAACAAAAATAGCCTATGAGTTTATATTTAGGCACTTCCATAAGGATCTGCTAGGCTAAATTTGCCTGGGGCAGGTTACTTTATTTGGCCATTTGACCCTGAGAGGCACATGCCTCATACTTTCTCAGCAACTCAATTTTTTAGGTCTTACAAGAAAGGAAAGAGTTAAAATTTTCTTAGAAGAGGATATAAAGAGAAGTAATTTGCATATTTGCCTCACTTTTCCTGAAAAAGAACAGGAAAGAGTAGCAAGTTCTCTTTTTGCTGCAAGTGCTTTGTTGTCCTTGCTAATACTTTTAGTCAAGCAACCTTAAGGTATTGTGTAACTAGGGACAGGACACACCATCAGTGAGTGCTTAATTTTTTGCACCCAGTTAATAGCCAGGCAAACTGAAGCAGAGCTGGGAGGTGAAATACAGCCAGCACCCAAGTTTTCTGACTCCTTCGTGTTAGTGTTTTCATTGTGATAAATTAATATATTCTCCATTCGAGGCACTTTACGCAATAGACTATAAACTATTCTATAAAAGGGTCAATTCTGTAAAACTGCAAAGGATCATCTACATGAAAAATGAAAGGACATTTTAAAATGCAGGTTGATATTAAGAAATACTAGGAAAAATCTATAGAGATTCTTTCTTATTTTGAAGATTTGGTATCTTTGGGCACATTACTATGATGTTCACAAAAACCAAGTTTGAAATTAGTGGGAACAAGCTTCTTGAAAAATTGTCCTACTCCTAAAGTTTAGGAGAAAAGCCACCCAACAATATCCCTGCAAAGTGTAAGGGTTGCCTGCCACACAGCTGAGAAGAGATTGGTGCTGACAGCACAGAAATTACAGCACGTGGGTACCTGCTCCAGATGCTCTTCCTTTATTGTTCAACACTGAGTCTTTGTACCTTGTCATATTCATTGGAGTGGCCCTAGAACAGAGCGAACAACTCACATAACCAGCTGGGTAAGTGCAGTAAAGACAATGGTGCACTCCAAGTTAAGTTTGCAATAATTAAGCTGAATGTCAGCCTTAGACTCATGTTTCAAAAAGGCAGAGTTGCTATTCCTCCTGCTGAGCTTGGTCACGGAGTGGCTTTTGAAGGCTTCGGTGAATTTATGCCAAGGAGCCTCCTCAAGGTGCATAAGGAAGGTCAACTCTCAGGGCCTGTGTATATTTTTTATCACCATAAATCACAGAAGTGCAGAATCACAGAATATGCCAAGTTGAAAGGGACTCACAAGGATCATTGAGTTCAGCTCCTGGTCCTGCACAGGACCATCCCCAAGAGTCACACCATGTGCCTGAGAGTATCATCCAAATGCTTCTTGAACTCTGTCAGGCTTGGTGCTGTGACCACTTCCCTGGGGAGCCTGTTCAGTGTCCAACCACCCTCTGGGTGAAGAACCTCTTTCTAATATCCAGACTAAACCTCTCCTGACACAACTTCAGGCCATTCCCTTGAGTCCTGTCACTGGTCATCACAGAGAAGAGATCAGTGTCATGCCCCTCCTCTTCCCCTCATGAGGAAGTTGTAACTGCAATGAGGTCTCCCCTCAGTTTCCTCTTCTCCAGGCTGAACAGACCAAGTGTCCTCAGCTGCTCCTCATACGGCTTCCCCTCAAGGCCCTTCACCATATTTTGGACACTCTCTAAGAGCTCAATGTCTTATACTGTGGTGCCCAAAACTGCCCCAATATTCAAGTTCCCCTCCTTCGACCAGCTGGTGATGCTTTGCCTGATGCCCCCCAGCACATGGTTGCCCCTCCTGACTGCCAGGGCACTGCTGACTCATATTCAACTTGCCATTGATCAGGACCCCCCAGATCCCTTCCCATGGCACTGCTTTCCACCACCTCATTCCCCAGACTATACAAACATCCAGAGTTGCCCCATTCCAGGTGCAGAATCCAACACTTCCCCTTGTTGAACTTCCTATGATTGGTGACTGTCCAGTCCTCTAATTTGTCAAGGTCTCTCTGCAGGGCCTCCCTGCCTTCAAGGGAGTCAACAGCTCCTCCCAGTTTTGTGTCACCTGCAAACTTGCTCAGTATCCCTTCCAGTCTTACTTCCAAGTCATTTATGAATATGTAGAAATCACAGGGCCTAGGATGGAGCCCTGTAGAACCCTGCTAGTGACAGGTCACCACTCTGATGTTCCCCCAGTCATATTACCCTCTGTGCTTGACCCATGAGCCAATTGCTCACCCAACACATGATGTGTTTATCCAGCTGTGGGCTGGACATTTTGTCCAGAACGGATCCTGTGAGAGACAGTATCGAAAGTTTTGCTGAAATCCAGAAAGATTACATTAACAGGCTACCCTTGATCAACTAGGTGGGTTGCCTGGTCATAAAAATAAATCAGGTTTCATAAGCAGGACTTTCCCCTCATGAAGCCATGCTGGCTGTGACCAGTGACTGCATTGTCTTTCAGGTGTTTTTCAGTACTTTCCAGAATAATCTCCATAACTTTACCAGGCACTGGTGAGACTGATAGGTCTGTAGTTTCCAGGGTCTTCCTTCTTGCCCTTCTTGAAAACTGGGACAACATTTACCAGCTTCCAGTCAGCTGGGACCTCTCTGGATTCCCAAGACTGCTCAAAAATCGAGAGAGGTTTTGCGATGACATCAGCCAACTCCTTGAGGTTTCTGGGATGAATCCCATCAGACCTCCACAGATTTGTAGGGATCCAGCTGGAGCAGCAGATCCCACACAGTTTCAGGCTTGGCACTACTGTGGTTATAGAGAAGGAGCTTTGGATCCTGATTGGGTTTCCTTTGCTGACAGAGCCTTTTCTGGCTGCCTCAGCAAGTGCCTGTGATACAGCCAACAAGGGTGCTGCTTCCCTGTCTCTGAGATCACCAAGTTTAAAATGGCTGATTGCCCCTAGCACTATAGTTTTCATCCGGATCATTTGTCCTTGCAAGAGGTTTAATTTATTGGAATTAATTTCATACAGCTGCTAGAATACATCAAAGTGCAGTGAGAGGGAGTTGAGCTAACTCAGCCCCCACGGTGCCTGTTGGGAGGGAAGCTGCCATCTGCCTCCCTGATGAGCTGCATTAAGGTTTTTTCCCACGAAATCTGTGCATTTTGTTTCAGTCCCAGACACTTTTCCTCAAAAATGCTCTCTTTAGGCAGCGAGTGTCTGATGACAGTGGGCCCTGGTGTAATCACCGCTGGTAAAAATACAGTAAAGTTGCAGCTCAGATTTAAAGCTCACCTCTGCAGTAAGGAAGGAGGAAACCTGCTGGTGACAGATAGCAGGTGGCATTATGTGGCTGCTTTAAAGGCTTCAGGCTCACTCTGCTGGGCCAAAACATTGTGGGTTCAGATCTTCACTGAACCTTGTGCAGTCATTTTCTCCACGGCAAAGTTCTATGCGTTACACTGCCTTATGGGAGACAGAGCCTCCACCTGAGACACTCTGTGAGATACAAGGTGACTGAGAATCTCACTTCCAGCAGCACTTTTACCCTGATCTCTCAGCATTTGTGTGTTTGTTGTTTATTTTATCTTTTCTGATCTATGCAAAAATTAAAGTTGTGCTGGTTCAGCTCAAAGCAGTGCAAACATATGTAACTGCAGAGCTGGGAGCCCTGTGCATGCACTGAGTTCTCAGGTACACGATGCCTTAGCTCAGGAAGGCTCAATTCTCTTCCCACATTACTCAAATGGTGAGGTCAGATGAACAATTTGAAAACATGTGGTGGTCCTGCCTGTGAGATGTGCTCTGCTGAGTGACAGCATGATATTGCTAAGCCACTGCAAGATAAAGTGTCTTTGCTGAGGGCTTTGCTGGGATCAGCAGCTTTGAGGATGGGAAACCCAAGAATTGTTCAGCACTGTGCTGTCAGAGCAGAAGTGAGTGCTTGACCATACCACAGTCAAATAGATTAGATTAAGGTCCCTTCCAACCCAAGCCATTCTATGATTCTGGAAATAGAAATATATATGTTTCTGTTTTCTCAGCTGGAGAGCTGTTTTCAAGGGCTGAGCTTTAACTGGTACAATGTTATGTAGGCTTTTGACATCTTGTGGGGAGAGGGAAAATTGTCACTCGTGTTTGTGTAGAGTTCAGCACATGGAGTCCTGACATAATGGGGATATCTAGGTACCGCTGCAATTTAAATGGTAAGTAATAGAAATGCAATGTCCTACCAAGATTAATAGTAATGAAGTAGAGGCAAAATGACCACTTCAATAATATGATAATAGCATTTTGTGACTTACAGGCATTGTAGTTCAATATATAGGTAGTCAATTGTAAAACAGAGTAATCAGGCATCAGAGTGCTCATTCCAGTGTATTTTTACAATGGTCTTGGATTGCTATAAATTGCATTTGTACTTCAGCCAGCAGGAGGAAAAGGTCCAGCAGATCCTTAGATTGTGACAGCACTTCTCTGTGTTTCTCTGCTTTCCTTGTTGAGATGCAAGTCCTGTTTGTGCATTTCAGGGCATGTGGATAGCATTGCGATTAGAAATAAGTTAGGACTTTTGTTTTTCCCTGCAAAATGGAGTCAAGAGCATAGTAGCATAGGAATGGACGAATGTGTGCTTCTGTGTCCAGTCTTGTGCAGCTACAGGTTGTCATTTTAGATAATCCCCTCCATAATGGATCAGGTCCTATCTTGGGATTTTCATCTCTGTCTTCTCTTTTTGGGGTTGTTTCGGATCCCCATTTCCTTAATGAGTAGAATGCTTCTTCTAATTTCCAGCCTAAATCTATTCATGGACAGATAGTTCATAACCATTTGCTCTTCTGCCAACATATTCTTTTCATTAAATAGCTTTTTCCCTCCACTGGCCATTAACTTCCTGATGTATTTATACAGTGCAGTCATGTAATATCTCTATGACCAAATATCTCTATTTGGTCAGGCTTTTCTAGGTCCCCTGGTACTGTTAAATTTTGGTTACCCAATCGGTGAAATAGTTGAATGTCCTATGGGGGAAGATGTCACTCAGTTCTCTAAGGGCCATACCATGGGGACACCTGATGAGCTGGGACATGGAAAAAAGGATACAGTTCACATACCCATCTACTGAGCCTCAGAAATGTGCATCAACCTCAGGATATGGGTTTGGAGACCAAAATCCTGTAACAGAGACTGGAAAGAAACTTCCACCACTGGAGAAACAAGGACTTTTGCAAAGCTCTCTCAGAGAGGAGAGATTTCCTACTTGATGTTCCCTTCCTGGAAATGTGGTTTACCTCATATCTGCAGGTTTGTATTTGTCACTGTGGAGCCTGTCTGAAGGAAGATACTCTTGTGCAGCATCCTGCCTTCCCGGGTCTGCATGGAATAAGCCAAGACTTATTAAATGAGTATTTCTTGGACTGTGGCTTTTCCTTTATTGTGTGGATGGCTGGTATGCACAGATAAGGTAATCACCAGTACCAATGCAAGGGAAAACAAAACTGCTGCAAAGCAGGAAGACTGGAAATCTACTTTCTATTCTTGGAAATTTTTGTTGGTATAGTGGCTGCTTCACTTGCTGCTGGCCTTTGGGAGAAAGCTCAGTGCTGGAACCGCTCACTTCAAATCCCTCAGTTATGAGACTGCCCATCTGATTGACCCAAAAGCTGGAGCTAAACTAAACTCTGGCCCAAAAAAAAAAATCCCCAACCCACAAAAAAACCACCCCACCCCACCCCCCCAAACATACCAAAAAAACAAAAGTAATACCCAGCTGAGCAGATTTTGCACAAGTAAATCCATCCACCTTTCATTTTTTTCGTAATCCTTTCCCTACTTGTAATCCATTATTTTTCAGAAATGAAACTGGTCATTTACTTGCTGAGGACAATGCTTTACAGAGGAAGGTCAGCTGAGCTGAGAAGATGGTGCCATGTACTGAATTTTGCACTCGGGAGGGTGCAGAGTATGTCCTGCTGTCCTGAAACACAGGCACAAAATTTTCCTGGTGTCACAGAGACTTCAGGATCCCAGTGGCACAGATGGGAAAGGAATGAGCAGTAAAGGACAGTGAAGCAGCAATAAGGTGTCTTTATTCTGAATTTTTCTCTGTCATTAGGGCCGTGGCTTCAAAGAAAGCAGCATATTGTGGTCAGACTGTTTGTCTCTGTTGCTGTACTGAGTCACACTAACCCTTTGGTTTCCCTCCCAAAGCCTCTCATATACGAAGTTCCTCTATACCTCACCCACAAGGCATGACTTTTTCTAGTTGCTTTCCTACACCAAATGCTTTGTGCCATCATCCATGAAAAGAAATGCTGAAAACCTGTGACCATCAGGAGTTTCCATTTGTAGATGGCTCATCTTTAAACCATTCCTTTTCTGCCTCACCATTTTGCATGAAGCATCTGAGAAAATAGTGGGAGCACTGGACAGTTGTTCAGCAGCCTTGGTACCAGCATCCAGCCCTTCTGGCTGTGAAGAAAGAGACAGATGGTTTGCATGTGGTGTTTACAGCATTCTTTCAGGGATGTATCCCTGCCACTGCAGAGGATGTGTTTTGAGATGCTCTGTTAGGCAGCGAGGTGCAGCACTGCATAGCCAAAATACAGGCCCTGTCCTCAGGTATTCCCACATCGGGCTAAATTATACTTTGAAATACTTCATTTGTCTCCCAGAGCCGTTGCATTCAGGACCAGTTCGGTGTTCAGCAAAGAAAGTCCTGCCAAGAGAAGTGGTGGCAGGCATGGCACAAGGAATGTGGGAAGGAGCAGCCGTCCCACCACCACCTCTACATGGCAGGCAAAAGGGGCCAGCTTTGGTGGGAGGCAGCAGAGCAGCGGGGGCTGGGTCTTCATGGAGAGGCTGGATCCAAGAAGAGATGACAGGGAAGCAGACAAGGATAGACCTATCCCAGTGGGCATCTTAAACAACCCCAGCTCTACAATATCCAGCAGAGCTACCTACTCCACAGTCTCCCTTTCCCTTCACAGTCTGGGAATCAGCTCTGCTATCACTAATAAAATAAATTAGAGGGCTCTCTTGAGGGTAAGGACTGCATATATTTATTCTTATGGCTTGGAAAAATCAATTATTACTACATGTCTGGGGAGCCTTTAAGCAACTCTGATTGTCCCAGTGCACCCAGGAGAATGATTTTCCATGGTGTTTTCTTTGAGAAAGGGTGGGACGCCTGTAAGGGAAGGTAAAATGACATATCTTTGCAATGAACATGGTATGAGTTTTCTGTTCTTTTGCTTTTGTCAGCCACATCATCCAAATATCAGCATTTGCACAGCCAGATTGTCCCAAGAGCATCAGAACTAATGGCAAATAATTTTCTAAGGGTTTGTCTTCTGAGGCCGAATTTCTGTTGCAATTGCCCGGTTTCTAAAAGCAACTGAGGTTACATTATTGTCTTTCTCTTGGTGGCTGTATTAATGAGGTCTCTCTCCTCTCTCTGATTACTTAGTACTTCTACAGAATTTGTCAGAAGCTTAATTATGTTGAGACCTTTATCCCTCTATTAAATTTGAATGCTGTGAGCCAAAAGATTCAAAAAATATTTGGGAGGAGCTGACTGTTCAACAAATGAATGACATAATTCAGCTGGAAACTGGGCCAAAAAAGCACTGAGGAATGATAAGGAATTTAGCCAACTCACTAATGATGTTCATAATCATGGTTGGTCCCAGGTAGGAAAACGAAGGTGGGATCTTTTGCATAAAAATTGCCCCAGCAAGGCAGAAAACACTTGAAAACCCTGTGCCTAAGTGTAAAAATGGTGTTTGCTGTTCAGTCACCATTCCTGGCTTTGCTGCAAAACAAACTTCTTTCCATGTGTATGTCAATTTGCCTTTCCCAGCATGTGCCAGTTTTTTCTGGTCAGATCAGAAGCTCTCTGAGCAGGAGCTGTCTGTTGTTGTGTGTTTGTACAACACCTCTTATAATGAGAATTCCTTCATGGTTCAAGCTGTTAGGCATTCCTATATCCCCATAATATATACTAATAAATAATGAAAGTGGAGCACAGAAACTATCAAGAGAGCTGAAGCTTGTTTAGCTGGATAAATGGCATTTGACTTCACTTCTAAGCACGTTTTGAAAGCAAACTGAAATTTTTGTTACTTGCCAAGATCCATGTCATGGCCATCACTTACACTAAAGCAGTGCAGAGCTCTCTTCCAGAGCCTGCAGAGCTGCCTCAGCCACTCTAACAAAGATATTATGTACTGTGATAGATAGCCTTAGGTCCAATCTCTGATCATGACAGATAAGCAAAGAAAAAGTGATCTGAAACAAGTTAATTTTAAAATATATTTATTCCTGCTGGGGTTTGCTAGTCTCTGCATGCTGTGTAGGATCAGAGAAGTTAGCCTGACTTCTCCTTCTTGTGAAGCTGACTTCCTCAATTGAGCTTCACATTTTTTTGACTACTTTAACTTTATTACCCCAGGTTACAAATAGTCCCACTACTCCTTTGTGGAAAATATTTTTCCATGCCATCTCTTTTTCCATGCTTGTCTCTTTTTTGTGTTTATGTTTGCTATTGTAAATTTTCCTTTTTTTTTTTTTTTTTTTTCCTATAGGCTCCTGCTGTTAATGGAAGTCCTGTAGTGCAGGAGGAATGAAGACTCTATGTGTGTGTCTGGGGAGCTTGTATGGTGGGGGAGATGTATGGCATGGCACAAGGCCAGGTTCCTTGGACTGTGCTGAAGTGCTATAGGAAGGGCAGGGGTTGTTTCTGCTACATTGAGCTTCATGTCCTTGATTAGAGCAATAGGAGCTCAAACTGCTTCACTTCTCACCTGGTTTGTGCCACAAACTGTCCCCTTGCAAGGGCTGTCTCTGGCAAACAGGGGTTTAAACTGTAAGTGCTGCAAAGAAGCCTTATAAAAAGTGTTTGGAAAACACTGTCTCATCTAAGGAGGGGCCCACCCTCCAACGCTGGGGAACACTGGGTCAGCAGCTGTCTTGAAACGAGAGCAGCTCTGAGGCTTGAATAATTACAGCAGAAACCAGGCAGCTTTCAAGATCTCTTTTACCTCTCCACAGCTTGTCTGTGCCAGGTAACATCTGACGTCCTGTGTTTTTGCATGGCTACTGAAAAGAACTGTTTAATAATCAACCTTTAAATATATCATATAATGAAGTAAAATATCTTTATTTTATTTTTCCTAAGTAACTTTAAGCATTTTCATGCAGCTATAAAATTGCCTATTTTTAAATAATTGCGACTTTGCAAATCTTTTTCTCATGAAAAGATACAATTTTATTACACATATTTTAGTAGGCTTTTCTACTTTCATTTAATATCCCGTTGGTCTATTTTAAAACATTCCCTGAGCCTGAACACAAAGGCTAATACTTTACAAAGCTCCTTCACCATTCCCAGTGAATGAGCTTCTTGCCGAGCAAGCGCTTCACAGGCAGCGCTCAGTATCATCAGATCCTCTGCCTTGCTGGCAGAGGCTGCCTGTAACCTCTCTGTCTGCTGGATCCTCAGATGCCTCAGATGCCCTCCTGGCACCTCCCTCCAGCCCTTCTGGGGAAGTGGCCTTCATCCTCACCTTCTTCTCATTCTGCAGAGTTTTGAGTAGGAACAGCTGAAGACACGGCTGGTCAATCTGGGGAGGATGAGTATTAGGGCTGCTGATGGAGTATTGGTTTGTTACCATTTAATGTTCCTCCCATCAGAGTAGCTCTGCACTGGGCTGTTCCCAAAATGCCAGCTTGTCAGCATGACCCTATGACACTTCATATAAAGTGGAGATATTAATAACTATAATTATCATCTGGATATCCAAATAAAGATTAGTTCTTCTCCATAGTTTAGGACCAGTGTTCTCATCATGGACTATGTTGTTTAACAGCACTGCCTTAAAAACAAGGTAGTAAATTTTGCTCTCTACACACATAGTTCATTCTCTATGCATGCAACTACATGTCAGTTGGTTTTATAAGGGAGAGGGTCCCAGAAGGCTTATGCACACACTTCACTCCAGAATCTTAAAGCTTGCTGGTTGATGTCAGAGCTCCCTTTGCAGCATTCATTTTAACAGTGTGAAACCTCTGGATGAGGAGATCCCTCTCAGCCCCACCAGAGGTTCTCAGCACTGGGCACCTCCATCCTATTGGGTATGTCACACTGAAAGAGGGACACAAGTGTGCAGGTGTGTCTTGGTTTTCATGGGAAATGCTGCCTTTTCTGTTCCTTGGTTCTGTTTCTCTGCTGCCTGCCCATCAGTACAGTGGGCAATGTGGCATCCACTTGTATTTCCCAGCCATGACAGGGGACTGGATAAGTATTTGTAAAAAGGTTTTGGGGATCTCTGGTTTGTGTGTCCTCTCTAAGGGCTGAAGCCTTTGGTGGCTCTTTGGCTCTTTACCCTTTGGTGAGGGCAGGGTAAGGATCAGGTGGACTCCAGGAGGATGTGGAGGCCCATAAGATTCTCCCTGAGCACCAAGCTCCCTGCCAGAACAGAGCTGCTTTGTCTTTTCTTTTCCAGATGCTATTATGACTGTGGATTTTACACCCTTCATTTTTTTTTTTTTTAATATACATAAGTATGTATCTATGTATCTTTAAAATGTTCATCACATAGGCTTGTCTTCAGAAGTGAGTTTCTCTTGGTACAACACATTCCAATGAGTTGTCTGATAATCAGGACAAGAATGTAATTGGCACATTTCTGCTTCAGGTGGAGCAATTAAGGAAATTTGGTGTTGAGAGCAGACATTGTTTTGACAAAGAAGAGTTGCTAAGACCCTGCCAGTCTGGAGAAAAAAAAAAAAAAAGACATTATTGCTAAATTATGTAACTCCTGAAGAAGAAAAAGAAGTCTTTTGTTTGCCTAGTTGCTGCTCTAGTCTTAAAGTCAATAGAGCTGAAGCACAGTAATGAAAAAGATCACGTAGAAAATACCTTGTCTCATTCAATTCTCTTGCCTTGTCTTTCCAACCTGCACTGAATAAAAATGTTCTTCACTTCTGGACAGATTATCAAATTTAAAGTGTATTAGCAGGCACCAGCTGTGTGCTGTAATTATTTGGCTGCATCTTCTGACGTTAGAAGAGAAAATCTGAGTTAATGGTTCAGATGGTCTCCTGCCTGGTTCTCTAATATCCCCCACCTTGCACCTGGTGCATCTGCACAGAGCAGGGATAAAGCAGCAGGAGGGCAGAGCGGGACTGCTGGGGATGTGCAGCACAGAGAGACAGGTGACTACTCAGTCTGCAAGAGCTCTGTAGCAAAATATTAACCATTCCCTTAATAATCCCAAGTGAGGAAGGATTTTCACTTGTATTTCTTTCCAGATGGCTGTAATGTTGTTACAACTATCTAAAGACAGATGTCTAAAGTCTTTGGATGTTCCCAAGTGATGAATTTGTGTCTGGGATGATTTTCAGGGAGTGCCCCAGTGCAGCTCTAGCCAGGCTGCTGACCCCAGAGCTGGAGCAGATAGACAAAGGAGCAAGCTTGATTGGCATCAGCATGGTTTTGTGGGTTTATTAGTTACCTTTTTTGCCTTACTTTGAGTTAAATGGTCAATGACAAAATATGTTGCACTTTTAAATCAGTAATTCTTACTGGTGGAGGCTAATTCAGAGCAGTAAGAGAGGTTCAGTATATAAAGCAGTGGGTGCTGAGGTTTTTCATCTGCACTTTGTGTGGTTCTAGGCTTTTGTTTGGGACTAGGCTCAGTCGTCTTGTTTGGCCTGATTGGCACCCTGTGGTGGGAATTGATTCTGTCTGCAGAGCTGGTCCCACCTCCCACGTCCTTGAGGGGCTGGAGAGCTCTGGTGTGTGTAGTTTAATGATCCCTGAAAGGAGTCTAGTTCATGTGCACCAAAACTACTCTGCAAACTGAGCCCACATGAAGTAAATAGGGGTGATTGGAAAATTTGCTTTCCAAATACATGACAGCCATGAATCAAAGTCCTAAAGTGAAATGCCCGGGATATCTGGAGGAAATTCCTTATCCATCTCCAGTAACTTGAATGCTCTTCAAATTTTGGCTGAACTTACACAATAGTTTAGATAATTTGTTCATCTCTCTGTAAATACAGGGACAGATGTTCTTTGCTGGAAAGCACAGTACGGACACCTCTGGACTGTTCATGTTTTGAGATGCACTCTCTGACTGACACATGCCAAGTGGGCTGTGCAAATGTGCATGGGCAAACCCAGCCCGGCAGAATGAAACAATTATTTTATAACAGAATATTCTTAATTCTCTTTAGTTACCAATTTCTCCCCATTTGTTGGTGGCACATGTTTTTCCTCTTAAATGTTTTTTTTTCCTGTAGTCACAGGGACTGGAAATTCACCTTAGAAATGAAAGCTGAAGCTTTGGGAAAGATCTCTGTTCTACCACTGGGGCCTTCGGGCAGGAAACTACAGAATAGGATGAGACTGGAGATAGAATTGCAAAAGTTGGCAACCTTTGCCCGTATATATTACAGGGATACCAGAGCAGTGTTTGCTAGTATTGAAAAAGCCAAAAGGTTTTGACATACCAGCTCTTGACCTTCAAATATAAGCCTTTAGGAGCAGGGTACAGCATGTACACAGGCAGTGCTATTTTAGCAATAATTTCCTTTTCGGTGCTCTTGTCTGCCTTTGCCTCACTTCTCTTGGTGAGAAAAGCTTTCAGGAGTAATTAGAAAAGCAATAGCTCCTCTGGTGCTCTGAAGAGTAAGAAAATATCCCAAACTACTGTGTGGATCAAGTTATTGCATGTGAAATCTTGTGCAAGTGTTACTTGCAGTTAGTTATTCCTGGCAAAAATGTTTCAACAATTAATAATGTAAAGAGTGGGCAAACTGGAAATGTGATATGAAATTTATTTGTTCTGCTCTACTATTTGGAAAAGAGCCAGTATGTTAAATTGAAAATGCTGGTATAAATTACCATGGTACATCCATTTTGATTAAGTGTTGTAAATATCCACTGCTTGGTTAAAAGAACGGAGCACTCAGCAGATCACCTGGAGTTTTCTGTCACAAAAGTGAGGGCATCTGGAAATTCCAAGGTAAATTACATATGAAGAATGCCAAAGGAGATTTTATAAATGGTTCATTGATGTCAAATTGAGAAGAATCTGATAAAAATGCACAGCCTGAGATACTTCTTGTTCCACATGTTCTGCATCATTACAAAAGAGAATGCCAAATATCCTTTTTCAGCAAATACAGAATTCTTGTTATAAGCTTTTTACATCAAGCACATGGAAGAACTTATTTCTGAATAGGTTAAGAGAGGTTAATCAGAACCCATCTTGCACTGAGATTAGAATCAGACTTGCTAGTCCACTTGTTAATTCTCAGGGAGTCTCCCATTTTGTCCCAGACTGTACAAGTTAGGTACATATCACCCTTGTTTTGTCTGGGACAAAAACAGCTCATACCCTCTCAGTCAGAAAGCAACTTTGCTGGAAGTATTAACTATATGCCAGGATAGCACTGTAGGTAAACTTTGGTCAGCCTAATTAAAAAATGTTAGTTAGGTATTAGGAAAGAAACCAGTTCCTTATCATTTCACCAGGAGTGTCTTATGCACATGGAATTAAAGTAGTTAGATTTTTTTTTGTGCAGTTGTCATGAGCCACACTCATACTGAATAAAAGGAAGGGTTCAAAGGACGTTGTGTTGTAAAGCAGGGACACACTTAAAGGCTTTCCAGTTTTTTTCAATCTCGAAGTGTAATAAATTGGAAAAGAAAATGCAACCTAATGTCTGATGCAAGGTCCTGAATGATAGGATTCCTATATTTATTCCTGGCTCTGACACTGACTCCTGTGCTCTTGCGTGAGTCATTGCTTTACCTGTGAATGAGATGGCAATGAGAAAAATCAATTTTATCTACATAAAAAAGAGGCAGTGGTTTCACAAGGTTTAATTCTGCTTTTAAAAAATGTTTTGAAGTATTCTGGTAATATATTGCAATGAGATATTATTGTGTTTCAAAAAAAGCCCTGCAAGAGTCATACTTGTACTCTAATCCACAAATTGACTCAGCCCTTGAGAAAAATTAACATTTCAGCTGCAAAACACTGGTTTAAGAGACCTTTTAATATAATTTACTGTAGAATAGTATGGACATTTTATGGTGTTTTGGACATGCATTCCTTTAGCTCAGATCTATGTGTAAACTGAAGATGGGTAAAGACAAATTTAAGGAGGATTAAGCACTGTTATTATACACTAGTCTTTAGTTACTAAAAATAATGGTTTGAATACTACCCTTCTGAATGCTTGAGGCTGTAATGCAGAGCAGGCAATAACCACTTTATATTTGTCCTGTTTCTTAATGTGCTTTCTGCTTCTGATCACTGCTGGCTGCTGCACTAAGTAGGCCTGTTGTCTGCATATGGGGGAGTCTCTCCCTAGAATGAATTTATATCTGTATGTTGGACAAAGCCCATTCAAATACAGTTTGTGTATTGCTCTCTTTGCATTGGATGTTCTTTTCAGATAAGGTAACAACTCAGTTACAAGAGGTTAGATAATTTAAAAGCAATGCTCATACTCTTCATTCGAAGGGATGATGGCCTAGAACACACACATGGCAATATTCTCACTACAACCTCAGGGGGTTCAATTTTTGGACATTTCAGTCCATTTGTCCTAAGTGGGAGCCAGTGGCTGAAATGAATGAACAGTTTCTATCTTCTTTTCCCTCCCTTTCTTCCCTGGTAATGTTCAAGGACTTGGTTAGAAAACATTCAGATGCAAAGACAAAATGGGCTTAATTAAATTTAAAGAGATCAAGAAGAAAAAAGACTGTGGTACTGTTATGAAGGTTCTTTTCAGAAGCTATTAGTTTGTAACACTGCTCTGGAGACAGCCAGGGAGGGACTTCCTTGAAGCTCTCCATTGCACAATTGTTTCCATATGATGTATATGACTCTGGAATGGGAAGGACTCATAAATCTTTGGCAAAGTGAATCTTGCACAGGATTCACAGGATGCTTGAGAGAAGCACAGAATGAGACTAGCTTATAAACCTGACCTAAATAACCAACAGTGAATCTCAAAGCAGACAGAAAGTGTCTAGGAGTAATAAAATAGGCAGAAGAGCTTGAGAACTTATTGTAAATACCAAATGGTTCCTCCTCTTCTAATACCTTTCTGAATCCATTAGCATGGACCAGGGAAATATCTCTTTATAACACATTTATTCCAGTAGGAATCTGAACCTTAGTCAAAGTAGTAGGAGCTGAAGACAAAAATTGGAAGTGGAGGATAATTCTGAACTAAAATTGTGGCCTCAATTACATTTTTGGTCTGGTACTGGTAAATGCAATATCATTCACACCATGTTCTTTCTGTGAAAAGCTAATAATGGAGAGCTGGAAGTGGCTATGGCAGGCATCTGTCTGGTGGGAATGACCCCACACCCAAATACCAGAGGACACTAGGAGTGGCACAACTTGTCATAGCTATCACTTTAACATCTCACAGAACAAGCTCTTGTTTTTCTGTTGTGGCTCTTCTGTTTTTTAACACAAAGAGTGTCTTGAGCAGAATATAACCATGTGCAGGCATTAGGCAGAGACACGTCCAGGTGCATACCCTGCACTGGAGACAACAGCTGGGAGAGATGACAGCCTTGGCTTGCCTGTCCCTCTGCCACCCCAGGGATAGACAGAGACATCCAGGGAGCCCTCAGCATGCCTGATGCAGGTGTGTCGGATGAGTGGTCGGGGAAACTGTTTTATGTCTCTCCCCTCATGGTTGGGGAAATCTCTAATTTAAATTAGACACTATATTTTAAGTGGCCAAATCCCTCTGTGGCCACACGGACAATCCACTTTAGTGCATAAAAATATATTTTATTTTTCTTTCAGTGGGATATTACCAAGCATTTAGAATCAAATGCTGTCTTCAATTCTTTGCTGGCTAGAGGTAGCTGAAACATGACTTCCTGAATTTGTACCACAATGTGAAGAGGGAACTGACACTTTTTATATATTTTTTTCATCTTCCTTTAACAAGGACTTTAGAGGGTTGCTGATGTAAAAGAAACTATATAGAAACAGGAAACTGAGTTTGAAGCAAATGGTGCATTAAAATAACTTAATTACGAGCTGTTGTTAGCCCACTTCTTTACAGAGTGTCTCCACGATAACATTTTAATTATTGATAAATAAATAAAAATATTTAGAATAAAAATAAATACTTGATATGCACCAATGCAGCACAAAATGGTTGGCAAATGCACTGCACCAATAGTCTGGCAACAATATTACTTCTGCAAGCCTTGGAAAAGCTATTAATTGTGATCATTTTCAATCATGCTTGAATGAGCCCTTGGTTGTTCTGAGGTAAGCTGATTTTTGCCCTTGCACCTGGAAGTGACCCCCCAAAAAAACGTTTGGAATTAGTCAATATGTGAAATACATGACGAAAAAACCTCTTGCTGACCATGTTGGTTGTGCATCTTTGTGCAAACATTTATTTTTCCTGGGATTGATGTGTATTGAGCATGGCTGGCTGTTCCACTTGCTTGATTTTTTTGCTCCTCAGGAGTCTATTGTTCATCTGTTCTGCAAACAGTCTAAGTGTCTGCTCTGATCTGTAGTCCTGAGAGTTGCTGCAAGCCTCTCTTTATAGCTTTCTTGTAACTGTTAGGACAACAAGAGAAATTTTATAGTGTGATTGAGGTTGTGCCATCCCACTGGTTTTCTGAAAGAGTGTTACTGAGGTTCAAGAGGGCACAGGGAGTCAGTGGTGTACCTATGGTTGTTGTTCTATATCAGCTGATTGCATATGACTCCAATTGTGCTAATCTTCCTTAAAAATATTTTTGATGCTTTACTGAAGTTAAGGGAGAAAAAATAAGAATGGAGGTGAAGAATTTGACATATAAAGTATGAAATATGTTTTTGACACATTTTCTGTCAAAAATGGTTTTCCCTGCAGCACTGGAAAAAGTTATTGTAAAAGAATCTCTTGGCTGGTATTAAAAGTAGGATAAATAGTGCACTTGGGGAGGAAAAAATAAGTTAATTTGCAATGTCTGAAACTTATTTTTGAAGATTGATGCTGCTTCCTTTTAGATAAAGCAAGACCAGTGGATACCAATGAGAAATGACAAGGAGAAAATACATTGTGCTGGTTTTCACTTACAGCTCACTGTGGGAAGGAATCGAAGAAACTTGGTTTGAAGAAACATGGGGAAATGAAAAGCTTTTACTAGCATTGCACTACTTAAGACATTGCTCCTATCTGGCCTCTCTAGGATCTGCAACAGGAGTCAAGTTTTGTGTCTGTAATTTGCAAGGAGCTGGGACTGAGTTTTTCTAGGGAACTGGTGTCTCTTTTGGGTGCCTCACCCTGACTGGCTGCTCTTCTCTGTAAACCTTGTCAGGAGTCCTCACAGCCTCCTCATCAAACAGAGAGCCCAGCAGATGGTGAGGGAGGGACCAGCCAGGGTCTGTGCTTCTTCCAGTCGTTTTTCACTCATGACATCATGTCAGCATTGCCAGTGAGGAGACACGGCCCTGAGCTTGGCTGCCATCATCTGTTTCACATCGCTCACACTTCTGCGTATTGTCCTGCTAGTGGATGCATTTCTGCAATGCGCCTTGCTGAAATTATTCCTGCTTATACTATGTGTTTTATCTTTCATCTGCAGTTGCTTTTGTTTGCAACTCAACAAAACAAGCTGGGACAGGTCCCTCTCAGGTTGCGGCACTTTGGAAATGGGTACTGTGTAATTGCACCTTTCAGCTCTAACTGAGGGTCCCTGAAAACTATTTATTTCTGTTAATAAAGTCTTGATTTCCTGCTGTGGCTCAAATCCTACTCCTCTGGCTTAGAAGGAGTCACAGGAGGGACTCACACATTCATAGTAGGTAGGAAGGTTTTTGTACTGAGTATATCACAATCCGTATCCCATGGTGGCCTCTTACAGGCAGCGTGGGAAGAGTTATTCACCAGCCTTAACGGCAGATCCCTTGGTCTGGAAAGTGAGGCTTTAGGGCCCTCTTGTGGTAAGAAAACAGCAGTCCTGCTAGTGAAATGTGTGTACACTGTGGTGAGCACCTGCAGTGCACGAGTGCCGGCACCTTTTGGAGGGTGGTGCAGCACTCGCGTTGTGTGACAGCCCGAGCATCTTCCGTTGGTGCCCAAATTGATTTCTACCTGCAAGCCTGGAAACGAGAAAGGGTTGTATTTATAAACCTCAGTCCTGCATATGGCTGCTGACGTCTTCATCTCTGTCCCTTATCTTTCAGAGTGTTTTTCCCTTTACCCTAGGCCAGGATGCTAACTCCTAAACCCTACCTCTCTGTTCCATTCATCTAGGCTTGGCAGTGGTGGCCCTTTATTCATATTTGGATGAGCTGAGTCTACGACTTGGTCATGCCATGACTTGGGGACCTCCCACCTCTTGCTCTCTCCTCCAGCTTCTGTGCAACAGCCCAGCCCAACTGCACTCCCCCAAGGAGGAATGTGGCTCTGCTGCCTCACCTCCTTACAACATGCCCTCTCCTCTCTGCCGCTTACCTCCTGGCTCACAGAAACTCTGACATGACTTCTGGGAGGCTTTAAACACTTTTGGTGTCTTTGTGTCTGCTTCAAGGCACTGGAGGCCTCATCATGGCCCAGAGTGTTATCTGTACGTTTAGAGGAGCTGTGAGCTGGCTGTGAGCACTGAAGGATGCCAGAGCTGGGGCCCACAGGGAGGCAGAATTAGGTATACACCTGCTTTCTGTCAGATCTGTGGACAGGAAATGTCAGGTTTTAGCTCCTGAGCATGCCTGAAAAGTCAGTGAGAGGAGCTATATCTGGTTTCACTCTGGGCAGGCAATGGCAGGAGTTGGATATTGGATCCTTCGTAGCACTGGTGAGGTCACACCTGGAGTGCTGTGTCCAGTCCTGGGCCCTCAGTTCAGGAAAGACATTGAGGTGCTGGAGCAGGTCCAGAGAAGAGCAACCAGGCTGGTGAAAGGATTCGAGCACAAATCCGATGAGGAGAGGCTGAGGTAGCTGGGGTTGTTTAGTCTGGAGAAGAGGAGTCTCAGGGGAGACCTCATCACTCTCTACAACTCCCTGAAAGGAGGTTGTAGCCAGGTGAGAGTCAGTCTCTTCTCCCAGGCAATCAGCAGCAGGACAAGAGGGCACAGGCTTAAGCTCTGATGGGGGAGGCTTAGGTTGAATATTACGAAAAAAATTTTTGCAGAGAAATTAATCAGACATTGGAATGGGCTGCCCAGGGAGGTGGTGGATTCTCCATCCCTTGAGGTTTTTAAGATGAGACTGCATGTGCAACTCAGTGCCATCGTCTAGTAACCACAGAGGTGTTGGATCAAGGGTTGGACTTCATGATGTTGGAGGTCTTTTCCAACCCAGTTGATTCTATGATTCTGTGATTCTATGAGCCACATTAGGGTGGCTGATGAAGTGGTGACAGGCAAGACATGACAGAAATTCCAAAATATTTGACCCAAGCCTTGAACAACTCTCCAGCACAAAATTTTTCATGATTATCATCCCAAGAGTATTTGAGTATCTTAGTCTGTCTCTCTTAGTCACATCCAAAAGCTCTGGACCTTTTCCTATAGACCAAGACCCATTTCTGACATCAAATACTCTTTTTTGAGGAAGGATGATGGCTGTTTTCTACTCAGCACTCTGACAGCTACATGGTACAAGAACAAAACAAAGCAACAACCAACTCATCTAAAGCTGTTGAGTTGATTTAGGAGAATAATAATTTTTATTATATCGTTTTTATTACTATATTAATAGGTGTTTGCATATTTTTATCTTCTATTCTGATTTCAGTCTGTGTGCCTCTTCTGTGACATCTACATGACTTCAGGCATCCCATCTATTTAGCTGCAGCAAATAAACTCTGAAATCGCAATCCGACAACACCTTTTCATTAATACATACAATAAAACTTTATACTAGTTGTCTAAAATATTTAACTTAATAATATATAAATTAGTAAATAAAATTCTTGGAAATATTTACATTATTGCAAAATATAAGAATCAAAAAATCAGAAATGAGATACTGTGAGTATATTTGGAAAATATAGCATGTACTTAAAACCCAGTTTCAGAATAATTAATACAATATGAACTTTTGTCTTTCTAAAATTACTTCTTGGAGGTCCATTTTAATTTCTGATGTCAAAATGACTGATTTGGATTCATTTTTCATGAAGAAAAAGTCGAACTCATAAATAAGTATGGGCCAGCATTGTAGTTACATCTCTTACTGGTTTATTAAAAATGTTATTAATGGGTTCTAAAATTTACTTGACCCTGACATGGACAGTTTGCTGCTTTTTCTAGATAAAGGATTCTCTGAATATTCCCTCCTTGCCACTGTTTTGGAAGGATGTAGAAGCTAAAGAGATGTCTCTTGAATGAGTTGATGAAAATTGCCAAGCCATTGATGAGCTGGGGAGGAATACTTCAAGAAAGGAGGTTATCTACTATAACAAAATTTTGTATTGACATGCAAGCCTTTTGGGAGAAAATCCTGTGTTTTGGCAGGGTTTCTTACCCTTGCCATGGAATCAATGAAAGCACAGTCTGTGAAGACAAGGTTTTGTGATCAAGAGTACGTGATGCTGTGTAGGCGTATGCTGAGGGTTTTGAGGGGAGTATTATTGCTTTTGGAATGAGCTATTGATGAGCTGTTGAAACCTAGAGAACCTGGTGCACTGAACTGTACTGTGTGTGCTGCTGACATGGACCCTCAGCCTCACAAATAGGAACAAGAAGCCAAAAGGTAGAGCAAACCCTTCAGCACCTCCACCAACAAAGAAATCAGATCACAAGATCTGGAGCTAGCACGGGACCTCAGAGAACACCTAGAAATATTACACTGAATCCCATTGCAAGCCTGGCTCCATCTCTGAATTGTCTTGTTCATGAGACTACCACAAACTAAGTTTAATAAAAAAGATAAGAATCTCTAGTTTCTTATGTTATCTGCTAAACATAAGATCTTGGATTCTAAGAAAAGTAGCATGACTCAAGAGAGTAGTATTATTTGAAGTAGCAGAAAATCTTAGGAAGAAGGATCAGGCAGCCTATTGCTCTGACCTGGGGGCAATAATTTACAGTGCTGCAAAATCCCAAATCTGTGTAGCTTTGGTACAGCCTTATATTTATTTTGTGAAGTGTGTAAGGATTAGAAGGAGAAATGCAATTCACCTTAATTCCATTCTCTCCCTTCAGGACAAATGGTGCTTTGACTCCACATAGCATTTTAGTCAAAGCATGCTATGTAAATCCAAGATAATTTAATTTTTGAAGCATCCTTTGACCTCTTCACTGAGGTCATGTGCTAGCTCTGGGTCTTGTGATCTGTATCTCTCTGCTGCTGGAGGAATTGCACTTACAGAACTGACATAATATTTTGTTATTTCTTTCTGCAATTAGTTCTTTGCAATGCCTGCCTTTTACCTAACAGGCAATGGCACAGCTTTAAGAGTCCTGGTGGTCTTATTTCACATTATACCTTGCTGGCAGAGTCCCCAGTTTTCTGGACTGCTGCTAAGTGTTCTCTTTGTGTGCCCTTTTCATCCATCCCAGGTGTTTACAGTTTCATTCCAAATGAGTGGCTGTAGTGGTGATCCCAGTTATGCAGTTGTTCAACTAGTGTATATTTAGACACAGTTCAGCAATGATCTAAAAATGTTTCTAAATCAAAATACGGCAAGGCAGCACCACCCAGAGGTAGTTTAGCTGTCTTGGAACAAGCTAAGGCTGTGCTGGAAGCAGTATGGCCATGGCAGTACAATGGTCTCCTGGGGACATTTTAGCTCTGTTGCGGTCATGTATGTTAGCCTTGTTTTTGGAATTTGGCACATTCCCTGATCATTCCCACTAGTTTGTTCAGACCTGGTCTAGGTATGCTAGTCTAAGTAGTGCTATGTAGTATTGTAGGTGTGGTTTCTGTGAATGTGTTTTCCTTTCTATGCCTCAAAGCTAAACACTGTACTATTGGGCTGAGTTGGGATATTATTGTCTGATTTTCAGCATTGTAGCTTAAAACATGCTGAAAATGGTATCCAGAGCACACAGTTCTGCACTGTTGAAGGCAGTTGGGGTTTCACCGTCCATTTCTACTGGGGAAAAAACAGGGATCCCAGAAGTGTCACTGCAGTATTACTCTAAGATAGTGGTAGGTAGCTGCAGGCAATGTGATTTGGAAGAACATATTTGAGCAGACAGGGGTTAGATCAATATCTGAAGGATGATTATCTTGGTCAGCACAGTATTTTCCATAGCCTAATGCAATCTAAACAATCTCTAAATATACCACAGACTGTGAAATTTCAATTTCTGTCCTGTCAGCCTGTCCATGTGAAGATGGATGGCATGCCTGATGAAGTCACAGAGCCCGATCCTGCTTCTGTTGAAGTAGCTAATAAATCTCCTATTAACTTCAGAGAATCCCCAGCAGAGACACTTTGTGAAATTGCTCAATTAAACAGAGGTAGAAAATCCCTTACAGGTGTAATGGGTTCACAGCAGCTGCATGTGGACAGGCATCCTCCCAAAAGGATGGGAACATCTCTGCAAGCTTTTGGAAATTGAAAAACAAGCCCAAAAGAAATGATGTTCATAATGGGAGGTTGCTATTTTAGGCAGCCCTTGACCAGGACAGATGACATGGGCACTGGTGCCTTGTTGTAAAAATTTTTATGGGGACCAGGTACTCTCAGATGCTCTCATGTGCCCCAGTGAACCCCCTTGCCTACGGCCAGGTGTGTGCTTTGAGGAGGGAGGCACTGCTGGACAGCAAAATCTTCAACTGAGATGACCTAAAATAAAGAATGAGAAAACTGGACAAAATTTGGCTTTCACACTGAACAGAGGTTTGCCTGGGATTCAGCTTGGCTTTTTGCAGAAAAGGTGAACATCAGGACTGAGAGCTCAGGCAGCCAGATGACAAAGGAGGGTGCGAATTCATAGCATGTTTTGGAATGGTGTCCCTGGGTTGCCTGTACCTCTCTGTGAAGAAGTATTTCTCTTCATCCAGGTGGAATCTCCCAGCCAGCACTATGATAAGCTTCTGCTGTCACGATGGGAATACAAAAAGAGAGTGGAAATTCACTCAGCAGATCTGCCCTGCAGGCTGCAGGCTGGAACTGTAATTCTGACTCCAGCTATCTTTGCTTTGCCCTCGAGGTAATCACATGCATATACATATGAGCCTCCAACTCTTTACTGCTGTGAATAAATGTTTCTCCAAACAAACAAACAAACAAATTAACAACATTGATATGATAGAGGTTAGAATTTCAGATATAAATCTATCTTTTGAAATGTATCTTTTAAATAAAGGCTTTAAGCCCCTTTTGCATTGCTCAAGGGAATTCATTTTGACTGCTATTAAACCCCCAGTGCCTTAATTATATTAATAATGTAAATCTCTAGTTTTACTGCTGCCTGTTATTTAAAACTTAAAAGAGCTACAAGCAACTTTGGATGTCTGTAAGGCTTCAACAGATGTTTTCCTTATTATTACAATACAGTCTTTTCATTTCTCACTTCCAAAATGCTATCAAATATTGTCAAATTATGTAAAAATTAAAAAAAAAAAAAAGAAGAAAAAGAAAGTTGAGCTGAATAATACTGGGAAAAAACCAGTCAGTATCCACCTTTTTGGGTGTATAACCAAGTGGCTAATTAACGGATTTTGAAAATAATCATGCCAGTGCAATGATGCCTGGAAGCTCACCTGGGTTATGGATTAACCCTATGGTTATGGGGTTACATGCAAATGCTTTTATGGTCAGTCAGCTTGGATCCAAGAACACACAAATGGGCTGCACATTTTCCAAGACATCTCAGTCTACCTGCTGGTGCTCAGTGCGAAGATGAAGTTGGTACCAGCTGGCAAATCCATGCTATGCTCATCAGGATTTTTTTGGCATAGCAATGACAGTTAATTCTCTATAGCTATAGCATTTTTAAGTAAACCACACCAGACAGGTTGGTCAACTCATTAATTAAAATAGGGAAAAAAATGCATTTGAAGAGAAATACAAGGTAATAGCTTCATCATTCCTTTGTAATTCACAGCACAGCGGTTACTCAGGCCAGGTCCTGCTTTCACTAATTCAGTAGCAACTTGGCCACTGTTTCAGCACAAATAGGGTGAAACCTGCTCAAGTTTCTCTGAAATCCAAACATAAGCCTAATGTCAAAGAAAAATATTTTTGTTCCAGTTAGGATTTAGCAATAGGTGAAGCAGTTTCCAACACTGTTTGCTCAGAGAGGTACACTTGCAGGGTGGCTAACTCCCTCAGGCATCCAGGACTCAGCAGCCCTTATGCTCAGCTTGGTTCAGGAAAAGTGGAGGATCTGTTCTGGGCAAGATCCTAGTTTGAAGTGAACTGGTTTTATCTGGAGAACTGAAACTCACTTTTAAGAGATGAAATTTTAATCTTAAACAATCTGCCATTGTTTAAGAATGGACTTGATGCACTGGCTGATGATTTGGCTATTTAGCTACAGTTTACATTAATTTTACTTCAGATTCACAAAAAAGATTAAATCAGATTGTCCATATCTGTCATGTGTTGGATTACGCTACATCTTGTTGTTATTTCTGCAATGATAATTAGGTGATGTCATGTCTGCTTTGTTCTTTGTGCATTTTCCCTCACATCTGGTATTTTGGGAAGAACATAACATTCACTAAACCAGCAACAGATTACTCTAACATTTAATCCTTCTTGTACAAACCAAGGCTCTGAAGATTTATTCATATGCTTGCTTTCATGTACAATGGGTTGTCCTGCTGAACTTTAAAATTAATAAAGTTAAGTTTCTGCATAGGTCCTAGAAAGATTTGTGCCTAAATATTGAAATTAAATGCTGTCAGTATGTAATTATCCATAAGATTCAGCTATAAACACACCAGAATTCACCTCCAAAATAAATGCAGGAAATTGAATGAAATGGAAAAGTCTGTGAGAGTATTTTTACTTTGCCTTGTTCACAGCAATTTTGTACTGTTAGTAATAAGCAACCTGGTAATCTAAATTGCCTGCTGCTTCTGCTATAGATGAACTCTGGCACATGATTTGGTTTCTGCATCCATTTAGACATTTAATACTGCCAATAGATGTTAAAAGTGAAAGAGGGGTGGGAAAAAAGGTCTCTAAATAATTTCAGTGTCATTTGAAGACCCCAATTTGTCGTTAACAACCACCCCTTGCTTTAAGAAAATTAACAGACAGGATTCTCACCATACACACAGTCCATTGCCTTCAGAATTACTCTAGCATTGCCAGTCTAGATATATTTTGTCACTTACATGTCCTTACTTGTCAGGTTTTACATCAATTCAGGTTTATTGAGAGTTGGACAAATTACAGAATTTCAAGTTGGCAGACAGTAATAATCATTGCCTGAAAATATCTAATGAGCTGGAACTTTGAAACCAAAAATTGCTTACAGAGGTCCCATGATGTGAAAAAAAGTGGCATTGCTGTTTCTTTCCCCACTACCAAGAGAGGAGTGTTGGTTGAATGCACAGGCTCCAGAGGCCTCCAAACTGACTGTCCACCACGTTCCCTGGCAAGATGCAACCCTCACTAGTTCCTGGAGCATTATCTTCTGGTTTTAAGGATGATGTGTTAGGCTGTGAAGTTTTAAAGATCAAGAAATTGTGGGTTTCTTTCCTGGAATGGGGCAGGAAAGCTTGTGCCTCTACTTCCAGCTTCATCATCCTGGTTCTGTGATCAGAACATGGGAGCCTGAAGACCTGTGGCTGGAGCCAGGACTTCCTGGTTCTCAGGCAGCCAAATTCACAGCACTGTCATCTCCTCTCCTCGAGGCATCATCCAGGGACCCTTGCATGCAAGTCCTCCAACCTGCCATGGAGTAACAGCCCTGCATGCCCCAAGGTCTCCAAAGGCAAACGATCCCAGGTCTTGGCTCTGGAGGACAGGGCTGTGAAGAAATATATACCTGAGTCTCTCCAGCTTCTTGTAGAAGCATTGAGTCCTTGTCATTACTCTCTGAAGCCAGGCAAGTTTCTGTCAGAGATGCCTGTGGTCTACCAAGAGCCTAAGAAACTTGAGGTGTTTCAGTTGAAGGATTTCAGTTAAATCTCATCTTTCTAAATGAATTTCAACAAAACTTTTCTGACCTGTTTCTAGCTAGGGCATGTGATAGAAGGCTAGAACAGACTCCAAAAATGCATTCTGAAAAAAAATAAGGAACATGACTTGAAAAGCCTCGACTGTATTAAATTAGCATGGTGAAATACTGTTTGTTGTGTTTTGTTTTTTTTTAAATTAGGAACTGGTTACAGGTAACAAAATGTTTCCTGTTTAAAGACAAAGACCAAGCATTTCTAAACAATAAGCAATACATAAATTGATGGTTAATGCAAATGTCTTGAAGACAGCTTTTCTAGAATGTATATGATGGAGTAAATAGCTTGTTACCTTTCTAGAAATTGAAGAGATATTTTGGATTTCTGCCACTCAGAGAGTACTGGGATCAGAGAAAACCAAAAGCTGAAACACTTTTAAAATACTCTTTACAGAAGACATGTTTCTTAAGTATGTCTTCAAAACATTTTAGTTTCTTAATATCCATCTATAAAGGTCGTGGCTTAAATAAGTTGTGCAGAAACTGGGTGAAGGAGAAAGAAAAGTAGCTTTGAAGCATCACTATATCCCTGCCCCATGGTGCAGCTCATCACAGTTTCTCTACTCAAGATCTAAAATCTGGTTTTCCAAAGACTTTGAAGGTCTTTGTAAATTATCCTTGATATCTGGTTATGTAATATATGTCTGTGTCTTCAGCAAACAGATCAAAGTTGCATACAATCTGTTGTGGCATGTCTTCCCAGCAGTCCTCTGTGGTGGGGATGGAAAAATAAAGTGGTTTTTTTTCTGCAGCATGGTTCTTGAAGAGATAGCACAGCTCAATTCAGAAAACTACTGCATTTAACTTCTTTAAGTATCATGGATTTTTGAGTCCCCATCCTATTCTATGTAATACTCCCACACCCCACAACCTTTCCTATTTCTCTCATCGGCACAGAACAACCTTCATTTCTCCTCACCAAATCAGCAGGGTTGATATTTGGAAGAATACTGATGGAAAAAAGTAATACATGAACAGCAGAAAAGACATGAAGTAGCCAAAGTGATCCTAGCATGGGTAGCTAGGCATAGAGATGTTATACTAAGACTCTCTGCAACTCCCTGACAGGAGGTTGTAGCCAGGTGGGGGTCGGTCTCTTCTCCCACACAGCTATCAGTAAGACAAGAGGGCATGGGCTTAAGCTCTGCCAGGGGAGGTTTAGGTTGGATATTAAGAAGAAATTCTTTACAGAGAGAGTGATCAGACATTGGAATGGGCTGCCCAGGAAAGTGGTGGATTCTCTGTCCCTGGAGTTTTTTAGGATGAGACTGGATGTGGCACTGAGTGCCATGGTCTAGTAATCACATCAGTGTTGGGTCAAGGTTTGGACTTGATGATCTCTGAGGTCCTTTCCAACCCAGCTGATTCTATGATTCTGTGATTCTTTGACTTAATTTAATTTTCTCTGCTGCTGAAGGGATGTAATAGGAATGAGTAGAGGACATTTTAATTTCAACATATATGGCCACTCTACTCTCAGGAAAATATCCCATGAAAGTGCAGTCTTCCTTGAAGACTGAGGAGGACTGTTCCTGAGCTTCATGATTTGAGGTATTGAATTTTTAATTTCCTTTCCAAATCGAAAAAATGAAGATGACTACATTATTTTTTGAGCGATTTTGAGGATTTCACAAGTTCTAGTATGAACCTTTAGTGTTATAAGTATGGCATGAACCTTTATCTTTTAAGATAAGGTGAAAACTCAAATATGGTCAGAGTCAGATTTGTCTCCCTTCCCTTTGTATGAAATGCCAGGATACCCTAATAATCTCAGGTATGAAAGAGTGATATTAGTTCTGCTTTGTGGTAACATTCCATATGTAATTGCTGAATTTGTGTAACTTTTGTAAAAAATCCAAATGTCGTATTTTTCTTCCCATGAAGATTCTGGGGTTAGTTTGTAATTCTCTTAACCTTCATGGAACCTTTCCACTTGGAAGATGTTTTGTGGCTACGTGTTCCCTCATGCTCCCACTTCAATGTGAAGTGTTTATTTCATGCTTTTCACACAGTACATGCCTCAAGATCTTGCAGATATCACAAATCTGGAATTCTAAATGATATATTCGTTGAAACTTATACTGGTCTCTGTGCTTTTGTTCTGGATTATTTCTGATTCTAGTGAAAGATATTGTGCAAGTTACAGATTTCTTTTGCTTTGTTGACTGCCTCTTTCCACCTGTGTCTACAATAGATTGAACTATCAGTATAATCCACAGGGGGCATTGCATGAGGCAGCAATCCTTCAGCTAGGATAGCAATGTAAGCCATGTAATTAAGGATTTTACCATGACATATCAGCAAAGGGAGGCCAATTCAGTGTGACAAGGGCAATCTGAAGTCTGGCACTTTCATGGTTTAGGACTTGCCTTTACAAATTGTAAATGAATTAATCTTATTTGATAATTACATACCATTTTTGTACTAGAAGGAGAAGTCAGAGGATACATTTTTTGAATAAATCCATTATCACATCTTTAGAAAGAAAAAAAAAGAGGTGGAATTTTAGTTAATTAGTTTTCCTAAATTATTTCTCCAGTTTAGGATGTGCACTTCATACCTACAGGTGTAGAAAGTAAGATTTGGTAGACTGGGAAATTTTATTTGACAGAGGAAAAGTCTGTTGTTCTCATGTGCTCTGCTGGGAGAAAAAACACTCTCACATATTTCTGAGTCATACAAACAAGGACTCCAAATATTGTTAAAATAAGAGTCTGAAATGCACTTATTAAGTGAAGCAATATTTTAAAGCTAAAGCTTTTTACTATATTTGGCGTAAGATGAAGCTACCTGAAAACTACTGTTCATCTCCAATATAGTAAATATTAGATAAATATCCCTATTCTTATCTTTTCTAGCACACTGGCTGTGACCTGTGTCATACTCTTGTTTCCTGACAGCTTGTAGTAGGCCAAGACAGTTTCTTGGTGGCTGAGGGGAGGGTTTTCAGCGTAGCAGAGCTTTCTAAAGCAAGGTTGCCTACACAGGTACTGAAGCTCAGTGGCAGTTTCACAATGTTGAACAAACAAGGAAATTGTCATCTATTTATTCTGTCTCTGGAATTTCTAAACTCTACTTGACTTTGAATTTTTGAACCAAGGTAGAACTAACCAGAAAAGATGTGTTTACACTTTAGGTATTTGATAAGAAGCAGGAGGGCTGGTGTGTTTTTTAGGTTAGGTCTCTTTTAGTTTTCCTTACTTTTATTTTTAAATGGGGTTGCCAGTTTGCCCGATCCTTTACATATATTTCTACAGAATGTTAACTGCCTGCTCTCTGAATTTATTCTTCTTACTTTTCTTGAAGGATTTTATTCTGTATTTCTTGTTTGTTACAAGAAGACCCACTAACCCTCCCTAATCACTCTAATCCCCTGCCTGCCACTTCCATGATTTTCCTGCTGGTGAAAAGCAGATCTAAAAGAGCCTGTTTTCCAGATGTATTTTCTAAAATTTGCCCACAACACATGCTGGGGAGTCTGGATGAGATTCCTCAAGACCAACAGAGATGTATGTGAGCAAATGAATGTAAGCACAGGCCAGAGATCACAGTCTGATTTTCTTTATGTATTAAAGACAGTATTAAATAGCAATTTGTAGTAAGCATCAGTAGTAAATAGTAATTTTTTTGGAGTGTCGTTCATCTCATCCTAAATCAGCATCTGAATCAGTGAATGATGCCCTAAAAGTGCCCGTTTTCACCACAGAGTAGCAATACCAGGCAGTACAAGGCAATACAAGGCAAACCATGAATTCTTAGTTCATATGCAGACTTCAGTGCTGCAGGTCCCCAAGATCCCACCTTCTGCCATCTGCTGCAGCCCCTTAGTGACAGACTGTAGAAGCCTAGGAGATAAGGGGGATAATGTGTGTGTCTCAAACAGCAACAGCTGGATAGCTATGGAGCCAACCCAGGACTGTGGGTAATAAACATGCTGTAAGAAAGAACAGGGTGTGACTGGAGAAGGGGGCCATATAGATGTAGGGCAGCACTTTTCTCTGACAAATGCCCTTGTTGTGTCTCCTGGTCATAAGAACAACACAGTACAGCACAAGTGCAGGAATGAGGCTAAGAAAAAGGCATGGATTGTAGGGGGGGATCAAGACCACCAAAGACCCCAAAGACCTCTGACCCATTTCCAGAAAGGTCTAGGAGAACAGATTGTGCATAGGAACTATTATGCATAGAAAGTGAGAAATTTACTCCAGGATAGAGAGAAGTTACCTATCTATACAAAGGTATCCCGTGAAGCCACGGAGTGAGTGTGCCCCAGAACCCTGGAAACTGCATCAGCTGGATCAATGGTGGAGCCAGAACATCTCTCTCTTTCTCTCTTTCTCCCTCCCTCCCTCCTTCCTTGCTTTCCTTTCTTTCCTTTCTTTCTTTTCTTTCCTTTCTTTGTCTTTGTAAGCTTTCTTGATCCTCTGACTTTTGTCATTCCTTTTGACCATAAGCATCTACAAATCTTGGACTTTACCTTCCCCTTAAGAACAGGATGCCAAACAGATGCCTGGGGGAAGTGTCCCATTAACACCCAACCTTGTCCTTGCATGGCTCTGTTAGCTGTAGAGAAAGAAAAACCTTCATCCATCCAGTGCCAGCTTTGGTGGTCCACTTACCTCCCTGTGGTTATTTCAGTGGCTGCAGTCCATTTCTCATGGGCAAAGTGGTGGTCACAAAGGTCTTCCTGGTGTTTTCATAGTCCTGTTGCAATATAAAATGACATGTAGAACAAAGCATGGTAGTTACCTGCAGTTATCACCTTCTCAGCATTTCTGTTCATCAGGAAGAGAAGGTCAAGGCTTCACCAGATTAGTTGATTTCTGATCATTCTGCTTTTTCATTTGCATCTGATTCACGTCAATGGCTGCTGAAGGTACTGGTTTGTCTTGTGTTCAACTGGTCTTTTGAGCTTACACAAGCCACGTTCAAGGGAAGTGAGAGCCAAAAGCCACTACAGTGTTGATCCCAAGGCTGTTGTCAGTGTTGGAACAAGTCCCATTTGAATGTAATTTCTTCTTAGCACTAGGACTCACATCTTGGAAACAAAACGAAATGCTGTCAGGCTTTTCTGCTTACACTGTAATTAATGATATTTAAAACTCAGAAAAGAAAGCAAGGAAACCACTAAAGGTTCAAGTTTAGGACTAGCCACCTTTCTTTCACTGCTTATCTCAAGGGAAGTGAATCTGTTAGAAATGGAGTTCCAGATGCCAAAACCAATAAAAATGCAGACTTTAAGGTTTAGCCAAATTGTGGTTAAAGTTATTTCTCTGTGGATCACACTCAGTCATTAATTTTATGGCTGGACATTCTCCAAACTCTGTGGTTTCTTTGCAGCAAGGGGTAAGATTCCAGTGATTAGGTGCCTTATATTTCACTATTTTTTCTAACATATCCAATTGAATGAAAATTAGGATTTCAGAATTCTGTTTCTTTCTGATGAAAAAACAAAGGAGTTGTGTAAAACTGTTGGAAATGGACGCAAGCATTCAAAATAGAGCAAAGCAGTTTAGGTGATATAAATCAGTATGGCTTAATGGTTTGCATCATGTATATGTGATGTGGTCTTCTAGGATTTTCATTTTTTATGGGTAGAAAAGGCCTGTGGTTAATTGCTTTCAGCATAATTAAATTCATTGGAAATAATTTTATTTCAATACAGATTGTCAGGAAAAGATGGGTCTTTTGAATACATAGGTCAAGAAGCACTTGAAAAACTTGTACTTTCACATAAAACACTGAGAAATGCCATATTCTTCAGAGGCGTTTGCATAAGAACATGGTAAAAAAACCAAAAAACACCAAAAAACCCAGTAGAACGGTGTGCTTTCCAAAGCAAAAAGAATCCTTTATGGAAGACTGTCCCCAAAATTGAAGTCATATTGATAGTTGCTACTGAAAAACATAAGGAAGGCTTAAAGGTACTTTAATTTTGCTCCTTTTTTAATATAGTAAGCCAGTAAAAGAAATTTATATGTAGACCTCAAAAGAATATAGGGAATAGAAGTATAGGCCTCTCTGTTGAGAAGTATAGTAATTTAATGACAAAATAATTTTACAGATTATTTTAGCATAGCCTTTTTTTGGAAAGACCAAAATTATGTTAAACTTATGTTTACAAGTGTGAGATACCTTCCTCAAGATTTTTTCAAAAGTATTCCTTGACTTCTGCTTGCAATCCTTGTATTGTATGAGAAAATGGCCTTTCAAGTAATCTAAGGATATTCAGTCACATTAAATGTAACAACCTTAGGCTAAAACTTCTTAAAGAATATTAAGGTTTTACTTAGAAAATTGATCACTGCAATATAGGGAGTATCTTTAACCTTCTTCTTACACTCCTAAACTCTTATACCCTTAAACACTTTTTAACATTTGCTGATGGCCATTATGTAGAAAGGATAATAGATGAAATAGGTTTTGATCTGACTGCTGTGGACTTCTGCATAATACACCTCCTGGCCCTGCTAAGGTCAGTGTTAAAATTGCCACCCAAAGCAGGTGAACCCTCAGGTAATCCTGGGATGATTTTTGGGGTGTCTGTGCATTCAGGATACAATATCTGCCGAATGCTACTGGGACTACAAGCAAGCAGCAGCATAACTTGTGTTGCTCTTGAACAAATTTGTAGGATTGTCCTCTCTTCTCCCATCTGAAAGAAAATTCAGGCAAGACTCCTTTCTTTGCAAAATCATGTGTGAGCTCAATGTACGGCTGGGTGTAAATCTCCCAAATACCACTGGGCTAAAGCTGGTATGACTCCACTACCCACCTCTCCTGACCCTATATCTGCCTGGGCTGTTCTCACCATGTCCTTGGTCCAGGGCCTGGTCAGCAGCTCCACTACATTGCTGATAGTCCACAGCTGAGCCACTCGCTCCAGTGGAGGTTGGACCAGTGCCTTTCTCACTGACCCCATCCCGCTTCTGAAAAATGACCTTAACTCAAATGGGCTGAGTTGAATTTGAATTCTCATGCTCGGGTTTGAACAGCCAGACTTTAGTCAGTTTAAGGAAGATCTTTTATGATACTTTCCTGTATCTCTGGTGGTATTATTTCCTTTGTCATTATTTTAGTCCCATAATGATTTTAAAATAAACATAATAACTATCATTACACATCAAATAATATGCACATTATCCTCCCCTAAGCAGTGCAAATATTTTTATTTATGTGTCAAATGATTGATTGCTTTTTAAGAGCTGCTACAGCCTGTGAAATAATGGTTGGATATTTTTAAATCTTTTATTCGTTTGATAGCCTAGGAAGTAGTTTTTATGTAAATCAACTGTACAGAATTATTTTATTGTTAATATAGACTATAAAATACATTAAAATTAAATTTGACTAAATTGTTTTGGGCATAAAAATAGGAAGTGGACTTTAATTTTTAGAGGAGACCATTATAGACCCCAGCTGGATTCTGTCAGTGTACTGATTGCTATTGAAGTTTTAGGACCATATGAAACTCCCTATAAGGTGAGGCTACAGGTGCTTTGACTCGTTTTTATTTTCATTTTCCAGGCAGGTGAACCACATGGCTTTTATGAAATAGGAAAATCTTAACCAGCTAATTAGACCATGGCTTTCCAAAGAAACCATTCATTTGGCTAAACCATTTGGGAAAGATTTGCTCACCCGGGTTCCAAGTGCTGTAGGGTTTGCATTCCCCTCTTGCAGGAGCTCCCTTGCAGATACACGTGTGAACACCCAGTTTTATGGTGCTGTCAGAAGTGACAGCCAAACCCAGACATGCTTAGGATCACCAGTCTTTCCTGAAAGGTTTTGCTGGAAGTTGTCATCCGAAATGGTAGGTAGCAGTGGTCCGTAATGCTGGGTCAAGAAGCATTTGCAGTGATTCCTATTAGTGTGCAGCATAGGCTGTAGGGAATATGTAGGGGTCCAAAAGCCTGCATGGGAATGTATTGCCCCAGATGTGTTTAAAGCACTGTTTGAAGTTTCAGTCCTGGAAACCCTCTGTGTGTGCCTAATTTTAAACATACAAGTAAATCCTACTGATGTCAGAAATATAGAGCATCCATTTAGAAACTGTAAAAATTACATCAACCTTTTTGGTTTTGCTTTTAAGTTTGTATATCTCTCTTACTGAGCAGATTGTAAGATCCAGTTGACATTGAGTCATTTTTTCCAGCACTTATTCTTATTTTGTGGGTTGTAACAGTATGACTAGAGGATGGAAAGTTGAACATCTCTGTAATACAGACCCACGCTGGATGATTTATGAGCAATGTGTGGGGTAAGATTTTAGAGAAATATAAATTTTACCTGTTCATCATGTTGACTTCTTTTAATGTTTCCCACATGTTACTATGACAACATTCATGGGATATATATTTTAATTTCTGCTGCACAGAGGAAGTTTGTCAGGTCTGCCCATTTCTCTTGATTTTATGGCTGAGTGCTGTGTCTAACGTAGGTTGTAAATCTTCTTGGAAAAATACATAAGAGGGTTTTCATCACAGTCGCTCTCCTGGCAATTCTGAAGCTTTTAATAAGCATAATTTAAATTTAAAAAGAACATTTACACCCCTTGTGATGTGGAGACTTCTAAAGTGGGGGGAGTAAATGCTGTATAGAAAAGCAGGAACTTCATGCTAACAATTGCTGAATGTGTTACACAGTTAAACACACTGTTAAAACCCTTACTCCAATAAAACTCAGAAAAATGTCTTGTGGCCAATATTTAATTTCCTGTTTTCCTTAAATTGGGTACAGAATAGTTTTTAAACTTATTTTTTCCTTTTGGGAAAAGTGGGTTAAAAGTTCTTTATAGTTCTCTAAACACATTTTCTGTAGGACCTGGAGGGTTTTCATGACAGTGAGATTTTTCTTTAAAAAACAAATGTAAAAACTAGATGGGAATTTCTGAATTGGGTTAGATAGACTCAGTTTCTGCACCATAAGCTGTTGTTCAACATGGCAATTAGTTTGCATATGCATCTGAAACCAATGCCAAGAAAAGTGACAGCAAGTTGTGCTGATAAGTGGATTAATGGAATTATTCAGCAGGCCAAAACCCATTAATCACTGGTAACAGTCTCCCTGTGATACTTCAGTGTATAGTTAAACAAAGCTCCACTTATTTATTTACTTTTCAGTGTAATTTTTTTTAATCAGAGTGGGAACATTAACTGCAGAGATTCCTCCCAAAAGTAAAATCTCCTCCAAATCACGAAGTTAGAAGTAAAACATAATTATCCATAAAAAATTGAAAAGTTTAGTAATTTCCTGTAATTTCCCACCAAATTAAATTTTTGCCTTGCAATACCGCTATAAAAAAAATCACTCCCATCTCACATATAGTAAGTGGAGCTCCCTATGTGAGTGCTCCATTCTCACTTTTCCTGTTCTAACACACCTATATTTATAAAGGAAAGGAGAAAGCCCACATCCCATTAGTCTTCTTCTTCCTGCCTATTTTTTGATATCACTCTCATCTTACCTTTGTAACTGCTTTCGTTTTGCACTTGGACACATAACAATTCAGTGGAATATCAGTTTGTTTAGGACAAATATCTGCAGCTGTTTATTTGTATTCACATATCCATTTGACTATATTGGTGTAATGCTATACAGGTCTAAATATTTTGCCTGTGTTCATTGCTTGCAGCCCATGCTGTGCTAATACCTCTGGGCATACCATTGCAGCTGAGTTCTGTTCTACCCTAACTTTATTACTTCTTGTAAAGTTGTGGCATTTTCAAAAAGTGTGTGTCTAGGGGAATTTACACCCTAGAAACTCCTGAAAAACGTAGCTAGCAAATGGTTTTCTGAATCTCCCAGAACAGTCCTCAACCTGGGTTTCCATCAGTGGGAAGTGGCACAGCTGGAAGATCTGCTGATGCTTCATCGCTGCGCCAGAAACAGCTCTGAGGGCCACCTTGGGGGGGAATGAGTGACCTCCCACACGGTACCCACCGCTGCTTTGAGAATGGCTGCTATCGGCAGGAGTAACAAACTTGGAGTGCAGCTAACACACTGCCCAGCTGTGGCAGAGCTTTTATGAAAGACTGTACCTTTACTGTGATTCCTGAAAGTGCAGTTACGCTGCTAAGCTTTCATTTCAGGCTCTGTGACCTGCCGGGGGTCTCCTGTTTGACATGTCCCTTCCTAGAGCTCATCAGAGTAGGAGCAGAGATCTGTGATCTTGTTTCTTCACAACACCAGCTGCCGGGATATGCTTTCTTTGTCCTCTGCAGCAACAATGTGACAGTATGAATCCGTCTATGGCCTTCCTTTTAGTTTGTTGCTGGCTCATTTGGATTGTTGGAGATGTTTCAAATTCATCCTGTGCTTTGAGATTTTTTTTTTTCTCCTCATCTGGAAAGTTATACAAGCTTCTTTTTGCGGTTTTGCTTCTTTTGGTAACACCAGAGAAACTGATAAAACAGGAGGGGGAAAAAAAGCTTTGCCCATAGTTTCACAATTTCTTCGTAAGAATATAGACACTGATTTCCAATGTGATTTTCAGTCTAGCCATACCAGTGGCAGAATATGTACAACATCTTGATGGCAAACCTAGAACCCAAATTGCAAGTCTATGCCAAAGCACAAAGGGCAGATTTAAGTGGGGGAACTTGAGTCAATACTGCTAATCCCACCCATAGAGAACTTTTATAGACATGGCTGGAAAGGGGAAACACTGGTGATAAGTTTATATATATCCTACTGGAGTTACTGCAAAAAACAACGGTGTTTTTAACTGTGTTGGTGCAGGAATTAAAAAAAAAGTGAAATGAATGAACATACTGATGTATATTTTGTCTGAAGAATATGCTGAAAATTATGAAGTACTATAGTATAACATATATTTCTGTTTTTTCTAAAGGGTCATGCCAACATATGATAATATTGCTAAGTGTTACTCAGATGGCCTTAATGCATATCACTCATCTTAAACCTGGCAAAGAAGTAGGAACAGGGAGAAGTTAACTTCAGTCAGTTTGTAGTATTGTCCATGGTGGAAAGAGAATTTCTAATGCATGTAAGGGATTTTGATACAACAATTCATTGGAAGTCAGTCATAATAATCCCCTGTTCCCCATTTGTCACAGGATTACAAGGCGAGACCTAGAAACTTTCATTGTTGGTATTCCAAAAGATTCATGTGCCTTTACAGCAACGTGGTAGGGTAACAAAGGCACAATTTTAGCAAAGATAATTGCCTTCATGACGTGCCAGGTATTAGCAAAGAGTGCACTGGCAGCAATCTTATGTAGCATGTTTAGCTCTCATACTTAGCACTGTAGCTGCACCAGGATAAATGTGTGTTGCCCTTTCCTGGTCCTGCAGCCCCAGCAGCCCTATGTGTCACTGGTATTTGGATAACAAGCCAGCTGGAAATGCCAGGCACAAAACTCTCTAAGGCACAATATGAAAATTCTTGTTCAGAACATACCTAAGCTCAAAGAAATGGAAAAAGCACTATATGTGTTTGTTTCTGACACTGGAACTCCTCTAAAATGTGGGGAAATCAAAAGGACTTGGTCTGGGACCAAGAACAAATTTAGGCATTGTGCAGAAATACAAAGTAATACAAAATAAAAGGATGATCCCTAAGCAGAGAGTTCTTTGGCTTTGTAGGCAGTGTACAGATGACAGTGGGAAGTGATAGGTAAGTACCTCACAGAGACTGAAGGAAAATAAGACATAATGAATTGACTTCAGTGAAATTCTCTGTCATAACCCCACTGTTGTGGGACTGTGATCAGGTTTGGAGTTGTAAATGAAAAATGGCACAGAAGTCCAAAGGCTGAGTTTGTGACAAATAATTAGCATCTTACCAAAGGACCACGTAAGGATGCAAAATGTACTTGCCATTTTTTAGAATAACTTTGTGACTAATACTGTAAAAGTGCATAGGAAATTTATGTGCCTCGCAAGGATGTGTTTGACAGTAGTGGTTTTAGACTTGATGCTGTAATTTTTCAACTCCACGAGTGAAGCAAATTGATTTGTAATGTGATGGAGTCACCAGAACCATCAACACATTTACGCCACATGACTTTTCCCCAGGTGATCATGCGTGGTTTATGGTGGATTTTGGCTGAACTCAAAGCAGCAAAGAAGACAAAGGTTGAAAAACAAACGGAAAAGGGTCCAAAGTAATGAAAACACATCTGCATCCAAGTTTGGATGTTGAGTAGAAGTATGGGAAGGATAAAAACTTCCACATATATCTTGAAAGTAAATTTGAGAGTTGGGTTCTGGGGGCCTAGGCGTGACATCTGGTTGAAGGAACCTTAAGCATTAGGATAGATCTGTGTAGGAGTGGCCAAACATGCTTTCATCTTTTTTTTTTTTCTGCTGCTGTTTTTTGGCAAAAGTAACATCTCCCTGATTGTATCTGTCCTTCTTTCACAGCAGAATTGTCCAGTGCCAACTAAGTGCCTACGCTGTTGTCACAGCTGGGAAAATTAATTGTCTGAAGAAGTCTCAGTAGACTCAGTTGGTGGAGAGATATCTTAACTGACCAACAGACAGGAGACAGGTTGTCTATCTGTCCCTTGGATTATGAATTAGGTGTCTCAGTGAGACTGTCATCTGTAGGTCCACTGCCTTTCACGCACTTTGAGGTCTAAATCATGGGGTTGGATACAGATGAATGACTCCCTATTTTAAAACACTGGGTTGTACCTGACACTGATATGCTGACCTAGTTGTGTACACCCCAGAGGAGGAAGACTTGTCTTCTATTCTTTGTTCAACCATTAGAAATTGTTTCTGTAAGGGATAGCTGGAGTAAGTGTGGACATTAGTGCCAGTACCTCCTTTTAAGAAAACTGCTAAAATGAGATTTGACTCATAATGAGATATAAATTCATCCTATTGAATTATTGCATGTTCAGATCTACTTTTTTGTTGAGAAACTCCAGATGGCAGGATGGAGATTTTGCAGTTGTCCTACTAAATTTGGTTAAGACTGCTCTGATGGTAATATTAAATGTCTGTCATGTCTGATGATGCTGGTACTGTCAATGAGGAGGCATTAATTGGTAGTTTGTGAGATAATTTTAGTTTAGTTCATTCCTATGTCATAATTCCTAAATTATATGAACACACCATGGGGACAGACACCTTAGAAACTCGCATGAAAGATTCATTTCATATAGTTAAAACTTTGAGAAAATAAGAAATTTATTTTTCTGTCCTGGACACAACAGAATTCTGGTTACACTTTGTATTAAAATTGCCCAAATAACTGCGAAGATGTACTACTACAAATCATAAATTCTATTCAAAGGTATATCCTGTTGCCTGTCCAAAGCAGTGAAGCAGAAATGTGACTATGAATGTCAACTAAATCAGATTATGACACATATTATTGTCTAGGCAAGTGAGTCAGGCAGCTGTGATACTGTGAATTGATAGGTACTGCCTCAGGCAGAGGGGAAATGTTGACACACCTGGATAGTCACACTTTATCAAGGAGTCAAACCTGCAGTTTCATGCTCAGTTAGAAAGTGGCATTTCTCATCTCAAAACTATTTGATTCTCCAAGAGATTACGACCTGGGCTAGAGCTACATTACCTCTGAGATTTAGTATGTGCTTCTTTATATTCAATATTCTTGAAAAAGACAGGCTGATGGGAGTTCAAAGTTATTTTTTGACTTTTGTATCGACAGAAGCAAACATATGAAAGTAAGCAATAAGATTGTTATTATCAAGTGCCAACATTTTTGAAACCTAAACCCTCTAAATAGCTCCATCTCTGTCTCTGTCAGCTAGCAATAGAGAAGATGTAATTGCATTTTGTCATACAGTTAAGATATGATTTCTAACAGACAGTTTGTCCAGTCTTTGGCTCAATTTTCTGCAAATGAAAAGTCATAAATTGGCCTTGTGCAGGGTCAGGTGTGGTCTGCAGGAGGTATGTACTCAGGTGCCATGTCATGAAGTGCAGGTGATCTACCCAGTAATACTTATACCCTGGCACACAGCCAGAGCACAAAAGGACTGCAAGGGAACACCTTCAAGAGACTTCCAGATGGTTCTATACAGGCAGCTTGGGCCCAGCTTGATTTGTTTGCTTTGGCTAAGTGTGGATATAGCATTCAACCGAACTAGAACGCCAGTCAAAAGCCGAGAGTGCTGGGGAGCACAGTATAGAAACAAATATGACTCTGCAATATGATTCTCAGTGCCTGCTTTTGTAATTTCTGTACTCTTGGTTCTTCCATGACTTGGGCATCATGGATCCCTTTACGTATAACATAGAAACATAGACACAAATATAGAAACATGTCAAACCCATAAAGAAATATCTTCTTATTTCCTTCTCCTGATGATGTATTAAGTATTTTCTGGCATTGTTTCTATGTATCAAATTCAAGGTTGTGATAATTTTTCTTTTCCTTTCTATCACATTTGTTCTTCTGTATTTCACCACATGGTTTTATTTATGTTTTGCTAAGGATATCCAGAAACTCCAAGCTGCTGTTAAGTTATAAGAAACAACTAAGACTTTTCAACTGCAGAAATGAACTATGGATACATTGTGCCTGAAATTCAAAATTGCCTGTGTCACAGTTGCTGGGGGAATACAAGCCCACAGCTGGGCAGATGCATGAGCTGTGAAATAGCCACTTGACACTGACATTGGAGAGGCACTATGGAGACCCACTGACTGACACACAGATATGGACACTGCTCTTCACTGTCCCCTGAGAGCATATTATAAGTAGAAAAATGCTATTTTCATTTCTCTGAGTTTGTAATGAATAGAAATAGTTAACACGTACCGGAAAACCTGACAAATTCTCGGATCATGCTTGGTCAGAACATGATTTTGGCATTATTCCTTCATGGTGTCCATTGTTCTTTATCCTTTTTATCTATCACCAAGCAAATAAGAGCCATTAGAAAGGAAGTGTAGCCTGGAAAGCAGATTTCACTGCAATGAGGCAGGATTAAAGAAATTGGTGCAGAGATTTACCCAGAGATAGGAAGGCTTCAGTGATGACTGAATATGTCCTTAGCAATTCAGAGTGATATCAGCTCTGGTGGGATTTTGCTAGTCCTAGCAGAAAAGTGCTGGGTCTCATGTAATACTATCTCATAAATTCTTTCCACAGCTAACCAATGGGCTCAAAAGTAGATTTGAAAGCTATTTTCTCTTTCTATATGTGACATGACATTTTTTTTAAGGAAATTAAATTAACAAACCAAATGTCCAAGACTTGGGAACAACCTGTCCCCAAGAATCAGCTCAGTTAGAGCAAACACCATTGCAAAATTACTGGGGGGACCACTCCAGAGAAGTTATTCAGTGTGACTGGTAAAATATTTCATGCTACTTCTCATGGCAACTCTATAGTCCTTAGAATGGTTTCAATTATACATAACGAGTCAAGGCTTGTCTTTGGGGAGAATGAAGCTGACTTCAGACTCCTGGATTTAACAAGGGTGAGGGGCTGGGCCCAGCCACTCATGCCAGGGAGACATGAGGGTCTAATAGCTGTTGCTGTTCTGCTGCTGTTGGGTGGATGACAGAGATGACGGCAGTGCCTCTGGAGTATCATCTGCCTCTGCCTGCAAGAACAGCCTCCATCCTATACAACTCCTCTCTCACTGGCTGGTGGTAGCAACTTGGCTTAGTGGGTCAACTGTTACCCTTGTCTGGCCAAACCTAAAGATTGATGGGTATAGGTGTGTGTAGAATGAGCGTTCATGAGAAAGCTAGTGGGAAAATCAAAACTTTGAATTTAGAGATAATTAGCAGTCTGCCTACTCTCCAGGAGGACACTTGGACCAAGAGGCTTGTGTGGGAAATGGATTAAAATGCCCATGCACTGGTAATGCCTTACTTGTCTATTCAGTGCAGTGCCCAGTGTGCTGAGTTGGGCTGTACTGTACAGAAAACCAGGCAGCCCAGTGAGCAGACATGAATGAATGAATGGGATCACAGCCATACACTGAGATTAGTTTATTTCCTTGCAGCAAAATGTTGTGATGCCATTATTGTTCATAGGTGGTCGGGACTGCAGCTTCCAGATGACCAAACTTCTATCACATCTGGATGAGATCGGACAGTACTTTGAGGAAAGAGATCTTCTTGCTGCTCTCTGTCCTGTCCAGTAACAAATGTCCTTCTTGACCACTGAAAGCAACAGCTCCTCTGCTATTAAGAACTGACTCTGAAATCCTTGGTAAGTTCTTCAGAACATGGGTTTTTATTGTGTGTCCCAGAGAGAAGAAAATAGTTTGACTATTCAGAACCAACCATGAGTTCTAGAAAATGTTGTAGTTCAATATAATGGCTTCATCAAACTTACATGCATACTATCTCATAGACTATATAATATTTAAAAATATCCTGTCACTTTTGAAGTCTTGAAAAACAAGATTGTTCCATTTACAGGCCCTTTAAGAATTATGGCTCAATATGGCCAATGCATTAATTCACTGTGAGGCTTTGCTACCATAATCTATCATTATCAGACAGAGGAGTGGAAAGCCAGTATGACATTTAATGGCTCATAGAGACATGAAATCTGGAGACCGCTGCAACTTCTTACAAGCCAAGTAGAATAAAACATTAATCAAAAGGTCATAAAGTGCGAATGATAAATGGTTATGCAAGAAAGCCAACCACATGCATCACTATGATATCCTTCACACTTCTATTCTTCTAGCAAAAAAAACCCCAAACTGACAATTACTGCAGATAGCAAAACCATTATTAGGACTGTTACTGCAGAACAGATCTAAAGTCCTGGGAAGAGGAATGAGAAGTGAACAGTATCTGGGTACCTTTTTTTTTTCTTTGTTGATTGATAAAAAACAGCAACAAGAATGGTCTACTAAGATTTGTGTAAGAATTATTGGGAATGGGGAGCTCTAAAATAGGAGGAGAAAGAGCACTTCAGAAAAATTCATCTTGGCTTTAGGAAGGGTTGGAAGTGTGCTAAAGTGGAAGGCAAGAAGCTCTGGTAGTAGATTGACTCTCTCACTCCTGTAGGATAAATATATTGCTTGTGCCCACAAAGAACTGTCCCTCACTATCTGCTGGATTAACCCATGGCACATGGTCTAGCAATGAAGTAATATCCATGAAGACCAAATGTATTTGGCATGCCAGCAGTCAACCTGTGCATGGTAGAAGAGAGGTCAGGCCTGGAAAATTTAGCAGAACTCAATCCTGATGATCCATCTCTCTTCTAGACTTGTTAACCGCTACATCTCTTTGCCAGGAGTTACACTGGCCTTGTACTTCCCCATGCTCTTCCACATGATGATGTCAAGCTCATGGAAAAAAGAAAATGGAAAAGGTAAAGTTACAGTACAATTGCCTTCCTGTATGGCCTCAGCTCTGCCACTCTCAGAATCAGTCTTTTGGGTTTTTCTGACAGTAAATTATACATAAACCTACTAGATACTCTGTGCACCAAAGATACATCTACCTTACTCTTGGTATGAAAAAGATGTTAATTACAATGAAAAGGGAATACTGGAAAGCTGCAAAAATTGTATGGGGATTAGGGATCAAAGGGATTTACTGTGATTCATAGGAGGAGTCCTTGCTTCTTGTTGTACATGACAGAGGCTGAAAGGGAAGCTAGTCATTTTGGTAGAATGAGCAACGCAGGGGGGAAGGGCTAGGACTGGATTTTGATCCCTTCCTCTTTCTCTTTCTTTTCCAAGTCCTCTTCTTTTAGGAGGGCTTTGAGGAAGATTGGCGGGGGAAGAAGAGCTAAGGCATACTTGCTCATCCAGCCACTGTGCCCAAAGGATGGTCCTTTCTGAGGTTTGTTCTCTCCCTTCCAAGATGCTCCCATCTGTCTTATCTCTAGAAATACTTCAGAGCCACAGTCTGCAGTACCAACAAGCTGAATGCATGCTGTAGACTCCTAGATATTCTTCTCTGCATATCTCCACCTCTGTACCTGAATAGGGAGTGTATTTGTTGTTTTCAGGAACATGATTCCCGTTAGGACCTATGGTGTAGTTAAATAACACCCTAGAGACAAAGCTGACTTTAAAAGTTCCTGCCCAAAAGTTCCTGGCTACACAATCCTTTATACTCTTTCTCTCCCTCTTCCAATTAGCTGCCCTCTCAGCTATGCTCGTGCAGGTGTTCCTGAGTTCATAAATATGGACATAATCTTTGCTAACATAACCTCTTATTTCAAAGAGGAAATAAGAAAACTCTTATTTCAAAGGACACTTGTGGAGTGTCCATCCTCAGAGAGTCTCAAAAGCCATCTGGACATGGTCCTGTGCAACCTGTTGTGGGTTTGCTCTGGGCCAATTTTCTTTCACCCCCCCTACAATTGCTATAAGTTGAGAGAAGGTTTGTGCAGACAAAAGAGATCTGATGTGGGGAGAATAATATTGGGATTTATTACTAGCAAGAAAAAAACTAAAGAACTATATATGCAACAATTCTAATTAGGCAAAAGTGCTATGTATTTACAGAAGTACCCCTCCCCCCTTGTATCCGTTTAGGAGGAGAAACAGTCTCTTTCCCATTTCCAGAGCTACAGGTCTTCCAAATAATTTTGCAGCACTTAAAAGTTCCTCTTCTATTATCTCTAGGATGACAGCTCCTGATTCGTCGCAGCTGGAACTGTCTCGCTTTCTCTCTCTTTTCTATGTCGACCTCAGGGCTGGGCCTACCCCCTCCTGGGCTAAGACCGGAGGCTGGGGGTTACCCAGGCCCTGTGGGGTCCTCCATGGACTGCAAGGGGACACTTGCTTTACCATGGTCTTCACCACAGAGTCACAGGGGATAATGGCTTTTGAATCCAGGCTTTTGTTTCCTGTGGGGTCCCTCCTCACAAGAGACAGTCCTTAATGGACCTCTCTTGTATGAGTCCATCTTCGGGCAACAGTTCTTCCATTCTCTGCTGTCCCTTAGGATCACAAATTCAGCTGCACCAGCATGGATCCCTCACTGGGATCACAAGTTCTAACTGAGACAACTTGCTCCAGTGTAGGTCTCTCTCTCCATGGGCCACAGATCTCTGTCAGGACTCTGTCTCTTCTTAGGCCTCCCACAGGGTCACAGCCTTCTCGTGCACTCACATGCATTCACCTGCTTCAGCACGGACTCCTTCACGAGTTGCAGGGGGTCTCTTCACTCAGTAATCTTCCACAAATAGCAGGAGTTTTTAGTTTTCAGTCTTTTCTCTGCTGAAGGGAAAGAGACGGGGGAGAGAAGGAGACCCCTACCCCACCTCAGGCCTCTCTTCTCTCTCCTCCGGCTGCCAGCTTTGACCTTGGAGGCTGCACCATCTCTCTGCCTGGGATTCCTTCTGCAGTGCTTCTTGTCCAGGCAGTTTTCTTCTAGACTTTTTTCTGCACTCAGTTACATGTCTTGGTCAGAAGGGCTTCAGTGCCACACCTGCCCCTGGCCCAGGGCTGGGGGAGGAGGGAGGCCTGGCCCACACCTGGGGCTTGCCACCTCCCCCTACATGGCTCCTAATTTCTTCTGTGCCACCAACCTTCTCTTCCATTTTCTTAAATATGTAATTGGCAGAAGCGTTACTAAAACTTTTGATTGGCTTTGCTGTGGAAATCCACTTGGAAAAGCTATTTTCAGCCCCACGGGGGCTGGTCAGCAAACCCACGACAAACCTGTTTTAGATGGCACTGCCTGAGCAAGGAGTTAGATTTGATGAACTCCAAGAAGTCTCTTCCAACCACAACCATTCTGTGATTCTGTGATCCTGTAAAATTAGCGTTAACCCCAGTTATGTGTTCACTAATGTCAGAAAGGTAGCAGAATCTGTGGGATGAAGAGCTTCTTAAGAGGACTGTGTGTCTCATCTCTGTTCCCCAGCATAGCCTGGCTATTCTGGAGCCTGGTTTTGCATATAAGGCTGGAAGAAATGGTTTTTTTCAGGAGTCTGGGTCACAACCAGGCAGCAGGATCTGGCCAAAGTCTCTTTCTTGGATGTACCACCTTAGGTGTATCCAGGAGATGAATTTTCAAGGATGCTGATACAGGCAGGGTAGAAATTGCACTATCAGTACATGAATATAATTTTCAAAAGCTGCAACACACCACCTTGAAATCAATCTGCACACAAACTACCTTGATTCTGCCACGTCTATGTACGTCAAGAGGTAGTAGAAGGTTGTCTTATGCAACCAACACATCTGTGGCTTAAGTATTTTTTTGAGAGTGGCAGTGAGTGCCAAGATCTAAGCACAGTGTGTGACTAAACTGGAGAGATTTGAGCTGCAAGTTGGAAACTGAGATCCCATTCGCTGAGGATGATGTATCTCAAAAATTCGTTGAACAAAATTGTAACAAATCAAGGCCATGAAGCCTAATTGGAACTTTGATGAGGGACAGAACATTTCAAAGCAATCTGGAATTGCACATGAATTTGAAAGCACTTGGAAAAACAAGCTGTTGCTTAATAAATTATTTCCACAATGGTATTCTGAACTCACTGCAAACAGTTTCATCCACAATCCAGATGCACTCAGGTCTGATAAGTGGTATGAATACCACTGCATTAGTCTTACTATGTTTTTGTCTAATCACTGGCTTTAGGGAGTATAAATAAACATTATAATCAGCCTAAATCTCAAAGAAAGACGCACCAACTTTCTGTCTGCAGCTGTTCCCACCACTGCATTTTTGTGCTTTTGTTTCTGGACTGACAGCAAAAGCTGAGATTTATCACCTTTTGATTTAGGCACTTAACCGAGCAACCTAATGCAAAGGAAGTATTCCAAGGCTACGGCCCTAGTGAAGGCAAGGTTCTGTCTCTGAAGGATGAGTGAACACACTGGTGCATCTTGGGCAGAAATTAGTACCTAGGTAGGCTGACTTGCCTCTCTGTGTCTATTGCCTACGATGATAGACTGAATTATGAGGGTCCTTAAAGTGCAGCAACTTAATTTGATCTAAACCCCGGTGGGAGGGATCTGGGTGTAAGTCCTTGACATTCGCAACTGTGAAATGACTTTGCACTCATTGTACCTTTGTCTTTGCCTGTTAATTTTTTTTTTTCCAAAGTAAATCTCTGGAAATGCTGTAGTAATTGCCACATGCAGCTGTATAACTCCTCTCTGTTGCTCCTTGGTTATGTCCAGACCCAACATTAATATTACTCTCATGATCTGCAGTAGTGCTGGCCATGAGACAAGGTAATTCAAAGAAGGCATGGACTTAGTGTTTCCTTCCAAGGATCCATATGTGATCCTAAAACTCATCTTTCTTTTCTTTGTACACACAGTGTTATTTTCCCTTTGGTATCAAATACACTGTACTTTTAAATCAATTTCAAATAATAAAACATAGAACCAGGAGAACTCCTCGTACATATATTTCAGATAATTCTAACTTTTTTTCATGCGCTATTAAACACACAGAGGAATGAGTAGCAAATTTACAGTTTGTCCAGGAGATGTCTCTCTCTTCCTAAAATATACCGAAGCTATTTGTGCTCCAAGGGGTCTATCTTGCATCACAGATGTTGGCTCCCCCGTCCTGCAGCGATGACCTCGCAGAGAGCAATGTGCAGTCCGACCGCTACGTATGCTCTGCTCCTTTGTGGGGTTTGGCTGCTGTTTCCAGTGCAAACACCTCATTTTCAGGTCAATGTTTTTAATAACCATGGGAGCTGAACAAACATTTGTGCTGCAGTCTTGTTTTTTTCTCATGCACTTCAAACTTATGCAGTAGGCTAACCTCCTTCATTTCTACAACCAAGTAATTTACTGTACAGTTCTGTTGCTGCAACCGAAGAACACATGGGGATATCAATGGATTTTAGGGACACTAAATTTTAGCTCACTGGGGCTGGAATAGGTGTTGTTGTTCTGCTAACAACCTAAAGAATATAGTCTGAACAGTAAGTATTTCAATATTCTCATTGAAATACATCACGAAGGAATTTAATCCACATACATTTATTTTTAAATATTTTCAGTTCTACTGCAAAGAATATGCAGAATAGCAGATAATCTTATGACGGTCAATAAATAATAGTTTTGCTAATGACACAAAAAAAGAATTGATGTTTTGAGAAATTACTTTGTTTTTAGCAATACACAGGGTAGTCACAACACTTGCAGTCCTCTAAGTTTTTTGGATCTATTGTTTTTTATTCTCATCATTGCAATGGCGTTACACTGCACTTCATGAAATCAGATGAACCAAACTGCTCTTGTGAAAAGACAGACACAGAAACATCTTTTTTATATAGGCAGAAAAAGTCAACAGTCTGGTTAGTCCAGTGATTTTAAAATGTATTTTTTCTTGAGTTTCACCGACTTACTGATGACCTTCACTGGGAATAAGAGGAATTATTACAGCAATTTTTTTCTCAAGGGATAAATAATGAAATATATACGAAATTTTAGTCTTGTGAATAGGTCATGGAACTTTCAGATGCTTTAGAGAAAAAATAATTGGATTTATATGAGCATTTACTGACTATTGTCACTGGAGAATGAAGTACTGGCTCATATGGTTGTCCCAGGTGAATCTGTGTATCTGGGGATTGGCTGTCTGGCCAGCTTTGAGAAGATCAAGAAGCAGGCAGGACAGGAAGATGCATTAGTGGGGTTACTGTGCTTCTGGAAGGAAATAAACAGTAGACCATACACATTTTCCCCAAAACTACTCAATAAAAGGGGCAGCAAGATGTCCCCAGCAAAAAACGTGAGGACAAAGAAACAAGGTTGAGCCTTTGTCAAAAAAATCAGGCCATTCACACTCCAGTATGGATTTAGTGTCAAGGGACTTCTAGGTTTGATTTGAAGTCTTTGGGAACAGGAGCTGTCCTGTGACAAGTCTGGAAACAATACTTCAGCTGACAAGAGTGACAGGGCTCAGGGGTGAAAAAAGAGAAGTTTCATCTAGGCTTCCTATACTCAAGACATCAAGGCCAAATGGTGTTCATTTGTGTTGTTCTTCATTACATGACTCCCCTCAGGGACTGAGAAACTCCTTAAAGACTCATAACTGAGCTAAACAACTGAAAAAGGAGCTGCATGTAACTTTCAGAGGTTGACTTCCATGTTCTTTGCATATTAGAGAAAAAGATACCATTTCCCCACACTTTTAGGTACCTGTTTTTAATTCTAACAGCACAAAACTACTATTTTGTCTTCAGAATCACAACAAGTAGTAAAGGTATTACACGGTAATTATGGAGAACTGTTGAATATCATGTTTCTTGGACACCGAGAATAAGAGCAGAGTGTCCTGTGAAAATGTTCCTATTACTCAGCTGGCTGGCATGGAAGCTCTTATTGTTAGTGTTTTTGTTTTTGTGTTCTGCTTTGCAGCTGCACTCCCCTCAGGAAGACATGCTTCTGCTGACTCAGTCCTAGCCAGAATCCCCTGAATGCACTGGATCCACCTGATTCTTGGAGAGCCTGGAAGTAATTTTGAGCCGAGTATATTTTATTTTGAAGTCTAGTCAAATGGTGCAGCCAGATGGAGCAGTTGGTTGTCCTGGAGAAAACAAAATCTCGAAATGGAACTTTAAACTAAAAAAACCCAGAGAGAGTAAACTAAGAGAGGAGGGGAAAAGGCTACTCTGTAACATCCCTAGAAAAGCAAACTCTTTATCTCAAATGCCAGAGTGATGTGAGAAGCTGGAAGGACTGAATTAAGGCTTGAACTTTTGGGTGGAGTTTTGGGAGTCAAAGAAATATTTCTGCATGCCACTCCCCCTGTCAGCAGCCAACCTGAACCCGCCTGCCTTTCTACAGGCAGTGCCTGGAAAACTTCACATTATCCTTTTCTAAACTGTATTCCTGCTCTTCTGGCACCACACTCAAGCCACAGTCTTGAAGCTTCTGCCATTAATATGTTAAGTGACTTCTTGCATTTGATGGCCAGGAGGGCCCACAAGGATCAGCGAGGACAAGGGTCCTTGTAGGGTTCAAGTCCATTTTGAATGAATCCTCCTTTCAATTCTTGCCTGCCCTTCACAAAATACCTAGATTTAAAAAGTTACACATGGGATGGATTTACCAGTAACCTTGTTATGTTGTACCAGATATTAGTTATCCTTGCTGTTAAAATATGTACATTCTATCCTGTAAGTAGTTTCCAACCAGTCACAAGTAGATGTTTTCATTTTTGCTTCAGAGCTGAAGAAAAGAGTCAACTTAAATGATGGATACATTTTCATACCTGCACGTCTGCTTCTCTGCTTGGACATTAGCACCTTCATTCAGCCTCGTTCAGGCAGAGAGCTTACTTGAGTTGGGGACAGACCTGCATGCTGAAGTGTGCTGTGACACCTCAGGCAATGTCACACATAAATACCCCAAACAAGCCTGAATCACCTACCAGGCTATTTGTAAGGAGCAATATTATTCTACTAACACAGTACTGCCTTCACCTAAGCCACATGCCTGTAGAGTTTCCTCCAGGTAAGCTGAGCTTACAGCCCACTGGCCTCCTAGCTGGGTCATCAAGGTGAGCTGGGCAGGAGCAGCATGAACGGGTACCTGGGGTGATGCTTACAGTGCTGCATACAAGACAGAGTGCAGAGAGTGAGTGTTGTCTTGGAGCTTGCCAGAAGGAGCAGTCAGGAGAACATCTGGAAAGCAGTAGGAACTGAGGAGCAATAGGATCCGTAGGATCTGTTCTAGGACATAGCACACTGCTTACACTGGCAATGCTCAGATAGTCTTCAAAATGGACATCTTTTCAGCTCTGCAGAGCCTGAATAGCAGTGGTTTTTGGCTTTGGGGTTTTTTTTGGTTTTTTTTTTCTTGTATAACTGAATTCTGAACTCATTGTAAATATATGTCTATTAAACCATGTCTTCTAAAAGAATAATTTATCTGTATTAAACTTCCTCCAGTGCTTAGCCAATGGGTCTAATTTGGGTACACATATTTGCAGACACTCTTCATGTTTATTTTACAGAGCTATATGTTTGCAGATCCTATTTTACTGTCTAATAGCACTGGATCTTATCCATCCCTTTCGTCATCTCATTTTTTTTCCCGAGAAGCTCACTGTATGAATTCCAAATTCCTAATTTCATCCTGATGTAGTTCTAGCAAGGCTTCTGCTTGGAGAACAATGGGAGAGCAAGTAAAATTTCAGTACAACTCCTGAATGTTTGTATTATTGACTTCTGTAGTTTTCCCTCACGTTTATACCAGCATGGATTACAAGCCTTTGCATACTTCTTATGCTGTGTAGAGACCTTGACACATGATCAAGTTAGCATGATCTAAACAAGTTACTACAGGTCAGCTGAGAAGCAGTAATTCCTGTATATGTAGCACAGACGACCATCAAGTTATGTGACTTAGATAACTTTCCCTAAATGCAAGCTTTTACCAAATTATTTTGTATCTGACAAGCCTGAACATTCAGATCGTAGTGGTTTCCATTGGTGTCATTTGCCATGACTTCTAAATCACTGCAAGTGGGGAACGTACCTGGGCTTCATCTTTGTGTAAAATATACAATTATCTCAGTTTCTGCACTGAACCTGGGAAGGTGGTCCTTCAGCTGCCACCGAAGTATCTGGCTACAGTGTTTTAATATTACATTGAAGGTGTCTTTAGACAGAGGGTTTGCAGTAGCTGTTTTATGTGCTGTTTTGCAGCCTGCTGTGCAGGTACCATGTTCTGGATGCTCTGATAGAGATGGTGCTGTCTCCAGTGGTGGGGTTTTCTTTTACCTGTTTGCCCTAACCTGACTAGAGCAGTGGGAACCCTTCAGGAGAAGAGGCAGCAGTGGAAACCCTTCAGGAGAAGGGGTGACCTTCTGGGCCAAATGGATTGTGAGGAGAAAGTTTTCTTAGGGACAACAAGAGGATGGTGTGACTGTTATTCAAGGTAAAAGAACATTGAAAAATTATGGAGCACACAGGAGAGATGAGGAAAGGATCCACCATGCAGGGACACAATAAGCAAAAGAGATTGGTTTTCACATCCTTTATTCAACAACTTATCTAGAGCTTCTGAGTCTTACCAGTTTAAATTTTCATGGTACTAGCAATATTTCATACTAAAGACTGGGAATGTTTGAGTTTTCAGTGAACTGATCTCATACCCTTTTCTTCTGCAACATACATTCATAGTGCAGATATGCCTCTGTGCTCTCTCTCTTACTTAAATAACACTACACTGCAAACAAAGGGAACTTTTGGAACAGAACATTGACCTCTATTTGGAAAGAAAGGTAAGAGTTGGTGGAGTGGCTGATGAGCTCCTTAAAGTTTGTAGTTTGGCTCCTGAGAGCTCTTCATTTTGTCCTTCCCATGCAGTGAAGGAGTGTGAGAGCTGAGAAATGAACTTCAAGGATACACATTCAGATGTGCCTGATTGGGACCCCTTCCCAGGCCAATACTTCTGAACCTTCTCTTGAAATAAATATAAAAGTGGGAAAGCACCTTTGAAGAGGAGATGCATCCCCCTGGGTTGGAGAAATAGGAAGATGAGGACTGTGTAGGGACATCTGGCCACCAGGGCCTTAGTGGTGCTTTGAATTGCACTGTAGGCAGGGCTGCCTGTGCTTCAGGCTCATTACTGTGCTGTCACCCTCCATTATGATGGCAAGAATGACAACGCCAACACTTTGGACTGGAAGTGACCGTCAGTGACAAGAAGACACTGTGCCCTAGTGCACAAAGGTAAAGAGACCCTCCTTTCCCTCCTTCTACCTCTATATCCCTAGTAAAATCTGATTGTATTAAATAGTGGTATGATTTCTGGTTGGACACCAGTGATGGGGTGAAGGTAGAGCCTCCATCAGCTCCCTTATCTACTGAATGCCACTGTTTAACTTGCTGATTTATTATTATCAGATGTATAATTTTCCCCATACTTTGTGTTGATTTTTCCATCAGGGCCATTCCTTTTTTGAGCACACCAGTTTGATATCCCTGTCAGCTAGCTGACATAAACAGTTAGGCCAATATGATACTGTTGTAGAGTCACAGAGGGTCACATCGTGTGTCTTATGTGTAGAAAAAAAAATCCATTTTCCTTGTTTCTCTACTAATGAAAAATTGCTGTTTCTTCAGAGCAATAGCTAATTTCAAGACCAGCTGTAAACAATTACTAAGCTGCCTGCCTCGATGATTTATAGCTTAGTTATAAAAGCGTGTACTTCTGCCAGGCTGCTTGCTAAGCCCAGAGGAAGACCCTGAGTTAATGGTGATGACGCTATTTTATCACCTGCTGTGAACTAATTCTAGGAACTAGTCAGATTTTTCTGAGGAAATTGCTTTGCAATGTGAAATCAATAAAGTCAATACTCTTTCCCATTTTTTTCCCTCTGTGTGTGGGAATAGACCAATATGTAGACGTGATTTTGGGAGAAAAGGTGCTTGTTTTCAGGATGAAATTTCTGGTCCAAACCAGAGATGACAGTAACATAAGGACAATAGAACAGAGCATGGTCCAGTGAAGATAGCACCCTTTGGGAAAATATGAGAAATTGAAGAAAGTTCATGTTTTGAATTTGCTGCTAATTTAAATCCAGTGTGAATTCCTTTGTAACCTGCTATGTGGGCAGATATTTTTGTTTTCATTAAACCCTGTGGAAGATCTGGTTTTATCACATTGCAGAATGCATAAATTTTTTTTTTAAAAATCAACTAGCTTTTCAAGGTGGGAAAATTTCTTCCTACAGAAATGTAAATTACTCTTTTTCTTAGATTTTATTTTGGCTTAGTATTTTGTATCTTTTAAGGGTTAAAATTCAATGGTAAACAAATTGTGGCATGTTAGCAGTTATTCTAAAGCTTCTTTTTAAGCTACATGTATCAAGAACCCTGGAGTTTTTGTTTGTTTGCAATAGTTGTTTTGTGTGATCATCTGTTATTAATTATAGTATTGTTGGTCAACTGGCTGTTCCAGTGATCAATGGCATTGTTACAAAAGTATGTACACTCCCTTAGTACGTGGGTGGTGGTGGCAGTTGTGCTGATATAGTTTGTCTTTTTCATGGGACAGAGCTTAAGATCTTTCTTGGTTCCTTCATTTCTACCTGATCACAGTTCTTTTTACTTTTCTGTTTGAGGTGTTTGCAACTTTACACTGACATAGGAATGGATCTTCTGGAAGTATATGGATTTTTCACCTATAATAGATGCACAGTGCTCAGGAAGATAAGATACATATGCTATCTAGGGATATTAAAAAAAAGGTTACGTAGCATGTTATTAATTGACAGTTTTATTTTTGTGTGACTACCCTCTAAAATGTAAAATAGCACAATGAGAAATGGATTTTAAGTTAGACAGTGGCTTCCAAGAGAAAAATCAAGCCTGTAATTTTTGTATATCAGATGGTAAATAAAGGTTTTATGAACCTCGTCTCAGAAGAAATTCAGCTATTAGTGTGGCATTTCTGTGCTATTTTATCATGTTTGTGTGCTGTGTTTTCATATACTTGTGCTTTAAGACTTAGCATTAGAAAGCTTGTGGGTTGTTTTTACTGTTTTGTTTGTTTGTTTTCGTTATTGGTTTTGTTTTGGTTTGTTTTAATGACACTAGCGTTTAAGAGTTGATGATTTCTTGTGCTGGACAGTGTAACACGAAACCGGAACCATTGAACCATTGTTACCAATGAGAGCTGCCAGGACAATAGACATACAACTATTAACTATGAAACTGCTGCTGTATTTAACAAGTGTGATGCCAAAAAGATATTTCTGGGAAGCCCTATGTTCTTCAGACTCTGAGGGCTAGTGGGAGCATTGGAGAAGGATAGATTTTTGGACAGGGAGTCTTTAATATTGCTACAAAGATGAATGCAGTGAACTTAGTCCTCCCATACACAGACAGCTTCACAAAATAGTTCCTTTTACCCTGTTGCTTTACAGGAAAATTTCACAGGCAAACCAGCTCTTACTGCATTAGTTTAGCTAAAATACTGTTTTGGACAACCATAGCCTGTACAATAGAGTCGATGAATTAATCTGTATCTAACCTAAGTAAAAATCCATAGTGATCCTAATGTTTACAACAAACACCTTTGGTTTGTTCTGGCTACAGCTGCCAAGGAAATTCAGGATTACTCATTAATTTTTAAACTTGATGCATTATCCTTTGTCAGTTAGAATAATGCAGTGATGTAAACCAGCATAATGTTAACTGGGCTTTGGCCAAGAAGTTCTCTATTGGACTTTTCATTGAATTGTGTGATGGAACTGGGTGAAACTTGCTTAATAGTCCTGTACCTTTTCATTCAGGATGAAAAAAGAGTAGATAAACACCTTCATCAAATATCAGTAAAAGCAATAATGGTCTTTGTCCAAACCACAGAACTAGAGCTAAAATTTCAGTTTCAGGCTGTGTATGTCTTTCTATGGCTATTATTGAGTTTAGAATCAGCGACTTGATTGGGTGGTGCACTTTGTGTCTGTACAAAGGATTTAAGAGCAGAAATTTCTAAAGGTGTATAAAGAAAAAAAGATATCTGATACATTTTGCCATGTTGCAGAGGTGTTTTTTAGAGAGCCTGGCGGTGCCAAGTATAAGACCAGGGAGAGCAGTCCTTCTTGTGAATCACTGGAGCTGCTAGGATGAGAGGGGACACAGACAGAAAGATTAAGTTGTTACACAGTCACCCATGGACAAAGCATTTGCCAAACTAAACTGGGATCTTTGCACAGGGTAACCCTCACCCAAGAAGTCAAATCTGTTGAATAGGAAGGCCAGTCACTGCCTAGAGGATGATAGGAGCCTTTGCTAAGAGTGTCCTTGCAATGGCATCTTCAGCCAGATAGAGTGAGATTCCCTGAACCTCCCTTCTGCTCTGCTCATGTGACCGTGCAGGTCTGTGGTCCTACACAGAACCATAGAATATCCTGAGTTGGAAGGTACCCACAAGGATCATTGAAAACCAACTCCTGGCAGTGCAGAGGACACCCCCAAGAATCACACCCTGTGCCTGAGAGCATTTTCCAAACATTTCTTGAACTCTGTCAGGCTTGGTGCTGTGGCCACTTCCCTGGGGAGCCTGTTCCAGTGCCTGACCACCCTCTGGGTGAAGAAACCTTTTCTAATATCCAACCTAAACCACCCCTGAGACGACTTCATGTAGTTCCCTCTGGTCTTATTACTGGTCACCAGAGAGCAGAAATTGGTGCCTGCCCTTCCACTTCCCCTTGTGAGGATGCTGTGGACTGCTATGAGGTCTGCGTGACCACTCCATTACAGGCATGAGTCTGCAGTACAGATTACAGCAAATTCCTTAAAAATTCTGTCTTGGTTATGTACAAATGAGTGCACTACACGACCCTTTCTGCGCCTACAGGAATGGCTTCTATAGACTATTTACAAATATCTGTGTACTCTTTTGTTAATTATACAGCAGAAACTGCCTGGAGAAGTCCTCAACCTGGTCAGATTCTCCATCCTAGATGCTAACACTAAATCTTTGGAACTGCCCAAAATTCCCACCTGGACTTCTCCTGCAGAAATTAGGCAAAGGCTTTGCTGTGAGGTTTGCAGCAAGTTTGGTCACCATTTCTTGGTTCAGTCCCTTGTGTCACCTCTGCAGAGAATAGTTCTGGGACCACCCAGGGAACTAATGCCTAAGTGTGCATCCTAATACCAGCTGCAGCACAGCTGTGACTACAGGACAAACTTGAATTTCATCCTTAACTCATAAATTAAAATCAATAATTCTTGCAATGAAGTACAAAAAAACCCCAAAGCAATAAACCTGATTTGATAAGGACAATGATCTACTTCTAGAGATGTAAAAGACAGACCATATATATTGTCTGAATTCAAAATGGGGAATGATGTTGCTTCCTTTTGGCAGCTGTTTGACCATTTGAAAAATGTTTCCCGTGGTGAATGTGCACAGGATAATATGGTTCTTCACTGCTGTTCACTGAAAATAAGAAATACTCTACCAAGTACAGTGTTTTGCACTTACAGTTCTCATTCCTGCTTGTACTAAGGCTCTTTTGTGTGAGCCTGGAAATATACTGAGCACTTGAAGCAAGTGCTCATTTTGCTGAAGATCTCCTTTGCTGAAGAGCTATGAGTTTAAGGGAGGCTCAGTCACTAGAGGAAACCCAAACTAGCTCAGTGTCTTTTCTCTTGTTCATAGATCAGGACATGTTACTGTTCTGGGCAGGAGAAGACAGCTCCCCAGTGTCCTCACTTATGTGCGCTGTGTTGAAAGCAGGAAAAGTAAATGGAACAGCTGGTACATTAAATTCATGCCTTCTAAATCACTTCACTGTGGTGATAACAACACTATCAATATCCTCTTTCACTTGTCTGCTACATAGTCTTTTTTGTTTGAGTGTTCACAGGTCCCTCTATGTCACAAGACTTCTCCAACTGAAAGCACCACTGTCCAAGTGTTTCAAGTGAAAAGGGACATTTCTATTTTTATTTTAAGATTATGTTTCCGCTGTTGACATGGAATATCTGTGGTAACGGAAGTGTTAAAGGGGACATTTCCATCTCTGAAAGTGATTCTGGATAGAAGAAGGAATTGTTATCATGTGCCAAAGGTTTGTGCCTTAGTGTAGGTCATGCAGAACTTGGACAGCATTTTGGGTACAGTGTTAGGTTTCTTTAGCTTTGAAACATTTATATCCATCCAGACTAGTGCTGTAAAATGCATTTTTCTAAAACATAGCTTTGACCTCTCTTTCTGTCCTTTCTGCTGCAACTTCTGTGTCACATCAAATGCAGTTTTTTCCTTTTCTCAGTGTTTTTCTTGGCCTAATCTCCATCACCTATCTGATTTTCAGTACTGAGAAGGTGGCTTCTTTCTCTGATCAGCCGTGTTTGACTCGTGTTATTGCACTGTCACTTCACGGTCACTGGTCTATTCATCTCCATCTAATCCCCTGTCTTCTCTTTAGCTCATTAGAACCTCTCCAGGGAGAAGCTCTTGTTTCCTGTGTTGGCAGTTAATGCAGTTATGTCCTGGGATTCCACTGGGGATCCAAAGCTCTTTGAAAATATAAATTAATAGGATATGAATTAGTAAATACAGTCTTAAGCAGAGGGATGGGAAAGTGAGAGGAACTAAAGTGACACTCTGGGGCTTTCCACATCAGATAGTAGTGGTTCCTAGCAGGAACAAATAAGCGGAGAAAGGGTGCTGCAGATTTGCTGTATGAGGTATATCCTTGTGCTGGGGGCTGTTTCCAGCTAGCTCTAGCCTGGTCCCATGGCCTGCAAGCTCATTAACAGCTGGAGCACACCTTCTATTTTTGTTTCATTCGGGGAATACAGTGTATGCTTTGAGACTGTTCTGTGATGTGAAACACAACAAGTGATGTTCAGGAGTATTGGGATGTTCATGTCAGAGGTGTCCTACTGAGCCACACTAAAGTGCTGATGTAGGCACACCTTCATTTTCTGAGTACCTTTAGTACTCAGAATCTGTCATTATGACATCAAATTAGCAAAATACATAAATATTTCTCCAAGGTAATTTTTTTTTCTGATTGAGATCTGAATTATAAATTGATGTTTATCAGCCTAGAGTGATTTGTCAGAAGAGACAAATTATTTCCTCTTACATACGTGTTTGCACTGACAGGTATAGCTTTGTAGAGAGCAGCAATTGGAACACTGTGGAAAAACTTTAAAATGACACTGGAGCCAGAGGTTTAGTTCGAACCTGCAATGGAAGACCTTAAAGTGTGCCAACCAAGAGCATCTTGAATGTAACAGATTTCAAAGATCTGCCTTGTCTTCTTAAATCTTAGGGTATTTTGTAGTAATTCTATTCTTTCAAAATTTCACTATACTTTTCACATAGCTAAATTCTGACTCTTACATAGGCAGCCATGGATGGTAAAGAAACTGGAGAGAACAGAGAGATAAAAAAAGAGATATCTATTTAGGTGTGATCAAGAACTGTTATGTATTTCTTATTTCATTCTATGACTTGTGCTGACTTATGGATTAATAGTTATTCACACTGCCATTTATTTTTGAGTATGACATGGTAAGTAAAGCAAAATGCTACATTTGCCTTGGTACTACTGGACTGGTCAATTGATATAACACAGTAGAAGGATGAAATAAGATGCAGAAACATTACTTTCCAATGTCTGTAATACTGTAGTGAGCTGCAGATTTAGTTTGGTACCTGGACAGTCTTAAACTTGGTTTAAAATGAAAACTTTTAACCCCCTTTATCTTTCAGTATATTGATCTCATCCTTTTGCTATTTCTTTTTCCCAAATGACTTGATTTCTTTGTTTTGTTATGTTTAATAAAATCTACAAAGAAACTTAAGCCTTAAATATCTGTTTTATGTCATTCTTCTTCTAGTTAAAACATCAGTTTCCATTCCTTACAAATACTAATTGCACAGAAGGTTGTGTGACTACACATGTGCATGTGTGTGTGTATGTAATATCTTGCTTCCTCTTTTCAAAGCATTGTCCAAACACCAGCTAATTGATTTGACATGCTAAAAGAGAAACTCAGTGCAACCAAGACATTTTGGTATGAAAGACATTTCCAGTCATCTCCGTTCAATAATTGCAACCACAACTCCAAAGATGATACAGATGCAAATTGAAATGTGTGATCTTGTTCTATCTGGATTTGATTTCTTTCCCCTTTTGCTCTGAAATACTCATCCTCCCCTTCCTGCTGGGATCAGTGATGGCTGGGACTGCCACGTACAATGTAGCTATACAAGCCCAGAGTGATTGAATTTTACTCCAGGGATATAACCTCAATTCCCTCTTCCTCTCCTTCAGTGGAACTGGACCTAATTTTATGCATATTCTGTGAGTTATATCCAAAATGAAGGTCTGAATGAAATTTCCTAGGAGGGGGATGGGGAATCATGATCCTTATCTTCTAATAGACTCCATTCTGAGATTATTCTTCTCTTATCTCTTTCCAAATTCTATTTTTCCATATGGGAGTACAATAAATTGTTGTTGACTAGTGAAAACCCTTACAACTTTTGCAGAGCATAAATCCCACTATACATCTTGAAATTCCAAAACATATCCCACCAGAGAAAGATAGTGATCATCAGGTCTGTACAGATGGAAGTTTTTTAGTACCTTAGATAGCCAAAACATTTTGCAACTATGTGAAATCAACCAGAAACTTCAAAATTGCTGCTGATTTTACCAGAAAGACTCTCAGATGCCATTGAAAAGCCAGAAGACACTTGTGACCCTGTCTCCTCATCTACATTTTAGCAAGTATTGTGCTAGAAAGTTTCAACAGTATTTTCTCCTGTGCTTGTGGAACACAAAGTCATGGCAGTCAACCATCATCTGCACAGAAGATGACGACACTGGAGCAGCTGTGAGTTCATAAATATGCTCACAGTTTCTGATGTTCCTCCAGAGCTCACAGGAGTAGAGAACACAAACTTCCTAGGTGCAGATTTTCTGGTACTTTTTTCTTCCAGTTAGATTTAAAAAATACCATTAAAATGTCTTTTTTTTTTCATTTTATTTTCCTGGTGCTCGCAAGTCACAGCATGTCAAATTTTAGCATCTCATGCTGAAATTTGAAACTCATTCGAATCTCTGTAAGCAAAGATGCAAGGGCTCTACAGGAGGAGACAGCACCGTTGTGCCTGATGGGAGCTGCCCAGCTGATTTGGCTGCTTCAGCAAGGCCATTTGGAGGGGCTGAAACCTGTCCAGAGAAGGGCAACGAAGCTAGTGAAGAGTCTGGAGCACAATTCCTATGAGGACTGGCTGAGGGAGCTGGAGTTATTTGGCCTAGAGGAAAGGAGGCTCAGAGGAGACTTCTTACTCTCTGCAACCACCTAAAAGGAGGTTGTAGCCAGGTGGGAGTCAGTCTCTTCTTCCAGGTAACAAGCAATAGGACCAGAGGAAATGGCCTGAAGTTTCACCAGGGGAGGTTTAGATTGGACATCATGAAAAATTTCTTCCCTGAAAGGGTTGTAAAGCCTTGGAACAGGCTGTCCAGACAAGTGCCGGAGTCACCATTCCTGGAGGTATTGAAAAGACATGTAGGGGTGGTGCTCAGGGACATGATTTAGTGGTAAGCTTGGCAGTGCCAGGTTAACAGTTATACTTGATGATCTCCAAGGTCTTTTCCAACTTAAACAATTCTATGATTCTGTAAGAACAAACACTGAGGTCATACTCATGTTTTTCTAGTAAGACATCTTTGTATCATTGCATTTCAGTGGCCACAACCAGACAAGAGCAGAAAAGTCATGAATTCCATGATTCTGCTATTTTTTCATACATGCACGTTATTTTTTTAATGCTTAACTATTTATATCAGATTCAAGTTCTCTGTAAGCAACAGCTGTTAAATAACCTCCTGTAGTCTCCTAAATGCAGGATATTTTTCTTTCCGTAGCAATTAATTTATTTAAAAAAAAAAAAAAGAAAAAAAAAGGAAAGAAAGGAAAAAAGGGGAAAAAAAGAAAAAAAGAAACTATAAATTTGCTTTTAATTCGAATGCACGGATTTACTATGCTATGATCTCTGATGATCAGAGTCATCTTGGGCTCTCCTGGAGCACTTGGAGCTGTCACAACCACCACTACCTCAAGTCTCACTCACTGCCTGAGCTCTGCAGGTCTAGGGGATGTGAGCATGGGGACTGGAAGAGATCAGTGTGGTTCTATGGCCTAGGAATTATGAGGGGATGGATATAGTCTGAATACTGCCACAAAAAGTTCATTTTATTTTATTTAACTAAAAGTGCTGTTCAGTACCTGGAAAGAAAAAAACATATTAACTCAAAGAAAATATGCCTTTCCTTCCCCTTTGCATGCAATCTTTCAAATGAGTTTATATTTAAAAACCACAACTAGCCATGTGACTCCTTTGTACAAAAGAAGACCTAGTTATCAGTCAAAATTTTATTTCATGGTCCTTTCCTGTGTTAAAAAAAATAAAATCTATGATAAGAAAAAAGAGAATAGTAATAATTTTTTCTTTTTTTTTTGGCGGGGGGGGAGGACAAAGAGGAAGAAAGCAAAGCAGAGGAAAAAGGCAGGGAAAAAGCTTACTCTTACCAACATTTTCACTGATTTGCAACAGATACACTTCCCAATTTTCTTGCAAATTCCTCCTGTGGATGTGAGTGTAGTTGTGTGCCATATTTCACAGCAGAAGTTGCTCAGAGTGTGCATGGCAGTTTGGGTCAAGAGTGCAGGTTTGAGGGTTATCTCCTGCTTGTCCCAGCAAACCATGCTCTGTTTCACATCACGGATTGACCTCAGGCAGTGGAGGGTACAGCTGGTGAGCCTCAGCTGTTACAGACAGCCTGGAGCTGGTTGGGATGAAAATCCAAGAAGTAGATTCAGCACCCATGTCCTCATTTTCAGCTACTCATCTTTCTTCTAAACACCCTCTGTCCCTTCCAAAACCACCTGTCAAACAAGATGCTTTTACTATCTGTAAGGAATTGCCCATTGCAGGTTATTTCTGAATGAAAAGGGAAATCACCTCTGTGGTCCTGTGAGCCTCAAGAGAAGGAACTTCTTGCTTTTCTTATGGAAAAGCTTGTTGTCTTATAATTTAGTGTATATTTAAATCTGAAAGGCTAATAACCAACTTTACAGTGCTGTTACCTGGCTAGCTGGAAAGTACAACACAGGGATAGTTCACATTGTTTGATGTTAGTTGTGTCTTTTTTTTTTTTTTTCACCCTTCCTGAAGTAAAGATTACATTAGAAGGGATTTGCTCTTGTTTCAGCAAGCAGGGCCAACTGGCAGCCAGATTTGTGTTTGTATTGCAGCTGTTTTTATTTCAGAGGATAGATTTTAACATTTTGCAAAACATTATTGTTAGTCCAGATCTTTCCTCTGCCCTGTGGATATAAAAGTGGCAGTCTGTGGCAGCAGAGATCTATGTCAGGTATATGTTGCTGTAGGAAACACCTGGATGCTGCAGACTTTAATGTTTCTGATGGTGTAAAAATGGGAAAAAATATTTAGAGAGAAGAGTAATCTTTCCCTGTGTAGCATATAAGCAGTTGCCCATGTTTCAAAGGAAATGGACAAAATAAAAACTGAAAAAGAAAACCACAACAAAATTATTCTGAGCAACCCCACCATCTCTGATAAAACTCATCCAAGAGACTCATACCCAGTTTCAACTTCTTTACTCCATGAATGACTCCACAGAATAGGACTCAAGAATGCCTGCAGGTTGGTGCATGTTCCAAGACCTCTTCTGCAACCATGGACCAACTTCTGAGAAACGTCCATCCCTGCCTGCCTGGATAAATTTATTGTAAAGCAAAAAGTCTGGTGTAGTAGTATTGATTATGGTCTAGAACACGGTCCTTTGAACAACACTACCAAAAGTACCAAAGTACCAAGGAAGCAGTTTATGGATAACCTTGTTAAACACTAAGATCTGAGATGACATTCCAAGAGAAGACAGCATAGAGAAGGGAGCATATATTAACGTAGTTGTGGTTATTTACAATGCTGATGCAGCACTTGGAAATATTCTGGTTTACTTATATTTTTTAAGAGTTTCTGGTTTCAGTCACAACTTTTTACAGTAATCAATATTTCTAATAAGAGAATAATCAAGAATTTTAGCTGATTTGAAGTAATAGAATAAAATCTTTCACCCTGGTGAACTCAGTGGGGCCAGAGTGCAGTGGCTGTAAACTGGCACAGGTCCATGAAGCCTCACCCAGCTTTGCTGCAGTGGAACAATGAGCCGAATGATGCTTTCAGTTTGTTAACTGACTGGGGTAGATCGTGTATCCATCCAGGGAACATGATGTGCAGAAGTTGCAGCTTGGCTCTGGATGAATACCAGTGCTCTGTGAATCACAGCTGAATCCCACGTACTTGTGAGCCAAGTGGCCCTGGGAAAAGCCAGGTCAGTTTTGCTTAGTCCAGGTTTCCAAGGTGTTTCTGGAATGTGAAACTTTCTGCCTGGTTTGGACTCTACAACCCTAAAGCCAGTGATAAGTTTGGTATCTCCTGGTGCTTGATCAGCACTTTCGGTTGTTGTGTGCTGGACCAATGAGGCAGACAGTACTACCAGAAGAGTTTCTCAAGCATATTTACTTTTACTAATATTTTTTTTTGAAAGTGCTAGAAAAGTTACAGACCCCTTTCCTAGACTCTGCACACCCTGCTCCAATTCTGACCTCATTCTTCCTGTGAGTCTTTCCTTGGAGAGTGTCCTAGGCTTGGCAGGTTTGCTTCTCTTTTTTCTTCCTCCAGGTTGGTCTTCTAGCATGTGGTCTGGATGCTCTCTTTTATCAGTTGGATTTCCTTATTGAATTTAACTCTATTTTGCTGAACTTTTTGCTGAACTTTCACACGACTGAATTTCAGCCACCAGATGGACCCATCCCAATAAATCACTGTCCTTAGAATGGTCCTGTTTTTGAATTACTCAAGAAAGTCCTGATAGCCTCATGTTGCTAATCCACTGCCAGGTATCCTCCTCTCTTCTGTTCTTTCCTAGGGAAATAGAAAAAATTGTTATTACTGAGGTCAAGGAATTGCCACAGAAAATGGAGTTCACAATACAAGCAGGCATGTACAGTTTTGTGCAGAGTTGCTGAACTCCACCACATGCTCTGTTTAATGGCAAATGAGTAACAGATACAGATACGTATGTATTTCATGTGCAGAATAGAAGACCCTTATTCTTTCAAACTTAGACATCTTTTCAAAGCACATGAGCTTAAGTGTTGAGAATATTGAAGTGGAACAACTAACTCATAGTCCCTAGCATAGCACAGAGCTGTCCACACTGAATGAGGTTTTTCTCCAAAAAAAAAACCACCACATTTTCCTTCAAGGAAAATGTTTAGGGATGTCTGAATGATGACCCCATATCATAAATTTTAATCACTTCAAGTAAAATATACTACTTTGGATTTATCCATACATATGAAGAATCAAAACTAACTTGTTATTAAAAATAAAGTAGGACAGTTTGGACTATGATGCATTAGCTGTTTCCTTATTAGTTTATGACGTAATCTTGCTCTCTCCCTTTTAACTGACGCTGGTGATTGTAATATAGTACTTCATCTGGTAATGAACAAAATGTAATCTTACAGTATTCCACACTTCACTGAGAAATAGCAAAGTTCTAGTGTAATATTCATTCTATCACCTTACATAATAGGTGAAGATGTGTTCTGGCACAAGATGCCTCTAGTCACTAAATACCTGGCCCTTAGCCCAGAGAAGTAAAATTTCTGGCCCCACATCTAACACACTGTTGTCTGTGGCTTAATCATGAGAATAATTACTTGAAACTGCTGCTGTCTGTGCCCAGGCAGCTTGGAACTACAAGACCAAGCTTAATCGTATGTGGGGATCCCAAACACTGGACCATTGGCAGAATCATTGCAAATATTCCCATTTGCTTCACTAGGCTTTGGATCATGGGTTACCATGGTGAAGTCTCACAGTGTATCTCATTGTATCAGAGATGGGAGAGCATGCCAGGGGTTGATTCTGAAGCACATGGTTGTTCAGCAGCAGCAGCAACCTGGACAGCGGAGTGCCCTCAGCAAACCTGTGACAGCCCTCAGATGAGGACACAGATGGATGTGACCCCTCAGCACAGCAACCCTGGCAAAGTTTGCTGCACCAGCAAAGCCCCCATGAGGACCAGTGAGGAAAACCTGAACATCTAGAGGAATTTCCCCCTGCTGGGCTGTAGTTTGGGAAGTGTCTCAATGGCAGATCAAGGAGGCAGATGCCAGGTTGAGCATGAGCCACCTCTGCCTTCTCACTGCAAACAGAGCAAATTTCATATTGAGATAGACAATGAGAATCTTGGTCAGCAGATCAAGGGCAGCTACTGTCTTTTTCTTCTGTGTGGCTAGAGCAGAGGTGGAACAAGTTACCCAGGGAGGCTGTGAAGTCTCTTCTAGGGGGTTTTCAATGCAATATTATGCAAGCTGTGGCTAATCTCATCCACTTGGTGATATTCCTGCTGTGGGTGGAAAGTTGGACCACAAACTTCAGAGATCTCTTCCAAACAACTTCTATGACTGTGCAATTTTAACTATGATACCTATAATTGTAGGTATCATAGCACTGGATAATAAATCACTGGATAATAAAACCGAAGTAAAAACATATTAAACTGAGAAACAATCAGACCAAATACACAGCAGTATGGAGCTAAATAAGTCTGACACTGAAAATTAATTCATACTGCAAACAAATATACTGATGAGAAATCTTGAGAAACCCAGTTAAAAGAAGATAAAATGCAAAGCAGAGGAAGAATTTACATGAAACAAGATGAAGAATTCCAATAAATCTGTTAATTAAAATGCTAGTATCATTGCAGCAAACATTTTTCTCATGAGGGTCCCCATGTTAGCCTGAACAGCAGCCTTGGAAGTGAAAGCTTGAACACCTCCATTCATTTTCATGACTTTGTGTATAAAACTCAGTGCATTAATTTGGCATTTAATGCATATATGTTCACATAAATCTGCATAATGGGATGCAAGACTTACTCCTTTTGAGGCTTAATGTCTCAACCTCACATCTGTCTGAAATAGGCAGGAAACTGCACTGATAGTAAAGATACCTGTAGGGTATCTCATGTGGTAAGGTAACAGTGTCAGAAAGCAAAGATTTCTTGCTGAAACCAGCTTGGTATAACAATATACACTTTAAGTCATGTAGTTGAACATGAGCACCTTTGTCCTGGCACACCATGCCTGGGCATTGGTCTACAGAGTGAAAAGGTGCATGGATAACATGTTCAAAAATGCTCGATAGTTAGATCCTGAAAGAATCTGAGTGAAAATGCAAATGATGCAAATGAAAATGCAAACCAAAAAGTCCAAATTACTGTCTAGTCAGGTTTCCAAAAACAGAAAAGGAGATTAAACCCCAGTTTCCAGTTCTGAATTGCACCTATGAAGACAGAAACACCATTTTCAAAATGCGCTAATGCACTTGAATGGAGGCTTAGATCCATGGAAGGGCATAGACTTTGGAGAACCTAGCTCCAAGGCATTCTTACCCTGACAGAGTACTATCTTAAAGCTGCACAGATTAATTTTATGGAAAACCATGAAATATTTATCGGGACAGAAAGAGCAGAAGTGTGACAAGCGGTACAGAAGCCTGTGGCTCTCTGGCATGGTGGCAGGGAGCTGTGCTAGTGTCTCAGTAGGAAAGGCTGAGGTCAGCCAGTGGGAAAATTTCCTATGCTCTGATGCACTACAGTTACTGGAAAGCTTGTGAGTTATAGAGGATTAAGGATTTGCATTGCACCACTGAGTCAGATGCAGACTACGTGAATGAGGTGGCTGTTCGGCTCTCGACAGCGTCACGGATTACAGAAGCAAGTCTGCTGTTATGCTGTGCTGGGTGGTGCTAACACCGTGGGGATTTTTTTGTAGAGCCAGAGAAATTACAGTTCCTTTAGTTTGCTGATAAATCTTTGCACGTCTTAGTGAGTGACTTGACTGCTGGGGTCAAGCAGAGAAGGGGTGTAGAAGCTCCTTACATCTCTACATTTTGTTAGGCACTGTCTGGCAGCGTGCACCCAGAAAAGGCAGTGCTGTGCTGCTAGACATGGGGGAGAAGCTTAGACTATAAATTCTGGCAAAATTCAGACATGAATTCAGTGCCTGACTCCTCAGCAGTGTTAAGAACTAAGCAATTCTGGGTGTGACTGGAAAGAGACCATTTAGTGTCTGGGTAATTTCACTGGGAGAAGCCTCTGAAATTTTAGGTAATTCTAGAACTGGGGAGCTGGTGAGGAAGGGAAGCAGGAGGCTGAGGATTTGCATATTGCACAACTGTGCCTTAAATAATAGGACACAGAGGTGTTCTTGTGAATACATCTCTTCAGAGACTTAAAAAGTGCTAAGAAGCTCATGAGTTCTTCAGTTAGAAAATGTTCCTCTCCTGTTGTCAATGTGTCCTGTCAAAAGACCATGAATCTGACCCAAGGAGGGAGCAGGGAGTGGAAGGTGGCTGGGGACAGTATGGGAATAAGGCAGTGGTGGGGTTCCACAGTGACCCGAGCCCACGCAACAAAGGAGAGCAAGGACCAACTGGGAGCAAGATGTGGGCAGGTGAGAAGCTTTCCTGTGAGCTTAACACAGCAGGGCAGCTCCTTGGAGAGAGGGCAGAGAGCTGCAGAGCACTGCTCTGCTTTTTAGCAACTGGTTCAGCAATGGGGTTACCTTCAGCAATTAGTTTCTCACAAGCTTGTCTTTCTCACAACTGTCCAAGATAGGAAGGTGGCACAGCTGAGGCTCTGAATCCATCAGTTTATGTTCTTTGTGGCTCTGAACTTAAAAAAAAAATATTCGGCTATGCTTTGTAAATGCTGAATGATTTGGACACATGGTTATATCTTTTTTTTCCCTAAATGAATGTTCTCAAATGTGCTTTTTCTGGCAGCTTTTCTATGTGCTGAACAATTGTGCACAAATGATAGTCTTTTGCTAAGAAGTGAATTGGTATTCCAGCCAGCATTATACCCAGAGTACTTTCCCCAATTCAACTTATATATTTTCCCAGTCAACTTACTGTACCTGATTCTGTTATTTTTTAAAAAGGAAGTTTGATTAAAGTTCATTTGTTTGCCACAAATCATCTAAAACTGCCAACCTTAAATAGGTGGTAACTGAGAAATATCACCAAAACAAATTACATCACCTCCTCTGAGTCGTTAACCGAGCTTTGAAATTCTTCCTTTCTCCAGGTGGGGTTCAAAGAAAGTGCATGCCAGTCCACATTCATTGTGAAGCAAACTTTGTGTACTGGATATTCCCTGCCCTGATACTGTATGGATACAATTTGTGTGCAGATCTGCATGGAACAAAAATTTCAGCCTATTCTATATCCTTCATCACTGAAGGGAGTGATTCCTTGGTGAACCAGTAAAGAAAAGGTTGGTAATCTGGGAAATGTCTCCAATCTTGTAGAAACTAAGCTCAACAGATTATACCAGCTACTACAATCGACTCTGAACCTGAAGTTCTCAGAAACTGTTTCTTTATCAGTGGACTAAATTGGAGTTGCAATGCAAGGGAGACAAAGATTGGCTTCATCAGTCATGGATAGAAGATGCCCCATAGTTTGTTCATGTCATCCGTTTCTTAGAGAGAAAAGTGCGGAAATACACAAATTCCAAGGGAACCTCTGGTGCTTTATGACAGGCATGGGTGGTCTGTGATGTTACAGCCATTACTATTCTGAGCTTCTCAGTAGGAGAAATTCTGAGCCTACCTGATTAATGTAACAGTATTTTACATGCTGTACTTACCTGCATGTAATTTGGCACTGGATATCTGCTAAACTTTTTATGTTTACATGAAAATGCTCTCAGGATAATATAATGCTCGATGTGCATAAACATCATCTGACTGGAACATTACATGGGTAAAGTTATGATCTGTTACATATGAGGAGAATGTAGCACTTTTGTTTTGGTTTCTTTAATTTAAAGTTCCTTGCTATTTTTTCTTTACACTAAGAGGAGTTACAGTTACAATGTTATGATGTTACAATTATATATATTATATATATATAATATGTATATACAATACAGTTACAATGAAATAATTAATAGAAAATTACGTTCTTAAGAACATAACACCTGTTCATGATTTAACATAACTAAAAGCAGTAAAAATAATTAACTGAAAGAGAAAGGAAGAATGATTATATAAAATAATCAAATTAAGAAACATCAGGTATAACATAAAGGAATTAAATAATAGTTAATATGTAGCAATTAGGATCATCAAATATTATTTGGCAGAGAAGTTGAAAAGGCATTGTTGATCATTTCCTGAAAGCATAAGCAATTATAAAGGCAAACAGACTTCAAAAGATTTCAAGAATGGATGGTAAAACAACTGAAATTGTTGTGCCATTCTGCAAGTCTATAGTGGATCAGCATTTGGCATTCAGAGCATGGTTGCAATTATTTTGTTTCCAGGAAAGACATAGATGTTGAAGAGCTACTAAGAAAAGCAGCAACAGACATACAGACTGTTTTCCAAACTGGGAGAACTGAAATAGGCAACTAAGCTGAAATCTTCAGCTTAAAAAAGTGATAATGGGTGTGGTTTTCATAGTAGTTTAAAAACTCTGAATTTTAGGGAGAAATTGAGTAAGGCAAAATATTCACTGCTTTTGTAGTATAATAACTTATTCACTAATGTACTGATGAGGATTTGGTTTCTCATTTATTCACAATATTTATTACATAAGAAAAAAGAGAAAACCCTATACAATTAGATAAAATGGTATAGAGTTGCATTTCTTCTCAATATTTGAGAAAACTTATTCCAGGTAAATAAAAGGAAGATGACACTAACAATTATATAAAAAGCACATAAGAAAAAACCCCAAACAAACGTTAAAGTGTGAAGGAGGTGTATAAGTAAGACCTTCTGGGAGCCTGGAGGATTCACCGTAGAACCATTTTTAGGGCAGCTAGAGAAGGTCAAGTGATTGATAGCATCAGACCTCATGGAGTGCAAACACACAGTGAAAAACAATGGTTACCAGAGGACTCCCTCTGTCTGGCTGCTGGAAAGCGGGAAGTCAGCATCAGAGCAAGTGCTGATGATTCAACGGATGTAACTGAGCAATCACATGTAAAAAATCCCAGAATTTGGTGGAGAAAAAAGCCTGAAAAGTTGAAATCCACACTGGAGACAACACCCAGGTAAAACAGTCTTACAGACCTGAGTAAAATTCTTCCTGTTATCTTCCTTAAGAGATCTAAAAGACAGATATTGTTTCTATTTGTGGAGGAAGCTGGTTTGTGAAGAGACAGAGATGCTGCAGAAGATACTCTGCAGATGTGACCAAGACCCAGAAACTGAGAAAAACTTTTATATTTTGTTGTCAGCCTCTGAGGAGGATTCACTTTCTTCTGAGAATTTGATGTTTTATTGTAAAAAGTTGAGCCCCCCATGTAAATGTTTTAAATACAGTTTTTATTTTCACTGATAAAATTTGTTGTCCCAAGTTGTTTGATATCAGTAGGAATTTCCTTGTTATGAAGAGATAAGGATTAAATAAGCACTGTACACATCTAAATGTTCTTATCCTCTTTCTTGGAGTGCACTTTTTACTTTTTTGGAGTGCTCTGAAGTCCCTTATCACCTGAGTGCCTGTGAGTTCCTTCATTTCCTTCTCGGGAGCTGACCTTGCAAGTCCTCCATCAAGATCAAGATCTCTGCCAGTGTTTACAGCCCTCTGTTATCAAGTAGGATGCCCTTGACTGAAGTGTTCCCAGGAAGGATGTCTCTGCCAGATGCATTCCTTGTGCTGCGCAGCAAACAGGAAAGCTCTCATGTATACGTAGAAACATACCCACAGGTCACAGCGTTAGGAGGGGGGACATAAATTCCACTCATGTCCCTTTTTGGGGTTGAGATCTGACTGATGCATACTGATGGTGAAAGGACTCACTGTAGCAAGGTGTTCAGCCATACCTGGATGGTCTCAGGTAGCGCTCTGCCTGACTGCCTGTCCTCTGACTCTTGGAAGCCTGTCCTGTGACAGGGGAAAAACCCCTGAAGAACTGAGAAACAAAGCAGTCCCACCAACAGTGCAGCTAAGAGCTTCCATGCCTTGCCATGTTGTAGCAGCTTTATTAACAGCACTACAGGAGAGGTGGTCCCCATGTCACATCCCTGTAGCGCTGCCAGGTTCACTGCTGTGCTCCATGGCTTCCACGTTGGAGCTCACATTTATCCATTGGACATAAAGGCAGAGTAAATCGCCAAGTGGATATACCCTAAACCTGCTCATAAAAACATCACACTGCCTTACACAAGTCAGAATGGAAAGCCACATTATGTCTGCTTTCACGCAGTTACTGCCCCCTGGCAGAGCACACCTTGGCAGGAACCTCTGCAGCTCCACCATGTAGCTGTGAAGCTGAAACTGTGGACACTGCCCTTTTTTTGCTCCTCAGGCTCAGCTGCTGCCTGTACTCTGACAGCAGAGAGATGCTGGCTGGCATAGCCTGCAGTGCACGGGGATTGCAGGTGGGAATGCCGCACATCCACTGCCCCCTGCAGAGGTGCCAGAGCTATTTTGGTCAGTGCCTTGTGGCTTTTTTAGTACTGCATTTTCAAAGTTATGCAGCATGGTTTTGTTTCTGCTCTGTTCACAACAGAAGGGATATCTGGGTGTTCATAACTATCTGAATTCTCACCCAGAACATTTTCACTTAATTGCCTACTGGCAGATTTCTTTCCATTTGGCATCCATCCTACTGTACCACTTTGGGATGAACAACATGAAACAAAAGTTTATTATAGTTGGGACTGGATGGAAGGTGGAAACCCATGATGTTAAAGACAGAAGGTCTAATTCTGTTAACTTTGATGAAGAAGAGCTTTTTATTCCAATTGACTTATTTTTTCCTAAAATAATTTAGTATAAACTGATGGGACAGACCTTATAGTCCTATTGTAAACAACGAAAACTCCATTCAAGCCAATCTCAGCTTGTGCTGCATCTGAATGAGCTCTTCAGCCTGGAATTCAGGACAGAGGTTGTTTGCCTGAACACATGAATGTTGTATTATTTATCCAAGAAGATTTTGTTTAAATAAATACAAGATCTGAATTCAGAATGAACCACTCCTATGCTCACTGGCACATGTCAGAGTCAAAATATTATTTCTTTTCAAGCTCTAAACTCTATTTGTTTTTGTGTGTTCACATGTGGTTTATTGTTTTTTTTAATCAAAGAACAATGATACCATGTAATCTTTTCTGATTTGGACTGTTATCAAGTCAAATCTCAATTTCCATCAGGCTCTTGTACTGTCTGCATCAGGAAAAATCATCAAAAAGACTGTCTTAATCTCATCCATTTGAATGTAAAAAAATGTTAACATCTATCTGTTAAACTGATATTTTTAACTAATAGCAACCCTTGTTTGACAAACATGATTTATCAGCCCTGTAAAACTGCAGTTGCTTTGGAGGGAGGCTGCTCTGAGCTAAAGATGTACTAAAAAGGAGCACATAGGACTAGGTGAAAATGGTGTTGACTGTTGCTTTTTCTCTTTATTTTTCTCCTTTCTTTTGCCAGTATTCCTGGTAACAAGCATGGAGACCTGGAACTAGGGTGGACCTCTGAGCTGTCACATCCAGTTCACTGTGCTATAAAAACACCATAAGATAAATATGTCTTGTACCACAGGTGATGGATGAAATTTGAAATAGTAATTTTGAAGACAACTGGCCTGGTTCCGGCTTGTCCTGGTGTAATTCAGTAATAATGTCATGCAGTCAGGTGGAGTTTCTCTAGTATGACACCAGTTTAAGGGAGAAAAACAGATTCTGAAGAGGGTTTTCCTACCCGCAGACTTACATGTTTTAACCATTAATGACAATTACATGAGAGAGAACACTCCTCCATCACAATCAACAAGAACTCCACATTGGAGCAAAGCCCTTCAGAGCCAGATATCACAAAACAAGACAGCTGTGAGTCCAGCAGGACACTTCCCTCGTGCTCCTACAACCTGCCTCCAGCTGAGGTGCTCCCTGCACTCAGCCACACTCAGTGGCTTTTGTGGTTATTTGAGTCAGAAGTTTTTTCACTGTGTTCCCTCCTAGGAGCACACAAGCTGCCTAAAGAAGTGCTGCATGAGGACTCTGGTGAGCAGGAGGGAAGCACTCCTGCTGCTCCTGGTACCTGCTGGAGAATACCCCAAGGTGATGGATGTGACGTCTAGTGACTGCCTTCCCTGGGTGTTCTCATCTTTGCTGATTACCATAATGTCTGCATATAAATAGTAGCTCTCCCTTTTTATATCCTTCTCCTGCCTGATTCACTTGATGATGCAGTGTCAGTGACGTTTGACTCACTGCCATGGTGATGTTTCATAAACATTGGATTGTGACATCTGAATGAATCAGGCTGGAGGAGGAGGAAGGGCAAGCCCTGTGAGAGAGCTGCACCTGAGCCAGCCTTGGCCTCTGTCCTCAGATGAAGGAAATGAGAACAGGGATGTTGTGACATTCATAAGGAGCAAGAAAAGAGCAAACCCGTCAGGAATAAAAGGAGAGCACTATGTGTGTGGGGCAAGTCTGCTAGGAAAAATGTCTGTATCAGGGGTGTGAGTCAAAGACAGCTTTGGGAAGCTAATGAACACTGAGAGAACGCTCTGAACATGATTTTGATTTCTGTTGTGGAGAAAAAATGAAATGGAAGCTGCAACAGAACTGAGAGCCAGGTTAAGCATAAATAAAAGCTTCTTTCAAGACACAGAGGGAACCAGAGAAGTCAAAAAGAAAAGAAGAATGTGAAAGGCTGACCTCCAGGCTGAAAGCATTTTTTGTTGTTGTATTGTGAATACTCTTCTGCTCTGAGTCAGATTACACTGATTTTCAGCCATCTAGTTGTAATGGGAAAATCTGGAACTGTGTATGGATGCAGTATGCGTGGGAGGGTCTTTAAGTGTGACCACAATTAAGATGGTGCAGCCCATGTAAGGATCTGATGGCTACAGGAAGATGGAGGACAAGGATTCAATTCCTCATCCTTACTGGTTTTGGAACACTCTGAATAGCTCATGCCTCTCTCTGGCTGTACATCCCAGCCCATGGGTTTTTGTTCAAAACTACATATGGGTAGTTGGGGAGGCCTCACTTTTCCTAAAGGGGGATGAAAAAATGTGTGGTGCTAGTGTGCTGACACCCAATGGTTGGGATATTCAGCTGTAATGAGGGATGATGATGGCACACTGACCACTATTCTGCACCTCCTGTCAAGGCTGAGCTGAAGGGGAATGCGTTATCCTGCCAGTCTCTTGTGTTTCTTTGCTGGGTATGAGACAACTATCCCTAGAGTCTTTCCACATTTCAAAGATATTTGTATATTTTACATGAAGCAACCTTTGAATAAATATATGATCAGACCTTAAAGCAGGGATTTCCCCATTTTTAGGGTAGGAATGCATAAATCACTAGAATAGACTAAACTATTTTTAGTTATCTTTCTGGCTGAGTAAATCAATTCTGTTTGTATAAAACTGAGAGATTTCCAAGGAAGACTCACCCTGTCAGATCTGCCCCAAAACAGTTTGAGTTCAGTGACTGGGACTCTGTGGTGGACTGGGGGACAATGATTCACCACCTATTAGGCAAAGGAGAGAAGTGACTTGGAGGAGGAATGCTCTGGCTTTTGAGATACACGTGAGAGCAGAGCTTGCTTGCTGCAACATTTCAAGGAAACTCACAAACATGGGGTGCAGGTAACTGGGCTGTTTCCTGCCCTAGGTCACAGATGGAGAGAAGAATGTTCAGAATAGAAAGGAGTGAGAAAATAGTTCAGGTTGCACAGATTTAGTGATCCCAGGGTTCCTGTTCATTTTGTAATAAGCATGTGGAGTCACAATCAGCCCTAGCACAAGGTTCTTAGTTTTGCTCTTATGACACAGTATACAACAAAAATGGTCTGAAGCAATCTCTGCACCATTGTTAATGACCTTTAAGAATGTATGATAGCTGGGGAAGGATGCAGAAGGCTTGGAAAAAGCATCTACTATTTTAATAAGGGAACTTAAAGGTAACAAGAAAAATTAAGAGGGAATCTATCAGTTTAACTTCATTTCTAGGAGAAAGAATTTCATAGTCAAACAAGCTGAGAACACTTGAAAAAGCTGAAAGACTGATAAATATCAGAGGTGAATGTACAAATTCTCAAAGAAATTACTATTATCCAGCATATCTTTGTCAATAAAGTTTCATGTCAAAACAGTCACATTTTTATACAATATGAAGCAGACTTTGGAAACAGGGGAAAAGCAGTAAGTGTCATAGAAGCAGTAAGAGGAATCTGAAACTCTTTCAAACATCACTTTCATTAGTAACTAAGAAACATGCAGGATCACTCTCGAGGAAAAAAGACAACGCAGAAAGAATCGCGTCTGGTCGATATCACCTGGGGAGTCTTTCTGCTGTGCCTTCTGCAACCGGACTTGTCTATCTCGCATTGGCCTTTTTAGCCATCAGCGCGCTTGTAGCAAGCATGGGTAGAGCCCTTCTCAAATCTTCGTTCGTGAAGCCTAGCCATGATGAAAAGGATATGATTTTCTGAAACTTGTATGAGGCACAGAACTGTTTGAAAAATACCTTCAAAGAGCTTTTATCAATGGTTCACTGTCTAAAAAAAAAAAAAAAAAGGAAGCTGATATTGAATATTCAGGAGACTTCTCCTCCAGATCTGGTTCTGTTCATATTTTTCATTCCTATAGTTGTGATTAAATATAATGTGTGGTTATTAATTTGTAAGTGATATGGAATCTACGGGTACACTGGAGGACAGGGCTGAAATTCAAAATTATCTTGACAAGCTGCAGAAATAATCAAGAAAATGATAGGGCAAAACTCAAAGGAACAATAATGAGCTAATTCTCTTTGGCAGGGTTATATTTATCATATAAGGAGGGATAAACAGAACCAAGGTTACCAATCTAAAGAAGACAAGCTTGGGGACAAGGAGGGACAAGGAAGGACAAGTCTTAGAGGCTTGCTGACAAGGGAAAGGGACTAATTTATTCATCATGACTGGGCAGGAGACAGGATGTAAATAGCTTAAAATAAAGTACAAAGATTTTGGATACATATTAGGACACATATTCTAATGATTTTATTATTAGACAAAGTCTAATAGTATAGCCTGATAGAAGGCAGATGACTTCTACAAGATTTCCATCCTCTAAGATCCAATGTTAATTATGAAGCAGAGTTTTAGGCCTGCTTTTCTTTGTTACTAAACCACAGTAAAACAGAGGAGGTAAAGATTGAGTGAATGTAAAGCTATTTTAGGTAATTTTTTATTAATTCTTTTGCTTTCTTCCATCATGAAAGGATATGTCCAGCTTTCTAGATAATCTTTAGGCTGGGAGTGCATGCCAGTAGATAGAGAGGATGGGACTTTCTGACAGTCTTAGTTTCAGTTAAGATCAAGATATAATCCTTGTCAAATTATCTGCATGCAGAGTTAATATACAACCATGCTACACAATCACAGGAGCACTTGGAACAACTGTCTGTGAAACTATATGAAAGTCTGAAAATCAAAATATAGTTTCTGCCATCTTGTGAGATAATTTTGGTATCTTGGTATCCTATAAGGTAACTTAGATATAAATTGTTGCCAGAAATATGGAACGTTCTGTTGTTATGGGTCTTCTTCGATGGTGTTAAACTTGCCATATATACCCATTTAACTCTTGTTGGGAACATGGATCTTAAAGCAAAAGTGAGAAGTCCTGCACTTTCTCCCCTCTGAACAGGAGAGCAGAGTCCAGCTCTCTTTATGTGATAGATCCTCATAAACAAGACCAGGGCTGTGGTCAAAACCCAAGATCTGAATTTCTCTGCTATTTATGTATGTATGAATTCTGTAGATGGCCCCCTGACATATAAAAATAAAATATGAATATACGAGCACTTGTCTACCACCCCAGTGATATTCACAGTCAGTAAATAATCTTTTATAAGGTATAGTTGGTCAAACCAGAAGTCCATGCGAGAACAACCCCCAAAATAAAATCTATTAGAGTAAACACAGCATTCAGAGAGGAGGTGGCCACGGACTAAAGAAAGCTTTCATTCAGACCATCAGGATTTTCAAAAAAGAAGTCCTGTTTCATATATTCCATGTTTCATAATTATGTCTGTTTCCATACGAAGAATACTTTTTAATGTAGATGAAGAAATATTCATCTATGAATATTTACCTTATTAATGATTGTTTAGTTGTGGAAGAAATTGTTGAACTGTCATTACAATTGCCATCTGCTTTCTCTTCAAAATTTTTGCTCGGACAAATGCAGCAAGAACATGATGTGGTTTTTCTCCTTAGGAGCTGGTGTTACACAGCCTGTAGCATACCATGCAGTACAGCCACTGTGCTGCAGCACACCTGAAAATATCATAGCCATACTACTATAGGGTGTGGGAAACCATTTGACATTACATGTTGTGCTCTAATAGCAATCCCAAACTATCCACCAAGATACTCACCTACTGTTGCTGAGCTATAAGAGGAGTGTTTTCCCGGTGTTCCATTATGTGAGGTCTACTGAGTGTCAGGATAGTTTACTAAAAATAGGGCAGTATTCCCTGCAAGACAGTGTTTTTTTTAGTGTGATCTATATAAACTGTCTCAGAAACTCACCACTTTTTTGAAGAAAACCTAAGCATCATGGCAACCATGTGCTCTTTTTCAACATGAGATTAAAGAATTCTACTATCACTGACGTGGACCTGACATGCATGAAGGACCTTTTTGATTGGATTAAGGTTGATGTAGTTCATAGACATTTATATACTTGCTTATCTACAGAGACTGCTGAGAATAATTTGTCATTATTAAGGTCATCAGGGCACAAAGAGCAAACAGACAGATTGGAAACACAGTCCTTAATGAAAAGTGCTTCACATTACAGTGTGTGTCACCATGGCAAATGATAGCAGAAGTAAACACTCACAGGAATGGACGTAAGGAGAACAAACAAATGCTTTATCAGCCAGAGGTTTTTTTCTCTGAAAAATAGCTATGGTCACTGCTTTTCTTCTTGCTGACTAAGTGATAAATTGATTTTCAATGAGTTTTGGTGTACATATGTAGGTAGGCTGATGTTTGGTGCTATTGGTCTTGTGTACGGTGTCCCAGCTGGGGCTGGGACTCTGACACAGACAAGTCAGACATCCAGACATGGTTCAGCTCTTGAAAGGTCTCCTCCTGTCTCTGTCCTGTGACATTATGCTTGGAAAGAGAACCATGTCATCTTGTAGTCTCTCTGAATGTGATGAAGGCAGCAGAAAGTGATCCTCAAACGTTGCATAACAGGAAAAAGCTGACTTCAAGTGCTTAAGACAGACTAGCAGAAGTCACGCATGTTTTTTTAAAGACTTAGAGCACTCCTTCCTGGAAAAGCAGACATTGTTCAAGAACACTAATAAAGGTCTTGCTTTCACAGAATCATCAAGCTTGGAAGAGGATTTCAAGATCGTCCACTCCAGCCATCCAGCCAGCACTACCACTGTAACCCCTAAACCACATCACTCAGCACCAGATCCAGACGCCTCCGGAACACCTTTAAGGATCATGACTCTACCACATCCCTGGGCAGCCTATTCCAGTGCCTGACCACACTAACAGTGAAAAGAGTTTTTCTAATATCTAATCTGAATCTCCCCTGCCTCATCTTAAGGCCATTTCCTCTTGTCCTCTCACTGCAGGCACAGCAGAAGAGACCAGTCCCCAGTCCACTACAACCTCCTTAAAGGTCATCGTAGAGAGCGATGAGGTCCCTCTTGAGCCTCCTCTTCTCTAGACTAAACAAACCCAGCTCTCTCAGCTGTTCCTCATAAGACATGTTTTCTAGGCTGCTCACGAGCCTTGTTGTCCTTCTCTGGACACACTCCAACCCTTCAATGTCTTTTTTGAACTGAGACGCCCCACACTGAATGCAGTACTCTAGGTGCAGCCTTACCAATGCCAAGTACAGGGGCACAATCACTTCCCTAGTCCTGCTGGCTAGACTTTTCTTGGAGGGCAAGATACCATTGGCCTTTTTGGCCACCTGGGCACACTGCTGGCTCACATTTAGCTGGCTGTCAGCAGCAGCCCCAAGTCCCTTTCTACTAAACAGCTCTCAAGCCACTTTTCCCCAGCCTCTAGTGGTAAGGGCGCGGCGCTGTCACCGCCGAGACCCGGGTTCGATTCCTGGTCAGGGCCACTCCCGGGCTGATGAAGCTCGTTAACCCTTAAAAAAAGGCAATCCATCTACGTTCTAAGGACCTCGCTGCCACCGTCCAAGCTCGCTTGGCCCCGGCAGATGAACCTTAGGATTAAAGGGTGGGCTCAGTTCCGCGCACACTGTGTTTCACCTAAAAAATCCAATGCGCAGGCTGGAAGGTGTAAAGACCTTCCCCGGATCTTCGCTCGTGAAGACTGGCCATTAATCTAGTGCTGCATGGGGTTGCTGCAGGATCTGGAACTTCATCTTGTTGAAGCTCATGTTGTTGTCCTTACCCCACTGATCAAGTCAGTCCAGGCCTCTCTGTAAAGCCTTTCTGCCCTCAAGCAGATCAACACTCCCACCCAACCTGGTGTCAACTGTAAATTTACCGAAGGTGCACTCAATCCCCACTTTGCTGTGGTGACTCAAGGATTCAAATGAAGGTTTGTAAAGAGAACTAGATCTATCATCACCACACTGAACATAATTGGAAAAGTATTTTTTCCTCTATGCAGGCCCTTCTTCAGATCAAAAAAACAAGTCAAGTGGAGCATATAAATCATCTGCATTTGTCTGGTCATGCTGAAAGGTAATGTGAGCCTTACCAAATAGAACTATGAGCTCAGACCTGGTTTTAACTCATAAAAATTTTACCTTGAAGAAAATATTCTGCTTTCCTGAGATAAGTAGGAGGGCTACATATAGGCAGCTACTGTTTGAGACTGGAAGATTAAATTTTTGTATTCATTAGGAGAGATGGGGAAAAAAGCAACTTTTGAACAGGCAATTTTTGTAAAGGCCATTGCATAGGATAGTATGCACCAATTTGATTCGGAAACATTTCACAAATGTGGGGAAAGATTCGCTGTACCTTGTGGATTGCCTTTTGTAGTAGACTTTTTTTATAAATTTGTTATGTGATACAACAGGATTCCTGTGCTTTGAGAAGGCCATCTGTCCTAGGGAAAATGTGGAAGTTTGATCCCATCTCATTTCTTGTAAGGGAGATGAAGACCTGTCCAAGGAGCTATTTCTGATCACCCTTATGCCTCATACAAATCCCCATCTCTTTGTTTTGCCGGCTGAACATCAGCGTAATCAATAAATTTCTGTCAGGTTTGTTATCCCTTTGGAAACTGTCCTTCCCCCAGCTGGAGGCTTGTGCCCTTGTTCAAGCACATCTGGGTTACAGCAACTGGATAATAACCAGGAATATTCAGTCTCACGATTATTTCTGGGTGCCAGCCAAAACTTCAAAAGATACAGGTATTTGGCCAGATTCTCACTTGCATTCATGTCCCTTTATTCTGCTGTTATTTCACTTTATACTGTTGGGTGATGCAAATGGGAATCAGGCCCTTGGCCATTATAAATCTACAGAATTCATCAAAACGTGGAGAATGGTAACCGGAGGCTTGGCAATTAGAGTTGTGAGTCTGTAATCTGTTTCTTTGTTCATACATCACAGTCCATGATTCTTCAGATCCTGTCAAAACAACACCTCAGCCAAGCATTTCACTTGACACAAGTTTGTGTTTGTGATCCAAAATCCATAAGGAAGCTGCGAAATTTCAATGTGACTCTTCTGCAGATACTCTTTAATCTCAGTTCTATTCTTTCTACTTCCAAAATATCTAAACCTGGAGTACATTCACAGAAGGGACTGCATTTATGTATATTGCACCCAACTCCCTACTCCTCTCTCCCAAATCTCTGAATACACAGGTGTGACTTAACACCTGGCATCACGATATAAAATTCTCTCTTTAATTACCCTGACCTTGCGAACATTCAATGTGGTATCTTTCCACTCTTTTTTTTTAATACCGTATCTGTCCTTTTAATACTTTCAAAGAACTACAGTCCACACAATAGTACCAAAAATCCTCAGCTGGGAAAACCAGTATTTTTCCAAGTCAGAGAAAAATAAATCTTTGGGACACAATGATATCAAATCCAAAGGGATTAAAATACAGAATCACAGAATGGGTACGGTTGGAAAGGACCACAGTGGGTCATAATAGAACCTTGGAACAGAAGCTTGGGTTGAAAGCGACCTTAAAGTTCAAATCCCTCTGCTGAGGGCAGGGACACTTTCCACTAGACCAGTTTGTTCAAAGGCCCATCCAACCTGGCCTTGAACACTTCTAGGGATGGAATATTCACAACCTCTTTGGGCAACCTGTTCCAGTGACTCAGCACCTTCACAGTAAAGAGTTTCTTCCTAATATTTAGTTAAACCCACTTTCTCTCAGTCTAAAACCATTCACCCTTGTGCTATCACTACTTGCTCTTGTATAAAGTCTCCCATCTTTTTTGTAGGCTCTTTTCAGGTACTGGAAGGCTGCAATTAGGTCACCCAGAGCCTTTTCTGTTCCAGACTGAACAAAACCAATTCTCTCAGACTTTCCTAATAGGAGAGCTGCTCTAATCCTCTGATCATCTTTGTAGTCCTCCTTTGGACTCACTCCAACAGATCCATGCCCTCCCTCTTCTGGGGACCCCACAGCTGGACTCAGCCCTCCCAGTGGGGTCTCACCAGAGCAGAGTAGAGGGATAGAATCCTCTCCCTTACCCTGCTGCCCAAGCTGCTTTTGATGCAGCACAGAACACACTTGACTCTCTGGGCTGCAAGTGCACATTGCTGGCTCATGCTGAGCCTCTCATCCACCAGTACTCCCGACTCCTTCAGCAGGGTTGCTCTCCACCTGTTCATGCCCCAGTCTGTATTGATACTGGGTTTTGCCTGTAGTCATCAACAGCCACACTCAAGTCATGGTCATGGTTCTTGAATATCTCCAGTGAGGGAAACTCTACAACCTCTCTGGGTAATCTGTTCCAGTGTGTGGTCACTCGCATAGTAAAGTTCTTCGTTATGTTCAGAGGGAACTTCCTGTACATCAATTTATTCCCATAGGATCTTGTCCTATTTCTTGGCACCACCAAGCAGAGCATGACTCCATCCTCTTGACACCCTCCCTTCAGATACTTATTTACATTGATAAGGTCCCCTCTCAGTCTTCTCTTCTCGAGGCTGAACAGGCCCAGCTCTCTCAGCCTTTCCTCACAAGAGAGTTGCTCCTGTCCCTTAATAATCTTTGTAACCTTCCACTGGACCCACTCCAGGAGCTCTATGTCTCTCTTGTACTGAGGAGCCCAGAACTGCACACAACACTCCAGATGTGCCTCCCCAGGGCTGAGGAGAGGGTCGGGATCACCCCTCGACCTGCTGGCAGTGCTCTTCCTAATGCATCCCAGGATGCCATTGACCTTCTTGGCCACAAGGGCACACTGCTGGCTCATGGACAGCACGTTGTTCACCAGGACCCCCAAGTCCTTCTCTGCAAAGCTGCTTTCCAAACTAGTTTAAATGAAATCTGTCTTGGCCTGTTAACCATATACCAGGAAAACAGCTGACATGTCTTAACATTGTATTTCAGTCCAGTATCACCTTGATTTTGTGCTTGTTCATATTTTACATACTATTGAGTTATGCTGAAAAATAAAAGCCATATTCTTGCCCATCTTTAGCACCTCACTGAGGTCAGCAAAGGAAACTGCTGCTTGCTTTTCTATTGATATTTGTGCCTAGACACTATTCAGGGAAGCTGGCAGGCTGTTCCAGATGTTTTCATGTGGTCCCTGGCAGAGCCATGGGTGGTGTGCTGGTGCCTGCAATGCTCTGACAGCTCACCTTGCCACTCTCTTTACCACAGAAATGAGCACAGGACTATCAAGGAAAAACAATATAAGGATGAGCTAAGACAATTTTGTGCTTATTGAAAACTTTTTACAATGAGGAGTATAGACCTTGTCCTTCTCTGCATCTTGGAAAGGGGCAGGAGATTTTCTAAAGGTGGGAGATTTTGGCCCTTCAGGCTTGAGGCCATAAGTACCCAGGTAAGCAGCGATCTGCAGGTCCCTCTGTGATGTGTCTGATGCTGCAGTGTTTGAATCACCTGGGGTCTACTGGTGGTGCTCTTCCTTCTGCAGCTGGCACTTCTGGATTCATAAACTGTGGATTCTTTCCTATCCAAATGGGAGGACTGCACAGTGGTGATTGTGACCTATACACTGTGCTTTCTGGTGCTGAAATCCTCCAGCTCCTTTTAAGCCCCTGTCCTGACCAGCTAAGAACAATTTCACTTTGTGCTCATTTCTGCTGTGAGTATGACATTCTTGGGCAGGTCAAGCACAAGATGGTGTGGGATAATACAATCTTCTTTATCTCCCTAATCACACATTTCCTACCATGCAGATCTCCCCACATCAGTGGGAGTTTAGGTTTTGGAAGGTTTCATACCTGGTGCTGGGAAATATCTGTGATTACAAGCCAAACTGCTACAGCTCCTGAAGGCAAGCTTTTGTGCTTCTAGGAGGCAGGAAAACATTACAGGTAGCAGAGAGCAGTGGAAGAAATTCACATTCACAACATTCTCAGTGCATGTGAATGGAGCCTTTGCTGAGATTTGGGTAGGAACTCCGAGCCCAAGCTTAGCAGGGTTCAACAACATTAGAACCCTGAACTAAACCCCACTGGAATAAATGGTAATCTCTGCTGCATTTCGGGGAGGGCGGGGCAGGAGGGAGGTTAGACATTTGGATCGCTCCTCTATATTAACACTTATCCAGGAGCAACCTTCCCATCCTCACAGAAGGAAGGTTTTTTTGCAGCTCCTCTTTGTTGCCAGATGAAAACAAATTGGATTTATGGCTCTCTCTAAAGGCCACAAAGAAGCCAAGTCATTTGAAAGGGAAAAGCTGAATAACTTGCACATAGAAATGTTTTTAATTAAAAAGCCGTTTTGAAGTATTGCATGAAGAATCATTAATTGTTGCCCTAGCAATTATGTGATATTATATCCATATGGAGGTTATTTGCTGTCATTTCAAGTCTATGGTAGGATATTTGCTCTGGGCTCTTTCTTTTTGTTCGCCCTCTTTTTTTTTTTTTTTTGAAGGACTAAATTAAACTACCTCAAGAAGAGGAATTTTTTTATTTCCTGTTAATTTTCTTCTTCCTTTTTTCTCTCCTTTTTTTTTTTTCTTCTTAGGACAGAGAATTTTAATGATTGTGTTTGACCCCATATATTTTCCCACCTGCTCCCTTACAATGCTCTTGCCAAAAAACCTGTTTTGTAACTCAAAATAGTAACTCATCATGAATTAAGTCAGAGCAAAAGTTGTGGTGTCTCTGCCTCCCCCAATTTGAATTGTATTTTTCTAAGTATAGCACTTTTTCTCCCAGAGGACACAGCAGAAGCTGACACTTGCCTAGGGAGACCAGGATACTCCAGACTGCAGCTGCAAGGAAGTGAAAAATAGTGAGACATGGCAAAACCTTGTTGACTCTTCCTCTCTGCTGAGAAGATGACACAGATGAATGTCACATCTTCTCCCTGCTTGCCCTGGGAGCAAAATTCCTCAGGTGATTTACGGACTCTTAAGCTCTACATCATATGCTCGGGGCTAACTGCATGGGAGTTTTAGCCCTGCAATACAAAAGAAAAAAAAAAAGCAACTTCAAAGGTGGGAATCCCAAGGGCAGTATCACCTAATGGAAGAAATAGATGTGTTTGCTATATTTGAAGTATCCTCTAAACAATTAATATTTATTTTTGCCCTATAGTATTCACATAGCTATAAGGGGACACAGGAAAAAAGTGTCCAGTCGCATTTAAACACTTTTAAAATTGAAAATTGACGGAATGGCCCTAAAAGATTTTAGAAATCTGTCAACCGAATGCTTTTATAGTTCTTCCTCCACCTGGCTCAATGCAAGTGGTACTGCTTTAATTTTTCACTGGGAACTTCTAATCCCTGTAAGACATATATGCCTGCACAGAATAGTCAAGGGGCAAAAGCTGACTGAGGTGTCCAGTTACTTCTTCGGGTTTGTGCCTGCCTAAGGGGCTCAATAACTTCCCAAGGCTTCTGTGTAGCCCAAGAATGAAGACACCTAACGTGTTCCTGGCAGTGCCCCTTCAGTGGCAGCAAGCTTGTGAGACCATTTCCCATTTTGATCTGTCACAGGGCAAGTACTCCACAGAAGAAGGAAGATTTTTTTTTTTTAGAAGTGAAACTGAGTTTTATGCAATTCAAAACTTCCTGAACTTCTGCGCCAAAGCTCTCTGGGCTCTAATTTAATGGGAAATTTGTCACCACCTCTATTCATTGGCTAGGTTAAAAATTTATCTCAAGGGCAAAGGTGATTCCTGTTCCCAACAACCTTTTTTACATCAAAGAGTTGAGCCCTTGTCAAGGTGAAAGTGAGTGTAAGGCACTCATCACAGAAAAGCACCACCAGAACCTAAACCAGAGGGTTTTCAGCACTGGTCAATAGTGCAAATCATTGTGAGTACCACATACACATCTGCTCCAAGCTGTCTGAAACATAGTGCTTATCTGAAAGAAGATGGAAAGGGATATTTAAGTTTCATATGGATTTGTGAAACAGTTCCAAATGAACTAAGATTGGTTTGATGGCAGGATTTATGGGAAAAAATAAGCAAGGAATATTAAATGTCTTGGATTTTTTTAACTCAGCTCTCCTGTATTTTATACGCCCAAGCAAGCTACATAAATTAAGTCTGAACAAAACCATAGTATGTCTTTAGATAAAAATCTGTGCTCAGAAAATGATTGGCAACAGCTTGCTGTCAATGTGCACTCAGTGAGGCTCCAAACTTTTGTCTGTTGTGGATCTGGGACTATTCAGCATTTTCATAGACTATTGTACTCTCTTTGGAAGTCATCTACTGAATTTGTAATGAATTAACATCCACACTGTTGCACAGACAGCTGTTAACCAGCAAACAGCTGCATTGCTGGCTGGGAGACAGTTCTGCTGTGTGGAAGGGTCTGTCCCCCTATGTGCTGGCAGGAGCTCAGAGGAGTCCCTGAGGTGCAAACTCTCTCTGGGAGAGTGTGGCAGTAAAAAAATTCATGCAAACGGGTTACAAACTCACTGATCCTGGAATGTTTTCAATCCTGCTCTTGCTTACTGCTCCTATTTTATTTTTCTCTTCTAAAGATGTTTTATGCTGTTGGCAGGAATGACAGCGAATGCCCAGCACTCCGAGGCCTTTCAAATGTGCATCCTGGAAACTTCTTCTCTTCCAAAGACACACTCCTTTGGCCCTTTGCTCCCATCATATATTACTCCCTTCCCTCAGAAAATCAGTTTCCAGTTTCCTTCCACTTTGTCACTCCTTGTCTTGTATTAGATAGTTATTTTGGCTTGGGCTTTTTCTTTCCTTTTTTTTTTTTTTTTAACTTTTTGCTATTATGTATTGCTTTTTGTTCAGGCCTCTGAGATAGCTAACAAAAATCTTCTCCCTATGGGCTTTTCATGCTGGCATAAGGCAATAAAATCCAGGGAGTACCAGTCTGCCTTATAAGAGATGCAGTTTTGTTCTAAATTTCTTCTTATTTGGTAGCATAATTTTCAGAGGCAGTACCAGAATCCTGAGAGGATTTAGGCATTGCAATTCAATAGCATTTAATTTTACATACCCCATTATATTTAAGGTGACTAATACACAGTAAATGTAGTTTCAGGGATTTCTACATATCCATGGGAAAATTTCTGAGACCAAAGTTGAGAGTACAGAAACCTAATTGATTTTGGAAGGATATTGTTGGAATGACTAACATGGAACATATTCACCTGATTGACATAATTCAACCTTACTTGCTCTCCACTGCCTTCTCAGTCCAGTGCTGGGGGCCCCTCACTTAAAGGCAGTATAATATGAGCAGCCAAGTCCTGCCATAAACCATCAGCTCAAATTAAGTGCCTTAATCCCTTCTTCCAAGGAGCAAATCACTGATGTCCCTTCATAGCTGGAAGTGAACTACCTGACTTACTAAGGTAATTTCTGTTTCTGTATGCATGCAGACAACTGGGAAGAGGATCAGGTTTCTTAGATAATTATTAGATGTAGAAATGTCTCCCTCCTCCTTTTGTCCAACCTCCTTGTTTTAGGAAACTTTCTCCTATATTTCTGAACTAGTCCCTAAATATGAGGTTACAGACACTCAATTCTGGTAAAGTTTTTACAACCTTGTGAGAAATGCTCAGCTATTTTGGGAACCAGAAAGTAAAGTTTTGGGGTTTTGTATTTTCCCTAATACATTTTTTTCCTGAATAGTCACCAGGAAGGGGCCAAATGCCCTGTTCATGCACAAACCTTACTGTTTTCATGGTACCTGGTAAGTGGGCCAAATGTAACACTACAGTACAGCTTACTTACACCCCGCTGAATATTTATTTAGCCCCCAGCAGATGGCCATTCAATGGAATAGCCTGGCAAGGTGAAAGTCCTACATCAAGTTCCTGCAGCCCTTCCCATTGCAGCATGTCAATTTTTTTTTTTTTTTGGCAAGGGCACATTTTTTTTTGCTTTCCTGACTTGCATGGATTTGATTTAGCTCCTCTCTGAGCTTGGTGAAAGAACTCTTCTTCTCCTGGTGTTATTTGGACTTACATGTGAGATAACTGCCAAGGAAGTTGTAGGTGTCAAAAAAGCACAACCTCACACATCTCTGAAACGTGTGAAAGAAATGAGAGATGTAGACCTCAAAAGGCTATGCTGGGATGTCTTAAATATCAGTGAGGCTGATTAGGAGGGCTTTAAACTAGGTTTGAAGGGGGAAGGGGTTGAAACCGGGCTCTCCAGTGATCAGCCTAAGGATGGAAAGCCTGAGTTAAGAATTAAATCAACAGCCCACCTGAAGTGCATGTACACTAATGCACGCAGTATGGGCAACAAACAAGAGGAGCTGGAGGCAATTGTGCAGCAGGAAGGCTATGATGTAGTCGCCATCACAGAAACATGGTGGGATGACTCGCATGTCTGGAGTGCTGCTATGGAAGGCTATAAGCTCTTCAGGAAGAACAGGCAGGAGAGGAGAGGTGGAGGGGTGGCTTTATATGTTAGAGACTCTCTGGACCCTGTTGAACTTGAGGTCAGCAACAATAAGGTTGAGTGCCTGTGGATCAAAATCAGGGGGAAGACCAACAAGACTGACATCATCATGGGTGTCTGTTACAGACCGCCCTACCAGGATGATGAAGGGGATGAATTATTCTACAAGCAGCTGGCGGATGTCTCAAAATTGTCAGCCCTTGTCCTTGTAGGTGACTTTAACCTGCCGGATATCTGCTGGGAGCTCAATACTGCAGAGAAGAGGCAGTCTAGGAATTTCCTGGAGTGTATAGAGGACAATTTCCTTCATCAACTGGTAAATGAACCTACCAGGGGTAAGGCCCCGCTAGACCTGCTGTTTACAAACAGAGAGGAGCTGGTGGGAGATATAGTGGTTGAAGGCCGCCTAGGAAATAGTGATCATGAAATAATAGAATTTTCAATACTCAGAGATTCAAGGAGAAACAACAATAAAACCTCTACGCTGGACTTTCGGAGGGCAGATTTTGACCTATTCAGAAGTCTAGTCCAGAGCATACCCTGGGAAACAACCCTTGAAAACAAGGGAGTCCAGGAGGGATGGATGTGCTTCAAACAGGAAGTTTTGAGTGCACAGGAACAGGCCATACCGGTGTGCCGAAAGGCAAGCCGGCGGGGAAGACAACCAGCCTGGTTAAACAGGGAGATTCTGAAGGAAATCAGGGATAAAAAGAGAGTTTATCGACTATGGAAGAGAGGGCTGGCTACTTACGAAGAATTCAGGAAGACAGCTAGATCATGCAGAAAGAAAATCAGGGATACAAAAGCGCAATTTGAAGTTAAATTGGCCACTTCTGTTAGGGATAACAAAAAGTCCTTCTATAAATACATTAATAACAAAAGGAGGGGCAAAGAAAACCTCCATTCTTTGATGGACTCGGAGGGAAACATAGTTAATAGAGATGAGGAGAAGGCTGAGGTACTTAACACCTACTTTGCCTCAGTTTTTACCAGTAAGACAGGTGGCCCTCAAGGCAACTGGCCTCTGGAGCTGGTAGACAGAGAGAGGAAACCAAATAGCCCCCCTGTATTCCAGGAGGAAATAGTTAGTGACTTACTGAGCCACCTGGATCCTCACAAGTCTATGGGACCAGATGGGATCCATCCTAGGGTAATGAGGGAGCTGGCAGAAGAGCTTGCCAAGCCGCTCTCCATTATCTTCCAACAGTCCTGGCTCACTGGGGAGGTCCCACATGATTGGAAGTTGGCAAATATCACCCCAATCCATAAAAAAGGCTGCAAGGCTGACCCTGGTAACTACAGGCCTGTCAGCCTGACCTCGGTGCCTGGCAGAGTTATGGAGCAGATCATCCTGTGTGCAATCACACAGCACCTACAAGATGGACAAGGAATCAGACCCAGCCAGCACGGGTTTAGGAGAGGCAGATCCTGTTTGACCAACCTGATCTCCTTTTACGATCAGGTGACTCACCTGGTGGATGAGGGGAAGGCTGTGGATGTGGTCTATCTGGACTTCAGCAAAGCCTTTGACACTGTCTCCCATAAGATACTCCTGGAAAAGCTGGCAGCCCATGGCTTGGACAGGGGCACTCTGTGCTGGGTTAGGAACTGGCTGGAGGGCCGGGCCCAAAGAGTGCTGGTGAACGGGGCTGCATCCAGCTGGCGGCCGGTCACCAGTGGTGTCCCCCAGGGATCAGTGCTGGGCCCAGTCCTGTTTAACATCTTTATCGATGACCTAGATGAGGGGATTGAGTCCATCATCAGCAAATTTGCTGATGACACCAAGTTGGGAGGGAGTGTCAACCTACCAGAAGGCAGGAGGGCTCTGCAGAGGGACCTGGATAGACTGGAGAGATGGGCTGACTCCAATGGGATGAAGTTCAACAAGGCCAAGTGCCGGGTCCTGCACTTTGGCCACAACAACCCCCTGCAGCGCTACAGGCTGGGGACAGAGTGGTTGGAGAGCAGCCAGGTGGAAAGGGACCTGGGGGTGCTGATTGACAGGAAGCTGAACATGAGGCAGCAGTGTGCCCAGGTGGCCAAGAAGGCCAATGGCATCCTGGCCTGCATCAAGAACAGTGTGGCCAGCAGGAGCAGGGCAGTGATCCTTCCCCTGTACTCTGCGTTGGTGAGGCCGCACCTTGAGTATTGTGTTCAGCTCTGGGCCCCTCAGTTCAGGAAGGACATTGAGGTGCTGGAGCGGGTCCAGAGAAGAGCAACCAGGCTGGTGAAGGGACTTGAGCACAAGTCCTATGAGGAGAGGCTGAGGGAGCTGGGATTGTTTAGTCTAGAGAAGAGAAGGCTTAGAGGTGACCTCATCACTCTCTTCAACTACCTGAAGGGAAGTTATAGCCAGGTGGGGGTTGGTCTCTTCTCCCAGGCAACCAACAACAGGACAAGGGGACATGGGCTCAAGCTCTGCCAGGGGAAGTTTAGGTTAGATGTTAGGAAGAAATTCTTTACAGAGAGGGTGATCAGGCATTGGAACGGCCTGCCCAGAGAGGTGGTGGATTCACCATCCCTGGAAGTTTTTAAAAAGAGATTGGACATGGCCCTTAGTGCCATGATATAGTAATTAGAGTTGGATCAGGGGTTGGACTTGATGATCTTGGAGGTCTTTTCCAACCCAATCTATTCTATGATTCTATGATTCTATCAGTGACCTCCAGGGTCAGACAGCCACCTATGAGTCTTTCATCTCTAGTCTATGATCTATATTAAATAAAAAGATAAAAAACAATATGGAAACCTTAATGAAAGATTTTTTTATAAGTGTTATAAGTTTTTCTAATAACTAAGAAGGTAGGAAATTACTTGAGACAGATCTTTCTCCTTCTGTGCTTGACTCCTCCTGGGGTTCAAATCCCTAATAACATCTCAGGAGTTCACCTGTACCAGAAACAGCTGCAGTTTAATTGTGCAAATTCTGCACTCTCTCTGTCTGGGAAGTAGGTTTTGGTTAACTGCTTTGGCAAAAGGAAGGAGAAAAGTCACCATTTTAACTACTGCTATTAAAAGGCAATATGGGGAAATATAGCACAATAGCTTAACTCAGGAAAATAGGAGGAAGTATATCAAATTTCATATTGAATTGCTTTCTGTACTGAGTATGGACAGTACACTCCAACAGTTTTTTAGATGTTCAATGTACAGTGTATTATTGGGCAAGTATGAGCAGGCTGTGCCTTGATTAAGACAGTTAGGAATGCAGTGGATGGCAATGAAAACCTAATTCACAAATTCTATGGTTTCACAGCTTACCTTGCAAGTAACTCTTAAATAAAGTAAGAGGCACTCAAAACGCTTGACCAGAAAAGGCTTTTGTATCTAGGAAAGACAGTTCTACAACATTGCTTGTAATAATGTACTGCAAGGAAGACTGAAAAAAATATATAGAATATAAAAATATAAGTATTCTTAAAAGCAGAGTTATCATATCTTCAGTATTTTCAGTGATACAAAAGTGTGTGTTATCTGCCTGCAAGCTCTACAAGACGTGCACATGTTGGGGGTTGTACAAGAGGAGTTCTTTGTGGAAATTCAAGCAATTTTAACAACACGTAGGCAGGGATTTAGAGGGGTAGATGTTTAGGTAGGATTAGTAGAGCTCCCTCAACAGCTTTAAAACCATATCCCTAGAATTATCTTAAAGAAGCTGTTGAAAGATGTTGAATAATAAAAGTCTGAAAGATGTTGAAATGCTGAAAGATCCCCTTAAAGTGTATCACTTTGATGTATTGACCAATGAACAACTGCCATCAGTGAGATCATGTGCAATGACTATTCCAATATTAAGTTTGGTGAAAGAGTCCTGAAACAAACAGATGAAGACTGTGGGAATCCGTCCACTGTTTAGAAGCTATGGAAGCAAAGAAAGAAGGAAGTTGGACATTTTATGTGCTTAGTGCCCTTTCTATGGACACAAGAGTCCTATATTTTTCTTGAATCCACCTAAAATGTATTGTCAGTTCCATTGTTTTTATCATAAATACAAAAACTGTCAAATTACTGTATTTATTTCTATATTTAGAGTTTTAGTAAAACCTATTTATAATCTACAGCTAGAAATATACCTACAAATGAATAAGTTCTGAACATTTTCTCTTTTATAAATAGTGTGTTAGTGACTCACAGAATTTGCTAATTTTATGTCCTCATGCCTTTTAGATGTTTTTCTCTGTACTTTCTAGCTTCTTGATCTTGCTTCCATTTCTGTATCCATTTCAAGACTCACCTTGTCACAGGAAGGAGGCTCCATCTATACCCATAAACAGAATGGGACAACACTCTGTTCCTGAGTAGTTCCCTGAGGGAAAGGCTGATACCCATTTTGGGTTGTTTCAGCCAGTTAATTGCCATGGTGTTCTTCCACTGTATGTGCCACCTCAAGTTTTCTGAGCTGTGTGCGGCCTGGAACGCTGTGGGTGTCTGCACTTTGCTGGTGTTGTTGGATCACTGGAAACCAAATCATTAACAAGCCTGTTACAATGTCCCATAGTTCCCATAGACCCTGTAAACACCTGAAAATGTTATTGAGGTTTGTGCCTTCCTTTGATGGTTTGTAAAGGGTCTAGGATAATACCAGACAGCAGCAGCATATGTTCCTGTATCTTGAAACCAGTTCTCAAAGGGGGAAGGGGCACTAGGTACTTAACTGCTTGATAAAAAAACAGGCAGTTGAAATGTTTTCTCAAGAACTGAAACCAGAGGTGGGAGAGGGGAAATCAACAGACTGACAGTTTCCTAATACACCCTTGCACAAATATATTATGTATACGTATATATATACACGTATATATATATATGGCAAAAGAAACATTACAAGATAGTAGCTGACTGGATACACCATAATGAGGGCTCAGGAGGAGGGGCTGAATTTATAAGAGAAACTGGGATTAGACAAAGTTAAATGGAAGCAAGAGACTGTTAATCTTTTCCCATTATTGTCGTTGATCCCCCAAGTGAAGGACATAAACACAAATCATCCCAAATTGAAGGGACGATATCAAGCCATTATGGGACCAATTTGGCTAAATCATGAGTGCTTTGTTGACCTCAATTATGAAGCAGAAGTATACAAAACCTAGAAAATCTGTCAGGCAAAAAGTAGAAAATAAAAAAATAAAAGGGAAGGGAGGTACAAAACCAGAAAGGCACAAAACTGAGATATAACTAGCAAGGAACATAAGGAATCCTTATCTGTCCATTGGGAGCAGAACAAAGACAAAGCAGAGAGTAATTCTGCTACCTTACAGAGGGAGGTATTGATATGGTAACCACTGAGAGGTCAGCTGAAAGGGAGAAGAGCAAATAACAGCAAATATTGGATCCTACAACAAAGCAGGGAGAGGAGAGAAAATTCTAGGCCTGGACATGGTTGGAAATGGTTATCTCAATGGTTAAGAAAACCCGGAAAATATCCTGGGGTTTTTGTATGTGTTGATGGCTCACAAGTGCCTGTCATTTCAAACGAAACCTATTTAATAAGCTGGAGAGTCCCCATTCTGCAACCAGTCTCTACTGTGTTGGTGACTGCCAGCATATCAGAGAGTGAGCTAGAGAAGGAGCTAATGTTGGGACTTTTCCTCTAAATATTTTGGCCTTTATTGTTCTCCAGTTCTCTAGCATTTTGATTATTATTTTTCCAAAATTTCTCAACATCTCTCTTTTTAAATCCTGAATGGATAATGTTGGGTTGAAAAGGTTGCCCAGATGATGTAATGGAGCAGTAATTCCTTTATACCTTTTCATGCACATAAAAATGTAATTTAGCACATGAATACAGAAAGATGACAGTTATGTTGGCCAAGTTATCCTACTTTTATTCCCTCCCTTACAAAACTTCCTAACCAGTTCACTCTTATTTGGGAGCCTGCAAACATGGCAGATGCAAGACTGAAATACTGCACGGGTCAGTAAACCAGGCCCTTTCCTCCAACATCTTCCATATTTCTTCAAGGATACAGTCTGAGGACCTCTGCAACCTTGTCCAGCCTTTCTGTCTCTTAGACAGAAAAAACAAACATGGGAAATTTGTGACCTTGTTTTTAGTCTTTCCAGGTGTACTCTTTTATGAAAAGGCCATCTTTTCGGTGAATCCAGAGCTAATTACTTCTCAAGTAAATGAAGTGTAATTCAGGCTTTATTGAAAGACAAGGCAATCTTTGTCTTGACAGCTATGGAATCAGGACAAAATAGTTCCTTCTCTTTTATAATTGAAATGCCCTTTTAATTATTGTTTCTACAGAGGTAAAAAACTTTTTTATTAAATTTGGTGGGATTATTCATTTTACATTACTCTAACATTACCCAGGGATTTCAGTCAGAATGTGGAAGAGGGCTTCTGTCCCAAAGGCTTTTCAGTCAAAGATGACAGAAACACACAAGTGGGAAAATAAAAGTGTGCAGGGAAAAAAAAGTCATTCACAAGCGAAAGAACTAGAGCAGAGATGGGTGAACATCTAGCTGACTGTATCCCTATAATTAATAATAATTACTATAGTAATTAATTTTTAATAAATTCTTTAATTGCATTTAACATTGCTAATATCCTTATTTCATTTTGCCTAATTGACTGCTAGACTGAGATTTATTATATTTGCCTATTTAATTCCAGAAATCCTAATTTGGTCTTCAATTTAATCAGTCCCACCTTTCTATTTCTATTTCATATGTTTTGCTCCTTTCTGTTTAATATCTTTTGTCCCTTACCTACTGCCTAAGGAGATTTTTCACAACTAGCTATGAAGCACTTCCTTTATCCCAACTTCCCTATTATCATAAAGGCACCCTTAACCCAGAGCAACTTGCAGTAAAAACATAGGGAAAGTATTCACAAATTGAAATATAAAAGACATTGCTGCAAGTGTCTTAAGAGAAAAAGTAAATGAAGAGAAATCTGTGTACCCTACGTGCCCTAACATTTAAGAGTACCTCAGTATTCTCTTTGCAGCTGAAATGCTATCAAGACATTATTTTGCTTTCTACTTCTTAACTAACTCCTTCATCTTTGCTTTCTTGGAGGATGATGCCACCTTGGATCCCATGTTTTCATGTTTGGGGATCTTTTCAGATTCATTTCCTTTCCTCCTTACTCATCATTTTTTTATTACCAATTCAGTCAGTATGCCCAGTGCTGTGTCGATTTGTAGTGAGGTCAATCTCTCTGTTAGATGGGGCAATTCAAAAATCACAAGATAGTATTTTTTTCATGCAGAGCAAACTGTAGGTTGGATATAAAAGCAGAACTTGCTAATTATGCTTTGTGAAATGATATAACTGTGATGACAGCATGCACAACTTTTCTTTTTTCAGACAAACCTCCATGTCAAGAAGACCAATTTTAATCAAAGATAATTTTGTTGTAATTGTGCTTTAGCCCCGTCTCTGATAGACTACTACGTTTGATGGCAGGACCTCCTCAAAGAGTCTGTCCCCCTCCCTATTCTATGCACTGTTCCACAAATAAGTGCTCATGAACCTGAGACACGTGGTTTCCTCTGTGCCTGGCCTGGCTTTACAGGCTGCCTACAGGATCATGTCTATTTGGAAGTCTCTTAGGCAGATGGGAAAATATATCACAGATGAAATGACATGTAATGGAGCTGTGTAGCTAAAATCCCTCTTTTGACAAGATCCACAAATATTAATGTGTGTTATGTGGAGTTTTTCCAAATTATTTGCACAGAGAAGATGCAGGTAGCTAACTGTAATCTCCATAATTCACTTCAATACTCATTGTCATTACTCCACAGTCTGTTAAATAATATTTGATCTCTGTGGCTTTTTCAGGCTTTATCAAGCAGATATAACCCAAGTCTCCTATCTATCAGTGGAGTGCACTATATTAAACAATTAATTAAAAAATAATCATATTCCTGGGCAAAGGAACCAGTCTTTCCTTTGGATAGGCACAGTTTCAAGGGAGGAGATGGGACTTGCTTTTCTCCAGGCTTGCCTTCAGCTCAGGGTTTAGCACACCTTTTCTGGGAGACAGAAGTAGTGAATTCTGAAACCCAAAATGACATTGCCGAGGTGTTATGTGCCTCATCTCTCAGTGGGACTGCTGCTTACAAAGGCCAGCAAAATCTGTCTTCACAGTAGAAAGGGTTGTCTGGGGCTGTGAGGTTTTGTGCTGAATATGGGTTGAGGTAGAGTGGGTGCTTTGAACAAAGTTCATTAGAGAGATTCACTTGTTGAGTCACGAAGTGCAGAAAGGACCCCCTTGCTTTCTAAACCCCTCAGAGAGGAGCCCAGGTGTGGCTGAGTCAAATCTTAGCTCCAGATTTTGTCAGTGGTTTATGTCTGAAGGATTCTGCAGATGTAACTGAACTTTTATACAATTTTGACCTGCAGGATTAAGGATGGCAAATGTAATATATTTATATGAATATATCCCGGGCAGATGGAGCTCGTTAGCCCTTAAAAAAAGGCAACCCATCTACGTCCTAAGGACCTCGCTGCCACCGTCCAAGCTCGCTTGGCCCCGGCAGATGAACCTTAGGATTAAAGGGTGGGCTCAGTTCCGCGCACACTGTGTCTCACCTAAAAAATCCAATGCGCAGGCTGGAAGGTGTAAAGACCTTCCCCGGATCTTCGCTCGCGAAGACTGGCCATTATTATTTATATGAATATATTAAATTACTTATTTTAATTGACTACAATAGTTATAAAGATTAGGAAAAAAGAGCTTAATCAGAATAATTTGCTAAACAGTATGTATAGCTATAGCTGCTAGTATAATGCACTATTTTTGAACTGATATTGACGCTATTATATTACAACCAGCAAAACTTTAATAAAACTCTATTTAACAATTTAATAAAGCTCTGTTAATTAGAGCTTGAAATTACTCACCCATACCAACAACTTTGCTCAGCTTTGAGGATTAACCTCAAGGGGTGTTCCCATTCAAAAGAAGGATCTTCACACACCTCAGGATGGTATGCTAAAAGTCTTCCCCATGCAAAAGCGGGACTGGCCTCTTAAAATATGCTTTGTGCTGAAAGAGGTGTAAGCAACACTTAAATTTCTTCTGCTCAACCCTTCTGATTCAGCTCCGTATCAGGACCCGCATATCCTTGCTGCTCCCAGCCTCAGTCAGGGAGCACGTGTTGCATGTTTTTGTCTCAGCATTTTTCAACATTAAGAGCAGCAGACCTCTCTTGCTTGATTTTATCACTGATCAGCAGACCAACTTTGCTCAGGCTATCACTGATAAACATCTAAGACAAATTTCAAGCTACTGTATCCCCCACTTAGGCACAGTGTTCTATTACAGTCACCTAAATACCTATGCAATTTTGGAGGCAAAATTTTAGATCATTCTTGCTTTTTTTGAATAACCTAGAACATAAGTGAGGCCTTTGTGCATTATGCTCCTGGGTGCTGGAATCCAGATCCTCTTTACAACTCACTTCATGTTCTCTGGGAGGTAGATTTTCCTTTGGCTGTGATAATATCCCAAGGTACTCCGTGACAACGCAGCATGCTGCAACCGTTTGGTCCGTGTGTTCATTGTTTACTTGCCTGCTCAATTTTCCAGACAAAAAAATATTTCAATAGGATAGGAGCAGGGTATTTAATGTGTTTGGTTCAAAGTATTGAGAGGAACGTATTTTAGCTGTTATGGCTAACCATAATTATGACTAGTATTAAGTTGCATCTAATGAACTGGTCCTTGGCTAATCTCTTCAGAAGGACAAAAACTAATAACCTATTAAAGCTACTGTATGTACATTGATTTCTATAACACTTTATTCTTCCATTATTTGGGTGTTGGCTAGCTGACAAAAGTACATTTTTCAGAAAGTGTACATATTTTAACATTTCCTTGTGTATTATATGTGTGAGTTTAACCGCACACATTACATGCTTTTGAGATAGCTTTTTAACATAACAGCACAGCAGTAAGGGTCCAAACTACCTGAGCCGAATTTAAGTTATCAACATGGTTTCAAACCCACAAAAGGTGCTCCGGGAGCTACACATTATCAAGTGGGAAAGCGCACTGCAGCAGTTCTACCATCAGCCATTTGCAGTGTTCCCGATGATCTCTATTGCAAAGTATTTAACCCTCGGAAAGAACAGTGATAATAAGCAGGAAGCGGATCCCTAAACTGGAAGCATGCATGGAAGTACATGTATCTATGTTCTTTATTGGATGTTATTGTTATTTATTAGCCCCATAACCATGACACAGATGTGTCCTATCATGGTAAATGAAAAGAGTTGACTTTTTTTTTAAGACATAACATTAAAAAATATTATTCTACTTTAACTAACAGTTGCTTCCTAAAGATGCATCATAATAGGGAATTTGTGGTGGGAATTACTGATGCCTTTCAAGGTCGTCTGCTTCACGGAGAGAAACAATATGGCAAGTTATATTAGGCTGTCTGTTCCTAAGAGCATAAGCTAAGCATAAACATCCTAGAAAACCAGAAATAAGAATAGAATTATTTACTATAAGAATTATTTACATCAGAAAACATCATTATTTGGAAACTGGCAAATATTACATATTTGTTTGTATGTGTTGCAAACTAATGGGACAAAAATTCCTGACTTTTAACTTTTCTTTGGCCTAGGTATGTATAAATAGCTAAAAAGTATCTTCTGCTTGATGGAGAAAGATGTTTAAGTTTGTAAGATTGGTTTAAAATAACTTTATTTTTTAACTGATTTATTTATTTGTTTTATTTTATTAGTGGAAGAATAAGCACCAGGAACAAAAACAACAAAAAGGTAACAGTGGCTTTCCCCAAAATTCTGCTTTAGTGTGGAGCTTTTACAGCCTTTTTCATTGAAAGAAGAAAAATCAGGAAAAAGGGAAAAGTGAGCTTAAGTCATGATTAAAGGTTGTGTTCTTGGTGCTCCTCCAAGACTGTTTGGTCCTGTCTCAGATAGATTGATGCGCTCAAAGCTACAATACAGAGTCGCGGTTCTGTGCCTGCACATTCATGATTTATAATGTCTGTTGACTCTTCTGAAACTGCCTCTGGGAAATTAGCTGGGGATAAGAAAGAAACTCAAGTGACCACCGTTGTTTGCATCCGTTTTTTAAATGAGTCTTTCAGGAAACCGTTTGAAAGGGTGTATTTGGTTTGGGAACACTGAAGTGGAGTGCAATTATCACTGGCATGTTCCATAGCACATAAAGTTCACTGCTTCACTTTATGTCAAGACTGGCTAATTGCACAGATTTCCAGAAAAAAAAATTAAATTCAAAAGAACCTGCAGTTAGACTTCAATTACAGGAAAAATATCTGTCAATGAATACTCAGTATATTCCCCCTGCCACCCAACAGATCTGAGAGAGAATAGTGATCATTTAGAAAGTTTCTATTTTCTAGTTTAGCTTTGAGTATGAATAAGAGATGAATAAGAGATTTCACACCTTTTATTTTAGTAATTATATCATTGACTACTGCATCTGCAGGAAGTCTTTATTAGTGTTAATAGGCTTTTCCAATGTGATTTCATGCTGATAGAAAAAACCATCACTGAGCTGTTTAGTTAAATTTATAGCTGAACACCACTGTTAGCAATGTTAGGTTATTTCTGCACCAACACTCCTGCTGGGACAGAAACCCTCCCACGGGGAAATGTAGAGGTCATACCTAGAAAGTATAAAATGTTCTACAGACAAGGAGTGGGGAAAAGGATAACAGTATTCTACAAGGAGTAGCTGAAAATAATACGTAAAACTTTAAATCTGAAAGCAGAGGCAGGCAGGGAGCTGTAATGAGTCTGAGCCAAGATCTTGTGAAGGAGCCCAGAGGATGGGAAGTCTGAGCAGGTTGTAGGGTAAAGAAATATAAAGGGTAGAGGAAATCCACATTTTTATATTTGGAACTTTCTGAAGCTTGATTTGTGCATGTAGTCCAATTAGGATCTCAGCTGTAAATGGGGCATCTGAGACCCCCTGTGCACAAATGAATCCTGTAGTAATAAACCTCATTATTATGACCCACTAAACCTCTATTTGGGAAATGAGGACGAACATATATCCTTATGGCTCTTTTCAAATATTAACTAAAAATAGTTCTCAGTATAACTTTATTTCCTTATTAGTAATTTTATTCAAAATTGTCCCCTGCATATGATAAAATAAACATGAAGAAGAAAAAGGAGAATTATGGAGTCTAAATTACCACTTGTAAAGTGCTATGCATACATTCTATTATGTGAATGTTTTACTATAGTTATGTTTTATTATTACACAATAAAATAATTTTTAAAATGTGTCCTCTGTGAAAGAGATACTCCCATGTGGTAACTTAGACATACTTGACTTTCCATTATAAATTGGTAATTGTAGTCTAAAATTATAAGTGGTAACCTCTGAATTGATCTAACATAGTAAATTACTATTTTTACCTAATTATGATCCACTTACGGTTTTCTTCTTTGGAAGATGAAACATTTTGGTCATTAACACCAGATTGCCTGAAAGAGTTGCCCTTTCCATGAGGACTAGAGGGTCACTTGCATAGAGTAAGGTGAAATCTCAGACTTATCTACCTTTTACTGAGGAATATCCTGTTTTATAGTTTGTGGACAACTTTTAGGCACATAAATCCAGATTCCTAAAGGAATCTGAACATAATAACCTTAACACTGCTACATCAGTGTTGCTTTGGCAATGGATTTTACAATCCCACACCAAAGGCATGAGTTTTCTGGAAGAATGGGTTTTTTTCCAGCTTTTGGACGTGTTGCTCTCTTTTGGTTAGTATGTCTTCATACAGTTTCCCCCATATTTGCATGTTTAAATTGAAAAACAGCTCAGATTATAGTATAATTGCTGGAAGACCTGGATTCCTCCAGGGTAGCAGAGGGCAAAACCCAGCTACAATGATTAACTCTTCATGTAAATTTTGGCGACACTCTCTACCCCAGCTGAGCTACTGCTGGCAGTTAATGTTAATTAGCCACTTCTTGGCAGCCTGAACACTTTCTGAACACTAAAGACTGTTGCTTTTTACATTCTTATGCTGAAAGAACGGCTGCTGTCTCATGAGAATAGGAACACACCTATGTGTTAAAGTGTGGTAAAACCTTGTGTAGGACTTCCTGACACCTCGTGTGCTAAGGTGAGTTCCTTGGTGGACAGGATGCAGAGTCTACGAAATGCAGGGGTTGGGGAGTCTGATGAGTTTGTGTAACCTCTTCACTAAGACGATGGCATCTCTAGGAGTGTGCCACGGTATAACTTGTAACACCATAAAGCTATCTAGGGAAGGTTTAAGGTCCTAGCTGTTGGGCAGGAATTCTGTGGATTGCTTTTCCCAGCTCAGTGTGCCTCAGCCCCACCATGGGCAGGAAAGCACCTTGGATCTTGTACAGATTGGCTGAGCTTAGATTATGGTAAAAATTGATGTTCAAGTATTAAGTATGCCATTTGCCTGAGTAGATATTTTTTCCTGTTGCTTAAAGCACCAACTTCCCCAGAGAAGCGTGTGTTCTGGTTACAATATGTTAGCACATTCTCAAACACGTGCCAGGAAGCACTGCTATTGAAAGGAAAATCTGTCTTTGCCCTCCCATCATTTGTGGTCACTTATCCATCCCAGGAGAGATTTCTAAGGGAATCACCAGCAGCTTTTCTTGCCAGAGATTCCAGGCATTCAAGTGATGATTCAGATGACATTTGTGTGATCACACTGAAGAGAGCCAAATCTGTATGGTAAGTGACAGTTTTCAGTGCTGGAAGGGAGAATCATACAGCAGGATGAGTGAGCCAATCCATGGGGATGTGTTCCATGCAGTGACTCAGGATTTTGCACTTTGGAAATATTGCACTACCCACATATGCTACATTGCACTAAAAGTGGCTTTGGAAGGATGAAAACATTTATACTGTCTACACTAAAATGTTTTGTCATTTTAAGGATACCACTGACATCTTTCTTACAGTAAAAAATCCTATACCATTTGAGATCTATCTTGTGATCACTTATGTGTACTGCCAGCTGGTCTGATTATCAGGATGTAAGTGTATGCATACGTTGGATTATTGAAGGAATGGTTCAGTGCTAGACCTGTTAATGTGGGAGACCTGTTAATGTCAGTCATCTCAGAAATCCTACAGGGCTTGCCCAGTGAGCATCGAATTTGTGGGTACATATTAAAAATCTGTTTGTTGTTGTGATTTTGTAGTTTGCTTATTCATTTTTTAAGTAAGAAAGAAAAAAAAGAAAAATGTAAAGTAGGTTTTAAAAATGATACCCTAATGACTGAGGTGTAGCAGACTTTTGCAAAAGCCACTTTGAGATTTCAGAGTTATACAGGGTAGCTGGAGTTGCCAGGACTGCCCTAGTTGTTGAAAGTGATGGCACACAGGTAAGCCAAGTGTGTGCATTGATTGCATAGAATTATTGGTATCTTCCACAGAATCTTGTATTTGACAGTAATCTTCATGAGCTAAGAGTTCGAGACTAGTCCATGCATTCTCAGTGATGTCTGGTAAAGTGCTTAAATTATACAATCTTGAAATTTCAAATCCTGCAAGGCTTGGAATCCAGAATGCACAAGAGGGATTTATCAGCAAAGATTTATCTTTTTGCATACTTTCCAGCAGGAAACACATATGCTCAGTGGGACAGATGTTTTGGTTATCTCTCTTTCATCTGCATTATCTACTTGTCTCTAGTGAAGCTGTCATATTTGCTAAAGACTTCACTGATTCCTTTCCTTCCTCATCCCCTTTTCATACTGTCCACTTGAGGGTAAGATTTATTTTTGTCCTTAAAAGAGCAAGTCTATGCCTTATACCTACTACATAAGCAAGCTATTAAGTCCTTTGTGTCTCATGTTTTTACAGACTAGTGTAAGGGTGGTTGATTTTACATTGGCTGTACCAAGAAAATGTGAGCGTTTTCCAGTTTTTACAACTGCACATAATAATCCCTCAAACAACACTTCTTTTTCTCCAGCAGGTTGTGAAAATGTAGTATCATTATGATTTTTTTTCTAGCCTACAGAAACACTGCTCTACTGAGAAATGAGGTGACTTTCCCAAACTTCCAGCCTACATGGGATGACACAAAGAGTCCCTTTGTCTCGTCCCCCTACTGGTGTGGGGCTGATGCTATTATCCTGTTCATTCCTCTCTATCTTTTTTCTTTCTCTAGGGAATAATTAGATTTTCACCGAGTCAACAGCACAGAGAAGTAACAGCACTACATGAAATCACAGCTCTGGTGACCCAAGGGTAATGAAAAGGCAGTAGCATTAACAGGATTTTGGGGTTTTCAATTTCAAGAAACAAGGTTTGGAGAAACTGGCTGGAAACTTTGATTCTGAGACCCAAATCAGTCTTTTCATGTCATAAAATGTCTGACTAAAGGGCTGAGCTATGCAAGGGCATGCTAAAGACTTCTGACAAATATCTACAAAATGTACTGCACGTACTACATAGCACATGAAACCATTACCTGGGCAAGCTCTCTGTTAGAACTGCAGTCAGTCCTTTGAGAGTCTGTTTGTTCCTTGACATGGGAGAGAGAAGAGCCATTGATCTTCCTCAGTTTTTTTCAACCATAATTTTTTTTTTCCTTTTTTCCTGTTTTTGTTTGCTTGGTTGGTTTTATTTGTTTGTGGTTTTTTTTTGTTTTGGGTTTTGTTTTGTTTCCTGGAATCTCACAATACCCACCATGTACAATACTTTTTTGGGGTATGGGGGAGCACTTGAATCAGAATAGTCTCAAAATTCTTGTAACACTTTACACAGCTCACTGTATGTATAAAAAGAAGCTTTCTAAACTTCCAGTTTCAGTTATGTGTTACCAATGAGTGTTATAATCAATCACTGATATAGAATGAGCTACTTAATGTGCAGTAATAAGATATGATTCTCTGAAGTTAGTGGAGTTGTCCAACACCAATGATTCACATTCCATGTGTTGTGAAAGGATGCATGAAGGCCCAAAACTGCTTATTTTGGGAGTGTCTTTGGAGAAAAAAATGGGACTCTTGGGAAAGAAGAATCTATTCCTAAGGAAAAGGTGGGGTTTAAAAGTAGAAGAGACCTTGAAGGCTTCAGGACCAGAAGCCTTGAAAAAGTCTTCCCTCTTTACAAAAAAAACCCAACTTTTTGGAGGAGCTAGATCACCTGGGACAGATTAAAGGCACTGAATGAGCAGGTGATTCTTCAGGGAAATCTGAGCTCAGTCTGAGAGTTGCTAAGGAGAAAAGAAAGGCCTCAGCCAGGATATGGGTCTCAGGGGAAGGGATGGGAAGCTCCTTCTCTTTTTGAGGGGGTTAAAAGGTGGAGGGGTTGAAGTTGAAAATGTTCAGCCAAAGTAGGAAGACTATGAAGATCTCAGGGTGGACAAATTGGAAGGGTAGTTGTACAGCTTGAGGAAAAGGCTATAAAAGTCTTGAAAGGAAGCCAATGATAATTTAGGAGTTGGATGGCTTTGAAGATAAAATGATAGTGGAACATTTCCTGGAGGACAAAAGAAGCTGTGGCAGGAAGCTGAAAGATAGTCTGGGGCAGGATCCCTTGGGTTCTCTTCTTTAGTCCCTGTCATCCTCAATTCCATTTGATAAATGCAATGAATCCTATCTTAAAAGCAGATAACACACATATTGTAACTTTTCTTTTTTTTCTACTATGATTCATTTACTACCTTGCTAAAAATTCCCTTTTCTAGCATTTGGGAACCTTCTAAATTCTAGTTTCTGCCTGGTCCTCTGCTACTCTGTATATCCTTGTTCTTAAAATGACACTGCTTTTAATACAAGTAGGTCTTTTCACCTGGAGCGTGTGTGTATGTGTGTGTGTGTGTTGTATGCTGTGTGTTGTATGTGTGTGGGGGGCCTTTTCGTTTACAAGAGCAAACTACATAAGCTCTTTAGCTGCTATTTGGCCTGCAAGCCGTGTATTCCCTATTTCACTCAAGTTCTTGCTTCTGCTCTTGTTTTTTCACTAAATTTCTCTCTAAACAGGAGGATGATAATTTAGGACACTGAGGTGCTGAAGCATGTCCAATGAAGGGCAACAAGGCTGGTGAAAGGTTTAGAAAACATCTCACAACCTTATGGCTGAGGGAGATGGGATTTTTAGTCTAGAGAAGTAGAGGCTCAGAGGGACCTCACTGCTCTTTACAGCTACCTCAAAGGAGATTGTAATGAGGTGGGGACCTGTCTCTTCTGCTGCGCCTGCAGTGAGAGGACCAGAGGAAATGGCCTTAAGCTGAGACAGGGGAGATTCAGATATTACATATTAGAAAAAATTTTCACTGCTAGTGTAGTCAGGCACTGGAATAGGTTGCCCAGGGAGATGGTGGAGTCACCATCCCTGGAAGTGTTTAAGGCGTGTCTGGATCTGGCACTTGGTGATACGGTTCAGTGGTTTAGGGGTTATAGTGGCAGTGCTGGATGGGTGGTTGGACTGGATGATCTCAAAGGTCTCTTCCAACCCTGGTGATTCTATACCTCTAATCTCCTAAAGGTGATACCTTCAGCAGTTGAATCACTTTTGTCACTACTCTCTTATGTGTGCCTAAAATACTTCCTGCATGCATCCTAGAGTTGCATCACCTTTCCACATCAGTGACCCACCACCTCATTGTTATCCACTGATAAAAACTGTACATATTCCTTTATCTTCAGCTCTTTCTAAATGAAGCATTTTGTGCTACTTGATTTGATTTCAATCCATATCTTTGATTCTTAATTCTCAGCCAGCTTTTGGTATAATTTTTGTCATGTCTGTGTTGATACAAAATTTGGAGGTGTCACTGGCAGATTTTATACAAAAATTCCTAATTGGCATTTTTGAAAATGTTAATTTATTCTGTGATTCAACAGACTTGTCTCAAGGTGGCTGAGTTCAAAATATGTGCCTTTCAGGTTACATTTCTTGGCTTTCAAAACTGTTTCTTGCTTTCCCCCAACTCTTTCGTCTACAATCCTCAGTAATTACTGTCACTAGTAATGTCTCATTAAAACCAGCTTACTGTTAACCATGTAGATGAGGTAGCTCCAGTTTTGTGCCTGCTTCTTGATTGAAAAACTGTGAACTTTATCAGGTTTTTTCTGAGAAGAAAAGTTAAGCTATGCTTCTGAAAAACATGTCCCATCAATACAATAGACAAATAGCTGCAAACATGACAGGACATACTCTCTTTCCAGGAGAGCTCAAAACCGAGACTGACGTAAAGAAGGAGGATCAGGACTTGATGTACACACAGAAAAGGTCAATAACGAAGCCAAGAGCTGAACTCTTGAATCCCTGCTGAGTGCTCTTTCCTCTCAAGTTTTTTGTGTATCAGGGGAAACATTAGTCACACCTGTACAGAGACACTGAGACATCTGGCCCAAACAAGACATCTCTACTTCCAAGTTCTTTTACCATTCTAACCCCAAACTGAGTTGTTCAATAGGACTCTGGGTTTTTTGACATTTGATCCTCTCTTCTTCTTCCTTTTGGCATTGCTTCAGTCACAGTTCCTTGTAAATTAGTTCGGTGCTGGATTTACCAAGCTTTTAAGCTGTGTAGGGAATCTTTCCCTATAGACTTCTTATTCTTCAACTACACCCTTTCCCATCATTTTATATCTCTTCTTCCATCAAAATGTACATGAAAACATTTTCTGTAAGGGGTCTTTGTTTTGTCTGCTAAATCCCTTCATATAAATTTAACTCTACAATGCAACTAATTCAAAACCAACAGGCATGTTGTGAAAGCACACAGAAAAATAATCTAACACTGACTGCATTGAGCATTGTTGAGCCAAGAAGCATATGTTTCTTCTCCAATCAGTAACATTTTATGTCTAAACTTGTCTCAAAGAAATTAGAACAATAAAACACATTAACTTAAACTCATAAGCACTCTCTTATCCTGCCTGTATTTTAAGAAAAAAGTAGCATACATTTCTGTTGTTGTTAAAAAATTCTAATTAAAAAAAAAGTAGAAAGGAAAATGTGCACTGAACATCTGGCTTTCAGTGAGGTCTTGCTCTTTCCTATTTTTTCCAGCTGTGTTGGCTCTTTACTTTGATGGATCCTTCCTCAAACATCCCTAAAGATCATTTTCCTACTGCTTGGATGTCCCTTGGCTGTCTTCCCATTTTGAGAAGAGAAAGTAGGAGCGGATACCACACATGAACTTGGCTTAAAGGGACTAAACTGTCCCCTCCACTTTCAGGCACAGCTGGAATGAAGAATTTGAAGGTACAAATAAAACCCACAGAAAGCAAAGAAGAAGTCCCAGTCAGACAGCTATGTCTACTTACTCTGGAGAAACAGACCTGTCTGAGTACCCTCACCTATTCTTTAGAGCTCTTCACTATCCCAATCAGGGCCAATCAGGAGGAAATGGAGTCAGGTTAAAGATTCATCAATAAGCAGATTAAGAGAAACATGGTCTTCTGAGCAAGGGGCTGGAAAGGAAGGTGGTTTGGTTTGGGTTTTTAAACTGTTAACTTACTTTCCTGGTTTATGCCTATATAAATGACATCATGCTGTTTTTCAAATTTCTACCCATTTCATGGAGTACTTCCTTTTATTCCTTTGCCTATGGCTGACAGCATTTTCTGCAGTCTCAAGAAAGTTTCTCCTTAAAGAATAGGAATGAATTAGAAAATGTCAGTTACCCTAAGGTGGAAATAGCTGCTGTGATAAGGCTTCCCATAATTTTGGCTGGGATTTCCTAGGCAGAAATATGCATTCTACAGCACATGTACACATACACAGTGAACATGACACATCTGGGAAGGGCTGTATAAAAGAAAGTATTACTGACCTGGGGCTGTATAGTCAGACTTCAAGAGGACCTTTTGGGTTTATGGGACATGCACATGTTACCAACACAGCATACAGGCAGTCCTCTACATGTGCAGCAGGCTAGGAAAAGGGTCCAAATATTTTCATTTCAATTAGGCTTTTACGTAAATTATAGGTGGAAAATAGCATGTATTTGGAAAATGTAAACATATGGCAGTTGTGCTTAGTCTCCTTTAATCTGACTTCTGCAACAAAGGCTAAGAAAAGTCAGTTTCTTGCATTATAATTTCAGTTTGACCTACAGTGTATCTTCTAAGAATAGCAGCTTGTCTTGATATGAACAGATGGATGATGCACCACAAATATGTAAGTTGTTCCAAGGGTTATTCTTGTTAAAAACACTCATACACTTCTAAAGCTGCATCTGCTGCATTAAATCTCATGGCAATTGTCTTTTGTTTCTGCTATCTGAGCTTATTTTGGAGAGCAAGTGACAGAAAATGCTTTCTGACTGTTTTAGAGGATGACAGCAGTGTTTTTAGCCTGAGCAGTGCCCAGGGAAGAGCATGTGTAATACAATATACAACTCTTAAAGTTAGGATTTCTTGTAGGGATGCCCTTATGGTTTACCCTTGGCAAAATAGGCTGGATAACAATGGTTGTAAAAGCAGGAGGGTTTGTATATGTGACAGGTGAATGGGACACCCAAAACTGTCCAAAGCTGGTGTGGTGGATTGACCCTGGCTCGATGTCAGGTGCCCACCAATGCTGCTCTACCTCTCTCCTCTTCAGCTGGACAGGGGAGAAAAAAATATAACAAAAGGCTCACGAGTTGAGACAAGGGCAAGGAGTGATCACTCAGCAATTACCATCATGGGCAAAACAGACTCCATTTGGGGAAAAATTAATTGACTTTTAACCAAAGAAATCAAAGTAGAGTAATGGGAAAATAAAACTAAAATCCCTCCCTTCTTCTCTGGCTCAACTTTTCTTGTGATTTTCTCTACCACCTTCTCTCCAGTGGCACAGGGGGCTGGGGAACGGGAACAGTGATCAGCTCATCACATGTTTCTGCCACTCCTTTCTCAGTGAAAGGATTTCTCACTTCTTCCTCTGTTCCATTGTGGGTGCCTTTCCATGGGGTGCAGTCCTTCAAAAACAGTCTGCTCCAGTGTGGGTCCACCACAGGTCAGAAGCCCTTCCAGCAAACCTGCTCCAGCATGGGCTCCTTTCTCCACGGAGCCGCAAGTCCTGCCAGGCACAGTTCAGCACAGGTTTCCCATGTGGTCACACCTCCTTTGGGCATCCACCTGTAGCATGGGGTCCTCCATGGGCTTCAGATGGATCTCTCCTCTACCATGGACCTCCATGGGCTGCAGAGGCACGTCTGCCTCACCATGGTCTTCACAACAGCCTTCAGGAGGATCTCTGCTCTGGTGCCTGAAGCACCTCCTTCCCCTTCTTCCTCTCTGACCTTGCTGTCTGCAGAGTTATTTCTCTCACGTATTCTCCGCTGCAGTTGTGCAGGGTTTTCTTCACCTTCTTAAATACATTATCCCAGAGGTGGTACCACTGTTTTAGTGGTGCAGTGTTAGGTTTATGGTTGGACTTGATGATCCTAGGGGTCTTTTCCAACCTAAATGATTCTATGATTCTGTGATCCTGTGAGTAAAAAGTCAAGATTGAAAAGAGCTGACCTAAGTGAACAAGAGGTGGAAATCACACAGGTGATGGACATCAGATGAATCTAAACTAAATTTGGAGTGAAGTTACTCCAAATTACTACACTGAAGTGTTCAGTGGAGTAATTCAAAGATAATAAAGTTGCTGTTCCCCTCTACTTTCTGCAATATAATTTGAATACAGCATGCAGGGAGGAGAGCATCCACCAAGCACTCTTGACTTATTTTTTGCAATCTTATATTTGAAATAAAATTCCTTATAGCACTATTTTAATCACTTGGTTAAATCATTGAGTGTGAAGAAAAAAATAGAATAAAGAAAAAGTGTAAAGTAAGCACAACTGTGATTGAGCAAGGACTCTTTCCCTTCTGTGACAGCCGGTACAAATAAAGTGTGTACTCAGTGTGAGAAATACTTTGCTGTTGTTGCTATAAGCTCAACACCCAACCCCCCAGATTCTGTGAATGAACCCTGCTACAGGGTTATGGGATGTGTTTTTATACCTTGCAAGCGTTTCCTGGGGCGGATGACAGGCTGGAGTCCTGCAGAGGTTGCGGAAGCCAGGGCAGGTCTCTCAGCTGGCAGGGATTCTGAGCAATACTTGCCATTGTCTTATCAGAAAAGGCAGGATTAGAAAGAGCATATCTGAAAGAGAGTAAGGAAAGACATTTCAAAACCTATGCACATCATGCCTAAAGCAGGCTAATGAACACTGTTTTCTAGTAGAATAACTTTTTGAGGGCTGATAAAACCTTTACACCTTGCTTAGAGAAGTTCTATTCAGAAATATGCTGTCACAGAGTCTGTGATGGCTTTTCCATACAGCAATATAGCTGAGAAATGAACTCTAGCATGCTACTGTCAAACTGAAATAATGAAGAAAAAACCCAAATCAGCTGAAAACAGTGTTCAGTCTGGCTATGGATCAAGAACAAAGCAGAATTATTTCAAACCCAATGCAACAAAAATGAGAGGTAAATGCTGTTTCTTTATTCTACATGAATCAGCTGAGTAATTTGCTTTCAAGTTGCGTAATGCAAATTAATGATGGTAAAACTTCATCCTCTATGACACTTACTGTTTCATAATCATCACAAAATTTGGTTGCAGTTCCATATCCCATTATCTTGGCTTTGCAATGGATAACATTTTTTTGGTTTTGCAGTTTTGGCTTTAGATGAGCTGGAAAAATTATACTGGGGTATCCTTGAAAATACGATCAAAGAAATCTGATTTTTTGTTCCTTGCATGAAGAGACTATTTTGAGTCAACATTTCTTCTTCCAAGAAAGCAATTTTCTTGACAATTATTCTAACATTATTCTAATGTTCCCCATTTGTCTGTAAAAAGCTACCAGTCTGCTAAAGATGACTGTTCCTAAGTAATTTTTTAAATGCACAATTTAAACCATAGAAAACAACTCAGCAACCTCATCTATATCATTACCTCCATTCCCTCCTTCCCAAAGATCCAAAGGAAGCAGTTATCAGTTTTGGCTGAAACTTACTTAGCTTGTTGTTTACCTCACTTGCCTGCAGGGGTTTATAGTAGCTCTGGAAGACGTGCCCTCTCAAAGTGCCAGTTGCAAATAAAGGCTTTGGGTAATAGTCTGGGAAGTGAAAAACATATGGACATATGGATATGCTCACATTACTTGGGTGCAAATGTTGAAGGATGTCCCAGGCTCCTTTTGAGGATCTGGGCAAGAATCTCTCCTCTGCAGCTAAAAGGTGATGAAACAAAAGAGCAAGGTGGCACACCCCTGCTTCATAGGCATTTCATGGTTTATGCACCACCTCATTCTGCTGTTACTGGTTTTGCTTTCCTGTCCGCAGATAACACTGCACCAAACTGTGTCCTGCTCTCCGTAACAGATGGTCAGGTCCCACAGAGGGATTTGGGCTGGTAACCAACAATGACATTTCAGTGCAGCAGCAGCAGTGTGTGTGGTGTATTGTTAGGTGCAGTGTAATATGGAGGAGTTGTTTATTATAAACTGAGGTCCCTGATGTCTTTCTTTTCAGTGTTGTCCAGGAGGGAAGGTTAAAGATCTCATGTCTGTCCTGTGTCACCATGGTGTAAGAAAAGATTCATCTAGTCAGTGCTCCTTTTCTCAAGAGAGCAGCTTTGTTGGCCAGTGTTATCTATTCTATAAAATGACCAGTCTCTTTGAGGTTTTGTTTCTAAAGCACACAGTGCAAGATAGTCAGCAAACACAACTCTTGATTTTTCTGTTCTGAAAATCCAAGTGAAAATTACCTAATCACTTCTGCTTAGCGTGTGTTTAATTGTACTGTTTCTTCACTTGGCTTGAAGATTTTTGGATGAGGGAATATACCTCAGTAAATCAGGTCTGGTCAGAGTGTGGATGGCAGAGGTTTATCTACACATATTACGTTTGCTTTAGTTCACTAACCAGTGCCCTGGGGTCAGTGAAAAGGCTTTGGACAATGCTTTGAGGCCATGTATGCATGGACTGGATGTGACCTCAGATGTTTATATGCTACCAGCTGGCCAGCGAGTTGTACACATAATACACAGTTTGAATGTTTCCTTGCAGAGGGTGCTCTGCCTTCTCCCTTGCTCTGCTAGGACAAAAACTTGGTGGGAACATGGAAAACTATAATGTACAATGAAGAGAATGAAAAGAGGAGCCAGTGAAAAGGAAAATCACTAATTGATATTTTGGCATGTAACGAAGATCTTCATAGATTTTATATCTGTATAAAACAATAACTTCATTAATCCCTCTGAACTGTGTTCTCTATGTTCTCATTTGTAGCTAAAACCCTTGCCTTTAGGAATTAGTCCAAAAGATCAGAAGATTATTGTTCCATTATGGACTGCCGATTATATGTGTAGATTTACATGTTAAAATTGCCAAATTAATTGATGTGTTATTATTTTTTACATCTTAAGTTGGCTGCTTGGTCTGTGGCTTGGGATAACATCATGAGGTCTCTAAATACAAAAGACAGTGCTTTGGAATGCAAAGTGCCTGAATACTGACGTCAGGTCATTGTGTTTCAGGTTGCAAATCAGTATATCTTTTTGAAGTGACCAACATCTGAAAAAGATATGTTCAAAGCTTTAATTGGTTTCAAATAAGTAACTGTAACTGAAAGTAAACGGCAATTTCATGGCAGAGTTTTCACCAAGTCCATACTGTTGGAACTTAAATGGTAAATTTCAGCAAAGATAAACTTTTTAATGTCTACATAACAGCAACATTGGAGAGATTAATGTACTGAAAGCAAACAATGATATTGTTGTTTCTTATCATGTCTTTTTAGGGTGTTTGGGAGAAAGACCTCAGTAATTTCGCTCTTCTCCTTGTAAACATAGTGACTGCTCAGATAATAGTCCTAGTTCTGACATTCCTTAGCAACGTACTCTGAAAACACAAACATGCTGTTTTATTAACTGTCCCACCTTAACTGTGTTTCAAGTGCATTCGGAGGATGTGTTCTCAGATGGTTATGAAGGGGGACATGCAAAAGTCCACATCTGTCCATGAGGTGCACTCTGCTGGACCCTGCCCTATTGGCTTCATAACTGTAAATTTTGGCAGAGTTAGGGCAGCATGGGAGCTGCTCACCCAAAAGAGCGGGCTTATTGGGTAGCTTGTGATGTAAAGCAGAGAGACTACTGGAAGTTTGCTGTGGTGATAAAGGATCTGGGGAAGTGGGTGCAGAAGGGCAGGTAGTATGGCATGTGTGCTAGAAAATGTGGGCAGATGAAGGTGTTGAATTGAAGGGTTTTGATTAAGAGATCAGGTCAGTACTGCTGGCAATGGTCTGGTTGAGAAACTGGAACCTGAACCAAACCTGCAGAGAAACAGTGGTGTGTAAGAGCATCGACCACCACACCAAAGGGACTGCAGTGGTTGTAGGTGTTAATGACAGCTGGAAAGCTGTCTGTCAGAAAAGGACCTGAACATAAATTGGCAGTGTGCCAAGGTGGCCAAGAAGGCCAGTGGCGTCCTGGTTTGTGTCCAGCAGGACCAGGGCAGTGAGCATCCCCCCGACCATCCCACTGGTGAGGCCACACCTTGAATCCTGTGTTCAGTTTTGGGCCCCTCACTACAAGAAGGACATTGAGGGGCTAGAATGAATCCAAAGAAGGGCAGTGAAGCTGGTGAAGGGTCTGGAGCACAAGTCTGATGAGGAGTGGCTGAAGGAGCTGGGATTGTATAGCCTGGAGAAGAAGAAGTTCATAGGGGACCTTATTGCTTTCTAGAGCTACCTGAAAGGAGGTTGTAGCCAGGTGGGGTTTGATCTTTTCTCCCAGGTAACAAGCAATAGGACAAGAGGAAATGGCCTTAAGTTGTGCTGGGGGTGGTTTAGGTTGGATGGTAGGACAAATGTCTTCAGTGAAGGGTGGTCAGGCATTGGAACAGGCCACTCTAAGAAGTGGTAGGATCACCATCCCTACAAGTGTTCAAAAGGCATGTGGATGTGGCACTTAGGGATGTGGTTTGATGGTGGACTTGACAGTGCTAGGTTAAGGTTTGGATGGGATGATCCTAAAGGTCTTTTCCAACATAAATGATTCTATGATTCTATTCTATGTATCCAGTGTCCTAACCATGGTGACTGAGTTCATCATTCGTAGTGTAAAACTGCAAAACCACTTGCTTTAAGAAGTGCTGCAAAGTTGTTTTTGCAGGGCTAGTCCCTGCTTTAGTTTTAATACAGATTTTATTTTTTTTCAATGCAAAGGTGAGTAGAGCTTGTACCTTGTAAGGCAAGAGTAAAGAAAAAGCTGAATGTAACACAGCTCCTAGCCTGAGTTTCTTGATCATATTGTTTTTTAAACCATATTTATGTCACACTTGTCCCAAATTTAACAGTTGTAGACATGGACAGCCTCTATTTGATATATTTTTAGTTGGTTTTGGTCTTCTTTTCCCTGATAAAATACCTCCAAACTCCTGTGGTTCTCACATAACGCATCTAGACATGATTTCAACTTCATGCTTGCCAATTTGAAAAACAGAAAACAGACTACTTGGAATGTGAAAAATAATTTTGTTCCTTACAAGCAAGAAGCTGTTTTTTCTCTATTCTAGGGAGATTGCTTTTTATTGACTTCAAATGTGTTCATTTAGTAGGGCGTCTGAAGGGAAGAAATAGCTGATGCTGATGAATTATCTGCAATGTGTTAAGTAAAAAATGTAGAAAGAAGCAAATTCTAGAAGACTTGTCAAGAAAACCAATCACAGAGAGCATTCATATTTACAGGTCTAGTTATCTGTCCACATTTTTAAGGCCTCTACAATTGTCATTCACGGTACAAATGGGATCTGCCTATTTTATCTTCTTCTAATACCCTTTTGAATGTGCTCACAATTGTATGTTCCTATGAAGTCTCAGCTTTGGAATTAACTTTATGGTCTCTTTAGGCTAGTCCATATTTTTTTCTGAACACATTTCAGATAATGTGTTAACAAATGGCATCACTTCCGTTTTCTGGGCAAGGTGGCATGGTTTGCCTCAAGGCTCCACCTTGGTCAAAAAGAGCCATGATGTTTCAACAAGGTCTATAGTCTTTGCTATCTTGTCACAAAACAGAAGCTGGAAGAGATCCAGGGTTGTGGTTTACCTGAAAACCTGTTTCTGTAGCCTGACCAAAGTTGCATCCAAGACCTCTAAAGAAATGGTCTCAAAGCTGCGCCAGGGGATGTTCAGGTTGGACATCAGGAAGAATTTCTTCACTGAAAGGGCTGTCAAGGATTTGGAACAGGCTGCCCAGGAAAGTGATGTCACCACCCCTGGAAGTGTTCAAGAACTGACTGGACACGGCATTTAGTGCTATGGTTTAGTTGGCATGGGGGTGTTTGGTCAAAAGTTGGACTCAACGATCTTGCAAGTCTTCTCCAACCTTAATCATTCTACGATTCTATGATTAAAATCTTGGAATAAAAGTTATATATTGTGATGTTTACCTCCCTTGCCATAGGCTGGAGCTTTGCTTTTTCCCACAACAGTGGCAAATTACAGAACAGATATTTCAACACATACATGCTGCTGTTCTACCTTTATTATCTGACTTTATCCTTCACTTTGCACAAAGAGTAATTAGCAGCAACGCAGTTGTAGACTGCTCCAAACAAATTATTGCTTCAGAAACTACAGGAAAACCACTTCTTTCCAGTCACTGAGGGCCTATCTGTAAATATGCAGTGTTGTTTTGGCTTAGTTAGTGACTATACATATAAGGTTGCTGAAAAAACTTCCATCTAGATTTCAACGATGTCTAAGCATTTTAGGTGTCACCTGCAGATGTTTTAGCGAATCCTTCGATAATTGCTCAAACCAGTGACTATGTAATGTACACACATTACTGTGTTTAACTCCATGTTTACTCTAAGCATAGAATCATCAAAACACTTTTTGAAACCCTTCAATATCAGCTCATTAAAAGCAAGGAACAGCTTCATCTCTTCAGCTAGCATCCCTAATCTAACCTAAAAAGTATTATAGTACATTTCTGATATTTTAATAATTTCTAAGAATTTAATTTTGTAAGCAATTATTTTGACCATCAGTTTCATAAACCTGGGGAAAGGCAGGAATTTTTTTCCACTCTTTGTTTGTTTGTTTGTTTTTTCTACCATGCTTTGGATAATGTTATTCTGGATTTGGATTATTTTGGAGAGCTTGTCAAAATAGACCTAGAGTCAAAGTGTAACAGTTTCAAAACCTAACAAATATGAAATGAACATAGTAATATCAACCCAACTACCTTATTGTGAGTATTGTAAGTTCAGTATTTTTAGTTCCCAATAAAAATTAATGTTACCTCTAAGCTGAGATTTGTGACTATAAATGATATTGTGAAGAATATGACTTAAACCGGATAAACTGAGCTGATAACCTTAATTTTTATCAAAAAAGTTAAAAAAAAAAAAAAAAGGAGTTTTTCTTTTCTCAGAATTTGTCCTCCCAAAGCTGTGTGTTCCAGTTCATACTCATCTTCCTACCCATGCAGAGTATGATCTGGTAAAGGCTTTAAATACCATGAAGGACATTTATGTGCATCACATGAATTTCCTCTTGTATCTTTGCTCCACTGATCAGAGAAACCAATTCAAAAGGGGGGAAAGGAGGCAAATACATAACATATGTGGTTTGTGTCAACATAAAAGTGTTCAACAAGGAGAGGTAGTTTTGAGCTCGAATTTTCAAATCTAAGTCCAGAACAGCTGTATGGTTTGGACAGTGTTCAGATCCCATACGGTCATTCCTATAAGGAAATGGAGATTTCATGCAAGCTTAATGTTTTGATGACTGTGTCTTCTCTCTGTCTGAATGAAAGTCCATGGTTTCTATGTAAGAGGGTAGCTGAAAGAGATCTCAGATTTGTCATGGATTGAAGAGATCACAGTCAACTGACTTAAGTGAGTACAGGGGTTTTCTCATGTGCTTCCCTGACTTCAACACAATTTTGGGGGAAAACTGAGATAATTTTCTGGGGCAATAACAGATTTTTTTGCTGCTTTGGCTTGCCAGCTGGTTGAGACCTGCCTTTCCATATTGAATATTATGCATTTGTTTGGTTTACTGACAAATAAGAAGAGTATTGTGCAAGTTCAGCTCTCTCAGTATGTTTGGAGAGGATTTTTTTACAGGCACCCTTAGCTGTTCAATATCAATACTTTGGGGAAAAACAAGACATCATATTCTCCTTTATTATTATGTCAATTGCTACTTTCTGTGGAAAGCATCTAACTTCTCTGCAATTCCCCAGACCATGCTGGTTTTAGGGCACTTGGTTCTGTTTTTTGTTTTAAGATGTCTCAAAATTAAGATTTTTACTGCTTCTATGAACTGAGGACCTTTTGGATTTTGTTTTAGTAGGACTCAAAATTGAGACATTTGCTGTTTCTATGAACTGAGGACCCAGGAGGGGACAAAATGCTGGACTGACCCACAGGAAGCAGAGTAAAAGGTTGTATGTCTAATGTAGTTTACTGTCTGAACCTGTGAAAAAAAGGATTGAAGGAGGAGTAATGGGAGGCATGACCAAAGGTGAAAAAAAAAAGGGACCAGAGAAGTTTTGCCTTTATTGATTAAGAAAATACATAGTGGTGGCTACTGTAGGAGTGCTCAAAACCTACCAAGGCAGGGTCACGCAGACCAGGTGACACAGGTGCTCATCCAGGTAGATTTTGAAGGTCTCCAGAGAGGGAGACTCCACAGCCTCCCTGGGCAGCCTGTTCCAGTGCTCTGCCACCCTCAAGGTAAAGAAGTTCTTCCTCATGTTGCAGGTGCAACAGTGTCCTCATGGGTGCAGGAAATTCTGAGAGTTTGCACGATGGTACACAATTGAAATAAAATTTAAATTTTAACACAGACAAGCACAACAGAAAGAACAACACAAAATGTTTGCCTTCTGAAAACTCTCACCAGATGAGACACTTCTCTTGCAAAAATTATCTTCATAGCCTCTAGTCAGGTGGACCTTACAGAAGAGGATTAAAAAGGGAAAAAAGTCAGTTCATGTAATTGTTCCTCTGCAGTGCAGTGTATTGCCTTTCTGAGAATAGGGACATGGGGAACTTCCTTGACACTGTCTTCTCTGACCATAAAAATCAGATATTAGACAGCATAGACTACAAGCGTGCTTCTTTTTGCACACCACAAAGATTTGAAGGTGATTCATAGTTAATATTAGATGACTGGTTTTCCAAGTGGTAAATTGATGGTAAACAGGCTGACTGTGAGTATGTTAAAAGGGCTGTTGCTGTGGCTGTGGCATACTGTTTTTTTAATAAAGGATTTCTAAAAACTATACTAATTTTGCAAAGTATTATAGAAGAAGGGCTGAAAACCAATAGTTTCCTTAGCTTTTCACTGAAATGATCATTAAAATGCAGAAGATGAATAAACCTCTGCCTTCAGGCTAAAGAGTCTGGATGGCTGTCTGCCTGTGTTTTCTTTAAATCTGAAAGTAATTTTTCTACTTGAATTTCTATTTGATTTAATTAGTTTTAGGGTTGAGGGTTGTGGGTTTTTTCTTGTTGATTTTGTTTTAGTAAACTGCTGTAGAAATTTTTAAAGTGTGGTTGAGAGAGTCTTGGGACCAAATTCAGACTTTGTGTAAGTGAACACTTTGTTCTGGGTCTGACCCTTGCCTGGGCAGCAGCACCATGAATCCCTGTCAAGTACTGAAATATGCTCATGTTGTGCATATCTGGAGATGATTGTCCTCAGACTTTCTAGGGCACTCAAATGCAGAGGCCAGTGCTTCCAGTGCATTGGTATCATTGACTAGATCTTCACTTTAGATTGTAAACATTTCCTATGAATTAAGCGCAATATTTAGTATGTCAGCAATTGTTATAATTTTTAAATTCTTAATAATATTTTATTCTTGACATTTTGTATATCAAAATTTATTGTAAATACCCTCCTGACCAGAGAGAGAAGATGACATTCTGGAGGCAGAAAGATCTGTGTTAGTGAAGGTTGCTCATAACAGCACTTCCTGAGAACACGCCTGGTTCCTGGTAATCTTGTTCAGGCATGAGCTTCTGAAGGTATAAATGCTGATAGAAATCTTAGTTGTTTTGGCTGGAAATACCATCCTCTAGGATCATAAATGTAATAGGTGATTTTATAATTGGAAAATATTGTGTTGAATCAGTAGCTTGGTGTAACAGAGAGTTCAGAAATATTAATACAGTGTGGTTTAGACTCACCTCACAGAGACAATTTCTAGAGTAAGGGTCAAGAATGAAAATATGTGTATTGTACTGGTATGATTCCTGGGCCATGTTATACACACTGTGTTCAGGTGATTGCCCTAAAAAGATACACATTTTTAAAGAGGGTATCAGCTTGGTGACACTTTCAGAAAGCAGCTATTTGTTCTGCAGTTTCCCATCTAAGGAATGAAGATTGCCTTTTTCCACCTCTAAAACTACTTAGGAGATGTTCACATACCATTGTGGTAGAAACTGTGGGATTACAAAGATTGTGATTTCAGAAGTCATCCTCGTTTATCAGTAACATAAATGCACAGATTCACCCAGATGAATTATTTTGACTTCTGATGTGCCTGTAAATACAGTCAAAGTAAATCCTGAGTTTCTATTGCTATGCTATCTTAAGTTATGGAGAAAAAAAAAAAATATAATCTGTTTATGCTACTCACTTCATTTTGCATTCTACTTAAAAGAATCCAGAAAAAAAATTGCTCAAACATCAATGACAAAAACTACTCTGTCAGGATGACTTCACAGTATACTCTGCCATTCTATGGATAATGTAACAGCATCAGGCATTAGAATAGCTTGCCCAGGGAGGTGGTGTAGTCACCATCCCTGGAGGTGTTTAGGACATGTCTGGATCTGGCACTTGGTGATGTGGTTTAGTGGTTTAATGGTCATGGTAGTAGTGCTGGGTGAATGATTGGACTCGATGATTTTGTAGGTATCTCCCAGTTTTGATGATTCCATGATCCTATGGTGATTAACTTATTTTTGCAAGGAAATTGAACGTGAATGTTAATGAATGTGAAAAGTTTTATCTGCAACTTTGTATTTCCTTGGGGTTGGTTTTTTTTAGTTTTGTTTGTTTTTGTTTTAAAAACACGGTGTGGGCCTATAGGGAAATTAAATGTCTCTTTAAGCTGATCAAGAATTTGGATCCTAATGGGGCAAAGACGACAAATGGTTGTGTTGAATGTACAGTAAAATCCAGGATGTTTTGGTATAATAGGGCTGTGTGAACATTGATAACAAACATAAGCTCCCTTGGGTTGGTGGCCTGGGTCCTGCCTCCTGTGTTCTGGTAAGGTCTGGTCTCCTGACACCGAGCAGAGAAGTGTCTTCCTATTTTGGCAGGAGGCACATTTGCAGTACTTGGATTATTAACGTGTTATAATCACAGAAATTTCAAATTAGCTTGAAACAGAGATAAGACAGACACTTACATGGCCAGAAACTGACTCTGTGTTGAAGAGCTTTTATTTATTCTGTAACCTCACAGTTTCCCCACATCAGCTCCTGGGTTCCTAAGAACAACACACTCAAGCATCTTTGTATGGCCCATACACATTAACAGAGCTCAGAGTCTATTTTGATAAAATACAGGGAATATGAAGTTATTTAATCTTTTTTGACCAGAAAGTACTACTATTTTTTTATTCCAATGGTATTCCAACTACTGTGAAAAGACATAGGTGATTTTTGGCACAAGGTTATAACTTACAAATTATTCTAGAAATTATTCATGCAATCTCTTGTTCACTCATTATTTCTTCTTAATATATGAGAAATAAATATTTACCAAAAAAGCTAATCCATGAAGTAGAAAATAGCTTTACTTCATGATACATTTTCTTAGTTTATCATTCTGAGTTAGAAAAAATATTTTATTAAATAAAGCTATTGTTTCATCCAGCTCAAAAGCCTGTCTTCAACACTGGCAATTACCAAGTAATCAGTAGTGGTAATTGCAAATGAAGAAACATTATCTTCTGGTAAAGCTGCTCTCCAGCTTAACAATAATTTAGACTGGGGAGGAGAAAGTCTGCCAGACTTATAGTTTATACAACTCCATCTGAAGCTACTGGAAATATTTTCAATTAATTAAATGATGGTTTTACTGATCCACTTAACTTCTGCCCTAAAGCAGGAGATTTGTTAAGCCTTGTAATGATTATTATGGTTATCAAAACTGCAGACACTGGTCTCAATATATAAACATTTTATCTTTGCTTGGATCTCAACAAATAACCTCCCATACAAAAAATGTTTCAGAACCTATACAGATTTTCATTAGCCTGGGAAAAAATTTGAAGAAAAGGAACCGTCTCAAGGAAATTCCTGTGTGCATATTCTCCTAGTTCTTCTAAAGCAAGTATAAAAGTTTAACAAATGAACACGTGTCTAGTACTTGCCATGCTCCCAGGGCTTATACATATAACCCAATTACTCTTTGAAAAGAGCTATTACAAATAATTAAACTCCTATAAGAGCATCCTTATGATACTCACAAGTGACTGGGTAAACTGAACCACTTTTTAAATGTTAACTGTTGCAGAAAAGCCCAACCACACCACCTAATAGTTTGCTTACTTTTTTTATGCATATGCACCACTGAATCCTCCTCTGGGCCTGTGATAACAGGAATTGCGTCAACATTTCTCTGATAAGAGGTTGTGCGTGGAAGCTGCATTTGGAAAAAGGAAATTGCACAACACAGCTGTTTGGTCAAAGTAAGTAAATGTGTCCAAGAATAGTTCAATTCCTAATGAAAATCTTTCAGAGTACAAAGGTCCGACTTGGCTGATCCTTTGTCTGCAGCTCCCGGGGCATAGATGTGTCTCCAATTCAACTGCTCAGCACAGAACCTACCAAGAATGGTTGGAGACTTTTGTATTTGGAAGATGAATAGTATCTCAAAAGCAGAGTGTCAGCACTGATGAGTACCAGGCCTTTACAGATAGTGTTTTTAATGAACACACTAGTAAAGGATTTGAAGTGCTTTGCCTGGTCAGTGTGCTACATTGCAGATGAGAATATTCCCACTTTTCCTGGACTAATGTAAAGGACTGTCTTGATTTCAGAAATGCATACTTACTGCTTTTTTTGTCTCTCTGCAGTCCTCATCTAGATAAGGACTAAAGCTGTCCACTGGCTGGTTTGGAGGAACCTGATGTGAGTCCTCAAGGCTGGGGGAGGCCCACACAGACCACTCATTTGGGGCAATGTTGTGGAGCAGAGCAGCACAGATCTAATGCTCTCAGATCAACCAAAGATAACACATAACCAATTGAGAAGCGATTTTTTAAACATTTTGGCTTTTTGCATCTGAACTCTACCTACCTTCTGGTTTAGACACCCAAGTCTCACTTCAGACCTTTCCCTAAATTTCTTTTATGCAGAAAACCCATGTTCAGGTATCAATTTCTTTAAACATTTGGTTACATCGTGTTTGGAGCCCCTGCTGGTCTAGTGGTAAAGGCGCCGCGCTATCACCGCGGAGACCCGGGTTCGATTCCCGGTCAGGGCCACTCCCGGGCAGGTGGGGCTCGTTAGCCCTTAAAGGCAACCCACCTACGTCCTAAGGACCTCGCTGCCACCGTCCAAGCTCGCCTGGCCCCGGCAGATGAACCTTAGGATTAAAGGGTGGGCTCAGTTCCGCGCACACTGTGTCTCACCTAAAAAATCCAATGCGCAGGCTGGAAGGTGGAAAGACCTTCCCCAGATCTTCGCTCGCGAAGACTGGCCATTATTACTTATTATTACATCGTGTTTGCTCCTAAAGAAATCTGATTTGTACTCTGGTATTTTTCAGTCTGCCACAGCCATTAGAAGTAAAAGGCAGCCTAAACCTCAGAATGTAACCTGGAACCTTTTAGAAAAGGGAATTTGGATTTATTCCACTGGAATTAGGACAAAACCAGATATTGAAATCAGTTGGACTGCAAAACCAGACAAAGTTAGGGTGTGTTGAGAACAGTAGTTTGGACTCAGACAAGTTTCTTATCATGAATTATTCATGATGCTGGACTATTAAGAAGATTCGGATTCTTTCCTGTAACTTTGGGGATGAAATTACAGAAACTTTCAGTGCTTACAAATTCCCAGTATCCCTAATACTAGTTTTTTTCTTTTCTTTTAAAGCTCAAGTTCATTAAGTTTTTTGAGAATCTGGTGGCTTTTAATGCTGTGTAAATGGAAGCTGATGCTTTTGTAAATGTTCTTTTACAGCAAGGTAAAATACACAGGACATGGAGCAAGAAATTAAGAAGTTCTGATCTTAACAGTGTCGTAAAAAGGTATGAGCTCTCTGGGTTGGGTTAAAATCAAAACGGAAACCTAGAGTGGGATCTGGCCATAATATATATGATTTTACACATAAATTTGGCAGAGACCTCCCTCTGGAGAATGGGAGACAGTTCCTCCTCTGCTGGCTATAAAGAGCACACAGGCACTCACTTCAAATCTAACTTTCAGATACCTGAGAGAGGCAGATTTCTGGTTAATTTACAGCAATAGACCTTGAAACCTTCCAGGTAGTGTCGTTATGACTTCACAATTATTTTCTGATCTGCAAGCAAATTAAAGTATATAGGAATACACACAGAAAAAAGTATGTTCTGTCCAAAGGCATGTCCTGTAACAGAGGCAATGCCAGGTGTACAAAAAAGCATTTGCAGATTAATGGGTTAATGGTATAAACCTTAAATGGGGATTTGCATTCCTGACCTCGTAGGTAGGAAGCCTTATGTGACTGGAGACCAGGCTGTGGAAAGTTTATTCTGAAGGAAGGGAAGAAGAACAAACATAATTTTGGTTTCGGTTTTGCTTTAGTTGTTTGGGGTTTTTTTTGTTTGTTGGATTTTTTGTTTTTTTTAAAAAAAAAAAAAAAAGAAGGGAAAGAAGAACCGAACGTGCATTCAAGAATCCTGCAATGTCTTATATTGACTCTGAGTACTTACAAAATTTTGCCCTATATTTGAGAGAAACCTGTGCTGAAGGAGGTGCCTGATCCTCATGCATGTAAACTCTATTTCCAGTCTTTTTCTGAGTGAATAGCCTGCATTGTGAAAAGTCATTGTTAACTTTCTTCTTTCCTTTGAAAGAGAGCAGATCTGCCAAATTAGACTGAAACCTGCTGAGATAATCATGCTGAACTGGAAAGGGACCTTAGCCTTAAAACCCCTCCTGCAGCTAAAGGCACAACTCTTGAGTGAGGTGGTGGCTGGCAACTAAAGTGGGGGTGCCCTCAGGAGACGAGGAGGGCAATTCCATTATGCTTAGGTGGCCTGTAACTTACTCCTGCAGCAGAACATGTGTACCATATTCCCTCACAATAACATGCAGCGCTGTGGGCTGCTCACACATGCACAATATCAAATATTGTGGCTATCTGCAATCAATGAGCAGATCCTATCACCAATTTTGAGACTGCTCATCCACTCCGTTTTTTCATCAAGCATTGTTTCTGTATTGCCTCCTGGGGAGAGTTTTCTTTGCTTTCTCTTTTAGACCTCCAGCGGCTTCATTTAAGGATCATTTCATCCGAGGAAGACGTATTAGGTTTCTGTGTAAGCTATTAGGAATTGGCTTTAGTAGATGCTGCGAGAGGAATACGGATAGTATGGTTTGTGGAAGCTGTCTGCAATGATTCCCTCGTGGCAGTGAAGGGGTGATAAGAACAGATAAAAGTGGTCCAGAAACAATGAGCAATAAACTGGGAGGTGCCTTCAGAACTGGAGAGTAAACAGCTGCTCATTTGATTCACTGCACTCATGTTTTTGTATCCTTTTCCTGTGCAGAAGAAAAATTAGTAGTGTAGGTCTCCTGCATAATAACAAAAGGATCTGGAATATGCCTTTCCATGTGCTCCAGGTGAGTTCCCTTCTACAGGGAATGAAGTGGGGAGAAAATGGCCTCCACTTCTCCTATAGTTGTGAAGGGTCCAGGAGCAATAGTGACAGCTGAAATATGTTCCCTCAGTGGACAGAAATACAGGCATGAGATGTGAGAGCAGAAAAAAAATGACCAGAAGAGGTGTATATTTCTGTTGAATTCTTCAGGTGTTCCTCTGGAAAAGTCACGCAAGATTCTTGCAAAACCAACAGGACTGTCAGTTCAAATCAATATTTTCTCCATTCTTGGCTTTTCATGAATGTCCAAGGGAGGAGGCAAACTGTCCTGGCCACCTCTCTGTCACAGTCACACACTGTGTGGGCAGTGAAGCACAGCCTGAACCACCTCACCTACCGAGGGCTTTTCTCCTGTGTTGTCCTCAGGGGATCTCTATGGCAGCTGCTGCAGAAGCCACCAGTGCACCCCATTTTTATCTCAGCTAAGGGTAAACTCTCTTGGAGGTTTGTGCTTGGCAGAAGGCCACTCACTGACTCAACACAACCATTTCTGCACATGATTCTGCTGCTGTTTCTCTACAGTGCGTGTGGATGTGGTACGCATTTGGGTCCTTCCTGTCTTTCTGCTTGTTTGCTTTTGGTCCTACTGATCATTACTTTGTACTTGTGATTTTCAACTTCTATTGGTAATTGCAGGGGTATAATGATATAATCATTTGACAGACCTCTTTCGTTTTAATCCAAATTTATGGCCAGTTATCCACAGCTTCCCTCAATTCCTTTTCGGCAAAATCCCTTTGTTCAGATTTGAGCCAAAAGTATTTTTTTCTGGAAAGCATTGAAAGAAATGGACCTGGCTGCCTCCTTTTAACAAAAGATAGTTGGAAAATGTTAGATTTCTCACTTTCCTGAAAGATATCCAACTTTTTGTAAGAACTCCATTTGATCTTGGTGAACATTGAAGAGATAACCTTTATTCAACTTCATTCACATCCAGACATTACTATTGTTTGTATGAGATACCCACTTGCTCACAGAGTTCCAAAAGTGGCTATTGAGAGGAAAAGCATTTGTGGAACACATTTGCACATTAACTTAATTCTTTTAGTTGCAAGAGAATGTTTAAAAAATATTAGAATTTTCAAATTTTTCTTTCTTCCTTTTTCCTCTCCCAGTTTTTCCTTTCAGGGGAAAAAAAAGAAAGATATTTTTAATTTTTTCATTTTTTTGAATTTTGCTACACTGAAAGAAAATTTAAAAAGGGGTAGGAATTTCTACCTCATAAAGAAAGATTTTTCTTTACAAATCAAATTCTAATCTGTCTTCAGCCCCTGCAGAAACCTTGACCAAATTCCCATATGAAGTGTTTGGATCTGATTTTAAAATTTCCCCTAAGAATATGTCTTTAACACATTAACTCAGGTTTCAAGAAACATCACTTTGTCTATCTCTCTTCAAAACAGAAAGTTGTATGCAGACACCTGGAAAATATTATTTCCAAAATGACACAAAACTGGAAAAACTTATAATTCTGTACTCAGAGAACTTCATTTTTTGTTCTTAAGTGGACAACAAATTTTGTTCCCATTACCATTAAGTTATGTCTGTCTGATGAGGAAACCTAAATGTTCCAAAAGAAATCGGGTGAATAAAAGAGGAGATTCGAACAGTATCTGAAAAGACAGCTGAAACAGTAATAAAAAACATCTGGTTTTTGTCTCCTGTGATGCTGCTCTCTCATTCCTACCTTGTCTATCCCTTACCACCTTGTGCCTTTTTTGGACTGTGAAGTACGTAGAACCAGGACCTGTCTTTAAAATTTTGCAGGCTGACATGGATATCAGTGGTTCTGTATAAATATGGCAATGTGACTGTGGCTGCTTGTACATTCACAGTTTTTATGATGGTAGTCCCATGCTTCTGTGCCTACTCTGTGACTTTAGAAGCCCATCCTCTGACAAACAGCAACAGCCGAGGAACACAATCCCTGTTCACTCACCTGTCAGGGCTGACCTTGCCAGCTGAACAAATCCAGTTCCACCCAGTAGAGGTATTTGTAGCAATTTCATAGTAATTATGAAAATATTACACAATTAAAAAATCCTTGTATTCAGTAATACATACCTTGCAATCAGTATGTATATATAGTAGCAATTTCTTTGAGTGAAAATGCAAAATGTTCATGAACGAAAAAGCCAGTAGTGTTAAATACGTCAAACTGAACTACAAGGCCTGGGAACGTGACCTAATAAATGAATGATAAACCAGCCAGACAGATAAGAAGGGCTTTTTCTCAGAGCTCTGTAGCTCACACAACTCAATCTTTGTAAGGGAGGGAAGTGTTGCAAATGCTGCCTAATATTTTTCTGAAGCTCATGTCCTCTGCAAAAAAACCTAGTAACCATGCTGAAATGATTAGAGTGATTGTACCATGAAATGGCTTGGATTTGCTCATCTGGCTTCAAGTTCAGAGGAATGACCAACAAGCTGACTTATGTTCTTAACAGTGTAGACCCAGAAGGGTTCGAGCAGATGTTGCAGGCTTACTCTGGGCAAATACATGAAGTTTTGTGGTTTCTCTTAAGTGTTTGCTAATATCTACCACATTGCAAAGTCAAATGTCCTTTCTCAACAGAGCTGAGTATTCATAATACAATACAGATGATTTAATCTGTGGTTAGGACTTTCCATTTCTACTAACTCTGTTTAAAGTCTGAATTGCTCAAACCTACATTACACTGACATACAAACCAAAAAATAAAAATAAAAAAAAAAAGGCAGAAATCCCTCTCAGCCCCAAACCCTCAAACTCTGCCAGTTCTCATGTCTGCGGTTGGGTTGGGTTGTGGTGCTGTGACCATGTGCATGTCCAGGTGCTACTGTGACATTGCTCCTTCAAGTCCGTAACTGAATGGAGTGGAGGCTTTTTTATAAAAGTTTTTGAAGCAGTTAGAGGTGAGTATATTTTCAGAATTAGAGGCACCCTGATCTTGACTGTACTTGATTCTTTTGTTTGCATCAAATGTTCATCTACACTGCTCTCTTATTTGTGAGTCACACAAAAAATGAATAGTAACTTTTCATATTGAAAATATTATTTGCAATTCATTACCAGGTAAAGCAGTTTTAATGTGATCATTCTTTCAAAACTGATCTAAATTCTCTTTGCAGTCCAGACCATGTTGTAATCTGGAAGATATTTGTGTTGTTTGGGGCTTTTTGTTTGGTTTTTTTGTTTGATTGGTTTTTTTCCCAGAAAAGCAGTTTATACCAAAAATGTGAAGTTCCTGAAGAACACAAAGGAATCCATTCTGAGTTTGATGACTGTTTCGGACAAAAGCATTGGGTGATAGAGGATTAGAAAATTCTTAACAATTTGTTTTGACATCTTTAAACAAAGACATTTATTTGGGTTTTTTTAAAAACTGCTTTCAACAATAAATGAAGACATAAGACTGAGAGATTTGAGTCCCACAAACAATACACTTTGTGTCAGAAGAAATACCTCTGCTGACAAAAAATGTATTCTGAGTTTCTCTTGGTTTAGCAAAGCAAACAAAGGGTTTTGGTTGACTTAAGATTATTTTCTTTTAATTTTTTTCAGTATGGGCAGAGCACCAAAAAAAAATCGATTTCATGCATAGCACTGCTCCTGAGTAACTCCCAGAATGAGGCAGAACAAAATAAAGTTTATATCTTGGTTGAAACACTGGCCACTTTGAAATCAATGGCAGAATTCCCATTAATTTCACTGGGGTCAGGCTTTTGCCTTCATCTTTAACTTTCAGCTCAGTTTTCCTTCATTATACATTGTAGAAGTGAAGGAGACTTCTTTCTGGTCAAATCACTGCTAGTGAATCTGTCCCAAGAGAAACATGCAATACACACTTCTCCTTTCTATCCTAAAAGAGCACTGGAAAAAGCACATTTCACCAACTTTTATAATGTATATGGGCGTTTTCAAACATATCTTAATGTCTTTGTCTATAGTAAACCCTGTTTAAGATGTTAATAATTTTTGACAAGCACTTCCCTTGTGTCTGGATTTTGAAAGGAAACCTAGAGCATAAAATGGCCTTGTTCTAGTCATGCAGTGGATTGAAACCAGCAGAAGCTGATAGCAAACAGCTTTTCTCCAGTGTAGTTTGGTTTGCTTTCCCATGGATTTCTACTTTGCCTTTTGCTGCAAGCTGGCAGCACTATTTAAAAAGACAGGACAAAAATCATACTCAGAATTCTCTTAAATACTAATTTTTTTTTCATAAGCTGTACTTTCTTCCTGACATCCAAAAGTATTATTTTTAAAAAAAGCTTTCAGAGAGCTTTCTTTAGAGCATAGAGCAAAACAGAAAGCTCCCAAAGGGGAAGTCTGCACCCTGGAGGGTCAGAGCAGCTATTCCCATTTCTGGGGCAGCTCAGCATGATGCACCTTCAGTTCTTTCTGTTTATTGAGTCAATGGCAAGTCATAAGGAAAACACAATTTTCACCTCTGTATGAGAATAATGGCCAGTCTTCGCGAGCGAAGATCCGGGGAAGGTCTTTACACCTTCCAGCCTGCGCATTGGATTTTTTAGGTGAGACACAGTGTGCGCGGAACTGAGCCCACCCTTTAATCCTAAGGTTCATCTGCCGGGGCCAAGCGAGCTTGGACAGTGGCAGCGAGGTCCTTAGGACGTAGGTGGGTTGCCTTTAAGGGCTAACGAGCCCCACCTGCCCGGGAGTGGCCCTGACCGGGAATCGAACCCGGGTCTCTAGCGGTGATAGTGCGGCGCCTTTACCACTAGACCACCAGGGGCTCCTGTATGAGAATAAAGTAACATTAATTGTATCACAGTTTTATTTTTATACACATTTAAGGCTGTGGCCTATCTGAAAGCTTTTGAAAATTCAGCTATTTTTATGAAAGAGTTGGGGATGCAATGAATTTTCTAGGGCTAACAAGTCATCATATCCATCAAGCCATGGTAGCTGAGCATGTGCTCTCTGTTATTGAAACTTGACTGTCTATCCGAGACCTCGGATGCTTGAAAATAAGTGTTAGTGTTGTGTGTCTTTCTATCTTACTAAATACATCTTTGTGAGAAAGCAAAAGTTAATGTGATCAGTGGGGATAGAGTGGGGTTCATCTCATCCCAACCTAAATGCTTCCAAATGGCAAGGCATCCCATCCTGGTCTGCAGTGACATTGTCGATGAGGTCTTTACTGACGGTCATGAAAGCTGAGACTCCTTGCACTCACCTGGACATGTACTTCTGGGTACCCTCTGAACTTTGGGAAGATATTTTCACTTCGTTTTCTCTGCTGGCATTCTCCAAACTAAAACTTGAATTAGCTGCAGACATTTATTTAGTTTTGAACATGTTATCTACATAATCATAGTCTTCACCAATTTTATAACTGCTGTTACAGGCAAATTATTTAGGCCTTGCCTGTACTGAATTTGGTTTTCGTTTACTCATGGTAATATCTGTTTATGTTTTTAAGTAAAATCACTTGCTGTTTGTGACTGGAGATTCCCCAGAGAGGTGAAGCTGATAACAGCTCTCACCTTAAACCAAATTAGGAACATAAGTTTCTAACACATTGTTAAAAAAACCCCAAGGAGTCAAATAAAAAAAAAAAAAATTGAAGAGCAAGTGAAATTCTAACTTCACATTGAATGACAATGATACTGAATTTATTGATGAAAACACAAGGCTCATGTTCACTCATCAGGCTATAAATGCTAAGATGTCATGAGACACCCTGCAATAAGAGAGAAAACAGTTACAGAACTTAGAACTTTTCTTTAATGTGGCACATTAAAGCAACTATTTTAGCTTTGCAAGGAGTCATTTGTAAATATAAAAATACATCCTCTACCACATGTTTCCTCCTCCCTTCCTGCTGCATCAGCCTATCCCTTCTTCTCATTTTCTGCTGCAGCAGCGGCCAGGCTTTTCCTTTCAGTTGCTCTGGCAGCTGCAGTCCCACTCTCGTCTCGGCACTGAGAGCACACAGTGATTACATGCGTCTATTGCAAATGATCATTTCCCCCTCTGCCTCCCAGCTACAAATTCCCATCACAGTATACCCCTCTTTAAATCTCTTCTTTATTGAGTTTCATCAGCATAAGGCCATTGTTAATACATCTGCTTGAAATAAAAAATAATTTCCCTGTGTCTGCCACCCCCTCTCCACTACAGAGTCTCACCCGATCCCAGGTTCCAGCCGTGATTACCCGGCACGCATGTGTTTCAAATAAAAGCTATCTTCTCTTCACACACCCCTCCTCCCTCTCCCAGCTGCGGACTTCCCTGCTGTGTTATCCTCATTTGTAACTTTTCTGCCTTGTTTTCAGCCATGCTCTCTCATCAGTGTCTTCCCTGTTTATTTATATTTGCTTAAGGATGTGTTTAGCACCCTTCTTTTAAAGAAAAGGCTCTAAAAGACATACAACACTATCACAGTCCTCATTTTAGACCAGGAAACTCAAGTTGGCTGAGTTGGAGAAATTTGCCTCTTGAACAGAAGGCTTGGGAATACCATCTGTGATGGCACCAGACTCTACTGGTGTAAACTGGACTGGAAATCAAAACATTTGGGCTAATGGGCACGTGCCTGTGTGCTGGATTGTTCTCCTTCCCTTTTCAAAGATTTTACTCTTTTTGGAGATAGGTGTCTTTGGGAAGCATTACTATGTATAAGACTTATGGTGTGTTAGGGAAGTGGTGGATTTCAGACCTACTGGCACATCCTTTCAGTTGTTATTCAGTGGCCAGAGATAGTGCTTAATTTGTGGAAGGCCAGGGCATGGGCCCATCCTTGCTCCCATCTTATGCATGTCCCTATTTTAACCCACTGGGGGTTTGGGTAATTACCCTGACTGCTCGTGCCTCCTACTGCAATTATTCACACCCAAACTATGTTTCAGTCTACTATGCAAAAATTCTCAACACTGAAATACTTTCCCTTCCTTTGTTATTCTGCTATGAACATAAGCAGAACATGATGGTGCAGACGGTCCTTTACACTTGTTGTGTTTATATTGTATCCCAAAACTGGTATTGCCAACCCCAGCTTCTTAAAAATTATGAGTTGTCCTCCAAAGCATTACCAAGATAAAAGAATTATCTAGTAAGCAGTTGTGCTTGTTTGTCTGGCTTCTTGCCTTGAGTCAGGATTTTCAACTCTGTGACTGTAGTGTCTAGATATGTAACTTTTTTTTTTGTTTGTTTGTAAATGACAGCTAGAATTCCAGTTTAAGATCTTGTCTTGGGAAGTTTAGGCTCTTGTTTTGGGAAGGTGGTGTTTTAGGAAGGAATTGCACCCTTTTTTGTGGGTCTCACTAAATACTTAGAAATGTTGGGAACATGTTGAAAGACTTAATTCCAAAGGAAAATTTGTGTATATGCTAGATAACATTCCACCAAAGGTAAAAGTTGCTGGTCATCTGTGTCACATGTTAAATGTCACTATTTAAATACCAGCAAAAACAGTGAAGAAAACCATTCAGAGTTTGGTGCTGTTTTCTTTCTAACATGTTGTTTTGAATAAACAAATTTATACAGTACCACAGCATTATATAAATTACATATAACATATATTTATTTATTATATATAGATACAATTTTTTTACAGAGAGGGTAATCAGGCACTGGAATGGGCTGCCCAGGGAAGTGGTGGATTCTCTATTCCTGGAAGTTTTTAAGATGAGACTGGATGTGGCACTTAGTGCTATGGTCTAGTAACCATGTCAGTGTTGGATCAAGGGTGGGACTTGATGATCTCAGAGGTCTTTTCCAGCAAAGTTGATTCTATGATTCTGTGATTAATATATTTATATAATACCACAGTTTTGACAAGTAGTTTATGTCTTAAATAATTTCTCTATTGTGAAATGAGTATATTCATCTTAAAACAATTTTCCCCAGAAGAAAAAGGGCTATGGGAAGGACAGTTAACTTGAAGGGATAGCTAGAATCACAGTATCAGAAACTATTTTTCTGACTACATTGGTAGGAATGCCTGTGGGTTTCTTGATTTTGTTTTTATTTTGTTTATTATCTTTGTGGCTGACAGACTCAAAAATTATTATTATAAAAAAGGAGTATCTTAAACATGGGACTTAAACACTCTTAGGCTGAATTTGCCCCTATGGCCTCAACCAAACTGGATACTGATAAACTGAATTTGTCTGGAGTAGCAGAACTTGACTTACCTCTCTCACTCCTTCACATTCTCCTGCTCTACTGACCTAAATTACTGAAGGTGTCTCTGAGTTCAAGTTATGATGGAAGAGAAACCAAACTAAAACCTGAGATTTTGTTGTTGTTGTTACTTCTATTAAAAGGTGGTAGACAAAAACAAATGATAGATGATCTCTACAATACTGAAGACTTTATAACAGACAATCCTCTTCTGGATAACTTATGATTTTCCAGATGTTGGCCAAGATGGACAGTTTAGTCTTAGATGTAAAGTAAGAAATAAGGTCAAGTTAATATTGACTTTTCCCTTTGCTGCTGTAAAGTAGGGAAAAGTGTAATTTTCCTTTTCTGCCTTTTTTCTGCAGATTCTTGAAGTTCTTTGCAGACACAATGGAGGGTGTGAGTTCAAAGGAAAATGTGATTGGAAATGTTACACTTCCATGAAAAATGCTTATGCTCATTTCCTCAGCACTAGTGAGTGAACTCCTCAGAGCTCTCTTTATAACACTATAGAAAAGAAAATTGTGGCTTTGGCTCATTTATTGTTCAAATTGTTAACTGATTTGCAAATGCAAGATGAAATACTTTTCTGACCTGCCTCTGCAAGGATTTCTTGGGATATGATCAAAAGAAGAGAAAACAAAGCAAGACTTGGAGAAGTTAAAATTTGTCTCCAACCCTCTTTTATTTTTTACTGCTGGAAGTGGTACACCAGCAGGAACCAAGAATAATACAAGTATACAGTCTGCCTTTCAAACCCCAGCAGAACTTCCAGGCCTGATGGTAGAAGTGTTTTATCCCAAATCACGACTCATGTCATTCCCTTGTTGGTTCTGCAGTAGAGTTATGAGAAGTAAATGTGCTCACACACGCACGTGTGTGCATCATGTAGGGTGGGAACTGCAGGCTTTGCAGGATCAGCAAACATTTGGCAGCTATCAAACAGAACAGCTTCCTCTTCTCAAGTCTAATGACAGCCTTTTCTTTTGTACTCCAACCGTAATTGTTAATGCATCAAAGAGCAATCTATGCCTTCAGACTTGAAGGCATGAAAGTTTTCATACTGAGCCCTATATTTGATTCCTCTCCAGTCAGTCCACATACATGAAACTGGTTTCATGGCTGGGTCCTTCCACTCCTCCAGTAAAGGGGAAATACTTTACAGATTTTTTTTCTCACAGTCGAGCTCTTCATATGTGTTCTTAAAAACGTGTGCTCTTCGAAATGTGTGCTCTCTGTCTGGAACTGCTGATAACTAACAAGTGCTGCTGAAGCCTTTCTGCACCCAGAATTACCCTACCAATCTGTCTATTTTCTTTGAACTACTACTTTGATGCCATTTTTCTTAAATTTGACCAGTTATTAAAAAATTAGCTGTGGGGATAGACACACACACTCAGAGTATGATGAGGCAAATCTTGTTCCTTTGGGAGACTGGACTAAAACGACACCTCAGTGTGCTACATGCACATCCATCTTCCTGCATGTGAGCATATATCCTACACTGCACCAGGACCATTCAAGGAACATAGCCATTAGCAATGCAATCATGTGGAAGGAACATTTTATGTAATAAATTTTGTGTATTAAATGCATTTTATGCAACAAATCATGCAACAAAATGGGGAATTTTCCTATACTTTAAGTCTTGTTGCTATTTGTCTGTGCAATAGATCTGTTATACCATTTTCAAGACTTCTGTTGTCAAAAGCTAGACAGCTTTTACTCAAACTTTTTACAAGGTGTCCTCAGGCCAATTCACACAAAGAAGATTTTATGAAATCACTTAGAAATCACTTCAGCTTTTTCAATCAGTTTAAAAGCTAGATTTCTAATCGAAGGTAATAATCGTTTTCTCTAGTCAGTAAATAATTGGTTCCCGGAGATCACTCATCCCAAGAGAAAGAAGTAGAGCCACATAGTAGTGCTACAAGTAGTGGTAAATTTTCAGCCCTGCCAGTCTCACCTGTGTCTCTCCAATGGCTGAAGAGAAAACCTAGGTAGGCAGAATGTGTTGAGACAAAATCTGGACCTGCTGACTTCACTGGGAGTTGCCTTTGGAGGTGAAGTCTGTCTCCAGGTAGAAGAGTCCATATATTGAACTGCCTGTGGTTGTGTCATGCAGATACATGACCACTACTGGCTATGTTATGTCCATGGCAAATTCTTTTCAGTTATTTGTGACACAAATAGGGGTTTAAAAGAAAACTTTTTTTTTTTCATGTGGTTTAGTCATTTGTCTTCTACTTAGGGGTTTATAGTATTGCCTCGTCACTGCTTCATTGCTTCTCTCCAAACCACTACCAGAAACAGGCCAATAACATCAACTTAAAAGCAGGAATTAGTGTGTCAAAACCGATATTGCATTATTTCTTCGTATGTTACCATACACTGACGAGTGACAAACTGCACAGAAAACAGGGTCTCAATGTTCTCTGAAAAGGACTGCTGAAATACTTGATAACCTTCAGTCAAACCAAGCTGTTTTCTTCATTTTGAAGCCAACTTGCCAAACAATCTTTCAACACTTCATGGTATTTTATGTAGGATTCTTCAGTGTAAGAAAGTGTAAAAAGTTCAGTGTTAAGTTATACTAATCGTCTCTGCTATGTTGCTGTAACAGCACAAAATGTTGAAGTTCTCAGCTTTTCAGTCACTCATCAGAGCAGCTTCTCTGCCATAGCTGTGTAGTGTTATATAGATATGCCAGATATTAGATATGCTACATACAAGGTAGTGCCAGCATAGTGTACTTGGAAAACATTTACAATGCACGTTTTAATACCTCACCTCTGGTCCAATGGTTCCTTTGCTCCAAATATTTTCAAACTACTGTAATGGCTCAGGTTTTGTTCTTTTTTTTCTGCAGAGTCTGTTTCTTTTCCCTCAAGATTCAGCTGGCTCTGTTATACACAGTTTTGTGATCTAATATTTGCTGCCTCTTGAAACACTGTGAAACATTTCCAAACACTCCCCAAAGCACAAACTAACGGTCCCAGCTCCTGTCAGTGAGACGAATTATTACTGTGTTTAGTTTATCAAAATTAGGGTTCATGTCTTTCCCACCTTTTATTGCAAGGTTTGAAGCTTCCAGGACCTCAGCTTACCTGCTTGTCTTCCCCACACTCTCTCATTTCCCTTCCCTTCACTACATATCTACCCTCTTTTGTTCCATGTGATATCCAAGCAGCCCCTTTACATCACAATTCCAGAGGTCTCCCAGTGCCGCTTGCCTACCTTTTCCAAAGGTAGCCAACCTTTTCCAGAAGACATAATTAATAACATTTTATATAGAACAGCAGTTCCTAGAGAATAAACCAGCGGTGTAGCTAGACAACTAGAATAAACCAATTGTCTAGAATAAACCAATAGTCTGTACCTTTGCAAATTACTTTTCTACCCAACAGGACTAGAAAAAAGAGAGCCCAGGCTTTCTATCACGTCACTGCATCACTCCTCTGGTTCTCACAGGACCTTTTAACTTCAATCCCAAAAAATAGTGTTTCATAAGGGAAAATAAACATCTTTCACTGATCACCTCTAAGGTTATAATTTTCTCTCTTTCATAATTTTTTGCTATGTTCTTTTGGTCAATTCTCTTGTTCTCCAAAATAAGGTGGCAAAAATTACTGGCAAAGCTGTTGAAATCTAAAATTTCTGAAATTACTTCTTAATATTACTCCTACTTCCAAATCACACTCGCTATTTTTTATTAGCAAGAATTTAGAAATAGGCTGCAGGTTGCTCTCAGCTTCATCTCTTGCAAATCAGGCAGCCCTCCAGCACCCAAACCAGCAAGCTCCCTAAATCTGACTGTGGTTGCACAGATGAGAGAACGTGGCCATGTCACATTCAGCATAGTGGTGTGAAGGTCTTGTTGGGCTTTGCAATTTGCCTGTACCCAGATGTTTTTTCTTGCCCTTTATTCAGTCTTACTTTGGGGAGGGTGGTGTTCTTGTTGGTTAAGGATTGTCCTTTATGATCCATTTGTACAACATTTGTCATCACTTGGCCCACAGCTGCAACTGAAAGGCAACTTCATTGTGTGGCTGAACAGAAATTGGATTAGGAATCCAGAAATCCGAGTCCTTTTGTTCTCTCTTCTGTGCAGTAAGTTCTCACCATATGGTTATTTTTGTTTCTCTTTTGAAATGAGTTCAGGGGGCAGGACAAAGACATAGGTGATGCTGAGGCAAAGCCCATAACTGGTCCACAACAGGAAAAAGGATCTTCTCATTGTGATCCTGATTGTTACAGCTACTTTCAGCTTAGAGCTCAACGGAGACTTCTGATTTTTAAGTCAGAAAAGTTGTATTGACTTTCATTGATATTGATGTTGATATTGATATTGATATTGATATTGATATTGATACTGATAGGAGGGGTCCTCTAAAGTGTCCCACAGATCTCCCTGTTGCAGAAACAGGAATATCAGTTTTTTCCATCCTTGACCCAGGTGCTGCCATATACCACAAACACCTTACCTCTGCTCTGTCAGACTTCCCAACAAATGCAAAGTGAATCTCCACTACAGGCATCCTTTCCTGTTTTAACTATTGACAAGATCTGTCCACTGTAGCTTCTGAGGGAGCTGAAGGGCTTCTCTGAGCTGACTGTGTCTGTGTGGTCTGGATGCCAGCTGAACTCAGTATAGTTTGAGGCTCCACATGGTAATTCTTTATTGCAGCTTCTACGCCTGTGTTCAGTTTTATGTGTTATTTCAAGGCTACTTAACACAGAGGTCTCTAATGTTATGATTGGAATTAGAGAAAGGTCAGTTTTAGGAGATCTTAACTCCAAGAATTTTAAAGGTGATAAAACACGTTCTCCTATTTGTATGACTGACTTCCATTAGAGTTTCCACAAGTCTTTGAGGACCTGGACATGAGCACCTTAGCTTCAGTCAAGACTTCTTTCAAATAAGGAATAATCTGAGCTCTGTTATATCTTTCCATCAATTCTTTTTGCTGCACAAACCACATTCTGATAGCCCAGAACTCTCCTAAACTCTCTACTTTAGTCTTTTTCATTGAACATTTGATTGACCATTTGAGAAAGGGATAGAGGGAAGGAGGGGAGTGACTGATCTGATCAACTACCCATGAAAATCATGACTATTTCCACTGGATCAAGTCCCTCGAAACTTCTTCCAAAATTAATCCATGTGAAAGTGAGTACTTCATTCTTAGCACATTCAACTTATTGTGGCTCATGACAAAACAGATAAGGTGTGAACATTGAGCTTTTGGAGTAATTTATTAACTCTACTAATAAATTCCTGAAATTTTGGTCTTGCGTTTTAAAAACATGGCCCTGAACTTGCAGGAATGACCATAAGGTTAAAGAAACAAGAGTTTTACAGAAGTGTATACATATTTTTGATACCCAAGTAGAAAAAGAATCCCAGATGGAATATAAATATAGTGAATTTACTGCAATTTCACTCCAATTTCCTAACCAGCTGTGAATTTTTACATCATCTTTGGGATTTTTCAAGAAACATCTTGCTTTTTAACGAGTCATTTGCAAAGAAAAACAGTCAGACCGTTTTTCCATCTCTCTTCTATTCTACTATTGTGTTAAAGTTTGAGGAGCAGGCAAAAAGAAAGAAAATAAAGAAGGAAAAATGTGCCAGTGAGTTATTAATCTGTCTATTGCATGTTGCCAGCAAATGGGGAGTGACATAATTTTTTCTAATTTGATCACCAGCACTTTCTTTTTGCAGAAAACAGAACCGGAAAGGAAACCCCTCTGAACCTTGTCAACATCCTAGGGCTCCTTCAGGCTTTGGAGGAGGATCTGAAGGGCTCTGCTGCACCTCTGCCAAGCTGCTGAAGTGCAAAGGTCGCTCTGTTCTCTCTTGGGACTCATCTGTTTCCATCACATATACAGACGAGGCTGAGGAGTCTTTCAGTTTCAATCAAGCAGCGGGAGGCCTGAGCGAAAAAAAGTAAAAAAAAAAACAAAAACCAAAACTGAAGCCCTCTTCAGAAATGAGTACTCTGGTCCAGAGGCACAGACAGGCAGGCTGCGTTATCACAGTGCATCTGGTGCACGTCTGGCAGTGTGTTTATACAGGCCATGATGCTGTACGTCCATCTGGTTTATTTGTCTTGGTCTCTTTCTGCTTCTTCCGTTGAGGAAACTCTTTTCTCTGTGTAATTCTTCTATCCTTAAATACTCCTGGTAGCCTGTTCTCACAGTGCCAGAGCATGTGATTGCCAGCAGTGTCTAAACAGGGCAGGTTTAGCCCCAGTCATGTGCAGTGCAGCCTTGCCTGGATCAGAAATGTCTTATCTAGATACTTTCTGACGTAAAAAGGTGGCAGAAAATGCTGAGGTTCTTCTCCCTTCTCCTGAACACAAGAGCCAAAAGACGTTTTGGACTACACTGGTGTGTTTGAGTAGATCTGTCTTTTTTTTCCCGGTATAAGTTTTCACACAGTAGGCATGACGGTTGGGGAGGGAGGTCCTGTCCCATGCTTAAGACTTACAGACTATCTTCAAAATATAGAATAATAGAATCATAGAATTGATTAGGTTGGAGAAGACCTTTAAAAGCATTCAGTCCAACTACTAGCGCACCACTGCCAAGTCCACTACTAAACCATCTCCCTAAATGCCTCATCTACATATCTTTTAAATACCTCCAGGGATGGTGACTCCACTACTGCACTGCCTGATTACCCTTTCAGTGAAGACCTTTTTCCTAATATCTAATCCAAACCTCACCTGAGACTATTTCATCTGGTTCAGTCGCTTGGTACATGGGAGAAGAGACTGACCTCCCACCTGGCTACAATCTCCTTTCAGGAAGTTTTAGAAAGCAAGAAGGTCTCCCTTCAGTCTCCTTTTCTCCAGGAAATAGTCCCAGCTCCTTCAACTGCTCTTCATAAGACTTGTGCTCCAGATCCTTCACCATCTTTGTTACCCTTCTCTGGACCAGCACCTCAGTGTCCTTGTAAGTGAGGGGCCTAGAACTGAACCCAGGACTCAAGGTGCAGCCTCACCAGTGCCAAGTACGGGGGGACAATCACTGCCCTGGTCCTTCATTGTTCTTTTTCTGAAATTATATTGCTTTTTTCCACAATTTCTCTTCAAGCTCTGCATCTAGAGCTGCTGTTTTATGTAACTCTAGAGTTTGCCTTCACTCCTGTGTGGAAGATCTAAACATAGATCTGTAACACTATCAGCAAGCATTGGTATTTTTGGGGAAGGACATGTACAGCAAATCAAAAAGCTTGATCTGAGCTGCCAGCATGTGCATCAGACAGGACTGTAGAAGCAAAAATGTGGTAGTGAGTTAACAAAAATGTGTGTGGTCTTCAGGATGTTTACATTCATATATGACCATATAAATCACAGAGCTACAAATGCCATGTGCTTTTTGTTCTCAGTCCTTGGAAAAAGACACTGGATCAACTAATAAAACTTATTTTTAGTTTCAATAAACTCTATTCCCTTATTTATCATGTCCTGCAGCAGGATTTCTTGCTGTTTGAAGAAAAAACCCACTGATTTATTCAAAAGAAGGTCAAAGGTTTTTTAATGCAGTTTTAATCTCTTCTTATTGTTTAAATACAGATAGAATAAATGACTGCTTGCGTTTCTAAGTTGTGCAAAACTTCTGGCTAGTAAAAGGCTATGGTACTGCTCACAACTATCAAAAATACCTGTATTAGATCCTCACTAGAACAATAGCCTGAAAATACTCTGTTCCTCATATCCTTACGCCATACCCCTCCACTAAAATAGGTGCTGACAAGATGTTTGTTTGAGATGCATCTGAAACCACAGAACAATGCTCTTGAAGAGCAGCTTTATGTTTGTAATAAAAAATCTCTTCTAAAACCAAAAAGTTACTTAAACATGCTCCAAACCTAGATTATTCTCTATTCATTCCAAAGAGTGGATTACTTATACTTTCTGCCTCTATTTTTTTTTCTATAAGATACATAGTTTCCTTCTTCTCATCAATGCACTTGATGTATATAATGTTTCATAAATTAGACACTACAAGTTGCGAACTATAAAGATGCCCATAATAGCCTTGAAGAAGCCAGCTAGGATAGCAGCAGTCGTCCAGCTCTGAGAGCACAGAGCTCATTGCAGCCTGAATTAGTTCTCCAAGAAATAAGAAAAATTATTTGAAGACTACAGATGTTTTGTTGTTGTGGTTTAACCTGGCAGGCAGCTGCACACCCCACAGCTGTTCACTTACTCCCCTCCCAGCAGGATGGGGGAGAGAATCAGAAAAAAGGTAAAACTCATAGGTTGAGATAAAGACGGTTTAATAGGACAGAAAAGGAAGAGGAAATAATAGCAATGATAGAAGAATATGCAAACACGTGATGTACAATGCAATCTGCTCACCACTCACTGACTGATGCCCAGCCAGTCCCCCAGCAGCAGGCAACGACCCCCCAGGCAACTCCCCCCAGTTTTATTGTTCAGTATAATGCTGTATGGTATGGAATGCTCCTTGAATCAGATGGGGTCAGCTGTCCCAGCTGTGTTCCCTCACAACTGCTTGTGCACTGCCAGTATCCTTTCTGTTGAGGTCGGGTGAGGAGCAGAAAAGACTATGATGCTGTCTAAGAGCTGCTCAGCAATAACTAAAATGTCAGTGTGTTAACAATATTATTCTCATCCCAAATCCAAAACACAGCACTGTACCAGTTACTAGGAAGAAAAATAACTCAATCCCAGACAAAATCAGGAGAGCTGTGTATCAATTCTGGTACCCAAACAAACTTTTAAATCTGAGCAGAGGCAATTAGGTTGCAGTCCACCATGTGAACATCTCTAAGGCAAAAGTCAGTTCTGGGTTAGGAAAGTTTACTTTCTTATTCTTACACTAAATCATTTTCATATATTGAGGAAAGCTGTGTCTTCATTCTCTTCTTCAACAGCATTGAACTCCTTTGCAATGACCATCAACATTTTTACTTAGTAGAAACTTGATTATTTTGTATGTTAAAAGTTTTGAAAAGACTGAGGTACACTTACAATTGATATGCCTCCATTCCTGCATTCATCTAATATCTGCTCTAACAGCATAGGCTGAGAGAGTGAGAGAGCCTGTGCCTGTTACTGTTCTTCATCTCAGGAACTGCATAGTGGTACCTTCTTTTCTCTCCATAAAGGGGATTTGCAAAGATGAGGAAAGTAAAGGGTGAGAGGCAACAGTCACGAGCTGTAAGAGGAAAATTCAAATTGGGCATAATGGGAAAGTTTTTTACTATGAGCATGGTTCAGCACAGGTGCCCTCAAAGTTGCACCCTTGGAGTTTGCGAAGGTGTCCTGGATATCAGGTCCTGTGACAAGCTTGGAGGTTAGCTCTGCTTCGGGGAGAGTAGTGGCCCAGATGATCTCCTGAGGTCTCTTACAACTAAATTTTGCTATAATTTATAATAACAAAACTGTAGAATCAGCTTAATAAGTAATTTGAAAATTATTAATGCTAAAAAGTTCTGAAAATTGTAAATCCTATTTTGATGGGAGGCTTTTTCTTTATTCCACACTACTTCTCCTAACTTCTCTATGAAGTTTAATTTCTAAGCTGTAGGAACCACATGTTATCCTTTATGATGTTACCATAAAATATTTGATGGGATGTAGACAAATAGTGGGGATGCAGAGGGCATGCTCTGTTGGCCTTGACTAACTGCGGTGTTTGTGCTCAGACAGGAAGAAATTCCCTGGAATTCACCAAACATTCAGGGCCAAAGGGGGATGGCAGAACTTACAATTAGGTGACAACTCTTTTTAATCTGACCCACTGAATGGGGTCAGTGGGGTTTTTGCCTCACAATGGGGGCCTGAAACAGACTCAGCATTACACTGTATTGTTTATCTCTGCACCCCCATTTTGAGTAAGTAGAATCTGATGCAGGGTGAGGGAAGAGGCAAGTCAAGAGAGGTGATTCTGCCCCTCTACTCTGTTCTCATGAAACCCTGCCTGGGCTAATACGTACAGCTCTGGGGCTCCCTATATTAGAAATATATGGACCTGTTCAAGTGAGTCCAAAGGAGGACCACAGAGATGATCAGAGGGTTGGAACAACTTTCCTGTGAAGACAGGCTGAGAGAATTGTTTGGCCCAGAGAAAAGAAGGCTCCAAGGAGACTTCATAGCAGCCTTCCAGTACCTGGAAGGCCTGTCGTACCAAGGACCAAGGGCATGTGGTGATAGGACAAAGGGTAATGACTTTAAACTGAAAGAGGGTAGGTTTAGATTAGATAATATGAAGAAATTTTCGACTCAGAGGGTGGTGAGACAGTGCAGCAGGTTGCCAGAGGAGTTGAGGATGTCCCATCCCTGGAAGCGTTCGTAGTAAGGTGGGAAGGGAATGTGATATGGGCACCCTGATGAAGTGGAAGGTGTCCCTGCCCTTGGCAGGAGAGCTCAGAATTAGATGATGTTTAAGGTCCCTTCCAACCCAAACCATTCCACGATTCTGTGATTTGATGGTGCAACGCATCCAGACGGTGTCTGGCAGTGCTTGGGGCAAATTCCTTCAACCCCTCTCTTCGGTAGCGGGTGCAGTCAGTGCACCACGGGGCCGTTCGGGAGGTGCGGGGAGCTGTGCGGGGCCGCTCTCGCTGCGGGGGGAGCGGTGCGGGGCCGCTCTCGCTGCGGAGCCACGGCGGGGCGCGGTTGCCCGCAGAACGGCGGCCCGTCCATCCCCCTCCCGCCCCCTCCGAGCGGGACGCATGTGATCCTTTTTTTTTTTTTTTTTTTTTTAAATTGCTATGGAAACAGAGCAAAGCAAAGGGTAAATACACGGACAATGGCTAAAGACAATTTTAATTTTCATCCCCGCTTAAATGTCACAGGTTTTTAGCGCGCCGCCGCTGTAACCGGAGCCGGCATCTGCAGCCCGACGGGCGAGCTGGTCCCCGAAGCCTGAGGAATACAAGTCCCTCATTATTGCCAAGTGGGATCAGAGCACGTAGGTCTGTTTAGACACTGCGATGCATTGTAAGAGGGTTCTCTTCAGGGACAGCCATAAAAGCCTCCTTCTTCCCTCCTGTTAGAAAAGAGCAGCTGTATTCTTCTAACGAGGACCCCGCCGAAGGTCGCCTGTCTCTGCAGTGCAGGGGCTCTGGGTCAGTACGGAAAAGCAAACTTAATTTCACTGTCTGAACAGGGTTTCCCAATGCAAACTCGTGTTTTGGATAGGAGCTGCGCTCACCCCGGTGCACATGGCTCGGGAGAACTGATGGGGAAGGTTTCTGAGGCTGTGTATTGCCTGTCTGACAAATATTTTAGCATTACAGTACAATCCTGAGCACTCTCATAGATTGGTGAATCTCAAGCTATTAATCACCTGCTAATGGCCACTCCAAATACCTCTGCCATTAAACTAAGACCATAACCACCTCTTGTTAAACAGGAGAGATAAGCCGTTTTACCATGCCAGCACTCCCTAATTTTGTAACTGGGGCTCATCCTAGTTTTCCCCTCTTCAAAGGCAGTGACAAAGTGCTCAATCAGTGATGTAAATAAACAGAACTGAATTGGTTATTTTATAGGTACACGAGTGCCTCATTAATTGCTGAGTGTTACAGATGTGAACAGGGCGCTCTAAACTGTTTACCAGCTGGTTCTTGGAAATGAGACTTCCTGGATGACTTTCCTACTGAGATATGCTGCCCCTCCTTGTAAATCCCTCGGTGGTTCCTGCTTCTCAGGAAGACCAAACTCCCCATTCACACGCAGAATCATTCCTGGAATTGCCACCAGAGTTGCTAGAAGAGCTCTTGTCGGGCGGCTGGAAGATTGCTCTGTGCAATTTCCCAGCACGAGCCTGCTCATGACACTCAGAGGATCCAGAAATGCGAGCCGCGCTGTTTGCGACAGAGCAAACCCCAGGAGCACGTGGACTGCTCTGCTGCTTCTGGAGCTAGGGGTGACGTTTCCTGAAAGGACGGATTGGCTTTGAGGCTGGGAGTCAGAGTCCTGCTGGATTTCTATTAATTGTATTAATTGCAGCAGCCTCGCCTTGGCACTGCTTTACTTGGAAACCTGTGTGTGCTCACAGACAAAAATCTTGGCATATGAAGGAAGGCTGGATCTTCTGGTTGGATTTGAGAAGGCGGAGGAAGAGGACAAGAGGAACTGACTAGCAGAGCTCATTTTGGCCGGAGTCACTTCTGCTGTGTTCCAGTACCACAGTGCTGTGCTTCACAGACGTTCTTGCTGCTAATTAAATGTTTCACATACACGTGAAGTAAGACAAAAGGACGGAGGGAGAAACCAAACAACCCACGTGAGACTGTATATCGAGAAGCAATCTTGTACTGACGTGGAGAGGAACTAGATGCTTTAAGAAGACTTTTTGTCTTCAAAACCTTATGGTTCTGCATTCATTTGCGAGGACACATTTTAGACAGATGGAGGAAAATCCTATGTTTTGTGTCAACATCCCTCATACACTGTATTTTTGTGAATGCAAGTGCACATTCTGACTCTTGCTTATCGTAACACATAAAAGTTTGGGCAAGTGTCTTCTTTGTTTATGGTTTCCTGGTTTGGAAAGCATACAGTTATTGCCAGATATTCCCAGAAGGAAAAATCATATAGAAAGTTGCTGCAAAAAAAGGTTCTGATAGTTCTCCAGCGCTATGTTGTGAGATGGTATTTTTTCCCACACAGACTCACTTATGACTTATGTGAAAAAAATCAAAAGATATTTTGCTATCAGGGGATAGCAATTTCTCTCCAGGATTTTAGGAGAACATCCAGGAGCCATGTTTGCAATTAAAATTAGTAAGAATAACAATTGATTTTAATATTCAATATAGAATCAGAAATCTTTGTTGTAATCTGTTGTATGTTTTTCTATGTTGTGTTTGTTTTGCCAGAAAATCACATTTCACTATTTATTATGAATTAAAAAAAACCCAAATATAGCATTGCTCTTCCGGTTCTATGCAAGGTTGAATGCCTGGTTAAATACCAGATGAACCCAGCTGTTTCAAGGTATTTAAATGTACTTTTGACCAAGATACTCACATCTTCACTGCATATACTGAATGAATGCAAAAGTTGAATTTAACAGGGTCAGACTGATGTTCCATTATCCCTCAGGGAATCTCTGTCTAATCGTGTATGTACCATGACAGCAGGCTCTTTAGATATTTGTTTAGATCTCTCATATGAAATATCCTTCTCTTTTTCTCTCTCCCTCAAACAATCAAATCTCTGATTTTAGGGCATAAAAATATGTCTGTAGATTAAGTCCTGATTTCCTAGTAAAAGAAACCATACATGTACCCAGAAGGATTTTGGCAAGTAATTGAAATCTTTCAAATAGGGAACTGAATTAAGAAAAGTCCCTTGTTAACACAAACTGAACGCTCCAGAGGTCTGTAGAACAGGGACTTCCTGCAGCAGAGTGTTTGTGCAGTGCTCCCAAGAGCTCTGAAAATTCATTCAGTCAAAGGTAACAAGGTCTTTTCTGGAAGTGCTTCTCACTCTCCAGCTCCTTACTTTTATCGGGACTTTATCAGACCCCCTATCTCTAGGGGGTCACACCAGCCAGCCCTTCAGTCTCTATTCACTCACCTCTTAGATAGCAGAATCAGATTTGAGGATTAAAGGTTTAGGCCTCTGGAAGACATTTGACCATCATGGACATATTCACCTTGCAGTATTTCTCTTAGTCCAGTCACTGCCATATCAGCATCACATTGTCCCATTTGCAAAGTTGTGTTGTAGTGCCTAATAGCTTTCATTTATTTCAACGTATTTTTCCATACCCTTAATTCTTCTAGGTTCTTCTGAAGTGACCATTTGCCTCATTACTCAGGACAGGCATATAGATCTACCAGTTCACCTTAGCTGAACTCTATTCTGTATTTCTAGGTGTTTTTTCTCACTGAAAAATGACATCCTAATGAATTACCATGCATTTTCAGCATAGCAGTGCTGTGTCTATTTGGAGTTTGTCCCCTGTTTCTTTAGGAATGCAGGGCTGCAAGGACACTGTTTCTAATACATGCTTTTCCCTTCCCTGGCTCTTGCCAAGCAATTAGGTTTGTAAAGAGCTTTTTATTTTTAATTTATAGATTTTGTTTGCATTGACATGTCTTTTGGACTCCATTGACATGGCAAGTTAAAACAAATGGCTCCTCCAGTAACCTGTCAGTTTGTTTCCAAAAATTTGTCTCTGTCTCGACAAAGTAATTATTTTTGCTGGCATCCATCTACCTTCACTAGTTTTCAAATGGACTTGATGTCTCTTTCTCTCAGCGTGTGGGCTTTTGAATGCTTGCCATTGCAAGATTTTTTTCTTTTTTTTTGCTTGTTGTTGTTGTTGCTACTTTTGCCTTTCATCTGGTGCAGCATCCTCGCAAACTGCTGAAATCTTGTGCTCCCCAAATCCCAGCACTCTTGTGTTTCCTTCTTTTGCAAATCATGGCTTTATAAATGGCAATTTCCCTCATCATTTTTGTCACTTTTGGTATTTTCTTGTCTAAAGGATAATATTAACTACCAAGAAATGTACATGACAAATTGAAATCAGCATCCTCTCAGAGACTGTTGCAGATAACAGGCAAATATGGTTTGGCATTGGTCCCTTCAATTGCCCGCTCCAAAAGGCTTTAGACTGTGTGCACCATAACAAAGCATCCCTCTTTGAAGACCAAACTGGTATCAGTCGCCATCACTTCTAGTTTTCAGTTACTAAAACCCTGCTACCATATATATATGCCTTCATAGATAGAATATATACATATATATATATATAAAACCAAATATTCATCTCTCTTGCTGCAATGACCCATATTTTCCCTCTTTGCAAGGCTCCCCCATACCATCTGCAAACTTTACTGACTGCAAAAGGATGAAACCCCTCATTTCAGGGGTATGAGGAAAGGCTTTTTGTGCACAGCCCTGTTAGATTCATTCTTCTGCTCACTAAATTTTAAGCCTCTCAGTGTTTGTAATTTTGAATTCCAGCAGGCTCAGACACGTATGATGACACACAAACTGAATATTAATCAGTGTTTCGTTCAGGCTGAAGTGATCTATGGCTGCTTCACCTTGTGCGTTTGCCACACTGCGTTGCAGACAGTTTGCTTTCAAGCCCATTGATAAAATGTCAGTCATCTCTTAAGAGCCTACATCTATATAAGAAAATAAAACAATGCCAGTGAAAACTCCCAGGCACTGGAGTTTGACTCTCTGTACAACTAAATTCAACATTTAATTCACTAAGATCAACACAGTGGTTCTGACAGTCCACTCCTGGTAGTCCTGCCACCTCTGACTTAACCTCTACTCCCTGAGCCCCTTGGTCAGAGGTGGCTGCTTTTTGTCAGTGCACCCAGTTGTCAGTTCAGCCCAGCTCCTGACATCCTCACTGCAGCTATCCCGGCTTTTGTTAATCAGACAAGCAAAAATTTAACATCCATCCTGCTGAAAGTAGCCTGCTGATTTCAGAGGGAGAAGGATGTTGCCATAACAGTCTGATTATTCACTTCATGTAATATTTTTATTTTTTGTCAAAGGTGTTTACTTTTCAAACAAAGGCCATTGGCTAAGCCGTGGCAACCAGAGTGTCTGTGTAGCCAGAAAACACTTAATATGTGGGTGGGTGGTTTGGATGGCCTTGAATACATAATTAAATTTGTTTTTCCTTTCAGTTCCCTGTGGTGTGTTATTTTTTTATATTTAAAAGTTATCCCTCTTGAAGACAACTGGTTTTTATTATTAAAAGGACAGCTTAAAATACATTTAGCAAAAGCAAGTCTCATTCCTTTTATGTCTCAATCTTTTTTTTCCAATTAAGGAAGAAGTCCTTTAGTGCCTATGATCAACTTCCTACAGCCAAAATGTTTCTCTAAACAATTTCTAAAGGTCTAGTAGCTCTGTACATTTAATGGGATAAGCTACACATTTCCTGATTCTTAAAATATTTGGTATTAGCTTGTATGTTTTATACTGCATCAGCAAAATTAGGGGTTTGGAGTGTTTCCCCAGCTGTAGAAAAAAGAAACGTCCTGCATGCTGCTTCTGGCACAGGTAAAAGGGAACAGCACATAAATAAGGGACCAGTATTGCAATAAGCTGAACTTCTGCAGTCCCTGTGGGATGCACCAGTACCTCTAAACCATGGCTTGTCAGCACGAGTGAAGCCCTGTCAGCTTTGACAGTGACAACCCAGTGGGTTCTGTGGGAATACAGAGTCAGTCAAATTGGGAAAGTGAGTCATGACAGGCAGGTGGAAATTCTCCAAGAGTGAGTGTGATAAGTACAATTTGGGGTCAGTATTAAACCCACATATGTAGAGCTGGAGTAATTGGCAATGAAAGCAGTACAGCAAAGTGAGTTTGGAGATTATGACCGAGCTAAAATTAAATATGAATATAAAATGTCATTTGCTTGTGAACCAACACCTTTCTCGTTCCAACTATTTTTCTCTGTTTGTTACCCAGATTTCATTAGAATCAGTCACAGAATGGTTTGAGTTGGAAGGGACCTTCAAAGATAATCTAGCGTAGCCCCACCGTGACATGGGCATCTTGCACTCGTTCAGGTTGCTCAAGGCCCATCCAGCGTGGCCTTGAATGTTTCCAATGATGGGGCATCCACAACTTCCCTGAACAACCTGTTGCAGTGCCTCACCACCCTCACAGTAAAGAATTTCTTCATGACCAACATAAACCTTTCAGTTTAAAACCATTTCCCCTTGTCCTGTCACAATAGGCTTTGGTAAATGTTTCTCCCTTTATATATTGAAAGTTTGCTAAGAAGTCTCCCCAGAGCCCTCTCTTCTCCATGTTGAACAACCCAAGTCCCTCAATCTTTCTTCATTAGGGAGGTGTTTCAGGAGTGTCAGGAGTGTCATAGCAAGGTTTAGATAGTGTAGCTAAGCTGGTGAAGGTCAAGCCTGGTGCCTGGGTGATAAGGGATACAGAGCACAAATATGGAAAGTCTAAAGGAACTGGGTACCTAAAAAAAGAAACTTGGGGAGACCATGGCATGCTTCTTGTATGTTAATATTGCTATAGGGAGGACAGGAAACCATTGTGCTCCATGTTCACTAGTGAGAGAGTAAGTCTGTTCACAACCAAAAGTTTTATATTGGAGAAGAAAAAAACTTTACATACGGGCTCTGAAACAATGGCTGGCAAGTGAAAAACCTTTTACTGAATGTTTTAAAGAAGAGGCAGATGACCCTCTCCTGAGGAGGATTTAGTCTGCTTGATCCTACCTCTGTGCAGGTTATTGGGCAACAGTTTTTGGTGTGTGTTTCTTTTTAGCCACTAAGTTCTGTAATGTACACGCTCCCTGGACAATCTGGGAGAAATTAGAGTTGAATCCAAACAATCAGGCTGGGACTGGTACTCATGTCTAGATGAAACAACCCAAATATGAAGGCGGAAATTCAACTAAGTAGCTACTATTAAAAAAGGACTATAAATAAATTGCCTAGAGTTTGAGGCAGTCGCATTACTGTGGGAAACCATGAAAGAACAGTTATTTTTAACTCTCCTGTTGACTTTTCTATGGCAGTTGATCTGGTGATTTATTGAAACACATTTGTAATGATTTCACTAATCTACACATGACATGATGAAAAATGCTGTGTTTAATGAGTTTTATGTGATTCATAACAAACTGCAGACAGTAGAAGCCTGATGACATTTTTAAATTCTACAGAACAAGAAAAATTTTAATTTTAAAAGCAGGAAACTAAATTCTGAGAAGTTTCCCCTCTTTAATTTGCCATTGAATCCAGGGAGACATGGTAATTTAAAAAAGTTCTCTAATTAAATATTAGTCTATTGTAGTCAATACTACAAGGAACTGAAAGTCTGTTGGGATAAAAAAACCCCAAACCATCCAACTATTTGGAATCTGTTGTTCACTGTCTCTTGGTCTTTGCCAAGCGTATTTCACTTTTGCATGTTTTTTGTGTTTGGTTAAAATTGCTTCTCACATAACCAAGTAATATTATAACAGAAAGGAATAAAATCAGCAAACGTAGTGTTCCTTCTCTGAAATTCTAAGAGCTAGTTACAGTTGTTTAAAAAACAACATTATTTTTTGCTTTGCACGTGGAGTCTTTCACCATTTTGGTCCAAGCTATAAGTCTACACAACTAATACAGCTAATTGCCCAGGCATTTTCTCATCTCCATTAAAATGGCTCAATACTCAGATAAAAATAGATACAAATGGGCAGCTCTTTTAAGGTTTGGAGGTTTTCTTCTTTACATGCTTAACAGTAGGCTTTTCAACTTTTCCAAAGTAAGAAGAAAAGGGGCTTGAATCTCCAGTGACTAGCTTACTATAGCTTTAATTCAAATCTGAATCTCCCATTAAGGTCACCTCTGTAGTGGTTTGAAGTTTTCCTTTTCGTTAACCTCTGCATTGAACAGAATATTCCTCAGATTCCCTAATTAGTTACAGTTGGAGCTTTAGAGACTTTCAAGACTTTCCTCTTTGAGCTAGGAAGAAAAAGGTTCAAACAATGGTCAGGAAACCCTAAAACCTCTTATCTCTCAGCAGTTCGATTAGACAAGAAGAGTACTGTCTTGATGGATTGAAAGTGCTCTGTGCCCGATAAGAACAGGAAAGATAAGAACATTAGAGGTCTCTTTTTTTTTTTTTTTTTTTAATGGAAGAAAAGACTGCTTTCCTTTTAAGCACTATCTTCTCTTCATTTACACATTGCAGGATAAACAGACTGTGTTTGCAATTAATATTTATGCTCACACACTCATTCTGCCTTGCTTTTTTAACAGTCACAACAGAACAATATAAGATTAAATAATTGTCAAAGCAGCCAAGTTACTAAGTGCCCTATTATATGTTGAGCAGCCCTAGTGGTGCTGAAAATGAAGGTAGAAAAGATGATGCTATGAAAAACAGAAAAAAATACATTTGTTCAATGTGTTCTTATTTAGGTAGCATTAAAAAGTAAATATAGGTGTGAGAAAGACACTGGCTGCTCTGGAAAGATGGTTGTGTAAATGTTCTATTTAATTTTCTCCATTCACTGGGTTGGCTGTTGCTTTTCTGCCAGTTGCTTTCCATTAATCACTTCGGTTCTAAAAGGCCTTAGAAGGAAATTGTTTACAGATATTTTCCTTTGCTCTGACAGAAATATGAACCCATTTTCAATCAGTTTCCCCCCGTTCTGCATTTGTGGCCCAGCCATTTCCCTGTTTAAGTCAATCAGGACATAGCCGTCCACTTAAACTGGAGCAGATGAAGTTCTTTACCTAGCAGTGGCTGAAGAGACAGAAAGATGAATGCTTTCTATAAGCATAAGCATATTTTAATAGCTTAGGGTTTTTTCTAGTTGATTTAACAGTGTTAATATAGAGAAAGAGATCTTACTGGACTCCATTTAAGAAGCCTCAGGGCATCATTTGTTCTCAGGTACACTTTGGACATTTTGCATTAAACAGTTCCACTCAGAATTTTCCTAAGACCTCATAGCCATAACCCTAAGTACAGCATTTAAAAGGCAAAAACCAGCATAATAGGGCATATAAAGCTTTTAGCTCTATGAGGTTTGTTTTTTTTTTTTTTTGTTCTGATCATTGTTTAAAAGCTACTCCCTGGAGGTCTCTGTAGCAGCTTTATGGGAATTTATTTATCATTACATGATGTTAGTTCAGATGTTTTCATTGAGCTTACAAACTTCTTGCTTCTACATTTATAATTGTACAAATTTATGATACTATGAAGTTCAGAAACTCAGGCAATCTAGTGCAGATTATGTTTGGGCCAAAGTGGCACACTGTAGCCATAATTTCTAGTACCTTTCCTATAACTTTACACAGACTAAGAAAAACAGCTGAGATGGCCTGGATTATATAATATCTATTTACATATGAACGAAGTCAACTTGAAAACTCAGAAAGACTTAGAGGAAATGGACTAAACTGTAAGTTTGATTCTATAATCACATCTTAATTACATTTCACTCATCAGCTACTGCTGGCCTTTGATGAATCAGACAGAGGAGCTGGTTCACACACGCCTTTCTTTGCTTGCAGAAGAATAAAGAAATCATCAAAACTTTTTGGGGAAATTTGGCTCCACTGGGAGAGTCAGGGGAAGTCAGTGGCAAAACTCCCACATGCTTCAGCAGAGTGAAATCTCTGGGCTGCTGATCCTGCCCACAGGCAGTTATAACAACAAAATGGGGAAAATGCTTTGGCTAATGAGACTTCAGGAAGAAGGAGCTGGAGAAGATTTCTGGGAGGTGGTGGAAAAGTGGTAGCAATGAGGATGAGAAGGCAGAAGAGCTAAAGAGAAGGAGGAGGCAGAATATGGAGCAGAGGCAACAGAACAGCAGTAAGAGGAGGTAGGGATGTGAAAAACTGAGAATAGAACTGAAATAAAGGGTGCTGTTTTCAGATCAAAGAAGGGAGTGTGTTTTAAATTGATTCCTTCAAGAGAATGACTGTGGTGTGGTGGGAGAACTGAAAGAGTTAAAAGCCTTCAGAAAGATAACAGACATCAAAAATCTTGCATTGTATTTAGGTCCAAGTCTGTTCTGCCAGAACAGTTCATCCCACCTCTGGCCTGCCCTCAGGTAACTTTTTCCTTCATAACTCTCACAGCTGGACTGGGATTGCACCATGAGGCAGATGAACAGAAAAGGATAATCCATAGGACAGTGCCTTCAGGCCTCTTTCCTGAGGACCCCACAACCTATGGCACATGGTCCATCATGTCCTATGACTAAAATGTTGGCTTCTCATATAAAGAGGTGAGAGAAGGGGGCCCACATGTCTGTAAGATGAAGAGCACCTGCAGGGTGCATGTGAAATAGATGCATCTCTGATTATATGGGAGAAGAGGTGCTTCTCTGCAGGTTACTGTGAAACTTCCTGCAGCAGCAAATACCACAGCACTGCACTGCTCTTTGACACCAGACATTTAGGCTATAACTGCACCACTGAGTGACGTGGACTTAGGACTGTCCTTGGGCATTAAGGATAGCTGGTGTGTATACGTACTTTTCTGTCTTTCAAAACCTACATATAAGCTTATGAAAGACAGACAAAGAGATTCTCCTGACTCCCAAAGAAAAGAAAGGTCTGCACCCAGACTAGCAGTGCTCCCAGGCATGTGCTAGCTCCTGCAATTGTTTCTCATCTTGGTAAAAGCTAGATAGTCAGGTCAAAGCCTTGTCAGGAACAAGTCTGCTGGCTGAACAGCACAGATGGTTGAATTACTAGAATGAGAACACTGTTTGGTGCTATTTAACTCAACATTATAGAAACATTGATGCTGTTTTTCTATGAATTATTCTTATTGATTTGCTCTGAGAAGGATCATTCATAGGTTATATTAAGTTCTTGTAACTTCAGCAGTAATAGGAGTCTGGGCATCCTTTTGTATTTCAGGGTGTAATGATCCCAGATCAGAGTGAGAGAATGAAGCTTATTTCCAAAAGGCATAGAGGGAACCTGATGAGTCAAGTTCTCTGAGTTTGGACTACTTTGCAGGACCCAAGGCTGAAGAGCTCACCACAGACATACTTTTTATTGAAACCACCAGAAGGCACATGCTCTTGATTCTCTGTGTGTGGTATCTTAGAATTGCATGGTCACCAGTTTACAGCAGTCAGCTCAGAAGGTGACTTCAGGAACTCAGAGATTCCCCTTTGCTTCCATCGAGTGCCAGAGAAATCCTTGGTTTAGCATGGCCCTGTGCTCACAGCTGGAGAGCTGGCAATTGCCTTCCTTCCTTGGCTGCTATCCAACACTGAGTCAGATGGTGGGACTAAGAAATACCACTTCACATGCACTTCTGTTGCTGTCTTTCCATTCACAAATGTAAAAACATCCTTGATTTTTTCTGACAAAAATGTAAACAAGGAGACTAGCTGGCCCAGGGGATCTGTAATAGGATATAGAGCCTTTCACCTCTGTCTTATGAACAGAATATCATCCCCCTCTGATGCACATCTTGTGGCTTGTGAGGAGAAAGCTGGTGGTCTGAGCCCCAGTGTCATGTGTCTGCATCAGGAAGCCACATGATTTGGGTCTGATTAGCCCCTTTGTCGGCACCAGTACTTCCTGTGCAGAGATAAGACATGCTGATTGTACAAGGGAAACTGTGATGTTGATCTTGTATTTGTCCCTTGACTAATAGCTAATCTTCAGACATTTGTTGGAAAGGTAATCATGAACATGAATTTACTTACAAAAGACTGTAGTGAAAGACAGCACTGTAAATTATACATATGCTTTTCGTTAACTCAGATACGCAACGCTGTATCTGGAAGTGTTGTTTTGGTGAGTAAAAAAAGGAGGTTTAATGAAATGGAAGCTAAAATCTAACATTGCATCACCTGGCTCTGAATAGTCCTTCACTGCCCGCTGACTGCAGTAGCTGGAGACCTGTGACTGCTGGTCCCCACACACAGGTGAGGGAATCAAACCTGCCTTGTGCTCACATCTGTGGGACAGGAAGGAAGTGTGTCTACCCTCTGTAAACAGTGGGACCAGCCCCTTTCACATTGCACAGAAGGAATAACTCCAACCACAGCACTTCTGTTCTTAGGGCTCTGAGGCTTAATATATCCATTATCTGTGCATATTCCCAAACTCAGCAATATTTGTAGATTAGATCAGAGCTCTTTGCTTCCAGCTGTTAAGTACATGAATAATATCTGCAAATGCTCCTCTTTGTGTTATTCTGTTAAAGCACAGTCCTCAGACTCCTGTTGATGCACCAGTGTCTCTGAATACTTGAGTTCTGCCCTGCCTTCAGACTGCTTTCACTTGGGTGCAACTATGCTGAATTTGGTTGGATTCTGGGATGCTGTACAAGTAAATATCTAAATTTAAACTGGATGTGTGACTGGCCATTTATACTTGGGCTAATCCACACTAGGCTCTTAACAACCCTTGACATAGGCAAATGCATTAAAGTAGGGCTAGGTGTATTTCTGTGGGCACTTGTCACTAGTAATAAGGGTCTCTCTATCTCCAAACAACCAAATAGAAAAGAACTCTGAGAGAAAATACTTAAGAAACAAATTTTCCACTATCTGTGGTGGTGCATCAGGCTATTGCACCTCCTTTGGTGCTGCTTTCTTGCAAGACACTGCTACCTTGAGGACAGTCCTCAGCTCCTTCAGCAGAGGATCTGATGGCTTAGCTCCAACCACCTCCTGCAGAAGCTCAAACTGAGCTTTCAGGGTTGAACCAGCTGTGGGAGAGAGTGGAATAATATCTTGAGCTATATCATCTGTTCGCTAAAGTAATTTATCTAGACCCTGAATTCATCAGGAACCCAAAGAAAAACATTGTGCTAAAAAGAAAGCAAAAATAGACAGTATTCTGAGTAAGACTAGGATTGCAGCTCCTCTGTGGATCCAATTCCAAGATATTCTCTCACTATTGCCTTCCCTTTTTCCCTGGTCACAGCAAGAATTTGCCCTCATTTATTTAAAAGTCAAGTCTTTTATCCTGTTGAATGCAAGAAAACAGCAAAGACAACACAGTACTGGGCACAGTAACATGCAGAAGTAAGCAAGACCTTTCATCAAGCCTAGAAAGAAGTGGGTAATAAAAAGCAGTTGACATAGGAGTATTCAGATTGTGGGTCATCAGACATGGGACGTGGCTGTTTTCTGCATTTAGTGTTGGGAGCCAGCACTGGATGGATATGTTACACGATTACTGATCGACCAAATGCACCGACAGAGGAACAGTCAGCTAACGATCCCCTCACATGAGCTGATTAAACAAAATTCCTCTGAAACTTCAAAACAATGCAGCCAAAGGATCTCTGAGGGCATTGACATCCTCTCGGTAGGGTTTACAAGTTCTGGTTTGCCTGGTCTGATGGAAAAAGACAACCCAAAGCACTGTGAGAAGAGCATCCATTGGGTTGCCAGCTGTCTGTCCGGGAACACAGGATGTCAAAATCCCCTAAAAAATCCAGTCCTTCAGAGATTTTATCTCATTTTTTTTTAGATAAGTCTTTCAAGTCAATTTAATTCCTAACCAGCTGCTTCTCTTAATAACCCTGACATTCATTGCCCTCACATTTATTTAGTCTGAGCTCGCTCTTACTGCTATTCTGCCCACACTGTAGACTTCAGAAACTTTATTTAAGCAAGTAAAATTAACATTTGTAAATAATTTAATTACAGTAAAATCCCCTGTGTTCTTGATAATTACTGGGACAGCAAAAAGGCCAGAAAGATCAGATCTCAGAAAGTTCTTAGGAAGCCAAGTCCAAGAATGCACATTTCAGTGGTCACGTATGCATGGCAATGCTTAAAACTCACCCAGAGCCTCCCTAGCTTGAATGTGGAACATTTCATCCCAAACACTCTGGGAAAGAACCTCCTCTCTTTGTAGGCCCCGAGATTCTATGTTTTTGGTTGCATCAGGGCACAGATCCCACTGAAAAGCAGAGAGAACCTTACGTAGCCAGATGGTTTAGGTACTTAAAGCCATGGATTTGGTACAAAGCCATGGATTTGAGTCCCTTCAACCTAAACCATTTAATGGGCTAGTGGCCTATTGACATAGCTGTGAGAGGAAAAATGGATGTGACATCAAGGTTGGAAATTTCCTTGTCATGATCCTTCAGACTCAGTGAGAGCACCACCTGACCTGCTTCAGGGGCCAGCCTTGAAAGGGTTGAGGATTCAGTCATGCTTTTTACATAGTGCTTCATACTAAATTACATACAAACGCTAGTTGAACCTCACTCTGCTGAAGGGCCTCTGTGCTGAAGAGCACTGAAGATTTGTTCAAGAGAAGTGGTTTAAGATGTTACGGTTTTCTGCCACTACTGCTCTACTCTAAGGCACTGTTTAATGACCAAAGAAAAGCTGGAAAAAGGGTGTCTTCTCAGATCTTGGCTGTTTCACTGAAAATAGTTTAATTTATGTTAAATTGTTTAATTTATTTGAACATACTTTTCTGTCACAGGAGTGGGTTGTTAAATCCAGGAATGGGGTAGAATGGAGGACTCATTCTTATACTGCAACAACTGAACTTGTTAACCTGTTCCTTATCTCTCCCTTGGTCTCTTCAAATTTAGACTCTGAGAACCTCATGCCTAAATTTAATGTTGTAGTTCTTACTTTGCTGCTCCCTAAAGCAAGATCAGATAATTCCAAAGTACTCATTAATATATCATCATCAAAATTTTCCACTAAACAGAAAACAAGATAAGCACCATCTCTAAGTTACTTTAAATGCTGGAAGAGGACATAAAAATATTTATTCTCCTTCACAACAAACCCCACAAATCTAGCTGATCTTAGCCTTGTTTAGCTCCAGTTAGAAAGTTTCCCTGTGTCTCTTTACTTGCCTTTTTAGTGGATGCCCTCAATAACTCAAAGTCAAGATGGAAATAGGGTCACTGCAACCATCAGAGAACAGCGTCAGTCAAATTAATGACAAATGCCTGAGTTTGGGGCTCACATCCACGAGAGCAGAACATCCTCCAAAAACTGGAGGGATTGTATACTCACGATTCTATCCTGCAAGACAGAGTTTCTCTTTTACAGGTTGATGTGTGAGTATCACAACAGTCGTGATCTCCTGCTGCTCTTTGGGAGATATGAAGGTTCACTTTATGAAGGCATTCAGAAGCTTTGGAGTTGCTAATTAATTACCCAAGCAATGCAGTGCTCTGAGCCCTGTATGTTTTTGCCACCTATCTGTTTCCTCTCGGGTTTGTTAACACAGCTGGAGAAATTTATATGCAGGAACCCACTTCATTCTAGAGTTCTTTAAAATCTAATCCTCACCTCTGAATGTCCAGTTAGACCAATCTAAACCAATTAGGGAATGTGCAGTTAAAGCAACAAAAGCTGCAAAGCAGCCTTTGGAAAGGCAATGCTAACTGTTGTGTTTTTGTGGCACACGCTGATTTATTAGGATATACAGCGATGATAAGATAAAGTTACAATGAGGCTGGCGGGAAACCCAGAGGTCACGATCCCTACAGTATCACTGGATTTATCTGATCTATATCATGAGGATTTAATGGCAACTGTTGTTTTTTTAAACAATACCTTTTGTTCTCTGTTAAGGTACTTCTTGTTGGCTTTGGACAGCAATATAAACAGCCACGGCCACCTGATGATAAGTGTTGGCAAGGTGATAATCAGTTTGCTTGCCTTTTAATCCCTACAGTAACAGATGGAATAAAAAAAACCCTAAAGCAATAATGATAATTCAACTGTTTGTGAGGAGAGACAAGGTTTGCAGGGAGAAACAATCTTTTACCAGACTAATTGGTACACTTGCAAACAGCAGAGAATTTTTCTGTCTCACACTTTTTTATTGTTTTTTTTTTCCCTTTTCTTTCTGCTGAAAGCACAGAATCTTTTCCTTTTTTCCCTCTAAAACCCCAAATGGGGACATAAAATGCTCAGGAAAAAAGACAAGTCCTTGCAGGACGCCGTGTGCATCCCAGAGTGGGCATGTTTTCTCTGCCCTACATGTGAGAGGCTTGGTGGAAGGTGTCTGGGGACAAGGATCCTGCAAGCCACAGAGGGGCCTAAGGAATCCACGCTCAAGTGCTTTAAACAGAAGGAACCTTTTTTTTTCTGTCTGTGTTGAGTGTTTTGAACCTCCTGGTCATCAACAAATCCCTCTTAGGTTGCAAAATCTATTGTAGGCATAAGTCTGGTTTTCTCTAGGGGCATTTTATTACTCTCACTATTTCACATGGCCATTTCATAAAGTAAAACCTAAGGTAGCACTTAGCTTATAGCTACAAATATGTGCATGAACATGACTGAGTTTCCTGTAACTACAGTTCAAACACCTGTACCTCACTGGATCACACTCAACCCCAGTGTAGCCAAGGAACAAATCAAGAGATGTAAAGAATTACTTGTCACATCCTAAAGAAGATGTCTTGCTGTGACTATGAAGATTGTAGGACAGTATTGACACACTAAATCATCTCTTTCACAGGTTCAAACTTCCTACTGTATGTCATCTTTCCTCATACAGGAGTCATTTCACATCCTTAACCATCTTTCTTGCCCTCACTGTATCTTTCCCGTTATACTATATTAATTTTTTTTGAAATGGGAGAACCTTTTTTGAGATAAGTGCAATTTCCATTCTTTCTGGTAAGTTCTACTTTTTAATCAGCTTTTGGATTTCTACTGAGGTCTACCAATTTATTCTACAGGATTATCAGTAATAACCCAGGATCTTACTGCTCGGTAATGTCAGCTCATTTTACATGCAGAGTAAGGAGTGTTTTACCGCACATCAGTTGCTTTAAGTTGTAGCTGTGTGGATTTTGTTTCAATATTTTATCACCTAGTCACTGCAGGCTCAGTGTGGCTGGCCATAAACAGACAACCTGGGCCAATATCAGTACTGGAGGATTTCCCAGCCCTCTCCTCTGCTCTAGGAAGTCTGCTGGAGCTCACGGGTCGTATCAGTAAGTGTTGTGTGGGCATCTCAGATCCTCAGGCCTCTTGAGTAACACCACATTCTATGTTCAGTGTACTGAATTATACCTTCATTCTCTGAAAGTCCTCACAAAATTGTTCCCTGTAAGCTTACCTTGAATAATGCTGAATTCTCATCAAATTTGCTCACTGTCCTGCTCAACCGGGTCACTTATGAATATGTTCAAATTGCAAGTACTAGATTTGGGCATCAGTCTGGAGAAGTTTTCTGTTATTCTGTTGATTTGACAATTTTTAAAATACCAGAATATTGTTTTCCACATTTACAGTCCTTTAAAACAAAGCAACCTCTATGCATTTTAATCAGTGAATAAAGTTTATTCTTACAGATGCAAACCAGATTTCTCCTGGATACTGGGTTTCAATGACTTTTATTATTATCTTACTTCAGAAGGCATTCATATGTCTACCTAGCTCCCCTCTTTGTTTCTTTTGTGTCAACACACTGATGCAGGGAAGATCTGTAACAACTCCTATCAGTTGCATGGACAGAAGTATTTGGCATGTATATTCAGTAACATGACCTGGAGACCCCTCACATGAATTTTTCTCAAAATCTCTGGCTTCTTAAGGACATGGTGATGGAACTCACAGTTAAAGATGTTGCTTTGTAAGACCTGCGCGTTTTCATAGTCTTGACAGAATGCTAGTTGTACAAGGAAGTTTGCAGTATCAAAAAACTTCTTCAATAAAAGAAAGGGCATGATTTTAGTGTTTCTAGACACAAAAATGGCTTTTTAAGGGAAAATTAGACCAAAGCTCTGCAATCCTTTAAAGAAAGAAAATTTAGGTGACTCAGGAAGAAAGTAATTCTCTAGGCTGCCTTCCATTATTCCTTATAAATTCTCAGTTCAAATTCAGCCCTGGAGCAGGAAGACGGATTAAATGGCTTCCTGAGATGCTTTACATTTATTTCCTGTTATGACTTTTCAAAGCTTATGAGAAATGAAGGTAGAATGAAAGGAACGCTCCCCACAGTTGTGGTTATTCCAGACAGTCCCTGAAATGTGTTTTTCCATTAATCTGTTAGTCCCCAGGTGAAGAACTGGTGGAGTTGGTACAGGTGATCATTTAATTAAAAAAAAAACCAAAACAGCTATTTGATTAAAAAATAATAGTCACAGAACCTGAATTGCAAAACCAATTAATTTTATTTTCACATCAATAAAAAAATGGCATAGACAGTCTACATAATGTGCTTACCCAGTTACTTTGCTATGCAATAATATGCAGCAACTTGCATTGTTTATGTGAAATGAGAATAACCATGTTGAGTGATGTTCCTGGTACAGACATAATAGCAGTGTACCTCCTAATGAAACGAACTAAAGAAATTATCTTTTCTCCAAAAAACATATGAGATGACAGGAAGCAATGAGACTAAACACCCAACTTGACAGCAGCAGTGGTTTTCTATCAGCAAGGATGAATAAGACCTGGAATAGAGTACTTAGAAAAAAAAGAAAGCGGTCACTTTCTGAGAGGAGGAATATATGTGAAAAAGTACATATTTTTAAAATTACGTTTGTACAGAAGGGTGGGCTGGATGACTCCTTCGAGCTCATATAGAATTATTTCCTGTGACAGCAGCTCAGTCTTCCACTCTTTCCTTCTTGTCTCCAAACTATGGTATCTGTGAGACTTCATCTGGAAAACCTAACGGCAAAAGTTACAGGAAAATCTGATGTTGATGAAGCCTGCTTTTGGTTGATAGACCATCAGCACAGAGAATGTGGTCTCAGACTCTCATGCAGCCTCCAATGAACCTCCAGTGTTTCTTCATTTGAGCAAACACTGTCAGCCAGGGTAAGATGCAGTGGGTGCAAAGGGCAGCATGCACACATGTGCATGGTTAACCACTCGTGATTTATTTTCAAATGGTGTTTAGTGTTTCTGCTGACTCTGACAGACACAGGTATGGACCCAGACCCTGAAGATGATGTTGGCTGTCTGCAGTGGAGCCTGTTCCTGTCTGCAAGAAGTCATCTATTCTGGGAGGATCTTGCTATGACCCCTTATAGAATTAAGAAGGTAAACTCAGGGCACCAAGAGTGGCTCAGGCTGGCACGAGATTGGCTCAGTTTCTGACTCTGTAGCATGTTTTCTGAATTACTTTGGACTGATCTCCAAGCTCTCTGTAGCTTGATTTCACCACCTGTAAGTTGAGGCTAGAAGTTGTGGTGATCTGTCTTAGCATTTTGTAGTCTAGGAAGAGGAATAGCTGTGTAAGAGCTAATTTCTGCAATACAGGAATACCTAGAGCTCCCATCTATTACCTAAGCATTGTCTGCTGTAATTCTGTGGATCATACCTTGCCCATGGACCAACACTACCTCTTAAAAATATGAGAGCACATTCCCCTAATTGTCTGGTTTTTTTCAGTAACAGTGAAATGTGCCCTAGAAAGGCTGCTATGATAGCAGAAAGGAAAAGGCATTAGCTGTGAATTCATGCTACTCAGCTGTCCATAATGCTGGAAGAAACTTTGAAAGGTTGTAGACTAAAGGACTCTAGTCCCAAGGTCTGCTACTGATGGGGACAGGAATTTTTCTCTATCCTGTTATTACATTTTAGATGTCTCTATCACAAGGGAAGAGGTGTCCTGAAATTGGCATCTGGCTCCTAACTTCAAAAATCTGGACCAGTTTGAAGGCCAAAATGAACAGGAAGATGAACCACTAATGGCAGCAGAAGTGGCGCTACCTGTACAACATTCCAGGCTGGAACTATTAGAGATACACCTCCTCAGGTGAGGAACAGGAGCAGTGAAGGTGTAGATTCAAATTATAACTTCAGAGTATGAGAGTAGATCAATGCAGACAGCAGGTCAGGAACACTGAGAAAAAAATTAATTTTACAGGATGGTAGCTAGCAACACAAAATTATCCTTTTCACGTAAAATTGTAAAAGCCAAATTAAGTATGTATTATATTAAATGTCTGCAGAAAAAATGAATGATGCGACAAATTTCAGCTGTATTATAGCAAAATTAGAGCAAATATTTTGTTCTCAGGATCAAACCTGTTTTATTTACCTTACTGAAAGCATCTATTTGGAAAACCTATTAAAAAGTTACACAAAATAATGTAAACTGCATTTGGCCATCATGTAAAAAGCAGACCCAAGTGTCCCATGTGGCTTCACACAACAGAATTTCTCCCCACCAACTGATTGCAAAACAGTTCATTTGTGAGTCTCAAGGGAAGGAAATAAAATTTTTACAGGGTTGTGTTTAAAACAAGCAGTACATCTCAGAGGGAGAAAAGAACAAGTGAACTCAGCTGAGCTCTTTGGTGTCAGAAACCAGAAACCAACTGAGTAAGAGCTGCTGCTGTCTGAATACATGTAGAATCTCTTTTGGGGCTCCATCTGGTTACTGGGGAAATCCACAGGCAAGGTCTGTCTGCAGTTTAAACTTTGACCATCCCCTACTGTATTCTCAGCTTGTGGGACTCCCTGAGATGCTCTTTCTTTAATAGCACTAGTAATTCTTTTGAAGGTTAGTCTAGTTAAGCTATTCAGGACTACTGTGATGGGAGAAAGACAACAGGAATGGAGAAGAGCATAGTTTGTATGGGACATCCATGCTTTTCATTATGCAGAATCTGATCTCAGAAGACAGCCAGGAACTCCTCTGCAGGAGGAACACTCTGCTGAAGGAGACCCAGATGTATGACCCAAAGCCTTTGTACCTCTCCCCAGTAGCAAGTATAGACCAGGGTCAGGGAAGGTGCAGACGGAGCTTGTTTCACCTTGCAACCCTATACCAGAAGCTTAGTCATTAGGTAAGGGAAATAAGATTATTTTAATTCACAGTGGGGGTGAATCTGGGACCACAACCTTAACATCACAGGAGTTCAAAGGTGAGAGGTACAGCTTGTCCAGACCCAAGGGTTTAACCATAGCATGCCAGGTGATGAAGGTATGAGGAGAGAAAGAGCAGCAGCCAACAATTCCTAAGCAATCCGTGTTATTTTACCTCAGGGTCTGCAAAGCACATGTGTGTCCCTGTGGCTGTGCTGGAGAGGAGGGAGATGTTAGGGAGGGGGGAATCCCCTCTGCTCAAGCACCTTACTGAGAAAGATGGCTCTTGTGCTGCACTGGAGCTGAACCCGAGGACGGTGTTTGCCTGGAAGCCCTGAGCGGTTCCAGATGCGGCTCGGGGGGTGGTGTGGGGCCAGCACACAGGCAGCTGCCTCTGGTGTTCGGCAAAAGCCAGGAGGGTGAAGCTGCCCTGGCTGCATGTAAATACTTCCTCATGCTGTAGCAAACCCTGCTAATGAACAGACTGGCTTTTCTTGGCTTTCACCATGCTACTTCTCTGATATGAATATTTGGAATTGCTCGATTCTTAATCCATGTATTGTTAATACCAGTGAGTTGTGCCTTATTTCTGTTAGCTCTGAAGAGCCTCACTGCTCTCTGCAGAAAGCCAGCCACCACAGTAGTCACTAGTGTCAGCATTCTGCTGTGTAGTTTGGTCCTTAGCCAGCTTTCAGCCATGGCATTAACTTCATCCCTGGAAAGTGTGCTGCTTCTCCAAAGTCAAGGTGATCTTGCTTTAAAGAGCTCCAAGCGGTCAGTTATGAGAGTGGGCAAGTCAGTGACCCATTTACAACAGGGCTACTTAGAAAGTGCAAATAATGAAGTGTCTAGAAGTGTTTCCAGTTTTACCTGTGAATGTCTGGGATGCTGCCTCCTTGTACTACATCTCTGTCTCCCACCAACTTCTGCAGAGGTTTTCAGACAAGCTGCTCTCTCTGCAGCCAGTCCGTGCTGTACACAGGGCAGGACTGTTGCACACTGCAACCATCACAGTGGCTACATGGTCCCATGCTGGGGTAACGTGATGCCTCAGGCAGAGATCAGTACTCATGGCTGACCCTGGTTCTCATTTGGGGCAATCTCAACCCGACATTTTAATTGGTCCACCTGGCTCCGGTGTGTAAAAGAGCTTAACAAGCAGGTTGCTGTTTGCACTCATGCCACTTACTGTGCATGCATTCCGGGTTTCTAAGCTTTTCATGCAATATTTTTCCTGAAAAATCAACTGCCTGGAAGATGGTTTTAGCTCCACTCACATCTCCTCAAGCTCGTGTCAGGTATGGCTGCAAGTGGTAGCAGCAGAATTTATAAACAGGGCAAATTCATCACCGAATGTGTAATGAGCCAGGCCTTGGAAATGAAGGACACCACTTTCTTTCTTCGGCATCCTTTCTGGTCCATCTGACATGCTCAAGCCAAATAGACACCATCAGGAGCATTCACACTCTGGGCAGCAGTGGGGAAAAGCAACAAAGTGGCATTTCACAGCCTGAGCCACTGCTATTGTTCTATACAAGATCTATAAATTAAATAAGGTCTCAAAGCTTCTCAGTAAATAAGGGCTTCTAAATAAATACCATTAAAAAAGGGCAGTCTTGGAGATGAGCAAATTTTTCTTTCTGTGAGAGTCTTACTGTATGCTGACCGTGAAAAATATCTTTGTCTCAGTCCATGATGGTTTACAGTTTGATCTCTATGTGGAAACAAGTGACAAAGAGTATTTGAGATGTTCTATTTTGGGAAATCTATAGGGGAGGTTAATTTAGGTAAATCAGGGAACCCTCTTGAGACTTCAGAGAAAATCTGGAGAGGCTTACAGACTAACAACATTGGCCTGTGCTATTTTTCTGAGACAGTTTTAGCTGTGGCTAGACTTGAGGAACTTTAATGAGGTCTATAGTTGGGGCAGGTCCAGAAGAACATTTCATCTCATCCAGTTTGGTACAGCAGGAAGAGGTGGGAAAGGTGTTGATAAACACAAATGAACAAAAATGAAAAGACTACCACAGCTGGCTGACTTTTTAAAGCTGTGAGACACACTTTTTTCCTTAACTCCCAGTGATGAGTTTGAAGGACCAGATTCTCATGGTGGCCATACCAAACTAAATGGGGAGTAACTCCCAGGCAGCTCCTCGTCTACACCAGGAGACACAAGTGAATCTGGACCCATAACAAAAGCCAAATGGGCCATCATGCTGGGCAGTGATGCAACATATCAGAGCTAGAAATCAGACCACAGGCATTGCAGCAAGGACTGGAGGCACCCAGCTCTCACATGTGCTTCCTGTGTGTGCTCAGGCTCAGCTGATTTTTCTCTGCATAACCTAAAATATTCTACATTTAGTCCCTTCAGCCTTTTCCTTAAAGAAATTGCTTAGCTCTACTTCTTGGAGACAGATAGCCATGGAAGTCACGTTACAAAGAGGGATGCCTCCAAGACCTCTGTCAGTCAGCTCTCATCCACTGGTTTGGACATCTTGAGTCTGTATAAAGGGAAGATGAAGCCATGAGGACCTGGCAAAGCAGTTCTTGAATTGCAGCTGTGGGAAAACACCCTTGGATTTATGAACTGTGGCACAAATCTCCTGACTGCCACCAGGGATAGCTATGGCCTCTTTTGGGTTTGTTTCCTTGCCTGTTGAGGAAATCCCCCTCCCTTGTCCCTTTTGCCATTGTCATTAGTCTGGGCTGTGCACCCACTGCCTTCCTGTGCTGAGCTGGCTGTGCAGCCTCCGTGTGTGGGAACAGATTTGTGAACTGTCTAGAAATAAACAGTCAAGTTATCCTACCCACACAGGCAAATCTGACACTATATGCCCAACACTGCATTCCTTTGGGCTGGAAGTCCCCATTTATGCCTTCGTAATTTTATTGCATGCATTTTTTTCAAGTAAAGCAGTCTATTGCTTCTCCCCATAGAACCATTAGGTATGTGACATTTCCACCAAAACAATAGCGTTTTCAAATGGTGCCAGTAAAATGCTGGGAAAGCCAAAGTCTTGAGCAGTGCTAGAGTGATCTCTTTATAGCTCCTGTGCAGAGCAGAAATAAGACATTGTCACTTGCAAGAGAGAAACGCCGCTTACATATTCCTGCCTGTCTTTTGGGCCAGGAAGGTATAACCTTTTCTGAGCAGTGTTTAGACCCTTGATTTGGTTGACAGACTGTAGATCTCTGGAGTCATAAGAAATGCCCTATGTTACAGAACTGGAGAGCAGCAGCTACAGTGCATTCAGCTGTCCTGGAGCAGCTGATGGGGCCAGGAGTCCACCCTGTGGCATCTCAGCTTCAGGCAGATAAACCTCATTGATTGTCCCGTTCCCCTGCAGGTGGTCTGATAAAATCAGCCTTAGCAGTTTTATGGACCTGCTGATTACACCAAGCAGAACACATTTCAGTGAGCTAAAGTGCAAAAAATCAAACTTAAAATCAGAGATATACAGTTATAATTAAATTCCAGGATTCCTTCATCCAAAATCCATTATACAACCACAGAACTCCAAGGCAATTGTATGAAGTCCCTTAATTTGTGCTTAGCTATGAGATGTCCCCCAGTCAGTCATCAGACACCACCTGAAGACATGAAGATTGGAAGAGGTACACTTCCTTTGCTAAATTGCTCCAGTAATTAAGCCTTCTTACTGTTAGAAGAAAAAAAAACACAAACCACCATCATTTGAATCTCATTTGTCTGTTATCTAAGATAAGGTCATGCCTCTGGCTTGTCTGGTGAAGATGTTGAAAATTGCTCCAATTATCCCTGCTTATCTGAGTGTAATCCCTAAAACATCAGATAATTGGAGCTGCAAGGTAGTGTTGTTGGCACTAAGCCTGCAAAATGAATGATCGTTTTCCCCGGTCCAGGGTAGAATCTTTCCTTCTCAGTTTACTGCTAAGTCAGCAGTGTTTAGTTTCATTCCTTCACATTGATATAGAAGGAGATGTGCTGGAAATAGAGAAAAAGTGTCATTAGACAAGGGAGGCAGAAGTGACAGGGATATTGTGTATTCATTAAAATTTATAGGTACATATCTGAGATGGCCAGATTTACTGTCTCCAAAAAATTACGCTGTATAGAAATATTTCATGCAGTCCAGGGATGTGTGCAATTTCAAAACTGTTATACGTAAATATCTCCTGGAATAATGCCATGTAAAAAGAAAAAAAAATAAAACCCAGAAGTAATTCCTGGTTGGAATTCAGATGAGAATCGGAATATCTATAATGATGTTATTTCTCTCTGGCTTCCAGATCATTCAGCAGATAAACATTGCTAGCAAATATTTGATCTGAACCCCCCACTCTAACCAGGAAGGAAACTTCCCATTGCTTTCAGCAGTGCTGTTTCAAGCCCCTTCAAGGGCTTTTATCCTCACCACACTTCTTTGAGGTTGGCAAATAACGTTATCTCAAGTCAGCTAACTGCAGACTGGGGGCAGGGAAAGGTTGGAGGGTCAGTCCTTCCACCCAAGGGAAGCCTGGACAGGAACATGAGCAGGGACCACACGTCCCACACGTGGAGCTGATGAATCTGCTGCCCTCTCCTGCCCTTTGCAGCAGTTCCTGCAGTCAGCCCCTCGGAGGGGAGAATGGGCATACTGCAGGATCTACTATGCTTTTCTTTATTAGAGCATAAAAGATGTCATCTGCTTGACTAAGACAGCTTGCTGAATCTGGGGTCTCCCTGATTCCTCTTGTACATTATAATTCATAGTTCGACAAAACAGATGTATTTTTACTTGATATTTTGCAATTTAGTCACAGTCAATTTAGATTAATAAGACCATGCTTATTAAAAAACAAATTTTCAGCCCCAAAGACAATAATGAAGGAAGAAAAAATCCTGCCAGTGCCCACTAACATCTCTTTTGCGTTTGTTGTGGAGTTTAATTAATTTCATGCAACCTGGCCATGTACATCCACCATGCAGGACTGGACCTACTCCTTACCCTCGGCCGAGCAGGCTGTACTAAACCTTTCTCAGATGGAAGCTTTCCTTTCTTCCCCAGCCGTTCTGCTCCCAGCAAAATAATCTCAAAGGTGACAGAGGGCAAACAAAAGTCCCTGCTGTGGCCCTGTGCAGACTAAAGGAGTAGCTGCAGGGATGTGAATGGCAAGAGGGAGGGCTGATGCCTCGGGAGCTTTTCCATCAGCATCCTGCTGTGTACCAGCTTCCTACACAAGCAAGCCTCCACACAAAAGAGTTAATCACAAACTCATCATCCTGGAAAAGATCAACATAAACGACTCTTGCTTATACATTGCCGGGGTTGTGCTAACATACATATCCAGGCTGGGCTCCCCAGGGTTGGATCCAGCTGCGTTAATCTGCTTCTATCCAGTGCAGCCAGAAGCAACTTAATCTTCTCTGTCAGTCTTGCTTTTAAAGGCAATTTGAAAGAAAAGCAAGAAAAACTCTGACAAGAGCTAAAAAGCTTTTAAAGCCTGTTTTCTCTGACTGCTAATTTGAATTGCCCACTTTTAAAGCTCAGCTGGTTGTGCTCGAGGTAAGGGAAGCAGAAGGCAGTGTTGTCATGCAAGGCTCTGGGTCCTGGGGATAGACCAGGCAGAAAGGCAGCAATTGAGATGGCAGAAAGAAATAGTGTCAATATTTTGCCTGCCACAGTAAAGACCATTTAATAGAAGTTAAGGGCAACAAAAGGAATGTGGGTGGCTCAGGTGGCTGTGAGAGGTTTTCATAGACTCTTGGAGGAAGCAAGACAGGATGTATTTGACTTAAGAGTCCCATTTATTGGAAATAGCCATTGATGTGTGGGAACGTGTATGTAGACCCCCTATTTTCATGCAAAAACAAAGCACTCTTCTCTCTTTTCACAATAAATAAGAAAAGAAGATAGGCACTGTCATGGAAGGTGGTTGTAAGAAGGGAGTGGAATGAGATGCCACTAAAGGTTCCCTTCCAGTGAGAGCTGGTTCTGGAACCACTCCTGTGGCCCTGATCTGATGTCACAATGTACCATAGCTTAAACTGATGGAGTGATGTGATCACTGTACATAATACAAGGAATATAAAAAAAGCAATCCTGAAAAAAAAAGTGTCCCACAGCAAGCTGCAGCCACAACCCTTTCAAAGCTGAGAGAAGTAAGGCTGCTCAGCCTGTATGCTCTCTGACCCAGTGCACAGTGATAAAACCTTAATTTGCACAACAACATGTAATTATTTCCACAAACCATCCCAAAATGGAGCTTGCAAAACAAAACATTACAAAACAAAATGACTTTCAAAAATATTAATGTAAAAATATTTTTTCTTTTTTCTTCCCCACTTCTCTTTGTGTATTCCTCTACCCTTTGGTTTGCTCTGGCTACAAGAAACTGAAAATTATTTCTGTGACAAAATTCATGAGCAGTCTATGTACTGCTTACATCTGACATGATGGCACAACATGGAAATCAGCATGTTGAGAGAACTGTTTAGAAAGATTTTCATCCACTAACAGACTAAATAAGGCAAGAATCCCTTAAAGAGAGCATGAAAAATCATTTTAAGAAACACATGTATTTCTTCTTCCACTCAGGGAAGAAAAGATGTATTTCAAACCAATTCGTGTCAGTCCTGGCCCTTTTGGTGATGTTGTTCACCCAGAAAAGCCCCACGGGAAGTGTTTTCCCTGGGGGACAGCATTGCTTTCCCTGCTTCAAAAGTGCACTATGAAGCTGTAGGATCCTGTATAACTGTGCTTATTCCTAACACATAACCCAGTGTTTGGTGCTCAGGTAAGTACCAGCTTAGTGAGAAGTATGAGATGATACAATTTTTGAACCCTTAAATTCCACCTGGATCTTTGGAAATTACTCAGCTTAAAGCGACAGCACGCCACGTCTGAGGTTGCTCTGTGAAGAGCACTGCTGAAAAGCCATGCACCAAGTTGAATACAAGAGCTCATCCTGCCCCTCTGGGCAGTGCTGGGCTCTGACCCTGTTCAGCAGCTGTGGCTGAAGGCACACAAGGGTGCAGCTCAGCCTGCACACAAGTCAACATGATGCAGGCAGGAGAATAAGAAGTGCTGGCTTTCTCATTTATTTTGGAGTTTGTCAGGTGAAGGACTGAAGAAAATTCAAGTATCTCAGTATTAGAGGACATGTATTTAGGACAGCACGTAATGAGTAGCATAATTTTGACTGTGACTCCCTGAGATGGGAAAAAAATTAGAAAAAGCGACTTTGGCAAGAGCCTGCAGGCTAAATCCGATAGTAAGCAGAGGCAAACAGTGACAAAGGGCAAGTTAGATCGTAAAGAGTAGCTTTGAGGCTTTTTAGAAATATAAACAAGTGGGAAACAAGAAGTACTGGGAGATCTATAGAAAACAAGACAAAGGAAGATGAAGGAAATTTTATATTCAGAGTCTCAAAAAGAAACACTGAACATTGAACCTTAGTGAACATTTCAACCAGCCATGATAGTATCTTCAAAAAATATTTGCAGTTCAGAAATAAGGGAAGATTAAAGAGAAGGCAGCTGAGGAACTGAGCAATGGGAGAATGAAAGGAAGTGTATTTAATCATTCATTTGATTTCTTTATTTACTTACAAAACTGGAGAGTTGCTGAAGACATTGGCTGACATTGGCAAGCAGTGATAGAGGAAACAGGAATGAGGATGGAGAATAAAAAGTCTGATTCAGGTTCAGCAGACAAGACTGCCTATCCAGATTCACATTTCTTGTTAATTAAAGGCTTATTTCATGACCGTTTCTGTCCTCAGTTTAAGTTACCAGAATCCCTAGCCATGCACATCTATACCTACAGTGCAGTGCTGCCTCTGCTGTCCCTTTGATATTGAGCAGCTCCCTTAAGAGTATTTTAAGACCTCTTGAGGCTGGGAAAGAGCTGAATGACATAAATGCAACAATGATCCATAAAATAGGTAGTGGAACAAAAAGGGTGGATAGGTGTATGGCTGTTCTTTGCTTCTTTCAATATGAAAATCAAAGGGTACAGAATTAAACTACTGGGTACTACTTCTAGAGTAAAAAAGGAGAGGTGCTTCATTGGCTGCATAGAACATAGTTCTGCTATGGTCCACAGCATGATAGGGTTGCCAATATTTCCTTTAATTAAAAAACCCCAAAACAATCAGGAGCATAAATGAAAAGAAAAATCCATTAATGAATATTAAACACAAAAATATTAACTATTACTCAAGATATCCCTGAGTCAAAAGTCACAGGAGGCTGGGAGAGCATTCCTGGGAAGCATTCCTGCATGCTTGCCCTGTCCTAACATCCTTCCTTGAATAACATCTGCTGTGTCTCCTCTGCTGCTGGAGGCAGTACACCAGAACAAATGGACCTGTGCTCTGATCCAATACACATGTTCTTGTATAAAAAGTTTGTGTGTTGCACTGTGAAAACTGAGGAATTGATCTGGGTAAGAAATAAGCCAGCAAGTTTTGGATTTTTGGGTTTTTAACCCTGATTAGTTCCCTGACCTTGTTCTCTGAGTAACCAAATAAATGATTGGATCGGCTCTGCTAAGGGAATGATGGGAAGAAGGATAATCATCCAGGCTTTGGTGATGGGATGAATAAGCAGAAGGAAACAGAATTGACTAAGCCATTTTAGTCACTGAAATAAATTCATGTGAGGCCAAAAATAATGATGGAGAGCATGTGTGAGTCAGAAACCAAATCTTTTCTGTGTGGATGATTCAATGTCAATAAAGACTGCATAGTGCCAGACAAATCCCAGAGTTGTTTTAATGGTTGCACAGAAAAGACTGAAAGGAGTCTCCCAGGTGAGAAGCCCAGCCCTTTCTCCTGCTCCCCTCAGCAGCACTGTGTTGTTGCCATCACAGGGCAGGAGGAGCACATCTGTTTCCTTCCCTGAGCTGTCAGCATTCTTGAAAGTGATGGAGCGAAAGTCAGCATTATCAGTTTCCCAGAGCTAAATTTGTTTTTTATTTTCTATGTAAAGCACTAAGGATAATTTTGCTCTTCACTTAAATGCAAAATTCTTCGGTTTGTTTTTTGGTTTGTTTGTTTTTAAAAAACTATTGAAAAGTGCCATATACAAGAACCGTGGCATTTCTGCTCATATCACAACACCTGTGATAATGCATCCAGGTCAAAAAATGAAAGGAAAGGACTGAATCAGAGCTGGCCATAGTTTTGGAACTAAATAATGAAGCATTTTTTTCCTTTCTGCCTTCAACGACATTTCATAGGAACTCTAAAAACAGAAATAGCCTCAGTTTCTACATTTACAGATGTAGCTTACCTTAACAATTGTTGATTGAGCGCAGAAAGGCAGTTTTAAAAATTTCCCTCTTTTACATATTTCTTAAGAAATAAGCCTTTCACTTCAGGTATTAAGATCTGGAAGCTGAGAAGGCTTTAGCAACCTGTCCCAAAATCTAATGGACAACCTGCGGGAACAGAAAAAATTGTCTCTCACTCACAGCTTTTGTAGTAACATGAGTCATCATCACTCCAGCTAAATTTCCTTTTCTGGTCTTCACGTGGCAGTTCACCTTTATTCCTCACACTACCTTGCACAGCTTTTAGAGGAGCTTTAAAAGTGGGTACAGATAAAATGCTTCCCTCCAGCTTTCACTGACAGTACATCACTGTGCTGTTTCTTCTGCTTAGGTGATGGGTTGAGATCTGCTTTTGAGATCTTCAAGCCACCAAATTTTGGATGGCCAGAGAGATTTGGAAAGAGCTGATTGAACCTACCTTCTAAAAGTTGGTACATAACTGTTCATAAAAACCTGTTATTGTCCTTTGTTTTTTCTAATGGCAAAGGTTCTTTGGGAGCCAAATTGTGCCAGTCTCTTTTCTGCCTGCATGGATCATAAATGAGGGTTTTCTCCTTCTTCAAGTCTCCTGTGGAGATTGCTGAAAAATGAAGACTGACTCTAGATATTTCCAGGTAAGGTTTCATAGCATATATTTTAATTGCCTTACAGCACCTCAAGCAGCCAAAGATTTCTTAACAGTTCATGTGACCCTTATCTGTGCTTGACAGAGGGTAAATGTGGAGGGAGAAATGGGCTGGTGAGGAGAGCACTGGGCAGGGATCCAGAAGGCCTTTAATGGATTTCTCACTCTGACACAATGATTAACCTTTCCTCATTTCTGTGTAATTAGACAGTCAAGTCCTTAAAACAGGAATTAACTCTCCCTGTTAAGTGTATGTACTACATCTCACATGACTTTGTGCCTTTGCCTCAGGTGCAACTAAAATTCAGGCCATGAGTGTTGTTGCTAATGCTGGCACTGTTAGACAATAATTGAAGTAACTGAAAAAGTGCAGAAGTTTTGAAAGAACTGAGTGTTTTAAGGAAGAAAAAAAAAAAAAGAGAGAAAATAATTCAGAAAGTGATTTTGTCCTAGAAAAATCTGTAGTTTTAGCACTAACCTACATCTGTTCCTTGGTGTGCCACAGTTTTGCCACAGGAAGTGTGTCTATGATCCTCTTCCTGTTGTCTAGCCTTCTGTCATTAAAGTGGGATTATTAATACTTTGAGGTGAACCAACAGTGCTCTTGTAGATTCTAGGAGATGAAAGGAAGCCAAATCCCTTATCTATTCAGAAAGAGTAGGCTAAAGAATCAGATGTTACCTTCACTTCTATGAAACTTTGTGCAATCCTATAAACGTCCTAAATTCTAAACATTTGTCCTAAATGTCTATGCATTTCTTGGAATTGCCCTATTTTTGCAAAGGTGAAGCTGTAAGCTGGATATAATATGAATAATACTTAGTCCCTAAGGTTTGAAGTGTTAGTTTCCATCTGGAGATTATTTTTTTCTGAGTGGGTTCCTAGTGCAGTGGATTCTTCTTTTAGACGGTTGAATGGCAACTCTAGCACTCCCGTCACTCTCGTGAAACCTCACTTGCTCCTGTTAACACCAATCATCTCAACACTTGTAGCAAAATATCTAGGGAGAATGTGGTGCTTCTTTTTCCCTGTTTCGAATGACAAATTCTTACCAAACAGGTTCAGAGGCCAGAGCATGCGCTTCAGTATCTTCGCATTCTCATTTTACCAAGAAAAGTTATTTTAAAATTGTATCCTTGGATCAGTCTGCAGAATGACACTGTGTAAGGCAGAGTGCCACAGGAAGTGTCCATGTGCCTGGTACATGCAACCAGGTTATCACAACTTATTGATTAGCTGAGCAATTCAAATTATAGCATCATAAAAAAATGAAAACTATAAAAAGTTTGAAGAACATAGTATTCTATTCTTTCAGGTGAAACACTTTTCAACCTAATAGTAAATATACCCCTTTCTTATATGACTTCCCTAACGCGATTATTGTGAGTGACTATTTTTTTTTCACCTTAAGTTCTAATAGGAATTCACTGTTTCAGGTTTAAGAAACCTGCACAACTGAAACATTATCAAGAGTGGAAAAAAGTGCATAATAACTATTTCAATGGTGTTAGAAGCACAAGCTTCTACTGCAAAGTCAATTTCAGTCCCAGTAGAGACAGAGAGGCACTTTGACCAAATTCAGCAGAAACCTCTATAAGATTGATTTGGAATTAGAAAGCAGGACTGGAAGGGACCCTGGTTGATCTTGTAGTTCATAACCCTCCTCCAGGCAGATCCAGCCAGTCCTGAATCACTCGTGGGGAATGTTTGTGTAACCCCTTCCTAAAATCCTCCAATAAATGAGATTCCATGACTTCCAGGAGAACCTGCTCCAGGCCTCAGTGTCACTACTACTGAAAATATTTTTACAGCATGTAACCTAAACTTCCGTTGCTTTATTTTAGTCCACAACTTTGAATCTGTCCCCAGCAGGCATGGAGAAAAAATCCCTCCCTTTTCACAGACATCATCTATATTGCAAAATATCATAGTCCTGACTGAGTTACAACAATTTACTGTGTATTATCACGTGTTTACAGAGCTGTGGTGCTTAAGCATGTTGGTGTGCTCAACCCACCCAACAGAGAAGTGAAATGCTGTGGTGTCACCCAGCCAAGAAGATCTACATACAGCAGACTGTGTGTATCTGTACTTCAGCCTTCAGCTCAAAAAGAAACAAATTTTTGGTTGAAATTTTCCTAAAACTGGTCCACCTGGGCTTCACTGGATTAGTGTAATGGAAAATTTAAATTAACAAATGATTTAAGTTTGACAATGTAGTAATGGTTTAAGTTTGACAATGTAATTAAAATGTAGAATCTTGTTGGACAATGTTAACAAAACTGTCATTACTTCTGCTTGTTGTATGCTGGTATGTGTTTGTCCTCATGTATCCAGGCAAATGCATGGATATTAGTCTCTGTACTTCAATAATTCCTTTCATATCCTGCTTTTTCTTTAAATATTTTTGAAATGTTCATATCGGATAAACAAGAAAACAGAAAACTGCACTTTTGTTTTAAAAGCTTGGCCTTGAATCTCTGATAGCATGACTATGAGTCACACAAATGTAAGCTACATGCTTTTGTGAATAATGCATCAGTAAAATATTTTCTATTGGTATTACAGACAATTTAGGAAGCTTTACTGACTGTAATATGACCTCTAAATTTTTTTTTACATAAACTAGTTTATGCTATTTTTCTGTAACATGTAGGATATAGCAGTTTTATTAATGTAAATTATGAAGGCTACAACCTTTATGCATTTCTATAGCTTTGGAGGGAAAACAGAAAACGTTCCTTTCGAACAAAGCTTCCTAAGCTGTAGGCTTAATCTTCTGTTGGCTTTGGATCTTTTATCACTTTCCTCTTGCTCATGATGATTCTGACTTGCACAGAAAGCAGTGATGTTAAATGTTGCAGTCAGGACCATGCTGGAGTCAATGAGAAAGAAATACCACATGCACTGTTGGGTGTGAACATCAAACTTACAACACAGAAAACTGCTGCACTGTTATTTTAATGGTAATGTCAATTTAATCCATGCAAAAATACAAAGCTTTTGTCATTCACAGCAAATACATTTGAAATTGGAACACTTTTAAAATGTATTAATAGTATTCTATTTATATATTTATGTCTATAAGAGGATTAAAAAGCACTTTACTACAACTATTCTATTTGAAATATGACACTTTTTGAGGTAGGTAGGCTTTATTCCCTCTATTCCCTCATTTCTCTTCTTTTTTTTTTTTTTTTCCTATTTACAGTGACTAAGAAATTTGTTTAAAGTCAGGCAGAACTATTTTCACTTAAGACAGGAGTTTTCTAACTCCAGTTTCAGTCATGCCTACAGCACTTCTTGTCTATGTTGCTGTGGAAGTCAGCATCTACATACACCTCTGAGTTCCAGGAGTCAGTGAGGGTTGCAAGTGGTTGAACCCAGGCCCTATTCTCATATTTTGATCAAGCAGGTAGCTGTAATATAACAACATCTCTACCCATTTCCGATGCAACAATATTTTGTTATTTAGGAATCTCTTTGTAAAGGCAGTGTAATAATAGCTATATTCTACCTAAGTGCATGCAGACTGGTTTATTTTGCCTCTTCTTTAAACTATTTTCCTTCCTCCTAGATTCCAGACTGGCTGTTACAGATGAGCATAATCACTTTTTTTTTAACCAATCACTTCTTTTTAATTTTCTTTCCTCTCTTTTTAATGGATGAAAGAAAAAATTTAATCTAAGCACAAATACAAGTGTGAGTGGAAGAAATACCTGTCATTATAAGGAAAATTACTGGAAAGAAAACTTATTTGCTATTAAAATGCAAAGTACTGGGAACAGTAACATCATGTTACATATTTTTAGGGATTAAATTTACCTGCTTTTAAATCCTAATTATCCAAGTAAAAAAAAAGTGAGTTTTCAGATAACTCTTTCCTGGTGAAAATTTTCTTGTTTTGATAATGTCCAATGTGAGGCAAACGCAGAAAAACGTAATAGTTTAATCATCCAGTTTGGAAAAAAAAAATCCCAAATTACCTTTTGCCTAAGGTAACAGGGTTTGTAGTCTACTTATTAAATAAAGGTAGGCCTGTAGAAAGCATTCTTAGCCTAAGAACATAAAAATACATTATAAAGTTCAGAACCTTATTTTTGTAATTCTCATAAAGTCCATGAGATAACAATGTTTGCCTACGAAATTAATTTTCATCAGGCTTCACTGAACAGTCTGTTTTCCTGATGTTTCCCAGGGGCAGTTGCTTGAAGTTCTTGATTTAAATCATTAAATGCTTGATTTATAGTGCATGCTTCCGGAGCTTTAGCACTTTTCCAATTCATATTGCAGTGTACTCTTATCCTAATCATGTTACTGTTTAAATATATTTGGATGGTGGGGGATTAAAGTGAACCAGCCTGTTCATTTTCTTACAAAGGAGCAAGATTATTTATCTGACAGTTGCTGTAACAGGCATAAAGCATAACTCAGAACAGCCTTGTTAGCAAGTTGGAGGCAGACTTAATGATTCATTGTGTTTGAATATCATTAGCTAGGGTACTCTTGCTTCTAAAATATATTCCCTTTGGATAAGATCCTTATCAGCATTGGAAATAGTTGATTATTTGGATGCTGGAATACATTTAACTTTTTTTTTGTCTTTCTTGAAACAAGACAGAAAGAAGTTGACACACCCAAGCTAGGAGGACATGTAGCATCAGGCTGGAGGGCTCGCTTTATCTAAGACTTTTCACTAACTTCCAGCTTCTGCTCAGAGTAACTGCTCATCTTCGATTTTTGTTTAAAAGTGTACAGAAATTTGTGTCTTCTTTGGTTGTTGGAAAGAAAGATACCTAAAACTCTGATATCAGCAAAGACCCATACTGGCCTTACTCAGCTATTAAAAGGACCTTTGCATTATACATAAAATGATAAACTATATTAGAAAGCAAAGAGCAGACGATGAGAGTGCTTTTTAATGTTATTTCTATCATGATAGGCTGAATTCAGACCTAGTGGAGTCAGGCCCCAGTACAGCTGAGGACAACTGTTGTCTCCTTCATTAGCTTATATTGGAGTGACAAAAGTTTTTCTGACTGCTGACCAATTCAAAGCAAAAAATCACCTGTTATATTCAGATCTGTTTATTACACTTTCATATTTCCAACAATCTTCTTAAAAGTGGGAGAACAGTGAATATAATCATTCACAAAAAATACTTCTCAGTCCAAGTGTGTTTGTGATACTTTGTGATCAGTTTTGTGAACATTTTGTCAACATTTCAACATTTCATTGCTGGGGAGAATACTGGTACAAAGTCTATTTAACTGGAATGCTTAGAAATTTGCCGAAAGCAAGTATGAAATTGTTCACAGATGGAAGCTGGTGGTGCCCTTGCAAGTCTCTTCTCATTGTTTTCTGTTTTCAGAAAACAGGACTTAATATAGTGGTGCAACTTTTGAAAGAACATACCAAGAGTAGGACAAGTCATGGCGACTCCCTCCCCCCAGCATCACTTCTTTAGCCAGCTGAAAGACTCCCATATTCTGTTTATGTTTGACATCGATCGTTTATTTCGATTTACAAGAACAAGGGAATTATGGACGCTGACAAGAAAACTGTGGGAATTACGCTGGAGTGATTTTGGATGTTATGAGTCAGGGTTACTGCCCCATCACTTTGCCAGATGTTACTGGCCCCTTTGGCTAAAGCAGCAGCACTTAACTGTGTGCTTCAGCTCAACTGCTCAGCCACTTCATAGCCTGGTGCGTTAACCTCCCCTTTGATTTTTCCTGTTCACTGATTTATAGGATTCAGTTGCATCCCATTTACAGGATTAATAGGATTCAGTTTCATCCAGAAGGGGTTCAGGTCATCCAGACTACACTACTGTGAACCAAAACACAGAAAATTGGAACTATTGAGCAACTTGCTTTGAGGGAACCTATAATCCTGACTACAACTGTGATGGAGACACACTCCCAGCAGGTAACAATAAATAATATGCAGCAACAGTGAAGACAAATGGGTGAAATACATGAACTCCCAGAGGTAACATAACAAAACCAGATTTTTGTCCTTACACAACAGAAGAAATAAGCACTAAAGCAAAGTCTCCTTTACGGTTTTTTCTACAAGTTACTACTTTCAGTTTCTAACAATTGTTATCATAGAATCATACAGCAGCCTAGGTTGGAATGGACCTTGGAAAACTACCTGGTCCAAGCTTTTGTGGGAAAGGGAACCTGGATAAGACTATCTAGCAGCCTGTAGAGCCTGATCTTGAAAAACTCAAGGGATAACAGCTCCACCAGATCCCTGGGAAGGTTATTGCAGTGAATGACTGTGCTCTGTGTAAATTTATTTTATTTTGCATTGAGGTGAAACCTCTCCCAGTACAACTTGTACCTCTTGCTCCTTATCCTCTTAATGTGGCCAACCGTAAAGAGAGTATAGAGGACAATTTCCTTCATCAACTGGTAAATGAACCTACCAGGGGTAAGGCCCCGATAGACCTGCTGTTTACAAACAGAGAGGGGCTGGTGGGAGATGTAGTGGTTGAAGGCCACCTGGGAAATAGTGACCATGAAATAATAGAATTTTCAATACTCAGAGATTCAAGGAGAAACAACAATAAAACCTCTACACTGGACTTCCGGAGGGCAGATTTTGACCTATTCAGAAGTCTAGTCCAGAGCATACCCTGGGAAACAACCCCTGAAAACAAGGGAGTCCAGGAGGGATGGATGTGCTTCAAACAGGAAGTTTTGAGTGCACAGGAACAGGCTGTACCAGTGTGCCAAAAGGCAAGCCGGCGAGGTAGACGACCAGCTTGGTTAAACAGGGAGATTGTGAAGGAAATCAGAGATAAAAAGAGAGTTTACTGACTATGGAAGAAAGGGCTGGCTACTTATGAAGAATTTAGGAAGACAGCTAGATCATGCAGAAGGAAAATCAGGGATACAAAAGTGCAATTTGAAGTTAATTTGGCCACTTCTGTTAGGGATAACAAAAAGTCCTTCTATAAATACATTAATAACAAAAGGAGGGGCAAAGAAAACCTCCATTCTTTGATGTACTTGGAGGGAAACATAGTTAATAGAGATGAGGAGAAGGCTGAGGTACTTAACACCTACTTTGCCTCAGTTTTTACCAGTAAGACCCTCAAGGCAACTGGCCTCTGGAGCTGGTAGACAGAGATAGGAAGCCAAATAGCCCCCCTGTATTCCAGGAGGAAATAGTGACTTACTGAGCCACCTGGATCCACACAAGTCCATGGGACCAGACGGGATCCATCCTATGGTAATGAGGGAGCTGGCAGAAGAGCTTGCCAAGCTGCTCTCCATTATCTTCCAACAGTCCTGGCTCACTGGGGAGGTCCCACATGATTGGAAGTTGGCAAATATCACCCCAATCCATAAAAAAGGCTGCAAGGCTGACCCTGCTAACTACAGACCTGTCAGCCTGACCTCGGTGCCTGGCAGAGTTATGGAGCAGATCATCCTGAGTGCAATCACACAGCAGCTACAGGATGGACAAGGGATCAGAGCCAGCCAGCACGGGTTTAGGAGGGGCAGGTCCTGTTTGACCAACCTGATCTCCTTTTATGATCAGGTGACTCACCTGGTGGATGAGGGGAAGGCTGTGGATGTGTCTGTCTGGACTTCAGCAAAGCCTTTGACACCATCTCCCACAGCATACTCCTGGAACAGCTGGCAGCCCACGGCTTGGACAGGGGCACTCTCTGCTGGGTTAAGAACTGGCTGGAGGGCCGGGCCCAGAGAGTGCTGGTGAATGGGGCTGCATCCAGCTGGCAGCTGGTCACCAGTGGTGTCCCCCAGGGATCAGTGCTGGGCCCAGTCCTGTTTAACATCTTTATCAATGATTTAGATGAGGGGATTAAGTCCATCATCAGCAAATTTGCTGATGACACCAAGTTGGGAGGGAGTGTTGACCTGCAGGAAGGCAGGAGGGCTCTGCAGAGGGATCTGGATAGACTGGAGAGTTGGGCTGACTCCAATGGGATGAAGTTCAACAAGGCCAAGTGCCGGGTCCTGCACTTTGGCCACAACAACCCCCTGCAGCACTACAGGCTGGGGACAGAGTGGCTGGAGAGCAGCCAGGTGGAAAGGGACCTGGGGGTGCTGATTGACAGGAAGCTGAACATGAGCCAGCAGTGTGCCCAGGTGGCCAAGAAGGCCAATGGCATCCTGGCCTGCATCAAGAACAGTGTGGCCAGCAGGAGCAGGGAAGTGATCCTTCCCCTGTACTCTGCGTTGGTGAGGCCGCACCTTGAATATTGTGTTCAGCTCTGGGCCCCTCAGTTCAGGAAGGATATTGAGGTGCTGGAGCGGGTCCAGAGAAGAGCAACCAGGCTGGTGAAGGGACCTGAGCACAAGTCCTATGAGGAGAGGCTGAGGGAGCTGGGGTTGTTTAGTCTAGAGAAGAGAAGGCTTAGAGGTGACCTCATCACTCTCTTCAACTACCTGAAGGGAAGTTATAGCCAGGTGGGGATTGGTCTCTTCTCCCAGGCAACCAACAATAGGACAAGGGGACATGGGCTCAAGCTCTGCCAGGGGAGGTTTAGGTTAGATGTTAGGAAGAAATTCTTTACAGAGAGAGTGATCAGGCATTGGAATGGCCTGATGGTGGATTCACCATCCCTGGAGGTTTTTAAACAGAGATTGGACGTGGCTCTTAGTGCCATGATATAGTAATTGGAGTTGGATCAGGAGTTGGACTTGATGATCTTGGAGGTCTTTTCCAACCCAATCTATTCTATGATTCTATAACTCCATCCTCTTTGTGGCTGTCCTTTAATTAATAGACTATTGATATGAGGTCCCCACGAACCTTCTTTTCTCTGGGGAGAAAAGACCTTCAGTGTCCTTCAATCTTCCCTCACAGAGCAGTTCTCTAGCCCTCTGATCATCTCTGCCCACATTTTTATTGAATTTGGGGGCCACAGCTAGACACACTACTCCAAGTATGGCCTGACAAGCTTGTTGTCCACTGGGAACCCCAGCCCCCTTTCAGGAATGCTGCTCCCTAGTCACAGTTCTCCCTGACCGGTTCGGGGCTTTTTGTTATGCTTCCCAGGTGCAGAACCTTGCACTTGTTGAACTTGCTCACCTGCTCTTCCAGCCTGTCCCTGTTTCCCTGTAAGATGTCTCTCCCTTCTGATGCGTCCACCTCACCACCCACTTTGCTGTCACCAGTAAACTTGATTGGCTGCTTTCAATGCTGTTGCCCACATCACTAATGAAGATGTTGAAGATTGTGGGACCAGTATCAATCCCTGGAGGACCCTACTTGAGGCAGTCTGACTGAAAACCATCTTTTCTCAACTCGCAAACATATGCAGTGTTTGGATATTATCCTATACACCTTTTACTTCTCTAGGCCTTTCAGGAAAGTTGTACAGAGTTAAGAAATGATTTTAGTCTACCTTCTCTCCAGTTGAAAATGCACCCTTGTCATAGCCGTATTGTCTGAAACCCTGGGGCTCCTCACAGAGCATGAATTTTGTTCAAAGCAAGATGCAGATCTGGCAGAGCTGAGCTTTTGCAGGGCACCATTTGAGATCTCAACAGAGACCGAAGTAAATCAAGCTTTTGCAGTCACCAGTCTGATCTCATATTATGTGTTTAGATTAATAATTTCTACCTCCCTGATAGTTCTGCTCAGTCATGTGCCCAAATGTAGTACACTGCTTTGCCTAATGGCTTGTTTGAAATTGAGGGGCTTACAAGTAAAAAAGAGGGTATGAAAACCAGGTTAAAAAAGTGAATCCCTTACTCGGGATGCCTAATTAAGTCAATCACAAATGCAGTAGAGTTATACTTCCCTCCCATATGCTGAATGTTGTTGGTCACCTGTAGTTCTCAGAGTTTTCAGGGAGTAAGCAGCCAACACTTAAATACATGTGGGAAACCAGAAATGCTGAGAGATGGCAGTGATTAGCAAGACATAAAGATGAGCATGAAGAGAAGCCAGGTCTTGATGCTTTGGCCAGACTATACTGCTATACTCATAAAACAAACAAACAAACAAATCAGTTTTTAGCTGGATGTATTTAGAGTTTCCAGATTGATCTCTCATCATTCTTATCTATTTATGAATTTACTATGAGGAAGGAGTGAGAATCAGCTGCATGATACCATTTGGCTTTCCTTAGAAATATGGCACTATGAAAGGGAGATGAGCTACCCTGTGGGGTTAGCAAGAAATTTGTGACTGCTTCTTCTTTTATTCAATGAAAATTTATAGCAGTATTTTATATTTATTTTTTCCTGGTTGTGACAGCATCTAAGATGTTCATAACAGATCCTGCCTACTGGCTAGGATACTTCACAGATGGCAGCTTTAGTGAGCAAGGTTTGGTCTCCTTGATTGAAATCTGGAAACCCTTCTCTGATCGCAGAAAGTTTGTGCTTTTTATAGTATATTTGGATAATGTTGTGTTTACTACATACTTCTCCCGTTCTGCTGAAACTCCTGGATATCTGAGCTGTGAGGTTTGTATTATTTTCAGGATGCCAAGCAGAAGATTCTGCAATTTCACTTTTGAGTCTTCTCTCATCACTTCCTTAAAAATTCCCCCCCAATTTTTTAGCCGTTGCCTTTTCTGAAGACATGGTGACAAAGTTCCTTTTTCTTTCCCATGTATTCTTGTTCATCTTTAAAAAAAAAAAAAACAAAACCCCAAACCAAACAACAAAAAAAAACCCAACCAGTCAAAAAAAAAAAAACCAAAATTCTCCAGATCATTTATGATCTCATTCCCCATTAACTTCAGAAACTTTGCCTACCACAAAGATCATATTCACTAATCTATGGCTTCCTGACTTCTTCTCAGTTCCTTTCCTACAACGCTTCCAGGAATGCACAGATAACTATATTGGCATGAAATCTGAATTCCAGTTTGATTTGAATATTCTATCTCTACTTATCAAACTTTTTACTATATCCTTTTCTGAAACACAGAACCTAATTTCCATTCCAAGCAGCCATACAAATTATCTAAGCAGTTAATAGTGATTAATCAAATTATTTCCCCTGGCATTAAGTCTGAACTATCCAGAAATCTTCTGCTGATTGCCTGGAGAAGGTGACCGTCCTTGTTGTCATTTTTAGTTAATTTTACAGTGGATATCAAAAATAGTGACATCTCTTTATCTTCACATGCTTCAGATTCACAGCTGGGAAAATCAGCTCAGACTGAGAAATATTAATAGCCTGAAGCTATATATTGGAGCTCTGGCTGCATATGGTGAGTTTGGTCTGCAGGATGGGGTCCTGTAATTCTGCCTCTCAAAGGGCTCAGGACTGAGACTAACTGGATTCATGGCCTTTTTTACAGGCTACCTACCAGGAGGTGAATTTCATTCTTACAAATCATAATAGTAACAGCAACAACAATGATAATAAAAGCTTTGAGCTGTGTCAATGTCATATGCTACTGCTATTCCCAAAACATCTCAGAAGGGCTGCTTTTCAGCTGTTTCCTCTGGTTGCACTGGGGGTTTCTGCTTTGGAAATACCCAGTTGCTCATCACTCCAAAGATATCTCCGTGCCTTTTTTATGCTACAATCACTTGGAGGAACAGCCAGAGTTTCCAAAACCACTGGAGATGTGATAGGGGAGCTCCAATAAGAGGCACAATTGAGGGTATGTTTTAGCCCTAACTGTAGACCCACACCTGTGCATTTACTCCTGAATGTGAGTCTCAGACCCAGTTCACAAGCTAATCTGAGAAATTCAGATGTTCAAGGACTTTTAAAAAGCCGAGTTCCCCCTTTACTTAAAAACATCACTTCTGGTTTGCATAGAGGGCTTTGCTGAATTAAGGGCACCACTTCTGCTTCCTTCAGTTTCTTTTAAAATGAAGTAGTTGGCATCACTTTCCAGCAGTTTTCTCTAATTGCAGTGTAGCAAACAGGGCATAGAAGAAATAACCCTAGTGTTTCTGCAACTATCTCCAGAGCCAGCAGAGGGAAGGGATATAGCTCAGAACGTTTTTTTAAAGGATGTGCCCATCAAGGTATGTTTGCCACCTCTTAGCTCTGGGCAAGGAAATACCAAACTGTTTTTTCTTGCAAGAACCACGATTTTCTCAGCATTTCAAACAAAACTGGTTGTTGAAGTTGATTCTGGCAAAATGATGAAATCCATAAAACTGTCAACTCTCCTCACGTCAGAGGTGGGACTCTGTGCCAGCTCTGCTGGCACAATGCGCTCTTGCCTCTCCCCCATTCCCTTTGGCAGGCTCACATGATCTCTAACTTACCAAAGCGTCCGCCAGGAAATGTGCTCATTCCAGCGTCTGGATTGCTGCAGCTCTGACTCGTCGTGCTGGCATCTCCTCTCTGCACCAAAATGTTGCAAGGACACGGCAAAATAACCGCACTTCCTTTTAGAAGTTGTATTGTTCTAACCTCCCCCTTTGCAAACTATTGACACTGTCGACTAAGTTAAAGAATTTTATTTCCTTTGGGTCATTCTGAAGGACTTTACTAGGTACCTGCTTTTTTTTTTTTTTTTTTTTTTTTTTTTTTTTTTTAGGAAGGAACTAGATATATGTAAACACAGAGTTAGCAGTTAGCAGATCATAACATAAATAGCTCTCCCTCCCTCCTACCAAGCCATTTGCTTTCCTAAATGAAACCAGTGGTTTGTGATTCTTCACATTATTCTTTTAATGTCATGACCTGTGTGTCAAAGTGAGAGGTTGCTTGTGGATTTTTCTTGTCTTTGAAAGCAATACTTTCTCTAGAGACAAAGAAGTTCTTTTACAACACTCTCAGCAATTGCCATGAGGTGGGAGCTACAAACCGGGCAAGCCTGGGCAGTTGCATGCTGACATTTTTCATTCCTCATGTCCCACAAGTATTTCTCTTTCAACAAGGCTTCTGTGTAAGGGAAAAGGAACTTTTTTGTTTCCTTGATTTAGTTATATTATGTTTTAAAATTTCTCTTTTGGCTCCAATTTCCCTCTGGAAGCTGCCCTGGCCATAAAAAATGTCCCACAACCTTTTTAATTTTTAAAATTGCAAATTTGTATTGTTTCTCTATCACTATCAACAAGTAAGGGAGAAATTTACTTTATTTCATTTGCATTTTCAAAACCTTAGCTAGCTGTTTTCCACAATAGACCACTCATAGCTTTGCACCTCAGAAATGAAAAAGTGGGTAGATCTGACCCTTGAAAAGATGCCTTTCCCAACTTTTTGTAAACATTAATGACCTATTCATAAAGAAAAGGGCAAAAGTTCTTCACAAAGGGATACTAAAATGTTGGAAAACTCTAAAGTCTGTTGGAGAAATAAATTATGATCGTAGTTTTGAGCAGACACTTTGGGAAAGAGAAAAGAGGGTTATAAATACACCAGATATAATCTTTTGATGAGACTAGGAAATTTCCATCAATGTTTCTGGTGATTTTCATACATAAGTAATATGAGAGCAGAAGAATATCTTTACCACATCAAACATCAAAAATGTTTGTGTATCTAAATATTCTGCCTCCAGCACTGCCTCTAGTGGTCATTTTTGCAAGAGAGTCTGAATGGAACAGGAATGCAGTGATACCTCCCTGGCATGTGCTCCCATTTCCAGCGGCTGGCAAGTGCAAGACTGCCTGGGCCACCAGCATTTCTTTTCAATTCTTCCAGGCATGTCTCCAACTGTGTTTTGACCTTGTATACCACAATGCCTTCTGGCAAGAGGTTTCACAGTTTAATAGCAAGCTGTGCAAAAAAAAAAACCAAAACCTAGTACCTGCTCATGTTTGTTTCAAATTTATGACCTATCACAATCAACGTTCTCCTTCTCAATCTTCTATTTGGAGTAACAGTGATAAGTAATTCCTTATTTCCTATTCACCTTTTTCATTCTGCTTATGATTGATTTTACAGTCTTGTCCCATGACCCTTTTTTTAATTTTTCCAAGACTTAAGATTCCTTATGTCTACAGCTGTTCACTGTATCAAAACTGCTTAGTGTCTTTGATTGTTCTTTTCAGAATCACAGAATCATTTGGGTCTAAAAACACCCTAAAGATCACAAAGTCCAGTCATTTTTGCTTCTCTATATATAGTTCTGATTCTTGTATATGCTTGCATAGAAGAAGCAGGTTTCATATCCTTTCACCTTAAAAATATTCTGGCTACCAACAATGGAAATGTGATGGAGAGAAAACCCTGACAGCTGCTGCTATTTTAGGCCAGCGTTCAGAAAAGTGTTTTGTGCTGTTGCCTTCTGCTGAGGACAGATGTTAGTTGTGTTACTTAACGTAATACTGGAAGGTTATTGGCTCAGATCCAGACAAGCATTCAGGTTTCCAACTCCTGTTTGGGCTTCTAACACCTGATTTAATGGAAAGCTGAATTCTTGGTTGGATGTGGTTACAATATGAACCTCAAAAGAAATAACCTTCATCGTGTGTTGGTGGGGTTCGAGCTTGCCAGATCAAGGCATGAATTCTGAGTATAATTAAATGGCAGTGATAAAGACTTTTCAGGGGTGTAATGAAAAAAGGAGCTTGGTAAAAAAAGAGTATCAGGAACCTTGGAAAGTACTTTTATCCTGAATCATACACATGGATGTTCATTCAGGTTGGTTTTGCTCTTTCTGTAGAAAATTATCACCTTCCTGAATTCTGTGGAAGCATTAGGTAATCTGTATGAATGCTCCATTGTGTTATCCAACATGGTACTCCACAGTATAGAAAGATGGAATGCGTGGGACTTATGGCTTTGTGCAAAACAAAATAAAAAAAGATGGTTTCATTATTACACTTTCTTGCAAGAGGGCAGGTTTAGTGATGACATTTTCCAGTAAGAGAAAGGAGCAGCAGAGGACACCTACTATTCCCAGCAGCTGACTTCTGGTTAGCATTCAGTGCTCCACAAGGTAACCCCCCTATGGTTACTATACATTTAAAATTCCCTGGCAGGTACAGTGCCTTGTGCAACCAAGGCATGATTTTCGTCTGATCCAGCATTTCTCTTAAGTGGGAATTCTTGTGTGGGCAAAGTCTGTGTGATCCCTTGACCCCTCTGACAGTTTGCTCTCTTAAGAGAGTCATCTCAGATAAAGGTCTTGTGTTCATTTCTGTTACAGAGGAAAAAAAAAAAAAGAAAAAAGAAACTAGACAGAAACAACAAATATGCCATTTCTTTTCCTTTAGATTCCAGCTTTCAATTTGGAACTCCTTCTTACTTCATTCATCTGTTTCCATCAGTATATACTGGATGAGTGTCTCTTTACACAGAGTGTAATTCAGATTTATGAATGCAGTTTGTGTAAATTGGGCATTTGCTGCATTTCTGGATAAGATGATTCAGCTCTAGAGAATTTGCTTTCTCTTTTCCATAATTTGAAATGCCATGCCCATAAGTAGTCTACTTAAACACTACTGCTGGCAACAACAAAGCACAGCAAACAGGAACTCACTTTTCAAGGTGGTATTCTGAGCATGGGGAATTTCATTGTCATGTTTAATTCCTTTAATTCTGTTGTATTCCTAGAGTTTTAATAGAATAACTAAATGACATGGGGGCATTAACTAGAGTTAAATTAGAGATGGAATATGGTACTCAAAGGCTCATGAGTTACATCTGCTATCATGTTGCAGAGAAAAGTGGGTCAAGTGTTCTGTTACCTGAGGTAAGGTTGTACTTGCAAGGTCAGAAGAACGATGAAGGCTGATTGACCACCGCTGAGGCAAATCCCAAGATCGCAGTGAATAGACCCTTCCTGTGAATGACTCGAGGCAGAAGAATTTCTGTATAAACCATGAAAGCCAAAGATTGAAAACTAATTTAGTATCTTGCCAAATGATTTGCTCCTCTCTGGGAGAGGTAGGGAAGGACTGAAGAGAGAAATTGAGGGCAGAATGTAATAAGAAAAATCCCTGATGTGGCACGTTTCACAGTATTGCAACACAGCTTGATGCAACCAATTGTTGGAAGTGCTAATAGCTCCATGACCTCAGGTCGAAAGCATACAGCTCTGATGCAGAGAGGAATGGCAGGCTTTCTGACCCGACCAGATTATAATAAATGCTCTAGTAAACAATGAGGTGCCATAACTTGCTTAAAGAAATGGAGGCAAAAAAGGTAAGCTGTGAAGTAATGCCAGCATGTTGTCAGAATCACCTAAGAGTGCATGTGGATAGAGGCCGTCATAACATTTATAACCACAAAGTCATGCTTTCAGAAACAGCTGAGATGGAACATTAGGCGGCAGATTTGCCTAAGGCAGTGAGTAATTTTTCCGTCCTCTGTGAGAGGCCTGAGTAATCCCAGCCTTGGCAGCTGGCAGAAGCCATCAGGAAGCGTGGAGCATCCATCATGTGTCCACAGTGCTGCCCCTCGGATGGCGTAGCCCTCGCTCAGGACCACCTGGCATTGAGTTGAGCTCCCATATATGCCCGGGCACATGGAGATGCACACACTCCAAAGGGTGATGTTGGCTTGTACTGCAGCCACACTGAAAGACTTGATGCTGCAGGGAGCTTGGACTTGGGCACTGCTTAAAAAATGATGACAAACTGGGAGATGTTATGTGCCCTTTTTTCTAACTTCAATTTGAATTCCTAATCCAAGTGTGAATTGGTTTCCTGTAGATTTCTCAATTAGTTTCTATTAAAATGTAGGAAAGACATTATAAAGAATGATTCTCCAGTAATTTTATCCTCTCCACAACGTTTATTAGAAGTGTGATGGTACTGAGCTCATTTTCGTGTTGGCCTGATTGACTCCATTTCTCATGTTCATGTAAAATTAAAGTATGAGGTCCTGCACGAGGTCCTAAATACACTACACTTAGTTTTATTCTCTGATCATGTATAGACATACATTTGTATACTACACCCACACTGTATGAACTGAGTACATTAAACATTTTAGGAAACAGAAGATTAGCAGTTGAAGCAGGATTTGTAGAAAAGTTTTCCTGTTCTTACTATTTTAGGAAATATGTTTAGTTCATTTTATATAAATCTTGAGGGTTACAGTTATTCTAAGACCTTAAAAAAATCTGACATCTGAGACTGGGGAACATTTGGCATAAATCAGTATTTCTGTGGGGTTTTTTCCTCTCTTTTATCTTATTTCCTTTCTTCTATTTCTGATTTTTTAAATGATATTTTCAAGCATTGGTTCTTTGAAGGAGGCAGACCAGTCAGGAAATTTTATGCCCCATTTAAAACAGTGATAATAAAGATTTGACATTTAGGATAAGCATTAGATTTCAGTAAATGTGTAGGTGCTATTATCAGTACTGGCTCACAGATTTTATCTTCACTACAAAGAGAAAAAATAATATGTATAAATATAATATTTTTTTTCTTATGTGCATTTGCAATTATAAAAGTTGTGCTTTGCTCACAAATAGCAGGTACAGTGACATTCCTTTTAGGAGACCAACACTGGGTGCCAAGTTAAAGCTATGGAAACTTGCCATGGGCTCTGCAGACCAGGGCTTGGCTTCTGTTTTCCTATTGTTTGCTTCACTCGTGTCAAGCCTTATTTCAAGAAAGGTGATGGCAAAATTCCCACTGACTGTGAGGAAAGTGAGGTTTGGCCCTTGGTGAGCAATAAAAGCTCTGTGAAGCCCGGGGGTGGGAGTTCACTCTGGCTCCTGTGGGGCTGACATGCACCGCCAAGGTTCGCTCGCACCCCACCCCTGCACACCCCTTCCAGCCCCGAGATTTATAGGACTCTGTGGAAAAGCCCCCACATTGTACTGCATGGTATACTCAGCCACCAATGGACTTTTAATCACTCTGGCTCACGGCTTCAAAAAGAACAGCCTTGCTGCCATTGCATAAAACAAAAGGATTATTAGCTTCCTTTGTTTTATTTACCTGTCTATTTGGAAAGCTTCAGAAAAGCTGGTGGTGGTGGAAGTCATCTTCAGGTGAAGAAATATGCCTTCCTTCCTGGAGAGTGCTCCAGGATTAGGCACCTCTGTCCCTTTTAGGCTATGGAACTACTGTAGGAAAGATCCCCCTTGGCCTCAGCTGTGGGGACGACACAGCCCTCCTGGCACCTTGTCTGACCACTCACTAGGTTTGGAGCACAGGAGAGAGAGCAGGAGAGCTGAAGAACAGATGTTCAGGTATATAAGAGATCTGCCTGTCTCTGGAGAAACTGCCACTTCGTGGCATTTCTGGTGTTTTTTGAGACCCTTTCAGCACCCCATGCATGATGGAAGGACTTTGCTTTTGAGACAATGAAGCTACCAGTGCCTGTGCAATGTCCAAGGCTCCCTAGAAATCATAAAGTAGGAATTTCTGTTCCCTGTTCCCTGAGATGCTCCATCATATATGATCAGTAGCAGTTGGGATGACTTAGAACCACTTCAAACACTTTTTTGAAGAAAATGCCCAGGTTCCTTTACTGCTGCTGTCCTGGCCATGGACAGCATGTCTTCTCTCTCCTCTCCCCATTCGCAGATCTGCCTGCAGAACAAAGGAACTCAACAGGAAAGTCCCTGGCAGCAGCAGGTGAAAGCAAGAGGCCTGAGCAGGGTGGACTAGGTGGCAGAAAGCAGGGAAGAAGAGGTTGATGTGGGCATTGAGGGCTCTTAGTTCGTCTTGGCTTTCGGGACTCTACTAGTTGGTGGCCCCAGGTAGGGTTGTCCTGGCTGTCACATCCTTTCTGCAGACCTCCAGGTAGTGGCTACTGCCAGCCTTGGACAGTGGAGACCACTTTTTTTCCAAAATTTTCTCAGGAATTAGGACATGGTCAGAAAGTGGGACACAGGCAAAAATGAAGAGTCAGTGACAGAAGAAGACCCCTGTTTCTGTACCCCTCATCTCTCTACTGCAGAGAGTTTTTGTTCCCTTGGATCAATGTCTGCCTTTGTCATAAAACTGACAGTTTCCCCATTTGTTTTCCAAGCGACTCTTTAATGGTGCTAATATTTCACTGGCATGGAATAAGTCAATGTTTTAATCTTGTACTTGATAAATTCTGGAATATGCAGGGGATATGTACATGGTTTTACTTACAGTAATTTGTAATGTTTGAAATTCAGTTTAAGTCACCAGGAGAAATAAATGTCATGACACACAGAGATGATATACAAATACCATTGTGGTACATGATGCATTCCACTGGTGTTAACATCATCCAGCTTGCAAGATGAAGAGCAGATAAATCAATCAATACTTGGTTTAAACCTACTGTGGGGACAATATTGTAGAGAGACTGATGCTTGACAAGCAAATTCCATGATGGCTTTCACTGCTTTCCACATTTACTTTCGTTGTTTCCTTGTGAAGAAAGACATAAGTGAAACAATGTTCACACATGAAAAGAGGACCTGTGGCTCTCTGGCTTGTTTAAAAATTGCAGTCTACAAAACAAACATTTTGTAAATGCTCAAGAGAGGGAAGTAATACCATATAGCAACATTTTTTTGCATTAATAAGTGTGGAATAGTTTGTATGAGTGTAAAATAACCATATTTTGCTATTTGTGCTATTGATCCTGGTCCCCTCTTGGTAACTCATCTACCCTTTTGGTTCATATGTAACAGAACTTTGAACATTCTTCATATGTATTCTCTCAGAATAATCTATGTTCTGAGATTTTTCTTTTGATTCTTCAGGGGTCTGGTGTTTCAGCCTTATCATATATGTCCTGTTTGTGTGAGAATACTCAACATAGTTGCCATAGACATATACTGACAACATTACCAGATTTTCTGTTCTGGCTGGAAAGTGATGTTGAATACTGTTTTGGATATAACTCACTGTAACTCTTAGAGCTCCTGATAGAAAAGCTGTAAAAAAGCTCTAATAGGAAGCCTATGAGAACAAGACAGAAAAGAGTGGCTGAGACTCAGAAAGATTTTTCTGTATGCTGGCAAAACTATCCCAGCAGAAATTCATTGCTTCCATTATGATGGATCTTACAAAATTCTGTAGGGAAGCTTGGAATCAGAACAGCAGTTTACTTGGTGTTGTGTAAATCCTTGGCTACTACACTCAGGCAGAAGAAGTCATCAGGATTCCAACCATCTGGAAATGTGACAGCATAAAGGAAAATATCTTCCAGTTTTATTTGAGGATAAAGTTTTTTCAGTAACTTAAGAATATGGGGAGAAATTTCCTGATGGCAGTTGTCAGACACATTTTAAATGTCACCTTTCAACATTCTTTAAAGACTACAAGAAAGACTATGAAAATAAATGTTTTCTCTGCCATGGAGCCTGTTGATAGTCTACTTTTTTTACTTAATGAAGTAAGCTGCTTTCAGTTCTGCACACCTTGAGGTAGGGTGTGTTTTATAGGTTACACAGGTATTTCCTTTCACCCTACATAGTGGACCTGATCCTACAAACACTTCTATGTTGATTTGAATACACAGAATTAACTCCTGATTGAAGAATAGTTTTGAGTGTGGAACAAATTTCCCCAGGGAACTGAATAGAACACAATGAATTATTAACCCCTGTCTTTTGTCAAGCACATGAAAAATGTTAAAGTGTTGGAATCAGTGATATTTTCAGGAAACTTGCAGTGCATCATACACTACTGAGAGATAACTAGTAGACATGCCACTGCTTCATGGGCAGCGTTTGTAGTGCACATTATTGAGACATGACTGTTGTCTTTGGTCTTGGACTTGTCAGTCTTAAGGAGGCTGTGGATAAGGTACTTGCTGGTTGTCAGGGCTTCTTATTGCCATGGGTTTGGATACATACTATTACAGCCCTATTATCCTCATGATCATAATGCAGCTTTTTTAATTTAATATTGAAGCAACATTTCTTCTGGATTTGTGACTAACAAACATCAGCACAGGCAGCTGAAGCTGCTTGAACATTCAAACAAAGAGGAATCAGGATTTGAAGTGTTACAAAAACTGTAACTGCTCTTGAAAAGCTCCTTTTTTGACAACAACAGAAATTTAACTAACTCATTACCCATTTGGGAAAAATCATTTGGACAAAACTTTAGGTTTGTAAGTAGTATATAAATATTAGATACTATTACAAAATTTGTCTTCATTATTGCTAATAAGACTTAAATAATGTTAAAAAATTAAAAAATATCCAGTTTTCTATGTCCAACATGTGACATTTTAAAAGACTTGACCTTAGGGCAATTGCTTAGTGCTTCAAAATCTTGGCCCCAGTTTCCTCCCAACCCTGAGTTTGAGTCATATCAACAATATATTGTAACTCTTGCAGCTTCTTCAAAGAGAAAGCCTTGGCCCAAAGGAATTCATGACTCTGAATCACAGTAAATAGTTTGTGCAGTTGAAAGATGAATCCATATCCTTCATCAGTTATAATCACGTTCTTCATCATGGAGCTTGCTCCAGTGCCAAAAAAGATGTTGTGTTTCTCTCCAGACACAGGGAAAGGTAATGATTTGCCCAGAAAATGTACAGTGTACACAGAGAAAGACAGATGTGGGGTGGAGGAAAAAGACAGCACACAAAGTGATCAGGACAAGTATAGACTCATGACATAACAGCTGTTACTTCGCTGTGGAAAAAAAATGTAAATCCCCCTTCTCAGTCCTTAGCTTTTACTTACTCCCATGTATCCCAAGCAATTCCCTGCTATCATGTTATTGTTTTCACACCTTCCCTCCCAATACACAGCCTGTACTATCCAAGCAAATACAAAAGAAACTGACAGGATAAAGAAAAGAGGACTAAGAGCATTCTTTGGTCACCTAGTATCTTGGAGATATGCCAGTACAGTTTATCTTCAGGAATGATTTAAGACTGATTCAACAAAGTTTCTAAAACTACTGCCTTGTACTATGGATGTCTTTTAAAGCACCAAGAGTTTTGGGATAGATTTAGAGATTACATGGGAAGATGATAGTTTAGGTTTGAAACTCCAGTTTAAGAATTTGGTTTTTATGAGTACTTTTGCTATTCATGTAACACTCACTGTATTTCCTGATGATTCTCATCAGGAAATCCATTAGCAAAGGTGGCATTATGAAGCAAACAGAAAGAAGTGTGGAGTTAGTGTTAATGCCGCCTAAGATTTTAATGAATATTTTAGAATATTTTTCAATAAATAAGTCATGGTTAACATTTGAACTTTAGCTCATGGACAGTCAGGATGAAGAAAAAATGCTTGGTTCCCAAGTATAAGAGTTATAACAGTTTTTTGTTGTGAAGTAGTATCAGTCCTATGGGGACATTCACTGTGTCTTTTATACTCACTTGAAGTCACAGTTTGTGGATGATTTATGTTCAAAGGCTTTGAATCAAATTAGCAATGTTATACACTTATTTATTCTGTGATGTTAATGAGTCACTCTGAGTAAGCAGTGTTTGAACATTTTATACATTCTAGTTTCATTTCACAAGATTCACTGCAACAATAAAGAGAAAGAATGATCTTGATCACTCCAGACACTGGCAATTCAGATAACAAAAATAATGGAAGAATGGTTTAGCAGACTTGAAAGTCTGCATTTGTTTCTTCTGACTGCTCTTACAGTCTTCAGATGGATGGTTTTATTCCTGACCTGTGGTTTGCTTTGGCTCACATCTTCTTTTTTTTTTTTTTTTTCTTAACTGCAGCTCTCCACATCTTTTTTAATCCTTCTCTGAGAAATTTAATTTACCCTGATTATGAACATCTCATTTACTTTCCCTCCTTTGTGTAAGCAACAGTTTCCAGTCTTCAAAATCCAACTGGTAACAGTTGCTGTCCTCATACATGTCTCTAAAATCAAACTCTTCAGTAAGAGCATTTAGCTCCCCTATCTACTGTCTGAACCATCTTCTTCATTTACCACGAAGTGGTGCCCTTCTGCCTTTGGTCTTCTTTCTACCATGCCTCTGGCCTTGCTGCTTCCTTTCCACTGTACCAGTGTGTCAGGTTTGTTTTTTCTAGATGCATTATTACCCTTATCTCACCCCCTACACTCACTGATTAATCCAGTTCCCTATTGTTCACTTACCTTGCTTGATCTCCTTTCCAATCTGCTGTACCATTCTTGCTCTTGTCCTTGTCTTTACAAAACAGTATTCCTTTATGGATCTGAACCTGGCCTGATTTCTTTGGCTACTTCATACTTCCCCCAGCAGTGCTTCTCTCCCTTGCCCATCTGCACTCCTTGGCACATACCCCTCTTGACTTTCCTCTGGCTGCTTCCCACTGATCCACAGCATCATCCCTTTTCTCTTAGATTCATCTACTGACTCCCCTACAGCTATGACTACCACTCTGATCTTGGCCATCTCCCTGGCGGCACATGCATTTAGTTTTTGATGAGTCTGTATTTTTGGCTGATATTTGTCCTCTGGATTTAAATGCTTGGACAGTAAAAGCCTCGGGCACATGAACTAGGTGGTGTGCTTTTCTCCTTCAGCTGGTTTGCTCTCCTAATGAGTAAGTGAATGCTGTCCAAAGGAAAATGCAATTCAACCCCATATCCCTGACTTCAAAATTTTCTTATCCTTTAACTTCCTTTTCTCAGAAAAGGAGCCCATTGTGATCTGTCTCAGCTATTTCTTTTGTGTTTCTCATGGAACCCTCTCTTTATTTCTCACCTCTTGCTATTCAGGTATTCCATCAATTGTTTCTGACCAGATTACCTTCTTTGATACTTTTGCCACTAATCAATACATTACTCACCTCTACTTTCAACATTTCCTTATCTTCAGCTTCCTCCTTGATTATCTCCAAGATGACTTAGCTCTCTCCCAGGGCCAAGGATGTGTGACATTTGGATAAATCCGATGGAAAATACCATCATTTTGAAGATGAAAACATTTACTTACTTTCTCTTTGTATCCTGCAGACTACTCTTTGCTGAGTCTTCAGTTCTGTATTCCCTCTTTATCAGCAGTAGTTACTCACACCTTTTCCTATTGCCCTGCTGCAGAGTCTTAAATCTGTTTTGCTGCCTCTTTCCTTTGGCCTCAGTTATGCTTTTCCATCCATTCTATCTCACCTGAGAAAAGTTCCTGGGGGTCTCCTGTTTTCTCTTTCAGTTTCCTCCTTAAAAAAAATCACAAACAAACAAACTTTTCACAGCATCTTCATCTTTCCTCTTTCTGCTCTTGTCCAATTTGCTCACAAACAATTTCTTTCGGTTTTGGTATTGCTCAAGACAATTTGACCAAACAAGGAATCACAGGATCAGTAAGATTATAAAGTATAGTCTATACTTAATACAATGTTACCTACACTCAGGGTATAATTTTGAACATAGGATGACATGCAAACAAATATTGGTCAGCATATATAAATATAAAGAATAATAGTACAGCAGTTCTGAAACACTAATTACTAAAAATGCGATACGGCCACTGAGTTGACCAGGACCAAAATTCCTGGAGATTGTGCAAGACCAGAGAGTTCAGTTGGACAAAACAGAAAAATCACTCCTAGTGAAGCAGTATGTCCTAATCACCTTAGTCCTGCTGAGCTGTGTGGCCTTGGGGAAGCCAGATGGTTCTGTTATACAAACATCATTTAAAGTTGAACATGACCCCAACTGGAATAATGGTATTTCTGGTAAGTAGGATTGTAGGATTAAGCAGAGAACAGGATGTTCATTATATAAAAGCAATGTAAAACACAAACCAAGACAATTTATAATCTGAGTTTTTCCAACATTTGTGTTGCAGTAAATGCAGTGATTCAGTTGTTTCAATTACACCTCTTGGTCAAATTGCAATAGAATAAACATCTGATCTTTTTTCTGTAACTGTAACTCGAATTTTGTTTTCATCCACAAATGTAGAGGCACAATCATACCACATGAAAGCCTGCACAGTAATTTAACATTCCATCTTTTTTTTCCCCTTCAATAGTACTTCCCATATTCTCTGAATCAGGACTCTAGCCTCAGGCTTTCTTTTGGTTCCATGTCGGTACAGTCTCATGAGTGAAAACTTATAAATCTTTCCTTCATAATTTTTTTTTTTTTTCAAAAAGCAATACTTCACATAGGATGATTTTTTTGTCAAAACATGAGTCAAAACACGAATTCTGTTTTCTCCACTGTCAGTGAGCTGCAAAATTCATTTCTGAATCTGCAAAGCAAGGAGTTGAGCAGTGTCCCATTTAGAAGGGGCAGTAAATCCAGGGCATAAAAACAGTGAGACACGAGGATTCCCTGGTGGTAGGGCTGTGTAAGTATCTTAAATGACTGTGAAATTCATGGCTAGGCTTCACAAATGAAGATTTGGGAAGGACTCTACCCACGCTTGCTACAAGCGCGCTGATGGCTAAAAAGGCCAATGCGAGATAGACAAGTCCGGTTGCAGAAGGCACAGCAGAAAGACTCCCCGGGTGATATCGACAAGACACGATTCCTTCTGCGTTGTCTTTTCTCCTCGAGAGTGATCCTGCGTGTGTTCTCAAAAGCAGCAGCAGCGTTATAGATGGTGTGTCTCCAGGCCTCCCGATTGGAGGCCAGGGTAGACCAATGGTGGTGATCAATATGGCCAAGGCTGAGGGATTGTTTCAGGCAGTCCTTGTATCTCCTCTTCGGGGCTCCTCTCTTGCAGCAGCCAGTGGCAAGTTCCCCATAGAGCACGATCTTAGGGAGGGGATATTCCTGTATCCTGGAGACGTGCCCTGCCCAACACAGCTGTGTTCTCAGCAGCATGGCCTCAATGCTCGTGACTGCTGCCTGTTCAAGGACAGACGTGTTGGTCACATAATCCATCCAGTGGATGTTTAGGATTGTACGGAGGCAGCGCTGATGGAAGCGTTCTAAGAGTCGCGGGTGGTGGCGGTAAATGATCCAGGATTTAGACCCATATAAAAGAGTAGACAGTATAACAGCTCTGTAAACACTAATCTTTGTACTTTTCTTCAGGTGTTAGACTGTGTAATAGAAGGCATAAAGAAGTTTCAATTCAGTGTATTTAGCTTTTAGTATCCTTTTTGCAAAGCGTTTTTACTAGGCCTTGCCTTTGTGAAGATGAGGGATCTTTTATGTCTAGTCTTCAGTAAGTGCTGTGCTCACTTCTAGTTGTATTATTTGCTTTATTCTCATTGTTACATAAAAATGAGGGAATAGAAGGAAATGTCACCTATTCAACAATTTATTTCTGTTATATCTTTATATATTCGAAGGTCTTTGCTGAGAATCTATAGAGGTGTAATATTCCTATCTTACTTAATAGGAATGGAAACTGAAGTCTGTGTTTCCTGTTTGTATTCCAATATTACATGAAAATAATACACTTGTCTAATTTGGGATATGCTTTTGGGGTCAACATCATGCAGCAGCATTGCTAAAGGCAATGTCTGGATTTTCTTTCATGAAGGCACAAGAGAGGGAAATTGAATGAAGCATCAATTATCTGGTCTACACCTGGAGGCTCACTGCTCTATAGAACTGTGAGAGCCTCATCTTTTCACAGTAAATACAAGTAGAGTGAATATTGGTTTTTGGTTGTTGTTTGGTTTGGCTTCTTTTTTCTCACAGGAAGACAGCTTAGAAAAAGAAATATTATTGTCTAAAGCCCAAGGACAACATAAAAACTTTTCTGGACTGAAAAGACTTAATTACTTACCGTCTATCAGACAAGCTGCTGTTCTGCACTTAGCATCATGCTTCATTGTCTGACAGTACAGCTGGCTGGAGGCTGAAATTGAAAATCATTTTCCTTTGCTCAATTTCCTTGTAAACAGCAAAAGAATGGTGTTGATACACCAGACTTCACTGGGAAAGTGCCTTGTGAAGATGTGAGATTCGTCTCCAGTGGTTTTAAAAAGAGGAATGTGATTTGCCTCCAACAGAGCTAAATCAGGACACCTTCAACTTAGGCTTCATTTAGTCTTTGCTATGATAGACTCCCACTGATCTATGCTGCACCAACCATGAAAAACAAAGAATACTAAGTCAAGAAGAAGAAAAAATGATCTTATGTTGTGAAACCACTTAGGAGAGCTAAGTGAGCTATTGTTAATAGGCAATTTGTGAAACATTCAGTGCAACAAAGCAATCTTGGCCTATTTCCACTTCAATTGATATTAATGTCAATTTTACACAGTCTGTAAATGTATGTATGGCTTTGTAGGGTATGCCAATATTAGAACTGAATATGCACTCTTGCATTTCATTGAGAAACATGTTTGGGAATTCTGCTTTTCATCAATTTGCAGCTGAGCAGAGATACAACAGTTTTATTGATTTATTTGGAAGTCAAGTTAATTCTATCACTTAATGTAAATATGTTTCATAATATTATTTCTGATAGATTATTTGGCTCTGACAGTACTCAGGTGTGACCTCAGTGACCAACCATTTCATTTTCATTAGTATTAAGTTGCACAAATGGTATAAAAACAAGTAAACGTGTACTTTTTGGGAGTGGGAGTCATGCTGCTTCAGTAAGTATTATGTTTTACTAGTGTCTATTATACTGTTTATAGTTTTAGGGTCCAGCTTTGCATCCTTTGAAGTCAAATGTGAAACTGCTTTTGCTTTCAGGGTAAGCTGAATTGGACCAATAAATCAGTGTGTTTTCTCCACATAGCCTTGAATTTATTAAGATCTATTACTTATTCAAAAGAAGAGTCATCTACTAACTGGTATAAGTCTGTTCAGAGGCTGATTTAGCACAGGTTTGGTAACTGAGAACACATCTGCAAAGTTCTTACAAAACAGCTTTCTGGAGTAGACTAAAGCACAGTGCTGCCTGAATTTCTTCAGATGGTTACTCAATCTGCTGCACTGCGGTTGTGCTGATTAAAGGATTATATACATTCTATAGGATGTGCTCTACAAGCTGTGCTCAAACTTTCCAGGCCCTCGAAGGCAATTGTGTGGAGGGGCTAACAAAGTTTTCACAAAAAAACAACTATTTCCAGATAAACTGATGACTTACAGACTTTATTTAATATACAAGTAAGTGTCTTCATAAATATTCATAAATATTCATAAATGTTCCAGAAATGCCAAGAATGGGCCAAGAAGGAAAGGGAATGTCTAGAGAAATGCTTTTAATAATGGTACAGCTCAAATGTACTGCAAGTTTTTCTATATCAAGCAGCCCAGTGTTTGCATGAACCTTTTACTGGGTCAGAAGGCTATAAATAAAATGTCACATCTTAGCATTTAATAAAAAACACAGCATGGCCACTTTATCACTGCAGCCTTGATGCAGCAGAAACTCACAGGTATTTCTGAAATAGAGCTTTGAAGTAGTTATGGGAAATGGACTCAAGAAAAAAGCATGTCCATAAGTTTTGCAAGATCAGTTCTTAATCAAAATGACTGGAATATTAGGATGCAGTTTCCTGCATGTATGTCAAATCAGGACTGTGATTTCACTGTAAAGCACATGAATTGCTATGTTCAGAACCTGCTGTGCTCAGAAACCAGTGTTTCCTTATACCTGTGAACACTCCCTACTTGCAAAGACAGAAAGTCTGCAGAGATATGAGGGATGACTGAATTCTGATCTGCATGTTTAAAAAGTCCTTGATTATCCATAGTGCATCAGCACAAAATCTAAAATAAAACACTTCCAGAACAAGAATCCAAATGTAACTCAGTGTAAAAGCACAATGGAAATCCTTTTAAAGCAAATGCACGTTCTAAAGAAGTTCTCTGATCTGTAGCCATTTTCAGTGGCACGTTTCTCAAGCAGAAACATCTGCTTAAATTTACCGGCTATGAAGCTGCTATTGAGAAGAGTAAGTGAATAGTGAACAATAACTAAGCTATAGATGTTTAGAGAGCGGCAATTAAAAGCTTATGTGAGCTTTACCTAAAAAGAGAACTAACTCCTTTCATTGAAGCATTTTTTAATCTAAATTAAAATGAAATCATCTTTTATATATTAAGAACTTGTCTTTGCTGTAAAAATAACCTATGTATTGCTCCTAATTTGAATTCCATACACAAACAAAGCCCTTCCATTCAATGTGGTAATGTTCTTGCACACAAGTTAACTAGCCCATTGGGAGATGTAGGCTACAGCTCCAGAGGGGATGCCACTAATCCATTCATGATTTATAGTGTCTCTTCACAGCTGTGGCTTCTTTTGCTCTAGCTAAACTAACTTAAGAAGCATTAAACTCAAATATAACACTTTAGGATTACTAGGGGGAGAGCTGGAGAAAGGAGATGTGGCTCCCTGGTATGACACTTCCTCTGGTCATAGGAGATGCTGTCACTGTGTGTCCTACCTCCTTCTCATGTCATAGCTTTGTCAATAAATCCGTCTAATTCTTCCAAACTACTCTCCAGGCTCTCTAGTGCATTGGCTGGACTTTACTCAGCTGTTCACATATGGGTATCAGGATTTGAGGTGCCCAGGACACCAGAAACATCCACAAGGTCACAGATACAGCTCAAAGACCAATGATACAACCCAAGGCCTGAGACACTCATGCACTTCAGGAAGGCAGCTAGAGGTTAGGTGGGTACCCTTAGGACTTCTCAAATGGCATCTGGTGCTTGTGTCTAAGAAACTGAATTAAGCCCTTCTTCTCTGTTGATGACAATGGAAGCTTAGATGCTTTGATTTAGACATCCAGACATTTTGATCTGTGGTTGACTCCTCTCCTGACCGAGGTATCGCTTTCAACTGCCTCAGCAAGATTTGCTGGAGCTCATTTGTCAGATCTCTCAGATGTCTGAACAGATGGCTTAGCAGTTTTAAGTACAGACTATGGTAAGAATTACAGTGACAATATGATTTTATTTTACTGTGTGATAATATTAGAGCATTTTGATTATTTCAAGTGATTAAAAAGTATTAAATTCCAAGAATTGCTGAGGCTGTCCAGGCAGATCATGTGAATAATGCAGGCAGTAGGGTAGATGCTGCCTCAGCTTATTGCTATTGGATAGCATTAACCACTGCTGTGGTCAGGTCTGAAGGCTCACAAGCCTTCAAAAGAAATGTCAAGTATTCTCCTACATAATTTCCCACATTCACAACAAACACAATTAGTTTTTCCCCTTGCCCTCCACTTCTGCACAACTACCCAGCTTAATCGCTGGGGCAAGGGCTCTTCTGAAGTGTTGGTGGCCAAGTCCTGCTGTGGTGGTTTCAGATGCTATTGTCCCAGTCTGAGATGTCTGCTGGGCTGATATCCCTGTACCTGCAGACGAAAATGTATGCTTGGATTTTCAGGTCACACTTTGGTATGTCTCCTTAGCTTTAACATGGTTCCAAAATTACTTTTGCTTTGAAGTAACTTTGAAATCATCAGGCCTCAGATACTTGTGTACACAGACCCCAGGAGGCTGGGGATTAACCCACCCCTGGGTACTGTTTAAGCTACAAGGAAAGGTGGCACATTTAAGTTTCATGGAGAATCACAAAGATTTGCGCGAGATTTCTCTTCCAGCACAAGGCACAGGTGTCCGAAAACCACAAAATACTGTGAGTGGCCTCTTAAGTGGTGAACCTCATTTTCCCTGGAAATGCCCCAGAACAACAGCTGTGGAAGTCCCCGAGGACAAGAGCCAGCAACACCTGCACAGTGACAGCAGACACAAGAGTTTAACAATTCACTGACAATTTGCAAATGCAGGATGAATTCACAGCAAGTCTGCTTCCAGGCTTTTGTAGTTCACATGAAACATTTCACACATCTCTAGGAATTGCCTCCCTGATGAAATAAGGGTGAGGCATTTGGAAGCCGGTATAAGAATGTGATAAACAGTAATTAAAATAAAATGACAGAAAAGATAAAACCAGAATTTTTTTCTTGTCTTAAAAGGAGTTTGGAAATCATATTCCACTGTGGTCAAGATTAAATAGCTTTTCTGAAGTTATTTATTTGTGACTGTGTGGACATTGGTGAGAGTTATTTCTGTTGTGAAATGATTGCAGTATGTGACCTATGTGGTAGAAAAGGACAAGAAAGTTAAAGGTTTTGGCGCTTTTTTTTTTTTTCAGAAAAAAGAAATACAGATTCTTAGGTACTCACACAGTAGATCTAATGGAGGATAGGAATTCCTGGAAAACAATGCACAACAGAAAACAAAACTAGCTCACTTTTGTTTTCTGGACTTGCACTAAAAAGGCCATTGAGAATAAAGTGTAACTTAAAGATGCAGAGGGAAATTAAAGTGATGCCGATACTTTTTGAATCTCTGCAAACTGAAGCAGTTTTTTTTCTTCAAGGAAAGGCTTAGAAATAAAGGTATGTATTGACATACGTAGTTATCATCCCGTGTCTGATTATGGACTATGAAAAGCTTAGAAGCTCCATACCAGTGCTAACAGCAGAAAATTCTCACTGAGCTCAAGTGGTAGAGACCTCTGAATCTCAAACTAAATGTCCTGGGCTCTATTCCCATTTTTAATTTGCTGACAATGTCTCATTTATGAAAAAGGGGCCATTTTCCATTATTTCAAAAACTGTCTGATACTGAATTACTCAGAAGAACCTTTCTTCAGCCCTTCTTGTTTAGAAAAACAGTGATCAACACACCAGAGGTTCCCAATATACACTAAAAAAGGAAGAATATAAAGGATTCTATTGGACAAAATAGTGTAGATGTCACACAGAAAAAATTAGTTATCAACTAGTTATTTATAAAATGTGTAAGTAATAATCATTTAACTGGTAGGCAGCAGCAGAACTATGCAGTCTAGAGCTGGATGTGACATCCAAGAAGATAAATGAGCTACAATATTTAGATTAAACAAAAAAGAACTATTATAATAATGCACACAAGGAGCAAAGTACCACATTTTCTAGTTAATGCCAAAACTGAGTTTCACAATGAACTGTTTGTGAAACATTAAAAGTATAATTTAGCATATCTGAATAAATTATTTTCTACTATGTAGTAAAAACAGAGAAACACATGGCATAGATTATAGCCCCAAATGCTTTAAAATTCTTGGAGTGGAGGCTGCCTGGCAACTTTTGTACCAGCTGGAAGAGCGAGGACCCAGCTGGCTTGGCAGTAGCCACCATATTGTGCCTTGGCTGGCAGATGGCCATCTGACACTCTTCAAGGGTCTGTGTTCCTCCTGTCTGCATGTCTGCAGCACCGACAGCTCAAGACCACATTTGGGAGGAGTGGGCAGATCATTCCCAGCAGTGTCAATCACGTTGGCACATGACAGCAGGGTGTGAAAGACGTAGAAGGCTGACTGTTCCTGAAAAAGGCTTAATGATGCTGCTGGTTGAAGCATGAGAGAAGGTTTTTGGGTACTTCAGCAAATTTCCATCTTGGGATTGTGAAAGGGTGAGGAGAATTCAAGGGCTGATGTTACTGTGAGGGAAGGGGGAAATGCCAAAATTCATGGAATTTTTTTCAAATCCTTGCTCACATGAATGCAGGATGTAAATAAAGGAAATGTAATATTATGTGTTTTTAGTGCTTTTAATCTAAGCATTACAGGACTACTAACACATCCAAAGCAAGCTCCACACAGTCAGGCACTGATGTCACGTTAGAGAAGTAAATGTAGTAGTAGAGATCAAATTGGAACAAACTCCAGTTTGGGAGGGTTGAAGGCTGTGCTCAATTTCAGGGCAAGTAGTGAAAACAGTACACCAATAAACAGCCACACTGTCTCCTCTGATCTCTTCTAGTGCAGGAGAGGCAAGTTCCAAATTAGGATAATTGTCGCCTCCAGGACTTCTGTGTGGTTCAGAGACTAAGGTGTAAATAGAAGAATAACCCAAAATAGGTCACCCTTATTTAGACAGAGAAGACAGAGAGAGATCACCAACAAGGCACAAGTCTTTTTGAAACAAAGCATTCTATGTCTATGTCTATGTCTCAAAATGTTCCTGTTTTTTTTTTTTTGTTCTTTGTGTTCCTATGACAAACATAGGAATTGCCCATTTTTCCCAGTGCCTCCCTAAGGATGAGCACTGTTTTCCCGGGAAATTAAAACAATCACAATCACAGTACACCTGATGTGGTAGCACTTTGGTAACCATCTCACTCTAACTCCTCCCCCTACAGCACAGACAGCAGCAGCTGACAGGTGGTGGCTTTCCATGGTCATGGGTGGGAACGGGCAGAGCAGTGAACAAACCTGTAGTCAATGGGGATTTAATTCCACCCAGTGGGGCGATGGCAGGAGATTGCCGCATGTCCATGCTGATTCAGGGGAAGACACACACCATTGAAAGGCAGAGCTCTGAAGCATGGCTCTCCATGGGAAAGTTTGTGTGGTTTGATTGCTGGTATGTGTGCTCTGACCTTCAGGAGGAGTGCCATCAGAGCTCATAACCTCCTTCTTCTCCCACAAACCCTGAACTGATGACAGAGATATGGGTCTTGTACAGCAATAGTGCCAGGCGTCTCCTACTCCATAGTGCAGAGAAACTCTCCCTATTCATATGAGTGAAAGACCTGTTCAGTACCTTCAGGCCAGGATGTAATACTGTGTTATCTGCTTTGAATACCTGCAGGGTCCAAAACATAAGATTTCAGCCACCAATTCCCACAGGAGACAGTGTTTTCTCTCCTCTGTTTATATGAGAATGTATCCAGAACAAAATTCAGAGGTCGAATTCACTAAATTGACAGTAAAATATGTTCTCAAGAATGAGTGTATAATGCTTTCACACAGATTGAATAATTATTTTTAAATTGGACTTACAAATTTATTTCCATTTGACTTTTAAAGATATTTAAGCACCTGTCTCTTTGAAAACAGATCTTTGACTTTTAAATCATTTTGCCACTGCTGAAAATTGTATCCCATCTGCTGGAGACTCTGACTTTTGTAGATTTTGGTTTATGGATATTCATATTGACCAAATGTTTCTCACATTTGTAAGACTTTTCTTGCTGAATGGCTTCAAAATTGTAATGTAGGATGAACAGATATATCAGGTCCTTTGCATAGTTAGGAAGACTTACATGGGCTTGGTTCAGGCAAGCATACTATGAGAACCTGGAAAGTTCCAGGCTGACCACCTTGGAATAGTTTCAGAGCGCTGAAACCATGTGCCTGTGGCAGCAAGGCCACCAAGAGTCAGGATTTGCTTTTGGCTTTTGGACCCCAGTTGGTTTGTGCCCTGCCATCGGACATGGAGGTGTGTGTTTTGCATCAAATCAGTCTGATCAGTGACCTAAAGTTATGATAAGCTACAGATTAGTGAGTGTAGTATAATGGCAATCAACTCCCTTTTTAAAGGAATACACAGAGTTGCACTGACTTTTGACCAGTCAAGTATCCCTGACTTACCTGGAAGCAGTCCTGCTTTACCTCTGTGTGATCATAGAATTAGTTTTTATCCTTGTTTAAGTGCTGTATCTTAATATATACCACATGGATCTGTTGCACTTTCCCATGTTAGCTGAGGCATATCACACTGTGCTCATAATGAATGAAGTCAATGGCAGATTTGCCTTGGAATTAAAAAAGAGAAAAGAAAAGTACTGGGCAGCATGTAAAGTAAACAGTAATGTAAGCTTCTTTAATTCCCACTGCATTGCATCATAATTCTTTTTTAATTGAAAGTTGTAGCAATTCAGATATAAGTTTCATCTGAGGTTCAGTGGTAAGTTTCTGCTCTCATGTTGTTTCTGAATTATAGAGGTATGAAAGAAGAATTTGGCCTTGATACTTGAATTCACTACTAAGTCCAAAATGCAAAAGATCTGATATGTCTGGCATTTTCTGGATGATGTTGAAGTGTAGGGGGACTGCTGTGCTACTTTGTTCTCCATTTCTGTAGTTAAGTCACTGTATATTTGTCGCTTATATGTATTTATTAAAGTATTTTTCTCAAATTGTGGATTATGAGCCTCCCTTACTGAGACCCTGCAAGGGTCCATCAGGAGCTGTGGGGTGTAATCAGGAGCATCCTCAGCCCTTCAAGGTTGACAGTGAGAAAAGGCTGAAAGGCTGTAATAACAGGTGAATGTCTGCAAAGGTCAGGGAACAGCTGTCTACATTAATTGTCCATTTCACCCATTCCTTCAACAATGGGAAGTCAATGTGAACACTTTCACCCAGTGACTACTGTTTTTTCTTTCTTTCTGACTTACCTTCTGGAATGGGGACTCCACCATTTCCTTGGCCAACTGGTTTCAAAGCTTGAAAACCCTTTCCAGGATGAAATTTTTCCTAGTATCCAATCTAAAAAACTCTCCTGGCACAATTTGAGGCTGTTTCCTGTTGTTTCCTGGAAGAAGAGACTGGCCATACCTCTCTACATCTTGCTTTCAAGTAGTTGTGGAAAGCAATAATATCCCTCTGAGTCTCCTTTTCTCAAGGTTAAATGCCTTCAGCTCCCTGAGCTTCTCCTCATCAGACCTGTGCTCCAGACCCTTCACCCTTGTCCCTCTTTAGCAGGCTTTAGCAACTCAATGTCCCTTTTGTAGTGGCCCAGAACTGAACACAGAATTGAGCTGTGGCCTCACCAGTGCCAAGTACAGTGGCAGTACAGATGGTCACTGCCTTGGTCCTGCTGGCCACACTGTTTCTATGTAGCAAAACAAATTGCATCCTAAAGCCAAAGATTTCTGAGAGTTTTTAACTGGTTGTGCTCCAGACAGCACTCATCTGCATTTACAGTCATCTAAATGTCCTTGAAATACGGTCACAGGCCCAGTGCAAGGAGGGCCTGTTTGAGTGAGCAGCTGGCAGGCCATGGAGACCAGGCTGCTCTGAACACAGGCTGAGGATGGTCTGAGTCACCAAGTAGGGCATGAAGTCTTGGGGCTAATTTCATCAGTAGAACAGTAGATTTCTTTGTGTGGATTGATTATTTAGGAATTTATAGTCCCCCAGCTCCCACTGCATGACGTGATAAGAATCCTGCTACAAGGTCCTTATCAAGTATTATCTGCCTGTCAGATAAATGGCTGGCTTAAGGTGGTATTATTTTCAATTCTCTTTCCATAGGCAGCTGCTCATTGAGTGTCCATGTTCTCTTTTTTGCAGGCCCTGGAGCCATCTCGTTTATGGCTTTATTCTGGTATACTGCTCACAGGTCAGGCTAATTGCTTCTCCAGACGGCAGGCTCTGCTTCCACTTCTTAAAGGTTTTTTTTTAAAAAGCAAAAGAATGTTGACAAATGGAAAAATACTCAGTGATATTAATGTTTGAGCAAGTTCTTATTCACGTTAAAACTTATGAAAGTTTATCTGATTCATAGACTTGTCTTACGCATGCTTGTGGGGTGTCAGGCTCACAAATAAATCTAATGCCTTGTTTATACCATAACAAAAGAAGCTAAGATGCTTTTCTCGTTGCTTGACACTGTCAATTTACATGTCTACTGAGAGACTGCTTTCTGTATAAGGACAGGAACTCCTAATGCATCTAATGTGGCTTTAATGCATTACAATAACAAAATCAAAAGAATTTGCACCATAATTTGCATCACTGTTTGAAATACTGTCCCATGATTTAATCATATTTGCAACATAAAGAGTTTTTTTAAATGGGTGTATGTGTTCTTGACACGTCTTTATTTTAGAAAAAAACAATAGCAAATGATTAGTTTTTTCAAAGTCTACAGAGATAAAATTCTTTATATGTGCTACTAAGCAAAATTTTATTAACAGCTTGTTTCCCTTCACAAAGTCTTAGGAAAATGAGTACTCCTTAATAAACAATTTAAAATCCAGTTCCTTTTCTAATTTTTATGCTCCATTCAAATAAAGGCTATAAATGAGGTAGCAAAGCATCCTCAAGACAGATTTCTTCCTCCACCTAATCTATAGCATGTTTTTATGACATTGATGCCAGAATATTTGTCAAACAATAGTTCTGTCTTAGAATCATAGAATGTTCGGGGATTGGAATGGACTTTATAGAACATCTAGTCCCAAAGCCCTCTGACATGGGCAGGGACACCTCCCACTAGACCAGGTTGCTCAAGGTCTTATCCAACTGGATTTCGAACACTGCCAGGGCTGGGGCTTCCACAACCTCCCTGGGAAGCTCATACCAGTGTCTAACCACTCTCACAGTAAAAAATTTCTTCCTAATATCTAAAATAAAGTTCCCCCTTTCATTTTGTACCCATTACTCCTTATACTACCACTACAGTTCCTGACAAAATAGAAAAGAAACAGCCAAGACAGTGTGAACTTTGACTAACATGGTCTCTGCTCAGATGAAGTTGGGTAGGCTGGAACCATCTTATTCTAATCTGAGCTATAAATATGTGCTTCAGATTTGAGTGGAACACAGGGAAATTCCACGAGCCATGCAGAGCTAGAGCTGTCCTGTAACACTGGTGCTATGAGATCCTCAGATAAAGAGCAGTCACTGATGTTACTGATGCCTTCTGAAATAAATTCAGATAGTGAGATACAGGCTTAACAGCTCTTACTGGCACCTGAGATGGTGTCCAGTGGATATACACTGAAATCTTTACTGTGCATAGTTATACCATATATGGTCAGCACAAGGAAATACAGGAAGATTAGATAATAAGTTGTCCCTTGTTCTTTCATGACTTAAGCATAAGCATCATTCTTCTTAGTTCCCCAAGAGATGCAAATCATATAAAGGACAAGGAGGATGGTAGAGCAATAGATGAACTGCCTGTCTCGGTCCCCTCACTGTGTTGTCTGGATGCATGCAGAAGTGGGCATGACATCAGCTTAAGGACAGGTAATTTACGTTTTTTCCACCTACCAAAGAGTTCTGGGAGCTGCAGTGTCTTAGCCACTAAACCATTACTGTAAGACAGGTGCTGAATAAGCACTAAAAATGTCTTATGCTGTCACAAAAATGAGTAAGGTCTCTGAGGTCCTTGAGCTTACCAGTTGCCTTTACAGGTGGTTGAGGAGCAATTTACAGAAAGAGGGGCTGACCCAGCAGTTTATGGCATTTCATGGTTCCTTCACAGACATTAAATAGTATCCACCTGGGCTTTGTTTTTTTTTCACTTGAAAGGTGCCAGACAGTTGACCTCTGAGCTGTAAGTTTCCCAAAGTCACTGTGTTGAGTCCATACAAACCACATAAAACTTCTACTGAGTGCAGCACCATTACCTATGGTTACACTTTTTCCTCCTGTTCCAAATCCTACTGTAAATAATGTTATCACAGAGATTTGCTTTTAATCCCTTGTCAGAATAGAGATGCAACCTTGTTGGCAAATCAGAGACAGTAGGGGACAGCCTAGTTAAAGGAATATAGTATATGTGTTTTGTTGTGCTAACTGCCTGGCATGAGTCCTCTGTCTTGCCTGCAATTCTGCAAGTATAACTATTATGTAAGAACTAGCAAGATAAAGAATGAAAGCAAAAAACATTTGGCAATAACATGAGGATTTATCTGTACAAATCTAGGCTACATGGACATATACATGATGTTTGGATTTGATGATCTTAAAGGTCTAAAAATCTATTCCAACCTAAACAATGCTATGACTCTATACACATGTACACGTGTAATTACATAGACATGTACACATGCACTAATGAACATGATCTTATGTGTATGTGTGTATGTCCTGTCCATGTAAGTTAAAGAGGATAATCAATGCAGGCAGGAAAAAAAAGAAAACAAACAACAAAAACAACAAACCCAAATCACAGGAAAGAAACAAAAGATTGGCATTATGACAATATGAACAGGAGTTTCATGATAACTAGCTTCATGATAGTCAGTATCTGATGAACACTGTTTGAGAATTACTTTGCTGGAAAGCCATTGAGGGAAGCCAGCCAGATATTAGGTAACTTAAGACTGCTCGGGAAATCAAAACAGAGTTACAGGGCCATTAGCTCAGTGTTATGCTTTTGGCGGGAGAAAGGACTGTGGAGAAGGGGCCTCCAAGCCTCCCGAGTGGATTTTTTTCTTCCCTCATCAGTTCCAGTAGGGTCATATATTTTTTGGAGAAAGTGCTATCATACACTCCCCGACAGAGGGAGTGGAGGCATTTCATCTTCTGTGGCCATTTGGTCATCTTCGTTACCCACTGTAAGTCTCTGTGGGGCCTCTTCTGTAGAGGATGGGCATGGCTGTACCACCCTTGTCGCTGATGGAAGTGGGGATAGGGTGACCACCCCTATCTCCATTCCTCTGTCAGCCACTAGAGGGCACAGAAGCTCAGGACTTGGGCTCCCCTCGTCCTCCTACAGAAACCCACAAAGAAGCCGTCCAGGGAGGGCCAGGCGTTTCTCTCCAGCTGCATGTCCAGCTTTCGGTCGTCCCAGCTTTTCCTTCCATCTTTGGCTTCCCCCTGAGACATGCTTCTTCTGCTGGTGCTCACGTGACATTTCCAAACTGCTGCGGACATTGAGCCACTAAACCACGTTAAGGGGCAGACTGGCTGCCGGGAGTAGCACTTTGGCCACTTTGGCTCTCGGTGGGAGCGTTTTGCCAGCTGAGCTGAAATTCCAGCTGTGCTGGCTTTCGGCATGCCGCGTCTGTAAACATCCCCACATTCTTTTGGGGCTGAAAGTAGGCTAGTGATACAGCAGGGAGTTTGTCTTTAAACCAGCTGATGGATTACCTCTGTTGTTCCAGGGCTTTGCTACCTGGTGGCATTTCCCCTTGCAGAGGTTCATGTGTCTGCTTGCAGTCCCAGTGCCTTGCACAGTTTAAAGTGCCACAGTGATTGTGAAAGGCTGAAAAGATGGGAACCAGGGGAACTCAGACATTATTAGAAACAGTCACTATAAAAAGTAGCTTTTGTGGTTTCAGGATGATTATTTGGATGTACTGTATTTTTTAACACTGCGAGGTTTTCCCTGATATTCCTAGAGCATTCTGTCAAATTACACCAAATGAAGAGAAACCTTTGTGAGTCCAAATCTGAGCACTCAGGAATTTTCCTGAAATTGCAGGTCCAATTCTGTTATGTGGAGTAAATCTAATTAATGGAGCAGTTTAATGCTCCTGAGACATCCAGCAGCAGCAAAATACTGATACATAAGGCTCTGGCTTTGTCTGAGCAACTCTAAATCCTCTTTCTCTCATTGAAACATTAGAGGTTTGCCTGCATGAGCATTTTAAAATTTTACAAACTGTTGTTTTGTTGTAAAAATATGACTGGTGAACTGTTGGAGACTTACACTACAGTAATACTGATGTGGTCACATTTTCATTCCCGTGTATTTTGGTGGTCCCCTAGCTGCTTTCCTCTCACTTTATGCCCTGTACCAGCTAGTTGCTTCAGTTAACAATGTGTTACTCCCTTCTTAAATACTGACATATTTCTCTGAGCTCCAAAGTTCCCCAGATCCACCATCCTTGCTGCTCCTGAGGTACGAGCCTTACCATGCATACGAGGAGCACTAGGAAGATATGCTGGGATGGGATCCAGGGTGGGACAGTAGAGATGAGAAAGGACTGGCTGTAGGACTTGTGTAAAGAGCAGCGTGTTCCCAGTATTTTGGCATGGACACTCTAATTTAACTATTCAAAGTGAAATGCAGTGGCTTTCATCTGTTTTCTTCTACATATCTTCTGGCACAGCATGGAGATGATGCCACATGCACAAAGGAGAGTATGGCCTACCCTTGGGGCTGAAGCTGGTGGAAATCCACACCACAGGAAAGTAGAGGCTTGCTCTGAAGGAAAAGCCAACTGTGCTTCTGGATACAGGCAAAGCATGTTAGTTATCAAACAGGAATCATAACTGCATAAAAATGCCTTTTAGATACAACTCTTGCACAGTATCTCTGCTGTCTCTGACCCACAGACACACAAATGCTTCTGGAGATTTGCATGATCATTTGGCATGTACCTTGTCAAGTGCCAGGATCTCTCATTTACTCTGCATGACACCTTTTGGTCAGTCACCCAACAAAGGTACCAATCCCAAGAAGCTCACTTTGAGTATAAATGCGAAGAATCACTGGAAGAGGCTCTCTGTGGAAAGCTGTTTAAGAATTCTCTAGGTTGGCTCTCCTAGTGCTTTAAATTGGAATTATTGTTACCTAACAAAGGTGACACTAGCCTAGCTCAGGCAAGAATCCAGATGAGTTATCCAGTGTCTCTTCCTGACACGGCTGTTTGTCTTCTGGTTGTTAGTGACTGGTGAACATACCTGGATGCCTCCATTGATTGTTACCTGTCCTGTTTAAATTACACTCTAAAATAGTAGAGCACAGAAAGGCGGTGAATATATTCCATGCTCCAGAGCCTGCAATTTCTATTCCGCATGAAGGACTCTGTGGTAAGCATTCTGTGTAGCCATTCACCCTCCTAGGGAACAGGCATATGAACATCATGCTGGGGACTTTTGACAAGTGAGCAGGAGGCTATATCCAAGCATAGTGCTACAGTTTGATCAGGACATTTGCACAATACAGTGTTGTCAGCCATCTCAGGACTTGGTATGCAAGACTCTTCCAAACTGGCTAACACAACCGGGGGCTCCTGTTTTGAAACGCAGCAATCACACTGATTTATAGCTTTGGGAATACTGAGTGAAATAATTTGAATCTGTTGGGAACTTTGCCTTTAAACAGCTCTTTTTTCTTTATCATTTTCTTTTCTTTCCCCTGTTTTTTTGGAAACCACTGATTTGTTGAAATAAAAATGTTTTGTGAAATGGGTGAGTTTTGGCAAACTGACAGAACCCATACAGAGTTCTGAGGAAACCTTTCCTGCCAGGAAATCAGCTGCCATCAGAAAATTATTTGGTTTCTTGACAGCTCTCCTGGCTCATTGTCAAGGTGCGTGGGCTCCAGTGCAACTTTATGTACAGACTGGACTTCCTCAAAATACAGGCTCAGACCAGTATTACTATATGGGATTTCAGCTACCAGCTTGGGGACATCATGGCTTCCAGGTTTCCTGGCACTGGAGTGGGAACTTGCAAGCCCAGGGAACTGCTTTTCCCATAGTACACAAATCTCAGTGGTGGCTCCAGAGGTTTCCTTTAAAATATGCGAGCACAATGACTGTCATTGTAAAAACGATATGGACCAAGCTGCTGCTGACAAATCTCCTCAGCTTCATACAGAAAATATCTTTGTGGTCTATTGGCAAAACAAACAAATAAAATATGGATATATAAACTGAAGTGTCTTCTGCTTAAGTCTGTTCTACAAGTAGTGTAGGGCTCTGAAGTGGAAGTGTCATTGCAAGAATGGTCTGTTCAGTGTTAACCGCAACAATGAGATCACTGTGTCTTTGGCAGAGATAACCTTATGAAAAAGTTTTCTAAGGTTTGTAGGTGGAATAAAGGGCCCATTTACAGCCCTCCATGGGAAGAAGAACTAGGTTAAATAGAAAAGGGTATGAAATTTCCTCAGGGACAAGAGACTACTCTTTTTAGGGCTTAGATGGGACTCAAATGGTACATAACAATCACTCTCCTTTTGGGGGTGAACATCACCTCCAGCTCTTCTCAGACGATTCATTACAAAGAGTTTGCCTGCACAGCAGAGTCACCCTATGATTTTATCAAGCTCTGGCATCCCTGCACTGGCAAGCCAAGGTGGCAATAGCAGCAAAAATAAGCCATATAACCTTTAGAAAGAGCATTTAATTAAAGTGTATTGCCGGTGTTTCTAAAGCATGTGAACCCTGTTATTAGCATATGATAACATTCAGGTGCTGCATTTTCCTGGCCATTGTCCTCCCTGGCAGGCAGATTACGGCAATTCAGACTCCTTTGTTTTGAGGAGCAGAACTGCTCCTATTGAGAGCTTTACCCAATCTCAGGTGCTCATCAAAAAAAGGAATGAATTTGGACTCAAGCTAATTGAGGTTGTCTCAGGGAAAATACATAGATACAAAGAAGTAAGTCCATGGAAGGGATGCTCACATCTCTTTGTCATGCCTTCTTAGCTATCAAAAAAGAATGAGTGCCTTCAGCGATGCTTAATTATTTGTTGCCTAATTCTTGCTGAAATCCCTTCATTTTCTTTGAGGTTGAAGTTGTCTCTGATGAAAGTTGGAACAAAAAACCTGAAAAATATTCTACTAAATAGATGATCAGCCATATTTCCTACTGAATTTTCTTTGCTCTAGCTCTTCATGCAACATTATGTCATGTATAGTGATAATCTTTTTCCAGCTAACCTATCTACAGCATAGCAAATTTAGTTTGATGACAGTATTTATGACACAATATAAAAGTTGTGTGTAGGAGCCAGGAATGGGGAAACACTTGGAATGAAGTCAAATACAGTCAGACTAAGCATCTGAATATCCAGCTCACTCTTGCAGTTCTTATTCAAGTGAAATTCCCCTTGGATGGCAATTTGGGCTGAGTGAACTGTAAAAGGAGAAGCCTTAATCAGATTTCTCTAGATTGAAATTGATCTCTAACAGCTTTGGTGTGTAAATGGAAAACCTTCACTATTGTAGGTGTAGCCTTTGTGAAGTCTGACATTTGCAAACAAATCCTGCTTTGACATTTAAATAGTATGCAAAATGGTTTGTAATTTTTCCCATCTAATTTCTTAGAACATTTGAATAATACAATTGGCATTATTAAATGCAGCTAGATTGGCCAAACAGACACTCTTTTTCAAGAAGTAACTTTGACTGATTCACAAGTAATTGCATTGGAAGGAATGCTTAAAATCAGAGAAAATAGAGAATTGGAAAAAAAATCCTTAAAAATCAGGATATTCCAACCTGTAATCAGGATATCCCCAACCTGGGACCTGGCATGATGAACTCAGATTTGAACTGTTTGCTTTACTGCCATTGCAAGAATTTGTTCCATGATCAGTGAAACTAATGAAGCTTCACTTTCACTGAATTTGTGTCTTATGATTGTTTTTTGCCTAGTTTGTAATGTCTTGAGGTCTGGAGTATTCATAAAAATTCTTCCATGTCAATTCTCTGATATCAAGCAGGAGGAGAGCAGTACTGATAGTCTCTCTCCCCTATGCAGATACCAGGGGTTTTTTTAATCCCAAAGAGCTCAAAAAAGTTTAATCCTCTATCCTGTTGTAGATAAGGTTGAATTGGTTTACAGGTGGAACACATATTTGGAAGATCACACAGATAACCATCACTCTCTCCAGGCCACAAACACACTGCATAATTATCCAGAATGTGTTTCTTTATGACATTTTTTTAAAAATAGCTCCAACTACAGACCATTAGTGTGACTACCATACTGATCAAGATAGTGGAAACTGTGACAAGGATTTGCCAATTACCATCTGGAAACAAACCGAGGTAAAGATAATCATGAAAAAAATTCCTTCTTTAAATTTAAATTCCTAAAAGCAATTACAGTATAATAGAAATGTTAAATGAAGGATTGCTGTCTGAGACAGCAATGCAATACAGTATTACTAGCACTGAATGAAGAAAACCTGACTGGGATTTGTGTGCAGAGGACACTGGCTGCACATATGTTCCACTTGATTAGGAGCTGATGGTCAGAACACCTGCCTGTCATTGATTTCTAATTAGTATAAATATACAGTATTAGCCATATTTATTGACCTTTTACTTACCATCTAGAAAGTTGTTATTAAAAAAGCAGTTTGCATACTTTACTAGAGAGTGAGCAGTAATGGCCAGTCTTCGCGAGCGAAGATCCGGGGAAGGTCTTTACACCTTCCAGCCTGCGCATTGGATTTTTTAGGTGAGACATCTGCCGGGGCCAAGCGAGCTTGGACGGTGGCAGCGAGGTCCTTAGGACGTAGGTGGGTTGCCTTTAAGGGCTAACGAGCCCCACCTGCCCGGGAGTGGCCCTGACCGGGAATCGAACCCGGCTCTCCGCGGTGATAGCGCGGCGCCTTTACCACTAGACCATCAGGGGCTGCAGTACTGATGGTTAAATGAACAAATAGGAGTTAAACGGTCATTTATTGCTTATAGGTGGTTCATACCAGTGTAAATTTTCCCTCTAGAATTTGTTGATAAGCAGATCGTAGTAATTTTGACAAATAAATGAGAATGTATTTTGGAAAGATCTATCACATCTAAGTCCTCCATTTTATACTAAGAAACATTGAAATATCTACTAATTGGTGAATAATTAAGATAAGTTCAGCTCTGAATGTCACCATCTTTACAATAGTTCTTTTAGCCAGTATTATGAGGTAGTTGAATTTGAGATTGTTTAAATTAAGTGCCATGCTTTATTAATTAAGTGTGACAATATTTATCTTAATTATCTGTGGAATGGGTTGGAGGGCTTAGACATTATTGAGTAGGACACACACAGACTTGAACCCAGCAGAAAGGAAATCTTCATTTAATGATGAAGTTGGTTTTTTTTTTTTGCTGTTTGCATAACAGCACTTCATCATCTGCTAAATGCAGTTGTCTACAGCGCTACTGTGTCTGCTGTGCACAGACACAGAACCCATCCTTGTCTTCTGTTGGTGACCTTCTCTCTCAGAAGGCAGTTGGATGGTGCCTATGAAGGATGAGCTTATGCCCTTGTGCTTATATTTCCATGAGAAATGCACGTGATAACATGATGTCTGAAACAGATGCATTTTGTGGGAAAAATTCTTACGTATTAGCCCTAAAAAGACAAGGGAAATGTTTCTTTGTGATGATGTATAAGTACTGAAGGCCCACCTGGTTACTGTAGGACGTTCACAATTCATTTTTTGTCTCAGTCTCATAGAAGCTATAAAGGGGACAAAAGATTTATAGGGGACAAAACTGAATAGCTGACACCAGACTGCTTCTTTTCCAAAGTGCCTGAGAACTTTAAAAGACAGTGGCAAGATAGGAGAAAGCCTACACCCAACAGAGATCAAAAGAAGTGCAGTAGCTTAAAAAGGAACTCCTACAAGAGAGGCTGTAAAGTTGTTTGTGGGAATAACGCTGCTTTTGGTCATATAACTGGGTGTCTGAGAGAGCTGGGACAACCACAAAGGGATGTAGAATGCATGCTGGGTTTTTCAACATGCTTTTTTCCTTTACATAATTTAATCCTGTGGTTAAGTTAAACAATATTTTGGTCTGCTCTGTCCCTGGTTTTCACACAAATTCTCAGAAAGGAGGTACAGCTGGTGTCTGAACTTGGTCAGAACTACTGAATTCACAGATCTTGATTTAAGAGCAGGGAACATGCTAGATTTCACCTCTACCAATAGCTGTACTTACAGAAAAGGGATAAAGGAAGGCCTTTTGGGACACCACTGATATATTGGCACCTTGGTGGCTAGTGTCACTGATAATGTATCTTTTCTTATAGTCCATTTTTCTCAGTTGAAACTACTGTGGTGGTAAGCTTTTCACTGTAAGAACAATTTATTGACATGCACTTGAAATGGAGAAGACATTTTTAAAAGGATGGTCACTTTGTATATATCTGAATTAATTAATAGATTACCTCTCTTGATACTTCTTGTCTTATTTTTTTCTGTCATAACAAAACAAACCAGAGCAATAACAGTTCTTCTCTTCCAGTGAGGCTTTGGAGATCTCTCAAGATCTCTCCCCTCATAGTTAGTCAACCCCCTTGACTCTGGGTGCTAACTTCCATCAGAACTTTCATCTGCTTAGTTTCTCTAGGCCATGATAAATTTGGGTATATAACCAGCTGTTTGCACCCCTAGGCAAGAGGTGGCAATTCCAACTGAAACCTCCTTAGACCTTCAGGCAAGTGCCTAACTTCAGAGAAGAGTATGAGGCTGTGGATGCTGCAGTATACAAACTCACTTTGCATTTCTTGCATTTCTCCTGGCTTGCTCAGAGAGGTTTCCATTCAGTTTTCTGGCTTCTATAGACCATCTTTCCCAATGAGCGGGAATAAAGGTCACAAGCCTATGGTTGTGTGTTATAGTGCATGTGTGTTATAGGCCTTAGATCCCCCCACCTAATTTTACTCCTTTGACAGTGGCATTTACAGTAAGAAACTAATGACTGTACAATTCAGAGTGGCTACATGGGTCATCTACATGTAAGATCTTTGTCAGTGTCTGAAAGTGTCTCACCTCTTTCTATTAATTGCAGAGAGAATTTGCAGCAAACAGCCTTTAAATCTTCATGGTTCAATTACATTCCCAAAACTGTGTGGAACAAACCCTTGGAGGGGTACCTAAATTTAGACTGTTGCTCTGCTTGATATTGCAATCCTCAGATCTCTTTTCCCTCAGGAACTTGCAATTTCAATGCTGCATTCTGGGTTTCAATAGAACCTAGGGTAATATTTAAGTATAACTTCTAATCCCTAAACATCTAGTTCCATGTGAGATATTTTAGTGTGTCCAGTATAAAGATGGAAGACACAATGCAAGACATGGAGAAGCAACTGAAGGCCATAAAAAATACTTCAAGGCATTTCTCTTTCAGCAACTGAATTAATCCTCTATTGATATGAGGTGAATATGTAAGAAAGTGAGGGAGTTAGTTACCTTAAAGCCTCGTGATTACAGCTTTTGAACCTCTAAGTATCATAGCTCACTTGTTATCCTTGACTTTGGTAACAAATACAGTAGACATATCTCACTGAGGACTTCCAGCCTCTGTTGATGCACAGTGGTCTGTGTTAGCCCATTTCTATAGACTAAATGGTATGTTTGAACAGATGCAGGTCCTGGAAACCTGCTGTCTATTAAAAATATGTATTAATAGTTTCCTTGAACTCCCTCTGTAATACCATAGGTCATCAAAATATTTCTTTAGAACAAAAAATACTCATCCTTTTTGCAAAGAACATCTTGACAGAAACACAACCTCATCAAACTATCCTGCGTCAATGTGTTTTCTTTCTTCCTTTGAGCAATGTTTCACCATCACATGCACAACAGATGTGAATCAAGAAAATCTACCAAGTCTGAAAAAAGTCATACAGAATAAAACTGTTCTGTAGTTGTAGCTAGAGATAGCTGAGATGGATAGACTAGCAGGAAGAAGAGAAGCCAAAGCGAACTACCAAGCATTTGACTTTCCCTCTTCTTCTCATTAGCTGTAGTTCAGCAACCTTGTGTCCAGGGTAAACTCTTTTAAATTGTTTATACATGGACTGGGCAGGACAAGCAATATAAACTAGATTAAAGCCATAACAGATGAAGACAGGATGCATCAAACACTCAAAGGTGAATCAGATCAATGAAACGCATCCAGACAAAATAAACAAAGACTGTATTCAGTACTTCAAATGATTTACTGCTGTCTTCACATTGCTCTGCTGTGTCAGCACACCTTCCTTGTGTAGATGCAAGTTGTAACAATTCCACAGGTAAATAAACCAGCCTCTTGTAAACAAAATTTTTAATTAACTAGTCTGATCCACATCATGGATGCAAAAGCATGTGAGAAGACATGCTCAAGGCCGGCTTGAGTGCCGTGAGACTTCTTGGTGCAACTTCAACACCAAACAGAGAGGGTTGTGCTGGTCCTGGTGACAGGATAGGTGCACACAGGCAGTTTGACTCCCAGTAGTTAAAAGATGCCAGAAGCACAGCCTTGGGTCCATTCAACATGCATCCAGCCAGAGACAGGTGCAGGGACAGAGATCCCTTGTATGGGAAGCTATTTCTAACCTCCCATTAACCTCGATAACACAGAGCTGTCAGTTTTGGCATAGACACTTTAACGCTGATATAGTTTGTGCTTGCATTAGGGTTTTTGCTGGTATATGTATTACACACAAGAAACTGCAGTTATAACTAAGTCTCTATGCTGGTAGAAGTATAGACCTGGTCAAATAAAGAAAAATATTAAATAATGCTTAAATCAGTTACTGTAAATGCACAGATGAAAGTGGCCAATTTCTTCTGTCACTAACTTTCATACTGGTACTATGAGCTAAAGATTGGCAGAAGATTTGGAAGCTGACAAAAAGAGGAATACTTTTTCTATTTCTTCCTTTCCCCTGCATATTTGCAAGCTCCAAAGACTTTACTAAATGCATAATTTTTTAAAATAGAAAGGGATCTTATATCTATAGTTTATTATGTATACTGTGTGAGGTGAATTCATATTACTAAGAAAGGTGATACATACCAGTTATCCATTTTGACTTATAGGGTTTGACTGTGCAGAAATTACATCAGACATTCTCTTTGTTTCTCTTTTCTGTTATATGGTCAGAAAGTTCACATGTACTATGAAGTAGTTAAAAACCACAATTACTGGCTTTATGTTATTTGTCATGGCAATAAAAATGTATGAAAATTATTAATATGGTGCAGGAAAGCAGTGCTGGCATCAGGTCACCATAGCATTTTTGAAATGTGTACCTGTGTGTGTTTTAGTCAGTAGATGTTGGAGACTGCCTGATGTAAATTAATTTTATAGAAACTTAAGCAGATAGCCACAGCTGCACTTCACAACTGCCAGAGATTTTTGTAACTGGCAATTTTCCAGCAATCCTGCTAAGAAAGAACTGAGAAGTTTACCACAAGCAGCTATGCTGAGGCAGACTCCAGGACTGAAATAAATTGGCTGTCAGTTTACCATGTGGTTACTCATAAATGTATTGAATATTGGATTTTGAGTCAGTTTTGAAGTCAGGTTGTTTATCACTCCAAAGAGACATGTTAAAAATCACTGTATCAAAATTCATTACTGGAATTAATTTTAGGTTATTCCATTGCCTACAAGATTTGACATCTTTTGCCTTTCATAATATTTATTCTGGTTCCCGAATGACAATATCTTATGAATTACCTCATAGGTTTAAGGAAGGAGTAATTTTTGAAGTATTACTTTGGCTAAATATTTAAGCCGTTTGTGACTATAAATTAAGCTTTTAATTTAAATGATAAAATGCTCATTCAGCAAACTGAGGTGCCTCCTTTAGCCTTATTATTTATTGTTCTTATCATTGTTATTGGCAGAGAAATGAGGTGAGTGAACTTAGAGGACAGACCTGTCAGGGTACAGGAGGTAAGCTCTATAAAGACAGCCTCATGCTGAAGGTCTACCTCTAAATCTACAATTTAAAGCAAAGACTCCCCTGGCTTAGTGAGACAACAGGTCTTGGCTCTTCTGCAGTTGGATTTTTTTACATCCTTAAATCAGGATCTCAAAGCTGAAGAGTACGGGCAATGATGGAGAGTGAAACTTGTTTTTAATAGTTAATTTAATAATTCTGAACAGTTTTACATGCAGTGATTGAGAGCATAAGCATATCCTATGTTTCCCTCCTGTTCATTCATTGACCTGTTTAATCTAGCCTTTGAAAAATTTCTGTCTCTATAGATTTTTTTTTTTTCATCCAGACAGTTGTGTAATAAACAAGAGGAATATTTGGAAAAGACATATGAGTAAATTGTAAATTTTTCTGGTACCAGCTTGAGGTGATGTTTATTTTTACTTGTTTGACTCTTCCTTTTGTGAAAAGGTTTGCCTGCAGTCAGAAGCAAACTACTTTGTGAACAAATGGGCACAAGAAATTAGGCAGAGGAAAAGCATGCGAGTGCTTTGCTGGATACTAGACTTGCTTGTCCTAATCACTGTGATCATATCATTTCCAGCTGTAAAGTACAGTCTCCCACTTAGTTAATTTCTTATTTTATAACTGTCTTACAGTTAATAGTAGTGAACTGAAAAGATGGGAAGAACATGTCAAATTAAAAATTGCTTACCATTTCTTCTCATTTTGCTCTAAGGGAAAAAAACCAAAGGCAGGCAAATGTGGTTAGCCCAGGAAACCACTCTGTCATTTCTTAATTCTCAGCAGCTTAAATCAGGAATTTTTCTTAACTTCACGCTCAGCTGGTTCCCAATCCAACAAATCTGGATTTCGTAATCCAACAAATCCTTCTGGAAGCTGATGAGCCCTGTATTGGTACAGGCAATTTCTTGTGTTTCAGGTCTGGAGGTGTTCAGATAAGTCAGTGATGTGATGTGTTGCTATGTGTGCCCCATTCCCGGCTTGGAATATTGGCATCCTGTCCTGTTCAACCCATCTCCACGGCCTGATGACACCAGAGCCATCCAAGTCTGAATCACTGTTTGGGTAACATAAACACATAGTGGTCACAAAACTGAGTTGGATTGCCTGCTCTTCAAAGCTGTGACATTAGCTTTGGATCTTCCACCTTTGTGTCCCTCCATGAAGTACTTGTTTTAGGACCCAATAGAAGCCAAACGCAGCTTAGATGACCTCCTAAGACAGTATTTTTTTTTTAAGTTCTCTGGAGAACCTTGGAGAAATTATGCTATACAGCAAAACACTCTGCTCACTGCTCAGGAAGTGTGAGGATGGGAGGATTAGCTACATCCCAGACAGAGGATGCAGCTTTTTCATCAGGGATATCTCTTCTGACTTCGTATTCAGCTGGTGGTGAATTTAGACCTTGAACTTAAAATAGCACAGACCTCACTGAGTGAGTCTTGTTTTATCTGAGCAGATTTGTGTATTTCTTCTGTAAGTCAGGTACTTGCACAGTGTTCACCCACACAGCCCTGAAGCAGGTCAGATACATGAAAACTTGATCCTGGGTTACGCAGGAAGTACTGGCATTTGTGGGTGAGACAGTGAGCAAAAATGAATGAGAGAAGGGAATATAAGACATCTCACAAGTGGCTCAGGGGAAGGATAATTCTAAAAGAGGCCTAAGTTTCAGGGTCTCACTTTCAAGGTGAGCAACAGCAGGTGGGACACAAGAAGAGGTTTTTCACATTTTTTAACTACTTTTAGGACATTGCTGCTATAGGCAAGAGTTAGATCACTTACCTGATAAGCTGGCAAGATACAGATGAAAACTCTTCTGACACAGCTGAGAGCTGTTCTGGGCTGCCTGAGGTCTCATTCTTTCTACATCTCAATTTCTTTACAATATGAAATGAAACTGAGTAATTAATATATTATTTTTTAAAATGAAATGAGTATTATTGTTTCTAACTGGTCTTTCACCATCTGTAAATACTTTCTGTATCTTTGCTGCACTTGTCATACCAATAAAGATGGAGATCACAGGCTAACACAGTCTGCCTGGCTCAGGCAGCCTCTGACTAAGTCTTGGTCTCCTTTCCAAGGTGACTGTCAGAGAGATGAGAGCAAATCTCCAGCTCTCGGCCAAGAGATGTTTACTGAGTAATTGTAGATAAGAGAGAGTAGCAGCAAGAGAAGAGACCAGGTCTTCTGTTTTCTCATTGCTACAGTAAGGAGGATCAAATATTTTGGTATATAAATTGTAGGGAGTGTAGTTTTCTGAGGTTTTAGCAGAGAATATGGCTAAAGAAAAGAGACCACAACCTCTGCAAGTACCATGGCTAATTACATTGCAGCATCCAGTGGTCTCAGGCATCATGACCTTAAGGTAGACGCTAAAAAACTTGTTCTTGAAAATTGAGAATACAGATGACAAGTTACATGTAACGGGAGAATAGGTATTTTACAAATCTTATTAATTTACAGGGAGTATCTCAAAATTTTAGCATTGCTCTATAGATCTTAATTGCTCATGCAGAGATGGGCAGAGCAACCTGCATAGCATTAAGAACAGGAATGTCCACAGTGGGACTTTGAGTTAAATCATTTCCAATCCCAGCTCAAGGAATGACACCAAATGAAAGAGATAGGATTTTTTTTCATGGGGATGAACTCACAGGTACAGAACAGGGCAGAAGAGAAGTGAGAAAACTTTTGAGTGAGAAAGAAACCCTCACTGTCTTTCTGTTATCAAGACATCCTGCCCAAACTTACAGGATTTAGGGCTAGAGATCACAGGACTGCAGTTCCTTTCATGCTCCTTTTCTCAGGCGAGGGTATCATCTGTTATTGGTTGTCAAATTAAGGACTCAATTTTTAGAAGGCAGTATCCTGAGTTAAGGCAAGCAGCTACCTTGGCACTACCTTTTATTTAAAAAAGAAAAGGAATTTTGCAAGTTATCATAGGGAGGTGTTTGATGTTAAAGCCAGTTAGATATATCAAGACATGACAAAAAATCATGGAAAAAGCAGTCCCACAAAGTGCAAAGTTTACTAGTCCTGGATGTCCTGACTATGTTTATTTGTTTGGCAGTGCTCTCAGTGATTCCATGATTAATATCTTGATTAATGAAAACATGTGCTCTGGACACCAGTTCACACTGATGATGTTTTTTGTTTGAAATCTGCAAGTGAGGGACTAGTTTCCATGAACAGTTTGAAAGACTATCAGGGATAGAGTGTTGTGCAGGCAGGGTTTTCAGTGTGGCACTGCAGAACAGGCTGTTCCCGGACAGTAGACCTGGGGCGTTACGCCCCAGCTCTGCTTGTTCTGGAGACAGGTCTGGCAATAGGGGGAAGGGGTACCAGGGCAGCTGCCTCAGACTGTGGCTCACTAGTTTCCTTGGATTTTTCATGTGCACGTACAACTCTGGCATCACCTCTCCCACAGCCTGTCCAATCCATGTGGTGGAAAAGACCCATCTCTCCATCTTCTATATAAGTTTTCAGATAATTACATTTGGACATCTTTTCCTTTTGCATCTTACTTTTCTGCAAAGTCAGAATAACATTATGTGTATCTGCATAGGCTTTTATCTCTGGGAACATGCTTGTTGCTGTTGATCTCTTCCACATACACTTGGGTTTAATGACTTTAAAGGCCTATACTGTAGCACAATTTTTCACAAAAGGAACTGAAGCTGAAGTTGCAAGTTTATGAGTTTATGACTCAGAACCAGACCTGAGCTGAGAGCAAGAGGGAAAAGAGGTTTTCCTATAAAGGCGTAATTTTATCTATAGCAGTAATAAAATCTTTTAAGATCAGTAAAGATAAAGGTCAGTGAAGCTGATCTCTTGCTTTCTTTCCTACCCTTTCTCTGCTTTGGGACTGGTTGTGCTTATATTATTAATACTGTATCAGAGAACAACTCCCACATTTCAGGCAGAAACCTTCTGCCTTACTCCTTTCCTCATTTCCTTTCTGGCTGAAACACCATGAAATTTTGCCATGGACTCGAGAGTTTACTGAACTTTCTTCCTGAAACTTGGTATTTTGTATCTCCCTCTCCATTTTTTAAGAGTTGTGAACTGTCTCTTTTAAAAGACTCCTTTTCCATTTTCTCTGTGCCTTACAGTCAGACCAAGGTGAATTTTTACTCCCATTAATTCCCTTTCTATGTCAAGACAGTTTGCACATCCCTTCTCCAAATTTGTGCAGTCTATGATCTATTTCCTTTCCTGCCCAGAAGAGCAAATCTCCCCCCTTTTCACTGACAGTAATTCTGTGTTTAAATCATTGTCCTCTTTGCTCATAAAAAGCATCATCAACCCTAGCTTCCTGGACGGGTGATTTTTAAGTCTTTCCTGTGAAATTACCCAAAAAATTCTACGCTGTCCTCAGCCACTCAGCTGCCCAGCTTCCTCCAGACCCACAACACAGGCAGTCATGTGCATCAGAGAAGATGATGCCTTATCCTTTATTTTCTGTCTGCCTTTGAGAGCAATGTGGCAGATGGGTTCTCATACCACCCTTGGGTGACAGTTGCCATCCACCTCCATATCTTGGTGGCCCTGGAGAGAAATATAGAGTCTCAGAGCAGGAATAGTTCTTGGCTTTTCTTACTCTGACTCCAGAGCATGATGCTTACTTGGTGTCAGGACACAGTGTCTGTTCTTCAACTTCACAGGTCTACCAAGTGGGTGAGGAGATGTCTGGAGCAAGATTCACCTCCAGAAACTCCTCCCTCCTCTACAATTGGTCCTACCACAAGCCTCTTTTCCTCTGTGATGTGTCTCTCTGTTCTGCTGATTAAATCATATGGTTTCCCAGTTTGGAAAAAATTATAATGGAGGCAGAATACAGCACAGTTCTGTAAAACTAGGGTGGTGCAGGAGAAACGAGCAGAGACCAATCATTTACAGTCTCTCAGAATACAAAATCTTAGGGGGTACCCAATAAAATTGTCAGGCACAGTTAAAAATAGGCAAAAAAGGAAAAGCTTTTTGTGTGGCCTGTAGTTATATTGTGGCCAAATAATTTAAATAAATACATTTCAAAAGGGATTGACATATTAATGGAGGATGAGTGCTTTGTTGACTATTTGATACTATGCTCTGGATGTAATTTCAGTCTCAGGAAATCTCTATACTGCTGATTATTGGAGGCTGGAAGGCAGTAAAAGGACTCTATATGCCTTAGTTCTCATACTTTTATTTCAGTATCTGCTAATAATCGCTGTCCGAGACAGGATACTTGGCTAGACAGGCTTTTGATTTGGCTGGCTAGGGTACCTCTTACATTTTTTAATACATACTGGAGCAGCTTTGCCCAGAACTTGGAGTACAGAGTTTATTCTGCTCTGCACGCTGCACTTCTTTTCTTTTGCTGATAGCCAAGAATGACAAATTTAAAATAAGACTTATGACAGCAGCAGCATGCAGGGCACAGACTGCGTGGTAACGAGTTGGTTTTCCTAGTTAAGCACTGGAACAACTTCATTTGCTGCCCATAAATGGGGTCTGTGCATTCAATCCCTTGATGGTGGGGAGGGCCTGTATTTGGGGTGGATCACAGCTTACTGAGCCCAGAAGCTCTCAGCCCTGACTAATGCTGTGATTTCAATTCACAGTTTGAAATTCAAGCTACTGTGTCATAACCCCAAAGCCTGCCACCGCCTGGGAAAAAAAAAATTCACATGACCCTGTTGTACAGCCTCAGTAGGTAAGAATAAGGATGCTGGCAACAGGTAGTGATGTTGCACATCATGTTCACAGAGTGAATGCAAACACCCTGCTAAATTAACCTGATTCTTGGGATCTAGGCAGTGTTACGTTGATGGTTGGTCTCAGTGATCTTACAGGACTTTTGCAACCTAAAAGATTCTGTCTGATACAAACTCAAATCTCAAAGTAAGTGAAATGTTCCCCAGACATGTCCTTTTCAAACCCTGGTCCTAAACGTAGGGTGTGAGGAATGATGATGTGTATGGACTAAAGCCAAAGAAAATATTCTCTAATATTTGGAGAAATAAAGCCTTTTTTTTTCTTTTTTTTTTTTTTTTTTGCACAGCAGGATATGCAGGAAATTTCAGGGGCACATTAACAGATTCAGTGCAAATGTTGGTCAGCATTTTCAACAAATACTGGTCTTTTTTCCATGTTGGCTTTTGTGTTGTTTTGTTTTGTTTATTGGCTCTTTTCAATACCCTGGGGGTCTGCTGGAAAGGACAGAAATATAAAAGTCAGTCCTGCAAAGTGCCAAGAGCCCTGGCCTGGCTTGGCAGTTGTGGAAGTTGATGACACTCCGCACCCATGGGCAAGGTCTCTGCTGCCAGGCAGGATGAGTCCTGTTAACAGGTGTGTGAGCCTGGAAGCTACTGAGGCAGAGATTCAACTGTCATAGGTCCCATAAAGTAGTAGTTTTTGGCAGATGCTATTATTAATGATACTACATTTGCCAACAACGTAAAACAATAACGCTTGTGAGTTAACCAAATTCAAATCATATGAAGATTTTCCTGCATTCTGTCCAAAAAGCTCTTGTAAGAGGCTGATTCATCCAATACCATTCCTATCCCAAGAGCAAGGGAAGATCACTTTCCCACTCTTTCACTGTGGGAAACACAACCCAAATCAGCACAGATTTAGTCCACTTGGTGGTCGCAGACAGACACTACCTTTTTTCTAACAGAGTTTGTCTAAGTTATGCTTGTGGTGGCTTTCTGAAGAAGTGACTGTTCTTTTGCTGTAAGGTTGCTCATATGGTAGAAATCCACCTAATCAGATAGATTTGAAAAACAGCAAAGATCTATTTTCCTAGCTGCCTCAGAGCCATGTGTCTGGCTTGCCGGTCCCAGTGGATTAATGTGTGAAATTCAAGCCCTGGCACTGTGGTCTTTATTTAGGGAGTTGCAAATGCACGCAGAGCAAGCATTCTGAGCTTCCCTCCAAGCATTACGGCAAAATCTCAAAGCATTCACAAATTAATTCATTAACTCTTACAGCCCCCTCAGAGCCTTTCCACCCCTTGTGTCATGAACATCTGATTAATATTCAGGAACTCTCAGAGCTCTGTTTGTGGGTTCTTTCCTCTTTAGAAGGAAAGTTTGGTATCATGGACAAGGGTTTGCTGTCATCTGGTTTACTTCCAGTGAGAAGGCAGAAGTAAAGCTCTGCATGTCCTTTTGGCCAGGCTACCCCCTGCAGCTGCTTCTCATGGCTCTGTGATTCCTGCAAACCCATACTCATACACTGCTGCTTTCATATAGGGAAGCAGAGTTAATACACTGTGCATACATTGATCCAGCTTTGGCACACTGGCCCACTTGCCTTAGGTAGTGACTTCAGTTGTTTCCAAGTTTTAACTCTACAGAAGCTGCTTAATTACCTCTTTCATGAAAAACAGAAGAGTGCTCAGGCCACCTGAAATCTGATATTATTAATATTGCAATTGCTTAATGTTGCATGAAGGTGTAGGAAGAAGGTTGTGTTATGCTACAGAAGGTTCTTGTTGCTAGATCAATGATAAAGGGCCACACACGGGTTAAGCAAAGTCAGGAAAGGGAAGGTCAAAGCCAAAAGCATTATTTCAGATCAGTGTTGTGATCAATCTCCATTTAGACCAAATAGACTCTCTCATCTGAAACTGAAGTAAGGAACAAGGAGGCCCCTATTCTTCTTGGAGTGCCTTGTGCCAGTACTAATTCCCATGGCTGTGTCCTCCTGTCCATGAATTGGACCAAAGCAGGAGGAATTGCAGGACTTGCCTTCCAGGGTTCCTCTCTCTGGAGGTGATGACCAGGTTCAGGACTTTCATAAGGTTTAGTTTGTTTACAGCACCATAAAGACTGTGGGACATGATTTAAAACTATTTTTATTCTTTCTTGACAGATTTAAGGATGAAAGCAGGGGTGCAAACACGCTCCTTGGTAAGGGTATTTAAATACTCCCACAAATCTTTATTTTTCCAGTTTGTGAGGCCCTACAGATGATCCTAGTGAATCCCTTCTTCCCATATCACTGCCCAGTCCAGTGATAGCATACCACTGCCACATCACTATGCTTTCTGCTTGTTTGCTTGCCCCATGAGCAATTTCCCTGAGCTATTCTGCAAAGCAGATACCTTCTCTTCATGAATACTTCTAAAATCTTTCAGTGAAGTAATTCATTCTGTGTCCAGTTTGGGAATGGGCTCCACCTTTCTATAGGGGAAAATAGGGGAAAACTGGGAATAAGAGATGGCCATCATTTAGTTACCACATTAGCAGTATAAAAATTACATTTGAAAAGTAGCCAATAGCACTGCGTAGGCTCAGGATCCCTGAGAACGACCAACCAGGCAACAGCACACCCCGTTAAGGCCCATGTGCCTTTCAGGGCCCAGGAACAACAAACAGTTTATTTGCATGCCGAACCTTATTCCTCCAGCTTGCCAATGCGCGTTCTCCTGTAGTCCTTCCCCTTCCAAACCTTTCCTCTTCTCTTCCCAAACCTTCCCTTCCCCCTTCTCTACCCTCTTCTCTTCCATTTCCTTTCCCTCTTCCCTTACCCTTTTTCTCTTCCTTTTTCTCTTCCCTTTCCTTTCCCACAATGTACACAAGCTCTCAATGTGGCGACATAAGTTAAAAAGAAAATACGCTGAAATGACTAATGGGGCTTAGATAGATGTGGTAATGGACGTCACACCCAGACTGACCTCCATATGCTTATTTTCCCTCCGTTTTCCTCTCTGGAGAATATGATTTAAGCTTTTATCAAATGCATAGTTAAGATCTCCTAGTTTCAAGGAAAAGTTTAATTTGTAACCTGATCTGCTAGGACATTACTCAGTTTCTGAATACTGCACATTTTCCCACGGATTACCTGTGATTTCCATGCATAGATTATACTTTAGAGATGTAAATTCAGATTATACATTTTTTAAGTATTAAATTTAAAAATAGTTTTTCAGGCTGGGTATTGTAGGACTAAAGATTATAATACTCGATATAAGTTTTATAAACTAGCTAACAAGATATACAAACTTGTTTACAAAGATGTGGGTTTTGCAAAATAGCTAAGTAAGTCCACACATATAGATATATTTATATAATATGGAAGAATGATTTATGAACTTCCTCCTTCAAAGAATTACAACTTGTAGTAGGGTCCTTTGGTATTTTGGACTCACTTTTTTCCTCATGAAGGTCATTAGCACAAACCCACTTCCCTCTGAAGTAAAAATATATTATTTGTGAGATAAATCACTGCACTAATTGCTTCTGGATACAGAATGAGATTTCATAGAAAAGGCTATTCCTTTCCTTTAACTTCTTCTAGTGAAGTTAGCTATTAACTGAAACAGATGGGTGGAAAGTAGAAAAAGATTTCCAAATTTGCAAAGGTATGGACAAAGGAGAGTAATGAAACTGAGCCTAAAGCACAGATTTTATGGGAGCAGCTGAGAGAGCTGGGGGTGCTCAGCCTGGAGAAAAGGAGGCTCAGAGAGGACCTTACCACTTTCAACAACTACCTCAAAGGAGATTGTAACCAGGTGGGGTTTGGTCTCTTCTCCAAGGTCACAAGTGATACAACAAGAAAAGGCCTCAAGTTGCAGCAGGGGAAATTTAGATTGGATCTTAGGAAAATTTTGTTCATGGAAAAGGCTGTCAAACTGCAACAGGCTGCCCAGGGAAGTGGTGGAGTCACAATTCCCAGAGGTATTTAAAAGGTGTAGTTGTGGCACTTGGGGACATGGTTTAGGGGTGGATTAGTCAGTGGCTGGCTTAATGGTTGGACTTTTCCAACTTAGTGATTCTGTGATACTATGAAATGAACTTCCAAAATGAGCTGAGCTGCCAAAAACCCTCGATACTCCTGAAAATCTTTGTACAGATGCAGCTTGGGTAATTTTAAAAGTCTGATAGGCTTTTACATAATTCTTCCATTGATTTAAAAAATATATAGATCAGAAACCTTGGTTTTTATAGAATCTTCACAACTGTCTGTCACTATTTCCTTACCTTTATGACTGACACTGATATTTTAATGTCTTTCTCAGTCTATTAGAGAAATGGGCAGGTTGAAACAGTCTTCCAACTCTACTTACAACATCAAAAGTATACTCAATTTACTTTAGAAAACACCGCAGACATAATTTATATTAATATACCAAATTTTAATAACTAATCTCTCTCCATTGTAATGTGAGGAAATTAATTTGCAAGTATAATTAGTCATTTAGAAGCCAGCAGATGAAGTCCTCAAGATGAAAAACAATTTGTGGATACACATTTTTGCTTTCTCTTTTATATGAATAAAATTAATTTCTATCCTTCATATTGAAGAATGGATTTAAGTCACTGCACTCTTTAAGATGTTCAGGTGCACTCCTTGTTTTAATAAATTTTGAACAAATAATGAAAGAATTAGCATTAAAGAAAAGAAAATGTTAGGCTACGTGGTTCTGTTATTTTGCTTTTTTTGTTTTAGAACTCATGAGAAAATTTATTTCCACAACATTTTCTTTTTTTAATTTGCTAACTCAAATTCTAGCAGGTGTCCTTCAAACTAAGAAGTGCTTACTTCCAGTCTTCTGTCTAAAATGAATAGTGTTGATGAGTAGCTGAGACAACAAAAAGGCAGTACTTAGGTGTTGGGGGTAACTTCCCTCACTGGGATTCTAGTCTGGAATTATTAACATTCTTTGTGATCTTTACTGTGCTGTACAGCCTGAAGTCTGTGCTTCATAGGCATGAGGACAACATGACCCACTTGTGGCTTACTCTTTTCCTGCCCCTTTGACTCTGCCTTTTTTGGCCACACCAGTTTTGACATATTGAGAGGAGGATGTTCCCTCCCAGTATTCCTCTGGGAGCTTGCACATCTGAGCTGGAACTGCCTTTGGCTGAGGAGGAGTGAAGCCTCGAGCTTCAGCTTCCTACGTAAATGCTTTAAACCTCTAAATTTTTAGGTAAAAGCAACAGTTCTGCTCTCCTTCCAGATGCAGGGTTTATCCATGGGCGGGCTGAGCTTCGTGCAGAAAAGAGTGCTGCCAATACACATCCAACTTTTCCAGAAAACACCTGCTAGACTGTGCTTCCAGAGACATGGGTGGAGGAGTGTCCAATTTGCAAGTCCCAAAGGACTGCAGTCATAGGAAAGGCACCAAAATGTTCAGCTCCGGAGGGGTGGCAGCAAATCAGGATGTCAAGCACTGGAAGCACATCGTGAATTTTGCTGGGGAAATGATCTCTGTTTATAGCTCTTTTTATCTCCTGCAGGATGAGGTAGAGTTTTTTGGATTGTAGCTTTAAACTTAGACATCTCAGTTCTGCCTCCTGCTCCCTTAAAGCACCTTAAAGCATCTGTTGGTATAGTCATCTTATATCTGAAGCATGCAGACACCTGCATGCAGGCACTGCCTTTACATGAAGCTTCCTAAAACTGAGGCAAGAAAGGCTGGATCCCTTGCAAAAATTGTTTCAATGCGTAGGTTATTCCTTGGGAATTTCCTAAGCAGGCCATTTGTAAGTGTAAACATATTCTTGGCCAATTAATTGAGTCAAACGTTTTAGCAGCTCCATAAAAACCATTATGTGGCTAATTCTAGTCACTGGGAATTAACAAGCAGAATTCTGCCAGAATCTGCTCAGAAAGGAAACTCTGTAAAACAGAATGAGGCAGAACTGAGATTTCTGCAAAACTGGGGTTGTTTCCAAAATTAATTACTAAAAAAATGGCTAATTTTTTTGTTCCAAACCAGTACTAACTAAAATTTCCTCTCTATCTGTGTGTCATGCTGAAAAGAATTCACTAAACACAAAAGATTCAAGTGGAGATTTTTATTTTATGCTACATGCTCAGAATTTCTTATGGGAGGTGATAAACACTTCCCTTCTCCTGTAGATTTGTGAATCAAAGGAAGCAAAATATGTTTTGTTGTCAGTGTGATCTGCTATTTCCTTATAAGTAACATAAAAATTAGCAGTTCCATTTAAAGCCATGTATTTGTTCTCAATTTTTCAATGTAATTTCTCTTGTGGGAAAGAAAGGTAATGAGCTATGCTATGTTTTCTGAAGCAATACTAAAACTATGCATACATTTACTAGCATCTGTGCACTTTGGCATGCTGTTTCTTCTGTGGATTTGGAGTCTTGACTAATGGAGTCACCTTCTTTTTGCATTTGCAAAAGTAGAATAACTGTTGATGTGGACTGGATGCCTCAGGGAACAGCTGAAACCAAGAGAATGGCCCAGTGATTATGGGATACACACAAGAAAAGGTTCACTCTCTTGTATAAGGGTGCAGCAATTCCATAGCAGGACAAAAATCTCAGGCAGTTGCTCTTTTCCCACATGGTTTTATCCTTCAGGGACATGGAACATTTTTTTACAAAAGTAAATCCAAGTGGCTAAATTCATAAAGTATAAAGAGAAAAACTCTTTAGCTTTAGGTATGATGCAGCCATTTGATCATAAGACAGTGTTCCTTCAAAGCCCATTATTCCTTTTAATTATCTAGTATTTATTTTTCTAATTCCTTGTAGTACAACAGAGAACAGGAGAAAATCCTTTTCCCCAGCTAATTTCTGTTACTCTCCTCTCTGTGCATTTCTTGGAAAGAAGCTTAATATAAGAAAGCTATAGAACTGATGTATCACAGCTTTAAAACTTTGCATGTCTTGACTGTGACCTTGATTGATCTTTTTGGCCTATGACTAACTTAGACCATACAATTCTAGAGATCAAGATAGTTTTAGGATAGCTTAGCTCTTCAGAACAGAGCAGTAGAAAACAAACTCACACTGATGGTGTTATTCAGAAAAGAAGATCAGATGTCTTAGATTCTTGTGGTATTGTAAACACCCTAAAGCATGGAAAACCTGAATTACTGCCTATAGTTTGAGAAGGTGAACTAAGAAGAATTAGTTGGAAATAGAACATATCAAGAGAATAAAAGGGAATGAACAACAAGACTCCCACCGCTTTCCTGGAAATCAAGTGCATCTACACCACTAAGAGTTTTGAGCAACTCCACTGGTTTAGCTGTAGTAAACTGGACTTCCCTCATGTAGTGAGAACAGAGTAAGACTATTAGTTTTTGATGAAAAATTCTCCATGTAGATGGCATTCAGCTTGATCTTTCTAGGAACTTCCAATCTTATCCTTAGCTTGCTGTGTTTCTTCTGGAAAATTTCAGCTGTGTCTGACATGAACAGACACTGCACTTCAAGAACACTGTGACGTTATTGATTGCCTCCCATCATCACTACCATGAACATGAACCCTAAGGACACTGACTTGACGGGACATTTGGTTGCATCTTGGTTCTTCACATGGCTTTTTGAGTCCTGGACTCTGCTCAAGAATTGAGATTTTCAGGTTTTTACATCCATGGCTATTTCTAGTGTCTTGGAGATAAGGCAAAAGGAATTGCTATAAAGGGAATATAGCAGACTATTGAATGTGGGAGTAGAGTAAGAAGAATATAAATTTATTGTATCATCCGTAAAAATTGTTTATGGAAGTTTAAAGTCACATTGCTTATAACTGACTCACATCCTTGGCCCTGTATTGGCCTAAGAGCGTTGCAGATGAATCAGTCCAATCTCTGCAAATCTTTGATGTATGCTCCTGGAGAAGAGGACATGCTCTCTATCTCTGACCATATGTAAAAGAGGTTTTGGAATAATCCCAGCAATGTACAGAGACAAATGATTAATGTTTCCTATCCTGGATGCTCCATTAATTAATGTAACCTCAGACATCCTGAGGGAAGATGTTGCATGTGTGGACCATATTTCTAATAACCCCCTAAATCTAAAAACTTGAAATCAGTTAGGTACAGTCAGCTCTGCAATTAGAAGTTCTGTAAGGTAGAGTTTTCATGGCAGGAATCTGAAGTAGTCCAATTAACTAGGATGGCAACTGCATCTGGAAAATTAGGGGTAACTGGGAGAAGACAAGATGTAGCAAGAAGCATACAGATTTTATCAACCTCACAAGGAAAACACATAAATATTGTAAAGCTGATTTATAGTCTCTTATTTTGCATGGTTAAACTAAATCAGTTCTAGAAACTACTAGCATTAAGATGGATAATGCAAGAGACACATAATTTTAGCCTGAATGCTCTTCAGTGTATTCATTTTCTGAGACATGTCTACTATCCTATGTTTCAGTGTAGGAGACCCCACAAAATGCCTAAGACTGTCTTCAGATCATAAGGTTTGCACCTGAAAAATAGGGTCCCTACAGCGAGTGGATGGGTATTCCCACCTCTTCCTTATGTAAGGCCTGGGGCCATATTTTGTATGGATGCACTAATTGTGCGCTGTGTGCTAGTGTGGACATCCAGGAGTGCTCAAAAAGACCATGCAGCCTTCAACAAAAAGAAGACTCCTTCATCCCACTTAGTAAGAACCAGCATCCCCTGAAATGGCAAAGGATGAAGCAAGAGCATGAGTTTCCAGTGTAACTATGCCCCGACAACACTTCCAGCCTTGTTAAAACTTCATGAGAAAGAGAGCATTGACATTTCTTTGGAGCTCTGAAACTCATCCCAGAGATTGGGTTAATAAAGAAACCAACCTTTCTTCACAGTTTTGTTTTATTAGTATGCAGTGATACAATAAAGCAGCAGTGGATTGTTCTTATTGTGTAAATTGCTTACTGCGTTGGTATTTTGTTGGATACTTGAGAAAATAAACGGCTTGTATCTGACTCTCAGTGCTTTGGTGATTCCATCAGTAGCACAGAAGTCTTTTCTTATTTCTTTATCCTCTAATTCATTTTGCCTAAGAACTAGGCTGCCACACTTTTTTTGACATGAGATTATAATTACATGGTCTTTGTAAACACTTGGGAAACTAATGTTCAAACATTTTGTATCTCTATCAAAAGTTAAACTACTGTTTATTGGTTGTCTATTTAGAGAGTAGCTATATTGTCAGAGCTGTAGGCCATATCCAGATCATCCACTTAAATGCTGTCATCCTTCAAAAGTTAAAAGGTCATTTCAGAATGTGGAGTTTTCCAGTCTGTCTGACCCTGTTCCTCCATCAGTAAAGTAAGAGCAATAAGTGATTCAGTACCAGCTGGCTACAGTAGGGTAGTCTGGATGTGTGCATTGAAGCACAGATGCTGTTCATCCTGTCTAAGGAGACAGGAATTAGTCTTCACTTCTCAGTCTGCCATTGTTATAAAGTCCTGACTGAAAGACAACAACAAAAAAGTCACCTTATGTATTAAAAAGTCATCTTACCATGAATTAATGGTGCAGAATGTGAAACAAGCAAGGATAAAGCATTTTTTTTTCCTGACTGCAAAACAAATATAATATTAAATTTAACTCTGATGGAAGCAAGACATAGATCTATACTGGGACATTAAGACTCAAAAATATGCCTAAGATTAGAAAATCTCTACAATCAACTTTTAAAAGAAAAATGAATACAGTTTTCAAAGCATGTTTTCCATATGGAGCTAAATTGCAAAGCAATTTTTCACCATTTATCACCCTGATCCATCTGGATGGCTTGCAGTTCTGAAGGAAATAGGGCAACTCTGCATGTTCAGAAGGAAAGCAAAACAATACCAGGAATAGCTTTTGACACCCTACCACAAAACTCCAGTCCTGCTGCAGCCCTGAAAGCTAGCATGTTCTATCTTAACGTTTCACAAATATCATTGTCCAAGAAGGTGTCCTTCTCCCCATGCTTGTCCCTTAGTTCTGCAAGTTATGTAAGCACGCTCTGGCTAGGAGACACACTCAGGTACGTGGTTTCCCCCAGGAAGGGCTGCATTGCACAGGCTCTTGGAGATCAAAGGAGAAATCAGAATTAGGATTAAGTTGAAGATCTTGGCTGAAACAGCAGTTTACAGATAGACTTCCTGGTTATTTTAGTTCCCCTGCTCTGTCCGTTCTCCCAGCTCTCCTCCCCACATCACCCACAGGTTTTGTGCATTAGTTCTCACTTGGGATCTCTGCCAGCATGAAGCAACTGGTTTTCCTTGAGACATAACCCAGCTAGAGTTCTTAGAGGGTTTGCTCCAGGGTCTGCTTCCCACTGACAGTGTGAGACAGCACTGTCTTCCCCCCCAGATGTCCCCTAGACCTATATCAGATGGCTTTGCACTCTGAAATCCCCACAATTTACAAACACATTCCACCCACCCCAGTGCTGAAACCCCATCCCTGGGGTTGTGGGGTGAAGACACAGCTCTGGGAATTGTGATGCAAACGACTGAGTGAACTTCGTGCTGCAAAATGCACATATGCATAAAATGTGTTTTACTGCCTATAGTGAAAATCTCTCACACCATTAGGTCTTGGCCTGAGGCACCCCAGATCCTACTGGGAAAGAATCTACCTGTGTCAGATGTGAAACTAGGCATCTATTTCTGAATGGATGAGTAGCTCATAGACAATACATAACTCTCTCCTCAGACTACAGAAGGAGGATAGAGTGAAACCTAATTTTAAACAATTTTGGTAAGCTGAAAAAACTCCTACACTCAGGATTTGTTCTTTGAATTACTTGTTAAGCAAAGACTGAACTGACATTTTTCTACATGAAAGGTGATATTACAATAATATTAGCTAACCATGCAGTGATCTAATATTTTATGTGTGCATAATTGAGGAAAAGTTTCAAATACCTGTAATTTGCAGATGTAGTGGTCTTAGTACAAAAACATCTTGAGATCGGAGAACTTATTTACTCTTCTCTCTCTTTCAAATGTCTTGATATAAAATAAGTAGATTTTTACCAGAATATAAAATACTGGCTAGCACCACAAATGTAATGGTATTACTGACAGAGAAGGAATGAAAATTGTCTGTGTGGTGTTTTTTTGTTCACTTACAAACCACACAGCAAGACTGACTGCCAGCTGGCAGAATGTATCCAACCTGCTCACCTTAACCTGAGGAGTGGTAGTTTGCTGTCCACAATTTCAATCCCCCTACTTTCGGAAGTGTTAAAAAAAAAAAAAAAGAGTTCAGAAATGCCTTCAGAGGTGAGGGGGCCGCAGGGGGAAGTGCAATTCTCACTCACTTTCTCAGCACAGCACAATAAATAGTCTGATGACATCATAAAAACCATGACAAAATCCATTTACAGTGGTGTGCCCACAAATTTTCATTCAGCCTTCCTGTAAGTTCAGTAGGCAAACATTGACGTGTTATTTTAGGAGAGGAGGTTTAAAAATACTGACAGGCGGCTGTTAGTGAGGGCTGTTGCTTTCCTGGGCCAGGAGACACGCTCATTGGAGCCAAGGACTCGGACAGCACAAGAGCTTTATTGTATCAGTGCATCATACCACACTGCTCATAAACAGACGTATTATTCATGAGCAAAAACTTTTATTTAATTTTAGGAGTGAAGACTTACATATCTTTAGCTGGAAATGCAGTTGGTAGCAGTTTAAATTTCTTTTTCTTAACTAAGCGATAAAACTGTTGGTGTTCTGGAGAGGAGCAAGATGACAGAACCGCCTGTTTGTCTCTGGTGTTTACTCACTCAGGACCGGGAAGGGTCTAAAGAAACATCTGGTGTCAGCTTTTTTCCACTAAAGAAAAAAAAAATAAAGCCAAAAGGTTTTTTAAACTGAAAAGTAAGTTCATGAGTCATGAAAATTCAGCTAGAAATCACAGAAAGTTAGAGATGGTGAAGACCAGCCATGCTTTGTTTCTACATAATCCATAAAGCAGAATGGGGCATTCTTACTCAGGTTGGTTTCCTTGTTTGTTTGTTTAATTCTGAATGTGTCTTTAACTTACATTTCCAGCTGGGAAGAAGATTGTGAGAAATTTAGGTGCAGAGGCCAGAGGGCAGAGAAGGGTGGGAGCTTGGCTGGCCACAACTGGGAGTTTACAGTGAGCAGAGACTAATGAGGTAGGAGGGAAATTTCTTTCCTTCTGGCCTCCCTCTCCACTTTCTCTTTTTTTTTTTTTTTTTTTTTAATTTTAGTTTGAAAGAGGACAAGAGTTTCAGAAAGGCAAAAGGGTACTTTCTTTCCCCTCTCTCTGCCCCCTTCCCCTCTATTCTCACTTAAGTTTTCCCAAGGGTCACCCCAGGTTTCCTGCATCCCTGCGGGAGCTGCAAGAGAGCAGCATTGAAAGCCCTAGAGCAAAGTCCCCTTGTAACTTGCAGTCGGACACGAAAAGCAGGGGAGGACTGATCCAAAACCTACCACTGTACCCTGTGCTTGGGGCACCCCTGACCTTTGATTAAGACCTCGGGTTGGTGTGGTGTGAAACTCCTTGAAGCAGACTCCCCGTGTGAATTTTAGTCAGGAGAATGGAGCGGTCAACCTGAAAAACCATCTTGTGCTAAAATTTCCTCCCCCTCAGTAACAAAACAGCCTTGGCTAGGAAATCCTGTAATCTAAGTACAAGCTTAGCGCCATCCATCAAAGGGAGGATGTGAGCAGCACTTGTAAAAAGTTAATAACCTCCATGGTGGGACAGGTCAGTGTGAAGGGAAAGTGCTGAGTAATGGCCAGGAGGATCCTTTCATCTCCTAGTGAGCTCAGTGACTGCAAATGTGAAGTTCACTTCAGTTAATAGCAGTTTTTAAGTGTCTTTCAAAATTAGTATGGATAAACAAACAAACAGAAAGACTCAAATCCAATGTTTCTGACTTGTAGATTTTCGGGCTGTTTTGGGTATCTTGATAGTCTCAAACTCATCTAAATAAAGTGAAGCTTAATTTTCAAGCAAACAATAAGCAACCAGGGTAAATGTCCATCTTTTCTTGACAGAAACAAATGCCTAACCATACAATGTTAGAGCATGTCTCAGGAACTGGGGAGTAAAAAAATAAGCCCTATGTAATTTCTTTTGTGTATTTAATCCTCTTCATTGTTGAGAAAACTCTGTAAGTCCTTATATGCAGTTCATGTCTTCTGAATTCTTGAAAATTGCATCTCCTTTAAAAACTGAGCACAAATGCCTACGTGCACACTTGCACCTAAACCATACACAAATGGACCTAATTTATTTTGGTGCCAAACAATGCTGTGAAATACTTTGACTTAATTTTAAAGAAAAGCAAACAATGACCAGTGCTTGTGATGACACAAGCTGTGTCATAAAATGCACCCAACAAACCATTTACATTGCAAAAAGTTGCCCCAACTGTTGTTTATATTGGAAGTAAGATTAGCACATTCATATCCTCTGGCTAGCAGATACTATCAGCTGCAATCACTTGCTGCCCATCAGTGACACCAAAGAAGGGAACAGAACATTCTCAAAGCTGAGATATGCAGAAGAATTTATATTCTTCTAAAAGGCAAGCTAAAGCCCATTTTGATTTGCTGGGGAAAAAAAGTATTGTTAAAAATATAGTAAAATATGTGACAACATAAATCTGCCAAATAAAACTGATTTATACAAACCAAGGATCTAGCTTTTGATGTGTCCTATGTAATGCTTCATTGCATTCATTGACAAAAAAATGTCTAGGGTTGGTGAATTAGTCCCAGTACACCTGGTAGATGGGCTGTTCCTAATGGCACTACACAATATTTCTGCTCTCAGATACTTTGATCTACTTCACATGCCCAAGGTTAGACTCATCACTAAATCCAGCACTAGAAGGAATATGTCTCAAGCCACGACGGCAGATAGGAGGCATTTTATTTTTATGTATTGGTATTCAACTTCTAAAGAACATCTTGTGCTTTTAACAAAACTAATATAGGACACTAGTGATGCCTTTTTATTTTCCTTTCTTTCCAGGGGAAGTATTTTATGGCTGGGGTGGATTGATTGATCTGTCAAGCCGCCTGCACTATACAGACTTGCTTATGATGATGGGCTAGGCTTAATAATCCAAGTGGGTTTCTTCAGTTGCATGTTTCCTAGTATAATATACCAGAACAAAAAGAAATGGTTCTTTACCTAAAATGGACCAGCCCTAAATCGCACATTGTGAATAGTCTTTTGAATGTGTTACTCCATTGCCTATGTGCAAGGTTGCAGCTGGGGCAGAGTAAGAGTGGATTTAGTATGTGAAACTTTAAAAATAAGACAACATTTCCGATTTTCCGTATGCAATTTGATTTCTTATTTCTCAGGACAAAAATATAGACGTGAAAACAGAAGTTATTTTATAAAAAAACTATGACCACTGTTTGTCTTCGACACTTTTCATTTCTGCAAAATTTTTCCTGACAGAGCCTGGTAAAGAAGAAAAATAATTTCATAAATTCTTATTCCCTCGAAGTGGAAAGTGGAGGAGGTGTGCATGGGAAGGATGGCACAAAGGAGGAAGTAAAGGGAGTCACAAACCAATGACCCGTGGAGGCTTCATGTTGAAATGATGCATTGAACTGATCTTAAAGACCGTTTAGATATTGGGGAAATTTAGAAATGTTTCCATATTTCACAATTGCCTTCTGTTTTGTCAGGAGACCAGATGAGTCCTTACATCGAGACACTTTCAAACTTTCAGATTCCAGCTCAGACCCTCTGGCCTGTGGTTGTTTCTCAGCAAAATAGAAACATTCATAAGCACCAAGTGCCCCACTTCCAGCCTGGCATATACATCCAAGCTTCCCATTGAAGTGTCGGTTCCCACAGTAGGACAGAGCCCTTTGGGGAGGTGTCAGTTGTCAGTAGTCAGTTGTCAGGATAATTCATTGCCTCGGGGGAAATCTGTGTTGAGAAGCAACAGTCTTCTCCAGTTCAGAGGAGGTCAGCCACATCAAAGCAGAGATGTGCAGTGGCCTCTGAGCGGGGAGGAGTGGCCACTGCTCTTGAAGTTGCCAGCTCTCCTTTTTCTGTGAAGGCTAGGGAGTGCCAGGGGATGTGTTTGAAGATCTGGGGAAAATCTGGGATCATTCAAGCTGGAGATGAGGAACAAAAGAGAAGGGCTCCAGCTCAGTGAGGTTTGATGGTTCGACTTTGCTCAAATAGGTTGGAAATCAGAGGGAAAGAATATGTGAGGCATTTCTGCTTCACTTTGCTTTTGCACTGGCACAGTACAATTCACTTCAACTTCTCTTTCACAGTGGAGTAGATAAGGAAGAGTAGATCCATCTTGCTGAGTGCTAAAAGCTATTCCAGGAGTCCAGGCCTCGTCCCTCAGGATGTGTGGTTTTACTAAGAACATATGTCTTTCCCACTCCTTGCATTCAGGAAACTTGGGAGTGAAACCAGCTTACTAAACATTTTTTTCCCTTCTCTTTTTAAAATCTAAGCAGAAATTAGCCAGGTGTGGGAAAAACCCACGAGTTTTACTAAAGCATCTGTGTGGTGAGAGAAGCAATGGACAGGTCTGGAGCTGTCAGGGGAGAGAACACAGAGATGGGAAAGAGCAGAGATCACTTGGATGGAAGAGATAGGACACGACCAGAAAAACTGAAACTTGCATATTTTAGTTCATTTCAAGTTTTAAAGTCTGTAGAGTTTGTTGTTAAAAGTTCGTTATTGACTTATGCCTGGAAAAGTGATACTTGTTCTTCCTCTTACATTCAAATATATGTACAAATTATACAAAAATATGTATATTAACATGTATATGTACTTATGTATTTTAAACCTCACCAACATTTTCTGCCTTCAAGTTCCCTCGTTTTAAACTGTCCATCATCAAGGAAGGAGTTATATGAAAATGTTTCACTGCTGCTGAGTAAACAACAGAAGATGTCCCTGTGTCTGGGAGACTGCTCTGGCAAGGCAGGAAAAGAGTCCAAAGTGAAGACAGAATGGAAAAGGATTGAAAAAAAAAAGGGGGGAAATACAGTTCAGAGCATTAAAATGGATTTTGCATTTGATTTACATAGCAATCACGATTCATTTTAAGCTATGTTGTTATACGGTCTTTGGAATACATTTGTCAGCCCATTATGTCTGCAGGCAGTTTTACAAGACCAGCTGTAGCATTGAATGGGCTGTAAATATAACATGCTTTACAGTATAATACTCTTTCTGCTGCACAGCTGAGTGCAGCCCATTGAGAGGTGAACGCTCTGCCTGGGTCATGTCACTGGAAAAGGCTGCTAGGTGCTGCTGCTTGTATTCCTCTTTGCTGGAGCTTCCTAGAATTCACCATCTCTTCTTTTCCTCACCTTTGCCGTGCTTTTTGAGTGCTACCAAGTCTGTTTGAAACAGATTCCCCTGGGACAGGCAGCTTAAGATGGGTTTGTTTGGCTCGGCAGTGGCTAAAATGTGCCCAGGACATAATTGCTCTGTAAGCAGGCAACACAAGAAGGATACATGTGCTCAGTTCAAGGTTTTGATCTGGAACATACTGTAAAAAGGACATAGTGTGATGACATTTATCAGCACTGGGCATCTAGTTAAGAACCCTTTGAAATTAACAGGGCAAATAACACCTCAAGCCTATTGTTTTAAGTGAAGTTGAAACAAATATATAAACCTGTCCCACTTGCTCTGTGTCTTTACTTCAAGATATCCATAGCTGGGAGATTTTTACTGAAATCTGATTATCTAACTGACAAGTTAGCCCCCCCAGAATACCTGCAGGTGGCTAACATGGCACTGCCCAACTGTGAAAAGGTCCTGCCCCTTTTGCCAGCTGTGAGAGCATATAAGCATAGGTAGGGTTCTGCAGTGAGTTGAATTGTGTAAGGAAACCAGGTGGTATGTTACACCTTCTCCTGAAGCTCCTATGTCAAAAAGTCACCTGTGAATATCCTTGCTGAAAGACAATAGGGAGTAGCCCAAGCGAATGTCTGTGAGAGCAAAATTGATTAACAAGATCTTCTGAGTAGGTCAAAGGCAAAGAAAACTGGTGGTATGTTATGGATATGTTATGCAAGTAGGGATTTCTGGCTGTACCTGTTGTTGCTGTTAGTCTATGGGACTGTCGTTCCCACAAATTTCACACATATTAAGCTTGATTAAAAACAACCAAAGGAGTATTTAACACTCAAAGAATCCTTTCATTATGGAGAACACTGAGATGCTTGTTACTCTTGAACTTAATGAAGTGCATAAAAGACAGTTGCTAAAATATGCTGCACTCTGGTGTGTAGCTCAGCTAACACAATTTGTGGGGTTTTACGAAACCTGGTCTCAACACCAAACCTAAAAAAAGCAACCTTTCTGAAAGTACTGATCATATCTTGACTAAAAGTATAAGAGGACCAAGTAAGTTACAAATAGCAGAGTAGGTAGAAAAAGCCCCTGTAGAAATTCTGTATACCTTGGCAAAAATTCTGTCAACTGTCTGATCTCTTCCAGCAGAGAAGTGGAAGTTTCCACCCTGAACTCAAATGTTAGTACAAGAAGGTAAAAGAGCAAACGAAGGAATGAATTGCTCATAGTAAGCCACTGACTAGAAAATAGTAAACAGATAAGATAGAAATATCACAAAGCAGTACATTCTGCATATACCAACAAGTGGCAGCAGAAGAATAATTAGCACTTCAAAGAATTTTTATTAAGACAAGTAAAATAAAAAATAATAGTCTTCCCTCAGGCAAAATACACATTGAATTTAGACCTGTAGATGCAGGCAGAGTTCACTGCCTTCTCTGCTAGATCTATGGGCTTAGTACCTCACAGGACTAGACTCATAGCTATGTGACACTGGACCAGAAACTTGTAGTAGTTTTACATGTTGTTGCATTGGGAAAAGCCTACTTCTGAATGTGGTACTAGTCAGTTTGAGACTGGATTTTATGAAGTGTGTGGGTGGTGGTATGTGTCAATTAGGTAATTCCCATTATCCTAGTGTCCCTGCTGACTTAGAACATACACATCTTGAATTCATTAAGTCTTGTGTTGGTCTAGGAAAGAAAATGAAGGGAATCATCTTCTATCTTACAGATAGAACTGATTCAAGGTTTAACAGCAGCACAGACTCAATTTCTCCCTGCTGCACAGTCCATTCAGACAGTGGATATAAAGTGCTCTGAACACCCCAGTGTTACAGCAACTACCTGCTTTCAGCTCTGGTAGCTCAAACAACTGAAATCAAATAGTCTTGTTAGGGAGAAGAGTTGAAATTAAAGATTCGATTACCACAATAAAGGAAAGGTTAAGTTTGGTTGGGGTTTGAGAGAATAGATGGAGAAAGCTTCAAACTCATCATTCACCTTCATGTTTTTGGTGTTGTGTTTGCCTGAATATGGAGGGTAGCTCTGGACTACAGCTTGGGAACTAGGTAAAGCTCAGGGGAAGGAGCAGAGGGCACAGTTGATAGGAATGGAGGTACTCCAGCCCATGTGCCTTCTGTGGACTCCTACCCAAGGTCTACAGTCAGACCTAAAAGGAAAGACTGTGCTGGAAAAGCTATGTATGCAAGTTAGCATGGCTTTGAGCATTCAGAGTTACTACAGAACTTTTTGTGGACCAGTAGGGACTGTCTGGGACACGGGAGCCTCCAGTAGATTGGAGGCTGACATCATGAAAAGGAAGGCAAGGAGAAAAGCAAGGAAGATAGAAAAAAGTAATTGATAAAATTAGCTAATCTGTCTTTTCTGAGAACAAATACTTTGGAAGAAATCTGATTTCACTGATCATTTATATGGACAGAATCTGTATTTATAGAGTTAACAAACATACTCAGATCTTTAAGTGGAAAACAATTTCTGAGGAGTCCTATTTTTATCAGAGGTGTGTTAAATAGGAATGCATTTCACAGCACTTCGGGGTTCCTTAAATGGATAATTTCTTACCTTTCTGCTAAATACTAAAGCATCATTAGAGTTGAATTTAACAAGAAGAAATTCAACAGTGACTTCATAGCCATTAGAGATGGGAAAAAACCCCCTTCAGTTCTCTTCAATCTTCAGTTAGCTCGTGGGTGGAAGTTACAAGCAAAACTACTGAAGTTATAAGCTTGGCTCTGCCTGCTTACTTTTTGACTTATTTCCTCTGAAAACAACCAGTTTTTGAGGGTTCTCAGAGTTGTGGGTTGGAACCTACTTTTCTAGAGTATTCTGCTCCTATGTAAGTAATATAAGACTGCTCCTTCTAGCATTTCAGTGTTTTTATGTTCTTGTTTGCAATGAGTTGTGGCTTGTCTGAATTTTACTGTTTGTATGAACATAGTAATAATATAGGACAATCCATGCGGGAGGCCTTTTCTACTCTTGAACAGACTTACTGTGGTGCAAGAATGACTTTTTTGGCTTTGATTCTGAATAACACAGGCTTAAAAGAAAAAAAAAACAAAACAGGTGTGCCTGAGTAAACTCTTAAAAGTTTCATTGATCTATTTGATTAAAATAAATGACTTAACATATACTAAATAAACTGACATGTGCAGACAAGGCTTTAAAAAATGCAGCCCCTCCCTCTCAGAAGTTTGGCAGCAGCAACACAGGATGATGCCAGCTGGATTACAGTCTACATGTATCAGGGCAAAGACAGACAGTGCCTTCTGATGTAGCTGTAATTCTCGAAGAAGTAAATAACCCTGGCTGTTGGCTGCTGTCATTGCCTCCACAGCTGGGGTCATAGAAGGGACTGCGAGTGATATTTGCCTGAACATCCTTATTCAAATATTTTATCTGAAGTTAGCATTGATAAGTATGGTTTGCATTAGCCTGGATGACCTGCTAAGCACCTGAAAGCAGGTGAGGGTGCAAAACATAAAATATCCTCTGGCACCAGGTATAAAGATGTGAGCATTTTGCATGCTTCAGCTATTTCTAAATCAATATGAAGTATTTATCATCAGTCTACATAAAAGTCTTCTAAAGCACAATATAGTCCTGGGCAAGTTATTTTAGTATTTTACCTCATACAAGCAGGTAAAAGCTGCTTTGCTAAAATACGGTACTATGGGGGCTTTGCACCCTAAATGGATCTAAGGAATTATCTGCTTTTCTGATTTTCTTAGAAAAACATGTGTCTCTGCATCCTGATGCCTGTGGACAAGAAGACAAATCAAGACCAAATTATTTAATATGCATTGAACTCCAGATAATTGCAAGACCTTTTTAAACTTCTGTTAATGCCAATTGATTAAATGTAGCTCAACCAAAAATATTTTCCCAAATATTTTAGATGTGGAAGTACTTTATAAATGTACAAAACAGAGGCATGCTTTACCATCACTCAAACGTGGGCTTGTCTCCCTTGCAAAACATCTGTTTGTTGTTATGCAGCCATGTTTTGGGAAAAACAACTGTCAGGGCAGAGGAATACCAGTACCACTCAAACTCCAGGAGCAATTCAGTTAAAACAAGTGTTAACTACTGAAATTTATGGAGTGCTTCCTGCCTAATCTTATGAAACATAATGTGTAATTGCTATGGATGGTTAAGACTTTATACCTGCCTGGTTGTGCTGATTTAAACAGAGAAGTAACAAATTAGATTTGAGGAAGTGGTTGGAAAACAAAAGGATGCAGGTGTCCTGTGCAGTGATGCTGAGTTTCCCAAGGCTTTGCATCTCAGCTCAGAGTGTATCACCCAAAAGTTGCAGGCATCAAACAGCAAAGATAATTAGCTTTTTGTTTTATTTCAACACCAGGTTGATCAGAAAACTTCATACAGTTCTTGGCAAGCTGAAGTCAATGCCAGATATATTTCCAAGTGACTCCTTCACTGGTTAGGTGTTTAAAAAAAAAACAAAAAACAAACGGTAAGGAGTGATCAATTCTGTGTGCAGAACACACTCTGTCAGACCAGCACTCTCCACAACATTTACCAACATGCTGCAGCAATGTATTATTGAGGAGTGCATTTCTGCTGACAGATTCTTTCCACCACAATTACAGAGAGAATAATGGCTGAGAAACAACACCCATATGTCCCTATTAACTTCGCAATCTGTCTAATCTGTGTACTTACAAAACCCTCATCACATCTCAGATATTATAGTGATAACAGGAGAGATTAGACAGACTTCAAAGCTGAAAGGGAAATATGAACCTTGATTCCCAGCCATGATTAATTCGGCCAGAACCTCACACTCCTTTAATTTAATTAAGAACATAAGGAGCAATCAGAGCAGAGACAAAGCAAGAGAGGGGCCAAGCTGGCAGCTATGGGCAACAGGGCTCCTCAACAGGTGCAGATACTCAAGTGAGATCTGTCAGAATACCTGGGGAGCACACTCTGCTGGGGGCATGAGTCATTCTCCATGGAATGAATCCAACAGATTACGGCATGTGTTTTAGAACTGGGACTATGATAAACCCAATGACCATCAAGTAATTAATTACTAGAATTAAAGGCTAATAATTATAAAAATTGAAATTAATGGATCTGGCAGCTGCCTGTGAGCATGCTGTCATGTTGCAGTATGTGTAAAGCATCTGGTCTGTCAGCAAAAGAGTGAACTGTGTTCAGTGGGCCAAGAGGGAAGACCATGCACTGTGCCAACTGCACCCAGCATAAGGTACCATAGGCTGGCACTCCTTTTCCCCTGGGGTAACACGGTGATATGACAATGCCTCTGGGCAGAGCAGCCACAACAACGCTCATCTGGCCACAAAGGGAGGTGCTGTGCAGTCAAATAGCTTATTTACACCTTATTTATGCTTTTTATAGTGATGAAACCCCTCTTCTGTCTCCTCTGCTGCCTGGACCAGATGTCTCCCATCTCATTGCACCCCCATCTTCTGTGATTCCTGCTAATATGGGTTTGCTGCATGTACAGCATGTTCTGTTTTACCACTTGGATGCATCATAAGTGCAACCTATGAATCTGCCATGCACTGGAGTTGCTTCAGAGGGGAATATGCAGTCATTCAGCCAACAGCCTGTTTCTTGTTTATCTAGGAACGACCTGAGGACAGTGGATGCTGGCAGTGTGAGGTAGGTACTTTGGTTCTGGCCTGTGCAAAGTCCTATACAGAGACAGTGCAAATCCAGAGGCACACCTGCAACTACCTGAGCTTTATTTGCTCTGCAGTAGGTGGTATGTGCTCAGTATCTTCTTCCAGTGCCTGTAGGAGGGCATCTCCATATAGCACACCTGTGATCGTGTGAGCACAGCTCGGTCATACTTCTAGTGCAGAAGAAATAAGCTGTATCAAGGTCCTACCCAAAAAAAACCAAAAAAAAACAAAAAACAAAAGAAAACAAAAAAACCCCACAACAAAACAAAACAAAAACCCAAAACCAACCAACCAAACAAACAAAAAACCAAAACCAACCAACCAAACAAACAAACAAACCCCCCCCCCAAAAAAAAACCCACACCACAAAAGGAGGTGGGGAGTATCATACATGGATAACCCTTTTTGGTGGTTTTATTTGAATTTTCTCTTGGCTGGAGTCAAGCACCACAGGTCTTGCACCTAAACATTTAATCTCTTTACATGACATGCTCAGCTAGATGGCAGGTGGTCTTTCCCTCCTCTTTCTAACTCTAGGAAGAGTTGACAACAAGTCTTCTTGGAGGTCATTTAAAAAAACCCACAACCAGCCAAAAAAAACCCCCCAGAACTCCACTCCATCCTCCCTCACCCCCCCCCCAAAAAATACCCACCCAAAACCCCCTCTCCAGAAAGGTATGTTGCTCTACTGTATAGCACAAAATAGCCATTTTGTCTACTGTGCAATTCTGGGGTTTTATCTCTGTTATCAAATGGTTCCTTTTTTTTTTGGAGGAACCCTCTCCTCCATGATTGTCACAGACTTTGTTTTTTGATACTGAAATGTCTTCTAAGACATTTCTAAGTACTGTCATGGTTTTCCAGGTATCATAGATGCTGGCAGAATCCAGGTCAGGACCAAGTTGTGCTGAAAAGATGCTGTGCAAGTTTTGTGGAAGGCAATGAAGAATGAGGGCAAATGGAAATCACTGGTGATCTGCAGCATCAACTCACTGAATGGATTCAGCCTATAAGCTGCATTCATTAAAAAGAATCAGTATGGAAAGCTAAAGAGCAATTTTGGACAGCAGATACAGGCCACAATCTTGTAAATAATTTGGAGCAAGCTGCCCATTTAAAGTATTTTTAGCCACATTCATCTCAGTTCTTCGTGGCTCTGGTGTTCTACGTGTCCCCAAAGTGCTGTAGTGTCAAGACATAGTAAAAAGTGCTGATTTCACTCATAAAAAATATGAAATACATAGTTATATTGGCAGAGGAATTACCAAAATCTAATTTCCTGTGATTCACTTGCTAGCTGTCACTCTTGCACATGCTCTTTCTGTGTGTTCTTTAATAACGTGACTGATAGTGTTAAATTCCAGATGTCACTCTCTTGAGTTATATAAAGCATCACTGATCATGGGAAAGCTCTTAATGCTTTCAGTTGTCACTGACACTTGTAAGAAGCAGCCAAGAAAAGGTTCTGTCATAATAATTTCATTTCTACAGGGTGTGGCCCACCTGGAGCAAATTGAAGTACCAGGAGAAAGTGAGTCCAATAGGAATGCTGTAAAAGAAGCCATGGATGTATTAACGCAATGGGTCCTACACCCTGGGTAATGTTTTTTCCTGCTTCCTGCCCACGACCAAAGGGATTAGAAAATATGTGAAGGAAAGGAAAGGAAAAAAAGAAAAGTGTTTTCAAAAGCTGCAGAACTAATCACATCCATGGATCTCCTGAGAGAATAAGATCACACATGATGTCCAGTGAGGGGTGAGCTGACCAGGATTGTCCTCCTCAGTGGGGTATTGACAGTCTATCCAGTGGAAAAAAAAAAGCCAGGGTTTATTGTCAATCTTGAGAACAGCTGATGACAGGGATCACACCTAAGCTCTACGATCTCCCAAACCAGGCTGGTTCCTGTTCCATATATCAATCCACTCTGTGTCCAGCATTTTTTGGGGCAGGATTTTCTGGACTATAGCCAAAACATGCCATGGCTTATATTTACACTTGAATGGTAGAGAGTATTATCATGTATCAAAGCTCAGAAACTTGGCCTGGGTCTCTCATTTATTTATTTTAAATGTAACTACAAGGTTATTTTCCTGTATGCAGTCATGGTAACTTATAGAAATCTTGGTGTTATTCTAGGAAAATAAGTTGAATTTATTTGACAGAGATAGAATACTTTATTATATAAAGTATAATATGCTTCACCCATAGTTGGAAGAAGCAGCAACAATTTGTGGCATCCATCCATCCATCCATCCGATACAAAACTGGAGCAGCAAACATAGGCCAAATAAGTTTTGGGGAAAAAATTGTACTATATTTAAGGTAATTGTTTTAACTTGAAAGCAGAGCGATATTTCCAAGAAACCTCAGTAATACCAATGACATCAATAGCTTTCCTTGCTTTTGTCTCCTTTTAACCATCATATTTCTTGCTAAGAATAAAATTCAGACCAAGTTTTTTAACAGACAGATTCATAACAGCTTGTGCATCAGGACATATTTGGCAGTATGTGTCTGACAGGAATTTTTCTGCCCCCTAGAAAATTTCTTCTACATATTCATGCATTTCCCATTGAAAGAAACCTGATTCTTGGCCAAAATGAAGCTTGTTAGCAGACAGAACAGGAGGGGTCTTTCTCCCTGCTGCACCTCTGATTATTGTAGGTTTTGCATCACACGTGGCCTCTGCAAACAGACGTTCTCAAACCCAAATTACTCTACAATGGAAATGGCTTATAACTTGAAATATCGCCAGTTCATTGCATTTTTTGAAAGATTCTTTTTAGACTTTTGTGTAGCATTCATAGTTTGTGGGAATTTTTTCAGCACCATCTGTCTGTCAGAGGTGGTTGAAAAAATCTGTGTTTTTAAATAGTCCAAAATGAATTTGACAAGATCCATTTTTTCTTTTAACATGCTTTCTTCTTTTGACAAAGATCTTCTTTTGACAAAGACAAATATATTTGACAAATATATTTGCTATTAATGAAAAGCAGGAAATGTAATTGAAAATTTTAATTTATCTGAGAACACTTTCATTAAGAACTGTTTTCTAGTCTAGTTTTCTGCTGAAACCTTTTTTTAAACAGCCACAAACATGGTGAGGAGAGTGACATAGTCATAGAAAGGGCTCAGATTTTTTGGGTACTCAGTACCAGCTGCTGTTGAGCTGTTTGTGTCTGGGGTCAGTGTGGGGAACAGAGACAGGAATGAGCTTCCGTGTGGGTGGGAGCTGTCAGCACCTGCTTCAGAAAGGATGACAGGACAAGCGGTGTATCCCAACCTCTTGCTTAAAGCAGGGGCAGCCCTGAGGTCAGATCAGGCACCTCAGGACTTTATCTAGTCTGGTCTTGAAACGCTCTCAGGGCGGAGGTCGCACTGTCCAGGCAACCTGTTTAGACACCTGACTGTCTTCAGGGGGAAGAAGTCCGTATTCATACCAGGCTGAACCTCAAACCTCAGCCCTTGCAGCTCAAACTTGTGGTCTTTCATCTTCATACCAAACAGCACTGTGAAGATCTAGAACCATATTCTTGAAAACCTCTCAATAGGTATTGGAGATGGCCTTAGGGCCCTCCTGCCAAAGCCATCCCTTCTCCAGACTAACTAGCCCAGCTCTCTCAGACCCTCCACTCCAGTTCAAACCATTACACTGCCCCTGGATCAAACTTGCCCCAGTTAATCAATGACGTCCCAGTACTGGGGAAGTAAATACTGGGCACAGTATGTAGTCATAGGGTAAAAGCACTGAGGGCTGAGAAGCTGTCTCTTAAGTAATTAACCTGTAATGAGCCTGCTGTGGTCTGAGAGACCTGTGAGATATCACTTTGCTCCTTCTGTCCCTGTGGCAGTGTCTGCTCCCCATAACCCTCAGTGACAGAAAATACACACATGCACTTCAGCTGTGCCAGGGCAAAGGGGGTTTGACAAACACCAGTAACGAGGAGCAGGAGAAGGCCACATACATGTCCTCCTCTGCCTCCCCAGCTATGGAGGGAGGTAACATTCAGCGGGAAGGAGGGCTGGAAAACATCAGCTCTCGTGTAAAGTACTTTGACCATAAACTTCAAAGTGCTTTCCCAAAAGGAAGTTGGATTGCTATTCCGGGTTTACAAATCAGGAAGCTGAGGAAAAAGGGAAGGAAGTGTTTTGACCAAATTGATCCAGCAGCTGCTGGGAGAGGTGGGCAGATACTCTGAGTGCTCCCCATGTACTGCACTGCCTCTCAGAGCAGGGACAAGCACTGGTTTCCTCAAGCTCACACTCCATGAGTGCTAGATGACTTGGTACAATGGTAAATTCCCACATGGAAATCAGGCTGGTGACACGACAACAACAGCCTTCAAACTGTGCAGATTTGTGGCTTCAAAGTGCGAGTGCTGATGAGAAATACCATGAATTAGTCATGATCTTATCAAAAATATTTTATTTATGAAAGTAGCAATTATAATATACAACCTATACTGGAAGGACATTGAATAATTGCTAGAATAAATACAGGCAATTTATTCAATCTTTTTATAGAATGAGAAGATTTATTTGACGTCTGAATGTTAACCCAAGCTTTAACTTACATCATAAATAGTTAAAAGGCATAGTCAAGTTTTTATTTTTACCATTTCTTTTGCTTTTTTTTAATACTGTTCTATTTTGTAATTACCATGAATCAATTCTCCAATCATTAACATAATATCAATATGACTTTCAAGCAATCATGTACCTCAAGATAATCAGACAAATAAGGTAGTGTGTGTGCAGTTCATTCTACAGCAGAATCTATTCATGTCTTCATAAAATAGAGAAGCTGAAAACGCTTCTATGTTCTTTAAGCATCATATGCTGATTTCTGCTTTACCACAGTGCTTTTAATACCAGAATCTAAAAAGGGCAGCTGGCTTTCTGTTGCTCTTTATAGAGTATATTAAGGCTCAATGCCACATTCCTTTGGCTGGTGAAGGACTGCAGAATTTAGTCCTGAATATTATTTCTCAAAACCATGGTCCAAAATAAATGTCCAAGACTGATTATTAGGCACCAAGGAACTGATGAATTTGCTAAGCCTTGATGTTTTCTGAATAAAAAATTGGCTTCCTTTCTAGTAGATATGCTCTAGTCAAACACAAAGTATTGGGCTCAGCACTGGGGTCTGTATTACACTGGATGTGAGAGAAGTTGATGTTTGTATTTTCTGTAAACTATATGAAGGGCACTGCAGAAATTTTATAGTACATCACACACATTTTGAAAGTGTTGTTAATTTTTTCCTTCCATGTATTTTTTTTTAATAAAAAATCTGAACTATCTGCTTGGTACTAGCAGATTATTAAGAACTACAACAATCAGTGAAGTCAACAGCACTTTTGGGTGCCCAATATTATTCCAGATCAGAAATTTTTGATTCCTCAAGTCCCATAAAAAATCAGTGGGAGTCTTTCTGTAGCAACGTTTTTTCCAGTGGCACAGAGGCCTGCCTTGCCTTATGGTTTATTGTGCATGCCAGGGATATTATGCTCTCAGGAGAGAAGCAAATTTCCCTTTTACAATGTTATCTAAACAAAAACCCCAAATTGCACATATCTACCCCTTTGGCCTTTTTTATGCACAAATATGCTTGTACACAAAACGTGACAATATTGGGCCTTTCCTAATAAATGTCTTAAAAGAGCACATTTAAATGTTTTTTCACAGAAATAACCATTCATTAGTTGCAAAAATGCAGAGAGACTTTTTAGTTGCAAAAATGCAGAGAGACTTCTTATTTTTTCTATTGTGAACAATGTCATTTCAGCAGAAATTTGGGCGGAGAAAGTTTGATTTTTTTTTCCCTAAATATATTTAAAAAGGCTAAAGAACAAAATGTTGGGGAGGCAGCTTTTTTTGGCAGATAGTAAAATATAAAATATGTGATTTAAAAAAAAGTTGGCTTAAAAATACACACAATCAAATAATACAATAATATAAAAATACAGCTCAGCCAATGGCCTCTTAAAATTTACCTTTGGCATTACATTTGGCAGCCTAAAACAAAAGACCCTTCCTATAAACAGAACTATAAAAAACGAGAAGTTCATAAATTAGGTTGCAAGGGGTTGTAAGGTCCTTTTCCAAATTCTCCAAACTCCTTTCCTTTCTGTCCACACACATAAGCATGACCAGTGAGGTATATAGAACGTAACACTGTCAGGCGTATGCACAATAAAAAAGTGCATAAACATAGAAGTTCTCCCATTTTCTTGCAAACAGGTCGAAACTGTGTGGTTTACGTCTCTTCCCCCCCTTGAAAAAAAAAAAAAATTTTTTTTTTCTTTTCTTACTTTGGCAGGATGAAAATGAACCCAGAGGAATATAAGTGTCCTATTCCCAGCAGCAGTGATCCATTTCCCTTGGCAACATATGTCTGATGCCACAGATACTACAAGGTCGTTGGGTTGCTTTACAACTCTGGGTAACTTCCCACGGAAACATCACACGTCTAGCACCATGTCGTAGTGTTGTTGCTCTTTCTTCCTCCTGCCACATTTGTTGATAAGAACCATGTACAAAGTCAAAAGCATAACCCAGTAACATGCATAGAGTATTGTGCCAATGATGAGAACTGTCTGTTTTGACTCGGTAAATGGCTTTTTTGATTCCTTGTAAATAGTGAAAATTACGCCACCTAGGAGGATTGTAAACCAAATGGAGACTGGAATGAGTCCTATAAAATTTACTACAATGGTTTTCCTTCCTGATGTGCCCCACCCTGCTTTGTTTATCGTGGCAATTGCAAACATCTTTGCTGGCAGTAAACTTGACATGTACAACACTGAGTAGAGTGACATGAAAACCATGACAATGTTGCCCCTAAGGAAGCTGGCAAAGGAAGACTTTATCAGGCCAACTAACTGAACTGTCAACAGGAAGAGGAGGATGTTCCAGATTTTTCCCCTGTAGAAGAGCTGAATGACTGTGGCGATAAGGAAGAAAGGAAAGAATCCAGTGATTACAGCTTCATAGGTCATCCACAAATGGTGCTTGTGGAACCACATTGCATTATAAAGCCACTCTCTAAAGTAGGATTTACTCCAGCGTGTCTGCTGATTCAGCCACCTGAGATACTCTATCGGTGTTTCGGTAAGGCACTTGGATCTAGCGGTGTATTTTGTTGCATAGCCCAGACTTAGCACTCGGTTAGTTAGATGCCTGTCATCTCCAAAGCTGCACTGGGAGCCCATAAATTCTTGATTGTACCAATCTTCCACAAATTCATGGAGTAAAGAGTTTCTGTACATTCCCAGAGGTCCGCTGATGCACTGTACACAGCCGAAGTAGGACTGACAGGCTCTTTCTATGTTAAATGCCATCCAGTATCGCACGCTGCTCAGAAAGGAGATCCAGGAATCATATTTGTTCAAAATCTGCAAAATAAAAAAAGTTTTCATTTTAGATGAGCTCTTGAGAGAGAAGATATGAACATTGCATTGACAAGAATTTTACAGAGCCTGGAGAATAATAATAATGGCCAGTCTTCGCGAGCGAAGATCCGGGGAAGGTCTTTACACCTTCCAGCCTGCGCATTGGATTTTTTAGGTGAGACACAGTGTGCGCGGAACTGAGCCCACCCTTTAATCCTAAGGTTCATCTGCCGGGGCCAAGCGAGCTTGGACGGTGGCAGCGAGGTCCTTAGGACGTAGATGGGTTGCCTTTTTTTTTTAAGGGCTAACGAGCTCCATCTGCCCGGGAGTGGCCCTGACCAGGAATCGAACCCGGGTCTCGGCGGTGACAGCACCGCGCCCTTACCACTAGACCACCAGGGGCTCCAAGAGACTGGAGAACCATTGGACCAAATGCGGTGGGAACCTCACTCCTGAGTCCAGATCACAGCAAACCCAAGAGTTATGCAAACAGCTTAGCCAGAACACTGACAGGAAGGGGGAGATGAAGCCTCCAAAAGTATGTTCCACCAAGATGTTTTCTTTTTCCTCACAGACTTTCCTTTTTCTACCAGAAACTTCATTTTTTTTTGTCTTGTTTTTCCTTATTCTTTGCCTCCACTTAAAGACCTGCTGGACTGAGACATTCCTAAGAAGAGCTGGTGGAGTCCCAGACATGGCCTCCTTCTGCTCTTCTCCCCACACCCATCTTTGGAACCCACAGTTCTTCCAGCTCTTGTGCAGGAGAATGAGAAAAGCTGAGCACATGATCTTTGCCCTAATTTTTGGTATTGTGAGGCCCCACAGATATGGACTGTGTTCCCATATCCAACAGTAGGCCCTCTGAAGAACAACCTATTCTGCCTCTGCAGTACCAGCCCTGTTACTTTGTCCCAAGACATAAGGTGATATTCCAGTAGAGTCTGCAATCCTTTGGCCTGCATAAAGCTTTCAGTCTTTCTCTTCTTCACACCCCAAAGCTTACCTGAAGCTCAGACCTACACTTAAAATACAACATAGGCACAGTCTAGGAGTCAGAACACTCAGTGGAGGTACGAGTGCCTGCAGATGTACAAGTCCAAGGCTTCACATCCAGGTTCTCAGCACACAGTTGAGGATGCAGCAAGGAAGTGTGTGGTAGGGTGGCTGTGCCAGCTTTGAACCTACATCTTCTCAGTGTGGGGATTTTCAGGGGGACTTGTGGCCTTCTACAGCTAGAAAGCATTGCCCACTAACTAAGTAGTCTCTTGTTCTGATGGCCCTAATTTCTGTCGGGTTTGAAGGCCATGGGCCAATCTTGTCTCTGTTTCAGTTTAATTCCACACCATTTTAGAAGCAGCGGGGCTTGGAGATAGGCTCAAGCCTGTCTCAAATATATTTGATGTATGTTGGAAAATGAACTGGGAAAAAAAAAAAAAGCCCAGAGCCTTCATTCTGTCACCTTTCCTCCCAAAGGAAACATGTCTTTCCCACCTCTCTCTGCAGATGCTTATGAATGTTCACTGTCACAGCTGAACCTGTACTGCTAGCCTGCGCTTGTACTCACACATGTCTGCCATCTCACATGTGTTGGGTGAGTGTGACACCTGGTTTGTAGTCAGTCTGGAGCTCCCAAGTTATTCAGGTTTATGTGGGAATCCTAATTTCTGGAGTTGAGAGCCAAATGCCTGAAATACTTCTGAGTACTGGGACATTCATTAGTAATTGCTTGCCCTTTCTTCTCTGTCTCACATAAAAAGCCCTACTGAGTATGGGGGACTGATCCTAAGGCCAGTTGAAATATTCATACACATTTTTCTTTATAAAGTGCAGCAGAAGGAGTTGTGTCATAAGGAACCAACAGTCTTCTGCTGCAGCTGTCAGCCAAACTTGGCAATGCTGGAAATCCTAACAGATGTGGAGCTGGTCTGACGCAGGAGTTTTCCATTGCCCTGCCTGCCAGAGATGCAGGGGAAACCCAGCAACGTACAGAGTGCATAGTGCACAGCATTTCAAAATGGCTTTTATTTCTAACAATCTTGGCTGATAGTGGTAATATAACAGAAATACTTGAGATGCTGAACGTGGCTTTGGGAGACCTGTTCTCAATTCCCTGCTCCCCTGGAGCTTTGCTTTGGTACTTTGGGTAAGCAGTTATATCCAGAGATTCAAAAATGTCACAACAGTCTTGACAATGCCAGTGCCCTGCTTTTTACATATAAAGGGCAGAATAATATTTGTTTGCTTGCGGTGGGTGTTAAAACCACACAGTGCTCACATACAAGAGTAAGAGTTTCCATTCAATGGACAGAAAGATTAGGGTATGATAAGAGCCTCTATAATGGTATCGCCTATTATATATATACACATAGTATACACACATCTAGTATATTCAACACTATTCCAGGCAGGGAAATCTGTTGCAATGCAAATAGTTGCTGAAACCCCCCTGTTAATCTGAAAATTGTACTCACCTGCACATCACCTCCAACTCCTCCAACCATTGGATCTTCTTCTAAGACCTTTACCATCTCCACTGATGAGGCTGGATCAAGCATTGTATCTGAATCACAGACCTAAAAGTAAGACAAAACAAGAACAAAAATGGGTTAAGGAGTACACTAGAGAAGAAAATAAAAATTATGCGAGTGGCTATAATGACTCTAAGTGCACATTCTCCTGAATGCAATTAAATCTGACTTTGGAGACTGCATTGATATTTCTGTTAAAGGCCATTTGTACCAGGTGGCAAGGAGTGGTGCTGAATGAAACAGAGACCTTGTTAAGGCTCTGCCTCCAACAATCCTCTCTTCTGTATCAGATCTGTTTGTTTTCCTGACACACTGGGCTGGCTTCATTGAATAAGAAATGGGGCACCACAGAATAAGATAATGTTTGTGGGTGTGCAGCAGATTCCTGTTTAGCCCTAGCATAGGGTTTCCCTGCATCAACTGCACAGTTGGAAAACTCTGGTCAAATGTTTCCCACTGCCATATGAGGGAAGGAGTGAGGAGGTAAATTCCAGACACTTGTTATAAAAAAAGAAAGAAAAAAGTCAAGTAGGAGTCTGGGAAGAAACCTAATAGTTCTTTCACTCACAGAAGGTTTTAGCAATTCATGTAAGGTATGTATCTCGGATTCCAGTGCAAACCCATTTTTAATTTTAGATGTATGGTGCGTTATTAGTAGTCCTGTGATTTGACATTTGATATATAGAAATTGTTTGCTATTTTTCTCTGGCATTCTTATAAAAAATATGTAAGGCCAGAAGGAGTGAGTCCCGAAGTTCAGTACTCCACAAGACCAGGGCAGAAATAGATGACATACACAAGGCATTTCAGCTACACAAACACTCCTAGTCAACTAAACTCTGTGTACATTAGGAAATTGGCTTTCCCCTGGAGAGTAGGAGGAGGGCTCAGACAAGCTGGCCGGTCTGCGAGGCAGCTGGCATTGCTTTCATTTGCTCTGAGGAGAACAGCATGGGCTGCAGCCTGTTTAAAACAAGTGGGTGTCTCCTTGTCGCAGTTGCTGGTGTTGAAAGCATCGCCCACATCATGTGTGAACTCACTTCACAGATGCCCAGGAACTGGAGCAGAGACTGTCCCAGAAACACCCCTCTGACTGGTTGAATCCAGACCTACAAATTCTCATACTGCTTCTAGTTTGCCCCCACATTGACTCCTGTGATTTCAGACAGGGTCAATAGGTGCTAAAGTCAGTAGCTCTGCGTGAACAGCATATTAAGACAGATTCTGCTGAGTCTTTGTATCAGATATCTTAATTTTGGTGTTCTTCTGTGCAAACTTTCAATTCAACCCAAGTCCACTCACTTCAGAGGAGCAATAACCTTCATGTCTGATCTACAAAGGGGGAGGAGAGCATTTTGAGGCTCAAGACTAGGCTAAAGAGGAGAGGTTACCCGAGATAGTTGGGCTGCACAGCTTGGATGCAGGCGGGAGTCTGCCAACATGCTCCCCTCCATGCTCTCTCAGAGGGGGCCTAGAGGATAAAGGTCATGAAAGCTCTCATATTTCCATCCAAAGAAAAGCCACAAGCATCTCCAGCTTGCACTAATTTGATGAATCCATCTCCTCTCCTCAAAGGATTCTTCCCAAGGAGCACCTTTGTAACCTGGCCAAGGTGTGCCTCCAGCTTTAGTGGAAAGCTGTCATCAGTGGTAGTGCTTGGTAATAGAAAGGGAGCAAAACAATTCTACCAAAACAGAGAAAGGATGCTTGTATTTCACCAGGGGCTTCCTGGAAAGACCTGTTCCTGAGAGTTTTGCACAGGTAGTCTGTAGTTTGCTGAATTCCCAGGGTGCTCAGGCAGATTTAGGCAGTCCATTTCTTGTGACCATGAGCGGTGGGCTGGGATCAGCTCCCTCCCCAGCTGCTTTGCCTCCAGCAGCTGTCACTTGAGCAGCCCCCACCCCATCAGATGCATTTCCCTACAGCAGAAAGGCCTGCCCATGAGAACCATCACTAACATGAAATGAGGAAAACACTGGATTTATTTAGAAGTTACCATTGCATGTCCTGGGCATGCCAGCACAGTGGACATGTCTGGGGTTCTGGGACAAACCTAACAAGCCATTATTTTCCATCTGAACAAGGTTTTTGCATGTGAAAAGAGGACACTCCCAAAGACAGACACTTAGGAACCCAAATAAAACACACTGAGGTCTGCCCAGCCAGGGGTGGCTCAGGACAGCCCAAGAGGCAGTTTGCCATCTTTCCACATAAGGGCTGAGTGACCTAAAAATTACTGCCTTGGGTCACAGAGTTGCATGAAAGGGATGGTTGACCTTAAGTGAGCTGTTGGATACTTTTTGTAGCCAGTGACAGCTTATCCAAGCTGCTTTGAGAAGTTCAGACTGTGCTGGACTGTCCTCACAGGTACCTCCATCAAGCCAAGATGAATTGCACCCTGGCTGCCCCAACCAGCTCTGCACCAATGACATCTGCCAGTTTAACTCCTCCACCTGATTACTTGCACACTGCTAACCTCCTCCAGGATGGAAAAAAGCCTTCACAGCAGTTTCAGGTACTGAAAGAGTGAGACACCACTAATGGCAACAGCTTGTTATCTGCGCTGGTCTGACAGCTTATGATTGCCTGTCCAAAACCCCAAGCTGTCTTTTAAGAACCATACAATTTCAGGGCCTGCAATTTCAGGGGGGGCAGTGGTGCTGAATGGTCCACTTTTTAAAGTGCTTGATCATTGATGCAGATTACTTAGCCTTTAATATGTTGGACCTGTTTAAAGTAATTTACCTTCAGTGCTCCCAAAGAACCATTTAAAATATCTCAACCTTCATTCATTCATAAAACAAAGCCACATTTTAGTTACGTTGCTTCATGACTGCATAGTATCCAGGGCCACCAAGGTGCTGCATTTCTATTACAGATGTAACAGTAAATATGACTGTGGCATTAGTCATTACTGCAGACTTTGGTCACAGCAGCATTACAATCCCTGACTAATTAATTAGAACTCTGAGCCCGGTCAGGAGTGGTAACTGACCCGCAATATCTCTTCCATGTTCTCAGTTTATGCTGTGACTGTTGAAATAAAAACATTTTTTCTGGGTTCCCTGAAAAATGCAAAAGCTAGACGGAGGGAGGAAACTTGCAATGAATCAGCTTCCTCTCTGCCTTCTTTCTCTGCAATCTGGTATTTCCGTGTGAAGTGATTATAAACCCATACTAATAGAGAAAATCATAGTTCCTCACAGCACAGAATCGAAGTGCAGACAATGGAGAACTTAAGGCCACTGTTTGCAAAGAATAAACTAGTTTCAATCTGGGAAGTGGTAGGGAATGGGTTTTAAATCTTCGCCTTACTCTCTCAGCTCCAATAACAGAGGTTCCTGGCATTCCTCAGTTCCTGCCCCTCCTGTGCATGGAAGACACTGCTCTCAGTCCAGCTACTGGCAGGCTCTCCACATCCCTTGGACACTGTGCACGTGGATGCTGTGCTGTGCAGAGCATACACACACCCACACAAGGCTGGGCACAGACCCCAGAAACACATATGGCTCAGCCATGCAGCTGCCCTGAGCCAGCAGAGAGCATCTCACGGGGAGTTGCTGCTCCATAGGAGGAGACTGCTGGATGCTCTGAATTTGGGAGAAAGTGGGAAGAACTGAGGGTGGTTCATTAGGAAGATCATCTCATATTCAGTGGGATTAGTCAAATGAGCCTTGTTGACCTTCAGTGATAAGGAAGAGACCTTAGTGTCCAGCTAGAGATCCTGATCCCACCCATCTTCCTCCATATACATGACCTCTTCCCCTTCTCATAATAAGCAGAGCTGTTTGCAGGAGTGAGAAGTGCTCCCATGTAAGTAAGGCAAAAGCATAGACAATCTTTCAGAGGATCCAAGGCAGCTGGAAAGAAATGTGCCTCTGCTGCTTTGGAAACAGGGAGAAAGGACCCAGCCTAATTCATTTTTAAGTGAATAGTGTCATAAGGGCTTTAAAAGCCAAGTCTCGGTGAGTGAGGTAATGCAGCTGTAAGTGATGAAGCAAAAGCTCCTTCAGGCTTTAGCTGCAGAAATCTTTCTTTCAAATCTGCACATTGACCCTTTCATTGAATACTCCACATAGCCTTTGCTGTCTTTAAAATATCCTCATGTTTTTTACTCCACCACTGCTCTGAGATATTCCCTAGTGCCATCAAATACCTGTCTGTCTGCTCACATGGGTCCACTAACAACCTCACAAAATAAAGCCTTACCCAAGATCTTGACCTACAGGAGCACAGATGGGGTTTTCAGGAGACCACTGGCTTTGTATGAAGCAAAACCATTTGGATTTGGGGGCAGTACTGAAGGCTGGGGGAGGATTTTGGATTTCTCCAGTAGCTGGTGCACAGATTTAACATAGTCACAGATAGACAGGCCATTTTAAAAGCTAGCAAAATACCCTTTTAACGGTCAAGCTGTTTCCAAACAGACTGAAAGGAGCACTGTGTTCATCAGGGACTAGGATGGCCTCTAACATGCTGCACAAAATATACAAAAGCTGCTTTCTTTCAAAGTGTGTTTGAATTGGCACTGACCTGATGCTCTAATACCTACCTGTACATAATCCACGCTTCTCCCCAGTGCTTTGAATGCTGTGTACATTACTTCTCTTTTTCCACCCCATTTCTGCATGATGCAAACACTTTTGTTGGACAGGACCAGCTGAGATACGTGTTGCATGCTTTCTCTGTGAGACTCCTCCGTCTCACCCGGACCTTTGTCGTGGAAGTTATTACTCCAGACATAAGTGGCACATGTGTCCCTACCCATGATTTCAGTGAAAATGTCCATCATGTAAACGTCATCTTCTGAGTTTCCATCAATGACCATAACAACTTTAATTCCAGGGTAGGTCAATCTTTTCACAGAAAGTAAACATTTTCTTAAGTAGTCAGGATCCTCTTGATAGGCAGCAATACAAAGGGCAACTGTTTTGTTCAGCTTGATTGGAGTCTCTAGCGACCGTTTCATTTTCCTGTGCTCTAGGTAGGCAAACAGGCTTTGGATGATGAGATGCGATGCCAAGATAGCACCATAGAGTCCAAAGGAGAAGTAGTAGTTGTCTGTTTGGATGAACTGGTAGCCTACAATGTAAGCAGCGGTGATACCCAGCAGGAGGGACACCCCGAAGAGTGTGGTTCCAAGTATTCTCAGGATACATATAAACCTCTCACAATACATCTGCAAAGAAGATAGGGAAACCGTTAGCAGAGCCACCACGTGCTGATGTGAGGTCACATAAGCGGTTCACATGGCTACAACACAGAGATCAGCGTCAACAGATACACCCTGAGCTTCTGGCTCACAGACTTAGAGCATCACCTTGCTCAGCTTAACATCCCTTTGCTGTACTTTCTCCATGTAAAGCATGACCCAAACACACTTAGTGTAGCAGAGATGCTTGCTGTTTGCAATGTCCTCACAGAAGTTGCTGTCTGTGTCAGGATCTTATTTTGGCAGCCTGGGCTTGCTGGATGAGGCGCTCTGTCATATTACCCTGAGGAGGTTGGAAAAGGGGCTCTTGGGCCACCACTCACTTCATACAGTCACAGGCGAGTGGAACAGCTGAATGTCTGGGCAGCCCCTCCTCATCCCCCATCCATGTCATGACTGAATCCCACCCTGAATTGCTTCAGTCGCTTAGTTATGTTTGCAAAAATATTGGAAAGACATTCTTAAAACAGATGTCTGAATGTATTTATAATTTTTTTAACAGATGTCTGACTATATTTATAATTTATATTTATATAATCAGACATCTGCTTTAAAAGGCCTTCTCAATACCATTGCAAAAATATATTATTTAAATAACATTTGTGTACATAGACATATGCACATGTGAGCATGTGTGTATAGGGGCTAAAGCTTGACTGAGATTAAGTCTGTGGCAAAAATACTCTTAAATTTAACAGAGCCAAGACTCCACCCTGAACTCAGAAATTCATTAGGCCATCATTTGATTCTAACCACTTCTACATACTTAGGTTACCTGGCTGTAAAATCTTCTAACCTAAGCTCTGGGCTGTGGCTGGCATGGAGCGTGCTCTGGTATTCTCGAGACAAACACTGTAGACAGGCAGATGGGCAGATTACATTGCTACCTAACCGTTTTCTGTTGACAATCACATTATCAATTTTATGCTTTCTCAGAATTACAGGAAGTTAATGACAACGTTTTCTGTCAATGGATGCATTTAATGTGAAGGACATAAAACAGATAATGTCTGTTTAAGGCTAACCCAGCAAGTGTGTTGCAAGTCAATACAGCTCATGTTTGAGTATTTTGCTGAATTAGATCCTCTCAGAGTAATGGACTTAATATTTGTGTTTTCTTGCTATTATTCATATTTTTCCTGCTGCTATCACCTCACTCGTCTGCTGATCATATTTGTTTCACCATCTGTTGGCCAAAGCTGAAGCTGTAACAGGACTTCCTTACATCATATATGTTTTTAACTCTTTATTGAAAAATGACTACCAAGCTGCAGCAACATAGCTGTCATCAATTATATATGTCTGACAAGTTACAGGCTTGGAAAAAAAAAGCCAACAGAGAATCATTTACAAAATAAAAACAAAACTAGGTGAACATGAAGTTTGAGGTTACAAAGACTTTACTTTTTTTCCACTGGCTATTTAGGGTCTTGAATTTCAAGACAGGGGGAAGCCTCTTAAATGTATATTTGGAGGCGCTGTTAAAGAAATCGGACCCTATCTTTATGACTTCCTTGAATACTTATGGCTGGGCTCTGACAGGTGCTGTAATCATCCGCCAGCAGAAGGGACCATCCCTGCTCTGGCCTGTCTGAAAATTTTTCATGGTGGGGGTCATAGAGAAGCCTAAGAAAAGATATGCTTACCACCACTGGTATATATGAACTAAAACCCAATGCCTAAATTAGACTTGCTTTAGAAAACAGATTAAGTAATGGATCCCCTTCTAGATTACCTTAAAGTCAAATAGCTTGTGTTTACTAATCCCTCAAGCATGCAAAATGTCACAAACATCAAGGTTAAGGTCTCATTAATGGTCCAGTTGCACCCTGTTTCCTCTTTTGGGGTTCACCATTTCTTTTCTCTTGCCAGAAATAGAACATTTGTATTAGTGAGTAGGGCTGAAATAAATGGACCACTGATGGGTAGAAGTCACAGGATTTAGATTAGGATCTGGAGTGATTACATTTGACTACCTATATACTGTACCAGGCATCTTTTATACTACTTTGTTATTCCTTTTCTCTACCTATGAAGCACTTCTGCAAAAAGGAAAAAAAAAAAAGAGTAATTCTCTGATCTTGTCATTACAGCCCAGCTCCCCTCTGTTGCAGACCCCCAGTCCTTTAAGATCAAGAAATGGATTTCTGGTTCTAATAAAAGAGCATTATTTTCTATCCTTTCACTGTCATCCTTAGGAAAACAAACAGTGTTTTGATCTAAATTCCTGGCTTTCATCAAAGAAACATTCCTCTTTGTATGTGCAATTGAGGTTTTTATGTATAGTCTTTTAACTGACTGAATCTCAGAGAAACTCTGGAAAAAGTTGCTCAATATTCTCAAGCTTTAACACGTGAGCTATTGATAGCTTGCCCAGTAGAAATGATCTTTATCAACTTGAACATGCCCAAACAATGGTAAAGAAGCCAAAAACTCTCCACCCTTCTCCAGTAACTGAGCCAAGAAGTTAAAAGGAAATGATGCTTGTACAAGTCTGGGACCAAAAATGAACTGCTGAGTCAAATACTAGCACCAAAAGTAGGGAGTAGCTGCATTAGAGATTTTTAAATCATACAGTGCTGTTATGAGCATCTATCCTGGCCTAACAAATTCAGCGCAAATTTTAGAACTTAATATCTTCTACTCACCTACTACCCTATCCTGAAAACACCTAATCTTCCTGTGAATGCAAGTTAGTTTTGTAGTAGTAGTTTTGTAGTTTTGTCATGGCTGTAACTATGTTTCTTTCTTACTTATGAGACATCAGCATTCAGAAAGTTAGCCTTTTCTAGTCTATCACTGCTTTTGACTGAACAGCCCACATACTCAGGCAGGATCCAGTTGAGAAAAAGAAACCAGTCCTGTGAGAACTGAAAGTCTGATCTTTCCCTATCCTACAGATGTATCAAGACAAAGTTTACTCACAGGACCTTCTGTATTCCTAGGGCTGGTTGCTCTCAGGCCTTCCTGCTAGAACTGGGTTGCACCCAATATTCAATCCAGCCCATGTGAATTATTAATAGGAATATACAACTTACAGTGAAATGTAATAATTCTATTTTGCAATTTGGGCACCTAAATCCTTTGCATGCACCTTCCCCTAACTCCACGGTGCTGAGCCCATTATGAGCTTTATGCAGCCTCCAGCAAACAGTCTCCAGTTTTGTATAAACAAGATGAGTGTATGTAAAGAGGCTTCAAAGTCTACTATGGAGCAATTTGTTGTCATGATATTGCAGCTGTTTACTTTTGTGGGGAGCCCCTGGTGGTCTAGTGGTTAAGGGCGCGGCGCTGTCACCGCCGAGGCCCGGGTTCGATTCCCAGTCAGGGCCACTCCCGGGCAGATGGAGCTCGTTAGCCCTTAAAGGCAATCCATCTACGTCCTAAGGACCTCGCTGCCACCGTCCAAGCTCGCTTGGCCCCGGCAGATGAACCTTAGGATTAAAGGGTGGGCTCAGTTCCGCGCACACTGTGTCTCACCTAAAAAATCCAATGCGCAGGCTGGAAGGTGTAAAGACCTTCCCCGGATCTTCGCTCGCGAAGACTGGCCATTATTATTATTACTTTCATGGATGGAGCTGAGCAGTGCTCACCAGCACAACTAGTAGAAATGAAAATGAAAGTCATATGCTAAATCCTAATGCTGTGTAGGCTGTTGCTGATTCACTCACACATTTTGATTCACCACGAGGTCCCAAGTATATATGTGCCTTGTGGTGACTGTACAGGAGGAGGCAATGTGCCTTTCTTTGGATCCTCTTTTGGAAAAGCATGGCCAATAAATGAACTCTTGCATGTACTCAGCATCAGAATCCACCTAGTGAACTCTTTGGCATTGTGTCTCTTTTGGCACCCTGATAAAGCTACAAAAGAGTATTTTCTTGTCAAACCTGTGAAGAAGGAGAACTTACTCTACATTAATATCAAGAACTGGCATGACTAAAAGTTGTAGTCTTCTAACATCATTTTCAGAAAAAAAACCAGGTTAACAAATGAGTGATACCTACTCTCTACATATAATGATGGGGGTATTAACTGCAGCCCTAGAGATCACACTCCTTTCTCAGACTGAATAATGCCTTAGACCTCAGATTAGAAGAACATAGCAAAATATGCTGCAGTTCTCTCTAATCTGAGAAATATTTAGGCTAGCAGTTAACTGTAGTTATGCTACATAAATCTAACTTTAAGAAGATCTAGACACTTGATTGAAATTCAGCAGGTTCATATGTCCTGCTTTGGACTGGGTCTTTCCTCAGCAAAGAATGCTGGTGACTTCCATGGTAAGGTACCACTCCAAAATCATATAGCACAGTCTGTCCATATAGTTATTAATCAGCTTTCATGGATTCCTGAGAGTAACAGGACCTGAAGACAACTCATCCCTTTGCAAAGTCAGGAGGCACAGAGAAAAAAAGAAAAGTGTATTTTTTTACTAATACATCAAGAAGGTAAAACAGATAGGGTCAAATACATATCCAGAAACCATATGTGCATTGGTGTCTGAAGACATCAATATTATCTGAAGTCTCTTCCCTTATTCTAAAGGAAGCAACCAGGTGGTGCCTGGCATCTGCTGATACAGGACATGGAACAAGTGACTGATGGGGGATCAAACTGAAGTTAGGTTTGCTTGTAACACATAGGGATGCAGATCACTACATCATCTCTGTCAGAAATCACTTTCCATGCACAACACTCAAACATTGCCACATAGTACTTCTGGATAGCTTTTCCCCAGAAGATTAAAAAGCAAGAGGGGGAGCCACAGAAAGTTTGTATATCACATGTAATGATTTGGAAGGTTGTTTGAAAGAATTAGCACTTATTAATTCCAAACATTTGAAGACATTTTAAAAAATCCCAGCCATAAGCTGCAAAAGTCAATATCTATCCAGGAGACAACAGTAAAAGTTCAATCACAAACGTGCTCATGTTTTCCCTGTATTGGATTTGGCTGAGATGGAGTTAATTTTTCCCACAGCAGTCCTCATAGTGCTGTGCTTTGCATTTGTAGCTAAGAAGGCGTTGAGAACACACCAGTGTTTTGGCTACTGCTGAGCAGTACTCTCACAGCATCCAGGCTGTCTCTCCAGTGTTTCCCCTGCACAAGTTTACTAGGCATGGGCAAGATCCTGGGAGGTGACATAACCAGGACAGCTGACCCAAACTGACCAAAGGGTTATTCCACACCACATGACATCTGCTGATATAAAAGCTAAAAGGAGGAGGAGGCGGAGGAATTTATTATGGTTTTTTTTTTTTTTTTTCCAGAGCAACTGCTAACTGTACTGAAGCCCTACTTCCAGGGATGTGGCTGAACATCACCTGTTAACGAGAAGTAGAGAATAAATCTTTTGTCTTCCTTTACTTTCTACATGGCCTTTGCTTTATTAAGCTGCCTTGATCTCAACCTACCGGGTGATCTTCCATTGTATTTTCTCTACCCACATCCTGCTGAGGAGTGGAGGGATAGAGCAGCTGGGAGGGCACTATGCAGCCAGCCAAGGTCCACACACCACAGTCCCCTTTACCTATAAAGGTTCAAAAGATCTGTGCCTCTCTCTAGACATCTAGGGCTATGGCCACATCAGCAAATAGTCTACCACTACAGAAACAGATCTGCAAAGAGGAAGACCTGGTGCTGAGGGCCCAACTCCACCCTCCATACATTTCATGTTTTACTCTGAACGAAGTATAGTCAGACTCCATGGACTAAAAACCTGAGAAGTGTCCCCCAGGAGTGCAGCTTGCCATTAGTTCATTCAAGAGGAATCCAGTTTGGGTGCTCAGTGATAGCTTCGCAATAGAAACTCAAGTAATTTAGTTGGAGGGGGCGCATTTGTAGCATTGCCTTCAATAGCACACTCTCAATTCAAAATAAATTGATAATACAAATCAACTTCACACGCAGGTCTGCAGATCAGATTTGTCAGCAATCATTGTTGAAACCAGAAGTGCTGAGCACAGAAAACCTTTGAAAATGTCTCATTTTTACATGCCTGTATCAAAGGTGAACTCTTGAATATCTACCAAAGCTTAATGCTGAGGCTTTGAATTCAACAAAACACATAAATGCACCATTAAAGATAAGTGTGCATTTAGGTATCTTGCAGAAGAGGGAAGTCAGTGGATAAAATATCTTGCAATTTTGTAGTAAAGGCGTAAAAAAAAGTCTTTCTCTGTGAATATGTTATTTCTGGGACACTCAAGATAAAAATGCATGTATATGTTTGAGAAATTTATTATAGATATTAAGCTCCCTTATGAAGGTTGTTAGATGGGTCAGTGTTAACCACTGCATTTCTTACCTTAGGGAATCTAAGAGTGGATCAGGACCCAGAAAATTTAGATTTGGTTCCTATCATTGGTATTCACCTGCAGGGTAACCTTAGGTGAGGGAATTCATTTCACCTGCAAAATGGGAATCATGACCATGCAAGAAGGTTTTGGAGGTCTACAAAACCCTTCATAAGGCTTAGGTTAGTGATAGTTTGCAATGTTACTCTTTCTGGTGTGATATGGGATCCACCATTTCTCTAGTTACCCAACACACCACTTCCTATTTTCCTTGCCTATATTCACCTGGAGGTATACTCTGTATGGATTTGTCTGCAACAGAAATGCAACTCTCAACCAGCAGGACACCTGAGATCAGTGAGGTTGACACCATAAAAGTCAACACACGTGGCTATAAGTGCATACAGCTACCAAGGGCTATTTTGCACACAACCAAGGGAAGAACGTCATCTTTACAAGCCTTAAAATCCCCATCCTTACTTATGAGAATAATAGCATTGGCTTCATCAGAGCAGCTGCTTCAATTAAACAAGTGTGTGTGTGTGTGTGTGTGTGTGTGTGTGTGTGTGTGTGTGTGTATGCATGAACATATTGTATCTGGCCCTACAGACACACACTCCATATGTGTACATGGTGTTGGAGGCTTACAATTTTCCAGCCAATATTTATATTCATTATTAACCTTATTTTGATGGCAAATTAAATCATTTATCCTTGGAGTACAAATTATTCCAGGTACACATTAATTACTAGCATAAAAGTAGCTGTCCAGACTCCCTCTTCTATTCTACAGCCTGCAGAGAGGAAACTGAAGAGTTATGCTCCATCTGTACATATTTATTACAGCACAGTTACCATATCTGGTACTTTTGGTTATTTATCACTTCCAGATTTTGTTATGCTATTGATCTTCTGGAAAGGGCTCACATTAGGCTAAAATTCACTCTGGGGTTAATTTTCAAGTAAAGAACAGGATTACTAATGATGGCAAAGTGTATCTGTATGCAAGGCTTTGATCAGCAAATCAAGAGTCTCCTGTCTGATTAATGTATGTTTCCCACTAAACTGCCTAAATTTAGTCTTCTATAGATTTGAGTAACCATTATGGAATGAATTTTACAGCTGCTAGTTGGATTTGACTGTAATGTAGACAGTGATAGAGTAGTTGTTAAATTAGTAAAAATAAAAAAAAAGCAAAAGAAAACCAACAACTCCTTCCAGACAAATGCTTTAAGAAAACAAGGGAGTAAATCATACTACTACTCAGATATTTTGGATTACGGTTAAACAAAATCTAGTTCAGAAATATTTTCTGGTTGTCAGTTATGAAGTCCATGGATGCACAAACTTGACTATTTCATTACTTAATCCAGCAAATAAATACTTATTTGGTGTACACAGCTTATTATCTTGTAATTTGGTCATAAAGCACAGGTCATATCTTGTTTAATTTAGTCAAGTCCCACTACACTGAATGGAGGACTACTTTGCTGCTTTATACACCAATCTTGAACAGCAACACATTGAAGGAAATGTCCTTTCATGCCACAAATATAAAGAGATGAGTTTTTTGCTAGTGAACTTGCATGGAAAACTCCACTGAAACCAGTAGAGCTGCTCTTTCTACTGGGAAAACCTTTCCGCAGGTTTTTATCTGTTTGCATGCAGGGTAAGAAAGATTTACTACCCTGAGATAAAATCCTGGCTTTATTGACACCAGAGACAAAACTCCTCTAGCCTAGGGGGAGTGCTGAATTTTGCAGTTTTTCAGGGAAAGAGAATATATTTCACTGCCATCATCCTCAGATGAAGTAACCTAACCAGTCTCCAAGAGAACCCGAGGCACCCATGTTACACACAATGTATGCTTTTGAAAAAGTGCGTGGATGCCAGTGGAAAAATGATCCTTAAGGAAGGAGGCAATGAAGCCAAGTGAAACACAGAGGAGCAGCTGAGCCCTGGGAGATGTGGTATAACTGCAGCTCTGAAGAACCACAGAACTGTTGGGGTTGGAAGGGACCTCTGGAGATCATCCAGTCCAACCTCCCTGCCAAGGCAGGGTCACCCAGAGCAGGTGACACAGGAACACATCCAGGTGGGTTTTGAATGACTACAAAGAGGGAGACTTCACGACCTCCCTGGGCAGCCTGTTCCAGTGTCCTTCCACCCTCAATGGAAAGAAGTTCTTCCTCATGTTGAGGTGAAACTTCTTGTGTTTTAGTTTATGGCCATTACTTCTCATCCTTTCCCTGGGCACCACCGAAAAGTCTGGCACCATCCTCTTGGCCCTCACCTTGGAAATGTTTATGTGCATTGATGAGATCCCCCCTCAGTTTTCCCTCCTCTATACTAAGACAACGCCCATCAGGAGTGCTGTACTACATTGGGGTCCTCTCGGGGGAAGGGGAATGGGGTAAATCCTCTGTCAGTGTCCCATTCACCTTTCTGCCAGCACCGCTATGGAGCGTGGCGAGGTGAGTCACGGCCGTGCCCGAGAGACACAACGGAACGCTCGGACAGGTGCCGGGCAGGGCTGTCGGGGACAGGGGGACGGGGTTTGCCGGAGGGGCCCGGCGTTCGGCGGGCGGTGCCGAGAGCTCGGCGGGGCCGCTCCGAGGGCGATCCCCGGCCCCGCCGCCCGCGGGGGCGGTGCTCCTGCGTCACGGGGGGGCGGGGCCGGGGATCCCCCGCGCCGCCACGTCACGGGGGGCGGTCACGCCCCGCCCGCCATGGGGGCGGTGGGACCCGCGCCGTGCGGGACCCCGCGGGGCCGTCCCAGGCTGCGCTGGCGCTGCCTTCGCCCCCCGCGAAGTGCGACCCTCCCTCGGCCACCCCCGCCGCCAGCGCGGGTCTGGCCGGCGGGCTCCCCGACGGGGCGGGGCCGAGCGGGTGTGCGGCGCTGGGAGCCCGTGGGCAGCCCCCGCCCCCCGCATCCCGCCTTCCCCGAACCTCCCGAGCTCGGGAAACCGCCCTCCGCGCTCGGCGCGACGCTCCGGCGGCTCGGGAGCGCTGGTTTCCCCGCTCCGGGGCGGGACGCCCGCCCCGCTCCAGCCCCACGCCGCCGCCTCGCCTCCCTCCCTCAGTCCCATCCCTCCCGCCGCTCCTGTCGCGTCCCCCGCCCGGCCCTGGATGCGCAGCCGGGGAACTGCTGTAGAGAACCCCGTCTGGGTTCTCAGCTGGTCTAGCCTTCCCTTCTGGGCTCAGCGGAGCAGCTACCTAACCTGCTCCAGATTTTAATTTTAGGGTCTTTTGGGAGGTTTTGTTTTTGGTGGCTCCTTCCCCCCTTTCCCCCCATCCGATCTTGGAGCTCAGCAATGTCTTAAACGGATTACACGGAGGAGGGGTTGAAGCTGAAAACCTCATTCATCCTCACGACGGTCCTATTCATTGCTGAAATAGGTGTAGCGTAGAAGCCGGTAAGATCCTCCCCCAGCCCCACTCGTATTCTGGGGATCTGTTTCAGCTTTCCTGCCTTGAATAGTGGGGAATGGGAGGAGGGGGTCTTGTGCTCTTGAGCTGACAGAAGCGTAATCATAAATCACCTACCTTGTTTGTCCTTCTGTCCTTTGGTCATAGAGGGGCTCCAGCCAACTGTGTGGTCTCACGTACCGTTGCTCCCGCTGAATAGTTTCCAAGTTTGAGGTAAAAAAAAAATCAAATCGCACTTTTCAGGGATTTATTGAGACGCTCAGAAATAAAAAATAATTAAAAATGAAAATAATAAAAAAGTCGTTTAAGGCTATTCAGTCCTACTCATTTTCTCCCACGTGTTTTCACAATTACCATGTATTTGTCTTTCTCTGCTTCAGTTTCTAGCTCAAAGTTGTGGGATTTTTTTCCCGAATAATGTAATAATAATAATAATAATAATAATAATAATAAAGAAGTAATAAATTAGGAGTTAGTTTCTCGTGGTCGAAGCTGAAGATCTTATTTCAAACCCGGCTAGCCAGGAGCCTGGAGAAGTTGCAAGGCAGCGTCTGAAAGTTTGAGATGTACAGCATCAGATAAAGTCTCTTTGGTGATACCTTGCTGCCCGAGTAACAGTTTCAATGAGGTTTCTCAGCAGCAGCAGCAGCAAACGCGTAATATTTTCCAGACGTCTTTTTCTTTCCTGCTGCTGCTGCTGCTTTTCTGCCTCTTCCACGTTATGGGGTCTTTTAACAAGTGAGACTTGAGTTGTTTTAATAGGCGGAGGATGGGAAGAAGGAGGGGAGGGAACTCCTGTAAGGAGAAAAAAAAAAAGCAACCAACCCTGCCCATTGAAATGATCTCAGCCAAGGACCAGTTCAGCGTCAGAAATTTAATTAGCTACTTGCAAATTTTGCAGAGAAATGCAATACACATATGTTGCCACCAACTGGTTTCCTCTTCATGCCCCGCACTGGGGGGAAGCCCCCACTTTCCCTACTCCCTGCATCCCTTGGCTTGGGGTGTGGGACTCGTCCCTCCCACAGCCACTATTCGGTTAAGACAGTTGTTGCTGCTGCTGGTTTTTATTAATAAGGGAATTGCCTCTATGAATGGATGAACTTTTCAGTTTTCAATCCTGCTTTACCCATTCACTCACGGGAACATTTGTTGTAGCAAAGACCCAAGGAAGCTCCCACTGACCTTCATACCCACGCCTCTCTCGTTAAAACAAGCCGGGAAACACGTTAGGCCGTTTAAAAACTGGAAAACTGTGGCGTGGGTTTTGTTTGGGGGTTTTGTTTTGGGGGGTTTTGACTTGTTTTGTTTTAAATCAGAATTGTCCACTCTGCTCTGTCGATGGTTCCCGGTAGCCCGGGGCACCCGCAACTCACAGCACACCCCACTGCTGCTCACCAGCAGCTTTCACTCGCTCCTTGTGACTCCGTTCTGCCTTAAGGGCGGGTTTCCCCGCTTTCGAGCCCCCGTTTCCACTTGAGATGATACAAAAAAGGCACTGGGTGGCACTGTTGAGGCGAGTGGAGCAGCGCGGGGTCCGGGATCCCCCAGCGCCGGGTGCGGGGCTGGAGCGGGGCCGCGCTGGCGCTGCCGCGTCTCGCCCTGCCCTGGCGGGGACCCGCGGGGGAGGATGGCGGGGATCAGCTTCCTATTCCGCCGTGCTGTTTTCTCAAGGACCACAAAGGTCGCTGCTCTGAGGCGTCGCGCCCACAAAGGGAGCCGTGTCCAGACACCGTTGGGAAATCCGGAGGTGACTCTTTGCCGAGTTATCGCCTGTCGTTACCTTACCGTGTGGGAAAACTTCGGAGCCCTCTGGGGGCTTCTCATGTGCAAATAAATGGTTTAAAGTCGGTGGTTACCTAGACTGGACCAAGGTTTTTGGGAACCTACCTTGTGGAAGCGGTTAGAGCACAGGTGTGCTCCAAGGGGAGAGTGGCTTTAGGATGCATCAAAGCTGAGATCCTTGAATGATCCATCTGTCTAAAATAACAAGTCTGATGATAGTTTAAGTCAGTATTGTGAGCAGTTTTAACGTGGACGTGGCAGGGAAAGCATCTGTTTCACCCTTGCCCTCACTATTCCTTTTCCTACATCAGGAGAACTAACCTAGGTTAGAAATTAGTTATATGGGGAAATGGAACAGCAAAAAAGTAAGAAGCACCTTGGGCAGGGTAAAGGCAAGGCAACTGCTTTTAGCAATCTGATTTTTGATAGTTTAAAGTGTCCTTGAAAGTACAGCATGACTTAGCAAGCATGGAGTCTATCAAGGCTTTCAGGCATTCCTCCTTTTCAGACCTTCTTCCCTAGACAACCCCATTCCCATAGTCCAACCACCTCCCAATGATCTGTGTCACACTATCTTTTGTTACAGAGTCTCTCTCATCAGGCAAGGGACATAGTGCAGTGTCTGCTCCAGAAGACCAGAAGGGTGTCAAGAAGGCTACTTGACCCCTTCTCCACAGCAGCCTTCCTACTAGCCAGTATGTAGTGTAAACCAGGCTTCCAGCATGATCATAGAACCATAGAATGTTAAGGGGTTGAAATGGATCTTAAAGATCATCTGGTCCCACCCCTCCCATTGCCAAGGGCACCTTCCACTACACCAGGTTGCTCAAGGCCTTATCCAACCTGGCTTTGAACACTGCCAGGGTTGGGACACCCACAGCCTCTCTGGGAAACCACCCTCACAGTCAAAAATTTCTTTCTAATACCTAACTTAAATTTCCCCTTTCAATTTGTAGTCATTGCTCCTTGTCCTATCACTGCAGCTCATGAATAATAATAAATGTTTATCTTTTATCCAGGCAAGGAGCTACCTCATCAAGCTCCGCTACCATCATACATGTAACCAAGTCCTTGATGTCTGTGTGAGTCCTAAAGTGTGATTTCCTGACATCAGACTTTCTCTGACTCTGTCAGAGGCAAGAGAGGATTTAATGGCAATGTGGGTGTCCCTAGTCCATCCTTCAACACGGCTACCTCAACACTGTGCCTTGGGGAGCTGTTGCTGCCAGCGTCTCTGGGTTCCTCGGGCACTTTGTTGCCTTGTCTTGATTCAGGGACATGTATGCCCTGCAAAGGGGACTTAATTTCTAGGACAATTTCTGAAATGAGGGTTCAGGGGGAGAGTGGGCTTGTTTGGTTTAGTTTGCTTAATAACCAAGTGTTACAAATGAATTTTTTCAAATGAGCATTTGTTACAAAGGAATTAGTTTTTTTTTTCTTTTTTTTTTTAATTCCACCTTTTAATAGTTTAAATTTGTAGACTGCACACTTCCTCTACTGATGACGGTATATTACTCTGGAAATACACTGTCCCGTTGGCTTAATCCCATGCTCTTTAGGTTTGAACAGGCATCAGGAGACAGAGCCTGGTGAGGCACAAATCTTCGTGCATCAATAGCAGCATTTAAATCACACCAAAATTTTTCTTTAGAAAATGACATAATGGGAATGGTGAGTCTCTGATGTCCACAGCTATTTCCTTCTCAGCCATACCTCATGTTGTGTGATCACCCTGTCAGGGCAAGCGGGATAATGTAGGTTGGTAAGTTAGGTTTGCCTACCAGGAAGGAATTAAAAGTAGGAGGATATGATTAATACCAATCCACGCAATGCTATAGGAACCAGATGCAGATGTGTTTCATTAGAACTATATCACATCTACATTTATATGTTATGTTACATCTACGTGGTTACCATTATCAAACAATCCTGCTCTCTAATTGTGATTTATAATCATAAGTTATGAGGGAATGGGAGTTCTTGGCTGTCACTGTCCACAGGCATACATTATCACCAGCTGTAGGAGAATAATCTTAATTTACTAAGCTAACAATTTTCTAATGAGATGATCAATGTGTTTGACAGAGGTCAGACAAAATATATTTTTGGGGGAGTTTGGCATAGGTTATGGTTGAATAAATTGGTTACTGAAGATCAAATTAGTGGATGAATTGATGGCATGTAAGCCACTCTTTAGCAACCATTGAGTACTCACTTTTACCCTGAGGGAATGGCTCCGTGCGCATTTCCCCCCCTCTTCTTCCCTGTCACCCTTAAGCATGTGAATTCTTGCCTCCAACATACACCACACACACACACACACACCCTTGGACCTGCAGAGTCTGCAGTGCTTCACTGATCCCTTCAGTGACCGAGCCATCTTCTGTGTCCACGTGTGAACTGGCTGTGCAGGGGACGGGGCTGCTCTTGGGTGGAAACAAGCAGCCAGTGGGAGCTGATAGCAGGATTATCCTAAACAGCTGCTTTGTTGCCAGGAGAACAGGAGCGGAGGTTGGTTCCTCAGTGAAGGTGAGGGCTCTTATCTCTCATCATCCCTCAGGTAAGGATTTATACAGGCTCTTTTACTGCAGATCAGCTGCTGTGTAGAGCTTATCAAAAAGAAAAACATGAAGCAAACACTTTGCAATGCATAGTTACCTTCACAGTAAGAAAATGAGAGAAAATAAGGTTCTTTGTCGTGTAATAGTGAAAAGTTAAAAGAGGAAGAGAGATGTATTCATGCTAGACACAAGGCATAGTTTAGTAGCAAGCTTTCTTTAAACAGTTATCTGAATGATGAAGGGGAGTGGTAGATTCCTATGTTTTGAAATCCTCTGGAGGCTTTTTTGGAAGCTACATTTTAGTTCAGTGCAATTTATTCGACCAGTACAAGAATAGCTGAATGGATTTCCATAACAGGGATGTCAGACAAAGTGATCTAGCAGTTCCTTCTACCCCTAGACTCCATGAAACTATCCACAACCGGGCTGACATGTCAGGTGTGTTCCACACCTGTTTTCACACGTATTAGATTCTGATGGCAGTGGGAGAGTTACAGAAACCAATATGGGTGCAGGTGAAAGCAGGATCATGCCCTAAATTATGGTTTTATGGCAACTGAGAAACCACTTACAGATTTTAATATAAATGTCATGGGCAGTTCAAGGCTTATGAAGACTGGGTGCAGACAGACTTAACACTGTAGTTGTTTTCACCATACGTAGAACTATTTTAGAGGCTTCCAGTGTTCTGGGTATTTAAATCCAAGATTGTTTATATGCAAAGCTTTACAGGGTCCAGAGAAAACCATTGGTCTTTGAAATCACTCTTACAAAATTGAAACTTTCCAACAGTTTCTCTTTAATATAGCAGAGAAAGTCATAACTCAAAGCAACAGTTAGAAGTTAAATAGAGGCCGGTTCAGACTAGAAACAAGTCATGCACATTTGGATGTGTCCAGAACTCTTGGCTAGAATGGACTGTGACTATCAGCACAAATGCCTGTCAGGATGGTTTGAAGTAATGAGTTTTAATGTGCAACCAGCATGGAGCAGAAGGAAAAGCGGGTCAGTTAGAGGTTTCTTTTGTGAAGTCTAATTTAAGAGAAATTACTTAATCACATGCCCATAGTCTAATGTGAAAGTAGTGAGAGTCCAGTTTAGAATGTCTTAATGTTACTTTTAAGTAGAAGCATTATGTTATGTGTAGGATTCATAGATAACACCTTATGAAACAAAAAGCACGTGCAATTAAAGACAGATCTATAAACAATGAATTTACTGGTGAACTAGACTGACCAGAGCCAGGCAGCTCAAGGTTGGCACATGTTAATCCACGCTATTTCACTACTGCCAAGCTCCTGGTGGGGCTGATCCTGACCAGTCTGGAGAGTCTGACTATCCCTGAAGGGGACCGGGTCCCCACCTGGAAGGATGCCTGGGCTCTCACCTCCAGTGGCCTGCTCACGGAATGGGGACATACTCCTGTATGTTCTCAGACACCTTCAGATGGAGAAACTGGATAGAATAATGTTTTTTACACACACCATCATAGTGTCTTTTAGAAGCCTCCACAACTGGTTGGAAGTGGTTGCCTTTCTTAATCTTTCTCCTGCTTGGGCAGGGCAATGAAGTGGTGCAGCCAGTCACAGCCTGCTTGCAGCATTGCCCTGGCCTCTGAAAGCCTGGTGGTTGGAGTTGTGCTCCCAATAGTGATGCCAACAGAGGCAGTGCAGTCATCCTCAGCCACCACATGGGAACAAAGACACAGGCACCCTATAAGGTGCTTATTTATAATAATAATTTAAAAAATCGTTGAAATGAAATATACGTTTTTGTTGCATTTCAATTTTCTTTTAAATGAAATTTTCATTAACTGAAATAGAAAGAATGAGTGAGACTTTCCTAGTCTCACTCAGTCAGGCAGGAGGACAGGACACCCCTTATGGGTGCTCTTTTGTCTGTTGTTGGTATTTACCAAACAGTTCAGCCAAAGTTACCACTTTACCTAATTAATTACGTGGTCTCTTGCTCACTTCCCAAAAACACGATTCGTGTTGCAGATCAGTGGTAGGATGGTGAATACTACTAAATTGACAGCCCCTCCCTACCATCACACCCTCGGTGAGAGATGGGTCACATCCTGCAGGCTTCTGAGTACAGCTGCCCCAGGAGAGACCTCATGGGATGCAGCTGTACTCACACAACTTAGGGGCCCATTTTCTGGCCATGTCGTATGAAAATTTGCCAGAAATCAGAGGGCACATGTATCTCCTGTTCATTTCTCTGTAAATCCCACATCAAAGCAGCAGCTCTGAGTTACTGACACATTTTCCATCAAAAGTAGCTGGAAATCAGGAGTGGACCTAACATTTGAGTGGTGTTGTGCACCTCCCAGCTGGCTGCCAAGCGGTGTGGCTGTGTGGTAATGTAGCTGACCTTACCAAGGAAGGGTGCATCTCAAGATGGGGACTCAGCACATGTGTCCACTGCATCACCTTATGTGACAATTCTAACAATCATTTTCTGCCCCAGGTGTCCCATATTTTTTATTGCCTGTTATACACTGTCAGGCTGTGGGAAGGGTGTAGGTCCCACTTTGTGGAGCTCTCTGGCCTTCATCGATTTTCTTGGCATGTGGTCTGGGTTGAAGGCTGGGTTGCTGCATACAACAGCTGAGCTGTTTGGGTTATTAGATGGTCAGGCAGTCACTTAGTTGCCAGAGTTTTTTGCCCCTCTTACACAATGCATCCAGAGTGTGTGAAAATATCTGGCAGCATTTCGTCGTGGAGCAGGAAATGAAACTGAAGCGAGCAGTGCTGCTTACAAATAAGGAGTATCAGACGGTACTAATGATCTTCAGCAGCTTGCACTAAAGTAGGCAGAGATCTCATCATAGGCAAACACTTTCTTGCTTTCCCCCACGATTTACACATGATGGGAGGAGGGGGGGAGGGGAAGCTGGGCTGCCACAACCCTTTTGCAAACATGCATTTGAATGTATGTGCTGATAACAAAGCAAATGCAAGCAGCGACAGGCTGTAGAGCCTGCTGATTCAAATGGCTCTCCTAATCTTTAACTGAAAGTGCTGGTTTTGGTTCTGGTTATGAGGGTAGATTTCAAACATACCGCTCTTTCATTTCTGTTGTCAGACTGAAGCCTTGACGATGACGGATTTTTTCCCTGACCAGAGTCACAGGAGAGACATATCAGAACTACTAGTGAATCAGCAGAGATTTGGCAGTGATAGTGTGCCCCGATGTAGAGTTCAGCCTTTCCTGCTGCTGCTTGCTACAGTCCAAGGTGACATTGACTGTCTGCCCTATGGTGGGCAAAAGTCTTTCCAGTGCCAGGAAGGGGAAATTCTCTGGGTAGATATCGTCATGGAAATAATGCCATGAGGAGATGTGTGAACGTCCATGTTCCTCTGTTAGGGAGAGCTTGTGAGCCTTGCTACCCGCTGTCCCCACTGTGGGCTACAGGCAGCCGCTGTGCCTCTGACCTCTCAAGCTGGAAACAGCTTCCCTGGGCAGGAGAGGAGTGTGTGTGAAGGCTGTATGGTTTTTCCAAGATCTTTCCAGATAGTGAGGGACAGCATCTTTCTACAGTAATTCAGAGCTGTTGTGCTATGATGTGGACTGACTCTTCAAGGAGCGCCATGGCTAAAAAAATGTAACCCCCCCATTACACCTTCCTGTGTTTCAGTGAGTGATTCATCCCCTGTTGTGGCTGGAGGATGCTCAGTGATCTAGCTAATAAAATATCTTCATTGCTTCTGTCACATGCCTTTTTCTAGATGTTAAGCATAGCTTACACTGCCAATTTCATTAACCTTTTGTAGTAATCCACTGCATCTCACACGAGGGGCTGTGCAAGGAAACACACAGTGTAGCATAACCATAGAATAGAATCATTTAGGTTGGAAAAGACCTCTAAGTCCAGTTGTTAACCCAGCACTGCCAAGTCCACCACTAAAGTATTATTTAAACAGTGGTTTTGCAAATACTCATATTCTGTGACAAGTGGTAAAAAATACCACCCTCCCTCTGCCATCTGTCTGGAACTCAGGGTCCTGCTGGACTTGACACTTAAAAAGTCCCTTGTCTTCAAGTACTTTCTAGAGAGAGCTGTGTCCTCCCATGACATTTAGTGTCACCTGCAGGAGTCTCAGCTTTCTGAGGTCAAGCAAGATTTTTTTTCCTTTTGAATATGCACATTTGGCAGCAGGCCAGGCTGTGTCTACTGTCCCAAACCAGGCAGGGATGAGCTGTAGGCTCCAGTATGGTCATGAGAACACAAGTCATAACATGACTCTTCAGGACCAGTGAGCAGACTCTAATTAATTTCATTTACTAGAATAACACAGACACGATAACATTTTAGGCATATGATTGCTGGGAATTGTGTTTCAGATTTTGCAACCCATCACTTGACCCCATCAAATGCACTCATTCAGGCCATGTTAATCCATATTTTTGGGCATATCCCTTAGCAATTTTTTTTTTTTTTTTTGCAATGGACTTGAGCTTATCATATGCCATGACTCATCTCAGTTGTGGTGGCTGGGTACCATGTACTATCCTACATGCATGAGGAAAACACTTGGCAATTTCCAGATTACAGCAGTCAGGAGCCCCTTTAATGTTGATGCATTAAGGGCCTCATTACCTCTACTAGTCCTGCAAGATTCACCAGGCCCTAACTGGCTCATTTCTCTCACTTTCTGCTCTCTGATCCACAGTACTGATGGATTCATCCTGCATATTGCAAGGAATGTTAAGCACATCTGTGACTTCAAGGCCAAAATCAAGGGTACAGATGTATGAAGAAGGACAGATAAAATCTCTTCACAAAAATCTGTGGATTTTGTGGCATTCCTTGGTACTTCAGGTTGCTATCTTCTGTTGATTGCTTTTCATTAAAACATCTTGACAGCAAAGTGCCATCTAAAAGATCTATACCACTTCCTACCAAGATATCATTCAATGGGCAGTTACATTAGAAAATGAGAACACAGCATGATTTCTTGATATGCTCACATAGGGATATTTCCAAAGGATTTTCCTTCCCACATTATCTGGAGATTAATATTATCTGATATTAATTATTATTAATGATTAATTAACTCAATGCACATATTTTGTGAAAGAAAAATGTAAGATGTTTAGCTCCAGTGATGACACACAAGGCACAAAGTTCATACCATTGGTTTGCAGATGGCTGGGTAAGTCTGTGATGCTGGGGAACAGCGTCTTGATTTGATTTCTGGTGTTAGTATATCAGAGATCAACAGCAACAGCAGCAGCATAAATCTCTAACTGCTGTCTAAGACTCCAAGTCCATTCACTCTGAGCAGAACCATTTCATTGCCTGGCTTTTGGCCAAATCTGTCATGGGGAAGAATCATGTTGTAATGCAATAGCATCCTGACTCTGCAGGATACTGTTTGATCTTGCCTGTATAGATGGGGTTAAGTCTTGCTATGATGGCATTATGGCAATGTGCTGCAGCCCTTTGAAGATCGGGGGTTTTCTTCATCTGTGTAGTTGTACTCCTTGCTGGAAGGAGATGCATCCTGAGTGGAGACAGAGAAATCATGGGAAAAGCAGAACTAAATTAGTGGACAGCTTCTCATAAATCTCTGTTCTTGAAAGAACAAGAGAAAATTTTGCCGATACCCTTTGCATTCTGCTCCAAGGGAAGTGACAGCTAACAGACACTTCTTTCCCCATTTCCTTTGCAGACACATCTGCGGGGTCCTTTGAACCTGCAGCCTGCTTCCTCCTGGTGCTCTGGAACAGCAGCTGCTGTTTTTTCCATAGATTCACCCTCTGGTGTCCCTAGCTGATGGAGTACCAAGGCTTTCTCTCTCTTGGCACTCAGGACAGCAGGAATTGTTATCCATCATTTAGTTACAATTCCTCATAACAATGGAAAAAATAAGGATGTTATTTGTTTCTTATATTCAAGAAATGTGGGTGAAAGTATTGAGGTGATTTGTGAAGGCAGGCAAACACCAGTCATTACAGAGACCTATAACATTTTTACTGCTTCCTTGGGAAGTACAGAGCCATTCCTGAGGGACTTACCATGCTTGAGCTCAAGTCCAGGCCCCAGCTAGTGATACTTCCATAGCATCTGTGCACCAACACTCCCAGTCCATAACAACAGGGTGCCACCTCACCCTTCCTGAGGTTTGATTGTTATTTTTAGAATGGAGCAATGGAAAAACAAAACTTCAAATCCTTCTTCTCAAAGCTGCCTTTATCTCTTACAGAGGAAGTAAAGGGCCACGTGTTTCAATGAACTCGCAGCATTTGCTTTGCAAGACGTGAATTTACACCCCTTTACCCAATTTCAGACAAACAGCGTAAGCTTAAGGCAAGCTTGAAGATTCAGGAGGCATTGTCATGTGTTCTGCATAGGAGGTACCAAAGACATCAGAACCCTCCACCTGCATGTTCAAAGGGATTTTACTGGTGCACACAAGAACTGAGGAGGCTGAGTGATGTTAACTCATATGTGGGTGTCTGTGACCTCCAAGGGACTTTTCAGCCCTTTGCCCCTCTTAGTTTTTTGTCCATCACCAACCCCAACATTACAAAGGGTTTTCTGTGTGCTGGTGTTTTGGCAGCCCTGTACAGCTTAAAAGCAGGGTGGTCTTTCAGCTGAAAGCTACTGGGTATACCTGAATTTGGAGTATAGGGTGTACAAGCACTGGTAGTGCCTACCATCATATTGTCCCTGTTAGGCAGAAGACTTGATCCTTGTCTCTATGGTCTCCATTTATAGCTGAACAGCTTGGAAACCTGAATGCCAGTCTTACTTTGTACAGATTTTTCAAGGTCTCATGTTGCTCAAAAAAGGGTGTGCTGTACAAAGCAATGAAAGACAAAGATGCTACATTTTATTTACCTGTGAAAAAGACCCTGAAGAGAAAAGGCTACAAAGAAATGAAAAAGAAAGTTCTATAAATATAATTTCAAATATAATATCAAAGCAAGTGACACTGTGACAATCAGGATTTGCTTCCTGTCAAGTTTTGCTTCTGTGGTATCTACTAAGGATTGTGTCCATGTTGCTCTCCATGAGCGAATAGATTTTAGTCTTCTTTTGGACACTTTTTCACCCAGTGCTTGAAATACATTAATATTTTTGAAATTTCTCTATTGCTTTGATTCATTTCATAGAAACTGACAGGGGAGTTAAAAAACACTAACAAATAAAAAAAAAAAGAAAAAAGTTAAAATAGAGGGCATGACAACAACTTGATGTTTGCTAATTAGACAGACACAGTAAAAAACACTTTTGAAAAAATAGTCTTAAAAATTAATGAAAAATGCCTATTGCAGTTAATCTCCTCCTCATAACCCAGTGTCTTAGCTGTTTTTAGCCTGCGTAATAGAATATCTGCATTTTTAAATGCCAATGAAGTTTAACAACTCTTAGTCACAGGGAGTTGCAGGGGATTAATAACGATTCTGGCATAGTGAAAACTTCTTCTTACAAGTATTTTCACTTTTTTTCCATCATTAATCTTGGATGATCTGCCCATGTCTCTTTCTTTATCTTTTCCAGGAGCTGGTCTTCCCCAAAGCAGTTCAGCAGTTGTGTGGGCTGCCTGAGCTGGCCACAGCAGAGAGGGCAGGGCTGCAAAGTGCTGTGAGTCCTTATTGTGTGTCTGCTACTGGGAACTTCTATCTCCTCTGGTGTCATTTGTTTCGTCATCTTCTGTGTGTCTGATCAAACCCCTCAGCTGGGCACTGTTTCGGTAAATGCAAGTCAACAGTCAAATCCCCCAAGGTGCAGAGATGGGTAGAGCTTGTCCATAGTGATGTGTTATACTGGCTCATCTCCGTTTTTTTTTTCCTTAGAAACAGAGATGAATCTTTCATTGAAATAAAATCTAAATGGGTTTTCTTAATATATATATATATTTTATTTTTTTTTTACTTTGTGTATTTCTCTCTTCCCACAGAAACCAGCAGCCTCACTGAATATTTTCCACTTCCCTCTCCCTTGGGATAATCACCCAAACAGCACCTTGTGTGGGGCAGGGTTAGGCTTGTCTTGTACATGGCACAAAAGGGGCTCACAGGCCACCTCTACAGAGTATAAATAGCCCTGAGACCACACTTAAGTGTCAGTTCTAATTCTGCCCATGTTTCTTGACTGTATGAGCACCTTTGGGGCTGCCTCTGACTTGAGCTATGTAGTTCTCTGGGTAAGTCCTGGAGGCTTGGGGAAGCACTTGTCCACAGTGTAGGTGGGCTGCAGCACTTCATGGAGCACTGACCAAAAGCTTCTATGACCCTGTGCTGAGTCTTTCATTTGACCTCTGCTCAGCAGGCAGAGCTTCCAGAGCACTTTTCTAGGACAGGCTATTGCTGTTTAACCCAGGAGAAGGGGGGATGTGGAAACCTGAGCTCAGACCGAGGTTCTGAGAGTGTTCTTCATGTTCTAGGCTGCTTCTACTTGGTACTGCAGACATCAGGCATGCTATGATCCTTTCCTGCTGGTCCCAGGTGTCCTTATGTGTCCTTAGGTGCCCTTGGGTTGGGTGGACCCAATGAAGGGCACTCTAACTGCCTGCTCTGCTGCCTTTCACCTCCATCCAAGATAGAGGCTGGAGGACAGCAAATGAAGCCTTTCCGTCACAGTGGGGTGTCCCATCGACACCTGGCACAAACAGGAATAGTTAGTCAGAAACCACTGGAAATGGAGCAACCTGGGAGGAATCTGCTTCCTCATGCAGCTGCTATTGCCTAACGTGAGCTTTGCACAACACAGTAATTGGTTCCAACTGACTCATAACAGAGCCCTGGAGAGGGAAAGTTCACGTCAGGAAGGGAGTGCGGCTCCTACGTCGGGGGACACCTCGTTGCAGAGGTCCTCAGCTGGCGAAGGAGCTGGGCAGAGAGCACCAAGAGGTGATTCTCCACCAAGTGTCACAGAGAAAGCTTTGAGCCATTTGCAGTAAGGAAACACAGCCAGACCCCTTTCTCTGCAGTACGTGTGGAGAGCTTACTTCTCTGTCCAGAGAGGGCACTCTTATTGCAGATATTTTAAGAGGTCTGCAGAGACAAGTGATAGCATGACTGATTGTAAACTATAAATAATACTAACTAAGAGCACTTCCTACCTCACCTCTAAGCTGGGAATATTATATGAGCTTAAATCAACCGTCTTTTGAAAAGATTTGAAATCTGTAAAAAGCAGACTCACACTTCTCTCTTTGTTCTGTATTATTGGCCAATAATATTAGCAGTGCTTAATATTGCTTCCATTAAAAAGGAGATAAGTGACAACATAAATGTAAAGGCAACATAATTTCAGTCTTTATTTACACAGGGGAACATTAGGATTTACTCATTCTTGGTCTGGGTCTGCTGTAACTCTATTTAAGCTGATTTAGCCAGAGTGAAACCAGGTTTGAAACAGCTCTGCTCAGTATATAGCAGAGTTCACATACAGCTATAATGTAACACCTCTGCGTGAGGTGAGTTTTGAGCCAGGATTATTTTGCACAAGACTTGTGATTTCTAACACTCCCTTGTCCAGAGATTTACAATATCAGGGGAATAGTGCTTTCTTTCTTTTCTTTTTCTTTCCTTTTTTTTTTTTTTTTTTTTGACTGGTTTTTATACGAAGCCAGTACCCTTTTCTTTTCTTTTTTTTTTTTTTTTTTGTCCTTTTTGCTACAGCTCGCTGGCTGCTTCCCTTTTTTCCCAGCCTTGTAGTATTTCCACCCTTCTCTCCCTTCCCCCAGTCTGTCACAGTGTCAGTGAGAAACAAAACTGCTGAAACCTGAGCTTTCTGGCTAGAGAAGATGAAGAATGAGAGGAGGAGGTGGTAATTAAACCCTCCCCCATATTATTCATGCAAAGGAATTGTCTTTGAACACCACTTCGTCCTGGGAGCCTCTGCGAGTTCAAAGAGAAACTTGAGTTGTTGTCATTCTGGGGCCATAATCTAATCACAGTGTCCCCCTTTGATTTAAAATCTTCTTAGGAGGTGGCAAATATCTCTTCCATCTAACCCTTTATATTTTATTTTTAATTTTTAGTCTGAAGAATGTGGTGCTTGTTGTCTTGGTGTTTTTCTTGTAGTGCAGGTTTTTATCATCCAGGTTGGGCTGGTTCCTGTCACTGGCTATGGTTCAAGAGGTCTAAGCCTTTAGTAGTATCAATAATAGAAAAATACTGCTTTCTGTAATTATGAATTCTCTGTATTCAAGATAAGACCCAAAGGCTCTCTAGGAGTCTCCATCTTTCAAGGCATTTCCAGATTCATGCTTTAAGAAGCAGTTTTGATACAAGTGATGCTTCCTGGGTCAGGCATTTACCATCTCCTGGGGGATATCTACCATTTTTAATAACTTGGTAACTAAAAAACACTGAATGTGTTTCTTCATCCTCTTCTTGCCCTTTTCCTAGGAGGAAGCCCAGAAAAACACCTCTAAACATCAGTCCAATTCCACTCAGAACATAAATGCTACCACTCACACACAGGTATATGCCCACACAGGTACAGTTGGACCCAATGATATACACATTTAAACTGTTGTGTGTTTTCCTTGTAGGGGTTGTTCTGCATCACTGGCTGGAAGCAGACAAAAATCATCCATTCTGACTCCTGAAATTTTCAAGTAAAATCTCTGGTGTTACTCAAGAGGTTGGGTGAGATAGGGCCTATTCCCACTTCCATTAACTACCCTCTAGGTAATGTCCACCCTTGCTGTCAGCATTTATTAGGACTGTTCAGGGCACACTTACTTGTTCAAGGTGCTCCTGAAGATTCTTACAGAGTTTAGAGTCTGCAGATGAATATAAGCAAAATTAAGATATGGTCATTGCCAGCTGGGGTGTTTCAGAACAGATGCAAATGAGTTACTTGGTGAATTTTTTTTCCTTGGCAGTGTAATGATGCTGGGAAATTGCCTGTCCAACTGTAAACATGAACACCTGGTCTGGAGTGCTTGATTCTGTATGTCCCACCTAGGGCAAAGTTTCAGGACATCTTAATCCTGCCCTTTGATTCTAACATAAAAAAAGGCAACAAATTGGATCTTCTTGTTGTTGACCTATGTGACAATAAAAAACTTTTAGGCAAAAATTAATGATAATAACAGTAATGGCATAAAACAGATTTTTCTGTCAGTTTAAAGCTTTCAACACACAGCTTCATTTCAAGAACACCAAAACCTAGTAGCTCCCCTTGAGCCCATGTGGTTCTGCTCAGTAGAACACACTTAAAAAAATTCCTTACCAGTTCTTTAGATAACTAAATATACACCCTCACACCTATTTTTAACATCTTGTCTTAGATTTTTGCCTCTAACCCTTTTTAGATACAGATTTACAGCAGAGTGATAGCTTTTTTAGTCTATATCTGGGCAAAGCTCTTTTGTACTACTCGTACAATCATAATTTCAAAAGCTGCTAAGAAATTTAGGCATATACTTCTCATTCTTGTGTTCATCTCTCCTCACTTTGTATATCTAAGTATTAAATATTGAGCCCAAGATGGTCACTTAAATTCTCTCTCACTTTTCAACAGAGAACCATAGACACTGATGATGATTTTTCATCCCTTCCAGAGGTTGTTTGGATGAGTGTTTCATGAGGAAAATTGGGTGATCATTTAAAGAAAGTGCCTGATTCTTTGGTATCTAAGTGAGAAAAAGCTTACCCTTCATACCCTCAGCCTTGGCTTTCACAGCAGTCCAAATCTGCTTCATTAAGACTGACCACTACAGCTAAAATGCTGCATAATTATTATATAAAATCTCTGATGTTCATAAATGCCAGTGGGGCACACTTGAGAAGTCTCTGACTTGCTTCCTGCTTCCCAGGCGAAAATGGCCAGGCTGAACACCAGCTGGTTTCGAGTCAGGGCAATGAGAAGGGAAGAGAAGATCAGCTGAAAGATGTATCCCTCTGTAAATACATATTCAAATACATAAGGAGATGATATGAAGGAGCACACATTTTGCAGCAATCTAGTTAGGGGTTAATGTTTGTATTTTTTAGATAAGCCCTTTCATGTACCTGAATAGCTCTCCTCTTGTACAAACAGAGAGTTTGTCTTTTTGTGTGAAATACACCATAACTTGAACAATATGGTGAAACTTTAATGAACAGACAACTTGAAAGAAAGTAGTTGTCTATTGTTAAACAGATGTGGGTTTAATTTCAGATATCAACAATAAAAAAATAAAATGCCTAACATCAGGGAAATAAATAACTGAACAATAATACATAATTCATAATTTTCTGTAAATTAAGCCAGACTATTAGAATCACAGCTTCTGTATTTAGTAAAAGATATTGCAATTCTGTAGAAGGTGTCTGTCCTTCTCTTAGGAAATATTTATCTGCATAAAATACCATGGAAAGATACCAAAATGTGGTCTTGAATCTCTCTAATTTTATGTTGGTCAGCTTACAGACAAATTCAGGATACCCTGACCCAATCTGAATTACCTCAGGCTAAATAAAATCACATAAATACTCACAGTAGAAAAAGTTATATTCTGTTCAGAATAAAAACACCAAACCACCCCACTGTAACCAATACCCCAGATCTCTGGTTTTCATTCATAAATGCCAAATGAATGAATAGGCAAGGTTGTTGAGGTGGCTTCCTGAGCTACACTTCCACTATAAAGTGACAAAGGCTCAATTTGTGTTTAGATTGGGCTGATTCAGTGACTTCAAATCAAAGTTGTGGGTCTGTTTCCTTAAAATGACCAACACAACTATGATCAGCAATTGCATCAACATTTGACATTTTTGTAGCGTTTAATGTGGCTTACATCTGTGGCTAGAAGGCAGGGAAAACTTTTTTTTTTTTTTTTAATGTAACCAATGCTTTTCTTTTTTAAGAGGAAAAAGCAGTGTAAAGCCTTATACATAAAAGGCTGCAACACAAGCCACTTACCTTTTCAATTTTGTTTATTTATTTCAAAAAGGAATACTTACAAAATCATTAAATCTTACTATTATTTTTGCTGGCATACACTCAGTATGTTCCTTTTCTACTCCACCATTTGTGATTGACACCACCATAAAGAAGACAAAGCCATGATTACTACTACTGTAACTGGAGAAGAAAATATCCCCTGATTGAAATAAGGAGGAAGTTTCACAATACACTAAAGCAATTAATTGTGTAGCTTTGGGGCGAGAAGTTTGAGTAGTGGGTTATGGGGCTCTTAATTGGGTTATTCATCAATATTTTTCATCTACAAAGTGAGTTTACTATCTTTGAAGTCTTTTGACACTTGTAGATTTTTGTGGTGAAAAGCATCATTATGGTATTGGTCATTTTATTAGTCAATGATGTATTGGGAAGCCAATGTTATGCCACATCCCCAGCTGCTTTCATTACTGGCATTTGTGAAGATTTTTCCTCTCATGATCTGAGGTCAGCCTTGGTGACTTGCATCTCTGATGCCCACCCTTCCTCTCACATTCCCCAAACCCTGCTGTCACCTTCCTTCTTATGCTTTTAATTTGCATTGACGTTTCTCTGCTCACTGACCTTTAGTGATATGTGTCCTTCTCTGGACCTCGCCTGCGCTGGTAACAGAGGACTGCTGGGTATTTTAGGATGCATCCTGATTTACACAAACAGCCATATTTTGCATTTCTGTTAATGACAGAAAAAGTCACCTCAAATTTCAGCGTTTATTGGCAACACACGGAAATTCACTTTGGTGCTTTGGCCAGTGTGAGTGTCCATACCATCTTGGTGACAAAACTTCCTTACTTATCTCCAAGGATTCATGGACTCCTAGGCAAGATGTGCAAATTTTAGCCATTTCAGTTCAGCAGTTTTGGTTCTCATGTAGTCAGAGCCCAAGGGTATTGCTTTGAATACTTCACTAGAAGTGAGAGCCAGATAAACAGAGCAGAAGGCCAATGAAATCCTATTGTAAATCTATCAAGCAAAGACAAAGCCCTCCATGACCCTCAGCCTGGTTCCAAAAATGTGGTTAATAGAAGATTCATGTGCCAAAGGACTTCTGTTACTGGATTGTGGGGAGCTGGGATATTACTGAATCTGTGTCTTTCTCTATATTTCTAACTATATGACTGGAGCTCATGTCCTGCCCTGCAGCTGTAGAAACCAATGAAAATATAATCCAACACGTGAGATTCACTTGATTCAGTTATTCAAAGCATGTGGCTGCACTATCTTCCAAAACACCCTCCAGAAAAGCAGCTCTTGGCCATAGCTAAACAATGTTCTTGAATACGCTTGTGAGGTCAGCAGCTCTGTGGTATGATTGAAAGAGTTTGATAGCTCCAAGCCTTGGTAAGCACATTCCATACAATGTTCTGATGGAGGAGACACTCAAAAATGCTGCTGCTGAGAGTGCTGTTGCCTGCTGCTGCTGCTGGGAGGAAGCCCATCCAGGCTTGTTCTTAAAAGTTACAGATACGCACTGGAAAATCCTTGATATTTATTTTTGGATACAGGGCTAAACCCTGGCTTTGTAGAGGTGAGGAGAGTTTCCATTGATTAGATTAGAGCCCAGACTTCTTTTTCCAGCTTGATTTCTAGCTGAACCCTGTCTCAAGCTGCTTCCTGAAGGAGCAGCAAGGAGAGTAGCCTTTTATGTTCACCAAAGGCAGGGTCTGAGGCTGGGAATCAGCCTTTGCCACCACCGTTGCACTAACAGAGTGATTAACAGAAGTTTGATAATGACACACTCTGAATGCAGACAGTATAGGTTTTAGTTCCGAGTAGCTGCAGATTACTAATCTCTGCAGCTGCTGATGAGAGATTTTCTGCTAATAGCAAACAAATTCTTCTGAGAGCTCAACTTCCCCACCAGAAGTAAACACATTTACTCAAATGGATTAAGTTTCTCATCTTCTTAGTCGAACGGATTAAGTTTCTCCTTTTGTTTTTAACTTCTTGCCTTATTACTAGGTGCAAAGTAAAAATACCCAGCTCATCTCACCTTTTTGTTTGTAGATTTCCATTCTTCTCCAAGGAAGGTCAGGCTTACTACCCCCATTGCAGATGGGGAAATTGAGTCATAGGGAGAGGTGATTGAGGTCATCAAGAGGCAAATGGAAAGAACTGTGTAAACTGGTCTCAGGAGTCCCTGCCCAGTTGCTAGCTCCCTTAAATGTCAGTCCCACAGGGTTTAAGCTAAAGCTAATGGTAATAAATAGGAAAGTCTCCACTGACTTAGATGGTCTTTGAAATCAACTTATATGCCTGTATATACATATATATATATATGCACACACACATATATATGTATGTGTGTGTATATCTATGTTCTTCCACAACCTCAAATGATTTTATCACCATAATATCTTGACCTCATCTACAAAGTGTTAGATTGACACAGCAATTACAGTTCCTCTGATCAGACAACAATAACATTATCACCACTGCTGCACGATGACTGAGGGCCTGATCAAACACAACCAGAGAAGGGTTTGCCCAGTGAAAGAGGCAGAGTCCCATTCCTGTGGATCCAGGATGTCAAGTGGACTTGACAGACCTAGAGCTCTGCCTGCAGTGAAGCACTGAAAGGTCTCACTCTGGCTGGGTGGCATGCAGGCAGCACTCCCTCCAACGAGGGCTTGCTCTGGGTTCATCAATATGGCACTCCATCCTACTCCCAGCTCCCACATCCTGACCAACATGCACTGTGCAACTGCTCAGTGTGTCCCAAGTGGATGTAACCAACTGGATGGGACACAGAAGGTCCCAGGGAGGCAGGGAGGCCAAAATGCTGGAAACGGGGCTGTACTACTTGGAGTTGGAGCTGGCAGCCATTTGTCTGGTTTTCCCCTCCCTTTGAGTGAAGTATCACCTAAATCATGTCTCCTTGAACTGCCTGGATGGCTGAGGTATCACCAGATGTCTGGGTTTCTGCGGGTTGTTGTGCTTTAGCTGGGTGTTCACTGTGTGAGTGACCATTGTCACCACTGAGCTTTCTGACTCTGACATCCAGGATGATGCCTGGGGTCCCAGCAAGGCTCCAGAGGTGAGGCAAACAGCTCCAAGGTGGCTTCTCCACCTACAGAATGGGAGCCAGAGCATGAAATGTTTTGGGCTGCTCCCTGGGGCTGCTCAGACTGCTTCCTCTGCCCATCTTTGCTCAGTGCTCCTCTAAGTATTTTCTAAAGAAAAGGAAACACTATCAGCTTCAGAGAGCTCTACACGTTTTGCTAAACTATTTTTAAAGTTTTTATTTCCTAAATGTAAGAGTTCAAACCTTCCAAGTCACACGAGTGCTACTAATCAACATTTTCCTGCCCAGCCTGTTAAAACTTCCACTAACTCATCCTGAGTCCCCCATTTAAAGATATGATAACATTTTGTATCCAATTTCTCCTATAATTAGATTGTACAAACAGTGTTAGTCTTGCTGAGAATGAGACTATCAGTAACAAAACATTCCATCAACTTCCAGTGCTTTAACAAGATCCCCCTTTTATTTTATCAGTCTGATGTGAATCCCTCTGATCAGGTGTTAACAAGCCAGGCTATTTTCCCTTGATAATCCACTAACACTATAAATATATATTCACTTTTCAGACATCAAATCACATGTACTGTAAAGGTTTGTCGGTTTCCCATTCACTACCTTATTTTTATACATTTTTATTGTTTAAAATCTCCCATGTTATTTGTCCATAATAGCAGCATTAGTATCATATCTGGAAAGGAGAAAATAGTGGTTTTTAAGGAAAGGAAAAGCCCTTATTTGTGTTGTTACATGTCATAAGAAATTTATTTGATTTATGTTAGATTATCCATATATTTTTATTAATTTTATCAGGGATCACATCTGTCAAGTGCACCTCATTTTTGCATGAAGTATCTTCAGTGGATCGCAATCATACAACAGATGAGATCTGAATTCTGTTTAGTCCTTGGAAAAGACATCAGCTTTCTGCACTTATTGCTCCACCTGGAATAGTTGCAGTCTTTTTGAATATATCAGCATCTCTTTTTGCACTTCAAAAATGCTTCAGATTCTCCCTCTTGGAAGAATCCCAAAACAGAAATGGGAACTTACAGAAGACATCTGATAACTGAAAAGCCTTGAGAAGAATATAGAAAAAAAAATAAATTGTATAAGTAGACAAAATATTTGTATTCTAAATTTATATAAGAACAGAATTAACTCCTGCCTCATTATGCAGTTTCTTATATGGTGTTAAGGATATTAGTATCTCCTGGGGAGAAAAGGCAAATAATGACATTGGCAGGAATTGCGGTCTGGAACTGCACAGATTTTCAGTCCAAATCTCTTAGGACTGTTCATAGCAAAGTTTCTAACATTGTCTCTACCATTCTTTTTTCTGTAACTTTGTAAAAAGCTGTAAATAATTCTAATGGTGATTTTTCACATAGAATTCTCTAAGTCAAGGCCATAATACCTGAAATCCAGCAACATTACTTAATTTTAAAATTAATTTAAATATTTAATATTCAAGTAAGATATTAAAATAAATTAATCAAAATAAATATTGAGTGCTGCACAGGAAAAGTCTACATCAATATTCACACCTTTCTGGGTTTATATTACATCAAACTTCTTACAGACTTTTCCCAGGGGGACACCACCACTGCCCAGGAGCTGAATATGTGAGGGATGGAGAACCTCTCCTACACAGACAGGCTGAGGGAGCTGCAGTTGTTCAGCCTGTAGAGGAGAGGGCTGCAGGGAGATCTCATTGAAGGCTTCCAGTACTTGAAGGGGTTTATAAAAAGGAGGAAGAGGAACTTTTTATGTGGGCAGATAGTGACAGGACAATGGGCAATGGTTTTAAACTAAAAGAGGGTAGATTTATATGAAGTATTAGGAAGAAATTCCTTACTTAGAGGTTACTGAAGCACTGGAACAGTGGTTTGCCCAGAGAAGCAATGTGGATGTCCCATACCTGGAAGTGTCCACATGGAGGGTGAATGGGGCCCTGATCTAGTGGCTGACCTTTGGAAAGACCTAATTGGTCTTTGGAAAAATAATCTTTTGTGGACAGCTTAAAAATCATCTAAACATAGATCTAAAAGTCTGTTTCAATTTATACCAAAAATAGAACAGCTAATGAATGAGGGAACTTTTCTCCAGCAAAACAGTAATACAACGTACTTCTCCTGTGACACATAATCCTCCTGCCCTTTCTGTGAAAAACTTTGTCACCTGACTGCAGTATTACTAGTTTCCGTACTATTAAACCATCTTGGACAAAAAGTGATTTTGGTTTCTAGCATTCTCTGTATAGATTAATATACAGATTCTGGCAATGCTTTTTTTCTCCTCTGTCACTTCTAAAAGAGTTTTTATATTTTTCTGGTATTTCAGTTTTAAATTTAACCTAGGAAACTTCCATTGCCAGGCAAAATAAAGACAAAGCAGAGACAGGGTCAATCAATAAAAATTACAGAATTCAGTATTGCCAATAAACTTGTGCATTGGGTTTACGTGGCCAGGTTTTGGTTAGCAGGGGAGCTACCGGGGGAATTCTGTGACAAGGTGCCAGAAGGTTCCTCCGTGCCCAATAAAACCAATGTCAGCTGGCTCCAGGATGGACCCACTGCTGGCCAAGGCTGAGCCCATCAGAAATGGTCGTAATACCTCTGGGATAACGGATTCAAAAAGTTACTATGCAGAAGTAATTGCTGCCAGAGAGGAGCAAAGTGAGAGTACGTGAGAGAAACAACTCTGCAGATCCCAAGGTCAGTGTAGAAGGAGGGATAGGAGATGCTCCAGGTGCTGGATGTGAGACTCCCTTGGAGACCATGGTGAGGCAGCCACAGAGGTCAACAGGAGTGCAGGGATCCACCTGCAGCCCACAGAGGAATCCCACGCCAGAGCAGGTGGATGCCCAAAAGAGGGCTGTGAACTTGTGGGAAACCTGTGGTGGAGCAGAGTGCTGGAAGGGATTTGTGGATCTGTGGAGAGAGGAGCCCATAGTAGTGAAGTTTCCTGGTAGGACTTGTGTCCACATAGGGGAATCACACTGGAGCAGACTGATCCTGAAGGACTGCACCCTGTGGAAAGGGATCCACGCTGGAGCAGTTTGTGAAGAACTGTAGCCCATGGGAAGGACTCACACAGGAGAAGTTCATGGAGAACTGTCTCTTGTGGGAGAGACCCCTGGCTGGAGCAGGGGAAGGACTCCTCTTCCCAAACAGTAACAGAAACAACAATTTGCTCACGACTGTATTGGGTGAGTGATCTTTCCTGGTCCTTATCTCAACTCATGAACCTTTGTTTTATTTACTCTCTCCTGTTCACTTGTGGAGGGGAGTGGTAGAGTGGCTTTGGTGGGCACCTGGCACCCACCCAGGGTCAGCCCACCACAACACGATTTGGGGGAAAAAAGGTTTTCTGCTATTTTGGTTTTTGAGGTGATCACATAAAGGTTAGTAGACATAATAGTTCAGATTTAGCATAGGTATGTTCCTACAACGTCATTTGGTTTAGCATCACAGCAGCTAAAATGTCAGCATAGCACACATTAAATGGATTAAAAGGTGGTCAGCTGGCAGATTTCAAGAAGTATTTGTTGATGGGGAAATGTTACCAAATGGATGTGTTTCTCATGGAAATTCCCCAGTAGGTTGTCCCATGTCTGACACTGTTCAACATTTTTGTCAACTCCTTATTTGAACGTGTCGTAATAAGCTTTGATTTTTCTTGATACACCTGACAGATTAGTTAGTAATAGTGATGAACATGTTTTCTGCATACTGTTAACCTCTTATCAGACCAAGTTCTACTGTAGTTCATTCTGTTGCCTTCTGTGGTCTGGACATAAAATTTAATTTTTTAAGGTGGATTGTGAAATTCCATGTAGAATTCTCTCTATTCTACTATCTCTTTCACAGATAAGACACTCCCATTACAAGTTCTGGTACTGAGCTGAAGCAACTGGAGAGTCCACTCTCTAGTGACTTGTACCTTAGAAAAGAAGAAAGTTTTGTATCTTTAGTCCATAAATGGTTTAGTTATACATTGGAAGCCTCTATTTTTGAATCTGGAAAAGAAGCTTAGCTCCCACTTAGAAGAATCTCTTCAACTGTTATCTGAACAAGAGATGTATAATTCTAGTAATGTTTTGCACCGTATAATGTTCTTTATTTAAGGATGTTACTCTGCTGAAAAATATTATATCATTAGGAAAACAGCATAACAATATACAAATACTAATCAAAGCTAAGTCATGAAGACCAATGCTAGCAATGACATTTATAGTGTAAGTCTGCTGACTTAAATGGCTGAGGAGGCATCCTGATTACTGTTAGAGGGAGAGACCCTCTGTTAGTATCTATTCAAAAGTTAAAGGAATGAGTCTGGAAGAGGCTAATGGGATAAGATGAAGTGAGAATATTATTTGATCTTTTTTTTTCAGTATTAGAGACCATTTCTTTTAAAGAGATAGAAAACATGGTATCATTCTTCACACGGGAGAAAGAAGGTGCTGGACAGTTTTTAAGTTTCAGAGGACGACAGCATGAAGGGTATCCTCTGGTTTTGAAGTGAAGAGTCTGTGGATTTTGCATGTTGGATCACTGCAGGGGTTGTTGTGAGAGCCTTTCCTGCAAACTAGGGCAGCAGCCAGCAAATTAACAAGCAAAGCAGCAAATAGGTGGTGGGAAAGATTATTTAGGAGCAAACCTTGTTGGAACAACTAGCTAAGAGTAATTATCAGGTTAGCTAGCACCAGCCCTGGCCAGCAAGAAGAGCCAGCCACAAACATTGCCAGCAGAAAGCACCCACCAAGAGTGACTGAAAAGGAAGGACTGTTTGCAAATGGGGCTGTGCCTGGCTGGGAGCATTTCGAGCAGGAGCACTGATTGGCAGCAATGACCAGGGCTGCCACAGAGGCCAGCCAGCTGCCTCAGGGGATGGGTAGGACTCAGCGTGATTCTGCTTGAGAATAACCATTCTACTGTTGAAATTTGCTTGAGTGTGGATCAAAACCTGTGAGATGCAACAAGAAGAGGATATCTATGGCTGGCACCAAAGCACTGATCTTTCAGAGGTCCCCCTTAGCCTCTGTGGAATGTACAGGTACATCAAAGGGGAATGGGATCATGTTTCCTTCTCTTGCTGGAATTTTCTAGGTTGGAAAAGTGTGACAAGATCTCAAGCATGTGCTGTAGAAGCACTACTGGTCTCATGGTTTATACTTTAAAAGCAAAGTACCAGTGGAAAATTTGCTTACTTGGGTTAGGTTCAGATCTCTCTATTTGCACATGGTTTGCCTATAGCTGGTAGTTCCCAAACTCTGGCTCCTGTTTCTTTGTTCTGAGGAATTCTTAGCCATTCAAGAGTCAGATGACTCTGATGCCATCTGAAATGGGCAATAAGCCCAAAACTCGAAAAAATGCTTTTGCTCATGAGAGTGGCTAATATCTTTGTACCAAGTATATTACTTGTAAACAGAATTTTTATATATATATATATATATATATGCAGGCATATGTCTATTCTATTAAGCTGCATTTAGAACTACTTTAATTCAAAGCTCCCCCTACATCCCCTTAATTAGATTTTGTATTATGATTTTTTGCCAGTTTTACTCAGTCTGCTACTCAGATCTACAGGGTGTGTTCTGGACTTCTTTAAGAATAGGGTATGGCACTACTTGAAGAAAGGAGAGTTTCTGTCACTAGCAGTTCATAAGATTTACTGGACAATTTTTAAAGATCTAGAGATTCATGTCATTAGGAATAAAGCTCTGTGCTTTTCATCCAAAAGATCACAAACTGACAAACATTAAGCAGTTCTATTTCACAACAACCTTCTCTCTTTGAGGTTTCATGGTCTTGAAGAATGAAAGATGGAGAAGTGACGTGATGGGCTAAAAAGTGGTGCCCTTCTGACAGGTTAGATCCATCCGTTTCTGCTGAAGCCAAGAGGAATTGCTCACAGACCAGCAGTGTTTTTCCTTTATAATATTTTCTTATCTCCATACTTCCATGAAGGGACTTCATACAAATCTCTGTGGTAATGGAATATTTGTGTTTCAGAGGCCTGAGTGGCATTCTTCCTCCTGGCAATGTTTTGTTACTTGTACTTAAGACTGGACAATTCTAGGAGCCAAGAAAACAATACTACTGAGTAATGGCAAACATTTCAGCTTTATTTGGACTGGTAAAATTATTTGCAAATTTGCTGCTGAGCTGAATACTGCAATTTGTTCTCTTTAAAAGTACAAGGAAAACTACTGTGAAGAACAAGTTGTTGAGATTATGTTGTGTAAGGAATTTTCTTCTATCTTGACTGGACTTATGTGGGTTGGACACACTCTTTCCTTTGTAGTCCTGTAATTGCAGAAGGATTAAATTGCAGACTGGTGGGCAAAAGTACAGAAAAGGTGTCAATAGTGTTTCAATGTGGCTGCTACTGGATGTCACAGCATCTGCCATACTGACCTCTGCTCTCTGATAAAGCAAGATGAAGAGAGTTCACTGTTCAATACTTGCCAGTATCTTCAGGTCTTAGGGCTTTAAGGGTTCCACTGAGAAGCAAGCTGATTAATTTCAAAGCTCCAGAAAAGTCTGAAATGAGTAAAAGTATGTTATGAAATAACTGAATTCAAAACTCCCAATTTAGGAATGAAAAAGAATAAAATCAAACAACAATAAGCAGAAAAAATGTCTTTGGAGTCTGTTACTCGTAGCACATATGCAAAGAGGAGAGAAGAGCACACAAAGGACACACCTCCTGCACCCCTGCTGTTTGAGAAAGGATCATGATAAAACAAACAAACAAACCAAAACAAACAAACAAAACCCCAAACAAACAAAAACCCACACACCAAAAAAACCCACAACCCAGACACACTAGACTGAGAAGAGCAAATGCAATTTGCATTCTTTTCTTTCTGGTGGGGAGTTATGTGTATGTTGGAATATTTCTTTCCTCCAATCACAGCAGCCTACCCCAAATAGAGTTTTATTTTGGTTCAGTGAAACAAAATAATCTATGCTAGTACAAGATGTCTTACAAAGGTAGAGCAGTTGAAAAAGTAGAATTAAACACAGCAGTGGGGAGCTCTGGCCTTACAGAATTGCACAGTTTAAAAATTGAAGCACAGACTAGGCCTTTGGGTATCTCATGATTCTGGGATGAAAATACAAAGCATCTTTACTAATATTATAAAAAAATTTACCCACAGATGAAGTAAATCTGAAGTAAGCCTTTTTTCTGAAGCTTCCTCTATCTATCAGACTTCTGTTTGTTTGTGAAGTTTACATGCTTCCTGGGTTTGACCAAAACCAGGGCTACTGAAATAACTTTAGAAATGTTATCACTCTGATGTTCCTGAACCAGCTAGGATTAGAAATGACTGGAAATGTTATGGAAGAGCCTGTTTTCATGAGATTTCCATCCAGATATCTAGACCAAAGGGGTTTCTTGCTCTGTGAACTTACAGAACACCTTTCAGTACTCTTTGATGTAAACTCCTTGTTTCCTGTAGCATACAGAAAAGTCCCCCCTGCATTGTATCTATGCAAATTACAGTAAATAGAACGGTATAAGCTCAGCTTTTAAGACCTGACCTTTTGTTTGAACTGTTAACACCTGAAAGATGGAGGTTTTTAGGTTGTTAAAGCTGGGTATAACTGTTTGTTTATTGAACTAGGAAAAGTTTTCCTGTGCAATAGGCATAGGAAATACCATATTTTTTTAAGCCATCAGAAACGAGAAAACACAGAGTTAAAGTCCTAACTCCATCCTTAGGGTACCTTGTTTTCTTTACACAATTACCTGTGGTCTCAGTCTGATGATCTCAGTAGGCATTTGCAGCAATACTGAGACCATTGACATAGGTATGAAGTTTCCAGCTTGAGCTTGAAAGATCCCTTGTGTTTGTGGATTCAGGTCAGACATTTAGTCTTACCTGAACTTAATTGTTATTTGTTTTTGCTTTTCATTATCTTCTAAAAAGCAGTCCAGTGAAAGAGGAAGGCCTGGGAAAAACAAACTGCTTGACCGAAATGGCTTCAAAAGCAGCATTAAGACCATCTCCAAATCTAAACACAGCTCTGGCTGAAAGGTTATCTCCTTGCTCCCCAAACCTTGCCACTTCCTGCAGAAGCCCTGCTTTTTTTTTTTTTTCTTTTTGGGCCATAACAGAACACAAGAACGCTATTACCGTACACTTGTCTTCCATATCAAGTTCAGACTGCTTGTGTGGGCAATGCAGCCCTACTCTGATTCACTTTTCCCAGTTTGGCTCAGAATTTTGCTTTTCAGTCCCATACAAGGAGGTTGGGTGACCTGGCTCTAGTGACCATCATTTAGGTCACAGTTATCTCTAGTATCCGCCTATGGTTGTCATCTTTGATTAGCGAATACACAGTCCTGTTTATCCTTTCCCAAGTTAGGGCAAGCCTCTTGCTGGTTTCAGGCCTCCTTTAAAAGTTGGATGAGTCTGGCAGGCTTTTCTAAATGCTTCAGACAGCATTTCAAGGACACTACCATCAAAATATGCCCTTCGAGTTTTGCGTGCATGTTCACATCACAGAGTTTCCTTCCAATATTTTAATGTAGATATAACAAATGATACCTGGATACATGTTGTGGGCTCAAATTGCAAGTTCTATGGATTCAAAATTTTATTTGACTTTAGAGCTAGTAAGAAACTCTTCTTATTTCTGTTTCTATGGTGACGATCTCTACAATACATTTAAATGTTTACAAATGGTGGTATATACTACTGAGACACTTATTTAAGGATTGATGTGTCTCACCAGAATAAGCAGATGAGCCTGAGACATCTTGTCATCTCAGTTTAATGGGTTCCTGTTATTGGCAGTAAATTTTTGTGCACATACTTGTAATTAAAACATAGTGAGCTGACAGCAATGTGCTAATGTTAGTCATTCCCATGAACAAAGGACAATTAGTTCCTAATTCACATTTCTTTTGCTGTAACCTCATCCACACAAATGGGTAGTTACCATTGCTCTGATGATGCACAGCAACACTTAGCTGTCATGACTGGATCATAGATCCTCTTTTAGGTAATTTAGCTTCCTCTATAAAGATATTATAAATCTTCTTTTTTATTCTTTCACAGAGATGAACTAATTGGATTTGAAGTGAGACTACAGCTTCTAAGCTTTCACCCAATTCATATAATGATTATCATCATTAAAAAAAATATGGCTGAAATAAATGATGGTTCTACAGCTCTCCATGAAGAAAAATCTAAATCAAACGAGTCTGACTGACTGAAGGTACTAAATGAAATTGGGCAGTTTCACAAAGCGGATTGGAGACACTGTTTGCTTATGTGAACTCAATTTATGTTTAAAACAAGTGAAGAAAAAATATCTAGAGAGTTCAGTAAATCTTTTAGGAGTGAGTTCTGTGTGCAAACTGCAGTTACAGCAATAAATAGAAAATTCTGCCCGAGCGGTATAGCAAGTGAAAACTGATCTCAGACTTTATGCAGGAACTTAAGGCAAAAGTTATCACTATGCAAAGTAATGACCACAAGCTGAAGCCTGCAAGTAGGTTTTTGGGCTGACAGCAAAAACTGAAGAAAGAAGCTGTGCCAAGGTGAATGCAGCAGAACAGAAACACGTAGGGCAGCAAACCACTCATGAGAAGACTGACTGGCTGCACTTTGGACAACCTCTGCAAGTAAAAGAGGAATATATTGCTCTACAGTTTAAAGCATCAGAAATAAAATGTGAGGAGGCTGTCAAAACTACCCATACTTGTTTCTTAAAATAAGAAAAATTGCCCAGAGTTGGTAGTGAATAGTAAATGTTTTGCCAAGATGCAAGGAAGCAGGTTATCTGCATGTGAATAAAGAGACAAACCACATCATGCCCATAATATTCTGTTAACTGAGAAGGCTTGAGTCTGTATGAACATGGAGCAGGCTCATCTCTCTGCCTTGTTAGACCATGTCTGTCCAGACAACATTCACTCTGCATAAAGAGCCTCTGCAAGCAGCATCTACATAGTATTGAGTAATAACTAAGACAGATAAGTAAAAGTAGCAAACATCCATAAATGTGTCCATTACACCTCAGAAAACACCTGATGGTGGCCTGGCACTCACCACCCACAAGAACAGCACTATCAGTGATGCTGCTGAGTTGCCAACTCTCAAAGTTCAGTTTTTCCTTTGGGCCATATTCCCCTCATGCCAATATTTTTCCTCTTGAAGCTTCCTCCCAAGTCATTAAAAAGGAATGGAAGTATTAAATTGCCAAGTAAATCTACCTTTATAGAGAGCTTTGCTTCCTCAGTGTCATGCTATATTGATAACTAAAAATGTATAACATTGCATTTATTAATACTTATTGTTATTTAATATAATACAATCACTTATTTTGTAATGAATACATAAATCTGTAATTACAGATTTATTAAATGAAGTTGAAGAGAAGTAGGCATCACATATTACCATCTCTACAAAAACAATTGTAAACTACTGATAGTAAAAAACTGAGTGCCAGATAATCATAATTTTGGGACCTAGAAAGAGTTTCACAGTAGCAACATTCATACAGTGTCTTAGTGACAGCTGAGATATGGCCCCCAGCAGTTTTATTAACTGCAGTGTCAAGGCTTAATGATGGGTTAAATTTTATGACTGCTTAAACAAGTTATGAATGGTTAAACCTTTCCTTCAAACTTGTTTTCTTTTTTGAGCCATAAAACTCACTATGGTCTTGTTTGTCAACTCTTTCAAGGGTTGATGGATGTCTTTAACCAATTTGCTATGAGACTTCTATACTCTTTAAATGATAAATTCCCATGCTTTCATTGTTGACTGTTACTGCTCTTAAAAAGTACTCTGATTCCCAGAAGATATGGCCACACAAGAAAGTCATATGTAAATCTGTTTGATTAGTAGATAATTTCACCAAATATAAAAGAGCAACCAAGCAGTCCATTTTTGCCAGTGAGTCATCTATGTGAGTTATATTCATTCCTACAGAAAGCCCTTTATTCTATGCAGTTTGTTGATAAATAATTATTATGTTCTGTTGAGTCAATTTGTCTAAATGCAAACATCAAGACAAATTGACTTGTAGCCTGTAATGTGTAAAACAATTTTTTTCTCAGCAGGTGGGCTGTTCTGTATTGTTAGTATTTTCATATAACACTTTTTTACTCCAAAGAAATGCAACTCATCACTTTGATGTGATTATCTTTTGGAAATATTTATTATAGGAACAGTGGTTAAGTTTTGGTTCCAATACAGGTATAAGAATCCTCTAATCTATACCATTCTCCTTCAAGATGAACTGTTCCCAAGTTTGATCATTAATATCCATTATCCCCTTCCTAAACATTATTCAAGCCCAAAGTATTTCACCTAACCTGCTCAAATATTAGCAATGCTTAATTAGTCCATCTCTTTCAAATGTTTTTTCAGTTCTGGGAATGTGAATTTTTTTTGCTACTGAAATTGTAGGAAAAAGCTATTCCCCAGCATGGACCCAGTTTACAGTGAGATAGACTTCACTACAGTCTTACAGTGTCTGTTATGAAAATCCTCAAGTTACATTTATGTGTTTCAAAATCATGACCAAAACATTTAATAGAGTTATAATGCTTAGTGGATAAGCCAGGCAATTTTTTCCTTTCCTTCACTCTGAAAGGGTGGGGTGGAATATCCTCTTTGGGTATGTACAGCTGCACTGCTTACAGGAGCCACTCTTTGTCTGCCCCATGGTAAGAAGTGCGAATCTGTCTATATTTTGATGGATTATTTCTAACTCCAGGATGAATGAAAATGGAATTCGGCCCCATAACTGTTAAAGTTTGATTTATACAGATGTCATCTGAGCCTCTCTGTCAGAAACGTATAAAATTCCAGTGGCAGTCAAGGAGTTGGATCAGATCCTTAATTCTCCAAGATATTACATGTTATCTCCTCTCCACTGCCCAGGCTCCAGTTTATATGTGACAACTCTTGACTTGTGGATAGTGAAAGTCCTGTTGTTTTCCATGGCTCACAGTCTTTTTCTCAACACAGTCCATTTCCCTAGCAGAATTAATTCCAGCTTTGTTCTATAAATGCCAGTCTCTTTCCTTAGTCCCTCTAGGCTTTGAGCCAATTAATTCAGACTAAACAGAGGATATTAATTTTACTTTAGCATGTATGTATTGCACAAAAGCTGTGATGCATAAGGGTTTACTTTCAAGAACTACAGTGAAACATTTGTGTAAGCTCTCAAATTTGAACATAAGAGATAACTTGCTGAGGGAATTGGAGACAGTTAAGAGGAAATCCTCTAAGATTTTCTGATTTTAATGATTAAATACCATAAGAAATTGGGCTGTGAAGTATGACCACCTAAAAACTGGATGAGATCACATTAACCCTGGGCTACCACCTTTTGATATTCTGAATGTTGGTGGTTTCCAGGAGTGGATTGTAGGAAGGTATTGAACTCTGCCCCAAGTGCTCGAGACATTTTGTAACAGAGAGGGGGAAGACAGCAGCTGCTAGAATCTGAACATTACACGTTTTTAAAAATATAATTATGATATTGGGAAAAGTGAATCTCACCATTCTCAGGTCATGGAAACAGCCTTGTAACCAGTGCAGCCAGCCAGTCTATGGTGCCTGAGAAACCTGGATGTTAGTCAATGTTTGCTAGGAACTGCCGGTCCAATCAGTAGATAAAATTTAATAAATTAGGCTCTAAGTTATGAATTCCACTTTGCCTCAGGAGAAAATAGTAGGGATGTTACCCAGATATAACTTCAGTAACTGTAGCTCAACTAATAAACATTTTCTTAAGGCAGAGAGCTTCGCCATTTGACCACTGTATTCTCTTGAATAATGGCATGAAATACTGGACCCCTGGACAAAAGGAGGTCTTGCACCTTGTATTTGTGCAACTGATTGGATTTCCTTAATTGCTCAGGGGTTTTATTGTTCTACCTCATCAGAGCTGCAGACTTTATCTCTCACAAACTTGGGAGAAATGCAGCCCTCAGCACCCACAACTCTTTGCCACTGTTATCAGCTGATTAACAGCACAAAGAAATAACAAACCTTAGCCCAAAAGGCATCACAGAAGTGAATGAGTTAACTGCTTACTGATGGGGCTGCCTGCTAGAGAAAAAAACAACTTAATCCAGTTTAAAGTCTTTTTTATCTAAGCTAAAACTGTTAAAAGAGGATTTGCTTCCTTGAAGACAAACGGAGATGTCCAAGATGTTACACTGTATGGCTGAAAGGACACATCTGTTCATACATTCGGGGAACTCTTCTGGCTTAACCGACCAGCTGTGCAGGAAGTAATGTGGGGATCTTCCTTGAGAAAATTTGTGCCATGTGCAGGGCTGATTAATAATGAGAAAGACCCATACAGGTTTTCAGCTCCAATCTTTCACCACTCATTCAGGGAAGTCAGTCTGCTGGGAGTTGGGTGTCTGAACTTGGAGGTGAGAGAGGAAAATCAGTGAGCACACTGAGTTGTCTACATGCATATTTTAGAAGCATGAAGGAGTGAGCCACATTTTGTCCAACCAGGTGCAGTTGGGATGAACCAAGCATTCCCAACTGCCCCTGAAACCTTGAAGTGTAGAGCATGTTTCTCCTCACTAGGCACACTCAGCTGAGCTGCTGAGCAGCAGCGTGCATGGTCCCTATCTACCTGGAAGTGTTGATGCTGCTGGCAGGGGCTCTGGGACTTGGCACTGGGAACAGAAGTGATGCCTTCTGAAAGTGTAGGCACAACCCTCTGGTGACAAGACATGGAGATGCCTGAAATAACTGGATAGATTTTCCTGTCAAAATGTCAGTTGGATATTTCAATGCTAAAGATCAGAAATGTAGAAAGTGGGATGAAGTGGAAAAGGAAGGCCCTTTCCTCTTTGCTCTCTCCCCTTTCCAAGCACCTTTCTCCTTCCCTTGTCTGTCTCTAACAGGGTCTCATCTCCTACCTTGCTACCCAGGCACTTCTCCTTTACCCATCTCCTCCTGTCCCTTCGCCCCTGGTTTGTTGCTGATCTCCACCCATATCCAATGTCCTCATGAGCCCAGGACCATGCGGGCATGTCCCACTAGTTTCAGGAATTGCTTTATTAGTTCATGTCTGAACATTTTGCCCTCTTTGAAGAGGCATAATACCATGTGAGTCAGTCTTGCAGAAATAAGTCTTACTCGTCAGATCTTTGCTTAGCTCTTATGGTGAGGGATTGGTGGGTTTATTAAAAATATATGATTAGAACATGGATAATCTTGCTTTTCTGTGGATAATGATGTAATGTATGCAGCTGTCTGGCTTAATCCAGGGAAAAGCTAAGGGAGAGCTGTTATGGACAGTAAAACCCATATTCTGGAAATGGAAAGCCAGAGTGAAATGAGGGTTTTTACTTGTCTCAATCTGACACAGCTGATTTCCTCTTCGTGCTTACCATGCAGACAGAAACAGGGTTCATGAACCTGCTGTGGCGTGTTTTCAGCTCTGTCCTTGCCACAAACCTCTGCATGCTTTCGTCTTTTGATGAGCTTCATTTAATCCACAGAGATCACAGAGAAGGGTTATAGGGTTCAGCCACCAATTGTGAACCTGTGCTAAAGAGCCCACAGGATGACACAAACTGCTTTTGCAGTCTTTCCTCATGGGCTCTCTCTGTTTCAGTGAACTGAATGAACTCAATGAACTGAATATCTTTCCCATCATAATATATTCCCATCTGTTTTTGTAGAAGCAGCCTGGGAAGTATTTCCCATAGCTTCAGTAAATAACTATCATATATTCACCACTACTTTTTGCAGTACTGCTCTTCAGTGTCTTTGTGAGAGCAGCTTGATGCTGCATCTACATCAGTCTTTTCCCACCTCAGGTTTCCCACCCCTGCCAGTAGAGTGCAATAGAGTAGACCATGGCTCACCTGACCCAGGCAAATCTTGACAACACAATGGTACAGCTACAGTCACTGCCTCTGGTGGTTTGCACTGTTATCCCACCAGTATGTTCTGGGCACTGCATTCAGGGAGTCCATCCGGCTCACTGGTGCATTGCTGCAGTCCCTGTGCCAGGTAGCAGTACCAGGAGTGTTACACTGCCGTGACAGAGCTGAGGGCAGAGCAACTTCTACATTTGAAGCTCCCCTTAGTAGCTACAAAAGTATTTACAAAGGTGAATGACAAGACTTTGTGATATTCTCTATTAACCATCACAATAGTTTTTAAGGACAGACTTCTACCTCTATACAGAGTCCTACCAGAGTATGTGGGAGTCTATTGAAATCAGGGGCTTGTGAGCAACCAGTCCAGGTGCTGTGCAGGTGTTGTGAGGAAATGTCAGGCTTACTGCTAAGGTTGTCCAAAAATGTTCAGATGTCACTCTAGCATATATTTTATGGTTCCTGGATCTGACTGATAGAGCAAAGGGTCACTGAAGGGGGAAGAACAACCAACCAAAGACCTCACATTTCCTTGTAGAAGTATTTGGAGGTTGTGGATGAGGATTTCAGAATTCATATTTGGGCTAACTGGCACTAATTAGCTGCTAAACACCAGCAATGCTTTTTTGAAAAGCAAATGCCTATAGAAATCAGTTCAGCTCACTGCACTGGGAGGAGGGTTAGAGGTGGGGAGTATATGAATGTTTCTATAAAAAACACCCCGATGATAGTTAAGTAGGTGAAAGCCCATGCAATGGGTATGTGGAGATGTGTCTTAATTTGGAGGGATGTTTAACCAAAAGGAAGGGATTTTTCAAAGAAATAGGAAAATGTGCATTCTTTAGAAGTACTGTTTGAAGAGATAAAAGGGTATAGAAAAGTACAAAAGCATTTGCTATCAGCACTGACATTTCCCTTAGTCAAACTCAGTTTTTCTGAGATGCTGATTTAATACAAATGTTTTGAGCAGCTTTCATTCTTATTCCTTGAGCAAACAGGAAGGAATATCAGTCCTAATTTGAGTTCAGCTCCATTATGTTTTTCAGTTTTGTCAAAATGCAATAGTTGTAGAACACCTGGCAATATTTTGTGAACTGTAGACCTTATGCTCTCCCTTTGGCAGAGGATCAGAGTTTTTCTTACTCAGCTAGGCCTGTAACTAACATTTCAGTGTTTGTTCTCCTACTGTCATCACACTGAGGTTGCCTCAAATATTCTGCAAAGATAGGTGGAGGCATATTGCCTTGGAGTTGGTCTTGGAAAACATTTGCCATTTGGTTTGTTTGCTGCCTGGCAGCATTGGTGCAGGGCAGGAATAAAAGTTTTACTGAGCAAAGATAACACATTAATACACAGCAAGTGCTGTGAATTTAGCTAGGTCCTTGCCATGTCAACATCAAAACCCTTTGGATTGATGGAAATGTGATCTGTCTACAAAAACAGTCATTATTTTGCAAGAGTTAATTGTTATGACTACTTTTTCCTTTGAGGGAAGAGGGAAGGGTGAAGGGAAAAGTTCTTCAAGGACTTGTGGCACAAACCAAGATGGGTAGAGTCACATGTTGACCTTGTGCAAACAAAACCAGCAAAAAAACCCCACTCAGATGCAAATAACCACACAGCTATGTCAAGCTCCTTGTTGCCCCATGTGACACTTCTGTCATCACAGTCTCTAGGCTGAAAATAAATCCCATGGCTTCTTCAGGCAGAGGAAAGTGATACCTTGTACCATGAGATATCAGATGTTGAAAAGCAAAAGGAAGAAGCCTCTACTCTTCTAGCATTGTGACCAGTGTTATGTATGGAATAGGACAGGCCATTTAAAACACATTGAAAAAAAGTGAAAATATGGATTTCCTTAACAAATAGCATCTAGGGACAAGAGGTTAAATTTATCTGCTGTGATTGGAATGGTGGGAAAGATAGAAGTGCCTGTGAGCAGGAGTGCTCAAAGTGAAGATAATAACAGTGTGTAGGTGCTTTGCCTTGATGAGATCTTGCAGTGGATTGTGTTGGCTCATTAGTCAGGCAGCAAATGCCTCAATGCCAGTCTGCAGTGAAAGTGATGCAAAGGCTCATCTGATAAAAATGTGTCAAAACTTTCCAGAAAGGACCAGTGCTTTAAATTATGTATTTTTTGAAAGCGAATAAAGAAAAGGAAACGGAATGGGTACGTAGAGAATCTGATAATAGAGGACATTTCACTAACTCTTTTGTAATATCATTTGACAGCTTTTCTGCAGGTTGCATTTCACAGAAAACAGGGCTTTTCTATGAGGAGAAAAAATTCAAGTCTCCATCTCTTTGAAACTCCTTCAGTAATTGTGGGTATGATCTTGGCTATAAAACAATCCTGAGAGACATGCCCTTATCTCACCACTGAGATAATGAAGTAAGAGCATCTGCAGAGGTCTGGATCTTACAACTGCTATGACACATCTATGCCAGCAACAGGCCAGTGTGAGTGAGCTTGACTCTGATCTGTTGTTTACTCTGGACTTCATTTCTGGATTTCAAGTTTCTGGTGGCCTTTGTTCAGATTCCCAAGCACAGAATTATTGTAAAATAAAGAGTAGGCCAAACTTGGACTTGGAAGAGGAATCCTGGCACTGTTTGAAACATATATAAAAGCCTGAGGTTTGGCTAACCTTGCTGAGATGCTGTTGCACAACTGTGTATGTCAGAGATCACTAATTATCCCTCATAGAGATCCTGCTGTCTTGGTGGTCTTGAGAAAAAACATATATTTTTAAGTCACAGTAATTTTTAATGCCAAAGAATAAGTGTCTGATTATTCAGATAATGCTACTGCAACTCACTTTCAACTTGAATGAATGTTGGCAGACACAGTCAAGTCTCTTGCAGATCCTGACTGTGTATGTCAGTGGTGGAGTTATAATGTCACAATCACAATGCAATGAGTGATTCCTTGTCTTAAATATTACTGCCCTTTCTCCTTAGAAATGGAACAAATTAAAACACCCTTCTCATGTAGAGAATTGTTTATACTTACACTTTACACAAAAGTAGCTGAAGCACCATAGATTCGTCAGAATCTTCAGTAGTGGTTAGTTAACTACATGTTTTAAAGATTGAGCAAATTAAGCATAAATGGTCACACAAGAGTTTTTGTGGTAGACTGGGGAAGAGAACCCTGGCACACTAAGCTCTGCCCTGCTGGCTCTTTCCATTAGTATCACGATGTTCCCAGTAGGCTATATCTTTTTAGAAGACATTCTCCCATTTTTTCATGGATAATGTTTCTAAAGGTACAGTGTTCAATTCTGTTTAGAAGTAATTAATGCAAAAAGTCTCATTGAGGAATCTATGAAAATCCCTGAAAAAAAACCCCAAATTTTTCAATCTCCTCCAAATATTTTTTTAATAATATTCATAATCAAACCTGCAGTAAATAGAATACATATGTGACAAAATGATTTTCCTGTCCTCACTGCTACAAAAAAGGAAGAGAATGTTGTATCAAAAAGGGAAACTGTTTAATTTCTTGTTGCTGCAAGTCTAGGATGGCATAGTCTGTTTCCAAGTGGGCACTACAGTGCTCAAGTAAGAAACATAAGCATCTCCAGTGGGTGATTCAGATTTTAAATGGTTGAGGTCCTACCAGGAGACATGGGTTCCTGTTCTCTATAGAATTCTCAAAATCCTAATTTAATTGCCAAAGGGCAAATGGGATGAAATCTCCTCTCAAGACTATGGTTTAAAAGGTGCTTTATGTTACTGAGTAGAGAGTAAAATTTGTCCTGGGTGTGTCTGACAACACTATTCTCTGTCACACATAGATAAACCCTGTTTTCTCCCTAACCTGGTTAAAACTGTGGATCATCAAATATTACAGACATGTGGGATGCAGAAGTATTCTAATTTAGCCCCAAATCTTCTTTCAAGATAATTCATTTGAGTCCCCTGAGTACCTACATTTCTCATATAATTGATGTACTCACATGCTTAATACTGAATATTATTTAAAATTAGACTTGCAATTATGTTATTGGAAGACTTGGAGTTATTCATATGCAAATATGTGCCTAAGAAGTATAGTCAAAAAGATTTAAGTGCTATAATCAGACAAAAATATTTTAGAGCAAAATAAAATAACAAAAATTAGCACAGAACAGCACAGAAAAAATGTCAGGGTTAATCATCACTCCACAAAGCTTGCTTAAACAGAATCTGTTTAATAGATTTTTAAATTCATAACAGCTAAAGACAGTGTGACAAACAGAATGAGTGGGAAAAAGAAGAGAGATGCAGTGGAGCACCAGAACATCAATGTCTATATTATCATGAATAGAGTCCACTTGGAACAGAAATGGATGAAATCAGGTGAAACAATCGCTTTTGAGGTCTGATACCTATACTGGTTGCATGTTGAAGAGTTTTTTTATGTTGGCTCTTGTTTGTCCCCATAGTACACAGACTGACCAGAGCAGATTATTCCACGACAATCCCTTCCAGCCCAGTCCTAAGTGAACAGAACTTGGGTCACTCCACCTGAGGCTGCTGCACAGTGGGAACCAAAAGTGTAGTACAAGGAATGATGGGATTTGCTTCAAATGTATAGATCTGTTACAACATGAAATACTGATGTACATGCACCACGTGACATGCAGGCCTGCAACACAGAATGATCTTATGAGGAGGCAACTTCTGTCTTTTATCTCAGTGGTCTGACACCAGCTTTATGAGGAAACTGTAGTAGAAGAACGAGTCTGTTCTATTTCAGAGCTATCCAGCAGTGGTAAAGCTGTACTCTTGCTAAACCATTACCACAGAGAGCACTTACACCAGTTTACTTGGAAAACCTCCCAGTGGATCTTCACTAATACCAAATCCATTACTGAAGACAGGCATGGATTTTGCTCAGACCACACAATTGTCTGGGGTATTTGCAAATGAAAACATCTGATGGGGATAAAAATGGGAACATTTTATTTGGAGCTGTCTTATTTTGGGTCCCCCTCAGAAGGATGTGATAGATGAGAAAGAGTTACCCTTGGGATCCACTTCTCCAGTGAGAACACCTCTTAAAAAAATAAACCTCAAACTAAAGGCTTTGTTTTGAACCTTCTATGTTTAAAGCTTACTGTGACCTCTAATGCTGGGATACAGCTGGGACATGAGAACCACCACAGTACTGCTGTCAGTACTACATGAGCTGTTATGGAGAAGGGAACAGAGGTTGCTCAGGCTCTGCCAGCAAATACAGCACAAGGCTTGTTCTTGTGTGTGCCAGTATTACTTCCCACAGTATAGAATCCCTGTGAGTAGGATTGGAAGGGACCCTGAAATGTTACCTGGTCCATACTACCATCCCTTTCTTTCCCACACCAAACTTGGTGTTTTCTTGCTTCAACTCTGTTTCAAGCACCAGGATATGCCAGGCTGTGCAATCTTTGCCACAGGAAAGCAGGCTGCAGCTCCATGTTAATTTAAGTCTGGTTCCTAATCCTGCCAATGAAAGATCATTCTTTTTTGTACACAGCTGAACAGCCCTCGTTAATCTGCAGTTGCAGCACACAGCTGAGGTGGTTGCACAGATTCGGTGTCCTGACCAAGGACTGGCTGACTGTGCAGTTCACTAACATGGTGAATTCAACTCCCAGGTTGACTCATCAGATTTGCCTTGAAGGTGCTGCAGTGGGGAAGAGAAGAATGCATGCAAAGACTGGAGTGGGAGCAGGAGGTGGGAGCTGAATGGAAGAATCTCCGATGCATGCCTGTGACTAGACCCAAGTCAAGTCACATCCTTTTGTTAAATTTTCCCTGAGCTTGGTACTATACTTCCACTGACTTCTCAAATTTGTGCTGATAAGAAATTTTAAATGGATATCCACATTAAGTGTCTCAGGTACCTTCTAAGGATGTTTGCATTTCACTCCAGAACACTTCCAGTTGTAAGGGCTAGGAAATTACTTTTACCAGAGCATCAGTGAGCACAATCTGTTGTTGAAATTCTTGCTCTTAGATAGAGGGACAGAGTGTAAGTCAAAAGCGTAAAGAACACACACTTAATGAAAGCTGGTGGCACTTTGGCCATCTGCGTTGATAAGGCAGTTTTGCAGACTCTACTTACTGCATCTCCATCTTTGGGCCCCCAGCTGCCCCTGTACAGCTGGCTCACATTGGCTGGCAGCCTATGAACTGATATAATTGTCATTTATTGACTAGAATCCTTTGAATATTTTGTTTGTGTGGAGTTTATGTGAGCAATACAATTCCTATTTGGCAGGCAGTTGGAGTTCCCTCTAAAGAGGCTTGTCTGTGATAGTTTTGCCATTTTAAATACAGTGGTATAATTGAAACAGCAACAGAGAAAATACTCAAGGGAACAGGCAATTATGGTGGTAGCAAATTGTTTATATTGGTCTACCATAACACAGAGCAAAATGAACCAAAATAGTGCAGTTTTCTATCAATTTCTATCAATAGATTACTCTAAGCAAAGGTCTTGTTCATGTATATTCCCTGGCTTCAAGTCCTCTCTCTAACTGATTTAGGTATGCTGATACAATATAAATGCTTTCAAATATAAATACAGTTCCAAAGTGAGTGATATTTTCCCCTCCTCCCCCCAAATGTCCATGTCTGTCAAGTCTCTTGATACCTGCTTGGGGTAGGGATCATTTTTGATTTCACAGACTGTAAGCAATACTATGAGCTCACTGTGATGTATATTAAGGTAGAGAGTGGCCCTTCCTTCTTATCTCAGTTGCTTTGATGGCATGGGGAAGATAAAGAACATGCTATTGCTTTTGATGCTCCATGTGAGGAAAATAAAGAATTAACAACAGCAACTGTATTACCCAAACCTTCCACTACAAACTGCTTTGAACAGGTCTTTCAGTTGCTTTGATTATTTTTTTGTTTGTTTTTATCTGCTTTGACAGTAGACTGGTCAAATGTCTGGAATAGCTAGAAGACGTCAAAGACAAAACGGAAAGCAAAACAGGCATCTAAAACAGAATTTTTTGGCTGTCTTGACTTCTGGTGTTCAATGAACAAGCCTGTCTCTGTGCTCCTGTCACCTCCCAAAGACCTGAGGTCTTGCTAAGGGTTTGGAGGAGACAAGCTGGCAGCCAGGGGAGAGGTGGCAGCGGCACGCACAGCTTTATGGACATCAGACTACAAATGCAGTGCAAGAGCCAGGACTGACTGCTGCAGCTCTGACCGAGGCTGCCTGAGCAGTGTGTTGGGCTGGGTGTAAAATGAAGCACCTGGCTCACCATGTTCAGCTTGTGGCCGGCTCAGTAATTCTCAGCACACTTGGCCAGGCCCCAGAAGAACCCTCTGCAGGTAATTAATTCTCCCCATGCACTCTCCAGAGAGCCAGATAGAGTGGAGCCAGGGCTCACAGCACTGGGAAGTTACACTAGGCATTGGTTCATAGGGTTTATACGTTGTTGTGTTCCACCAGGTGATATCTAAATCTGTTAAAAAGTCAGTCTTGCCTTCTCCTTGATGCCTAGATCCTTTCTTCAAAAGGGCTATTGGCTCCTAAACCACTTATGGTCTTCAGTGGCACCCATCCATCACTCCTTGCTATGCTAAAGACTCCACATCTGTTTACAAAATGTTCAAAGAAGGAGGAATTTGGGAGATGGTCTGAAATCCCTCCTGTGTACTTTTATCCAGCACTTCTCTCTGTAGATTGCAAAATGTTTTATAGCTCCTTTTCTCCTTGTTCCCCTACTTCCATTCATTCTTTCTACAGCTTCTTGCTCTCTCCCCTGAGATAACTGTGGTCACATAACAGATTAAACCTAAAAGCCTAAAGCGGCAACACTGGGGCTTTTCTTGTCTTTATCTTCTGTGTACCACACAAGTGCACCAAGCTATAAATTCTCCCTGAAGTTTTCCCTGTCCGTAACATGAGATGCTTTTCATTCCACCAGTTGTATTTTACCCTCAAAGCCTGTAGTTGAGGTGTCACATGATTTCAAAGAAAACAAAAGCTGTATGAATTGTGATGTTCTTTTGTAGGAGAGGAGAAATTCTCCTAAATGTTTTCCAAACATAATATTTAAATCTTTTTGTAATGCAGTGAAAGTCTGAAGAGCAACATCTCCCAAACTGAATTGGATAGTAGGCCGTGATCAGGGAGATTTTTGTTAAATACACCAACAGAGCATTAGATTGGAATCGGATTTGACAATATGGACAAGGTTGTGCCGACAAATCTGCAAATCATGAAAAGATAAATCTGTTCTCTAATAGTATCTAAAAGGGAGCTAAGATTTGCCACTTAAAGAGCACTGGGAAGGTGCTTTGCTGCTGACAGTGTGGCCAGAGCTATGACATCACATAGTCATCAAATAAACCTTGTATCAAGAACTTCCTTTTGTTTGTTTTTTTTTTCAACTGCCAGAGGTATTGACTTTCTAACAGTATGTCACTATTACATTACCAAATGAAAGCTTTTGCTGCTATGAAATATAAGTGTTTCCCTGCTTTAGACTGCAGAACTTTCATTGCTTCTATTTTGGTGCTGAGAGAGAGAAACTCATTCTGCATGACTAACTCAGAGCAAATCATGGTTTCTCATTGCTCCTTCCATTGCTTTTAGCTCAGCACCCAGTGTGTGTGAGGGCAGCTCTGCATGGCTTACTCTGCAGCCACCAAATAAATTTTTCACAAATGTCCACAACGGCATGTCACCATCACAGCAAGATGTGCAGTCTGCCTCTTCAGTGGGCATAGTTTCAGGGTTCACAGTAAATGGAGCTTGGTGGGTGGCCTGGACCCAGGTCTCTGTGCTGCTTTGTGGAGGAGTCAGAGACAAAGTCTGGCCTCATTACTTCACCAGCAAGTAAAATACTTTAGGGTACCCTGTTCATGCAGGGAGCCAAGACCTCAGGATCTGTGCCTTTTCTGGGAGTTGCTCTTCATCTTTTCATGGAGACTGGAGGATGGTGAACTCCCCTGCAGTCCTGGGACTCTCTCCTATGATCAGTTCCTACCTATCTCTCCATTTAAATCCTTCTCTTCCTCTTCCCTGATTACCCTTCTCATCCCACCCCCAGCCTCTCCCCTGTTGACCTCCTCCACCCTTTTCCAGGGTCCCGGGCTATTCCTGACACCCCACTCCCTATCTCCACAGTGGCTGATGTCCTTAACACTGAGTGGAGACAGACAGTCACTACTTGATATCCCTCTTGCCACATAACTACATTTCCATATTGTGAGGAAGCTTGCCAAAGTCCTGTTCCTCCCATAGCAAATTGAGAGCTATCACCAGCTGGTAACAGCTTGCAGACACAACTTGCTGACTCGGAAATATTCCTGACAGCAGCAAGAAAGCTCAGATTATCAATCCTTGATATCATGAAAACTGTAAATCAAATCCGTTCCAACATCTGGTTAATGATCAAAGCAAATCCCTTTTCAAAAAAAACCAGAAAAAAATAAAATACTTATTTCCTGATAGGCTTAATGACCTGAAATTAAGGAGACCGTTTATATTGAGCTGGGAGACTGACTCATGACTACCAGTAAAGTGTGAATCAAAGATCCTTCTTACAGCAATCCACAGTGACTGCCCTACACAGGATCCCACCAAGACAGACACAGCACACCGACATTCCCTGTACATTCCTCAGCAAGCAGAAGGTCCCTGAGTTCATAATTTTCTGGTTTAGCACAGAGGAAGAGATAAATGCTCAAGGAATAAATTCCTAACCTGCTGCTGGTTTGTTTTTTTCTCATTCATGATGACACATGAATAAGAAGACTGGGATGTTTCTGACTGGTTCTCTAGAAGGAAACTGGGAAGTGATTGAACTGGAATTATTCAGATAGCAAAAGAAAAAATCATTTAGGGTATGACATGGTTGTCTTATGATTTCATTTAGGAACCTTGTACAGACTGCAGTTCTCTTTTGCTAGGACAATCAGGTACATATACTGGTAAGTTTGCCATATAAGAGTCTGCACTGAAGGTAGATCTTCAGCTGGTGATAGGTACATCTGTTTCTAGTGTCTACAAGAAATTTTTGATTGAAACCAGTAGAAAATTTCCAACATATGTTGAAGGGTCAACATGGTGGGATATATTGGAGGATGTCAGGAATAACTTTTTCATACAGGTATGCATGGTACAACAAAGGATGATACAGAGCTGGAGTTGCCATTATTAATAAGGAGGAACTGGTTGGCCCCAAGGTAATCAATGGTAGCATTGGTTGTAGGGATCATGAAGTGGATTGTGAAGACCCTACAGTGAATGGAGAAGACAAGTAACAGAATAACAGCTCTTGACTTCAGGCAATTGGACTTTGGTTTATGCAGGAAGCTGGTACTTTGCATACAGTTTTCTGTCCTCCCAGCCAAGTACTGGAAAGAAACTCCAAAGAGGAGTGAGTTCAGGGCAGGCCACTAAGCTGGTCAAAGTCTGGAGCTTGCCCTGTGAGGAGAACTGGAGGACCAAGATTTGTTCAGCCCAGAGGAGAAACAGCTTCAGGGTCACTTCACATCAGCCTGCCAGGTCTGTTGAGGGGACCATCTAGAAGAAGTAGCCAGGCTATTAAGAGTGGTGCATGGCTGAAAGAGAGGTTTGGGTTAGAAACCTCTTGAGATCCCTTCCAATTGGAACTATTCTAATAATCCTATGAAAGCATATGAGCACCCTGAAATGAACTGGGGAGACAATCCTCAGATTTTTTTTTTTGTAATCACCTCATAACAAACTACATCTCCTTCCCAATAACCAGATTTTCAACTTTGATATCTTGTCCATGTGCTCTCCATTTCTGCTGCTCTTGCAAAGCCCTTCTCTTTCTCAACACTATTCATATCGAGCCTTTTTTCTTCATGTCTATTTTTTCTTCATGTTTTCTGTATCTTCATGAATCTTTCCCTGCCATCACCACTGGTTACCTGCCATCTTTCAGTTGACTACCCGCACAGACTATGCCAAATTGCATTTACAGAATATCAGCTTCCTGTCTCAGCATTCCTAAACACATTGTGGTTTTTTTTGTAATTCTTTATCAGAATCGCATTTTCACGCTAGCAAGATCAAATTCTTTTTACCTATGTGGTTACATATAATTTCTTGATTTCATTTATTGCTGTCACGTGTCTTTAGAACCAAGTTATTTTCTTTTCTTACAGAAGTTAGTTTGAAATCCACTGTTTCAAAGCCTTCCAACAATATTACTGAGGCAAAAGTAAATTTTCCATATTGTCTTTCCATTACTTGCAAATATATAATTTAATTATTCCTTAAGGCCTGTAAATACCTTACCAAAAGGAAAAGGAGCTTCAGTCTGAATGTGGAGGTCCATGAAATAGGTGCTGCATAGTGTAACCTGTTGCACACTCCCTGCAGTGAGTGGTGCTGGTGTCGTAAATCTTCACAGTAAATCTCTGCCTGGGTAGTGACTGTGCCTTATCTAGTGCTGCTCAAGTCCAGAGCACATAAAGAGCACTACAAAGACCTGAGTAACACTTGCAGGAAACAGCTACAAAAGGAGGTTATTGAAAGTTACCTAGATTTACTTCTGACAACAGTCAAGGAACAGAAACTTTGCTTCTTTATGAGGAAGTCTTTAATGTGGGGGGTTTTTTAATGTGTAGAAGCTTACTGGCTGTAGCAGTGAGCTTTAAAATGGCCCATGGTTTTCATTGTTATATGACTGTGTGTAAATACAGTCACAGTCAAAAGTGTTTATTGTTGTACAAATACCAAGTTTAACATCCATGCACAACATTAGTGGTTTTCCATATGTATAAGTTAACAGCTTCTGTATGCTATCGCAGAATTTTTATATTTCTAACTTAAACCAATACAGTTTCTGGAAGGTGGAAAGTTTGAAGAATTATATTGATGCAAATTCATAACACTATTCACTCATAACAATTAAGTACTGGCTTACCCTATGAAACATTGTAATGTTTTGTAAAACAAAATCTTTTGCTGAACTATGTTGTTTGCATGATGATACTTGAAAGATAGTTGTGAAGGTACTCTGGAACAACAACAAGATGTGATTGATTGCTTCTGCGAGGCCAGAACAGCCAAGATGATTAACTTTAGACAGTTACAACTGGTCATATATGGACATCCAAAATGACCACAGAATCTAGTGGGAAGACACTTAGTGAATCCAATAGGGTTTGGATTATACCTTTGTTCCTAGAAAAAAGTATGGTGACAGCTTTTGTAATGCTTGTACCTTAAACAGGTGTACCTCAGTGAGAAACTGAACCTCTCACGCATAGGAAGGCATGAAGGATATTTGAGAGGATCCTATCCCACCCCGTCTACATGCCATCACCTAATCAAATTTATAATGACTGGCAGCATGCATTTTCTGAAGCCTTCCAACTGAATTCAAGCCATGCTCAAATGGGGTCTTTCTTCCAGCATTCAGTGCAGAGCAAATCTGGAGGAGTGTGCACATCTCAGCTGAACCAACATCAATAAACTTATACCAACAGAGACAGCAAAACACCAGAACACCTAGAAAATTTTCATAGGCTCACAGAGTAATATTCAAAGAGACTTCTGCAGGTCTTTGATCCCACCTATCACTCATGGCAGGTCTAGTTAAAGCAGGTCCACTCAAGTTTCCAGCATCCCAATGGATTAAGAGTCCACTCCTTCTCTGAATTCCTTCTCCAAATTTGACCATTTCCTGTGAATTTGTTTCTTCTCATAACTTAGTCATATGTTGTGATTTATATCTGTTCCTTCTTATGCCATTCTTGTGTAACTCTGAGAAGCAACTGATTTTATCTTCCCTACATCCTCCTATTACACTGTTGCATCTCTTCAGCAGGCTGAATAAGCTCAGCTTTTTCAACATCTCCATGTACGTGGGAAGTTCCGGCCCCCTGATCACCCTGGTAGCTTCACTTCAGTCTGCTCATTTACTTTTATCTGATGTTTTATTTCCTGCCCATATAAGGATATATTAAGGAATATATTAAAATCTTTTAAGGAATGAGCATCAATATTTCTTCTGAATAAAAACAATCCTGCTAAAATTTTCCTGATGATCCTGATTAGTGTAGAACTCAAGTTATTTTCTGCCTCTGGAACAAAGCACACTCACCAGGATTGAAGTATCCAAAGGAAAAAAAATATTCTGGGGAAGGAAGAATTGTAGTGCATAGCTGCTCAGTTTTACCCTTCAGGAGCTGGTGATAGCCAGTGATCATTATCTGCTCATATGCCCTGTGCATTTCATGAATCTCCACTCCTTACCTTACCTTCTTCCAACACCATCTTCCCTCTCCACTTACCCCTGTATTCTAGTAATCAAGGCCTCAAATATTCTCCCTTTCCCATGATCCCAGACCTATAAGTATTCTCATGTGAAGTTTGTTTTCCTTTTGGAAATTCTCTGATTACTTTCCAACATTCAGACTCTTTTCAAATTATTTCCCCCCTCCAATTAAATGTGCTGTGACAGAAGCAGACTTTAGCAAAATGCTTTGCTCCCTTCATGTCTGCCCTACTTGGACCTGAAAGGCTGCTGGCTGAATATTGGATATCCTCAGAAATCCTCCAATTACAGTGAAAGCCGCCAATCTACGGACCCTTGTGCATTCTCACTGTTCACACACAATATGATTTTTTGGGTTGTGAGTCAGGTTCATAGCTACTTACAGTTGCCAGATCTTTGTTGTTTGTTAATACTGTGCTTCTTTTGCTTCCCCATGAAGCAGTGAGAGCCACAAGTAGCCTGGAACAAATGGTTGGTCAACTGTGAGGAAAATCTGAGACAGTGATTGATTCCCAAATCTGGCAAGTGGTAAAGAGAGAGGGGGAAAAGGAGACAAAAGAGGCTGTGTCACATGAATCCCATGCCCAGATGACTCCAGGTAGACTAGTATTGCTCTCTGCTAATGAAATATCATGTAGTTTCAAAGAAGTGAGAAGTCAGTGAACTTTAGAGCATTTAAAAGAATTGGCCTTAAATGGGAAGCGATTTTACTCTACCAACTGCAGAGCTTCTGCTCTTTTAGGGTTTAGTCAAAGACCCTGATGAATTGCTGATGCTTTCATAGAATCATCAAGGTTGGAAGAGGCCCTTAAGATCATCCAGTCCAACTACTAACCCAAGACTACCACTGCAAGTCCATACCCACTAAACCATGTGACCCAGTTCCAAATCCAGGCAGCTCTTAAACACCTCCAGGGAGGTTGACTCTGACATCAGTAGGACTGGTTATACTTTAGTCATACACGGTAAAATGACCACTGCTTTTATTTCAAAAACATACATATCAGGAGAACCTAGCTGACAGTACTCAGAAGAAAACACATTATCTTCAGTTTTCATGCTAGAACTCTTCATGCAACAGCTCAGCACAGTCCCAGATGAATCCTCAGTTGTACCCATATACACAGCTTATGTATGTGCACACGTTTATGGGTAGTAAGACTGATTTTTTTTTTTTTTTTGCAGCACTCTTTTGGAGCTGGAGCACAATGCAGTCATGAAATAAATGTGGTACAACTGTGATGAAGTTGAACTGCCATGCAACAAACATGGATCGGGCAGGAAGCAGAGGTTTCTGCAAGTGACATTCACTGATTTTCATTGCTTTCAGGCTCGAGTAACCTGACATTTAATGAGATACTCAGTCTCCTCGGAGTGGTTTCTGGCTTCCTGGTCCCCTGAGCCAACCGATATTCCCTCTCCCTTCTTTAGATATTCCCATGGAGATGGTCTTGTGATTACCCTCAAGTCTTTAGAATGAGCTGCAAAATATTAATTTTCAATTAATTGATTGACTAATCACTGACCATTATGAACTTCAAGTTATTGAGCTGTACTCATGCCTTGGGTGTCATTTTGGTGGACAAGATTCACAAGAGTGGTTCAGCAAATCAGTCTCCACGATGAAGAACTCAATGGCCACAGGTCCATTACTCTCAAGGAAAGCAGTAAAAAAGTTGTATGTGTAAATAAGACAGATTAAATAAAAATAAGTTCAATTTTTGTTCACTGAGTATCTGAGGAGCAAGGGTATCGCTAGTCAGCACTGTCAGGTTGGCCCATTGCTCCTCCTCCCAAGTTCATCAGTCATCATTTACAAAGCTTGTGCTAGGTATCTACTGCAAGATCCCAAAGAAATGAAGGGCTTTTGGCCACATGTGTGAATTTCCTCACAGAAAATTTTCACTTAATTGATAGTCTGCCTCTTATCTGCCTTCACATAACAGAGAAACACAGAGAAAAATCCTGTATACAACAAGTTCTCAGTCTTGACATTGCTTTATTAAGTCAGATCAACTAATGACTGATGCTTAGCCATTGAATCAATGCAATTGCCTGCACAAGGTATTGGATGAACTCAAGTAACAAATAAGTATGTAAAAAACAGGTTTTTTAAATCAATCATTAGGGGAAAAAAAAAAAGTTAATATTATCAGGTAGCTCATTTATAATGAGCAATTTGATTGGCTCCACATCTGGGGTTCCTAGGCTTTTTCAGTGTAAGAAAGACAGCTGGCTAGTCTTGAAAGGGTGTTTTAATGCAGAGTTCTGTATTAATATTATGTTTCTTTTAGGTGTTGTATGTTAATACTTCAAACATGGATTTCTGGCAATATGAGCATGGCCTATTTTTTAATGAAAAAGATCACGTTTCCAAGTATTTTTTAAAAGCCTGCATTACCACAGTTTCTGCTGGGAAAAAAGAAAGGAGAAGGGAATTAAATAAACAAAAACACCTGGCAACCTCCATTGCTGGTGTAGAAAAGGCAAGGCACACAAAAGCACTTAAACTGAGAGGGTTTTTTCCAAATTTAATCAGTAGAATTGCAACAAATATCAACAGTAAGGTTCCTGATAAAAAGCCAGAACAAGCAAGACTCTAAATGCCTAGAGATTGGAGGAAACAAAACAGGGATTAAATAAAATGGTCTTCACTCTTCACATCTTTTAAAGATATTTGAAGTGGTTACTTTAAACATAATACAAAGTTATAGAATAGAAACATACATACCTTTTTATTTACCAGGTTTGATCTGAGAAAACAATGGTGTGCTTGGAGCAAATCAAGCCACTGGGAAAATGTATGGAACAAGCCATCACTAGAGAGTTATATGACAAATAGCTTACAAAAGGAAGAAAACCCAAAGATAATGAGAGTCAGAAGAATTTACAAAGTTATGATGAGATGGTAGTCTTAGAATCTGGGAAAGTCTGGGACAATTTGCCCAGTGACTTACCAGGTATATGTCTCCTCAGTGCTTATAGCTAAAAATTGTGAAGTATTGTTGTGTTTTGAGGAAGAATATGCATATATAAGCCAGTTTTTGAGGGACAATCACAAAGTTTAGTAGAAGAATGAATCCAGGTGCTGCAGCAGCACATGTCAAAGTACAAGACAACAGTTCAAGGAGTTCAGATGTGAAGTCCAGAGGAGCCAGGAGCTTCAGATGACAACCACAATGCAGGAAGAGCATGGTGGGCACAGGAGAAAACACTGCAGGGTTTGTCTTGTGAATGCTGCCAGGAGAGAAGTCTGAGCTCGGTGGCAAACAGCAGGGGCCAAATATTTATTCAGGCAGTCTCAAGCAGTTCAAATAGATTGCTGATAGAAAGGCATGAATAAACCACCATTTGGCTCAGTGCCATGATTTTCACTTTGTTGAAGGTTTGAGCTGAATAACTCCTCCAAAATAGGTTGCTGGGTTTAGACAGTGTTTCCTTGTGTTTAAGGTACTTAGTTGAAAGGGTATTGAAATGGTATGGGAAAATATGCCAGAGATGGAGTGAATGCACAAGTTTTGATTTGGTATCCAGCTTTAGAGTGTTCAAAACCAGACAATGGCATTCCATAGAAAAAGAAAGTGCTGTTTCTATCTGCCATCTCACAGAATCTGCAAAGTGTTATGTGAACTCCAACAATTCAGTTGATGGATCACTCAAGAACACAACCATCATTTACTGATGACATTTTTTAAAAAAATCTCAGTTTGGAAAACAAAAATGTAATCTATTTGTCTGTTGACACCTACTCAAGAGTCACCAGAACTTTGTATGGACTCCAGTTCTACAGCAGCAGAAATTTTGCCATTGGTTTCACTAGGTTAGAATTTTATTCTGTAAAACCAGAAATCATGAATATTAAGTGTTGCTAACTAGGAGCACATAAAAATAATTGCCTTGATTTTGCTTCTGTGCAAATGTGACCCGTGTTGACAGAGTAGCCAGACAACAGGACAAGGGGACATGGGCTCAAGCTCTGCCAGGGGAAGTTTAGGTTAGATGTTAGGAAGAAATTCTTTACAGAGAGGGTGATCAGGCATTGGAGCGGCCTGCCCAGAGAGGTGGTGGATTCACCATCCCTGGAGGTTTTTAAACAGAGATTGGACATGGCCCTTAGTGCCATGATATAGTAATTGGAGTTGGATCAGGGGTTGGACTTGATGATATTGGAGGTCTTTTCCAACCCAATCTATTCTATGATTCTATGATTCTATTTATTTCCAGAAATATCCAGAAAAATCACAGAAATAGCTGGTAACCTTTCCTAAAGTAGTGGCCATAGGTTTAAATCTCCTTAAAACCTCAAATTTTACATTAACACCAGTTTGCAATGTCCATCACTCAATAGAATTTTTTATTGTTTTACTTTTGCACTTTAACTTAAACCCCACAGAATTTCCTGGACCTAATGACCTACAGCCTTGAGGTGAAAATCCTGTTCTTCTGGTTCATGCCTAAAAAAAATATGCAGAGTTTGAGTGTGTAGTGATTGAAAGCAATTTTATTTGCTATGGGAAACTGCAAGAAACATTTTTGGAGCTAGCCTACCTTCATAGCTTCTTGTATCTACTGAGCCAGTTTCTGATTTTCACAAGTCTTAACTTTTAGCATACAAATACAGAAGAGTGTTTAGTCTTTTCAAAGGACAGAAGGAGTTAAGGGAGGGAAAGTCTTCCATAGAATAAGTAGGACCATAACAAGCTCTGACCTGTAGTGGCAATAGTGTATACTGTCATTCTATCTTCATTTTTGTTGAAGGACTTCAATTAAAGCTATGAGGTGTGAGCTTTACTAGGAGTCTTGCAATAATCAAACAAAATAAACAAAAATGAGGATTCTTGGGCTTCATTTCTGTTGAAGCATGTTTTCAATGTATTATTTGGTTTCCAAACCATATCCAAAGAGACAAAATGCCAGAACAATAAAACATTCCTCCTTGTTTGCAGAACAATTCGCCTCTCATGACAAAACGATGGATGCAGTTGAAGCCTATCCTCAACATGTAGCAGAGGTCTGTGAAGAAGAAAATACTCAAAATAGAAACATGTCTGAGCAGACAAACACTATCAAGGCTGGGAAAGCTGGTAAGAAGGGGAAACCAAAACATGTGTCCTGATCTTACTTCTCCTCAAGTCAGTAGGAAGACTTGTGAACTTCACTTCACAGAAGTGAATTTCTACGTTCAAAAATATTACTCAAGGCAGAGGAATTATGAAAGTCCTCTAAATGCAGTGAAAATAAAAGTAAGTGGAAAGAAAACCTCCCTGTGTCGTACTATTCTTTTTTCCATTCCTCAGTTTCATCTGGCTGACATTTAATACTGTTTGCTATTAGCAGAGACGCTTTGCTGTAGCTCTCACAGTTTTAAGTTGTGAGCAGGAATAGTGCAGAGCACACACATTTGTCATTAGACCATAGCTATAGAAATTTAATTAAAAATGTGACATTTGATCAGTGTCAGCAACAGAAATGCACTGACATCCCACAGAAAGCCCTGCAAGACTTTGGCTGCAGAATACTGTCCCAGCCACAACAAAATCTTAGACCACAACAACTCCAGTGTGACCCTACCTGCAACATCAGCTGCAACCCAAGAGAGACTGATTTAAACAAATAAGGCTCATATCCTGTGCCAAGCAAAGGCTGTCCTGAACATCTTAAGTTGAAGATCATAGTAAATAACATCTGCAGAAAGTCAGGAATAAGCACTGAAAGAATGAAAGAGTCAGACCACAGGTCCAGCTGGGTAAGTACTCCAGCTCCAACAGTGACTATTAGCAATTCTTTGGAAAAAAGGATAAGCCCTCATACACACTGCAGTTTAAACAAATCAGCTTCCAGTGGTTGCCTTTGTGTTTCAGTGTACTGAACCCTGGGGTGACCTATACACAGATGCTCTTTACTACATTGTAGAGGTGAAAGCCCTGGAAGATTCCCAAATCTTTCGCAGTTGGTTTGCTGTGGTTTTGTTTGTTTGTTTGGTTTGTTTGTTTGTTTGTTGGTTTTGTTGTTGGTGTTTTTTTGATTGGTATTTCTTGGTTGTTTTTGTGGTTTTGGTTTGTGGTTGTTGTTTTTGTTTGTTTGGTTGGTTTTGGGTTTTTTTTGGTTGGTGGTGATGGTTTGGTTGGGGTTTTTTGGGTTTTTGTTAGGTCCCCCAAGAAATAGAAACATGTAGGGGAAGAACAATACAGCTAAATTATTTGAGACATGGTTAGAAAGTTTACTGTTACAAGCATGACTGGAACTCAGGAAATGGCTAATCATTCCAGTCCTCCTTGAGAAGCTGTAGAAAACTGGAACACTGACTGCAGCAGGAGTCTAGACAAATGGCACAAAGTTCAATGAAAATTTCTCCAACATCCTTATGTGTGGTTTACTCTTTTTTTCCTCTGTAGATTTTTAACCTTTTTTGGAAGAATTGGATGTTCTCCTGTGTATTATAATCCTTTTTTGTTTGGTTGGTTGATCTGTTGGTCTTAAGAAGATACTGAGTTTATCTTCACACGTGGTGCTGAAGACCCCCAAAGCTTTCATGACTGTATGATCTGAGGTTTGTTTCTAAAGACCATCCAATGTCTAATCCAATGGGACAAGACTATGCATGCAGGACCCCACAGGCTCTGGTCAGGTCTAGACACAACATTTTTAATGTAATATTGTCAGCATATGTTGTTCTGTCAAAGTAAAACAGTTTATTAAGGTAACTGAATTACAAGGATGTTTTTGTTTAGAAGAAGGCTTCTAAACACTGGTCAGCTACACGCAGAAGAAAGTCCAGATCTAATTTTTTTAATAATGCCTTTGATCAAAAGTCAGTTGTATCAACAAAATTCCCCTCCACAGAACAGCCCAGATACTTAGTTCTCTTTCTAATCTAGAATAAGTTTTATCTCTGAAAGCTATAACATGATTGTCCTTGGATCCTTACTTCCTGACCTGCTGTCAAATGCAAAATCAAACACCTGTGGTAGATACATAAGGCTATGTGTGTGCCACTGTCGATCCATCTGCAATATATTACTTTCTAATTTATTGCTGTGGGTGTTTTTCAAAGGGGATTCATTAGTCAGACAGAGTCCATTGCACAGTTAAGAAACTGTTTTTCTTCCCACCATTCTAATTTTCCCTTCTTCTCAGGTTTCTGTTTCCTTTCATGCTATGGCAGGGATATTAAGTGCTTGTGATACAATATTTGGTCCAAAACTAGCCATTCTGTTCTGAGCAATTAATGTGGGTGGTGAGCAATACCTGACCCAAATTTTGTGGGTTGGATAAACCATAAGAAGTGGTTAATTATTTTCTACAGACCATATCTGTTTAATGAGGGGTGGAATTTCTCATTTATACAGAAAAAGTCCATGAGTTTTGGCATTGTCCTAAAAGAAACAAAGGAATAACTCTCTCTTAAGCAACAAGAATTTTCACATAGCTGTCTTTGGCTTAGATCATGAATTGGTGTAGCAGGCCATATGATGGCTCTGGTAAGAGTTGCTACTACAGATTACAGTGTTCTAGGGATAAAATCAGGAAAAGATATACCTTGAAGGTACAGTTCCTGATCCAGGTTTTCCTTTGTGAATGCTTTCATCCCCTTTCAAGACAACAGGTAAAAAATCAGCTACATTTTCCCACGATGGCCGTTTTTAGCTTTGTGGTTTTATTGTCCCATGCAACATACACAAAGCTTCATTAAAACATTGAAAAGAATTACATTTAGTTTTACTAAATTTCTCCTCTGCTCAAAGTAAAGCCATCTCACCTGGTCCACCTTGTCTTCAGATATAAAATAACAGATATGTTTCTAACTGGGCTGCAATTGCTGAAAATTTCCTTCCTGAATAATATCTGAATAATAAACACATGTTTAGTATTCCCTGTTATAGCACAGTATATGGAGCACTTCTGCTTTTCTCTAGAGAAACCCACAGATGCTGCCTCTTCATACCACAGATTGGCAGTTTATGGAGAAATCAAACGGCTAAGTCATGAAGTCGAGAGTGCTTAGAGCCTGTTGTGACATGATTTTTGAAATACTTTCCTTTCTCTTTCCTTCTGCAATCCTGGGCACTGCTATACCAAGTAAAATTTTCTGTCATTTAAACTACAACCAAAAGGCTCACTGTGCTGACCCCCAACTTGTTACTTGAGGTTGCAATGATGAACACTTTTTGACATCTGGTAAGAGGTTGCAGCTCCTGCCTGAAGAAGTCCCTCTGAAATTAAAGGCTGATGATGTCAAATACAAGGATGTCTGGTTTATTGTAAGACTGTTTGGTTTAGATCAAGCTCTTTGGTGTAAATGAAGCTGCCTTGTCTGGGAAAGGAAATGACTTAAAAGTGATGTAGCAATTTTGAAAGGGAGTCAGACAGTGGGAGACACAACTGGCATGTCTTGTGCTGCGTTAAACTGGGCTTGCTATTAACTCATCAGATGGTGAAAAGAAAAACAGCATTTCATAACAGCTTTTACTACGCTGTTTTCTAGAGATGAGGAAATAAAATGGGTGTGGAGAAAGCAATGATGCAAACAGGAATTTTCACTTTATCATTATAGCCATCACTTTCTCCAAAGCAGAGCTTTCCTGACTCAGACATGCGTTAGGGAAACCAGGACAAACACCAATGAGCTGTGAGCCCCCACCCTGCTTATGACAGTGAACATCTCCCTTCTGCCTCTGTCTGGGAGGAGGCTTATTTCCAAAGCAAATGGCCCATCATCTAACAGATGACTGATTCCTCCAGACACAAGTTTTTGAGTTCCTTTTGTTCAGAAAGGCACTCCCTAAATGGCTCCCTCTTACACTCCTCCTGCAGCCAGATGTGTGCCTCCATGTAATTACAGGACAATGTCTCCAACAGGGAGACCTGTGGATGAACCTTCAGATAACCAGTGCAATTTGCTGGCTGATGTGTGGCTTGAATGCAGCCTCCATTGATGCAGTGTGCTGGGCAGCCCCAGAGAGGCAGTGCTGCAGGGTGTTTCTCATATCTACTGGAAGGTGACATACTTCCCTGCTGTTACTGAGCCCCAGGGTATCCTCCTGGCCCACACAGCCTCACCTGTTTGGCCCAGTTTCACACTGCCTCCAGCACTTATGACTAAATTGTTTGAGGAGTCTTGAACCATATGAGATGTACCTGAGGCTTAAGTTTAAGGATTAAGGTTAAAATACAGTTTAAGGAAGGTCTCTTGTCTTCATTTTCAAAATTTATGGTACGTCTTGATAACCCCATAACTTAAAGATGGAAGTCACCCGAGGTTTCGAGACAAACATGTTTTCTGGGATAACTTTACTCCAGAACACAACTTTTGGAACCTGGTTCAGTGGCCTCAATACAGGCACTAGGTACCATTTTAGTGAATTCCTGTTTTTTCCTCAACCAGCTGCTGTCCTATGAGGGTGCAAGTTTCCTACAGGTTTTTGTTGCAGGTGCCTCTTGCAAGCATCTGCTTTGTGCAGCTACCTGCTTTGATATCCAAAGCACCTTGGATGACACTGTATGTATCCTTAGCCAACCAAATTCCTCCATTCTGCATTCAAAACTGTCTAAGCAAATACCTGTTTGGAAGTTAAAATATTTTGGAATAATTCCTCCACTTCTATGGAGGCCTAAGGCACCACAGACATGCAGGTGCAGTAAGTTATGGGTGATCATAGGCAGTTTGGAGAGAAAGAAGTAATCAGTGAAACTGGAACTATACAATGAAATGGATATTTTTTCTGCTTCACTTCCAGCCATGGCTTAGTTCAGCAACTGTCTAGCAATCATATCCACCTATGAACTGTATAATTACTGGTATTTTTGTATGATTAGAGTGCCAAACCATCTAGCAGTGACCAAAGTCCCATTGTACTGTGTGCTCAAAGATCATATGGTGATTGATAGCCTCTGACTCAGCATTTTTAGCATCTGCAGTGGGACAGAGATGAATCAAGTGAGGAAGGCTTATAAGTAGAAATATTTAAGTACCTCAGTTCCACTGAAATCAGTAGGAAACTTGTTTCAGTGCTCTACTGACTCGGATCTTCTGTTTTTTATTATAGATCTCACTCTCAGCCATGAACTGTAGGTGTATGACAGGCATCCAAATTTTAACTCCATTTAACCAGTCTGGACCAGCTGCATGATGTAGCTGAATTTATCTTGGAATCAGAGCCAATGATATTGATGTCCATCCATCATAACTTACAGTTGGACAGTAAAGATGTTGTCTCCCTAGTCAGCCTGTCCATGTCAGAATTCAAGGCAACACAGAAAAGCAGTAAGGATGTGAATGGCCAAAAAAGCCCAAGCTAAAACAAAAAGGGTGGGAAACCTAAGTGCTAATAGATATCCTACTGTAATTAGAAATAAGTGATACCTTCCTTCTGAAGTGAAGGGACCACCACATGGGACATTTGTCATAAGGCATCTGAAGACCATCCCCATATTTTCTGGACATGTTAATAACAAATCAAGCAATAAGGATAGTAGATAATTTCTTTGCAAGCTACTGGGCACATTCTCATCCTCGCTGCGCACTGACAGTGCCACCCACCAGCAGCGTCAACTCACCAGCTGCAGCACATGTGGGTAACTCCATGTTCCAGCTTGTGTAACAGGTTGTGGTTCATTACTGTGAACATAGCTACCCACAGGCAGAAAGTTAATTGTGTTCTCTATGAATTCTGTGTGCTCTGAGGAGCAGTTATATGTCACATGGGCCTCTCTGGCAGAAGAGCCCACACCAAGAATTCTCTGAGTGCTGCAAAGAAACCATAAACTCCTGCTGCAGGAAATCCCGTGGTCCTTTGGCTTGAATGCTTAGCAGCTATTCAGGGTTTTTCTGTGTCATGTTTCTGTTGGGAGGAGGAGCTGATAGAGTCATGCAGAGTCTTTGTGCAATCTGATTTATTTGCAGAAGTGTGTGCCAGGTCTCCTTGCTCCACAAAATAAATAAAAACCAAAAGCAAGCAGGAGGTAGTTTCCTTGCTGAGAAATCCAATGTGCCAGAAGCTTTTTGCCTGATTTTTTCCAAATTCAGTATTTTGCATCTCTGGCTTTTTTCTGGCCTTCTCTCTCACAGCTCTCTGCTCCCAGAGTTACAGTTGGTCCAACAGAAATCCTTTCATCCCATGTGACTTAGCTGCTTTCAGCCACTGCTGTAGTGATTGGTGCCTTTGGCAACTACTTCAATTGTCTCAGTTCCTCAAGGAACATTTTTTGTTGCATTAAATCTCAGAGTTTTTCCAGAAGATACACTATTGTTACTACAGGAGTGATTGCAGGGTAGTCTTATGGTATATGTTAGGAAGGAATCAAGTCAAATCATTGCAGCAGTTCCTTTAGGTCCTGTAATACATGAATACATCCCTTAGGTTGATAGTTTGATGGGAGCTTTAAAATCTTCTAGACAACCACTGAAATCAAGGAAGTAAATTCAGTTTCCAGGAGATTGGATCAAGCTTCTGTTTTGTCTTATTTTAACTAAAACCTTCTCCTTCTGCATTACAAACCCAGGTCGATCTGTGTTTAAATGTAAGTATTCAGAATCATCACTGACCACAGAGGCCATATTAGGATGCTTAAGAATATGACTGGTTGCATGACTTCCATAAGTAATTTTTTTCTCTCTCAGTGCTCCTGACCCTTCACTATTTCTTTCACTTGTGTGTCTGTTGCTTTGTAGTACATGCACACAATCACACAAAAATTCAGGCTGAAAGGGATCTTCTGAGATCCAGCCCCTGACCGACTGGCTCTGCTAAGAGTATGGCCAACTCAGTCAGCTTCCTCAGGGCCATCTTCAGTTTTTAAGATCTGCAATGAAGGACACAGGGTCTTATAGGAAAGCTGTGGTTGAGCCATCCTCTGGATCCCTTTCCTTCAGATAAGTGATCCCCTTTCCCAGCAACCCAACCATTTTATTGCATCTCTAAAAAATCGTGCCAGTTCCTTGGCATGGTGCTGGATCTGTGCAGTAGGTAAGACTCTATCAGCACTCAGTGGAGAGTTCATGTCTCCTTGGGTGAGCAGTGTAAACCAATGCTCAATGTAGTTTTCTACCATTGCACTCACACACATTTGGTAAAGGGGATTTTCAATCTGTGTCTCCTGCCTATGCAAATTGAGAAGCCTGACTTTAAAAACCTCTCTGTTTCCCAGTAACATCCTGTTTGAGGAAAGCAAAACAGACCCCAACCGGCCTGTTGAATCCTCAGCCATTAACATGGGTGTCCTGGTTTCACCTGGGACAGAGTTCATTTTCTTGTAGTCACTGGTTCAGTGTTGTGCTTTGGATTCAGTGTGAGGATAATGTTGATAACACACTGATGTTTTGGTTGTTGCTAAGCAGTGCTTACCCTGAGTCAAGGACTTTTCAGTGTCTCATGCTCTGCCTTTGAGGAAGTGCACAAGAAAATGGGAGGGAGTATGGCCAGGACAGCTGACCCAAACTAGCTAAAGGGATATTCCATAGAATATCACACCCAGTATATAAACGGAGGAGAGTTGACCAAGAGGGGCTGATCACTGCTGGGGAACAGTAGTGAACAATTGTATTGGTCATCACTTGTTTATCTTACTTTTTGTTGCCTCCTTTCTCTCTCCTTTTCATTATATTATTATTATTAATGCTATTATTATATTTGAGTCATTAAACTGTTCTTAACTCACAAGTTTTTCCTTTTTTTCTGACTCTCCTTCTCATCCCATCTGGGTGAGGGAGAGGCAAGTGAGTGCTCTGTAGTATTTAGTTGCTGGGGTTAAACCACAAAGGTAGGGGATATCATCTTCTTCAGATGGACAGGCAGAATACAGCCATGCTCATGGTTAAATAAGGCCAAGTGCTGGGTCTTGCACTTGGGTTACAAAAACCTCATGCAGTGCTACAGGCTGGGGAGGAGTGACTCAAAAGCTCTTTGCACACAAAGGGTCTTGAGGGTGCTGGTTGACAGCTGGCTCAATATGAGCCAGCAGTGTGCCCAGGTGGCCAAGAAGACCAATTGCATCTTGGCCTGTATCAAGAATAGAGTAGCCAACAGAATGTTCATCCTTCTACCCTAGCACTGGTGAGGCTGCACCTTGAGTACTGAATTCAGTTCTGGGCCCCTCACTTTGAAAAAGACATTGAGGGGCTGGAGCAAGTCCAGAGAAGGGCAACAAGGCTCGGGAAGGGTCTAGAAAACATGTTTTGTGAGGAATGGCTGAGGGAGCCGAGTTTGCTTAGCCTTGAGAAGAGGAGGCTCAGGGGGAACCTCATCGCCCTCTACAGCTACCTGAAAGGAGGTTGTCATGAAGTGGGGGCTGGTCTTTTCTACCATGCCAACAGTGAGAGGACCAGAGGAAATGGCCTTGAGACAGGAGAGATGAAGATCAGGTATTAGAATTTTTCACTGCTAGGGTGGTCAGGTATTGGAATAGGCTGCCCAGGGAGGTTGTGGCGTCACCATCCCTGGAATTGTTCAAGAGGCATCTGGATCCGGCTCTAGGTGACGTGGTTTAGTGTTTTATGGATTATAGTGGTAGTGCTGGGTTGGTAGTTGCACTTAATGATCTTAAAGGTCTCCTCCAAACTTGACAATTCTATGATTCTATGATTCTATGTCCTGCTCTGGGCAGCCTGCACTGGGCCACCCCGAGGCAGCTGGAGAGCAGCAGTAGCAGCCTGACAGAGCTGCCGAGACACTTTAAAGCCAGACACATATGCTGTTAACATGAGCTGCAGAGCCCCACCAATAACTCTGAATTTGAGCCACAACACCATAAATGCAGAACATACAGAAGTAACAAGCCAGATGGGAGCAAACAACCAAGGCCTCTCCAGCAGACCATGTCCCGAGGCATGTTAAGGTGAACCACTGGGCCTGTCTGGTATGTGGGAAAGAGCCACTTTTTGGAGGTTTCTGTGTCTCTGGTGCAGGTTGGAGGTGCAGCTGCAGCCTGGTAGCCTTATTCCTCTCTAGAGCAGCTGGTAAGTTGTGCTCCTCCTGTTCTGTGCAAGCTGAGGGTGTTTCCCCACATGGGTGGTCTTTTCAGGTTATATGATGCAGAATCAGAGAGAGAAGCACAGTCTGTGCCCATGGAATGTGGAAGTCAGAGGAATGGATATGATTTGCAAGTCTCAGGTGAAAGATATGGTCAGGTGGGGACAATTCCTCCATCTCAGGAAAATTTATAAGATTTTTGACAATTTTTCTCATACTCGTGTCATAATGCAAAAAATGTTGACTATTTCTTTGTTGCAAAGGGACAACAAAATAAAATAGAAGTTTGTGACAATCCCCATGCTTTATTTAAATGCCTTTGGAACATGTTGGTTTGAATTTTAACTGACTGTTATTTGTCTAATTGTCTTCCATTATAACTTTTGCAAATATCATTTGATGCTGAATACTGGGGTTACAATTTGATTGTGGAAATGAAAACCAAGGTTTTTTTAATAAATGAAAGAATTAAAATAATTAAACCTTCTTAATGGTCTCCTCCCAAAAACATTTTAAATTGACAATTTGTTGATTTTTAGTGAAAAAATATTTCATATAAAAAGTTCCAAACAGATTTGATATCCTTTTATTTAACCTTAGTCCACTTAGGACCTCCCCCATGATGCAGAAATTATTGTGCCTATTTTCCTGCAAATGTTAAAACACCCATGGAGGTCCTTTGGAAAAGAGAAATGAGCTATCTACTATTTGTGAGTTGGAAAATAAAACTGATAACAAACAATAGAAAACTGCCTCTTAGAAAATACAAATAATGTAAAAAGACCTGTGCTTCTTAAGGACATAAGACATTTCCTGTTTCAAAATTAGAGGAATTCAAATACAACACAAGCAAAATATAAACATTTGCAACACTTTCTGCTTGTCTATATGCATTTATTTTAAAATCAAAAGCTAGCCAAAATGTTTTTGAGATACAATAAACAAAAACACCCTAGCAGTCCAAGATTTAATGAAAGCAGAAAACCTAATTTTTTCCACTATTTTGTCTGGTTAATGGCCTACCTAATAAACTCTTCTCAAATTTACTTAAATAGACTATTTAACAGAGAACTGCACATGTATAAATTCAGGAGGCTTAACAACACTTCTGACCAGCTTATGTGCTCAGGGGACTCAGGGTCCAGCATGTGGTGGAAAACTCATCCCTTCTTCAGTGTGACAGATCCTACTGCTACCACAGAAAACAGACAATTCATTTCAGGTGCTGGGACAAAGCTAGAAAAATCCTGAATACTCACAACCAGGCCAAGACCTTTGAAAGAGTTCAGCTACCTGGAACTCTTGCTGGGAGAATCTGGCCATAATTACAAATAAACAACAAAACGTGCAGTGTAAGTCCAGATTCTCAGAAATTTATTGAGCTTCCTAAATGCAAGTGAAGTGCACTGACAGGCAGCTGCCAGTGAGCGAGCAAAGCTCTGCTATTGTAAGGGTGTGCTTGCTCCTGGCTGTGCTGGAGGACCACAGTGCTGGCTGCCAGCCTGTCTGCTCCTGTCTCGTGATCACCAGGCGAAGTGTGAGGCTGCAGGGAGTCTCCCTGTCTCAGCCGATGAACCACCTGAAGAGAGCCCGAATATTTCAGTCACTTGTGATCATTTCTCCATTCCCAGGGAAATTGTTTTGGAAAACTCAGTCACGATCCTAGAAGTTGAGGTATGCTGAAAATCCTGGCCAGAGGGAGGAAGAAAGCCTATGTTTCTATTCACTGCTTGTTTTGAAAGGACTCAGTCCAAAACACAAAGAAAACCTAAGAGTGATTCCCACTGACTTAGCAGGCTTTGAGTGAAACCCAAAGTACTTAGTATTAGACTCCTCAGGACCACGTGCCAGTGAAGCTGGTGAAGAGTTCTCAGGCAACAGGCTCCTTTTTCCACAGCTATCCCATATCCAAATGCCTGTTTGCTACTTCAGTCCTCCCGCACTTCCTCTGCATCCTGTATGGCTGTGGATGGCTCAGGCATGTGACAGTCAGACCATTCCTTTCTGGATCCTTGCAGATAGATTTGTTCCTTTCTTGCTCCACTTTCCTCACTGGAAGATTCCCACACTGACAGTTAAACACTCCTCTGAGGACCCTTCCTGAGAGACATGATACTGGTTTTTGGCAGGACCCTTCTCTGCTAGTCTTTTCCAAACCCATCCTGTCCCCATAGCAACTCTGGGTAACAGCTGAGATGCATTACACTCGTTTTCCATTCTTCTGGCGCTTGATAATAAATGTAGCTGCCAGCAGGTAAATTTAAGATGAATAAAAGGGGGGCCTTTGCACAGCTGGTGGCCAGCCTGCATAGTTTGCTACCACAGGAGGCCACAGAATTGAAGAAATAAAGTCTGAAATGGGTTGAAATTGGAGTTGCTTATGGGAACCTTATCCCACTTTTCACATGGGTTTGGTAGGCAAAGGAAGAGATCCAAGGACTTCAGTTCTCACTCTGCATAGGACTCAGCTGTGGTGTTGTTACATGTTTCCTAACACGAATTTTGTTCAAACTGATTCTTATCTTCACCGAGTGGATTTGTGCAAACTATCTCCACCATGTGTGTGGGGGGTTAATCTGCCTTAAGCCTTTGAAAGGGGCATAATTTTGAACATAAATAGCTGATGGTAGTGCTCGTTATAATGTATGCTGCTTGTTTCTGTTTAAGGAGTATTTGGGAATCCAATCAGACCTTATTCTTCCTCGTCTTGGTGATCTACACCATGCTGGTCCATGACTTTATGATGCTCCAGCCAAAGTCCCTTCTGGACTTTCAAAGTTCCTACTCTGAGGAAAGGAGCTCGTTTCATTAACTGATGCCAATGAAAATATTAATTTGATCCTTCTTGACATTTCGAAGTTTCATGAAGATATTTTTTCTTCCTATTCGTTTAAGTCCCTCAACAAGGGGATATGATAATTTGAGCAAAGTCATTTCCTGCCAATAGAGAAAGGAACATGGGCATTAAATGTTCAGCCTGAAACAGATGTCTATGTGGGGGAAACCCTCCCTTTCAGGTCATCTGTGTTGCAGTGGTATCTTCTTGCTGTCTGAGCAAAACCACAAAAAGGAGGTCTGATCATTTTTACATAAATTTTTCTTAGAAAACTCTTTTACTTCCCAGGCATCTCTTTATGCCTGACACTATTAATAATTTTCAAAATTTCAGAAAGCTCTTAAAAATCAACCAGAAGTGCAAAGAAACTTTCCCTGGGTATGTTTTACTGCCTTCTCAGAAGTGGCTGACCTTGCACTTACTGCAAGTGATAATTTGGTATAAGGTTTCTTTTCTCAGCATGAAATACAATAGGAGCTCCTCCCATTTCGACAGAAATGCATGTACCAGCACTTAACAGACCAGCAGTCCTCAAAGACCTGGATTCTGTCACCCACCAAATGTTCTCTGCCTCATTCCTCCCATTTCCACCCTGTTGTGCTCCATGAGACACCTGCATCTGGTCAAGCAGCCTTGTTGTGAGAAATTGTGATGCCATATATAAGAATATTATCATACCACCACTTACAACTCTGACTATATACCTGTTTCTGTGTGATTTATCTTTTTCCTCTTCCTCTCTCTTTCTGTATGTTTCTACTGTATCATATAACCTTGAAAAGAAACACAACTCTCTGCAACACTGCCACTCATTTTTTTCATAAAAAATAAATTTTCTCCAGAAAACTTGCTTGACAACAATTTTGGATCTTTCCTTTCATAGGCTGTCATGACAAACCCATTGTTTTCATGGAGAGCAGTTTCCTTCCTGGTGCTACAGACCAGTTCTAGTCAGCATTTGCTACTAGTTGTAACACGGAGATGCAAAACACAATTACTAACTCCCTCCAGAGGAGCAAACAACTCTGACTTGGACAATGATGGATTGCTGGAAGCCAGATCTGCTTTCAGGGCCTGCCTCTGTTAGTCTCAGACCTAAGAGAGATTTTTTGACAGGGTAGTAAGCCTGTGGGTGGGAAGTAGGCTGAATATCTGTGCAATTCAGCGACCTCCTCTCATCTCAACATCACAGTGACCTTGTAAGCACAATGTGTCAGAGGCTTTCTTTTCAACCTCTCCATGCTCATGAGGTCAGGCCCAAATTCATTGCACGTACTGTAGATTGTTAAATTATGACTTTCACTATCCTCCTCCTTTAGTTCCTGTGAGGTGGCCTGACTGGGAAATTAGGAATTCACTCAGGGTGACTTTGACTCCAATAATGCTTGTGTTTCACTGGCCCTATGAAGACTCTAAAATAGGTATTTCAGTAGGGTATTTACAGGTAGGAGGAGGTACAGGTCTTGGTCACCATAGTCTTTCCCTACATGTCAAAATGGTTATGAAGTTAAATACATTAGAGGACTCAAAACATACAGCTGTTGCTTTGTTAGGGGTCTTACAAGTAATTTTAGATATGATCTGTATGTACCATAACAGAAGAAAGCTAATCAGTATATACACAAAATATATTATTTTATTACTTATCTAAACTACCATGGCTGGTCCTCCCCTTTAATACCTATCCCTATATCTAAGTTTTAAAAGGAGTTACGTTTTGATAGCTAAAAAAGAGATTATGAAATTCTGCAGAGAAACAGCTATTCAGTAGAAGATTCTGTCACATTAATGACCTACATTTTGAAATTAGTAATGATTTTGCAGAGTTGAGTAGCCACTAGGGACATTTCTATAAAGGTTATCTCACATGAAAATGGGGTGTGTCACATTTGGAGTAGTTTCCTCATGAAAATTTTAGTTAGAGATAGATTTTTTCCCTTGAGACAGAGCTGGAGTTTGAGAGAGATTATTTATCTAGACTACAATTTTAATATTTTCAGGTCCAGAATATATACATTACTACAAATCAGGAAAATATCAGGACACACACTTTTATTCTGGCTCCTTATTTTCTGCTTTACGTAGTGGTTGCTTTACCACATCTGGGCAATCAGGGGACAAAACCCCACAGAACTCCGACAGAAAGATAGAGATGTAATCACATCTGGAACAGTAAGCTGAGAGACTCAGCCTGGGAAGAGTTTGCTAAAATATCCTCAATGCAGTTTTGGAGTTCCTGGAATTATTCATGAATTCAGCAAGACAACCTAGGGGGGAAAAGTGCAGTGTTTTCTAATAGTATTTTCCTAGTGAAATGCTGCAACTTTTAGGTCTTTTATGGAGATCCTGGAATATTCAAAGAAAAACTTAAGTGTTCAAATACATATGTTATATCTCAAAAAATACCTGGCTAGCAAGGAAGAGCACTAACTTCCTTGCAAGGAGCTTGTTTGAATTCGTAGAATCATAGAATGGGTTGAAAGGGGCCTTAAAGAGCCTTCACTTCCAAACCCCCTTCCATGGTCAGTCACCTTCCACTAGAACAGGTTGTTGAGAGCTCTGGCCAGGCCTTGAACACTTCCAGGTGTTAGCTTTTTACAGCTAAAGGCATTTAATGCTCGTGGTGGTAAATGTGTGACCCCTGGTTCACTCAGAACTTTGCATTTTTCACAAGTCCTTTCCCATAATAATGTATTATATACCAAGGACACCAGAAGGTATGAAGTGTAGGAAACAATAAATTTCTATTGTTGACACAATTCTCTTCCATAAATTAAACCAGACATTTGCTGACAAGCCTGCCACAAACAATATTCAGCAACTGTGACTCCTATTATTAAGGTCAGGAATATGTCTAGCTAACATCAACAGCACCCACTAAGATGGGAAGGCCTGTCTAGCTAACATCAGTTGACTTTATTAAGATGAAGAAGCCTGTCTAGCTAACATGTCCTCAGGCAACCAACCAGGAAATGTGCTCTTTCAATAAAGTTTTTGTAAATACCTCTCGACTGCTGAGCATCTATTTATGAGTGAAAGCATCAGGACATTGGCTCTCTAATGAATGTTGCTTGGACAAATTACTTGTTTAAGTAATGTTACTTCCAAGTTCACAGAATCAGCAGTGATCCTCCAAGCTTATGGGAATAAGAGAAATAATAAGAGAAACACTGATAACTTTTGCCATGTAAGTGTGAAATATATGTCTGATACTGGACTGGTTACCCCCTATATTTTATATCAACAAGCAAGTCAGGGGCCATGTGCCTTGGAAAGACTGGTCAGAACTCCACTCAAGCTATGCATTCTCCCAGCTAATTAATGCACATGGTCCCACTAATAGCTCTCTGGAGAAGGTGACAGAAGGTGCTTTTACTCTGTCTTTTGGCTTCTTTTTGTCCATGGTGGGATACGTGTAGTGACACTGGCCAATACTATTTGCCTTTCCTCCTCTCTTAACTCCTATATGCCTGTTACCAGGACAGGGTGTTTTCCTTCACTTCTTGAAGAAAATGAATGTATTGTGAAGTTATTGGTCTTTCTCCTTGTTCCCTTTCAGGAAAAATAACATCATGTTAGTTCTCTGGAGTCTGTATCCAGGGTCATTAAAATAATAACAATAAAAGTTTCAGGAGTATCCTCCAGTCATCTCAGACCTCAGAGACCAGTGGTTGTAGTTATACCCAGCTATATCAGAATTCTCCTATAGCAGAATTTCTTTTTTGTGTATAAGAAATCCTAATTTTGTGCTTAGGAAAATAATCTGGTGTTGTACACAATATGGTGTTATTCTTTCTTGTCTCGAGTTTTTATACCTTCTTCTTTTTACTGAGATTCTCTTTCATAAGGATAGTTTGTGGTTCAGCTTTTTCCTCCAGCTGCTTGTCTTGGAACAGTGTTGTATATTTTTTGCCCCTCAAGTCTCTTGTCTATTGTAAAATGGTCTTTAAAGGAAGATTGATAAAGAAAGAGAAATAGTGAATTCCAGATGTTATACTACCTTTTGTGTTTGTTCTCAGCCCCCTAAATGTCCCTGCATGTCTCCTTTATTTTTGCGTGAAAACCAGTAATGACATGTCCAAGACACATGAACCATCAAGCACATCTCTCAGGCTGGCCTGTACAATGGACTGCACAAGCTGAAGTACCTGGGATATGGGGAAACAGAGGTCAAACAGTGAATCCTTCCACAAGTCTTTCAACTGTGATGGAGACACAATACACTTAACCCCCACAGCAGGTTTCAGAGACTCTGTAGTATCCCCTCCATTACCTGTGCAAGTCCTGTTCTCTCATTACTATTCCTACAAGTATGCACTTTGCAAGTGCTGCTTTTTGGAAAAGTGTCTGGCTGAGGGAAGTACCAGAAATATCTGAAATAATACATATTTATATATATAAAAAAAGTAAGCAGGAAAAGCAGAAAATTAAGGAATAGAATAACAGCAGGAAACACAAGGTTTAGGGACTGTTGACAGTTCTTGTTACTGGCTACAGACTGTTATAACCAGAGAAGCCCAGGCCAGACTTCTATCCTAAAAGTGACCCAGAAAAAAAATGGCACAGGTGAACCCACCATCCTTCCATGGGTCAGGCATTCCCACTCTATACTTCTCAGGAGAGAAACTAGTGAAGAGTCCCTGTAGCCTGTATCACTCAGAACCTTCCCTCTCTCCAGTCCTCTCTGATCCCTTAGAGCTGGGACCCTATTTAAATCCTTCAGTTGGTACTCCTGCTCTTTGGCTGGTTCCCAGCTTCTATGTGTGCTGTTGTCACATAACAGGCCAGCTGCTTCCCCAGTTCCTTTTGGGGACCACGTGTGGTTGTATTTAGCAAGGAGGGTATGGAATGCCAGTCAGGCTTACAGAAGTCCCAGTGGGAACCAGTCTCAGCTTCCTATGAATAGGAAAACTAAGCAACTAGAACACTGCTTCAAGGGCACTGGGCTGGGGTTCAGAAAGAAACAAGGTCAGGAGTGAAAAAGGAGGAGAGGGAGCAATAAATATATTTTTCTGGTGTTGATGTCAGGCTCACCAGCCTATTCTTGTCACACCACTCCCTTTTTTCCATGCAGGCACAATATTAGCTGTCTTCCCTGGTATTTCCCTGGTATTCCAAAATTAACATCTGCATGGCAGAGACCACTTTAGTCAGCTCTCATGGCACCCTGGGGTGATTGCTATTTGAGCTTTCGCTTTAAAATATTTATCTCTAGAAAATACTGCCTAATGTTGTCTTCAGCTTTTAATAGCCTGGAAAATCTGTCATTTTTCTCCTCATCTTGTGCTTTCTAAGTACAGCACAAATATTTACTGAACTTGTCTTGTCTGCAGCAGTATTGATAAGGTTACTATCTTTGTGTAGTACTAGGCTTATGTCATCTTAAGAATTTGTTGTATTACCCATAGATTTAGTGTTCTTATTGTACAAATCCTACCAGGCATAGTTTTCTCTGTAATAACTTAAGCTTTGCATAGGAGTGTATCTGCAAATGTATAAATTATATTTTCCCTTTCACTTGCTGTATATTGCTTTATAACATTGATGTTCATTTCCCACCAGATTTTAATCAATACCCTCCTTTATCATTATTGTGGAACTGTACCACTTTGGCCATTCAGAAAGGCTTTCCACCAAAAAATTTGAGTTCATTTTTGACTGGCTACATTTTCCTTCCCCATCCACCCCTCTTGCAAGCTTCATCTCTTTGGTCTTTATAAATCTATCTGTTATGTATTGAGACTACTTTTTTTCTGCACGGATTGATTATACTCTCCTTGGTAAACACTGGTCCTGCAGCAACCATCAACTTCTTGATCTGTGGTAAGTCTATATCCATTACCATGAGAACTAGTTGTGAGACAATCTCTGCATTTGGATGTTTATTACAAATAATTAACAACAAAATATTAATTGAACAAGTAAACCACTTTCTGTGGCTTTGTTTAATTTACTTTGGAAGACATTATGGCCTACAAGGGAATAAATTTGCTTCTGGGTGTATGAACTGAAAAGCCAGAATTGATCTGTCTGATCAGTTAGTCACAAATGAATTTTAAAGGTGCCATTCAGATCACAGCTGGCTCTAACAGAGGCCCTTTCCTGCAGTGATTTTGCTGAGCTCTTGGCACTTAAGCATTTATAAATCGGGCTTCTAGCCCAGACCTACATGTATTGGAGATGCAGACAGCAGCAAGTGACCTTACTGTGAGCCAAAGAGCTGCTGCATGGGCTGATGAATATTTAATGGAGAAACACAATTAAAATGTTTTTACAGCACCAAGCACAGCTACTGGTTGGGAATTCCCCCTTTGCACAAGTGTGGTATTTTATTTCCTACCATGTTTGTAGCTTTAAGATGCTTTTGCCATTAGGCCTGCTGCTTTTAAGATTACAGTAGCAATGATAGATAGACGCAGTTTCAGGCCTGCAAAAAGGCTGCTAAGCCTGCTTCAGGGACTAATGCAGATAAATGGCATCCTTTCTAGGCAGACTTTATGGTCCAAAACCAGACACACAGGACATTCCCAGGTCACTTACATTTTATTGCTTCAGCTGAGATAATTCACATGATCTGTCTCTTTTATTCATCCTCCCATCCTAGAAACCACCTGTGTTGTTCATCTTCTGTTTCAAAAGCATTTACAATACAGCTAGTAGTAGGGTTTATTGAGAGAGAAGCCAGATAGGGGACAGATGCACATTTAATTGAAAAGAAAAGGGTTGCCTATTTGTTAGTAATAAATCAATGAATAACACAACCATAAGAACGTAACTCTGGTCCACCTTCTCAGTGGTTATAATAATAACAATGTATCATTTCTGTAGCCCTCCTGATTGTTCTGTCTTCACACTGAATAAGATCCTCAAGTTGTTTCACAAACAGAGAAGTGTGAGATACACAATATTTAATTGCCCAAGCCCAAGGAGGCATCACAGTCCATAATAAACCTGCACAGCACTTTGGGAGTAGGTTTCATCCAGCTCATAATATAGTTGGCTGTCACCATGAAACAGTTAAAATTTGTTCTCTTACCCTGACTTGTGAGTCTCTGTAGGGGCAGTTCTGTCAGTGTTGCTGCCTCTAGCAACTCGGGCTGTTGGTGTGGGATGGCTCCAGGGGATGTTGTTGGGCTGGATACCTGTGAGATATCTTGGGAGTTGCAAAAAAACAGCTGAGAAGGATATGGGCTTGACAGTGAGGGTGGGGGTGGCAAAGGTAAAATTTAGGGAATATTAAGTATGAGAGGTAGGTTTTGCAGGAGACAGAAGCCTGGAAGAGAAAAAGGGTATTGTAAGAGGAGGGGATGTAAGATTGAAGTATTGGATATGGGAGGAAGTGGGGAATACAGTGGATGTCCTATGATGGAAGGCAGGCAGGAGCTGCAAGGTATGAGAAGTGTAAGAGTGTCAGCCTATGTCAGATTATCTGCTCCCCACACATTTGAACTAAACTGTGTGTGGTCTGACCAAATTTATTCACAGTGGCTGCAACATCAACCCAGTGGCTGCTGAGACAAAGCTGCTGCCTGTGGCTGGACTGGACATGAAGGTTTGACGCCTCCCACCATTAGTAAAATACTCGTCTGTGGTAAGTGTTTTAATTCCTCATAGCCCTCAATGTCCTGCCTGTACCATCTTTTCAGGTGTGTTTGTGAGACAAGGGTCACAGGGCTGCAGAAACTCATCTATACAGCATAGGGCAGGACAGGGAAGTATAGGAACTATACAGTCAAGGAAGACTTTTTTTTTTCTCTTTTTTTTTTTTTTCCCCCAGCAAACCAGTATATTCATTCTAATAACTTGGAGAGAATCCAAATGCCATTCTCAGACATTCTGGTATGACTGTGGGCAAACAATCTAGCATTTCTGGTCCAAGTTTAGTGAAGAACATAAGTCAGAACTGTTATTAAGCATATAGCAATGGGAAAAACATAAAATATTATACATGTACTTCAAGACATGTCAGGAAAAATATTTTTAGGAGAAACTGTTATAACTATTTTCTATGGATGCAGAACATCCACGAAAGACTCTATTTGAACTTTTCATGACTGGAAACAGCCTTCAGCCCAAGGCCCAAACTGTCATGGATTCTTTTCAGCTTAAAGCCAAAGTGTCTAACTCAGAAAACCTTTTGCAGTATATCTTGGTTGTGCTTTTTGCAGGTTGACAAAAAGGAGGCTCCTTGATCACTGAAGAGCTCCTGTTCTTTAGGGAAATGTTGCCCTGCCAAACTGAAGTAGGTTGCTATGAAATTACACAAGCTAAAGCCTTTGAGGACCTCAGACCAGGAGAGTGATGAGCAAAGAGCCCAGAGGCAGCTGGCAGAAATCAGTTGCACAGTGAGTTGAAATTAGATATTTTTGTTTAATGTAAAAAACAAACACCCCCACCAACAATGAAAACAAACAAACAAACAAAACAAAACAAAGAAAACAAAAGACAAAAAAGCACCCCAAACCAAAAATAATAAAAAAGCTCAACCCAACAAAAAAAATTCCACAAAATATTTTTTCCTGATAAACCATTTTGATGAAATGATTTCTGTCAAAGCCCAATAAGCTGCCTGTTCACAGGACTCCCAAAGCAAACTTTTCCTTGAGTGCATATATTTCTGCCTCCCGATAATGACTTTGGCAAGCAGTGAAATGTGCTAGTTATTAGCTCACTAATGCTTTGTTTGGGGACAAAAGAGGGATCCCCATGGCTGGTAAAATGGCACCTGTTTTGTATGAATAGGCAGAGGCCCTTAGCCAGCTTATACCAGTAAAACTAAGGCAATGCAAACCCTTATCCCTGACTTTACCCAGTGAAGAGGCTTTCAACAGATAGAAGAGTAATTCCAATTTAATTTACTCTTATACATTCAGATAAGCAAACTCTACAAGAAAAGGTTTCTCTTTATATCTTCATTTGTTTCTATACTTGTTGGGGATTTTTTGGGTTATTTTTTATTTAACTACTTTGACTAAAAAAACTGTGCCTTTCCCAACTCCAGTTGCTGCACCTTTCAGAAAAGTGTAAAAAAAAAAAAAAAAGGTCTATCTCTATTCATAACTTGCTTTTCTCTTGATAAATTTTGTCTTTGAGTCCAGGCCCTGTATTATACACTCTTACAGAAACTAGTACAGTGTATCAGACATGGATTTCAAACCTCATAATAATATATATGTTAGATTAAAATAATGGCATTCATGGCTTACACTCACTGAGTCACTGTTTTCCACTGCAGAGATTACGATTGTTTCACCTCTGCTGTTCTGTCTGGGCATTTGAAGCTTCACATAACCATGCTTTGAAGTGCTTCTTCCAAGTTCACAATTTACTATTTGAAATGTCTGATGTAATGCTACCTAATCCTTTCCAGGGCTTCAGGGAAGACAAGCTTTCAATTTGGTGAAAAATGTATTTCTGCAAGATTATTAGAATAAAATGAAATAGAAACCACTTGTGGAGTGATCGTCACAAGGCAGCTTGATAAGGGTTTCTTTTCGAATGAAGCAGAGGCCAGTTCCTGCCCTGCTAAAAGCTATAGCAGGTTTGCTGTCAGCCTCCATAAGCTCCAGATCAAACTACAGCTTCCATTCAGGACATTTTTTTTTATTTGTTTTTAATAAGGTTGATGTTCAGGAAGAGGTCAAATGTAAAACATAGGACCTGTTTTATAGGATACTTGAATCCCTCTTTTTTTTAGGTGGGCATGTAGATTAGAAACCATACGTGGAAGAGCTGAATAGTCTTACACCTGGTAGTAATCACTACTCTGCATTATGCACTCTCTTCCTAATATTATATGTGAGCAGATGGGGTCTTTCCTCCAAGGGTGCTCTTTATTCATGTTCTTGAATTGAAGTTATCACTGTGATCTTAAACCATTTTTATTAGAGAGTCTGTTTTCAATCAGGAGAGAAGGGGGATTTGCAATGAAGAAAAAACACTGGTGGGTAAAATGAACCACCAAGAGACAAAAATAAACAAAGAGGAATTTCCTCAATGCCCTATTTCATCTTTCTTTTTCCTTTTTATTAAGTAAAACATATCAAATAATTTAACATAATATTGTTTTTATAAGCACTGTCATTAAAGTAGCTGCTTGTTTCGAACCGAAGGACACAGTTTAGTGTCTATCTTTCACTCTTTTTTTTTCTATTGCTTGTATTCAATTTATAATCAGAAAGGAAATAAGAGGAGAAAATTTAGTTTCAGGACTCCAACTGTCCTACCAAGTTAAGACAAGGGGGTGTTTTGCTGCTTCCTTTTCTTGGTCCTCCTGTACGTGACTCCAAAACGGTACCAGTAAATCTAAGAGGAAATTCCATCACAATTTTAAGTGTCTCATCTTTGAAAAATAAAGGTTGATAAAATTATCAAACAATAGTTATGGTAATAATATTCTCTGACAGTCGTAGTTAATGGAGAATGCAGCTGAGAGATGAACATGAAAAACGCACATCTCAGGCTTTGCCTACATTAGGGGAAGTGCCTTAATCTTGATTGCAAGCTCTGTGTAAATTCAGTGGGGGACTAGGAGATATTTTGCCATTGCAGCCACCTTCTCTGTTCTTCTGCCCACAGTTATCAGGCAGGAGGACAGGATAGGTGTCTACCTTCACCCAGCCCAAAGCTGGGAGCACTAATACATACTCAAGGGCTGATTATGCCAGTGTGCCCAACTGTGGTGGTCAACTGACCATGTAGTTGGCTCAGCTGCAGCAGCCACCTCTCTTGCAAAACCCTGAAATCTACCCAGCAGGATTCATTAGGAGTAGCTAAGCAGAGCTGGAAGTTTAGATTAGATTGCACCAACTCAAGCTGGCTGAGCCCAGATTAGGTTTCAGGTGTTGACATGCAGACACAGTAAATGAAACACCAGCAGCAGAGGAGGCTGAGGCCTCCAGCTGCACCCCCGAGCGCCTCTTTGCTATAGCAAGAATGGGCAAATCGCAGGCAGAAATAAATACCTGTAGTTCACTGAACTAGGAAGTCAAATTGAATTTGCCAGTGGGCTGGGTCAGCACACCAAGCTCACATCCTTTAGGAACAACTTGATGTTACAATTCAGGCTTGCAGGCTGCAGTGGCAGTGGGAGAGGTGGGGAAAGTACCACAGCTGGGGGTGAGAGCTGTTGCTGCTGCGCTTGTAAGTCAATATCCTTGACCACTTTCTTTAGGATAAATGTACCATGAATCCAGAAGCAAGCTGAATTACAGCACAGGCAGAATGTAAACACAGTCATTTTTCCAAGCTCACCCCACACCAGCTTGACTTGATCCCTACCCTTAAATTCTTACAGTCTTGACAGATCTTACAACTGGATGCAAATATGTTTGATTGAGTTCTAGTGAAAAGTTGGGGGACAGCTGGAGTGGACAAAACTAACATAATCTTTTAAAAAACAATCTAAACCACATCACATCCTTTCCAGGGAAAGTGCACAAACATGGTATCAGCAATGATTAAAAAAAATACTGAAAAACTCTTTGCTAGCACTCTGGGAATCACAGAGGGGGGTGAGCTCCCAAGAGATTTGGATATTTGGGTGGCCTGTGTACAGTATATATATCTTATGCTTCAAAGAACGATTCCCCCTACACTTAAATTACAGCCTTTCCTACTTGCACGAGCTCAAAGGGCCAAAGGAACCAGTTCTGAGTTAGCTCAGATTTTCCAGGGAAAAAGGTCACCCTAGTACAGCAAATCCCCTGCTTCCAGCTTCATGCTGGGGAGTTGCAGATTCTGGGAATGGGAATAGAATGTATGTAAATAATTTTGTCCCCACCATTGAAAGGAAAGCGAACAGCTGAACTACTCCCAAAACAAAATTGTATCAAATTTCCTAGTTTTAAAAGTTATTTTGATAGCTTACATGTACTTTTAAAAAGCTTTATTAAAGTTGTGACATTAAATAGCAACCTCTTTTCCACTAACTTACAAAGCCTGACTTTTCAGTAACTTAAATTCATTTACAAAATCCAGGAAATCTTTGACTGAAACTTCCTTTATATAATTAGTAAGAGTAGTTCAGTAAAAATGGCATGTCCCACTTGCATGAACCACATCTCAGGCAGGCCAAGTCTATAATGTTGATTATCTTTCTAGATAAATAGACCTCAACACTTTATTTTTTTCTAAAGAAACAGTGTCTCACTATTATTGTTTGAATAGTTGGAGTAAAATTATCAACAACTTGAACTTTCATACCCCACAATGCAGCAAAATTTCTGAGTTTTAAAAAAGTCACATTTAAAAATAATTTGTGTGCTTTTTTAAACATCCATATGTCATCTGGAAGTCAAAGAAAGTCAAAGGTAGAGACAGAAATATTATGAGAAAAAATAAACCCATAGTATTTCAAGGCCAGTGCAATACAAGGGGTAAGGAGGAGACCAATAGCTAGGCCTGTGTGCCAAAAAACTAAAGGTCTCCCATCGTTATCTTACACTCTCCCTTACGCAGATTCCTGGACCAGATCCTTAGATGATATCAGCTGGTGGGTGCAGCCACATTCATGCGAGCAGCATTACAGTGATTTAAGCTAGATGATAATCAGCCTCGCTGGTTTCGGTGAGTTTTATTATTCATTTGATTGAAAGGTATTTTCCAATTGTTGTGAAGCGGGAAATGTGTTTCGAATTCATCATTTTTTAAGCCTCACACACATTGTTTGGCAAACAAGGATTGTTTAGGTTGTCTGGGACTCCTTCATTGCATCCTCCCAAATGTGAGATTTCTCTCTGTTCTCCAATGGACCATTCTGGTCCAGTTAAACACAGCAGCCAGCTTTGCAAAGCAGTAAGCCTTCTTTAGAATGAGGCCTTTTGCTTTCATCTGTAATCTTTATGGAAAAACTGGACATTACAGTAGAAGGATTATGCTAAATTGCTTTCTGCCACTGAAGAGATGGACAAAGCAGTAGCTCAAGGCATGGAATGAGCATTCTGAAATAAGCACTTAGTCACTGAATTCAGTACCAAGAAATTAACCTAAACTATTTCAATTTACATATGTTTGTAATTTGCATCCCAGCCTTACACCTTACAGAGACTCCCTTGTTTGCTGTTACTGTAGTAAATGTTTGTTCACAGGCTGCTTAAAATCAAGCAGGGAGGTCAAGCTGGGACCAAATCCAAGGCTGACTGCCTTGCCCTGTCTACCTGCCTTGTCTGAATATCCTCCCAGGGCTGAGCACTGTTCAGTGCTTGAATGGTGAAAGTCTGAGTCCAAAGTCTGTTACTGCAATACAGGGGTTCCCCAGTTATGCTTGGATTTATGAATCAAACCAGAGACTTTCATGTGAATGCTTTCTCCTACTACCACTCCTTTTCTGTGCTGAATTGCTCTCTGGAGGAGACTCTGGCTTGCTCTCTCACTATGACTCTATAAATATTTTGCAGGGAATGTGTCATCTTTCCTTGAATACATAAATTCATATCACCTTCAGATGACCATATCCAATAAAAAAATTTGGGGGTCTGAGAGTTAGAAGAGGTAAACTTAATGTGAATGGCTCTTGGACTGGTATTCAGAATTTACTCCTAGTCTTTCTGTATCAGGGTTTAACCAGTCTCCTTCTCCTTTCTTCACTCTTTCTGTACATCAGATTTTACAGATTGATACTGCTTTCCTTTGAATTTTTACTTTTCCATTTTCCATTTGGCACAGAGCAATCTCCTGTGCAGGAAGAGGAGCACCAGGGTTGTGCCCATCAACAGCACTACCCAGTTCTGTCCCAAGTAAAGGAAGGAATCAACCAGGGGTGATACAAATCAGAGAGACCTTTAGGATCATCTAGTCCAACCACTAACACAGCACTGCCAAGTCCTAAACCATGTCCCTAAACAACACATCTATATGTCTTTTAAATACCTCCAGGGATGTTGACTCCACCACTTCTCTGGGCAGCCTGTTTCAATGCTTTACAATCATTTTGGTCAAGAAATTTTTCCTAATATCCAACCTAAACCTCCCCTGGTGCAGCTTGAGGCCATTTCCTCTTGTTCCGTGGATTGTTACTAGGGAGAAGAGACTGACCTGCTCCTGGCTACAACCTCCTTTCAAGTAGTTAAAGAGAGTGATAAGATCCCTCTGAGCCTGCTTTTCTCCAGGCTAAACAACCTCAGCCCCCTCAACTGCTTCTCATAAGACTTGTGATCCAGACCCTTCACCAGCTTTGTTACCCTTCTCTGGACCTCAGTGTCTTTCTTGTAGTGAGGAGCCCAAAACTGAACACAGGATTTGAGGTGTAGCCTCACCAGTGACAAGTACAGGAGGACATTCATTGCCTTGGTCCTGCTGGCCACACTGTTTTTTGATACAAGCCAGAATGCCCTTGGCCTTCTTGGCTACCTGGGACACTACTGGCTCATGTTCGGTTGCTGTTGACCAACATCACCAGGTCTTTTTCCAAGGGACAGCTTTCAAGCCACTCTTCCCCCAACCTGTATCACTGAATTGGGGTTGTTGTGACCCAAGAGTGGGACTTGGCTGTTCACCTTGTTGAACTTCATGTTGTCAGCCTCATCCCATCAATACAGCCAGTCCAGATCCCTCTGCAAAGCCTTACTACTCTTCAGCAGATCAACTGTCCCAATCAACTCGGTGTCATCTGCAAACTGACTGAGGATGCCCTTGATCCCTTTGTCCAAATCATTGACAAAGATATTAAACAGGACTGGTCCCAGTATTGAGCCCTGTGGAGCACCACTCATGACTGGCTGCCAACTGTCATGTTTCATTCAATCCAGTGAATGGATTCACTGCTACTTTCTGGGTCTGGTCACCTAGCCAGTTTTTTATCTGGTCAAGAGTGCAACTATCCAAGCCATGGGCTGCAAGCCTCTCCAGGAAAATATCCAGGGAAATGGTGTTAAGGGCTTTACTAAAGTCCAGATAGGCAACGTGTGCAGCCTTTCCCTTATCCACCAAGTGGGTCACCTTGTCACAGAAGGAAATTACACTGGTCAAGCAGGACCTGCCTTTCATAAACCCATGGTGGCTGGGCCTGATCCCCTGGTTGTTTTACACGTGCTGAATGATGACACTCAAGATGATCTGCTCCATAACCTTCTGGGCCACTGACACCAGGCTGACAGGTCTTTAGATCCCTGGATCTTCTTTCAGGCCCTTCTTATAGGTGGATGTTACCCTTGTTCACTTCCAGTCAACTGGGACCTCTTCACTTAGCCAGGACTGCTGGTAAATGATTGAAAGTGGGTTGGAAGCTCTTCCACCTCCCTCAGTACCCTTGGGTGTACCCGATGGGTGTACTCACTGGAGCCCATAGAGTTCAGGCTGGATGTAGAGCTTAGTGAGTCCCACAGCTTTCTATGGATGAATACCATTGCTCCCTGGATGAGTTGTCAGGTCTTCAGCACACCTTCCTGCACACCTTCCGTGCCAACTACCATGCAAATTGTTGACCTATTGGCATCACTTCAGGTCGCCAACACTGTCTAAGGGATTCTTTTGTAGGTCTGAGGGCACTTGGCCACTTTTTCTTCTGACCTCACCCAGGTCCCATCATCTGCAGTCATGTGAGCTTCTGGAGGCTCTCTTAGCTTCCCCTGAGGTTCTTCCTGTTCAGGAAACTTCTCTTAGCACTGCCCTAGAGCACCCCGCTGTGGATCGTGCCGGCCCTGGAGCCGTCACCTCACAAAGCAGAGTTGGTTTCAGTTACACCATGATTAACTTTCCTGCTGTTGCTCCTGGAACCCAGGTCCATTGTGTGCAGGTGTCTGCAGGACCTGGGGGCCTGGCTGTGACTTTCCAGCTGACACAAGATGATGTTGTCTGTGCATTTGCGCATCTTGTCCTGTGGTCTCAGCACGTGCCTCTCCGTTCTCCTTTCAGACCAGGGCTCCCTCTGCCCTTTGGACTGGCAGGATGTTGCACAGCGTCTGCGACGAGCAGCCATGGAGATGATACATGATGTTCTCTGGGTTGCATGAGTCATGCAAGTCTATACCCAGTGTCTGACAGCTGCAGGGGCCCATTGCAAGCTGTTAGTGCACTTCAGAACACAGGAATATTTACCCATGAGAAAAATAATTGTGTTTTACAGAAATGGCTGTGTTTCTCAGTCAGGGTCATGAACCCCTTGAAGGTCACAAGAGCATTCAAAAGGGTCATGAAATTTTAGACAGCAGAAGTCAGCAGCAGCTCAGTTCCTCCAGAGAGGCAAAGTGCGAATCGGCTGTAAGTATTGGCTGTCAGTGCTTGCAATAGCAAGGGAATTACTAATTACACACCTTTAATTGCTATCAGCACTCATTTCTGTTGGGAACAGGGAGAAGAGGACAAGCATGTAATCCTCTTGCTCTCTTGCCATGAAAGAATGGAGCTGCAGTGGGCTTAGGAAAGAGACACTCACATGGAGAAAGATGAACAAAAGGGAAATGTGCTTTGTAAATGTTTGGGAAACCCTAGTAAGAGTATAACGTTTTTGCATTAAAGGTGGCTAAGGGGAACAGTGCCTCTGCTGCAGGATAGAGTCTGCCTCAGGGCTTGGCGTTTGGTAACACCACCTTGTCCATAGTCTTCAACGACCTCTACCATTTTGTTTATTGCTTTTCTGCTTCCTGCAGTGTTTCATTTCATCAGCTAAAGGGTCACTGCAGTCTTTTCACTTAATCACTGTACAAATGATTTAGCTGGCTCACTTTTTTCCTTTTTTTCTTTACTCACATACTCTGTGGACCCTGCAGAGCTAAATTCCGGTGTGAAAGGCTTAAAGCTGTAGACAGTTGTGAAACTACTTTGGCAATTTAGCATCTTTGGTTGAGATTAGTCTTAAAGTTGTTATGTGACATCTGAAGACAAAAACCTGTAAATCTTTTTAAAATGCTAGGCCAATAGCTTCAATATGTAATAAATACTGAAATTCTGTAAAACATTGCAATCCATTTTATCATCTTTTCTAAACAGAAAGAGCAAAGTCAGGAAATTCATTGCCGAGCAGTTATACTTCTCTTTGAACCTACTTGATATTAAACATTTGGGGAGTTAAAGCAGCCAGGTTTCAATGTAAACAGGCAAATGAGTGAATTGAATGTACAAAGTGAACTATTTATTTTTCCTAATGTGTTGAGTGAGCTCTTAGGATGAGATAATAATACTTTGTAATCATTTACTGCTTTCCAGCTAGGGAAGTACAGTAAAGCCTTAATCATTTTAGTACCACTACTTAAATGTTATCTGTCTTACCTGGTTACCTTCTTGTAGGCTATAAATGTTATATCCCTGCCTGCCTGTCCTCTCTTAGGTCAGAAACCCATACTTCTCTAGGTATCCAAGCAAAAGGTTTACAAACTCCAGATACGTGCAACTACCGCATCATCAAAAATTACCCCTTTCTTAGAAATGCCAGTTGAATGGCTCTTTTTTCATGCTCTATTCCATTTTATTTAAGTTAAGCCAGTATATTTAGACTAGGTTTTTAATAACTTGCATTTACTATGCAAAATTGAATAGAATAACACTCCAAGAGCTATGAAGTCTCTGCATCTGAGGAGGTAATGACCTAACTAGATTAGATGGGAAGTGAGGAGTGGAGAGGACACTTGGGGATATAATTGCTTCACCCATTACATCTGGAACTTGGAAATAATATATGCCAATGACATTATTAGCATGCTGCTGTTAATTTCGCTGCCTGCTTTTCCACTTTTTATTACGTGCTATTGTAATTTTCTCTAAAAATGTTTGGACTGTATCCCCTACTGCATCCTGTGCACAGGAAGGGCTCTCCAGCTCCCCAGTCTGTAATGCTGTCCTTCAAAACTCACCTCTGCTGTAATGCTCAGTGGTAGCTGGTGATCTGTGCTCTGCTGGCTGCTCTGATCCAAAATAGAGTCTATATCCTTCTGCTCTACCTGGTATGTCCATCACTTTTTCTTCCTTCTCGTGCAGATTGAGCTATAATTTCACATCCTTTCATGCTGTGCTCAGGACACATTGAATCACAATCCCACAATCGGGTAGGCATCCCTAGATAAGTTGCAAAACAGCAGCAACATCAGCAGAAGATAGAAGTGGCTCCCCCTAAGTCATGCAAGAGGACTGCTGCACAGATGGGGAAGAGCTTGGATCTTTTGTCTTGGTTATTGCTGTAACTGCATACTCCTCCTTCCTAGCATCCCTCTCCAAAACATACTGACATCAATTAACCTTTTCATTGCGTTGAGCCTCTGCTTTTGCCTTTATGGCAACGGAAGCCTCCATAATACCAGCAGTCCTCAAGGAATGCCTGAGGGATAGCAAAGTTGTTTATTTTAAGGGTTAAAATCTGAGAAGACCAAATGAAATAAACCGTAATGACAAATTCACATGCCAGAAACTATACCCTGTATGTACAGAGTGGAAGGATATCACTGAGTGTCTGCAGCTGAGGACAGCAACCACCCCAGGTGCTGCCTGGTACCTAGGCTGGGATGTGCAGGCTGTGATGTGCTGTCACTGACTCACCTGGAAGACAAGATTTGCCACGAGAGGCTGCTGCCAAGGGTGTCCCTTTCCCAAGAGTACCACTTTGTATCTGTCACCTGAACACACACTTTGTCTGGGTTCTGTCACAATCCAGCCCCATGCGTTTGGAGCTCAGAGGTGCTGACAGCCCCACGTGCCATTTTGAAGGTGTTTCTGGCCAGACTGGTGACAAACCACGACAACTACCTGTGTTTAGCCATGGCAATAGTTACAACCAGCATGTCACAGAGCCGAAAGGACGCTGCAGCTTGTTCTTTCAGACTAAGGTGTCTGTGGGTTTATTGGTGTGGTCTCCAAGGAAAGCAGTAGCTGAGGTGCCTACGTCACCTGCAGCTGCAAAGAGAGGTCCCTCTCACAACCCTCCCTGCCACACACCCTGCTGCTGTCCTCCACAAAGACATGGCTTTCTGGAGGAGGCCAAGTTCCACTTACTAATTACATCAGCTCCCCTCGGTGAACACATATGCTTCCACTTCGGAGCCTTGTTCCATTTACTTCTCATCTCTGTATAAAGGGATTTCCTTGAAATCCATTCTTCCAAGTGTGCAGCCTAAATTTTTCTCATTACAAATAATATTTTCCTATTCTTTCTCATGGGAAGTGTTTTCATTGTTCCCTGCTGTTGTCTCTCTGTACCATTTAGTAGTAAAATAATTGGTAACTATTCATAGTAGCTAAACTGTGCAGAATTTCTCCCTGTTATGTTCTGGCCTTTTTCAGTCCCTTACTGCAAAGTGGTATCTCATTCCCACTAAAACAAGATTTAAAGGTGACAGGTGTCTTCTGTGTGGTGACAGTTGGTATAAAGAAGGATGGACTAATTTCTTTCACCCAATCCTGTACAGGTTCATTGTTGCAGTAATCTAAACTTTCCCTACTGGTGAATAAGGTAATAGCAGAGGGATTTCAAGTTTGACAAAGAGTTATTTGGCTGGATACAGGTTTCCTGGATTAAGCTCTCAATAGGGTTGGCACAAAATCTTTGTTTATTTTGCTCTGCTGAAATTGTTCAAATGGCTTCTCATTATCATTGGGTGGGACTGAAGAGAAACACTGATGTCAGTTTTGCGACATGTCCTGTTACTTAAGTAATTCACAGTTTATGCTGGGACACATTTGACCTTCTTAAATAATTGGCTTTTTTTTCCTTTTTTTTCCCTTTTTTTTTTTTTTTTAAGAATCATTAAATGAAGAAAGAATAAACTAACTACCACTGGCAAGAAAAGAACTTCTAGTAAACAAACCCCCCTTGTGAGTTTTTTGGAAATATCACTCTGTGTTTGTCTCTTCTAAATCACTATAACAGCCTATATCAAACCTATTTGCAGAGCTTTTGAAATTTTTTCCTGGGAGGAATCTTTCTAAATTCAAAGGACTGCAGATTCTGTTACAGACCTGTACTTCAAAGTTTTCAAAAAATCCCAGTCCTCAGCTGAGCTTCACCTCCATGAAAAGCCACATAAAATTAGTGGGTTTACTTATGAATTTAAAACCTTAGTACATATTTAAGTTCTTGGGGAGAGAGCCTGGGTGTTGACCTTGGGCTTGCAAGAAAAAAAGCTATCTTGGGCTGCAGTGCCATCATTCCTCTTAGTGACAACTCTCTCAAGGCCCTCAAAGATGAATGAGGCAGTCATGTCCTCTTGGGGAGTTTGCAAAGAAATCAGCCATGAGTGAGGGTTCATCCTTCCCTCACAATTATGCTGCCCTGGTGACTTTGGTGCTCAGGTTGAAATCAGGGGAATTTTAGTTTTCCAGTTCTTGCACAGCTACTCACATAGACATGGGTGTGATTTTCACAGCCACACATTAGTCTAATATACTATTCACATTAGTGCGTCTGCTCAAGGAGCTAACACATAATGGTGGATTTGGCTTGCACTCTGTGAAAGAGGTTTTAGAGGGTTACTGCTGAGTCCAAACATGTTTCACAGCTGACATTTGTCAATGAAAAAGCAGAGCTCAATGGAAAGGCTAAATGTTCACAAGGAAACTCTTTACTGTGGGGTTAATGAGGACTTGAAAGGACTTGCACTCTGGCCTTAGCTGTGTATGTTTGTCTTTTCTTTTACTTTCATCTCTCCTCCCTGAGCCCTGGTCTCTTTTCATTCTTTTTTTGCTGCTTTTAATTTGTACCTCTGTATTAAGCCAACCAGCCTTCCTTCCTTCTTTCTCTCCTTCCTTTCTTGCTCTCTCTCTTTCTGTCTCTTTCTATTTCTTCTTTTACACTGTTTTGGGAGCCTCACTTTGACAGATTGTTAACAACAGAATCCAGGAAAGTGTCTATTGCTTGAACCTACTCAGGGCCTCTCTTGCTAACACGCAGTCTTTATTAGTGATAATATTACATGGCGAAAGATGTAATAGCCTCAGAAGAAAAATTCTATTTTTGTTTGAAGATGTAAAGATTTAACTTTGTTGGGTTTAACTCAGTCTTTTTTGATCTGCAACACATGGCCAGATGAAATTCAGTATTTGCCTGATTTAGTGCTTTTTCCTTTTGCCTTTAAATATGGTAAGCTCATAAAGAATTTTTACATCTCCTAGTTAAGAGAATAAGGTGCATATTGTCATGCAAAGATCACTGTGTATCTTAGTAGAACAAATTATTTGATGCTATTGCACATGCACTGCCTGCTATGCTCAACAATGCATATTTCAAATAAAAATATGAACCTGTCAACATACTAATTATTCTGTATCTTCCCCCACAAAGAGCAGTTAAAAAACTTATGCAAACAAAGTGAGGCTGCTACAACATGCAGGAAAGAGGTTTGTTAAAAGGCTTTAAACTAAAAGCTTTCCAACATGGTTCAGATGTGTAAATTGAAGAATGTTTCAGCTCAGTGAACATAACATCTCTAATTGCATCTAGCTTCAGTGAAGCTAATCCCTGGTCCCAGTGCTCTGACATATTCATGTGTTATCTGCTAATCCCTGTTTTATAAAGACTGCATTTCTTCTCTCTAAGCCTAATGAATTTGTACTTTAAATTAACTATGGAATAATAGGAAATAATAAATTAATGCTTCATCATATAAAATGTTTTCTAGGGCAATGTATTTAGTGAGACATAGACTTAATGTAGGGTTGCAGCAATCATTGGGTGAATTGAGTCACTGCACTGAGCGGTCCATACTCCCAGAAATCCTAATTTCTATGGGTTCTTACACTGCCTTCATCTCTACAGGTTACACTTATACTATAAATTTAGCAGTGTGAAGGAATATTCCCAGGCCCTGAAAGTCAATTTTCTACCCTTTTAAATTACTAGAGAAGTTTCTGGCATATTTTTGGCCCACTTCAGCAGTTTCTGAAATTGTTCCCAGGCATGGTTCTGAGATTAGCACATGGCAGGAGCCATTCCCAATAGGCAGTTGCCCTGTTTTGCAGAGCGAGAGATTTTAATACACTGATGTAGTATTTAATAGCATTTAGTAGTATTGATTTTGGCAGTGCTCCATACCAGGTGGCCTCAGTGCCAGACAAGAGTCCTGGCAACACTCAATTCTTATTAGAGATTTAGCCTTAGTATCTAAGCACCCAATAGTTGTATTTTAAGTGGCATAATTGATATTATGACATATAACTACATTAATTCTTCAGGAGAACATTTAGGACAATATGTAGCCTTTGGATTCAGCAGATCTAGCAGAATTGCTCTTAAGGTATGTGTTGTTCCTTTCCGGAGTGCAGGTTGAGGAAATGTGGTGAGCTCTATGAAGACCTTTCCTTCTTTGAGGGGTTTATTCCTGCCTCTTAGACACAAGTGTAGCTTTGGTCAAAGTGTAATGCATTGTTCTACAGAGAGAAAGACCCTTTGTGTTGAAGGAGAAGGGTCATCAACCACGTGCCTTTGAAATTTTTATTGACTTTTAGGGTATGCTGATATGTGATCTAGACATTTCTTTTATCAAGGCCCATGTTCCCACAGAGATGGCCTTCAACATTCAGGGCCATGCAGAATTTACCTACCTCCTAATACTTTAGTTATCATCTATTTTTGAAAGCAATAATACACATAGCCCAGAGAGCAAAGACACGTACGATTGCAGTCATTTGTTTGTCCGCTAGCATTAGATAGACCCTGCAGTTGCTGTGCATCATGGCATTAACAACATCAAGAAATTAATGGGCATTCTTAAATTAATCCCCCTGTTAAGCAATTTTCTTTCACTGCTTTTAGTCCAAATGCATTTTGTACTAAACCTGTAAAATTTTCCAAAGCATTGTTCCTTGCCTACCTCCCTACCCTCTGCTTTGGTTGGATTAAGCCTTGGTAAATTCTGTTTGACCAAAAACTAATTTCATCCAAGATCCAGACAACACCAGTGGCAGAGGTACAGACATGAGGAAGGTAAAATATCCTCTGCACGTTGATGGCGTTCAAATACTTACCTATCAGTGCTCCTTTTCCCAGTGTCTGGATATATTGGACATTGTCTCAGCGATCACATCTTCTAAATATAATAACCATGTTTCCAATCCTATTAGTAATTTTGAATAATGGATCTAGAAAAACCCTATATTGTTGAAATTTACTTGGGTATAAAATGTCAGTAAATACATGCCTATTCATTTATATATTTTATCATCTTCATAGGTATTAAAAATCCTTCATAAATGAGAAACCACATCAGGGTTCTGCACATTCAGAGATAAAAACTAAGGTTAGCACAAAAACCTGCAGTATATACACATGTACAATGTATACCCACTGCCACTTGTTCATTAGCAACAATCTGAAAAGCAAAGACATTCATACCATGAGCTCTTTCAGGCCATGGGACTAGATATTCTAGCTTCACCCAATAAAATCCATTTCTCTCAAGTAAACAAGAAATACCAACTGCATTAAATAAAGAAACTTGATAGAGGGACAAGACCGGGAATGATTTAAGAAGGAAGTGTTTCAATCAGCTCAGTGCTTGATAATATTAACAACATATTGGAGGAAAATCAAAAGCTTTTATATTTTTTTCTGGCAATCTATGAGTCTGGGTCTTCTAAATAACACTTAAAATGTACATGGAAGGTGATGATTTTTATCTTGATATTGATTCTGGAAAGGATAGCCTAAAGTTTGGGAGTTTTGCTAATTTGGTTGGGTTTTTCGTGTTAAATTAAGGCCTGCTTCTCAGAGAGCCACAAAGAAAAATGAAGTCATTGTTTGCTGATTTCATACCTATGCAGTCCTGCCTGGAAGTCCTGCCACCAACGACGTGTGCCATATGAACAAAATCTGGGATTAATTAAGTGAGAGTGAACTCCTAACCCATTTGAACTGTCATGCTGAAGGTCTGGCACAAAGGATCTGGGAGTATACAAAGACTAATCACCACTGCAGGATCCTGTGGGCTACTCTTCACACAAGGGCCCTTGTAGCAAAATGAGTCTTCAAAGTGACTGTCGCACACTGAGAACAACAAAGGCAGCGACAAGGAGATGCTCATTGGACACCAACTTGCTTTTGTTCAAAGATAATTCTTGGCTCTCTTTAGAAAACAAGAAATTATCTCAGCCTTAAAGTCATCTGTCTAATCATAGCTCCATATGCCCTGACATCCAGTGAAAATATAAGTGAGAGGACAGGTTTACTTTGGTAAATCTTTGGTGAAAATTGGTTACTTTTCCATAGAGTGTACTTGTTGCACTCTGACTATGATAACAGCAGAATTGACAGAGGTTTCTCAGTTAAATCACCTGGAAATCTCAGCAGTAAAGTTAGCTAAATTTAAGGGCCAAGAAAAATTTTCCTGTAATACCCAAGATCAAGCAGCTGAATCATGAACTTGGGCATACACACCAAATAATGAAGAAGCACTGCAAGGTTTCCTCAAGATTACAGGGTCTTTTCATGGTCTGTTAGTGCTATTCATTTTTTGGGCATTGTTTTGGGCCGGGAATCTAACAGATCCAACCTTGTTGATGTCCTGTCCATGTGACACATGATGTCAAACAATATATTTTCTGAGTTGTTCCATTTTGTTTTGTGAGTTGGGCATTTGAAAAATCTTGGGTAGTTATGCAGATCGAAATAAAATGAAGTTCTATTGATAGTATCATTAGTGAACTGGTGAAGTCAAAAGCACAATTAATCAGTGTTCAAAAACCGTGAGATAATTGCAGCATCCTAAAGGGATTTAATTGAAATATTTCTGAATTTTCTGCCATATAGTTTGATAATCCTGTTAGTTCTGAACAAAACCATCCCACTTCAATCCCCTTTTTTCCACACAGGTTGTTGTTTCATTGGTTCAGTTTTCTTATTAGTTCTGTTATAGTTCATCTTGGTCTGAAACTCCTTTTTTTTATTTACTGTATCAGTGTATGAAGATGGTCAATACACCAATGAGTTCACTGCAAGAAATATTGACAAGAGATCTACACACTTATCCTCCCAACAGTTCACTCAGACCTAATGGCAAAGAGAAAGGAGCACAAGCATTGGGACCACCTGGAATATCTTCAGCAGTGAGGGTTCATAAAAATATGGAATTGCATCAATTTGAAAACCCTAAGGTTTTAAATTTGTTTCAAATGCATTTTATTCAGCAGGTATTAAGTGTCTTTAGAAGGGGCAGGGCAGAGGAACATGACACAGGACACTACCAGGTTTGTAGAAAAACCATGTTAATAACCTGACAAGCAAAGTTCTGATGGTACTCTATTTCATGAAAGCATATCTAAAGTTTTATTCTATTGTATTTCTGAAATGAAGGAAAATTTTAAAAGTAAGCTCTCAAAAAGATTTGTGGCCAACTTTATTTGATGCCTCTGCTTTATATATGAGGCATACGAGTCGGAGTATCTAAATGTCTTGCTTGAATTTAGTTAGTTCGTTATGTACTTCCCTTTATTCTTTACTCTTTTCATATGCGTTTCTTATGGGTTGCTGTTCGACAGTGTGGGTTTGGTAGACCCTGAGAGCCTACACCAGTATTTATGTTCCTGTGTTGTAGCAAATAAGGCTCTCAGGTCCATAATGAAATTTTTTCAGCAATCCAGGATGTTGAAAAGCTTTAACTGAATGGGTAGAAATGAAGTTTCAGTTGTACAGAATTCAGACCAAAAAAAAAAAAGAAAAGTAAGCAAAAATAAAACTCCAACTGTTAAACTGGTTCATCCTGTTTTCAAAATTGCAAGCAAACCCAAATGCCTAGAAGAGACCAGAGCTGTAAAGATCAAAGGGAAGCAAAAAAGGATCTGGAAAAAAGTGGACTTTGCTTTAACATCCTACAGTTGGGTCTAAAAAATATGGCTGTGGCTAGACATCCGTGGCCAGCCCTGGCAGTGCCAGCTGAGGACATTGCCATTGACAACCCACTCCTGACATCTTGTTAACATGCCCTTGAGGGAGGCTTCTGCTACCTCAGATCCTCTGTCTGAGACAGACAACAAGCTAAAACCAGACCTTTTTTTGTCAAAATAAGCTGTGTATTGAAGGGCTTACTGTCAATATTTCTTAGATTTGTCTGGCTGTGTGACCACAGCGGATGAGGAAACACCAGGCTGAGATCTGGAGATGTAATGTCCAGTAGTGGCAGGGCAGAGACAGAGCACCAGAGGCCAGAGTGTGGGAAAAGGGGTTTGATCCCCCCATACCACAGAGTAGCAGGTAGTGCACTAGCAGCTCGTGGACTTTTCACACGAGGGGGTGTGAGATAACTGAGGACACACAGGCCAATCCCCATGATCCAGGATGTGCACAGTCCTTAACACAACAAGAGAAGAAACCTGAGGAGGTGGCTTCCTCAGCTGGCAAAGGTGCGTGCAGGGTGGGCACCCACACACAGCTTCAGGTTAACAACAATTTACTAGAAGGAAAAATTCACAGTGGCTGCAAAGACACACTTGCTGCTCCCAACACAATACACAGTCTTCTGCTTTGCACCTTTAATAAATATCTTCCTCTAGTCACCGTTAACTATGTAGTCTGTTAAAGGTGATAAGGATTATGGGGTTCGGCCTCTGACCAAGTGCATTTCTGTCTCGTGGTGTGTGTGTTTACTTGTAAATTCATCATTTTTTTGAATATTTTAGATTCAGAGAGTAAATGCTGGAAACAGAAAAAAATATCTTGAAGTGGTTGTGAAGCTATGGGGTAACACACGGCAATCTTCTGTGTAACGACTGACAGCAGTATTTATTTTCATTTGAGAAACAGCGAGAGCAGGGCCTGCCCCAGACATCTCTCCCATTCAGAAAGTGATGTTTACGGACAGCTGCAGGGAGTTACTCACAAGAGGCTTAAACAGGGAGGGGAAAAAAGGGCCATTCCTGTGGGCCCACCCAGCCACTGCGTTTTTCAGCTGAAGGGCAGGCTCAGTTTCATCCCAACCAGCTGGTGGAAACTGAGCCCAAACAACTGTCAGGATCACAAAAGTCTGAGAGAAGGAAAAGACTGGTGATAAATGTGGTGGCAAGTCATTCCCCTGGAGCCACCCGACATGCCTCTTGTTTGGATGCTGTCGTGGGGTTAACAGTGGTTTGTGGGATAACATGAGGGAACAAAAAAGGGTCATTCACAGACATCAGAAAGATGTTTGGAAGAATGTTTAAAGTGCTTATTAGTTCAGAGACCCTTTCAACACCAACAGCTCCACGTGTTTCACCGGAGATGCAGCTGAGTTACATGAGTAATTCTATGCTTAGTTCAAGCATCATAAATCCATTTGGGGCAGCATTTTGTAGCTCCCATGGCATTATCTGTCTGTCTAGGTCACTGCCTATTCATCTCTCCATGATGTATTTCACTGTTACCCATCACCATGTCATACAAGTATATTGTGCATCACAGTGACTGTAGCACTTCCCCTGTCTTAGTGTGGGTGTGAAGACTCCTCTTAGCAGAAGGATGTCTACCTTATAAGAGTTAATTATTCACTTTAATGCCTTACTGGTATACAGCTTTTGTATTTCTTAGATGTGTTTCAAAGGTTTCACTATTACAGGTGTGCTGGTGGGATCTGGAGAGGTTATAAGAAAAGGAGGGAGCTTTCTTATCATCATGGCCAAAAGGGAGCCAAACCCCTGTCCTTTCTCACCTTTCTGAAGGCATAAAGTAACAGCTCTCGTGGTACAAAAATGGGGCAACACCACCTTCCTGTACTTCAGTTACTCCAGTGTGTGCTGAGATGATGGCATGAGGTCAGTATATTTAAGGAACTCTCTCTCACATGACGCTTATCTTAGATTCTAGCAAAGATTCTGGCCTTTTATACCAGCTGTTTGCAGAGTTATACACCATAAACCCTCTGTGACTTACAAAAATGAGAGAAACAGACTCACAGGACCCAATAGAAACAGATTATGCAAATAAATAAAAGATTGCATGTGATGTTCACTTACAGTGGCTGCAACAAGTAGAGTTGGATTCAGCTGCAAGACATATAGAACAGGGAAGAGAGCTTACATGTTTCCTTATACACTGTCCTATAAACAAGTTTTTTTGTTTTTTTTTTAGGAAGGATTGTCTGGAAAGACAGACTTGGCCTCGTTACCCTATCTGCCCTCCTGTTTTGACTATAATTTCATTTTGTCACCCAAAGTAGTGCTAAGGGCATTGTGGATTGTCCCTTTTACCTTCAGTACTCCTGGCTGATTTACTGACATCCCACTGGAAGCTGGTGGACAGTGTGTGAACACAAATTCTGTGCTAACCAGCCAGGTGTGCTTGGCCTCATGGCTCTGGGTGCTCTGGGCACATACTTCAGCAGCTGGACTTGCCAGAGGACTATATACATGGAAGGGCAGGCTGGCCTCGAGGCAGCGTGGACAAACCTGTTTCAAATACCATGGCGCTGTTAAGGGTGAATCTTGTTAAACAGAAGGTCTGTAAAATGATGGACCTTGGCTACACGCCTCCACCACCCTGTGAGCCCTGCAGGGAAATGACCTAAGTGTATCCCAGCCCTCCACCCTTTCGTCTGGGTTTCCACAAGGAGGAACGCAAGAGCTCAGGCAAGAAGGAAACAAGTGAACACTGGCCAAGGCCTTACTAAGATGGCCAGGAGCAAGAGGCTGAAGGCAGCCTGGTGTTAGAAGAGGTAGAAACAGCTCTTACCCATTTCTGATGTGAAGAAAGGCCAGTTTTGCCTTTCTTTCTGCCTGACTCAGAAGACCAAACCAGTGAGTTCAGTCACTTGTAAAACATCCAGTTTCTTCACTGACAGCCACCTGCCCTGTGAAGCGAGGTGTGACCTCTTGTACCCAAGGCAGCTTTAATCCCACAGGTTCAGGTAACTGGATCACCGTGGCTATGGCAGCTCTAGGCTTGGTGTGGGTTGCCCAAATCCACATGGGGCTGTGTGGACCTCTACAGCAGCTCCTTAAAAACAGACACAGCAGTGTCTCACAGACCATGTGCCTAATTTTGCAGCCTTTCTGATGCAACTAAAATGCTCACACTAATATAGCACACGATTAAGGTACCCAAAGGTACTTTGCATTTGGGAGGTCCATTCTATCAATTCCTGCAGCTCAGCTAAACACAGACACATCTTTTTTTCTGCTAACTTTATCAGGCAAGTAGACACTTGAGCTCTAGCTCCAAGAACTACTCAGCAGATCTCCAGAGATAATTCAAACTGTGTAAGTTTCTGCTGGTGTGAAACAAGGTTGGATATTACCCTGATCTCCATGCAATGTGGGAAAATTGTTCAGCTGAGCCGAGTAGCTATGTCAGTCTTACAGAGCACAGCAGAGAGGAAAAAGGGGGGAAAGAATGATCTCTTAGTCAGCAAATGAGACTCACAAAATATGGTAGAAAAACCATAGAAATACAGAAAAAGTATTTTAATGTCTGTGAGTTTTATGTGTTTACCTTACATGATCTGACTGAGATTTCCAAAGTTGTTCAAACATGTTGGACCATTGTCCCTGTTAAAGCTTAGGAGCTTAATAACCAAATCTCCCAGGCAGATGTGAAAACTTCGGCCAAAGTGTATCATCTGTAATTCAACTTGTTTTACTGTATTTTCCAATAAGTGGATGAAAACTCAATGTAAACCTTCCTGTGTTACTTTTTTTTTTTTGTTTTGCCTGCAGTCCAGAGCAAGGTAGATGTTTGTCCTACCATTGCTGTGGGCACACATGTGTTTTCCAGTTTATCCTACCATTGCTGTGGGCACACATGTGTTTTCCAGTTTAGATGCTGGCATATGCAGTATGACCAAGAAGGCTTGCTCTGAGCAGCCCGCTAGCTTGCATCTGATCTCACAATGGTCTGTTTTCTTTCAAAATATACTCTTTGAGAATGTTTTTATGCTTGTTATAAAGTAAATGAACTTCTCTTCCTCAGCACCATAGTCACTGGGCTGACAAAGACAGCAGACCAAAGTAATCAGCAAGTGCAGTCAACAACAGACGGAAGCAAGACCAACTTTCTTTTCAATTGCCCTTAACTAGTGACAATAAGGAACATTCAGCACCTCAGATACTTATTTCCAGTTCACTAACAAGAGGAAGCCTATCTGAGATACCATCAGATGTAACCAAGAAAATCTGCTGTACTTGACATTCCATCTATAACTCATGGTGTTGTGGAAAATGAAAAAGGAACCAGAGTGTTTTACCAAGATAGACAATCACATCTCAAATATCCTAATGTTAATGGGAGACTGGAGGTTAACAGGTTATGGGGAAGAAGATCAGGATAGATATTTTTTGGCCCACAAATTTTTTAACGTATTTCAATATATTTTTTGAAACTACACCCACAAAAATTGTCCACTGGAAAAAAAGTTATGAACTGCTGAATATCCACAGTTTCAGCAATTAAGCTATTTCTCAGTGTCTCAGGAAATTGAGACTCATTCAAAATTCTGCAACTTACTGAAAAGTTATGTGACGGTCTAAAATCTTGGACCAAATTTGAATAAGTCACTTTATGCGTGACTGATTTGGGATAATAATGGTCCCTCAAATGAACCTTAACATGAACTCTCATGAAAATACTGGGTCATTTCCCATGCTGTGGCTCTTCTTCAGTATCTTTTCTGTGGTTGAATATGCAGGCCAAAAATCTCTGCCATCTTTATGGGGCATGCTCACCTATCTTTCATGGGGTAATTTTGTTGAAGTATCCCAGAGTAGTAGATCTTGGAGTTTACAAATTTGATCTGATGTAGGAAGCACATGCCTCTTAATGAAATTTTTATGCCTTTTATGTTTGATGGCTAGAAACATTCATTAAAGTTTCAGAACACTATCAAAAGACTCTAAGAGCTGATACCTCTTTTATAGATGGAATTACTATTATAATTGGATTTACTGCATACTGTGTCACCTAATAATCCCTGCTTCAGATTTGTAACTTGTGTTTGAGGTTAGGATAACTTCCAGGAAAGCTCAGACTCTTAGCTCTAGAAGTCCATGAACAGCAGGGAAAATTTATCAGATCCAGGACACAAAACCAAAGTGAAAGCCTGGAGCAGTCTCTGTCGTAAAAGTCATGTTCCCACATAGTGTGGCAATGCTGGGAAACCTAGTCTTAGATGCTTCAATATTGTGAACCAGATTCTCATGTGGTAGAGTTAGGGAAATACCACTGAAGTCAATGAAAGTGTTCAAATAGAAAAGGGTTAAAAATACAGCCTGAAATTTCTCTTCTGAGTTTTTTTTCCCTTTGTTTTTGACCAACTGTTCTCAAAGTCACTGTTCTGGAAAGTATCCAGCTAAGGCTGTTGTTAAAGGAGAACAGAAAAAATCTCCAAGCTAGATTTCAGAGTTGCCTTGCAGCCAAAGACACAGTTGTTTGATTTACATACTGTGGAAAAACATTGAATTAACATAATTAATTAGTTAGGATTAGTGTGTCAGCTGAATTAAAATCCCAAGACTGTATTTGTTTCACCAACTCAAATCCCCTGGAAAAGTTTTGCCTTCTTATCTATTGAAGATAATAGGTTGGATGTTTGAAGCAGAGGGCCCTCACTGACATAATGTGTGACACAATGAGCTTTTGTCATGTGTTGACCTGGCCAGTGCATTTTATCACTGGGGCAAAATGATTGAGTTTTTCCCCAGTATACTTTCAAGAGCTAGTGTCTTTTCTCAAACACACTGTAGTATGCTTCAAGACACTTTCTCATGCCAAATTACTTCTGGGGTGTAACACCTTTACCTTTAGTTAAAAAAACCCACTTTCCAAATTAATTGGTCCTATCTGTGAGTTTTAAAATCAGATTGTTTGTAATATTTATACATTTTCATTAACGTCAGAACTCCAACTGGTGCATCAGAACATCTGCAATGTTTGGGAGTGCCCTGAATGCATCAAAAAATATCAACACCAGCCCTTCGTAACTCCAGACTGAAGATTTCCACATGGACTGGAAAGAAATATGGTCAAAAATTTAATAGTTAAATCAAAGCTTGGGAGGTTACCAAATTGTCCAGATGTATCTGTCTTGCTGCTGGAATCCCTTGTTGCTTTGCATGAATACAGGGTTTCCTTCTAGAAGTGATTACAAGTGTTTGTGTTCAGAAATGTCAGGGGGAAAAAGAAAAATAATGATAGAAAAGCTCATGGCAGTCAGCCCTTCATTCCAGCCTCCTAACAAACGGTATAAGGAGGGACTTCTTCATGACTGCATCAAGCATCTTAGATGACAGCAACGGCACATAATTTCAACACTACAACAGCTGAAAAATATGTTCTCACTTTCCTTTGGTTGCTTGTTCTGTGAACAGCAAAAATGTCCACGGATAAGAAAGGTAAGCAAATAAATGGTTTCCACAGTGGAAAATGCAGCTGTTTGCTCTCTTCTCTACCTTCTGATAGCTCTGTTCTGTACTATTCTTTACCCTTCTCTGAAGCATTATTCTGAATTACTTTTAGAATTATCAATTATTTGGACTGCAGAAGGGGACACAGTCATGGACCAGAATCCCGCAGTGCTCCATGATCAAAGAGAACAAAGTCCTTGTGGCAAAAAGTTTCCGGTCTATAACCTGAGAAACAACAGATGAACACAGACAAATACAGAGAATCAGTGAACATAATATGACAGCATTTGCAGTGGTACATTATAGCTGTCCAGGACCAATTGGTGGCTCTAGTGTCACCAGGCACACTCAGAAACAAGAGGTCCATACTGCCTCCACCAGAAGGAAATGTCCTTGGCCCACATTAATCTCCAAACATTGCCTGGGGATTGTGTGGGAGTTAAACCCAGCCAACAGAGTACCATGGACCATCCTAATAGCCTGCCAGTGGAGACCACTAGTTCCTGTTTCCAGAGCATTGCTTGGTACTGCTTTATTTGCTGGTAGAGATGGAGTCACTGACCATCCTGATGGGGCTTGATCTAAGCACACCAGCTGCCTTTCCAGTGGTGTAAAACACAAGAAACTATATACAATTTGTCCAGACCACCTTAATAACAACATAATTTCAGCAAATAGGCACACTATTAGGGTAAACCATATGAACAGAATTGATTTTTCTTTTTTCTTCACCAAAACTGTTTGTAAAACAAACGTACCCAAGAGTTTCGGAAAGGTTAGAAACCCTCAGGCTTTTGTGCATAAATCAGCTTCTAATGAATAGTGGGTTAGCAGGTGATTCTCTTCTAGGGCAAGTTATTTCTGTGAACAACTTCTTTTTCTCCCTCCAGAGCAGATGGTAGTATTCAATGTCTAACAAAGATTACTGAAGGAGAGGGACAACTTGTTCAACTTTTCATTTGTGCATGCATTTTGTATTTGCTATGTTAGACAAATCTGCTTTATTGAAACATACACACATGTACACACACAATAAGCTTATGACACCCAGGGTTTGTGCATATGTGGTGTATATAAAACAAAGCCACAAAAAAAATCAAATACACCTTTAAACCATCTATTAGTGTATAACAGTGTAAACCATTTATGCTTTTGTCTAAAGGAAAATGTTTTCCCAGTCCTTCAACCACTATATTTCAAGGCAGTGCATCATAACACTGTCCTGTAGTGGTGGTGATGAATTGTATGGTTAGGCTGTCACTGTAATCCTACCAAAAGAAAGCGAGAGGAAAAAAATATTTTTTGGAAAAAAAAACCAAACGTTTCTTCACAGAAGGATGTGTATTAGACTGAACAATTGGAAGAACTGAAAAAATATAGTCTGTTATGTACCTTGATGTGGATCCCTTCATGTTGATAACTAGGTCTTAATAAACCAAGTGGATCATTAGCTGTACTAGCACTGTCATAATGCCCTGTGAATGTCCAGTCAGTTGTACTCAAACAACTCCCCTGTTTACCTCTTCATTATCCCTTCTCTCTCTCCTTCATGTCTCCACAGCTTTTTTTCTTATTCATAATATTTCTGTTTTATTTTGGTTTGTTTTTTACTTTAGAAAAGAAAAAGATCCCTCTGGTTTTGCAGTAACAAGGCAAGAAACAGAGTTTCTGTTTTCATAGCTATGATATTAGCAGAATTTCTTAGGGAGTGATAGTTGTGAGTTTTGATGGTGGTTATTTAACAGTAGCTCCAAACCCCATTAAGACCTTAGATATTTTGCTGTACCTTTGAATCACTTCAGTTGGATGTAATGATAACACCTACTCATGTTCACAGAGAAGAATGTGCTACATGCAGTGGAAAAGACTTGCAGATCCTTTCTTGTTACTATGGACCCTTTGGGTCTTTTATCTTCTCGTGACAAAATTATTTTATTGGGCCAGCCAGAGACATAACAGCGATATTTGAATACTGCAAGAGTTTCTTGCAGCTGAAAGTTCCGTGATTTAGAATCAAGTTAAGCAATTTGCATTTTAAGGAGCCAATGTACTTCAGATTGCATAATTTCCTTTATTAGTGAAACAAGACTGAAGTGTTTTCCCTCTAGATCTGGTGACCAGTGGCGCTGGCTGAAGGTGTGGTCACATTGCCCACTCACTGACAAAGTCCCTGTCCTCAGGCACTGAATCCTAGCTCCATCCACTTCCTCCACCCCGTTGTCCCCTTCTGTTGGAACATGACATGTAGGGGAAACCATTTCAGTCAAATTATTCAGACTTAATTTTTTGAAAAAACAATCAATTTTTGCCCAGATCATTTCATTAATTCAAAGCCCAGCGTGGGCACACAGGTAGTGGGACCAGTACTTTGAAGGTGAGGGCTTTGAGGAACAGAGTAGAAGGGGAAGGTGGTGGAAAACAAGGATCCAGCCATATGGGTGGTTTGAGATGGCTTCATCATGGAGAAAAAAGGTGGAATCAGATTTCCTGTATCGTGGGAAACTAATGAGCAAAGTACCATTTCAGGAACTGGAGTTGAGGTGAATCAGGCTAGAACTCAATTGCTATGGATGGGACACAAAGAGTTTCTAATGAGCACCAGACTTTATATTGTGATTTAAAGGATAAAACTTCCATTTCAGTGGCATATAAACTAATAATGGCAACTCAATGAAAAAGAGTAATAATTTTTTTTAAAGGCCACAATGGAAAGAAGATTAACTGCTGCTTCTTATTAAGTAAAAAGTTCCAAATCTCAAACATGAGTTGCAGTGTTTTTATTTTTTAGTAAAAGACTTTTAGTTTTGAAAAATAATACAGAAAATCTGATTCTCTTATTCTTCAAATATGGAAAATAATCACCCTCTATTATACTTGCTATATTTCTTATTTCTAGCTTACTGGAAACGTTTCCCAATAAATATTTTGGGATATGGTTTAGTAATTTCTACATGCCAACAAGTTTAGTCCTGACCTAGTCTGTCTGATATTTGTGACATAAAAAAAGGAGCTTGAGGAAAACCAGAGCCAGTCTTGAACATGAAGAAAATGTTGCTCCCATTAAAATAACTGGATGTGTACAATGCACTGTAACTAAGGCTTTTGTATATTCATTGATGAGGGAATAAATAGTTTTAATGGCTTTGATATTATGATCATGTAAGACTCTGCCAGAACACATATTATTATGGGGTTTTTTTCAGATAATTTCTTATTTTTCCAAAACCAACGTGATGATGATGGGCAGAACTGTTTTAGTTATCCACCTGAAATCAAATCATGTACACCAAAGACTCATAAATTGCTCAGAAAAAAAATCCAATCAAAGTTTGTCAACTCCCCTGCCCTAGTGCCACATTTAATTTACAAGTGAAATTAAATCTCAGAGCATGTATGTGAGCTTTGTACAAAGCAAAGACCATACTTAGATGCTGGAAAAATTAGGATGGCCTTTGGAAGGGATCCTGGACATGTGCAAGGGCTTATGCCTGCAAGGGACAAGAGCCAGGCAAAGTACAGGTATGAATGATGGCAGCTGTCCTCCTTCACAGCCAGGGCATCTAGGGAGACTCTCTATGTGGCTTAGCCCTCCTCAAACAGCTTAATTTAATCCTTTACCTATGACAACTTTCTTATCATTCCCTTTTGCCATCACCTCGTATATCACAGGAGTGATACTCGTTCATTCATTATTAGAAATGGGTATTGACAAGTATATTTTAATAACATGCATTCCTTACAAAGGCTGTTTATTAAGTTAGCATTTCTAGGCCTCTTTGTAATTAATCATAAGGTGTCCAGGACATATATTTTCATTTTGTCTCTGGATTTCTGATTGGATGAAAGCCCAAAAAGCTTGTATCTTAAATGAGAGCATGCTGGCACAACTGTGTGTTTGATATTACGCAATTCCATTGCTGCAAGAACAAGAATCAATATGGCATCTTTCCTGATTTTTTGTCTTGGCAAAGTGAAAATGTACCTTTTCACACCTTAGAGGAAAAAATTGTTAGAGTTAAAACATAATTTAAAAAAAGGGAGTTTTATGCTATTTGTTTAAGAACTATGATATATAGTGTGAAAACAATCTTGACATTGACAGCTTTTTCACTGGAAGGGCTTTTCTAGTCTTAGCTGCATGTTTTTGATCAATCTGAGAGAGTGAGACAAAGGGATAAGAGCCAATCTGCCAACAACTTTTTTCCAACATGATATTATGGCTTCAGTTTCAGTTCTGATCAGGATTTCTTCAGTTGAACGTTTTTTTTAATGAAAAAAGATGATTCACCCAAGTGTGACTTTTCCCACATATGGACCAGTTTTGAACACATTTTTATTAAAAAAAGCTCTCCCAACAGATTAACCAGTAAGGAGACCAGTGGCCACATTGGTAGTGACTCTGAACACTGACCCACATGAGGGAAACCAGATGTATCTCTTTTCCTCTTCCTGGTTAAGGAATTGCAATTTCTGAAAGAAATGGGGAAAAAAATTGGTGACAATATAAATTAATTGTCCTGCAAACACAACAGCAGAAAGCAATAGTTAGGGAGGAAGTAAAGAGTATGGAAAAGGCGAATTATCAGTGGTTTTAAAACTAACCTCTTTTCTGCAAATGCATCTTCCTAGAGATGTTAAACCTGCACAAATTCCAGCTGAGATCACTGGTGCACCACAACAAATCTAGGCAACCCTCTTGAAGGAGAGGACTTTTCGAGCAGATAATGCTCAGGTTTTTTTCCATAATGTAACATTAATTGAATTCACTTGGTGAAAAATGCTAAATCAAATGTCATGTTTAGGACTACCACACAGCTTTTACAACAAGCAATTACCACCTATCAGCAATTCAGAGAGATACCTATTCAGGTCAAGATCCCTTTTTTCTGATGTGTCAAAACAGCTCCTACCTTAGTAAAAAGGGAGAACACTTAAGACAAATAATATATAAATTATATACAATATATTTTTAAGAATTCCTAGATTAGTGTTTTACAGGAAATATTTATCCTGAATGAAGTAATAAATGAACCTTGTTGTCTTCCTTATATTTGAAACACTACATTCTTTTTTTTGAAAAAAATTTTTTTTCGGAAATGGTCAGAAATATTTCTCAATGTTTCTGCAGAAATCTATCAACAATCATTTCATCTGAGCCTGATTAAACAGAGCAAAGCCACTGAGCATGACCAATTCCTTTTTACTTTATGCCAAAAAGCCTAGATTAGAACTAAAGGTTCTAACATTCCTTTTTTCCACTCAGCATTGTATTTGCATAAAAAAAATCCAGGAAAAAAGATGAGATAGGCAATATGAGCATGCTGGGGCTTTCTCGTCTTTGAAAGAAGTTCCTGGAACAAACTCTGTGTATGTGACCCTTACAAAAAGTGCTGAATTAGATAGAAGTTGTTTGGCATGTTTTGTTAGTCAGTCACTTCCCTTTCCCCCATGATTTTAAAAACTCACACAGGCTGGGTTCCCAGTTCTTCATGTGAAGGCAGGGATACATTAAGGAAGGGAAATGCATAAGGGAGCAGGTAAATGGTTACTGAAAAAATATTTGTGTCATAACCTATAGCCACCCAGAAGCAGCTGTCAAAGAACCAGTGAACCATAAAATGGCAGGGGTCAGCTATCCACCAGGACTGGTTTTCCAAAGCGGATATAGTAATAAATCCAGAGCTGTGCTCACAAAGAATCACAAAGAATTTGGATTCCTTAGGTGCTGGATACAGATGCTTTCTAGACTTCCATAACAGATCTTTAAAGACACTATGTAAAAGTCTTGTGTGAAAAAAAAAAAACAAACAAAAAACACACACACACACACACAAAAAAAACAAAACAAAACAAAACAAACCCCAAAAACCACAACCTTGCAAAAATAAATAAACTAAACAGAATCTGATATTCCACAATCTTTCCTCTCCTAGCCTTTCTCTGTCTGAGATACACTTGTGTTTGTTGTCAGGAATTAAATGCACCTGGCAAATCTGGGATATGGGAGAGCTCTAGTGGACACAGGGATATTAGTTTCCCTCACTTCCTTTAAATAGTGAAGATTTATTTTGGTTACCTTCACTTGCCAAAAGTCTTTCTTTCCAGTTTTCTTCTGATGTAGTGCTTTGAGAACAGGAGAAAATTAAAATGCACAATGACATAATTTGGATGAGTTTTCTTTGTAATTAGATAACACCACTGGTCTCATTAATGATTGTATATTTGTCCCTGTCTCATACTGTTTAAAATTCTTGTTCACTTTTCTTGAAAATCCCTTTCCCATCTCTGGCCCACAAGTTCTTGTCACCCTTTTTTCTCAAATGGTTTAGTGAAGTCCAGAGCAGTTATTATTAACCTGTTATTAAGTTCAGAAAATCACTCTTCTCATTTCAGACCTGAGAGCAATGAAAGCTTGTCTACTACTTTGCAGCTACACTTAGTGGTTTAACAGAAGTTATGACCTCAGCCTACACATCTTGCCTCTCTGACTGCAGTCATCTGATCCTCAAAGTGATCATCTCAGCATCTTCCTACTTCAGCCAAAAATAGGGGAGTTCCTTATAACGAAAAATGGAAAAAAAGCTTTTGAGATTGTTTCTCATGAGCTTGGAAAATATGAAACTTTTGCTTAGATTTTCTGATAATAATAATTATTATCCATTAATTGAAGTTGGAAATGCCCATATTGTATCACACACTTACAAAGAGGTCAGTCCATTCCACCAATGGACAAATGTACTTGAGCATTGTGGAAGGAGAGCAGTTTTGTTTATAAAGTTTGACTTTTCTCTTAGACACACAGAAACAGCTTGTGATAATCTTACAGAGTGCACAGGGGAAACAGAATTGAGCAGTAGCAATGGAAAAGAAGAGCAGTCCCTGACACCAGATGCTCGAGGTAAGAAAACATAAGTTAAAGAGATGAAGGACACTGGAGGCACCAGTGAGTGAACCTGGTGACAGAAGATGAGCGTGGGAAGACGGGTGGAATGTGAAAGGCAGGTGTCAGATTCTAATGAAATAAATGAGAAGTTGTAGAAATTAATTGGGAGCTGAAGTGTGGATGAATAATTAGTACTTCTCTAACTTATCCACCTTACTGATATCTGTGCTTTCATGGAGCTTCATTATCTTAAATTGTTTTTTTATCATCTGTTGCTCACTATAGGAAGATCCATTTCTAACTGTGAATAACCCTCCCTTTGTTTTTGAAATTTCAAGCAAAACTTTCAGTGCTTTTTCCCCAAGCTTCCTTCTAGTCTTAGAAAGAGCTCCTGTAAACTCCTGCAAGTCAAACTCATCAATCCCTTTCACACTATTTGAGTTGCTAGACTGATAAGATCATGGATAGTCTTCCTATCTCTTTAATCAAGGTTGTCTCACACTTTCTTTCTGCTTATTTGTATCTATTTATTGCCTCTGGTCTTACATTTAGTGTGTAATTTCCTGGGGAGGGATTCCTGTCTGATCATGTCTTGTCCAAGGCTCAGGTCAGTGGATCTTGGCTCTCAGCCCAGACAATCAGGCATAAAATTAGTGCCAGCAGTAGGTGAGGATGACATTGGTAGGAATGGCCAACTGCTGCCAAAGTTTTTGTCTGCATAAGAGCTGAAAACTGCTTCAACATGCAAAAAGTTGTTCAGATTCATACAAGCTTTGAGAGCCAGCTGGCACCTGTGGGACCCTGATAAGGTCACCCCTACACCAGCATACTCAGGAAAAAGCTGGAAGAATTCTTTCCTATGTCTGCTGGGAATGGGTAAATAGTAGAAAAAGGAAAGGAAAGGATAAAACTCCCACATGATTAGTATGAGACAATTAGAGAACAGTTTGAATTGGAAGGTACCTCAGTAGGTCTTCTAGAACAGCATAAAATTTTAAATTTTTTTGGGGAAAAAAATCTCATAAATTTAGCAGCAGTCTCTTTTTTTTTCTTTTTTTTTTTTTTTTTTTTTTTTTTTGTGGAGAGGAGCAGCTGATACTCTGGACTGGCAAGAGGACAGCAACAGGAGCACAAGTATAGTCAATTTGGTAGCTGTACACACAAAGGAAAGTTAATTGGATAAGCAGGCACAAATAGCCCATATAATGCCAAAAATTTTAAATTTATGAGTTTAAATGCCTCCTTGTTCTTGTTCCAAGTTATTAATTGCATCTCATTTTCTGAAAGCACTAAACATTTGGACCTCTGAAAATCAGGCACTGGAAAACTGATGCAAGTCATGCACCAAAAATGTATGTTTTCAGAACCACCAACAATTTTGTAAAATCTTGCTGTGATTTATATATTCCATTTGTTGATAACCATTAAAATATGTAATTGTTACCAGGCCTCTTCTAAATTTCAAAAGAAAACTGATACTTTAAAGTCACAAGAATGGTGCTTATTTTCAGTTTTAAGAAACAAGCACACCCCTATCTAGTGATCCTTCTTAATGAAGGCTGTCTTGTGCTGTCGTAGGCTGCCTCTTGCTCACTCTCTCCCTATCATGTCGGTTTTGATATTGGTGAAGATGCATTTCCTAACTGATCCACAGTTCAGCAAAGATAGTTGATTTCCCCATTCTAAGTTGCTGACTCACATGAGATGCTTCAGAAACAGATTGAACAATTTTGTGTTATAACATGGAAGCCACTATACTTCTTGCCATAGGAGGCTTCCCCCATGAAGGGAAAGGGAAAAAGCCTGCCTGATTACAAAGAGGGGACATGGAAAAAACAGTTTGAAAAATACTTTTACTGGTAGATAAAGGCTTCCAGGTCACTGCAACAAAGAAAATGTCATAGTGGGGGTTCATCTAACTGCGCTTCCTGCCTCTACAGACAAAGGCAGCTTAGATATTTCATCCTAGACATATCAGGCTCATCTCACAGACTTCCAGTTTTGTCACAGGTATGAATTAGACAGTGACAGCTACTTGAGTGAAAGGATATCTTCCCCATCAGAGCATTAGTGTCTACTATGACTCAATTACAGAGCAGATGTGCTCCAAGGAGTCTGATCTGCCACCCAGGTGGAGATGTGCACATAGTTTGGCAAGGGTACTCTGGAGAAGAGTGGTACTCTAGTGACCTTGGGCACGTGGGAGAGTGTACAGATAAATAGATATTACAGAAATACAGGTGGGATGTACGAGATAGGGGCATGCGTCCTTTTAAAACAGGAACTAATCTTTTTTTCAGGGAGAAAAGAAGAAAATAAGTTTTTAATTACTATGTAGCAGGGGCATTACTTCATGTTTACCTAGAAAGGATCTATAAAAAAGACTTCATTATCACAAGATACATTTTCCATACTCAGTGAAGAAATTCAATTAGTAGAGTTGCTTGTGAAAAATCTGTTCTTTCCTGAGCACACACTAGGGCTGCAACTATGTAGGTACAGTTCATGTAGATGTGATAAATAGCCGGATACTTCAAACCAAACAGTTGCTGCCTTCTGCTGACAGATGGTTGTGGACAGTCTGCAGATCTGGGCTTCCATAACACACCTCTGTCACAGCCCAGGATGGAGTCATGGCATAGGAAGAGATTTTAACACTTGTCAGTGTAGGCTGCATCCTAAAAAATAAATAACAATTAAAGTAACCTCTTAATTCTTCCAGGAAAAAAAAAATCCTTCAGGGATAATCCAACTTCCTTCTGTTTATCTTCATAGTAAAAGGAAAATTAAACCAGCAGATCAGCAGCTCCTGTTATTAACCATGTTGGTTTCCAATAATCTCTGCCACCCACAGTTTTACTGGCTAGTTTGATGGATAAGGATTTGTAGACAATTGATCATTGTCTTTGTAACACTCTAGTCACCAAACATGTATTTATGAATTGTACGCTTGTTGCTAAACAAGAATAATCCAGAGTGTCCACTCACGTCATCAGCCCCAGTTGCCACGGAGATGAGTCACAACATCTCTCTGCTTGGGGAGCTCTTTGAGGGTTTTCCTGCTGTCCTTACACAATAAAAAGCAGCTTTGTAAAGCAAAATTGATGATTTAGTTCTGCTGTGCAATCAGAGATATAATTTCTCCAGTGGTGCTAAAACTTCTATAAAATTGATTTCTTTGTTTTTTAAAAAATCCCCCAATATATCTTTGCATGAAAACAGTGTAGATTTTAATCCTAAGCATTCTTATCCTCTAAAAAAAAAAAAAAACAAACCTAAAAAAGTTTAGAATTAACTTTCTGTCCTTTTTCTGTACTCTGTGTGAAGTGGTGGTGGTGTTAGGTCATAGGCTGGACTCAATGATCTCAAAGGTCTTTTCTAACCTAATTGATTCTGTGATTATGTGAAAGCAGGGCTTGGTAAGGTCAATGGGGAGACACCCACTTGTGTGTCAGAGAGTTGTTCTGAATGATCTCCAAAGGAGAATTTAGATAAAAATTTACTGACATTTGTGACTTCCCCATCATTACCTCAGCACCTGCACAGATCAAGCACTCCCCAGCTCCATGACTCCACATTGGTCTCAGGATGTGATCATAGACAGAGCACGTCACAAATTTTCTACTGAATTTTTTGCCAGCAGCAGAAGAACAGGTCAGTATTAGAATCATAGGATGGTTTGGGTTGGAAAGGCCCTTTAGAGATCTCCTAGTTCCAACCTCCTTGCCGTGGTCAGGGACACCTTCCACTAGACCAGTTTGCTCAGACCTCCATCCAGTCTGACCTTAACCACTTACAGGTGTCTGGGATCCAGAGCTTTTCTGGGCAACCTGTTCCCATGTCTCACCACTCTCACAGTCAAGAATTTCTTCCTAATATCCAGCCTAAAACTACCCTTGTTCTGTTTAAAGCCATTAGCTCTTGTTCTATCACTGCATGCTCTTAGAAGTTTCTCTCCAGCTCTCTTGTAGCTGCTGTTAGGTACTGAAAGGCTGCAATAGGGTGTCTTTCCCTTCTCCAGGCTGAACAATCTAATTCTCTCATCCTTTCCACATATGAGAGCCACTACAACCCTTTGATCATCTTTGTGGCTCTCCACTGGCCTCTCTCCAGCTGGTCCTTGTTGGACTGAACAACTCATCCTTCCTGTGCTGAGGACCACAGAGCTGGACACAGCACTCCAGGTGGGGTTTCATGAGCAGAGTAGAGGGGCAGAATCCTCTCCCTTGTCCTGCTGCCCACACTGTTGGTTGGCTTTCTGGGCATCACAGATGGTTTTCCACAAGTGGAGCTTTGAAAAATGGGCATTGCCCAAGCACTATCCTCACACAGGCATATGGTCATAATACGCATTTTTTGTCCTGTAATAGAATTTTTGTCAAGTCAGAACAAAACCACCACATTTTGAAACTTCACTTAAAAGAAATCGGATATGAATATTGTTGGATTGAACTAAGTGTTTCATTTTGGTTTGGGATGTTTTGGTAGAAGCATATAACATATTAAACAAAAAAATCTCATAAACTCAACATTATTTTGAATGGAATACTCGTGAGACTCATCATAAAAAATGCTGAAATGGGACAGAGATTTCAGCTGTGTCAGACCATTTATTCCTGGTCCACTTTCAAAAGGAGATTCAAACATAACTGTGATGATTTCACAAATGGCACTTTGATTTTAAAAGAACGGTGTTTTCCAATTAAAAAATCCAAACAAGTAACATGATTTTCTAATCAGCCCCAGTGAGTGAGATAAAAACTTCAGCAGTTCAATACAACTTGTAAAGCCTGTGAAGGGGAATTAAAAGCTCCTGAAATGTAAACACAGGGATTTTTAAAATTTTTATTTATTTATTTTTAGTTAAAAAAAAAAAGAAAAGAAAAAAAAAAGAAAAGAAAAAAAAAAAGGCTTTTGACATCATGCGATGTTGGAGTGTGAGAGACTCCACCCTGCATCTGGCAGGCAGGGAGGTAACCGAAAGCTACCCCAATCTCCTGCAGGCCACCTCCTCACAGGTGGAAACCAGGGTAGGGGAGGGGAATTTCTGGGCAAAAGCAGTCTGGAACACCCTAGGGAGCCCTATGAAAATGACTCACTTGCAAGGGGTGGGGGTGTTTCTTTGGAGGGAGGTTAGTGAGGAGTTGGCTGCTTGACTGGCCCCTGGGGACTGGGGCTGTGAAAAGACTGGGAATTTTTATAGCCTGAGCAGGCTGCTGCTTCTCTTTTAACGTAGGAGGGAAGGGGAGGAGGATGGAGGGAGGGATTTGTTTTGGTTTTTGTTTGGGTAACAAAATCAGGAGAGACCATTAGGCAGAGTTATCTAGCATGACTTTTTTTCTTGAGTGTTTTGCTGACTTAAAGCTATGGGCGGTTTGTCGTAAGCAAGGCTTAGGCTGAAGGAGTTTTTTAAGTGCCCAACACACGATTTAATAAAAGCCCCTGTATTTCTCCTGGGAAAATCTGTGCTCTTACTTACTTACTGACAGCTTATTTCACTCAGTCAAAGTGAATGTTAGGGGAGAAAGATTATCATAAGTATGCTGCTAAAAGATGAATGGACTTGGTGGTGGTACGTTTCTGGTTGGACTCAATGATTCTTTTGGTCTTTTCCAGATTTTGTAACCAGCCCCAGTTTCAATGGTTTTAAGGGTGCTGAAGGTACCTTTAAAGTTAGCTGGAGTATATCTCTGCTATACTGTCATAGTTGTCATGGCACTGAATTATTTCTGCTTGAAATGTCAAACCTCCAGAGGAAATCTGTTAGTAACTAATGTCTGCAATTTCCTTCTTTTCTGTCCTTCTCCCATTCCTTTTTTTTCCATCCCCACTCCCATTCATGCTTTACTCCAAACTCACAGCCTACAGCAATCTGTGGACAACATAACACTATAGTAGAACACCAAACATAAAATGAGATGTGTGACAAATTGTAATGACAAGTTGATCTGGGTCTTGTGTGGAGGGACTGTTTGCAGCACACGACTTGGAAAGCAGAGCTGGGTTAACATGATGAAAGCATTTAAGCCATGGCATCTGAAGGATCCTAGCAAAGTAGTTCACTGTCTTCTCCCCTAAATGAGTCCTTTTCAGGACTCAGCTCTATAAATACGGAAAGCTGAGTTCCATATATGTGGGTGTTTGATGTTTTGGAACTGGCTTAACTTTCTAATGACAAGCAAAACAATGTGTTACTTTTCTGGATGCCCCATGCCCTTGTGCTCCCCAGCTGGTGTTCATGAGTCCTGCCAGGCACTCTGCCCCTCTTCCTGTCCCTGAGGTTGATGGATTTGTTTCCAGACGGGCATGGGTTAGTAGCTGGCTATGAAAGATGGCATTTGCAGTTTCACAGCTCTAGCTCCTGTGCCTTCACAGTCTTGAGTTAGTGTCCCAGTACTGTCTGGTTTTGTGACTCTCCCACCTGCTTCCTGCATTCTGGCTGATTGTGAAGCAGCACGACTTTTGTGCTTTCCCTTGCTGTGCTACAAATGGCAAGTGTCCCTACTCTGGGCTGTCTGCTCTGGGCTGCTGAGTCCCAGAGTACCAGAGCAGCCTTGGAGCTGTGCAGACAGAGAGATGTGTGATGTCCCAGAGACAACATCCTATCACAGCCTCCCTCCTTTGCAGACCCAGGGTAGAAGCAGAGCAAGAACCACATCACCCAACATGTGGATCCTTAAGCTTTGACCAATTGCTGCCGGAGGGCTCCCATTTCCAAACTGCTGTGCCTGGAGTAGCACGGAGCCCATTGATAAGATGATGCCAAGCCAGAACCTTACTTGGAGTTTTGGGTTTCCAGGGGTTGGGCTGAACTTCAATTACATATTGGAACTTAATTCCTTCAGCCAATACATGAATACTTGTAGACAAGACTGAACTTCAGTCACATGCTTCCTTCCTTATGTTCACTTTAGGTGGCAACATCACTGAAATGTTCCAGAATGGTGAACTCCGTGCAAAGGCATTCCTGGCAAGTAATTTGTTCCCATCCCCAAGTTTCAAAAAATGCAGGAGATAAGTCTTTATCTCTATAGCTGGCATTTGTTGCAACAGATGAATAGATAGAGCTGTATCACAGAAATTATGACTCAAAAAAAAAATTTGTCTTAATTGATAGAAACAAAAATGTGTTTTCAGTAAATGTCATCTAATTAGACCAGTCAGGTTTTTTGTGTGCCTTTTTGTTGCTTTTAGGACCAAATTAAGATAGATAGCTGTAAGCAAAAACGTTTAATATCTTTCTTTTATTTTCTGTTTTGCTCCGCTAACTATAATTTTTGAAATTACAAAAATACAAGGAAATTAAAGTAAGTCAGTTTTAGTTAATTATATTATAACACAGTTATAATGTCATGTGCCTTCTACACATGGGAGTTCACCCCATTCTTGCAGAGTGCTGCAATCTTTTCACTGCCAGAAGGTACAAGATTTTGTAATGCAGTCCTGGCCCAGGAGGGTTGTGTTTCACCAGTGAATGTATGAAATGGACACCAAATTGGGCTTGGAGTGCTGCAGCAGCATGGTTCCCTTCCCATCAAAGGAATGAACAGGAGGTAATCACACTACAAGTTTCCTATTGGATCAGAACAAAGTGCCAGCATTTCTCTCAGTGGCACAAGACATCCATGGATGGGTTTGCAAGAGACTAGAAAATGTTTTAATTCACCTAAGAGTGAATTTCCCCTGGTTTCTGAGAGTAGTTCCTTCCCTATGGTAGCTCATGAACTTTCCCCTTTCATCTGACAGAATTAGTGTCCCAGTAGAAAGTACTTTTTGGGATGGTCATGGGCATGGTTGGACTCAATGACCTCAGAGGTCCTTTCCAACCTAAATGATTCTATGATTCAGGTCCCTTATCTTCTTTGTAGAGTCACTCAGAAGACATAACCTGTGCTTCAGGGAGTCAGATTTGTTTAATACAATGTCTGTGACATCTTGAACAGTGGTGGTGCTCTTACCCACTTGGAAAGCAAGTGAGAATCAGAGATCAATTCCCAGGATACACTCAGCTCCAGAAGGTTGCAGAGCTAGGCATGCCTTGGCCTTGTTGCTGACCACCTGGACACTTCTCTCATCAGGGAGAAAGTGGGGGCAGTAATGATTATACAGTACACACAGGAGAGTCAATAATAGTGCCAAAAGGCAACAAACAAAGGACTATTGAGACAGGGCTTGTTTTTGTAAGATTATACTCAATTCAGTCATTCTGTGTCTGTGTATATTCTTCTGTTTATTTATGTAATAAGCTGCCCTTGTAAGACTCTAGCAGATAAAAAAATGGAGTCTTTCCAGATGTGTGAAAAAGGCAGTAACTTGGAGAGGATTTTATACACTGTGTTGCTACAAGAGATTTTAACTCACAAATCATCATCAAGAATATTTGGATTTTCCTTGCTAAACCACAAAAACCTTAATGGGCAAAATCATTAAACATATAAAGTTATAGCAATATAAATATTTGAGTAAAACCATTATTGAGATGGCTCTTGGGAACCTGTGTTTCTGTAAACTTTAAGGCCTATAATGAATATACACATACCCTTCTTCCTCTCTGTTTTCTCTCCTCCCATGAAAGGTCAAAATTGCTTTAAGTTACAGCTGTGAGGCTGAGTAGTTTTATGAAGGTTTACTTCATTGCCTTGTCCCAGGAACACAATTTTCTTCACGGTGTATGGCATAGCAAAAGGTATGTTAATGTCTGATGAACAAATGTAAATGTTTAAAAATGAACTGAGTAAGCAATGTAATAGCAGAGTCAGGGAGGCCACCTTGTAGCGCTTGTGTTTTATGATCTGTGCTTTTAACAACACAAATGTGAGTATATTATAGTTCATATTAGAAAGGAGAATAAAATCTTCTGTGGGTCTTTCCTAAAATGTGCCATCACAGCAATCCTTTGCAAATTAACCTCCATAAAGCCAGTCATATGAAGGGTTTCATTATAAAGAAAAGTTGTATGGCCTTTAGTATCAGTGATCTTTGGTTTTCGAGCATTTTTTTCTTACTGCTGGCATGACATGAATAGTCCAGCTGCTGTATTAATTGTAAGCCTTTGGCTTTTTTTTTTTTCTTAAAAAGGAGAAAGGAATTCAGTATTTGAAATGTGGAAGCTCAGAGGAGAAGATCTTAACTTGAATTCTATCTTTGATCATATTATAAAAACCTAAATAAGGTTAAAATGAGGGCCTGAGCCTATGATTGATTGAGTACTCTCAATTACAACCTCAAGTCTGAAGGAATAAGGCAAGAAGAAGTAATGGGGGGCTGTTTTCTGGATCCAGGATGCCTCTCTGGCTTCTCCAGGAGTCAAAGGATTGGGACACTCCTCTGGACTATCTTTGAGGAGTGTGTCTCTCCTAGCTACTCCCCTTCAGCTTTGAAACAGATCATTATAATCTCCAGAAATGAGCTTCAGAGCTTTCTTTGGTAGGACAGCACTACTTTGCATTTACGTGGTTAAACACAGTGTATGCATGTACCAGGATATTGTGGATTTGGGGAAAGCTCACAACAAATCAAAGCTAAGTATGAAGCTCTATGTTTTATGCCTTTATTAACAAGTTTAATAAAATTTCAAATTTAATTACATGTATAATCAAACAAAGGCTCCACAGTCTCTCAGTATATTGCACAGTTTTAGACCCCACAGGTATTGTAGAAGGGGCACAACTTTTCCATAAGTCTTTAAAGGATTTAGTTACAATCACATTTCAAAAGTCATTTCGACTGGAAATGTAAATGGAAGCGTAACTGGAAGCCATCAAACAAGATTGCCTTAAGATACAGTAGCTGGGTATAGTGTGCTTATGTGGGAATAAGGAAGGATATATTCTTCACACACCCTCCACACATTCTATGTTGCCTTCCTTGTAGTTTAACTTAAGAACAACACACAGCAAAGTGCTGTTACTGGCTAAGCACCAAATGACATTATAGCATCCAGTCCTTCCCCTGTAAACCACTATTCAATAGAGGCAACAGCCTTAGCATATGAGACCTTCATTTTGCTGCTCTCTTTGCGGTGTCTGTTGTGTGTAGATACTGCCTTTAATAAAAACTTCTTCCATGTTCTAGTGAAGATATCCTCCCATTAACAGTGTCCTATTTGGCATCATGTAGCACATAGGTGTTAGAAGTATACCTTGAGCCCATTTGGGTTATGATGTAGGGAAAAGCACAGCTTTTCTCATTGCAACATAATAGGTGTCTGTAATTGCACCAAAACTTCTCCATAAGAGACTGATAGGCAGAAGAGAGTTAAAATATAGTAAAAATAATACCATTTCTAGAGCAGAACTATGAACGTGGGGAGTAATATCAGTAATGACACTAATGACTGAAGTAGAAAAGGTCTACCTAAGGGGTAATATTTGCCTCTAAGAACAGTTACATCATTTCTTTGCACAGTAGTCAATAGGAATGTAAATAAAAGGCTTGGGACATCCTTGTCATGCAACAGAAATAGTGTCTGTGCCACCCAGAAGCGAGAGTAACACAGTAGTCAGACAAGGATAAATTCATCCCCTCATGTGCAGTTTCAACCCCTGGCAAACAACATGTGTGCAACCCAAGAGGTATGTTTTCTGAGAGACTTTGTCTTTCTTAGGATTAAAGGGTGGGCTCAGTTCCACGCACACTGTGTCTCACCTAAAAAATCCAATGCGCAGGCTGGAAGGTGTAAAGACCTTCCTCGGATCTTTGCTTGCGAAGACTGGCCATTATTTTATTATTGTCTTTTTCCTTTTGATGGGCATGGCAGATATGGAGGGATTTAGTAGGGCCTTGGCCATCAACCAAGCAGTGACAACCTCACATAGGCTAAATGAGATATTCATAGAGCTGTTATGTGTGTAAGTGGAAATGTAGATGACCACATTAGCTCACCCCTCGCCTACCCTGGCCCCCTGCTCCTCATCCTCAAGACTGTACCTGGCTTGTTGTGTGTAACAACACCAACAACTGGAGCTGACCTGACAGAAAGGATCAGTTCATGTGTAATAAAGAATTACTCTCTGTGTGGGTGTTTTCAGCTTGCTTAGTGGACAGCTGTTGGAAAATTAATCTGGGAAGTAATATAATGGATCAAGATGAGAAACTTCTTGACATGGAGTCAGAGAATCATTTCAGAACATCTGCATGTTTCCTGACCACAGGCTGAAACAGTAGAGTTGTTTTGTCCATGCAATTCCTTATAATAAAGAGATCAGAAGAGAACTAAAGAACTAAAAACCCTTTCTCAAGAGGGAAGAAACAAAGCAGTAAGTTCAAGGGTGCTGTTTGCAAGCCCAAGTTCAAAAAAGATAAACTGGAGGGTAGGGTGCTTATGTTGTGGACTTTATTGTTTTATAATTTTGGATGCTTTTAGATACTTTGATTCAAAAATGTTCTTGTGAGGTTTTCCCTCAAGGCTTTGTTCAGTACTTCAGTCATTGCTTACTGTGCTGGGATTAAGTCCAAGGTTTAGTCTAGTTTATTAAGGAAATCTCACTAAAGAAATGGAGACAACTGCCCTGTCTGAGCTATGATGGCTGCAGAGCAGAGGAGCTGAGTTTGGGGAGACCCAACGAGTTAGAGACTCTGTGTACCCTGTGACTGTGAAGAGCACAGGGTGACATTTTCTCTGCATTCAAAGGAGGCAGAAGCAGAGCACTTGCACTGTAAAGCAACTACAGTTAAGAAACTTGTCTTTGGTTTTACGAAGTCCATTGTAAATGACCAGTTTCTGTAGTCAGAGGTCACTGCCTGGCATGTGTTCTGCTTGTGCCCATCCTAGACCTTCTGTCATCAGAGGAGGCTGTGGTAGGAGCTGAGACATTAAACTCCCCCAGTGAAATTCAGACCACCAGCTCAGACCATCAACAAGACACTGCACTCAGAGATACTCTGTGAAGTTTTCAGACAAAGCTGGAGTCACAGCCAGCTAAAGAAGTCCTTTAGCTTGGACTCCCTGGGTAACAGGCAGTTTGCATCACTGTCTTGAACCCGAGCAGTTAAATTCTGCCTTAACTGGCTTTGGTTTTCAAAGTAGGTGGTCTGAGTGGGAACTGCTGCTCCTGAGGAGAAATACAGGTGGCTGACGGCTCAACTCAGTCTGCAGCCCTGCAAATGGCAACAGGGTGCAGTCGTGCTGGGGGCCTCAGAAAATCTTTCTTCCCTCTGAGCTCACATTTCCACTGCTCCCTGTCCCCCAGCATACTGTGAAGCCATAAATCCTGCCCCCGAGCTCCCTTATTCTGCTCAGTTGTTATCTTTCACACATGATTTTTTTTTTCCTGGATTTTGCAGTGATGAAATTTCACCAGGGCTGCAGTAATTTCAAATTTTGGCCCATTTATTATCAGGACAACTGCCCAGGTCCATTTATTAGAAACATATGTTATGAATTTGGTTAAAACAAAACAAACAGTCTTATTTTCTCAACTCACAATAATCATACTCAGACTTACTTAAAGCAAACATCATTTAAAAACAGAATTTTGTTTCTAGCAAATCTGTTTCAGTAGTGGGTCTGAGATAAAATGATAGGCAAAGACCTAATGTAGTTTAAAACCTACCAGAAAGGGGAAATCATAGTGTTTGCAAGGTTGTCTCAGCCTCTGTCTTCAACCTCCCGCATCTTTTCTTAGTTTTTATGTTTAAGGCAAAACAAAATGAAACAAAAATAAATAAAGGATAGCAAAATTATGCAATGCCCAGAAGACAGGATGTGTCCCATAGCCAGCTTGGAGCTTTTCAGCACCCTTTGCACTCTCGGTCCATGGGGGTGGTGGCTAGAACCGGTGCCTTTATGCAAGCACAGTTAGCAGTCAGTAGTCTGCCCATGATTTGTTTCAGAAGAAATCATCCCACAGCTTTAGAGGGGTCCAGAAACAAGGACAGGCGTCCTGAAGCAAATGCCTAAGGGTGAATGATGCCACGTGTCTGGGTTACAAGTGCCGCATTCACATGTGATCCTTGCAGTGAGATTCCACCATCAGAACAGCTGAAGTTCTTGTGGTGAGACAGAGTACTGCCATTCGATATCACAATCTTAAAAAGTGCCAAAGTTGAAGCCTGACTCACTTTTATTAGGGGGATTAGTTGGTGCAGCAGAAAGGTTTAATATCTCTTTCATCAAGTACAGTCACTTAGCTTAATGAGTTTGGACATATGAGAGATGACTTGTCAAAATGAAAGACAGAGGTGTTTGCAACGTTCCCTCCTCAGGTCAAAAAACCTTACTGTTGGTAAGGTTTGGCACAGTTTTTAGTCTGTGACCAGTGCTGATCTGTGCTTTTATTGGTCAAACAAAGCTCAGAAATACCAAGTACCAGTGGTGTTCACTCGCTGAACGGAGAAGCTCTTTCACTCTCGTGGGTAGGGAGGGTATAAGAGAGTGCCATTAAAATTTTTTTGGAGGCACAAATTAACTATTTATTAGTGCTTTCATGCACTGTGAAGTCAGATGGACAGTTTCACAGGCACCTGCCTTGAGCTGCAATGCCCTCACAGTCTGGGTGAATAACCAGGATAAGAGTCCTGTTCAAGAAACCCACTTTCATTTCAGCCATTCATCAGGAAAGGTGAAGTAGAAAGTTCAAACTCTGTCCTTGATTACTATGGTCTTCTCTACCTTCTTCTCCAGATTTCTGTAAGTATCAGCATGTTATCAAGGTTTCCTCATATCTTGCTCTTTCCACATATCAGTTCCTCCTGTGGTCACCATCATGACACAGGTGTGATTATCTTTGAGCACAACACACCAAAATCTGTGACCCAGGCACAGCAGAACTTCAGACTCCAGTCTCCACTCTTACAGTTTGTCTGTAGAAGCTCACGGTGGGGAGCCTTCGCTGTTGGTGGGGGGTGAGAGGGAGTGGGAAGGATAAAGCAGACCAGTTGGTGATGACAATCCATGAGGTCATTGACAAAGCATCTAACTGGCCTGGGATCCCAGTATTATCCACGACTCAGTCGGCTCCTTTTGTACATAGCTCTTGCTTCCTTCTGTGCTTGCACCTGAAATGTCAAAGAAAGTCTCCCTCCATGCCGAGTTCTTGACAGCTTTGATCAAGATTACCCTTTCACAGGGAGCATGAGGTTCCAGCACAAAGCCACAACACAGGAATTATTGAACATTTCTACACCTCCACAGCTCTTTGGTGCAGGGGGCAGGTTCCCAGTGGATGTCAATTGGCGTTGTTCACTAAAGCCTGTAGCAGGATGTCATTCTACCCAGGCTGTGCATCTAATCCCAACTTTTCATTACTGTGTACTACTGTGTGAAACATCAGATGAAAATGATGCTACTTAGTATTTCGAAAGGCGTCTTCTACACAGAGCAGAAGACAGCTCCCAGTAAGTCTCCACTTGACAGTTATTTAATACATTTCAGCTCAGGTTTCAGTTCTACATTTAGATTTAAAAAAAGGATTCCTGACATTTTGTCAGTTTTTTCATCTATGCCTGTATTCCCACTTCATCTCACATTTCCTCAGTTCATTACAGCAACCCCTGCTATGACAGCGTAAAGCTACACACAAAAAGTCCTTTCATGGCTACTTCACATTGATATCTATTTTTGAGAGGGAAGCTGAACTGAAGCAGCATGACTCTCTAATTCACTTTTTCTCCTTGTCAGCAACTGGATTGACAGGGCTGGGGCACTGACAGACACACTGTCACCTCCAGTTTAAATGCCCCACTGGGACGTAAATTCAGAATGAAGGGAGTGAAAAAATTCTGGCATAGCCAAAATCTGAAACATATTTAATGTATACGCCAGATGAGGACAGTGATCATCTTTTGTGAAAAGAATCATGAAGCTTGCAAGAAAAAGGAATTGTGGGATGCTTAGATCTGTAAAGGCTCGACATGTTGCCTGCATGCCAAATTGTTTTATTACCTAGCAGGTATCTTTCTCCCAGCCCAGCCCATCTGTTAGTGATCATTCTCATATCGGTTTGCTATAACAGATTAGAAGATGGTGACTTTTTTCCTCTGCAGCTCTTTTTCCCAAGGTGGGGCAGGTCAGAGGGCTTTCTTCTTGGTTTTGTTGATTCTTCTAGCTTGTAGCAGAAGAAGTAGGAGAGAGTCAATGAAATTCAAAGATAGCAAGTCCAAAATGGAAGCAAGAAAAGATTTCTTTGCATGTTGGCACCTGTAGTGATACACATCTTAACACAGCATCAGGAAAATTAAGACTAGGGAATGTTTTGAAACAAGATTAGATTTGGAAACATATTCAGAAGAAGACATGAGTATGCAGATGTTGGAAGTCAATGCCAGAAATATTTTGGAAAGAACAGAAACCCTGTACCTCAAGATTTTATCTAATCTCTTCAGGATTAGAAGGAGATCTTGTACATTTTAGGTGATACTTCAACTGATTTACAGGGAATTGTTGATAACTTGTCAGATATAACTGGTCTTGATCATTCTCAGAGAGAATCTTGGACTCTAGGCTATCAGGAACTTTATATTGCTATAAAGTACACCCCCTCTAAACCTTTCTGAAAGTGGTTTGTGTTAGCCTAGATTCTACTCTCAGAAAAATCAGACTCCTCCAATTCCGTTTGGTTTCTGACAATTCTCGCTTTTACCAGCCCCAAACCTGGAAATACTCCCTTACCCCGCACGATGATGCTCAGTGGGTGGCTGCCTCCATGGTTTTCCTCTCATGTACAAGTTATACCATTTGGAACACGTTGCTGCCAATAGGATCAAAACAAGTGCTGAGAACCACATAGTAACCCTAAACATTAGCTCTTGTTTGGTGTTTAGTTACTAGAATTATTTTATTTTTTTACTAATTGAAGTAATGCTGTCTCAAACTGTTGGACAGAATTGAATTTTGGTCCTACAGAAGTCCATGTAAATATAGCAGCAACGTAGAGGAGGGCAGTCATTCTACCATGGATCCATTCACTTCTCTCCTGTGAACTCTCTGCATCACCAGAAAGAGCCTCCATCAGTCTCTTGGCACACTCAAGCCATTGCACCTGATGAAGCAGGTAACACTCTTTTTACTTCCAGGAGAAACTATCACCTTCAGGAAAGTGTGAGAATAAGTAAGCAGGACATCACAGAAACAGCCCATGACCACAAATTAATAGACAACCTATCCACACTAAGCAGTTTGATCAACTTTCCTATGAACTGAGGGTGGAAAAGCATATCCTTGCACAATCACACCTCAGACATGCATCCCCCATCATCAGTTGCTCTGTACAGTAATATCAAACTTGTTCCACAGCCAGTGCCAAATTCCACATCCAGCTACTCCCGTAAGGCCAGGATATAAATTTCAGAAAACATATTTTTTGACAACCCAGACTGGCACACCCACTGACCTCATGGGGAGGTCTGCACATACTTCAAGGGTAGAATATGACTTTTAAGTAGTAAATTGTTGTTTATCTGCTTAATGCTTTCTTATAGACAGTGTTGCTGAGTAAGACGTACTCCCTTTTCAGGTTTTTGCACTTTCTTCCTGATCTCCTCCATTTCCTCTTCTCTCCTTCTTCCCACCCATCTCTCCCTCCTTCTGTGTTTCCTTTCCTGTAATAGCTATCAGCTCCCATCATGAAGCAAAGAAATACTTCATTTCTCCATCCTTGAGATAAGAACAGTCATTATATTAAAGTAATTCATTCAAGATTAACCCAGTAAATTGGATTTCAACTAGATATAATTTCCACACACAACAAGCTCATCCTTCACTAACCCTTTAGTTTAACTAGGTTGGTATTACACCATGTTAGTTTAAGTCCCATGATTTTACGTGATGTTCTGTGTTAAAGTGGATGTCTAATTAAGCTAAATTAATCCCAAATTAGCCTTTCAGACTCTCTGTAGGCCTAGGAAAGCAACCTTGCCACAGCTACATTAATAAAAGGTTTTGCAAAGCTCTTTTGTAGTCGATACAGTTGCAGAAACTGTACTGACATTTACCTTCTGTGCATTTCCAAGCCTGTTGTTGATATAATGTCTGTGTTTTCAGATTATTCTTTTCAGTGAAAATATTACTCAAATTGCCTATTTTTTTTTTAGTAGCTGTGATTTATTTTTCTTGTTCAAAGTTGTTAAACAAAAATTCTTACCTCCACCCTTTGCTTTGTTGGGCAATGAGGAGGGTGGGTAGCCCCAGTTAAATGAAGGGTTTTGACCCTGAAGGAGTGTGGGAGAGGAAATGGAAGGAGACTAGTAGGGATATTTTTTGGCATGACATGCCCAAAGACTCTGGGCATTTTAACAAAACAAAAAGCATAACAGGAGTAGTAAGGTAAGGTCCTGTAATATTTTAGCAGAAGAGGAACCAAAGAGGAAAATAACACAGACTTTGCCCCTTCCTTTCCATGTCCCACCCATGGTAAAACACAGCCCAAGAGACCATTAAGTCAACCACACACAGTGCAAATGTCCACTGAAAAATCAGCAGTGATTCAAGGGAAAGATTTTGAGAGAAACAAAGTGAAGAGTGTGGTAGTCAGCACACACTCACCCCCTCTTTTCAGTTCGTGTGTCTGTGAAATTTGCTACTGGGGTTAGACCTCTTGATTCTGATTTTCACACTGCCTCATGCAGTAACCAGGTACACCCCCAGGTGAATTTCAGCTCACTCACACTAGATGTGTCATTCCTGCAAACACTTCTCTCCTCCACTTTGACCAACCCAGGACCCAACCCACATCCATGAAGGTCAATGCACTGGACTTGATAGCTGGAATGTATGAACAGTCTTCCAAAAAAAAAAAAAAAAAAAAGCCCAGTCTAACCAGTCTGAGATTGCTCCTTCAGAATGGAGTTGGTGGGATCAGGGCTTCCAGTGCCCCATAAGCCAACCACAGGACCTGTTGAGAATGAGGGCTTACCTGCACCCAATATTTCTGGAGGGGGCTATTGCATATCACCCTAAATCCCCACCTTTGGGAACCCCATAGAGTTGGGCGTATTCACCTCCAGAAGTTCACAGTGTGAACAGCTTCCATTTATTAAGGAACTGCTTAAAAAAGCACAGTCAGGTCCAAATTAAGATGAGAAACCTCAATGCAGTGTAAAATATAACTATAGACAGAGGGATAAGAGGGGTGGGGAGGCTCAGGATAGACCCTACATACTTTTGGCAAGCTTTAGGAGACTTGGTAGAAATCTGGGAAAATATGAGGTGTATCATCCTCCTGGCTGCTGGTCTGTCATGAATTGGCCCACGCTGCACTATGTTGAGCTCAGAGAGCTGCCACAAGAGAACTAAATGGAGAATCTGGACCTAATTTACCCAAGAAAACAAGAAATAGCTTTAGGAAAAACAGACTTATTGATTCTCAAGTTAAATGTATTTGTTTTCATAGCAGCAGGTGAATAATGTCAGAAAAGGAACTTTAATCCTAACCAGAGCAAATACACTACTGTGGCTTTAATTGAGGAATAATTAATTTGGAAGTAGTGCAACTTACATCTTCTCAGGTTGCTCATTATATGGCATTTGCATGTAATCACTCACATACACACAGCACATCCTGGGACACATTAAGCGTTTAATTTTCCTGTACTTAAAAAGGAGCTTCTTGCTGTTAAATTGCTCACAGCCCTTCCAGAATCCACCAGTATTTATATAGCTCTTGCCAATATTTATATTAGCAGCAGAGGTGCTAACAGATCAGTAAGATAATTTTCCCTCAGGTCTGTGCAGGAATTTTCTGTACTTTCCCAAAGGAATCTAGAAGATAATCCACAATATTTAACAAAAATGGATTCATTGTCAAAGAAGTTCCTTTTGGACCAATGCCACGACTTCTTAGGTTATGATTGTTATGGTGGTTGTGTCTTTCTCTCTCATACATGGGGGTGTGTGCACACATGCACACCCTGACACAGCATATCAGACATTGTTATGACATAACTACCTTTTAGGACTATAATTAGTTCAGATTGTGCCAGTTCAATAAAGCTCCTAAAGCAAAAAGGCTTAAAGACTTTTTCTTCTCTTTCCAACCTGCAGCTTGGCTGGATATAGGCTTTAGGTGCCCTGCCACGAAGACGTGTTTGCTTTCTTTCCTGGGCAAATGCAAAATCCATCAGACATCCTGCCTGCACAACAACTGAAAGGCCTGGTGCTCTCCTTGCACAGGACACTGCACAAAGCCACCATCTATTCCGTCTTGGAACTTCTACATAGTTGCAAAAAGTGCAATAGATGAGAAACCTCTGAGTGCATGACTCGGTGCACGCCGTCTCCGTCTGACATGGGTACAATACTGTCCAGACACCTTTTACCCAATGGTTTTCAGTTTAAGGAGTGTCTTCATTAAGACCCAAGAGCATGACCTACCATCTTGCCCAGGGTGTAACTCTCAGGATCTCTTTGGATTTTCACCAGGAGAGAGAGTCACAAGAGCACAAACAGACGTGTAATGGGTGGCAAAGCAAGTCTGCATCTCAAGCTACGCCCAGGCTGGTCTGCAGTGAGAATTACACATATTGACTAAAATTGAACAAGCAATAAACATATGAGTGTTGGATTTAGAAAACATAAGGGCACGCAGAAAGTCATAAGAGTTTCTGAATGTTTGTCAGGGATGTGCAGCAGTGACAGTGTAATTATAGCAATCCTAGAAACAGGGGAATGTTTTTAAGAACATCTGTCAAGCTAATGGATGCAGAGATTCTGAATATTGCATTTTTATGACTTCAAAATCACTGTTCAGCAGCAACTCTTCTTTCTTCAGACAGGTGAAATATGCACTTCTGAATGTTTTCTTTAAGATTCATTGTCTTAAAGAAAAACCTAAATAGACATCCTATTAACCTGCATTGACTTAACTTACTGAAGAACAATATCAGGTGTTGTGATTATGGATATAACATAAGAATGTAATTATATTACACTTGCTAATTACAAATGTTTTTTACTACTGCAAGAAGACAATTTTCTTGGAATTTGAGTTATTAGCATCAGTTGCTCCCATAATTTGCTTATGTCTATTAATTATTTGCTTTCTGAGGCAGCATTCCAGATTTCAGGAAAAGCAAAAACTAAAGTTTGGAATCCAGACTGGATTTTGGAACTGCTTTAGATTCTTTCATCTAGCTTTACAAAGGCTAGTTATTTTTGTGGCTCTATATGTTACAGAGATTAGTCACAGAATCACAGAGTGAACCGGGTTGGAAAAGACCTCCGAGATCATCAAGTCCAACCCTTGATCCAACACCTCTGTGGTTACTAGACCATGGCACTCAGTGTCACAACCTCCAGGTTTGGTGAATCCACCACTTCTCTGGGCAGCCCATTCCAGTGCCTGATTATTCTCTCTGTAAAAAATTTCTTCCTAATATCCAACCTAAACTTCCACTGCCACAGCTTAAGACCATGCCCTCTTCTCATATTGCTGGTTGCCTGGGAGAAGAAACCAACTCCCACCTGGCTACAAGATCCTCTCAGGTAGTTGAAGAGAGTGATGAGGTCTCCCCTGAGCCTCCTCTTTTCCAGGCTAAACAACCCCAGCTCCCTCAGCCTCTCCTCACAGGACTTGTGCTCAAGTCCCTTCACCAGCCTGGTTGCTCTTCTCTGGACCTGCCCCAGCACCTCAATATCCTTCCTGAACTGAGGGGCCCAGAACTGGACACAATACTCAAGGTGCAGCCTCACCAGCGCTGAGTACAGGGGAAGGATCACTTCCCTGCTCCTGCTGGCCACACTGTTCCTGATCCAGGCCAGGATGCCATTGGCCTTCTTGGCCACCTGGGCACACTGCTGGCTCATGTTCAGCTTCCTGTCAATCCAAACTCCCAGGTCCCTTTCTGCCTGGCTGCTCTCCAGCTACTCTGTGTCCAGCCTGTAGCGCTGTGGGGGGTTGTTGTGACCAAAGTACAGGGCCCGGCACTTAAATCAGTGTGCTGAAGGAAATGTGGTTAACCAAATCACTTAAAAAATGACCTTTTTTACCTGCATATTGTGGCCAGCCATTTTCAGGTTCATTGTAGTTCTCAGCACATGGCATATAAGACATGATAATTTTGTATCTTCATACACATTTTAAAAACTCAATCAATCATATAAAGGTGTCTGGTCAAAGGAAAATCCTGAAAATGGAGCACATTTTATATCGGAATACTTTTTCAATACCTGAAAACACAAAATCTCACATACCATCCTGACTAATTCTTCCATTTACACCTTTCTGACTTTGGTAATCCCTAACCTGTTTGCAGTCCTGATGACATGGTTTTTGTCATCTTAGAATCTCTTAAGTACTTCTATCCACCAGTTTCATCCTTTTTTCCCCTCCTTTTGAGCAGTATGCTTGGTATTTTGAGGAATAGACTCGTTTCCCGACAGGAAATATGTTTCATATTAAAAACCTCCACCTTGGTTGCCTTGATTGTATACCTCCAAGTGTACTTCTATTTTGCTCTCTTTTTCTTGTTTCTCTTAAAGTTTGCCCTTTATATATGCAACAATCTTGCCTATGGTAGCTTCACTATTTATTTTGAACTGTACTGCCTCCAGTCATTTCTACAAAAATGTTTGCTACCTTCACCTCTGTGATTATTTCCTCCCCTGTGCTTAAGAGGAAATACCACGCATGATTTGTACTTTCGATGCCCCCTCCTGCAGAAAACTACCTGAAAATTCCAGCTTGCAAACAGACTGATGAGATTGTGAGGGTGTTTGTGAACACACAGATTATTGTGGTGAAATTCTTTAGTCATGGGCCTGAAACACAGGGTTGCTTTGTCTGCCTACCAGGGTGCTGTTCTTAGCATGTCTGTGCTAGGGGTCTTCCTATTCCCAGCCTCGTCTTTCCACTCTTGTTGCTGGCATCCTCCTACCAGTTGAGGAATCTCTTTGCCAACTGCTTTTGGTATTCATTGAAAACGAAAGACAACACCAACATTCAGTGGACGTATTTTACTTCTGGGAAAAAACTAAGCAATGCGAACTCTCTAAGCAGGTTAAGCAGTCCCAGGAGCTAAGACAAAAGCATGCAAAGTGTCCAATCTAACTTGCACATGGCCTTAAACAACCCATGTCTTCCAGCTCTTTGTTCATAGAAATTTCCCATGTAGCAATTTTGGGGCAGGGAAAAGCTGTCCAATATTTTGTATACATAGGAGCTGTGAAGCTCTCTGTTCAGACAGAAACATTTGAGGAACAAGTGACCCTTGTAACAGGATATGTGTGATCCCAAAAGGCAGTGCATCTACTTAACCAGATGACATCGCAATCCTGCATATATTATCATAAAGATTGGTACAGGAAGGGATTTAACTGAGAATGCAAGTTATCCTGCAGAACAAAGGTGAGCTGAAGGTAATGGCTCTTGAGCTATCACTCCAGCATTCTAATGACAGGACATCAAAGTGGACCCTGGAGTCTTATGAACACAGGAGAAGCCTGGACTGGATTTGATGTTCAGCTGCTGCATTTCATATGTTGGTCATGTTAAATTCACTGCTGAAACAAGTCAGCAGAGAGACAGCAGAATGGTTTTAAGCACTTATATTAGAAATAAATTTCTCTTTTCTGAAGCTTGAAGTGCCTTAATTCTACACATTAAACAGCACTGAATAAACAGTGTTCAGACTGTTAAAATAAATGCCAACTAATTACAAACATCAGAAGGTATTTATATCAAAGTTTAACAAGTGTTCGTAGCTGTATTCTGAGTAATTGTAATGTTCTTGTCTTGGAGAGAGGAGAAAAGCAAATCTTTCACAAAATGAAATAGTTGTTGTGATCATCCCCAGGAGACCTAAGAAGGATAATTCCCTCTCTGTCTGTTGCACTTTGAGCAAAGGTAAAAGGTTTCCCTTTCCACCTTGGATTTCCTCCACCATGTCAGCATCTTCATAAATATCTAGTACTTGCTGTCTGCCACACCAGGCCCACATTTGAGAAGTAAAGTGTGGGTAATTTCAATGTAGTTGCTTTTATATATGTTGGCAGACAAAGTTAACTTTTTAACATATTTAAGCATGGATGTTTGCTGCTGTTCTTCACTGGATACCTTCAGACTCTGAAATGTGCTTCTGCTGAGATTTTCAAATGTAATTTGAAGTGATTCCTGGAACTCACTGAAACAGCCCAAAGTGGGAATGGGTAGAGTACCTGCTTTCTGCAAATTGGGCATTTACAAGGTATTTCAGTTCTAACTACTTGAAATAAGCAGTTGCATGTGAACATCTTGACCTCTCACCTTTTCTGTTAGAACTAAGGTGTCCATATCATAGTGGTTTATTTTTGTCTCATGTGGCTGAATAAAAACAGCCCATAACCTGATTAATTCCCCAAAGATAGTTCAGGCAAACAATGCCAGTGTGATTGCTGTCTCTATATACATTGCAAATGGACAGAAAAGGAAAGTTTCTCTTTTAACTTATAGAGTCTTATCAGATGTCAAAAATAAAAGATGTTTTGATGTTAGGGCTCAGTGCTGCACTGACAAATGTGAATGTCGGTTCCATGGTGACAGGATAGAATAAAAAGTACAGAGCAAAAGAGCCTTTACAGATTGTACCCATTTCATTCATTTTTCTATCCAGGGCTCAGAACAAAGAGAAAACAAAACCATTCTTGTTCCACTAATAAAGCACATCACTGATTTTCCTAATGCTGGTCAAAGATCATGCTAATCAGGAGGTCTTGCTATTCCTATTATCTCTTTCCTTATATGAAAAGAACATTTTCTTCAGCAAGGTGAACTTTCTGTACTCATCCATAACAATTCGCGACTTAATTAATTATTTGCTTTAGAGTGGGAAAAAAAATTTTCTGAGTAATTTGCATCTTCCTTAGTTACTTTGGTAATCTCAGATGCCTTGTCATCCTCAGCAACATATGTAGACTCTGATTCATGTGAGTTCATGTCAACCACATGAATCGGAAGCAGGGGTGAACCAGCCAGCAGACATGCCTTATGACATTTAGTTTCTGGGAACTCCAAAAAAACTCCCACCCATATCTTCATTCAGTAGCAATGTGATTTAAAATCTGCCTATTTAACACAGATGTAATCATGCTCACAAGGACTTTATAACTATTTTCCAATTGTACTTTTAATGAGAAATTACTGGTTACCGTGGACTCAAATTGCAGGCTTAACTGTGCTGTTTCTGTTTAAAGATAAAAAGAAAGCACATGCATTAATATTCCTGGTGAGTTCATTGCTCTTCGGGCTTCCTTGTACAGGAAACAGATGGAAACCAAGACGTTCCAGCTATCAGAGAATTATGACAGGCTGCCTTTCTTCTTTTTTCCCGGTTGGAAGATTTAACTTCCCAGATTCCCTCTAGAAAGCCTAAATTCAGGGAGAAGGGTAAGAAGGCAGAGGAGGAAAAAGAAGGAAAGAAGGAAGGAAGAAAGGAAGGAAGGAAGGAAGGAAGGCAGTAAGGTAGGTAGGAAGGAAGGAAGGCAGGCAGGCAGGCAGGCAGGAAGGAAAGAAGGAAGGAAGGAAGGAAAGAGGGAGGGAGCAAGCTTTTCTTTCCCTTGAAATAGGTTTTTCAGTGATTCATTGTTTAGATTCTCAAAGCCAAAAAGAAGAGGGAAATGTTCAAAAAATTCTTCCTTAAGACCTTTGTTTTCAGAACGCACCTTTTCTTCATTTGGACGTTACACCTTCAAGGAGACATTTTTTGGGGCAGAAGAGGAAAGTTTTTGCACAGGAGTAGTTCAAGTAAAAGGCAAAGGGACTAGTCAAATTACATTTTCATCCATGCACAAGGTGCTGGGTTCAGTAGATCCACTTACACTCCTGCTTTGGACACAATTCTGTGGACAGCTGTTCTGGGGTTTGGCACTGTCCAGGGAAGATGGTCTGCTGAGAGCAATGGACAGGCTCAAGAGTGTAAAGTGAAGCTGGTGGGGGTTTACAGCTTCAGTCTCAAAGAAAAAACTCCAAGAAAAACTCAGAAATAACTAATGAATCCACCAGGATAGTTATAGCCAGGGTGCAGCACAGTGCACCACATCAGTTTTCAATTTGTATTTTCTGTTTATACCCAAAGGTCCCAGTTAGGACTAAGTCTCAAAAAGAGTACCAGATGCACTTGGGTGTGCATTCTACACAGATGGGCCTCCCTGTTCTTCTACTGTCATCAGAGCTTACTGCCCAAGTTGCCGTAGCTACCACAAAACAAGCTGTGAGGAGAGATAGTGTGTCATCACACCACACAGCTGGACCCCAGAGGCAAAGTACTCCTGGACCCCATGGTTAAACGTAGACATAGCAGCTAGCATTGTACAAGCACAGATCACTAGAAAGTTTAGAGCTCAAGCAGCTTCTGGTCAAAAAGACAAATGGGGTAACTACATATAACCACAAAAACCACTTTATGAAAGCCGAATTTGATACAGTATCTGTTTGTGTTTTCCCAGTTTCCTAATCCTAAATAATTCATTTCCCTTAATATCACCCACAGCATCCATTTATCAGTCAAATGTCTTTATAGTCCCCACACAGCTCAATTATCCTGTTTCCCTCCTGCCATGTCAACCACAGGGTAGCTGTGGCCATTTTTTGAAAGCATATCCTTTTGATATCACATGACTTCTATAATTTTAGGTGACTTTGCCTTAGGAGTAGGCCAGAAACACGAGTGAAATGTCCTTTGTTTGGAATCATCCCATGGGCTGAAGTCTCAGCAATCACAAGATGCAAACCTGCAAAGTGTGGTCACAGACATGACAGAAAGGATCTTTATCTCAACATGGAGTAAGCACAAGTTAGAGGTTGATGGATTGTCTGTCTCCTGTATGATGGACACTGGGGTATGTCATTTGTGATAACAGCTGCTGCACAGCTCTCAAGGAACATTGGAGCTGTGCTCCTCTTGTTTTCCCTGTGCTCTGCTGTTAAGTGTTCTCTATTCTGAAATCATCAGGCCAGACCTTGCTGCTGTAGCTCCTGCAGTTGTCAGGAGCAGTGCCATATTGCCTCAGTTCTGGAGAGACTCCGAGCAAATTCCTAAGCAGCCTTTGGAAATCCTGACAGTTCACCTTATGCACAAAAATTTGGAAAGATGTTGTAATGTAACCATACATTTGGGTCTTCAGAGGAGCCCTATGATTCCCATCCAGAACAATTATAGCAGTTGACTCTAAGATAAATATTTTATCCTCCCATATGCAAGAATGGAGTTGCCAGTAGTAAGATATACATTTTGGAAACTACAGATGTGGGGAAGCAACTCCAACTACAATTGTCTGAATATGAGCCAATGAGATTTAGCACCAGCCAGCTGGCTTGGTGAAAAGGTCTTGTTATCAGCTTCTGCATACTTCAGTTCACACAGTTGCTGCATGACATGATTGTCTTTCCTGCCTTGTACCTTAATGATAAAAATCATGCCCTACCTTGTCTCCATTCAAAATGTCAAAGTCTGACAGAAAGCCTTGCTTAAGATCTTAGGTTGAGACTCTTGAGGGAGCTTGAAAATATATGTTTGTTTGTTCGGGTTTTCACAGGACTGGCATGAAAACTGGTACAAATCATTTAAGTGTGAATTGCATAACAATTAAAATGTGAATCCCCTGACCAAAAGGGTTTTCTTGCATTGTAGCAAGTTCTTTACAGATGTGGGATGATTTTTAAATTTTTTTTTCAGTGCAGTTACTCAGTTCCTGGATAATTGCACTTCTAACTTTTCTTAGTTCCTTTGACTGACTGTACTTCTTCCGAAATCCAAGGATAACACCTTCACTGTGAGGGTGATGGAGCACTGGAACCAGTTGCCCAGAGAGTCCCTTAATACCTTTGCTGTACCTCAGAAAGGGAGAATAACTAACCAGAAAGAAAAAAAACAAGGGAAATGTTTACACTAAATAATGTTTTCAATATTCATTTTTGAGTGCACTACCCCATTTTGCTTTTATTATTTGAACAATTTTTCTCTTCCATCACACTGTGATTGTGAATTTTTAACTTTTACTGGCTTATAGAAATTTTTGTAATTTACCCAACACTTCAAAATCACCTTGAGTATTTATAGCACACTGAATGTCTTTGGATTGGGTTGTGACTCAAGTCATAGACATGACATACACGAGATACGTTACTACTGAAGTTTGTTGACACAATGACATGTCTCTGAGTCAGACTTCCTTCTTTTTTTCTTCATCTAGTGGGTGGAATACAAATTATTGCTAGCCTATACTGTGTCAGACATTATAGTAGGGTGGATCAAGATATGTCTCTCTCTCTACTCCTTAGCTCTGTCTGAGGGGAATAAGCAAGATCACAGTTTTTATTTCTTCTTTAATATTGAATTCTGAGAGAAACAGATAGACAAACTCACTTGCAACTCAGCTGTAACACTCCTTCCGCCCTTGGTGTCTCTTTATAGCTCATCTGCATTCAGAATTATGCCTCCCTTATCTATCTGGCACTGATTTAAAGTTGGTAGATACATACATGAAACACACATCACTTCAAATGATTTGGCAACTCTATTAGTCTGAAACTTGTTTTGTATCAAATGTGACATTTCCTGTGTGGAGGACCATATCTCGCTTTAACGCTACTGAGGCCAATAACTTGCTGTTGCTTTTCCATTTGGTCCTTTAACAGTCATTTAATGCCAAAGCAGGGATAGGGGGAGGCAATACCTCATGTTAAATGTTGTGAGCATTTAAATCTCTCCATTGATAAGGAGGAAGGGGTGCTTGGTGTTCTCTACCAATAAATGGGTTTTAAACAAAGAGCTTCTTTGAGCTGGATGCCAGACTCTCACCCATGATCAAGCACTGCCGAGCTCCATCTCAGGAAGTGCCTGAACATATGGAGATAGTTAGCTTCCCAGTGACGGGAGAGTCAGGATCTGAAAGCAAGGCTGCCACTAAAATCAAACTGCTGCAAACCCAGGAGAGGTGAAAGCTGCTGAATCTGTATAGGAGCATCCACAAGGACACCACTACCTTGTAGTCTTTCTGTGCTTGTTTTCTCTGGTGCCTGTGTGATATTTGCAAAGGTCAGGAGGAACAAAAAGGAGAGAGAAACGAGAAAGAGCAATGATCAGATGCCAAAGAAATACCCTGAACACACAGATTGTACCTACTCTAATGCTCTCAAAACTAGGGAACAGCATTCACCCTGGCATTTGTAAGGTTCATGAAGAAGTCAAAGTTGTCCAGTTTGAAGCGTTATCACAAATTGCTGAGTCTCTAAGGAGCATTTGACATCTGTAGATCATAACCAAGATGGGAGACAGGACAGAACATACCAGCCACAGTTAAAAATAAAATATATATTGCAATATGGTCAGCAGGTAAACAAAGCATTGCTGTAAGGATCACAAGATATTTAGAGAGAGGTCAGACAAGTTCAGAGGTAGGTTTTGTTTCAAAAGTAATTGCTCCCCAAAGTTCAGATGTACATTTTCCCTGGTTCTGAAATTAGTACCAGCTGCACTTTTATGTTTTTTCTTTCTTTCCTTATTATTTTCCTCATTTGGATATTCTAATCAAAACCAATAGAGCTCCTTTTGAGTATGTAGGAATAAGAAAATTGGCACTCACCAAGCACTTCTGTACTGATAATATGGAGTGAAAATTGATTCCCTTCTCTAACTATGTGAAGTTTAATGATTTTGACACATTTGTATCCAGTGCTTGAGAAATTAGCAGAATAAAGACATTTTCCTCCTATCTTAACCAAATTCTGTAGCATGTAGGACAAAAAGCTGATACAATAACATCTAAAAATCTCAACATTCACCCATTCATTCTGGTTTTCAGTATATAGTCATTGTGTAGTAAGAATTTTACCCTATACCCTCTTTTACACAGACATATAACCTTTCTGTATGTGTGTGAGTCAGTCTCAAAGTGGAGCTATCCTGTACATGAAGTTAAAAATAAAGGCCCAGCTCCTCAGACATACGCAGAACAGTATCCAAGTACATAATTTTTAATTATGCTGATTTCAATAATAACTAAGGTTCTAGACAGGAATTAGAAATGGGAACCACATTGCTCAATTTTGGGTGTCTACTCGTGAACTAGTTGTCATGACTCACTCTCCAGACAATGTAGGTCCACCCAGTCCAATCACAGAATCAGAATAATGGAAGCATTAAGGTTGGAAAAGACCTCCAAGATCATCAGTCCAACCTTTGACCAATCACCGCCTTGTCAACTAGAGTATAGCACAAGTGCCATGTCCAGCCATTTATTGAACATCTGCAGGGATGATGACTTCACCATCTCCCTGAGCAGTCCCTTCCAATGCTTGATAACCCTTTCCATGAAGAAATTCTTTCTGATCCCCAGCAAGATCCCCTGGCACATCTTGGTGCTATGTGCTCTCATCCTATAGCTAATTGCCTGGGGAAGAGGCTGATCCACACCTGGCTACAACCTCATTTCAGGTGGTTATAGAGAGCGATAAGGTCAACCCTGAGCCTCCTCTTCTCCAGGCTAAACAACTCCAGCTTCCTCAGGCAATCCTCACAGTACTTGTGCTCCAGAGCCTTCACCAGCTCCTGTGCGCTTCTCTGGACACTTTCCAGCCCATCAGTGTCTTTTGTGTAGTGAGAGGCCCAAAACTGGACACAGTACTCAAGGTGTGGCCTCACCAGTGCTGAGTAGAGGGGGACGATCACTGCCCTGGTCCTACTGGCCACGCTATTTCTTATAAAGGCCAGGATGCCATTGGCCTTCTTGGTCACCTGAGCACACTGCTGGATCATATTCACCTCTGTCAAGCAGCACCCCCAGGTCCTTTTTGACAGGCAGCTTTCCAGCCACTCTGTCCCAAGCCTGTAGAGCTGGCACTTGGCCTTGTTGAACCCCATGCTGTTGGCCTCAGCCCATCGATGCAGCCTGAAGCAGTGTGCGAAGGCCGATGGTCACTACTGAGCACAAATTGTTGTGACTGTATTCATGATCTCCCCTGGTTACAAAGGGAATCTAAGATGACTAAACCAGAAATAGAGACCTTCCCTAATGGCATCCACAATTTAGATGAATTCCCCTCTTTTTTCTCCTCAGGAAGCAAGGTCCTCTGGGCAGGAACTAGCCAATGTCTGGAACACTGATTGGTTTTCATGACTTGGGAAATATGGTTAATGTTTGTTGTAAACATATGCATTTCTATAAGTTATGGACCAAGATATTGTAAATACTTGATATTAATATTAAATACATGAGTGCTATATAACATATGGGCAAGACTACAAAGCTACAGAAAGAATGGTGTGCCCAGTTAGCGGTAGAACACTGCTTTTGCTTTAGCCAGCAGACCAACAGTACAAAGTCTGAAGTCAATGAGGTGTGTTTTTTATGAGACATTTTAAAATCAGATAGTCCAGATATAGTAGAAAAGAGCTGCTGGGTATCACCTGCACAGAACTCAGTTGAATCCCGCATTTAAATGTGCTTATGATATTTTTTACAGCGTGTCTGTGTATCTGAACTCATTGAGATACTTACCTGGAAGACTGGTGTTTAAAATCCACTCACTCTGTAAATGTGGTAATTATAAATGTAAGTCACCTCATTGGGAAGATCTTCTTGTATCAGCAGAAACCCACTTCTCTTCATACTCCAGGAAATAGAGGAGATGGGTTGTGAGCTAGAGAGCACCACAGATCACTGTTTCGAAGCAGATAACCTCTCCAGCTCTCGTTATACTAATCAATCTCCACAAATTGGTTGCAGAGGGTTGACAAGAACAGGAATGATGGAAGGCTTCTGGTGACAGAGACACTGAGTGAACGAGAGACAGACGCAGGCAGCGGTTTGTGAAAGACATCTGTCCTGCCCTCCACCAGCTGCCGTGGAGCATCCTGGGAACACCCTGCCATCCCAAGGGAACACCAGAGGAAGTGGAGTCATGGCCTGCTCACCCACTGGCTGCCCAGCACTGGCTGACAGAATTCCTTCAGGCACAGTAGGAAGTGATTATGAATACAAAAAGCCCCCAAGATGACCTCAGAGGGGCCCCAGCTATGGCCACCACACTCTTGCATCCAAGCCTTTTATATAGCTCCCAAAACTCTTCCTTGTTTTCTCTTCTACAAAAGAAAAGTAAAAAAGTTGTAAGGTATCCAAGATACTTATGGTGATTGTATAATAATAGGTGGGTTAAAAAGATGCATCTACCTGGTACACAGTTCAGATAAACAGAGGTTTCAGCCCTGCTTCATGGATACTAAAACAGGCTTAAGACCATTTTTGTTCAGAAAATACTGATTGTGAAAATTAAATTCTTTCCTGTAGAAGGGAAATAAGATGTATAAATAATTGTGCATGTTAAAATTCTGCCACATCTTCTTTTAATTAAGCATTACTAAGCTGCAGCCCTTTCTGTGTCCTGTAAGTCAGCCACAGCTGACTTTGTCAGATTTCTACTTGCTCTGCAGTGGCCATGGGTTAACACAGTCAAATAAAATAGGAAACTTCCCAAACTTTCAAACAAATTTCACACCTTCTTGGTGCCCTGAAAACAGATTTTTGTTTGATCTGTGTCCAAATTTCCATCAGTTTCCAGGTTCATTCCAATAGTTTCCAATATCATCTTCCAGCTTGAACAGAAACTTACAGACCCTGAATCTCAATTCAGAGCATTGTCTTTCTCTCCATTGCACATTTTCCAGTATGAATTCAGTGGGTCAATTATAGAAACTTTGTTCATTCATTACTGAATGAATTTCAGACTGGTAGGGAGATGAACTTTCAGCTTTAGAGATGAGAAACCACTTCTAGGTGGACGAAACTATACCTTCCCAAAAACAGGTACACAGACAGTCATGTCTTTTGTAGGGACTGTTATTATTACTGAGAGAACCAACACTGCAATGCTTCGTTACAGAAAGAAATAGAAATTTAAAACTGGTATAATAGAAGAAACATCTGTGTGACCTAACCATGTTATTCAATATAAAAATCTTGTTCAATAGCTGCCCTAACATATTGCTTTTTATCTGCTTGTGGGTGGTCTAATGGCACCTTGGATTATATTACAAGCATAAATGAATTGGTTCAAAGTGTCCTGCAGGACCCTCTTCTTCTCACTTCACCGTTGCCTACTATCACTTGAGAACTGACCAGAAAATATATGATTTGGCCTTTCTGTTAAAAGGAAATCAACATGATTATTTGAAGTCAGTATATAACGGGTTGTTTAGAAGGGAAAGAAATTTGGTTTGGGACAAACTGAAACTAAATTTGTCCAAGTTTTATATGGAAATGAACAAAGTGGAAAAATGTGTTTTGGCTCAAGCTTTAATGTTTTCTGTAATCTGGAATGAAAACTTTTCTCTCATTGTCAGACTGTTTAACTCTTTTGCTTAATTTTGGTGGGTTTTTTGTTTGGTTGGTTGGTTGGGGTTTTTTGGGGGGGTTTGTGTGTTTTTGTTTGTTTGTTTGTTTGTTTGTTTTTGTTTTGTTTTGTTTTTTGTTTTTTTAAGATATGTTTAATGTCACTTAGATGAAGTATCAAATCGGGTTAGTTTTGCTCAGATGAAGTGTCAAATACAACAGTTGAACACTTCCAACACAAAGGGGCCTGCTATTACTTAGTTCTTTTCTCTTTGCTTCTCTCTTTTCAAATGAGACCCATTTGACAATTTAAGGTTGAATTTTTCAATGAAAGGATTGTGTTTTAAAACAAAATGCTGTAAGCAGCTACTGGTAAATACTTCAGCTGTAACAATTCCTTGCATGAGTGAGAGGTTTGATCTTATGCTGAAGGCAAAGCTCCTTCATTTTCCTTATCAAAAGGCCTGACAGTTTTGGTCACTGCAATATAAAAAAGACACTAAGTTATAAGAGACTGTCCAAAACAGGACAACAAAGATGGCAAAGGGTCTTGAGGGGAAACCGTATGAGAAGCGGCTGAGGGCACTTGGCTTGTTCAACCTGGAGGAGACAGAGGGGAGACCTCATTGCAGTTACAACTTCCTCATGAGGGCAAGAGAAGGGGTAGAAACTGATTTCTTCTCTGTGGTGACCAGTGATGACCCAAAGGAATGGCCTGAAGTTGTGTCAGGGCAGGTTTAGGTTGGATAGTAGAAAGAGGTTCTTCCTCCAGAGGGTGGTCAGGCACTGGAACAGGCTCCCCAAGGAAGTGGTCACAGCACCAAGCCTGACAGAGTTCAAGAAACATTTGGACGACACTTTCAGGCATTTGGTGTGATTCCTGGGGAGGGTCCTGTGCAGGGCCAGGAGTTAGACTCAGTGATCCTTGTGGGTCCCTTCCAACTCAGGATATTCTGTGATTCTGTAATTTTATGACTCTCTCGTCTATAGCAGAGAAACATGGGAATCAGGTCCCAAAAAAGATATTACTGTGACAACTCTGTCAACTCCATTTTTCTCCATTCTTATTGCTCTTTCAGTGCTTCTATGCAATGAAGGATGCTAACAACTCCTTCAGCTAGAGCTGTCACCTTGATGGTACCTCAGGGATGTTAAGAAGCAGTGGGAAGTGAAGCAGGTTATGATACTTTACACTGTAGTTAAGGATTTAACATCAGTGAAGGTGAAAGGAGAAATAGGCAGAGACAACTTGTTTGCCATCTTGAAGACAGAGAAAGGCACCCATAGTAATTTGAGGGTCACTGTCAAACTGACCTTCTTACTTAAAAGGAAAATATAACTCTAATTTCCCCAAAGAACATATCTGACAGCACTGACAGTGCCAACTTTCTGCATGTGCTCCAGAAGTGATTATATTTCCTGGTGTTTCCCTACATTTGATCAACACAATGTCCTGAAGATAATTCCCAAGTATTAGACATATAGAACACTGTTAAAAACTTGTATCAATTAGTATGTTCAGTGTGTGACTTTCATCTTATGCTGGATGTTTATGTTCATTTTATTTGCTCTCTGTTTTAGTTTCGTGGTGTTCCCTTACAGCAATAACAGGGACATATTTTCAGGGCTTTTCCTGATGGATACTCAGATGTGATGCACAGCCACTAATATTCACAGCACGATATGCACTCACTTGCAGAAAGCACAGCTCTTTGGCAGTGTGCCAGACAGGACTGCAAAAATACCTGTCTGCTTTACAAGAATGAGCCCATACTTCTGTGTTTGAAGGAGAAAGTTGCCTGTTTCCTTGTTAATCAGGTGCTGTAACTGGAAAACTTTACTGCAGTTTTTCTTGAAACATACTTTAATGGCTCCAGGGAAGCAATGAAAGTAAATGAAAGGAGGATGTTAGGAACTGCAGGGAAAAAATTCCCTCAATTTTGAGCTGTAGAGTTTGCTGTGCAATGGTGTTCAGATGTTTGAACAAGCCACAGATGTGGAAAACCTGACCACAGGTGAAGACCTGATGGGGAATAGTGTGTTGATGCCTCCTCACACAGAAAATATCCACCTCCAGCATATACTCCACCCAAAAGCATTTGCCATTTTAGTTGGTCATCCCCAGCAATATCTCAGCTGGCCACCCTCTTTATCTCAATGATCCCCGCACTGGGGGGATTACCAGGGCAGCAGAGCCAAGGGATTGGAACTTGTATCGTTACTGCAGGTGGGGATGTAGTCGGAGCACACACTGAGACCCGAGCAGTCTAGGTTTCCTGTCCTTAGAGGTTTTCACTGAACCAGATTTTGTGTGCAATAACCCACAATATCTTTGGCCTAAGCAAAGTCTTCATGATCACACCAACTACCTGAGATTGTTTTGTTCTGGACACAAAAGCTATGGTTCATGCCTAAGTTGAAAGCAAGATGTCCAGATATGAGCATCTAATGACCCTTTGAGTATGAGGGTACCCAGAACATTTGTTTCAAAGTTGGCCACTGTGACATAGCATCTCCAGGGGGTTTGTACCATTTGGGACTAGATCCTCAAAAATACCTCTAGAAAACTACAACTGAGCACTGGATTTGCTTACCTAATGTCCATGTCTTGTGTTGAAACTCTGCATGTTGAGAAGCAGGGGAAAGTAAGACCAATCAAACTCTGCTGAATCTTTTCCTTCATTACTGGGGAAAAAGTGATCTTTCCCACTCTGGCAGTCAGCCCTTTTCTCCTTCCTCATTTCTTTGTCCTACTGTGGTGTAGCTGATTTCATGTCTATTTACTGAAATGTTTTGTCAGCAGAAAGTGAGGTACAAGTGCATGATTTTCTGCTGAAAACAATTCCTTTGATCCATAGATCTTCATATGGAAGGGAGAAGTGAATGGATTTTATCACCTATCTTAGCACCTGGTATATGCTAGGGGTGTCTGCCTTACAGGTAGGTGACAGTCAATACCATGTGCTCTAGATGTCCTGTCTAATATTGTCTTTGAGACTTCAAAACTAGGACTCCATGAGAAACTGGGTTTGCTCTGCCATCCATTTGGATATCCAGCAATGCTTCACTGTAAGTAATAAAAGCCCCTTCAAACACCACAGAACCATTATCTCCTACCTGTCAGCCAAGATGGGCTAACAAAGGGTGGGGGTGATGAAGAAATCACACGATGTTGAATGCATCACCTGACCAGGAGTCAGTGTGAGGTACCCAGAGAAGTTGTTGAAAATAGAGCACAGCATCCAGGTGAATTCAGTGACATACCTTCTTACCCTTGTGGTTTGTAGGTGTAGTGTGGTTAGGGTTTTTCTGCCAAGTAAATGCACAGTGTTTTTGATGTGGCTATATCCTTGCTAAGGCCCACCAATTTTTTTTCTTACCCCAATGATTCATTTCCTTTCTGACTAAATGTCTCTGCTTGCAATTTTCTTCCCATGTTAATCTCAATCATCGCTTATTCTTGCCTGGTGTTTGGGAGTTACAGCCCTGCACAGAAGCTGCATCTAAACTGTGGGGTAGAGGTTGTAGCTGTGTTCACACACCCCATTACCAGGTGCTGAACTGCAGCTGTGGGAAAGGTAATTGCTTCATCTGTTCCTGTTCATCTGTCAGCACAAACCTTAGGTTTTTACTTTCATCATCACAGGGAAATTTTTTTTTTCATTTTACATTTGGATGGTCAATATTAACAGATCCACCTAACCTCAAGATCTTCTCTTTCTGTTAGTAAATGCATTTGCTATATAAAAGTACTTGTTTTTCTAGCTGATTATTGAGTCAACCAGAGAATCAATCACAATAAATAGAGGATGAAAGACTATTTATTCTTTCTTACTATTTATTCTTACTTACAGTCGCAATAGGACCAAAAAAAAAAAAAAAAGGGAAATGTAGCAGAAAGAACAATATGGGACAGTGACCATTCCTCTCTGGGGAGGAATCCTTTACTCCAAATTGACTACTTTTAATGCAGGTAGAATTTTCCAAAGTATTTTCTTCCCTTACAATTCATTAACTTAAATTTTACATTAAATTATGAGGTAGACATACATATACATAGCCACTCAAGAACAGTACTTTTTCACTACACGTTAACTTTTTACTTTTTTTGCCTCAAAATGTAACCTTTAAGCATGCGTTCATACACAGAGGCAGAGAATACACACAACACATTAGCGTGTTACTCTGAGTCGGTCAGATATATAAACTGACAGTGTTTCACATCAGTGGGAAAGTCCTTTTCGGTAAATACTGAATGCAGAGATGCTGCTGTTCCTGCGGGCTGCCAGCAGAGAGCAAAAGACCTTCAGATAGAAACGCTTAGTCAGCTCTCCTTGTGCCCTGGATACACACAGCTCAAGGAGAAGGGAAAAGTGGTTCCTTATGCTGTATAGGGAACGCTGGGTTTTCTCATGTATCACAAAGAGCAGGTATAGTTCAGCTACTTCACTGCAAAGAATATGGTTCATTTAACCCTTCCAAACAGCTGCTGCAAAGGAACTGGCACATGAGCTGTGACACTGTGGGGAAGCAACTCCCATGATTTATCTGTTTGAAGCTTGTGACAGCACTTGGATTTCATGTGTCCCAGGCATGACTTCTGTTTGTAAGGTGACTGCATGATCCCACCACCAGATCAACCTTCAGTCTCTGTGTGTTCACTAAAAGGATCTGGCAACTGGGCTCTGTGTTTACATCACTCTGTAGGCTGGAGCCTCAGCTATTGACCCAGTCTTACAAATGTATAAAATTGCACTACCGTCAATAGCCTGTGGCTGTTGGCTGTGGCTGGAAGGGTTCAGGAAGGGGGTTTGCATTTCTCCCTCTGCATCAATGGCACTGTTCATCCTATCCTTGCTCAGAAACACTTTCACTTGCTACCATGGGAAACTTTTGGGTATTTCATGTTATTAAAAGACACAAGAGAAAGGATTTGGGCTGACAATTGCAAATAGCAGTCAATGTGTGATAAGGATCTTACCAGTGTCTCAGATCTCCACTGCCAACAGTCTAAAGCTGAGAAATAACTAGTGCAGGTGGGATATGTCAGAGTGAGACCATGGGGTGAGGATAATGACTGAAAGAGAGTTGGTTTTTTCCCCATTTCTCTTCTATACAATGAGTAAGAGCAGGTCTGGTATAGATTAGTGTTTATGAACCAGACGGTAGTTGAGCCTTTAGAAGGGGGATTTGGACAGGGTCTTACGAAGTGGCTCATTAGTCTAAACTCTTCTCACATAAAGACAGAAAACAAAGTAAGGTCTCTGCAGAGGTTTATGGGGTGAGCTGCCAACACCTGCTCTCCACAGCAGGCAGACAGAGGGGCCACCAGGCTTGCCTTGCCGAGCTGTGTAGACGGGAGACTTCCAATGAACTAACGGTGAGAAGGAGCCCATGATTAGTGAGAGGACATGTCCACAGCGTGTATCCAGAGTCAGAAGGGAAAGCCGCCTCTTCAGCAGCACTTCAAAACCATGAGATTGTTTTAACTGGGTTCCTCATGTGAATTATTATACATAACTTCTGACAACTCTGATATATGAAAGGACAGAAGAATGAATGGTTTCCAAGAACAGTTGCTTCAAAGACAAACTAAAATATGTAAAATGTGAATCAACAAGGAAAGGAAGAGCCATCTTAAGTTTTGCTGCTTTTGACAGTGAAATGTAAATTACTGTAGGCTGAATCATTCAACCTTGGGGCCAGAACCAAGAAAAAAATGTTTCTAAAGTGATTCACAACATTAAGTACATGTAAACTAATATGGATGAAAATTTAAGATGGAGGTCTTGTTCTTAAGTGTTTTTCAGGAGATATTTGGTTACTATTTTCTTCCAGATTTTTATTATGACTTCAGTGTACTCACCCCATAGATATTTTCATCTGAAATTATTTCTAGCATCTCATACTGGTAGGAAAACAGCAACTCAATTAATTGAGAATTGGAGAGTGAATGAGAAAAAGACAGTGGGGATTGTATTCTGACCATAATATAAATATTTGGTTGATACAGTCTTGACCTGAACTGACTTGATCTCTCATGAGTTTTACAGTTCTCTCGATCTCTGCAAGTAATGTTATTTGGAGGCCTACTTGTGGATTAAAATTAAAGCTTTGTGTATCCAACTTTTCAAAAAAACCATCCAACTTGTATTCATTTCATTCCTTTTACTAGCGGTGCTGGTCTAAAATATCATTGTGTGAAGTATAATGCAATGTGTAAATTCTGGAAAATTTTGGAAATATTTTTCCTCTTTTTGAAGGCGAATTCATTTTGCTCATTTCATGCTTATCTGTTGAGCTCAGTATGGGACTTGAAAATACTGAGCAAGTACTTGAAAACCTTTCCCTTCCTTTATGGGATACTCATTTTGCATGTTGTGCAATTGTTCACATAGCAATCACAAAGGTATTTCTACTTTGCAACTTGAAGTTTTCCACTATGAATTTCCATTACAACCACTCACAGTAAAATTCAAGAAGAGTTTACACCTGTGAATGCCTTCAAGGTGTTCTTATTAACACTCAGATGGGTTTGAACATCAAATCTCTAACCTATTTCCAAATCATTTCTTAAACCATTTGGTCAGTTTTAATAGAGAATAAACACTTAAAGACTGGACAGGTGCCTTTTGCTAGAGTTTCTGATAATGTCCAAAAGAATGAGAACTGGTGAGAAATGTACCTGAAGTGTACTAGTTCAGTGATCAGAAATTTATCATCTCTCCTGTCTCCTGCTGGTCTCACACACATACATTGTACACAGCTGCTCTCTGGTATTGCCTCCTTTGTTTTCATTACATTTTGAGCTGAACTCCAAAGTTCATCTGAACAACACTTTTCACCTCAAGGAAACTGTAACACCACCACAAAGTCAAGCTGATGGGAGCACAATTATAAATCATTAAAAGTAACACAGGGTATTGGGGTCCTGCACTCATATGAAAGGGTTCTTGAGCTCTTCCCCCACAGTTCTGACTTTACACTTTCCTCTTGCCACTCTTGGCATTTCTGACAATTTTGCTGGAGTTTTCTCATGAGATTTTGACTGAGGCCCTGACATCACATAAGATGCAACTAGGAGCTAAGACTGCTGCTAAATATCCATTTGATCCCAGCTCTGTTATAAGCCCACTCTAATAAAAATGTTAAGGGAAGCAATGCCTCAGAGCAGTAATGCACACCTGATCAGTAAGTCTCTTTAATGATGACTCCCTCATATCTGTATAAGGCATGGTGAAGGAAAACATTTAGATTCTTGATAGTGGATTTTAAGTTTCAATCCAGGAAAATGTTTTCCAACATGAAGACGATCAGCATCACATAACTCAGAAAAACTTCAGAAAACTCCAGATAACTCTGGAAAACTGGTGTGTCACAGGTGTTGGAGTCTAAGCAGATCTATGAATTTTAAGTTTTGAAGACTATAACTGTCAACAGTTATGGTTATGAAAATAGTTTTATAATGAAACATGAAGCTACATGGAGTGTTTTGTGGACAGGATATACGCATATTTATATTTTTATGTATATATTCTTTGCTCTCCTCCCTCAGCAAGTTCTGGCAGCTCTCCTACACTCATCTATCGTTATCAAGGTGTTTACTAGGTGGCCTATTGCCTTGTTTTCACTTCTTCATTGTGGTAAGTAACAGGAGAAGATTCCTCTTGCTGTTGGTGGGATACTCTCACTGCAAGGCCGCATGATCTTCTACAGTGGGGTCTGACTTCAGAGGAGTCCTACAGAGATGTCTGGTTTGGAAAAACGATGATAAAAAATAAGGAAATAAAATGCAGAAATGCACAATGTTGTGGAGACAGCAGTCTGCAATTTCCGTTTACATGTTTTCAAGTTATTTCCTCAATTATGCTGCAAGGAAGAGGTATCAGGCATCAGGAGAGTTTTACAGGAAGCCTCAAAGCTCCACTTAAACAAGTTAGTGGTTTTGCACAGCAAGAAGTGATTGTCCATCTGCAGGAGGACAGATCACCTAGGGGTTCACTTACACCTTTGTCGTGTGATCCAGCGAAAGTAAAATAGTTGACACAGGAAGAAGTGCATGGGAAGGGAAGAAGATGAAGGGGATTATCTTCCCTATGAATCTTCCTTGGGCTTCTGACCTCAATTACAAGGCTGGATGGGCACCCTCATTTTTTTCCCATTAGCTGTAGAAATGGAGGTAAAAAACTCTGCCTTCACCTGAACCAACGGGATAAAGCAGCACTCCAAGCAGTAAAAAGCTGCAGAATGTGTAATGTTTCTTGAAGTAAGCAAAATATGAGCTAACCTAACTTTAAAAAAATTCTCTATTAATTTCAATTAGCTGCTCCAGAACAAGATTATTTTTTAGTATTTTCCCATTAAATTGAGATTGGTGTCCCTAATGTGGACAAAGACAGAAATCTGATTATCTGAGCCAAACACACAGAGAAATATTGTTTGAAGACAATGATTAAGTTCACACAGGTATGTACACAGGGCCCAGAGAATTTTCCTGAACTAATATTTAATGTTTGTCTGTTAAATAAACTACTCAGTTTTCATTAAGATGAACATGAAGAAAAACCACAGGAATTACAATATATATTAGCAATACCTATTGTTACACTTCAGAGGGAACATTTACGAGCATAGGGAAATGATGTTTTCTTTTTTATTATTATTTGCAGTACTTTCTTGGTACATGAAGCATAGAAACATCCTACTAAATACATTTTTCTTTTTTTTTCAGTCACAAGAGTTTCACCCTCTGAAGGAAGCTTACCTTGTAATTTTTCACCTTCATATTTTTCTTCCTTCATATATTGTGATACACCTATCCTGAGACAGAGTGAACATTCAATGGCTACATCTGCTGTCCCAGTTAAACAGTATAGAAAAACTTTGAATACAGGGGATGTTGATGTACAAGGTAAGGTGTGTCTTGCAATGTTTTTTCATAAACAAAAATAATCTCCTTAAAGAAAGGTTCAGTAATCTTAGAAGCTGCAATTAATTGTTGTTAAAGGGTATAATGTAGTGTTCTACTTAATCACCAGTGAGGTTACTGGTGATTTGAATGTGCTTCTCCTAAAAAATGTTCCACAGTTTACACAAAATAGCCATAGTATTGTTTTTCTTATGAGATGAGCAGCTGAGAGAAGTGGTGGAAGGAAATCTGACACCATTTGCTACAATTAAATAATGATCACTACTGATAAATAAAAAGCCAAGTATTTTAATTAGCCTCACTGATATAGGCATTACTCATATATGTCTGAATATCTGAAAGAATATTCCTGTGGTCAACTCATGGATGGCATCACATCTCAGTTAGACACAGTGCAAAACAGTGTCCTAGTCCCCATGCATAAGACATGGATAACGTTTCTTCGCTGATGTCATAGCTGTTAGGAATCACACTCACTAATGGCCTTGAAATAATGGGATGCTCAGATGAAGAGTCACGGGAGTGGTAGGAATATAGAGCAGGAATTCACCCATTAGACTATCATATGCCATTGCCCTTGTCCATGCAGAATTACAAACCAGCTCTTTCCCTGTGGACTGGACCACTGATAGATCTCCAAAAGAATCTCACTTGAGACTGGCCATGCATTTATAAAGTACAGAAGCGTTTTTCTGTTCAGACCTCTTCAAGCCACCTTTGTGCTGAGTTGTGCTCCTGACAGTGACACAGTGTGTGAACCACATTCAGAAAGCCAGACCACAAAGACTAGCTACATCTGAGCTAGGTTTACAAGAGTAGAGTGGCTTTGTACGTAGCCACACAGATATGTTAGAGTGTTGGATTTTACACAAACAGCTCATAGTAGCTCTCTTCCTACCAGAAAAACGATGCAGAAATCTTCTTGCAACATCATCATGATATTGTAGCATGTCTCCATAACGTTTTCAAATTTTATGGCACACTGCCTGCTGGAAACAGGCAGTAGGTTGTAGCTTGCAGTAGTGCTGCAGCCTTTAATCTACAGTTTTATTAAACACAAAGCCTACAGATGTGAACAGTGAGTGCTGGACAAAATGTCTGATCTGTTTAGAACAGCTTTGATTTTTGCTTCCAGTTTGGCCCTTTCCTTATCTGTGATATCAAGCAGTGAGATGCAATGTAAAAAATGGCAAATGACAACTTAAGAAACTTCTACTTCCTTTGAGTAAGGACACAGCAAAGGAGACTTAAAGTTCTTATCCTAGACTTTATAGTCCTTCAGCATTTGTGTGAAGAGTGCTTTCCTCTAATCAGTTTCAGATGCCTTTACAGAAGAGCCACAACTTAATATTTGCATACAATTTTAAGAATTATAAGAAACACTCATTTCCTCATGTTTTGACTTTCCCCCTCCCTCTTCTAATTGTGTTTTTTAGGCAGATGTGATTCAAGGAGCTGACACCAGATTAAGGATTTGACTCTTTTTTACTGTTAGAGACAAGGATCAAACAATGGAACATAATAGCAACAATGAAGAATATTTGGCTTGATATTGTAGAAAAGACTTCTGCATCTAGGTAAGTTCTTACACAATTATTATTTAATAAAAGTAACACTTTTGCACTCCCAGGGCTTGAGGACATCTTGGAGAACAGAATCAAGGTCTCCATAAGAAGAGGTTGAATGATCCATCAGTCCTGTGGGATTTTTTGAATGTGTCCATGTGTGTCTGCTGTTCACAGAGCATCAGCATTGTAAGGATCCATGCTGTGGACTTCAAATCCCATTACCAAAACCAAGGAGTGGGCACCATCCCTTCCATTTTAACAAGAGGTTAAATTTGTGAAACTTATGAACTGAACATAGAGTTTATGTACATGACCAAATACATCACACTATTGCCATCAGCTTACATACACTTACATTTACAAGTGTTCCACCAGCTGGAAAACACTGCAGTGCCTCTCCTGGTTTCAGATACAGTGTTTAGAGCCAGTTGCCCTCCATGACTCATGACAATGAGGGGTGTGGCCCATTTTACCAGGGAATTACTGTTTGCACAGTGAGCCTTCAGTGGAACAAGGACATTTCTGGGCCACAGGATTGTGTCTGAACTGTAACACCACCTGGTCTCACTGAATAAATCTAAACTATTGTCTTTTTTATCAGTGTTTTAACAGTGACAAAGTGAACACAGAGACTGACTTCAAACAAAACAAACAGCTCAGGCTGTGTGTTGTGCCTGAGTACCCTGGAAACAAAGAAAGAAAAAAATATTTATTGTTATAATGACTTAAAGTATTACATCTGTGAATATATCCGAAAAGAGACAAGCATATAAAAATGTGGGAATATGTTGTTTACATAAACTTGGACAAGTATAAAACAAGCTACGGGGTTATGGTAGTATTTTCTTTTCTTTTAGAATGAAAGAGAGAGATACACATTCAGGAAACATGTCAACAGTAATAAAGATTTTTTCTTCTTTAGCTCCATCATGCTGTCTTCTCTTCAACTACATATTAATGTGCCTGCTAAGAGGTCCTGTATTTATGGTTTGGATCCTGCAACAGGCTGTTTTTTTCCCATCTCATTCATGACCTTTTCCAACCACCTGGTTAGTAATGGATTTACAAGTAATTTCATATTTTCTGAGACTGCCTCCAGCCAAATCAATGCAGAAATAATAGCACCATTTCGGATAAAACATATAATGTCAAATTCACCCAGTGTGACTGACAAAAGACACAACATGGAAAGCTGTTTCCTATAATTTCATGGTATATCTGTTTCAATTTTTAGATGACCTACCATTTCACATGTCCACTATTCTAATTTATTTGGAATAAATTCATATTATTTCCTCATACAAAATGAGGACAAAATTATTTATTATCTAAGTCATCATAGATATGCAAGGTAGGTATATAATATAGATATACAATCGCATTGTATTTTTCTAGAAATTACTGTCAGAACATTCCTATAGACTGACAATATCATTCATCGAATTTCAGTATGAATGTATTTCCCCAGGTTGTGGCCACAGCAAAGATCATGAAGGGAATGTTTCCATCTCTGTGTTTCATTCTTTAACTAAGAGATATTCCACATCACCTTGATCCTTCTAAGTGCCTCATAAAGTGGTGCTGGAAGGACTGGAGTCTGGTACAAAACTGGCCTTTGCTGTGGCAATCACATGTTCTAACAGAATTGCTAGTTTTCCCATCATTCTACAACAGGGAACTTTCAGGTTCAGGATTTTCACTGTTTGTGATGTGTGAGGCAGACCTCCAGTGGGCATGAAAGCGCTCCTACCCTCTTGAGTCAGGTGTGAGGGTGTCAGTGGCCAACACTGCCTCACAGAAATTCTTCAGATATTGATCTGAGTAGCTATGTACTCACTGCAGACACATTCAGATAGTATCAAACAGCAAAAGGTTAGATGATAGATATGTACCTAATCTATAAGGTTACATCAGTGTTGGAAGAATACAATAGGACTCCTTTCCTTAAAAGAAAGGGCAAAATTCTCTTCTAGGCTTGAAAGAAAAAACATTTCTTTCAAGAAATATCTAATGGCTAGAAAGGGAGACATTTTTCCATACACCTGATGAAAGAAAGACTGTAAATCCTGTCCTCTCTCCCTGTTAATTCCTAATGAGAAGTTTAAGTTGCTCACTTTTGATTAACCAACTCTTCATGAACCAGGTAGCCACAAACTCTGCCAGACACAAGTTGTCACACCTGGCATTGCAAGAGAAACACTGTGACATTTGCATTTTCTTGACAGTCTTTCCTCCTTTGGGACTTCAGAGAGCCTCAGCATCTATTTAAAAATATTTGGTCCCTATATGTAGCTGAAACCCCCTTGGCCTTTAGTGTTTAGAGCTCTAGCTACCAATTGGGAAGTGTGAAAATACTCTGTTGTATTATCTTGATTTTCTTCAGACTTGGTATTTTTTTTACATATGCCATTGGAAAGAGAAGAGCCACAGGCTGAGTTGAGGAAGGGCTGTGTCCAGCAGACAGTGTCTGTCACTAGAGTATAAGCAGAGGAAGAGAAGAAGGGGCTGTGTTACAGAAGTGGTGGCTGTTCCTCACAGAAGTATACAAAGCAAAATGGAAACAACAGAAACACTCCTGTGCAGTGAAAATTCTTTGACCTGGGTAAATAATGCATGGAATATTTTTAAGAAAAAAATTGTGTCAAAAGGGGACCATTGTGTCAAAAACAGGACCACTGAGTGCTACCACATAGAAGTTCACTTGACACCCCACTGCTCAGTCAAGCATCTCCATGGAATCTGTATCTCTGTGGAAGTTGTATCACCTCTCCTCCTCACCCCATACAAAGTCTGTCTCTGCTCCAGCCTGGTCATCTGCACCTACATATTGTGTTCATTGACAGATAAAACGTGATTCCTGACAGACAGAAGGCAGTTTAGAAAAAGACATTTAAGAATAGTTATGGTTTTAAAGTGAACTGATTTTTTGAAGAACAACTAAGAGTTAAGTATTTTCAGGTTGTCTGAGAAGCAAAAAGCTGGAGCATGACAGTGGTCTAGAGATATTTGAAGAATGCAAATACTAAAAGGGAAAATTACTACCTGTATACAGAAATTGTGGATCTGAATATGAAATAAAATTGTAGAGCCTAGAGCCAGGAAAATCCCATCTGAATGGAGCAGACTCCCAAGGGAAAGTGGTAAAAACATCATTTGTGGAAGTGAAATGTTTAAAAACAGTGTTGGGCTGCTTCCTATTTCTGTACACAAGGGAACAATTTTTCATGGACAAGGACATAGACAACATGACCTGATAGACCTTTTCTACTACTAGATTGCAGGATTGAAATCCAAGACCTGTATCCTGAACTATTGAAAACACGACTAAGGACAACAGTGTTATGCTGATTTCTATCACTGGAAGATCTGGCCTTGCTTCAATTTTTTAAAGAATAAAACTGGGAAACTAACTTCCTGCATCAGTAAACCTGATTGTGATAAGTGTTGCATGCAAGGAAGTATCGGATACACTGAACCTGTTCTGCAAAAACATTTTTCTTTTGGAGGTACCACAAGAGTGCCAAAAAAAATCAAGCCTAATCAGACTTGTTGGTGTTTAAAGATTTATAGTTCATTCTTAGCCAAAAGCCGTGGTAATTAGTACCACACCAGGGCCTGGACACAATCCATTTCTTTAAGGCATAACTAGTAAAGTGCCACATGGAGTGGTTTTGCTGGGGTCAGATCTGGGACATTGTTTTCTGCTTGGAAAAAACAATCCTCTGTCATCTTTCTTCTCTTTATGGAGACTATTTTGTCTGTCACAAACAGGAAATTGAGAGTGAAATAGCCAAAAGCATAGAGACTGGACTCAGGGCAGCAGGGAACCCACCAGTCAAACCTCCCTGCTACAGGAACAACCAACACCCATGGAAGCTGCATAAATCCAATTCATAAGTGCAAGCAAATTAATCCCAAATTAGGCAAGAGAATGATGACATGATTTATGGCACTTTAATTAAATAAATTTTTGCTCACGCCTCAAGAAGTTGACTTTCTGGAAATCTGGCCTTGATAAAACTCGCAACTGCTGCAAAAGGTGAGAAACATATGATCTTCCCTGAAAGGGGCTGCAAGTTACAAATAAGAAGTTAAAAAGCATTAAAGGGAAGCTTAATATAGCCATACAATGAAATCCAGTAAGCCAAATGTTAGTTGAAAGGATACATTTTGGTTTTGTGCCAAAAGCCATCTCCACCTTCCTTCCTCTAAAGATATCCCTCACAGGTGGCTTGAATGTATTTTTGAGCCCGTGGTGGGGCTGTAGATTCCACATAAGATTTACTGATTGAGTCAGTCTTTGTGTAACTAACACATCCATAGATCAGGTAGAAAGTGAGATGCATCATTACGTTGCCTGCAGCCAGTGCGAAATGTGAGCCAAGGTAGTTTTTTATATCAGAAGCCCAGTAGTTTGAACTGGGATGTAGTATAAGACTGAAACACAAAAACAATAATGACAATTTCACTGCAATTTCTGAGACTGCTTCCTCAGTCCCACAGTTCCTGTAGGAAATGCACAATGGAAAGCTCTCCTGTCATGTGGTAGTGGGAGAAGCCTGATTGACACTCACCCCTTGCTGATCTAGGAGAGAGTGTATCATGGGTCAGGCAATCTGAGCTTTAAGTTATAGAGGACCTTGATGTGAGACAGCATATCACCTTTATCAGTTGACTGGCTGGCTGAGGTGGAACACACAAATTCCAAGGCTATGTTTCCATCAGCTGTAGATCTTTCATCCAGTGGCATTTTTCATGCACAGATTATGTGCATAAAAAGCTTGAAGATGTTTGAGTCTTCTCAAAAATGTTTAGGGTTCTGCAACCCTGCCCATGCTATCAATTTCATTCTGTATTGTGTGTAGCACTTTGGAAGAGGGTCTACTTTTACAGTTCCTGTACTTTTCTTATAAAAGTAGGATTTACCATATTAATTTTCCTTTATCATGCAACATAGCTATAAAACTTATCTTACACAAAGGGGTGCCAAGTTACTTTTTAGGAAAGGAGATCTGACATTATTTGAAAAAATATGAAATGAAGGAAAAATATTATTTAAAAGACAGAAAAAAGCTTGATTTCTGGACTCTTTTTCAATTTCAATTAGAAAAAATAAGGGTTCAAGAGACAAGAAAAAGATTATCTCCAAACCTTATCTGCATAGGACAAAATTCCGAGAAGTCTACACCACTTACTTACGACGTATCTCTGACGGGTATGTGTGGATTCTCTAAGGATCAGAAGCTCTGAGCCTCCTGATGAGTAATGCAAAAGCAGTTTCCAGTGGTTTGGAACAATTTCTACTTTGCTGGGTCATTAAAGGATAGACACTATGATTGCATAAAAAGAAGTTTTGCATGACTCTGCTGCCTTTCTGTGGTTTCCTGGCAGCACTGATCTGGTTTGATCTTTAAGAGGAGAGGAGGGATGCCCCAAAATCCAGAACAGTCTTCTAGGGAGGGAAGGGAAAATCCCCTCCTTGATTCATCACTTTCTTACGCCTGTTCTTTTTGTGACAGCAGCAAGGAATGACTCCAACATGAGACAGCATGACAAGAACGTAGTGTGTAAAAGGCTAATTTCAGCTGGGTGCTTTAGCCAATGACTACCTAGGGTAGTCTGCAGAATATAGATTTAAATACCACTCAGTAGAGCCAATATTAAACTGTTCTCCCAACTGCTGCTGTTTAAATCAGTCAAACAATTGCATAAAATTAGGTTAGAATATTTTACACATTACTGAGTTGATGGCAGTTTTTTCATATTCCTTATGGCTAGGGCTGGAGGCCCATGAAGAGCTCCTTTAGTTACTGTAACCTGTCTTTAATAGTACATGCCAAGGATAAATTGTGCTCAGCCTCTGTCTTCCCCCTGCATTTGTGGAAGTGACATCATTTACCTACTCTTTAAAAGCAATTTGAAGATGATTTATTATCTGAAAAATGGTTTGAAAAAAAAAATAAAGCGGTGAATTTGTGTAATTTTTTTCTCCAGAAGGACAAGGATTCACTTCATAAGATTTATCAACCTAGAGACTGTTCAAAAAAATAGAATTAACTTCAAAAGTTGCATATTACTTTCTAATAAGATTTGACAGGATTCTTCTGAAGCTGAAGAGTCTCACAGTTCAGATCTTGTGAACCTCATCCTGAAACCATTCCAGCTTGGAAAGAAAGATTGGCCCATTCCAGAAGGAGTCTGAATTGTAGTGCTCCTTCTTTCTTCACTGGCCCCTGCAGTTTGATGCTGTGCTATGCTGTGTACAGCATAGTTATCAGCCATGGATTTTGTACAGCAGAGGAATGACACAACTTTTGGGGCTGAAAAGGGATACTTCACTCTCAGCTGTTTGCAGCACTGTCTGGGAATGGCAGAGGGGAAACCAGTCACTGCTTGATTGCCCTCTTTTCCCAGAACTCACCAACTGTTGTTACAAAGTGAAGGTCCCTTGTGCCTGCACGGATCGGGAAAACCCCATGTGTTTGTTGCCACCTCTGCCCCTGCCAATCTCCTGTGACAGGAGAGAAATGAAAAAAAAAGGAATATTTTTTATTCTAAATATAAGATTAGCTCTTTAGGAGGTTGAAAACTTCAGAGTGTATTTCACACTTTCCAGGAGGTCACAGCATTGGAAGTCCAAATAGTGTTGCTGTCTATCCATGCAGTGTTAGAGACTGGCATTAGGTCTGGTGACTTCAGACCATGAGGATAAAACTTCAATATCCCTTTTTTTCAGAACAGAGCAGTCACTTGAACAGCCTGTTGAAACCAGCTCACAAAGAGGTTGTACTGTCTTCTCTAGTGTGGGAAATTGTGTCCCTGCCTCAGTGAAGCTGAGAGATGGTTCATATTGTATACAGTATAGTATATAGTAAGTTCAGCTCAAAAGCCTTTGGAACACTTTTTTTCATAAGTGTTTCATGAACAATTCTGTTAAGACAGGCTGCAATATCAGTTTTCCTTGAAACAATCTATAAATATGAGCATGAACCCAGAAGGTGTACTCCTGGGAAACTCTATCAGTGGCCTTCTCTCCAAACTATCAGGTCTATTCCCTGTGGAAGCAAAAAAAAAAAAAAAAAATCTGTATGAAACATGCTCTAATTTGGGAGCGTAAGAAAGGAAAGATCTACTTATTGGCCATCTCTAATAAGGGAACAAAATGTATTTGGAAAGGAAGATCAGACCTTCCATGCCTGTTATCTAAATCTTTCTCTACTACTCTTCCTTTTTATTTCTCAGTCCCTCCCTTAGCTCAGAAGTTTTATCTTCACTTGTACTATATCTTCTGTGACTCAGTGTCAGGTTGAAAGATAAGGGGTGTCTTCAAACCTTAGCATCAAATTTCTTCTTGAAGCCAAGTTCTGCCACCAAAGAACCATTCTTCAGGAGTACCATATGTCTGTCCACCTGTCCTAACAGCAAAATAAATGTGTTAGCTTAAACCAGCAAGTTTTAACTTACATCTAGGTATCCTAAGAACACGTGTGTAGCCAGTCATCATGGCTTGCCAAACCAGCACATTAGATTGCAGCTAATTGCATCCCCATCCTATAAAGTGAAAATTAATTTCTTAAATCAGACATGGTCAAGCAAGATTTCCTCTTTCTTTCTAATCACATAGAAATAACAGTTTAGTATCAGTGCTTTACCAACAGAAACAGGTGCAGACTGAGTGGAAGTTTGTATTTTGGACTCATACATATCTTTTATTTTTACTATGATAATTTCATTGAGCTCTACTGAGTACACAGCAAGGTGAAAATTTTTCCTGGATTTACAAAAGAGACATCATTCAATTTCAAGAAGTATGTCTGAATCAATGTGAGTTTGCAAACACTGATATGACATAAAATTTCTCACCAACAAAGAGAGATGGATATTTCACACAAGTAAATATTTAAAGCAGATAGTATGCTAGATCACTGTGTGGAGATCACTGTTTCCTGAGCCAGCTCTAAAGAAACTAATGCAGGCTCCAAAAGCTTTTTACTTAATGGCTTCCTGCTGACTCTCCTATCCAGGTCTGTATTTGGTGCTAGCTCAGGTAACACAACTGTGCAGCCTGAATATGGAGTTTAAGAATTTACAGATCTTCATTCAAACTAAGACTTTGTTGTAATTCAGCTTCAAAAGACTCTTTTCTTATAAACCTCTCAAGAATTCCAAGACAAAAAATAAAAATTCTGGAAAAGGTAAATTCTCATAATTTCACATTAGATATCACCCTTTGTGAATATGCCTCCACCTAGCAGCAAATAGTTTGAGATGTCATTGTCATTAAATTGGATTCTGATATATAATCTTGTATGTTAACAAGCTGTGACAGCTATAATGATATGGAAAAGTGAAAAATAGTCTGATATTTGAATTGAATTTTCAGTTTGTGAATGTAAATTGGGTCTCCTTGTTTACTTGAACTTGAATACCCAGTCTATAGATTAGTTTAATACCTAAAGCAGACTCATCAAATACTTAAAAGGAATTAACCTATTCCTTCCTTACTGAAATTAGTACAGCTTCAAACAATGTTCTCCCTCATTTCTCATGAAAGCTCTAGTGCTTCCACTTCATCAAAAAAGTATTTTGAAGTGCTGCAATCCTACACAGTTATAGCAGGATCAATTCCATTTCTTAGTTTTGGCCATCTTTCCTCTTCACTTATTCACATGACTGAAAAGCAATAAACCAATTTCAAGTTAGGCAGCTCAAAACTAAACTGAGACTGATGGTCAAGCATAACTGAGCAGCTTTCAGAACTACTTGTGATTGACTAAGATTAGATTTGTTTAAATGACAGGAAGATATTTTTGAATTAATTTTCATAGACACCATTTTATGGTTTAGTTGAAAACTTTAATTAATAATTATAACCAAATTTATATGTTTGCTCCACTTCTTTTCTGGGAACTTCAGTTATCCCAGCTGACATAAGAAATGGATCCAATAAATGGGATATTCTGAAAATAATGGGAAGTGGTACAGGGCATAAATTTTAGCTCTACTATTTGAAGCATCAGTCATCGTGTTATTTAATTTTTTAATTACATGAATTTTCTGAAAAGAAAATGGCATCTTTTCCAGGTGAATACCAATAACGCTTGATGTATTGTAATTTCCACAAAGCTACATGGAAGATCAAAATGTAGAACAGATGAAAGAGAAAAGTTCTTTTTGACTGGTACTTTCAATGTAGTGCGTCTTGAATTTGGCCTCATTCTGTCACTCTGAAGAACATAAATATTACTGAAGAAAACAGACTTGTGATATTCTTCAAAATTGTATAAATATATTCCATATTACCTTATGTATATGTGACTCTTGATCTTCCTCTACTGCAGCACTGACGTTATTGTTACCATATGGTTGGCCATGTGCCTTCATTTACCGTGGTTCAGTGGTCCAACAAACAAGAGAAAAAGATTGGAATCACATTCAGTGCATGTAACTGATGAAATGAGGATATGTAACAGAAAAAGCAGTAAGCCAAAGGAGAAAAACCTTCTTCAGTGAACAAGAGCACATGCCAAAAAATAAGGAATTTCACTTTTTATGACAATTCTAATTTGTGAGCAAAATCCAGTGGCTATAAGGACAGTATGTACTTAATGCCTTTCCTCTAGCTCTTAGGTTCAACATTTTTGGCTTTGTGTTACAAGAATTGCTTGATGAAGGAGCCACTTAAAGTGATGAAATACACAATATACCAGTGCCCATCCAGTGATATATAACAAGGCTTGCCTGCCTTATATAATTCTTTGGCCTATGGATTAATTCTGGTAGCTGTGTTCTAGAAAATATCAACCCTTGGTGGATCACATTGAATCATTTACCTTGAAGTACGGGTTTCGTTGTCATTCAGCTAAACAATAATGCTTTGTTTACTTAGCTGAGTTCAGGCAGTGTAAGTTACTCTGGGTATCTGCAGAATGAATTTTAGACAATTATCTCTGTGAAACAATTCTAACAAATGCACGAAATGCACGTCTGTATTCCTTTAAGACTTTGGGGTGAAATAAGCTCAGTTTACCACATCTAAACATTATGTTGCAACTATACCCACTTCCTCTCATCATCTCCCTCTAGTTAGCCCTCAAGCCAACCAAATGTGCTCATCTGAAGCTAACAGAAGATTCTAATAAAAACTACGAATGTGCCTGTGCTATACCAGTGCAAGACTGAGCCAGAGGATGTTTGCTGTAAAATCCTTTGTTGCCTGGGTTTAAGGTTTGAATATCTCTTACATGGTTATTTCCAGTGCAGCAGTTTGGCACTAGGACTTATTGCCATGTATCCCAGAAGACTATCTCATGTACAAAAGAGCCTCTCTAAACACTGACGTGCAATGTGTATAGGGTACACATTTCTGTTGCAGAAAAAATGATTGAGGAAATGCTTTTTTAGGAAAGGGTGAACACTGAGCTTGGGTGATATGTGCATAGAAGAAGACTGCAGAGATACAATTAATTATGTTATTGAGAACAAATGGATAGGAGTAACTCAAAAATAAAATAGCTAGCGCAGGAAAAGAGACTTGGACAACTCTGAAAAGACCCCTGGCTGACCTGGGGTCCAGATATTCTGTGCAAGAGAGTCCATAAGAAGTAGAGAAACATCAGGACACCAAAATATAATGACTGTGTAGTATTTAAATATCTGGACAGCTTAACACCTTCTTCTCTTCTAATATGATTGTCAATAACAAGGAATCAATTGCATTTGTCTGACCCTCATTGCACTCTACAGTTTCTTGAAGAGGGGATGTGGAGCGGAGGCGCTGATCTGTTCTTCCTGGTATCCAGTGATAGGAAGTGTGGGCATAATTCAAAACCACACTGTAGGAGATTGAGACTGGACACTGGGGAACACTTATTTACCAGGAAGATGGCCAAACACTGGAACAGGCTTCCCAGAGAGGTGGTTGGTGCCTCAAGCCTGTCAGGATTTGAGAGACATTTGAACAAAGCATTAACAACATACTTTAGCTTGCTCAATCCTGAATTGGTCAGGCAGTTGATCTAGATGATATTTCTCTGTCCCTTCTAACTGAAATAGACTATTCTACTCTATCAACTTACCCCTGCATAGTTCTGAGTCAAGGCAAGGCCATTCTGGGCATGGAAAACAACTCAAGACTTACAAGATTTTATTACAGTCAACATTTGGTAGAATGAAGACAGAGGGATATCATGGTAGTAATTCTCTGCAGTGCTTCCCATTGTTTGCTGAACATCTGAAGAACTAGAGATGAGTATTTTTGTACAAGCCTGCCAGGGTAGCAGTGAGTTGCTGAATGCGGCTGTACAAACTAGAAATGAACCCATTAGTGCTGAAGCAAATTTAAAGAATGTAAGAGATGTAATGACTACTGTAGGCCTTGACCTCCTCACTAAAATGTGCTAATGTTTGCAATTAATGAGTGAAAAGGTCTGTGTTATTTTTAGAATGTCATTTGTCCATGGGACCTATGTGTCTTCTATGCATTCCACACAGAGTGGGGATACCAAAAGAAAAGGTTGCTGTAATTTTTAGGTATCTGACCACTGCTGGTTAGTTTGAGTTGGCCAATATTTTTTCTCCTTGTTTTCTGTATGTGTACTATTGCTACTTATGAATATTTGTTAGTCTTTTAGTCTCCTAGAGATTAATATAATCCAATAATTTCAAACAATATTTCTTCCATAGGTATATTTAACATGTATATAGATTTCCATATGTATACGTACATTTGCTTATACTTTGCAAATAGACACTGCTATGGAAAACACGTATTTCTAAAGATAATGAGAAATGAGAACTGAAGCAGTATTAAAGGTGGAACACCTGGGTATGACAACTTGGGGGTGCTAAGCAGGTAAGGTTAGGGCCATAAAAGAGAGGTGCTCAAGTATTAGACTATGCAGAAGGAACATGGAGTAACTGCTGGCTTTTGGCTAATGAAGAGCCCAGTTTCATTTTCTGGACCCGGGCCAAAAATGCCAGAGACTCCTATACTGCACTGTGAATATTGAGGAGCAGCAAAACACAAACTCATTAAACTGAAGCACCAGAAGGAAAGTAAAACAAACAAAGAAGGGAGTCCCGTAGTCCTGATGTCGTGCTTTATTTTACAGTGAAATGTATCAAGTTCAGTTTTTGGAGGTTTCTACTGAAGATTTAAGTTACTCCAACTTGTGCTCCCACCTGGCAACATAGAACACTAAGATTACTACCAGAATGCATGACGATAAACAACATTTCCATGCAGGCAGATACTGTGTCCCAAGACTGAAAACAAGCAGCATGACTTGGGAAAAGAAGAAATGTTATACAACTTGGAAGGACCTGGAAAATCGACAAAAGAGAATGCTACTAAGTCTTGCCCCATCCTTAGCCACAACACCAGTTTTCCCACAGTCACAGTGTGTGCTGCTTCATTTCCTCTTTTGCACATAGATTCCTTCAGAAAGGAGAGAAAGAAATGATCAAATCACATTAGAGTCCTAAATTCCTTTTCTACCCACAACCTCACCTCAGCAGTGTAATGGATACACTCTTAATTCTCCTCCTCATGGACACAAATGTGATATTCCTGGCCACTCATGTCCTGCCTGAAGCAGAAGGGGAATTACCTCCTAACATTAATTACAGTCTGGGAAATAAAGGCACTTCATTGACAAATGAGAGCTCTGGGATAGAAATGTCTTACTCTGAGAGATCAAGAACTTCATTTAACTTATCTTATGTAGCTCCAGGGCAGAAGGTGGCTGCTTCCTCCTCAGTTTGGTTGGGTCCAAGTTTTTTTAAGAAAAGCTGCCATGAGTTGTCACACTGTAAGCTATAAGCACAAACTTTTAAAACGAAAAATGTAAAGTGAATTTGTATCTCCCTTATACAGGATTGGCGCTTGCAATATTTCCTGATGCTTCCACTGGGTCATTGATGAAAGCCCCAAACACTTTCTTTGCTTCCCTTGGAAGGTAATTGCATAGTAAAACAGGTTTTATTTTCAGACAGTCATTAATTTTATATAATATTTAGTGCAAAGTTACTTTAATTTCACATTTGAGTGATGCTTGCAATGACATCTACATTAAGCTTCTCTCATTAAATATACTTTTATTTCTATTTTTATGGTTTCTGTTTCAGGAATGGGTGAAGCACTACTTGTTCAGACCTCCATTTTCCAAATTTGTTTCCTACCAAAAATCCTAGAAGGGCTTCACCGGGAACTGAGGGAAAAATCAGATTCTGTAACTGGCTGCATGGTTGGGTGGATCCTGCCTTGAATCCCCTGTTTCCTAGACATAGTTCACACCCACATTAGAACAACCTCACTCATGCAAGCATGAAGTGAGTATTTCCCCTGCCAGGAACGCTGTGTGACCATGGAGGAATGGGAGGAATGAGTCCTCTTTCACGCTCGATTTGGTAATCTGTTACCAGGAGGCAATATTTGCCACTGAAAAATGCCTTACAGTAACAAATCACTCAGATTCCTGGGAAACTAGTGGGGAAATCTGCTATCTAAGAAGATCGTGTATCATATACTGTCGTGTGAGTACTCACCCTTTCATTCTGTGAAACTGCATAAGCGTGGCAAACAAGTAGCCATTGTGTAATATTTCAGATATAATGTCATGTTTTGAAACCCACTGAAGATACTTTCTATTTGCTGGATTTCATCCTACAGTTTTACTATACTATTACTAGGAAAACATGCTGAAACTTATAGGAAAAAAATTTAATGTTCTGTTCTTATTCTCTGCCACATTCTTTATACATCTCCAAATTGTACAAGTAGATGCATGTTGAATTCTCTGTTAAATATTTTGAATTCTTTTGGGAAAAGAATTCAACAGCATACATTATTCATCAGTCTTCCAAGGAAAAAAAAAAAAGGGAAACTAAATAGATTCGGAGACATCCTGAACACAGAAAGACTGACTATCCTGTCTAGTGAAAGGTCTGGGGAACCCAAACAGATATTGCCTCCCACGCACCTGAATAACTCATAATGAAATTTTTCAGCCACAGAAAATAGTGGAATGTGAAATCAACCCTCACTACAAGCTAGCAGCCATGTTTGAACCTATATCTTCCCAAACAGAATACCAACGTGTTCAGGGAGAGGACCAACTTTACCAGTTTTCATTCTGACACTGAGGGTGTTATTGAGCTTTAAACACCTTTTCAGCTTGTGATACATAGAGATGCTTAGCAATTTGGAGCACAACAGAACCTAAAATGAAAATGCACAGAAGTGGAAAAAAACCAAGTTACTGTGTATCCTAAATGCTTAAGTTATATTAGCTTTACCTATTGCTGAATCAGGATCTGCTTCTTCACTGTTTTCTGAGATAGACTCATCAACTGGCAGTGAGATAAATGGGGCAGACAAAGCCTTTCATGAATATCTATACTCAGCTGATAATTACTTTGACAGTTAACATCTGGCCTGACGTATAAGAGGACTGGTTAGTAATATGGATTGTGCCAAAAGAGGTTATGAGTACAAGTGATGCTTTGTGAGTATCAGGAAAAGACTGAGTTGAAGTTTTATTCAACTACAGGAGGCAATTGTGTATAAAGTGTACATTATAGCATTTCAACCACACAGGTTGCTGCCTTCTTGTTCCCAGAGGAACATGAGGATATCAGTAATTTTCACAACTGGCGGAACAGGGGAAACACCAGTAAACACATAGCTCTGTTCTGCTTTAATGTAGATTGCTAGATCCTTACAAGGGTGTTGTTAACACAGAGCAGCTTCCCTCATCAGATTTCATGCACAAAAATAAAAGCAAGCTGATTAAATCTTAACATTTGAACACATATCTATCACTGTCTCTCAAATACAATTGTAAATCAGGTTAGCAGTCTTCAAGGAAGGGCTATTCCATTGCAGGAAAAATAAATTCATTGGTATATTTTACTAAAAATTATTTTTTCTTTTGAGTTTTTTTTAAAAAGAAAACTTCTAAATAGATTAAATCCACCTCTGAGGATAACAGTGATGAGCAAATTAATCTTGCTGGATGTGTACATTTTGGATAAGGAAGGCTTCTTTGTTTAGAAGAATACTTAACAGTGGTTGGTTTGTTATTAAATTTGGTATTTTTATTGGTTATAGTCTATTTATGTTAATTCTTTATTCATAAGTGAAAGATCGAAGGAAGAGATTTCAACACTCCTTGCTGGTTATTATGTCTTATATTTAATTCCTATTACTTTGGCAGATTTATTGTCAGAGAGACAGATGAAGCAAAACCCGTGCATAAAAACCTTTCTGCCTGTCAAACAGTATTTCTATTTCCAGGCACAAAAATAAAACAAATTAGTAGTTCCTTAGCAACTGAACATGAAGAGGAGTAATTCATCAGGGCTGTTCAGTAGGAAAGACCAAGGCCTGCATTTTCCCTTGACTGTTTTTTAGTAGAAAATTGAACTAGCAACCTCAGTTGGTACTCATTTAAGATGACTAGCCAAACTTAACTGATTTTTGCAACACCTAATTTTTTTTTTTTTATTATGCTGCTATCATTAATCTGTGTTTCTATTTTAAATAAAATGGATACCAACTGAGGAACTGTTACATTTATAAATTCTACATTCATCTGACTCTTGGAAATGAGTTGACAAGTCATTGTCAATTGTAATGAAGAAGAGTTCCAAAACCCACTGGCTGATCATAATTCGAGGGAAAAAAAAGTAAGGAAACTCTAGTGATCTGTAGAAGTGTTTAACCTTTATGAATTGTTTAACCATTATGAATGGCACTGGACAGCCTTCTTCAGATATTTTTCCCTTGTCACTTTGTATCTATCACATGACCATAAGTACCAGATTTTACCTCTTCATGTGACACTTAGTCACATGATGGGAGAGAACACTATGCAGAGATATTCTGTCATGTGGTATCAGGGACTGCAGGGCCCTTCAAGAAAGAAAGGAGGAGAAAGTGATGAACTAGCAAAGTCTGTCAGTCTTGTAACTTATTGTCTGAATATATCTAGGATGTTCCTGAAGAAAAACAGCAACAACAATTGAGCCACAGGTTCATTCCATAATTATGATGAACTCCTGGGCTGGTATTCCCCACTGTTTTGAGGTAAGTGCTATATGATCATAGTTCTGTACTCAAAAGAGAAGACGTCATTTTTATGTACTTGAAAACACAGATGACAAACAGAAGCATAGGGCATATGTGAGTTTTCTAATATCACTTGGAAGCTGCAAATAAATGCCAAGTTTCATCATAAAGTCTGTGTCCATCAGATCATACAGTGGTGGGTTGACCTTGGTTGGCTACCAGGAGCCCACCAAGCCACTCTCTCTCTCTTCCTCCACAGCAGAGCAGGGGAAGAAAAAAATGACAACAAACTCGTGGGTTGAGAAAAATGCAGTCTAAGAAAGAAAAGCAAAGGCTGTGCACAGAGGCAAGGCAAAAGAAAAACTTTTATTTTCTACTTCCTGTCAGCAGAAGATGGCCATCCATTTCCTAGGAAATAGGGCTTCAGTAGTCACAGTGATTGTTTTGGAAGACAATTCCTTAACAGTGAATGGTCTCCCCTACTGCTTTCTCTTAGCTTTTTTTTTTTTTTTTTTTTTTTTTTTTCTGAGCATGATATCCTATGATATGGAATATCCCGTAGGTCAGTTTGGATCAGCTGTCCTGGCTGTGTCCCCTTCCAACCCTCTTGCCCGCCCCCAGCCTACTGCCCTGTGGGAGTGTGGTGGGGGTGGAGAGAATCTGTACGCTGTGGGAGCAGCAGTAGCCAAAATACTGGTGTGTTCTCAACCCCATTCTAACTACAGCAACAAAGCAGAGTCCATATGGGCTGCTAAAGGGAAAGTTGACTCCACCCCTGCCAGTTCCCTTACACACACTGAACAAAATGTACACCTTGAGTCGTATTGGAGCCAACAAAATATATTAACAAGGAGTCAAAGAAAACAGCAGATAATTGGAGTGAGGGAAAGATGAAGTTGATTCAATTTACTTTGATACTGTCCAGAAAATAATTGCAACAAGCAAACAAAAGCTACATGTTGAATATGATTTTGGACAACAACTTTCCACCTTATTCTCTTCAGTGTGCTGAGACTTCCCCTGCTAAGTGCATCTGTACTCATTTGTAGGACGCATTTCAAAATCTGTTTCTAGACTGAGCCCAACAGAATGACACCAAATTTAAGAATAGAGAAGTAGCATATCTAAGAATGATGCCATGATCATGAAAGAAGACAAATACTCAGATATAAAAGACTCTGCAAACATGTCCTGTGTAAATAAATTCCCATTTCATTTTGCAGATGATCAGAACTTAAGCCCTTGTAATCTTATTTGTTCCTTCTTACCTTGAATTGTTTAAAAGGCCTGAGTCTAGTCTCTTTTGCAGTCTTGATGTTTTGCATGAAAAAAGCCCAACTCTGAGTCCATTTCTGACTATATTCTGTTGCTCTAACTATGCAAGACCATTGGACCCCAACCCTTTCAGGGTCCACAATGCAAGGTTAGCCCACAAACTAATTACCCTGGGGCAATTCATGTCTAGAAACAAAGATTTTATAGTTGCCAGGCTTTCTTCTTCAGGGTTGATTTAGTTTCCTAAACAAAGATGTTCAAAATACTTCTAGCACTATAATTTTAACCAGTTCTCCTAAAACTGTTTTCATGTAAGGATAGTTGGCAGCATGCAGCAATTATTCAAGGAGCTCAGTAGTTTTTTCCTTTCTCAAGAAACTGGGTAAAAAAGTTTCCCAGACACAAAAGGAGTGTGTCTGCTTCGTCATTGCAACCTGGTACATCTTGGATGCAAAAGCTTCATGCTGGGGTCACAGTTGTATGCTCATGACTTAGCCCATAGTCCTCTGTTCTTCTGCAGCCCAAGGTGGTCAGCCCAGAGCCAGACACAACCCTGCAGAGCACAGCCTTGGCCTGTGGCCCCCAGGGCTCCTGTCACCCCCAGCCATCTCTGGTATAATGACTTAGCTCATTGTGTTTTTATGGGCAACATATAAGCTCATTGTTCTTGTATGTTTGTATAGTCCTTTCCCAAACTCATGAACTTCCTGTAATCAATTAATTAAATTTTTGTTTCACTTAATTTGTGTTTTTGTGGTGTGACTCCAAGAGGTTCAACACGGAGTTTGGCACCTCAGAGGAGTTGAAACTAAAAACAACAGTGAGTTACATTCCTTCCTTCCCAGTCCTAGATTGCTCCATCGTGTGTGGATCCACCTGATATGGCTCAGTCTTGATGGCTGCAGCTCTAAGGAGTGGCCCAGATGGACTTGATGCGGAGGAAGGAGTTTTCTTCAAACACAGCTCCAGTGGAGCTGAATGGGTAGGATCTTTCCAGAGGCAAAATTATTCTGGATCCTTTACCATGCATAAGAGAGCGCACTTTACAGCTTTTCATTTTTTAAAGCAGAGTATCAGTAAAGTAACCAAGTGGGAAGACAAGAAATACATTTCAGGTATGTATATATTTAGACAAGATAATAGTGAAGATTATGATTCTCTGAAAACAATGTCCTAAGACCATGCCAAAAAACATGCACCATTCATGTATGGAGAAAGAGCTCTGTCCAACGTTAAATTGAGACTAAAATTGCAGCACGTGAGATCAGAAAAATGTGCTTCTTGGTGGTTAGATAGTAAGAGACTTGGAGTCTCTGGAGAGGTCAAATGTCCCTCTGAAAGAGAGATAAGATCCTAGAAATCTTTATTTTTGGTGTATCTATGATGCCCAAAATGCACAGATTCTCAGGCAGAAAAGGAGCCAAGAAAGTGAAATCCTGAAGTGCCATTCCAAAGTACTGACAGAACAATACGTCCTACTGTCAGCCTGTTACCTTTTCAGTTGCTCCAGGCTGCAAGGGCAGAACTGAGCAAGTTTCAAAACATGCAAGATTCAAAAATATCACCCCATTGCCTCATCTCATCACTGTGAAGTGAAACTTATTTTTCTGGAGATAGTAAACACCTGCAGAAGCCATTGTCTCCAATGAAAACTCAGACTGAGACAACATTTGATGTGTCAAGTTTGGCATCCAAAATAATTCATAGCGAAGTTGAGAACCCTGAGTTAGTTGGCACTTCTTGAAACATTTGGCCTGAAGGTCAGTATTTCTAGGTTTTCAAAATCCTAACCTATTTCAGCAAGTATGTTACAGCCCTTGGTTGAATAGAACTTTAAAAACAAATAGTGTATATTTTTAAATTGGCAAGGGAGGAAAACAGTTTCACCCAAACAAAAGAGACTGTAAAGATAAGGGAAAGCTTTAAGGAAGTATTTGCACATATTTACCTGGAAGGCACATGAATTCAAGTATATAAGTTAGTAAACTCTAAAAGTATGATAAAACAGAGGAACATATACTTTCAATGAACTCATATGAAACAAAGCTGAGAGAGTTTTGCTTGTGTTATTAAGGAAGTCCATAGAAAATTAATAAGTATACATCCTACAAGAATTGTTAGAGCACCCCAGGTAGCGGTTCACCTCTTTGTATGGGTATCACTAAGAAATATATATAGGACAAGCAATAGTTGCAGGTTACACTAATGGCACTCCCTGGCACAAATAGGACTGAGGCATTGCCATGAATATATACCAGAATAAAGAAACTCCTTTCATACTCATTGCTTCAGAACAGATGGAAGTTGTTGGCTCACCTAAATTGCTTCTCCACTTGCACCGTCTGTTGTGCAGAAAACTGTACTGCTGTTTTTCTAGGAAAATAACATGTTGCAATATGAAATAGCAGTCTAAGTGCATCGATGGGGTCATTTGTGATTCAGGTGTTTGCAGTTAACTGTTATGCTCTTTATGAAAGTTTCCAAGCAAATGAAAAAGGATAATTATTTTTCACGAGTTTTGGAGTTTTTTTCTTTCAGCGAGGGGTCTTCAAGTCAAATCGAATTTTAAAGGAGGACTGTTGCCATAAAGATTTATAGAGGGTCAGTTCAGAATATTCCTATTTGTAATGAATTAATGCATAATCTGGCCGATGTTGTGGGCCTTGTTTACAGCAGCACTGTAGAAGGACGTGTGTGTTTCAGTGAGTCATGAGCTCAGAAGTAGATTTTCGCATAATGGACCATAAAAACAGAGACTGAAATTTGGAGAATGTCTGTATTTACAGACAAGAAATTGTGGTGACTGGTATGTAGTAGCTGCTGGTTGTGCATAATCAGACAAAGTGCAGTGAATAGTATCTAATCTGAATGTTTCTATTTGTTGGAACACTTGAAATGGGAAGAAAGGTAATTGGAAAGGAGCCCTTTCTCTTACCTATCTGCAATTATAGGGTTTGGAGGGAGCAGAAATTGCTTATGCAGGAGGAAAAGAATGAAGCAACAAAGAGACAGAATGTACCAAGAGAGACAAGGTGCAGAAAAGCAATTCTGGAGAACCAGACTCCAACCAAAAAAGTTTCAGAGTGCTGAAAAAACAACCTTAAGGAAATACACACCCCTCAGTTCTGTGTGTTTTTCTTAAACTACTCAGGACAGACATCTGCATGTGTTTTATATTCCGAATATGTACTGTAATCAGGAAGACTGACACCTTAAGGGTAAAACTCACCTTTATGGGTGAGTTTCAAAGGTGGCAACTTAAGTTGCAGGCAAATTTGGGAAACAGAACAGGCCTTAGGACCAAAGGTGGCAGCCTTGTACGCAAGAAGGGAAAACCTACCTAGGGTGTTAAACTGAACTGTAGTCTTTTGAGATCCAGGAGCAACTTGGACAAAGAGATATGTGGACTGAGACACAACACAACAGAGTGGTGGGAGCACAGTCAGCAAGGCCTTCACAGTAAGGATGGACAGAAGACACCACTGGGTATTTCTGTATCCCTTTAACCATCTGAAGGCTTCTACTCCTCCATCTATGGCCTTGTGAATAACTGTGTAAAATGCTTCTGGGAAACCTGGCAGTGGTCCTAGCACTGCAGGCCAGCTGCTGGCCACCATCACAGGGGACATCAACCATGAGTGCTGCTGGGTCCATCCTTATGTCATGTTGGGGTCTGAACTTTGCTCATGTGTCCTATACTCTGACTCAGTTTTACAGCACTTTCTTAAGAGGGAATGAACTTTACCCTTGGTACCTGTCCCATGATTACTAGAAATAGCTGTGCTGTATGAAAGTTTTCAGATTCCTTGTATTTTTCAGTTTGTCCTGGTTCGTTTACCTTCTCCTCCTCCCTTATTCAGGGCTGCCAAGTACCTTTGCTTCTCATTGGATAAGTAAGCAGAACCAGATGCCAAATGAGGCTCAAGGGGACCAGGGAAGCTCAGCTGCCTCCCTCTAACCCTGAACAAGGCAGCTGATGCACACCTCCTCCTTCAGAAGAGAACTGAGGTTTTTGTTACATTTTGGAAACCGATAGCAAAATTTGCTCAGCTCCAGCTTTACCCCAGGCCACCTCCAAACATTATATGGCTATTTAAGTGATCAAAACAAAAGCAAAATAAATTAAGAATGAGAATCATCTCTGCCCTATTGAGAATTTCTATTAAAAATTGGAAGCCCTTTCCTCTACTGATGCTTCAGGCACGCCTGCAACAATAGAATTGGAAATGATTTCTGATCTAAACCCAAAGGCATAATTGTCCCGTTGAAGTCAAACAGTGGGGAAATTTCTGTTTGGTTTTAGTTAAAAAACCCTATTGTCTATACATATTGCAGTTAGTAATATGATATACTTTTTCTTAAGTGTGTTATTCCATACTTACATAGCAAGAAAGCACTTTAGTAAACCCTCATTTAGCTGAAAGAGGAAAGCAGGATCGTTTCCTTTTCTGCTAAAGGGGACTGATGAGTGCTTATGCCAAAAACACCAATAAATCTTCAGTTCTTTCTTTCCAGTTCCTTATGTTCTATTTCCCAAAGGTTCTGGGTTTACAGTACAAGAGGAGTGCATGGGGTCCTTAAACAACTTTAAACGCTTTTGCAGTTTAAAGCTTGGGATAATGTTTTTTTGGCCTTCTTCCTTCAACCGATTTCTTTCAAACATTGCAAAAAGGTTGCATGCTGCTCCTTCCCTTAGTGAGGCTGTTTACAGGGTCTGCTGTTAATTCATAGTGGCAAAGTATTTCCCTTTTGTTCTTCCACAGCTCTAAACTCGAGGGATCATTGAACGTGCTGCAGACAAGAGTGGTTTCACCCACTATGATCTGCAGCACAGCTAAGCTATCTCAGCTTGAGGAACTTGTGTTTCTGCACCAAAGTCTCCTGAATGCACTCCTACCAAAGTCTTCCAAAAGTCAGGTGAAACATTTCAACCTTTGCCGTAGGGATATGTGGTTTCTGCTGTGATATGAAATGAGAAAATGGTGTACTCAAACAGCCAATGCTCAGTGATCCATCAGCAACATGTATTAAGCAAGGCTTTGGTTGGCAGGTTTGAACAAAAAATGTTCCCTTTGATAGACTGGGGATCTTTGCAACATCCTGTTTATTTTTGTCCTAAGACAAGATCAGGCTCTGTCTTGGGCCAGATCTGAAAAGGGTTGGTTGGTGCATGTGGGGATCACTTGTATGTCTTGGTGTCCACTGAAGACCTCAACCTGCCTTCACGCCACTCTCCCAGGAAAGGCATGGAAATATATAGGATTTATAATATGGAGGAATTCTATAGGAGTTTAGGAAGCTAAAGAATCACTGCATCTATCCTCGCATGTCCATTGAGGATAAAAGCATGCAATGCCAGCCATGCAGCAGATAGAAATAGAGGGAATTTCACTCCTGACATGAGCTTGGTTACCTTTGTGCTAGTTCCTGTAGGTTAGCTCCTGCAAAAAAATCCGTGGGCAGTGGCAGCCAGATGAAAGGTATGTCCCAGCTCATATCCTGGGCTCAGAAACCTGAACTTCCCCATCTTTCCCCCAGCAATACATACATCAAGCTTAACCTGATCTATCAAACTCTCTTTTACTTCAAGAGTACATTTGAAAGTTATCAGGCTGGCACTGGGTATGCCTTGAGGGATAGTGCTTCATGGTTGCTTTTGTACTGCAACACTTAGTCACACAGCATGTTTTTGTTTATAGTTGCAAAGTTTACAATGGAACCATATGGAGCAGATTTTGTTTTACTTTAGTTTATCATCAGAAATCAGCTCCTCGGCACTGAGCCCAGCTGATTTCATATTCTGTTGGTTTAAGGGAAGTAATGTAGGATTCAGTTTCTGTATATCCAGGCTCTTTAATTGACATAAACAAACAGAAAAACATTGTCTAGCATGAGTGGATGTTTACTCAGCCCTGTAGAATGGCAAAGCATATCGCTATAAAAACCACACTATAAAAATAATCTGAGTTGTGATTGTTCTGAGGAATCCTGCAGTACTTACACAGTATGAGATAGAGTTATCTTTATTTAACCAGCACACAAAACGTGAATGCAAAATTGACTGAAAAATATCAGATAAATTGTTATGGTAGCTGTGTAAATGCAAAACCCAGCAGCATCAATAGCAATTTCAGGGCTTGTAAAGGAAGTTTTTCATTCCAGAGGCAAAAAGAATTTGTCTTCCATCTCCGAGGGATTAAATGGTACCCAGACTATCTGCAAATGACCTTAATACTCCAGAAGCATTAACTAGCCACAACATATTGTGAGCAGTCTCAATTGATATTCTAGATTCCATCATGCTCAAGGCCAGGTATTTTGGATGAAGATGCCCATCACAAGAAGATTTTTATTTCGTTCTCCAGTGCTCCATCACACAAGAAGACACTTTTCCTTTGCTTAGTGATTAAACAGTCCATAAAAAGGAAACTTTTAGCAGCTTTAAAACACTTGCATGTGTAAAATATTTTACTCTTGATTATATCTGATAACATTTTCTAGTATTCCAAAAGTGAATGGACCTCCCTGGCAAAATTCGGGGAAGAATTATTTGGCAAATGTGGTGTTACAGTACTGATTCTGACCCACCTAGTCGGAAGTCCTGAGGAGCTGCATGTGACTTAATTAATTAAGGACGGCCACTTAATGGCGGCTGATAAGAAATACCTCTGCCCATTCAGGACTGGGGAACAGAGTCCCTACCCTACAGGAGCAAAAGAGATACCAGTAAGTCACAAAAACATAGAATTATAGAATCAGTAAAGATGAAAAAGGCCTCTAAGATCATCAGATTCAACCACTAACTAGCACCAACGTGTTCAACACTAAACCAAATCCCAAGTGCCATATCTACATGTTTTTCTAAATATCTTCAGGGATCGTAACTCCACCACTTCTCTTGACAGCCTCGACAGTTCCAATACTTGAAAACTCTTTCAGTAAAGAAATTTTTCTTAAGATCCAAATTCTTCTTAAGATCTAGAGCTCTCTTGGCACAATTTGAGGCCATTTCTTCTCGTCCTATCTCTTGTTACTTTGGAGAAGCAACCAACCCCACCTGGTTACAACCTCCTTTCAGGCAGTTGTAGACATGAATGATGTCCCCCTTCCTTTTCTCCAGGCTGGACACCCCATCTCCCTCAGCTGCTCTTCATAAGACTTGTACTCTAGAGCCTTCAACATGACGAGTCCTCCACCTCTTTTCTAAGGAACGTTTCAGCAATGTTTTTGCTGTATGAAGAAGTGCATCCAGATGTTCTGTGTCACCAGACTTGCATATCTTTTTCTTTGTTTTTACACACCTAGATGGGCTCGTGCACTCTGCTTTGTAGCTGTCATATTGCCTGGGATGGGCATGATGCTTACAAGGCATTGCTGCACCCAGTAGCTTAATCAGTTAATTTGTCAACTTCGAGATGGTTTTTGTTCTGCAAAAAAACTCCAAATTTCCAGTGCATAGTTAAAGAAATCTGGCAAATATAAAAGATAATCATAAGGTAGTGACTGCTACAACGGCTTCAAAAGGTTGCTGGGGAAAATGAGCTATCTATTTTAAAGCAGTTTTTCAATAGCTGTCTTCTTTTCCTAGGCACTCTATTGATTAGATTTTCAAAGGTGCAAAGTTTTTAGCCCAACTCCCTGATTATCTCATCAGTGTTAAAATACTTGTAATGAATAATAAATACTACATAGTGATTTATTTCTTTTTATAATTCCTGAGTATGAGGGAAACACAATACAGGCAAATCCATGGGGAATTCTGAAGAACTACAGTCACTTGAGTAGGAAAAGTACTTTGCATTTTAAATCTCAGAGGGCTTTCAGAGGAGCCCTTTTCTAAAGAATATCTCCTCCTAAAGCCATAGGAAAGACTGTGAAGTTCTAGAAGTTACTGTGTTCTTGCAGTCTGTTACCATTCCACTAGTATGTGCTGCCTTAAAGGAGACATGTACCCGTCTAGCAAGAACCAGAAGTAGATGTACAGATAGCAAGTGTCTTACAACACATCCCAGTACATTACGTAATCTAATTCAACATTCTGGGATGAATACTTCCTTACTATTTCTGCTAAACAAACTCAATTAGAAATAAATATTTATAGTAAAGAATCCAAATTCAAATTATCCAGTCAGCAGCATCTGACTGTGTCCCCCTATAAAGCTAATACTTAGCTACCACTGAGCTGTCATGAGGAAGAATTAACATTTCAACTTTATTGCAGTTCTTCAAAAGGACAGGTCCAAAGGAAAACAACAGTGTTCAAGCAATATTAAAGTTATACCACATCACTTTCCTTTAACTTACATTCCTAATATGAACTGGCTAATGATTTTGGCTTTCCTGCTGATTATGGTTTTATCCTTCTGTGAGTTTTAGAGGAGATGAACAGTTTACAAAATGAAACAAAAGCCAGGACAACTGTACGAGAATATCACTGTTGTAGCAATTCAGCATTTTCATCATCAGCTGTTATTCATAGAGCTGCCATTTGAAAAAAAAAAAAAAAAGTCATTCTGAGAAATCTTCATTTAACAAGAAATACAGACCTTCTCCACCCTGTTTTTCAGAGTAAGCAACAGCACATCAAGTTTTCCTAAACACAACGTGAACAGATCTGAAAAAAAATTAACACAGTCTGCTTTTCCTGGGACTAAGAACATTTTGTTTTCTGAAAAAGCAGCTGCTTCAGTAGAGGAGGTGATCCACACTGTGTATGACAGAACCTGACAAGCTTGCATTTCTATCAAACCCTACAAAGCTGCTGGTGTTTCCTCAGTCCACTTTTAGTTCCCACCACTGATTTCTGGGGAAAAAAAAACAGTGATCCAACATCTGAATTACACATCAAGTCAGGAAAATAACTTATGTATATGTGATTTACATCAGTTTCACTACAATACATTTCCTTCCATGTGCAAGGCTTTATTTATGAAACAATACATCTGTGGTCAAGACTTTTGGTTCTGTGTACAGAATCATATTTCATACTGACTAAACACCAATGCAGTGAAAATATACAGTTATTGTAGAGAAAACACAGTTTTATTTTCCCTCTAATGTCTACTTTGTCCAATCCCTTTTTGCTTTTTTTTAAAAAGAATTTTGACCACAGTGATATGACATCACATATGCTACTTCATAGTACATCAAGTGAAATCCCAATTTAAAGGTAGAATATGTCCCATGTTAGGGACACGAAACACAGCAACCATGTTAGCAATAGATCTCTCTAATATTGGGGCAGTCATCAGTAACTTAAAGGGTACCTTCAGAACTCCCTCTAAAAATGTAAGCCAAAGACTGACAATTAAAAAGAAGGTGGGTTTTATATGAAATAATTTTGAAATTGCCTATAGATAGGAAAAAGCCTGCTTTGATCAAAGCAAATTTAATGTTTCTTGCTAGAAAAGAGCTCCATTTTAGATGTTATCCTACATTATTTGACCTACAACAGAATTAATATTTTCATCACATTTTGAACATCCTCTTTTACTTTTTAGAGCTTTAAGAAGAAAAAATCAGTTTCAAAATAAAAAAAAAAAATCAAAACGGTGTGTCTGGAAAGTTTCATTGTATCTTTTTCTCAGAATTGATTTTCTTTGACCATTTCCTCTTTGTCTAAGTTATCTGTTGGGCTCAACAGAAACTTATAACTTGCCTCAACCAATCCAAACATGCACTATTTAGCGATTTAAAATATTATAATGATTTCATCATATCCAACATATAGTTCTACTTGTCCCAAGTAGAGTCCAGCAGGAAACCCCCTGGAAATTCCATAAATGGTTTCAGAAGTGGCCTCAGGAGTCCACTGAGTCATGGATTGTCAAAGAAAGATCAGCACCCATACGTATCAACTCACTGTGTAAGCCACATTAGCATCTCAAACAAATTAAATCTCTTTGTATTCTAGAAATTAAACCAGCATTTTTATAAAGTGTACCCTGGTCAAGCTTAGACCAATAAACACTAATTCATCATATACAATAAACAAATCAAACAATTAAATACCCAAGCCAAACCACTAAGGCTCAGAGGCAATTTTGTATATAAACGGCTAGTGAATACAACAGTGATCAGGGTGTGCTTTATGTAAACTAACATGGAATGTTTCCCAAAAATAAACTGTATAAGATGTCTGTACAACTCCAAGAGGATCATAGAAAGCAATTTAAAATCTAAGCAAACAGGATTTCAAAGTGTCCTTGAAAACATTACAGAGGTAAAGACCAGCCTTTTTATTCTCTACCACTGTCTTGTTTAGAGAAATGTCTATGCCTCAGCTAGCTATTTTTCTCTAGAAAAACCCTCCATATTTTTGCTATTCACACAAAGAAAAGCTTATTTTGAAGTCTACAATTTCCCTGCCAGTTGTGGTTTCCCACAATCTCACAACTTTAGCCAATTTCTACAGATTCTCAATTCATCACTAGAAAGGGAAGAAGCTGAATATTATTACACAAAACATTTTTGGGACACAAACACCCCAAAAACTTGTGCACAGCTTCTTTAAGGATGCCAAAACCAAGAGCATGGACACTTTCAGGCACATTTTCTTCTCACAAGTTAAATAAGCTTTTGCTACTGCTCATTTGTCATGGCAACGCGCAGGCTGCTGTAGACATCTACTCTGCTTGTCATGGAAATATTATGCAATGTAACAGTTTTCAAAAAAAAAAAACCACAAACCCACAGAGACCAGATTTTTTATGCCTAACACATTTTAAAGTTAGAATTTTAAAGGACAATATTTAAGTATTATGCTGAACCCCACCAAAAAAAAAAAAAAGAAGAAAAAGCCACATGTTCTTTTCAGGCTGCGGGACCGCTAGCTCTTTGTGTCAGCATTGTTTTGTATGTCCAGTGAAAGAGGGAGTGAAAATTGTGAGAAACAATTTTCAGGCATTACCAGCTTTGGTCTCAGCGTGTAACCCTAACAAAGCAGGAGAGCAGCTAGCTATTTACCGTAGTTAAGCCATCATGGGTTGCACTAAAATATTTGAACTCTTACGGAACAGGCAGAGCTGCACCTGGTTGACAACCATATATTGGACTGTATGAAATTGATGGCACGTGGTAAATTACAGGCTTCTATAGGGCACACGTGTTAAATGTTAGCCCTGAGAGGCTTGTTAAGAGTGTTACAACCCTAAAGAGCCCCTTAAAATAATAGGCTTTTATATTCATTGACTCTTGCAAGTACCACAGATTACATCTTGGCCTGTCCTGTCCTGGGGATATAAACATTAGAAGTCAGGAATGAAGAAGAGAAAATTTTCTTTTCAGCTACACTTAAATACATGTATTATTGTATCTGTTAGTTTTCCTAAGGGTAAAATGGACTAACTGTGCTTTTAACAATACCTGTCATAATTACAAACAAAAATGTTTGCAAAGCTAAGGGATATAGCTGCATTCAATAACAGTGAGTTCCTTTTCCTCTAAAAATCCAGCCATATTTCACTTGATTTTATTATGATACACATGAAATATTCAGCTAATGGAGTTGATCTGACTGAAGAATAGCAGTTTTTTTCACTTCTATCTTTGTATATCCATATACAGTGAATACTGGTGCCAACTTACAGAGAAACAGAAAAAAAAGAGGAGCTTCTTAGTAAGACTCCAGAGACTGCTCCATGTCAATAGACTTGAACACTAAAGTCTGAAGGCATATGAAATCTTCCCCAAACTTCCAGGTGTAGCACGATCTTTTCACTGAGTTACTTTCCTTTGGTTACTTTGTTTTACCAAGAAAACCTTCTTCACTCTCTGCACAATGAGAAATGCAGCCCAGTGCACTCCAAGGCCTGAATTGTTAAACATGATACAACATAGACATTAGACTGGATATTTAAGTGACAAAATTTTCACAGATTCTGGGAAGTTGCTTCATGAAGACCATAGAAATTGAGATATGGTGACCAGAGAAAGGACACACGTAAAAAAAGGATGACTCAGGAGGGGAACAGAGCCTCTGAACTTTGGGCTGGGATTCATCTGAGGATAGAGGGAGAACATGACTTTTTATCACTTTTTTTAAAATGACATATTTTCCAGCAAATTATAGGGGAGGAGACCAAAATGAGCATGTGAAGTTTATGTCAGAAGTTTATGTTGGAAGGTCCTAGTTAGTGTAGTAGAGAGGCTTCTCAGAGTTAAGAAGGTGCATATTCAGTGGAAATGTAACACTGCTTTTACCAGCTAGCTTTCTAAAACAGCTGTGTGACTTCCTCATAGACTATCCACAAAGTTTCCATACAAAGCTACAGCAGAGAGAGCCACCATAATTCGGAAAAGTTAAAATGACATCTAGTATTGCTAATGTCCAGGTGTCCAGGCCGAATATTTGTCATTAAATAGTTGCTTAATCCTTTATATCATGTGCCAGGTGAAAAAGACCAAATGTAGATTATGGCAAAATATACACATCAGAGATTAAATTTTGGCCCCACTACAGTCAGTGGCAAAGCATGGCTCAGTTTCTTCAATGGTAAACAGTTTTTAACATCTGTGTTTCCTATTCAACCTAGATGCACCCCAGAAAAATGACCTATTGTCAGAAGATTGAAGGTATAACTTGTCATATCAACTTTGTCCTATTTAGATACAATAAATTAGATTAGATGAATCTCCCTTCTAGATCATCTCATAGTCAATGAAGAGAGTAAAGCAGCTCTAGAGGTTAACTCAACGTTGTCACAGAAAGCAGTCTTAGGCTGGACTGAGTTATACTAAAGTTTGGAAGTTTGCTCTGGTTTAAACAGTTTAGTCTTTAGACAGTTCATGTGAAGGGAGACAAAGCCAATCCATAATTAAGGCTCTTGGAAAAGTCCTGTAGATCCACTTTCCCTGTACTTTAGTATTGCATACTACTCTGCATGTTTTTCTTGCCTTGTGGGAAAAAGTTATACTTCTGTAACCTTTCTGGATACAGGTCACCTATCAGAGGTACAAGACTTGAAAACTCATCTGTTAGTCTGGACAGTTCAAGAAAAGGAACAGTTCAACTCTCAATCTCTACTCCAAGGAAAATGACATTAGGTATTTAATGGAGTCTGCATGTTGCTCACAGCAACGTCCATATTAAAGACACTTGCCACTTTTTTGATATATGTATATAGTAACAGAATATTCAGATATAAACAAGTCCTGGGTAAGTGGAGAAGAAGGGAAGAAATGTTCTCCTTGCAGAGAACATTTGTTCATGTAATACAGCAGTCGGCATGTTTGATATGGTCAGCATTTTTTACATAGCTGGAATCGAGAAGGAAGCTATAACACTGAAGTGATTGCCCACAAGAAGTGGGTAACATCTCTTCAAGGAATTGAAATAGAACATTTTCTTCCCCTGAAAATGAGGTGTGGATTCCTCAGCACTGCATAATAGCTGAACAAGGTTTTTCCTTATAATAAACCATGTATTTGGATTTCACAATATCTCATCACTTCAGCCACAGCTGGTGACCATGCCAGGAGCACTTCTCACGTATCATTTGCAATGTTTTCTTTCTAATTACTCCAGGGAGAGGAGGAGAGAGAAGCACATGGGACAGAACTAGAGTTCCTAGTGAAGATTTTACAGTTAGTCTCTTTTCCACAATAGCACTGCTCAGAACTATGCTGCTGGAGTGCTGCTGAGGGTTATGCACTGAAGAACACTTTTGCCCTGTTTTTGGTGGTTATGCCAGTGTTTGGAGGGCATGATGGTGTGTTATAACAGCGCTTCTTGCGACACCAAACATTAATGTAAGAATAGTCCAACTGTGCCATACCAAAGGTCCTCCTAGATTGCTATCTTGTTCCCTACAATGGCCAAAACAAAAGGGACATGACAAGTCTAAAAATTATAATTCTTTTGGAAGACTCTCTTAGCTCCCAGCAATTAGGGGCTTTTGAACACCCTCACCCAAACATTTCACTCAGACTACTAATGCTAATGTCCTCAAGGACTGCTTTTAAACTCATTTCTCCTTTTGATTCCAACACTAGCCTACCCACACTTCCAGGTTTTATTTATACACTGAGTAGAAAACAAAGAAAAAAGCATGACAGCCTTGCACATTTTTCTTTATGTAACTATCTGAAGTGATTTCACTCCATGATGTAGAAGTTTACTGATGAAATTGCTGAAATATCTATTCTGTTTCAGTGACTGCTACGTGACTTCTAAGAGCCTTGGGTTGGCTCCATAACACTGGCTGGGATGAGCTTCTCAGCAGAAGAAAGAAAAACAATATTTCATATCTGTTTGAAACATTAGTCATTATCTTGTCTCTGGCTAAACAAAATACACATCAGGCAAATTCAGTGTAATGTTTTGCCTTTTACAAGCACAGCCTCAAAAATGCTGATTTATGCAACATGTCAGAGGAATGGTCATAACTGCAAAGATTATCTCTGTGATGGAAAACTGCCAGTCAGTATCCTCATCACACAACAAGGTATTTTATTTACTACTGTTTTTTCTTTTCATAGCAAAGATTGGGGGTAGGAGGGGCTACAGTGACCATGTGATGGTGGTGTTAAGGATCCCAAAAGAAGGGAACAAAGCAAGAAAAAAGGATCATGAATCTGCAGAGATGATTTTGACCCCTTTATGGACCTACTTGACAGAGTCTCACAGGAGATGGTCCAGGAGAGTGGCTGATTTTCGAGGAGCACCTCCTCCAAGCTGAACAAAAGTCCATCTGATGGTACAGGAAGTCAGGCAAAGGTGGCAGGACACCAGCATGGATGAATAAGAAGCTCATGACAAAACTTGGACATTAAAAAGGAAGCCTACAGGAGGCAGAATGAGAATCATGTCCCTAAGGAGGAGTACAGGACACTGTCTGAGCATGCAGGAATGGGATAAGAAATGCCAAAGCCAAAATTCAGTCAGGTGAAGGACCTGTAAGGCAACAAGAAGGGCTTCTACAGGTACCTTGGCAGCAAAAGAAAGACTAGGGAAAATGTACGCATGCTACTAAGAAGTGCTGAGGAAGCTGAATAATGTCATTGCAAGGCCACTGTCCTTTACCTTTGTAAGATCATGGCGACTGGGGAGGTTCCTGAGGAAGAAAGTAAATATTGCTCCTACCATCAAGAAGGACAAGAAGGGGTTGTCCTGTGTAGGTCCAGGAGTTGGACTTCATTATCCTCATGGGTAGCTTCCAACTCAGGTTATTCTGTAATTCTGTGGTGATTTTAAATTTCAAATAGCACTCAGAATCTGCATTCAAATAATGCAAATGCTAAGGTGTGTTGTTCTGAGACTCCACTGATCATATCAAATACACAGATGACTTGGCACAGTAAGAAGCTACAGACTGGCCTCTCTTTGTCTTTTATTCATCTATATATGTAAAACCAAGGGTATGGTTGGTGTTCATTTTCTTCATACGCACCATCCATAAACATGTCATTAGCACTCAGTTGTCATTATAGTCACTGGTGCAGAACTTATTAAGAATCTCTGATTTTAAGTATCAGCACCAAGTCTGTTTAATGTATAATATGACAGTCTTGATTATTGGTAATAATAAGCAACATGTTTCCCTAAGATTTGCTATCTCTTCTTCACACAAGCGAAGCCAACATGTCTGCTGGTTGTTTGTTTGGCTTTCCTTTCCTTTCATCACAGGAGATCAAGATAGCCACTCAGCAGTTATTATGTGATTTTAATGCAAGCAACCTCTCTGCTCAGATTTCTGTGACTTAGTTTGAATGTAATCACATGCAAAAAATAAAACTACACTAAAACTCAACAAAATAAACACAAAGAATCTGGTGTCAGCTGATAAGAGCGCAGAGGGGGCCCAGAGCAAATGTCCCATTGCTCCATTCTTAGCACTTCAATTTCTTTATAGCTGGTAACAGTCCGTACTCTATTCAGTGAAATGTTCAAATCTTTTAATGTTAACAGAGGTTTTCAGCTGGAGTGTTACTTCAGGCAGCTTATTAACTGAACACCCAACACAAACTAGGCTATACTGTCATGGATTCATCTCAGATAAACTGTAACTGAGGCTCTCAGCTGAAGCTGGCTCCTTGGTTTTTTCCAGGTTGCTTCAAGATAAAGAGGCAGCTTCAGAAGGCTCCTTAACCCTCCTCTACTATACACTGTGTTTCTCAGCATGGGAAAGATTAAACTGCCCCCTCCTCCCTAGTTAAGCAAGAACTCCATATTAACAGCTCAGCATGGAGGTCTACCTTCCAGAGAGCAAAGATTTATTAGAGATGATGCCTAGTCTCAGACACCATAGTCAATTTTGAGGAGGAAAGGATTTTGCTGTGAACCAGATTTTGCTCCTAAACATGCAGAGTTGTTCTGCTTTCTATTCCCAGCAATGCTACCTATTTTCCTTCTCCAATAAATGGCATTTAAACCTTACTCAGAAGAAAAAAATATAATTATTTGTTATTATTGTACTCAGCTTCATCTCCTGTGAATTCTGGGATATACAAATAGGTTTTAGGTTTTGGTCAGTTTATTTCAGAAAAAAAAAACAACAATCAATCCTCTGAGCCAGCTCTCAGAATAAGCAGAATCTCAAGTCAATCTCTGGCACTCAGCAAAATTTGCCACCTGCTTTAATGATAGCAAAGGATTCAGTATAGTCATATTCAGTAAACACAGAGTTGCAAGACTCCTCAGAAAAGTAGCAGAGATGACAACTTACATGTTACATCCATAGGCAAATTAAAGCTCTTCCACCAGGGACAACTGCAGGACAGGCTTTCTCCAGGTGTAGGACTCCTCTGACACCCAGTATCAAAATCTCTTGGAATTGAAAACAAAGATGAAAACTGGTAATATGAAATCATGCTGTAAATCCAAACAGTAACTCAAAAATAAATTGGGAGCTGGAACAGAATATTACACTGCAAACCCAGCTGTTTGCTGGCAACTGTTTCAAAAAATACTCTCTTTCCTTTCACCTCCCACTCCCCAACACACAATTTTTAATTTTTTTTTTTAAGACTCAGAGAAGGAAAGAGTTTTCATACTGAGTTGGCTTTGTTTACTTACTGCCCTGGAGACATCTTAAGTTGCTCACAGCCAGTCAATGAGAACTGAAAAGCAATATTAAGGGTAAATAATGAGATTGACAGGATAACCATGAACTTCAGGAAACAGTTATGTTCATGGGTACATTTTTTTCAATCCCTAGGGAGAACCAAATGCATGACAGCAACAGGAGGAGAAAATAAGAATGCTAAAAAACGGAAGACAAGAGGCTAAGTCCCTTCTGATATGTAGGGTAAAAGCATTAAAAGCAAATGTTTTCTCTGCTGTATCTCCTAAATTGTTTGATGCTGTCAGCCATCTTCATGATCAACCTGAAAATCACTACCACAGGATCAAGGCATTCTGCCATTGCATCAAGGCAAAAAGTTTGGCAAAGACAAAGTAGAAGTGGACATTTATGTGGATTATGAGGTTAACCCGAATTACAGTACTAAAGAGTTTATTAACCTACTAAAAAAATGAGAGGTTTTGGAAAAGCCATCCATATTTCTTCAGTGCAGAATATAATCTCCCTGAGAGACTATCTGGGACAATTTTATGCAAGAAATAATGAGTTATGTGCCATTGGAGATATTATTCTTATAACACTTCAAATTTTCTGTCAATTATTGCTGATGTGAAAGACCTCTTCAGTGTGGATACACTCATGCAGTTAAAGCAACTGTTTTCAAAACGCTTCACTAGAAATGAAGCCACCTTACACAGAAGTTCATCTTTGTATTATTAAACTGCTGTCCTACAAAACAGGCCAACTAAACCGAGAATATCTGTTTGGAATGGTCCCTTGTTCTTGCTAATTCCTGACCTCAAGAACTGGTTAAGTGCTAAGTGGTCCAGGCCAAAACTAATCAAGCCACACCTACCCTAGTGCCAGGGTTGCTTCTAACAGTTATTCACAGGTCTTGTTCCAGTGCTGGTGCTCATGGTTTGGTACAATTTATTTCATTAGCAGAAGAGATTAGTACAACTACAGTATTGGTCTAGTAGAGGGGACCCAACATGCCAGTCAGGCAATGGTGGAGTGGCACTGCACATGACGTATGCAAGCTCTGCAGCCATTTCAAACTGTCAGGGTACAGCTTGCCCCTGTGTGTGTAAGCTCAAAGGAAACATGACCCTGTTATTACAATCCCCAGTAGATCACAACTTTGCTCAGCACTTCACAGCTTAAATCTAATACCAATGAGAGCTTTTAAAATGACAAATACAGTCATTAATCTTTAGAATCTCTCATAGCCAAATTGTATTATTTCAGAGCAAGAAGATGTGATATAATGTATCGGTATATGACTTGGCATGATTAATGCATACCCTAGGTTCAAGAACAGTTATTTTCTTCCCTTCGCCTTCATGTATGTTCAGTGTGCTTCCTGAAGAAGTTATAAGTTCACCTTCATTAGTACACTTAAAACAGCCCCTACCCAGTTCATGTTTTTTCCTTCAAAAGCAATGTATTAATTTCAGTTGCATATACCTCATGCAGTAAAATACAAATTCAATTACAGATTGTTAAATGTATAATTAAACTATTTACTGTGTAACAGATTAATTAAAATACTTCACATCTGCAGTAAAACATGCAAAGTGGCCACTGGCAGGACGCTGCTACTAACTTGCTGCTGATCATTACATTCTGAGGGAGACAAGGGATTTTAAAATATGTGTACAAAATCTTCATCTTTTTGGTTTGTTGTAGGAAGTTTTTCCTTGAGGACAGCAATTTGCTGGGACATGTGACAGTTTCATGATACCATCTCTATTTTGTGCATGTTGTCCTTAAATAGATTAAAAAATGTATGGGTTTCCTAAACTGGCTTCCACTTTGAGTAAATATCTGTTATCAGAATAGTAGAGCCCCATGGGCACAGCGAACTTTAAACTCTGTTTCTGTGGAAAAATATGGAGATATAATAATTCAAAAATTATTCTAAAGCAAAATGTTTAGCTGAAAATTCAATTCTCTGCTTTGCTTTCTAGATATCTAAAATTACCACTTCAGTGAGGTAATTTCATAAAACAAAAGATCTTTTCATTGTGAGAAGTTAAAATGTTCCATTTTGAAAATTGCAAAATATGTCTTGATGTTTTCTCCCCTTTCCATTTTATTTCATCCCAAAGCTATATACAAATTGCCTCTGCATTTGTGAATGTTTTTATTTCAAAATAGTATTTTCTGGTAATTCTCTTATTAACCAAAACTGGTTCAGGGAGAAGGGGCAGATCTTCAAAGAAGTCTCTGTTTCTTATACTGTGGGCAGCCTGCCAAAATAACGTGTCATCTTTTGAGTCAAATGTGAAGGCACAAAATTAGGATGTGGGTCAAAAGGAGAAACATCTGACTCCAAGTTTGAGATTAGAATTGACTTTTGTCTACACTGCCTCAACAGTTCATCCCTGATGGTGCCAAGTATGCTGCACAGCTCATGTAATATGATGCTATGTTGGTCTAAGTTTATGCTCAGACAATTGATTAGTGGTTAAGCATTGTAAGCTAAAAGGCAGCTTTTAGTATGCATCAGCCAGTCAGTGAGGGACCACAGCCAGCAATAATAGGAAATGTGACCTATGCTAAAGGAAAACAGGAAACTATCAACTGCAAAGATGTAACAAAGGAGACTCTGTGACCTTTCCTACTGCTTCAATAGGATGGTCTGTAACTGTGCTACTAAAGGGCATCTCGGTATTTGGCCTTTAGTACCTTAAACTTTCTTAGTCTTTCCTAGAACCAAATTAAGCTTCTATTTGGATGTTTATTTCCTCTAGCCAGACATCTTTTCCCACAAAATACAGGTGATCAAGATCTTTGACTTCTAACCACCTTTCAATATGGGTTGAAGTGTACCCACAGATTCAAGTATTCTTTTGGGGTGAGAATTGACTAATAGGTGCACAGGTAGACCTCATGAAAGCATTCATTTCCTTTCCTAAGAACCAGGCTTTAAAAGCACTAAATTCAAATGCTGTGATATGATGACAGGGTAGGAAGAAGGATAGTATTGTCATTGTACAGGAAAGGATCTCATAATGGTGAGAACTGCTTTGTCATCCAGATAAACAGATCAACATTTTCAGATGCGTTTTTATCTCAAGAGTGAGACCTCCAACTCATCAGCATGCAGGATGGTCTCAAAGTATAAGACACCTTGAAATGGTCACAAATTATTTTGCTCATTAATAAGGATTTAAAGTCCTGTCAGCCATTATCTTTAATAGACAAAAATTCTTGGCATGGTAAAGTCACCATACGCTACAAACTCTATGAACAAGAGACTAATCCTTCATTCAATGAACAAGGATTCTCTCACATAAAAGCATTACTGTCTATATTGTCCCAGTGTAATTTAATGAATGAAGAACACATTAGCACAGTTATAACATCCCTACACAATATGTAAACTAATTTCAGGTATATCTTATTTACAGGAAAACACTGTCAATCAGTGTTCTTTAAGATGGATCTATTTGGCAGACTTTTATTACTGCTCCAAGACAATGTCATTCTCAAAGGAACAGAGAGATTTTCTCTTATTCTAACAAGGTACAGAATTGGCATCTCTTGAAAATGTCTGGTTTTTTATTATATATTGTGTCTACCGACTTAAACACCTGTCTTAAAATAAGATGAATCATTTCCTGGAAGTACTTATCTCCTCCAATATGATGAGATACTGAATGGATAGCTCAGACTGAACATCTAACTTAAACAACTTCATATAAATGAGCAGACACATTGGTTCTACCACACAACAAAACAAAGGCTGTATGCACTTACCATTTGTGTCATTGTTTCCTCCTAGTGGGAATGTTTCCTTTGCTTAAGTGTTTATACATTATTATAAAGAGATGAAGAAGATATTTCAAGTGGCGAGTAAGAACTCTTGAAAATAATTGTCACAGTTCCTAGCAAATTTCAATCATCACTCAAAAAACCCAGCATGTACTGCTATATCTAGGGTCCTCCTTTTGCAGATGAATGACCTTTAATTTTACAGTCACAGTAATAATGGATGGTGAATAATGAGTTCTTCAGGGGAGTAGAGATAGTCTGTATCCCAGATCCAGGAGATCATAAGGAATTAAGTAGCACCTTTGGTAAGAAGACCAGCATACTACTAATTATCAGCAGAGGGTATACTTGGACACCAGTAGAGAGCCATATGAATGAAGAGGAAGAAATCCACATGCCATGACCTACAATCCAGAGCCAGCTATGTAAATAAAAATGGCTCTTCAACTCAGCGAGTAAAGAGTGGACCATTCATACTTTGTAACAGAGGTAGTACACACATATACCATCAGAAAAACTAAGACTTAAAAGAAGCTTGGCTTCACTTCAAGTGTTCAGACTACTGATGAAAATAGAGCATCCTTGCAATTCCTTGTGGAATTGCTAAAACAACTGTTGACTGTGAGGTTGCCTTAATAAACACAATTCCTTGTAAATTTTACAATAAACTAAGTGCAGAGGCCTCGTGGGTCTCAGTTCCTAAAGAAATAACAGAAAGGCCTTTGTAAATACACATGTAATGCAATCTCAATAAATTGCACCCACTGTGCTAAATTATTTTGTTGCCCGGGATCTAGGCAACTGCATGGTTCCTAACACAATAGAAAAGCCACTTTTAAATGGACCTCTTTACAGTCTGAAAATGCTGCCTTTTCTAGGAATATGCCAGCAGTTATTACATTGTCTTCTCTCTGTTCAGTTTCTGTGCTTCTCCTAAGATCTGTTTACTTTGGACATATATAGACTGTTAGTAGCAATTCAAGGTCACTGCCAAATCCCTGAAAACTATTGACTGGATAGAGACATTAAAATGCTCTGGCTTGCTAGAAATTTCTCATTCTCTCTCACTTATTCTGTGAAATCTGAAAAATAGTTATACCTTTTTAGGCCTCTTATTTCCAATAAAACACTCAGAAAATTTTGCAGATAATCAAGAAGTGTATACTTCCAAATTGGACAGCCTTTGTGGTATATTAAAGCCAATCCTATCAATTTCATTTTTCATATTTCATTGCTGGCCTACTGGGCACAGAAATTACACATATGTCCGTCCACAGTGTCCCCACCTCTGGCGCTACAGAGCACATGGAGCAAACCTGCTGCCCATGCGCTGACTCATGTCTGTGATATTACTTCAGCTCCCAGAACTACTGATGAGATCCGTAGATAGTGGCAGATGTCTCTGACTGATTAGTCTTTGTCCTTATTTTGACGATTTTCCCTGCCAAGCAAAAAAAGCTAGATACTTTCAGAGAAGAAATGACAACTAGGAATGAGAAGCAGGGAACAAAGTGCCAAAACTGCTGAAGTCTTGCCAAGCTTCCTGTAGGGGAAGTTTACAGGAACACAGGTGTTACCTGATGGTAAAAGAGGAGAACATGTAACTAACCACAGCTATGTCTAAAACCCTTCAGTTCTAAGCATAATGGTCATTGACTGGCATCAGAATGGAAAAGCCTATAATCCTCTCATGGGAGACTTTTTCTGTTCCACTACAGAAAAAGCTCAATTATCTTCTGTCAATTGTATATCAATGTCACAGTATCAAAATCTGAATATTTTCTGGAGTGTCAATGGTAATTCCACATTAAAATCTAATGGAATCTAGGAAATTTAAAAGATTTCTTCCTCAGATGAATTTATGTTTCTTCATTACTTATGAGAATCCAATATGAGTATCTTGTTCTTTATCTTGGGTTTTTTTCTGTTTTTACAGTTCTCTTCTCATTTTATGAGTCTTTATTTACTATCTAATGGGATATTGAAGTTATAGTTGCAGAGGTTATCATGAAATGTGCCGTCCATGTAGCATTACAATGAAGATTTATGTTGTTTATTCTACCTAAAGGGTGAAATAAAAATACAGCTAAATCTGTGATACTCTGTAGCTGAAAATACTGTTGGACTTTGCATGCTCCTCTAAAATGGATGATGATTGTCCATCTCTCCTCCAAGCCACCACAGTCTTTCACAACAGCAGATGCTTTCCTTGGGGCTAGGGGAAAAAAAGTGTTGGACATTTCTGATAAAGTAAAAGCACATGTACGCCCTAGGATATGTTTCAAAGCACATTTTCATAACTTGATATTAGGAAAATAAAAAACAATTCCATTTTTCACCCTCCTTCAGCAAATCTTTGCAAGGTAAAAGCAGCATGGATCTCAAAGTCTGTGTAAGGTTTCTGGAGCACCACTGAGCAGCAGTACCCCAAACTGCTCTTAAATTTATTTCCAGGAAATAAATATCTACAGATTTCCTGAGTTACATGTTCCTGTGCATTACTGTCTTTAGGGTTATCTCTTTTCAGTACCATGTTTTCAAAAATATCCTCTGCTGCAAATCACAGGCACTGTCTTCTTGTTCTTCCCCTTAGAGATATGGAAAGCAAGTAAGCACAGTTCATTTTACAAAAGTCTTATACATACTGAAAAACTGTTTCACACCCTCCTTCCATCCCCCCATTCCTAACCAAACTAGCTTGAATCTGTCCATTTTTATTCTCAAAAGCTTTATTTCTTGAAGCTCTGCTTTGTTCTTGCTTCTTCCTGCCCAGTGTTGCAAGAGTTCTCCGGCCAAGGCTCACTGTCACAGCAGAGTAGAATCATCACCTTCCATGTTTTGGTAAAAAAAACACTGTTCAGAAACATAATAATGGTTGGATTTCCTGCAGTCATGCAAAGGGAGAAGAAGGAAAACTCTCTGAAGTATTCTGGAGAGACCAAGGTATTTGAGCTGACATCAGTTCACTCTGCCTGTACTTCAAGCTGGTCAAGCGAGAGCCGTGGCCATCTAAGAGGCATTCTCCTTCATGGAAAACTTATAAGACTAAATCTGGAGTACTGTGTCCAGTGCTGGGGTCCCCTGCACAAGACAGATGAAGACATACTAGAGCAAGGTCACTGCAGGGCCAGCAGTGCAGCACAGGATATACGAGAGGTAACTGGGAGAACCAGGTTTAGTCAGTCTTAAGAATCCTAGCCTGGTCTTCTACTTTACAAACATGCCTTCACCCAGGCTTCCTCCCAAGCCATTTTTGCTATCCCCAACCTAACCACTAACAGCATTTCTTTCAGAAGATAACTGAGAGATGAACAACCACGTCTGTTGATTTTATATAATGTCTTGCCACCATCAGCACAGCGAATGTAGAACTCAGAGCACTGAAGGATACCCACAGAGTCCTTGGTAATGAAGCAAAGAGAGACAGGTTGTATTTTGAAAATATCAAACTAAATGATTTTGTATTTTTTGGATTATTTTTTATGTCAGAGGAAATCATAGTAAACCAGGGTTTTTTGTGAAAAAATAAAATTACTCAGTCATAAAAAACTTTGCAGTTCTTCTGAAGAGCATGGAATAAACATTTCTATCACCACCTACACTCTAGTCTCTGGGTGTGCAGGAAGAGAGCGGGCTGAGGCACAGCACATGTGAGGTGGTTTTAATCATTCACTGCTCCTTGTGCCATAATCACCTGTAATTACTTCAAATGGTTAAATAATTCCAGTTAGAGTAGCAGCTGCTGTACGTCCCAAGAAACTACTACAATTATAAAACTCAGACTCTTTTTATGAAACGCAGTGGGCACAAGCAGATTGTTTGAGTTACCAGTTTCGTTCATCTAAAATTCCTTGATATATTAGACTGTAATAATTCCTTAAATATAACAACATGCGCATCCACCAGATTCCCAAGATAAATGTAGTAAACTCAAATACTAGAGCTGAGAAGGCTCAGTTTTCATACCAGTTTTCCAGAACTACCCCTCTTCTACCAAATGATATTTTGTTCACTGATAAAAATGAAGTACACATACATAATATGTTGTTTTACTGACCTGCTTTACAGACAGATCAAATGGAAACATGTCATCATTACACCTAAAGTATAACATGCGAAAACATTCAAATGACACAGATATTGTCAAAAGTAGACTCAAAGCCTTCTTCAACAGTCCTTTATTTTTCAAAGAGAATAGTTAATTCCAGATATTTTAACCCTGATTTAGAATATTCACTCTCATCACTGCCATATACAGCTAGATTGACATACCAATGCTCACAAATCAATCAAGTCACATAAAATGCAATGTGAGTAATGAGTGTCAGAATATATAGTTAAACACTGAATTGTTACTTTCTGTATGTATGGTTACGTACAGCTCACTTAAAATGGAGGGAAGAAACACTTTGAGTACTATTACAGGTAAATACAAGCACAGGCAAGTTCATCACTATCCAGATGTGCACATTGCTCACTGCTCTTACTTCTGCAGGCTCCTTTCAGACACCTTCTTTTGTGCTATTTTAATGCCCCCTCTCTTATTCAAAAATAACAGCAAAGAAATCATGGGAGGTAAAACTGGATGAGCTAAGTAACAGTCTGTCCTTCTGCTTTCTTGCCCTCAGTCTGTACAGGAAGATGTGTTGTTCAGCTTCTTTATTACACTTTTTTTGTGTCCATGGCTCCACAAAATCCCAAAATGCTGACTATGGTCCCTTAGGAGCACTCTAGAGGGAGTTTCTCCAAAGATAGCCATGTAAAAAAAGTCATTTTTTCCTGCTGTTTCAGTGCTATGACAGACAGAAAACATGAGAATATTGACTAAAAACTAAACTTGATGTTTTAATGTCCCTAGCAGATTTATTATCTCTTAGGGAGATGAAAGAACTAAATATCTTTCCAAACCCTTGCCGAGCCTTTATAGCCATGGCTATGCCTTCCAAAATAGTTTGGGTTGCTTACAAATCACTAAAAAATTATTAAGGAGACAAGGTTAATAATTTAGCTTTATATTGCTCATTCTTAGAGAAGGCAACATGAGATGTCACCTCCAGCACTTCCTCTCACTCCAGATTTAGCAGGCAAGGAGGGCTTCCTACTCAGCACAGAAATATCTCTGATTCAGGAAAACAGGCAGTGTTAATATCCACCAGCCGTGTGGTCTCTTTGAAAACACATTCAGGTGTTATGCTCATCAGAGCTGATGCCTCAGCCTAGGTTGGCTCTTGTATACATGGCCAGCAATTGCCAACTTTGTGGCAGGCTGACTAGTGACTGCAGAGCATAAATCCTGAGCAATTCCATGTGCAAAGTAGAATGAAATCTGCAATTCTCAAACTCCTCCCTTGCCTCTCCTCTCAAGCTCATGTTTGCCTCTCCCTCACCTATCTACCCAACAAAACTGTATCATCAAGGTCTTCAGCTAATTTAGGTTACATTTACAGCTACCCTCCATTGCTCCTTCAGTGTAGAAAGGAGCTCTCTCTCAGTGTGAAAAAAGCAAAAAGAAAAACATACTCCAATGGAAGTGATTGTTCTTGTGACTTAAACAAGCAAAGTATTAAACCAAAACTCCAAGTGAATGACATTTAGTGACGGGCATTTTTCTGTTCTTCTCAGGGGAAAAATGTTGTTATTGTGACAGATGATTAGAAGCACGGTTCTTTATAGATGCTCTGGGAGGGACAGAGTATTTTCATACATTCTTTTCTACTTTACACCCAGAATATGCTAAGTAGCTTTTATATTATTTACAGATTTACAGGCTCTGTTTCTCTTTAGAAAGATAATTTAATTAACTCATTTTTCAAGAGCTAGATGGGTCACTTTGGACAAAATAGAAGAGAAAAAATTAACCTGTGCATTCCTGAAGAGGAAAGACCTTCGTTATGAATTAAGGAACAAAGAGATGACACATCATGGGTGTTTTCATTTACGAAAATAATACTGCCTATGTCAGAATTCACCCATTGTTAGGTGATTTCATCTGAATCAGCCATTAGATTAGAAAGACTTCATCATGCATTCAATATTCATTTGGCTGCAAGGGAAATAGCTTGAAGACCACACTGTCATTTCCACGGAGGAAGCTTTAACTTCTCTGCTGTAACGTAACACTGCCAGCACCCTCCACCCCAGTGACTAAAGCAAGTAGTGAGAATTACTGAAATAGTTTTGAAGAAATCAAAAAAAAGCTGCAACAGTTTATCAGCGTAATCTTCCTCTTCAACTTAAATGTTCTGTGCAGGGTTTACTTATGACATGTTCCAGAGGTGTATGAGTCACACAGGGAGTGCCATTTGGCTGATGTTTCCCATCTGCGGGCAGTGGGTTGCAGCCCCCAAATGCCAAAACTGAAGCACAAAATAGAGACATGGGTATTCCTACTCCCAGGATAAAATTGGACTCAGAGTATAATTTCCCATGAACTGAATTAAACAATTGCTTGTTATGATCTTTGAAGGGTAAGGGGATAATATTTGATTTTGAGTGGAGCCAGACATCTGCACCCCTCTCTATCTTCACTGGGGATGTGGACCCTCAGCACTTGCTAGGAGGGGAACCTTTAACCATTATACAAAGGGAGTGAAGAATATGAAGATGATGAACAGTGACATCTCTAATCTTTGCAGGGTAAAATAGCTCATGATCACAGCTGGTTAAGATATGGAATGACCAAATGATTAATCAGCAGAAATTTGGGCTGTGTTGTTACTGCATCAAAGCATGCAAGGCCAAACAAGCTCTCAGCTGGAGTACAGATGCCAAAAACGAGCTGACAGCCAAAAGCCATGTGTTATTGGAACCTATCCCTGAAGAATGGGAAGGAGGAGAGATTTTCCCATGCTGGTTTACTTCTCATTGCCTCTCTGGAGTGGATCCACTTCAAATGAAGTCCAAATTTGCAATTGAAAGCTAGTGTAGAAATCCACAGTTTTTATGGCTTACGAAGGATAACACAAGGGAAAACAAAAAACAAAACAAAACAAAAAACCACAAAACAATAATAATAATAAAAACACTAAAAAAACCAAATTAAACAAAAACCACAAACAGAAACACAAAACCCCACAACAAACAAACAAACAAAAAACCCAACCCTCTCCACCTTTTCTTTTAAGCAGAAGAAGCCAAGAGGAGATTAAGAAGAGATTAAAGAAGGATTTTTCAAAGTGATCAATGAATTTTTGTAAGGTTTGGGATTTTGGAGAGCCCAGCTTTTAACATCTGAAAATCAGATAATTATTTTTCCATAAAAGTAGCCTAAAATTACTCATAATTTGAAAATCTCAGCCACGTTGACTACTTCAGCATCACACAATCACACAGTTAAAAGTAAAAGAGTCTTGTGTCCCAGGATCATGAAGTTCTTCTCTCTTTGCCCAGAGTGTAGATATACAAAGACTGACTAGGAACATAAACAAAACAAAACAAAACAAATGAAAAATATTTCTTTTGTACAGAACATAATGACACTTACCTGACAGTAAGACAACATCCTGGGGAATCCTTCAAAGACTCCACCTGCAACACAGTTTACAAGTACAGGTAACAATGGAAGCCCCCTCCTACAAGTCAGGCCAGCACAGCTCTTCTGAGAAACACAAAATCATAGAACGGATTAACTTCAAAGGAAACCCTGGAGGTCATATGATACTATCCTCTGCTCAGATCAGGGCTTGTTTTTGAGTACATTGTTCAGAGCCATGTCTAGTTCAGCCTGAGTATCTGTAGGGATGGGGATCCTACAGTCTCTCTGGACACCTAGTCCAGTGTTTGATTGCCCTTGTTGTGAAGAACAAAGAATGATTTCCTTGTAAGTAGTCAGAACATTCTTCACTGCAGCTTATGTCCATTGCTTCATATCCTTTCATATGTCTGCCCCTGAGACTGACTTACTTCATCTTCTCTTAGGTAGTTGCAGACAGCAGTAAGATCCCCTGAGCTATCTCTCCTCCAGCCTAAGCTAATCTGAATCTTTCAGCCTCTCCTTATACATTATGTATTTTGGTTTCATGACCCTCTTGGTAGGACTGGTCCTCAGTGGGACCCAGTCCAGCCTGTCACTGTAATTCTTGGAATGAAGAGGCCAAAATTGAATGTAGTACTACAGATATGGTGTCACAAGTGCCAAACAAGGGAATATTAACCTGAATTGCTGGCTGCCTTCTTTCCAGTATGTGGTTACTCTTCCCTGCAGCAGGCACACACTGCTGCTTCAAGTTCATAGAATCACAGAATGTCAGAATGGGTCAGACTGGAAGAGACCACAGTGGGTCATCTGGTCCAGTCTCCCTGCTCAATCAGGGTCATCCTAGAGCACATTTCACAGAGCCTGTGCCTCTGATTACAACCCTCTGGTATCTGCTGTTCAACCAGTTCTCAATCCACCTCTCAATCCACCTCACTGTCCATTCATCCAGTCCATGTTATAAAGGTTGGTCACCAGGAACCCCAAGTCCTTTCCTGCAGAGCTCCTTCCCAGACTGCTTTATTGCATGGCATTATTCCCTACCATTGCAGGACTTCCCTCATGTTTTTGATGAACTTCATGAGTTTTCCTTCAGCCCATTCCTCCAGCATCTCTAGATCCATCTGAAGAGCAGCTCTGTCCTCTGGCATGTCAGCTGTCTTCCCCCAGCTGGTGTCATCTGAAACATACTGAGGGTTCTTGACAGGATCCAGTGTCTAAGCTACTAGGTTTTGCAGTTTCTTTATATTTCAACCACATCATTCTGTTGAATGTATTGCAGTATGCTTTATTTGTTATTAGAATTGTTGTCTCTTGTGAAGCTTACATTGCACAGCCCAAGGTCTTTATTTCAATGCTTTGAAGAGATTCTAGCAATTATTAGGCACTCACTGTTTTGTCTGTATCTTTACAAGGTTATCTTCCAGTTATATACAAGGCCAGACTGGATTGGCAGAGTGGTGCCATACTTGGTTTGAGAGTTTCAGCAATGTTTTGGTTACAGAACATGAAACATAGGTTTGCAGGTTATTACAAACTATCCACACATTCCCTGATATCTCTTACTGGCTCAAGGATCTTCCACACTATTTTTAGGCCAGTATGACACTTCTGCAGGTTATTTCTTCTGTATGAGATTCATTTCAATGGAGAATGAATGAAACACAGTGACATGGAGGCATTTCCTGATAATCTTTGGTACCTAATATATTGTCCATAAGAGCAAAAAGCTCTTTACTGAAGAGGAACAAGTCTTTGTTTCCATAGCAAGTTGATTTCAGTTATGGAAAAACCAGATTAATAAGTATAAACCAAACTGTGCTTCATTATCATCCCTAGCTTTTTTTATTTGATACAGTAGGTGCTGAGATGAATATAAGTTCTGCATATGTGAAATTTTATGGGTCTTTCAGAGGTATAGAAAAGATAAGACAGAAAAAATCCTCTTGGGAATGTACAACTAATCTGCTGACTTCATAGTTCATCTGGTATGGTAACTGATTACAGCTCTCACTGAATTACTAAGAAACAGATTTATAGACACTGTAACAGGCCTTCAAAGAATAGTGATAATTGACTGAAAGACCTCTCCTTGATGTACTAAAATGCTTTAAGGGTTGATCTATCCAAGAGCAATAAATTATGAGGATCTTTTTCAGAGCAGACACTACCAGGTTTTTCACATGCTAAAAGAAGTTTTTAGTTTGTAGTAACTCCTGTTGAAAACCAGATAACCTGGTGATGATCAAAAATTGGTGTTTCGCTTTTGTAAAGGGCCTTGGGAGATTTAAGGCAATAGCTAGTATAAAATCTCTTTTATTCACTTGTGTCTTACAGATGCAATTTTCCATACATTGCACTGGTAACATATCCACAGATTTATTCCTACACAAAGAAAAATTATCTGCTTTTGCCACCACAATGTTCAGTTCCAGTGATGAACCTTGAAGCTGTACTCAAAGTTACACACTAGTGAATTCCTAAAATATTATACCAAAACCAGCAAGGTTCCTGAATGAGCTCTTTTTAAGTGCCTATTTTACTGCCTGTGGACTAAGATGTCCAGGAGCATTCACCCCTCAGTAAGTTTGCAGATGACACCAAGTTGGGTGGGAGTGTTGAGAGTAGGAAGCTCAGCAGAGGGATCTGGACAGGCTGGATCAACGGGCCAAGGCTAATTGTGTGAAGTTCAGGAAGGTGAAGTACCAGGTCCTGGCACTTGCTCATCTGACTTGGGTCACAACAACCCCATGCAGTGCTACAGGAGCTGGAAAGACAACTGTTGGAAAAGGACCTGGGCGTGCTGGTCAACAGTGACTGAACATGAGCCAGCAGTGTGCCCAGGTAGCCAAGGAGGTCAATGGCATCCTGGTTTGTATCAGAAACAGTGTAGCCAGCAGGACTAGAGAAGTGATTGTCCCCCCCCCTACTCAGCACTCCTGAGGCCCACCTTGATTCCTGGGTTAAGTTTTGACCCCCTCACTACAATGAAGACATTGAGGTACTAGAGCATGTCTAGAGAAGGGCAGTGAAGCTGGTGAAGCTGGGGGAGCACAAATCTTACAAGGAGCTGCTGAGGAAGCTGAGGATGGTTAGCCTGGTGAAGAGGAGGCACAGGGTAGACCTTTTGACTCTCTACAATAACCTGAAAGGAGGTTGTAGTGAGGTGGGGTCAGTCTCTTCTTCCAGGTAAAAAGTGACAGGATGAGAGGAAATGGCCTCAAGTTGCACAAGGGGAGGTTTAGGTTGAACATTAGGAATAATTTCTTTGTGGAAAGGATTGTTAAGCATTGGAACTGTCTGCCCAGGGGAGTGGTGGAGTCACCATCCCTGGGGGTATTTAGAAGACATCTAGATGTGGCCCTTAGGGACATGGTTTAGTGGGGAACTTGGTAGTTCCAGGTTAATGGTGGGACCTGGACATCTTAAAGATATTTTCCAACCTTAACAATTCTATGCTTCTGAGTTTTAAATGAGGACAGACCTAACTAGTTCATGTGGTAATGTTGTAATTTTGATACTTAATCCCACAATATCCCAAGTGTGGTAAATATTTCTCCTCTGCATTGGGAACACTCATCCTCACTGCTGTTTCAAGAACTGATGTTTCTCATACACATACAACCACAGCATGCAACTTGTTTGAACCTAATCTTTCTCTTTTCTCACACTCCTGTGGTTCCAGGCACCACTCAGCTTTCCAGTGTTTGCCAACCATCTAACACTGCTGCTGTACTGCCTTAAGAGTCACAATCACATCACAAAAATGACAGATTCCAGAAAATTTTTCATAAAAGCATCCTACTGGAATCTGTCATTTTTGTGATGTGATTTTCTGAAATCATACACAGTTTTGTCACTCTAGCAATGGGACAAAATTGTCAGCTTAAATTTAGATTAACCTGTTTCTTCTTACTGAATTGCAGATGGAGGAGGAAGTAGTTCCTGTGATAGTGAGAAGACTTGGACTAATAATTTCTCTGCTATTTCAAAACAAGTTTTGTATTTGACAGAAAATAGTAGGGTAGATACTTGAAGCATAAAGGTTAGGCAAATATCAGAAAATATAGCCTATAACCTCTGACACCAGGAACTTGAATAAATTATAACATGTATTCACTGATGTGAGGGAATTGTTACTGAAATGATATAGCTGTACAGCTGCAAGGCTCTCAAAGAGGTAAAGTGTTAATAGAGTAGAGATTTTAACAGTAATACTCATTATCTCCAAATATTATAACATCAAAATAGCTTTAAAGGTGTGCTTTAGGAATTGAGATCAATTTATTATAATCCCATAAGAGAATTTCTGTCCAAGAAAATAACTAAGGAGGATGCTCTTTCATGAAACACAAATTACTGAATTTTAGAAGGTAATTATCAAACAAGACTGTCTGATGTTTCAGATGAGGCTGTGAGGATGGTGGAGACGAATCTTCTTCAAATCTATTAACATGCAAGTGGTGAATGTACAGACCAGAAAAAGCAAACAAACAAAGTGAAATCTGAGGACTTGTAAAGCAAGCCACCCCACTGTGGAGAATCCTCCCCACAAAGCCATTACTTGGACCTCTGCTGGTTTTAATCTATATAAATGACTGAGACAGATGGAAAACAGTATGCAAGCTGCATTCACTGATTGTATCAAGTGAATGAGCAGAAAAAGGAACTGGCTTTCCTCTGAAATCAGGCTGCTATGCAGTAAATAAAACTCTGCATTGACAAACATAATTGAGGACATGCCATATGCAGCAGCAAACAGCCCAGATGAAATGAACAAAGCAACAAAAAGCCAAAGAACCTGGAGGGGACCTCAGGGAGACACAGAATTTGTCTCAAAAACACCTTTTATGATGGATGTAGAGAACTTTTCCTTTGAAACCTTGTGTATCCTGCTCATAAGGAACCTGACCAGAAAGCTGGAATGCTATATTTCTCTCCATGTCACCCCATTTATTTGTCAATAGTGCACTATTAAAAACATATAAAATCATCCAGGTGATGTCTCACATAATTTAAGATATCTGGGACACCAATTGACTCAGTGTTGCCAAGTCCCATAGCTGTTTCACAGCAAACAAAATAGATCTCAGCCAAAACAAAAAAGAAAATTAAAAAAAAGATTGTCATTTTATTCAGCCTAGTAGAGCTACCAGCCTTAATCATGACAGAAGTAAAGTAGCATTTTTATAAATCTCTCAGTGATGTATAGCCAGATGTATAGCACCTTCATAAATAAAAGATTTTGAAACAATTCTGAAATAATTTGGAGGATTCTCTGTTCCTCCCTAAGGGCAGAAAGATTTTGAATGCATGAGTTCTGAAGTAAAACTACTTGACTACTTACTCATTGACTGTGCAAAAGAAGAAAGGCTACTCATTTCTTGTGAACATGGTCTTTGCTGCTAAAGCCTGTCCACGAGGATTCATAAAAAGTGGAGCCAAACTAATTTCAGAGCCCATTACAGCTTTCATCCCTAGACAGGTGTGAGTTAGGCAGGAGAAATGGTCATTCCTTCTTCAGTTTCATGGACATGACCCTTGAGCAACCTTGGTAAGGCTGAACCCAAAAGACATGTCTGAGAAGTCAGGTAGACTTAAAGGCTGGAGTGAAGAGTCAGGATTCCTGCAGCTGTGACTGCAGTCTCCTGGAGATAACCTGGATTCGTGAGACTGTGGGTAATCTCATGAAATAGACAGACACAATGTGTGTAAATCTTCACTGTTTTACATGCTGTTATTTCTCTCTTGTAGCAAGACTGAGTGATAAAGGTACTTCTCCTTTTCTCTCAAATTGGTAGCTGTCCTTTTAAGCCATGATTTGCCCAGAATTCAACCTGTAATGCTAGGACATCCTGCTGGTAGAAACTGTTGCCACTATGTGCTGTGTGCTCCCATTTACCCACCACCCACTTCTAAATGCAAGCATGGGAGTTTGTGTCACCACTCATTGACCCAGATCTTCTGTAAATTCTTCCTCTGACAACCTCTTCCTGTGTCAAAAACCATCCCAAATCAAACTCATGGCATGACCATTCAAACACACTAGCACAGGGCACAGGATGGCCAGGTCTAGAGCTCAGACTTCTGGGAGAGCACAGGCAACCGTGTCAGTCACTTAACTACTATTGTTGAAGAAATATCACTTAATAGATGCCCAAAGCCTCCTTGGGGAACAACCAGGGCATTCTCTTGGATTTCTTGTCACAAGAAATATGAAAGGGCTGAAAGCAATCATGGCCAACAATAAAGCTCCTTTACTGAGAAGGACATTTGGGCCATTTACAGTTCCTGCAAAACTTTTTTATGCTTTTAGAACCTCAGTAACTGATGGGCTGTAGATGCTTGCTGAAAAAAGTATTGCTGAAAAAATGACATGGGAAAGAGACTGTGGTTTGCCAGTGCTTTTGCACTCTCTGGCACTAGGAGTAAGAGGAGAATGAATTCCCAGGGCAGATTAGGAGAGAAGGAGCCTCTGTCTGCAACATGGTCTCAATATGAACTCTTACAAACCTAAACTGGAATACACAATTTAGGGGATGTAAAGCCTGTCCCCGGAGGGACTGGGGGAGAAGGCAATTTCACAGTGCCCTTCTCTTTCCTTTTGTACCAGACTACTGTGCAGGACAGCAGAACCACATAAGCTAAAGTTGAGGACAGGCAGGGCTGTAGTACTAGCAGAGCTTATGCCACTCTGTGCAGAGCAGCACAGAGGAGCAGTCTGGGGAGGGGGTGATGGAAGGTAGAGGAAATTAAAGGAAAACAAATGCAGAACAGATGTCAAAAAGCACATTTTCCTTTGGAGAATAATAAAGGCATGTGGTGGCCTTCCCGACAAGGTTACTGGGGCAGGAATAACAAGGTCATTTCATAAACAATTAACTACTCTTCAGGGTGAAAGTGAAATGCTAGCAGTGACCAGGTTGGACAGCTGACACAGGAACAAAGAATATATTCTTTCCTTTCCTTTGCACAAGGGACATTCCTCTTTTAACACTCTTGTTTTCACAGTTACTCTTTCCTTGAAAGAATTCCCTGATAAACCTTAATGCCTCTCTCCATTAAGGCCATCAGGAAGAAGCTGGTTAGTGTCTGCTCTGATAGTCAGAGGGAGCGGAGGCAGTGGTGGGCATGTGTGTGTGACCTGGAATATATGTGTGTGATGTGAAATCTTCTCTGCTAGAAGACCATCACCAACATATTTCACCTACGGTCAGGCAATAACCACTTCCCAGTGGCTAAAAACTTCAAGTTCCTTCTGATCCTGGACTATGATTGAAAGGGCATTAAACGGCCACTTAACAGAGACAGCCTGTCAGGCTTCTGAAATGAGGTTTTATGTACATTACTGGCAAACTTCTGCATTAAAATTCCTTCAGAAAAACACTTGAGTCCAAGTACCCAGAAATCTGTCTAGCACCTTGTTGCGTCATCCACCAGCTGACCTACAGATTTTTTTTTTTTTTTTCTTGTTTTGGTAAATTTTTTGTATTACTGGCGAAACAACATTTTCACTGACGATGCAAAAATAGTTCAAACAGGATGAAGGAGCATGAAATACAAAGAATACAGAAAGAAGGTACTGAAGTTCTTTTGTCTTTAACCTAAGAATGTCATAAGTATATTCCTAAACTCTTGCTATTACTATTGTAACTAGGAATGGCTGGGAAAACCAGACTTTTCCACAAAGATTGCAGTTAAAATACAAGTTTTCATGGTGCTAACCTTAGAAGCATCCAGCAATCTGCAATAAAACCTAAATATTTCTATTTCCACTGTGGATCATCTCATGTGCCCTATATCAACTCTGCTGGCTACCAATTAGAGCACTTTTATCCTCCAGAAGCAGGTAGAAGAGCTCTTGCTTAGAAGTTCATGTATGTATACATATCCAGCAGGTGAAAGAACAGAAAAAGAGATTTATTTTCCTTCCAAAACTTTTATTCAACCCACTCAAGGAAATAGTCTGCATTGACATGGAATAGAATGATCTACATATCAGATCTTATTATCCAGAAAGGATTTGTTCTAATGGAGAATCAACTGCCAAATAGAAAAAAAAGCAAGCTACTAACCCTGAGACTCACCAGTTCTTGAACAACACTATAACTCATTGAGAAAGGAAAACAGAGTTCATTTGAATTCTATCAGCTTGGTTGGCTTTGCTTAGCTTTTTTACTCCATTTTTAAAAGCTACCTGCTTGGATAACCCACTCCCTTTTTTGTGCAAGCAAATAAGGGATGTGAGGACAAAAAGGGGAAAAGTCTACAAAGAAAGAGAGAAAGCAAAATCTTCTTCTCACTTTGTCTCACTTGTTGAGTTGTTTTGTTCTCAAGTCAGGTTTAGAAAAAAAAACACCAGTATTTTCTGCAAAATTAAAAAAACTTGCAAAGACCTTTTTTTTTCTTTTTATTAATTCAAAAATAATACACTGAATTAAAATGAAGTATCTATTTCAGTTCCTAGAAATATTTTTATCAAATCCAGACAAAACAACTAATTTACTTTATCTGTAAAAGGGAAGAAAACCCAGAGCTTGGATAAACCTCAGAGCCTGCAGATACTGAAAACTGGGAGAGAGGTTAGGTTGGAAGTTTTCAGATTAGCTAATAATTTTCCTTAGGATTTACTCTGAGGCCAGTGCTGCGTGACTATGGGTTTAATACTTGAAAAACGGAAAATTACAGGACAGAACTCAGCAAGAGACTGGAAACGAGATAACAGCTTTCGGATGGCCTAAACAGAAGCAGCACAACTGAACACTTTCCTTTCTATATAGAAATATATCTATATTTTCAACCTAACCCTCCTTTTAGCAATTGTCATTTTTTTGTGGACCCTTGTCCTTTACAAAGTCTTTGCAGATTCTTGGAAGAGGCTCCTTCATGTTGAATATATTTTCTAGCAGCTTTCTTGCTCTCCTCGGGGGAAGACTCCTTGCCCTCTCTCCATTCAAAATCAGGGGCAATAATGGAGACATTACAAGCAACACTGCTTGCCACTAAAAGCACATTACTTTACAAGCGTTTTACCTGGCAGATCTCTAGAGACAGTTGCTCTTGGAGCAGCAGGAAGGAGAAAAACAGGAGGGTGGGTTACAAAATTACATTTTCAGCCACAGATTTACTGGGAAGGGGAAGGAAACCTGGTCCTCACTTTATGGGCACACGTACGTCAGGCTAGAGGACGTGTTTCTGGGAGGGGCTGAGGAAGAGGTTAGAGCATGGTTGAGATGAGATAAAAATATGGTAAAAAGAGGTAAAAATGTGGATTGAATGAGCAGGAATGCCATGAGTTACATAGAGGGAGCCATGTATAGGCAAAGTAAGCAATTACACTGCTGGCATAGCTTATCTATAAGTAAAAAAAAATCTATTGCCAGTGATGAAAGTGGGGAAAAACATCCTAAAGTGTACAAGGTTGTGAAACAACTCCAAACCATATCATTTACAGGAAGGACTCATGGATTTACAATAAGTAACCTGTTAGACAACAAGTCTATTTAGATTTAGGGGAATAAACTGAGTACAAATATGAAATGCAATGAAACTCATAAAAATGAATCCCTTAGTGCTAGTATCTACAACTAATTTTATTCAGAACAACAGGAAACTATTTAAATCAAAGAGGATTTACAAAAGAGGCAAGACCAAGTTTAGGGAAGGGTCCATATTACGCTAATCTTCTTGTGAATGCTCACACTTCCAAAATCACCTTCAGACCTTTTGGGACACTTTCAGTGAAAACCAACACAGTTTTTTGCTTCTTCTATCCATTTGACAGCCAACATGGATTACTGGTATGAACATTAAGAATGTAAATCTTATACCTTTACACAATTGCAACCTGGGCTTTTCAGAAGCTCACCTTTTGCAAAAACCATCTTCCTTCCAATTATTTCAACAGTGAATTCTCACCACCCCTCCAAAATTCTATCTCTAAGGCCCCTTCAACTGCTGCATCTGGTGTAGAACTTATTATCAGAGACTTCATCAGCTAGTTAAAAGTCTTTCTCAACTCAGTTCTTGGACCAGACAGTATAAAATCACAAACTGCGTTCTTATAAATTTCTCTTGAATAGGAACAAAAATTCTGGAAGTTGCACAACATCAGATGTACTTTCATGCACCTTTTGATTGTTTTACTTTGGCAAGGATCTTCTGTTTTAATTGATGTAAGTATATGATAACTGTGATTTGGAAAAGTGTAGTAATGAGTCTTGATAACCATAAGACTTGAGAGCTACCTAGAAGGAACGTGGACACACAGGTAAAGTCTGTCTCACTCCAGTATACTTCAAGCTGAAGACTATAAGCTTTGTTGTGTGAACTGAAGTATAATTACAAACTATCTTGTCAGAAATGTGGAAAAATCATGATTGTTTTGCTAACATTTATAGTTGATTGCAATTTGAAGCTCTAAGAATTGTTTTATCCTTTTATTATTACGATGATTTTTTTAATTCCAGAACTTTTTACCCTACATACTTGAACAGTGAATTCTGATGATTCCTTACCAATACCTTATCTGCCAGGCCCATGTACAGCAAACATATTTTTCCTAATGACAGTTCTTATTTTACAGATCTCTGTGACACTTTCTAGCAATAACTCTTTTCTTCTGAATAACCATTAGGACATCAAAAAATGGTTAGGATACATAAGTAAGACAGGACACGTTATAAAATGTTCATACTAACAAAAAATCTTACATGAAAAAAAACATCTTCTTGCCAAGTAAAGCTGGTATATGTACAGGCATTGGATCTGGGAATTCTCTCTGAAGAGTTTCATCAAGCTAGAAAGTTTGATTTACTCAGAAATGCAATTTGAGTCTGCCTAGTTGAGCCTGATGCTTTGTTACAAGACCTCTATTTAAAATAACCAGGTTTTATTTTATTGTTAATATCTGTCAATAAAAATAACTGGATGGAGTGGATTTGATATCTTCAGCGTGTCTCAGTGCACTTGAAAGAGCTCTGAGAAGGGCCCAGCTTCTAGTTTTGTTTCTGAAGACTTCAATAAACCTGCTCACATAAAAAAATCCTGATCTCTTTTCTTCCCAGTTCAGAGAAATATTAAATCACAGAAATACATAACCTACTTCTGAGATAAGAAAGCCAAGAATTTGCTATTACCTTGTCATTCGAACAATGAGTCACGGAAATAAAAAAAAAAAAAAGGCAAAAAAAAGCGCAGAGGAGTAATAAGGGAATATAACAAAATCCTATTATTTACGGCCTTGTATATTTATCATCAGTCTCTCTTAAATATCAAAAGAAGAATTAAAGCAAAAAGCTTTTTATTGGAGGAGCTTAAAAAGTGAAAAATTTTCACATCAAAAAGACATATAATTTCCTTAATTGCTTTAGACCGTCAAATTTTTTTCCTGAAAATTAGAAATCCTGACAAAGTGACTCTCTGAAATAAAACCATTTTCCAATAAGCAGTAAAGTCAACTGTATTTAAAGTCTTGAGACTGCAAGCAGCATCCTGCCTCTGACCAGCATGTCAGCTATGGGCAACCCAAAATTAGCTGCTACAGTCCATGGATTCACAGCTCACCAAGATCTGCAAATGAGAATCTCAAAAATATTCTAGTTGCACTGTCCTGAGAGAGATGATTGGAAATGATGTTCTAAAAATGCCTGATTCCATGTAAAATCAGTGAATAGACTGTATTCATGCTGACTGCATGGACATGCTTTTCAAGAAACCATTTAGATAGCCAGATGACTATGCAAGTCAAAATTGGGAGATAAAACCCAGGAAAGTATAGGTTTATGTGCCTCAATTTAAATGCATAACACTTAATGCAGAAAATTCCTCAAGTAGCTAAAGATGTAGTAGAGATATATTAATAATGTGTAGTGATATACTGGTCTTTTCTGAAACACCTACTCCAGTACCAGACTCCTGACAAAACCTGCTTAGGATTGGATATTTTTCTAATCAAATGTCTGCAAGAGCATTATTTAAGAGGGTAGTTGGGTACTAGAACAGGCTCCCCAGAGAAGTGGTCACAACACCAAGCCTGACAGAGTTCAAGAAGTGCTTGGACGATACTCTCAGGCACATGGTGTGACTCTTGGGGATCGTCCTATGCAAGGCTAAGGGTTGGACTCAATGATCCTTGTGGGTCCTTTCCAACTTGGCATATTCTGTAATTCTGTATTCAGATCATGTCTAACTCTTCCATTTTCTACTGAGTTAAAGTAATATTAGTAGTTGGAACTTTGCATAATATCTGTTGGATAAGTACACAATCAGAAGCCCAGAAGACAGAATGGAGTTTATTTGAATAAACATACTGAAATTAATAAAGATGAAATTGGTAGCTCCTGAAAGGGTATTTTCTTTGCAGGATCTCTTTATGGATCACCATTTTCTACTTACTTTATATGAGCTCAATAACCTTTGCTTCTGCAAGCTTAAATTATTTCAGCTTTTTGGATGTTGGGTAATGATAGCTATGATTCAAAATGAAAAAAAAGAATAAATCTTTTCATGTAGCATCATGTGAGGTTATCTCCCATACAAAACTTCAGAGCAGCTCTAAATCATTGTTCCAAGAAAAAACTGTTGTATCATATTTGAAACTGAAATATTCTCCCATGTTTCTAAGCAATGTGGAGATCATAGTGCAATATAACTAGTTGTTTTACCATTTTTCTTTTTCTCCACAAGGGATTGAGATTTAAAAAAAAAAAAAAAAGTAACTTTAAAAAACATCTGCTATTTTTCAGGAAAATCTCATTGTAATTTCACATATGATTTCCATAAAATCTCATTCATCTCCAAGGACACTTTTAACTCTGTGCAATATCTGTCCTGGCCACATCAATGTTTGAGTTGCATTTTCTTTAATCCCTCTCATCCTCCATCATTTATATCCTCATTGTATAGAAAAATGCTCTATAAACTTTGAGACTACAGAAATCTGCAGATTTAAAGGTCTTTGTGAAACATTGTTTCGGAGATGAATGCAACCCTGAACTTCAGCTATAGCCAGAGACCTTGGACACTATTCAGCTGTCTGGATTGAACACATAATCAAACATCCACTCTTTGATGCAATATGGAATTGCTATCATATGAGAAGAATCAATAATAATAATCAATCTGTTTTAGTAATATGATGCTGAGTGAAATTACAACTTCTTAGCATTTTAGACTTGATAAAATGTTGAAATGTACTTAATACTGATTTAAAGTAGCTTTCTCATTTTGAAGCTACAAATTCTTAATAACTGATTTCTGTCATACCTGCAGAAATGCCATTGAAATCAGCTTACTTGAAATATTTTCATGGTCATGCTTCTGGTAGCTAAAAAAAAAAAAAAACTCAAGCTTTTGCAAAAAAACCTTTTTTTCAAGTGAGAATGAAAGTTTATAGGGCTTAGAGAAGTGCCTCTTTTTCTTGTCTCATCCATTCAGCCCTGCAGTAACCCTGAACTCAGTTTTTATTTATCAAAAGACAGAGAAGAAATGAAGGTTTTTTTGTGTACTGCTATGGTCATGCAGCTCAAATTAATCTGTATATCTAGTTGCCTAACATCATCTTTTCAGGGTATTCTGTAAAGTGAGAAAAGTCAAATCTTTATCTTTCTTATTTTACTGCTTCAGCATAACCTGAAAAAAAAAATGCATTTCGTACAGTAATTTCATCCAAATCTTTCTCATCTTCTTCTCACTCTAAGCCAGCTGACATCAGTGGATAGGAATGTGATATTTTAATTTCTCTTCCCAAGGAAGTGGGTACCAGGCCTGACCACAAGCTGCACAAGGAGGGCAGTTGGGCCTGCATGGTGTAAGGGAATAGGGAAGGATGTGTGGGGATCCCACCGTTCATCACAAGGCCCAGATCTCAGCTGAACAAGCTGGTTCCTTTAAGGGAATCCAGTCAAGGGGGCATCCAGTATTTATCTCCCTTCATTGGCCATGCATAAAATGCAGACACTACATTAAAAAAGTTGTGTAATAGACCTCAAGACACAAAGCAACATCTTCAACCAAAGTAAACTCTCTTAGCATTGACAGATTACCAACCCAGACTGAGCAATTATAGCTTGCATTGGGTAAGAATTTGCACTCTTACTCTACCACTGACAACCTGAAATGTTAAGAAAATGGACAAGAGCAGACAGTGCACAGCAATCACAAAAACGTCAACATTTTTACTTATTCAAAGTTGGGATAATTTTTACTGTGTGTCACACAAAATGCTCACTATGGAGAGTAATGGCTTTTATTCGAAATCCAAATAGAGACCTCTGGCAAATAATCTCTTTTTCTGTGAAGCCAAGGTCAGGTATGTAAATTTTTCATGAGAACACAACTGTCTCAAATTAAGTTGTGTTTGCAACACTTTAAATCTGAAGTGCTTTTCATGGTCATGGTTTACAACAGCATATTCTTCTTGACAATAAGATGAAAGAACGTTTAGAAACAAGACCACAAAGTTACATTAATTCTTATTTTAGTGTCAGTTTCAATTTTATTTTTTTAGGAACCTATAATGATAAATTTGTTTGTGTATACAATTTCCATGTTGTAGTATCCTTATATTTTACCTCAGAGCAGTTCTCTTCACTTTCTCCACTGTGCTTACTTTGTAAAAAAAAAAAAAAGAAAACCAGGCCCTCCAAGTGCCTGCTCCCAGGCAATGTCATCCTGGTTTAGGATCCAATCCAGAATCATTGAAGTGTAATAAATCTGATTATAAGATGATAAACTATTTCATTTCAGAAAGATCTTTATATCTGGAAGTGATTTAAGAGAATATGTCAGTCAAAATATGATTGGACTAGCCACTACTTTCATATATGAACTTGTTTCATTATCACTGAAATGGAACCACCCATACTGTATGACAATAAGACCCAAAACACATCAAAGCTTTCTGTGACTTAAACTCAAACCCCACAACTTTACAACAAAATTACATTGGTCACAATAAAAAGATTAATAAAATGGTTTTCATATTACCAGATGCAGTAAATTTTACTAAATATCTTCCTTTTAGTTAATCATATAAAATGTATTTGGAATAAACAATTTAACCATTTTTCATCTTCTGTATGATTTGGTTAGAAAAGCCATGCAGGAGAGTTTTCAGGAGCACAATGTATAAAATTAAATTTAGGTTGCCTTTTAAGTCCTTGAAAAATCTAAAATTAAATTTTCATGATATGCTGAAGGCACGTTAGGTACCATAATCCCTCAAGTCTAACTTCTCAAGTTTGGGGATACACCAGATAATCTCAAAGGTCAAAAATCTAATAACACTATCATGCCAATATTACCTTTCCCTGGATGGAAATCCTTAAAAAATATCCATGGCTTTTATCTTTTGAGGAATGAATCAGTAGAGAACAGCTACTTGCCTTTTATCCTGACACATGGACTAGACGACCTCAAATCAAATCAGCCAGTTGAAGATTTGAAACAGGACACCGTGGGTGCAAAAAGTTAAACTGTTTGATAGAATAAAGATCTATTGAACAATATTAAATATGATGTCAGGCACAGAAAGTCTCAATGCCTCAAATTGTCAAAGGCTGGGAAAGCACCATGGGAAAATAGCAGCTTACGTAGCCCCATTTCTTACTTATATTGTTCCTTAGGTGTCTGCTTTTGGCACAGTCAGAGCTGAGGCACTTGGAACAACTTTTTCTGAATTTTACTTACTGAACTGAGATTCCAAAGGCAGGAATCCACTCATACTTTGTTCCCTCCAATGTCAGGAGAGAGAGTCATCTCCACAGGGTGATCCATCCCTTCTCACTTTTCAGTAGTGACTCACTCACTTGGTGCATTAGATACTTGATTCTCTCTGTCCTTCTCACTCTTCTCTCATGGACTCTAATACTAACTCAGTATATCTGAGAGGATTGCTATATCCTTGTAGTATAATCCTCAGCCTTGTCTGTAAATATTCCTTTTTTTTCCCCCTACTTCTTAAGGATATTAGGGTTGTGTGTGAAAAACCTAAATTCTGCCTACCTTTTTGATTCCTAACCATTTGCCTTTGACCTGCAGTTTTGTTGGCTTTTAGTAATCTCTCAAATGGTATTACTGTGTCCTACTGACCACTTAATTAGGCCAAGATGGTCTTTCAGCCTCTGATGGCTGTCAGGCTGATACCACAATCAAAGCTCTTTGAGAAAGCAATAATCATTTGCCACTATCATTACACTCAATAATCAGCAATAAAACTGTCAACCTTGCTATAGCATCAGCTCCCCTCACTACACAAATATCTCCCATCCTTATTGCTCTAAACCCCCTAAGTGGCCCATGCTCTCAGAGGTGTGTAGTTTCAGAGAAAGAAAAGGGCTCTTCCCTTCCAAGTCCAGCAATGCAGATAGAAATTTTCCTTACTCTTTCTTTTACTGTTCATGTATCTGCCTTTCTGATTGTCCTTAATGGCCCACACCAGCCTGAACTCTGGGTGGGCTTTGGCATTTTTTATCCTATCCCTGCATGCTGAGACAGTATTTATATATTCCTCCCAGGTGTCACTGCTCTGCTTCCATCTCTGACAGGCTTTCTTTTCGTGTTCAAGTTTTATCATCAGCAACTTCTTCATCCATGCTGACCTCCTGCCACCTTTGCCTGACTTCCTGCACAGCCAGATGCACCTTTGTTGAACTTGGAGAAGGTGATCCTTGAAAATCAAACCTCTCTCCTGGATACCTGCTTTCTCTGGGTCTGAAGCCCATGAGATTCTTCTATTTGGGTGCTCTGAGCAGGTTCTGTTCTCCTGAAGTCCAGGGCTTTGCTATGCTACGGTTCTAAAGAGCATCTGGCATGCAAGTAAAAAATTAGCTGTTATTTCATTTCAGTTAAAAGTGTCTAGGCTATGGTCTCCAAGACTGCTTTGCACTGTGAACTGAAGTGTTCAGAAGCACCCTTCCAATCTAGGCTAAAACAAAGATACAAGACCCAACTTGAAGGCAAGAATTAATCTGATTTTTTATCATTCTGGTCAGAGAGGTCAGTGAGTGATATGAGCTTTTTTCCCTAAAGTGCTTCTATTTCTTTTATTCTATGACTCTTTAATATAAAAAATTAATCCAAAACAAAGAAACAAACAAAGCCAAAACATAAACAGCCCAGGAAGAAAGCTCAGAAATAATTTTTTTCCTTTCCCATGCCCACTAAGCTGTAGTTTTATACACCTTCTAAATTACATTAATTATATACAAAGGCTAGAAAAGCACTTCCTTCTCCTTCATCCCTGTTTCAGGCAGGTAGAACAAATTTAAGACAGAGGTATTTCTGCATAATTTCCCACCAACTGGCAAAGATATACACCTTTAGATCCATGCTTCTTGTAAATCATATTTTTGGAAGCCCGTTCACTGCACATGATACAAGAATTTGAGTTCCAATTATCACATCAGAGCCCAATACTTAAACACTGAAGACTTGCAATGTTTAAGGCAGCATCTGAATCTGGACTGCATCGACCTTAACAGGTTTGATTATTTGGTCCAAAGTAACATGAACATCCTTGGCAAATATGTTCAAGAGATGGAACTAGCCAAAGAAAAACTGCATGTAAGTATGGTAAAGCTTTTGGACACTTTATAGAAGCTCATTTATAATGCTTTGATGGGGACTCAGCAGTTTGTAAATTTTTGTAATCTTTCCATAGATACTTGGAAAATTTCCAAGCTCTATTGTCTTAAGACTGTTCAGATTGTCTTGTAATGAGCATGAGTAAAAAAATATTATATTGTTTTCTTCAGAGTTGTCATGAGAAATTTGGAATCTATTGCAGACACCTCTCCAAAACACTTACAGATTTGCTAAGTCTTATATTTATACTGCAGCAAAAACCTATACATAAAGTTTAGTATAGCATTGGCTACCTTTATCATTAGCCCCATCTGAATGAGGAGGATATCTTCTTATCTAAAGACATATTAATGTGTAATAAAGGAGGAGTTCCAGTAGAGTGAGCTAGTAGAGGAAGTAGAGGGTAAATCTGTTCCTTGCAGTAAAATACTGCTTGAGTCTCCATGAATTCTCATTTAACATTCTCCCTCAGAAAAACAAGGATGAAAAAGGAATTTAGAAAGCACAGAACCATCAGGAATGCAGAATAGTACTACTTTTAAAGTAAGAGGCAGTGAATTTTCATCTGAAGAGATTATTTTCATTTTGAAAACTGACAGTTTCTACTAAAGAACATTCCTGTTGCTTTTACTAGAGGAAAGTAAATATTTCTAGAAGTTTAATTTGTTGCACCTTTGAAATAAAGGGTCTAGTTAAAATGTCGAATAATAGCCTAAAACCTTCTTCAAAAATTAGTTGCCTAAATCATTAATATTGGTCTAAATATCCTAAATGTTGGTCTAAATATCCTGTGCAATAACACACCGACAAGGCCATTGACCTGATGGAGATATCCAAATTCCTACCATCATGGATCTGATTACTCCAAATAACTTTCTGAAACGCAGTACCACCCTCAAACATGTTTTGTGACAATCTGTTGTTTCTTCTGTGTTGAATTCAATAACATTAGTATAAGCAAGTATGAGCAGTTCAGGATGCAATAATCACCTAAACCTTTATAGAAAGGACATTTCCTGGACATTTATTTCCACCTCCCCAGGCTGTCTTGTTCATGTATTTCACAATTGAACCAGGGGAAAGACAAGATACAATGGTCAGTTGTCACTTTGAGTTTCATTCAGTTTTCAGCTTCTGTGAGAACCAACAGCCCACACAGACTGAGCAAGAGCTCTTTGTTTTCTCCACTCACTGCTGGATGGAGAACATTTGCTGATCTCAAGGCCTCAGTAGCTCAGGGTTGTCTTTTTTATACTACTAACCTAAATCAGAACTTGACTGGTGAGGTAACATCCACATGTGGTATCCACAGCATTCCAAGATTAAATAGTGCCCCTATGATTTAAATGTTTTATATAAAAATAAAAATTAACAGCTTACTTTTAACAAGAGACTTATACAGCCATGAAATAGTATCAGACTGACTAGGGCTAAAGTGCCTTTAACTACCACAAGCCAACCCAAAAAGCAATGTGTTTGGATATGGCCACTGCTAGGCTATGGCCCTGTCCCTGACTGAATAGCATTAAACCCAGTCAAAACTCATTTAGAGTTGAAAGCTGCCAGCAGCTGGACAAACGATGATGATTCTGCCCATAAAGATAATTTATGCAGTTTTATCTCAGTGTAATTTACATCCCATTGTGTGTGCTCCATAGGATGGCATGGGCTGTGAACACTTGTATAATATATTGATCCCATATGTTAATACATAAACGGATGGCCAAAGAAAGACTAATGAGACTCATAAAATATAAACAAGTGTTGGTCAGAGAGGATTTTTGCAATCTTTCACAATGAGCTTCTCATACTTGAGGAAAGACTGAGCTTGTCCCCTGGAAAAAAAAAAAATCTACCATGTGCAGAGGCAGCAGGCATGTTGCATCACAAAATTTCCCCATAAAACACCCTTTGTGTTATAGGAACCACCATAATCTGTAGAAGATGAAAAAGTAGATGCCATCAAACAAACAAGACATTAACCAAGCTCCATCACAGGGATTTTTCCAACCAAATGAGGTCAGAATTGACTTTCAACATTTCTTTAGATTAATGTAATTAACATTCTTTAGATTTAGATTAAACAAGGTGTAATCACTTTCCTTGAAGAACTCTCAAGACAGTAAGGAATACATAGCTCTCATTAAACGTGCAGTGCAATTCCTAAGCTTCTTGATGCCAGCCATAATTGAAATAAAAACAAAGTGCTTTTGGAAATATTGAGCCATTCAAAATACAAATGTTGTGAAATGTCAGTAAGCATCTATTTCTATTCAGTATCAAAATTCACCAGCTTAAAGGCAGTTCAGCACTTGGAATTCAAAAGGTGAACTTTTCACCATGTAAAAATTATGGAATAGAATTTCATTACACATGCTCTTGTGAGTTGTCTCTTGGTGACATGGATATTGATTACAAAACAAGAGAGGAGGGCTAACTGTTGTCCCATAAAGCACTCCTAAAATAATTCTTTATAGAAACCCAAACTTTTACCTATCACTAATTCAAACCTCAAGCTCTGAAAAATCTACTGCAAATTCCTATGCAATTGATTATACTTTTACTGTCCTATAGCTTCACCCACTGTCTGTCTTATCTTCTCATTCAAGCTGAACTCATCAGTGATGTCTGCATCCCACTCAGAGAGGTGGTCAGAAGAACAGTGTACCTTAGTTTGGATTTTGAGGATCATCCTGAACAAGCCATGGAAGCTGTCTGTATTTAGAAATGGACTCTACATCCAGCTCAGTAATGCTGGAGTCCTTGTTTTTCGCATAAGGCCTTCTAAGGACCCAGTTTTGTCTCTCCTTTCAAGGCTAGCATACAACTACAAAAGAAAGAACTAGGGAAGGATACAAAATTAGGAGGTGTTCCAGCTCCTGTTCAGTTTCCAAACACTTGCTGCTGAAAACATCAGGAAGGCCCAGAAGATGGCAAGCAAATAAAAATCAAAACTATATTAAGGTAAAATACTTAATTCATTCCATCAATAAAGTTTTCCATGACATAAAATCCCTATAGCTGAGAGCATTAAGTTTTAAAAAGGCAAGGATTCTGCTGGATGGATGTTAAGATGGAAATCTTAACACACACATCATATAATGCTAGAGCTTGTAATACTTTCCATGGGAACTGCACAATTTGATACCAAGCCAAAATACCTCAACCATTTGTTCCAAAGTTTCAAAAAGTGACTAGTGATATGACAGAGATTTTAGTTTCAGAAAATCATGTCATTCTAAGGATATATCAGCTTGGACACCAACACATTTTTCACCCTTAGGAATATTTCAAAAACTGTAATATTTGTTTTAGTCTGATCAGTTTTCTGAGTGTAACCCTTTGCTTGCGTATATAATAACATTTCTGCTAACTGACATTATGCAGTCAACTACTCACAGTCAACATCATGTTTTCAGTATTCTATTTAACATAAAAATGAGTACATTAAGAAAAAAATTGGGGAATTCATTCCTTCTGTGCTATACCTCTCAACATGCATCTTTTTTATCTAAAGAATGATTCAGTATATTTGTGGTAGGATAGTGAGACACTAATATTTCTATTTAATCCACCTCTGTAAAAAAAAACATAAATAAATTCAAATTCAGTATTTTGACAATAGAATTTGCTTATTGTGAGTAGCCTGACAGAGGTTATGACAACACATAGCCAAAGCAAGAGGTGGATCAAAACATATAATACATTTTGTAACTACACACACAGGCTTTATTATACTTATCACAGATACAGGCATCATTTTTGGAACAAATAAATTGATGATCTGTCCAGCATTTTATCCCTGACTCCAATCTAAAATTATGATAATGGCAAGTAATCCAAAGTCTTCACTAGAAAAAACAAACTTAGAGATAAAGCTCTGGAAAACTCCTAAAGTAAAGTAAAGATTAAACAAGAGTGTTGTAATTCCTTTAGCCTCTGTTGGGTGAAAATTATTTTCATTTCATGTAATAAGTTCATAATACCAGAAGAAATTGCTGTAAGCTGAAATGTGAGCGCCACATAGTTCACTATAAACATGATCTGTTTTCAACTTCACCAGTCTGGTGCCAGGTTAGGGGAAACAAGATGTCAAGCAGTCAGTACAATTCATTGCTCAGGTTCTCCATTCCTAGGACTTTTAAACTCTGTATATCAAAAAAAAAAGAGGCTTCCTTTGCTTCAGGATGAATGTATAATTGGTACCAAAGGCATAAGTAAGTGGTCAGATATTTTATCCAATAGACTTCATGCCTTTTACACGTGGTGTAAAGAAGGTCTGGTGTAAAGAAGAAAAGTACTCCTGTGGTTGTAAAAGCAATTTGTAATGCTGTGGAGCAGAACCTGACACTTGTTGTGCCTCACATTTCCTTGGTCACATCACATAACACTTAGGTCCAGACTGAAAAGATACTTGGGTGTAATGACTCTTAACAGTGATATGCCTGACTTTCAAGTACAAAACTGCAAGAATTCAATCACACTGAGTTAGACTTCAGGGTCTAGAGGTATCCTTTGTGAAAGGCTAATGCTCCCCAAAGTAGACCACTAGACCAGCTTGTAGTGGTTGGATGTAACTCCACGGACAGAAATTTTAGATGAACTATTTCAAAAGCATTCCAGAGAAGAAAACCTAATACTGCAGTGTATGACAGATACATGTATGGCTGTGACCATTGCACCAACCATGTAACTTCAATAAGGGCCTTCACAAATCTACTCCTACTTAAAAGGTCTTGTCATCCCACTATTTAACACTGAACATGGTGATGGCACTAAGTATATGATGGGATTTGATGATTTTAAAGGTGTTTTTCAACCTTAACGTTTCTATGATTCTACAAAATATGAGATCTTACAACACAGGCAAGGACCTATGTTGTTGATTGATTTTTGGTTCGATATAAACTTGATTGGCACAGTAGTTTGTAAGAGCCTTGCAGGACCAGCTGGCAAAGGCCTGGCACATGGCTGTTGGAGCACACATGGTTGTAGACTGTGTCCCCTTAACTGGATAAACACAGTTTAGATTTTCACAAGTTGTACTGGGAGAAGTGGGCCTATGAGACTGGCACTGACAAGAGCTGCCACTATAACAGAGCTTACATCAGTGGGATACAAAGGAGAGCCTCAGAATTTATTCTGTCCCAGACTGATCTCCTTTCAGTCTGATTTTGGTGCATACAAAAATTGGATTTAAACTCCTAACCCTCTGTATGTGTGTGTACATACATACACATGTAGCTCATGTGTTCAGCTCGTGGAGCCAGGCTGTGCTCAGTGTATTCAGATATCTGTCATCCGTGTTAACAGAGGCAGTGTTACCTTTCCCACCAAAGCAATGTCCCTTTTAAGACAAATGAAACATTCAGAAGATCCAGTGAAAAGAAATGGAAAGTCTCACACTGTGTGGATCTGTGATGGGAATATTCACTTTGAGAAGAGAGGAACATGGCTCTCCCAGACATAACACTGCTGCCAAAACTGTTAACAGATTTGACACTGAATAGTCAAAGGACAAAACCCACAATTAACTTCTGTTAACTGGCATCAGACTCCCATCTCCCAGATAATAAATTCTTAATGTGTGAGCCTGAAGATCAATTACAAGTTTGTATGACTGAAGTGAGGAAGGATACTTTAGTAAACGTGTCCTACGTGAGCCCAGAGGGTATAGGAGGTGGTGTTGAGATAGTCACAGTGGGAGAACTGTGTAATCTGTCTTTTGGGAAGGGAAATCACCAAAGTGAGTCTGCAGCAACTCTACAGGCATGATGAGGCAATAAGTGGAAAATGTCTGTACCTCCTTGCTAGGGTTGAAAAAAAAAAAAAAAAAATGAGGCCAATTTTAAACACTTCCAAAGGATACTAAATCACCTCAAAAGGAATGTAGGGCTTTGACCCATTCTAGTTTTAAAAAAGAGGCAGGAACCAAAAAATTCTTAAAGATTCCATGTGTAAAAGTAGAAGTAATATCTGCAAGTTAGCAATGATGACCAGTCTCCTACATAACTCGGTGAAAGTTTTATTTCAAGTCATCTACAGCAACACTAGAGAGTGTGATAGGGAATAAATTACCTGCTATTAAATAAGAGTGGTAGTTAGACAAATAACATGACAACTTTTTCATCTCTGATTTCTTTGTTTCTACAAAGATTATGAAAAAAGATTAAACCTCTGGCACAATGGTTTATATACCAATGTATGAGATATTAAAATCTATGTTTCAAAACCATGCAAACCAGAATTATTGGCCAGTAAAATTTTGTTTCTGTTGTAACATAAAATACAAATATAACACACCTTATTCTGAAATGATGCAGAACTACCAGAGTCATTTCCTTACTCGTCCAGCTGAAGAAAGGAAAGATTGACAAAATTAAATTCAAAAATAATGAATTAAAATAGTTTCTCTTGGCCCAAAGACACAATAGAGTTTTGACTCCAGAATCCCAAGATAAAGGATAACTATAGGGAGGAATATTATCTTGGAGGCATGTTAGAGCCCATCTAGGGAGTAAATCAGACTCTGGTCTCACATGTCTCTCAACTATTATCAGAGGAACATTTCTGATATGGGCGCTCACTACTCTAAGTGCATACAATTAGATGAGATGAATTTGCAAACAAACATTATCCTGCTTTGTATTATCAACACGAAGTTATTGCTCCAGAATTCATGGGGTTAGCTTCCTATAAGCTGAATGGGTAGTATTCCAGAAAATCATCATGAAGGAAACAGTACACTAGAATGAGAAAATAATGCTTTACAGTGGATTCTGCAAAACTTTCACTGTCTAGCCTTTTTACTTACCATGTTGATTTGTACATACATAAATGTGTTTTCTAATTATTTCAGTTAGTTAATCTAGTATTATAAGAAACATTGAAGAACCAATCCTAGAAATGTAAATATCACATAAATGGCTTCTGAGCTGGAGAGAACACAAGACACTTCTCTCCTTCAAGACGGTATGGAGACTAACTTCTGTTATATAACTAGGTCAACAGCTACTCCAGGATCAACTGGATTAATTCTATATATGCACTTTTTCATTTATGTGTATATATACACTAGCAAAGCATGTTTAACAAGTGGATATGTTCAGAGACCTGGCAAATAAAAGTTTTTTGAGTCTGAGCAAATTTTGAATAGCTCACTGTTCATGTCATAATGTCAATATGTCAAATGTCAACATGGTGATTTCAGATACAGATTTGCAGCCCTGGTGTTTCTGAAAACACACCAAAAAGTCAAGTCCTGGCAAGTGTAAGTGTAGTACACACTAGATGAGATGAATTAGCTACAAGCTGCAAAGATTAAGGCACGTTTTTGATACAGGCTCAGATGTCAGCATCAGGGTATGGTAGGAAGTTGCACACATTAAAAACATGGCTTGCATCTGGGTAGCAGTCTCTCCAATAAAGAGTGAGCTCCTCCCTGCTTCTGTCCCAGTTTGAAGGAGATGGAAATGGAAGATTATTAGCAAACAAAAGAGTCTTCAAACAAAATGATGCCATCTTCATCTCTGAATTGCAAGTTGTGTTGTTCAAGTTATGTTTGCTGGGTACTCTAGCTGAGTCCTGCATGTTAGTCACCTTATGTTATGAATCATTTTAGAAAAGCCATGACACTGATCCCATTTGTCACAGGTGGTGTATATTTGGCCGTGTCCCACTGCCATGGCCTAATTCTGGAAGAATTCTGAAAGAATTTACAACAGATTAACTTGTCCAACAATTATGATTTAAAAAAGAAGTAAAAAAATGTTGATTTATTAACTGCTTCATTCAAACTTAATTGCAACCACTGTGAAATTCACTGTGAAATACACCATGAATTAATTCAAACACAGCTGCACTTCTAGTTTCCTTACTTTAAACAAAACCTAATACCTGTTTTGTGCTTTCACACAATACCTGTATGTACAAGTGAGACAGCAAGACTGAATTTTCCTAATATCTGAAAGAAGGGCATTTCTTCCCACAGATCTTTCCCAAAGTCGGTGAAAGTGGGGAAAAAAGTATATGTGGGAAGAACAATGCACTGAAAAGTTAGCAAGAAGAGAAAATGAAACAGGGCTAAGTTCATTTTTGTACCATCCCTCTTCCTTCCTCATGTCTCTGTATGTCTGTGCAGGTATATCCATGCAGAGAAGGAAGAGAAACTGATCCAACAGGAGCCTTTCCAAGAGTAGTTCTTCAGGAAGCAAAAGGGTGAAAAGCTGTCCAAAACACCACAAATTCTAGCCAACATCATTGAACATGCTGTTTACACTACACATTAAAATCCACCTCCCAGAATCTGCAGATACATAATAATAGACACCTGCAAGGTTTTCACTCAGTAGTATTTTCAAGAGACTGGAAAAATACATTCATGACACCAGAGGCTTTGAGGTTACACCTGTACTTGCACACTGAGCAGGAACCCCTCTCTGATGCTGAGGTCAGACGGTCAGACTCCACCCTAACCACCAAACCTTCTTACCATCCAAAACAGGGTTGTCACACCCAAAATAAGGATGAGAAAGGTTCTCTGTCTGTGCTAACTCTAAGACACACCTGAGAGCTGCCTGAAAGGGTGAATTGACCCAGTGTGAGATCAACTGGAAAAAAAAGTTACCAATACAGGCAGTTGTATCCCAGAAGCCTGGGACATGTTCTGGCTTTTAAAGAACTTTTGAAAAAGCATCCCAGGAAATACCACAGCAGATATAGACCAGACTGGTTTGTCTAGTTGGTTCCTTTTTATTTAGCTGGAGTATGATTTTCTGAAATACCACAGTGTACTAAGTACTGTTAGTGTCGTTTTTCTGCAAAATGTGGTGTCAAAAATCCTATAGATGCTGCTTATGCTCACCAGCAGGCAACCCCCCCTACCAGACAAACACTTTATCCCTCCACCTCCACTTTCCTTTCTCTGGGTCAAGTAATTCCAAAGAGATGTGCCCAGCTCCATGTCCCATCCTCCCTAGGGCAGGGCAGCTCCAAGCCTAACTCACACACACAGATGCACATTTCACAGAACAACACAAACAAATGTGACACAATAGTGAGAGTAAACCCTCTGAAAGAACAATTCTTGGACCCAAGATGCTGTCAGACAACATGACCTATGGGGCTCTGGTGCTGAGGTGAAAAGGCTCTATGGCACCCCAGATATGAGTCTAACATGATGGCTTATTACAGGTAGTTCAATGCCTAAACCAGGAAGATGCATGAGAAACCTGGCTTCATGAAGATCATAAGGATGCAGAGCAGGAGTCCTGGTCAATGTCTAGAGAACAGAGCTGCTGATGCAGCCTAAAATTACACCACTTAAGATGCAAGACGTATGTGTGCATGCTGTGCATGAAAAGAGGCACACAAGCTGAACAGAACCAATGACTATGGACATTTGAGACCACAGGACTGGCATCTGAGCCTGATGATGTGCTCCTTGGGCAAAGAGCCACAGTGGCATCAAAACATGAGAAGGCCTACAGTGCAGAAGACTGATGAAGTGAACTAGACAACACCATAGACACGGGTTGGAACTGCTCTGCCTGGCAAAGGCTTATGTGGTGCTGAAAAGGAACCCCTCCCCTTACCTGATCAAGGGGCCTGTCCCACTATGGCCCTCTAACCTACACTAACTTTAAATTCCCTCCCTGTGATTCTGAACCTTTTGTCCTTCTTCCAGCCCCTGGTCTCACAACTCAGCTTTCAGAAAAAAAGGGTCCAAATCCACCCTCAACAAAAAGAATACGTGGGCTGGATGGGATGTTCCTGCAGATGCTATTTTCTGCTTTGGCAGCTGCAAAAGACACAGACCAACAGCAAAATGTAGACAGGGATGACAAAAAGCATTGCATGGTGCAAAACAGATACCCCTTTCCCTCACAAGCACCAGCTTGTTCCAGACTCTGGTGCTGCAGCTGCCAAGGCTTGTGGTATCTGAGATACCAGGAGAGAAAACTACCATTGTGCTTGAGAAAAATCATCCCCGTGCTCCTCCTTGTTACTGTCCTGTCTCATCTCAAATGCTCATTGGATTTCAAAGGCTGTCCACACATCAAAATCAAAAAGTACGTGCTTGAGAGCATTGCTGTGTGATACTTGGCTGTTAGGCACTGACCCAGCTGAACACCATCTCACATCTTCACATCATCTTATTGGCATGTGGCTTCCACCCTCTGAGACTGACTGCAGGACCTGGAAAAAACCCCCACAAAACAAACAAAAAAACCCAAACCAAAAGAGACATGTTGTATTACTATGTGTAACTACAAACTGTCCAACCTACCCACTGTGATCCCAGTCTCCCACACCTGAACTTTCTAGCCCCAACTTCCTATTATGAGTTTATCTAATGGACCAAGTAACACACAGTCCATATGGGTTTTTCTCCTACCTATTGCACTGATAAACCATAGTGATGTCTCTCCTGTTTGTCTCTTTTGTGGTCCTGGGGCTTCCATCTCTAGGGGACGTATGTCGAAAGTCATTAAAAAACCAGTTGAGTCAAATCCCAGAAAATGAATAACATATGGATGTTCCATAAAGAACAGATGGTGGAAATGTTTAAAATGTTAGATACTATTTATTATTTTTATTACACATCCAGCATTAAAGGCTTACTGTCTTTTTAATAGTCCTAATTTATTCAGGCAAGGGACAAGCAGGGTTTACTTAACTTAGATACTCAGTTTGTCCCTACCACATCTCCCCTAAAAACAATTTACTGAATGTTAATTTCAAGTGACTTGCAAGAGAGAGGTAAATTAAATACCAACTTAATGACAGGGAAATTTTCATATGGCCACTGTGTACCTTTGCAATGAATACACACTTTCATGAGTAGAGAGGCTGACGCTTTTAAATCTAAATTTAGGGAAGTGGTGTATTTCTCTTACAAAGTATGAGTTGATTTCTGCTCTGGAAGCAGACGGTTGGTTCTCAGGAATAAATATCTATCACTTTCCACCATTACTAATTTTCAAGAGTATTGCTGCTGTTTTTGTGGAGTTAAAGAGCATCTGACCTCTGTTGATCTCTGTGGTCCACTTTGAAGTGCATTGGTGGCCAGTTATTACTATTTGCATGTATTTATACAGTTTGAGGGCTAAAGGGAAAGCAAGTCTTTTTAGTGCTAGGTGATGTACAAATAAAAGTGAAGGGTGGACCAAGAAATAGCCTGCAGTCCAGGAATGGCATCAGAATCTGATGCTCTGTACAGTTCCTAAAAAGAGAAAACAAACTAATAGTATTACTCTAACAGTAGAACCATGAATATCTATTTTAGCTATTTACAGACTAATTTCAGCAACAGTGAAGGAAAAGTTTCAAAGGCAGAAAGGTCAGGTAGAAACCCTGCCATGGAGGAAAGCCTATGTAAGTCATGGGCCAAATTTCTTTCTTATCTCCACTTTTTTTCCCCCACAGCTCTACAGGAGTCACATTGCTTCCCCAGGAGAACTGCCACATCTGAAGTGAAATGTTGATACTGTTTAACACTTGAGCCATCATACACATTATGCATGAATAAAAAGTTAGTAATAGAAGGCAATTAAAACTACAAAAAGATTTGATTTGGCATAAAAGAATTAATCCTAGAGTCACATGATTGGAAGCAGCACTTCTTTTCTCTGCCAATGCTGGCTGTTTTCCCAAACTGTATTTTTACAGCAATTTGTCCAGGCTACTTTTGAAAGCTCCAAGTTATCAGAACTTTTGGCTCTTTTCAGAAACCCTAAAACCATCTCGAAACTATTACAAATTTCAGAATTGTATTCTATGTCATTTAAAAGTGTCTACCTCAATCCCAGAATGTCTTCCCACCTTTGGAGAAAAAGCCTGTGGACCCATCTCCTTCTGTCCAAGAGAGATCCCTCACCCTTTTCACTCAGAGACCATTTCATGAAGAGGGCACAGGGTTGGGCACTCATGTCTTCCACAGTCACTCAGGATATTTCCATGGGTGAGGGAGGATGGGCATCCTGGACTCGGCCCAGACCAGAACAGTTCACAGCTCCTCTGGGCCTTGCTGAAGCACCCGTTTTCCTGGGAGCTGGACTCACAGAAGACACTTTTAAAACCTTCCTAAGTACCTGGTCTGCATCTTTGAATAGCTAAATGCCTTCAGAAAGTAATTAGAAGTCCCTGTGTTCATCCCAACTGACTTCAGCTGCAATCAACAGGGAGAGAAGTGCAGCCAGAAGACAATGAATCCCATCAAAGTATCATGGGGGAAAGCCTGTGACTTTCCATAGATAGGCTGGAAAAACAGCTAAGCTTTGAAGCCTGATTTTGAGGTGGCTGGATCTAGTTAAGGTCGCTCCATCTCAGCACCCTACAGTAAAACAAAGATAACCTTCTATCCCACCTGGGAGACAAGAATAAAACTCCATACATATATTGCAATACTTCAACACATAAAATAATATAGTTGTCACTATGCCACTGTCACTGTGCTGCTGCAAGGTAAGACACACAGATAATGGTCCAAACAGCAGATCAGCAGCCCCTGCAGCTGCTGCAGAAGCACTTTCTGTAACACTGTTGCTCACCACAGTGTGCACAGGAGTCTGACAAAACATAGAACTCTTAAGCCCCTCATCCCTGTCACAACCATCATCCCTTCAGTGTCTGTTTTCACTTTATTATAAGACAGCACAGCCCTGTCAGCTGTCAAAGGATCTCACCTGGGTCTTCGGTATATGGACATCAGCATCTCAGGCTGGCAGCCCCTTAACGTGGCTGTCCTCTGCAAAATGGGATTCATTAAGTGAGCTGTCCAAGTAGTCTGGAACATATTAATGTAAAAGGAAACCATGCTGTACAATGAATTTTCATCCACTGAAATATGTTACAGTGCTTATCAGGTATTTGTGTAAGCTGGCCCTACGGTAATATCGAGCTGATAACAACTCGCAGGTCCTTTAACTGTTGTTGGGCAGCAGGAAAAGCAGGCACCTTGAAAAAAGCAGCCACACAGGAACAAGGAATTCTTGGTTTAAAAAGGCCACTCACATGTTAAGTGGATTGCTTCTGATGAGTAGATATGTGCAATAAAGGTAGTGCTTTCTGGTGCAGCTAAAATGATTGTTCTGGATATTGGAGCTTTCTTTGTACTTAATTATAGAATCATTAAGGTTGGAAAAGACCTCTAAGATCATCAAGTCCAACCATCAAACCAGGACCACCACCATGTTCAGGTGCCATATCTGCACTTGACACTTAATCTGGGGACACTTCCACACTTTTCAAACACCTTATTTTGGACCAGGCTTCTACAAGTTTCTTACAATAGCCTCTAGTGATTATCTTACAAGAGATAATTTCATATTACCATTCTTCACATTTCATGATTTTATAGGCTCTTCTGAGGAGTTTTCAGGCTGATAAGTCTTAGTCTGTTTATTTGTTTCTTCTGGAGGAGAATATCCCTATCTTTGACTATCTTTGACCATTTCTGAAGCTTTTTTTGTACCTCTTTTTAAAATTTCTTTTACTATCTCTATTTCTCTAGTGAAATAGGGTGAAGGAATGAGAAATTATATAGTGTATTCATTGTGAGGGCACATAATGGATTTTTACAGAGCCATAATTATACCTATTTTGTTTGCTAATCCATGTTAAAAAATCCTTAGACTTTGTTTTCTTTCTCAGGTTTGATTACTGCTCTGAGTACGTAAAATTGGTTGTGATAACTCCACAACCTCATTTTTGCATGGCATTAGAAGTTCAAAGTTCATTACTAGATGTATAAATACAAGATTGTTTTTCTCTTGCGAATGACTTTATACCACATGGAATTTTTTCTGTCATTTCATCATCCAGTAATTTAGCGCTCTGAGATCCTTCTGTAATTCTTTTTCACTGCTCTTATTAGCAACTTGTCACATCAACCCCTTTCTGGATCCTTACTGAATATATTGGACAGGATCAGCCCCAACATAAGCCCTCTCAGAGCAAATAGCACAAGGCCCTGGGTTATCTGTAAGTGATGTCAGAATTACAGATTCACAGAATGGTTGGGGAACCATTGATTCCCCAGTGTTCCAACAATGGTTGGAAGGAATCTCTGAAGATCATCAAGTGCAACCCCTGTGCTAAAGCAGCACCTACAGCAGGTGACCATAAATGTAGACTTATGTTTGCAGAAATATATCATCAAGTTTCCATACCACTAAAAGGTCTGGAAGAAAGCATGTTTCAATTCTCACAGCTATCCTGGAAATCCCCTTAATAGCCCTTAAAATGACAGATTTAACTGTAGACAAAAAGAAATAATTCTGTCAAATAGGTAAAAAGTTGTTCGTGTTGACCCAAGAGAGGAATTCCTTTAGCTGTGAGAGTTAGAGCACTGTACAGATGCATTTTGGATAGATTCGAATTTCATATTTTGATATTCTATAGTAGATTCTTCCTAGCTGATTCTGTGGTAAATCCAGATATCCTGTTCAGGGTTTTCAGGCTTTTTCCTGGTTAAATATTTATGCATTAGCAAAGTTTAGCCAGCTTTACCCATATCCTTATCCACTTTTACAATACTGCACTCTGCACAATCAAATTGGATTTGAAAATAATCCTTGCTATGAGGGGCAAAACCTGTATTTATTAGTCTAATATTCCTAATAAAATTTAATATGGAAAGAGGGAAGATTTTCAATCTGAGTGTTAGAGTCAAGTGATTGAGATTCATTGTAGCACATGGCCCTTGCCTTTTAAAAAGTCAGAGTTTTCAATGATTTCAAAAGTCATTCAAGCATGAAAAAGAGATGAATTTTAATTCCCACTTCATTTGGTGCTATGTGATGCTGTTTTTCACTGTACCTCAGCCAGTATTCTTCTAGCTTCAGAGAAATCATATTAGGATCACATTTCTCTTACAGAAGTGATTCCCTATGCAGTAAGCAAGGAACATGTTGAGTGGTTGTTAAAAGGGCAAAAGCCACAAAGTATTGCAGTCGTAATATAACTGGGGAATTTTAAAAATTTTTCAATATTTGAGAGAGTCCCTGTTCAGGAATAATTGTCACAAAGTTAGTTGACGGCTGAATTATTAAATAAATGATGAATACAAACACCCCTTTAGATTTAGCAGCTGAACAAAGATCAGTGTCCAGAAGCAAAGCAAAGAGGCTCAGTAGCTGTCCTGTCAAGAGTGTTATCAAGAACACAGGATGCAGAGAGTTTAGACCAGTCATCTAGTTTTTATCCATGGGTTAACTCCAAATATGTGGACATTTGGAACACAAAGAAAGAACACAACATAAATTAACAACTTGCTGACTGAAAATAAAACATCCAAATGAAGCTCTGAGGATAGTATGATGGTAACAGAGATGTTCTTGAGCAACTGGTTGAGACCACTCAAACAGAACATCTATGTTCGAGCAAGACAAAAGTGTTCAGTCAGACTCATTTAAATACCTTCTCAATTATGCTATTATCTGTAAATAATTTCCTATTTCAGATCTGTGATCCATAATTCACCAAATGTAAGGCACTTGGATGATTTCTTGACACAGGCAGAGTTTAGCCTCTGCTCTCTATTTAAATAGAAGATTAAAATGTTTTGTATGGTAAGGCTTGATCTAAACTAATTCCATATATATTCCTTTAGCTGTGCATCCTGTTTTTGAAAATTAGCCATCCACACAAATCTGAAAGTGTCTTATCCTCTCACCTGTCTTACAGTGGTTAGGCTCCCATGTACCTGCAGTGAAAGAAAACGAAAATCTTTGCAAACTACAGGAAAGTAACTGTCTCCACTATATGGTACATGGCGAGTATATCAAATATCAATAGTAACAGACTAACAGAATAAGCTGTCCCACCAAGGAGTTCTCACTGAAAAGTAATCTATATCAATGGTTTCCAAATTGTGGTCTGTGGACAGACAATGGATGTTTCATCAGTAGCAAGTGATCCACACCTGGCCTATGAAACCATGCTGAGGAGCAGATGAGTTCGTGATAGTCCACAGAGCTTCTCATAGATCCACAGAGTGTTGTAGCTGCTGTTCTGCACCATTACATCTCTGTGTTTTAAAAGAAGATTATGTTTTCTCCAGGCATAAAAAGTCTTGCTGACATTAATACATAAAAGGCTATTGAAAATGAGCAGGGAGTCAACTGTTCTCTGCATGAAGTATGGTCAGAGAAGAACAAAAAGGTGGGAAAGTAAGAGTAAACATTAAAAAAAACTTTCTCTTGGTAAAGTTAATACTGGAATAAGCTGCCTGGAGAAACTTAGACTCTCCACAGCTGAAGTCGTTCATCACTGAAGTTCTGGATGCCCCATCCCCAGAAGTGTACAAGTCCAAGTTGGATGGGACTCTGAGAAATCTGGTCCAGTGAAAAGTGTACCTGCCCATGGCGGAGGGATTGGAACTAGATGACCCTTGAGGTCCCTTCCAACCGAAACCATTTCATGACTCTATGATTCTCTGTTCTTGCTATTTCTGTCATGCTGAGAATAGACAGAATTCAACAAAATAAAGAAATTTGTTGTATTTCAGAAGGTTCCAATACTTACTTGCTTCTGACCTTTGCCTAGAGAACAAATCCCATTAGTGCTAAATCCACCACGTTCATTTAGTAACTAACAGCTGTTCTTCTTGCCAAGTCTCTCAGACTTGTTTCCCCCTTCTGTTGGAAGCAGGGCACCCAAAATAAGCAGTAGAAGTTCAGAGGCATTTACTACCCCTTTAAAAGAGAGTGATTGTTGGAATTAAGAAATATGCATATCTACAGGAGGACGATAACCTTCACAGATATCCTGAGCATTTGCTTATCCCGAAAAGAGCACTGCATTTGTGCTGACATCATGCACATCTTTCAGCCTTCAACCCTGCCTATGACTGCAGAATTGCAGACAAAGCAGCCAGAAACAGACTTCTTTCCATGGTGAGTTAATTGAGGAGGAAAGGGCTCATTAGAGTTCACTTTCTGAACTCACATTCAGGAGTAGAGAGTTTCCAAGTGATTCTTTGCAAGCTGCCAGGCTCTGACAGCAATTACATTTTGAGTTTTGACTGGGTAAACAGTCAAGAAGATTTCTAATGTGCCACAGAATTGGAATACCAAGATAAAACACACAGGCTGAAAGGACTGAAAGGGAAACAGATGCAACCAAGAAGTAGTTTGCAGTAATTTCTCTGATATGTGGTAAATGTGTATATATATATATATATATATACACACACACATAATAATAATAATAATAATAATGGCCAGTCTTCGCGAGCGAAGATCCAGGGAAGGTCTTTCCACCTTCCAGCCTGCGCATTGGATTTTTTAGGTGAGACACAGTGTGCACAGAACTGAGCCCACCCTTTAATCCTAAGGTTCATCTGCCGGGGCCAAGCGAGCTTGGACGGTGGCAGCGAGGTCCTTAGGATGTAGATGGGTTGCCTTTACAGGGCTAACGAGCCCCACCTGCCCGGGAGTGGCCCTGACCGGGAATCGAACCCGGGCCTCGGTGGTGACAGCGCCGCGCCCTTACCACTAGACCACCAGGGGCTCCGAACCACCACATATATATACACAGAACATATAAATGTATTTAAGACATACAAATATATACATACATATCCATATATGTGGTGGAGCCCAGCTGGTTCTGGGCTCTCAGTAAGCTGAGATACCAAAGATGGAACTTACACCTGGCAGAGGGTTAACCAGGGACAGTAGAACTGTAACACAGAGTGGGTGTCCTGTCAGGAATAATAACCTATTGTGTTAAGACATGGCTGTATGTCCAATCATAAGTTGTTATGATAGTGGTAAACCAATGCTGTGTGTACATGTGTCACCCAGAACTGTATAAAGGTAGATGCACTGTTGCAATAAAAAAGCTGGTATCCTGAAACCCATGTCGCCTCCTGCCTTGACCACGACAATATACACAAATATATATGTACATATACATATATGTGTATATATATATCCACTCATTTATTGAGTGGAGTGTAATGAGTGTATAGTCATGTATATTCATGAGTGTATATTCACTCATTTATATGTACACATTTCTACTGTATGTGTTTGTAGGTGTAAATAAATACATATATATATGTAGCTTGTATTTAATACTCCTTCCAGAACATAATAACTTTGCATTGCATGATAGTGATGTTTGGGATTGGAATATGCAGAGTGGTAGAGAAAGATGTGCTGTCCGCCCCCTTAGGCATCCACAGGTCGTAGACCTAGTTCTAGACATTATTCATCATAGTCAGGAGTTGCAGAGTCAAAAATGATTGATGATGACAGTGGCACAGAGGCTTACATGCGCAGCCTCACTCTATTTTTTCCACACATTACCAAAGCAGAGGAGAAAAAGCTGGAAGTTCTGTAGGGGCTCATCACAGCAGGCAAGACATGGCTACAGACTGCAGCCCTCTGGAGATTCTTGGCTGAGGTGGAGCCTGTAGGAAGCCCTGGGCTTGATTCCATGAATGACAGCAACTGAAGATTGTTTCAGTTTGACCACAGTGCAGCTGAGTCTCATCTGCAGCTCTGAAACTGTTACAGGAAAAAAGTTAATTTCCTTGAACCTTGTGTCTGCTTGAACACACCACCCAGCAGGGGCTTTTGGAATGATTTTATGGAATTTTTGACCTTCCACCACAGACCAGAACCTTGTTGTGATGAGTATGGACATCTCTGTACTTCTTAATGTAGCATAATCTCAAGATAAGGACTCCAAAACAAAGTTGTACTTATACCATAAAGCATATTTAATTGTCTAGATGGAAGTTTTCAGTTGTTAGAACTCACACCATCAATTTTAAAGTACAGACTTATGTTCTGAACCCTTACAAATGAATGCACTTACAAGTAAATACATTTAAGAGGCACTAGCACAATTTGCACAAGGCTTATAATTTATGTCACGTGTTGTTTCCTTACAATAATATAAAATTAATATAATATACAAAAATTGCAAAGCAATTCTCATGTATTGCACTCTGGGTTTCTTAGAGCGTGTTCATAATGCTCTATCCACATGTATGCTACAATGATGTCATAGGTAGGTTGTGATTTTAATAAGGTCCATACAATACCCTGGAGGGCTAAATGTATGGGGTTGTAACAAACAAATAAAAGGAAGGAAATTCACAAGTCAAGGGTGGCAAACTTTCCTCTGAATTTCAGGATCTAGTATCATGGTAAAAATATTCCATGCAGCAAACCTAGCTTTGACCTATGCCAGTTGCAGTCCTGTCAATTCCAAATCAAGGATTAAAGGGAGCCTTTTGCCTTTCCAGAAACTGAAAACAGTCTGGATGTATCCAACCCACTAAATTTTGTCTGTTTCCATGGTTACAACAATATAACATATGCACACTCTATCAGATAATTTTTGGCAATAGGGAAATATCTTCATAAAACTCCACCTCCCTTCCCCTCCACAAACTGGAGGAATTAGGAATAAAAATTCAGAGTCTACAGGGGGCCCATCTCCCCTCACACAGCAGTGGAGTGAAAGGAGGAGATGTGCTTGCAGAAGATGCTTATCTCAAGCAGACTTGTGTTCTTGAATAGAGTCTCTGTACACAGAGAGTTGTAACTGAGGATGAGGCAACATCAGACCGGCCTACAGGCCAAAACCCTGAAGATGTAAAAGCCCTGAGGGTTGTACGTAGGAGGGGAAAACTTGCCCAAGCTGGGAGACATCCATTCTTCTGGGAAGGGAAAGGGTAACAAGGCTAATGCTCAAGTGAACAAGAGCTGCTTTTGCTTACAATTTGCATGGCAACCCAAACAAGGTTGCTATGCAACTCTACCTACTGTCAAAAGGGCAGCACTTGACATCCTTACCTCACCAAGGTCAGGCTGAGGATTTAGCCCACACCCTTATCTCCCTACTTTTCCATATTTATAACTTTTTACCTTCTCTCTGCATGTTCCCAGGGAGCTTGGCTTTATTCAAAAGAAACATGTAAGGACAGATCTTTCCAAGTTCTCCTAAGTTCATGTCTTCTGTCTGCTTTGGCTGAGGACCTCCTTGTTCCTTACCCCAGGAGGATTCACATACTTTTGTTTGGTCATCCACCACATTTTCCTAGCCATGAGAGAAATATACTACAAAAAAAAAATAAAAATAAAAAAGGACATGAAAGTCTCAGTTTAAATACATTCTGGAATGGTCAAAAACTAATTTGGAAAGAATGAGGTGCTTAATGAGAGAAGTTAAAAAGAAGTTTAGATTATTTTAAATATTTTGCTAAATCAGACATTATATTATTTATTTGCAGGCATTTTTCTTGTAGAAAAGAGAATCACAAAACTCAGGGCTACCTTTACAAGGAGACTCCTACACCATTCTCCAGCTGGTAGAGGAGCTTCTGTCATCCTGCTTGGAACTATCAAACCATGAGGTAGGGGAGTTGCTCAGAAAGTCACCTCACCCTTTGCCTTCCTTGAACTCATGATGTGTCCAGTTCCTCATTCCTGAGACCTAACAGCAGTTTGGGCTATGGTTTTCCTGCACACCACAAGGAAGAAACAGAAGAAAGAAGAAATCAACATTTCTGTGCCCAATTAAGAAATGGTGTCTACCTTGAGTACCAACTGACCCAACAAGACTTTCCATTTCCAAATGCCTTAATGAACTGGGTTGATTGTTTTTCTCCAGATGTGCTTCAGGCATAGTATTAACCAGATTGGGTGAATTCTAAAGCCTTTCATCCTCTACAGTGCTGTAAGCCTTTGATACATGAAAGGTTTGCCAAAAGTAAAGAAAACAAACAAACACACAAAAAAAAAATAAAAAGAATTAACCTCTTCAGGCCAACAGAACGTAATTAATGACTGCAACATAAATTCTGACCTTCTTTTAGTTTTTGATTTCATAATGTTCATAATACAGGTTTCCTGTTCTTCTAAATATGCTGAAGAGAGCTTTCATGTGATTTACTGTGGAAAAAGACTAAGGAAATCCCCTGAAAAATCATTATGTAGAATCATACCAACACTTTTACGTGTTGACAAACTAGTCCATGGGACAGCTATTCCTCTTTTTACCTACTGTACATTCACTTTTTTTTTTTTGCTTTCAGAAACTTTCAGAAGTTCTAAACATTTTACAAGAAATTGTGGCTTGCTAGCCAACTCTCTCTGATTGCCAGGAATAAAGACAGAGTAAGATTTCATAGAAGCAAGTCTGGCTGAAGTTTCTTTAACTTCACATTGGTGTGAATTATTGCTTCCTGTTACCAAGAATAATCTTTTACTGTATTTCTTCAGCCTGGCCCTCATAAGGAAAAATGTTGCCAAAAGATACAGCCCAAGTTCTATCACAACCTCAAGCCATGAAAAAAGAAGTGAAAACATTAGCAGCGCAGAATTAAAACATGAAAAGTTTATGGTAATTTTATTTTTTTTCTGTCTCTGTCTCCCTTTGTATACTTATGTATACATGCATGTAGATACAGATATATCCATGGCTACATCTACATATGTACATGGATACACATTTATCATTTTGCCCTCTATGTATGTCTTTACTTTGTATGTATTTTGTATGTACTTTGTCTTGTGTGTATAATAGAACAATAAATGAACAAATGAACAATAGCAATACCTGAAAGTCTATTCCATGCTCTGACTAGTCAAACCACAAACCCTGTACTTTTGACCACAAATGTGACAACTAAGCAATCAAAAAAGATGTAATCCTCAATAGTTCACATCCTTTTTGTCAGCTGAGGGGTGGTCTGTTATCCATGGCAATGTGCTGTTTCTGTATCCCCTTCCCACACCCCTCCACCTCATCACACGGTGGAGAGGAGTTCACATCCAGGGAAACCAGACAGGACCAGAAGGGTGATCCCAAATATTGCCCATCCAGGTAGCACCAAGACTGTAGTTCCACTGAGTCTTACTTTGCTGCCAGCATTTAGGCCAGCACATGAGGGAGTATAACAGCATTGACAGAAGGGCCAGAGTAAGAACAAAGGGTGTTCTCAGAAAGCAGGGAGGAAAAGCTTGCAAAGATTAACAGGGTGAAGAGAGAGAAACTTGAGGCACGGTATCTGTCTGATTTTAATCCAGAGTCTGAGTAGCAGCTTCCCTGTCAGCTCACACACTCTGTCTACTTATTTGTTTAGGCAGCAATTTAACACTTCTCACTTTCTCATTTGTTATAGCTGCATTAAAACACTGAGAACAAAACCCGCAAGAATTTCCATTTGAACTGGTTTAAATTATTCTTTGTTCTTCCTTAGTTCTTCCAATTCTTTTTTGATAAGTAATCATCAGTGCATATGATGACATTAAAGCTATGGTATTATGTTCTAAGTTGGAGTTTCCCTGCAAAGTTAAAATGCATTCTTCAAATCTTATAAAGAATTATGCAATTTGTTTTTCAAATCGTGGTCCATTTGTATTTTCTATACTAGTCCTTACACATTACTTTCAAGACCTATTAAGATGGGAACAGACATAAACACAGTAAGACTGATTTCTTGAATTTTTGCCCAGGTCAGCACAGACTTCAGTTGCATTCTTCCAGAATTGCCACTTTATTCAAGCAGTCTTGAGAGGTGCCTGATGGTACACTCTCAGCTCATGCAATGGGTTGAGGTACTGCTCTTGGTAGGAGGATTCCTCTTCTAGTTCCCAAAGACGAAAATAATAAATTCACTGTTTTAAAAACTGAGCACTCACTATAACAGGCCCAGATATAAAAAAAAATAAAAAAAGTCTTTTCACTAGTGAAACATGAAATATGTTTTAATTGCAGCATATAGATTTCACTTTTTTTTTTTTTTTCTTAATAGTACTCTTAGAACAGAGTTTGTCTGGAAAGGGGAATTGTGGTTTGATGCCACTGGCTGCCCTTGTGGAATCCAAAGGGCCCTTGAGTTCATTTCAGGCATCTGGTACTGCAGTACAAACAGAAGGCATTTATGAGCGAAACATAATGTCCCACTCCTGATTAAAGTTGGAGCATCTTCTAAGATCACATATGTAGGATGACATTTCAGCATTGTGAGTAAATAGAAAGGGTCCAAAGTGATATTTATGAACCTAGCAATTCATAAAATCCACATTAAATTTACCTAGAGCTGCCGCAGAACTTTGAAATTCACTGCCCATTCTCACTCCAATTGATCCAAGCTGCTCACCCTCCAAGAAGCGTTGTGGTTATTTTCCCAGATGGGTGATGTTTAAGAGAGCATTGCTCTGATGTTAGTATGAAAAAGATTAAAACAACCACTGATAATACTTATGGACACAGGTAGCTGGCTGTGTCTATGCCCCTCTATACATCCCATTCCTGAGAGCTATGTTTGCCTATCATGCCAGTACTGACTATGTCCCCATTGCACAGCATCTGACTGAGCATCTGCTTTGGACACCAAGTCACAACGGAGTGAGAGAAAGAGGAAATCATCTCAAAGTGTCTAAAACAGTGTGGGACAGTAATGAGAGGTACCCTCATGGGAGCTCAGATGAGGTGCTGGGGGTTTGCACAGTGCAAAGGCAGTCCAGGTGTGACCTGCAGATTCTACTGAAAATGGGCACCAGGAGAAACTCTCCACAGAAGCAATCTGTGTTTTGTTTTGAAGAAGACTGGTTGCCCGGAAAAGAAAGCTCAGGAATGAACTAATATTTAGGCAGGGGACCAGGTGTAAACTAGGCAGAGACGTTATCTGATAGTGTAAACATGCCCTCTACATCTGCTTCCCAGCAACAGTGAAGCAAAACAGATTCAAAGGCTGGATCAACAGACTGGAAATGCTTAGATCTGACTACAGTCTGATATTGGAACTCGCAGTTTTCGAGCAGTTTCTATGTGTCATTGTTCGCATATCCCACAAACAACCTGCAAATTCTGGTACTTTTAAAGGTTGCATTTTACTAACTTACCACTCCTCTGGCTGTGTGGGGCCATTCCTCAGCTGTCTGCTCACAGGAGTATTTTGCTGGTATCACCTTACATAGACTGTATGCTCAGAAGCACTGTCATCAGGCAACTATAAAGGGAAAAACAAATGTTTAAAAAGTCTTTCTTCATGTCTTTAAAACCTTGTCATTAAAAAACTGTTCAACATGCGAGGTAACTACCAATAAATACAGGTTTATGCATTTATGCAGAAAGAGATACCTCAGCTATGTCTCATGAAATCAAAACACATCACAACAAACTAATGAAATTCAGGTAAACACTCCACAAAATCTTCATTTTCCATATTTGCTGTATCTGAGATATTCAATTATCCATGCTTCAGGTAAGAAGATCACACTGGCAGTCATATGAATAAAATTTGAACAGAACTTACAAAATCAAACATTTGTGGGAAGGGTAATGATGACACAAAGGGGATGCAATGTAAGGTTTCTGTATCACATGATACTTAAGGTATCTCCATTCATCAGTTCTCATTTGTGGAAAATTCCTGTCCATCCTGACTGAATATCATTAGTAAACTACAAGCATGGCATAGTACAAATATTTTCAACAGAATATGGCTGCTCCTATGGCTGGTGGAGTGTCCTTCACCAACATACAAAGCAGGAACAAACCAGCTGCTGGATCACTGAGGGTTGCCTTAGTTTCATTCTTAGAACTTCCCTAGAAAACCTGCAGATGCTTTAGCATCCTTGACAGCACCCTTCTTAAGGTGCCAAAAATGAGGGCCAACTGATGACCAAAAGTTTATACTGAGCATATTCAGCTGTAAGAGTCCCTTTGGAAAAGGGCTTCTGGCAACTCACACAGACACATTACTGTGAAATGTGTGGAGCAAGGCATTGCTGCAGCTTGTGCTGGTAAGTGTTGCTGCTGCCTTCCTCACGATTCTGTTTTCAAGGAGATCCCTGCCGAGGGCACTGGAAAACAGCAGAAACACCAATTTCCTGATTTCAACACAACAATCCTGGATTTTGGCACACAAATTACTCTTTCGTAACATGTACTGCATGGCACCTCTTAAGAACTTCACAGAAATTTTGAAGTGCTTTATACATATAAAAATATATAATGATACATCCAACTATGGTCCTAAAATAACAGCAAATAAATGTTTTCTCTATCTTAATTATGATGGAGAATGTGTTGATTTTCCATATGAAACAAGTTTTGGGACCTTTAGGTTCTCCAGTCCAAAAGGAAATCTAACTCTACCCCAAAACACATATGAGTGCCCATATCATCAATCAGGTCTAAAAAAGCCCTAACAACAAACCAAGTGTGCTACTCATGTGAGTGCGTTAGGCATTATCTGTGTGAAACTGCTCTATTAACCTGTAGCAAAGTCAGGGTAGAAGTGGTAATGAGAACCGAGGTCTTTAAACCTCTGCCTCTGAAACACTGCACTGCAAAAGATTCCACCATGCAAAGGAACCCTGGGTCAGTGTGGAATGAGCAAAAACTAGCTAACAGAACTGACATTTACAGTGAAAACCTTTATGTTGGTATTGCCAAGACGTGTTACTTTTACATGCCCAGTATTTCCTGCTTGGGGTACTACATTCTGCACGTCCTTTGTCAAAATGCAGCAAAACATGCCCAGGGAAAAACCCTTTCCTCTCCTCTCAAGAGGATGCATGACAAAAACTGAAGTGCTCAGCAGTGTTACAAAAGTGAGTGGGAGTAATAATGAACGGAAACATACAGTGGTATCTCTAAGCTGGCATAAACAAAGCGTGAGACAGAGTGCGAGGTGATACAGAGATGGGAGATCAGGCTGCCTCCTCCACTGTGTCACCAGGAGCCAGCTCAGGCCGGAACCAAGTGGTGACACAAGATAACACTGTCCCATAAAGGCGAAACCTGTAGCAGGGCTCAGAGCACGGAACAAAGTTCATGGAAACTCTTAACTCATTTCTGCAAGAGGGTTTTTTGCCTGCCATTAAATACTTTCCCAAAGCAAAGGGAACCGTAGTTTTTTCCATACAGTCAGTCTTTTAACCATATATGAAATACCCTAAATTCTGCTGATCTCAGAAATTATAAAAGGATTGCTCTTGCTCAGGTAGCAATATCCTGCTGCCCAGATCATCTGAACACAGCAAAACAAATATGCTTTGGCTACAGCTATACTGTGTTGGTCTTCTGTGAATACAAACCACGTTCACGATCACATAAAGAAAGGTAGATCTATGCAGACACAGTTGTTATCTGTAGGCTGGGTAGGGGTTGGGCACAGTGGCAAAACTGAGCAAAAGCACATCAAAAAAAGAGCTCCTGACCAAAGAGTACAAAATTATTATTATTATAGTACAAAAGCAGCAGTACAAAAGGATAGATTTGCCAAGTGAATTTCTACTGAGAACAAGCCCCTGGACTACATAGATCCCAAGAGGACATACTTTGAGGCTTTATCAATTGATTGGTATTGCATTAATATGTAGAGGTCATGATGCACTTACCTGCAGGTCAAATGTACCAAGATGGGCCCTGCCCAGAAGGGTATGGAGTCTAATCCCTTTGCAGAAGGGATAGGTCCCTCCTCAGTCTACATTTTGCAACAGACTAATTTTCTGTGACGGTGACGTGAGATGACGATGTGAAGGATGCCATGGGACCACGAACAACTCAAGGATTCCTTCCTGTGTGCTGGAAACCTGCTGTGAATCTTTATGAGTTGGCTCATGACCATATGCTTGTCCTGCTGGGCAGTTTAAATGACATCTTCCTCACTTGTCAGCATATGAACTGCTGTAAATACCCAGTGCAAAGTAACAGATCTCTCAAAGCTTACCTGCTCAGCAGAGGAAACTAAGACTCAGTACAGCTCAGTTGGACACCATGATGAAAGACTCCAAGGACAGAGAGAAGTGAGAAATGAGAAATGGCATGGATCCAAGAGCTGGCAAACAATTGTTTGTCCATGATAGCTTGTTTGGACAGAGCTGGGTGACTACCTGGGGGAGCCAACTGCACTTATCACTTGTTCTTTGATCCATATTTTCTCTCAAATGCTTTTGTTCTTGAGTTCATGGTTCCCAATCAAAGATGAAATGGTTAGCCCCCATTTAATCCTGAATAAGAGAACTGCAGCTGTTAAGATGAATTTAAACCTTCTGTAACAATTGAAATTGGTCAAAGGAGGTAGCCTAAGAAATGGACCTGGAGGCAGAAAACTGCAGGCAAGAGCTGGCAGACAAAATCCTAAGACTCTCCTGAGACCCCTAGAAGTTTGCAAAGAAGCTAGAGTTACAGCTAAGCTGGAGATTGTGGCAGGGACCCAGTTTAAAGGGGATAAAGATCTACTCACTCAAAAGCTCAAAGAGAAGAAGAAAATCCAAGGACAGAGCATAGCCCCTCCCCAAATCTGATTGCAATCCTTCAAACTCTGTTTTGACTAAAGTTATACCATAATTTAGCATCAGCTGAATAATTTTTCTCTCCATAGTTTTTGATCCTGACAGATTTGTAAATAAGCTGAATAAATTTACTTTGGTTTAAAATCAATCAGTGTATTCTGAGCACGCAACCAACTTTATTTCACAGAATGGATACTAAAAAAAAAAACAAAAACCCATAACACAAAACCACCAGAGAAAAAGAGAGTGATGGACTCACACACTTTACCCAGGGAATACATAAATGTGACAGTACAATGCCCTTTTCAGAACTGTAAATTTTTGCTGTTTCATAACTGAAAACAGCTTTGTTAGAGTCTGAAAATATTTTGCATTAGCTGCTAACATCTATAAATGTGCACAAAGTAAGTAAAGGGATGGCCAAGTTATTGTAGTTATGAAAGGGCTCCGTCACTGGTGTCATAGAATTATAGTAAAATACTGTTACCATAAAATTAGACTCTAAATCTCCTCTAGTACTTGGAGTCCTGTTGATATCAATGCTGTGTTAGAGAGAATCCTTTTAAAGGTCCTGTAAACCACTATGCCACATACAGAGTAAAATCTGAGCTTTACTGAAATGAATATGAAAAGTCTCGTTGTTTTCATTGGAAAAGAGATTACAAACTATTACTTTCTTAGGCTTAAACTTGACCTTATGCATTAGAGAGGTAATGAAGTAAACAGTAAACATTACTCTGGTGTGACAAGCCAGTTGAACAGAGCAGGTCCTTACAGGTAAGGTAAACTCTGTGGTTTTAACACTACACCACCAGTTTCTGTGTATAGACTATACACTCAGGGAAGTTTATTTATACTTTAGTATGATAAATCCTTCTTTCTTAAAGACCAGACTGGAACATGAGGGATGATGCTTTTGTGGTTTAATTCAGTAGGCAACTAAACCTCACAGACATTCGTTCACTCCACCAGTGAGATGAGGGAGAGAAAACAAAAAAAGGTAAAACACATGGGTTGAGACAAAGACAATTAAATAGGATAGAAAAGGAAGGGAAATAATAACAGAACATACAAAACAAGCGAAGTACAATGCAATTGCTCGCCACCCACTGACTGATGCCCAGACAGTCCCCAAGCAGCAGGTGACCATCCCCAGGCAATTCCCCATTTTATTTTTCAGCATGACATCCTTTGGTCAGCTGGGGGCAACTGTCCTGGATGTATCCCCTCCCAGATTTTTGTGCACCCTCGGTATCCCTGATGGGATGGATGGTGGGGTGGTGTGAGAAGCTGAAAAGTCCCTGAATTAATGTAAGCACTGCTAAGCAACAACTGAAACATCAGTCTGTTATCAACATTATTCTTATCCTACATCCAAGCCAGAGCACTGTACCAGCTACTAAGAAGAAAATTAACTCTATCCCAGTGAAAAACAGGACACATGCCTACTTTCTATTCAGCTCATGCAAGAAAAGGAAGATTCAGGACAAATACAGAAGCTGCACATTAGTCTCTGTCCTCCACATGTACAGGTTCAAGTGGTTTGGACTGCAACAAATAATGTAATGCTCATGCTTTAAGAGACTTAAAGATCTACCGTGCACAGTACTGTCATAACTGCTCAAGGAATCTGCTCAATACATACCTTGAAAGGGAATTTTCTCAGGGGCTAAGTGAAAAGTGAAGTTTCCTCTCCTCACTATTCCACCACAATTATGGAGCAAGCTGTATATTCTCAGTGTTCATCTTCACAGAATCCATAAACCCTCTGGGCCACCTGTGACTGTTGGTCACTTTTGGCACACGGACACTACTGTGCACAGGTGAACCTTGAACCTTGAACACTGTGTGCAGTTTTGGGCACCACAATATAAGAAAGATATTAAGCCACTAGAGATCACCCAAAGGAGAGCAACGAAGATGGTGAAGGGCCTTGAGGGGAAGCTATATATGGAGCAGTTGAGGGCACTTGGTCTATTCAGCCTGGAGAAGAGGAAACTGAGGGGAGACCTCACTGTAGTCTACAACTTCCTTATGAGGGGAAGAAAAGGGGTAGACACTGATCTCTTCTCTGTAGCGACCACTGACAGAATTCAAAGGAATGGCCTGAAGTTGCTTCAGGGTAGGTTTAGATCGAGTACTACAAAAAGGTTCTTCACCCAGAGGGTGGATGGAGCCTGGAACAGAGCTTATATGTAGCTTTGTGTTTTATGAGGCAATCACTTCTGGAAGTTTTACATGTGTAGCTGAAGAGAACCATTTCTGAAAAGGGGTTGCTTAATAATGACCAAATACAGAATGAGGGCTTAAAGATGTCTCTACTACCTGAACGCCATCTGACTACCTGAATACCACCTCTCAGCCACAGGTTTGTGCACAAGTCCTGCCCGTAGGAACAGTTTAGATCAGAGTAACATAACGTATTCCAGCAAGAATTTCAGGATTTCTTAACCAAATTTTTCTTCCTGAGTAGTTCTTACTCACATAAGCACACACAACTGTGCCACCACAACATTGATTTAACTGAAAACATCTTCTGTTAATGGGGCATGGCATTTCCTTGTTGCACCACATTAACTTCATTTCTTTGGATCTGGTAATTAAGGCCAATTGTCTCTTTAAACAGCAAATTAATTCCTGACACTGTTGTACTTTCTTGACTATCACATCCAGTTTTTATATATTAAAAAAAAAAAACAAACCAACAAAAAAAAAAAAAAAACACAAAACAAAACAAACAAAAACACACACACACACAAAGAAATTTGCACAAGATTCACCAAATTAGAAGTGTTCAGAAAACAAACCCCCAGATAGCCTCTTCTAAGCTTTGGAGGGATACCTTGCAGGGCTTTTTCTTCCTTCTCTTGCTCAAAGGTACTAAGGGAGCATGCCTTGGCTTGTGTGGTTGTTCAGAAGAACAGAAATTTATGTCAAGATATGCATGTCTGTGCTCATCTGCACAGGCCAGGGGGAGCAGGGCATGAATGGGAAACTTGTGCCACCAAAGGACTCTGCTCAAGCACCATTAGTCCAGGATATATGTGACTAATCTGCAAAGAAAATATATTTATATACTTTTTCACAAGCATAGATACTAATATTCAGCAGCCATTGACAATAAAGACAATGGCAGAAAAAGGAGACCAAATTTCATTCTTATTTAATGAAGGAAGAAAACTGATTTAATTTGTTCTGTCTTCAAAGTAACTAATGGTTAGAGTGTGGAAGTCATCAAGAAGCAACTCAGTTTAACCACGAGACAAAAAACTTTATCTGGTCTCTGTCACACAATTTCCATTTGAGGACTGTCTTTGGAAGTAACCCAACAAGGTTCTCCCAGTTTGTTCTTTCTTTTCTTGCCATACCTTTGGCTTTCCTTTAAAGATGGAGATGTTTGTCTCCACTCTGAGGACAGCTGGAGTAGTTTCAGGGTGTTAGTGCAGCTACTCTGTTGGTACTAGAAAATGAGTAAAAGCACTAGATAACAAAGAGCTATTTTGAGGTAAATTTCAGGGTAAGAGAAAGGAAATTAATATTGGACAATTACATCATTTTAATTAACTATCACAGGAGTTTAAATATCTGGTTCAGATCTCACTTTCCTTCCCTTTTCTTCTCCATGACCTCAGTCTTTATCACACTGGCTTTATCTGCTAGTGCCCATAGTGACACACAGACTTCCAGAAGACTTTGCAAAACACTAATCTCATTTAGCCAATGCAAATGCCCAGCATTGTTCCAGGGAGGGAACAGGCCTGCTGATGCAAAACCTCTGTGTTTATTTCAGGAAACTCATTGTTTCAATAAGCAACTTTCTTGTCTGGCCATTCTGCTCCTTGGTTCGGGATGTCAATCAGTGTCAAAGAATTGGTGGTGGTGGGAAGATAAGACAGATTACAGTCTCACTGAGTTACACTGCAGCTCAGCACAACTATTAATGTTCCCAGCCAGATCACGCAACAAACAGAAACTAATTAAGAGTAGCTCACCCATGCAGCAGTATTTAAAATCTCACCCTCTCCTCTCTAAAGCAGAAATTCTCTTCATTCCCTGGCTGTCTAACAAGACAGTCATGTCAAAATGTAATGGGAAATGTTCTTTTAGTTCATAAAGGGGTCATTAGAAAGCACAAATTTCTCATAGTCATTTGAAATCCCAGAAGACCAAACTGTGTAGAAAGTCAACCTAAATAAAGGACAGAGTCCCAAAAGCTCCAAACCAGACTCCAACTGTAGCACATACAAACATATTTCCCAAACAACTTCTGAATTTTTTTCCATTTCTTTGGTGCCTGAATGGTAATTGACCCATTTGCCAATCTCCAACTAAGAAAAAAATTAACCGTTTTAAAAGATCTGTCCTTGCTATATATCCTTTCTAGCAAGAATGGGGTTAGACTCAACATTTACTTTTGCAAACAAGAGTTTTGTGTTTTTGCAAGACCTGTAGAGCATAACCAGAATACTTATCTGCACCTCCAGGATTTAGACACCATTAGAAGCTGTATGTGCACAAATAACTTATATTGTTATATGCCATTTCTCTGCTTTCATAATAGGTTGATATATCTGGGTGGTCTCAAGGATGTCACAGCAAAGATGGACTTTGATTTAGATACTGTTTAGAACACACATATATATGTTATATAAAATGTTTAAATGCATATCATTATTATAAAACATATGTGCATGTATGCACATATATGTGTGTGTGTGTACATATGTATGTATATTTATTTCCAGTCCTGAAATCAAAGCTCCTGGGCTACTAATATCTTCTGTTCTCTGACAGTGACATTGTGGTTTTGCCAGCTTAAGTCCATCCCTTAGAAGTGCAAAGACATTCACCATTTCAAACCACTACATTCATACCTACAAACACCCTTAAATAAAATTTCTCTCTCTCTCTTTCCAAACCTACACCATTTTAGCAGCATAGCATATGTATTTATGAAGGTAACAAAGTACATAAAAGAACAAATTTTGCTAATATAAGCCATGTCTCCAGCAGGAGGCCTTGCTGACAGAGTAGGAATTTATGGCAGTAGCTGCTGGGCAGGAGCATCTCATGCCCTGGCCTCTGCAGCAGCACCAGCTGCTTTCTGCCCACAGCTGCAAAGTGCTCCAAAGTGCTCTTCTCGAACAGACTGATGATTTCAGCAATGCCAAACACTAACAACCTCCCACTGTGGTTACAATAGGAGTGATGAAACCTGCAGTTTGAAAGATTGTCTTCTCAGACCAGCAGCAGCAAATGAAGGAAAAGAGAAACTGTAAGCTCTTCAGGAGCTTCTGGGAGTCCCTCACTGTGTAGGTAATGATTTCCAGGCTGAAAGCATGGCAGAGAGCAATGGGTGTTCTAGTGGTCTAGAATATATTTCTAACTCAGTGAAATTACAAGTGATATAAAATACTTTTGACATTTTGGTTGGTTCTCTCAAATCTTCTGGGGCTCTATTTTATATCCACTGCAACCTCCATGTGGGTTCTCGCTTTATCTTCCAGCACTCACAACAGACACAATATGTTTCTCTAATGAGAAACTTAAAAGGAGGACAATTGTTATTTGTTTTATTCATTGCTATACTAACTAGCTGTCCCAAGTACAAATCTAAAGTCCTCCAGGCCCTGCACTCTCCAAATATAACCACCAACAGCAGAAATAGAGTCAACTTTGGGGCAAAGGACAGCAAGTGTACAGCCAGCTACATCTTTGGGAAGAGGACAAAAACATCAGGGAAAATATATTTTAGAAACTGTTTCATTTGCTCTTCAGTCAAAATTACCCAAACAATTTCACAAAAAAGCAGTTACTGTAGTGACAAACTGGCAGTTTGCATAAGGAATTACCCACTGGGTGTAAATATCCTTTATTTCTCTGTGTACTCTTGACTTTTAAGATTTCATGTATTAAACAATCACATCGTCAACCGCCTTTCACACCAGTCAGTTTACTTCAATAAGACATTGGTATTATCAGCATGAAATGCCCATGCTGAAAAACAGGATCTCATTTATATCTAACATATGGCACACATTTCTTACACTTCAGCTGAGAGAGGGGCTGAATAAGGAAATAAACCTATAATACAAGAAAGTCTTCCCATTTCTTAGTTTTAATACCACTGCATCAGAACAGGCAGTCACGCAGCAGCCTGTTGAGCAACAGAAGTACACAAAGTCAAGCCATGAATTCATATTCTGTCCAGAATAATGCCAGACTTTGTTCCACCACAGTATGCTGCTTTAGAAGATGATGATTCTGAGATTTTATTTAATTAGCATGAATGTAAAATAAGGTAAAAAATTTTAGTAAAAATATTTAATGGACAGTTCATAATTGGAATAAAACTCCCATAACCCTATAATAAAATACACTTACAAAGTATTTTCAGTTATTAACATTTCAAAAATGGCAGGAAAATCAACTAATTTACAAATATAGGCTACTTATAACCAGACCAAAAGTATTTAGTAAATTCACCAAAAGTCTGAATAGGCTCTATTGTTCAGAGATAATTTAAACCATCCTGTGCAGTTTCAGTAATTTAAATACCACTGGAGTACCAGCAGAGAAGATCTGCTTATTTGTTTCTGATCACATAAGAATCAGGAAGCAATTCAGGTTAGGAAGCATGCTTGGCAGTTTCCAAAGTATCAACATGCATTCCCACATCTCCAATCAGCAAAGAAGCATCAAGTGCATACTTTGCCTCATTCTTTGGGTTTGTTCACTCTCTGAAACCATCCTTAGGAACACACTGTTGTGAGACATAAATGCAGAAAAAAATATTCTGCTGGTTATGTAGGCTCTGATCCTGCAGAAAGTGTTTCGTGGGAAACTCCCTCAACTACCTGGAGTCCTTCTGACTGTAAGGGTTCCTCACTTGGACTCTGGGACTTGCTGCATGAAATTGTTTTAGAGGCGTGTAGACGTCCCTGCATATTTTCCTTAAACATGTGTTTTCATTCTCATCACTGAGATTTGAAAGGGAAATTAAAAAAAAGGGGGGGGGGAGGAATAGGTGCACAGGGGCACTTTTTGAGGGACCAGAGAGTGTGTGGGAGTATACATTAAGTTCTGAAGGAAAGATGGACTTGCCAGAGAGAAGCTGGGCATTATCATGCTCAAATGAAGCAATAATTCAGAGCTCAGTGCAACTTTGACTCTTCACTTCCCACAGGAGACTTGTATTATCCTGAAGCAGTAGGTTATCATAGTTTTTATTTTCCATAAAACATGCACATAGCCTTCCTTTGGAAACGGTTATTTTACATACACTAGAGAAGTCATTGGCAGAAAGTGAAGAGGACAGGTTACTCCCCTGCGAGGAAACTGGGGAAAGCAGTAGGTGTCTTAAGAGGAGAGAGTTTGGAGAAGATATGGGGAATCTGTGTGCACAGGGAAAAAGCCCATCAAGGCTGTAGCATTTCAGTAATTAAATTCATTGTTCAACTTCAGTCCTGAGAGAGAGAGAATGAAATTAGAGACTTATTTGTTCTTAAAGAGGAAGAAAATGTTTACTATGGTTATACCTAGTAAAGTGTTGCAAAAATTGGTTATAAATCCCTCACTTTAAAGAGATAGGACACAATCTATTTAACTGGAGAGACTGGGGAAGCAAGCAGATCTAGCTCTAGGGAAAATACGTACAACCTGCAAGGGCAGGTAAACCAAAATAAGCCAAGGGACATAATGTTAACAGCAAAGAGTCATGCACAGACTCCAGGCCAGCAATCCAGACAGATAGTTATACCTACTGAAAATCCAGATACTATCAAGGGCTCTTCCAGAAGAAGAGTGAAAGAATGAGAAAACATTGCACAGACTGTGGGAAACAGACTTTGCAGTTGGCCTGTTATGTATCAAGTGATGTTATGGCAAGTGGAGATCATGGTATCCAGCTATAACAAACCCATACCAGCTACCAGCAAGTGAGTCACAGGATAAAGAATGATCAGTTGGAGTCCACCAGGACTGAGGTCACCAAGGCTCAAGATTGAGGAAATTCTGAAAGACACAAGCAATTGGGAAAAGCCTGGATGAGAAACTGTGAAGCAAATCCAGCAACCAGCAGGAGCAGCTAAATACATGGACTTGGTGCACATTTATCAAAAGTGCAGGTGCCTTCAGACAGTTAAAGCAAAGTGAAGAAATATGGAGAAAGTCATGGACCAAAGAACAGACACTTGGAAGAGTAAAGCTGATCAGAAGGAAAGCATTTCCCATAAAACACCACAGCCTTACAGAACAGCTTGAATGAAAATGTGATGCCTCAAAAAGAGTCAGTGGCTATGTAAAGTCAGCCTACAGCATTCATCAACAGAGAAAGGAGGTACACTCAGAGAGATATTGGGATAAGGATATCCATTGCTATATTCAGAATGGAGAGATTCCCTCTACTCACTTTTGGGTGGATGGCATAAGTTTTATAAAGTACTTGTAAAAGTCAACCACAAGCATCATCAGGCAAACACATTTTATGCAGACTATGGAGCCAGAAGAGGAATTGAGATTTGTGCCTTTGAGAGCTGCTGCTGCTGAATGCTTTAGGGCAACCTTGCTCCTTCCAGAACAAGGCTCTACAAACTGCAACAATTCCAAGTCTGAGCCTGGACATCTTACAAGAAAACCTACTCAAAGACATAATGTTTTACCCCGTATTAGATGGTGCCAGGATTTATGTGCAAGACAGGATTTCATTTCATGGTGGCTTAGCAGTAATCTCACCAAATTTAAGATTTGACATCATAAAATAGAGGAATGTGCATACTTGGTAGTCCTGAATACTCAGCCTAAAGCAAACCACATACATGTCATGCATTAACAAAGAGGTTTTTCAGTAAAAGCAAAGATGTGAAAGATTTCTGAAATCTTGGACAGATACTGTGAGAAAGTACATTGCGAGAATTTGAATACTCTCTCTCTGTGTCAGCAAGCAATATTGCTTCAGTGGATTACAGCTCTGATTCAGAAAAGTGGTCTGCTGGCAGCGTGTAGGAATCAGCTGTGGCCAGGAAACTGAGACCAAGCTTCATAACCTTATTTTGTAACAGCGAGAGGCCACAGAACAACACAGAAAAACTAAGACCGCTAGTGCCAAGTGGGAATTTCAGCACAAAACAAGGATAACAAAGCTAGGGGAAAGAAGAAACCATAGTAAAAAAGTCTGATGGCAAAGACAAAGTACAAAACAAACAAAAAAAAGTCTTTTCTGTATTGCTGTGCACTCTCCTAAGTACCTTCTAGTGAGGTTTCAAAGAGCCATGACTGACAGTAGATATCACAAAGTCAGAGAATATGCTGAGTTGGAAGGGACCCAGAAGGATCATCGAGTCCAACTCCTGGCCCTGCACAGAACCATCCTCAACAGTGAGACACATTGACACAACAGTGCCCACTGTCCAAATAGTCCAAATCCTTCTTGAGCTCTGTCAGACTTGGTGCTGTGACCACTTCCCTGGGAGCCTGTTTCCAGTGCCCAGCCACCATCTAGGTGAAGAATCTTTTTATGATATCCAGTCTAAACCCACCCTGACACAACTTCAGGCCATTCCCTCAGATCCTGTCACTGGTCACCACAGAGAAGAGATCAGTGTCTACCCCTTTTCTCAAGGAAGTTGTAATTGCAATGAGGTCTCCCTTCAGTCTCCTCTTCTGAACTGACCAAGTGCCCTAAGCTGCTCCTCACACGGCTTCCCCTCAAGGCCCTTCACCATCTTTGTTGCCCTCGTTTGGACACTCTCTTGAGAGCTTAATATCTTTCTTATATTGTGGTGCCCAAAACTTCACACAATATTCAAGGTGAGGCCAACCCAGTGCAGAGCAGAGCAGGACAATCCCCTCCCTCACCTGGCTGATGCCCCCCAGGACACAGCTGGGCCTCCTGGCTGCCAGGGCACTGCTGACTCATATTCAGCTTGCCATCAAGCAGGACCCCCAGCTCCTGTTCCATAGCACTGCTTTCCAGCATCTCATCCCCATCTCATCCCCCCCATAAGTACTGGGCTGTCCCATCCCAGGTGCAGAATTTGGCTCTTCCCCTTGTTGAACTTCACATGGTTGGTGATTGCCCAGTCCTCTCATTTGTCAGGGTCTCTCTGCAGGGCCTCCCTGCCTTCAGGGAAGTCAACAGCTCCTCCCAGTTTTGTGTCATCTGCAAACTTGCTCAGTCTCTCTTCCAGTCTTACATTCAAGGCATTTTTGAAGATACTGAAGGGCATAGGGCTTAGGATGGAGCCCTGTGGAACCCCACTAGTGCGAGGTCACCACTCTGATATTCCCCCAGTCACTATCACCCTCTGCCCTTGACCTGTGAGCCAATTGCTCACCCATGGTATGATGTGTTTATCCAGCTGTGGGCTGGACATTCTGTCCAAGACGACACTGTGAGATACAGTATGGAAAGCTTTACTGAAATCCAAAAATATTACATCAACTGGCTTCCCTTGATTAACTAGGTGGGCTACCTTGTCATAAAAGGAAATCAAGTTTGATAAGCAGGACTTTCCTCTCATGAAGCTATGCTGACTGTGATCAGTTACTGCATTGTCTATCAAAAGTTAGGATGACTCATGTCTGAATCTAACACACAGCTTGTGTTTCTGAACCCTGTCTAATACAGCTACAGAGAAATGGCACGGTGCAATTGTCATGTGTCATTCCAGGTAACTGCAGATTTAATGGAGGTAAACATTAACACAGCTGTTGGACAATCAGAGAATGACAAGCCAAGATCAGATCCAGGATGACCGAGATGGAGGTGCTGTCATCAAGGGAAATAAAACCCACTGGAGCAAAAAATACATTTTCCTTGGCTAGTCATCCTCCAACAGAACATAACCAGAAAAACACAGGATTGAGTTCTACACCAGGAGTAGTAACAGAAACAAGATGAAAGAGAGGTTTTCAAAGGTTAAAAAAAAAAAAACCAAAACCACAACACACCATTTAAAGGACTAAGTGGATCAAGTGACATCATTATAAGCACCACCTATACGCACATGTGGTTTCACACCAGCCATTCCCATGGCACTGCAGGGTCTGAAAAGCCTATGACAACATGACGGAAAAGGGAAACAGGAGGAGGGAATGATAAAGTAACACTCACAGAACAATAAACTGAGAAAATTAGAATTTTTTTCCAGTAAAATTTTCAAAGACATAGAAATGCCAGAAAATTTTCCTGAATGGGTCATTTTTCTTCTTAAAAACATTAGGAGCAACATATTTTTCATCAAAAACATATGTTGTTTTGCTGACTTATACTGTTCAAATTCTGCAGAAGCTTCAAGTGAAACCAAACCAGCAGCATTTGTTTGTCACTGACCTTTTCAGAGCCTCAGAGAATCATTTACAGTGGCAGAGCAACATAAGTGCCGATCCTCCTCCATTATTCCCAAGCTAAAGAGCAGGAAGCAACAATTTCCATTAGTACTTTGTTGTTAGCAAGTCACAGAGCCACTGAAACCTAAAGGAGGTTAAAAACCCTTACAGCATTATGCATTTGAGTATGTGTGTGTGTCCCCCCATCTTTCTCAAATCACACTCTCCTACAAGCAGAAATGAAACTTTTGGGCTTTCTTTTGGTATAGCAAAACCTGCAGTAGCCCTGTTGGTTTTATGGAGGAATTGCACTCCAGAGACCCTGCATCCTGTTACACTAGGCTATAGGGAGCACAGAAGAGAGCAGAGGATGGCTTTAAAAAACTTCTTTAAACTGCCTTAAAAGACTCGTTGGCACCTAGTTTTAAGAGCTCTGGTGGCTCAGGGGCCTTCAAGAAATGATCCGGGGCTTGTTAGGACACTAAGAAGCTCCTGCCAGGTCACCTTGTCCACTGATGATTTCAATATCAGGTGAGGAAACACGGCACAGGTTGAACACATCAAAATTGAAGCTACCAAAGACACACCTTCAAATCAACAGCTTTAAAACCATAATATTTCTTACAGTGTGCAAACAAAAGACATGCAGAAAGAAAATTTACAGGCACAGGAAAGTAAACCGGAATAGGACTTCAAAGGCTGTTTAGACAATCCCTTCATTTGGATGCCAAGTTTCCTGCTTGCCAAGACCATTCCTAACAGCTGTTTGTCATGAAATCTGCATGAGGAGATTTCACTGTCTCTTTCAGTAGCATGTTGCAATGCTTAATTGTGCTTATAAAACACATTTTCCTAAAATCTCACCTGAATCTTCGCTGAAAGGTCAGTTGTTTCTTGTCCAGCTGCCAGATGATCACATAAAAATTTGTCACTCACCTCTTCATAGTAGCTTTATACATATGAGAGAGTGGTTATCATGTCACCTGTAGGCTCTGCTCCTCTAGACTAAACAAACTCTGTCAGCTAAACCTTCCTTCAAAGGTCATGTTTTTCAAGACTGTTATCATTTTTGTTCTCCTTCTGTGTATTATCTACAATTTGTCCACTTCATAGAAGCGTGGGGTTAGAAACTGGATATAGAACTTCAACTGAGAGATGACTAGTGCCAAAAAGCATGAAAAAAAAAATCCCTGCATTGATCAAGTAACTAGACACATAAGCACCAGTCTGTGTACACACATTGTTTGCATGTGGAAAACAATATTCCCATGTGCAAGGACTTCCATGTTACAAGGTCACATTCCTTTCAATTATACTTAACACAGGCCAAGATTTTTCAGAAGTACATGCCAAAACCTGGACTTCTTAATCCCTGTTTGGTTGCTGAAGTAATTGGCTTTGATCTTCACATAGTGTCAAGATGCAGTAGCACCTAGTTCTGCAATCTCATAATCTCTGTAGGTCTTAAGTACAGGCTGTGAATCCTAATTTTAAGCATATTTTTCTTATTCAGAGCTGAAAGCACAAGCACTAGTCTTTGATGTGTCCAGTTCACCATATCCTAAACTCTACAACTCTGGTAGAAAGACCCTTTTTTTTTTTCCAGTTCCCACACAGAAAGGTGGGGAGCGGGCAGTCAGTTCCTGGCATGTCTTAGCACCAGGTCCTGTTACAGTTGGCTTTAAAAGAAGGTCAAATTTAAAGATATCTCAGTTTAAAAACCCCAAATTTCTCTTAGAAGTCCATTAGAGTTAATGTTTGGGAATTCTGAAAGCAAGTTATCCTATTGGGAGGGACAAGAAATCACAACTAATCTATTTGAGTCCACTATTCCTGAACTTAAACAGATGATGTTAAAGGATGGTGTTAAAGGCTGGAATCCTGTTTTTTCTCCTGTCTGCAAAGTGATAAATTTTCAGATATACTCTTATAACACTGTAGGAATTGAGATCCTCTAAAACTTATATATGGGATTTTTTCAGAGATGAAAGATTATAATCTTCTTGGGTGATGTGACCACAGACTTCCAGTAAATCATGCTATTCTGCACAGAAACATCCAGGTGGCTTGAACAGCTGGGTAGGAAACATGGAATTGTTTGACATGTAGCACTTACAGTGACTCCTCCTCTCTGATGACATGCTTTCCCATCACGGTTGTAATGACTTTTAAAGATATGAACAGTATCATAAGACTACACTTGGTATCCCTTCCTCATTCTGCAGTGCCACAATTTCCATCACTGACAACAAACCAATGGCTATTCTTCTGGAGTGAATGATCAGTGTTACCCACTTCATTGGCATCACCAACACAAGCTTGTGAAAGTTGTCAGTAGACATTTGGACTCCATGAACACTGCAGATTCGGGCGTGACAGACACTGTGGCTCCTGAAACTATTCTGAAGAAATAGAGGGTGGCAAACTCTTCTCAGAAAAACAGAATTACAATTCAATTCTCCTGGATAACTCTTCAGACTTTGAAGCACTTGAAAAGCTTTATTTGCTTTTGCAACTTTTATTGCATTACAATGGCAGTAGCTATGTGAAAGAAGAGTCCACACACTGCTGACAGAATAAAGAACATTATGAGTTACATAGCTGTCGCCACAGCCATAGCTCAACTCACACCCTCACTGAGACCTTATTTCCTTAGCTAAGCACTTCTGAATAAATCTCAGGTCACAAAGCCTTAATTAGAATTTGTAAAGTAGTAACTGGTAAGTAGGTAAGTTACAGAGGGAGTTCCTCACCTTCACATAACCCTGGCAGGTGGAATTCTCAATAGTTGTCTTTACTGGAGCAAAGGTGGCAAGGCTGAGATGACACATTGGTCCTTCATACTCAGTAGCAACAAGGACACATACCTCATTCTGATAGGCTTCCAAGGCACCGTCATTTTAAAATTAAAAAGTTTCCAAGCCACCCCAATTTTGATGGATATGGTAATTTACCAGTAATCTGCAGGTCTGTCATTGAATACTTATTTAAAAACATTCTGATCTGAACTCTTGTATTTCTTTACTTGGGTTTTTTATTGTTGGCAAAGGGGTAAAACCTTAGTCCCAAGGAATTTCTCCTAGTATTATTTGCTTTCCTTTTCTCTTTGGACTTGGAATTGTCTTGGACAAAATAATCAGTTGCAGACAAGCCTTCATTATTCCTCTCAGTCTCCTATAGGGATTTTTTCAGAAATAGTATTTAAATGCAAGCTGATGTGTTTGTTCTTTTGAATGCAGAGTGCAGCAACAGAGAATCCAATGTCATAAACTGGAAGGTGGAACACAAAAATCTGTACTTGCTAAAGAAATATCACTGAGTTTAGGAGGTTTACTTGGCAGTGTCATAATTAGACCTCAGGCTTTCTTACAGTCAGAGTCTGAACAATTCAGTCAACTAAGCATGTGGGTTTATATGGTCACAGGTTTCCTACCTGACCTCTAGCTGCGGGCCCAGAAAGGCGTTGAGTGTCCAGATGACATTCGTCCTTCTGCCAATAATATCTCGAAATCAGGATATTGTGGAGTGTTTCAGATTAGACTAAATGCCTGTGCTGAGGCATTCAAATCTCAATCCTGGCATCCAGTAGGTAATCCGTAGCTGTGGATGGCCAGTTACACACACCTTAATCTGTGTACATATGCCCCTTTATAATAGCATATGCACTTCACTGCAGGTGGCACTGCTCTGAGCCCTCATGGGAGCTTTCAGAGTGCTTGTCAATTTGGGGGTTAGTCTCTACATTAAGTCAGTTTTTCCTAGGTTTTCCCCTGTATTACCAGAACACAATGAGGAATCCACTCCTCTTGCTTAACTTGGTTATGACGTGCAGATAAACAGAACACTTTGTTTGTCAGTGCTGTACATTTTCCATAAGCACAAACATAGAGCAAAGTACACAAGCAGACAGTATCAAAGTGGCAGATAATCATCTTTCAAACTGATGGGCACTAGAGATTACTCAAGGACTGTGTGTTGTGTGCACGCACATGCAATAGCAATACCATGGAGAAAACAGTTGTTCATTACTGTTTTGAAAAGTGTCTTTTCCAAGAACATGTGCAAATCTCTTTTCAAAGATAAGCAAGTGAACACACTGGCAAATCCAAAACTCATCCCAACACCCCTCTGGAAGCCTGAAAATAAAGGAAACCAGCAGATGTAGTTTACCTCGAGATTTTTTTTTTTCACAGTTTACCATCCTCCCATTATTTTTCTCTGGTGCATTTTTGTTTCAAACTTTATCAACTAACAAAAGGCAGTAAATGAGTTCCTTGGGGGAAAAGTAGTCTTCAAAAATTTCAGGAGAGAAAATTATAAGTCCCACAACTCCTCACCTTCTTCTGAACTGCATCCACTTTCCAATTTGATGGACTCCATCTGGGAACTTTTTTGAACTTGAAAAAACGGGAAGGGTTTTACCATCTCAGTGCAATTCAGCCCCAGTTCTCCACTAAAGATCAGTCTTTCCAGTTCCATCACTGGAGGGGCTTTCCACACATTTTTTTTTTTCAATATGAGGAATTCCTCTGGCTCCAGCCTTAAGGGTCTCTTTCTCAGGGTTCTTTATTGCACAACCTGTGGGAGCTTCCAAACAGTAATTACTCAAACTTGGCAGAGGAGAACTGGTAGATTTTCCCTTTCTCTATGGAAATTTATTTTGTATGAGTCTATGTTGTTGCAGAAGTCCCTCTCCTGGGACTCTCTGTCTCAGAGGAAATATGAGATAGCTGTGATATGGTATGTGGTTTCCCTTTTTTTTCTGGATTTTATTCATTGTAAGGCACAATTACTGCTGAGCAGAACAGTACTCTTGAAAGAGTACCTTGCAAGATTTCAAAAGAAAGACAGAGAGTGGCCTTTTCTTTGATACCACTTAAAACCAGTCATCTGCCATGTTTTCCAGGATACTGCTGACATTTTCTGACTGATTCCAAGTATCAGTGCTTGTCTCACAAGCTCAGTGGCCCAAAGAAATTCCTCTTCAATTGCATGGCAGATGAAACTTAGCCCAAGATCACAGGCTTTGGAGACCTGGTTGCTGTTTCCTCTCAATTTCATTGTCTGCCTTAGATGTTTTCGAAGGTTCAATGTCCCCTCTAAAAGATTAACAGCCACAAAGCAGCCTATGTAGAATAATCCTCTGCTCTATTTTTCAGTACTTCCAAATTAAACATTAGGATGTTTCTAATCTGTCAGGAAGTGTCGTAATTTCTAGCTAGAAACTGATTACTCCACCAACTAAATGCTGAAGTTTTCAAGAATTTTCTCAATAGTGCTGCTTTTGTCACCGCCATAGATTTATTTCTGACATTTAAAGTAGAAAGTTAAATCAATTAGAATTCTCATACACACAAACTTATCTGTTCTCAACTATTTGAGAGTACATAATCCTAATGTCAAAATTAGTTGATATAAACCTAAACACTTGGGTTGTTAGATCTCTCCAGGACTCAGAAACAGCTTAGTCTATGGCTATAAGGTACCATGCACCTGAAGAAATTAGAAATAAATTATGAATTTAAGACCTAAAGTAAGATTTATATTTCTACTTTTTGGCTTAACTACTGAAGCATTTTGAATAATATAGAGATTATCAGGTTACAAATAATGATATATGTTTTCTATTCATGTTGAACATTTATTTATGCATTCAATCAGAAGATTTTAAAGATTTTAAACTCTCGGACAGCACACTGAGCATAAATTTGTGTTTGAAAAAACTATTCAAAATTCATATTCTGTCAGTGATCCTCAGAAAAAGTCACTGTCATGAAAAAATGTTTTCAACAGAAAAGCATTTAACAGAAAGTATTTAATGCAACTCCAGAATTCCCAGCTGTTAAAAGGTAAATCAGATTAGTTGCTCCATTACATTTTGTAGCTGAAATGCAAAACCAGAAGGCTTTATTTTTGCAATTACAGATGAATAATAGCTATGCAGCCAGAAACAACACAGTCCTATAGATCTTGATCATAAATATGGATGTGCTTATAATGACCTATTCTCCAATGAACACTTAAACCTCTTCCATCACAATTTGTTTAGCTGCCCATAAAAGATTGGTACACAGCACAAAGACATTGTAATGTTATAAAATATGTCTCTAGGAAGCTGTCATCACTACAATTGCATATTTAGGAAAGCATTTTTTAACGTGCCACATTTTGCAATGTTTCAGTACATGTCTAACAAACCCTGGAGCCACACAGTTATCCTGCAAATGTTGCCTGCAAGGTTAGCTGAGCCTTATATACTTCCTGGACAAGATGATGCAGACAAAGGCACTGCTGTGATGAAGAAGGGAGGCCCTGCTAAGAAGTGCTGTGTGTCCTCCATTCCCAGTAAATTACAGTTCTATTGGAATTAAAAGGATCAAATCTGTTCTTTCTTATATGAATGGAAGAGGGGTTAGGAAAACCACCTGCAGCCAGCAACTGAGAACACAAACTGGTATTTACCAACAGTGATTTATCTGCTGATAACTTCTGACTGCCTGTTCAGCACTGTAAGTGTGCTCTGAATTGGCTTCTTTCCCCTGAATGGAGCCATCCTGGAGATGCAGCAGAGGACAATCTGTTCTGGGCATCAAGAAATATTCAAATGCATCTAAGTGGAATCCTGTAACTAAAAGTATTACTTCTTTCTTAAATTAAAACTGTGTTACAATTTTTACTTCCCCAGACACCTGCAAAATTATCTGCTTTTATCAGTTGTCACTTCTTCATAGGCCACATGCTTTTCATTAGTTTTATTATTATTGTTAGTCTGTCATTGTCATTTACTAGATAGGTTCCAATATGCTACTGAGAAAAATTCATGGCTCCAGCCATCTGGGATACGACAAATGCTTCATGGCATAATTTGGAAGCTTTTTTTTTAAATCCAGTTTCCACTTTATTTGTACCCTCTGGAGCTGCAAGCCCAGATCTGCTATTACACAGACTCTCAAAGTGAGCTTTATGAGCCATGGAAATGTGTACCTGGTTTTCTGGGAGCTTGGCCTCTGCACAGATGTGACATTTGGCCAACTGGATCTCCTGGTGTGTGTGATGTTACTTGGGTTTCCAGATCATGGTGGCCTTACATGGTAGTTAACACGAGGTGCCTAATGTTTGATGTCAGATGTGCAAGATTCAGAAGCAACTGAGCCAAAGGCTGGTTTTTTTTCAGACAGTAGTGAGTTTGGAGCAAGAACTTTCTGAAAGGTTCAGTCAATAAAGTAAATTACGTTTGGCATTTCGGAAAACTTGTCGCTTGTAGCAGGAAGCCCATGCAAACCAAGTGCACTGTCCCTTCTTAACCAGCATTTCTAGCTCAGTGACTGGGCTTTCACAACATAGAACAAATTTTAGCCTTACCTCTGTGAGAAAATAGTATCCAGACAACAAAAACAGGAAAATAAAGTGCATTAGTGCCCAGCTATTCATGAGAGGGACTCAGTGTATCTGGAAAGATGTTCTGGAGCAGCAGGTGCTGCTGTGGGTTGACTCAAGGGCTTTATGGCTCAGAGAAATGTTTAAGGTACCATTGTTATTGTATGGCAGAGAAACTGCTGAAGCTACCAACAAAAATATATTATTGCCCACAAAATTCATTTCACATCACTTTAATAAAGAGCAGGTTTTCCCTCTTGATTACTACATGATATAAATGACTCTCCGTGGTCCTGTCCACCAAATGACACAGAGATATGAATAAAAAAAACCACCTGGTTTCCATAATGCTTAACAGCCTGATCTGATTGTTATCAAACCCATGATTGTTATCAATCCCTTACAAAAGGGAAGATCTGTCACCACTGAGATAAACATTAACAGACAGAAAGCTGCAAATACGATGTTGTACTTATTTTTATCCTTTTTTGTATCTTTACTGTGAAAACTGGTGTTCAGTGGTTCAATGGCTCCACAATGTTTGGGATTTTTTTAGCACTACAAGCAAAAGACACACTAGTTAAATTCTACAGAAGAAGAGAAACAGCAGCAGACCTATTAATACTGAACTTAAGTCTGATAAAGGTTTTCCAAGATTCAGAAGTTCATATATCTTTTGTCAGTTGTACTAAGTCTTGAGGTAAAAAATGTGCCTTTTTTTCTGAATGCTTTCTTACATATATTTTAAAAAATCACACCCTCATGAAATGGTCTGCTTAATTTCATTATTTAATTCTGCTCAAATAGAAGAAAGTAAAAAGTCATGTAGGACAATTAAAACACGAACAGACCTAAACAACCAGGATCTTAGAGGCTTGAACTAGATATTTGTGTATCTTTTTTGAACCATCACAACCAGGAGAGGATGGTTGTCTTCTAAGAAGGTGTATCTTATCAGCTCATGTCTGAAACTCAAAAAAAATGCAAGAAAAATGTATAAAGATGACTAGAAATTATAGTTCTTTATTACACACATTGTGATCAGGAAAGCCTGTGCCTTCCAAACACATGATATGCATGTGGCAGTTAAATCTGGTATCATTTGAGACGCAAATCATAGCATTACAGGAAACCTTCACTGCCAAATTCCCACAAACTAGAAAACTCATCTAATACTGTAACTGCTGACTTCTTTGGTGACATACTGTTCCAGTTGCTGAAGGGAATCACCATGCGAATAATGTAACTATGACCCAAAGGGCAAAAAAATTGATTTTACCCCTTCCAGATATCAAAGAAAAACCCAGCATGATCCTCACTGCAGCAATACACTGAATGTGAAACTGTGAAGGTCAACTGCCTCAGTGAGACACTGAATAGGCAGATGTTTGCAGTCAGAAATTACTTTTCTGGCAATGACTCTGAGGTAGCAGAGGCACCAGAAAAGAGATAGCAAGATCGTTCCTGGAAGTGAGTAACACATGAAAAGAGCCCCAGGACAAGCTGTATTCACACCACCAGTGTATTTTATACTGCAGAAATAGCAGTCCTTTAGAAATTATGCAGATGTCAGTGGCAGAGGGAGTGGGGAGAGCAATATCCAGAGACAAGTCACCAGCAGAGCTAGGAGCAGCTGCCCCTCATCTGCTGCTCCCCCATCCCCCCCAGCAGCATTTCATTAAGCATTTAAGACTGTCATCTCACCTCCATGCTCCAACAGTGCAACTGCAGCATCCAGCACTTGATAGCCCAGCTGCTTCAGCAACTGCTGTATGAAGGCACTTGAGCCTGGCCAGTAATATTAAAATCTGCCAACATGATCTTAAAAAAGTTCACTTTTGTCACCTATGTGACAAAATGTGAGAAACCATACTAAGAATTTTACCTGAAAAGATTGAGTTATATTTTTGTTTGCCAAAGCAGAAGTCTTTTGATGGTATATGACTCTACAGACAGCACCACTGTTGCCACCACCTGCAACCCATTCCAGGTGGCTGAAATCCCCTTCTGAAGGACAGATGATATGAGAGCAATGAGTTCTTAGGCATCAGTGAGGTCTTACAAATATTGGGGTAATGACCTCATCTGTGAGTTTTATCTCTCCACTAAAATGAAGCACACTTTTCTGGGCTATATTCAACCACACAGCTTGGTTAACACCATGGAGCCATCCTGTGCCAGGAGACAAGCTTGTTTGCTAAGGTCTCTTGCCTTGGTTAGAAAGCTTAGGTCACAATGAGTGCAATGATGTGAACTTTAGTGTAGGTATCACAAACGTTTTGATTCTAGGAACTCAGCAATGTGGTAAGACATCGTAGTTCTAATATTATTCTGTGTAAGAGGAAATAAAAGTTATAAAAGAAGGTACAAACGAGGTGGTGTAAGGTACCTGAAATGTAACCAGAAGAGTTAAAAAACATGATTTGAGAGGAAAACACTATGTAATAAACTGAAGAACAGATCTTAAGATATTCTCAAAGCGTCTGACTTCAAGTAAGTTTTGAAAGTTCAAATTAGATGCATTAGCACCCAAACCACTTGGAAACTCAGCTCCTGAAATCACTATGGCATTTGAAAAATATCACTCTAGGAATACTAGAGGAACTGGTGCAAAGCTGCTTCTATGCAAATAAAAGCTAAAGTCATCACCTCAAGGATGATGAAGAAAGAAAGAACTTAAAAATATCAAATAAAAACGAGAGAACTTATTATCCAGTACCAACCACAAAATGGCAACTTCATAACTACAGTACTTTGCATTTCATTAAAGACCCCTGAGAAGGCACATTAAGAAAAAAATTCCTATGAGAATTGATTGCTGAAGGAGTCAAATGCTTTGAAGGACCATCTCAGAGCAAAATGGGGTGTTTCTTTGAGTCACAGAGAGTCTATGCGTTGTGTTCTCTTGGTGGGGTCTACAGCCATCCCAATAAATGGTTATTCCAATAAAACAGAGGAGCATCAAGTGTTCAACATGGTAACATCAGACCACTCCACAACACTAAGTGGAACCTCATCACAACCCCCTCTGAGTTGTACAGGAGAGATACCTGTATGTTTAAAACTGAGCATGTGTGTAAGTGCTTGTAGGACCAAGGACAAAGTTTGCAACGGCAGCCAAGGGAATACCTGCCCAACCTCTTCAAGGCAAGGATATTTTTTTTGTAAAGGGATATTTCAACCTTCAGAGGCCATGGACTACATAGTGGCAACGTGACCTTTAACTTCTCTAAATCAAATGTTTATACAGGTGCTCTCATTTCCTGAAAGAGGAGCAGAGGTTTGAATATTATACAAACACTATTAATTTAAATATTTTTCCCGGTTGCTGTTTCATGCCATTGAAAACAAATATATTTATAATTTTTACCCAGATCAACACATAGAGCACAAGATTTTGAAAATGTCTATGGTCATGTGGTGGAAGTTATCAGAATACATGTATAGGGAGGCACTTTAGTTGCTATCTAGCGTGAATTCTAGAGATTAGAACAATAAGAAATTTCAGATGAAAAACCTCTGAAATTTTCTCTAGTAGTCACAAGGAATCCTAGTGATGCAGTGGCCACAGATTAAGAGAAAGAAGACCAGAGGTCCTGGGACAGGAATTATAGTGGTTCATAGGTCAGTTCTGAAGCTGACACCAAAGAGATTTCCTTGTATCAGTTTAGTGGCAATGTTAAAAGTCTGAAGCAAGAACACCAGCCTTCCGTGGGAAATGTCAGCTACAAAGATCTCTCAACTACTTCCATTCTGCCTGCTTGGAGTTGAAAAAAATGTTTTCCACATCTCTTGGCAATGATCTGCTTTTCCACAAGCTCAGGACAACTCAGTGTCCCAGCCAAGATTCTCTCTCTGGACTGAGAATGCTGCATGAACTGCTGCATGGGGTTGTGCTGAGTGAGTGTTATTTGCTGCATTTGCTTTTCCTGTAGATCCATTTAGCTCAAGCCTGGAAAACACACAGGCATAAAAGCTCTGAAAAATGCAGCATGTGAATGACTTCACATCCGCCTCTGAGCTCTGAGCCAATTAATTAGTGAGATGCAATTCTGGCTGCCACCTTGCTACTTTGGACCGTGTCTCAGACTTTCAGATAGGTGATTTAAAACAGATGCTTAGGAAAGCACCGTGTGAATCATATAAAGCTCATTTGCTGTGCTTCGTTAGCCAGGTTGAAAGTTAAGGCAAGCAGGCAGGTTGAATTGAGATGGAGGACAAACCCAGTAATGTGTTTTTTCTCAGGAGGTGAGAAATTAGAGTCCTCCAGAAATGACACCTTTGGAAGTTTCTTCCATTCAGTTTGCAATCTGGGTCAATTTCTAGAGTGTCTTTCCATATCAGTCTGGAAATATGAAACCTTTGAGTAATGCCTGGAACACACACATTGGATACTGGAGTGTTTGCTGTGTTCCCAAGGGCACACAAACTAAAGGAAAGGACAGAGGATGTTAAAGAATGTGGAATCTAAACATACCACACACAGGGGCAAGACATGTGCTTATTGGGAACAGGTTAGTCTTGAAATGGGGTGGAGATTTCTGCTTCCCTAACTGCTGGCAACCTGCCTGGTGCCAGGCAAGGGCTGGAAGGTAACAGGGTTACCTTGATGGTTGTCTTGATCTGTGATGAGACCATGAATGTTTTGGAGAGATGCCATTTCCCTTAGCTCTATAGAGCCCAGGCTTGCAGAAAATATTAGTGTAGCATGGCTATCTAAAAAATAATCTCAGGAAAAACCATGGGGTTACTCTGTGCTAAAGCTGAGTCATGTAGCTGTTACGTGGAACCTCATGAAATATCCCTTTTAGGAACAGCAGCTGGGTTTCTGATTAACAGCTTCTGCCTCAGAGTTACTCAGAAAATTCCAAATCTCACAGGCATCAATGGTGTTTGTAGCAGATATTGTATGCTCTAAGTACCTGTTTACTAAGAAATTATGTTATATTTTCTGCGGATGTCTGAAAAAATGGTAGCAGGTACTGATCAGGATTTTAAGGTTTAAAGTTTTATGCATCTGAATGAAAGAGGCTTTGTTTGATGCTGTAACCTAAGGGGAGGAACTTGGTGGCCAAGATGGCCAACAGCATTCTGGCTTATATCAGAAACAGTGTGTCCAGCAGGACTAGGGCAGTGGCGGTCCCCTTGTACTTAGCACTGATGAAGCCACACCTTAAATTTTGAGTTCAGTTTTGGGCCCCTCACTGCAAGAAGGACATTGAGGTGCTGAAACATGTCCAGAGAAGGGCAACAAAACTGGTGAAATGTCTGTAGCTCAAGTCTTATGAGGAGCAGCTGAGGGAGCTGGGAGTGTTCAGACAGGACAAAAGGAGGCTCAGAGGAAACCATATTGCTCTCTACAACTACACAAAAGGAGGTTGTAGCCAGGTGGGGTCAGCCTTTCCTTCCAAGAAACAAGTGACAGAAAAAGAGAAAATGGCCTCAAATTCTGCCAGGAGAGGTTTAGATTGGACATCAGGAAGAATTTCTTCATAGAAAAGGTTGTCAACCATTGGAACAGGTTGTACAGGGAAATGATTGAGCACTATGTTCAAAAGACGTGTAGATATGGTACTTAGGGACATGGCTTAGTGGTGGACCTGGCAATGCTGGGTTATTGGTTAGATCCAGTGATCTTAAGGGTCTTTTCTAACCTAATGATTCAATGATTCTATATGTATTTATGTATACATGTATATATCAGCATAATTTAAAAGGTAAATAGACAGTGCTCTCATGTTTATAGATCAGCAAGCTTTGGGTGGATTATGCAGATGTTTTAAAACCAGATAAGAAGTAAATGATGGAAAAGACAAACAACTTCTAGTTTCATTACATTGGAATATGCTGAACTTAATGGAGATTCAGAGGGAATATGGTATTCTAGTTCCTTATTTTAGGCTCCTTCTAAAATGACGTGTCTGCTGAGACCTTCTCTACGATAGCAACTAAGACTGTTGCATGATGACTTTTGATAGTTAATTATTTCCAGCATTGTCCATTTGATTGATGGAAAGCCAATACTGAAGTTTTTTCCAGGAGACAGAAAGGACCATGGCTTTCTGATTACATGATAATTTTACAGTGTGCCCTTTCTCTCAGCACAAGCAAAGGCAAGACAATTGAAAAACAGAGTTGGAGCTTGCCATCAGACTGTATATACTTAGGGTCTGGTGTTGCTCATCTTGTCATGATGGACTTTTTATTTTCATGGCTTTCCAAAAGTTACAGTGTCCTAATATTACATTAACTAAGATTACTGGAGAGTGTTTATTCCCTGACAACATGTTCTAAGCCCTATGAAAGTCACTGATCTGTCTGTAAGTGCATTATGATATAGAGAAGAGCATTAGAAATAATTCAAGACAGGTCACTCCAAATGAAAGATAAGACCATCTCTATGCAGAAAGATCAGTGGCCAAATTCTGCTCTCCCCTAGAGAAAGAGGCAGAAAAGAGAAATGTATTTTGAATTAGACACTTAATGTTTACCTAAATATTGCCCAAGAATAAAAAAGATTATTTACGGATTTATTTGGGGATATAAAATCAAGCCCAACTGATCATATGGGGAAGCACTTTGTTAACAGATACTGCAGCTGTGAAGCTATTTCAATATATACCTGTAGGAGATGTGTGATTTTCATGGGATTATTATAAACTCCAATTTGAGACACGCTTTGGTTTTCAAGCTTGTTTCTGAAATCCTTTGAGTTGGATCTTCCTGTGTCCTTGGTTTTTAGAAACTGTGGTTCATGACTTCAGATCTGTTCTTAACTTTTTTTATGTGTGTGCAGAATGATAGAGTCAGAGCTCCACAAGCACAGGAATTTGCCTGTATGTGAACTGAGGATAGACTGATTTCTCATGTATCACTCTGGGCCATGAGCCATAGGTCTAAGCATGGTAAAGCAAGTTTAAAAAGATTGAAGGGCATCTGCAGTTTGAATCTCATCCAAAAGAGATGTGTGCTTATGTGCTTTCACTACCACAGATGGAGAATTTGCCCTGACTGGAAAAAAAGAAATACCAGTGGGAGCTGAGGGGGTTGTGGGTCAGCACTAATCCCTGTCCACTAGGGCTGGTCATCATGGCTAGGCTTCGTGAACGAAGATTTGAGAAGGGCTCTACCCACGCTTGCTACAAGCACGCTGATGGCTAAACTAGGGCTGGTAGGGCTTTGTCATGTCACTTCCATGTCAATGATGGCACAGATTGATCACAAGCTACAGAAGGGACCAAGGAAAATAAAGATTGCTGAGACAATTGTCTTACTCAGACAAGGACCCATTTAAGAACAAATGAGCCTGGTTGGGTGGCAGCCAGTAAAGCAACCCGAGGAATATCCATCATGGACTGTACCACTTTACCAAAATTGTATCAGTCAGAGATAATTAATAGGAAAATATTCAACCATCACTCCTACAATGACTCCTACTGTTCTTTTGGAGACTGCAAAGTTTTGGGGAACCTGTAAACTTTCAAAAAAAAAAAAAAATCCCCAAATACCCAGTAAGCAGTTCCTAGTTCAAGGTGACATCTTTTCTGGATATCTAAAATATGATGCTCAAATTTCTGAATTCTTTCTTTGTCACTTGACCTTGCTTCCACTGGGCATACACCTTCCTTTTTTGCCTAATCTTCAAGAGAAGACTCCTGTTCAGCCAAGCCAGCCTTCTATCCCACCTGCTTGACCTCTGACATTCGGGAGTGTCCTGCTCCTGGGCCCTTAGGAGGTGATGTTTGAAAGGTGACCAGAACTGTTGGACCCCAGCACCTACAAAAACATTGTCCCAGGCGACCTTACTTACTAGTTCCCTGAGCAGTCTGAAGTTTGCTCTCCTCATGTCCAGAGCTGAGATTTTGCTGGCACTTCTCCTCCTCAAATCAACAAAGATTTTAAACTCAATCGCTTCATGGTCACTGTGGCCAAGACGTAACCAACCTCCACTTTGCTCACGAGATCCGCTCTATTGACAAGCAGCAGATCAAGAAGAGCACGCTCTCAAATACCAACAACTCATTACTAGCACTGCCAAAGAATCACACAATCACTTTCTACTTTCTTTTTCTTTTCCTTGCTTCTTTCTCACTCTAAACGAGGAGCACTTCATGCCTGCAGTTGGCAGGGACAAAGGGAGAGGCGGCAGGGCAGGAAGGGGAGAGGGTCAGGGAACATCTGTTTCACATTTAACCTGGAACCAAACTTTTTCATCCTGCTTCTCCAGTCTCGCTTGTATATTGATTCAATTACTAGGCTCTGCTAGTGCAAGAGATTTATATTAAAGCCTCATACAAAGCTATTGTGTTTTGTCACACAACAGTACTGAATCAATTACAAACGTGCCCTACATGATCCCTCTCAGTCATACATGTTTGCTTGGGAAGAAGCTGATCAACCAAGATTCCAGCTGGGCTTTTCCTTATCTCCAGGAAGCTGTGACACACCTGGCTGGCATTTGCTAGCAGGAGGATCATGTCCTGGGCATGTCATTCTCACTGTTCCTCATTAAAGGTTTGGAGAAGTGAGGCTGGACACACATGCACAAAAGCCTGGGATCGGGTCTCAGCAGCTGCCCAGGGATAAAGGTCCCTTGGATGTGCAGAGGAATAGTGATGTGATGTGACTCTTCTTTCAGAAATGAGGAGAAGTTGGTCAATGCAATCACATCACAAAAGTAGGAAAAGGTAAAGGGGCTGGCCAATACCTGGGGAGAAGGGCAAAAGAAATAGGATCTACAATTCTCCAAGTCCCTTTTCCCGTAAAACTAGGAAAGCAAAATGGTAATTGCTCTTTACAGAATATTTCCCTTATGGAAAGTCGATTTGCTGCTTACACCAAAGGCCAATTCCTGCCTTGGCCACTGACTTGCTATGTAACCATAGCAAGAAATTCCTAAGCCAGTATTTCAAATACGGGTGATCATTTCGGATACTACCGTACTTTCCGGGCCCTCAACACAAGTTTTCTGTAGAGAACCTCCAGAACTGAAGATATCTTGAATTGAAGAAACTTTTAGAAATGTTTAAACCAACCAGTTTCTTTTGCAAAACATGCAGGAAACCATATGATACTTTATAAATTACATTAAATTATCTATAGAATGCCATTGACAAATTGAGTACCTAGATAGCTTCCAAACTGCTCAAGAAACCCTGCACAAAAAGCACTGAGGAGACACAGATTGCTGTAGCTCTCTCAGATATGCAGATGCTCCTCACTTAGCCAAGTTTCTTACCTATTTCTCTTCACAGACAGTGTTTGCCTTTTCATGGCACCTGTCTTTCAAAAACTTACGGATGGGGCTGTAACCACCAACCAGTTCATTTCTGGGTCCACGTGGGCCCAGTTCCCAGGCACATGTAGCTCACAGACTCTCAGTCAGAACTGTGGCTAAGATTGCCAGGTCTCTTGCAAGAGGGACTTTGCTTTTCATAAGCAAGCACATCCTGAGAGGACCCTTGAGGTACCAACATACATCAACACTAATATTAATGATACTGCATATCAACATGGTAAACTTTTCAAATGAGTTCTAGTGGTCCATTTAACAGCCTTATTCTTTTTTATTTTCAGTGAAGAGCCTGAAAGATAAGAGCAAAGTGAAGATTCTCCAAGATAAACTCACCTTTTGTCAGACTGATTCCCCATTGAGCTACTCCTCCTGCCTCAGTTTACTCATTCCTGCACTGGAGTTAGTATCTGCCAGGGAACAGAGTAAAGTTCCTATCACAAAATCTGATGCTGTGAAGCAGATACCCATGGACTTAACCCACATACAGATATAGTTCATAACTCCTCAGAAGAACTTTCTCCTATGGGTAAAAGAGAGTAAGACTCTGTACCCCTGGGAAAGGTTGCAACTGCCTGAACAGATGGAGTCTTTAGTGCCCAGAGATTCCGAGCTAGAACTAGCAGGGCTCTTTCAAAGCCAGACCATAACTAGCCATGATTAGAGCTCTTACAATTCTGCTTTAGCTAATTTTGAGCTTTCTTGGAGATCCTTTTATACAAGCAATGTGCAAAGAATGGCAGCAGCTGCATGCCACCCTATGAGTGCTGTGAGCCAGCCGGATGCAGGCCAGCTGTAGCCCAGAAGCCCTATGGCCACATTATCCTAATGTTGGTTCTGAGTTATTATACCTTATTTCTCAGCAGGGCTTTATTGCTCCAGGTTGAGCATCCTGTCAATGTGGCTGCTCAGCTTCCTGCTCTGTCACCAGCTGGCAGAGAACATGGGCAAAGCAGGCATTCCGCTGGGTCTACTGGAGGGGATGTGTGTACCCTGGAGGTCCCCACATGCAGGGGTATCCCCACGGCAGCCCTGAGGAATGAGGGCAGCACGTAGCCCCATGCACTAGCATTGAACAAGCAACACTGGCAAGCTTCCTCATGGGAAACACCCTGTATTATCTTGTTCAGTTTCCAGTGAAGTTTGCTCCACCAGAGGCTTATACGTGGCCTTCAGTTTGCTGAGTGAAACCTAGTTCTGGGACTTCTGCCCCTCTGAGCACAAATAAACACCACTGGATCATGGTTACCCACCAAAACAATTTCTGTCTTCATCCATGATACAAATGGAGCAGCACAGTCACCCTTGAGGACAAATTTCTTGTCATCAAATGTTCAGGGTAGGAATTCCCATCACTGAGAAATGATTTTCTTTTTTTTTAAATGCAGGGAAATGTGGCCCAGCACCAAGCATCCTCATCTGGCCTGCCATGGTAGAAATGTGGCAGAGATAGCAGAAATAAGACTTCTGAGTTCCAGATTTCTGACAAACAGTTCTGAATCTACTCAAAGGAGTCATCGAGGTATTTTGTCCACTTCTATGACCAGTGTCTGTGAGTTTATTTTTTGCTACTTTTTGTACATCTATTTAAAATAAAAAGCCTTTTTTGAAAAACCATGTGTTATAAGTTGACGTCTTAAACATCACTGAGACCACCCCTTTTCAAGTAAATTAATTTCAAAAGGTTATACTCCTAGAAAAAGAAGTCAGAAATATGATCAGGGAAATCCGTTTTGATTAGTTGCTGCTTGATTAACCTCAGCTGAAAGGTATCTGCACTCCAGCAATTTGTAGTTTTTCGCTGATGGCTGATTAGATTTGGTAATTTTCTTTTCTACCTGACTTAGCTTGTTCTACTGTACAAGAAATGTGAATTTACTAGACAATTATCTCCCATTCCCTGTTTTGTAATTATCATTTGTAGTGTTTTGTAAATAGCATGTTCAAATAATTAGAACTGGTGGCAGAAATTCCACAATACTTGAGAGCAGACAGCAGTTCACAGTGAGAGCAGGAAAATAAGGAAAGGAAAAAGCAAAATCATGATTTTTTTCTTAGAGAACACCACATGGAGCCCACAGGAGATGCAAAGTCAAATGCAAAGCAAAGGGGATCGTGCCCTGGAAGAATCAAATGCCCAGAGCAGTCTGAGCACAAACAGCTTGGCCTGAAGATCACAGATAAGTTGTGGAGGGGAATTATTTTGCAGAATTTCTGTAGGTGATGTTTCCAAGATGAGGACACAAATCACTCTTGAAGTAAAATCTGTTTTCACTCTAAAAACTTTATATGCCAAATGAAGTACAAGAATCATCCAGATGTTGTCTTTTGACCATCACTACTTTCAACCTCTCCTTCCTGACCACAATGAATTCAATCTCTGTGATGTACCATAAACCAGTTCTACACAGATTCTGTGGTGGGTTTGTTGGTTGTGTAACACAGAGATATGATTTTACAAATTAAGGGTATATAAACCTCAGAAAACCAGCTAACACTGTCTTACTATAGCATAACCCAAATGTGATTCTAACATCTAGAACTGCTACCAGCAAAGAAGAGCTTAATTACATCTCGTTTTGCACTGGGTGTTTGGAGTTTCCTGATGAAACAGCTCCTCTGATAGCTTTAAAAATAAAGCATTTTAAGGCATTCCTGACTATTGGAAACTGCACAGCACTTTCTTAAAAATTGTGCTGTAGAACATGAGAGTCGATCGTTTAACAGAGCCTAGACAACCCATGAGGAAACACAAGGTAGTTTCAGAAGCCAACACTGCACAGGGAAATTTCACAGGCACCACCCAGGCAACCACCTCCTTACCCCTCAGTGTCCAGGTACTCTTTTACACTTCAGTCATACACAGGGGAAAGGGGAGGGAGAAAATGGAAACTGCGCCCAGGGCTGAACTCATTTCTTCAAAGTTTGTGAGGGTGTTTTCACCAATAGATCACCACACCCTCCCCACATGAAAGAACTACACAGAAACCAGTGCCAGTAACTTTTGGCCCCAGGCTGACATAGCATTTTGCTCTTTCTCTGATGTAATGTGAATAAGCAAAGAAAGGTGTTGAACTGAAATGCCTCAGACACTGCAGCATAAAGCATAACAAGGCCCCCTTTTCTGTGTGTCACGATACTCTCTGACATATGGTACTGAATGTACTTGATTATTGCATAAATTCTGTTAATTTCTGGGAATCGGTAAGAAAGCAGGCTTCCAGCTAAGCTCCTTATCCTTACATACCCCCTGGAGTCAGCCACTTCAATAACATTTTTCAGCAATACCATAATGAAGGAGCTCCTTATATGAGCCACTGCACTGTCCTCACTATTTTCCTTCACCACTTACCTGCCTCCAATAAAATCCCTACCTGTGGAAAAAGAAAGAGGGAAAAAGGGGGAAGTCAAGAGGTGAACTGCTTTCCCAGTCTGAATCCCACTTACGTTGGATACCCCTTACGGACTGGAGCAGATCATCCCAAACTGTACTCTGCTCATTGCTTTGTAACTGTGCACTGGAGGTGCCAGAGCAGACAAAGACCACCCTCAAGGCATGAAAGTCAGCTGGGAACACTGGTGTAGGCCATCTTAGCCAGATCACACAGGTCTCAGTGTAAAGCTGATGAGCTAATGCTCAGCTGAGCTGGGCTGGCAGTCTCTCCTACATTCAGGTGTCTGCGGGTATTCCCTAAATAGCTGCACGCTCCAGTGCTCCAGACAGCTCTGGAGACCACATCCATAGACGCGTTGCCTCTCCAGCAGAGGAGACAGGGTTGGGCAGTGGTCTCCAGGTTGGTATGAGTCATGTCACCATCTCAGCTCCTTTAATCTCTTTGTTCTGTCTTGTGCCCAAAGCTCTCTGCGGCATTCCTCATGGGAGATGTGTAAGAGAGATACTGTATTATAAGCAGAAGAAAAAATTTCTGATGCGGTAATAAAGTAATGGGTCATTATGTGCTTTAATGGGTAAACTAACTCTGTTTGCATCTCCAAGAGACTAGAAATGTAAAATGTAACCCCAATAGCTCAAGGACATAAGGTCTCTTCAGATATTCTGGTTCCTACAGTACTAGAGGACTATAACAATTTTGTCCTTCTGGACTCCCTCATAGCTCTTCACAGCCTTCCCAAAAGACTTTAGACCTCAGACTATCAAGAAGGAGGGAGTAGAAAAGTTATAACCAGTAGGATATCAAGATAAGACTGAAAAAAGATATTTGATGTCACTGTCTCTGAGAACAAGTGCTGGAAACTCAAAAACTAACAGGGACTTTATTTTCATGGCAGAATGGTTTCTATTCTACCCTTCTTCCCCATCCTGTTCCTCATTTTCTGCTTCCCAATGGCAGTGCCCTCCTGCACCATGTCCACATTCTTGGTGTTTCCAACTTCCTGTCCTTTGATTGCCAGACACCTGAGACCCAAAGTAAACACATAACATCACTGAACTGATGGAAGAAGTGACTGGACCTAGTAAGACAGGCACCTGTCACCTTGGTGACATCCACTGGGCTCAGTCCATGCCAGGCACTAACGTATGCCCAGACCATGAGGTATTTCAGCCAGGGATTATGTCTTCTGAAGTTTGTACATAGTTGCTGACTGATGCCTTTTAGGCAGTGTGAACATTAAATAAGAGCCTTGTATTTGAAAACATTCCCACCTGGAAAGGTTCAAAGAAAAGCCTCCTTGTACAAGTGAAATTCTTTCTTGGTGCATGGGCAGTTTATTTAACAGAGCTTGGCAACTGAAGCAAATCACTGTGCAAGAACAAGCAGAGACTTCCCATTTCTCTTCATCTGCCCTCCTGCAGATGGATCCACTAACTGTTTTACCACCCTGGGATAGGCAATGAGACGGAGTCTTTTCTGCATGCAGAGATGATCCTGCAAGTTTCAGAAATATGCAGTATCAGCCCTAAGGAGAAAACAGTGAAAATGTTAATGCAGTGGACTGGCATCTGTCATTCAATCTGTATGTGTTGCATTACAATTTCCAACAAAGACAAGAACATAGCATAATAAAATTTTAGCATTAATTATTTTTGAAGATCAAGTGGAATAATAATTTGTTCTACTACTCTTTCATTTCTATAGTCTGCTGACAGCAATTCATTTGTTTCTACTGGTCCTGTGTGAGAGCTGTAAAGAGGAATTGAAGGAGGAAGGAATAGATTGTCTCACTGAACTCACAGTAATCAGAATTTAAGCAAAAAACATTAACTCTTTCCTGTGTCTCTTACTCTCCCAATACTGGCCATACTTATCACACATTAAAGAGACTCTGTTTACATGACTGTATTTGCTCACAGACATTACACCTACTACATAAACAAATGTTAGGAAAAAAAGCCAGCACTTTATATTAAGTCTTCTGTGATGCTTTTCTTCCTGAGTCTGAGAATTTGTAGTTTCACCATGTGCAAAATAAGATACATGCCCCCGTACTGCAAATTGTTTTGAGATGTATGGATGAAAAGTGCTTTATATGTACTCCTGACTATGGGCAGTTTATTTGTTCCCCTAATAACCAGTTGCCTCAATGAAGAGATTTTTATTAAGATCAACAGGAGAGCAGGGTTCGGGGGGAGGCATTTAAATTGGGGTAGGATTTTTAAAAGTGAAATTATTCCATGCCCCTGTAATATAACATCTAGGAAAAGAAACATTATTTCAACAGGTGCATTTTATATATCACATGCACGTGCACTTTCACTGCTTGAAGCCCCTCCAGTGAAATTCACCTGGGCAGCAAATGAGCCTGTAAAGTTACATTATTAATTTTCAAGCTAGTGTTCCCATTTAGATAATCAGCGTCATGCCTTTGCAATTTACTCAACGAAGCCGATTCAGCAAAATTGCCCTTTTTACAGCATATGTACCCCATATGTGAAGGCTGGATCTATCCTTTCATTCCAGCTTAGTAAGTAAGAACATGTCAAAAAGATGTAAACGTAAGGCTTACACTAATCAGCCGTGATGCACCATCTAAGGATTTGACTAGAAGCTGAGTACACTTTTTGTATTTATGTGCTGTATTTCTGCACATGTTAGAGCCCATGTAATAAAACAGCATGGTGCTCGTGGTCAGACATGGTGCAAGTTGGACTGAACGTGCAGGTTTCACCTACTACCATCACAGGAGGATCTGTACTGTGCTTCCACTGCCTTGTCATGTCTGGACTGACATACAGAGTGAGGAAGATCCAGGACAGAGTAGAGATCCTGTGGGACAGGACAGAGCATTTCTAGGAGCTTGTATTCAACTCATTTGGAGGCAATCAGTCACAAACAAGACCCACAGAATGGAAGACGGTTTAAATAGGTAGAATCATGGAATCAGAGAATATGCTGAGTTGGAAGGGACCCACAAGGATCATCGAGTCCAACTCCTGGTCCTGCACAGGACCATGTCCAAGAGTCACACTATGTGCTTGAGAACACTGTCCAAATGTTTCTTGAACTCTGTCAGCCTCAGTGATCTGACCACTTCCTGAGGAGCCTGTTCACCCTCTGGAGAAGAACCTGTCATAGCAAAGATATAGTGTTTGATATTTAGTCATGGACTGAGTAAGTCATGGTGGGCACAGGCTGCAAGCCTGTAGACTGGCCTTCAAATCCTCAGAACTTCAGTCATTTAAATGTAAATGTGCAGATAAAGCCCACCCTCAGGATGACCTTCACACTGTACAGAGTGTATGCAAAGAAATAAATACACATGCAATATACATGCTTATTTCAGACATTTCAACCTTATGATAGGATAAATTAATCTCTAAAGGGGCCTCACAGTCTCCACTGACTGCAGCAAAAATTTCAATAAGATAAACTTTTGTATCAATGAAATTGGTCAGGATTAAACACACAATGAGTTGTATTTATTGGGAAAAGTCTGTTTACCAGCACAACTTCACCTGAGTACAAATTTCTAGTCATGCAGAACCAGAGGAAAGATGGGGCTGCAGTACAAGATTCAATAGTGCTTTGTCAGTGGAAAGTGAGACGCAAAATTCAGCCCAGTTGAATGATGAATATTATGAAAAAGAACACTCGATTTCATCAAAGACATGACAGTGGAAAATCACCTTAATTATCAGTGACTATATAGAAGGTTCATGGAAAGTCTTGAAAAAATTTCTGTGTTTGATTTGGTAATTCCTGTTCACTCAGAATCTCACAGAGAGAAACATCATCTGATGCCAGAAAAACAAAACAAACAAAACCAAAGAAAACAAACAAACAAAAAACCAAAACAAAAACACAACTAGAAGAAAAAACAACTTGGTAGAATCTATTAAACAATGAGCAAAATGGAACCTCCAGGGACAATCTGTGTGAAGAGTTTACAAATATTGCTTTACCCTACAAGGATGATGTCATGGTTTCTGTCAAAATTACTAAAGTATCAACATGTATTTCCTGGATTAGGGGTTTAGAGATATATGGTCCTTTTACTTACAGACTCATTTTCCCACAGAACTTCATGAACTGAAGAGTGAACCTTCATTACAGTGTAGCAGCCTGCAGTTTTTCTTTCTTTTACAGTATTTTGTAAAAACCTCTCAGTTCTTCATGTTAATATCCTTCTCTGTATTTTCTGACGTTACATCTGACAAGCATTAAAGAATTATTCAAAATTTGGATAGACAAATGCAACGGAACAATTACATTTAAACATTTTTGATCTCAAATGTTTAACAGACCACTACAACCTCACGTCTACATACCAGACAGTCCCACAAGAGAGTGTTTCTCTTAGATCAGTTTATGAACTTCATAATGAAAAATGCATTATATCATTTAGATTCACACTTGACTTGCTGCACAGAAATATACATCTTTAGGCATTTCAAAGATTTAACTGATTTGAGATAAAAGTGGGTGTGCATTAGTTTGATTTATTGTATGTTGAATCAGCATCCAAGAATCTGAAATAACATAAATGGGGAAAATTAAGACTAATATACGCATTTTAAAAACTGATCCCACAAATTTTAGTTCTAAAATTTCCTTCTCAAGAGCTCCTAGTATAAAATCCCTTAATAGATTTCTTGGTTTTCCATCACAGCAATCCCAATTCAAGTCAGAACTGTGCAGTCCAACAAATGTCAGCCAGTCCTGGGATCAGAGGCCAGAAAACATGATCCAGGAACAGGATCAGCACATACAGGGATTTCCTGATCACAACCCAGACCTCTAAATCTTTGACTGGGCATGTAGGGAGGGAGAAGGAGGAAGCTTCTGTCAGGGTAAATGGTGTGGCACCGGTAATAGATTAATTTTCTGGTGGCAGTTTCCACAAAGTGACTTGATAACGGCTCAGTGATTTTATCAGTGTATTTGCTGAGCCAGAACAAATTTCTTCTAGTTGTAATCTGACACAAGTTCATATACTATAGATATTGTCTAATCTGCCATACTTAGGCAGTCCAAGCTATCTAGTCCAAGCTAGACTGTCCAATCAGGGAGGTACAGATTAGATATTAGGAAAATTTTTTTTTCACTGATGGGAGTGGTTAGGCATTGGACTAAGTTACTTGGGGAAGTGGTGGAATCATCATCTCTGGAAGTTTCAAGAGGCACTTGGGAGTATGGTTTAGGGGTGATTATGGCAGTGCTGGGTTGATGGTTGAGCTGGATGATCTTGAAGGTCACTTCCAACTTGGATGACCCTGTGATTCTGGTTTTTTGCTGGCTGGCTATGCAACAGACTTCTGGTAAAACAAATGATGAGGATTTTATTATCACCAGGACAGGTTAAAAAAATTAGTGAGAAAATTAGCACATGGTAAAGCTGAAAATTTGTTGTGTCCTATGCAATATTGATTTCCTCTGAGCTTATGCCTCTGGAAGACATAAGATATCCCTTTAGGTCAGCAAATGGAACTGAGATTATAGGGCCACTACATTCAAAAATCAACAAGTATTCAAAACCCCAAAGTGGCTCCAAAATAGCTTATATCTGGTGAAAGGAGAGGGCCTACCAGCTCTATAGCACCTGGTTCCTGGAGATAGAATCAGTTTTATGCTCACAAAGCTAGACAAAAACAGAAAAACTGTATAAATTAGAGGGCTAGTTTTGCTTCAGTAACTACTTTGTGATCTGCTAAAATTTGTACTTAACACGAAATTAAACTATTCTTGTAGAAGTCCATTGCCTTGGCAGATCCATTTTTACATCTTTGTCCTTGCCTGCATTTGTCATGATCCAGTCTTGAATGGCCCAAATAACATTGTGTAGCAAAATATGGGCCTCAAAATACATTCCACCTCATGGGAGGATACATTGGTGACACAAAAGATGGTGATGAGTCTCACATGGCTTTTCTATATCCTTAATTCTGAAGAAAATGGAAAGGACAAAAAAGGCTGATGCAGCTGATTCATCATCTTCCTGACCTGGGTACATATCACTCACAATACCTGCATTATAGAAGAAAAACTGTGTATTCTTTGCTCCCAGACTCAAGGAAGTGCATATATCAAGAAGATATTAATGTTGTATTCTTTCAGCCACCTAGTTGTTGGCATGGAATATACCTTCCCCATCAGGCACAACTGTCATACCTTTTCACTCTTAATTCATAATGTAATTTGAGAATAAAAGTGGTTCAAAGTAAGCAGAAAAATTTGGAATACATTAGTGCTACCCTCTGTGGTTTAAAAGACATGAAAAAAGAGGCAGACATGAATTGGATCATGGAAGTAGAGGTCATTGGACAGAATGGCATAGATATCTATAAATGGGAAAAGGACTTCCAATTTGGAAACCATTTTCACACTACACACTGCAGCACATGTAAGTATCTTGCATCATCTACTCCTTCTAGCAGACTGAAATCCCCAAATAATCACTCCTCCTTTTAGTAACACAACTCCAACGATGAGGATGTCAAATCAAGAATACAGAACTTGACTGGCACTTCAGGGCTCCTGGAGCAGTCCAAAGATGAACAGAAGAAAGCTCTGAAATCAACTCTTGGATAGCGATGAGAAGTTGGACACTTCAGAGCTCACACAGCTGTAGAAAGGATGTTTACAAATTAAGGCTGGCTAAGGTCAAGGACACCTGCTAGTAAAAAAATGTGTAGATGAGGAATCTAGTGGAGCCCCCCTGCTGTGCATACAAAGTCACAGGACGTTCTTACTTCTGATCAGTCGTGCAAAATTAGCTTAGTTCTGTTCTTTTTCTGCTGTCCCATGAGAGACCATAAAAAATTTGCTAATAGTTACATAAATAACATCCATTTTTCTATGGCTGATAAAAATTTTGTTTACCCTCTGCAACTGCCAAGGTGTTTTAGTTGGATTTGGATAAATGCTTGTTTGCAACATTAGCGATTCCACTGGGGGAATCCAGCCTGGAAAATTGTTAATTGCATTTTTTGCTCCAAGTCACAAACCACTCCTAGTGCTTTCATGTGGTTTTTCCATTCAGAATTGTCACTTCAGAAATGCAGCACTCAAAGACTTTTACCTATGTAAATAATAAACCACATTCTAGGTACTGGAGTACTTAGTTTTGCAGTGATGTAACTAAAACTCTAATTCAACAGCGGGTGAATCTTCAGTTTCTAAGCTTCAAAAGATAAAAACTAATTAACCAGCTACAATGTGATACAAAGGATAGGAACTTGCAGTGCACTCTGTGGTGATCAGCTGTGTGCATAGTCTCACCTCCTGAGTAATTTTCCCAACTTATTTCCTTCAGGTCCCAGAGGTACGAATGTAGTACCACATATCCCATAGAGGAACACCAGACAGTTCTGCTTGTTCTTTTAAACATCAGAGAGACTTCACCTTGCTGAGTTTTTCCAATGGTTTTTACTTGATTCCCAAAAGTAGAGTCCTCTTGAACTGTCCTGCTTTGGGCTGGCATAGAATTTATTTTCTTGGTAGTGGCTAGTATGAGGCTGTGTTTTGAATTTGTGCTGGAAGCAGTGTTGATAACACAAGGATGTCTCAGTCATTGCTGAGCAGTGCTTATACAGAGTCAAGGCCGTTCCTCACACCATCCAAACAACAAAGAGCCTGGGGATACACATGGCATTGGGAGGGTATACAACCAGGACAGCTGGCCTTAACCCACAAAAGGGAATGGATATTCCACATCATATGGCATCATGCTTAGCATGTAAAGCTGAGGAAAGAAGAAGGAAAAGGGGTCCTGCTTTCATTTGGAATGACAGTGTTTGTCTTCCCAAGCCACCACTACATGTGATGGAGCCCTGCTTTGCTGGAGATGGATTAACTGGATGAACACCTGCAGGCCCATGGGAAGTGGTAAATGAATTCCTTGCTTTGCTTTGCTTATGCACATGGATTTAAACTCCATTAAACTCTTTACGGGAACCTTCTACAGTTTTGCCACATCGATCCTCAAATACAGACTTTAGAAATGGAAACTACAGCACATGTGAAGTCACACTTAGAGTACTGTGTCCAGTTCTGGGCCCCTCAGTTCAGGAAAGACATTGAGGTGCTGGAGCAGGTCCAGAGAAGGGCAACCAGGTTGGTGAAGGGACTTGAACACAAGTGCTATGAGGAGAGGCTGAGGGAGCTGGAGTTGTTTCGTCTGAAGAAGAGGAGGCTCAGGGGTGACCTCATCACTCTCTACAACTACCTGAGAGGAGGTTGTAGCCAGGTGGGGGTTGGTCTCTTCTCCCAGGCAACCAGCAGTAGGACAAGGGGGCATGGTCTTAAGCTCTGCCAGGGGAAGTTTAGGTTAAATATTAGGAAGAAATTTTTTTACAGAGAGAGTGATGAGACATTGGAATGGGCTGCCCAGGGAGGTGGTGGATTCACCATCCCTGGAGGTTTTTAAAATGATGCTGGATGTGTCACTGAGTGCCATGGTCTAGTAACCACAGTGGGGTTGGATCAAGGGTTGGACTTGATGATCTCGGAGGTCTCTTCAAACTCAGTTGATTCTATGATTCTGTAATTCTGTGATTCTGTTCACCGCTGTCCACCTGAAGTCTGGACACTTTTAAATGTTATGATTTGATTATGAAAAATGGCACCACCTGCAATTACTAGACACTTTTGAAAGCATAGGCCCTAATGACTGATTCTTTTCAACATGTTCCAGTGTGCACTATTAGAGCATCTTGCATTTCTAGTGTCTCATCTAAAGTCATTAGTCATACCAATTTCTGTGGAAATAGAATCAGATCTTTATATTCTGGCCCTAAACTCTTCATATCAAAAAAATTATGAGTTTAAAAATTTGACACACACTGGAATTCAAAAAAAAAAAAAAAAAAAAAGGAAAAAAAACCTCTCCTGCCCTTCCTGTTTCAGTTTACTTTAACTGGTGATCACAGTGGAAATAAACTAAATAAGGAGCAAAAACAAATACTCTTTCCCCATCACCTAAACAACTGTTGTGTTCTCAGGATTTGCAAGGAAACAGAAGATATGTGATTAACCCAGCTAACACAGCTGTAGAGACACAGACAATTTTTTGGACGTGTGAGCTGTTTGTTCTTTATGAAAGCTGGAAAGGCTGTGTTAATTTCCTCCTTCCCTCAGCATTTGCAAGGAGTTGTGAATTCCCTGTGTTAATAACTCTCAACTTTTGTGATCCCTTCTTTGCTTAAATGTAGAGTGACTGTACAGCTGCCAAATGTGGCATCTAAAGTGGAAATTTAGAGGGGATTCTGGAGTGCAGAGTATCTTCAGGATGGAAAGAAGGTGGGATCTGCACTTTGGGACAAAATGTTGGATTATAAATTAGTGCATTATGAAAAAAAGTGTGTTATTTGATTTGACCCACATAAGGAATGCAGTGACCATCTTGGGAAGGCACTGGTTCAATGACAGTCAGCCTACTGTTCAGTATATCCATAACATCCTAAAATTCAAGTTACTCACTGGAAGAGGTGAGGCACCAGCCACAAAAAACCGTGTAGACTGTCTTTATCTAATCTGGTTTTGCTCTAACTGTGACTCCTGAATGAGTCTCCCAGTTCCTGTGGCTCCTGTTGCTCCCTAACCCGCCGGGAAACCTAGATGGAGTCAGGCACCATTCCCTCTCCAGCAGCTGGCCATAGAACCCACCAACACACAGCCAGGACATCAGCATCCTAAAACAACCCACAAAGTACATGCTGAAAGGCTCACACATGACTGCTGTTAGAGGTTTCCCCAGCATCCTTCAAGCATATTGACATTTAAAAGTCATATTGGCCAGCCAGAGTAAAAGCAGGGTTTTTTCAGGGTGAATGAGGTTTGGACTCCAGAGTTTAATTTGGATACACTGTGACTCTCCTGAGCGTTCTGAATCACAAACCTCACCAGTGCATGAAGCAGTAGACTGTCAGGTAGCGAAATGGTGTCTTTTGTCATCAGTGAACTATTGCATCAGTGACCAAGATTTCCGACACCAGTGCTCACTGCATAGGCTGCATGTTAGAGGATGAAAACATGTGGCACTTTTTACCACATTACACATCTGGAAATTCAAAGTTAACCTGCATTTGGAGACTTTGAACTGAAAAATAAACAAAATCAACTGTGGCTTCCTGAAGCCTTGGAAAGAGCGATGGCTTGAGAGCAGCTGTTCTTTGCTTTCAGTGCTTTCTGATATGCCACAATAAATTACATCTCAGTTACAAGGAAGTTATTCCTCTGTTACATCAGTCAGGGTAATCTTCTTCACTGTGTGTTTGTTGAATTATCTGTGGTGCATCACAAAACTGCTGACCTGAGAAATCCCACAACCTCAGCATCAAACGCAACTAATGGCTGTGTCCTGCAAACGCTGCAGAGCAATTGGTGGTGGGTCACTCACCAGTCTGACCTCAGCGTGATTGCAGGCAAAAAGACTTCACTGGCTGCTACTTGCAAGTCTGTGTTGCAGCCCTTCTGCTACCGACGTGTTCTAGTACATCCCACCCTCCCTTATCATGTGCCACTGCTGTCCTAACTGCATCAGAAAAAACTGTACCTCACTGGAAAATATTGTCCTGGAAGAGTTCTGAAACTCTCTGTCATGCATCTTGCAATTGCTTTTATGTGCCTTATCCCATTTAAAGCCTGTTAAAAGGTTGATAAAAATCAGTGAAAAGGTAAACAGTGAAGAGGAAACAAAGTCTTCTTCAAGAAGAGAGCTGCGATACAAAGAGTGAAGAGGCATTTTCTCATTGGAAAAAACAAGAATCTGTTGAAGAAATTACTCCAAAATTTTTGTGGTTTTGCCATTTGGGATTTTATAAGCAGTGAATTAAAGCTCTTTATGCGGTATAACAAGGCCTGTAGACCTCACAGAAAAAGACACCCATACATTAGCACTTCACCACTTTTTTTATCGCTCACTGAGTAGGCTGTGGAGGTTACTTCAGTTTACTGGGGTCTCATGAAGGGATCTCCAGCACACTTGGTCTTTACCCCAGGTCTATGTTTATGTAGTAATTATAGCCATGACAGCTAACTGAGTTTCTCCAATCAATCACACTGGAAGTTTTGTTTGTTTTCCCGTGCTAGGGAACAGGAAAGTTTTACCCTTCTTTAAACAATGAGAAAGAAATGAAGGATACTTTTCAAACATAAGTTGAAAATTATTATTGAAGAAGGGTTCAATGAGCAAAAATCCTACCTCTACTTTAAGTGAGAGTCTGTCTGTGATGACACTGAGTTCTAGCTGCATTTTAGAAGAGACAAGCAAAAAGATTTTCTAACAGAAGACAGTTCCCCTTCAGTTGATACATAGCAAGGTAAAATAGATTTTACAAATTCATTCCACGAGCTGGAAATAATTGTCCTGTCTCTTGAGCACTGCTCTCTACTTGTTATTAAACCATAAAAACTCCAGCATCGGATAAGAACCATGCACCTGATTGCAGCCAGGAGTATCCAGGCATGGTTGTCACAGTGCAGAGAAGGAACCTGTTCAGAGAAATCACAGCAAGGACAGGAGCACCTGAGATAAGGATATGTTTTTTATCCTTCTGCTGTGCCCTGCCATGATAATTAGTGACTGATGGCTGACTAAATAAAAGCTCTCATAAGGCTGGGGCATGCTCAAAGCCTACAGATACACAGCTCAGCAGGTTAGTCAATGTTCTGGGTTACTGGTCTATGAGATAAGACAAACACTCCAGCTCATTGCCTGACTCTGTGGAGTCACACTTTTCTCGTGCAAGTACTAGCACAGACCATGTCAAGTTTTCTGTCTTTACAGTTTACATTAGTTTTTCTTTTATTTATCTATTCTGTGACAGAATTTCTTCCTACATGAATTTAAAGTTTTGAAAAGAGTTCCTATCTACCTTTATGACTCACTAAGAAATAAAAAGACACCGTTCATCCCAAAACACTCCATGCCACTGTTCTGTGCACAACAGACTTCCTCTGAATCTGGTAAATCTGTCAGGAGCTATGGTCATACAGTCCCCTCTACCTCAGAGCAGAGGAATGGAGTAAACAACCTGGTTTCCACTTTTCTGTGTTAACAGGAGCAAACTCAGGCCCAATGACAAGACTGTCTGACCTTTCACAAGCCGCATAAAAGTCAGTTATGCTCCCATTTGCCAAGATGCCATGAACCACAGTCCTGAATCATCATCATGTACAAGACAGCCTATCAAAGTTCTTTCCCACCTTATTATAGGCCTTTTGAATAAAGCATCTTTTGCTACTGTATTAGGAGAAGGTTGGATATCAAGTCCTACACTTTCTGTGCTGGGCACTGCTCAAAGACTTCATTATTACAGTTCATCAGAATTTGTTGAATTTAAAAGTTATACTAAAAAATCCATTGATTTTTGGTGGGTTGCACATCTCTGTAACGTGGATTTGTCTTCCAGTGTAGCAAATGTTGGTTTTGCAGGACAACAAACATTAAAAAAACCCAAAACATTCGATGGGGAAGACATATTGTTAAAGAGTTTGTATTGTGTATGGTACAGTGATTAAAAACATGAATTCAGTACTGCACTGATCACGATTCCTTCACTCTTGCCAAAATCTCTATTTAATGTAAACTTTTCTGTACACGTTCTGTACATCTACCACTGAGATGCAGACAGAAAAACTGCAGACACAAAGTGACTGAAACAAAACCCAAGACCTCAACTATGGTCAGATCCAAACTCTTGCTTCAAACTATTAATAACACAGAAAATACAGGTCACTTGAAATGTGCACAGTTTATATTTAATCCTTTTTTTTCTTAAACCTCACTGAGCACAATAATAATGGGAATTCCCTGTAGGCAGGCAGGCAGGCAGCAGTGTCTTTGATGGCAAATGAGTTATAAATCAACAGCAAGTCAAAGATGTTAAGGTTGTATCTTCCCTAGGAAAAAAGATATATTTTTAGCTTGAATTAGCTACCACAGTGTTTAGCTTTAATGAAGACAAAGTAGTTGATAATTTTCACAGAGGTTAGTGGGTCAAAGTAAACCCTGGGGCAGCTCTAGATTTTAATCAGATCTGCCAACATCTATCAAAATTAAACTTTCTTTTGTAAGATTTTACCTCATCTTAGTATACTAAGTCCTCTATCTTGATTAAAAAATTAAAATGAAATCTTAAGGGTAAGAGTAACACGAGGTGTGTTGACAATTCAGAAGAAGGGTAAGAAGGATGGGGAAAAACAATGGCAAAACAAGATGAGATAAGGATTTTTTACTGTCACTGGGGAATAAAAGAAAAAAAATCTAAAGTAGATTTAAAATATTTCATATAAGCAAGCAAGAGTAGGTACAGGTTTAGCTGGCTGTGAAATACTTATATTGCAGGATCAAAGAAAATACAATAAAGTATCTACAGAACTTACAGAACTTTTCTGAAATCTTTGATCTCTTCCTTTACTGATCAATGAATATGACGTACAGACAGATAGAAAGACTATTTCACACAGATATTGTCTTCTAAAGGGAACACATAAGAGGAGGAATCACTGTGTATGTGACGGCATCACATTATCCTTCCACTGATGACTGCTCTGTTAGGACCAACAGGAGAACCTGCACTACAAACACCTCCAGGTATGGCAACAATCTTCTGGTTATTTGGTTGTGTTTTCAGATTGTACTTCTTTCTTCCATAACTCCTTGCCACAAGCAGACACTTTCAGAGTAATTTATTAAAAGTTTTTACTAAAACCACAGTTTGTTTTAGTCGGGAAAAGACCCTCAGGGAATAACATTTAAAATATACATATTTTCAAGGACTGCTTCAGGTCTCTGAGAGTTTGATGTTTAAACAGAGTAAAGTTTAATGTTTAAACAGACTAAAAGAAGAGGGGCCAAATATTTCTCTGTGGTGGTCTTCTTCATTATTTGCTGGGCTGAAGTTGTCCACTTGCATTCTCTTGTTTTCAGATCAATTCACTGTGTTAATTGGGAGTATTAACTCTGGGATCTATGTCTGCTCCTAACTGGTCCACCTCAGAAGTGAGAACACAAGGTTTTGATGGGAATACTGATATGAATTGCATTCCAGAAGAGAGACGAAACTTAAAATGATGTGCCATGTGAGTTCTAACTTGATCTAAACAGGCTTCAGCAGCAGCTAGCAACTTCAGATGGGAAGCAAGTCTGGTCTTTGAATGGTTGCAACCTGGTATAAAGACTAAGCAGTATCCTACCCAAGGACAATGACTGCATATTGATTTGAGTTGGTTTCTCGTTCAGCAACAAAGAAGTCACATATATCCACAGGAAGCTTGGAAATTAGCTTTTTGCTTTCGTACCACTCCAGGGTTAGTCATTAAGATAAGATGAGTTAAGAGAGGGTGATTTAATAAGTCTGAAATCAGGGGAATTGCAGTACTGACTCTGGAGTCCCCATGAGCTCTTGGCTTGTTGCATCTCTGGAGCTTCTCAGACTTCACATTTGCTGAGGGAAAATTAATTTCTAATATTTCCCAGAATATTAGGAAGTTGTAAACCACCAGTGTGGTGGTATTTCTGTATGGTACTATTTGCTCTGAGGGCTGAGGTTCTGACTCCACTGGAAACAAAGAGTGGTTAAGCAAAACAAAGAGATCAGTTTTTCTGCATAAGATGTAGTTCTCTGAGAACTGCATCATTCTCCCTCTCTCTCTGAGAGAGATGATGTCCCCTTTTCTTTCATCTTTTTTTCCATTATAGGTTTTATTCACAGGCCTATTGTGAGCACTCAGTGCTCTTCACTTCATAATTAGGTTCTTATGACAGCACCACAATTCACTTTTTCTCTTCCATAGACTGTTCTTCACAGTGAGTGCTCTGGAGATTCCTGTGCTCCACTGCTACTTCAGTAATGATCAATACATGCTAACAGGTAAATGTGACAGGACCTGTAAGAAATGTTTAATGCATTGGCACTACATAATAAGTAAGACCAACTCTGTAACAGAGCTGGTTGCATCTTACAGCATTTATTCAGCACTAAGTATAAATTTTCATTACCATTTGAAGAGTTCATAAGCTTCCTTCATCAGTTAGCTTACTGATCATATACCTTCAGAGCTGGATAATATCCAATTCTTTGTCTAATCAAAATCTCTTCCTATCACTGTTGACAGTCAAGCATTATATTAGCTTAGACACCATATGGAAAAAAATGTAATGATCCATAACTGGATGATTAAGTTTAACCCATAAACACTGATGTTAATGACTACCAGGCTGCCATGTTCTTGTTTGAAGTACAATGGCTAAAACTTTATTTTCCCCTTACAAAAACAAAAACCACTCTTAATTTCGTGGGATAACATGGAATAAATTCATGTGCAATCCAACACAATTTGAGCATTTTAGCTTCCTCAGTTACAAGTCCTGTTTCTTGGAAAATGTGGTGTTCGTATGGCTTTGCTTAATAAGGAGGAGTTAATTTTCCTCTTCATTGACTGTTTTGAATCTTTGCAATTCCAGAGAGGCCATCTGAGTCCTTTATATTCTCTTCCCAAAATTGTGCAACACAATCGCTTGTACTAAATGCTCTGATATTCCTTAAAATACTTGTGGCTATTTTGTCATGGGTTCTGTATTTAATAATGCAGAGTAATCCTCTTTTCTAGATACATGCACAGAGAGAATGAGACCTTTATAAATTAGTAATGAATACAAAGTAGTCCAGAGAAAATAGTAATATACAAGACCAGTATTCTAGATATTTCTGAACCAAAATATTACACAGCTAGGAAAAGTTCTAATTAGATGTTGATACAGTGTTAAAAATAGAACTGGAAATAAACTAGGCTAATCAGACACCTCAGTGAGATTCCTCTGAAGCCTTATTTAAATGAATTAAGACACAGTTTCAGAGGAAGTACAAACACAGCTAGTTATTAACTATCTAGGGCTTTTGTCAGCTCTTGGTTTCTCACATTTCCCTACACGAGGATCAAAGAAAGGTTCTGTATGTGTGAAGGAGTCCAGCATGTGTAATCTGTTACAGCTATGACACATTTTTGTCTCCTGTTTGCAGTGCAGCAATTCCTGCATAGGAAATTAGGACATACCCACAGGACTTCGAGGTGAGGGGGTATTGGCAGGTGAGAATCCATTCCTGAGTGCAAGCATGGAGTTACTGGAAATGGAGGACCTCTTACTGACTCGGTCCTTATACATCTGTGATTTCCATTTCAGCCAAAATACATGACACTCATGTGTGACCAAAGTAATCTCCAAATGACCACCAGCAAGCTGGCAAACAGGCGAACCCGCTGAAGAAATGACGTTCATTGCTCAGTAGGCATCTTGTAGGAAAATCGGTGTATCCAGAACAACACGTGTAGGAGTAACAGATGCTGTAGAGCAAAGGCAGACCCTGATAAGACTATTAAATCAGGGAGGGAGTGATTTTCTTATGCTGCATTTATTCTAAGTACACACATTTTTTCCTTTTATTTCAGGCATAGACTGCACTCATTTTCACCAAGAATGAAAATTAAGTTTTTCCTTCCTGGCCAAAACAGATTGGGAGCAAATACTTACTGTGACAAATATTTCACATTATAATGCCTCTGCGGTGAAGGCTTTCTCTACTTCATTGGTTTAGCAAACTCTTTCTTCTACAGAAAGAAGACATTAATCATTACAGTTTGTCCTAAGATGAGTTTCTATTTGATGTTATTTATCTGCCAGGCAAAAGAAAAATGTTCCAATGAAACAAATTATTAAAAAGGGTTAATAGTCTTTTTCAGAACCATTGAAGGACAAGAAACAATTTGGTGCTATATTCTCTTCTTCTGCTCTGTTGTGCTAAGAGTTCATAAAGTACCCAATACATGTAGGTGTCATTCCAACAAACCTCTGCTAAGCTGTGAAATTATGTTGCTTCTTCATTTCTCAGGAAGCAAGACATTAAAAAATATCTGGGAAGTCTCAGTGCTGTCCAGCTGTGACTCCTGACTGTCCATGTCAGCTGTGTTCAGAAAACACACTGTAAAGCAAGATTTCTGAACACTGAATCCCTACCATATGGGGTTAATTTGAAAAATGCCTTATAAGTTGATCAAAAGCTGAAAAACATTAAGAGCAATTTGTTCTTTTCAACAGAAATAAGCTTATGAGCATTTTTGCTTTGATGGTTTCCAACAGGCAGAAAGCACAATCCTGCAGCAAGTCCCTCTCCTAAAGCAGTTCTTTTACACACAGGGCCACAGTTAGACAATAGAGTGGGATCTGGTTGGTGGCCAAGTACTGTAACATGAACTGATGGAAAAGAGTGATTGGACCTGATGTGTACCATTATTCATAAAAGCAAATGCCCTGTTGGCAGCACAGCAGAAAGAGATGCTGTGTGTGCATTACCAGTGTAAATGCGGGAATGGGTGAAGACAGACATGAGCTGCCCTGTCCATGACTGAAGCTGGTCAGACGGAAACCACACCCAGCCTAGAAGCTTTATATCTAATTTCATATGGAATCTGTTCTCCAGATAATATATCCTGCCTCTCAGCAAGGTTTATTACTTCACATGCAGCTCCCACTACAAAACTCACATGAGGGCAGTAGCTCAGGTTTGCCTTTAGACTCATCCCCTGTCTGCAAGCAACAGAAGGAAAATGAGGAGATGTCATTATATATACATTTTTAGATCTATCAGATGTGCAAATCAGGGAGTAGGAATGTATATATGGTGGAGACTGCTGAGGTCAGGCACTTTCTTGCAAGCATCAAAATCACCTTTGTAAAAATATACATCTTTTTTCCTCATTTCCTGGGCTTAAAGCTCTTCCAGAGTCTATCTACTCAGACTGTAAGAACTTCTTTTCATTCCCAATTTAAATAGATGCACGGGCCATTTATATCCTCATGTTTTTATAGACCATTTTAATTCTTGTGGGTTTGGATTCAGTTAATTCAGTTTGTGTATTTCTGCCAATACATCGCTCAAGGATGGGGAATCTTCCTGCCTTTCTTTAGGAACCTGAAAGCAAAAGTCTGGAGCAGAGAAGAGGGAATCAATGGGCAACTGCTTATGATAATATGTGGCCGAAGAAGATGGGAATGTAAGAAACAGATTGCAGAGTTTTAAACATCCAGAAGTACTCTGAGGCTTCATCACTAAGCAGATGCTCTTCTCACAGTTTAACAGGCCTGAGTTGGGGATCTGTTAGGATTCAGTGAGAAAAACATAATTTACTAAATGAATAGCAATGCTTTTGGTTGTGTGTCTGTTTCTTGGGAAATCTCACTACATACACAGGAAAGGCTCAAACTTATTTAGCTGACACGAGCCAGTCTTGCCATGGAATGTCTGCAAAACTTATTATTTCTTTTGTCTAGCTCTGAGTTTATTTGTCTCTCAGTAATTGGAGTTTGTTTTAAAACAAAAGCAATTTATCTAAATGACTGTTGTGACTGTAGTGTGATCTTCCCATTATTTCTACACCCTCTGGAACAGTTAGTGGTGAAATTTCCTCCTGCTTTAAAAATCAATAAATTATTTATATATCACTTTGAACTGTCAGCATTTGACTATCAGAAGCATAACAGACAGCCCAAAGACAAGCAGAATACTCCTTTACCTGCAAGCCTTTCTAACAGGCAAGAGTAAAACCACATAATTTCTACCAAATGTATTAGTCTGAATAAAAGTCCTCCTTTCTTTAAGTAGCTGGAGAGGCAAAGTGTGCATTGCCCTGTAACATGCTTCTGAAAACTGGCAGAGGAAAACTTTCTTTCCACCAGAGGTTCCAGGCCTTTGGACAGAGTACCTTGAATATAACTAAAAGGGTTGCATAATCTTTTTTAAAAGAGTCTCACAAAGCATATAATGTACCCTCTTCTTGCATCTATTATGGCAATTAATGCCAATAAGTATAAACTAATTGTTAACATCTGTGTTAAGTGAGAGAAGTAAAGCTGTGTTTGCTCTCCCGCAGTTTCAGAGAATAAAGCTGTACTACAACTTCAAATACCCTGGAAGAGAAGACCAGAAAAACACTGGAATGAAGAAACAAAACAAGATTTTTCACTACTGTTTTTTATTATGACTCCATCTTAACAGACCTCTAGCAACTGTAAAAAAGAGTTTCATATCTTCATCTCAGTTCCTTGTCTCTGCCTCACTGAAATGACCGGTCAGAGAAAAAAATTTTAGAAAAAACTGTCACTAACAGTGACCCAGAGATTAGTGATTTGAGATCATTGCCTAGCAGACCATACAGTTACCAAGACCCACTAAGTTGGGCAGCAGTGATCCATTTTTCGTTTTCCACAATGGCAAATTTCATAAGCATGAGGTTCATTGATGTAATCACCTAAGCAATGTCTCCTCTCCAATCTGTGTTTTGTTCTAGGGATGCTTCAAGCAGTGCAAAGCTGCCAGCTAGTTGCACACTGTGAGAGCTCTCTGCTTTGGACAACAGCAGAATAGTACAAGAAAGAAGGCTCTGTATTGGAAGAGGACTAGGGATTTTCCTTAAGTCTGTGCTTTGTAAGGTATGTCCCATTCTACTTGGAAAAGGTGAGCTCCAAAAGGTATTTTTTTCAATTAGGAGAAGGTAGTTCTGAGGTATGTGACAGTCATTTCCAAAATGAATCCACACTGAGAGAGCAAAAAATCTCGTGAAGGGAAATAACAGGCAAGTGGTGCACTGCAAAAGCACCTCTACCAAATCTTTGTTCATGTTTGTAGGACTACATTAGCATTAATTTCTGGGCAATGTATCAAGTTGTTTGAGCCAACATATTATTCCTAACCACAGATCTAAAACATCTCTACAGAGGAGACATGCATGGGATGGAACTGTGTCAATTTTGAACTGTTTTGGCATTTTAGGACACAACAGGTGCAAGCAGTAGTAAAACTTTGATTTTTCTCTGTGTTAGTATTTGCTTGGTGGAGGCATCGCAGGAATTATAATCAATGAAACAGCTGTCTCTTTCCAGGGATGCTGTAATACCAGTTCAAAGATACCTACAACATCCCTACCTAATGACAGTGCAGGTTTCCAGGAACTATGATTCCCAGCAGCAACCACACTGTCACTACCCAGCTATGAGCTTCTCTGGTGCCCTTTCACATCTAAGCCCTGGCAACTGCCTGCTTTTATATTTCGTTGCTTGATTATTGCAACTGTTAAACCAGATGGCAAAAATGCAGTAAGGTGCAAAAAGCTGTAAAGTTCTACTGTGTAACTAGAAAATTGCATTTATCTTCATTGTGGCCATTATTGTGACCTTCATTTAGCAGAAATGCTAAATTCTAGTTAAAAAGTTGCTTTGGTTTTTCTCCATGACCTCTTTCTGGTGCTTTCTTTCAGAAAACTATATTCAATGTTTTTTTAAGCCCTCCTCAAAACACTGCACTAAAAAAAAAAAAAGGTCATGCGGTTTTGAATTGGAATTGCTTAAACAGAAAAAAGAAACTTTCTATGGGGATGCACAGGTGGAGACTCATCACATTCCCTGAAGTACTATTTTAACCCTTATGTTAGTCCAAGATTATAAGCAAGCTTTTTGTTTTTAGCCTGAACCCAAATGTCACAAGTATGATAGTAAAGGAAAAAATAGTCATAATGTATGCTGACTGATGTTGTGAACCTCCTCATTTTTTAGAAGCTTTAATAAGGATCATTTCTTCTAATACAAAATGAAAAAAAAATAGCTAGGTGCAATTAAAATCTTGGCCTGATTGTGAATTTAATTAGAGTTAGCCACTGATCAGCCAGTACAGTGCAAACTTTTTAAGTTTTGGTCACACCTCAAGTTTCAGGGAATGTCTCTTTCATTTTTCTCTACAGCTCCCTGATCCACACAACTGACCATCCACCAAACTGGACTATCCCACCAGGAACTTTGAACATGCATGAAAGTCTGTTAGGAGCTAAACTAACAAAATAGTCTGGATGGCACTTGCAGCCAAAGCCAGATGGGACAGAGCAGTCCATGGAGTAAGAATGTTTCCATGAACCCTTGGTCTTACATATGTCTCCTAGGAAATATATCTCTTTGAACTCATGAAGCAGGCACATAACAGACACTACGATGCCCTAGGACAGTTTATGTGTGTGCCTACTAGGTCAAATTTTACTGTATTTTGTGGTCTAATGGGAACTGACCTTTGCAGAAGGATGTGGAGTATCAAACATCTAGGAGAGTCCAGTGATGGGCACAAAATGAAGCCTGTCTCCAGAATGTTGTTTCATCTATTGCACATGTGAAGAAGCTTTTACAGCTGAGCCCTTTTGATGGAAAGGGTAAGCAGAGATTATCTAGTGTGGCTTTCTCAATCTGTGTGGCTGGCCTCCCGGGGAAAAGCTCTGATCTTTTCCGAGTACCGCACGTGTGTGTAACCCTGGGGCAAACGAGAAATGGAATGTGTGTCATTTATTTGTTTAGTGCTTCGCAAACCCCCAGCACCCTGTGCTGGCTACTCTATACTGAATGCTTATTGTTCAAAGGATGCCTCCTCGCAAAGACTAATCCCAGCCCTGAAGAAGTAGACAGGAATCTTCCCCTAGACTTGAGGATGCTTTGGATAGAGCCACAGTCTTCCACAACTAATGTTCCCATTGAACTCAGTAGGGTGTCTGGATGTGCAAGGAGGGAATTGGTGGTCCTTCAGTTACCAGTGTCAATATTAACTAGCAAAGTAAATACAAGCAGTGGGCTTTCCCACACAGAGTAATTAAATATACTTCCTCTATTCTCTGCTGCTTTTTACATTAAAGGGCTTACATTGTTTTGTTTTAGCTTTAATGATCATATCTGGGAAGCAGATTTAGAAGAGAACATCATAATCCCGTATTATCAACATAAAGTTAGACTGTGTTTTTTAAATATGGCAATAGGAAGGCAGAGTTTAGTGAGTGGGTTTTACATTTTTTCTGGTCAGCTACAATATACAGATTTAGTTCATCCTGTTCGTATATTAAAATACTAGTTTAATCATACAAGATAACTCATCTTTTTCTGCCATCTAGTGACAAAAACTGCAGCTAAGCAAGTTTATAAGCCATGTCATTCATTTTACTCAGTAACACAGGTAATACAATATAGAGCTGCCAGTGTATGTTTTCCTGGCAGTTCCTGAGCACTTTGTGTGATCTTAATGTGGGAGAAGGCATAGACCTTGTGTTTTGTCCTTTTATGTATCACTTTCTTAATTGCTTTTACCCTCTCTTCCTATACATAATGACTGGGTCAATCTTGCAATGGAGAAAGAACATCCCTAGTGTAGAAATCCACTTGCCATATGTGTCTTCAAAGAAACTCACCTGACACATGGTCTGGGGAGACTCTGTTTCTCTGCCAAGGACCAGTAAAATCTTTCCTCCACCACTGATAGGTTACACACAAGTACACATGATACAATTAGCCAGGGATAGTACTAGGACAGTCAGTGGCCAACCACCACAAGAAATGAAATAGTTGCTATATCTAGCCCAAAAACTGTATATTCTTTCTTTGCTTCTGCTGAAATTGAAGACATTGGTTTCACCAATGTCAGTAATTACTTAAAATGTAAGCATATGTTTAAAATGCATTGGTCAAGCAAGTTGTTCACCTTCTATTCCATATAAACTTTATTGTGGGGCTATGATATGAATTGAGAATTTTCCTAATCCTTGACTAACAATTGCCCTATACCAATATGTGAAAGAATTTTCTGGCTTCTACGTAGGCACCAGAATAGACATCAGAAACCCATTTCTGGATTTTAATACCACCTGAGTTACAAAAATTATTGTCTAAGTTTTAAATATGTCATCTGATTTTTTCCCTAAACAAGAAGCTTTGTTCATATCTCATTAAAACAATTTAAAAAAATCAGCAAATTTCAATAAACATTGTATCAGACCCAAGATAAGTCTATGGAGAAATGGTGGTGACATTCAGCCTCTGTACCGCATAGACATAATTCTTGGCAGGACTGGAAAGTAAATTACCTCTGCCTGTTTTTCCAGACAATGTCAAAATCATCAGATAAGATGAGCCTTATTAGCAACAGCTGGCTACCTTGTTATACTCATCACAGCAATTTTACAGACAAGAATTAATAAATCAAAGCCATTATTTTTGCATTGTTTCCAGTGAATGATGGTATTATTTTCCTCTCTAATAATGGGGAAGTGCTGCAGTATCTCATCAAACCTGTGTAAGGCGTGTGCATCATTAATAAAGACCACTGTGTTCTTTGAGTTCTGTCTTACAGGTATTTGATTGTTGAAGATGTATATATGTGATTTGCCCGAACTGTGACACCAGTATGGCATATAAAGTTTTTCTCTGAACAATAATAAACCCCCATCACAGAAATTTTACTGTCATTTTAATGAAGTGGTTAGAAAGATTAACTATGCCAAAATGGTACACTTTTAATTTGAAATAAAAAGTAAAAGGTTCACATAAAAATTATATGTTAATATCAAAAATTTGTGTCAAATGAGTATGAAAACTCCATGAAAACTGGCTTTTTAACTGGGGTCAATAGAAAGTAATGAGAAGCCTTATAAAATACTGAGGCACCAGCTGCCTTTTCTAACCATCTCACAGAAACAAAGACAAGTCCATAACCATCTCTCCTCTAAGCAAAATAATGATTTAATCTTTTTGTTTAACTTTTCATTTTCTTCATTGTCTTCATCTCTCCAGTTACATCACTTTGTATTTATGTGAACAATGAAAATGATACCTATCTCTGAAAGAATGGTTAAATAGAAAAATCAAGGCCAGAACTGTTTTTCGTAGTTTTCATCAGGTCAGGGTCTTGCTGGAACAAAGCCAGATGACTGTCCTGATCCCCACATACTACAGTGACTCAAGCACAAAGGGTTCTTTGAGAGATGAGTCTCTGAGATGAATAAGAAAATACTAACCATAAGGGAAAAGAGATATTTTCAAATATCATGGTACAGTCTTATTTTTTAAATATCCTTTTTTCACTCTGAGATGTTTTCCCACAAACTCTCCTTATGTTTTATGCAGCCCCTGTGCCTCTGAATGTCATGAACCAAACCCTAAAAGGACAGGACAAAATAGTAAAAAAACTACCAAGTTCTTTTTGTTGGTTTTGGAGTTGGGGTTTTTGGGGGGTTGCTTTTTGTTTGTTGGTTTGGTTTGGTTTGGTTTGTAGTGAGGGGGCTGAGGGATGTTGTTCTGGGTTTAGGGGGGTTTTGGGAAGTGGTTGTTTTGTGGGGGGAGTTAGGGTGTTTTTTGGGTGTGAGTTTTGTTGGGTTGGTTTGTTGTTTTTTCGGTGGGGAAACATTTTTAACAGCAATAATTTTAAATTTCCAGTAAATCTTAAGACTGAAAAGCCTTTACTTCAATTAGTCTAAAGAGAATTAAGGTGTATATACGTCTTTCAAACCTTAGAAGCCTGATTTCTGTATCTTCTCAATGAATAATTTAGAGCAGCTGTACTGGTGTCTAACAACAATAATAAAAGAAAGAATGACCTGAAAACCAAGTGTAGTAGTCATACTGTAGTGGTCATACTGACCCCTATAGTGGTCATCTAAAGTCATACTGACTATATCCAGACACCTGCTTGTGTACAAGTCACCCCTTCCTCCCTTTGCTGTCAGTGCAGAGCCAGCCAGTGAATTTGGAGGTGGTTTTGATGCACTTCATCCTGTCCTAAATTAGTTTTCAATATTTGGTGGACATGAATCACATTCTGAACTCTGTCAGCTCAGCTGACTGAATCTGCACTGATTACAGCCCTAGACAGTCAGGGCTGTAATACCCATATCAGAGGCACCTAAGGATATCTCTACCTTTATTCTGACTTGTGATGAATTCAAAAGGTTTGTGATAATCTTTTTCCTTCTCAATTGAAAAGATATAAGCAAGATGATGTGTCATACATATGCTAAAACGACACTTCAGTGCAGCAGTTTGTTAAATTTTTGGGACTGGTAGTCTGAGGACCTCACACAGAAGATGTTCTGGTTAAAGATGCTGTTTTGGAGATGCAACATAAAATAAGGGTGCTTACATGAAAAGGACTAAAGCCTCACCCAGTTCCTAGAACAGGTGTTTAAAATAGCTATGTCTTTTTATGTTTCCATTAAAAACCGTACCATTTTATTTAGGCTCTAGGTATATACAATGTCTATCTTGAAGCCACTTTGTGGTATGAGTCTCTCTAGTCTTCTTTCTAAATTACACGTTAATTAGCCAGATTTGATTCCTAGAAAAATTAAGCTATTGTCAAATCACTGGGTAAACCTAGAGGCTAAATTTAAATTCCTGAACCACATCCACACACAGCCATTCTGTGTCTGTGTCAAACTATTTGCAGAGGGTGTGATCAAGAGTTTGTCTGGCTCAGTAACTCCTGCATCGAAGCCCTAGAGAGGAAATGCTGTGACGACAGCAATTCAAAATGCATGTGTCAGCTGTAATTACATTGCTATTTATTTACCCGGTGTAGACACTCGTACCTTTAGAAATAGAAACAACTGGCTGATTTTAAACAAGTCATGAAAGAGATGTGGCTATAGCCAAGAGGCTGCACAAAGTATGGACATAGATGTACTTACAGCTTCACCACAGTTTTTGATAGCATCAAATCTAGGAAGATTTTGAAGTGAATGAGAAGTTCACCACAGAGATAAAAAGATCATTCTAACTCTTTTTTGAAATTAGTTTTTTTCTGAAAATGTCCAGGTACAATTACAGGTTTCATTAAGAAGTGGACTTTTAGTAAAAAATCCCAATACATTTACCTCAACCTACCAGAAGCAATATTAGTCTTATGTTCCAAGTTTAGGTCATGAAGCAACTTGCCTCAGGGACCTGGATGCAGCTTCTGAAACCCCAAAGATACAATTTGACCCAGGTCTGCTCACTTCCAGAAGTGAGCTATAGAATGTCACAGTCACTGTGCCCAAAAGGGCACAGAATCACTGTGGTGACATGTGGTAACTTGTCCATGTGACCATGTGTCCTCCTGGCTTAGTTAGAAGGATTTAAGCAGTAATTGTTTTTTATTATTATATGTCATTAGACATATTTGGGATTTCATTGATATATTATATATAATATCACACACATTATTCAGCGCATGCCAGAGGAACAAATTGGGAGAGCCATGGTTTCAAGATCAGAGCCTGATTTTTGGGTAAGAAAATAATTTGCTGGTTTACAGGCTTCTCACCTCTTCTCCTTTTCATGACAGATGAAGCATTTAGTTTACTAAAGTCCCAAATAAGCAGTAAACTATTAACCACCCCATAGTGACCACTGTGCAGACAGGCACACAAAGGGCATTCCTACTTCTCTTTTGCATGAGCATTTAATCCAATTTGCAGTTTAACCATAAGTTATGGGAATCAGTGATAACAGTTATGTCCCCAGATCCCACAGAGCATCTCTATGCAGCACTGAGCTAATACCAGCTGTTACTAGGAAATATTTTAGGCTTTCATTCACCAGGGGCCATGAGACTCTCATGGAAGGAGTTAGCTGTGTGCCAAATATTATTAATAACATTAACATAATAAAGACCATCTACTTACTGCCAAGTAAAATAAAATTAAATCATGTTAGCATAGCGGGAAAAACTCATTCAGTATAAAAGAACAAAAACAGTGGAATTATTTATTCTAAAGTCTGAGTTAGGGAATATAATTTCAGATCTCAGGCCACAAGTTTGGAGGTTTTTTCAGTCCTTTTCTTCATTCTTTGTTATAAAGTAGCAGGTTGATCCACAGTCATTTTGCCAGTTATCAGAGACTACCAGTGGATTTTCTACTCATATGGATCTAGGGCTACTGTGAAACACTAGCTGGGTCTCCAGTGTGTCATATATATGTAACTGGCTCCTCCCTGGGAACCAGGAAAGGCTACTGTGCCTGTAGCCCAATCCCATGGTAAAAAACTTCCATTGCAGTAAGACAGCCCTGAAGCCAAACATCTAAGGGAGAGGGAGGGGATGGCAGGAGCATCTCTCCGATGAAGATAGAGTGAGAAAGTTGGAGCAGCTCAGGCTGGAGAAGAGAAGGCTCTGCAGAAACTTTATAGCAGTCTTTCAGTACCTTTCAGTACCTAAAAAGCAACAGGAGAGCTGGAGAGGGACTTTTGATAAGGGCATGTAGTGACAGGATGATGGGAAATGGCTTTAAACTGAAAAAGGGCAAGTTTAGATTAGATGTTAGGAAGAAATTTTTTACTTTGAGGATGGTGGGGCACTGGAACAGGTTGCCCGGAAAAGTTGTGGATGCCCCATCCCTGGAAGCATTCAAGGCCAGGTTTGATGGGGCTTTGAGCAACCTGATCTAGTGGGTGGCATCCCTGCCCACGGCAGACAAGTTGGAACTAGGTGATATTTAAGGTCGCTTCCAACCCAAACCATTCCGTGATTCTGTGTTTCTATGACTGGCAGTGCTGTCTGCTCAGCCTGCCAGCTTGGCTGACTGTCAGCTTTGTTTCCCAGGAGCCAAAAGCAATTCTTTCTAGGTACCCAGATCCACAACTCACCATTTGCCACTTTTAAGGAATTGTCATAAAAACGTTCCAGTTAAAAAAAAAAAACAAACACACAAACAACACCAACCAACCAAAAAACCCCACACAACTTTCTCTCCTTGTGGTATTCTTAATCCTTGCTGTTTTTTGGGCTGTACTTTCTCTGGTTCAGTGAGAAAACCCATGAACATCTCTGTTCTGTTCATAACTGCTCAGGATTGTCAGTACAAATGTCAATACAAATTGTCAGTACTCGATTAAGGGTAATAGACCCATTATCGATCACAGAACTTGAGATTTGCCTTTGTCCACATTTTTCACTTGAAACCACATGTAATACTACACAAATCATATGACTAGGTGATGTTCCAGGATGAGTAGGATCTCCAAATGTGAAGAGTCAACTCTTCCGTGACCTCACACCTGAGGAGTGATAAAGAGCCAGTTGCCTTCATAAATAGGTAACCTAAAGCTATTCACATCATAAAATACTCTGAGGAAATATACTGGGTTCTGGGTGCAGACTATGGAGCAAGCAGAAGAGAAACCTAGAGAAATAAGGCCTTAATTTTCACATACATATGAGATGATTTATGTATATAATACCAAAAGCGCAGAGAGGAAGTCTGGCTGGTCCATAGATGTAAATGTGTGTACCTTCATTGCTGGAGGTGTATTTGTTCCCAGGGTTGTGCAAATGGGAAGATACTTGGGACTGTGAACGTATGAAATGCATAAAAATTATACAGCCATACCTGTGATGCCCTTAAAGGTGTGCTGATTTACACTACTATAAGGGGAAATTAAACTAATGTCCATCACTGTTTCTTAATGGAATACTGACAAACATTTCTTGATCCTGAGCATTAACAGTATTCTGCTAGAAGCAAAGGGAAACCATTACTATAGAGTAATCATTGCCTGGAGATTGTGGTGTTCCCACAGAATGGCTCCAAACTTTAGCGTCCAGGCTTCAGCAGTATCCTTTTATATTTCAATAGGTAGACAGTTTATGTGCACGTAGGAAAAAATTCCTGTCTCTGTTTAAAAAAAATTAAATTGAATTTTATTTTAGTTTTGAGTCTTAAGCACTAGTTATTCCTTTCCTTTTTCTTTAGTTGCTTACACAGGTGTTGATCTTATTCAAATTATTATTCAGAAAATGTACATATAGATGCCACTTATTATATCAATTAGTGCACTGTCCTTGAGAATTACATAGGGAAAAACACCGTAGATGAAGGAAGAAGGAACAGATGCAGAAATATTATGCAATGAGATGACTTCATTCAAAAAAAGTCAGCGATGGCAAAGGAAGAAGCAACATGCCTTGTGCTTTCCTAAGCAGCTCCTGGCCCTTTCAGCCAGGGTCATTTAGAGCCACTGGCTGCGTTTTACTGCCAGCCCTAAATTCAAACACTTTTATTAATTTTACTTTGGCAGAACCTAATGTTAGCAGGAGGTAAATGCATTTTTCAATAGATGGAAAAAGAAATTCCTGTTCATTTCTATTTACAGTTGTTTGCGTTTCATGATCCTCTATTTAGAAGAAGTTTTAATAGTTTGCCAGTTCATGAAAGTCTATAGACATTTCCTTTGTTGGATCTAATAAGAGAGTAAAGAAGATATTTTAAAGCAGCATTGCTGATGTACTCTACTGATGATATTATATTTGAAATGCAAGAGTTCTCACAGGATTTAGTGTGGAAAGGAAGCTGGGATGACCCATACTTCAAATTCCAGTGGTTGTCCAGACAAAATTCTGTTTGTTAGCAATGATGACAAAATGTCTGTTGCTATTTCTACATTGCAAACCATTTTCCTCCTGCGGTTAATTTACTCCAGGTGAAAGTTTTGGAAAAACTCTGTGTGTAGAATCTACAAATAACTAGGTTCTTTAAGCAGATTGTACTAAACAGTATTAGATACAAAAATGGCCTGTTCAGCAACAATAAACAAACATTGAAGGAAGGCAGAGGGAATACCACATTCTCCTACACTGAGACTCAGGAATAAATCCTCTTGGGAAGGTGAAAATGGATTTATCATGGATGAAAGAAAAAGGATACAGTGTGAGAGGATGCTGTTTTCTCAGCCTTAGGCAATACACAACACATTTTTACCAGCTGGATAAGAGCGTTGTTGCTGCTTACAAAATAACTGTGGCAGAGCTGTAACTTTGGTTTTGCCAAATTTGAAGGACCACGCTCACAGAAGCAAAATGGTAGGGGAAAAAAAAATCTATGGAAGAAGAAGACTTCAGTGAGGACCACCAAAAGAGCCAGGAAATTAAATCATCTCAAGATGCTGCTCTCTGAAATAGCACACGTAGTGATATGAATCATTTACATCTCTTTCAAATTTTAATTATTTCATGAGTAAGAGACACAGAAGAAGCACTGGATACTCTTTCAGATGGACTACATTTAGATTTGTAGATTTTGTGGGCGATCTACTACTGCAGATCTTCAACACGTAAAAGGTCTTGCTGGCTCACTTACACTGCCATTTTGTGTTTAACCTACAAACTGAGTTTAAGCTGTTGTTTTTGATAGACTAAGTGTATATTCTTGACATGATGGAATTATACAAAAACTTTATGATTATAAACAAAACATTTTAAACATGATTCTCTTTCTATTTATTCAATTGTGGCTACATACTCCCAGTTTTACTGTGGTTTCCCTTTCACTATATTCACTTTGTGGGTTCTTCTGTAATACTGTCTTAAATGCTAGCTTTCTAGTCCCTTGTCTAACAGTTTCTTTCAAGAAGTACTCACCAAAATCTTGAGCATGCAGCTAACAGCATTCCCATGGTACTGGTGCCTAGTTTATTTATGGTAGTTTTGAAGTCGCACAACAAAGACGCAAAGTCTACTGCTTAATATGCTAAATTCTTAACCAATTTATATCAGCACAACCTCACATGATCAGGAAAGCAATACCACTGTATGTTAACTGGCATTGCACCCAAAGCCTTGGGGAAAAAGTTTTTGTCTGGGAGCTGAATTGAAATTGTGGACATTTGAGTATGTATAATTAAAACAAGACTCCTAGTAAATTCATATACATGTTTGAACAATTTCAGAAGAAATCATCCATGTTTTTCAGTAAAATGAACTAAGAACTGATACATAAATCGATGTGTGGCTTTCTGTGGCCATTCTCTGTACCTGATGACTCCTGATTTTTGAAGTACGTCAATCTATAACGAGTCTTAAACTAAAGGTTATACAAGCTGTTCAACTCTTCATTACAGAACCATAATCCTCTGAACAGGGGAACTAAAAACAACTATGTGGCAAGTACACCCCTGAGTGCACTGGAGTGTTTGCAAATCTCCAGTTTCACAAACTAGTCCAGGATTTTGTATAAGCTTGGTTTGTAAAAGTTCGCTGACCTAATCACCCAGAGGGCCAAGGTTGTTCAGGGTCTAGGGAAACAGTGTGTTCTTTAGGTCATATTTCTTTTCTAATTTAGGGGAAGACACTTTCCCATTCATTTTACAGACCAGCAAGATGCTGGCTCTTGTCTGTTTTGTCACAACCCTGGTGCAATTGCAGAGGAGTCAATTCCTCCTACCCAAGGAGGAATATGGTGTCAGTGTCAAGAACTGGAATCTTCCAGCAAGAAATTTTCACTGAAAATGTGTCTACCAGCAGCCAAGGTCTCCACATCAGGCCCTGAGATAGTTCTGCTGGTGCAACACTGTGGGGAGCCAGTTCCAGGTGCCTGAAATTAGAAGAGCTAACCTAAGAAGAATCTTTTAGATGAAGCCCAGGAAATATGTTTGGAACAGCACATAAGAATATGTGTGATATTCTTATTGTGATATTCAGTGCTGTGATAGCACTGAAGGACTACACAAAATCCATGGGCAGTGGAGCAAACCTGAGCCATCTTGTCTGTACATCTTGTGGAGAGAAATTTTTTAAAAGAGCTGTTCCAAAAACAAATTTGGGCTTTAAGCCAGAAGAAAGTGCTTAGTTTTGCTCCAAATGAGACAAACACTAACACGTATATGGAGAGACAGGGGAAGCTAATCTATTTGACAGTGTAGGCATCCTGAAAGCAGAAAACCTCTACCAGAAAACAGCCATGTCCTTTTATTTAAGATGAATACATTATTCAAATGTCAAATAGGCCTTGTTTGCTGAGCATTTAAACAGAGAAGTAGACTAATGAATATCCTGCTGTGCTGGAAGGTCTGTGGTTTCAGACAAAATCTTTCTATTTTGGGATTTGATTTTGCTTTACTTCTTGCATGTAAAAACCACAGAGAAGAACAAAATCGAGAGCGACCAATGTCTGGGCCCTAAGCCTCCTGCGGCTCAGTTTTTGATAAGGAAAACAGAAAACTCAGGCTGGCAGGGGTTTTCCTAAATATGACAACACTGATGCAGAAACTGCTCCTCTGGCTCTGAGCTACTCCAGCACATGGAGTATTCAGAGGCCAGATGTGACAGCTGAAGATTTTTCTGCACCAGACTGTTCCTCCTCTTCATGGGACCAGGGAACTGACGGCTGTCCTTTTGATTATGGGCACACATATCAATGGAGCTCTTTTGCCATGTTACCTTCAGTTTTTCCAGCTCACCTGCTGTTATCACTTGGATCCTGGTCTTTGGCAATTTGTGGGACTCTTCAGGTGGCTTATATAAGAAAGGTTATACATAAGAGAGGATGAATGATGCAGGCCAGCATGACTTTGGTATGCCACCTATCTGTGAAGAAGATATTATGTTTCTTTATTCCTGGATCCAAGCATTTTTCAACTACCACCAGGAAAACTTCCACTATGCTTTTTCTCATGGTTATAATCCCAGTACTCAGCCTATTTATGTCCTGGGCTTTCAGATTATTTTTTACCAGCATCTTTTTATTTTTGGCTTGTCTACTCACATCTTCATCAACCCATGGAAGCAATAGCTTGTGCTCTATGTTTGAATTCAATTCAGAGTGAAAACCCTCCAGCCAGCTTGGATTACTTATTAGTCTTGCATATACCTTAGTTTTGGATGATGTTTCCCATCATTGCAGCTATCTAATTCCCTAAAGAGTGTAGTTGTTTCTTACATTTATTCTGAATTAAGGACATCTGTTCTACCTGCTAGCTTCCAAAGGTCTTTCAACAGAATAATATGATACGACCTTTCTGTCATTGTACATTAGTACTAATACAATATTTACTTTAATTCAGTCATTGACATAACCTTAGATTTACTTCTTCCCTCTACAACCTACTGGTTTGGAATACCCTCAGTCTTTATTTCATGGTCCACTGCACCTCAACAGCTTTTCTTTCTACACCATAGTATCCCTACTTCTTTTCCAAAGTAACCTTTTTGCTGATCTTATTGATTTTCCATTTTCTTCTAATCCTGTGCACATGATTACCTCTTCTCAGCCAATATCTAATTTATCCTGTAAAAATTAAATCTTGTTATCCAAATTCTCTTCACACAAACTGCTGGTAACCTTTCTGACCTCTGTCAGAAATTGTTTATTACACCACTTTGTTATGCAGTCCCTTTGGTGGATACATACCTTGGATTTATTACTGAAAAATCTGCCCCATTTTCCCTGATAGGCAGAGGAAAAGTTAGTTTATTTTTTTATAAATGCTCTTCTTCCTCAACTAAACACAGAAACCTCTCTCAGCTTGTTTCTTATTCACGAGATGACTTAGTTTTTCATCAGTCTTGAGTCGAGGGAAATATTTCCACAGTCAAAAGAATTCTTCAAATAAAAATATTTTTTTTTAAATTACAGGGGTTTAGCAGTATTTAACAAAAATGGGATAAAACAAAATACATTAAATTTTGCTGGTGTTCAAATCCAGCTGTGGAACAATGGAGGCAAAAAACCAAACAATGGCTTGATAGTTTGCAAATAGTTGCAAATAGTTTGCAAGAGAACTGGGGTATTTCCCAAGCCTGTTGCCTTCTTACAAGTCATCAGCACCTTTAGCAGTACCTGAACCCCTGCTGGCAACCTTATCGAAGTTCCTGTCCTTCAAAGAAGTCCATGAATACTTGTTATTTATATAGTAATAATCCTACTGCTGGGAAAGCCAAACAAACAAGATCAGAGAGATAAACACATAGAAATTTAAAGTCTGTCTTTTGGGGAGTATTTCCACTTCATGAACTCTTACCAGACTTTTGAGGAGAAATCTCTACTCAACTAATTTGTGGGAATTTTTCCATTGACTTCAGTGGTGCAGAATATCACCCCTCCTGTTCACACAGACCCAGATCAGAACCTATATGAGTTAGTAGCCCAGAAGCATGGCAACATTTTCTTATTTAAGCCAAGTTTTTCTCTTCTTTCTGCGTGATCCAAAAGATACTGTGGATTCTCACCACTATAAACCAGACCAGTACTTGCTTTGAATGTTAGCATACATCTCCACATATTGCTTCTTTCCTAAACAATAGCAAAAATGTCAGACATAAAGGGTTAGGTGAGAGGTGAGAAAATAAACTGAGACTTAATGGGGTAGTAATTATCAACCTTGTTGCCCAAAGATTAAATGATATGCACTTCTTACCTATAAAATAACTTTAAGGGTTATGGGGAAAAGGAAAGAGTGTTGCTTCATGCCAAAAGTAAGAGATCCTTCAGACCTTGGTACCAACTATGCAGAATAACTACTCAGTAGCTTCTACCCAGTTACATCCTATGACTGAGGTTCAGTCTAGGTCAACTTTGCCGTGGCAGGCTTTGAGGGAGAAGAGTAACAGGGGATTTCCCATTTTAAGGAAGGGTTGCTGTTGGCTATTGCCAAAAGGTATTGCTAAAGACTCTATTTTCCTCAGAAAAATGAACTGCCTGGAATTGACAGTTCCAAGCACTTTGCCTGGTAATTGACAGACAAGCACAAAAGAAATAGCCGTGTTTCCTGGCCTGGAAAAGGTAAGTAATCCCTATCTGAGGCTTGCCTCTTAAGTTTAAATTGTCTCTAGACTGTGTGAACAGAGTCTCCAGTTACAAGAATGGACACTGAAAAAAAAGCACCTGCAAAGGAAGCTTTAAAATTCATCTGCATTGCTGTATTCATGGCTGTTGCCTTTGCTTCTAGAAAAACAAAGCAAACTCTGTCTTTATTCAGTCAGTTCCAATATGGTAGCCTGGAATAAAATGAATTATATATTCTATCATATGCAAGCAAACCCCAAAATTTTATATAAAATTACTTTAAAATCTTGTAAGCCTTCATTTTCATTTGCACCCAAACAATGAAATCTCTCTGGCTGATTGAAGAAAGATGTTGACCTAGTAACAGAATCTGGCAACCCATTTGTCCTTCTTTCCTATAACAAAAACTCTTCTCCACGACACACTGTCTGCAAAGAAACCAATCTCCTGTTTGACTTTGTAGGTTAGCTAAGGATCCACTTGTTAAAATTTCAGTCCAGGGGCTGTATATGCTTTCCCAATTAAGCTGGGGCCAGTTAAAGGTCTCTCATTTTTGGTATCATTAGCTTTCTAAAGGGAGAGACAAAGATCACCCCTACACACACACTTTGATTTTAATGAATGTTAAATCTGCCTTGTAAACAGGTAGTAAGAACAAGTAAAGATTAATCAAAGATGATGATATTTCTCTCTCCTCTATCACATTCACAAACATCTACCTGAACTTTAAGGCAGCTGAGCCCAGTTCAAAGCCTGCAGCCTCTTCACTGACTTCAAATGTCTGGTACAGAAGTGATGTTGCTGCCTCACTTGGAGCAACACTCTTTCCTTATCTTCATACCCATTACAGCTGCCTTACAGGTAACAAGTGCCTCTCATTTAATCTGTTGGCAACATGGTCAATAATCACTCTCACTGCCTTAATAAGTCTCAGCCTACCTTCTCACATCTCACCTAACTCTTTGGAAGCCTTTTCTGGGAGCCTAACTTCTCCTCCTAGTTTACTATTTCTTACTTTATCTTTCCACCAAACAGGACTTTCCCTATTCTCTGCGCTTTTGGAGACATGATCACTGTGATATAATAGTGTGAAAATCTGTCTTCCTATGCCTGTTTGAAACTTGCTGGGTTTTTTTGTCTTCTTTCCTCTTGTGAAATACCGCAACATTTTTCAATTAGAGTAGGTTCTTGTTGCAACTGCTATCAAAGCGCTGTTATCATAAAACATCTGTCCTAAATGTAAGAACATCTGTTTTCCTTCCTGGTCCCTAGATGACTCATTTCTTTGATAGCTTTTCTTTGTAAGGGGAGTCTTTTTTCTTATTTTTTGAAGTACTTGGCTTTTACATCTTTTCCTCTTCATTTAACATGTTGAGCTAGTGCTTCACAATATTAAACTATGACATTCTGTGCTTTTCTCTTTCTATATTATACTTATCCACATAATATCATTATTTCAGTTTGTCTTATAAGAACAGCTATTCCTACACTGATTTTTAAGTGTGCCCAAGCAGCAAGGCAAAGAATTCTGAATTTCATCCTCTGTGAAATGCTGACACTGAGGTTATGAAAACAGTCTAAGGACCACTGGCCCCAGGTACTACTCAAGTTCATTAGAAGGCAGCCATTTAACTCCTGTAACCTCTTTTGCAAATTTTTATTTCACATAAATATTGCTGAAGCCAAGCATATCAATACAGGCCTTCTAAATTACTCCCTCAATTTTGCAGCCCTCTGCAGTGGAGCAGAACCTCATCAATTTATTTTGCCAAAATCAAAGGAGATTAAGGACTCAGCAAGGTTGCAGCTGAACTCTCACTGAAAATATGGAGCTGGCTTTATATCATTTTTGCTGAGACATTGTCATGTTAAGTGGCAAATTATGTAATTAGTCACTAGAGTACAATCCTTTCTTCCACACTACTTCTGCATTCAACCACTGTGCAAGCACATAACTGCTGTATTGTCAGAAAGGTTATTTCCTTTTTATTTAACTTGAGCTGTGACTACTTTGATCACGCCTTTTAATTCGGAAGTACCCTGAGCAGCGCCTTGCGGGCAGTGCTGAACACACCTTGGGTCAATTAGTGCTTCACAGCCATATCATGTCTTGGAGCACAGAACGTTTCCTGTGTGTCTCCCTCCCAATTACAGCTCCAGGCAAAGCCAGCTCAGCTGGTGAGATCTGATGCCTTCGCACACCATGTGTTTTTCCCTAAGCTTTCAACAGCCTTATAAAGTGCCATTCACCCACCTGCCCAGTCCATTGAACAAGTGAGATGTGTCGAACCAGATTCGTTCTGGACATAAATCAGCACTACTTTAGGAAGCTGTACTCAGCCTCACTAAGCAAGGAATGAACCAGCAAACAGGTAAAAAAAAAAAAAAGATGTCTGCAGAAATAGCCGTCAAATATTCATGAAGGCTCCTGATACGGATTCCTGTTTCAATTGAGTAAACCCTGAAACTTGCCCTGAGACACTGTAGTTTTCCAGAATCTTCACACAGATCAGGGAAATAGACAGATTCTAACTCTTTTAGTATTAATTTTCATTATTGAATTGAAGGTGAAAGGAAACTGAAAACAGCTTGTCCTCTCTGGTTTCTGAAATATTAGCAATGTGATTCATGAGTGACTTGGAGCTCTGAGGAACTTAAAGTTGGGTTAGACATCCAATTCCCTGACTCCACAAGCTCAGTGCTTTCTACTAAAATAGTTGGGAGTAACAACGCTGGCTTCAAAAACATTTGCATAGCCTGAAACAATAGCAGCAGCATTACAACTAACCAAGCTGTATAAAAATGGTTTAATGAGACTTGGGTTTTTTAGTTTAACCCTGAAGTACTTTTGTGTCACTACGTTTGCCCTACTCTTCTTCCCTTAGCAGTTTCTGGAGGTGATCTCTAGAATGTACTTTGGTGCCAGCCAGTTTTCAGCAAGCAGGAGGATCTGTTGTTAAATTTCCCATATACTACTGCAGTTAGCACACTTCTTTTTTGGATTAAGGGAACTGACTGTATTCCTCTGAGACTGCAAGTTAACACTTCTTTGTAAATGAGAGTGAAAAAGGCCAAAAACCTCAAGAATTCGCAGCAGCACTGACCTATAAAAAGTAATATTGAGGTGGCTTGTGGCTGTCTTTTGTGCTGGCAGTTTTCCAAAAGGCTGGTGAAAATGCTCGATCTATTCTTTTGTAGGTGTTTCTAGAGAACCTGCTACCATAAGTGCATGAGCACTGAGATTTCCTTACAGTAAAGAAACATATTCTAAGGCCAAAAAAGAGAGAAACTGAAGAAAACAATAAATTCATCAAGCAATGTAGAAAGGAAAAATCTGGTGTCATCCCTCAGGGTAAGGTGCAGAATCTTCAGTTTTGTAGTGCAAAGAAGGAAAGAAAGCAGAGGGTCCGTCATCAGCTGTAACTATTGACTGCGAGGGTGTCACACCTGACTCATCACCTGCATTCCCTCTGTAGCCCATGGGAGGAATATGCACTTCTGGAGAGCAGCACCTGTGTTTAGACCACAAGCGCCTGTTTCTCTCCAATGGCCCCTACGTAAGGTAAGATATTTAGTCCTGTCAGATACATCGAAAACCTCACTCAGCAGTTTCTGGGCACTCAGGTTTCCAACACTGAAAGCATCTCTCTCTTGGCAGCACTGAGCATCTTGGCTTGCCTGTTAAGCCTGAATTATTTCTACATCTACAAACCAGTCATTCCCTTCCCAGTTGCGCATCCAGCGCACAATGTAGTAGGTTGTTTTACAGTATGTTTAGGTCATCAAACATTCAAGACTAGCTCTAAAAAAACACGAGCTACAGCCTCAATATGGGCTACAGCCTCAGTACCCTGTACATACCAGTGCTGGTATTGATTAGTGGCAAAACACTAAATGACAAAAATCTTCCTTGTACTGCCAAAGGGGATCTCTGCTCTTACATCTCGGGATGGCTCCCACATGCTACATTTATTCTCATCTCCTGAAATTGTTCTACTCTTCATGGAATAAGAACTGCTAATTGGATGAAAGAGAAAAAGAAGCTAGAAAAAATCTTTACAACCCCTCCCCAGAAAGGTTTCTGACTTGCATTTCAGTCTGTGAAGCAATGAATACCTGGCAAAGTCTTTGGGGCACAACCAAAGACCACGAAGCACTTCAGTCCCTCCTACCTCCTTTCATACATACATATACACATAGCAGGATATATATTATAGAACAAATTAATTCTAGTGACTCTTTAAGGCTTGTTGATTCAACCTTTCATTCATTCCTAGTGCTGAAGGTCACATCATTTGAAATACTCAGGAATTCTTCATCATCTGTTATTGTGTTTTTAAATGAATGCTGTGGACACAGAAACAACGTACAATGAAATAGGCAGGTCCCTGAAGGCAGTCATACAATATGTAAAAGAGCATTATAGAATGTATAGGACAAGCTTTTCAAAACAAGTATGTGAAGTAAGGCCTTTAAATGCAGATTTCAGCACCAGAAAAAAGACTCGGTACTACAACAAGCCAGACCTTACCTTGCCGTGTCTTTCTAAAATGACATTCTTATTTAGAATCATAGAATTGTTTAGGTTAGGAGAAACCCTTAAGGTCTTTGACTCCCACTATTAACCCAACACTGCCAAGTCCACCACTAAACTATGTCCCTAAGTGCCATGTCGATACGTCTTTTAAATACCTCCAGAGATGGGGACAACATCTCTGGGCAGTTTGTTCCAATACCTGACCACCCCTTCAGTGATGACATTTTTCCCAATATCCAATCTAAACCTTGTTACAACCTCCTTTCAGGCAGCTGTAGAAAGCAATAAGCTCTCCCCTGAACCTTCTTTTCTCCAGGCTAAGCAAACTCAGCTCCTTCAGCTACTCCTCGTAAGACTTGTTCTCCTTAGGTATGTATGTTGGCACTGCACAACTTAACATTAATTACACATCTGAAGAAACAACTCTTGACCTCACTGTGTTCTAAACACAGGTTTGCCAACTAGCAATATGTAAAGAATGCAGTGGTTTTAAGACATACGGACACTTGTAGGAACAAAGCTCTGTGGTGTCACAGGATAAAGAAGTAAACGGTTTCATTGGTATTTTCACAACCACAATTCCACCATGAAACTTTGCTTCTTGAAGGCACTAGGTAAGTTTAGAGAGGAAGCCAAAGCAACCCTTCTTACCACATTATGATAGTATTATAATGTGATTAGAAGGACAGTTTTCAGTATATATGCAGCATGTGAGCTGTGCTGAAGTTATATATATACATATGTATATTTACACACACCCTCAAAATCTGAGTAGCTACAGCTGAATAGATCTCTGTGGAACAAAATAATGGAATAGATTCTTTCTTTTCTTGTGGCAATGAGTCAGTGAAAAAGAAAGCAACCCTGCCTCCCCATACAGACTGACATGGTCTCCATGATGGACCCCACTGCAGCTCCTCAACTGTTTGATCTTGCTGGATCTGAGCAGGGTCTTTGTACAGAGAAGAGCTGTCCTGGCAGAGTCCTGGAAAGCTACATTTAAATAAGTCCTGGGCTGTAACTAAACTCTGCAGGTTTTTGCTGCCGTATTTTGCTGCCATATTGTACATCAGGATGCATAAATGTGTGAATCGATCTCTCAAAGAATCTAATGGTAAGTCTATTCAGAATTAAATTAAGGTGCTCACTGCTAGCTTTGCAAATCTGCTAATCTCTTTGGGTACACTATCTAGTAAATATACACTGGAAAGCACTGTTCCAGTGCAAAGATAGGAGAGAGACAGATTTGAAGATTACAGCTAGTCCACAGTGGTAGCTAAGTCAACTTTTTTTTTCCTTTTTTTTTTTTTTAACAGAAACATGAATTATATGAACATTTTTCTCTGAAAATATATGAACATTTCAGTTTTTCCATAATAAAACAATAAACTTTTTTGAGATAAAAAAGGGTTCTGGTGTGGGTTCCTCCTCTTTTAGGGATGTAAAAAGTTTAAATTTTCTGATGTTTGAAGGTAATCTAGAAATATTTTCCAGTTATCACCAGAAAACATGATTAGTTCAGGAGAAATCCTTACATCTAAGCAGAAAACAGACCAGGTCAGAAGTGCCTTTTGGGAGCAGGAGAACCCTGTGAAGGTGGCCAAGTTATTTAAGTGGTTTAAGCATTATTTTAAAGACTCAACAACCATAAAGTACCAGAAGCTCTGTGGTATTTATGAGAGGACAAATTTTCCCTTTGAAGGGATCTGGGTTTGTTATTCAAAGTTGAATATCATCTATTCCTTTCCATTCATACACTTTGAGCTGCAAGGCTCACCTGCTTCCACCCAATATGTGGAACACTGAGAGCAGGGAGATTGTGTATAGGTTACACAGCCTCTCATCATATAGGCTCTCAAAATTACTGAAGAGATTTGTGCCCCTCCTCCTCATCACTTTGCGCAGCAAGGGACTTCCTGGCTGGAGAACTATAACCGTTTTGATTTATGAATTCAAATTAAAAAAACCTTGTCCATAATTTGCAAGGTCCAGGTATTGAAACAAACAATATTTTTAATGAATCCTTAAAGTTCCTTCAGTTCCTCTTAGCAGCACAAAAATAACTATTTGACTAACCCCTTGTGGATCAGAAATAGAACAATCTACCAGATTGTATACCGTACCAGGAAGACCAGTCAAAATATCTTTCTTATCCAGCTTGCAGTGTGAATATCTGCAAGCAAAAATACTCATACAATACAGACATTGAAGAAGGTTGCATATAACCAGGCTTACTGGCAAATCATTTCCAAGCCAAATATAAGTAAAAGTTGATATGTCCTAACACTAGCCAGTCAGCTCCAGTCCTCATAGGAGCTCTTTTTGTTCATTGTCTTGGGCTCCCTTTGACAGAAGATTGATATATGTTACAGGAGACATTGCAGTGATTGCACTATCAAATAACATGTGTGGAGAAAAGCGCCTGTAGATTGTGGTGGCAAAAGCTCAGTCTGACAAGGACCTCTAAGGCAGTGAGCATATTATCTTTGTCACCTAGCCAAGTTTTTACAGAACAGCAGTTCACTGCTCCCTGTAGATTTGTCTAAAGCCATGTGTGAGCACCATTTGTGAGCTGGCTTTAGAGAAAAAGAGATACGCATGAGAAGGGCTGCCTGCTATATGTTTCAATAACAGCTTAAATCTCCAGCATCTTAATGTCTATTCCTTTTAAGCCTGAGAAAATTATAGAGGTACATACCCCAAAATCTTAGGTGGCAGCACCATCATCTTTTGAAAATTCTGACAACAGAACTGAGATTTATGAGCTTCTCCCTGACTCAGTGTCAACAAGTACCAAAACGTCAGTAGCAATCATTATTAGAGACAATATTTTGGGCTCATCTTAATTGCATAACATAGAACCCCTCTTGACTTAGAACTGAATTAAAGGTTATGTTCTCATATGAATACTTGGAGTCATAGTCATCATTGAGTCAAATATGCTTGCAGGATCTGGGCAAATATTTAATTCTCTTTCTTAGCATCCCATTGAGATACATAACCATAAAATCCTCATTGTTATGTTTACCCATTAGGATTAAGATAAACAAGACAACACCACTATCAGAGATATTGCATGTCAGTGCTATTACTAAAATTATAATATGAACAATGCTGCCTAAAAAATAACATTCAATGAAACCCATTGATTATAAGAGTGTTAATAAAATAATATCAGGGTCAAAGAAAGAAGTGGCACATAATCTTAATTCTCTTTTATCCAACATGTTTATCCAACAGAGGTACAGTTACACCACATGTAGTTCCTCTGACACATCTCAGCACAATATTGGTAGGGATTCATTGTTTTCCCATGTCACTCCATCACGATTATATTACCCTGGTATAAATCAGAGCTTACAGCTGATGATATTCATTGTTGTCACCCTTGAGGCTTTCCCAGAACACAGACAACAAGATATAAGGAATATCTGTCTCTCTTGGGTTACTGTTTCTTTCTGCGCATTTCTGTCACAAGTAGAAGTTTAGCCAACAGAAATCCTTTGCCTTTCTGACCACTTCTGCCCCTTTGACTGGACCTATTCTTTGTTAGACTATCTGCATATTACAAAAGTCATTACACTGAGTGAACACCTGCTGGGGATGTGGCAGTGGTAATTCTGATATATCTGGTATATCCAAGAACAGAGTAAGTACATGAACAAGATTAGGATTTAAGCTATGCTTGCCTCCTTTCTCCCCCTTCCAGCTGTTTTTCATTATGCTTCTGTTGAACATCTCATACTCTTCATCATAGAAATTATGTATAAGAACTTCACTAAATGCTGTCCCTATGTGTCACTGTGATGCAATGGTAAAGAGGGGACCAAACAGCTTAAGTCATTGTCTTTCCCTGCTGTGCAATGGAGATATGTGAGTGCTCCTCCACTTCTTGTCAAAGGAATTATTCTAGAGAGGCTGAAGTTTTCTTTTGTTTATTGGATTAAATATATCAAGTATATTTTTTTTAAAGAACAAATATAAACAAACAATACACATGGGCATCTGTGTTTAGGACACATACTGAGGTTAAAGATGGTTTATAGTAATGCTTAAAAATCAAAGCACTCTCAAGTAGTTACACTGGATTTGGGAAAGGAGTTATGGATGCATTAATGTGAAATTTTAACCCACTTCTTTGTTGGGGAACCCATTGTACTAACATAGCAGTAGTTCTTCAGATGGAAAGAAAAATCCACTTCTAAACAAGATCCCGTAGCTACAAATCTATGGTGAGAGCAAGACTTTAAATAAATTCCTGGTAAAAGCTGTTTTGCCTCAAACATGGTTTCTTGAAACAATCATTTTATAGCTAAATAATTTGTCTGAAAAACATTACTTGCAGGGTTGATTTTGTGTGTGTGTGTTTTACTGTGTAATATGCCAACAATCAGTTCCATATGGTCTCCATATATTCAATGATTAAAGGTCTCTGGAGTTTAATCTTCCATTTTCCTTCCCTGCATACATACAAAAACATACTATAACATGCATATTTTTCTATCCCCTAAAATCATGCCCATAATTACATTCTACTACTAAGTACTATCATATGTTACCTAGATAAGTATCAGAAATAGATACCAAACAGAATCAGAAGTATCAGAAACAGATACTGAACAATTTTCTGGAGTTCATTTAAAAGTAGAGTAGTGTAGAGTAGAGTAGAGTAGAGAAGAGTAGAGGTGAAACTGATAAAGGTGAAAATTTCTACTATACTTTCAGCTAAATTAAACTATCTCATGTGCTACAGTACATATAAAGAAAGGAAAAATTGTTTTAAACTGTGAGGTTCCAACTGCAGTCATGCCTTTTCATATAAAACAGGGACGTGTTTTTAAAGTTACTACCGAGAGGCTGTTTGTGAAAATCTTTCAGTAAGCAGAGCTGGTGAGTCTGTGGCTACCTGGCTGCCCTCAAATGGAGAGAAAGTAGACTGTAATGGGGAGAGAAGTAACAGGGGAACCTGAGGCTTTGCATAACCATTGCCATTAGTTTAAAAAAGAGTCATCTATCTCAGCAGGGAGATTTTTACACTCTCAGAGGACTGTTCATCACACCCTAAAACTGATCTAAGTGAGACCTACTGCTGGAAAAAGGATCTTTCCCACCCCACATTCCCAAGGGAACAAATTTGGGGGTTTTGCCTACAGAATGTTTTGTTGTAAGCTAGATGCCTAATCTTTCAGATGCTGCTGTTGAAGATGTTAGGGAGGCCATCTTCCACCTCCCTACCAAATAAAGAACAAAGCAAAGTGCTGGGTCTGGCTTGGGCAGCAAGTCAACACCAACAGGGTGACCCCAGTGGTGTCAAGCTGCTGTGTACCACTGTTGCTACTACAGTTTCCTCTTCAGGTTCTTTCCCCACATCATAAGTGTTTATTCTTCTGTATTTATATTCAAGCTGTTGCCTTCTTTGTTAAAAAAAAAATTAAAATCTTTGTAATTGCCCGGCTACTATTTAACCTAGCTGTTGTTCATCATCTTTAGTTTTAACATATTTGGGCAACAACCTTCAAAGATTTGTGTACTTGGCCTACACACACACTGTGTATGCTCCAAGGCTTAACAAGCACTACTATTCAGGACATTTGCCAAGGCTGGGCCATGTGAGCTCCCTCTCAGTCACCCTTTCTACTTATTGTCCCAAACTTCCCTTCCCAATCTTCTTCAGTAATCTTCTTAAATTAAGAATTTAAGATATTTCCTATGGAGGCAGACCAAAGGGTCATCTAGCCCAGTGCAATACAAGATACTGCTTCAAAGAGCACTATTAGTAAGTTTTTTCCAATCTCAGAGGCTTATGCAACATTTTCTGAACCTTTTCTGATTTCTTGATGCCAGGTTTAGGTTGCAGGTAAGAGAACTGAAAGTGGCTTTCAAGCAGTGTTGCATAGTGCCAATGCAAGTCACTCAGTTACACCGTTCTCCAAACGTAAGATTAAGTATTTTTTCTTGAAATCATGATTGTGACAGATCCACAAGCTCATTAAAATATGAAGTTAGGTAGACAAACCTCTCCCAGTGTATTAACTCATTGTTCATAATATGACTGCGATACTTATGTCCCAATGATACAAAACTGCACTGTTCGTGAACATGTTGAGAAAGTGAAGAACTGGTGCTGAATCAATGTTAAGTGGTGCTGAATCAGCCTTAGAGGAGTTCATCACATTGCATCATCCTTTATGATCAAAGAAAGTGAGGGGAGCTAATGAGCAGCCAGCACTGCCATCATCCCACGCACACAAACCAGCCCACCACACACCACGGAGCACTACTGAGAGAGACAGATAATAGCCCGTGGGAAACAAGAAGTTTCTACTCACCACAAACAGCACTGTGATTAGTGGTAGTATCAGAAGAATCTCTGCCAGTGGATGAACTCCTGGTCTATATTTTTTCTTAAGTAGATTTCTTAAGAGCCACTTACATAAACAAACCACTGTTCCTTGTTAGCCATAGGAGTAAGGGAAAATACTTCAAATACTGTGCACACCAACTTAATTCCTGGGATTGCATTTAAATACAACCTAACTTTGCTATCAGCTTTTCTGTTCACCCACATCCAGACCATTGTCAAACAGAGGTTTTCTGCCCTACAAACCCCCTTCCCTGGTTCTGAGCAGGCACCAGTGCCATCACTTTAACTCTGTCACTTTAGTCCAAATTGTCTGTTGTAGCATCAGAGCAACAGCAAAATTAGAAAAAGGCTCTCCCTTCCAAAGCAGATCATTGTTTAGGCGTCATCATGATCTGCTAGCTCCTCCTGCCATGCGTGCAGAAAAGTCTGTCAGACCATGGCAGTGAACTGGTAAGAGCCTGAGAAAGATGGGGAAAGGTACAAAATTCCCTGGAAATTGGAAGGAGTACAAGCAAAAAGTAAGATGAGAAGCCAGTGGCTGGAAGCAGAAGTGGAGAGAGAGCATGGGATGTCATGAGCAAGCCAGGAGGGAATTAGAAGACCTGTAATCAACATTCAAACTAAACAACCGCTCAAGTTCTCCATGCAGAAGCTGGTGGGAACTGACTAATGGAGAGTACCAACAAAAGCACAGAAAGCAGGGACACAGATAAAATGGTAGTCTAGAACTTAGTTGTACAAAAAATAATGGTCAAATGTCTCTGGTTTCAATGAACTAAGCAATATTTTTATTTGTATTGTTCCTTATTCTCTTAGCTGGTTCCTCAGAAAGTCTATTCTTGACTCCTGCTTTACAGTCATCAGGGGAAACTGAAAGGTGCATGTGGTTGGGTTGTTCTTTCTCTGATGCCAGAGATGCCAAAACACAAATGCAAAGAGAGTCTCCATTTCCCATAGACGAGACCTAAAGCACTGTAACACAGACTTCATACTAAGCTCTATCAATAAAGTAAGCGACAGACTTCAGTGTCACGCCTTGAATTCCTCCACAACCACACAATCGGCTAAAAGCTCAGTGGTGTTTGAAAACTGGGAATTCATCTGGAAGAAAAGCAAAAACATTGTTTCCTAGGCAATGTAGTCTTGGCTCCACCCTGATCACTGTTACTCTGTGTTCCAGACACTGAAAGAAAGCAAAAACCTTTTCCCACCTGAAATAACCCAGGGTAAATTTTTACTCATGACTGGTTACACACTCCATCACTTACCAATCAACTGCCACTGAAGCCAGTGCCACAGACCAAAACTCCTATTCTAAATAGATTTACAGTTACCAGACTCTTAATAAAAAAACATGGAACAAAAAACTGCCAGACAGCAGCTAACCAGCACTTGGGAAAGCCTTTACTCCCAGATACATCCCAGATGGGTGGCTACAGGTATAGCTACTGAAAGAACTGCTGCAAGTAGTATAATAGCAAACCCCAGCAAACCTCCAGACAGCAAGTACATAGCAAAGATGCTCCCATAAACAAGACAGAATAAGGAGTGAGAAAGGAATAATAAGTCAGGAGTTGCAGTACTTTCCCCAAGAGTCAAGAATAAAATATAGATCTCCCAGGTTCCATCTTAAAGCCTTTTCCACTTTCCACTGGGATCTTGCTGTTTGATGCTTTTTAAATTCAGAAGTCCAGCCTTAGCATGAATTTCTGAGAAAGGGCTGATTTTTGTCTTCTGTTAATAGCACCCAAAACAATAGGCAATAACATTTGAAGTGAAGCATGTCCTATTATCATTTCCTGACCTCAGAATGAGACCTGAGACCCCTTAGCTTGGAATAAGAAAATTAGTCCACTCAAAATCCTTTAAATGGGATACTTGGCAATTTCTTCTTGACAGGGAGGAGTAAAAATAGCAAATATTTCACTTCCCATAACCCATGTATCCTTAAGTATTACTGGATTCTCTCTAATCTCCAGCCATAAAGAGCATGATTAATTGCGGTGGCAGGAACAACAGGTCTTCCTCATCAAATCTCCTACATACCAGCATTTTGTTAGTGTGTGAGAATGTAGTGAAGTACCAGCTATTGATAAAAGCATGACAGTTCTTGTGCACATGTTCCAGCTGTGACCACACAATAAAATTAAAACACCTAAGAACCCTCATTTTTGCCTATTCCCACATATGCTTTTTGTGTAACTTCACTCATTGTCTCTCAATATGTGTATATAGTACCTTATACCCTATTTCTCTTCTGCACACAGCTGTATGACTTTAACTAACGCCACTTATTGGAGAAGATTACTGATGGACGTATTTTTATATACTTACCTTTTTATGACCAGGAAAGGAAAAGAGAAAATATCAAAAGTCCTCATTTAACCAAATGTTTGATTTCAATTGTTCTGGTCATTGAGTCTTTAATAAGATTCCTTTGCCTCTGATCAACAACTCGAGACCCGAGTTCAACCTTCAGCATGGACTTTGTGCAATTCCTGAGAAATTACTTTAAAATCTGCCCCATTTCAGAATCCTCCCTTCTTCTGTACCTTGACAGTTCCAAGGACAGGGGGAATCTATGACAGATAGATGCAATTTGAGTGAGGTATCTGGTTGCTTATGCCAGAAGTCCAACTACTGCCACCATCAGAAGTAAGAAGTTGGTACCCCAAACAGGATCTCAGTTTCTGCCAGGTCCAGGGTCCTCCACACCACCTGGGCAACAACAGGTGGTGCAACACTCACTACATTCCACTGGCCTCCTATGGCCCATGAAGTATCTCCACTGTATCTTCAGAAGGAAAGTGCTTGCTTTACTCTGTCGTGCTGGCAGCATGCTCTCCTGTAGTACAGAGGTGGACAGAAGTCACCACCAGAGAATCCTAATTGTCAACATCAGCAACAGTACAGAAGGCCAGGAAAAAAACAGTACAGAAGGCCAAGAATAAGCAAGGAGAGGGCAGGATGGAGTCAGTACAGTCAAATTTTTTCGACACTAGTGGGTGAAACCTATCCTGGCCTTATGCCTACAGCTGCACTAGTAAACTTAAATGAGACAGGACAAGTTTGAGTGCTATCTCATGGCCACCCTTACCATCAACTCCAAATAACAGTGCTGACCACAGTGGAGGATTCATCCCAGTATGCATCTTTGACCCATCTCATTTAAAGGAGGAGTTTAGCCATACACTTACAAGTCATGCTGTGAAGATGTGCCCAGGTGAGAGAACACACCTGACTCACTGTCTTTAGTAGCATAGGTGTAGCCAAAGGGTAAGAACTGCATTCCTATCTACATTTTACTTGTAGCCTGCATCAAAAATGGATCTGAATTATTACATCACTTGCTCTTCAGAGAGTATACCATAAAAACACACTAACTAAATTCTAGAAGTGTATTTAAGATTATTAGCTTGTTACAGAAGCACCAGGCAGATTCAGCTGCTGCACTGGCATCTTTTGTGCCCTTGAGAGCCTGTACACTCCCTGGCACATTGTATGTATGTCACACACCACATGTGCAGCACACAGTGTCTCACTAGCACAGCCACAGCTGGGACAGTGAGATGCTGCAGTCAGACATGCACTGAGAAGCTGTCAAGGAGGAGAAAATAGATTTTACCCATTTAAAGAGCCTGCTAAATCAGTGCTGAACCCATAAGTGCTCCTCTGTATCTCATATGCCTCCATGTGGCTTTCAAAGAGCATATTTTCTTTTCTGTTTCAGAAGTGAAAGCTCCAGTAATCAGCAAACCATTATTTGAATAGGCACGAGATGAATTCCTGCAGCCGACTTTTCGAGTCTGTAATTTCCTCCTTGGTAGCTTTCATAAATGACTGTGAGACTGAAATGAATAGGTACCCTTCCTTGGAGGTTATTAAAGTAAATATAGCATTAACTGGATTTAGTCCCAGTGGAAGTGTACTTTGATCTCCAGTCTAGGTAATATTTCTCTTCCTCTCTTCAGATGTACTCTATCTGCTCTCTTTAGAAAATGACAATTGCAAGGCCATCAGTTATTTGAAAAGTCTGCCATAGCAGGATTTGAAAACCAGACTCCAATGCAAAAGCTGTTCTTCTTGTGGTTGAAACTATACAACCCCCACAGCCTTTTATTATACTAAGCAAGTATTTGCTGGAGATTTGCAAGAAAAAATAAGCTAGAAACCCTCAGTCTAGATACCCTTTATCTATTCTTTCCTGGAAAAACAATATTCGTGACTACAAGCTGAGCACCAAGAAGAATGAAGCTCTGACAAGAATTCAAGGCATTCACTTTCAAAAAGAGACAGTGTAATACCAGGTCCTCAAAAATACTGAGTATTTGTGAGGTAACCTTTATTACATATTAAATAATTCTCAGTAAAAATAAACAGTGTTCAGTGTTGGGCATGAGGTTGAGCTGAGGGTTAGGATTCAACACCTCCCTATCTCTATTCACAGACCATTCATTCATGATGTGTGGGCATCATATTTCCTTCACGTAGTTTGTCTCATTGAGCCTCCTCTCAGTGCCATCACACCACTTATGAGATCACAGCTTTCAAGTCTTTTCTAATGCCATACAATCTTTAAACCCAGGTTTTCATAATGAAGGGAACACAAAATCCTTCAGAAACTCAACATGATGTGTTGTATCAGTTCCTTCCCAAGGTAGTGGTTCCTCCTCATTTCCTAAATATGGTGGAAGAACATATTCATGGCACCACATGTATGCAAATCAGCAGGTCAGTGGAAGAAGGAAAACAACAAGTGACAGAAAGGATTGTGTATCCCATGAGTGTTTAACACAAGTCAGCTAAAGTCAGTGGAAACACTTTCACCTTTTTGTATTTATCTCCCAGGGTGAAAAAGCCACAGTTCAGATGTCTATTAGCGCTTATGATAGGATGTTCAGCCAAATAATATAACATTGATATTCAATTTGAGCCAGAAGGATGATGTGCCACATGTGCACAGCACAAAAAAATACTTTTCCCAAACCTTCAGTGAGAAATTTTGTGACCAGAGTTTAGAATAATTGCATTTTACAACGTTGCATTTCTGAGTACCTCTGACTGGCAACAGATGACGTGAATTAAACAGTAAATTACGTCAGCATTGCCAGATGTTGTGCTAGCCACAGCTCCTTTCCTTTGAGGAAACTTTGTGTCATGAAACTCTTGACCTGCCTGTTCAAACAGTGATGAACACATAGCCATGTTACATATCTTGGGTCAGGGGTTTGAGTTTTCTCTTCATCCAGCAGGACTACAGATGTAAGTCAAGAAGAATGTCTGGGATTTTCTGAGAGAGGAATGGTGACTTCCCACAAAGTATCTTGGCAACAGCCAGGTCAGGTGATGTGGTAAGGTCGCTGCAAGTCAGGCTGACAAGTTTTGCCTCTGTATTTCCGTTTGCTACTGCTTTTGTTTGTCTGAAATTGACCATTACCTTAGATTTTAAATTATTTGATACAGTGTCAGTTTTCTTCTCTTTCTGTGTGTTGCCTTGCACATGGCAGGGTGGAGTGTCTAAGTGCTCCCAGGTTCAAATTATTGCAGTATTACTAGTTTTCAACACCAGTAGAGGACCAAGAGGAGAAGAGATTTCCTCCCCAAACAGACCATGCAGATGATGTGTCCACTATACAAAAGATAGAAGCCCAATACTCCTCTGGTGTTGGCCTCCACGGCAGCACTACCACAATGGCATTGCATGAGCTTACCTCACCTGGACTGGTGTGGGAAGTGTAACAGAGCCTGCAAAAGAGACAGAAAGTTAAATCTGGAATGCATTTAGACGGCATTACAGAAAGGAGCTCAGCACAGCTGAAGTGTAATGAGCACTCCAGAAAACCAGCCCAACAGCATTGATTAATTGCACTGAGCCTTAAAATGAGATCTTCAGAAAATCAGATCATCTCCAAATGGAGAAAAAACAACTAGAAATGAATAAAACAGCCAACACAGTAGTAAGCTAGCTTCTAAAAACTGTTGGGATTTGAAAGAATTATACATTAACTCTGGTTATTTAAGTGATTATTTTAACTGTGACTCCCTATGGGTCTGATCCAAAGCCGATGAAGTCATCATCCGGAAACAAAGGCCCGTGGCTCCACTCTGAACTAGTGTGCCTTTGTGTAGTGAGCTCTGCTGTGTATGTGCCCCATAAATTACATCTGCATAGTTTTCTTACTAATAATGATGTGAAACATTACCAAGGCTGAAGCCTTGAGGAAGAAAAAACTGTTGCTCAAGGTCATTCAACTGATATAGCAAGGTGCAATGGGGTAAAACCTAAGTCAACAAAAATTTAAACTGAATCTCAGGAAAAAAAATGCAATAATATGTGTAAGGTTGTTAAATATTCCCCTGAGACCAGTTAGAAAAAATTCCCTAAATATTAAGGACCTGATTAGACAAGAAACTTGTCCATATACCACATACAATGATTCTTCTCAATGGAGTAAGTGGTCTGAAGGTGTGCTTTACATCAAACTTTGGTAAGGAAGGGATATATAATCCATCTCCCAGATGGTCCCTCAAGAGAAACATGTATCTTCTCCAATGACTGCTGTCACCTCTGATTTTGGAGGCCAGTTTCAAGAATTTGCCCGCCCTGGATCAACATACAGCACAGAGATGACACTCTGCTGCTGCCCCAAGGTGCTGCCCCTTTGGTACCATTTAAGAGTGGTGAGCTCCGGAAAGCCTTCACTTCCTATACTACAATGTCCACACATCATTAGCTCATTAGCTTAGGTACCACGCTGGATCACTAAAACCTCACAACTATTAGCACATCACAAGCCAACTTTGGCACCCAAGCAGCACACTCCCCTTTGCTGGTGAACTGGTTGAGGCTGGAATAGCAAATTTTCTTCATAGTAGATCATATGGTGTTACTGTTTAGATTTGTGCTGAAAACGTTGCTGATGACACACTGATGTTTCTGTTATTGCTGAGCAGCACCAAGGTCTTTTCTGCTTCTGACACTTCCCTGACAGCGGGGAGGCTGGGAGTGCACAAGGAGTTGGGAGGGGACATCTGACCCCGGCTGACCAAAGGGATATTCCACACCATATGGAGCCATGCTCAGCATACAAACCTGGGGAAGAGAGGGGAAAGAAGAAATGCCTAAAGGTATGGTGTTTGCCTTCCCAAGCAACCATTGCACATGATGAAGCCCTGCTTTCCTGGAAATAGCTAAACATCTGTCTGCTGGTGGGAAGCAGTGAATTAATTCCTTGTTTTGCTCGGCATTTTTTACTTGTATGAGCAGCTTTTGCTTTACCTGTTAACTTCTTTATCCCAACCCATGAATTTTCTCACTTTTACCCTTTCAATTCTCTCCTCCAATCCACCAAGGGAAGAGCGAGCAACAGCTGTGTGGGGCTGAGTTTTCTACCAGTGCTAAAATCCAGTACCTGGTTACTCTGGCTTGACATAGAAAGAGCTATGACTCCACCCAACGAGTAAAGTCCCCAACAGTGTCTCTAATGAACTTTACAGAAAATTAAAGAATATGGGGAAATTTATTTTCTTGGGAAAAAACCCAATTTTAAAATAAAAAGCAGATTATAAGCTTTGTGACAAGCTTTGTAAGAACATGAAAGCTTGGTAATGACCATCAATACCATGGGTAGAAACTTCTATGTCACACAGACACAGTAGATTACAAAGGAGCCAACACAACATAGTAACACAGCAGGAGCCTTTTGGGGCCATTCCATGCTTATTCATGTACCACGGAGGCAATATTTCCTGTAGTGCTTATGTCAGCCTGGAAAAGAGAAGGATTTGGGGCGACCTAATTGCAGCCTTCCAGTAGCTGAAGGGAGCCTATAAGAAACAGGGATGTAGTGACAGGAGAAGGGGGAATGGCTTCAAACTGAGAGTAGGTTTAGATCAGATATTCTGAAGAAATGCCTTCGCCCCCTAGTGTGGTGGGGCACTGTAACAGGTCACCCAGAGAAGCCGTGGATGCCCCATCCCTGGAAGTCTTCAAAGCCAGGTTGGATGACACTCTGATCAACCTGGTCTAGTGAAAGGTGTCCCTGCCCATGGCAGGGGTTTGGAAGTGGATGATCTTTGCAATGCCTTCCTACCCGAGACATTCTTTGATTCTGTGGTACTCTCTGTACTTACAGGAAAGAGGCACCTTCAGAAGGAAAGTCATGACATAGGAATCACTGAAAACTATTGTCAGTCTTGTTGACTTATTATAGGTTGATTAAGGGTGCTAGCTGGAGCATTAAAACAGACATTTCAAGTTAGATGGCCAAAAGCAGACCATGAGAGCCAGGTAGGCCACTGTAGACATCCAAGATGATGAATTTATGACAAAGAACTGTCCTCAGACCACTGGTTAGGTGCTAGATATCTATTCATAAAAGTGAAGAAGCACTCACAACAATTCTATTAGGAACCTGTCATTCTGGAGTCTCCAAAACTGACCGTTTATGGTAGACATCATGTAGGAACCACATCTACAGGATGTGTAATTGTTTTGAATTTTGGGCCCATCAAGAGGATATATCTGCTGCTGGAGATCAAAATTTCTGCTACCTTCAGAGCAAGGAAGACTAATTTAGTCTTCCACATCTCATCTGCAAATTGATCCTGGTCAATGGCAAGCTGAATATGAGTCAGCAGTGCCTGGGCAGCCAGGAGGGCCAACCATGTCCTGGGGAGCATCAGGCAAAGCATCATCTGCTGGTTGAGGGAGGGGATTGTCCCGCTCTGCTCTACACTGGGGCAGCCTCACCTTGAATACTATGTGAAGTTTTGGTCACTACAATCTAAAAAAAGACACTAAGCTATTAAAGAACATCCAAAGGAGGGACACAAGGATGGTGAAGGGTTTAGAGGAGAAGTCTTATGAAGAGCACCTACGGCACTTGGTCTGTTCAGCCTGGAGAAGAGGAAACAGGGAAGACCTCATTGCAGTCTTCAAAATCCTCATGAGGGGAGACGGAGAGGCAGGTACCAATCTCTTCACTCTCACAACCAGTGACAGGACCCAAGAAAATGGCATGAAGTAGAGCTGGGGGAGGTTTAAGTTGGATATCAGGGAAAAAATTTTCACCCAGAGGGTGGTTGGGCACTGGAAGGGCTCCCCAGTGAAGTGGTCACCGCACCGAGCCTAACAGATTTCAAGAGGCATTTAGGCAATGCTCTCAGGCACATGATGTGACTCTTGGAGTAAGCTGCATAGGGCCAGGAGTTGGACTTGATGATCCATGTGGGTCCCTTCCAACTCAACATATTCTGTGCCTCACCACCCTCACAGTAAAAAATTTCTTCCCAGTATCTAATTTAAGCCTTCTCTCTTCCAGTTTAAAGCTATTCCCCCTTGTCCTGTCACTACATGCCCTTGTGAAAAGTCCCTCTCCAGCTCTCTTGTAGCCTCCTTTAGGTACTGGAAGGTGCCATAAGGTCTCTCCAGAGCCTTCTCTTCTCCAACTCTTGACCAACCCCAACTCTCTCAGCCTATCTTCACAGAAGTGTTCCAGCCCTGCAATCAGCTTAGTAGTCCTCCTCCGGACTCATATCAACAGGTCTATGTCTTTATTGTGTTGGGGGTGCCAGAGCTGGGCACAGAATTCCAGGTGGGGTATCACATGAGCAAAATAGAAGGGGAAAATCACCTCCTTTGACCATGATTGATGGCCACAAGTCTTCTGATGTAGCCCAGGATCCATCCAGCTTTCTGGGCTGCAAAGATGCACTGATGCTTCCTCCCGTTCCGCATTTGCAGCTCACACAGATCCCTACTTGCTCTGGTTTGAGCAGGTTTGCTAAAACATTGCTCTGTGATTTCCAGCTTGTGCTCTGCATTGCATTAGCAGACTCTACTCTAAACAACCAGCTTATTTTGCTTTTCCTCCTGGGAATCACTTTGTGGGTATATGAGGGTCTCACAGTTAGACAATTTATCATTAAAATGTAGTGTCCTATAATCATGCCAGTAGTAAGTGAAATTATGATACATAACTTGAAAAGACTCAGAGGATTGTCTCACTACATTGGGTGGGAATTAATTCAAAGACTGTAAGCAATCAACGTGTGGTATTGTTCTAATAAATATTCAAAATGACAACCATAAGGCCCAGCCAATGCCAGAAAAGCAAATGTCCATACAAATTTTCTGTGGTAAGCACTCTCCCCACTTAGCAGATCCCTGGAGGTTACTGTTGTCATTACTTCATGTTTCAGTTATTTTGAGTTTTTCCACTTCTATAGACTTCTTCACTAAAGCCCTGTGAACCCATCCATCCACTGCACAACTTAAAGGGGTGTCTAAGGCATAGATACACTGCACACTGTAATAGGGGTGCAGCATTGCAGGCTTGTTCCTGTTAGAACACAGGTATTTTGCAGACGAGTGTTCCTGGTTGTGTAGGATTTTGCACTCAGTTTTGTTCCAGTGATACCTTGCTTTGAAATTAAATTTATTGATCATCTTAATTTTTCACTGTCTGTGGCAGCAACATTAAGATTAGTAGAAAATTTGCAACAAAGGGCCATAGGGATAATTTCTAGGTTCTACTCTGAACTTACAAACAGCAGCACGTAATGTAGTCACACAAAGAAATAGAAGGGTAGTCAATTACTTAAATATTGAAAATCTGAAGTTGTTTTTCAAAGATACATACATTAATACCAATTGAGCACAAGGAAGGATAGCCTAGAAGTTTAAATATTAGCATGAAACTTGGGAAACCTGGAGGAATGTCTTCAAATAACATGTCTAAGAACAAAAAATCCAAGTCATCTGAAACCAAAGAAGCAAAAACTATCTCAGATGGACCTCTTCCCCAACTTTTTACACAGGTTTTGCATGGTAATTGAGAATTTCATTGGAAGTCACAAAAAGTCATCAAAAAGGAAGATAGTATGGAATCAAACTTTGTATTTACTTACACAAGGTGCTTCAAGACTTCTCTGCTAAGTCTCTGCTAACGCAAAGGTAGGGCAACAACAGGAAAAAGAGCAGATCAAAGCACGGCTTTTAATCCTAAATAAGCAAGATTTCAGTTTACCATGATATGTAGCAATGGAAAATGCAAACTTATACCAAGTTTTTTCAGTGTCTTCTGGAAGAAGGAGAATAGCTAGTATCTTAATTTCACAAATCAGGAACTAAAGTCTAGAGACACATTCTGAAAGACATATTTGTGCTTAAAATATCTGATACAGATGCCAGACATAGAAAAAGATCCCACGCACAATCAATCCAGTGAGCCCTCACACACAGGATAAATCCTCTAATTCAATGAAACTTACTGTCAGCACAGAGAAAATATGGCACAGCAATGATATCAAGCAATAGGAGCAATAACAATTATAGATGTACCTTTCTGTGCCTGGAAATAACTGTAACTTTGCCAAAATACTCACATTTTCAAAAATCAAGGGGAGTCTCAGCAGTCTCGTTATCATAAATTCCAAATATAATGGAAAAGAAAAATAATTTTCAATAGCTATCTAAACCAAAAAAAAATGTTCCTCATTCTTTTTGTTTAAATTTTGGATGATCTCCTAGTTCTACCCACACATTGTACTCTTAATCCTGCTGTGCAGTTTAGCTAAGGAGGCCATCAAGACTGAATTATATGAGGTGAAATGCTGAATATGAAATTCTTTTCCAGTTGTGGGGAAAAGGCAAGAACTTTGCTGTATTGATGATGTGGCCTTGGACTTAGAATGAAGGTAGTTATTCCTGCTATGGCACATTTCCTTTTGTTTATCCCTCAAAACCATTTAAAAAATAGCTCTCTAAGCCTCACAGAATCTCTAAATGTTTGCTATTTTAAAACAGATGCTTCTCTACACAGAAGGTGTAAATAAGTCTCAAACAAGACCTATTTTTGAAGATACCCCATTGTCCTGGACTTTTTCTGTAAATGTTTCTGTCTGCACAAAGGCGGAAATTCTGCTCCCAACACTTTTTATGATTGGATGCTCATAGTTAAGCCAGGATGAAGACTTAGCTTTTGTTTCAGACCATGAATACAACAGCCTGGTCAGGTCTAAGGATCTGAATCACAGATATCTGTAACAGAAAAACATGTTCCAAAACAAATGTCTTTCATCTTTTGCCTGTCATGAAATATAATTGCATTGCTCTGTGCAGGCCTTGATAAGGGAAGTCCAGAAGAAAAGTGTGGCTCTGGACAAAGGATGGTAAGGAACTTTCATTACTCTCCCATCCTGGGCAGATGCAACAGCCCCATTAGGCACACACAGATCAGCAGATGACCTGGAAGTCCACTTCAGATCATAAAAAGATGCTGTGAGTTTTAGAAATGCCTAACACACAGTAAATAGCCCAGTAGTTTATGAAAAATCTGGCTTAACTACTTCAGCCTGCGAATTTGTGCTAATCTAAGCATGTACTACTTGCTAATATACCTAATTGACTTGGATGTTTTCAAATGAACCTGGAACTTGAAAAAGTTAATGCTGGACAACTCAGAGAGCAACCTTAGATCGTGACTACCTTACAGACCATGACCATGTCCATCTTAAACCAGAAAGGATCATGATGATGTTCATCTTAGATAGGAAAAACTCATGACCGTGACCAGCTTAGACTTAGATCAGCTCTAAAAAGTAAACAGTAAAACAATTTCTCTTCTGTGCACACTGTAGCTAAAGGAAGGAACAGTGGAATTCCAAATCACAAGGAAATATTGCTCAGATGTCACAAAATGCTTTCAAACTTGAGGGGTACTGAAGCCCTGGAACAAACTAGGGAGCTAATTATACTCTGCTGAGTATTGTTGAGACATTACTGGATCTCAGTGAAAACAAAAACAACAACAACAAAACAACTCCAGAAGCAACTAATCACACTCTGGAGTAGTGTCTGTCAATATTTCATTTAAATCCAGCCTTTGGGCTACCTGAAACCACAGAACCCCACATCTGGTCCATAATGGAAACACTGAGGCTCCTCTCAGTGCAGTCACACCATGGTAATAAACACCTGAACGTTTGCAGTAGGCATGCATACCTCCCCACACAGGGGTTACTGCTGCACAGGTCACTGGAGAAACAGGAAGCAAATAATATAAACAAACTCCATTTAATTTTATGACTCACAGTTGATGTGTATATTTGGGGTCCAAGCTCATTGTCCTTCCAGGTGCACTCTGTCTCTGGGATCCAACTGAGTCTTTGAAGCAAATGGAGACCTTACCTTTCCCCTGTTTTTCCTTTCCTCCACCCCTGTCTGTTAAGTATTACCCCATGACCTTTCACTGATTGGCTTCAATTAAGGCCATGGATTTCCTCTTCCTGAACCAAAGTCAGGTTACAGTGCAAGAATAATAAAGGCAAAACGAATGTGTTGCAGTCATCCATGTACAGTCCCCAGACAGCATTTGGAGTGAAACTTTACTTGGAACTCCCACATTTCAGGAGCCTCAAGACAACAAATTTGATGATTTTGAAATCTCCAGAGCTTCTCTGCAAGGAATACTTCTTTAGTCTTCCTTTCTCTTTTTTTTTTCTTTATAAAAATACAATTCTGAGAGGGGGTGGGGGCTACAAGGAAACATGTATTGGTTTTTCTTAAGCTGAATAAATTTTGGACTCTTTGATAAATCAGAACTTTTAGAGTGTATGCCCTGTACACTGTTAGTATCATGAGGTATTAGTTGGATTTCAGTAATGCCAAGAAGACCTAGGTGGGATCAGAGGCCTGGATCAACTGTCAGCTGCTGAAAAAAAATAAAAATTATTTTCCACCAGAAAATGCTCCTTCACTGAAAATTATTCTTAACAAAATCTCCCAGCTTATATTAATTTACTACAAAACAATATTCTTCTGAAGCAAAAGGTTTCTTATTTGGAAGACTGTGTTTGTTTTATTCTGCATTCTATTTATTATAATGTGGGGGTTGTATTTTGTTGTTGCTGTTGAGGTATCAATTTTTCATTTCATATGAGATTTTATTTTGCTTTCTTTTTTATTTTTATTATAGTCACAATCTTCCTGGCAGTATGTACCTCATGGCATGTCACAGTATTCATCCTTAATAAGAAAAATCTTTGGACCATGGCAATTTGTACAGAGAAAATGCACATCCACTGAAATGTATGTCAAGAACAGTTGATGAGTAGGTTCAACTTGTAGTTCTCAAAACCAAGCCTTGGTCACCTTTAGCACCAAAAATCAACTTTTGTGTTTCTGAGTACCACTAGGAGACATATGTATATAAACCTAAGTGTCTTTTAGAAAAGTTTCCTTCAGCAATTCAGAAAGCAGCTGCACATAAAGGCTCTCAGTCATTCTTTATTTAAGCACCACTCTCAGTATGCCTTTAATATAAAGAAGGTAGGTTTACAGCATAAAACATCACCCTACAGACTTCCTGCAACACTGAAGGTTGACCCAGGCATCACATTTCAGGGCTGAGGGCTAAAGGATTTCATTCATTTTCAAAAGACTGTTGCTCCGTCTAACTGGAGGGCAGCAGAGTTTATACGACTTTCTCAAGTTGAAAGGCGCGAGACGTCACAAGCGTCAGTCTGCATCTGACAACTACTGACATAACCAAAACCCCTCATGAAAGCAAATCAAACAAATGATGGTTATTTAGAAAAGTGATTTAACTTAATCTTGCTCCACTGTAAAAACTGGATTATGTCCAAGCTGCTGGGGCTATGGTGGGTTCCACAATCACTCTTTTATGGGGCACAATCAACTTATCAAAAATGATCCTGACTAATTATTTATAATACTGGCTTTCAGATGGTATTGGTTTTCCTTGGGTTTGAAACCCAGCCAACACCTATATTGCTTCCGTCTACCACCAGGCTTCCTCTGCAGAGGGGATTTCATACCCTTTTGAATGGAGGAGACAAAGTAGCTTCTCCCAAGCTCAGAAAAGGCCAGTGTGTTTTTAGGAGATCAGTCTGCTCCACTTCAAACGTTTCATCCAAGAAAATTTAAAGTCTGTCATGAAATTTATGATGTCCTACTGGACAAAGATTTTCCTTTACTTCATAAGGCACCGGCTACTGTAATATAACAAAGTGACAATTGCTTTCCAGGGAAACATGTAGATATTCATCAGAGATACCTCATTTAATCAGATTCCGGTAAGCCAGGCTCAGTCACTCATCTTTGGCAAGTGGGAGAGTGTGGGTTAAATTATAATTTAAGTTATTATCAGGGCTGTTGTTAAAGACATTTTGACAATGAAATATCTGTATCATACCCCTACCAGAAAATTATGAAATATTTATATGAGCTCTATGTGCACCTTGTAAGCATCAGAGCAATTGAAAAATTCAGTGACAACAAAGTGCTGAATAGCTATGACTCCTTCTGGTTCCCAAGAAGCATGCATAACTGGGAACTGCTGAACTCCACCTGTAAAAATATTATTTTCTGTTACACAGTCAGTCCGATGACCCAGCAAATAACCATACAGATTAAGACATTCAGGGACCCCCTGTAACCGCAAGCAGCAAAGCTCTCCGACCTATGGAGGAGGTCCTTGCACTGACTTGCCAGACGGACAACTGAGGGAGAGTTTATACCAACTGGTCGGTCATTCCACATGCTGGCAAGCTGCAGGATGATCAAATACTGAGATGTCTGTGTTAGCTGAGAATGCACTGCCAGGAAGAGCATGGGAGGGAAAGACAGGGGCCATTGCCCTTGAGTGTAAAGGTGGCAGCACTAATTAGGCATGAGGATGGGAATAGTGTTTTGGTAGGGAAGTAGTCAAGCTTGTTATTAAGTGCAAATCTTTAATAGCCCACTAATTCTTTTGAGTCTGCAGCCTGCTCTGTAATTACTTTCAAAATCTCTGTGTTCTTCTGCCTATTAGAGCAAGACCAACCTGCCAGAGCCACTCTCCCCAGCACACAAGCAAGATCAGCAGTTTTATCAGTTCCCTCTGTAACACCGAAATAAAAAAGAAAGAGCAAGTCTAGTTCATTGGCTCAGAGGACAAGCATCACAGCATGACTTGCTCCTACAGTAGGAAACTCACTTCCAAAAGCAAGTGAGCCTCATCCTTAAGGCCTGTGTAAGGAGAGTGTCCAGCCTCAGTGCTGCCTCCACCCCTTCCTGGGCATTGCTTAGACAATGCTAGAGGCACCAGTCAGAGCTCTTCCGGGGAGCATGAGAGCAGGCAGAAAAGATGGTCCCATAGAGAGCTCAAACCCCAGCTTAGGAGAGGCACACAGATGCACTCCCAGTGTCTGGGATGGACTTTGCTTCCTAGTGCAGGGAACAAGCCAGGGCAGTGCTCTTTGCCTCTGCAGACAAGCAGCTCTCAGCACTCAGCCCACCCAGGTGTGTCTGCACCAACACAATGAGCAGCTGGCAGCTTTGGGGTGTGCTGAGGGATAAACACAGCCCTGGACATATGTTAGAGAACCTGGAGTGCCACCTTCTGGTACCCTGTCCTTGCACATACCCAGCAGGAGTGTGAATGCAGCAGGAGAACCCCCACTCCCAGCAACACCCCCACTGCCTCTGTGCCAGTCCTGTCTGGACTCAGTCACTCTCGAGCCCAAGGACCCTTGACTGCCTGCATGCAGAATGAAATGGAGAGCAGCCCTCAGACACTCCAGAGTACAAAGAATGAGCTTGCCTTGTCTGCTCAGGTTCCCATCCTTGACATAGATGTCAAAGCAAGCAACTTTGCAGTAAAGTGTAGAAATTTTCCCATAAAAAAAGACAAACATGACCCAAACCTCAAAGCTATGAAAAAGGAGAGAACAACCATTCAAAGTATTCAGGCCTTTCCCTGGATTTCATAGAAAAGTGGCACGATTCCACCCCTTTTCCGGTCACCATAAGGGTAAGGCAATAGATGCTCTGTGCAGATAATCCAGATAATGTGGAAATTAGTGCTCTGTGTGAACTCCTCAGCAACATATTATCAGAAGCACTAACAGCTACCCACAGTAAGTAGTCATCTTGCTAATACTTCACCCAGCTTTGATCCCAGCAATCTATAGTTAATGTAATTCGAATGGTCTGTACCACAGAGTTGCTGAAAGAACAGGGAAAAAATACACCACAGAGAAAGATGAGCAATGATAAACAAAAGAGCAAATCCCTACAACATTTCCCAGAACACTCCCTTCATCTTCCCACTGCTGATCTGGAGAATGAGCCAAATGCAAAGTGGCATGTTCAATTTCAGTTGCCTTATCTGAAGCAATTGTATGCCAACACCAAGATCTCTAACATGATAATTTTCTTATCCGCTGCTGGTGTAACAATTGGTTATTTGTGTAGTGATGTGCCCTTTCCCTTCTCCCAAGCTGTGTGGATTGCAGACTGCACTCCAAGCCATAGATTTTGCTTCCTGCCACATTCTGGGAGTTCAGATCTGTGGCAGAACTTGATAAGGTTCACAGGAACCTGTTACTGGCACTTTATACTGTGACTGATGTACAGAAAGGATGGCTAACACAACAGAGGAGAGATACTGGAGGCTCTGGCTTTGTTCCTGAAAGGACTCAGCTCAGTTCTCAGCTCTTCCACAACTTAAGCTGGGGGTGGCATTTGTCTGCTCTTGTATGGGAGAGTCACACATCTTCCTGGCAGGCTCAGTGCTGAAGTGGTGATGTACAAAGTGGACCTGCCTCTTCTCACCAGAGAGACCTTAATGCAGGGTTTATAAGTATGATGGGGACAGGCACCCACAGAGGTGGAGTAAACACCTCCCACTGTCAGAAAATTAATAACTATGGGCTTGCTCTTAACTTGCAGACTTTACTTACAGCCCTTCATTGCAGGTAGTAAGCCTGAGTAAACTCGCAAGTGTCATGTAAGATTCTGGGTTTGACAAAGCCTGAGCTTTTTATTTGGGGACATTAACTTATGGAAACTAAATATCCTCCATTAATTCACTGGAACTGATAAAAACGGCCAAGGACATGTGATAAAGCCTGTGAAATATCGCATGTCTTAGCTCTCCTTTTAGGAACACAGGAATACTGCTACCTCTGCACTGGTACACTGTTTCTTTCTAGATCTCCTCTTATAAAATATTCCATCATCATATCTTGCCTGTATGAAAACACAGAAATCTTCACTAATGGTCCAAACCTGTCAAATGCTGAAGACCTTCACATCTCACTGACAGCAGATCATACTCTGGGAAATTACTAAAACTTACAGTGATACCATTAAATAACCCCCACTACCTCTTCCTTTGCATCTTTTCAATACCTGCATCTTTATTCAGCCTTCGACAACCTTCCACTGCTCCCAGCTCAAGCAGAAAACTTCCCATGGGCTGTGTCTGGCTTTAGCAGACAACCTTTAAAAATTTAATAGCCAGCTACTGGCACACTTTGGATAGTCCTGTGATGAAAATGAAGAGTACCCTGTTTGCCTTGTCCAGTTGCATCAATTGGTCTAGTATCAGATACTGCCTGCCACTGCAGTTGAAGAAGGGAGTTATTCATCATAATATAGTACTAATTTTAATAATTGCCTCTACAATGTTACCCCACATTTCTTACTTAGAAATAAAAGCTCACAAGTATCTCTATTTACCAGCAATGTAAAGAACATCTTTCTCTTAGTAGATTGCGTCACTGACTCTATGTTTTTGTACTGGAAGAAACTATGCAAACACCAGCCCACCCTAGAGAAATTCGGTGAGTATTGGAAACCTCACAGACTTTCACAGCAGTTCAGCACAATACTATTTCACTCACTCCTTCCTGTCATTTGATACAGGGTAAATATTCTGTGTTCAGTGGCCTCCACACACACATTTCCACCTGTGTGGCAGGCCAGTGCTCGCCTGCTGGTTTATAACGTAAAACATGTGGGAATACTGAAAGTCTCAAGAGGTCTGTCTTACACTTCCTGTTCTTTATTTACCTTGCTGTGTTCAGTTTGTTTTTCCATTTATATTTAGCACAGATAAAAGCAGGGCAACCAATCTCATATGTCTTAGTGAAATAATGGGAAGAACTGGATACCAAAGCCATCAAAAGGCAGGATGAGGCGCCTCCACCACCCAAACAAAGGACAAAACTTTAAGCCAGCTTTGAACCATAATGCATACAATCAAGTGCTTTTCTCCAAGCCTGCATGAGCAGGTGAAAATCTCTCACGCATTCACTCCTCACAGGTTGAATAGGTTTGTTATTTTCAGTCAAGGGAAGGCATGATTAGGAGACTGCTTTGATCACACCATGCAAAATCCTGCTCCAGGGCTGGGCAATTACAGAGTGCCCTTGCACAGGACCCGAGGTAAAGCTACCTGCAAGGCCCTCATATGTTCATTCAGAGCTCCAGTTCAGTGTGTCCAAATGAAGTATGATGGGACTATTAAAGGGTCTTTGTCTGCGTTTGCATAATCCGTGTGTTCGTTATTTTTCTCAACTCTATCCACATGTAAAGCCATGCTGCCTTCCACCATGCTCTGTCTCCTCCACCCTACAAACACTGGCCCCAGATGGTGAACAGACTTGGGATGGAAAGGCCAAAGGTTTTTGAAAGAAGCATAGCAGAAGCCTGAACCTGTATGTTCAAAAAGCGTGTCAATGGTTAAGGACAGCACCATGCATAGTCAACTGAACATGTGCACCAGGCTGAGACACTTGTAAATAAGGTAAGTATCTAAAATTCTAAAATATGGAGGAAACAATAAAAAAACCCAACAAACAACTCAGCTAAATCTTTAGAAAAGCCCTAAAAACACTGGAGTAACTGTAAAAAAAATAAAGTGAGGGAGTAAAAGAAAAGGATTTCTCAATACAAAAATGCAATTGTTAGAGACACCATCTTAATTCTCCCAGCCACTGTCCACCAGACAAACAAAATGAGAAGATAATGTTTGATTTACTTCCGTCGTTGCAATAATCAAGCTTTGGAACCACGTATTCATTAACCCAAAACAGGCTTAGTGGTCTGGCAGCACTTCAAGAGTGCAATCATAAATGTCAATGTAAACACATATTTGTGTAAGGGTGATAGGTAAGAGGCACTTATTTCGAGGACCTAATGTGTGAGTATCCATCAGGATTTGATATCATCTTGTGACACTGCAAGTCTCTCCATAATCATAAATCACTCTGCAACAGCTTAGCCAACCTGCCCAGAAAAGGCTGGGCTGACAGTGAGATTCTACAGGTTGGATCAGAGCCTGAGGCTGCCACAAGCCCCCGCTGAACTCCAGCCCAACAGCCTCCTGGGCACATGTAGGAGTGGGTGTAATAATGAAGGGGATGGTTCCAAGATGCAATCATACATTACAGAAATCCCAACAGGAGCTGCTGATCAGAAGGGGGGGACAACAGCCCCCACAGCAATGTTTGCTGTATACTATCTTGCAATGTACTTCTACCATGACAAATATCAATTGGGTGTTTTTAAAGTGTGTTTTTGGCTACAGGACATAATCATCTTGTAAACAACATCTTATCTAGTTACTATTTCTTTACATATGAGCAGGAGTATGAGACTGATTAAGAGAGGGACTGTTTTAGACAAGGCACAGAGTGGACACACAATGAAGAATTATTGTGAGAAACTTACAGCCAAATGTGCCACAGGATGGGGTGGGACAGTAAACTACAGTGGTAATACACCATGTCCAGAATTAGTTATGCACCCAGCATAGTGACTTTCCGTCACTTCTCTATCCTTTTCAAAGGAAATTTACACCTTTCAAGAGGAGGCTTGACAAATAACCTCACAATTTCTCCACAGGCCAGAATTAACCACTAACCCCTTCCCGAGACTACCTAGAATTATTGACCAAAAAATGAAGTGAATAAGAATAGGTCCCAAGTAAAAGGATGGCTGAGCACCAGCAAAACACTAAATATCCTCAGAATACCAAGTTGTGCAGATGTAGAACTTTATGAGAAAACCCTGAGAACTTAAAGAAAGCTCTACCACTTCAAGAAAGAAATACTCAGTAGCAGTAATGAGTCTACTTTGCCCCGCAAATCCCTGTGGCAGTTTCTATTCATTAGGACCCGTGCATCCATGGCCAGATTTGTCTACTAACTTCAGTTTCTCTGTAAACTTTTCTTATCAAGATATTCAGCACTGTTGGTGATGGTCACACCCAAAGACAAAACCCATCTGCAGTGAGCTGAGAGTTTTTTTGGTAGGGAATTGGATCTGAGTCATTCCTGTCCCAGCTGTCACCAGAGGCAGTTTTATGGTGTTTCATGACCAGAGTAGAACTGGGCTTTTTACAAGGTGTGTGTTGGCTTTCCATCAAACCCTGACTGTGGCATTCCTTTATTGGGGTAGGGGGGAAATGTGCTAAACCCAAGAGCAGTGTGAAAAGTTATAGATCTGACTGTGCCTTCCATGGAAGGAAGGTAAAGGGCAATCAACAGCTTTTCATGGTGGGCAGAGATCCCACAGTTCTCCCATATTGTTGCCCTCCCCTGAGGCACAGCACATCAAACATGTTCACTGCAATGGGAAAACAGACATTTGGGAGGTTTGATCCCTGCACCTCTCTTCACCTTTTGAAAGAAGGCACAACTCTGAATTACTCCTTCATGTCAGCAACATTAGTTTTGCTGCACCCAGACAATGTGTAGAAGGCCTCTATCAAGGAGCAGGAGTCAACAGATGATGTGGTGAGGACCAAGAGCACTTACTGACAATACACATGACAAGACCCTTTTGCACAGGCTCTGATTCTGGGTTCAGTAGTCTAACTCCAGAAAATCCAGTTCAAGGGACGATCCCACGTTCATACCTTCATCTGGCAGCAACCACTTGGCTGGAAAGCATTTCACTCCTGGTTTTTACATGTTTGCTGTGAGATGCAGTCATGGTTGCAGAGGTCACCAGAGAAAAGGCTTTGTGTGCCACCAACAGGAATTATTTTAGGAATATGTTGTCTCCTACACATCGTACCCCAGTGTGAACACAAAGCAATGAGCAATTCTGCTCCTGCTGCAGGTCCCTGCTTGAGAACCAGGGCTGGCACAGCAACTGCTCAGGGGGTCTTCATAAAGTGGAGTGGAGAACAAGGCTGTGGGGATTTGCTTTGAACCTCAGAGTCACGCTACACTTAGCTCAAGTCAATGACTCACTCTGGTGAATGCTAAAGTCATTCATAATTTCTTTTTCTTAAGCAATAAAAGTAACATTTTATGTGTCCAGAAAGGGTAATAAAAATGTAATGGACACTCTGTGAGCCTAAATCAAAACCCAGTGAAGGCAATGGAAGGAGCTCTGTGGCTTCTACACACTTTCAATCATTCTTCCTTTACTTCAGTTTTTCAAGAGACCTTTCCATTTAGCTCAGAGGAAAGAGCTTTCTTTTGTAACTCTAATCTTCACCTCTCCTTAAAGCAATCTCATTTGCCACAATGCTTTTTAGAACAAGGAAAAAAAAAAAAAAAGAAAAAGAAGATTGATTCCTTCATTTCCTCTCAATGTAAAACGTAGTAATATCTTAACTCTGGACGTCAAAATACTGGACTAACATCACCAAGTGGTCTTAGGGAAAAAATCAGTTCTAAGCCTGTGGGAGGTAAAGATTACCCTAGGCCTGGAGGGAAGGGGAAAATTCTTTATCTTAATGACAAAAGGCTCTTCCAATCAGTAATGTTTACACATTATTAAACATAGGAAATTTTTACCTTCTTTTGGGGTGTCACATACAAAAAAAATCCCACAGAATTAAGAAAAAAGGAACATTAAAGGCTCATGAGTACAGTCAGGTCTGGCTGAGTTATCCAAGTAATTGTTATTTATAACCTTTTTTAAAGCTGTTAGTAAGCTCTTGGGGCCAAAGCTTCCCTTATTGTAAATAGGAAAGTTCTGCAGCAGTTCAAGATATCCCTGACTAACACATATGTGCCAGATACGCCTCAGCCAAGTTTCTTGCATAAATAAATATAAATTTTCAGACAATTTATTCATTAATTAAAAAAAAAAAAGAAAGATACTTCTGTTTGTGAACAACATTTCTAAAAGGAATAAGGTACATAGATATCTGAGAAAAAAACAAACCCAGAGCTTTGAGGCTTGTGTCCATCAGCTTGGAGAGGAGCTGCTAATTTGTAATTGAGCAGTACTGGATGTTACCAACACACTTCTCTGTTCAGTCTTATCTTGCTGCAACCCAACTATTTCAACCACAGCTGGAATTTCACAAAGACTTCTGCAAGGATGTGAAGGAGTCATTAATATTTATCAAATTCTAATGAGGGGGAGGTGCCTGCAGCCTGCTTCAGGTAGATCTCCTTCCAAAATGCGGCTTTGTCAGGACCACAGTCATTTATGCACCTACTCTGGAACGTCTCTTACTCATAGGTTACAGCTTTGTCTTTCAACTCTGAAGGAACATAGTGCTGGTTAGCTATTCTTAATGTCATATTAATTACCCACTGAGTAATCCTTATTCATCTAGGTCAAGGCAATCTTGGGTTAACAAGTTCAGAATTAAAATGTGACATTGGTATACATAATTAGGGTCAACGCAAGCATCTGACCCAGCCTTGAATCCCTGACTCTAGCTGGCAGCCTTAAAAAGGATTATTCCCTTTTCTTCAGGAGATGTATCTCTTTTTTTTTTTCTTCTTTAAAGCTGGGTTTTACTGGGGCAGCTTTCCAGTCTGTGTGGCTCCCTTTCCGGACCTTTTTCAAAACAGCCCTTTAGTCCCTTGCTCTGTGGTTTCTTTCACATTTGAGACAAGCGCTGTTCTGAAACCCACATGTTCGAATTTGGGATTAAAAATAGCCATCGCAGACTGGTTGGCATGAAGCAGCCATTCATAGTGCACAATAGCCACCACCGCACCCGCGCCAAGTTCTCAGCCCTCTCAGAGCAGCGCAGCCCCAACCCCAGCCACGGTGCTTTGCCGGTGCCTTTCCCAGACAGTCTCAGCCCTCCTGTCTCTTCCCATCTGACAGCTCACAGAGCCCACAGAGCATGTCTGCTCTTCCACAGGAGTGCCATGGCACTCTCAGAAACCTCAACGAGGCTTGTGTTCAATAACCGCTAACAAATTTCTAGGCTAAGTTACTAGAGCCAGCATTAAACACTGGCTTGCAATGTTCATGATTCACTAATAGTGCATTTCACAAGATCCTTGTGAAACTCTGCAACGTGCCATTACATATGAACAGTTACAGCAAATTCAGAGAAAAGTCTAAAATTACTAAGAACTGATACGCAAAGGAATAAAAGTCCTTCTTCCCAATTAGCCATAAATACTAGTTTGAGGCTGGAAAGCCTTTAACACACCTTAAACCTTTCCATTTTTCTCACAGGATTGTTTCAGAGTAATGGTTTTCCTATTTATGCCTCATGCACACCCCACCTCTTTATAGTTGTGACTCATCTATATACTTCTCAATCCCTTGCCCTGGCCAGGTCTCACCCCCTTCACCTCATTGCCTCTCACACCTTACACTGACTTTCCTCATTGCTTCAAAAGCCATTAGTGCTTCAGTATACCTTAGTCTCCCAACCTGAAAACCTTCTGCCATGGTTAGCAAAGTTTAAAATGGGCATATCACTCTGTCCAACCCCAATAAAATAATTTTACAATAATTTTAGACATGAGCAAAAGCAACAGTAAAAACTTCAGTTGGGTTTAGAGGTAAAGAAGGAAAAGCCTCCAGTCCTTCAGTTGGCAGGGCCTTACTACTGACTTCAGTAAGTACAAGATCAAAACCCAGCTCCTAAGAAGGAGATTTCCTACCCAAGCACAGCTATGGTTAGCACTAGGTCAAGTGTGCTACAGCTTCAAAATCTCCAAGGATGATGGCTCCTGGGTCCTGCTCCACTGCCGCACTGCTTTCCTGGCAAAGGAGTTTTTGCTCATAACCAGTGTGAACTCCTCCATAGGCAGTGTTGGGCACTGCCCATCATTGTTCTTTCTGCAGTATCAGAGGGCAGTTTGGCTCTGTCATCCCTGTAACTCCTCAGTGAGCAGCTGTGGCCTGCTGGCTGATCACCCTGAAGCCACCTCCTCAGCAGAGCAAACAAGCTCAGTTCATAGGTCCCAGCCTCTCCTCAAGGCCTCTGACCACCTTGGGAGCTCTGCTCTAGAGCCTCTCCAGTTCCTCTACATCTCTCTTGAACTGAGGAGCACACAGCTCTGTGTCCAGTGCTAAACAAAGGAGAACATAGGTTGCCCTTGATCTTCTGGACGCACTACCTCTGACAGAGCTCAGTGAGCAGCTCACTTTGTTTTCTGTATAAATGTATTTTTGACTGGTGTATTCAACATGGTGTCCATCACAGCCCTGGGTTGTTTCTTTCAGGATGAATTTTCAACCAGTCAGGTTAGCTGGTGCAGGGGATCATCCTGCTCCATGTGCAGAGCTTTGCACCATTCTGTTGAACGAGGTAAGATTTCTGTCAAGCCAAAGCCCATCATCTTTCACATTCCTTTTGAATCTTTTCCATTTATCAAATCAATCCCTCTTTCTAATTAAGTGCTATCTCCATACTTCCTAAAACTGCACTCCATCTTCTCATGCAGAGCTGAAAATATGACCAGTGTTGGGGTCAATGTGAATCCCCAAGTTTCTTGTGTGAGCCTGAGGTGCTTCATTTCTTATTTACCAAATGGATTTTGAACCATTGACTAACACCCTGTGAGCCTGGTGGTCCTTGCTATTTTTCACCCATTAACCAGTCCATTTTTCCAGCTGGAAACAGGTAGACCCTTTTTTCCCTTAGCTTCATTCTCTCTGCACCTCTTGGTTCAGGCAGAGCAAAAAAGAGGTTTCAGTAATGTGATGCTATGCAGTTTAGTCAAAATTACTAGCTCCCTTAAGCCCAGAATTGAAGAATTTTAAAGATAAGAGCATGGTGAAAATTGATGCTTTTGTCACTACATTAAGTTGCATCCACTGAGAATGTCTTGGAAGCTTTGACTAAAGCTAGGAAACATCTTTTACATTTCAAACAGAGGAGGGAGTTGGCAACACAGAGACTGAGCAGAGCCAATCCTCCTGGCCCCACAAGCTACACAGCAACAGCTTTATATGGCTCAAAGCCATTAGGCTCAAACCACCATACACAGCCTTGCAGCAGTCAAACCTCTTGAAGGAGGTCATAGGCAGGAGGCACCAGGACTCTGTTGGAGACCCACCACTCCATTATAGAGCAGAACTGGCTTCCAGCTGGCTTCCACAGGAGAGCTGGCTGTATCCTCCTCCTCCAGTTAAGCCATTTTCTGATTTCATTGTGAAATCTTTGCCCCTTATTTTGAACTAATAGCTCTGTTCACTCAACTTCACTTTTATAATGGAATAATAAACTTCTGGGGGGAAAGCCAAGCATTTCAGTCTCTACTGCACAAAACATAAAAATAAAATAGTAGTGTATGACTGTTCTTTAGTGGCTTTTAAATTCTGAGGAAATGAGTTCTTCATGAGCAGATAAGGTGGGGGGTTTTGATGATGTCTTAGGAATCAGACAACACACGAGGGAAGCAAAGGAAAGGGAGAAAAATATCCTGGTAATCTCTAACTAATTTTTAAAATGTTCTCCTACCGAATCCCAGTATTTTGAAATTTAAATGACTGTGCACAAATCTGGTTCCAGTGAGAACTGACAGCATGAGAACTCCTGAGAACTGAAACACACTGGACAGTACCAGGAACCAGCACTGTATCTCTCCCACAGCCACCATCCAGGTGAGAACAAATGAGTCAGAATGATGAGCCTTTGTTCTTTTTCTGCTTGCACAAACAAGCTTTCAAAACTCAAATTCCAAAAAGGCGCTTAATCAGAGAAGACATCAGTTGCCAAAGCAAAAAGATCAAATTCAGGACTTTTATCTTTCTCTGCAATGACAAGGGACATTGACCATATGTAAGGTGGCCTTCTCACATCATAGATGCTAGATTATTATCCAGGTATTATAAAACAATTGGCTAAAAAGCCAAACAACTAATTTAAGGGTCTGGCTGCTTACCTTCCATATGAAAAAGAGAAATTTCCCAGGGGTAAAACCACTTCCCACTGGACTGTTGGACCTTGCAAGTGACTTCATTGACCTAGGAGACCAGGGAGGGAGAAATTCTTACCCTTCTGCAGTCAGTTGGCTGAGGATCCCCTAAGCTCACGTGGACTAGAACTTCCAAAGACAACAGCTGTGGAGGAGCAGAGGACTATCATGAGGTGCTACAATTCTGAGCCCAATCCTATGGATCCCCAGGTGCCCTTCATCCCATGCAGGGTACTCACAGGATGCACAGGCTTCACCTCATTGTAAAATAATACCTGGACCAGCAAATGACATCACATTAGCTTGTGACCTGCAGATTGCAGCTCAGTCCATCTTGTCATTATTGCACATGTCTGTACAGCAGTAGAAGCAAGCAGCTATGAAATATTAAAACTAAGAAAATATTTTCTACATTATTTCTCTTTAGATAAATAATCTAGGTACAACTGAAATGCATTCAGGGCTTGATGCCCCAGTGCTTTTTCAGGCCATCAGAAGTCACCGAGAGTTTTCTCTTTTTTAATTTCCTTTCCTCCTCTGATATGATACTACAGTCTGTTTTTCTGTAAGTACTCATTCATTTCATTTTCATTCATGCCCATCTGTGAGCACAAAGATGCAGAGAACAGTTCATGAGAAGACATGAATACTAAAATCAGATCCAATTCCTGTGGCTTCAGAAGTGAAAAATTGAAGCCTCCCTCTGGGAAATTTTCACAGTGATTATTGTTACAATAAACGATTTTAAGTGATGGAATGGTTACTTGACAAAAAGGGAGACAGACTCCATCTGTCAGATTGCCTGCTAAAATGGTGGGCTTGTTTCAGATATAAATGTGTCTTCCTGGGCACTGAGCTTCAAATATCCCTGAAGTGCAATAACCACGTGATTTATGGCAGCACAGAGCTGCTAGCAGGGAAGATTTTATTGACATTTGAGATCAGCTGTGCAAAGAAAAGTTCTTCTAACGTAAATTGAAATTAGCGTTAAAAAGAGATGACAGAATGTACAATTCTTACAATCCTACCTGGTCTTTCACTGTGTAAAAGGGACTATAATGATTATGACAGAAATTTTCCTGAGAGAAAAAATTTGATTTGTTCTGTAAATCTACTCACTTGATTCATAATCCCTCAGATATCTCTCAGATGAGGGACCTCCCAGAGGCAGTACTGTGCTTTTGTTTGCCCTGCCATTTGAACTGACAGCCCAACTGAGAGTTAGTACCAAAATGGTAAAGAGAAGATCTTATTTCCACTCTGACAGAAAAATATTTCACCATGCGATAAGAATAAAATAATAGAAATATCATGGGCTTGTTAAGCCTTCTGTAAAAAGGCCTGCTTTAAAAAATTGTTTTGTAATTCCCTTAAACCATTCGGCAGTGCTGTAGTAGAGATACAATTATTTTTAATCTTCCCTGGAATTGAAACCCGCCAGAAAAAAGAATCACAGCCCATTACTCTCAAATCAGCTTTCCTTTTTCTTCACACCATTGACTTGTGTTTGGACATTGCTCTGCTGTTCACTGAGGAAGAGCAATGTTCACACAGGACAATATAAAGCTGATGTTTTTATTGGCTCACTCAGCACAAAATGACAAGCAGAAAGTTTACCCTCTTGACGGTTGATACCGGTATGAAAAATTACTTTTCTCTTTTTCAGTTAAAATAATTTGATATCAGTCATCCAGTGCCAGGCTGACAATACAGTATAGAAAACAGCCTTCCCCAGATGCATCCCAGTGTGCCCCAGCTCTGCTCAAGTGGTGGCCCAGTCCTTCCTGGTTGTTTTTCATGGGAAGGTGTCAGCCAGGACAAATGCATGTAGGACTCTGCAAGAAAATACGCAAGATCAAAAAAAAAAGTTTGAATATCATGTTGTCCCAGCCAAACTAGATCTCCTTGAACAGGCAGCAGTCACGAGCATTGAGGCCATGCTGCTGAGAACACAGCTGCGCTGGGCAGGGCACGTCTCCAGGATGCAGGACTACCGCCTCCCTAAGATCGTGCTCTATGGGGAACTTGCCACTGGCTGCTGCAAGAGAGGAGCCCCGAAGAGGAGATACAAGGACTGCCTGAAACAATCCCTCAGCCTTGACCATATTGATCATCACCATTGGTCTACCCTGGCCTCCAATCGGGAGGCCTGGAGACACACCATCTATAACGCTGCTGCTGCTTTTGAGAACACACGCAGGATCACTCTCGAGGAGAAAAGACAATGCAGAAAGAATCGCGTCTTGTCGATATCACCTGGGGAGTCTTTCTGCTGTGCCTTCTGCAACCGGACTTGTCTATCTTGCATTGGCCTTTTCAGCCATCAGCGCGCTTGTAGCAAGCGTGGGTAGAGCCCTTCTCAAATCTTCGTTTGCGAAGCCTAGCCGTGATGATGAGATCTCCCAAAGAAGTCCGATAGCAATCATTTCCTCTTTTTTGGTTTTGTCAGTACTGAAGATAGACAGGTAATTGGCCTAGATGGTACAAAATGCATTGTGAGATCTACCAGAAATAGAAGCAGCATGATTTCCTCTAAGTGACAATTAGAAATGCATCAGATTCAGAATACTGCATCCAGTTTCTGCTGCCTCTGGAGCATTTGCAGGCAGTTTTCAACCTGTATTACCCATATTTTGCTGTGTGACATCCCACCAGCTGCCTTCTCAGAGTCTTTGGTTATCTCATACAAGAGTCATTTGAGACCACCACCTGTGGTGAGATAAAGTGAAGGTTATACTGATTTCAGACTTGCTGCTGGCTGGAAATGATGTCATCAATGGTATGAATTAAATCTTCTCCATGGAGAACAGAAGATTTAGGGTTGATTGTTCACCCTTTTCCTCTAAGTAGAATGGGCCAAATTCTGTAAACAGTTGCCCTGTGTTTGCCCCTGGTGGACACCTGGTTCTTGCCTCTCATGGACATCTGGCTCTAGCCAGCTCCAAGTGAACTCACCTGTTCCCAGTGAAGGAGAGACAAGTAGGACCACTCGTATTTCTGGACAGCTGAATGTCAGCCAGGTCTCATTTTAGCCTATAAGCATGAAAAAACCAACCACCTGAGTCTCACCTAAATTTTCCTTACAATTATTTTAAAGGATAATTAACTATCCTGAGAGACCAGTGTTGAAACAAGATTTTGCAAAAGCTACACTTTTTTTTAAAAGGCAAGTTTCTACTGTGGATTCACTAATAAAATCTTCCTCATTTGAGTATGTTACAGGGAAGACTAATCACCCTGTGTCACTTTAAGCTCTTCCTGACTTTATGCAATTTTCACAGCAGGCAGACAGATCTATTGTTGTGAGGTGTGTCAACAGTTTGTAGAAACACTCACTGCATGAGTTGTTCAGTATTATCTGGTTGCCACAGCAAATTAATGCAGAGGTCTTCCCAGAGGGAGCTCTGAAAATCTGTGTGCAGCAGGATTTGGGGTTGTTACAGGGAGTTTCTTAAATTTTTATAAGGGAACAAAACCACATTGTGAAACAGAGAGTCTTTTTTACTGAACCCCAACAAAACCTTCATTTTGGAACTGCTCCCAGAACTGTCTCATCAGGTCTAGAAAGCAAAGGAAGTGATTGCTAAACATAACAACCCAGAATTGCATAGTGCTGATGTCCTTTCTGTAATCTGGATTTTCCAAGCAGATCATGAAACTGCAGGTGGATTTGATGGGGTCTTGATGAAGTACTAATCTGGATGCCATTAACACTAGCCATCCTGGGAGGTCCTCTCAGCTGCGGGGCAGCACACCCAGACATTCTCCATTTACGCCAATCTTAGCCTTTCTATTACAATTGTCTGCAAAAAAACATTGGGCTGGGGCAACATAATCTTTCCTAACATAGAAAATATTGCTGCAAATTTATCTGGGAGATAAAAATAAGAAAATAATTATCTGAAAGATGCAGCAAAACCTAACTTACAGCAAAAGGGAAGAGAATGAAGTGTCTGAATTCAAAACAATTTTTTGTGGAAACTCCTATTTCAATGGGAGTTTTTGAAGAGTAGCAGGCAGATTATTAGGACAAAAAGGTCGGGAAAGAAGCCTGTATCACTGAGCTAAAGCAAAGAAGAATGCAAAAGCAAGTGACTTAATTTTATAACTAATTTTATAATTAATTTAATAGCTTTGAATATTTTGTTGATTTTTGAAATGCATGTTTTGCTTTTATATACAAGAAAGGTAAAGTCAGGGAGCTTTGTGCTTGGAATATAGCCTGGTGAGGGATGTGATGGTCATCTGTGTTCGCTGAGCTTATTTTACAATTTAGACAGCTCAAACAATTACATCTCCTGATGTAATACATCTTGTACCAAGAGGTGGTGTGGATCACAGAGGCTTTTTCAAGGGTTTCTGGGAAAGACTGATTAATATACTGTTAAAGAACAGAATCCTTATGACCTGAGTTATAGCAATCCTGTACAAGAGAAGAAGGAACATAACTATGTGAAAATTTTTCTCTTAATAGTGTAGGTTGTTCACAACCAGGGTGGATTCATCTCACCTTTGAAAAGGCCTCTTAAACCTCTGAAGTTGCCACAGAAGAGAATGCAGGGAACTTCTCAGGGCAGAGTTAGGGGAAAAGAGTAGAATTAAAAAGAATGAAGAAATTATGCAAACTGAGGACAGAAAGCAGCTTCTGAGTCCTGACTGCTTGTGAGACCACTTGCTTGAAGCAGGAGCAGGAGACAGACATTAGGAAGACCAGTGTCCTGGAAACAAAATTGGCCAACAGCACATGATCTAAAAATACAGAATTACAATCTTAAGAAAAGCCAGGCAAAGTGTGATTTTGATTGAGGGAAAAGAAATTTTGCCTTGAAGAAAGATCAGAGCCAGGAGGGTTGAGAGAAGAGAGAATGGGAGAGATTCAGAGCAGCTGTAGGAAAGGTTACACAAGTCCTTTGGATGTGGGGAAAATGCATAGCAGAAAGCATATGATAAGGTGAAAGGAATAGCAGACACAAGAGCATAGTCCCAAAAGGAGACAAGGTATTAATGAAAATAGTAAGCATATGTATTTCTATCTCCTGCATGCAGACAGAATCTGTTTATGATCCTGGAGATAGGAATGAACAAAAATATAAAAGCTGAAATTATGAACCAAGAACACAAAGAGAATGTCCAGATATACTTTACATTTTGAAATGCACATTTCTCTGAATTTCTTCCTTTTTCAGTTTAAAGTTCATCCATTAGCCAGCATGTATTGATATTTGCAGTTTGACAGTATAACCAGCTGTGTTTTATCAATTCAAAAGGGAGGAATCCATGTTAAATCTTGTGGAGAAAAAATAAGCTATGAGCAAGTCACATCACAGGAGTCAAAGGGAAAATTCTATTTTTTTCTGGTTTTAAAGGGATCTATATATTTTGAACACAAAATGTGCACTAAGTATAGTCAGAAAGAGAAAAATACAAATAGGGAATGTCCCACTTGTTAAGGCTAAACAAAGTGTTTAGATGATATAAAATGTTGTGGTTTAAGTAGATAACAAATCTGAAGAGCAACATTTCAGTTGCTTGAAGAATTTTGCTTCTGGAGACACACTGATACTTCCTTAATTAATTTTGCTTTTCCCCTATAATGGTAAGTAGATGAGTATTTTTTACATCAGATGAGGTTCAGATTCAGTACCCAAATTTATCCCATCAGGCTTTTTTCTACAAGGAGGAGAAGCTTGTAAATGATGGGTATGTAGCACTCATGTACGCTTCTGGTGAGAGTACTCTGTCAGAGGCAGAAGCCAACTGAAGAGTAATCTTGCATTGGCAGGGTGTGTACAAGATGACATTTAATGTCAATGCATAATTAGGCATGAGTAGAGATTTATCACTGGTAATGACAGCCAACAGCATTGCAGATTATTTTGGTTTTTATTTTTGGATAAAGGAAATGTAATCCATCATTTTTTCCTTGCATCACACAGTTTCAGTTATGAAATACACACTTTTCAACTAAATTAGCCATAACTGTTGACATTGGCTTCAGAAATGCCTAAAACTTAAGGAAAAAAAAAAAAAAAACCAACAGAAATTAATTGTATTCATTTTTATTCTAACTGATTTGGCAGCTTTCAGAGATATAAAAAATAACAAATGTGTAAAAGGTCTTCCCATATTTTCTTATATTTGTATTTTCTACTGAGAAACAGATTATCCAATCCTTTGCTGATGTGGGTAGCAGCATTGTATAAACCATTTCAGAAACTGCCAGCTCCATCTTAAAAGTTATTCAAGTTTTTAATGATTTCTCAAAGTTCAGTACCTCTTGGGATTAGGAATACATTCCTATTTTCTAGGAAAAAGGTGTTCATCTATTCACTTAATCCCCCATTTGCATGCCTTTAACAGAGCCGTTTAGGGGGTATTTTCCCTCTCTCTTATGTAGTCCTCTCCTAAGATTTCAACGTTTTAGACTAAGTAGGACTATTTCTTTTAGCTTTTGCATCAGTTGCTCCTTTTCGCAGCTACCTTTAGCAGTCCTCCTCTATAGCAAAGCTCTGATTGTCCATGGCCAGAAGTGAGCACAGCATCCCACCTAAAGGTCTCTCCAGAATCTTCTGTTGCAATTCTGTGCATATAATAAGTCCGTTGAAAGTATTTCCTCTAATGCCTTTTAATGCCTTTTAGAACAAATTTCCTTTTCTCTTTTTTTTATTTAGCAGATTAGCTGTACATGAGCATCCTGTGATTGATATATGAATCCACAAACATAACAAATTCCCAGCTTATTAGCAGAAGTTTCAATTAGTTTGCAAGGACAGAGGTTTGAATTTTGTCTAGTTGAGTAGCTGAGTATCACCGTCTTCTGTAACTCTAGCCTGCCAGGGCACCCAGCTCTTCTCGAAGTTAACAGCATGCCCTTCAACACTGGACATACCTCTCAGCTCACTAAGAAACCTGGAATCAGGGACATATCGCATTTCTTCATTTTTAGATACATAGCCTATCCATTTACACAGCTGCTGTACACCTTTGCCAAACCCATGCTTCATTTTCTCCCATCCTCAGGATTATGAGAGCTGTAGCTTATTAGTAGTAAAACTTCTTTTCTTTCCCATTGGCTGTAACAACTTTACTGCACCATCAGTGCCAAAGTTCCTATTGTAAATTGAATCCAGGTAATCATTTAATTTTCGTGTCACATTTTGTTGTCCTTAACCCTTATAAAATTCTCACAGCATAGCAGACTCATTTCTCTTCCTGTATGACTCGAGAACTCTCTGTCAATTGTTTTAATGTTGCTGGTGTGTCTCAGTCAGGTATTTGACCATTCACACTTCATTCCACCCCATTTTGACCTCTTTGACTGCTGATGACCCTTTTTCCACCCTTTGAAATCTCTCTTTCTTCTAATCTCCTTCTTAAGGCAGTAAGTTATCTTACTGAACCTGGAGAGTTTCTCTGTAAGATTTTCCTCATGTCTGGAATACAGAATTCTGTCACTTCAACAGAGACATTTGTGGCCGCTCACACCCTGAAATACCTGGGTGCTGCTGTCATCAGTACCACTTGTCCTTCAGCCTACTCCAGACAATTTAGGGTATCTCATAAAGCTTAACACAATCCCCAGTAATCTGTGCCTCCTTAACACTGTTGCAGTATCTACTCGTACCCATTGGTATCCCTGATGTCCTTCTCTCACCCTTAAGATCCAACACAGCATCCCTATCCCAAGAAGTTATTTGACCAAATGACTGAGATTAGAACAAATTGCACATTATTCTATCCTTACCTTTATTTCTATTTCTGTTGAACACTTTTGGTTTTCCCTTTAATACCCAGCAAGGAATACTATTCTGCTGTACATACCTTGTTAGCAAAAATTTCATCAAATACTCAATATATTGTGTTTTCAATGTTAATGCCATCTATTTGCAGTCAATTTCTTTATCAATTGCATAACCTTGTCCACCTGAAGACCTACCTTCTGTTTCTGTATTCTTCTCAGGAAGAGATTCTGAAATTACACAAGTATTTAATCTAAATAAATTTTTATAATCATTCCACACTCATTGGTAAAGGGAGGTCAGGTCTCTGATAATCAGATAGATTCCCACCTTTGGAAAAATCAATCTCAATATCAGAACATCCCCATAACTGAGACATCTAAGATCTCATTACATTGCTATGCATTTTCTTTCCTTCCCTGGGACTTGACAAAATTTTGGTGAAGATCTACCATTGCTTAAAGCTCCTCAGCCAGATGAGTATGCCACTTTTGCTCCTCTCCAGCACAGCCTTGCTGTGCTATTTGTTCTCCTCAGCAGGTTGGTTGGTTGGTTGGTTGGGTTTTTCTTGTCTCCACAGGATGAACTCCACATGAACTTCTATCCATATGACATAGGTTTAACTGCAGGCACATACACACCTCTGAATCTCTGAACAAAGTCACTGATTTTTTGCAGTGAGACTTTCCCATCCCCATAGCTTTCCCTTTCCTTGTGGACTTTCCTTCTTCCTTTGCAGGACTATTTTTTTTCTCCTCTGTGACAACACACTCCCTTTGTGCTAAGGAAGAGAAGGACTAGATTAGATAAAACACTTTAACTGAACTTGGAAATCTGCTTTGTGATCATAAAGAGCCAAATGAAGCATATCAAATAAAAGGGTCTTGGCTACTGATTATCCAATATCCAGAAGATCAGATTTAACAGCAACATCCATTTTACCTATTAGATTCCTACTGAAAAATTACCAGTTACTGTTTTGGGGTAAGGGTAATTAAAGATCCCTCTTAATCATAATTAATATTTAGGAACCCTAAAGTCAAGCTCCTTCCAAGGGCAGGGTTTCTCTTCATTTGTTTTTTGCTCCAACTTAGTACTTGCTCAGGTACATCCTTCTCTTAACACTTCTTTTTTTTCTATATTGTCTATATATCTTTGTATTGTCTCTGCAGCTGTTTCTCTTCCTTTCCCTATAGCCTTTCCTGTGCCTATAAAACTTAAGAACATTTAACATTTCTATAATATTCAACACATGCACAACATTCACATGTACATGAACAGAATCCTATCAGGAAACACGGTTTTGATTTTAAATGACCATATGCCAGCCTTTCTCATAATTTTTCTATTCCATGATATCATCTAAGGAAATAATAAGACAGTATTTTAATTTGGTAACAAAGCAAATATAAAACATGAGTTTTTTACTGAGACAACCAAAAAAATATTGTCACTATGGAACACAAGCCAAAATTCATAGAGAAATGCAATTTCTATAATATGCCAACTACTCTTCTCAAAACAAGAAACCCTTCTCCAATACGTGATCTGCCACTGTGTTTTTACAAAACTCTCAACAAAGCAGCCCGGTTACAAAGTTACCAGAGCACTTCTGATCAGAACAATGGTTTCATCTTTCAATTCCCCTATAGCTGCAGCTGAGCAAATGTGAAATTCAAAAAAAAAAAAAAAAAAAGGAAAACTTTTGAGAATTACATCATATTTTTAAAGAGACAGCAATAATCTCAGTCATATTCCCTGGATAAATTAACATAGAATCTCTCCTCCTTCTTTCATTTCTCTTCACTTGACACCTCTTCATAATGCTGATTTCACCATCTGGCTATGGTTTTTTAATCATGTCTTATGTTTACTGAAAAACACAAATTAAAAATGAACAGAGAGTGGGAGACACCAGTATAAAGAAGTCTGAGAGATTTCCCAAACAACTACACTTTTTCATTAGGTCCCATATCTTCCCCTGCAGGAAGGATTTCTTTTCTTATCTAAACTTCATTATTTCCATGCCCTTACAGGTAATTCAGAAATTATAAGCTCCATTTGGAAGTGTGCCCATTTCTCCAGAAGCTGCCTGTGCCTCCAAGCTCTCTGCTGCTCAGCCTCCTCCTACCTTTGACACAGATATGCTCAGGCAGAAGTGAACCCCAATGGTACCTACCCACAAGCCCTGCCCTTTGCATCCCAAAGCAGATATTTCTCTGGTCAAGAAGTAACTCAACATGCCTGATTTTTCCTCATTCCTTGTGTTCCTCTGTAGAGCACAGATAAGTGGCCTTCACCTTCTCCAAACCTAGAAGAAAATTTAAGTAAGACCTAAATTTAAAGCTAAAGGAATTGCATAGAAGGAATAAAGTACAGCAACTCTGATTCCTCTGGGAAAAAAATTAAAATAGTTGTAAATGTATTATTCTTACTACTGGGATAACAGCTCAAAGGATAAATCTGGAAAACTGGATACAGTATTGAAAAAAATAACCTTCAGATAATTCTCATGTCCTAACACAGACCTGAATAAGAGAGAAAGCTCACACAGCTCCCTGTTCCCAGTCAACTTTATATGAGCACCAAGAGCTCCAACAGCGATGCCCAAAGACTTTGCACTTCCAGATGCCTCAGAACAGTGGACATTTTTCAGGATGCTCATGATGTCTGCGTAGAGCTACACCAAGGCCTGGATGTTTAAGTATTTGGCAGGACTTACTCTCACCTTCGAAGGCAGCTCTGGCATTAGTGCCGAGGTTCGCTCCTGTTAGCCCACTCATCCTCCTATACAGGCAACAACTGCTCTCACTGCCAAATCCAGCAGGCATAAGAGCAGCCACAGCATGTTCCCATTTCTGTAAGCTCTGCTGGTTACAAGCATATTAAGAAATCAAGGAAAACCTCTTAAAAAACATGTACTGAGCACGCAAGCTTGGAAAAAAAAAATTAAAAAAAGAAATGGGTAGGACAATCCTTTGTTTCAGGGTGAATATCCTCTGAGTAATGCAGGAGACTTGCACCATACCCAAAGACAGAAAATGTAACGTAGACTGACAGCTACCCCTAAAAAGTGCAATTTTGAAGAGGTCCTGGGATCATGCTGTATAGATTTTCAACTGTTCAGTTCACCAAAGTGATAATTTAATTGAGTTAGTAACAACCTCCTCAGAGGCGAAACCTCCTCAGATGTTCAACAAAGTTCTGATAGCTTAAAGTCTACTAGACAAGTTAGAAAATAAGGACACAGATTTTTCACCAGAAAGGCAAGTTGCTATTGAAAAACTAAATACAGATTTTACTGCTTTTTTTTTCCTGGGAACATTTCCATCATGATTTATCTTTCCCAAAAGAAAATTTCAAATGCGAATGAATTCAGGGAAGTCCTGCAATGTGTGTTACATTGGACATTGGTCTAGATTAGCACTATTGTCCCTTCCAACCTTATAACCTAGGAATCTCAAGGAAAATAGTAAACAGGAAAAGACACTCTCAACAGTCACTCTGACTTTCCAACAAACTTAGCTGTCAGCATTTCCAAACAAATAGAGCCAGTTGTTCTGTTCTGCCCAGGAAAAGCTCACTAAGCTGTTATGTGTTTGTGCAACAAAGAGCCCTGGTGACCTGAAGCACTGAGATCTTTGCTTTTGCTGCCTGGAGATGAAGTGGAGACATGAGCTGTAGGAATGCCACACTCTTACCAATGCCAGAGAAAATATGATTAGCAAAGCACTGAGCTCATACATTCTCCCAACGCCATGGCTGGATTACATCATGTGTGCTGTGTATAAAGATGCCTACAGTAGAGATGTGATAGGGAAAAGTTGAGAGAATTACCCTGGTGACATAACTCTCAAAGTCTGTCACCTTCAGTTACCTTTTCTCCTCCTCCAAACTGTCAAACTGACAACTTACAAAACCTTTTGCAATCTTCCCCTTCCCATTTTAACATCTTTTTATCCAAAACCCCATACAGAGAAAGATTTTTGACACTTTCTATAGGTGGCTTTGTGGTGGCACTTTACTAATGACCAAAGTGATGTGGCTGCAACTTAAACAACCCAGGAAATTACACACACACAAACAAAATAAAAGAAGATTAATGTAATAAGTTGTGTTGGAAGAGACATCTGGAGGTCATTTAGTTCAAGACCTGGCTCAAAAGCAGGGTTACTCTTCAAATTTGGATTCAGAGACCTTCCAGTCGAGTTTTGAATATCTCCAGAAGATGCAAAATCCACAGTCTCTCTAGACAGTCTACCTCTTCCAGAGCCACCACATGTTTGCAGTAGCTTCTCCTTCAGGATGTGCACATTTCCATCTGACATCCCACTTCTTGAGAATCCCTGTATTGGCTCTGCATCATGCTTGTGATCCTCATTAAAACAGCTCCTCAGCCCTTGACTGTTTGGCCAGAATCACTGCATGAGTTATCGGAAATCAGGAAGAAAAGCTGGACCCAGAATCAGTAGTTTCTGCCTTCAGGCAGGAGACAATCACATGTTACTGGTTGGATTGTAGGTTTTGGAAGTCTTCCATGGAAATCTCACCGCACAGCAGATTGTTTTGGCATCTTACAGTCTCAGCCTTTCTGAATTACTTCTCTAGCTTTCTCCTATCAAATATTTTCTAGAGAAATCTTATAAAAAAAAAATTTATATGATTTTAAAAACTTTACCACATGCATCCCATTTGCACTGTGGCACAACACTGGCTCTATCAATGAAGCAATTGTGGCAGCTCATAAAGTTTTGGGTAGGTTAGGATTGTCTGCTGACAGGTTTCTAGTTTGTACTGTAGACAGACTGTGGGAGTTTTATCCTGATAAAAAGTTGCTATGATGATAGTTACAGGAAAATGTATAGCACTTAGGCAGTCAGAAGATATGGAAAACTGAGCAGAAATCTGGAGCTCTGAAAGTGACAGCAATCTCCCTGTTTCCTTGTTGGAACAGAGCTGGAATTATTCAGTTCCATGCCATGATTTTAGCATGAGCCTAACATCAGACTGATGACACTGGCGTGGAACCTCCCAGATGGAATATGCCTACCTATTAGACTGTGTGAAATAATGTTCTGGCCAGGATTTTAAATATAGACACTTAGCACGCACACATCTTCTTTCAGATCTATGCAGTAGGCAAAACTGTCTCTTTCTCTTAGGAACCGAGCACTCAAAATCATCAACCCTAAATACAGCTGCTGGGAGCCATTCCGCTTTTTTTCATACCTATTTATTTATTAGTCTAAATAAAAATGTCACAGCCTAATATAAATCTCCTGATTATAGAAACTCTTGGCTTGTGCCTGTTTCATTTCATTTGTATCTCAACAAAGAAATAAATCAATGTGACAATTCAAATCTTTCTGATTGTTTCAGAACTGGGATACTATCCAATAACGGGGAAAAACAGTTTCAAAGGTAACTTGCATCTGGGATCATGTGTAGGAAATCACTGTCAGATCCAGAAGAGGCAAAATCTATGCGTGTTCAGGTAGAGGAAAATACAGCAGTGTTTTTATTTTCAAAGTGCAGGCAGTGAGGAATGGGAGATTCTCTCCAAACTTCCACAAAACTTTGAAAAACGTTTTGTTTGTTTGCAGGAGTCAGCTGAAGTGCAACTGGTGCCAAAGGGAACCAGATTTAAAAATTAGTAACAGCTTGATGCCTTACTCCTATGCAGCAGAGTTCAAGCAGAGAATTAGACAGGAGAGTGAATGCCAACTAGAAGTAGGAACCCATCCAAAACATTGCTGGAATTCATTCACTGATTGTTACAGCCCCGGCATCTCCACTAAACCGACACGTGTTTATTGTTTGAAATGGCCCAGGCTGCACAAGTCATTAGATGATGTTGGTTTTATAATATCTTCTTGGAAAAATCAGAGTCTCTGTACTAAATGCAGGAAAATATTTATCTTATTATAGAAGAGAAGGTAGCACATAACACAAGGAAAAGTGAGAGTAAAGAGAGAAGAATTCATTGTTCTCCCTGTTTTATCTGTCCATCATCACATACTTCTCATATTTCTGCACCTAATTTGAGTAAAAATGGCCTTAAAGTATTTAATTTCACCTACTCATATTCACCGATATTCTAAAGCATTTACTGACTGTACTTCCACCCTAAATCTCAGCTCCACGTCCTTTTCTTGTGCAACAACTCTTCAGGCAGAAGTAGCATCTGCTGCCAGGGCTCTGACACCCCCCACTTCATACCTGACACTTTGCTACCCAAGTGCTGCCAAGCTGAAAAGACCATGACTGATCTCTCCAGACTTTACCTGGATCAAATCAACTCATGGCTTCAGGAATTACAGAGGCAGACAGCGTAATTACACAGCCTTTTCCTCTTTGGAAGCTACAATAACTTACACTGAAGACTTTAAAAAAAAAAATAACCTAAGATCTAAAAAAATCCTCTGGGATAAACGGACAGCCTGTAGCTGACTCTGAAATCGTATGTGGAAGAAGAAGATGCAAGGATCTGGCATAAAGGTGATTGCATGCTGGATCTACAAAGATTTAGGTGATTTAGCAAACTTTCTGTAAGGTATACCTGCTGTGGGGAGGTTTTGGGATGCTGTATCCAAAAGGTTGCTTATGCTTCAGCCATAACAGTAATCTTCTGTAAAGAGAAATGTAGAGCCTATGACTTTCAGTTGCCTACAAAGTACCAGTTAGAGATAGTTCTGCTTCAGCACTGAACCCCATAAAATAAACAACTGGCAGCACTGTCCTAATGGATGATACATTCACTCCATAAAGCCAGATATACCTGACTGAAAACATCTTATGAAGTACCTCTCTCCCCATCCCTTCTGTGTTTACAACTGTGTTCCCTCCAACAGTGTTTGGCACATGAAAAGCTCAAACTAATTCAAATCATCAAGCGGAGGCCAGAAAGAACAATTTTCTTCCCTTTGCAGAGTTACCCAAGCAGCAAGTAAAACCACCTGGCCCTGTTTCAGTTCCTACTCTTGGACAAGACTCCAGGCTCTCTTTTCTTACACCTTTCAAGCACACACAGTAGCCAGAATTTGTCACCTTGCAGGCATGTAATAATTACCCATTCTCATGACACCTTCCTATGAATGCTTGTTATTTGTTCTTCTACAATCCAATAGATCTATAAAATACAGTCAAAACCAGGAGGTTCTTCAGAGGTTTTATCTGAAAAAAAAAAAAAAAAAAAAGAAAAAGAGTTATGGATATTAAAATAAGGTGCAGTACTGCTTTGCAGACAACCTCTGGCTTTGTTTTTTCAGGCACTCAGACAACAGAGAGGCAAAGCAATGAGCAAAGCTGCAAAGTCTAATTCGAAAAATAATTATTATCATTATGTTGCAAGACCATGTTTCCTCACTGGGACCTGCATGAGAAGTTTCAGTCTCCAACTAACACTTGCCAGTAGGCTCAGAAGGTAGGGGTCTGTAAGGCTCTTGCAAAAGTGACCAGTTGCAAAAGTGACAGAGCAGAAGGAGGGAAATCTCTGGCTTTCAAGTAGTATGTGGAAGACACTGAGGGCCACCCTGTCTCCAAGGAACATGAAAAATGAGAGCTGTCACTGGAGCAGGGCAGGAGCAGAGCATGTTTACAGAGATGATGATAGTCCATATCCCACCTCCAGGCAAGTCTAGCAAAATTCTCTCTAACATCATTGCAAAACTGCAGTTTCATCCTGCTAAACCTCCCTCAGCTTTTCTGTTTTAAAGGGGAAGGACTTCAAATTCAGTTATGCACCACTTCTGCAAGGGGTCCTGGCTCCAGGCTGAGCAAGTTGTCTCGTGCCACCACATTCCATCCTTGGCAACTCTACACTGTCAGAGGATAACCCCAGAGTGATACCCAAACGCAATGCTGAGCACTTAGGAAGGCCCTCTATGGCTGGGGGATATCCAGGCATGTCAGAGGGCACTCTCAAAAGCCTGAACACTTAGCAGTGTAGAGAGCTGCCTGAAGTACCTGATAGGAGACAATAAGTTTAGGGCAAGGTGTGAATTCCTCCCCCCTCCCCCCTCCCACCCAGTCACTCCTATGTGGAGCAGTTAAGGGCTTGAGTCCTCTCTAAGACCTGAAGCACTATGGGCCTGATTTCCAGAGCTGTATTATAAGCAGTAGATGTCAGGTTTTGAGTAAAAGACACAGCCCTAAGTGACAGGGACATTTAGGTGAGTCTGACACTTGTAGCATTTGCAGAGTGCACTGAGCCCCCATCACAGGATTCATTTAAATTGTACTTAATACTCTAAAAATAGGAATGCCAGTCCTTGTGCACAGAAGGCTCCTGTTGTTTTACAATCTGACAAAAGTAACACCCAAAGAGAACAAGAGGGCAAACACACAAAGCAATGCAATATAACTGTACTGAGACAGCAACTCATCTGTATCAACAGCTGATAGGAAAAAAGATAACTCTTGGCCACAGACGTTAGAAGTTACCAAAAAGCCACAAGAAAATAACAATAATTGTAATTAAAAATTATATCCTTTAGATGACAAGAGCCAAAACAGAAGTGCTGTAATATTCACATTTAACACCAGTCAGGAAAGATACAAGTTTTAAATAAAATCATTTCAGAAGCCTGGTCTGAGCTGCCAGGCTGAGCCCAGCTCTGACTCATGGAAGGGTGGTGTCCAGTAAGTGAGCAGCTTTGGGAAGGCTTGAGCTTTGTAGAAGTGTCCATGAGCTTTGACATATCCTTGACACATGTCTACACATCCTTGGAGCACCTGGGTAGAGACAAACATATGGCTCTGAAATCTCCCAGTGACCTCATTATCCAGGGGTCACTGACTGAGGCTGCTCTAGCAGCTCCTGTCTGCCTGGGGAGGTTTTAACCCATGACTGCTCATGTGGTCTGAAATGTGGAAGACAAAGGATTCCTCTCAGGCATTTAATTGAAAGCAGTCAAAGGCAGAGGCTTTGAGATTTTCACTTTTTCTGAATGAAGTAGTATGCGTGGGTGAAGTAAAAAAATTTGCAATATAGCTGTTCCAGCACAGGTGGTGGGAGAGCAAAACTTGCTACCCCACTGCCTGAGCAGTGAGGCAGTGGGACTCCTGCATTTCACTCCTTATGGCCCTTTCATCTTTGGCATCTTTGGCCTTAAACCTCCCTAAGCCATCCCTTATCAGTGACTAATAGAGGACAGAGTAGCATGATGGTGAGAAATCACAAAACACAGCATCTCCTGGGAAAACAGTGTGTTTAGTGAGGCCAGCTCCTTTCAGAAGTCAGAGGCAATGGTTCACCTTGGGCAGCTGACAGATGATAAGCAGCAGGTGGGGAGGGAGGGGAGCAACTCCCTCCCATGCCCAACACTTCTGCTGAGAGCTGTTGGCAGAGCTTGTGGAGACAGGGACAGAAATAGCCAATTCCAACTGTAGCAAAAGCTGCAGGACACTGAGTTTTGTTGTTGCTGAGGCAGAGACCACACCAGCACAGTAGGCCAGGCCACTGCCACCAAAGCAACGTCTGGCAGTCACCAGCAACTTGCTTTAATGGAGAAACCTGTAGAAAGGCTGGATGAAACAAAAAATGAACCAAAGACAGGAGTTGCACTAAAATCATATACTCAGGTTTCCTTTGGGTGGTAAAGGTGAGTTCTTACCTTCATGTAAGCTGCAGAGCAGCCCCCTGGCTAGCTCTTACTTCCAGCACCCCTTGTTCATTTCTCTTTCCCCATAGCAGCTATAGTATTTGATTACTTTCAAAAACAATATTAGTTTTATATATATATATATATACACATATATGTACACATATAAAAATACATAAAAATCCAGAGAAAAATCACTGTAGTGGTTCTCTTTATGGTCCTATCTAACCCATTAAGTTCAGTAGTTTCCCCAAAACTGGGCTTTAAAAGGTAAGTCTACACTTTTTCAGCACTTCCACGTCTGAAATTTGCATGATGTCTTGCAGTTTGACATTGTTTTCCCCTGAATTTGCTGCCATCTGTGAAATGAATGTTGTTGTGATTCATGGACCTGAAATGCCTGTGAGACAGTAAGACTGCTCCAGACCATGGAGAGGTGGTCCCTGGCAGGTGGGGTAGGACAACAGCTGTCAGGGAAGGTCCTCCTCTAATGCCTGGTTCAGCAGTGGGTCTGAGCAGTGACAATAACCTAGAAGTGTTATAAGTAAAAAACATGGGGATTCTGCAAAATTTTCTTCTGTGTTTCTATAAGAAAGAATATAATTCTGAAGACAATGAAAAACAGTGCTGCTACCTTATCCTGGGTAACAGTGACATCAGACCAAGCAATAACTCATAGTTAAGATCTTTCATAAAATCGCCCAAGTTACTCTGTCTGGCACAGCCTACAAGTGAATTCCTCTCCAGAGTTACAAAGAGCTTTGCTATTAACTTCAGCTGGGCCAAACTTTCACCCAGTATTTTGATTATGAAGTCCTCCTTTATTGCAGTCTTCTGAATATAACATTACTTTATCTTGGCTTCTGGGCCCCACGAAATCCCGTTATAATTAATCTTACTTCTACGATAACTCTGGCTCAAAGGATGCTGTCGTAATGACCATGAATATAATTGCCTCACCATGCTGCAAGCTGTAGTAAATCATCAGCCACCATAGAAAAGATCAAAGTAGGCTAATTAAACTGTATCCTCAGCTGTCTGCTACAGACTTTTCAAACTGCTTTGGCTCCCAGCTGGAAATCAGTGTTTCACAAGAGCTAAAGCAACTCTGAACAAAGACCAAGAAAAATATATACTTATACTTAAACAGCTGTTTGGTCTGTCAAACTGTAATAAAATGTTGAAAAGACAACTGTAGATAAGGAATAATACAGTCAAAAGCATCTATAAGAATCATCAGACTAGTGAGAAACAGGAAATTATGTACGTAAGGTATTGAATGGTCTCTTGACTTCAGTCATGTAGAAACAGCACACCTTAATTTTCTTAATTAGAAAAGTATAAAATGTAGAGGTTCTTGGCAAACCTCTCTGTGTTATCCACAAATACCACTAGTTTTCCAGTGAAGGAATGATAGTGTTTGCTAAGGGCCTTCATTAATTTTAGAACAACTGGGACTGACAATTAGGGAGCTGATCCTTGATCCCTCAACCTGAAGCAAAGAGGCAACATTAACTTAAAGAAAACTATCCCTCTCTCCCAAACACTTCCTAAATTAACAAAGTTCTGCAGCATGGGACATAAATAAAGAACAGATAATTCACATTTTTAACTTATTCATGAAGAGACTGGGATTAAAAAGTGAATTATCTGAATCATAAAATTTATTCCATGTCAATGCAAAACATCTGATGTTTCTAAAGAATTAAGATCAGGCACTAAAATTCTCTTTTTTGTGTCGAGTTGAATCCTGGCTGGCCGTCACAAACTTGGCCTGTTTCCCACAAAGTATTTATTGTTTCTGAGTGGTATCAGTGACTGATGCAGATAAAGCTGTACTGACTGACTCATCAGAGTTCAGTGTAAACCTTAAAAGGCCTGCAGGGTTTTAAGAACTGTTGTTATTTTGCATTTCTTCACAGAAAAATTAAGGCATTTCACCACTTCATTATTGCAGAAAGAACCACCGTTGAGGTATGATATGAACAATCTTTTACACAAACTCCTGCTCTGCCCCAGAAAGACCCATTCTGCTTTCTCCATTGTTAAAAATGTACCAGAAACTCCTGTCAGGAATGATAACCCAGACATGGAGCTAGGGAAAAAAGGGAAAAATGCATACTTCTCAGGTAGTGATTAAAAAATTAAATACTTTGGTGAAGAATGAAATACTTTATTTACAAGAGCAGCCTTGATGCAGCTCGATTCTCGTCTTATGAATTTCTTTTCATACTACATTTTCCTACATACCCAACAGCCTCCATCACTCACAATGACCCTCTTCCTCCCCTCTTCCAAATCAGGGAGGCAATGCCATGAACCTTGCAGGCAGTGGTGAGGAAAGAGAGAGCCCAGCAGGGACACTCAGCTCACAAAGAAAGGAAAAACTACACATTTCAGCTGCAAAATCTGACAGGACAACAAAGCAGAATTCCTAAATCAGTGTATTTCTGGGTTTGGAAATAACCCAAAATACTTTTTTTTTTTTTAACTGAGGAAGGGGAATTTATGAAAATATTGTTTTCTAGAAAACATAACTTCAAAAAATTGTATAATTATATATTTCCATTCTAAAGATAGACCCCATCTTTTCAGGGTTTGTGTTTACTCTAAAAATTCTTAGTCTCATAAGACAAGCAAAACCAATTTCTGAAAAATGGATTTTTAAAAATTTTATTCATACTACCAAAATATTGCTTTTTGTGTTGAAAGTCAGCAGGATTCAGAATATGTCAAGGGCTGCTGTTACACTACACCTCCGTTTCCGTGCCATAGGCAGAGTCAAAAAACCTAAGGAAAAGTTGCTGTCACCAGCTGATCTCAGGTCTTTTAAAAATCCTTCCAGAGCTTCATCCTTATCCTTCAGAGTCGTGCCCTTGCGCAGGCTCCTGAGTGACAAGTACAACTTCTACACACCAAGTAGGGTAAAAGGGAGGAATAAAGAACATTGCACGCAGATGGGTTTTGTAGGTGATCTCTGGTCCCCAGCATGGCAATCTACACAACAGGAGAAGCAAAAGCAGAAAAGATGTTACCATTGTAACCACAGCAGTAGGAAAATTAATGTCTAAAGGCAAGTAATAGATTGGGATCTTTTTTTGTTTCCATTTAGTGGGCTTATTAAGCCCACACAAGCACCTCAGTGTGGCTCAGCCCAAATACTATTTTATCATTATTAGGAGAGATGAAATTAGAAAAGTGAGCTTTGGATCAAAATTAAATGTTTTGCTCAGTCCAAATTAGAGCACTGTTTTACCCTCAGGCTACTTTGCTCCTTTTACTAACCCTTTTTTATATATGTTTATTTTGAAATGCAAATGCTGCCTAGAAATGGCAGGTTCAAAAATTAAATTTTCCACACATGGAAAGGAACCTTGGTGCTGTTTTCCATGATCATTTCCTCTTGCCTCTCCCCACTTTTGACAAAATTTCTTTGCCATATCCAGCCCACATTTGTTGGCTTCAGCCCTCAGGGTAGGGATTTTTCTGGCCACACTGTAGGCATCCCACATGCAGACATCTGCAGCTCCATAAGTCTCAACCCAGCAGAAAAGTGGGAAGCGCCTTGGGCAAATCACACCCCAGAAGCACCTGTTTCTCCCACTGACTGAAAAGGGCCTCTAAGTAACTAGCTTGGGTGGCTCCCTCCAAAATGCCAATATTTCAAGGTAGGTGGGTTAAATACCATCCCTTTAGCCTGTCTTTCCTACAGAATTTGTGTTTCATCACCAAGAGGCGTTGCTCAGCTGCACTACAGCACCTTTGAGCAATCTCTTTGTGTCTGGGTTATTTCAGATTTATTGCCACTCCAGCCAAATAGACCTCTTTAGTTTGGCTGTAGTTATTCCAGTTTTGGCCACATAATAAGAGCATCCCTTAAGTGGTGATGCTCTTTGCTCTTTACACAGTATTGCTAATAAGAGCTGTGCTTATTAACTATTTGGAAGAAATATTCAAGGCCAAGATATTCAAGGCTGAGTACAATACCCAGAGCTGTTGTACAACAAAATATCATTCTTTTGTAACTGAAATTTACCAGTTACTGTCATATAAACAATATCTACACGTTTTCACAAGCAGAGAGTATCCTAGGAGTAAAAGACAAAAAAATACACAGTATCTACAATTTAGTAATGTCTGTCCATCAACTCTGACCTTTCTGTCCTCATGTCCCAGTCTCTATATTTTCTGTGTGACCTGTGCAGGGCAGTTGGACCTGGGAGGGTAAGAAGGAGAGGAAGCAGTATCCAGAGACAGGTGGAAATGGAGGAGTAATGCCTGGGGCTATAGGGAGTATTGGAGCACAAGGAACGTCCTTTTGAGTCCAGTGCTTTGTTTGCAGCAGTAGAGGATGCTCCCAGGAAAAGCTCTGGATACTTTCTGCAGACCACCACCCCTGTACTCTACCAGTTTCCAGAGTCACTGGATTAGGGACAATGGAAGATACAGATCTGACTATTCCCCTTAACATCCCTTTTGTCCATGAACCCATCTAAGCCTGTGTTTGCAGACATGTATGTGCTCCACTGGCAGCATATTCCAGAGGTTCATTACATAACCTGGAAAATTTGCCTTGTCTTTGTTCCAAATTGTAGATCAGATTTATCAAACACCAGAAATATTTCTTTCTCTCCACTGACTTGAAAGAGCACTTACATTCAGCTTTCTGATGATTAAGGACGGTGAGCCAGTGTCCATTTCTTAAAGAGATTTCTTAAGCTTGTGATTACATACAACAATATTTTTAATTGTTTCTCTTTGATTACTAGTTATAATAAAACCCCAAATTTCCTACATGTGTAGGAAATGGAGCTATGTAGGGAGGCATATTTTTCCCCTTTGTATTTCTATCAGAGCTTACACAAGCCATGTTCTTCTTCCTGCATCAGGAACATTCACAAAGACTAAGTGCAGCCATAAGAATCTCTTTGCATATGACTTTTTCATTCCAATTCCCATCTCCCAGTCCACAATTAACTTTTCAGGACTTCTAATGAAGATTGCTAGCATTAACCTCAGGGAGTGCTTGGGTGACTGAGGTAGTTCAACTCAGGCTGACTTCCAGGTGCCACTCATCTGCTCTCTTTCTCCCCCTCCTCAGCAGGGCAAGGCAAGATTTAAATTTTAAAAATCTCATGGTTTCAGATAAAGACAGGGAGATCATTTACCAACTACTGTCATATAAAAAAACCAGACTCGATTTGGAGAAAAATAGTTTAATTCATTGTCAGTTAAAAAATAGAGCAGGATAGGGAGAAGCAAAAGCAACGTTAAAAACACTTTCCCCCTCACTTCCCTTCTTTCAGGTTCAACTTCACTCCTTCAGTCCCAACTCTTCTGCTTTTTTCTAAAAAGAGCTCTATCAGCAGTCCTAGAAAGCACTTGACTGCATTTCAGGTAATGTTTTTTGCATTTCAAATCCATAAATCTCATATATTCCACTTCCAGACAGCTCTTGACAGTTTCACTCATGCTGAATAGTACTTTGTCTCAGCTACATTAACAGCCCTACTTGAGTAAGCTCTTCATGAGTGGTGAGAAGAGTGAGAAGAGACCTGCTGGCTTCTAAACTGAGGCTTCAAGTCAGAGAAAAGCAGTAAATACAGATTTGAAATGTCCCACTTTCCTCCCCACCTCAAATAAATACAATTACAGTGGGAGGAAAAAAAGAAAAAAAAGAAAAAAACCAAACAAAAGAAACAAACAAACAAATAAAAAAAACATCCACAACCACGGAGTCCTACAGTTTTAAGATGAGATTCCCTTTAACCTCTTAATGGACTGCATCCTGAGGTCTGTCAGTAGCATCACACACATGTTCCCATTATCCACCATGAAAGATCAAGCAGAGAATGGGGAGAGAATTGATTTCCCATCCACAGAGTAGCAGCTCCAGCACAAGTCAATGTTATCTGCAGCACTGAAGTGGAGCAGGGCACTTTAGGATAGAGGCATAATGCTTTATCTGCTCATATAAATACTTTCAGATAAAAGAAATTAGATTTAAATAACATTCCAGCTGTGACACCAACTGACAGGAGTCATGGTGTGCCCAAGATAAGGCCACATCCTTTACCCTCTGCAATAAAAGAAGAGAAAAGGCCCTGTTCAAGTTAAGACTGATACATCAACTTCATCTGTGAGTTATCTATCACTCCATGAGCCTTGTGTCAGGATCCACATGGGCATGTGAAGGCAGGAGGAGAATTCACTGGAAGAGTCATGTTTCAACACAGTAGCATTTTGTTGAACATCAGCTCTTCCTTCAAAAACATTGACAAAGATACCAGTTCAGCAAGATACCTGAGCAAGCCCTTCAGATACTCTGCTCCATGCAGACTTTGTGAAACCATGCTCACCACCTCTGAGTTTTGACCAGGGGTACAGGCTCTACTTCTTCTTCCTGCCCCTTCCATCACCTCTCTGGCAGCATGGTTGCATTTCTCTTCCCACTGCCCACTTCACTTGGACATCTCTGTGTGAGACCAGCTCCTGCTGGCAAAACTCCCATCTGGCTTTACTTGAGGGGGTTTTTTTGTCTAAAAAAGAAGGAACAGATCCCCAGTTCCTATCCCTGCGTCATCTGGAAAATGTCAAATTGTCGTTCACTGAGAATTTGCACAAGGGAAGATTTTATTCAGCTGAAATGAGAAAAAGGAAGAACACATCAATTTGTTCCCAAAACTTACCATGGATATTGGCTGGATGTTGTGAAATTCTGCCAGCCTTGACTTCATAGACCAAGAAAGGAAAACTCAAAATACAGAGCAGGTAGGAGTAACTTTAAAAACACAAGGGTAGAGAGGACTTTCCTTTGAATATGCCTTTATGAATGAATACCAAGGGTGCAAACAGCCAGAGGGAGGACAAATTGCCTTACATAGTGTAGTTCACATGTATCAAAATAGTTCAGTACAAATAGGGATCTGGCTTAGATACAATCATATCATAAGTCATTTTCAGAAGTTCCTGTAGCATGTCCCTGACAACTCTGCAGGCAAAGATTGATTTAGAAGAGCATCTGAGCACATGCACAACTCTTAGCAGGTGAATGGTCCTGTTGAAAAGTATACAACTAGGTTGCTTTAATGAACTGAAATTCTGTAGCTACATGAAATAAATGGGAAATGCTAATAACCAGTGAGCACTACAGCAAAGAAACCCTGAAACTACCCAGACAATTTGTCAGACTTCTCTTATATTTGAAAGGTAACATTAAAGGCATAAACTTTATCGCTGCAAGATAAATGCTCCATTTCTAAGACTGCATCCTGACCCTGTCAAGTCAACATGAAAAATGGGTGCAGAAATTAAAACAGCAGGAGGAACTTGATACAAATTCTGATTGTATAATATCTCATCTAAGTACTTTGTGACTCAGAGTTACCGCTGTTTCACAACATTAACAAAGGTTCCACTCAAATATTTTTAAAATAAAAGCATTCATGTTTTTTCCTTTTATCAGTGGGAAAAAAACTAGGCCAAATCGCGAAGATAAAAATTTCATTTAAATGGTTGGGGTTTTTTCCTGGAACATGAAAAACAGCAAACCCATGCACAGCAGATAGATTACGGACAGTCCAGCTTTTTACAGTGCCTAACACCTTAAGTCCATGACCTTCTGGATGTCAGAATATACACCAGAAATATAAATTTTTAGATAGTAGTATAAATAATATCAACACACATGATTGTTAAGGTGTCAGCTGACTACTGATTATAGTGTGTTGATAAATGGTTTTCAGCCACTTTGGTATAGACTGAGATAAGTAAACACAAGTTCACAAAGGAAATAGACATATTTATAGAAAACTTGTCCATAAAGTGATACTAGAGGGACTACCCAGGATATTAAAAGGACTAGGCTTACATACTTCCCCAGCAAACCATCTTCTCCGCTGCTAGTGGAGATGAAATACTAGAATAGAATGACCACTGGTCTAAACTGTATGGTGTTTCTTACATTATCATTTATAACTATTCATAACTAATTAAGACTAACAAAACAATTCCATACTGCCAAAACCCTCTATCTACAAAAGTTTGTCTATCCTCTGGTAAGAAAAGGCAGCAGCATGTACACCCACACACTGTGGTGTCTAAAATTTCAATACAAGTTTTGTAAACACCTCAATACATGGAGCCCTGCTGAATCTCCAGTGCTGATGCAAACCCTGTCAAAATATTACATACCTGCTGAACTTTCTGGCATACATATACCTGTTTTGCTAAGTCATCATTTGCAGACCTCTCAGAACCAATCTACAGATGACCATGTGCCTCAGTTTGAAAAACTGTGTATCTTGTGAGAATGAGGGAAATCTGCAGTGCAAGAGTGAGACATCTGAATACAGATAAGTACTTGTGAGCCAGTAATTGCATTATAGTCACTGGAGATACAGTTTTTAGGTCAATTGCATTGAGGTTTTCTGCCACCAAAAGTGCATTGGGGTTTTCTGCCACCAGAAGTGCCCATATCTGGGCCGATGTGGACCTGGAGACTCAACACAAAGTTTGCAGGAGACCCATACCTTGCTTGGAGCAACAGATGGAGGCCAGACAGAGCCAGGGTGCCTGAGAGCATCTCAAACAATACTGAATGCCTAAAACAGCTGAGTGATGCCTCTGGTCAATTTAGAGAACAGTCTTCCTTACCGTGTAAGATACAGCTACTGGCTACATAGCTGAGTGATGCCCGGAAGTTTAATGACAGAGCTGAGTCTGCTGGTGGTTCATTTGCCCAAGCAGAAGTGTGTGATGCCATTGGAATTGTTCCAGGGCGTCTGAGACATCCATACAGGGCTGATGAGCAGATATGTGTCTATCCAGAGTACCAGCCATACAGCAAGCACAGCCTGGACATCTCAGGTATGCTTAGAAACATATGAAGAAGCAATTGACTCCTGCTTCCAGTCTCCTTTAACAGCAGTTGAACATCTCACTTGCAAATACACACCCAAGTCTACATAGTTTCAGATTGAGTAGAAACCAGGACAGAAGACACTTTCTTGGTGATGAATGTCCATCCAAAGAAAACCACAGTTGTGACCCACAGGTCTTGATAATGACCTCTGATGCTCCTAAATGTAATATATTTTAAATGTTCTGATTGCAGACAGTAAAGCACTACCTCCATCTCACAAAAGCATGTTGCATTGGCAGCATCAGATGGTAAATAAGATGGGGTAGTGGGACTTTGTAAAGAAGACCTACATAGGAGCATATTTCCCATGATATGAAAGAATAGATACATATTTATCAATACTGTCTAATCAATCTGGTTGATTGCACTGAGTTAACATACTGCAGCTTTATTCTTAGTTTGTGCTGCCATTATGGCAGTAAGTTCCTATTTCAGGTTAAACACAATTTAGTTAGAGCCAAATATTTCAGGATAATTTCAGTAGAAGATTTAGAGTCAAATTCTATCATAGGAGATCAAGCCTAAATCCACAATATATCTAATTCAAGGCCCAGCCTTTGCCATATGAAATATCTTTCAGAGTATGATCAGTTTAGCAAAGACTGCAACTCTGCACAGCCTTGTCCTTCTGTGTTGACTCCACTGACTGTGGCTGTGTAGCTGAAGGCTCAGCTGGCCTGATGGTTTTTTGCACTTCTGTTTCCATTAGCTGCTTCTCCACAGAGAAACAACTTAGTCTAACACAGCAATAGCTTTTGTTTTACATCCATTTTCAGCTGTAGAAATACTGTCTGTGGAAAACAAAAGTGAGTCTTCTGTTAAAGAGGATGAACATTGCACATTATGTTCCAGCATCTTTAAAATAGGTCACAATTTCTGACAGTCTCAGTCTCTCCTCTTTCATGGCATTGTTCCATGGGAAGAGAAACAGAGGGAAGATTGACCTTGTGAGGCTCCAAACACAAGAGTGTTTGTAGAAAAGGAGCAGTTGCTTATTATGACTTTCCTGATCTGTCAGAGAAGAGCACACGGTCAGAACAAGAGAAGTCTAGCCAGGCAATAAATATGGAGTGAAAAAATACATTAACACACTCACTTACCACACACAGTGTCACATAAATCACATGGAATACTGTTCTCTCTGGCTGAACTGTAACTGAGTGTGGTGAGTTTAGTTTTCTAGACATCAAGACTGTTTGCATGTCTAAGAGCCTGTTAAGAGCTGAGATGTGAGGTTGACCTCTTTTCTATACAGATCTCTGCTGAGGGCAGCAACAGCCATATTTTTACCCAGTGCTGGGCAAAGGGTTGCAGACAAGACACACTTAAATGCTGAGCTCTTATTTGTACATTATACTCTTTTTTGTTTCAAATAGGGTATCTTCCTATATGATAATTTATGAAGTTTGAAAATAATTATTTATTCTTTCTGTATATGGAAACTCAACACCAAGACACTGCAAACGCTGCTTCTTTCTGACCTTAGAAGGAACTAAGAGCTGGTGGGGTTAAGAAAGTTAACAAGGTTGCCTTTCTGGTGCTTGGTAGTGACTGCAACCACCAAGAATTGTGTACACTCAAATGTCTAATCTGCCATTTCAAGGCATTGTTGTCTGACTTGTCTTCTGATTGCGGCTCCACCTTATTTCATTCACAATTACTATTTTTTTTTGTTTGAATTCTCCTTCTTTTTTTTTCACTAACGTCAGACCTCCCATTCACTCTTTCTTTGAACAGAGAAAAAAGTGTTTGAAGCTTCCTTTTTCCTGACCTCTCTACTATAGCTTTATATCCTCTCTGTAAAGCACCCTTGTGGTACATCAACAGACACTTTCCATCTTATGGAGGAAAGCATCCTTAAAAACTAAATTCAGAAAACTCTTTCTACTAGTGTCAGTGAGCCATGGGATCACTCTCAGAAGTATATCAGTGATGTGCGTGGACATTACAAATGAAAAGTAATGCCCTAGAACTTCTGCTTGTTCTAAGAATATTAACCTTTCCTCCAATGTGATTAAATCCTACTAAGCCACCAACATCATCTGCTACATACAGTAGCTCAGTGTAAGTATAAAAGGCAATGAAAAGCAATGAGTAAGACAAGATTAAATTTTCTTTAGTGACCTTTTTCCTCAGGGCTAAGGGAAATTGAGAGGTAAAGAGGCTCTGGCAATTAATTTTGGGTTGCACTCTGCTCTGGAAGCCCTTATTTATGTATATCCTGAATTTCTGGGGTGCTACAGAAGTGTGCTGTTAAGAGCACAAAGATACACTCAGAATATAAAAACACAGGCTACCATTTCCCATTGTGCAGCCTCTGCTTTCTGATGTTCTGCATCTCCAACCTGTACCGATGCAATTCCTATTTGCACTCCCAAAGCATAATCCTACTCTTTTTACACATAAGTGATGCTGGAATGAGTTGTTATTGCACAAATGAATGAGGCTTCCAAGAATATGTCTTAAAAAATCACAGTAACTGTGTTGTGGTACATGCATAATACCATGCTATTTAGTGATAGACCATAATCCTCATTCCAAATCATTATGGTCTGTCTTATCAACATAGCTTTAAAACACCAGGAACAGAGAGACCACAGTGGTTTCCCTGGAGCCAGTCTGTAGTACTGCAAAATACAGCTGTTACATGGAGACAACTTCATACCAGATATTCACAGTTGCTGAGAATTCTTTAAAAGAAATCACTGAAAAAAATGTAGTAAGCATCCTTGTGAAAGAATAACTGCATATATTTATATAAACAAATCACTGCATTAGCCTAGCTCATGGAACAATGGGATTTCAGATTCATAAAATCCAAGGAATATCTTGTAGCAATTTTTTGGCATAGATATCCAAATTATGCTTGAATGCAGTTTCCCTTGTTAGTCAAAAGTTTAGGTGCCAATTTTGATATTTGACAAGATTTCATGGCACAGCTTTATAAAATGTCTTAGGTGCTTGCTTATTCTAAGGGATGTGGATAGCTTTAATTTTACAAGGCAAAACTGCCCAGCATGCAATCATTGTAAAACTGAGTTTGACAATTTCCATGTCACCTATACTTTAAAAATAGAAATGTGTCGATTAAATCTGGTAATTGATCACTCTACCCAGATGCTTGGATCAGTAAAATCAAATTCTAAAATTCATAGACTGTTCTCACAGAAGTCACAACAGTACCTCACTGCTACAATATATCAAAGAGTAGCATACAGCTTCTTAGCTTGAGCACAGCTCTACATGTGTGTTAATATATCCAACCCTGAAGGCCTAAATTCACCTTGAGCATTGATCCATCAGTAACAGAACACACAGAATTTAAGACTCTTTTTCCCTAGGAAAGTCACTGTTGTTACACTTCAGCTGCTTATTAAGCAAATGTCATGTGCCACTACATCCTAGCACACTTCAAGGTTCCTTCTATCTCCTAATGATTTGTCCATATTCCTGGTGACCACGGTCCTTGTGATTGTGCCAGGAGCACGTCTTGTGGTGAGGGACCCTGGCTGGGCTTTGTTTTGCAAAGAAATTTATTTCCTCATTTTACAGCCTTATGCATCACTCTTCATTTTACAAGCAGGGTGGAGACCCCCATGAAGATGAGATGGGCATCTCAGGAGGCTCTCCAAATGAGCAGTGTTTGCAAATAAATAAATCACCCTGGAGCTCAGAGGTTTGCTTTACAAATACACAAGGGCACACATACCTCTCACAGTTCCTCCTTCCATCTAAGGCTTTCTTTGTTCTCCACCATTTCTCAGGGAGTGCAGTATATCTATTCAGTTCCTACCCAGACTTTTCACCCACTAAATCATTGGAAAGCATTTTCTCTTGACCTTTGGGAACCTTACAAAAAGTGACTCCTTCCTTTATTTTCTTAGTAGGTTTAGCAGGGCTTTTTACTGCTCACAACTAAAGACAAGAGCACATGGTAACAAAATGGAAATCAAAAAAAGGCAACATCTGCCATTAAAAAATGCAGCATTTACTGTCGTTACAAAACAAAACCTGTCAGTATGCTCATATTCAATGTGTTAATTTAGGACTACTTCTCTAAACTTGGCTCTTCCATATCTACATACTTTACCTAGAAAAATGGCAATGAGCTCCCAAGATCCCCAAAGGAAAGCCCTAGTTCCCCAAAGGAAAGCCACAAACATCCAGTGGTTTATTTCCACATGGGCTACATAACTCGAGTATCGCAGCCCTAGTCCCTGGCAGATACATTGAGCTCTTCCTGAGTATGGCAGAGGTACTGGACCCTAAGCTAAAGCTTGTCTGACAGGAGACTAGACTATGAATAAGGGTCTATAATATCCAAAAGGAAGAAAGTACTTCTTATTTCTCAGAATGCAATTGCTTCAGGGTGCCTAAGGAAGCCAGTAAGCACTAGGTTTAAAACAAACCCAAAGAAAGCACCTTTCATCTGGAGCACAAACACAATATGATTTCTTTCAAAGAGCAGTGTGGAGCCTAAAAGCACTAATTGGATTCTCAAAAGAAACCCTTCAAACTTCCTGTCCATGGCTGCCATGACTGTCCACTTCCTGTCCATGACTTTCCTATCCATGACTGCTAAAAAAACATCCTCTCTTGGATGGGAGAAACCTCAAACTGCTGGCCGTGAGAAGTGGACAGGATAAACCATGGAAAGAATCACATAAAAGAACAGTCAGGGACTTAGTTTCTCTGCTGCAGCAGCTGGTTCTGTCATCAGTGGTGGTGGGAGATACATTCCATGTTATTTTAAATCCTTTCACTGCCAGAAAAATCCCAAAACTTTAAAATCAAGTTATGGCTGGTAAGAAGAAGCAAAGTTTCAGCTACTTAGCTTTTAAGTCTTTTAACAGAGTATATTCTACTTCACTCATGAAATCCCTAAAAAAACACAGAATAGTAGTCTTCAATAGAACAATTTATTATATCAACAACAATATAAGAAGTTTATTTATGTATGCATATGCTTTTCTTCCAAAGATTTTAGAAACAAAATGTTCTTTTTCTTAGTTATTTTTACTAGAGGAATAATAGCTAATATTTTATTATGTTTATTAGACTAATAACCTATAAAATCCTCCAAGAAAAAAAACCAGCAGCAATAAGAACAAAAAGTCTCTGAAATTTTTCGTCAGGGAACTTTTTCTTCCTGATTGTACTTCTTGGTCTAATAAAGGTTTTTACACTGGTTAACTTACCATAATTCCTGTCTTCATTTTCATCCTTTGGGTTGTTTGGTGATCATGTGCTTCCCATTTCCTGAAATATGATTAATGAGAGAAAAGTATTGCTTTCATACTACAGCATACATCATTTGAACCACAAAAATATAAAAATATCTCTGACCAAGATCTCAGACAGATTCTGCAGCTAATCAGCTTCTCCCTGCCCTGGAGGTGGGCCCAAACCAAAATCGCAGCTTCAGACATTATAAGACTCTTGGAAACTTGCGATGCAGAGTTAAGCACCAATATTTAAATTCATTTCTAATTATAACAACCTGGACTTACAATGCAAATGTAGTGTCTATCCTGCATCTATGCTGTGTAGAGTCAATGGCAAAACTATCACTGAATCCAGCAGAATCCAGGATCATCTTCAGAATGGAATCAACAGAAATAGTTATACATTTGTTCTTACTTTAAGTGAAAACCTCTTACCCTTTAACACTCAAAATCCTTTCTGTGTTTCCTTGCAAAGTAGAAGATTTTTAATACATGGTCTGTCCTATAGTTCTTAAACCACAGATAGTAGCAACATTAAAAATCCACAGCTTCCTTTTACCTTAATAAAATTTTCCTTCTATATTTCAATTTCTGTATGAGTCTTGTTTCACTCCGTCTGAGCTCTACAAGATCCCTTGGCATTTGCTATCACAAACAAGTCCCATAACAAGCTGCCTAGGTACAAGCATCCTACTAGCCATGCAGTCATCCCCCCATTGATTTTGTTAGTCTGCTTAGCTACATGGTTTTAGGGAAAGCAGAAAGTCTTCTGAGTTCAGGCAGAGCCTCAGATGCACTTAGTTGTTAACTCTCAGTACCACATTTATTTCAGTCCATATCCCAATGCTGGGACATGAGTCTATCACACCAGTGAATCCCCATTCTTTTTCTTGACATCTCAGTCTTTACATTATCCTTCAGAGTAAGTAGACTTTACCCATTTTTTTAAGAAGCCCAGAGTGTATATGGAAAATATACATCATTTTCCAGTATGAAAATGTCCCAGCACACAAGCCAAGAAATGTACATCTTGAAGCCTTAAAGGATTAAATCTGTTTTGGCATTTACTCTAAATACAAAGGAATTCCACAAAATTTATAACCACAGTGCAGTTTAACAGGCCTTCAGGTTAATATCATGTTGCCTCCTTGCAGTTCAGGCTGTGTTAGCCTTTTAAAAGGGATAAATGATTTTCAAAAATTTTGTAATAAAATTTAGGTTGTTCACAAAGCAAGTGATAAGCACAGCATTGCTAACTGTCTGTAATGGGTCTTTAGTGTTCCTAAATGCACATGTGCCTTCTTATGCTTCCAAAGGTACAGGCTTTGTAGTCACTACACTGAATGGGAAGAAAAAGCCTAGACCCATGAACAGTGAGTTTATAGCTGGCTGCTAGAAACTGAGCGGGAGGGTTTGTAGAATATAGATGGAAGGGTTTTTGTACTTGAAGTTCAAAAGTCTTCATGAAATTACATCAACTTTGCTAATAATTTTCACATTCTGGATGTTAAGTTTAGGGAGAATATATCTGACCTAAAATTCACATGTATGAATTCTGCAAGAAACTGCAAAAGGAAGAAGAGGTTGTACCTTCAAACAACACATGGAAAGTAGGTTGAATTGAGTAGAATAATAATGATGTAGTATATCACTTTTACAGTCTTCAGTAGGGAAATAACATCTTCCCACTGGGGAAACTGAAGTCCTGTAAAGGTGGAACATCTCCTGACACCATGGGTTAAAATTCACCTCTCTGTAAAGCCATCATGTGTCCAGTGTTATGCCAGAAATGGTAAAGGAAGAGTTCAAAACCAAAGATACTGTAAGGGAAAGAATGAGACTTAGTGCTGATGAGACGAAATCAGTGACTGGCATTCCCTAGGGAAAATACACTTTGGCATGCGCTATTGTAATAGATAGTTATGTCAACAGTGAATTTACGGCAAATTTGAAAGACATCTAATGTACTAGCCAAGTATTGCAGCACAGGGGTTTGCAGCTAAATTCAAGATATAATTTTTTGGCAAAAACAATTGGAAAAATTTCTCAATAATTATAACAGTTTCTTTCAGTATTTCCTAATTAGCCTTTTTGAACCCTTTATGTTTTGAATATTGTTTTAATTCTAGACGTAGCCTAACATTTTTTACAGGATTTTGAAGAAGGGAAAAACCAGGAGGTTTTTTTACATCCTCCATATTTGCTATACTCCATATATTTATTTAAAAAAAAACCAAACCAAACCAAACCTAAAAAGATATGGACACAGGAAAGAGAATAAGGATAAAAACCTGATTTTCATAATCACCAGTCAAAATTCAATCATTCACACATCTCAGACAATGACAAGATTATTACTCAGGGACTTAATTCGTCCAGATTTAAATGTCAGTGACAATCTAGAAGTATAACAGTGGTCCTAAGTAATTTTAACTAGGATAACTCAATCTTTAGCATTATACACACAGTGAAGAAATCTTCTGTAAAAGAAAAAAATATTTAGAAAACATAATTAGGTTTAGGAAACTGAGTTTCTGTGGTTTTTTAAAGTATTAAAGGGAAACATTGCAAAGTCAGGAAATTGTAAAATTTCACGTTGGAAGCACAGCTTTAAATTTTCCTCCTGGTGCCTACATCTCATAAAATAGCTTTTGATTTTAGATCATTCTAAGTTCAACACCAACTCATGCAGAGTAGAATTGCTTTAGAAACTTTGCATACTGTTACTTTATTTTCAAAAACACTACCAAATAACAACAATGCTAATTCAGTTTTAATGGTTAGACTGGCCAATTATTTTTTTTTTCAACCAAGTCAATCTATACTTTTCCAAGGATTATGTGGATTGCTCTGGTGAAATCAATGGACTTGTTCACCATAAGCAAAGGTTCCTGTGGGGTACTTTCGTGCCAGGTGTTGTGAATGGCTCTGATATGACATTTTTGTGGGGCACACACAAGCAAACTGTTATTTAAGCATGAAAAGGACACTTCAAAACCAGTTGAAGAAGTTCATTGAAATGCTCCAAAAAAACATACCATTTGGCCAACCTGTTGTGTATTCCCATTGCAGCATTGTTAGGAGAGCACAAGATACTCAGGGTAGAATATGCCTTTGCATCCCTGCAAGAGGATAAAATGGCATTTTCCTTTCCTTGGTTGCCTTTCTAGGTATCTGAACTTGTGGTGGAGAAAGGGCAATGAGTTTGAGTCACAAGTATTAGCCTTCTGTCTTTTTATATTTGGGACATCAAAGCTGCACAAATATCTCTGTGTCTAAACTCTCTTTTCAAGTAACCTTTTTTAACTGTCTTTAGCACTAGTCTAATGCCTGTAAGAAAACCTGTTCTTCTGCATCATGTGCGTTATACCCATCTGGGGTAAATGGGAGGGGAAATTTACTCCTCAGCCCTGTCTTCCCTCTTTTTTTTCTCTCTTTTTTCCATGCTCCTCCTTAGGAGCTCCCAGGCCTGAGGTGCCTCATTGTTTCCATCTGTGATTTTGCACAGCATCTCTGGAGGCATGGAGATTATCCAAAGGTTGTCTGTGGATGCAGGTTATTTGATGACTTCTTTTCAGTTGTAGGCCCTTTAGAAGAGGGAGAATTACCTGAGGGTTGGGTCATCTGCGGTGTCTGATCCACACCCTGGTGAAGTCGAGGACCTTTGGTTTCCCATCTGACAGCTGCAGCTCTCCAAAATCCTTTTATCTGCCTCCCTGTTAGTTCAGTTGTTAGTTCATGCCAGTGCAGCATCTTTGATGCACACATAGTGACTGTCTCCAGGTCGGAAAACAGGGGATTTGGGAATTAAAACCATGAGTGTACAAGGAATATGAGCATAAGAAAAAAAATATGGTCCCTGTTTCCTCTCTTCTTTTTCAGAGCTATGAAGTACACCACTAGTCAGAGCAATGGTGGAGCAGGCAGCATCCCCTTGGTACAGCCCTGTACCCTGTCATGGTAAGCTGCAATTAAAAGGAGGCGTGAAACCTATACCAAGTTCTTTGACATCTGCCAAGGACTAAGTGAGCAACCAGGTCAAAGTTTGAGAAACAGCAGCCTCCCTCTCCCAGTGGCCTAATTTAGCTTCTGGCTACTTTAAAAGTCACAAGAGGAGAAGGAGGAGTCCCCCTCTTGAAGGGAAGTGCTGCAAATATCATTACTAAACAGCCTCTAAAATAATGTTGTTTCTTCTTTCTTGTGACAGCCAGCTTGCATGCCTGGTTAGCTTCTCTTCAGCTTAGATTTCGAAAGAGAACAGGGCACTTCTCTTTAAACCAAGAGGGTAAGAATTGACATGGTTGTCATTTAATCAGTACGACTGGAAAGAGGCATTCCAACTGTAGTATGGATGCATAAATAAATATAAAGAGAGAGACAAAGAACAACCATGTTGGATAGTTCTGCTTGTGCCTAGTCCCATCCTTGATGACTGTCTCCACCAGCCTAGGGGCAGGGGTGGTTTATGCAGGGCTGCTGTGGGATCCCACAGAGAGCTTTCTCATGCAGACCCGTGCGGCACTTGTCAGCCATCTGACAGTCCATTTGCAAAGGAGAGCTCTCCCTCCCTCCCTTTTTCCCCTCCCTCCCTTCTTCCCTCCCTCTACGTTCTCACCCCAAGGACCTCCTGCTGCGCTGGAGCAACCCATCACTGGTCACCTCTATGCATTGTCTGAAGGCCCCTCGCCATCTGGACCACCTAGGAGAAAATGTTTTCTTAAAGAGGGAAAGATTAAGGAACAGGGATTTACACCTCAGTCCCCAAGGTAATTACCAGATGGCAAATGGCTTGTTTTCACTTGATGAATCAGAGCAACTGAATCAGGCCTACTGAAGCAGCTTGGATTTCATTTCCAACCAGTTTTTTTGCTTTACAAGCTGACGAGTTTTTTTCTCACCCTTTAGATAAGGACTTTAAGGTAAAGCTAACATTAAAGCAAAAGCCTGCCATTAGGTGGGTGGATTTCAGTGTGCTGGGACCCCAGCTGTACCATTTCTCACATCTTAACCCTTCACTGACCACTGGTGGGTTTTCCTAAGACCTCATGGCAAGAGTTTACTCACCCGAGGAAGCAAAGCAAAATAAAGCCATGTCTCCCAGGGCTTCTGAAAGAGACTACAAACCTAAGGGTTGTCACCAGTCTTTCACGTCAGACATTCTACTATGGTAAGAAAGATGAAATTAAAACAATTGCCTTTTGAGGAATTAAATCTTTCATTTTTAAAATTTTTTACCTTTTCAAAAACAGTTGTAGAGAGAAGTAGTATTTGGACTGAGCATTATCAATACAAAAAGTAACAGAACAAACATATTCAATGGAAATTTATAGTCAGCGCTTTGTTTTATTTCCTTCAAAAAATGGAAAGCAAGAAATTTAAACAAAGCTGAAATGAATGCTGTACTTAAAGTCTTCTTGTAAATATATGTTTCCAGTCTTAAATTAAAGTAAATGACATTTAAATGTCATCTTCCAAAATGCTAAAGCCCACCAAAATACAAATTTAATGTCTAACTTGGCATTCATAATGTTCCTAAATCTTCTGCTGACTTTCTATATACTAGCCGGAATAAACAGCAGGGTTTGTTTGGTTTGTTGGGGTTCTTTTCTTAATTTCTATTCAATAAGTTTTCTGAAATGAACAACAAATGCAAGCAATCAGCAATAGGAATGCAAAGTAGGACTGGGACCCTCTTTATTTTCCCTTTGAGGAGTTTCCTGAAGAACCTGTTTTAGCAATTGTCATAGCTGTTTACCCAGTTGTCCTATGGCCTTTTCTCATTCACTATCTTGCCTCATAGCTATGGGAAAATGGGATTATATTTTGGGTTTCTTCCTTTACTCTGCCTTACAGGGCTCATTTTCTCTCTTTGATGGATTTTTTTTCTATCAACGCTGCAGATGTTTCTGTTTTAATTCCAAGATTTCCAATTTCCTTCTTCCATGTGCTGGAAGGTTCTTATCACCCTGTCTTCTCCCCTGGAAGCTTATGTTCTTCTCAAAAGAAATATTTTGTGCTGAATGAAAATACTGCCTTTAATACCCATTTCTAAGCACGCCTATGGAAGGATGGTTTTTAGTCAACAGTAGTCTCTAAATCCAAAGACTAGTTGAAAAAAGCGTCTTCAGTTTTGTCCCTGAAACCGATAGGTTTTCTGCCTGCCAGGAGACAGGATATGGGGCAATGTGGAGGCACTGCAGGAGCCCATCCAGCCTCTCTGATTACTAACCCCTGCTGTTATTGTATGTGGACCATGATGGAGTTCAAGATCCTGAGGGCAGTAAGGAGGGTGACAAGCAAGCTCACAGCTCTGGACTCCAGGAGAGCAGAATTTGACCGCTGCAAAGGTCTACTGGAAACAGTCCTGTGGGATAAGGCCTTGGAGGGAAGAAGGGCCCTAAAAAGCTGCTTGATATTCAAGAATCTCCTCCTCCAAGCTCAGTAGAGTTCCATCCCAATGAGTAGGAAATCAGACAAAAATGACAGGAGGCCTCTTGAATGACAAACTCAAACACAAAAAGTAAGCCTACAGAGGGTGGAAGAAAGGACAAGTAACCGCAAAGGAATAGTGAAATTTGTCCAAGCATCCAGGGATAAAGTTAGGAAAGGTAAAGCCCAAATGAAATCTAATATGACAAAAGAAGTTAAGGCCAACAAGAGTTTCATAGGTGAAAAAAGAAGACTAAAGAAAATGTGGGGTCACTGCTCAACAAAATGCTGGACTTGGTTATATAAGACATAGAAAGGTGGAAGTACTGAATGCCACCTTAGCCTTAGCCTTTACTAGCAAGAATCCCAGGTCTTACAAACCAGAGCAAAGTCTGGAGCAAGGAGGATATACCTTTGGGGGAAGAGGATCAGGTCAGGGCATACTTAAGAAAACTGGACATACATAATATCATGGGCACTGATAGGATGCACCCATGAATGTTGAAGGAGGTGGAAGATGTCTTTGTGAGTCCACTTTTAATAACCTCTGACTGATCATAGCAACTGGCAGTGGCCAAAGACTGAAAGAAAGCATATGTCACTTGTATATTCAAGAAGGAGAACCCAAGGAGCTCCAGATCACGCAGTCTTAGCTCCATATCTGGGAGGGTGGTGGAACAACCATCTCCAAGCACATTAAGGACAATAAAATCCTCAGGAGTAGTCAGCTTGATTTCACCAAAGGAAAGTTCTTGCCCAGCTTGATAAACTTCTACAATGAAATGACTGGCCTGGTAGACAAGAGCAGAGTAGTGAATATTGTCTGCCTGGACTTCAGCATGGCCTTTGACACCATCTCCCATAAGATCCTCATAGAGAAGCTGTTGAGGTATGGGCTGGATAAGCAGACAGTGAGGTGGATTGAAAACCTGTTGAATGACCAGGCCCAGGAGATGGTGATCAGCAGCACAAAGCCTAGTTGGAGGCCAGTAGCTAGAGGGAACAATTGTTCCCTCCAGGGAACAATACTGGGCACAGTTCTGTTTAAAATCTTCATTAATGATCTGGATGATGGGGCAGAGTAGCCTAGCAAGTTTGCAGATGACACCAAACTGGGAACAATGCCTGACACACCAGAGGGTCATGTAATCTGGAGGGATCTTTAGAGGCTGGAGAACAGGGGTGACAGAAGCCTCATGAAGATTCAAAGAAATGAAAAGCTGTGCAACTGAAAGTGCGCTGTTAATCACTTTGGTGTGGCCTTCACTCAGCTTTACTGAAACAAATTCTTGAGCTGTGAGAGAGTAAGAGAAAGCCATGCATGACAAGTAGAATCAAAGAAGGGAAAGAAATATCTGAGCTTTTGACAGGAAAAAAGTATAAAGCACTGAGAAAACAGCAAATAAATGATAAATAAATGATTCCTGGGTGGTAACAGCAACCCAAAAGCTGGCATCTGGGTTCAGCAGAGCACAATATCTTCTTCCTGCCTTTCTGAGCATGGCATGAATTAGCCTCTAGAGATGCTTACCAGACTGGAAAGTTGGAATTGGCATCTACTATTTAGGTGACCAAATTTAGGTGATATTAATCTTACCCTATATGCAGATGTACTGGAAATTTTAGATCTAGCTAACATCTCTATTAAGCTATGGCTTTTTACACTTGCCAGTCAAATGTTGGATTGATACAAATCAGCATAATTCTCCTATTCCTTCTGCTTCTTCAGGAGAACAATGCAAGAGTATAACAATACAGGGATGGTTTAATCTTAACCACCACAAGTTAAGTGGGTAGTACAATATTGATTATGTTGATCTGTTAGTAATACACAGACAACATGCAATTATTGATGGAGCTCTGCTTTAGGTACAAGTTTGATTACACCAGACTGCTCATTGCATGTGGGAATCTTTTGGCAAAAGAATTTGTTTCAGGTTTGTTTGATGAAAAATGTGGTATTCCGCCTAGTTTCAGTTAGTACCACATAACACTGTGATTAAGGAAGTCAAAAAAGAGCCTGGCCCATGTTTCTCAGATTGCAACTCTTTGCTTCTTCAGCATCAAAAGCTACATCTCTCCAAATTAAAACAATGCACAAGGGCTGTTTCCTGGCATTGCATGCAGTAGCATAACGCAGTTTGCATCCATATGGCTACATTGTTTTTCAAAAAAAAAAAAAAAAGGAGAGAAGAAAGAAAAAAGTGATAAATTAATCCAAATTTCCTATTACAAATAATGCCTGACCTGTTCCTGAACCATGCCAGGGCTCTGTTTGGGAGAATATTAGCTTGCATGGGCCAACACCATGCCAAAAAGCATGGCAACAAATACAACAGTATAGGCTATTGTAGGACAGTGCTTGTCCTATGCCCCAATCTTGCTTACTTTAGGTACTAGCATAGACATAGACAAAATAGCCAGAATACAAGGCAGTGGTTTTCCTTAAACGTCCTGCAAATAATGTGGTCTACGAACAGAGGCTGAGTCGAATTTTTCAGCTTTTGATTTTAACATCCCCTAGACACTAGAAAGACTGCTTGAAACTTAAAAGTAATAGGAACAGCATGTACTGGAGGGGAGAAAGCAGGCAATGCTAAAGCATGTCTCTCCATCCTGGTCCTACTTGTCAAGAGCTGCCTAGCCCTGAAGTCAATGAAGAAGCAGCCCTCCGTAGCATGAGCTCTAGGCAGGCACAACAGGCTTGTCAGCCTCTGAAAAGTGGTCTTGGGACTCCTCTGGGCCCACAAAAAAGAGTGATTTTTCTTTTTTTATTTCACTTTGTCCTTGTCAAATATGTCCCTGCATATGCAGCAGTACTCTGTAGCCAAGGCCATGCAGGACACCGCACAGCTCTATCTCATGATGTGGATAATGCCAAACACTCAGCAGTGGCAACTGGACACTCAATGTCAAAAAGTACCAGTGGCACAGCACCTTAGGCAGTAGGAAAGATAGTTAGGCAGAAAAACATATGGCAAGACCCGAGACTTGGCAGACTAAGTCAGGACTAGTAAACATTGTGATAAGACTTTCTTTTAGGAAGAAAGGTGGGATGATAATGTCTTATATAGTTCTAACTGTTTCTATGCCTTTTAGGAATACTGTTATTATACCTACATTACTTAGTTAGGTATGAAAATTAACTCCCCCAAGCCCACTGGAGCAAAGAAGAAGACTATTGCAGAAACTGCGGCTCTGAAGGCAGGATCTTCATTTGGCAGTGGAAAACAGCATTATTCACTCTGAATTTGAAGATTGACTTCTAATGAATGTTGTGTTTGATAATGATAGACACTTTGGAGGCTTTCAAGAGTCAGGGATTACTCTGCTATCCAAAACAAATAATCATAAACTGCATTTTTTGAAAATAACACTGATATAATAAACAGAAGGGAGTAATTTATCAAGTGCTGCATACGTCAACGGTTTCCTTCCTCCAGTTCAGAGGAAAGCTGAAATTCATGACTTGAAGTTTACCTTCTTCTTGCTGAAAATCTCTCTGTTATCTGTATTTTTGTCAAAGTTCTCACTGGAAATCAAACCTTCACGAACCAGCCATCAGTGGCATTGCAACAGGTTCATTGTATTTCATCTAATTTAGGCAATGGTTATTTTAGTCTGATTTATGCTATGATATTATCATCTATTCACCTTGATTACTTTTGAGTCTAAAGACCAAATTGCATAGAAGGGGGAAAAAAAAATCAAAACTGTTCCATTCCTCCAATATTCATGTGCCTAGAGAGCCCTGTCTATTGAAACAGTCTCCCACAGTGGAAAAGGTGCCATTATGTGCTCCAGTCTTACTAAACAGCAGAGAATCTATGAGTGCACTTACTCTCAAAACACAAATTCTTAGGGAACATAGCCCCCATGTTCTTGCCATTCATGGCATTCATGTGCAGGTGTGGGCAGGTCCTTTTCAAAGGAACACACTTACCCACAACCTGATGAGGTAGTAATTTAGTGAAGCAAGACCTGCATGAAGCCCCCACAACGGTGTCACTTGACCCACTTCTATCAAATAATTACAGGGAGCAGCCTGTCTTCATATTACTGTGTAGGGTTACATTAACAGTAGTTTGATTATGGAGTCTAGAGCAGAAGTTGAGTATGAGACTTGTCTTTTTTTCCCAGTCCGTTGCATAACAGGCCACGTCCTCCAGCCTATAAACTTACTTTGACCACTCAACTATCTCCTTAAAGAATCCCCATGGGCATTCATTAGACCTCAGCCTTCTTCACTTGGTAGGTGACCAACTGTATAAAAACACAAGGGGAGTTAAATGAGATCTGCTTGGTTCCCTGGCAGTCTAGAGCTCAGTTGAGATGCTTGCATGATCTATTCACAGCTGGATTTGATTTCTTCCAAATTTGTAAAAACAGAACTGGTCTTCACTGCTTAGCTCCTTCCTTTGGAAAAAATAGTTTGATTGATTTTTGCCTCCTTGCAAAGCACCAAATCAAAGAATAAAGTTCCAGTCATATTCTAGTCTTTCCTGTCTCAAATGGCACTTCTGCATTTAGGGACCTCATCTGTGGCTTAAGGACAGCACCCTACTGCAAGCAGTTCCTCTGTTTGAGCAGAAGGTTGCCACTAATAGTTGCATTTAGCAATATCTAAAGGTGGCAAAGATTCTCCACTTATGAAGACTTTGGACTAAGGTTCACCTCCATTAAATGGAAAACAGGCTGCCTGGAACACTGAGGTGCTGATGCATCCTTATGTTCACTGGAGCCTTTTCAGATTGTGGGTATTAGTTCCTGGAGACAGAAAAAATTGCCAAACACAGTAGTGAAAATAGTTATATTTTCTATTCATCTTAATGTATATTTACTGTTCTTCATGAATCTAAAATAATCTTGCATTTCTGAATCAATATGTCCATGCACATCACTATCAGTAGGCCACTGTAAAAAAACAGCATTACCAAGGTCAGGAGTACAGGCTTCATTGCAGGCTACGTAACACTACTACCTCCATAAAATAAATAAATAAATAAATAAATTAAAAAAATCATGACTGGGATTCAAAAGTCAAAGCCAAAGATGTATTTCAAGCTATATTCCTGTAGCTATTACTTACAGAACCAGAACTGTCTGGACCAATAATAAACCAAAGGTCTTGGGTAGACTTCGAATTTAAGCTTCATTAGGAAACTTAAAATGGGAGGAGAGAGACTGAATTCACAGAGGATTCAGTCCATGAGGAATCTAGCTATATATAATATGCTCAAAGCACTTTGTATACACAGGAAAAGCTGAATCCAGCCTCAAAACTACTTTTGTTTGGGTTGTAAAAATACAGTGCAGTTTAAATCCTAAGATACAATTTACAGTGCAGTTTCCATGACCTGAGTCTTGGATATCTGAAACATCTTTTTTTCCCAAAACTACATCATGTTCTGTATTGCCTGTTAATTACTTTAAAGTATCTCAGCCTTTTTTACTTACTAAATTGTCTGAATTCATATCAGCTTCTCTTGGAGATTTGGCTAATATGATTTGCACCATATACTAGTTATTATCAGTTTGTATACTGAAAACGCAGGGCAAGCTAATGATGATAATGAATCTCAGGCAAGTTTTGTGTTTGCTGTTTCTTCTCCCCAGATGGTTCACCCAGCTGAAAACCTTGCAAATACATAATACCATTCCTTAGAGTAAACATATTGTAACTCAATTTTCTTCCCCCAAGCAAGCAACCAGATGAATGGCCTTGGTGGATTATTCTGTAACAGAAACACTCATAAGGGGTCTGTGATAAGCAAGTGAATGGAAATGGAGTAGTGCACTGTTTAAAATCATCTAAACATTTTCTCTTAACATGAAACATTTGAAAATGTGTAGCTCAGTGTTTGATGAAACACAGTACCCTGTTGTCTGTAGCCCAGTTCTAGTCCCTTCTTTAAATGTAATCTTTTATCCAAGTCACATGTGTTTTCAATAACTTCACATGTGGATGCAGTTACACCAGAAAACTGATTCACAAGTACTTTAGAGGCTCCTCTATCTTTCAGACCCACCTAAAGTTTCTTTCCATTTTTTTAAATATTTTTTTAGTAAGCATACGAAGGGAAATAATCAGTTTTACTTGTGTACAACACAACCGCCCTGGTCTGAATCATAAGTACAGCATTGTTCAAAGGAACAGCTGGTACCAGCTCCAAAAGTTTAAGCATTCCCCTCCAAACAAAAAACTTGGTTGAGTCTGTTAGTCATCATCTCCCACAGGTATTGATTCAAGGCTACAGTTCTGCCTATTCCTGCCATGGCTAAAAAGATTAGTTGCAAGGTTTTCCGAAAGGAATATTTTTGTGCACAAGCAAACATACAACTATTTCTTTCTTGTCTGCTAATCTCCATGATTATGGCACCTTTTTGAAACCTTTTTAACCATATATAGAGCAATCAGGCTTTAATAACAACAATAGAGCACTAGGAAGTTGTTTCTGCAGAAGTACAAAGATAGTTTTGCCCTCAGGAACTGAAACTATATCAACAGATAACTTTGTTGTAAATCTGGCTCAATTCTGCCAGCTTTTTCTATCAGCAAACACATGGAGCAAAATTTTAGGAGTAGAATCTGTTTGAAATACATTCTCAGAAACTGAATTCCTATTGCACCAGACTTTCAAGGCAAGCTTAATACAGGTCACATCCTCATTTCCAGGAGTCTAGTTTGATTGCTCATTCTAAGCTATGCCAGAGGTGGGAACTCTAAAAAGCACTTTAACTACTTTGTGGGCTGTAATTATATTGTGCTTTCAAAGGATTTCTGCTAAAAACCAAATGGCAAACTTTGAACTTCTTTGATAGTTTTCCAGGACATCTCCTTGACAGTTTCCAAATAGTTTGTGTTCAGGTATGGTCTATCTTGGCTTCATTCATATCAGAGCCCATTTTGTCCTGGAATATGCAGGTATTCAAGCACAGCAGTTTGCATGCAAATCCCTACAAAGCCTGTGTACTGGTGGTCCAAAAATAATACCAAAGTAATGTAACTCCTTCAATTCAGCACAGGAACCTCCAACACTAGAGAGAAATTGAGCCAGAGATGAGGAATTAAATGCCATGCTTGCATGGCCTGATTTTGGTGTGACCAGACCACTTCATCGGCAACTAAGAATCAGAAGCTCTAAGGGACATGAAGCTTTAGGAAAAGATTTTTAGTTCCAACCACCATGCTACAAACAGGGATATTTCCTAGAGAAAGTGGAAGGAGTTATTGTTGGTAGGTAGAGGAAAGTTGGGGTTGCCCAAATCTTTTCAGTCAGAGAGCTATATTTGTAGGCTATGTCTGGACTTGAAAAAATGTATTCTTAAATCATTGTCTGGCCAGTCTACTATAATATCACAGGTAAATAAATGCAAAAATGTTTCAAATATGTATTTGTCACATGTCAGTCTCAGGATTGTCCAGACCTTTTCTCCTCAGTCAGAACACTCCTTCATTACCATGAGGTCCAATGCCAAGTGAAGTGTTCTCTCTCACACACTGAGGAGTGAGATTTACTGCCTGGTTGTGCCTCTGGGCACCTCTGGGGATGGCAGCAGGACACCATATTGTTCAACACCACAACACCAGGGCACAGATGGGAAAAGCTCAGCCCTGACCACTGCATTTTTCTGACTCTTCAGTAGCCTTTGAAAAACTCAATTGTGGTTTCAAACACCATGGCGAGCAGTGTGGTACAGGCGGATGAATAAAGCATGACTGTGTGACTGTCCTTTCAGGGGACTGAGTTTCAAAACTCAGCATCATCCTCACTGACCTCTCTTTTGAGTGTCTCATGCCAGAGGCTAAAGTTGTATCAACTACAAGCATGGCGGTTCACAAGTGATAGAATATGGGTTCAGACTTCCCAAGTCTCAGCATGGTGAGCCAGCTCCAGGAAAATGTGTAAATGCATGTATACATTGTACTCATGTGGAATCAATAGGACAAAAAAATGTAATGTAAATTAAAGCATGTACACCGTCAAGGGTAAAGAGTCTGCGTCTTGGAGGATCAGGCTTTACATAGCAAAGCCTTGCACCCTAAGTTACAGACATACCTTACAGTAAGAAACAGAGCAAACACAGCATGATGACAGGGTCAGGGTCAAAAGCTGGGGACAATCCCTCCAGAATAAGATCAAAGGACATAGAAACCATGCTGCTCACAGAATGCTGGGGCCAAAGAGGGCTGTCAGCCCATCATCTTCACGAGAAATAGTTTGTGCTGTCTTAGAGTGTTAATTAGACTTAAAGTGTTTTTTATGTTGTCCAAGGCTTTATTCACACCCTTGAAAAAATTAAAAAATATAAAAACAGAGGTGTTGCTTTAAAAAATGCAAAACTGAATTAGTCTAACTGAATCTGACTCTAGCTAAGTGCATTTATATGAAAAATTAGTAGGGAACAGCTTTATAAAATTATAAAGTTAATCAGAAGATAACTGCAGTTCTCTGGAGTACAATTTTGCTGGACCTTTCAGGGAGGTTTAAACCTTTGATCAGATAATTTTATCTTTTGAGGAATGACAGCGGTAGAAACTACCTGAATGTCCTTGTCTGTTGTTGCATGTAACCTATACTTCCTTCTACTAAAAGAAGGCCCCACTCTGTTCAAAAGTTTTATAAAGTTTTATTTATGACAGGAAACTCAGAAGACACAATTTTAGTCTGCCCATTACAGTCAAAGAATAATGAGCAAAATCTGTGTAACAGTAGCCCTGACATCTATTTCAAACCAGCCTGAAAAACTTATGACTTCAAACACCATCATCAGAATATAAATTCACTTTTACCTGAAATTTAAAAGATTAGTAACCACTGTGGTTATTTGGTGGAGCAAATCCTCACAATAAATTTGTTTACAGCCATATTCAACTTACTAGTTATTCCAATGCAAATCCATAATATCTCCAGGGAATCACAAATTTCATATATGTGGATGGAGATAAAATATCGTAGGGTTTCAGTGCAAGTGCTGTAGTTTTAAACTGAAGAAACAAAACAGAATCTGGTCCGGAGAACACAATTCCCATGGAAATCTTTATGACAAATTCAGAAAGAGTATAGGTTACATGTTAAGTATAGATTGATCAGAAATGGTCTAAGTGTTGAAGTAGTGATAAGAATGATCTTGGACTAATTTATCCCCCAGTGACTGCAGAAAAAGGAAGTACTGTACTTGCTGAGGAACACAAAGTAGAAACTAAAATGAGAAATTAAGAGAAAGAAAGCCAGTCTGCTCTCTTGAAATTCCTCCTATTCTTCAGATGTGAAGATACTGACTTCATTACAGAGACTGAATCTTTTCTCATGCCATGCTATTCAGCAGCAATGGTGCTATATAAAGAGAAACTGCTGCCTGAAACAATAAAAATAGCTCTGCTCTCTCAGTGTCTTATTACTCTTCACACACTAGAAGCAATCAGAGGGTAGGACCTTCTGACAGGAACTTCAGCTGCAAGAATGACTAATCCTCTGGGGAGAAAAGTAAAAGAATCCTATGTAAATGCTTATCAAGGGAAATACTTTCAAAAATGGGGGAGAGACTGCCAAAATGTGTGCATGTCTACTTGTAAAGGGAGATGAGAAGGACAGAAAACTGGAAGAATACTGTGTGGTCTCACCAGTAATTTATTTCTTAAGGGGAAAGTCGGGTGAACTCTCTCCCTCTTCCTTTCTCAGTCTCAACCACGTCTGGTTCTCTGGTTTAAAATTCAGTTCAGTGCCTCCCAGACAGGGAATATGATTTCCTCCCTTCTTTATAGATTTTTCTGGTTTGCATTACCATTCAATAAATATATTACAAAATGTTATTTGCCTCTGTCCACAGCTTTTGAGTAGTTGTAGTGATCTTAAAGATATCACAAATTAAATTACTGGATCCCACTCCAAACTCATCAGGGCACATGGGGGAGAGAAAAATCAAGCAACCTCATTGCACCTGGAGCTCAGTGTTCATGCATTTCAGAAACACACGTTCCATTGTGCTAATACCCTTCTCAGAAAGAATCAGTGAGGAAGAAACTGTCCAGTCAACTGCAAGGACTAGCACTGTTCTCCCAGCCAACCTGGCAGTCAACACTGTCCTGGAGGGATTTTAATGCACACAGACATGTTTTTGATTTGGTGACCTTCAGTTTAAGTAGGAACTTCTTCTGAAGTCGGTCAACATAAATAACCAGAATCTGGAATGAAATCTAAGAACTATATGCATTACTGGAGCCCCTGGTGGTCCAGTGGTAAAGGCGCCGCGCTATCACCGCGGAGACCCGGGTTCGATTCCCGGTCAGGGCCACTCCCGGGCAGGTGGGGCTCGTTAGCCCTTAAAGGCAACCCACCTACGTCCTAAGGACCTCGCTGCCACCGTCCAAGCTCGCTTGGCCCCGGCAGATGAACCTTAGGATTAAAGGGTGGGCTCAGTTCCGCGCACACTGTGTCTCACCTAAAAAATCCAATGCGCAGGCTGGAAGGTGGAAAGACCTTCCCCGGATCTTCGCTCGCGAAGACTGGCCATTATATATTATATTATATATATGCATTACTTGTGTCCAAGATCAGTAGTGAATTCAAAGTAGGGTAGCTGGAGAAAAGGCATAGCCTCATATAGGAATGCATTTTTAAGGCTAAACATATCCTGCAGGAGCAAATAAAGAAAATCAATTTGATATATATTGTCAGAAGGCACTAAGGAGCAGCATTGACTGCACACAAACAGTGCAACTGCTGAACCAGTTCTACTGAGAGACTTTGGGCATCAAATCACCCCCTCAATGACACGCACACTAAAAAAAATTAAAATGTGTCCACTGTAGCAACATTCCCTTACTGCATTTGTGTTTCTACCACAGCACAGACACTCTGGGGCCGGGACCATGTAAGCCATGGAAATGTTCCTGACAGAGATGATGGTGGGCCTGAAAGCAACACAAGCACATCAGAGAGGAACCCTCTCAGGCCAGTGACAGCAGGGCTGTGGGCTGGCAGCTGCACTCCTCAGTGCTCACACACACCCCTGTGCTCACTTGGGCCCAGACAGCAAGCACTATGCTAAAGCGTAGGCACTCCTTTGACACTGACCTTGTCTCAAGCTCTCTCAGTGGGCACTGGGTCTGGCAGCATCTCCACACAAAGAGCTGCCCCCGGAATTACCCATAAAGATGCTGACTGACACATCCTCTTAGCTGTAGCCCATGGAAACACAAATCAGAATACAGCACCCTTCCAGTGGCTTCTGAAGCTTCCTGCTCCATGGGAAACATAGGCACCAGCAAAACACTGCTTAAACTAAATGGATATTAAAGTAGGGTCAGAAGCAAATCTACTGTTATAACCATCTGTGCCTCTTCAGGAGAGCTCATGCATCCATTTGGACTCTACCATTTCACCCAGCTTTTCCATGACCCTTCCCAAGGTTGGAATGGGAATGTGAAATATCAAAACTGTTATTGAAGAGTAATCTGAAATATTTGAAAATTAAGAGTTTTTATTTGAATGGGATTTCTTATTTTATCTTGTCATATCAACGTAGGAGGATTCACCGACTTTACCAAAGAATTGACCAGAAGGATTCTTTTCCCAGGATTAGCACTAAAACTAAAAGCTACATACATTAAAAGGAGGCCAGCTGTGTTCTATTTATTTCTGGGAGTCCATTCAAAACAATGAGCATCTCCCTTCTTCATCCTATTGTTTTATTACAAATCTCCATTAGTATTCCTTTCTTGTTTCCTCATCAAGTATAAGCTTTTCCTCCTTGCTTTGGAAATCCTCTAAAGCACTGCCCTGTCCTCTCAACCCATTCCATTACTGCAAGGTCAGCTAAAATCCAGGCTTGTCAGTGGCAACAGCTTCCTCATCAGTTTCTCCAGGAAACCCTTTAGTGCACCAGTATATTTAGATGTTCAGAACCACCAGTCTTAATGGTCCCATTTCTGTGTAACAGCAATAGAAATAACTCTGTGGCCACTTTGGGTATAAATTTCTTATCTTGCATACTCTTCCACTCTGCCATTAACAAGCAGGGAAAGTGTGCAAGTAAAATGTGCAATGTAACACCCAAGCACCCCTCCAGCAGGCACCCAGTGGTCTTTAACCTGGTAAGCAGGTGTGCAGAGCTCTGGAACAGAACTGCCATTAAAGCAGTGAGAGTTTTGTGCATCCTGTTATGTCCTGAACCCCAGGCCAGATAATCTTCTTCATCCAGGTTGTGTAATTAATTTTTTATCATGGAAAACCTCTGTGGATGGCATTTGATAGCACCAGCACAAGTAGGCCTGCTTAACTGAAATCTTGATGCACCATCAAAGTCCATAGGATCTTAGACTTCTAGGAGAATTTACGTTGGAAGGGACCTTAGCAGGTCTCTAGCCCAAACTCCTACTCAAAGCAGGGACACTCATAAGACCAGATCAAGTTGCTCAATGCTTTATCCAGCCCGGTCTTTAAAAAGGATAGAGATGTCACTACCTCTCCAGGGAACCTGTTCCCCTGACTATCTTCATGCTGAAAATATTTCCCCTTGTTTAAATCAGAACCTCAGTGTTTCAACATCAGTGTTCATTTAATCAAAATAAATATGGTATTCATATATAATTACTATATTTTAAGTATTAATATTGCTAATAATGCGGGGCTTTACACTCAGCTTTGCCCTCAAAACTTAAAGGGTAAATAAATTTGTAAGCCCATTTTAAAAGTACACCAGCTGTTGCTTGTTTAATGTCTGGGAGAACAACTAATACACATTCAAAGCTACTCAATAACCTGATATGATATCTTGCATTTCAATGTCATTTACAGTAAAATAGATCCCCCAAGCACTTAAACATATGTCACATAACCCTGCATTAACCAGCAGTTGCTTCTTTGGTAAAGCCTGGCAACTGTTTAGCCACAAACAGAAAATAAGGCAAAAAGTATCTCAGGATAAGACTGAGTACTGGGAAGTAGTGCATGAATTTGGCTTGTCCTTATGTGTTGATATTTCACCAGGAAGAGTCATCGTCAGCGTTTCTGTCAGAAAAGGTTGTCTGTAAAGAAACTCCTAATTTACTTCAATGCACCTAAATAGCACAGCTCAGCAACTTCAAGTGATGTTACTAGAAACTCTTGGTTTCTCAGTGTTATTGAGAAGCAGATAAATGCTTTTAGCTAATGAAATACCTATTTAGAGACCTCAAAGGAAGCTCCTATAATTCAATTTTTTTTTCCATTTTAAACCTTGAACACTTTGGCACATCACTTAACTAAACTAACCAGGGGTTATATGACAAAACAAAGTACAGTGAAGCACGGCCTGCTTCTTGAATTGAGATCTGACCTGATGTCCCTTGCAATATGCCTCAGGATATCTTCACTGTCCGAGGGGGATGAAGATCACAGCCCTGCACCAATTCCAAAGCAGTCGCACTCCATAGACACAGTCAGAGCTAATCTGCTTATGACCCACCAGAAGCATGGATTGTTCTTTTCTCATCTGCAGAGGGTGTTCAGATGTTTGTCTTGTAAATGCTACTTTCCAGTCCTTGTTCAGTTATTCCAACCTCTGCTAAAGAATAGGGACACCAAACGGTAAACAAACCTCAAGTTCTGTTTCACCTCCGCAGTATTTGGGTGAGTAACAACAACAAAGATGATGGTTCTTTTCCTAGGATTTTTTAGTTCCACAGATTAGAGCTCATATTTTTTGGCAAGCTATTCAGCTGCTATTGGGTGCTTTGTAAACAAAAACTGATGTTCTACAATGTGTCAGTACCTTTCTCTACTGTCCCTAGACAGTGTGCTGGATGAAATCAGTGTAACAGATTTGGATGAATTTTTTGTTTTTTACTTTTAGAAGACTATTTATCACAATGAGGTGGAGTGAGAAATAACAGAAATCAACATCGGTTTTCATAAATAACAAAGGGAATCAGCCTGGTGGCAGGAATAGCAGAGAGGCTTCAATGATCTTGCTTTGACATTTCAGGTTAATTTCTCTACAAGGGTGAAAGAGACAATTGGGTTTTCTGTCTTCAGAGCGATTTGCAGCACTCACTAAACAATACAATAACCTCAGCATGTTGCCAATATCTTTCAAGAGCAAACACATGTTCCCTACAAAACCCATTGACACCATCACACTGACTGTGAGAGAGAATCTCCCTCCACTGTTCATGGTGGAAGGACTTCTCTGGTCAACACTCAGAAGGTTGGACCATCAATTAAGGCAACAGAGTGGAGGAAAAGTCAGCTTCTCCCACAGCTCTTGAGCCTGGGAGGTGAGACCTACCCATGCTTCTTCAACGTGCTTTGACCCTCCTGTCACCACTGAAACAGTGCGAAATGTTCACAAAAATCTAGGCCAAAATTATCAACATTCTTAAAGAACAAAGATCCACAAGACACCTGTCAGAGACCCCCACCTTACTCTCATAGATAGCAGCCATTTGGCTTTTTTCCCCTCACTGAACAAAGAAAACTGCAAACATAGGTTTTTGTGTTCAGATGAAGGCAGTAATTACATTAACAATAAATGGACATACTATACTGAGCCCACAAGGAAAAGTGTTTTGCGCTGATAAGATTCATGGGCCAACACGCTAGTGACCTCCAGACACTGATTTCAGGGAAGCTCCCAATTGCACAGCATCCCAGACCTGTGATCCTGAAAACAACCTGTAAAGATGTGAACCCCTGGTGAGGAGAGCATACAATGCCAGGAGCCTTTATAGAGACATTTACAGGTTATTCCAAATATTCATTGCAGAATATTTAAGCGGTAAATTCACACCTTTGCAGTTCTTCCCTGTCTCCCATAAGTGATATTTTCTTTGCTTGATACAGATTAGTGTTTCACAAATAAAAGAGTTCCTTAGTTCCAAAGTTAGATCATATTATCAGGAACGCAAAAAAGGGTTCAGTAGGCAGAAAGCTAATTCTGCTAATATCCCATGAATTAAATTTTATCTGTCAATTAAAGAAGAAATACTTCCTCTTCTTTTTAATGCCAGAGAGCAGAATAAATGCCACAACCCAATTTCTATCATACAATGTAATAACACAATTATGAAGCTGAGAAAATCCTAAAATTTATTTTGCTTGGCCTCCAGCCTGACAATTTTCAGAACTCTATGAAATGCATGGATATGTTTCCCATTATAAAATTATTTGTTAAGCTCCATTCATTCAAGATGCAGGAAGAGACAACTCAATGGCTTATCAATTTAATCTGAACATCACTTGACTTTTCTGCTTGGCCTGCACTCACATTACAGTTTCCCTAAGTAATTGCAACAGCCCATACTGAAATAGAGTCTTGTACCAGACAACAATAAATTACAGACCTGTCAAGTCTTCAAGTTTCTTGTGCCAAGCATGGGACACCCACAGCTTCCCTTCCACAGCTGGGCTGTTCCCTTGGATGTTTTATGTGCAGCATCATACCAAGTTGACTCAGTCTGTGCCCTGCTAATCCACTTCATCTAGCACAAATGAGGAGATTCAGCTCAAAACTGAAACACCTAAAGACAAATGTCCCCATGTGGCTACATGTACCCTAGGTATCTGAGTTTCAGTCACTAATGATCTAGGGCTCAGTTTGGTGCCATTAGAAATGCCCTAGGAGATCCCACATGACCTTCAGGTGCCACTCCAGAACAGCCTGAGTTCTTCTCGGACCATATTTTGCAGATCCATCCAAATATCTTGAGTATTCAAAAGTATCTCACCTGTTCTGAAACCAAGCCTTGCCCTTCACCTTAATCCCACCCAGAAACATGGAGGATCAGAGCTTTTCAGTTGGAGAAGGAATCCAAACTGCACTTGACAATGCCCATTGCCCTTACAGCAAAGTGTTAGATTCATTACACTCCACTGGACTGTGATCATACACATACACAAACAAACAAACAAAAGAGAGAGAGAGGAAAAAAGGAAGGGGTTTATACTGTAAGCTAGTCACATTCAGAGCTGGCTCAACATTTGGAACTCTTCAAGATTGAAGTCTGTATGGATCTGGAATACTGTCTCCCTCCCATGGAAAGATGGGGTCTTTTGGAAAACTAGAAATTAGATGAAGATTCATAATACTGCTGAAATTGTGGGAATATTGGAATATAAGGATTGGGTCAGGCCTCTTTCCCAGTATTATAAAAATATTTGAGACAGAATTCATAAACAGAAAAATCTGTTCAGTGAAGTGCATATAAAACGTGTAATAATAAATCAGCTGCTGTGTTTGAAATAGCTCAATTTTTTTCCTGAGGTTGTTCATTTTATCTCCATTTTGGCTGCTGTTCTGCCCCATTGAGCGTGATATTTGATTAAACTGCTTGTGATACTTGTCTTTAGGCCAATGCTTTTGGTGTGGTCATTTACAGTAACGTTTATTTTCATTGTCATATGGACCCCAACACTGTCCTAAACCAACCAGACAGTGAGCATGGGAGAACCTGTTAGCAAAGATTTTAACTGGGGGAGTAGGGTAGGTTGTGGGGAATAGTCGGGGTCAGGCCACAGCTCCCCAGGCAACAGGAACCTCCAAGGGGACAAGGTCGTGTTGGGATATCAGGGCACAGTCTGGCATCAGGACCAGGACCGATGAGGAAAACCAGGGTCAGCACAGTTCAGGAATGGCTGGAGAGATCCATAGGTATGGAAATAGACTCCATGGGGCCCATGGCTGGGCAGGGAAGACCAGGGCTCTGACAGAACAGGAGATTAGCATCCTCCAGCATTGATGTAGGATCAGCCACTATCTAGACCTCAATTCAGCTACCTACACATAGGGATCCTGTCATAAAGGAGTTGCCTTGGAACACAAGAGACTTCTGCAAACTGGTGGCAGATATCATATAGGACCCATAATAAAGAGGCAGATGAAGACCACGACCTGAAGTATCAGGGGCCTCTCAGGAGCTGTGTATGAGCTACTGAAGAGAGCTCTGGACAGCATCCTCAGTCAAGTGATTCCATTCACCACAAAGTGGGTGCCTGATTTAAAGTACACTGAATTATTGGCTTCTGGGAAGGAATGTCCCCTGGAAGCAGTGACATCTGAGCACAGCTGGACAAACAGGGTCACAGAAAAAGGTGTTAAGCAAAAGAAAACAATACATGGCCATTCTGTTTAAAGAGGCCTAGTCTATCACAGAGGTGCATGGAGGTCAGAAGAGTGACAGCATGAAGATAAAGCAGAAGTAGGACATGGTAAAACCGGTAGGTGCAACACCCATGATGCTGAGCTAAGCGGGAAGAACCATCAGGAGATATCCAAAGAATTGATTGAGCTGCTGTTCCTGGGTTTTTCTGCAAGTCAGCTCAACTCCTCTTCACCTGCACATGTCCATAGGCTAAGGTGCCTAGCAAAAATTTGCCCAGATTTTGGCAACAGGTAACATTAGCCTGATCTAAACACTTCTCCAGATGTTTTAGTCCTTTCCAGATTCATGGTCAAAAGCACGGATGTTCCCTGGATCCATGGCACTGACCCAAGCAGGCTTGCTGCCCTGACACCTTGGATAAGACCAGAAAGTGACACCAGTGCTCCCTTCTTCTCTCCTGCATTCCATCCTCCTGGGATCAGGGAAGCACAATGTTCAGTTTTCTCCAGCAGCAGGAAGTCCTGATCCCCAGGATCACACCTGCTGGTGAACAACCAGCCACCTCTGGCACCAGCAGCAGGGCCACGTCCCTCTGCTGTGGAAAGCTAAAGGCAAGAATCCAGCTCTTCAGGGTGGCTTTCAACTGCATCAGACATTGGGACACACTTTCTCTCTCTGAAATCCCTTTATTTGCTCCCTCCACACTTGCCGAATTTTGCAGCTAATGAGGTTTGGACCCTACAGACAACAGCATTCAGTCCCACACCATCTCATGTTCTGAGCTTTCAGCGTGGTACATGTATCTTACAGATCTTATTTACGTGTTAGTCACATTTCTATGGGGCTAATCATGAGAATATCCTCCTGATGAAAGTATATGCTGTCATCCAAGTAGCAAAGTGTTGCAATGCCAGGAGAAACTTCATCAACCCAAACATACTTCCTAGGCTGGAGGAAGGTGAATGCCTTCTGCATAATCCAAAGAGTGGCGCCATTAGCACTGAGTTGGTACTTCCTCCAGATTTAAGAGGTTAGCTCTCTCAAAGAGGAGATTAGACTGTTCTCACCCTACTGAAACATGGAAAATGCCTCTGGCAACGTCTGGGTTGGATGATTAGTGCTGTTAAAGTGCTTTAATGACTATGGTTTAATCTATGGAAATTTCTGGACAAATAGGCAGTGCATGTACAAACTTAACTGATCTAAGCACACAGAGTTAAACCTAATACATTTGGGTTAAGCCTGCTGCTTTTAGGCTGACCATTGTCAGGGTAAAAGTCATAGATGTGTGTGTGTGAAAACTGGCATACTTTCAGAGTTTTAGAGGTACTTCTGAGCTGAGTAAAGTCCTGAACTATTGTTGTTGAATCTCATTTCTCTTTGGTACCTTGTAATTCAGTGATTGCAAAGGTTTACAATAACCAACATATTGTAGCACAATACAAGACTATAAAATTGCTTTATTTTCCTGCCAATTATGTGGTGAGATATATATGGCTGACATGTCTTGCCACATAGGGGGAAAAAATCATTTCCCAATTATCTTTGTATATTCTTGGCTAAGAAGTTTTCTCATGAGTCACAAATCATTTTCTCATGGCATCAGTAACCTTATTACATATGCAACTAATTTTATTCTGTAATCTAAAGCAGCAACAAAATGAAATTTTCTGATATCTCTCCTGGCATTCAGTTATGAGAAGCTGCAATAATTTTTCCTTGTCTATGAATAGCAGTAGGTAAAAAGGATCTCAAAAACAGTTGGCAATAAGAAACATAATGAATAGCATATATAATGATCTTGACCTCAGCCTGTCAGTCATCACTGACTATTTTCTGTCAAAGCTTCAAAACAATGCCAGCTCAAAAAACATTTCCATAGCACTCTTATTTATTTATCACATGGAATTAATATTGGCCCCACCCTATTTACAGTAAGATCAAGAGAGAGTTCTAAATTGGTTTCAACAAAGGAGAAATTGAAGATTCTTTTTTCATTTGCTGACCCTTGAAAAAGAGAGAATAGTCGTAACCACATTAAATAAAAGCCAACATAACTACTTGGCAATCAACAACATTATAAATACAAAATGTTTCATTTTGATGAACATTAGAAAATCTAAACATAGTGATCCCTGCTTACCTGCTTCTTCTGAGTTTGTCTGCCTCCCCCAAGAAGTGGTTCTTGCTGTCCTCCATGAGAGATCATCCACTACGAAATACATTTTTACAAAGAAAACCACTTGACAATGAAGCTTGTGTTACTGACTGGCTATTTTGAAGTCTTTATGATGAACGTGTATCCCAGTTTAAATGAGACAAGGGTCTTTTGCTGATGATGGATTAGGAGGAAAAGACCCAAACTTCTCTTTCTAAGCAATTATAAATCCAAAATTAAGAGGCTCCGATTGAAGGAAAACAAATTATGGAAAAGGGAAAATAACAGCCCTTTCTTAAAAGGTATGTGTGTATTAACAGGAACACAGAAAAAACCAAGTAAAATAACTAAGCAATACTCCTATACCCACCAATAATCCCCTTTAAGAACAAAACTGATAAACCGGCAAAAGGAAAATTAAACAGTTCAATTTTTTTGACCCTTTGATGCAGTTCCAACCACTGTCAGCAGGGGGCGCTGTCGGGTCACTGGAGATGCCAAATTTGTAATGTCCTGTACCATTCACCAGGTGGCGCTGTTGGATCACTGGAGGAGCAGAACTTGTAATGTCCAGTGCCTGTCACCAGGTGGCGCTGTGGGATCCCTAGTCACCACCCTGTGGGATGGGGAAAAAAAAGTACTCTCCAGGTATATCAGAGAGAAGGAAAAATACAAACCAAAAACCAAAAAAAAACTCGGTTCCCCTTCCCTTCCCACACTGGGAAAGGAGAGAGGGAATGGGGGGAAGGGGAAGGGGAAAAAAAAAAACAGCAATAAAACAGAAAGTTCTCCCAATGGAAGAAAACTCACAAACTTCAGCAGATTAGGATTAGCTTTAAGCAGGGCCTGCAGCCAGCAACAGCTGAGAAGAGAACAGCAGCAAACTCCCCTCCAACAGGAAGAAAGACGAAACCAGGTAGCTCTGCAGCTTGCAGCAGGTCCTCCCCTCACCGGCACACACACCAGCCACACCTCCCCATCTCCTTCCAGCCACACACCAGCCCCCCACAACTCCTCCCCCTTCGTTGTCAAGGAGACTAATCTCGCCATTAGTGGGTGAGCCGATTCCTTTGTTCACCTGATGGCCCATATACAGAGAGCACACACACACACACACACACACAGCAGGGGAAGGGAAAGAAAAATTCCTTGCTAAAATCAGAACTATGACAATGCGTCTTGAGTTGCTGTTCTTTCCATGATCTGATTGTTTTGAGTCTTCCTTGCTGTAAAAAGATGTATGATGCAGTCTAAGTACTTTTTTTAAAAAACAACCAAACTCCTGACCACCACAAAAATTATCACAATTTCAGACCAATAGTGGGTATGTGGAAGTTGCTGTAACAAACCTGTAAAGATCTAGACTTTTGAGACAAAGGTAACATACCCTAAAAATATTTCAAAACTTCTCACTGCAGCCCACAAATGAAAAAGCAGCATGACTATTTCACCATGCAAATTATTCCAAAGACTTAAGTAGGAATAGCTCACCTCAAGCCTTCCAAATTTTTAAACATCTCTATATACTCTGCCTTCGGCAGAAACCTTTGAATGGATTAGTGATAAATATTTTCAGCTCTGTTTCTGAGATGCTACAGAAGATTAGAGGTACAGCATCTCAGATATTATGTGCAGGGTGGAGGGCAGGCCCTGGCAAAGTCAGAGCGAGCCATGCCTTTTGAATTACGCTACGTTGCACAGGAGGCCACAGCCTCAGCCTTCACCCTGTACACACAGTACCTCAGTCAGCCTCTAACTATGCTTTTGTGTATAAGAACTGACCCGTGGGACACACTAAGTGAGTTCTTCCTATTGTCTTTCTTGCACATGTGTCAGCTGTTTTAGCAAGGATCTATGGTGGCTGATCCGTTAATTAGTGCAGACTCTTTCCACAAGCCAACTTGGGTTTATGCTGACCCACTGAGGGCACAGATGCACACAGATGTACATGGGCACGTCTTCACCTATGTGAAATCAAGGCTTCAGCATGGCTATGGCTCTTGAGAAGAACTTGCTTTTTAACATTTTCCTTCTTTTAAAATGGAGATTTTTTTTTTCCTTCTTCCCTTTTGGACACTGCTGTTCTTCACAAAGCATCTAAAGAGACTTTACAGACAGAGTCATCAGCACCATCAGTCCCTCTGCTCTCAGTCCTGCCCAGCCTGGCAAAGCTGGTAGCAGGGACCTAGCAATTGAGTGGGGGGTGAGGGAAAATGGCCCAGAGCAAACCCACGACACTACCAGCTGAGGACAGGAGCTGAGACAGTCCAACTGAAATGGAAGTGTTTTGCTGTAAGATCAGGGAAGACCAGTCCTAACACAGCAACTAGGACTGTGCCAGTACCAAATGGTACCAGACTGACTCCAATACCAAGTGGCTCAGCAGATCTGGAAGGGTCGTTAGGATTATGACCCTGATCCAAAAACCACTAATGACTTGCTTGTTTTCACTGGTGAGGAATCTGTCTGTGTGTCTGTGACTGTTGAGTTCAAATTCTTCTGCAAAGCAGCATACTTAGAGAAATTAAAAAAAAAAAAAAAAAAAAAAAGAACAGAGACAGAAACAAGTTTTAAGGCAGGCATGCCTCAAAAAAACAGTTCACTCTTGTTGCTCAGAGGTATTTCAGCTCTGCCAGTTTTTTGCAAAGCCCTGGATGCTCAGGATTCTCCAAGCCCACCTGGCTTCCAGATAACGGTGAATTTCAAGTAGGAGTATGATGCAAATCAGGGGGTTTTCTTATCAAGCATCCACCCAAGTCCACGTCATAGCACTTACAGTCACTAATGGCTCAGTTCCAAGCAGTGACAAAGCTAAGGGCCTGTTTCATCTTAACTAACTCACATTGAATAGCTTTAACTACTTCTTGGGGATTGGCCTTACAGCTCTTCAACTGTACTTTTTCTGCCAAAATTGTTTGTTTCAATGTTTTTCTTTCAAGTGTCTCAAGAGCACAGTTCATATGACTCCACATAAATCTCCAAATTTACAGCACGTCTAAGTTATACACAAGATGGTCAGAAATTATGCCTAACAGAAAACTGTCAGCAGCAGATTATGAGAGAAGTGTGTGCAACAGGTAGTTGTAAGTGGTAAGGCAGGAGAGAAATGCAAAGGCCTGCAGGAAAACAAAAGAAGAAGCAGTGGGTTTGTGTACAGATCACCAGCTGGCATTTTTGCCAGCTTAATCACATCAACTGGTGATCACATTTTCATGGCATTTTTCTCATTTCAAAAGCAATCTTACTAGCACCAAAATATTATATATTTCTTTCTTCCAGGAATTTAGAAAAATTGCACAAGCCCCAAATACCTACTTTGTTGGTTGAATCTGCCTCTAAATCTAAAGTTTACTAAATCAGCCACCCTACCAGTCCTTCCCTGATGCAGGGATGGAGTCTGTGGGCTTCTATGGCTGGGTTTTGGTAGTGGGGAGGGCAACAGGGATGGTTTCTGTTAGAAGCTGATAGAAGCTTCCCCTGTCCCATGGAGCCAATGCCAGCCAGCTCCAGGACAGACTTCCTGCCGCTGGCCAAGGCCAAGCCAATCAGGAGTAACAGTAATGCCTCTGTGATAACATATTTAAGAACAGAAAGGTATTGCACAGAAAGAATTCCATCCAGGAAAGAGTGGAGTGGGAACATGGGAACAACAAGGTAGATACCAAGGTCAGTGCAGAAGGAGGGGCAGGAGGTGCTCCAGGCACCGGAGCTGAGGCCCTGCAGCCCGTGGTGCAGCCCATGGTGAGGTAACTGTGCCCCTGCAGCCCATGGGGGACCATCGGGGTGCAGAGACCCCCCTGCAGCCCATGGAGGAGCTCATGCTGCAGCAGGGGGATTCAGGAAGGAGGCTGTGACCCTGTGGGAAGCCCAGGATGGAGCGTGGTCCTGCTGGAGATCTGCAGCCTATGGAGAGGGAAACCTGTGCTGGAGCAGGTTTCTCCTGAGTAGGACTTGTGGTCCCTGTGGGAGACCCACATTGGTACAGCTCATTTGTGAGGGACTGCACCCCATGGAGGAGTGACCCACGGGACAGCAGTCTGGGAAGAACTGTTGCCTGAGGGATGGACTCACATTGGAGAGGTCCATCAAAGACTGTTTCCCGTGAGAGGGACCCCACGGGAGCAGGAGAAGGACTCCTCTCTCTGAGCAGAGGCAGAAACAACAACTGACTGAAACCCCCACTCCTTGCACCCCTGAACTGCTGGGGGGGGAGGAGGGAGAAGATGGAGGGAAAGAGGGGTGGGGGGAAGGTGTTTTTTTAAGATTATTTTACTTCTCACTCTTTTGCTCTGATTCTGTTACTAATAAATTTAAGTACTATCCCCACTTTGAGTCTGTTTTGCCTGTGAGGGTAATCAGTAAGTGACCTCTCCCAGCTCTTATCTCAACTCATGAATCCTTAGCTTGAATCCTTTTTTTCTCTCTTCTCTGTCCAGTTGCAGAGGGGAGTGAGAGAGTGGCTTTAGTGGATACCTGGCATCCAGCCAGGGCCAACCCACTACAGAGTGTCAGCAGGGAAGAGGAGAAATTGTGTGAAGGCACTGCCCATTGTCCTTCTCTCAGAGAGTTCCAGCATTTTCAGTCTGAGCTTGTCCACGGGTGAGGACATGGCAGTGAAAATGGGCATGGTGGAGCCATGCCTGACCTTAGGGTAGATGTGCTTAAGCCTCCCTCCCTCTCTCCCTTTATAGACTCTGTACCATTGGTCAGAACACCCTCCTCCTCTTCAGCTGTATTTCCCAAGATCATTTCTCTGACCTGTCAAGACTGAGAGAAAGGAGGGTTGGTTTTAATAACATAGCAAACAGGAAGAACATTGCCCAGAGGATCTATTTGTGGAAATCTTTGACACCTTCCCCTTTTAACCTTGATAAGAGGTGAGCAGAAAATGGGTGAGTGGCTGGGTAGAGAGGCTTTTGCTGAGAAGGGCAGGAGAAAACCTCCCAGTGACAGAAGAGTGAGAAAAGCACGGATATGAGCCTGGCAATTCAGAACAGGACATCAAGAGGGTCACAGCAAAACACCAGTGCAAACAGTCAGTGCTTAAAAGTCCAGCTGATTGCTCCCTTTCCATCCTACTTGCTCAGGTGCCTGGTCATTAATGCAGAGTGTTTTATTCCTAGACTCCTCCCATGAAACTAAGTCTGTTTCCAAGCAGGATCATGTCCTAAGAGAAAACTCTAAGCAGTCCTGCTGGACCAGGACAAATGGTCACAACTTTCTGAAACCAAACTGGTTTTTGCAGCCCAGGCAGTGATAAAACCTTGTTCCTCTATTAAACACTTCTGTAGTTAGAAGACATTAAAGGCTGGGTTTTGCTAGGTTAAGCCACACTAATGTGTTTAGCTATTTCTTTTTCCAAGTGAGGAAAAAAAAAAAAAAGAAAGAAAAAGGAAACTCAGCTTTTTAATATAGGCTTTGTCTCATCCTTCCCTAGTACATAGTTCAGATTTGGCTCCCCAAGTAGGACATTTATTCAGCTGACTTGAAGCTAATCAGCAGTGTTTTGAAGTTAAAGTAGCCTTTGTTAGTCAGTCTTGTTGTGAATAAGTTTGGGCAGAGGGAGGAAGAGTTAATCCTATGCTTTTTCCACTATGACACCAAAAAACAGCAACTACTATCTTTTTCCCTTCAGCATTTTTTTTCCTTTGCCTTTCTTTTCAAAGGTCTGGGATAGAAGATCCACATCCACATCCCTCAGAATTTTTGTTTCTAATAGGTTGCAAACACTAAGTGATTTTTTTCCCTGCTTCCCCTCAGTGAGCTGAAGCAGAAAACATGTTCTGCCGTCCTCTGGCAGAAAAGAGAAGCGTCGGGGAGCCACAGCAGAGAGGTCACCAATAAAACAGACCAAGGAAATGGAATATGCACTGCCCAGAAAAGGACACACTCTGGGTAGTGTCAAGGCTTTTCTTTGTCTTGCAGCTATTTTAGCTATTAATATTTGAGATATTCGAGCCTTGAAAAAAAATCGCTTCAGAAATAGGGATCCCAGGTCTTATCTTGAATTCTCTGAGCATTTCCAGCTCGAACACAAGGAATGGTGAATCAAGTCCTTAATACAAATATCAACAAGGAGAAAATAGTGCCTTTCGTTCCATGCTTATGTACATGACCTCACACACACTTTTCCCCAGCTGATAAATTAGAGCTTTTATTTGCATTTGGGTCCCTCTAGTGGAAAAAGGAGGAAGCCCGAGGACGGCTGCAAAACTTGGGTAGGACCTGGTGCATTACAGAACAGCATGATTTGCCACTGACAGTGTTTCTGCACCATTGTTTCACCATTTAACACCGGGTCATACTGTGACTTTTGTACAGATTACACTGTTGTGGTTGTAGAAGCCAAATATCAGCCCCCTGCACTCTGAGTGGCATTACTCCTCCCAGCCTCCTGGTCACCTACACACCGGGATATTTATTGCAGTTCTCGTCCATCATTCAGGTGTGCTGGGATGGAGCAGCCTCACACAGCTGTACAGACTGGGAGACAGATGGCTCGGCAACAGCTTTGCAGAAAAAGACATGGGACCCTGGTGAACACCAAGTGAAATCAAGTCAGCAGTGCACCCTTCCCAACTTCATTCTGAGCTGCTGCCAGACTGAAGCCTGCAGGCTGAGAGATGCTTCCCTTCTCTGCAGAACTGGCATAGTCACAGCTAGAAAACTGTGGCCAACCTTGGGCTTCCAAACACAATATAGATGTTGACAGACCAGATGAAGTCCCACTGAGGGCCACCAAGGTAGCTGGGGACTGCAGCACACTACCTCACTATCTCCTCCTCACAGGAAGAGAAACTGAGTGAGATAATCTTGTTCAGTCAGAAGCAGCAGCTCAGGGAAGACCTTACTGCTCTCTATACTATCTAATGGGACAGAAGGTGAAGTCCATCTCTTCTCAGAGGTGAAGGATGAAGAGACACAAGGCAACAGACACAAGCCAGAACAAGGGAAATTCAAAAGAGACACAAGGAAAAAAGATTTCACTGTGAGTACAGTACAGCAGTGGAGAAAGTATCCAGAGAGAGTGAGGAATCTCCAGCACTGGAGAAATTCAAGGCTTGATTGAACAAGCCCCTGAGCAGCACACTCCGATTTCAAGGCCCTCTGCTTGGAAGAGGATGCTGGGCCACATGAATTCTAGAGGTTTCTCCCAATCCATATTATTCTGGATTAGATCTCTCATCCACCCATTTGGGCCCTGGCTTCAGTGAGGATGATTTTGAAAAGGAGGGGTGACTATATGAAAAAATTGCCAAATAGAATAATCCAGTATATGAAATTGTGGAACAGAACTGGTATGTGAAGGACTGTATTTATCCCACCTAACCCCTGGCACCTGCACTAGGAGTATGGCCATCCACTCTTGAGCCATTCTGAATCCCTTTCTCCATCACTGAAGAAAGAAGCTAAAACACAGAAGAATTCAGTGACACATTCTCATCAAGAGTTCAGCAGCTCTAGAGAACAATTCTTATGGGCTTCAAATCAAGGCACACAACTGTTCAGATATCATAGAATAATTTGGGTTGAAAGAGACCTTAAAGATCATCTAGTTTATGTTTAAAGCTAATTCTGCTTACTAAAAACTTGCCATGGGGGCCCTGATCCCTTCAGCTCCGTGGCAAGGGGCGGAAGGCAGCATATGGACCTTGCTGGTAACCACGCATTACTGGTTTCAGACACTATTAAGAGCCTCAGTTAAAGAGAGAGGCCCAATTGCATGATGTCTGTCTCTGATTTCTTGGCAGCTGTATGTCCTTGTGGTAGTTCCCCACACCTATTCACAGTGGCTGTTGCCTTGCTTACCTGCTGCCCACAACTAACAAACATCGGGTTCACGCTGGTCAGGACAACTTTGCAATCTTATTGCAGGGTATCTTCTCTGGTAGGACCTTCCCAGCCTGAGTCTTTGCTGTCTGGTAGAAACTGGTCCATCCCTCAGCCTCTGCCACTGCCTGTCTCTGTGGGATCTCCATGGTGGCACTGCTTTTTCCCATGATGGTGAGTGATCCAGAAAGGCTCAGCAGCCTCTGCTCCTTTCAGGGGATGACTTATCCACTCTTCCCTATGGACATGAGAGCAGCCAGTCTGGCTGAGAGTACCCCTGACATAAACCTCCTGGGCAAAGGAGACAACTGGCACGCAGGAGCTGGCCCTTATGGCCCGGGGTGGTGTCTGATATGACAAAGCATAAAAGAAATTCATGTTTAACAGTGCCCTCAGCTAACCCTACTGGCCAAAACACCACCTTCCTGCCAGCAAAAACCAAAATGCCATAGTGGGGAGATGTAGAGGTGCCTTAGCTAGGCTGGGACACAGATTTCAACCACATTAGCGGGAAGCTCCTCTCTTTGATGCAGAGCTGGCTATTACTCTGACAGTGAGTTTTTGAAGAAATTACCTACAATAGGGTTTCAGAACTATTCAGAACTATTACACCAGGTTCTGCAAGGGGTGTCCACAAAGTTATGAAATATCATGTCCCTCATTTCTCCAGATCTGCTGTTAGTGAAAACTGAAAGATTGGACTCCACAGCCATAGCAAGCTCAGAGGGTTGGTAAAGCAGCAGATAATTAAATTAAGAAAAAAACTATACATTTACCAAGTTTGGCTACAATTCCTGAGAACAAAGACAAATCATGATCTTAAGATCATTTTGGTTGCTTGCTCCCAAGACTAGAAGTAGTCAAATTTCTCAGCAAAACAATTTTACAAAAACTTTGACATGAACAATACTCATGCAATACTTCACCCCGAGCTTCAGACTGCAACTGGCTGAAATTTCCTTCAAAAAATCACAGTACAAGGAAAGAGAAAAACTGATTAATTTCATCCAAAGTATTTTAAGTTTCAAGGAGTTTCAAGTAAGAAAAGCAGGCCTTAGATTGGAAAACTATTTGGCAATACAGGGATACAACCTCTACCAGCTTCACCTAAAACATTCAAATTAATGTATACTGCAGAGTACATTGTAAAACTTAGATTAGTGAGCCCAAGGGTTTCCACTATTATTTGCATTGATACTTTCCATGAGAATAGCAATTTTTCATCTATGAATAAAAACATCAAGTCTAAGCCTTTCTGGCACTGCATATAACACTTCCCTTTTCTCCCACATGTTAACATGGAGATTCACAGGCAACATGCCAAGAAGACCAGAGAAGCTAAATTCACTGTATAAATAATTCAGGATCAAAACCACTGGTGGTAAATCTGGAAAGTCACCATCTGACCTACCATATGTGGTTACTATGGAAATTGCTTTCTCCTTTAACTTAATGTACTTGGTAGTGGGAACCATTTCCTCATGATTCACATGAATTTCTGGCATGTGCTCCACTGTTAAGTGCCAGTGAGAAGCTGTTGCAATCATATTATAATACCTTGACAGGACTACAGGACTGGAAACTGCCCCAAACTGGGTCTGAACTAGCCAGAGTGAAGTTGGAATACCTGTCATCAAAAGCAAATCAAAATAGGACCTGGCACCCAGTATTGCTATGTGGTCATGTCAAATGCCAGTAATATCAGTCCCAAGTCAGTAATAAAACTGTAGCTCACAACAAATAGGCACAGCTTGTTTCCAACACAGAAATAACGTTCATGGCCACCTGCTTATAAAATGTGTTCCTGTTTAGATTTAAAAAGGCCAGGTTTGTCATATGAAGGATTAAGTGCAGAGCAAAAATTCAAGAACTCAGGACTTCTTACCTGCCCCTGTTAGTGCTACATTGTCTTCAGAAGTAATTTCTCTTGTCTATGCCTGAAAAATTTAAATACTTAATTTATTCCTGTGCATATCCTGGTGCAGATCCTGTGCATATCCTGGTGATTATAGCATCAGTCAGGAAGAAAAGCAGTTCTGACTCCTGCAGAAAGTGTTTTCCTGGCCCAGATGTGGCTTCACATTTCTGATCCTTCCAGTAGCTGGTTGTAGAAATCTGTGTTTAGCACATTGCAATGTACTAGGAGGATTCACCCTGATATGAGCTGTGAATCTCCACGTGAGAAAGTGTTGGAGGGCCGTAACTCTCAAGAATCACACAGCTCTTGAATGACAGCAGCTGTTATTCTTATTACTTTTAATAATTGCTGTTCATTATTATTTTATTAGTTCAAATACCTCAGCTGTGGCCAAAATGTGGAGCAATAGTGCCTTTTACAGTTAGCGGGAGCTTTCAGCACTGTTCAATATTCTTCATGTCTGATTATATTGAAGTGTAACATGTTTTTTTCTGGAATTCAAAGTTTTTTCCCCCAATAGCCAGCTAGTTATGATAGAGATTAAAATGCTAGCAAAGGAGTCACTAGTTTTTTGCAGAGCCTGCCCCAGCTCTGTAATAAGGAGGCCATCACGGTGTAAGATTTATGCCCCATTACCCCCAGCACCAATATGCATTTTTCAAACTCAGGCAAATGGAGTTTGATCACACCTATTATAGTCAGCAAAACATGCATCAAGAATTAACAAAAAGCTCTTCACTATGGATAACAGCGATGAGGAAGCTTTTGATTTGGTCTTACCTTAGCATTGCCCTTTTCCAAAGTGCAACACACAGCACACTGTATTTTGGAGTCAGCATGCAGATTCCCTGCAAAACAACATTTATTAAGTGATAGCACTGTGTGTTACCAGCTTTTATCAGGGCATTAGCCTAACTGTAAGGGGTGATGCAGAGCCCAACACAGTGGACCCTGGAAAGGCATTTTGCTCTCCGCTCCTGGAGCAGATTGACCGCTCTGCTCACCAGGGGAGCACAGAAAAAGGATGGTCCCAAAGTGCTGAAAGCCTCCTAAGAGGAAAGATGGCCCTTGCACCTTCACACATGGCACAGCTGCACTGGGGACAAGGCTAAGAGCCACACCTCAGCAACTGTCTCTGGCCAGATGCATTAAATGGCTCTTCTGCTTAATCAGTCATTACAAAGACATACAATTAGTTGAGTGAGGTGCAAAAATCTGCAACAGAAGCTGTATCCTTGCAGCTATATGTGTGCTGAGGTATAATGGTCATAGAAGAAATATTTTTATTCTGTTTAGGGCAGCTAAGTCACAGGTACTGCCTCAGGTCTGTGGGGGTGACCTCGACCTTGGACCTGGCCCTCAGCCTGAGCAGAGATTTACCTGGCACCTGGTAAGTTAGATGCAAGCACTGCAAGCTCAGACAGTCTGGTTGTCCCTGCACCTCAACCCCTCAAACTCTGCCTTCCTACTTCATACAGTGCTGGTGTGCCTGTGTCTGGTCTTGCCTCATCCTCTCGATGCAGTGGAATGCACAGACTCACAGCAGCATTTCCAGGGTCCATAAGCTCCATCTCTTCATGGAGTACACCCAGTTCACCCCCTTCCCAGACCAACTTAGACCTGCAAACCCCACCCCATGACCACACAGCCCTACTCTTGGCATTAGTAAGCTCACCCGTCCCATATCTCTGGTCCAGCTAACTGCAAGGCATCTGAGTTCCTCATGGATGATGGAGGGGGAATGGCACTGCATTCACAGCAGACTGCAAGGCCAGCTGTCTCAGCACTTTGGATGCTGAAGACCCCTCTTTACCAGACAGGCAGATCTCTTGTGGTGGAGGCCCAGCACCTTTCATTATCTTGCAATCACACACTATTATGCTGACTCTCCTTACCTTCCTTAACTTTCATGTGAGAACTCCTCAGGTGCTTAATTCTGAAAATGATGGATGATCTCTAAGTGGGCAAAGCTCAATTTCCTTCTATATAATTAATATTGTCAGACCTGAGATATCTGACAGCTCTGCACATAAAGCTCTCCTTCCCTAGAGCCCACAAAAATTCAAAAGCTGTCTCAGCATGTCCAAAGTAAAGAAGACACACCTGAGAGTTTTTGCACCATGTTTTATGGTCTACATGGTATCCAATGCAAATCTTTCAGAAAAAGAATTTGTCTGATTAGTAATTAATTATTTATGTCAGGCAAACTCTGCACTAACAGTTGTTGCTAAGTTATCTGTTTGCATGACCATGTCCACCCATTTCTGCAGGGAATGCATAAGAATTTGCATTACTAGGAAATCCAAATGTTTGTACTCTCAAAAATAGTCTAGAGAAGGATTATTTTGGTTTTGCACAAAAAGATTTCATCCACTGAAACAAGGGAAATCTTTGGCCCTCAACAGAATTCACAGTCAAAAACATTTGAGCTACAGTTATGATGAACCAAACAGAAATAATTATTTGGCCTTTACATTGTTTCGGTTTGTTTGTTTGTTTGTTTCAATAAAACCAGGAATTTTCCTCATCAGTTTTTATTTGACAGTGAAATTATTTCTTTCCAAGCCGTGTTTCCAAAGGAGTATTCCAACTGGCTTGAGCTGCTCACATTTTTGCCCAATAAAGAAAGGGAAAAATGCCAGTGTAAGACACAAAAGCTCCAGAGTCATACAAAGATGACCAATCATAAGGAGCGCATTTTACTCGGCTTTTTCAAAAAATCCATTCCTCAGTAAATAATTCTGAGTTCTTGTTCATCTACAGATCTCAAATAACATTTCTAAGAGAAGCATTTATCCTTAAAATAAAAATTCGCTCTTTTCACATGCTTTTCAAAAAAAGGATGTACATACACTTCACATGCAAAATTATTTCTAGCCACCCACACTAGCTTCAGTAACCACATATTCCAATTTCCATAACCCATTTTCTTCCCTACAATCTCTCCTCGCTGAACTGTCAAATCCTTCATTGCACTCTAATCTCCTTTTCCATACAATTTCCGTTCAAGAACCTCATTTATTTTCAGGTGCTATAAAATAAATAATCATTTTCTAAATTGATCACCAAAGCTAAAATCTGGGCTTGCTGCTGCTGTCATTCTACTCACAGTTCACATAAATACATGTACACAAACCTTAAGAAAATTAGGAAAAGCCTGGCCCTAAAATTTGAAACTCATGGGATTTCAGGACCTATACTCCTGAATTTTACATACTCTTAAGGCTGTGTTTGTACTTGAAGCAAGAGAAATTCACTCTACTTCACAAAAAGCAGTCACATTGCACGCTTCCATCTCTCAACTTCAATCAACCCAAAACGCCACATCTGACAGAATCCTGACCATGTTCATCCAGCTGACTTAAATCCCCATTTTCCTGTCTTCCAGGCTCATAATTGGCTTCTGACACGCAGTTTGAGGTACCTGGTACTAAAATCCCTGTAAGACATTATATAAAGGGAACATCATATATCACATGCAACACTACAATAATAGACACAGCATACTTAATTAGCAACTGAATTATTCATTCTCTTACTTAAATGTTCTATCTCCATTCTTCAGTATAAATGAAGTTGCTATAGAATCCCTACCCCACTGCAACCATCTAAGATGGTTCAGGAAGTTAGAAGAGGGAACCAGAGGTTGACAATCCCAAAAACAAACATTGAAAAGGAAGACTCAGCCTTCACAGCAGCTGAACACCCCCTAAAACACCAGGGGTTTTCCAAAGTATTCCAGTCTGATATAACTCTGCTACTGTTTTCTACCATCAACTTCAAGATTAGGCTCTCCAGGTGCATTTGGCAGCTCATTCCAGAAAATCTGCCTGGATATTCAGCCCAAGGTTGCACTTAGAGAAGTAGCTGGTTACTAAGATCTCATTAAAGTACTTTAGGAGTCAAAAAAATATCTGGGTTTGTCATAATTTGCTCATTTTCAAAAATCTGTTTATTCTAATAGTATGTCTGTTACACAGAGGAAATAGTGCTGTGGTCACTGAGGTCAGGCTAAGTCCCCACACTGGAGCACATGGCTCCAAATGGCAGGTCTTTCCTGGTGCCTTGCTCCATTAAAAGACTTCCAGATCAACCAAAATGTCAAAAAGAAACACCCAGCTTTCCCAGAGTTAGGCAGGAGAACACTGATCACAGCCAACAGCACCAGGAGCAGCTTTTGCAAATAGTATCAGTGAGCTTTTATGTAATGAAACTTTGATCTGTCTCAGAAGGACACACTTCTGAAAGTCATTTTTAATGTAACCCTGGGAGTACCATTATTAGTGATATCACTTCAAAAACCAAAGAGGATAAAGAGTTGAATTTGTTGCACAAATAAGTCAGTGAACTCACTGACACCGGGAGACTTCAGAGCACACAGTGCCAAAACTCTGCAGTCTCAATCTTCCCTTGTAGTTGTCCTACCAAATGACGTCACTGGAATTTTTTTCCATCCCTGAATAATTACAAAGATGGACATTCTCCACTGGGAGAAGATTAATGAGTGTGTAGTACATTGAGAGGGATGTTACCACACCCAATACAAATGAGTCATGGGAGAACACTTTGAAGAACGTCACATTTTACGACATGAGATTCCCGCAGCGTTCTGGAGTTTTTTAGGACCAGAAAAAGGTACCTGTGATGTCACCAGGTCTGTTTGGTACTTCCAATCTGGGCTTTTGCTGCCAAGTATTCCTGGAGCGGTGATTTAATTTTGGCTGTGTCACTGCTGCTATGTCAGCTGTACTGCTGCAAATGCAGCTCTCATGTCTTTCCAGCTGGGCTGTTGCTGTCCTTCAAAATCCTTGTCATGTGTGATTCTAGGAATGGACAAGTCAGCAAGGTAATGGTCGCAATAATAAATTCTAATTGCATGTATCAGTACAGGAAGGGGAAGATCAGTAATGTTTCACTGGAGATAGCAGCTGTTATGGGGCCAAGTCTGAGTCTAACAAAACCAAACAACAGCCTGAATAAAATGAGCTTTTTGCAGATTCATGCTAACAAGGTGTGTATATGTTTCCCTGCTCCCAACCCTGGTAGAGTGGCTCAGTGGGGAAAGGCCACTGGTGGGTTCTTTGCCTGGGAGAGAGGGGCTTCTGTCCTGATGTGGATCCTCCTAATCCAAAGGAAAACTTATTTCTGTGCTCTGCACTCCAGAAATTAAAAGAACAGACAAACCAGGACCTTTTGTGACATGATGTGCGTAGAAATACTGAAGTGTGCCAGCTGCTCATTGAAACAGGAGCACAGTAATTCTCCCTTGGCAGTTCCAGTGAGATGGAGCAGCTTTTATCCCTGCACGGGCTTCCAGGGCCCTCTGTGGCAACCATCTCCTTAGCTACAGACTGCTCCCTCTCCAGAGCTTCACAAGCACACTGTGATTGCCCCTCAGGCCTCCAACTGCATTTTGAAAGAAAAATGAGGAACATAGAGATAGTGTTCATTCTGGAAGACCGATATATATTGAGTCAAGCATAAAATTATAAATGGAGAAGAAGAACCAGCATTGGAGAAAGCAGTTTGCAACATAACCAAAAAGAAGCAATGTGGATGGAAGCAACAACATTCCATGATAAAGTCCTTTTTCATCTAATTAATAGTTGTTTTCCTGCAGGGACATGTAAAAATTTAATCACTGGCCATGCAGTAAGCTGACACCCATTAACTCACACAAATTGTCTGACATCATTCAGCATCCCTGGTGGGTGAAATGGAGCCAGGGTGTGAATGCCACAGAGACAAGACCTCAAGACCACAGCAACCTCACACTGCAGCCTGTCATTGACACGGGGGTCTAGACCACCCAGACTAGCACTAAGCCAGGACCCACTGCCCCACCTCCATGCCACAATGCAGATACAACCTCCTGAAGTCCCCTGGGGACAGATCTTCATCTTCCTGAGACTCCAGAATACGTGCCATTCAATGAAAGACCACATGCTGCCATGCCCAGCTGAGCTGTTCTAAGTTTCCACACGCACAGCCTACAGACAGTGCTGTACACAGTTCAAGGATGCTTTGCCTTCACTAATCTTTTCCAGCAGCAGGTGAACTACCAAGCAGCAGAAATCTGCCATATCAAACACAGGTCTCTTCCAGTTTCTCATTGTATTGAGAAAAATTGTGTCCAGAAAGAAGGAACCAGAAGCAGCAGCCTCCAGCTCATTCCTTTTCTGCAGTTCAAGGAAACAGGAGGTAGCACAAGACAGAAGTCAACACTTGATAAGTCAAGAGCAAGAAAATCAGTCACACTATTCTGATAAGGAAAAGGTAGAAGGTCTCGTTAGGAACAAAAATATCAAATATATATCCACCAAAGCAACCCTCTGCTTATACACTGACCCTACAAAAGTAAAGTTAACAAGAATTTCTCCACTGACTAAAATGTCAGTACAAACTCTTTCCAGGCTGAAGTGACCCATTTGCATTGAAACAGCAGAGACAAATCTAAAACAATGAATTTATGTATTGACGAAATGCAAAGACTGGACAGCCAGTTCCAGCTGTCTGCTGGTGGCTGCAGGGCACACATGTCAATAGGATGTATGCTCACCCATTTTGGGTGGCATAACATTACTGGACAAGATCCAAACAGCACACAATTAAGAAGATAAACCAGTTAAAGAAGTCGATTTAGATCCACATTAAAATAGAGGTAATCAACAAGGCAATGGTGAAAACATAACCACACAACGTACTGGAGGCAAACCAGAATGAGTGCCTGCTATATAGCACATTTTATTGACAGAATGCCTTGTTATTCACTGTGTTTCCTAAACAGAGAAACTAGAAGGTAAAACCCATTCTTGAACTGAGGCTGAGGTCAAAGATGACAAAGTGAGGCAGGATGTCCTGGTGGAGGGATTGTTTGACAATAACTGTCAAACAATCAATATTAACAGAGGAAGAACCAGTCCTGACATAGTCAAAAGCTTATTGTTATCACTAACTGTTGGATTCTTCCTCCGCAGTCAGTGATTTCTCTGATTAGACTGGAGGGACAGTGATTTTCTCTCTGGATAATTGCAAGAATAATTTCCCTGTCCCAGAATTTTAATAGATTAAAATTCATGTACTTGGGGAGACTTCCATAAGGTCTCTGGAGCCACATGATGACAAATTCCCTTGCTACTGCAGTCTGCTTTTGAACTGATCCTGGATGGTGGGACTTTCCTCTTGCTCATTGCAAGGGCTCAAGGAATCTTTTGCACAGGTGTAAATCAGGACAACTCATAGATTTCAATTCCTGAGGAGAATTAGCTAGATCACCATTTTTAAACTAAGATTTTAGGGCAAAGAAAATTGTTTTAAATGAGTCAGAGCAAAATCCATCATCCCTTCAGCACTATGCATATTTTTCTCTACTCTGTAATTTGAACTTTGGAAATTCCAGCAATGTCAATTAGGGCAAACTGAGAGTCCCAAAGAATAATGAAATAAAACAAAATATTCAGTCTTACATCCATCACAATTTAGGAATTATCTAAAAAATTAAGTGGAACCTCTATAAAACCCTGAAAAAAAATCCCATTTTGTAGTATCAGCAAAGCAGGAATACCCACCCTTCCCCCCACAGAAATTCACATAGAGCTGTAAACACCTACAATATATATTAGAATTGTGACCACCTCTTAAACTGACTGTGTTGGAGGGATTTTGTTGCAAATCCCAAGGTACTCTCAGTATTATTTTATTTTATTATACTACTTAAATAAGCTTTATAATTTATACATTGGACTACATACATTAACTTCCACAGTAGCTATAATCCAGTAAAGAGTTTTCAAAAGAAACAAACGTACTAATTTTTATATTGTATTGTATTTCAATAGAACAGCCAATATCAATTCTGTTAACCTTGATATTATGTGTTAGATTAAAAGTCTGTGGTAACAATTTCCTGATTTTCTAGGAGTTGTAAGAAAAAAAGCTAGACTCTTATATATGAAGAGATAGCTGAAATAATAACCACTTCCAGCCTAAAAATGGCACATGCCATCAGCCAACAGAGAAGTGCATACAAAAGGCAAAAGGGGTTTCCTTGATATTCTTCTGTGAACATGCGTATTTAAGCAATAAACAGGGAGATCAAAGGAAACAGAAATGCAAAGGATACAACTTGAAAAACATCCCCAGCGTGGCAAGGTAAAAGAGAAAGCAGAAGTGCCAGGGAAAGAGTACATGGCTTGCAGAAAAAGCCACTGCCTCTTATCATCGAATCATAGTCATAGAATGAATCAGAATGAATCACAGAATGGGTCAGAAGGGGCCTTAATGATCATCTAGTTTCACTCCCGTGCCATAGGCATCCAAGTCTTAAAAGTTCAGAAAAAAATTGATTTTGCATGTTCCTTGAAAGTAAGCACCCCTGTGTGAGAGGAGAGGACCACACTCCTTCCTCAGTTCCCCTCTTCACAAGGGCCCATTGCTGCCACTCAGCAATTTCCTGCAGGTCTCCATGCCCAGGCAGGTCCCCTGAAGCCAATGTGTCCCTTGAGGAAGAACAATCCATAGGAAAAGCTCAGACCATGAGGACAAAGCGTTTTCGGGCTCAGCATGACATTTCTGCCAGCTTCCAAGGTGCTTAATGTTAAACAGCCCTGCTGAAATCAATAGCTCTGCTCATATTTCTACTCTTGCTCACAGCTCCCCTGGATGTTGCATGCTCACGTCCTAATTTGAATAATCAAAAACAATATCATCAGTGTGGGATTATGATTACAGAAGTATAACACAAAGGAGAAAGTCACGTAAAAATGAAAAATTGAAGGAGTACACTGATGTATTTCAACAAGCAACTCTTGGGAAAAAAATTAAGAAAAAGCCCTGCTGTTGTATATCTTCAAGTCCAATGGCAGTAAAATGAAAGAAAATGTAATGTTTAATTCAATGATTACTCATTAAATATTGAGACTGTGATAGGACTTAGAAATCAACTGTGTTGGCCTTCACTAGGTTATCAGTCTGAGGGCTCCACCACCACCAAACACCCCAATTCAAAGAAATACTGCAATTCAAAAGCTCATTTGCCGACTGCAGAGAGTCATTCTCCCAGTGAGGCTTTGGGAACCCAGGAGACACAACACTGAAGCAGAAGCAATCCTGCATAAGAAGCCTCACAGCTCATCTTTTTCTGACCTATTTGGAAAAATTCCCCAACGAAGGAAGCTCCCCAGGCAGCTTGTTTCACTGTTCTCACAGGGGTGTTTCATCCAAGCCAAGTGCTACTGCAGGTTTACAGCATCCTACATCAATTGCAGTGTGTCTTGATCTGGTTAAACATGGGTTTTGGCCAGAGGCTTTGTTGTTAATGTCATAAAAGTCCACATGAAAAAATTATCAGGTGAAACTGTAAAAATTCCAATTGCATTAGTTTTGTTTTCCACTCCCTTTTATTTAAGATGTCATTGTTTATTGGTATATTAAAACTGGTATCTATTAATTTAGCTGTTTGTCTGGAGAGTCAGAGTTATTTTACTAACTTGTTTTGTTACTTCTGTCTGTGATGTCTGTTTGATCGGAGTCCCCATGGTGTCTCTCCACTAATCCCTACCTTACTTTGAAGGCTCCAGACCAGTGTTAGAACCCAAGTAAACTGCTGTGAATCAAATGCAGATGATATTGGTCTTTTCTGTCTGCTGTGTGCCAGCTGAAGTGACAAACAGACTACAGAGCCACATAGAAATCATATTTTCATATTAAGCTATAATTGTGATATACAAGGGAGTTCAGTGGGCTGGTCAAAAATTGTCCTAGGGCTGCTATCCTGGCTCAGAGCAGTGATCCATTAGCTCACTGTGATGTCCCACTCTTAAGGGGAAGATTCGCAGATGTTTATAGTCGAAAGGAATGACTAAAGTCAAAAGGTCCACAAAACCTCACAGAGCTGTATTAGTAAATTACACACTTGGCATGGAAATTCATACATTACCTCTTATATAAGCACATGACAGTGGGGTTTGGATAGTGGGGTACAGTGAAAGGGAAAAGAGAGAGAGAGATGTACTAATGAGGAGGAGAGAGAAAGAAAAGAAGAAAGAGAGAAAAAGAGACCACCAGTCCTGGCTCCAGAACCGATCCAGCTGGGATGTCCAGGGTCTTGAGGCACACATGCAGAGCAAGCACAAGGGGCTTTCGGGGGGTACCTTTGTACAGATAAGTTTTCCACACCCTGGACATAAGTTTTTCACTTTCTATACAAAATAGTTACCATGCACAGTCTGTTCTTCCACAGCTTTCTGGAAACAGGTCAGCAGGCTTTGGGGTCTTTTGTGGTCTTTATCCCCCCCTACAGTCGGTACCTTTTTCTCAGCCTCATTCCTGCACTTGTGCTCTACTGTGTTGTGTTTATGTCCAGGAGACACAACAAGGACATTTGTCAGAGAAAAGTGCTGTCCTACCTCTATATGGCCCCCTTCTCCAGCCATATCCTGTTCTCCCTCACAGTGTGTTATTACCAACAATCATTGGTTGTTATTACCTACACTCCTTAATTGGCTCCACAGCCATCCAGCTGTTGGTGTTTGAGACATACACATTAGACCCCTTATCTTGTAGGTTTTTACCCTCACTATCCTGGCTTTTTTAGCACAGCAAGTCCCATGTACTTCAGAGGAAACCTTTTAAAATATCACACAATAGTCTGATATGGATTGCACTAAGCTCTGTGCTAAATCTCAGTCTTAAACCTAACTTTAATGACTGGATTATCCCAAAAGAGCGAGATTTAGTAATAAACCACTAAAATCTGAGAGAGAAAAAAATGTAAAAACAGCTTTAATGTAGAAACTAATTTAGTAGTGATGGATAAAAACAGTATTAGCAAGAGATAGGTAGGCTCCAGCTGTCATCCTTTCTGATCTCAGATTCAGATTCAAAGACACATTTGCATTACTAACTACTCTGTAGATATGGAAATCTCAGTAAGATCAGCAGGATCTGAGAACCCAAGTGGAAGCCAGGCACAGCCTTGCTCCTTCTACACCAGCTCAAGGAAGACCTATGTTCCACTTGGGCTTTTATAAATCCTGATTCAGAAAAGATTCATGCATCTACCCAATTTTAAACCTCAGTTGTACTGACCCCACTGCAGTCTGGCAGAGTCCAGTTCTACATAATGATTGGATCCCAGAACCACAGGACAGCTGAGGTTGGAAGGGACCTCTGGGCATCGTCTGCCCGAAGCTCGTGCTCAACCAGGGCTACAAATAGTCCCTCTGTCTTCACTGAGATCACTTCCCAGGTACAAAGCAAACTAATCATGCATATCTTTTTGTGTAGGAGCCTCCAGCAGATCCCAAGGGAGGATTTC